>NC_088795.1:127222433-129931386 GCF_011386835.1 Chrysemys picta bellii | reverse complement strand
TGACTCAATCCTGCAAGGCGCTGACCATGTCTGAGGGATGCTGAGCGCCCTCCATTCCCATGGACATCCATGTGAGCTGAAGGCAGTCAGCAACTCTCCGATGAGGGTTGCAGGATCAGAACCCCAGAGGAGATCAGGCCCAAGTTGCCTGCCCGGTGGAGCTCATGGAATACCGACAAAAGGAAGGGAGTTGGACAGTGACACAACGCATAGTCATGGGTGGTGATAAAGCTCAATTCACGACTTGTCTCTATGGGAGGGGGGTGCACCGGTGTAGCTCCACTGGTACGAATATCTAGGAGGTTGTAATGGAGGGGGGACCTGTAACACACACTCACCAGTGGGTTAAATAGAGACACGACAACAGCCTAACAAGCAAGGCATGCTGCACCAGTTCAGTTACTTTCAACACTGGGGTGGTGCATCTATACCAGGGGTAGGCAACCTATGGCTCGTGTGCCGAAGGCGGCATGCAAGCTGATTTTCAGTGGCACTCTCACTGTCCGGGTCCTGGCCACCAATCTGGGGGGCTCTGCATTTTAATTTAATTTTAAATGAAGCTTCTTAAACATTTTAAAACCCTTATTTACTTTACATACAACAATAGTTTAGGTATATATTATAGACTTCTAGAAAGAGACCTTCTAAAAATGTTAAAATGTATTACTGGCACGCAAAACCTTAAATTAGAGTGAATCAATGAAGACTCGGCATACCACTTCTGAAAGGTTGCCTACCCCTGATCTATACTATGGGGTTGCATTGGTGCAGAACAACCCCGTGTAGACAAGGCCTAATTACAGCTAATGTTTGGTTTGGAATGTTTTACCCTGAGTTTCCTGACGATAATTTCCCCTCGCCTGCTAGTTAACACGGCTGTGTTATTCATTGTATTGTCATAGCACCTAGAGGGGCGGCTGAGCTCAGGGCCCCTTTGTGCTAGGTGCTGCACAAACACAAAGTAAGAGCCAGTCTAAGTAGATGTAGCAGGAAGGATGCATTAACCCCATTTTACAGATTGGGAGCAGAGGCGCAGAGAGATTAAGTGATTTGCCGAAGGTCACATGGGCAGTCTGTGCCTAAACCACAGGGACAGCCTTCCTTTCTAGGGGCACTGGCTTTATAGGAGTTTTAGAAAAGATGCTTTATAAGGAGGAGCTTAAAGGCCTAGGCGTGGGCTCAGTGGCCAGGTCAGGGAAGTGGTTCCAGGGTGGAAGGAGTCCCAGTGACAGTGGGAGCAAGAGGAGATCACACAGACCAGCACCCCTATAACCGGGTAGTGTTTTTATGCAACCTCAGCAGACTAGGATATAGCCTATACCAGGCCTGCACAACTCGTAAAGCGGCGAGGGCCATATTACTCCAAAGAAAACAGCTGAGGGCCAAAACCCCCCAGCCCCGCCGAAACACAACACCCCCCCCAGCGCCGCCCACCCCACAGAAACAACCCTCCCAGCGTTGCCGAAACACCCCCAGCCCCGCCAAGCCCCCCCGGGAACCCGCCCCCAGCGCCGCCCGCCCCGTGGAAAAAAACCCTCCTTCCCCAGTGCTGCCCTGCTGAAACAGCAGTATTGAACCTTGGTAATATGTTATAGCTGGCCCTAAGGTAGTATAATTAAGGTAAAAGAAAAATGTCTTTTTGCTAGAAGTAGAATAAGATCTTCCCCCCACTTTGTAATCAATTGCCCTGTTGAATGAATGAGGTGTGAATGAGGAAGGCGTGGAAGGCAGCACCTCCAGACAGCTGCAACCCTTGGAGAGGGGATGGGAGCCAGACCAGATCAGTAGAACAGGTCAGCTACCAACTCGTCGCTCGCCTTCTCAGCCCCCCTCCCCTAGCTCGCCTACTCACCCCCGCCACTGCCTGCCCGCTCGCCTCCTCAGCCCCCCACCACCTCGGCTTACCTACTCAGCCCCCTTCCCCTGCCGCCGGCTCACCTGCCCCCCCGCCACTGCCTGCCCGCTCGCCTCCTCAGCCCCCTCTGCCGCCAGCTCACCTGCCCCCCTCGCCACTGCCTGCCTGCTTGCCTCCTCAGCCCCCCACCCCTCCAGCTCGCCTATTCACCCCCCGCCACTACCCGCCCGCTTGCCTCCTCAGCCCCCTCCCTCACCCGCTGCTTGCCTACCCACCCCCCGCTGGCCGCACAGTGAGCCCACGCGGGCCGCATGTTGTGCAGGCCTGGTCTATACGGTAGGTCTACACTGCACACTAAACCTGGCTCTGACTCAGGTTTGAGCCCAAGCCCAGCTTCCGTTCACATGTAAATCAGTCTGACTTGGGTCCGCAAGCACTCAGGACTGGCGTCCTAGGACCCTGCTTAGGGGGATGGGTTAGAGCCCGAGTCCTGCAGTGCCTTGGGTCCAAGCCCTGTCATTGTGCAGTGTGAACGCAGGCCAAGCTGGAGACCTGAGTCAGAAGGTCTGCGCAGTGCAGTGTGGATGTGTTAACATGACCATGAGATCGGGTCCAGGAGTGATAAACCCAGGTTTGCAATGCATTGTGGATGCTCAAGCATGGGCTTGGAAATACCGAGTCCACCAGCCTGGGTCGCATGGAGCCAGGCTTAGCGTGCGGCGTAAATGCACCTGTAGTGGCCTCTGCATAACAGGATTATTCAGTGCTTAAAGTGGGCTGCTACAAGGAACAGTCTCTGTCCTGCTCCCCTTCCCTAGCCCTCATTCTATTCCATGGGGGAGCTGAGCCGCCAAGCAAAATTGACAAGATTTCCATCCTCTGAAGGTCTGTTTGAAATGTACAGTCTTTTTGGTGGCGTTACAAACCATATGCTCTTGGGTGTCTTTGTGCTCTTTCATGGCCCGGGGACAGAAACACTGAATGAAGCTGCTCTAACAAAGTTTGGGCTACAATTCCACCAATCAAAACTGCATCCGAGTAGAGGTGGGGGTCAGATCGGGGCGGGGGGGGAGAGACAGTGTCACTTTTACAAACTCTGCCACAGAATAAGCTCTACCCACATTAGATGCCACTGGCAGCAGAATGTGCAGAGGTTCAAAATACAAGCACACAAAATCTCTGAGCTTGGCTCCCCACTGGGTACATTTACACTGCAAAAAAACCCAAACAAACCCCGCAGCAGTGAATCTTAGATCCAGGTCACTTGACTCAGGCTTATGGGGCTCGCATTATGGGGCTCAATATAGCAGTGTAGACGTTCCCACTTGGGATAGCTGCAGCTACAGTAGGGCTTTTGCTGCTTGGCGCTCTGAGTGCCTTTCCCAGACCCGAAGAAGAACTCGGTGTCGTTCAAAAGCTCGTCTCTTTCACTAACAGAAGTTGGTCCAACAAAAGACATTAGCTCACCCACCTTGTCTCTCTATCAAAACAATCACACCCGTAGTTGACATCAGTGTACCGGCAAAAACTTCTGGTGTAGACCTGGCCTCAATTCTGGAGAACAGAAGGCCTCAGGAAAGAAGGCACTGTCCTACTCCAAGCCCTAATGTAGGCCCAGTCTGTACTGGGGATGTGTCTGGGTTACAGTGACGGGGGACCAGTCTTTGGTATAGCTGACTACACCAGTGCAAATGTCTAAAGTAAGCAGGAAAAGCTGCTACAAACGGGGATTTACACCTGCTTGAGGATAGATAGCTGCTTATCTATCTCAGGCCTGCTCCACACTAAAAAGCTCGGTCGACCTCGCTATGCTGCTCAGGGCTATGGATTTTTCACACTCCTGAGTGGTATAATTAAGCCAGCCTCGCCCCCAGTGTAAACAGCGGTAGGTCAACAAAAGAATTCTTCTGTCAACCTAGCTGCTACTTCTCGGGGACATAGTTACCTAAGCTGAAAGGAGAACCCCACCCATCTGTATAGGTGGTATCTACACTGAAGCATTACAGTGACAGAGCATAGTGTAGACACTTGCTACAGCAACGGCAGGGAGGTTTTCCATTGGTGGAGTAAATCCACCCCCTCGAGTGGCGGAAGCTAGGTGGATGCTTGAAGAATTCTTCTGTTGACCTAGTGGTGTCTATATCAGGGCTTAGGTCGGCTTAACTACATCCCTCAGGGTTGTGAATTTTCCATACCCCTGAGTGACGTAGCTAGGTCAACCTAAGTTTTAGGTGTGTTCCAGGCATCAGATACTTATACGGTCCCCATAAGCGTAGATTTGAGCATCTCACAAAATGTATTTAACTTCTTCGCACTGCCCCTGAGGTATTATCCCCGTGTTACAGATAGGAACTGAGGCACAGGGAGACCAAGCGACTTATCAAGGTAACACAAAAAGGCTGTAGGCAAACAAGGACTTCAATCCTGACTAGTAGACTGTTTTGCTTGGGAAGATGGAGGTCCTAGACTGATGGAAAAACCTCTTCCGTTGGTGTAGGTTATGTCTACACGACAGGGTTATGCTGCCACAGCTACTGTGCAAAAGCTATGGCTCTATAATCCCTGTAGTGTAGACAGGGCATTAGATTGTTCCCAAAGAGTCAACAATTACATCAGCAGTTTGCTGTATCAGTTAAATATAAGCCTGAAGGCTTAGACAAGACCGAGTCAGAAGGAAGGGCGCAGACAAATAAGTGGCTTCAAAAACAGCAGCTTTCCCTTCACGCATGTTCATACAGCACCTAGCGCAATGGGGTTGTGGTCTGTGACTGAGGCTCCTACGTGCCACTGCACTACAAATACTAAATCATAAAAATAATTCTCCCCTCAGGGCTTTTTTTTTTTTTCACCATTTGGGCCCAGATTCCCAAACCAGGGCCTCATGGGTGGCAGGTGAACCCCCAATTCAGGGAGGCTAGCCCCCTACCCCACTCCCCTGTTCGAGGCCCCACCCCTCATCCGCTGGAGCCAGAGTAGCCCCAAGACCCCCACAGCGGCCCGAACCCCCGTCCCCGGGCCCTGAGCCATAGGCCTGCCCGAGCCGCCCCGGGCTGCCAGACACCCCGAGCTCTGGGTCGCTGGCCCAAGTCGAGCTCCCACCAGCTTTGGAGGAGAGGCGGAGCGAGGGCAGGACCTAGGGTGGAGTGTGGGCAGGGCCAAGGCCTGGGTTTGGGGAGCCTGAGCCTCCCTTGGCCTGTTATATCTGCTGCCCATGTGGGGCCTTGAAGTAGTAAAATATAAAGCAGAACATCTCCCCGGAGGTGAGGTTCTGCAATTTTTTCATACAGATCCTGGAAAACTTCACAGACAACCAAGGCCTCATTTGTCCCTCCTTCCATATCCCTATTGAGGCCAAGCTCCCAAGGAGATTTACAACGGAGTTGCCACTGGCTCAAACTAAGGACTGTAGCAGTGAATCTGGCCCATAGTATTGCAGTTGGGAGAAAAAGACTTCCTGCTACACAAGTGACTGCTCACCTCCTCCACGGTCAATCAAACATGCGTCGTCTACGAAGGACCATTGTGCCAGCCAGGGTGACCCTGGTTGGTGGCATCACACCAGGCATTGTGAAGTGCAGTTCCCAGATCTGGCTCAATCCTGCGAATCCACACCTCTCTGGAGCAGCCACATGGGCAGTGCCAGGTGGGGTCAGAGCGGAGAGTTTGAGAGCATAGCATGGTGTGCTGGAGTGGTTTTGTCCATCCGGGCGACATGGCCAAAGAGCCTGCTCTGCTGCTTTTGAGTATAATGAGCGGCGGACGGGAGGCCAGATCTTTGTGACCTTTCGCGCAAAGTCAAATCACTTTACGCTCAGGATTTGGCACTGACAGCACAGGTGGAAAGCCTCTAGCCATCCAAGTCTGCCTGGAAGAGGGGCCAGGATTCTGACCCATGGGGCAGTACAGGTTTGGGGCATTTCACACTGGGGCTTTGCTTTGCTGGGGTTAGCCAGAGGCAGATTAGGGGTTTGTGGGGCCCTGGGCCAGAGGAAGTGGGGGCCCTCTCCACCCCCTCCACCTGCAGTCCCCCCGCCCATCCCCTTGGCATTCCCTGTCAGGAGCGCCAGGTGGGCAGAGCGGGTTGGAGTGTGACGTCGCCCATTTTTCTAGTGGGCCCCTGGACACGGGCCCCATTGACCCAGGGGCTAATCTGCAGAGGGCAAAAGCTCTTGAATTTAAAAAAAAAGAACAAAAATAAGATCTATGTGGTGGTT
This sequence comes from Chrysemys picta bellii, assembly GCF_011386835.1. Taxonomy (NCBI): domain Eukaryota; kingdom Metazoa; phylum Chordata; order Testudines; family Emydidae; genus Chrysemys; species Chrysemys picta. The sequence continues at coordinate 129,925,317 of NC_088795.1, read as the reverse complement.
TAGCAGTTTTGTCTTAGGTTTATTTTAATTGTCAAATCGCCTTTCTAGCCCTGGCTGTTTGGGTGAATAATCGGAAACAAAGCTACGAATCCAAAGGAACAGTTCTTTAGTCTGGGAGTCAGGTAGACTCTGGAGATGTGTTTAATCTGTTCTTATAATGCCTCATCAGTGGTATGCGACGGCTAGATCTGGAGAAGGGCTCAGGGGTTGCAACACCCAACTTTCAGGTGCCCTTCCAGCCAGTGGAATTCACAGCCCCAAATTAGGCAGCCACATTGATATGGGGAGAGTTAGGCGTCTAAAAAAGGAATTCACAGAAGCCAGCATGCTGAGTCGGGAGCCACCTAAGCAAGCGAGTAGGAAATGCCAATGAGGAAAAGCTAGGGTGACCAGATGGGAAGTATGAAACATCGGGACAAAGTGTGGGGGGTAAAAGGCACCTATATAAGAAAAATCCCCAAATATCAGGACTGTCCCTATAAAATCGGGACATCTGGTCACCCTAGGAAAAGCCTGAGCCCTGCCCCTCCTAAGGAGTTAGGTGCAGATCTCCACTCTGGCTTCACAGCCGGGAATCCTCTCCTGGATTTCTTGGAAATAAAAACAAAGGGGAGGGACGAAATCTACTTTTAGCCAATTGGTCAGGGCATTCCCCAGGGGAGGTGGGAGACCTGCCTTCAAATCTCTGTTCCACCTGAGTCATAGCAGGGATTTCACACCACATCTCCTGGGAGAGTCCCCTAACTCCTGGGCTATAGAGCCATTCTCTCTCCAGCCTAACAAACATTAAGTATTAAATTAAAGATAAATCAGAGTGGAACAGTGTCTACAGGCGAGACTGAGAGAGACTCATCCTAGAATGCCCTGCAACTGGGTGGTCAGGGCACTGCGGTGGAGGATGTAGTCTCTAGTCCCTGCTCTAAATCAGGCAGAGCAGGGCTTGAGACATAGGCCCATATACCCTGAGTGAATGGCCTAGCCGCTGGGCTATTGGGGGCACCATACAGCCTCCAGAGAGCTCCCAGCTGTAGTTTGGGCAGGGTAGGACCAGACTGGGATGAGATAGGCAGGGTGATGCTCAGTTTGTGACTCCTGCCAGAGCTTAGGTGTGAGCTAGGACACCGAGCAGCGTGGCAGTGTTAGGATTTAGGCGGTTTTGTGCATGCAGAAACTTAGATACCGAGGGACTTTAGGTGCCTACAGGGTTAGCCAGCAGCTGAGCAGGGGTTTTGAAGAACTCAGTGGTGTCTAAGTATTGGTCTGTGGTGCCTAAAGTAGCATTCAGGTGCCTAAATCCCATTGTGGATCTAGCCCTGAGCATCGTCCAGTAGGGCATTAAGCTACATGACTAACATCTGTCACGTGTGGTTCATTTTCTCTCTCATCTTCTCCTCTCTACTATGGTAATTGGCTCAGTATAAAAACCCGGACAGGCAACCGATCAACTGCTAGGAGCCTGCACACAACCGGCAGTATAGGCGGCCCTAACTTGACACGTCTTGCAGACCCACTTCGTTATAGAAACCGTAGGGAACAGCTTTATTTAACACAGAAAGAAACAGTGCCATCTACTGGCTAAAGCCCAGCATTGCCAGAAAGCTGGGGTCAGAGTCTGATCTCCTTTGCACCAAAGCCAATCCAGAGTAATGCCATTCATGTCAGTGAAGGTCATCACCAGTGTAAATGAGACTGGAGTCTAGCACTCAGAGTCTAGTAAAGGATGGGAACAGGGCTGAGTTGGTGGATCAGTAATAGTCTCCACACCTCCGTATGAGCAATCTGATTCATGCCTTGCACGCACATCCATACTATCACTAGTGTATGTGGCACAGGGCAATGTGCTGAAGGCGGTAGTGCTAAACAAATGACAGGTCCTGGCTCTGTTGGAGAGCTTAGAGGCTGCAGCAGTGAGGCGCTCATCTCCACTGGAGGTGGCAGAGGCTGAAGACTTTTGAGCTATTCCTTTAGGGAACAGAACGGGCTTACGAAAGTAACAGAAGAGCTAGGGCTCCAGGGAATTACCCAGTTGCTAACATATGAGCAGTCACCCATAAAGGGATTTGAAATTGGGATTGTGTCCTCTTTGTCTTATTTCTGATGCATAACAAAGTGCTGGAAGGGTATTTTTTGTTGCGTTTGTCCCCAGGAAAAAAGGTTTGGGGTTTTTTAAATTCTTTTTTGGCTTGTTTTTTTGGCTTTAAAAATGCCAGGGAAATGAAGTTTGGTCTCTCCTGATTTTGCAGGCGTGCTTGATTAGGTGGAGGATGGACACTGCTAGCTCTCACACCTAAACTGAAGAAGAAGGGTTGCTGAATCGTTATCAAAGGCTTCTTTTCTCCACAAAGTTACTTAGTCATTAAAGCTAAATAAGTGCTAACCAAAACAAAAAAACGGGCCTTATAAGCAGTCTGACTAAAACCCTCACCCTCTCCCATTGTCTCAGGTTTCACTCCCAGGGCTTTGATGATGTCATCATTTCACTAGCTTCAGAGAGTCTCTGAAGTTATATGAGACCCAAATGGCTAATGCAAAAAACAAACCGAAGAACGTTTTTAAAAAATCAGCAAACGTTTCAGCCTTTCTTTATTCATCATAAAGAAGCAAAAAAAGGGCACAGTGCCAAGGTTTTCCCTCAAAGTCACTTTTAGTCATTACATTACTCAATAGTTGACAACTACCATGAAAGCAAAGGCACTTGGTGCAGTATTGTGCTAGCTGTGCATGTGCATTATGCAGTCGTTTCTATTATTCCTGTCTGGACTAATAATGGGTTTGTTCCGGTGATGTGTAGAGGAATTTCTTGGGCTCAGTGATGGATTTTTCACACCCTGGAATGTCATAGCTCTGTCAACCTAAGTGGTAAGTGTAGACCAGGCTTTGTATCAGCATAGCTATTTCCGTATGGGAAGGGGAATAAGCTGTAACTTAAGGATATGTCTACACTACAGAGCCTACACTGGCATAGCTATGCTGACATAGCCCCCTAATGTAGACACTACATAAGCTGACTGAAGAAGTTTTTCTGTCAGTGTAGGAACACCTTTTCCCCGAACAACGTGAGCTACATGGACAGAAGCACTCTATACTCGGGGGTTTTGTCGGCATACGGTGGTCAGGGGGTGGTTGTTTCATGCCCTGACTGCTGTGCCATGGGTATGCTGACCTAACTTTTAGGCTATGTCTAGACTTGCCATTTAAAGCGCAAAATGTCACATTTTTGCGCTAAAACCGTGGGAGTGTCTACACTTGTTAATGACTTTTTGCGGTGAAACTCAGAAGTTTCACCGCAAAAAGAAAACCACCTTCACGAGAGGTGTACAGTTCTTTCCGCCTGGCATACCTTATTCCCTTTCCCATACAGGAATAGCTATGCTGACATAAGCACCTTTATACTGATATAATTGCATCCCTACTAGGGGTTGTACTGAGTATTTCAGTCAAAAAATCATGCCCCAAACAAACCAGTTACACCAGTACAAAAATCTGAGTGTACACCAAGCCCTAACACTAAAAGTTAGATCAACCCAGTTATGCCACTCAAAAAAATCCACACCCCATAATGCCATAGGTAAACCAACCTATCCCCCGGTGTAGACCACGCTAAGTCAATGGAAGAATTCTTCCATCAACCTAGCTACCACCTCTTGGGAGGTCGATTAACTACAGCAATGGGAGAACCCCTCCCATCGGCAGAGGTAGCATCTAAACTGATGTGCTACAGTGGCTTCAAATGTAGTCAAGCCCTTAGGCTTGGTCTATATGTAAAATTTTGCTGGCATAGCTACATCAGCTAAGAGTGTGAAAAAATTGCCCTCTGAACCAACACAGCTATGCCGGCAAAGCCCTACCATGGAGACACCTTTACCGGCGGAAAAGTCGTCTTGCCAATGTAGCTTATTCTCAGAAGGGGAGTGTGCTGGATCTGTTGTAATTGCTTGTTCTTGGCACATAGGTGCAGAGCAGCTGCTGGTTTTACTCTTCATTTGATTGTATTTTTAATGTTGATGCAGTGCCTCGAGCGGGTGCTTTTTGGTCTATCGTGGGTGTGATTTGCAAGGCATTTTGAAAAGATTTTCCGTGTAGGCATGACTCTCCTCCCCATCGGCACTGACTCTGTGGGTGCTCCAGGGCTGGAGCACCCACAGAAAAAAATTAGGGGGTGCTTAGCACCCACCGGCAGCCAAGCTCCTGCTCTCCCCCCAGCGCCTCCCGCCCGCTGGTGGCCCTGATGATGAACTCCTCCCCCACCCTCCCAGTGCCTCCTGCATGCTGCAGAACAGCTGTTCAGCGGCATGCAGGAGGCGCTGGGAGGGAAGGAGAGGAGCGGGGACGGGGCAAGCTCACGGAAGGGGAGGGGGCGGGAAGAGGCGGGGAAGGGGTGGGCCTTGGGAAAAGGGGTGGAGTGGGGGCGGGGCTGGGGAAGGGGGTTGAGGGAAGGAGTGGTGTGGGGGCGGGAAGAGGCAGGGCAGGGGTGGGGGCTTGGAGGAAGACGAGTGGGGGCGGGCCTGGGGCGGGGGGTGTCTAGCACCCCCCGGGTAGAGAGGAAGTTGGCACCTATACTCCTCCCACTGATGTCAATAAGAATTTACCATTGACTTCCATGGGAGCAGAATAAAGCCAAAATTGAGCACTTTAAAAATCTACCCTATAGATAGATAGATGTATAGATGGATAGATGTAAGGCCTTGTCTATACTAGAAAGAGTTTGCTGGCATAACTATACCAATATGGCTATAACAGCAAACCCTCATAGTGGAGACTCAGTTTGTACCAGCCAACCCCGACCCCACAAGCAAAATTAGACCTGGTCTACATCTAGAACTTGGGTCAAGCTAGCTGAGAGTTGTGACAAATGTCATGCCCTGTACAATGTATGTAACACCCTTGGGGTTTAGAGAGCACGGCCCCTTTCAAACCTTGTTCTGAGGCAGAGGAAGGGCTGGTTGTTGCAGGTGGAGGTAGGGTGACCATCCGTCCCGTTTTTAACGGGACAGTACCATATTTAAACCTTCTTTCAGGTGTCGCCTTTTTTTTTTAAAACGGGCAAATTGTCCTGTATTTTCCGCTCCCCCGCTGGTCGGTCAGCGCAGTCCCAGCTGCATCTTGTTTGTGGCTGGCGGGTGAGTGCGGGCAGGTGGTGGCCTCAGGCTGGGTGAAGAGGCGGGAAGAGGCGACGTCAGGTAGGAGGAGAGGCAGCCCTGGGGGTGGTGAGGGACGGGAGAGGTGTGTGTGACCCCTGCCAATGTGAAACCTAAAGCACGGGTTCTCCAGGGCGGTCCGCAAGCCCTTTAAGGGGGCCACTAGGCACCAGTGCTGAAACCCAGAGCTTCAGCCAGCCCCAGTGCCCCCCACAGGGCTCAAAATCCCATCCCCGGCACCCTCCACAGGGCTGAAGCTGGTAGCCCCGATTCCTGAAGCCCCGATCCCCGACGACGCCACCCTTCCCGAGCCGAAGCCGGGAACTGTAGGGTTGAATGCCCAAGCCCTGGCAACCCCCACGGGGCTGAAGGCAGGAGCTGTGGGGCTGAAGCCCCAATCCCCGGTGCACCTACCCCCCCCTCACCAGGTCTGAAGCTAGATCCGCAGGGCTGAAGGCCTGATCACCACTGCTGCCCCACAGGGCTGAAGCCCCAATCCCCAGTGTGCCCCCACCCGGGCTGAAGCCGGGAGCGGCAGGGCTGGATCCTGGATCATCCCCAGTGCTCCCCGTGGGGCAGAAGCCCCCTGAGCCCATAGGCAGAGTTGGGGAACATCAGAGATGTTGCCCCCCCTAAACTGCAGTGGAAGTGCAGGGCAGTCCAGGGGGCAGCTCCACACACCCCCACACCTCCTTCTCTCCCCGCCCCTTGGCCAGTTCAGAAGCGGGAAGCTGGAGCCGAACAGTGTGGAGCTGGTGCCATAGAGTAGGCAGCTGTGGTATTCCCTCTTCTCCTGCTGGGACAGGGGGTTGAAGCTACTCCTCAGCTCCCAGCCCCCTTTTCTCAAGCAGTTGGTAAGAGCCACAGGGATGAGGGACCAGCTCCATGGCTGGCAGAACCCTCATGGAACAGGGACCGTAGGGGAGCCCTCCTGGCACACAGCCTCTAGCTACCCCTTCCCTGCACTCTGAGCTAGCCCCCTGCCCACACACAGCCCCTAGCTACCCCTTCCCTACACCCTGAGCAATCCTCCTGCCCACACACAGCCCCTAGCTACCCCTTCCCTGCACCCTGAGCTACCCCCCTGCCCGCACACAGCCCCTAGCTACCCCTTCCCTGCACCCCAAGCTTTTTTCAAATGTTTTGAGCTGAATCCCCACCTTTGAGTTATAATTTTTGGTTGTCCCTCCCCCCGCCACAACCAAGACAGGCTGAGTGGCCTGCTGAGGTGAATCAGGGGTGGAGGTGGCGCTCCCTCCCTGGACCCACCATATGGAGCTGGCTTGAGCCCCGCTGGCCTCTGCCCCAAAATAGAAGTCATACCATGCCTATGCCTGAGCCCCCCCACCCAGGCCGGACCCCCAAAGTCTGCCTTCCCCCGCTGGGCCCTGGAGTTTTTATAGCATGTTGGGGTGCGGGGGTGGGGGCTACTGCATAGTTTATAGAATCATAGAATATCAGGGTTGGAAGGGACCTCAGGAGGTCATCTAGTCCAACCCCCTGCTCAAAGTAGGACCAATCCCCAATTAAATCATCCCAGCCAGGGCTTTGTCAAGCTGGGCCTTAAAAACCTCCAAGGAAGGAGATTCCACTACCTCCCTAGGCAACGCGTTCCAGTGCTGATAGTTCTGATTGATTGCCATTGAACTTGCTTGAATTTGAGCAATTTTACCAGGTGTCCCATGTTCAGCATAGGGAAATATGGTCACCCGAGGTGGAGGCGTATGCCGATCCCACCCACCTGTATGAGCTCTACGTCGATGCAAGCTACACCGGGTTAGGAGCCATCCTGTATCAAGAGGGCAAGGGCAAACTCCAGCCAGTAGCTTTTGAGAGTCAAGGCCTCATACCCCCTGAGAGAAACTACCCTGCTCATCAAGTGGAGTTCCTGGCATTAAAGTGGGCCGTGGCAGAGAGGTTCCATGACTATCTGTGGGGCCAGGTTCATCATAAAGATTGATAATAACCCTCTGACATACATCAAGACAATAGTGAAATTATCCATAGTGGGGCACCGTTGGTAAGTGCCTATGATTTCACTCTGCCGTACCGGCCCAGGCGAACAAACATGGATGCAGATCCCTTGTCTCATAGGCCTCACACTAAGGACTTATCACTCATTGATCGGATGAATGCGGGGACCCCTGAACTGAGAGGAAGTCAGTGCCTATGTTCCAGCGCCCCTATTGGGAACCATGTGAAACAAGTTCTTCTGTCTGATTCCACGGCAGTGCGAAGATTGGAGGTAATTTTTGAGGATTGTTTGTCAGCACCGCTTTCTGATTTAAAAAATGCCAAATACATGTCTCTTGCCAGGGCCGGCTCCAGGGTTTTTGCCGCACCAAGCAGCCAAAAAAATAATAAAATTGCGATCGCGATCTGCGTCGGCAATTCAGCAGGAGGTCCTTCGCTCCGAGCAGGAGTGAGGGACCGTCCGCCGAATTGCCGCCAAATAGCTGGATGTGCCGTCCCTCTCCGGAGCGGCCGCCCCAAGCACCTACTTGCCAAGCTGGTGCCTGGAGCCGGCCCTCTCTCTTGCACTGGATGAATCAAGCGATTTAAGTGACACTGCCCAGCTATGGCCGTTTGTTGGGTTTTATGGTGGTGAAATTTTCAAGGAAGAATTTTTGTGCTTAATACCATTAGAAACCTATAGCACGGGAGAGATCATTTTTGAAAATGTAAAAGGCTTTTTTGAAAAAAAATGGTTTAGATTTGCAGAAAGTAAACTTGCTTGTTCCCCCCATGACAGGGAAAGAGAAGGGCTTTGCTTCACATTTGGCAGCCTTCATCACTTCACTGCATCATTCATCCATGTGTCCTGTGTGGTTAGTTACCTGGGGACTTGAAAAAAACCAATGGGTATGTATAAGTGTTTGCCAGGGCTCGACCCTCTCCGGGGCGGTGGGGAGCCACACCGACTCACTACCCACTGGGGCTAGGGTACTCTGTCCGGCTGCAGGGTCTCCCCCAGCAGCCCTTGCAATCCTGAAAAGATACAGTCAGCCCGGCCCTGGCTCAGGGCAGGCACCAACGTTAGGTCAGGGCTCAGGCCCTCAGTCAGGGTTGAGCCACAGTTTCTACGCCCAGGCCCTAGGTCAGGGCGGGGCAACAAACACTGAGTCAAGAGCTCAAGCCCTCAGTCAGGGCTGAGCACCAATATAAAGTATGTAGGCCCAGGCCCTAGGTCAGGGCGGGGCAACAAACGCTGGGGCAGGCACTCAGGCCCTCAGTCAGGGCTGAGCAATAATATAAGATATTTAGGCCCAGGCCCTCAGTCAGGGCTGAGCAACAATATAAACTAAGGCCTTAGCTACACTGGCAATTCAGAGCGCTGCACTTGCTGCGCTCAGGGGTGTGAAAAAACAGCCCCCCTGAGCGCAGCGAGTGCAGCGCTGTAAAGCGCCAGTGTAATCAGCGCCTGCAGCGCTGCACACTCTCTCGCAGCGCTGCAAGCTATTCCCCTCGGAGAGGTGGAGTACATACAGCGCTGTGAGAGAGCTCTCGCAGCGCTGGCGGCGCGACTACACTCGTGCTTCGCGCTGCCGCGGCAGCGCTGTGAATCCGCGAGTGTAGCCAAGGCCTAAGCCTCAACAGGCCTGGGAGAGGGGGAGACTGCCACCCACGGGTTGGGTGGCAGGGGGGACACAGGCCCTCCCACTCCACTGCGTCCCAGCCCGGGGCCCTAGCAGCGGCAGAAGGCCCGCTGCTGCGTCAGTGGGGATCCTGGCTGCAACACACTGACATAGGCTCTGGCAGTGCTGCAGCCAGACTGAGGTCAGCTGCCCCCGGGCTACTTCCACACTCCCCCTTGGGGCCTACCTGAGGGCTGGTGTTGGCCTCGGGGAGATGCTGGACCATGGGTTCGTCCGGCCAGGGATCATTCGGCAAGTCCGGCGGCTCCTCCAGGTAGCGGGCACAGGGCAGGCCCGGCGGCTCCTCTGGATAGCGGGTGCAGGGCAGGCCCGGCGGCTGCTCTGGGTAGTGGGCGCAGGGCAGGCCCAGCAGCCGCCCTGGGCTGTAGAGGTTTCCCAGCCCTGAGCTAGGCTGGAGACATCTGGTCTCTTCGGCGGCTGGGGCCTCACTGGGTTCTGAGGGCCAGCCTTTATACTTCCAGGTCGCCGCCTGACCCCGGAAGGGGCGGGCTCAGAGCTCCCTGGCTCCGCCCACTGCGGCCTCCAGAGGGGCTCTTCCCCCTCTGGGACGCCGGGGAGCCACACCGACTCACTACAATCAGTGAACTACATATGCTCAACTTCTAGCTTGCAATATCATCTTTGTAAAGCTCTTTTACAAGACGGTTCTTTTATGGTACAGTGACTTGTTGCAGCACAACGATGTTCACTGGTTAAGTAGGGGGCCCGTGTCCGTGAGTTTTCATGTGCTTCAAAAAGAAATAATAGAATTTCTTTCAAACCACAAGACCAACAAGGTTTGCGCGTTCCTGGAATTTATGAATGATGTCCCCTCTATGTCACAGGTAGCTTTTTTGTGCAATATGACTGGTCATTTGAATTCCTTCAACTTGCAGCTCCAAGGCCGTGCAAGCAGTGTTGGGGATCTGTTTGAAAAAGTGTGTACTTTTCAGAGGAATTTTTAAATCTTTCAGACAGACTTCAGAGGAAAGATCTTGCACTTTCCCACATTGAATGTTGTTGCTACAGGTGCATCCATGAAAATGATGCAAGAATCCCTAAACAATCTGATTGAAAATTTTAAAATGCGATTTGAGAATTTTAAAATTCCAAAGGATTTGCTTTTATTTGTTAATGATCCATTTGCTGGCTGTGCCAATTGACCTTTCCCTTCTGAAGCAAAGAACATTCTTGATTCAATTGGTGAAGGTGCCTTTCAATTAGAAATTGTAAGGCTTCAGAGCTCAGACGTCTTGGAGGCAAAAGTCTGAGAAGTGGGACTTTGTGATTTCTTAGACTCAATATGCTGACCAGTTTCAGAATAGCCAGAATCTAGCCATCTAGCTTTTAATGATATTCAGATCAACATATTTCTGCGAATCTGGGTTTCCTACCATGAACATTATAAAAAAAACACAACACTGCAATCACCGGACATATGGCCATCTTTACCAATGCATGCACATTGCCCTGAATCTCCTACAATCCCCTCTTCACAAGCTTGCCAGCGATCGTCGATATCTCCTTTCCCATTAGTCACAAACACAGGTGATAATGTTGATTTATAAACCTTGTTAAAAGATAGAAACACTAATACTTATGGTGCAATCAAGATCTTTATTTATTGGCAACTGAAGTTTTCCGGGCGGGGGAGGAGGGGGAGGAATCAGCCTTCTGTGCAAATGGCCCGCCTCTTGTTATAAAATTCTCAAATTGGCCCGTGGATATATCTAATTCAGTATCACTAGGAGCACCATCAGAAGCCATACCCACAGTCTATTCAAGTTTTACTAGAGTTCAGGACTCTCAGTTTCCCAGACTGAAGGATCAAGATGTGGAGCACACCCAGCAAACTGATCCATGGATGATGATGGAAAGGCCACAAGGGCACTACAATTACACGTAGTTAGGTGGACCTAACCCCCACTGTAGAAGGCTGTGGAAGAATTTGTCCGTCAGCCTAGCTACTGCCTCTCGAGGAGGTGGATTTACTATAACAATGGAAAAATCCCTTCCATCACTGTAGCAAGTGTCTACACTACAGGCTACAGCGATGTAGCTGCAGCGGTGCCACTGGTAGTGTAGACATACCCTTTGGTACACCCACAAATGCACAATCGTTTTGCTGGTATAACTGCATCAGAACTGGAGGCGTTTACTGGCACTGTTATGTCAGTCAGGGATCACACCTCTTCAAGCCCCTGCCTGCACCAGTGGCATCAGAAGTCTGTAGTGTAGACGTCACCTCAGTATAAAGTTACATTTTCCTTTCTTTCCTCAGCTGCAGCTCAGTAGGGAATAGAATCATAGAATATCAGAAGGGACCTCAGGAGGTCATCTAGTCCAACTCCCTGCTCAAAGCAGGACCAATCCCCAACTAAATCCTTAAATGGCCCCCTTAAAGATTGAACTCATAACCCTGGGTTCAGCAAGCCAATGCTCAAACCACTGAGCTAACCATCCCCTCAAGAGAGGAAGGCTTAGCTACAAACACAAGTTGTACCATTTTAACTGTACCCGTCCAAGTTGTGGTGGCCATTATACCAGTATAAATGTGCTTATAGCAGTGTAGTTTATACAGTAAAAAACCCCACACCCCCTAACTGACATAGTTATACAAGTACAAAAAGTGTATTGACCAGGTCTCATCTCATTCTTAAGAGCCAATTCTTCCTTCCCCCAGGCCATCACAAGTGTATCATGGGGTTTGGGAGTTCCCAAAGAATATCTCACAGATAGCCTTAGATCAGTAGTTCCCAAATGGGGTTCATGAACCCCTGGGTGTTCGCAGAATGTTACAGGGGGTTCGCCAGAAAAATTTCACTAATGGCGGACAGAGGACCCAGGGCATTGGAGACAGCAGGTGGGACCCAGTTGCATGGCAGACACCCCGAGCCTCAGGAAGAACAGGGCCGGGCAGTTGGGGCATCCATCACACTGAGGAAATTTAAACTTAAATCCCTGAAAATATTCATTTTTAGGAGGGGGTTCACGAGATTTCACAATTTAGTGAAAGGAACCACTGCCCTAGATCTAAATGTATTACACAGTTTTACTAATTTGTCTGATTTTTTGCCTTTTGATCAGATTCATTTTTTCAAAAATTTGAAATGGTGATGACTTTTTTCATGAAAAGTCATTATTTTTCATGAAAATTTTCTACTTTAATTTGTCTCTTTTCTCCCCCATTTCCCCAGTCAGTGGCATGTTCTAGACAAAAAAAAAAAAAAAAAAAAAGGATGGCAATTACTAATAATAACCATCACATCAGGATCTGTGAATAGTTTCTACAATGCTTGAAAATTGACATTCCTTTGTGTGTACAAATATTTAATTTTTGATTGTGGCTGTGACTTTAAATACTAAGAATGTATTTAACTCTTTCTATATTCAAAGTGCTGTGAAAACATTAATTAATGAATGGAAGATAATTAAAGGGTATTAAATATGTCTTTTCAAGTATGGGAACTAATCAACTTCCTTTGAAGTGTTCTGAAATGTACTCTACCCAATGCAGGGATCTTAAGTATCTTTCTAATGTTAAATTAATTTTCTTTAACACTGATTGGGCAGTTGCCCCCTTGTTACCAGCAGCTACAATCAAGCTGTCTTCCTGACATGTGTTACACTGTATGTCTAGGACACAGGAAATAGGGTTTGAAGCTCACAGCTAGGAGCAAAAGCTAAAATTGAGGATTTAATGAAGCTGGGATTGAGTAGCTAGGGTGGTTCAGTGAAGCAGTAAATGCAAACACATTATCACCTGAGAACTTGCTCCAATTTCACACCAATTAACTAGGAATGAGAGAGGAGGGCTTGTGCTGGATGCAGAGATGGCTGATAAGCTGAATGGGCAGAAGTGGTTCATATGCATTTTGTGCCAAAATGAATTTCTTTTAAGATAACACCAAGTTCCAGCAATTCTGTCTTCGGGAGAGAGCATGTAGTTACTGGACCAGCTTTTATTAGCAGATATTTAAAGAATTTGTAGAAATTGGGATGCCCCGGAAGAGATGTAAGGGTGGAAAGTAATAAAGTAATTGCTGCTAATCTCAGCAGTAGGACATATACCAGAGGGCTGGGAAGTTTCAAAGGAAGCACCTTGTGAAAAATGGAGAAAAAAGCACAATGCAGAGGAATTATCAGGCTGATTCAGGTCTCTCTGGAAAGCCATTTGCCTGAAGGCCCAAGTCCCTATGTAATCTGCTTCAGGCCTTGGGGTACAGAGTTTGTCCCCGGTTCTAATCCAGTTCGGAGAGCATCCAAAGCCATACGCAGGTTGTGTGACTTGCATTGGTCTCACTTCTGTCTCAGGTGCAACCACTTGGAAACCTTGATTGACCTTTCAGTAAAAAACTCCAGGGTGCCCGAGGAATGTGCTAGCTCATGGCCATTTCCATAGCCAGGGTCCAGCCCATGGAATCCCTGTGTACCTGTCCTGCAAATAAACCAGAGACTTCAGTTTCTAGAGCGTTTGATGTGGCTGTTGCTCATGAATATTCACAAAAGGGGACAATCTTTCACAAGTACCCCTGGAATGACTCAGTGGAGAAACATGAGCCAACGAAGCCCAGCCCAGATCCCAAAGCTATATAGGCTGGTAACATCCATTGAAATCAATGCAAACCAAGCGCCTAAATAGCTTTGCAGATCGGGGCCTAAACCCATTAGCTAGAAGCAGTACCAGACTCATAAACATCTGATTTATGAATGATGAACCAACCACTGGAGGAGGACAGGCAGCCATGCTGCGTTACACTTCCCTGCCCACCCCAGCATGGGAAAGCGCCTCCTGCGCACCAGAGCTCCACAGCAGTTCAGATCCCTTTAGGGGTCCTCTGTGGGGAATGAACCCAGAACCGTGGGCTCTAAAAGCTTGGGCCGCTGCTGTGCTTATCCGGCAGATTCCCGCATTCTGGTTGCTTAGGAAACAGTGTGGTTAGGCAGGAACATGACCCTATCAATAGTATGGGTGTAGAAATAGCTACAAATACCCAACTGCCTGCACCTCCCTGTACGAAAACCCTGATAAATGTCCCATCTCATGTACTGTACGCAACTCGGTACTCCAGCGCCTGTGCGAATCCACAGTGCCATTCCCATTGCAATCTGCAGCCTGTAATTATCGTAATGGTAACCATTAAACTATTGAGATACGTGTGATGGGTTCACTGCGCATACACTAGGCAATCCCCAGGAACACGCAGAGCCAGCAGGAGCGTGAAGCCTGGAAGCTCAGTCAGCGCTGAGGGCAACTTTCTGGCTGGCAGTTGTTACTAGTTTCAAGTACCTGCAGCGCTCCAGAACGGTGGCAGAGAGAGGGCTGTGATGACAGACGCATCTCTGAACAGAACAGGTACAGCGAGAGCTGGCTACAGCTTCCCTGTGTTGCCGTTATCACTGGGCCCTGGAGGGGCTATATTTCAACGGCGGGAGCAGGGGTAACTCAAACCCAAACCCGTTCAGCCCTTGTCCTCTCTGCTAACTATTTATAGGAATTTGGTAAATTGATCAAGCACAGTTTTTAATTCTGTTCTAACCCTCCCTGCCCTCGCAAAACCTTGGTTTAAAACCCTGTTGAGGCTACTAAATGGCTGGCAACTGTCATATTCTAGAGACAAGGTGGGTTTATATCGTATAAGATCGTTGATTGGACCAGCTTCTGTTGGTGAGAGAGATGAACTTTCGAGGATCTGAAGAAGAGCTCTGTGTAAGCTCGAAAGCTTCTCTCTCTCACCAACAGAAGCTGGTCCAATAGATTTCAGAGTGGCAGCCGTGTTAGTCTGTATCAGCAAAAAGAACGAGGAACCCTTGTGGCACCTTAGAGACTAACAAATTTATTTGAACATAAGCTTTCGTGGGCTAGAACCCACTTCATTGGATGCATGCAGTGGAAAATACAGTAGGAAGATTGATATATATATCAATGTATATATACACACACAAAGAACATGAAAAAATGAATGTTGCCATACCAACTCTAACGAGAGTGATCAATTAAGGTGAGCTATTATCAGCAGGAGAAAAAAAAACTTTTGTAGTGATAATCAGGATAATCAACTGCCAACAGTTGACAAGAAGGTGTGAGTAACAGTAGGGGAAAAAATCAGCATGGGTGTCTGCCTTCCATACTTCCCTGGCCCCAGTCACTGTAGGATCTTAGGGTGCGATTCATAAAGGGACTTAGGCATTGCAATGCTGAATGTCATGGCACCTAACCCTTAGCACCTAATAGCACTGCGATGCACAGAGCCAGTTAGGTGCCCAGGCTCCCTATACAATGAGTGGGGAGAGAGAGAGATGCCCAGGATGTGATCCACAAAAGCCAGCATGCTAGGGAGGAGCCACTGAAGCTAGCCAATGGGAGATACCGACAACAAGGGTGTGTGCTAAGCCCTGCCCCTCTCGGAAATAGGCAGGTGAGTGCTCCAACCACTGGATCAGGCCCACACATGACTTAGGCAGCCAAACGTCTCTCTGTCCCAGGTTTGTGAATCCCGCCAGGGCTTGAGGAGGGAGATAGGTATCGGGATGCACAGAGTGAGGTGGCAGGGCACAGGTTCAGAGACAGCAATGTAGGCGCCTAGGGAACTTCTAGTTTGAAAATGTAGGTGCTGAGTGAATTTAGGGGCATACAGAGTGTTGTGGGAGATTTGTGGATCGCAGTGGAGGCAAAACTGACCATAGGCACCTCAGAACCTTCATGGATCCCACACCTAGCGCCTCACGTTCTTTAGTGCATTGATCCTCCCCACAGCCTTATAGACAGGGCAGTGCTATTGCCCCTATTTTACAGAAAGAGGACTGAGGCACAGAGAGGCTAAATGACTCATCCAAGGTCATACAGAAAGTCTGTGGCAGAGCACAGGACTGAACACAGGTCTCCTAAGTCTAGGCTAGCACACTAACCAGTGGACAGTCCTTCCTCTCCTATCTTAGCCTTTGATTGTAAGCTCTGTGGGACAGGGATCATCTTCTTGTTCTGTATTTGTACAGCACCTAGCACCATGGAGTCCTGCATCCATGACTGGAGCTACTAGGGGCTAGCACAATAATAATAATTTCTATTCTGTTTAGGTTCTTATACCATCACTGTGCCAGCCCAGCGCATGTTTATTATTTCCTATTTATATTGCAGTACTAGTCAGAGAGCCAGCCAGGAGCCAGGGCCCCATTGTGAATAGTGCTGTACAAACATATATGAAGACATGGTCCCTTCCCCAAAGAACTTTACAACTAACAGTAAGGAAATGAATAGCTAAGGACATCATAAATCTCCCACTGGCCACATAATAAACTGGTGTTTCCAACTCTTGTGAGTCTTGCAATATTGAGTGTTTTTCTCAAAGCCCCAGCTGCTGGAGTCATGTGAGAATCCCAGCTTTCATTTGTTTGTTAAAAAGAGTTTCTGGTTGCTGAGAAAAGCTGGAAAATGTGAACCCAGAAGGATCAAAAACTAGAAAGCAGATTAAAAAAAACAACAGAATTCTTTAGTTTTTTAAATCTCATGCATTTTAAGCCAATCTCGTGATTTGTTAAACACTGGGCATTAGCAAATCTGCTGACACAGAGCGCCAGCTTCTCTGCTCTGATCCAGCCCCTTTTCACTGCCTCAGTGGCACAGAGGAGCTGTAAAGCGGGTGGATCCTCCAGGCTGGGGGAGCAAAAGGGAGTTTCCAGCTAGGGTAGAGCCAGCCAGCACCCAGACTCCCTCATCGGGAGGGCATGACGAGGGAATAACCACAGCCCTACGGCTCCAGGGCTATAGTGAGCTAGTGTATTACAGGTCTGAGCAGCGAACTTTTAGAGCAGGCTTGAGATGTAGAACCAACCAGGGAACTACAGCCAGTCCTTATGCAGCTGCACCTGGTGAATGCTGGCTGAGAACACAGTACAAAGAAATGCATATTTCATCACAACAAGCAGATCTCTGACTCCTGGGTTGTCTGGGGTTCTGTCTCAATGTATTTACCTAAACAACAAGGAGTCTGGTGGTACCTTAAAGACTAACAGATGTATTTGGGCATAAGCTTTCGTGGGTAAAAACCTCACTTCTTCACTTACTTGTTATCAGTGGCAAATACTGATCAATATATTTATGGACTGGTAGAATTTTTTAAATAAATAACCCAGGATTGCTGTTTGTTTGGAATAATATTGTATGTGTAGTTTCACACTGTAAAGCACTATGGATTTAAGGTAGAATTACGTCCATATATGGAGTTGTGCCTGATCATTACATGTCACTAATGTGCACCTATGTTATTTTTTATATTAATTTCCAGAAGGCTTTGATGCTGTGTGTATATTGAGCTTGCTGATGAAAGGTGCCTATGTTGTGATTAAATCTGCATTTCTTTGCATGTGATGAGAACGAAGTGCATGTGTGTACCGTGAGCAGGGAGGATTTAATTTAAGCACATATTTTTAACAGTGAGGGTGAGTAACCGTTGGAGAAAACTACCAAGCAAAAAGTGGTGGATTCACCATCTCTTGACGTCTTTAGGTCCTGCCTGGATGCCTTTCTGAAAGATATGCTTTAGCCAAACACAAGTTACCGGGCTGTATTCAGGGGTGACTGAGTGAAATTCTATGTCCTGTGATACACAGGAGGTCAAACTTAGGGTGACCAGATAGCAAGTATAAAAACTGGGATGGGGGGTGGGGGGTAATAGGTGCCTATATAAGAAAAAGCCCCCAAAATCGAGACCGTCCCTATAAAACTGGGACATCTGGTCACCCTAGTCAAAATAGGTGATCTAAAGATCTCTTCTCACCTTAAAAATCTATGAAACTATGAAAGAGTAAAATCTTAAGGTGGCACAAACTTAGCACAATATGTGGGGCTTGTATCTTAACACTAGAGTATCCCTTTAATTTTCTTTACCTGGTCGCTTTCCCCACAAAGGATATGTATACTGGTGAAACTGGCTTTGTCTCATGTTCTGCTTCTCTCCTGCTGCACAAAGGGAAACATACAGCTCCAAAAAGGCCTGCCTGCCTCTCTCTATGCAGACAGAAAGGGCTGGGTGTCTGTGCTTAATTACACCCTGAAAGAACTGCATTTAAAAGACAACAGTGAGGTATTTAATTAATACTTATCATTAGCACATGTAGGAATGCCTAGCAGCAAATTGCAACAACAAAGCAACTCCATTTTATTTTATTCACTTGGGATAAATTAATTTAAAAAATGAGTAAGTAACCCATTTGCACCAGATTTGTGAACCTTTGATGCAGTGGGACCACTCCGAAGAGTAAGTGCTGTGTGAAGGTAGTAAGTATCTGTGGATAGAGCCTCTAGATTGTCAACTCTTGAGAATAAGAGCCCGGTCTTCATCTGTCTATTTATTTTTCTATCTAGGCAGTTATATTGTGTTCATCACCACCATAGCATCTGAGCACCTACTTGTCGGTAAATTACCTAGTACCCTGTGGGCACTATAAATAATAATTCAATTCCTAAACCTTCAGTACACAGTTTTAAAGAATAATTTCAATGGGAGTTAGAATCATAGAATATCAGGGTTGAAAGGGACCTCAGGAGGTCATCTAGTCCAACCCTGTGCTCAAAGCAGGACCAATCCCCAAACAGATTTTTGCCCCAGATCCCTAAATGGCCCCCTCAAGGATTGAACTCACAACCAGAATTGGCCTATAATCCACCGCCATATTGCCTCCTTCTCTCCAGCCCATAAGGACAATGTTACCTAATTAGGATTAGGGTCAGAAGAACATTGCTCCACAGCCAGCCAAAGAAATGTTTTGAAAAACCATATGTTGTGTCTCTAAAGACGGGTTTAGGGACCCCCAAAGTGGCATAGGCAGTGGAAGCTTTAATGCAAGGATGGTCCATTCTCCATGGTCCGTTCAGCACTTGGCCCCTATGCTAAGACTGGCCAATAGGAAGTGCCAAGTGTGAGCAGAGCAGCTACACTGCAAAGAAAAACCCGTGGCGCCAAGTGTCAGAGCCCAGGTCAATTGACTCAGGTTGATGGGGCTCAGGCTGTGGGGCTAAAAATCACAGTGTAGACATTCGGGCTGATGCTGGAGTCTGGGCTCTGTAACCCAGTGAGTGGGGAGTCTTGGGGCCAGAACAGCTACAGGGCTATTTTCAGCCCTGTAGCCCAAACCCCGTGAGTCCATCGTCAATTGACCTGAGTTCTGAGGGTATGTCTAGAGTGCAATTAAAAACCCTAGCTGACTCACGGGGCTCAGGCTAAGGGGCTGTTTGATTGCAGTGTAGACATTCGGAGTTGGGCTGGAGCCCAGGCTCTAGGACCCTACCAGGTGGGAGAGTCCCAGAGCTCGAGCTGCAGGCAGAGCTGGAACATCTACATCGCAGTTAAACAGCCCCTTCGTCTGATCCCCATGACCCTGAGGCAACTGGCACCGGTCAGCTGTGGGTTTTTAATTGCACTGTAGTCATACCCTAGGCCCTGGTCTACACTGGGGGGGAGGGGTGGATCAATCTAAGTTACGCAACTTCAACTACGTGAATAACGTAGCTGAAGTTAGCAACAGAGAGTCCTGTGGCACCTTTAAGACTAACAGATGTATTGGAGCATAAGCTTTTGTGGGTGAATACCCACTTCGTCAGACGTAGCTGAAGTCGACGTACTTAGATCGACTTACCGTGGTATCTTCACCACAGTGAGTCAACTGTTGCCGCTCCCCCGTCGACTCTGCCTGCGCCTCTCGCCGAGCTGGAGTTGACGGGAGAGCGCTCGGGGGTCGATTTATCGCGTCTAGACTAGACGCGAAAAATCAATCCCTGCTGGATCGATGGCTGCCCTTCGATCCGGCAGGTGGTGAAGACATACCCTTAAGACTCAGTGCTGTGGGGTTTTCTTTGCAGTGTAGATGTACCCTCAATCTTGGAACTGGACTGAGACCACCAACTCATTTACTATAAACTAGGGCTGTCAATTAATCACAGTTAACTCACGCGATTAACTTAAAAAAATTAATCGTGATTAAAAAAATTAATTGCAATTAATCACAGTTTTAATCACACTGTTGAACAATAGAATACCAATTGAAATTTATTAAATATTTTTCATTTTTCTATGTTATCAAATATATTGCTTTCAATTACAACACAGAACACAAAGTGTACACTGCTCACCTTATACTGTTATTTTTATTACAAATATTTGCACTGTAAAAATGATAAACAAAAGAAATAGTATTTTTCAAGTCACCTCATATAATACCGTAATGCAACCTCTTTATCATGAAAGTGCAACTTACAAATGTAGATTTTCTTTGTTACGTAACTGCACTCAAAAACAAAACAATGTACAACTTAGGGCCTACAAGTCCACTCAGTCCTACTTCTTGTTCAGCCAATCACTAAGACAAACAAGTTTGTTTACATTTATGGGAGATAATGCTGCCCACTTCTTATTTACAATGTCACATGAAGGTAAGAATAGGCGTTCGCATGGCAGTTTTGTAGCTGGCATTGTAAGGTATTTACATGCCAGATATGCTAAACATTGTATACTCCTTCATGCTTCAGCCACCATTCCAGAGGACATGCTTCCATGCTGATGACGCTCGTTAAAAAATAATGCATTAAATAAATTTGTGACTGAACTCCTTGGGGGATAATAGTATGTCTCCTGCTCTGTTTTACCCGCATTCTGCCATATATTTCATGTATAGCAGTCTCAGATGATGACCCAGCACACATGTCGTTCGTATTAGGAATACTTTTCACTGCAGATTTCACAAAACGCAAAGAAGGTACCAATGTGAGATTTCTAAAGATAGCTACAGCACTCGACCCAAGGTTTAAGAATCTGAAGTGCCTTCCAAAATCTGAGAGGGACGAGGTGTGGAGCATGCTTTCCGAAGTCTTAAAAGCGCAACACTCTGACAGAACAAGGTCTCAAGTTGCAGTGGGGGAGGTTTAGGTTGGATATTTGGAAAAGCTTTTTCACTAGGAGGGTGGTGAAGCACTGGAATGGGTTACCTAGGGAGGTGGTGGAATCTCCTTCCTTAGAAGTTGTTAAGGTCAGGCTTGACAAAGCCCTGGCTAGAATGATTTAGTTGGGGATTGGTCCTGCTTTGAGCAGGGGGCTGGACTAGATGACCTCCTGAGGTCCCTTCCAACCCTGATAGTCTAAGATTCTATGATTCTATGATGCAGAAACTACAGAACCCAAACCACCAAAAAAGCAAATCAAACTTCTGCTGGTGGCATCTGACTCAGATGATGAAAGTGAACATGTGTCAGTCTGCATTGCTTTGGATCCTTATCGAGCAGAACCCCTCATTAGCATGGACGCATGTCCTCTGGAATGGTGGTTGAAGCATGAAGGGACATATGAATCTTTAACACATCTGGCACATACATATCTTGTGACGCCGGCTACAACAGTGCCATGTGAACACCTAGTCTCATTTTCAGGTGACACTGTAAACAAGAAGTGGGCAGCATTATCTCCTGCAAATGTAAGCAGACTTGTTTGTCTAAGCAATTGGCTGAACAAGAAGTAGGACTAAGTGGACTTGTAGGCTCTAAGTTTTACATTGTTTTATTTTTGAATGCAGTTT
Source organism: Chrysemys picta bellii (assembly GCF_011386835.1). Taxonomy (NCBI): domain Eukaryota; kingdom Metazoa; phylum Chordata; order Testudines; family Emydidae; genus Chrysemys; species Chrysemys picta. The sequence continues at coordinate 129,903,980 of NC_088795.1, read as the reverse complement.
TTTAATACATAATTCTACATTTGTAAGTTCAACTTTCATGATAAAGAGATTGTATTACAGTTATTTTATGAGGTGAATTCAAAAAATACTATTTCTTTTGTTTTTTATAGCACAAATACTTGTAAAAAAACATAAATACAAAGTGAGCACTGCACACTTTGTGTTCTGTGTTGTAATTGAAATCAATATATTTGAAAATGTAGAAAACATCCACAAATATTTAAATAAATGGTTTTCTATTATTGTTTAACAGTGTGATTAATAACGCGATTAATCACGATTAATTTTTTTAATCGCTTGACAGCCCTACAATACACCAATGAACAGCTGCCAGGTGGCAATGACTTTTGGTCACGATTGACCTGCGATGGATTCATAGTACAGCTGCAAAGCTCTGTATCCTATTACTACCCTTTACAAGTTGCATGTCAGTATTGTACACATAGACTTGTTCCACTCTAATCGATCCATGTTGCCCCTAATGCTTTCATTTGCCACTATTCTTGATAGGGGTCCATCCAGCATGTTGCTCCAAGATGTTATCTCCCATTCAAGTCAAAGCCAGTGTAAAGGCACCCAGCACCCCTTGTGGGAAGTGATCAGTATTTTGGGCTCTAGCTGCAAAGAGGTTTTTCTCCTTGGAGTTTTTTTCAACCATATTTTTGGTCAAATTAATATTGAGGTTCTTGTGACCCCTGTGAGTTATTACAGTTGTTACCAAATCCCTCCCTGCAGCATTGACATCTAAGAGCCAGTGGCTGAAAGTTGAAGCCAGCGTAGTTCAAACTGGAAACAAGATGTCATTTCAGCCACAAGTTTTTGGGCTAGATGCAGAAGTCACTGTGTGGAATTCTCCAGCTGTGCTATGTAGGAGGTCAGACTAGATGAAGGGGGAGGGATAGCTCAGTGGTTTGAGCATTGGCTTGCTAAACCCAGGGTTATGAGTTTAGCCCTTCAGGGGGCCACTTAGGGATCTGGGGCAAAATCAGTACTTAGTCCTCCTAGTGAAGGCAGGGGGCTGGACTTGATGACCTTTGAAGGTCCCTTCCAGTTCTAGGAGATAGGATATCTCCATTTATTTCTTATCACAATGGTCCCTTCTGGCCTTAAAATCAAATAAACTAAGAATAATATTCAGACCCATCGCATCTGATAACAACATTCAAAAATACTTAAAGTTGCTAATACTGTACGCCAAGGTTACCACCACCAAAATCTCCAGTATTCATTTGGTGGCTAGAGCCAAACAAACATTACAGAAGACTGCCCTCTACTGGAAGGAAATATCTCTGCAGTCATGTAGTAGTTTGATCTTTGAGGCTTTTTCATTTTCAGCCTTGGTTAAATATCTTAAATCAAAATGATTTTCTCTACCCATTCCTGCCACAAAATGGTTGTTTCTTCAGTATGCGACATCTGGGAGGGACACTGTGACAATGCTACTTGTTTCTAGAACCAGTTGAATAATGGGGCGAAAAATAGATGTTGCAAATATATTTGTGATTAAGTGACTTGAATGATTCATTGCTATTTGTGTGTTTGTGCTAGTCAATATATTGGATGATCACTGGTATTCATGAAAATATTTGCCCTGGAAGTTTACTGAGGGCCTTATTCATGATAATAATTCATTATTCAATATTTATCATCATTTTTTCCAGTTAAAAAGTTTCCACAGACTGAAAATAATTCATCCAAACTATTAGATGAATACTTCTCTGTAGCTTATATATTTATATGGCCCCCGTTACCACAGTATCTGAGCATCTCACAACACCCCTCTGAGCTAGGGCAGTGTTATTATCCCCATTTCACAGATGGAGAACTGAGGCACAGAGATGGCAAAACAGCAGGGAGTAGCGAAATCTGGATCCTGTTCCTGGCTGTTTCCCTGATTTCTTGTGTGATCGAGGACAAATTGTTTAATGTCTCCGGCCCAGATCCTCAAAGTTATTTAGGCTCCTAACATCCATTGATTTTTTTTCAGGGTAAGTGAGCACCCCAAATGCCCTTGAGGATCTGGACCTACATGACTTTTCCAGGATCATACAGGAAGTCTGAGACAGGACAGAGAATTGAATCCAAATCACCCAAGTTAGCATCCTAGACATTGGACCATCGTTCCCTTTCAGTAATAATAATTATGATTATTAATAATAACAAATCCACCGGCAGAACTGACGAACGGTTTGCTTACACATCTCATTTTTCTTTCCACCGATATTCTCACAGCTCTATTTGTTCACCTCTGCTACTGATCTACCTGGGTAATTAGCTATCTTCACTGCATTTTTTTTTTCTCACAGAGATGGACCAGATTTGCAAACTTTGCATTTGGATGCAAACCTGGGATAGATTTGATTAAATAGGGGTTTTATACCCATCATGAAATGACCAAAGATTAAGGGCTAATTGATTACTTGAACTACATGCCCGCGCAGGACAATAATGGGGAGAAAATCACGAGGTGCTACATTAAGTTCAGTGGAGGAAAACTGGTGTTTAGATAGGCAAAAATGACAGAGGAATCTGGCTGTAGCGCTCAATGGAGTTACCAGGCTGTTTAATCATGAATAGTGGTAGTATTAATAGGGAGTTACCAGATAACACTTTTAGTGGAAAATAACAATTTAGAGGTGAACAAATTATCAATAACGGGGAAGGCATTAAGTGGATATTTTGATTATTTAAAGAACAAAACAATTGTTCATTCAGCACTGAGGGACAGATCTAAATCATTGACTTCTGAAACGCTGATTTATGCCAGCTGGGCATCTAGCTCTAAATTTTTATTTCAAAGAATCTGGGGCCTGCTTCTTCATGGCACCACTCCAGTTTTATAGAGTTATTCTGGCATGAATCTGCAGTAACACAGCGGTGAATTGGCCCAGCCGTGTTTGACGCCAAATGTGTTCAAAGCCTGTTTGGCAGGGAGCTGGGCTTTTATGTGATTTTCAAAGGAACGGGCTAGAGCGCCCGCGCGTGATTGTGACAGGGATCAGGCAGACTCAGCTGTCCCTGAACTCAGCTGGAATTGCAGATCCCAGCACCTCGCAATATCGAAGGGTAAGTCAACACTTAAAATGCTACATCAGCGCAGCTGTAGCACTTCAGTGTAGACCTTCACTAAAGCGACGGGAAAACCTCGCCCATGGCTGTAGTTAATCCACCGTCCAGAGAGGCAGTAGCTAGGTTGGAATTCTCCCACTGACCTATTGCTGCCTACGCCAGGATTTAGGTCTACTTCACTATGTCGCTCCGCGGTATGGATATTTCACATCCCTGACTGACAGAGCTGGGTTTATCTAATTTTCCAGTGTAGACCTGGTCAGAGTCTTAAGCCTGGTCTACACCTAACCTTTGGTCAACCTACATATGTTGTTCAGTGGTATGAACAATTTACACCAGCGGTGGGCAACCTGTGGCAAGTCAGGGTAATCTGCTGGCAGGCCGCCAGACAGTTTGTTTACATTTGCATGGCCACCCGCAGCTCCCAGTGGCCTTAGTTCGCCATTCCCGGCCAATGGGAGCTGCGGGAAGCGGTGGACAGCATGTCCCTGTGGCCCGCACCGCTTCCCACAGCTCCCATTGGCTGGGAACAGTGAACCGCGGCCACGGGGAGCTGCAGGCGGCCGTGCAAATGTAAACAAACTAGTGGCCCACAGCGGATTACCCTGATGGGCCACAGGTTGCCCACCACTGATTTACATCTGCAAGACATAGTTAAGCCAGCCTAAGCCCAGTGTAGACAGCAGTAGGATGACAGAAGAATTTTTCCATTAACCTAGCTACCGTCTCTCAAGGATGTGGATTAACTATAGCGATGGAAGAATGTGTGTACACTATGGTGCTGTGGGTGCACAGCTGCAGTGCCATAGCTAGGCCATTGTCACATCTGTAGTGTAGACATATCTTGGGGAAGAGAGACGGGGAAGGGGGAAAGTTCTCTGCATTTATTAGCCAGGCAGAGGAAGTCAGTAAGAGGCAGCCAAAGGGCTAGAAGCAGGGATTTCAGCCCAAGCAAAGTTCTCATCTTCTCTTACAGCCTAAAAAATCCCATGCTTATTCACTTCACAGCACTTACTTTTAACCTGCCAAATGCCACCAAATCTTAAAACTAATCCTCCTACGATGGAACTTATTTTGACGCTGAAAGGGGATTTTTTCCCCTCAGTGTAATTATTCCCATTTTTTTTCCAGTTATAGGATATTCCCCAAAAATCTATGACTTGTAGAGGTAGCTCCCCGGCTCACTTACACATTGTGTTATTGTACCAATATATACATATATGAAGTGCTATTAAAAGAGCTGAAACTGCAATCCCTAGGCAGGGGGAAATTCCCATTTCCCATTCATTTCAGTGGGAGTTTCCTGGCAAAAGAGCCTGCTGGGGGATTTGGTCAAAGGTTTCAATGCAGCTGGCAATGCAAGCTTGGAAGCTAACTAAGATCGCTGTCACTAGGCATTGTACCACGTGCCCGAACTAAAATCAGGCTAATACTGGTCAAATATGATTTGCCTAATAATGAAGTTCCCAAGCTTTGCCATTATTAGTTGCATGCTTTATTCAACTAACTGCACTTCAGGTAGGCCAGGTGTACACCTAAAACTTAGGTTGTCTTTGCTATGTCACTCAGGGGGTTGAAAAATTCACACTCCTGAGAGCTGTAGTTAGTTGACTGTAGTCCTAACCAAGACCCCACTAAGTCAATGGAAGAACTCTACCTCTCGGAGTTGTGAATTAACCACAGCAACGTAAAAGCCTCTTTCATCACTGCAGCGAGTGTCCGCACTATGGAACTCCAGCAGCACAGCTGCAGCACGAAACCTGTGCCCCTGTAATGTCTGTCGTGTAGACCTAACCTCTGGCACTGATCAGAAATTCCATGCCTTTCCCTCAGCTTGGGCAAGGAAAACAGATGAGTCAGTTTCACGCATTTGTAGTTATTTCCCCTTGTGGTTCTCATGCACTAGCACAATCACTAGGCTGCAAACTCTGCAGTGGATTGTTTAAATACACACAGACCTCTTTACACCCCATCCCCTGTTTTCATCAGAACTTTTACAAATAATGGGAAACACAAGGTGATTGAGGTCATATCTTGTATTGGACTTGGACCAACATCTGTTGATGAACCAGACAAGGTTTCAAGAGCTTGTCTCGTTCACTAACAGAAGTTGGTCCAGTAACAGATATTATCTCACCCACCTTGTCACTCATAGAATCATAGAATATCAGAGTTGGAAGGGACCTCAAGAGGTCATCTAGTCCAACCCCCTGCTCAAAGCAGGACCAATTCCCAGCTAAATCATCCCAGCCAGGGCTTTGTCAAGCCGGGCCTTAAAAACCTCATCCTTACATTCCTTCATGCTGGTCTATCTATTTCAGGCTTTGACATGTTTTTTTCTTTAAAGAATAAAGCACTGAAACACCTTTTCCAAACACTCCCTTGCTATCTTCACCAGGAGACAGAGCAGAACCTCATGCTACTGCCTCATAATTGAGCTGAGGAATGCAGTCACATGACACTCATAGAATATCAGGGTTGGAAGGGACCTCAGGAGGTCATCTAGTCCAATACTCTGCTCAAAGCAGGACCAATTCCCAACTAAATCATCCCATCCTTCTTTACCAGACCTAAGAGTCTTGAGCATACCAAGAGGCATGGCTCATGGCTACAGCTCTTTTGAGGGGATGGCGGGCCCGGAGGCTGTGCATGCAGAGTGGCTTAGGGGCAATGCATTTGGGATGTTCTACAACATCAACGGCTCAATTCAGGAAGGCCTCCCCATCTGCAGGAAAGAGTCCAGCGCACGCTTAAGACCTACTGAAGTCAATGGGAGTTAAGCACAGCACTTGCTTTCCTAAATTGGAGCCAGAGAGCTAGGAGGAAGAGAGACCAGACAAATGGACAGTGTTAGGGATCCCTGCAAATTTATAAGGAAACCTTGTGTCAGTGTAGGACTGGGGAGATAGGGGTGTTACTAGAGCATTGGCCGTGTTGTGAATAGACACAAATTATGTTTAGAGCCAACAATGCCTCTAACTCAGAAGGTCTTTGAGGAGACTGTGTGCTGGTGACTACTATTGCCACTGCTACTGTATACGGAAGCCTTCTGTGAAATACCTCGACTGTTGAAACAAACTGGTTTGTTTGTATATGGTTTTCTCAATGGGAGTTGTCAGTCCGGCTCAGGGATATAGGACAGGGCTGATTGCGCTGCATTAGGGCTAGAGAACTGTGTTTTGGAAGCCGATGATCCTCTGCTGTATTATTCCCCATGATGTACATATTCAGGTAGCTGAAGACCGTGGGAACTTTGTACATTAACGGCCATGGGTTATTAGCTTTCTTAAAAATAAGATGCATTAACTTATAAGAGCATTCTCTCGCTTCCAGTTTGGATTGAGGGGAACCGCGAAACCTCTATAAACCAGGTCAAAAGCCAAAAGATCCATTTTCTCACTAGCATTTAAGGTCACCCAAGATTATATTTATGAGATCTCTTTCTACCAAGAAACTGTTTAAACCTTGAGAATTAGCAAATGTGCCAGAGGGGGCTCCACCCCCCTCCACCCCAGTCATTATCCCAACAAGAATACCTCAGTCAGGATGTATAGTGCCTTTAGGCAATGCACAAGACATCTATCAGTGAGACAGGAACGCAAAGCCCCCCCTCCCCAACATGCCCACGGCAGTCACAAGACCCCAAGTGCTGCACTCGTTTGTTTACATTTGGATATGGCAGATGGGCCCAAACAAAAGGTTCCTGCTAGTGTTTTGCCATAATCCATCTCCATTAGGTGGACTGCTAGGATGACACTTCCTAAAGCAGGGCAGGATAGGAATGGTAGAGACATCTGAGAGCTTCTTTTGACTGGTCTGCCCCTGAAATATGCACAGCACTTGCTTTTAAGTCATTTATCATAGGCTAAGAGCAGTGACAATATTTCTGACACTTGCGGAGATCACATTATTCTTGAGTAGCAGCTGGGCTACATTAATCTGCCATCGCCTCCCACTGAACTATGTTCATTTCTTCACACAAAATGACAGGCCTGGACCATGATGAGCCAGGGCTGACCATAAGCACCAGCAATGCAAGTGATTGCTTGGGCCCAAAGCTTTTGGGATACACACTTGCAACAAACAGGCTGGCCTGCTCTCCCGTTGGATGAGCATGAGCAGATGGAGCATCCCCACCTGATCCCATTCCACTGAAGTAGCATGGGGCCCACGAAGAGTAACCAGGCCTGTGCAGTTTTAAGGGGTTTCTTCTGCCAAACAATCAGCTGTTAAATGCAGCACTTTAATTCCGCCAGTAGATTAGCAGCCACTGATGGCCATCACTAGTAGACCCCACCTTACAAAGGAAGTCTTTGTTGTAAAGAGATTGGATCTGTGGTTTTGGTTCTGATCTAACTTCCCAGAACTTGGGAGATAATTGGATCTGGCTTAAAAATTTGAACTGGATCCTCTCTTTTATAGCAGACAGAACCTGTGCAGCACATGCTTCTCCACTGTCAGGGCAGCTCTTATGCTGGTGTCCCTGTGCTGGAGGGCTGAGAAGAGCTCGGCACACAGAGCCAGGAACGTAGCCTGGCACATCCCAAAGTTCTGCAGCCGCTGCTCGTCATCCCAAGCCTGCATTACGATGCCGTTGTCAGTCATTACGCCGGTCGGCGGGCAGGATCATAGAATCATAGAACATCAGTGTTGGAAGGGACTTCAGGAGGTCATCTAGTCCAACCCCCTGCTCAAAGCAGGACCAATCCCCAACTAAATCATCCCAGCCAGGGCTTTGTCAAGCCTGACCTTAAAAACCTCCAAGGCAGGAGATTCCACCACCGCCCTAGGTAACCCATTCCAGTGCTTCACCACCCTCCTAGTGAAAAAGTTTTTCCTAATATCCAACCTAATCCTCCCCCACTGTAACTTGAAACCATTACTCCTTGTTTTGTCATCTGGCACCACTGAGAACAGTGTAGATCCATCCTCTTTGGAACCCCTTTTCAGGTAGTTGAAAGCAACTATCAAATCCCCCCTCATTCTTCTCTTCTGCAGAATAAACAATCCCAGTTCCCTCAGCCTCTCCTCATAAGTCATGTGCTCCAGCCCCCCAATCATTTTTGTTGCCCTCCGCTGGACTCTTTCCAATTTTTCCACATCCTTCTTGTAGTCTGGGGCCCAAAACTCGACACAGTACTCCAGATGAGGCTTCACCAATGTCAAATAGAGGGGAATGATCATGTCCCTCGATCTGCTGGCAATGCTCCTACTTATACAGTCCAAAATGCCGTTAGCCTTCTTGGCAACAAGTGCACACTGTTGACTCATATCCAGCTTCTAGTCCACTGTAACCCCTAGGTCCTTTTCTGCAGAACTGCTGCCTAGCCATTCGGTCCCTAGTCTGTAGCAGTGCATGGGATTCTTCCGTCCTAAGTGCAGGACTCTGCACTTGTCCTTGTTGAACCTCATCAGATTTCTTTTGGCCCAATCCTCTAATTTGTCTAGGCCCCTCTGTATCCTATCCCTACCCTCCAACGTATATACCACTCCTCCCAGCTTAGTGTCATCTGCAAACTTGCTGAGGGTGCAATCCACGCCATCCTCCAGATCATTAATGAAGATATTGAACAAAACCAGCCCAGGACCAACCCTTGAGGCACTCTGCTTGATACCTTAAAGACTAACAGATTTATTTGGGCATGAGCTTTCGTGAGTAAAAACCTCATGGCTACCCCCTGATACTCTGCTTGATACCGGCTGCCAACTAGACATCGAGTCATTGATCACTACCCATTGAGCCCAATGATCTAGCCAGCTTTTTAATCCACCTTATAGTCCATTTATCCAATCGATACTTTTTTAACTAGCTGGCAAGAATACTGTGGGAGACCATATCAAAAGCTTTGCTAAAGTCAAGGTATATCATGTTCACTGCTTTCCCCATATCCACAGAGCCAGTTCTCTCATTATAGAAGGCAATCAGGTTGGTCAAGCATGACTTGCCTTTGGTGAATCCATGTTGACTGTTCCTGATCACCTTCCTCTCCCCCAGATGCTTCAAAATGGATTCCTTGAGGACTTGCTCCATGATCTTTCCAGGGACTGAGGTAAGGCTGACTGGTCTGTAGTTCCCCAGATTCTCCTTCTTCCCCTTTTTTTAAAGATGGGCACTATATTTGCATTTTTCCAATCGTCCAGGATGATTTTATTTTGTGTACTTTGGACAGCAGTTCATTTTTATTACTGATTCAAATTACAACATAACTGTTCAGCAATTTGTATTACATTCCTTTAGGGATTTTTTGAAAATCATTTCAGCAATTTGTATTATATTCCTTTAGGTATTTTTTTCTAGGGAAGGAAAGATATGGGATTGTAATAATTGTGTAAAGCCTTAGTCAGATAAGGATTCCTGTTTGTAAGGCACTTTGAAGATAAATTTGAAAGAACTTTTCCATAAGGGTTAACAGGGATAAAAGCTATATGGGTCCAGAGACTTTAAACAGGATTCTATCAAAGTTACTCTAAAAACTCTATAGAATTTGGCAGGCAGAGCCCTTCTATAATTTTTTTAAACCATTCTATAGAATTTGATCGAGAATTACAGAATTCTATCGCTTAGGTTACAAGTTATATGGCGACGTTATAATCCTCTATTGAGTTTGTGACATTGTGCAGTCTATATGGTTTTATAAAAATTTAATAATAAGTGAATATAAGGTAAAAAATATGCTGCATGCAAAAGGTCTCTTGTAAGGTATCATTACAAAGCTTATAATCTACTGAGTATGGTCATCCTATTTGTATAAATGTACAACTCTTGTATCTGAAACTAGAAATATGAAATATAACTCTGAGGGCCTATTGTAATTATGCAAAGTGTGGGCCATTAATGGTGGTTTGGAATCTTTATGACTCCCATTAACTAGGACCATTGTCTGCAGATGGGTGTATTTTACCTGTGAGTCTTCCTGTATGTGTGTGTGCTGGCAAGTGGGTAATGAAGTCTTGCAGTGACATGTGATCATGTCACCTGAACTGGAATCCATCTTTAACCTGGTGCTTTTCCAGTGAGGGGGGGGTGGAAACCCAGAGGGACAAAGGGTTCCTGCCTTATGCAAAAGATATACAAAGGAGTGGAACAGAACAAAGGGGAGAGGATCTCTAGCCATCATGAAGAATCCCCTAGCTACCACCTGAACTGGAACAAGAGCTGTACCAGGGGAAAGAATTGTGCCCAGGCCTGGAAGGTGTCCAGTCTGAGGAAAAAACATACTGAAGCATCTCTGAGGGTGAGATTATCTGTATTCAGTTTGATTAGACATAGATTTGCGCATTTTATTTTATTTTGCTTGGTGACTTACTTTGTTCTGTCTGTTACTACTTTGAACCACTTAAATCCTGTTTTCTGTATTTAATAAAATCACTTTTTACTTATTAATTAACTCAGAGTATGTATTAATACCTGGGGGAGCAAACAGCTGTGCATATCTCTCTATCAGTGTTATAGAGGGCGAACAATCTATGAGTTTACCCTGCATAAGCTTTATACAGGGTAAAACGGATTTATTTGGGTTTAGACCCCATTGGGAGTTGGGCATCTGAGTGCTAAAGACAAGCACACTTCTGTGAGCTGTTTTCAGGTAAACCTGCAGCTTTGGGACAAGTGATTCAGACCCTGGATCTGTGTTAGAGCCAGACAGGAGTGGCTGGCTCAGCAAGACAGGATGCTGGAGTCCTGAGCTGGCAGGGAAAGCAGGAGCAGAGGTAGTCTTGGTACATTAGGTGGCAGCTCCCAAGGGGGTTTCTGTGATCCAACCCATCACAGAGTTCATTAGGACTTTCCTAGGAAGGGAAATTATCAGAAAGCTTACGCATCATTAAGTCAGCCTTATCCTTTATATGGAACTGCCCAGGTATAACACTATTGAGGATCAGATGAACTCCACCTATGTATGTCTGCGCTTGGCGATGGCTTCTATTCTGTCTCTTAGGGTTTTTGCCCAGTCCTCTTCTCTCCTCAGTGTTGTGGACCTGGTCTCCATCGCGTTTAAAGCTTGGATCTCAGATGGAACTTCAGGAACAAGCTTTGCTCTGAGCACGGCATCCGGGAACTTTGCTGCCGAAGCGGGTGCTAAGCAGCACCTGGGTCTGCTGCGAAAGAGAGAGAGAGACATAGGATGTTGTGTACTGTTAGTAGTTCTGGAGTCAGTTGGGTGTAGACCGACCCAAAATAAAAGGTCCACCCCCTCAGCTAAAGGGGCAGAACCACCGAACCTAGGCTACTAGCGATTTCTGGGGAAAATTAAAGAGAAAACAGGAGTGGGGTCAAAGGTTAATAACGAGGAAGCCAGAGGGCGACACTGAGCAGAGAACTCCAGACAGCGTCTACAGCTCCTCAGAGGCATCTAAGGAGTCAATAGATACTGCCCAGAGGAACTGTGCCTGGAGGCATGATCTGAGAAATAAATGGAAATAGGCCCCATGGTCTCAGAGCACCCCCTGTCCAGTTTCCTCCTCCCGGTGTGATGGATGGTCGACCTGGCCAGTGAGGTTGACAAGAAGGTCCTGCAACTCTGTGGTGCACAAATGGGGTGTGATTGGATCAGGAGGTGCAGCAAAAAGTGCAGCAACAACCTCAGTAAGTGGTTATGAAGGAGCTGGGAGAGAGGCTGCAACCTGATGCACTCATGCTGATGTGAGCCAGGATCTCCCTCTTGCCACAGAAGGAAGCACAAATGCTGCTCTCAAAAGATCACCCGTCGTGTTAGCCACTTCCTGAAAGGAATCTGGCCTTCTATTAGTAGCTTCTTACTTGCTGAGATGGCAGTCCAACTGCTTATAATGGTAGTGAACAGCCACAGCTGAGTGGGGACATAACAGGTAGCGATTATCTTCCCAACAGCGTCTCATTGCTTGAACAATGTCTTCATCAGATGCTGAACATGAGCTCAGCACTTCAGAAAGCTGGAGAACCAAGGAGAGGGGAAAAAAACAGAAACAAGACCCCCAACAATTATACACAAAAACCACAACAGAATTTACATTCAATGTCAAATCATTTTTAAAAATGTATTAAAAGTTCATTCTGTGATGTTACCACTTGTATGTAAGACCTTCTTATTTGTTAGGATCTTGAATACAAGAGAGACGGGTACTTCTGTCAGACACATTTATACCATCATCAGAGTTAGTCCAGCCTATGCAGGGTTTTTGCACACCCAGCTACGTCAGTTAATAAATGCACTTTGTTGGCAGTCACAATGCAACTGATGCCGGTGTCTGAGGATATCAATCCCAAACCCTACTGTATGTGATGGGTGCAATAATATATATCTTTTATGATTTAACAAGGACTTTGCTAGTGTTTCTTTCCCATGGAGACAACAAACACTGAAACCGTTAGTTTACTTTTCACCTTTGATTTTTCTCCCTTTCAGCCTGATGCTTGATTCACCAAACCTCTTGCTTAAAAGGTTAAGCATGCATGTACTCCCACAGAAATCCATACAGCCACTCACAATTTAAAGTTAGGCACTTGATTAAAAGCTTTGCTGGCTCAGGGTGTTGGACAGTGAAATTACATTGTCAAGGAGCGTTTTGGTCCTAAGTACAAATAATGCACATGCTACTGGACTGGGGTTTCTAGCACTGCAGGCGAATGTTTAAATACCAACAAAATAATTGTAATGTTTAAAGAAAGGATTATTTGACAACATACCTATGCACACAGGTTTTGTAAACGCCTGTCTTCCACCACCCTACCTACAGATATCTACATTTTAGATCTGAGATGACATGGCATGATCCCTTCAATACACTTGCAATATTAATATTTATTCTGAAAACAGTTGATTTTAAAAAAAGTGTGATGGAAAAGTATTTACTAAACACACATGAAGGAACTGACCTTTCTGTGCAATTCTTCTGGGAGCGTAAGGTTTTTCGACATGTAAAACTGTTCCATCAGAGTTTTAATCAAGCTGCCATCACAGTCCGAAAGCAGCCACAAGATTCTCTCCATATTGTAAGGTTCCTATAAAAACACACACTCCACACATGAGCCTCCATCCAGAGAGGATCAAATTCAGAATCTGGAGCACCGGTGCTCTCTAGTTGGATACTTAGTGCGGTAGATACTACTGTACCACACAGCTGAGCACCTCTTGTGTGCTCAATGGGAGTTGGAGATACTCAGCTCCCTGCAGGATCAGGCCTTGTATAGTTGTGTCAAAATAAATAGGGCTGGAAAAACCCAGCCACCTGGCTCCATTCTAGGCCATTTATAAGATACGTCAGCACAATTGGGAGCTTTTACTGGTCAGTACATTGCTGTCACTATTGAGCTGTGAATTGTTTCCTAGGAGGAGCAATTCCAGGACATTTCACATTTAGAGGGGTTGCCTACGTGAGACACTTTTCTGGCATAGCTTCAGTTTTGTCTGCCTTCCCTTCTTCCCCCCCCCCCCCCAGGATTCCAGCCTCATTCAGTGCAAACAATGGAGGGTGCCTGCTGAATGAGTAGACATTGAATATTTTGCTTAATCCTCATTCGTACATGGAGAAACACAATGAAGTAGGTACCCTTTGACAGCCATTTAGTGGTGTATGTGGAAGAAACCTTTAAGGGACTGGTCTCAGTCTAGTTGCTAAACAAAATCTAGAAACCACACCATGAAAACCACCAACACCATGGGAAATTCTGTATGTGATATTATTGTGGTAATTTCTAGGAATGCTAGTCAAAGATTAGGGCCCCCTTGTGCTAGGCATTGTATGGACAAAGAAAGAAGATAGTCCTGACCCTAGAGAGCTCAGAGTCCAGGGGGTTGTCTACACTTGAAACACTGCAGTGGCACAGCTGCACTGCTGTAGCACTTCAGTGTAGATATTACCTCCGGCCTAGTTAATCCACCTCCCCAAGAAGTGGTAGGTAGGTTGATGAAGAATTTACTGCTGTCTACACCGAGGGGTTAGGTCTGCTTAACTACATTGCTCAGGGGTGTGGATTTTCACACCTCTGAGCAATGTAGCTGGGTCAACCTAATGTTTTAGAGTTGGCCAGTCCTACGATACAACGGGAGGACAAAAAAGACGAAGAGGACCTCATTATATGGCCCTGTGATGGAGTGTGCATCCTAATAGGCCGTGAAGGGGTTAATGTGGGCCTGAGAGGCGAGAGAGCCAGGTGTAGCTGATCATGAAGCCTGCTGGGTAGGAGCTGGCTGGTTAGTATAAAGCCAGGAAGTTGAGAGCAGAAGACAGCTGCAGGGAGATCTACAGTCACTCCCTAGAGAGAAAGGGAGTTGGCTATGGACAAGGAGGAGATCCAGGGAGCAAGTAAACCTGGGATCCTGCCTGAGACTGGGGATTCAGGCAAGAAGGGTAGCCATGGCGAGCACAAGAACCGCTGGTGGTAAACCAGAGATAGGGGTGATTTAGTTGGGGATTGGTCCTGCTTTGAGCAAGGGGTTGGACTAGATGACCTCCTGAGGTCCCTTCCAACCCTGATATTCTATGATTCTTATCCGGTGGGACGTTGTTACCCCAGAACAGGGGAATGATATAGTGACCTGGCTAGAGGTCAGGAAGAAGATTAGCAGAAATACTGACATCTTGGCAGAGATACAGGATTTTTTAATTGCGCTCCAGGATGGAGAACATGGTTGACAACTCCACTTCTCAGGTACAATGGAACTTTCTACCACAGGGGTAAAGCTCGTCTATACAGGAGACAGAGCTGTCTCAAAGGCGGTCTGAGACTGTGGAATGACCTATCTGGGACTAAGGACCATCACAAACCTCCCCACCTTCTCCAAATGCCAGGGACACTTCTTCAGCCTGCCATTGATACTATAAACACAGAGCAACATGTAAACAAACCAAAAAAATCCCTACCAAAACACCACACTGCACACACAATTCTCCTACTAGGGAGACAATCAGAAGGCGAACGAACCACACGTGACATGTTAGTCACATCACTTCAAGCGCTACTGGAAGGCACTCAGACTCTGCAGTGATGAGTGTGGTGTAGAACAGAATATGGAGAGCAAAATAAATTTAGTATATGAATCATTCAACATAGTATATATGATCTCTCCTTCTTAAGCAGACACGTACCTGAATATCCATTGCAGAAGCTAAAGTTGGCTTAACACTGCCCGAGAATGAGAAATCTCCATGCTGAATTGCCCTGTGGATAATGTCGTTATTATTTACCACAGCAACGAGTTGGATTGGCAGTCCCATTTTCTGTGCAATATATCCAGCTAGGAAAGAAAAATTCAAAAACCTGGGCTTCAGCGCCACAATGAAACGCTCATAAAGCAGATTTACCAATGAAATCATTGTTCCTCCATTTGTGCAAATTTATCAGGAGGGACCAAAACATATGTTCCATAATGCAGCTCTATCTTTAGTATACAGGTATAGCCCAAAGAAACTACAGCTCCCAGTATGCAATGGAAGCTTTACAGCAAGGGAGACCACCATATGGTTGGTCCTGGAGTCTCTGTGGCCCCCACCATCATATAGAATCATAGACTTTAAGGTCAGAAGGAACCATTATGATCATCTAGTCTGACCTCCTGCACAACGCATGCCACAGAATCTCACCCACCCACTCCTGTATCAAACCTATGTCTGAGCCATTGAAGTCCTCAAATCATGGTTTAAAGACTTCAAGGTGGAGAGAATCTTCCAGCAAGTGACCCATGCCCCTACGCTGCAGAGGAAGGTGAAAAACCCCCAGGGCCTCTGCCAATCTGTCCTGAAGGAAAATTCCTTCCCAACCCCAAATATGGCGATCAGCTAAACCCTGAGCATGTGGGCAAGACTCACCAGCCAGACACCCAAGAAAGAATTCTCTGTAGTAACCCAGATGCCACCCCATCTAACATCCCATCACAGGCCATTGGGCATATTTACCGCTAATAGTCAAAAATCAATTAATGCCAAAATTAGGCTATCCCATTATACCATCCCCTCCATAAACTTATCAAGCTTAGTCTTGAAGCCAGATATGTCTTTTGCCCCCATTGCTTCACTTGGAATCTGTTCCAGAACTTCACTCCTCTGATGGTTAGAAACCTTCGTCTAATTTCAAATCTAAACTTCCTGATGGCCAGTTTATATCCATTTGTTCTTGTGTCCACATTGGTACTGAGCTTAAATAATTCCTCTCCCTCCCTGGTATTTATTCCTCTGATATATTTATAGAGAGCAATCATATCTCCCCTCAGCCTTCTTTTGGTTAGGCTAAACAAGCCAAGCTCTTTGAGTCTCCTTTCATAAGACAGGTTTTCCATTCCTCGGATCATCCTAGTAGCTCTTCTCTGTACCTGTTCCAGTTTGAAGTCATCCTTCTTAAACATGGGAGACCAGAGCTGCACACAGTATTCCAGATGAGGTCTCACCAGTGCTTTGTATAACGGTACTAACACCTCCTTATCTCTACTAGAAATACCTCACCTGATGCATCCCAAGACCGCATTAGCTTTTTTCACGGCAATATCACATTGGCGGCTCATAGTCATCCTGTGATCAACCAATATTCCAAGGTCCTTCTCCTCCTCTGTTATTTCCAATTGATGCGTCCCCCACTCATAACAAAAATTCTTGTTATTAATCCCTAAATGTATGACCTTGCAGTTTTCACTATTAAATTTCATCCTATTACTCCAGTTTACAAGGTCATCCAGATCTTCCTGTACGATATCCCGGTCCTTCTCTGTATTGGCAATACCTCCCAGCTTTGTGTCATCCGCAACCTTTATTAGCACATTCCCACTTTTTGTGCCAAGGTCAGTAATAAAAAGATTAAATAAGATTGGTCCCAAAACCGATCCCTGAGGAACTCCACTAGTAACCTCCCTCCAGCCTGACAGTTCACCTTTCAGTACGACCCTTTGTAGTCTCCCCTTTAACCAGTTCCTTATCCATCTTTCAATTTTCATATTGATCCCCATCTTTTCCAATTTAGCTAATAATTCCCCATGTGGAACCGTATCAAATGCCTTACTGAAATCGAGGTAAATTAGATCCACTGTGTTTCCTTTGTCTAAAAAATCTGTTACCTTCTCAAAGAAGGAGATCAGGTTGGTTTGTCGCGATCTACCTTTTGTAAAACCATGTTGTATTTTGTCCCAATCACCATTGACCACAATGTCGTTAACTACTTTCTCCTTCAAAAATTTTTCCAAGACCTTTTACTATTGGTTTTATTCCCTTTGCAAAGTCCAACTCTACATGGCTTTTGGTCTTTCTCACTTTATCCCTACATGTTCTGACCTCAATAAGGTAGCTTTCCTTGCTGATCACTCCCATCTTCCACTCCTTGTAGGCTTTCTGCTTTTTCTTAATCACCTTTCTGAGATGCTTGCTCATCCAGCTTGGTCTACAACTCCTGCCTATGAATTTTTTCCCCTTTCTTGGGATGCAGGCTTCTGATAGTAATTCCAGGCCTCCTCCACCTTTAGATCCACAAGTTCTTCAGTCCAATTCATTTCCCTAACTAATTTCCTTCATTTTTTTAAGTTAGCCCTTTTGAAATCATAAACCCTAGTCACAGATCTATTTTTGTTTCGTCTTCCATTTAGTTTAAACTGAATTAGCTAATGATCACTCGAACCAAGGTTGTCCCCTACAACCATTTCTTCTATGAAGTCCTCACTACTCACCAAAACCAAATCTAAAATGGCATCCCCTCTTGTTGGTTCAGCAACTACTTGGTGAAGGAATCCATCAGCTATCGCATCTAGGATAATCTGAGCCCTATTATTATTACTAGCACTTGTCCTCCAGTCTATATCTGGGAAGTTAAAGTCTCCCATGATCACACAATTCCCATTAGTATTTACTTCATTAAAAACATTAAAAAGGTCTCTATCCATATCCAAATCAGATCCCGGTGGTCTATAGCACACCCCAAGCACTATCTCAGGGGAGGCTCTAGTAGGTTTCTTCCCCAATGTGATTTTTACCCAGACAGACTCTGTCTTATCCATTCCATCCTCTCTTATTTCTTTACAGTCTACCTCATCATTGATATACAATACTACTCCACCACCTTTAACTTTATTTCTGTCTTTCCTAAACAGCACATATCCTTCAATACCTGTACTCCAGTCATGACTACTATTCCACCATGTTTCTGTTATCCCTATAATATCCAGTTTCACTTCCTGCACCAGTAACTCTAGTTCCTCCATTTTGTTACCTAGGCTCCTCACATTGGTGTACAAACTTCTTAATTTTTGCTGTTTGGCTTCACTGACATTCTTTACCCAATTAGGCCCAGACATTCTACCGCCAGTATCACCTATTAGAATGGTATTTACACTACCCTTCCTCCTTATGTCCATTCTCCTACCCACGGCTGTATCCTTTCTTACTTCGTTTTTTTCCCTCTCAATGTTAAAATCCGGCATGGAGATTACCTGGACATTTCCCACCCACATCTCCCCCAATTCCTAGTTTAAAGCTCTCTTAATCAGTTGTGCCAGCCTCCATCCTAGAAGTCTATTTCCCTCCCTACTCAGATGAAGTCCATCCTGAGAGAACAGTCCTCTGTCCATGAATGCCTCCCAGTGGCCATACATCCCAAAGCCCTCCTTATAGCACCACTGCCTGAGCCATCTGTTGATTGTCATAATCTTGTCACGCCTTTGTTACCCTTCTCTAGGAAGGGGCAGAATCCCACTGAAGATCACCTGAGCCTCAATTTCCTTAAGCGTCTTCCCCAGCCTGGTATAGTCTCCCTTGATACGTTCCATCGAGAATCTAGCCATATCATTCATTCCCACATGAAGGACAATCAGCGGATTCTTTCCCGCTCCCCTTAGGATCCTCTTCAGCCTCAGGTCCACATCCCATATCTTAGCACCCGGCAGACAGCACACCCTTCTGTTCTCTGGATCAGCTCTAGTTACAGGCCTGTCTATTCTTCTCAGTAAGGAGTCCCCGATCACGTAGACCTGCCTTTTCCTGGTGATGGTGTGATTCTCCGGTCTATCCCCTGTTCCTTCTGGCTGCAAGTCCTCTCGATTCCTATTCACCCTTGCAATCCTCCACAACCCATCCCATATCCTCCTGGGGCTCATATTTGGTGTTGTTATCACCATTGACTTTTCCCCTCTTCCTATAGGACTAGCTACTCTTCTCTTCTTCCTTGCCCTCTCACCTTCAGTGACCACCTGCTGTGCCCCTTCTTCATTTTCCAACTCCGCAAAACTGTTCCTGAGCTCTATTTCTCCTTCCCTATCCCGTCTTTTCCTCTGCCTGGTTCTCTTAATCACATGCTTCCACTGTCCACTTTCCAGCAGTCTCCCCTCAGAGTTCTTTGGTCCTGCTTCCATCTGCAAGTCTGAGCTTTTCCCTTCAGACTCCTCATGTCTTTGCTCCATCATCTGCTCAAACCCCCTTCTAAACTCAACCAGAGTTTCCACCTGCATCTCCAGTCCTCAGATCTTTTCTTCTATCAGCTCTATCAGATGGCACTTCATGCAGACAAAACTCTTTCCAGGTACCCCTCCAGGATCATGTACATGCTGCAGCTTCCAAATCCAGTCATCTTCATTGTGTCTTCCACTGCTTGGGTCACTACCACTGCTGCCTCTGTGTCTGTCATAGGCTTCCCACCTAAGCCCTGTAAATCTGGGAAACAAACCAAACTACACCACCACCACCACCCACAGCAAAACAAACCCCCAACGAGCACCCAAACACTGCTAGAACACCACACACTCCCTTCACTAGCCCATCTGTTCCTCTGCCTGCCTCTTGGTCTTCCCCCCCAAAACTCCCCTTGTGAACTCCCACTCAAACTCCCCTGTTTACAGCTCTGTTTGCTGGCTCCTGTGCCGCTGCAGCTGTCTGTGCTGCTGCCTGACTGGCTGGCTGGCTACCTTTATAGGCCTGAGTAGCGGGGTGGTTACCCCGCTCCCGCCCTGAAGGTCTTAAAACAGCCCTGGGGGAAGGTTGTGGCTGGGAGCTGCTAAGCTGGGCTGATTGGGAAGCAGCTGCAGCTGGGCCACACCCCACTCAGCCTCAGCTGGTCCTATATAAGAAGGCTGTGAGCCAGAGGCTAAGAGTCTGACTCTGCCCTTGGAGAGAGAAGGGCCTGGCTGCAGGGAGCTTGAGACAGGGTACCTGAGTGGAGCTAGGGTGACCAGATACCAAAGACGAAATATCGGGACGCGGGGGGGGGGGCGGAGCAAAAAAAAACTAAAGCTGCCAGAGCCCCGCCCCCGCCCCAACCCTCTGGAGCCGCTGGCTGCCCCCCGGCTCTGCAATCAGAGATGCAGCGCTCGGCTGCTCCTCTGCCCTAAAAACCAGCCTCCCTCCCGGCACGGGCTTGTCCCGCCTCTGCACTCAAAGGCTGGTGCAGGAGGCAAAGTCCCGGGGGGTGGGGTCGGGAAGACCGCAGGAGCAGGGGGCAGCGAGAACCCACCCGGGGCCGAGAGAGCCCCGCAAAGGAGGCACAGACCCCCCCTTCCCCACCCTGTAGCTGCCATAAGCTCCAGTGAATAAACGCTTGGGGGGAGCGCTCCCCCCTTGGTGTGTGTGGGACTGCCGAGCCGAGCCGCTTCCTTCTTCCCCCGCCGCCTCCGCTCCACTCACGGGTGGGAGGTTTCGGGTTACAGCGCCCGCACCCCAGACCCCCCACAGCCGCCGCGCCAAGAGAGAGGCGCAGACTCGGAGCAACTGCCCGACCCCCCTCCTTCCATGCCCCCTCCACACATCCCTCCTCCGCTGGCCTCCAGGCGCAGCTGCTGCACCGCACCACTCTCTTAATCTTCATGGCGGCCGCGCCACACACGCTGGTGTCCGGCCTCCCTCCAGCGCTTGCGCCGCCGCCATACAGCTGATCAGCGGGCAAGCGGTGTGCGTGGGGAAGAGGCGGGGCCAGGGGAGCTATCCAATCGGGGAAGGAGGGGTGGAGTCGGGGCGGGGAGGGGGGGCACGAGCCGGAGTGGAGGGCAGAAATTGCTTCTTTGTCCAGTGTCCCGACCAAACATCGGTCGGGACGCGGGACAAACAAGTAAATATCGGGACAGTCCCGATAAAATCGGGACGTCTGGTCACCCTAAGTGGAGCAGGGCTGGGGAAAGGCTGAGGAGCTCCAGCCTGGAAAGCCCCAGGCTGCAGCCAAGCATTGGGGCAAGGGATACTGGGGGTTGCAGAGGGCAGCCCAGGGGTAGGCCAAGGCAGCAGGTCCAAACCCAACCTTGCCTGCGATGAGTGGCCTATACTGCAGTCTGCCCCAGGGAGCAGGGGCTAGTTGGTGACTGGCAGTGGTCTTATTCTGAGGCGAGGTAGGGATAGTGGGTGGGGGTTCCCCAGGGAGGGGAGACCCTAGTACTGAGGGGTGTACTGCCAGGGGGCAGCACCCCAGGTAAAAGGGCACTGGGGTCCGGGAGGGACACAGGGGCCAGAGGACAGGTGGATCACCGGCTTGCAGAGGGCGCTCTGGCTGGAAATGAGCTAATTCCCGGAGATGACCAGCAGGAGGCGCCGCAGGGTTGAGTCCGCTCCTCTACAAACCCCTAGTCAGAGAAGTCCCGCCCCCTAATCAGGGCTCAGCTTCTCTCCCAGCACACTGCCCCTACCAGCCTCTACACATACAAATATTAAGAGATGTAGTGAAGAGAGGGGCCTCTGGAAAATGCTTTTCATTCAAATGGGATGTGACTTTCGAACTCTTGGCAACATGCTAGTGCAGCTTCAGATAGATGCTCCTGAAATATCATGAATGCAACTTTTTACATCACCCCTTGTATTGCTTTTCCAATAGATATGATCCCCCTAAAGTTAAAAAGGCCAGAACTGTAAAGTTAGGAGAGAGCTGTTACCATGATTGCTCCCCCCCCCAAAATAGGATAAAATTCATGTGCAAATGGATGTCTAATGAGCCACAGGTACACACAGGCCAGATTAATTGCACTACTACAAATGTATTCACATCTAATTTAGAAAAATTAGATCCACAGTATTTTCTCTCTTCAGTATCCGACTCCTTCTGTTCATGTGTATTTCTAACATGCTCATCTATCTATCTATCTATCTATCACCATAGCACTATTTTGGATTATCTGTATCTTGTATGGCACCAACAATGCTGTTGGTACTTAAATATTACTAATCATGATTTAAGTGGTTCAGAAAAAAAATACAACCTCCCTCTTTATCGCAAGCCGGTCTTTGGTTTTGAGACCCAAAGAATGTCTTTTCCCCCCCAATCTAACCTGTGAGATTTCCTCCAGCTCCTGTTGGTACAACAATTTCCACAGTTGGCAGTGGAGTCATGTCCATGGATGGAGTGCATTGAAAGTAAGCATAGAAGTAGTGAGCGATCTGCACCATAATCCTAGACCAGTTGATTGAGTTCAAACTCATCAGATTGTGTTTTCTAGAGAAATCTGCATCATCGAACAATTCTTTGAGCGACTCGTCAATTTCATCGCTATTTCCATGAGCTGTAGAAAAGAGGAAGGAACAATCAGGAGTATTAACTGAAGTGTTGCTGAAATTAGTGAATTAGGCATAAAATAGTTGTTTTCACCTACCGAACAGGATTCAAAACTGATAGGTTATTCTAGCCATCAAACTGGAGTTGTGGAGCTGGGGTTTTGGTTCAGCTATCATCAAACATATAGAGGTCCAACAGCAATATCTGGATCCAGGTGTGGGTTCCGATTCTGAATTACTCAGAATTCCAGCTTTTAAGGGTGTTTGGATCTGGGATTTTGGTTTGGGCACATCTCTAAGTTATTCCAAGGTCACAACATGAACCAGCAGCAGAGTCAAGATTTGAACGCATGTCTTATGGCTCCCAGTGTGCTGCCTGGGCCAAAGTGAATCATGAAAGATCCTTCTAAGAAGAAAACTGACCAGAACAACTCAAACTATTTACAAAGGAGGGGAAGACCGAGGAGCGAGGAGGATAACTTACCTCAGAAGGGAGGTCTCATTCTTTTAGTGCAAACCAATTATCTGTGTAAATACTATTCAACCACTGGAGAATAGTTTTAAACCTATGACTAGAAAAGAAGGAAACCTGAGCAGCTCTGAGTCAACTGGTGAACAGGTCAAGAGAGTAAAGCAACTTTGACTAGCCTCCAATTAGTCAAAGGCATGGGGTGCTGAAAAGTGAAACATCAAAGTAACAGTTTTGCTGATTAGAGAGACAAGGGAGAGGGTAATATCTTTCATTGGATCAACTTCTGTTGGTGAGAGAGACGAGCTTACTCAGAGCTCTTCTTCAGGTCTGGGAAATGTACTCAGACCTGAAGAAAAGCTCTGTGTAAACTTGAAAGCTTTTCTCTCTCACCAACAGAGGTTGGTCCTATGAAAGGTATCACCTCTCCCACCTTGTCTCTCTAATTTCCTGGGACCCACATGGCTACAACAATACTGCATACAAGTCATGATGATTGATGGCCCAACATGGTACACCCACAGTAGGAGCAGTGTGTAACACAATTCCCCCGAGGCTTTCTAGAATTAATGGCCAGTTCACATTGGGATTGACATTAACATCAACCCAGCAATAGTATAAAGTAGATCATCCAACAAAATGCAAACCAATAAACACGTGGACATTCTCTTCGATCACCGTCGTCATCTGCAGTTCTTGGATCTGGCTGCAGAGATCTTTGGGTAATAGAACAAAGATATCCATGTTGTTTTCCCCTCGCACACTTTCAATTGCCGAGCTACCGGTGTCTCCCGCAGTTCCTGTTTCACATTAACATGATCAAGTAGAAAATAATTATATCTATTAATTAAGAGTTAATTAAAGACTGAAAGATCAGCCATATTTGTGTTTTCACACAGAAGAAGGGTGCAGTTGTCAGTCTGGGATATTTTTGGTTAGTGCCGGGTGTATGGCATTTAATACCGGAAAATGAACTCTTCCGAATAGGCAAGTGTCCACATCACAAACTACCACGAACAGTGGCACCTTTGGTGGCCTCAGCAGAGGCACCAGGGAATGAATGGGAGGCTGAACCAGTAAAGATGCCCTCTAGGTCAAGTGAGGCATACTGACCACCCTGTTCTGGAGATAACCCTGGAGTCTTACGTATTAGTTATCAATCCAGTTCCACTCATAAGCACTAATAGGAGGCTAGAGTATATATAGGATATAGCCGAGTGGAGTGGACATACAAAAGGACCTTTGCACAATTTTGGTAGCCGCTGCACCGGGGTAAATTCCGAGTACATTGCTTGCATCCATCTGTTTAGCTATAACCTACCAACTAGAATAGTGATGTGCTTCTTCCTTTTCTTCAGGAAGTACTGTAAAAACTGTCCTGTGCAGGACAAGGACAAGTCCTTAAAGGCATAAGTTACACCATGCCAGAGCTCCAAACAAGTCAACCCATTCTTCAGCCTGGCCAGATGCACAACATTTTTGTGCCTGAACCTCCGAAAGGCGTTGTCAATCAGATCTGGAGGGAAGCAGTTGAAGGGGACTATTAGAATGGGTACCAGGAATAAACCACCAACACATCATCTGCATGATCATGGTTTGCCAAGCTCATCAGAATCTTTACTGAAAAACCAAAGACTAAGTGAGTGATAGACAGAAACCCAAGACATTATTCTCTTACAAATTAAGAGTCTGATCCTCAGTGTAAATTGGATAGCTCCACTGACCTTAACAGAGCCATGCTGATTTATACCAGTTGAGGGTTTGACCCAATCAGAACAATTTTAACAATTAAAACAAGAATCAACTAATGTTGCAATGAACCGGGTCAGGTGGATGGTCCCCACTGACCTCTAATGGAGGTCTCTGAGACTTTGGTTAGGTGCTATATTATAATCTAACTGTATAAACGGAACTGCGCAACTGTCAGAAGCCATTTACGGCTGACAGCTAAGGAGATGCTGCTTTTACATCAGGAGAATCCAAACTCTTTTCCCCACTGTTGGAGAGAAATGTAAGCATCCATGGAATGCACCACAGTGACAGCTCTGAAGCACCATGAGACCACTGATTTGTTACAAGGTGTCTTTACCAAAACCTACACCTGGCTTCATGTTACATGCTTGTTTTGTGATCCATTTTGCCAGGGGAAAATATAGAACCAGGAACTTCTGGCAGAAGGAGGAATCGATTTGCCACATTTGCTTTTACATCTGTTTACAAATACGTGTTAATTAAAACAGTCTGGGCCAAATTCTGACAGGGTGCTACCCAAAGGCAGAGAAAAACCACACACACAGCAAGAGAGGAAATTTCCTCCTTAATCCCGTCTACACCAATCAAAAGCCACATAGGGCTCCACAGGTGGTCTATGATAAGAGCCACAAAGGTGACAGAGCCTGCTTATCTTTTCCATGTACGCCCTCTGATACACCAAAGGGGGGGAGGGATAGCTCAGTGGTTTGAGCATTGGCCTGCTAAACCCAGGGTTGTGAGTTCAATCCTTGAGGGGGGGCCACTTAGGGATCTGGGGCAAAAATCAGTACTTGGTCCTGCTAGTGAAGGCAGGGGGCTGGACTTGATGACCTTTCAAGGTCCCTTCCAGTTCTAGGAGATGGGATATCTCCATTAATTAATTAATAATAAAAAGGTCTGATCTGATACACTCCCATGTTCCTAGAAGATGTCTTCTACATGGAACAGCAATGTGGGCAGGGGCTGCTGCAGCCAGCATATAGGTGCCCAATACCACTGATTTTGCAGCATTATACATACTGTATTAGCATCCACTTGCAGCAGACATCTACCTTCCTACAGCAACCTGGGAAACTGCATTAGCCATTTAAGAGAATGATATTTATAGACAGAGACAGAATTTGGCCCTGTGTTTGTTTAAAGAGAATCTTCTGCTGTTCTTCAGAAGAGGAGCAGATCTCCAGCAATCTATTTTAATGACACGACTACACCAAGTGGATGTAACAACTCGGGGGAGAAAAAGAACAGGGTATCATTAAAATAACTATTGAGATTCTGGCCAGTAAGAGCCTCCATAGGTCCATTGAGGATCAGGGTTATTAGACTGATGGATTAATACAGGGTTACAGTGATTCCCAAACTTTTTGTGTTGGTGACCCCTTTTATACAGTAAGCCTCTGAGTGCAACCCCCCCTTACAAATTAAAAACATTTTTTTATATTTAAAGTTATTTTAAATGCTAAATATATAACCCTATTCTTCAAAATGGATTTACCTTTTCTCATCACTTTTAAATTAAGACTAAAGCACATTTTTACTGAATTATTGTTTTAAGCAGAAAAGGATTTTTTTAAATCATTACTGTTTATTACTGGAGGTGCGAAGAAACTTTGCCAATATCACTTTTCACAGCAGACATAGAGCCCCATCGCCACCCTTACTTCTGCGCTGCTGCTGGCAGCAGCCCTGCCTTCAGACCTGGGCAGCTCATGATCCCCACATATTAACCTTGCGACCCTCTGAGGGGATGCAACCCCCAGTTTGAGAACCTCTGTGGTAAAATAGTCTCATCTAACAGGTTTGCTACAAATAGCGTGAACCCTACAGCAGGCTGCTTGGATTGCTGTCTAGTTTGCGTTTACCATTCAGCTCTTTCCGTGGGATTAGTTCAGACGAGATGAAGAGTGAACTCAGCTCTTTCACCAGCTCTGGATAGGAGAAGGCACTCCATGTTCGCAGGGTGTTATAGTCCAGGGTAGGGATTTCCTGGGGCACAAAAAGGCCACCGTCCGGTGCATAGCCAGAAAAGAGTGCTCCTTCAAAGTCAACGCTCCTGGCTTCTCCTCGAGTGCTGATGTACCTCATGTTTCTGATGTCACTGCAAGAGACGTAACAGTTACACTGGGGGAGAAGCCTGGGGTATCACATGATAGGGAGACAGACAGGTGTTTTGCAGATGCTGCTGTTATGCCCTGAGTGTTCCATGGGACCTGGGAGATTTATTTGGGGAAGGAGAGAATTCAACGGCTTCTGAATGCAGGGCCTGGTCCCAAGAAGCACTCAGCACCCACACCTCAGAATCAGACCCAAAGTGCAGACAGGAACTCCAAGCCTCAGTGTGTCCTGAACCAACAAGGAAGGGGGAGCCTTACACACTTAACACTGGGAAACCAACATTCCAGAGGATTTTCCTCTTACCACATTTAGGTCTCTGCAACTTGAACCCCCTCCTCTCCACACATGCACCAAATATATTTAAATTCACTTATTTTCAAATCAGAAAAATAAATGTATCCCCATCTTTAAAAGGAACCAGGCAACAACAGGGCCCAGGCAACCTGCTTGGGTAGGACCCATCTCAAAACGGTGCCTCTGGCAGCCACAGCTGCAGTGTAGCCTAAAGACATACAGTTTTGGAAGCAGTTCAGGACAGCCTGAGTAATGGCACCCAAGCCTCTGCTTAGACTCTCTCCCCCGTGGCTGATGCAATGCTCCTATCAACTCCCATCCAAAACATTCCCTCCCTCCCCACAGCAAATGCTTTCCAGTTCAGTTTCCTTCTGTGTCCAGCTCTGACCAGCCTGTTGGACTCCCCTTCACAGCAGTAGTATCCCAATTGCTGGTCGTTCTTTGAGAGGTGGCTGAGCAGTATTTGCTGTGCATGGGCTCACTGCATATTCTGACGCTGTCAAGGCAGAAGTGGGTTCAACATCTAGCAGTCATTAGAAACACCACTCGATTGGCTGCACAAAGGCAGCATGATTATTACTGCCTCAGTCGTGTTACACAGGAGGACAGGGTAGATCATCATAGTGTTCCCTTCTGGCCTTGTAATCTATGTAAAAGAGCTGCATTTTCTGCACCTTTTCACTGAGCCTTTCCAGCATAATCTGAAGGGACTTTTCAGTGCAAACAAAATCCCCGATTATGCAGATTCTCTTGGACAAATTGATACAAGGGACGTGATGGCCCCACCAATAGAACTATTGACACTGCAAGGCAGAAAACTATTTGCAGGAGTTACTAGATTTCAGAACTTCAGCAGTGCTGTTTAAAGCCAGGAATCTGTTTGGTTTTGTAGCTGTGGGAGTGATAAGGGACAGAACCTCAGTCTAGACTTCCCTCACGCACAGCAGAAGAGTGACTACAATGTTTGACCCATATGAGAGGCCTGGATCTAGAACATGGGTTTTGTGCCTGTCAGTTGTATGGGAAAATTCTGAGCCTGGCTCCACTGAGCCAGGCTCAAATCAATGTGTTCATCTATCAGACTTCTGGTTGAGTCACACACGGTGTCTGCAGGTGGAACAGAATAAACCCCTTCCGGGGGTACACAGTCTTTAACTTTTCCCGGCCCTGGTATAGGGCCATAACCCCAGAGCTTCCTCCATGTCTTCCTGCAGCTCTCCCTGGGCTCAGTCTTTGCTCAGTCCCAGCAGCCAGCCAGGAGCTCCTTCCTAGCTCCCTGGGTCCCTGCCCACACTGAACTGTCCATGGTCCTGCGCTCTTTCAGCCATGCAGGAACACCGGCCTCTCTCTTCCAGCTCTAGGCAGTAACTGACTGACTCTGTCTCTGCTGCTCCTTTTTAAATGGCCATGACTGCCAGCTCCTCTGATTGGCTGCTTCCCCTTAAGCCACTCTAGGCTGTTTGGAGGACTTCTCTTCTGCTCCTCTCTGGGCCTAGTCCACCCCGTCACAGGTTTGTGGCATGATTCATAGATTCTAAGGCCAGAAGAGACCACTGTGATCATGTAATCTGACCTCCTGCATTACACAAGCCATAGAACCTCCCTGAATTAGTCCCTGTTTGCACTATAACAGATCTTTTAGTTAATATATGTAAAGTGCTTTGAGCTCTTCAGAGGAAAGGGGCTACATAAGCACAAAGTAATGACCATGTTCACCTCCGTCCAGTCCCTCAGAGGCAGTACCCATGTTATAACCAGTGACATTAGCCAAGAAGCCAAGGACTAGATGGGACCAGAGATTGAACTACTCTCTTAGGCCTATACGGATCACTTTCGTGCTATACCCACTTCTCCCGACAACATAGGGTTGTCAACACCGGCGCTTAGGTCAGTGTAAGTTAAGTCACTTGGAGGGTGGCTTATTCACTCCCTGAGTAACATAACTTATTCTGACGTGAGCAACAGTGTGTTTTAAAATTTAAAAGTGGGACAAGTTCACCTCTAGAATGTAACTTAATCTGCTTCAATGGATTACACCAAGGATTAATTTGACCCAGGGAATGTCTACACTTGGATCCCCAAGTTAAGCATCCGCACTCCCCAAACCCCTGCCCCTAGCCGTAAGCCCCCTGACACACCCAAACTGCTGCTGCTGGTCCGGGGCTGCCCAACTCAGGCAATCTGTGAGCCAGCACCAGCTGCTGCAGAAGTCACAGAGGTCATGGAAAGTCACAGAATCTGTGACTTCCGTGACAGACTCTCAGCCTTAATGATAACATAATTCCACTAATGCCTCAGGACGATGTTAACCAGCAGCTACTAAAGTTAGACATTTTAAAATCAGTGGATCCAGATAACTTTAATCCAAGAGTATGAAAGAGCTGCCTGAGAAGATCAGTGGACCATTAATGTTGATTTTCAATAACTCCTCGTACCTGGGGGAGTTCCAGAAGACTGAAAGAAAGCTAATGTTGTGCCAATATTTAAACAAGGTAAACAGAATGACCCGGGTAATCATAGGCCTGTCAGTCTCTGACATCATCCCAGGCAAGATAATGGAGCAGCTGACACAGAAGTTAATTAATAAAGAACTAAAGAAAAGTAATATTTCTAATGGGGTTGTGGGGTTCAGCAGGGATCAGTTCTTGGCTCTACTTTATTTAATGTTTTAAACAATGGAAGAAAACAAAATCATCATGGATAAAGTTTGCAGATGACACAAAAATGGGGAAGTGGTAAATAATAAATAGGACTGGTCACTGATCTAGAGCAATCTGGATCGCTTGGTAAGCTCGGCAAAGCAAACACTATGCCTTTTAATATAGCTAATATCTAGGAACAAAGAATCTAGGCCATACTTCCAGATGGGGGACTCTATCCTGGGCAGCAGTGACTGAAAAAGATTTGGGGGTCGTGGTGGATAATCCGCTGAACATGAGCTCCCCCAGGGCAACTCTTGGCCAAAAGAGCTAATGCGATCCTAGGATGCATAAACAGAGGAATCTCAAGCAGATGTAGAGAGGTTGTTTTACCTCTATATTTGACATTGGTGCTGGAACACTGTGTCCAATTCTATGCCCACAACTCAAGATGGATGTTGATAAATTGGAAAATGTTCAGAAAAGAACCACAAGTATGATTAAAGGATACAAAACATGCCTTATCAGTGATAAACTAAATAGATTGAGCTCTGAGTCTAACAAAGAGAAGATTAAGGGGTTATTTGATTATAGCCTGTAAGTACCTTCATGGGGAACAAATGGACTTTTCTATCTAGGAGAGAAAGGTGTAATACGATCCAGTGGATGGTAGCTGAAGTTAGAAAAATTCAGACAGGAAATAAGGCATATATTTTAAACAGTGAGAATAATTAATCATGGGAACAATTTACCCAGGGTCATGGTGGATTCTCCATCACTGACAATTTTGAAATCAAGATTGGATGTTTTTTTTCTAAAAGTTCTGCTCTAAGAATGATTTTGAGGAAGTTCTCTGGCCTGTGTTATACAGGAGGTCAGACTAGATGATCACAATAGTCCCTGCAGGCCTTGGAATGTGTGAATGCTTCAGAATCTCAGCTTTCATTGCAAAAATCAAATGTTTAGCCATCATGTTTGTGGATTAAAGCTGGAAAATCTGAACACTAAAGTCTTAAAAACAGCAAATATAAAGAGCCTAAACTTATTATTTTTTAAAATGTCATGATTTTTCAGAGGCCTGAATAATGATTTTTCAGTTTGGGAGGTTGACCGTATCCTATACACAGTATTAGACTGTAAGCAATTTGGTGCAGGGACCATCTTTTTGTTCCGCATCTGTACAGCGCCTAACACAATGGGTCCATTACTGGGGCTCCTCTGTTCACACTGCAATATAAATAATAAATCATCACACGTGTAGGAAAACCGATGGCTTTCCGATTCAGGCATGCAGCATTGGAAGAAGGAGGTGTCCCCACACCACCCGGAAAGCTCTCAAACAGAGTGGGGTGAGATTTTTTCAGTGAAACTCCCCTCCTCCCCCCCTCCCCGCACAAAAAATACAGATTTGGGTCGACCAGAACGCTTCCAAATTTGTGTTAAATTCAGATTGGTTCAGTTGGGGAAAAAAACTGGCATTTGAATTTTTTACTCAAAATTATGTTTTATTTCAAAATCTCCTTCAATTTGATTAGAAAAAAAAAATTTAAACAGCTGGAGAACACAACCTGCTGGAGGGCCCCAGAATGAGCCTGGCCAGAGAACCGAACAACCAGTTGCCAGCCCAGCGCTGTTATGCCAGCAGGGGGAGGAGGGGCGCTCGTCCTTGCCATGTTTGTTTGCAGTTTTGGGGCAGCGTTTTGTAACCTGTCCAAGCCAGAAGCAGCAGCCCCGCACAATGCAAAGCTCCTGCCAGGGGGAGCGTCTGCCAGCCCCAGCCGCGGAAAACCCACCGCTGTGCAAATCAGAGCTAGGCCCCACGCGGCAACAGGGCGCTCTGCAGACACTCGAGCACTGAGAGCCGCTGGCCCCAGCAGGAGGCGGGCTGTGGGGTGCAGGAGCCCAGGCAAATACCCCCCCGGGCGGTCAGTTACCGGCTTCAGCCCCTTGGAGCTTTGGAAACTGGCAGCTGATCCGGCCCATCCCGCAGAGTGTGAGCGGGGAAGGCGAGCCCTGCCCCACGCAGCTGGCTGCAAGGTTGCCCCAGCAGCAGAAAGCAATGCCCGCTCTCCCCCGAGCAGGGTCAAACCAGCCCCATAGAGCCATCCTGGCCCTGCCCGAAACCGCTGGGGTTTACTTACTAATTAGCAAGACATCAGCCACCCAATGCACAAGCCGACTAGACTCCAGGGTGGAACAAAACCAGGAGTCCCCAGCCAGTGAGCTCTGCTAAGCTTTATTGACTAGCCAGTAACAAACTGCTCTCAGCCTTTGCCTGTGTGTGAAAACAGCCCCCACTCCAATTCACAGGGGGACTGCAGACTCCACCCGGTTGTAAGCCAAAAATCTGCATAAAGAACCTTTGCACTTCCATCCCTCCATGAATCTCAGGATGCTTTGCAAACAATAATAAATAAAGCTACACATTCCCCCTGGGAGGCAGGTAAGCAACTAAAATCCATGTTATACAGATGGGGAAACTGAGGCACAGAGCACTTGTGTGACTTGCCCAAAGTCTGACAACAAGCTAGTGACAGCGTCAGGGCTAAAACTCAACTTTCCTAGAGCCCATTCCTCTGCCTTAACCACAAGACAATCCTTCCTCTCTTTCTAGCTTCTTTTGCTTGCATCAGTTAATGTAAGTTTGGTTGTACGTGGCTGTATTTTGGGGAGGATGAAGAACTGGGACCTTTATTAGTCCACAGCTGGGCAGAATGTACAGTATTAGTGCCAGTAAAAACCCAGATTCCATTTTCTGCAGTGCAAAGCTATTTATTTGAAAGAATCACAAACAGGCAACAAAATGGTTATACGACGCCTCTTCCTAATAATTCCCCAAGCATAAACCCTGAGTAACTATGTTGGCCCTACACGGTATCCTGATTAGCAAACAAAGCAGGTATAGCTACCAGTCCTAGATGAAGGCCTTTCTTTTTTCTCTTTTCTGTTAAATATCCCCTGGAGCAGGGTGTTGGCTACCCTGAAACCCTCTGGCTCACAAGTCCCCACAAGTCCCTTGTAGCAGGGTGTTGGCTACCCTGTGGCCTTCTTCTTACAGCATCACGGGCCTCTTCAAATGTTAATTGGGGTGAGAACTGAGCATATGATATTCCCTGGTATTTATACCTCTTTTTCAGAGCAGTCACATGTCCCCAAAATATGCTACGTTGGCATTACATAACCTGTGTTTTCTAATGACTGTTTTCAGAAGGGACACTATGGACAGACTGAAGGCCAGCTTACATTTACTCTCTCATCAATCATTAACTCAGAAATCAACCGTTTTTTGAGGAAGCTCTTGTGGTTGTGCAGGTCTTATACAGCCAGTTGACCCAGGTCAGTCCCTTCTAATTTTACCATCTATATGTTGTTTTTAGGGCTGTCGATTAATCGAAGTTAACTCACATGATTCATTTTAAAAAATTAATCGCGATTTAAAAAATTAATTGCAATTCATTGCCATTTTAATAGGATACCAATTGAAACGTATTAAATATTTTTGAATGTTTTTCTATATTTTCAAATATATTGATTTTAGCTGTAACACAGAATACAAAGTGTACAGTGCTCACTTCATATTTTTTATTACAAATATTTGCATTGTAAAAATAAACAAAAGAAATAGTATTTTTCAATTCACTTTAGACAAGTACTGGGTGCAATCTCTTTATTGTGAAACTGCAACTTACAAATGTAGATATTTTTTTGGTTACATAACTGCACTCAAAAACAAAACAATGTAAAACAGATCCTACAAGTCCACTCAGTCCTACTTCTTGTTCAGTCAATCGTTAAGACAAACAAGTTTGTTTACATTTACGGGAGCTAATGCTGCCTGCTTCTTATTTACAATGTCACCAGAAAGTGAGAACAGGTATTCGCATGGCACTTTTGTAGCCGGCGTTGCAAGGTACTTACATGCCAAATATGCTAAACATTCATATGCCCCTTCATGCTTCAGCCACCATTCCAGAGGACACGCTTCCATGCTGATGACGCTCGTTTAAAAAAAATGCATTAATTAAATTTGTGACTGAACTCCTTGGGGGAGAATTGTCTCCTGCTGTTTTACCCGCATTCTGGAATATATTTCATGTCATAGCAGTCTCGGATGATTACCCCGCACATGTTTTCATTTTAAGAACACTTTCACTGCAGATTTGACAAAGAAGGTACCAATGTGAGATTTCTAAAGATAGCTACAGCACTCCACCCAAGGGTTAAGAATCTGAAGTGCTTTCCAAAATCTGAGAGGGATGAGGTGTGGAGCATGCTTTCAGAAGTCTTAAAGGAGCAACACTCCAATGCGGAAACTACAGAACCCAAACCACCAAACAAGAAAATCAACCTTATGCCGGTGGCATCTGACTCAGATGATGAAAATGAACATGCGTCGGTCTGCACTGGTTTGGATCGTTATGGAGCAGAACCCGTCATCAACATGGACGCATGTCCTCTGGAATGGTGGTTGAAGCATGAAGGGACATACGAATCTTTAGCATATCTGGCACGTAAATATCTTGCAATGTCGGCTACAATAGTGCCATGCGATTGCCTGTTCTCACTTTCAGGTGACATTGTAAACAAGAAGCGGACAGCATTATCTCCTGCAAATGTAAGCCGACTTGTTTGTCTGAGCAATTAGCTGAACAAGAAGTAGGACTGAGTGGACTTGTAGGCTCTAAAGTTTTACATTATTTTATTTTTGAATGCTGACCTCTCTGGCATACCCCTTTCAGACTGTGAGGCTGTGACAAGCTGCAGACTGCTCCCGGTCCTGCACTCACACAGACATTTACACAGGGGAGCACACCCAGCTGCAGTTACATGAATGCTTCTCCTCAGCCACTCATGACCTAACAATAGAAAGGCTCCAGCCAATTCCCTGCAGCTCCCTAGCCTTGCACCGTACCGTCCTGCCCTGGTCAAAAGCCTGACCAGTATAAGATTAATACCTAGTCCGCCCCCTCCCCCGGCCCCCCCAATGTGGAAAGGATATGTACCAGTTTTTGTTCACTTCAAGCAACACACTTTCAGGTAAAAAATATCAAACAAATGCATTAACTATGGTTAGATAGATTTTAAGTGACTATAAGTAATAGTGTACAGATCAAAGTTAGTTACCTAAGAAATAAACAAAATCACGAAGTTCTATACACTAGACATGGTTTGTATTAAGCAGTGTCTCACCCTGATGGTACAAACAGTCCACCCATCTTCCATACACTGGTAGGTCTTTCTTCTTCCCCGCCTGGGACCCTCTTCCCCAGTTCAGTCATTGTTCCTAAGGTGTTTCCAGGTGTTGAGTTGTGAGGGGATGGGAGTGAGGCCCACTGATGGTGTCACTTCCCCCTTTTATA
Source organism: Chrysemys picta bellii (assembly GCF_011386835.1). Classification (NCBI taxonomy): domain Eukaryota; kingdom Metazoa; phylum Chordata; order Testudines; family Emydidae; genus Chrysemys; species Chrysemys picta. The sequence goes on along the minus strand of NC_088795.1, from coordinate 129,868,869 downwards.
GCTTCTTCCATATGGAGGGAACTCCATTGTTCCAAGCGAAGTTCCCAGCACAATTTATGGAAAAATACAGGCACAAGATGAAGTCTAGAATCCCGTGAGCTGGTCACCTGCCCTTGAGTGCTTGGATGAGTCATAGCAGCCATTACCCATATATTGGCTGAAGCATTCACAGGAAAGCTCCTCAGGTGAGGGTAAGCTTTTCCCATAGCCCACTGTTTTCGCTGATGGACCATCACCATGAATAGACCATTCACAATGTGCTGGCTAGACTGGATGTAAACTAACTTGTGGGAGTTGCCCAGGAGCAAGTACATCTGAGATACCGACGCATAGTCAATATTCATAACTGCAGATACCAAAATGATACATGCATACAAATAGGATAATCATACTCAGCAAACCCTAACTTTTCCATTGACACCTCACATGACATATTTTGTACAAGGTACATCACCACAATCATATCACTATGATAAATATGGGGCACAGAGTGTCATACTGTGTCATTGTTCAAGTGCAATGTCAGTACTCTCAGTTAATTTTCCGCATGGCCTGTCTGATGATGACAATCCTGCTCCCAGAATCCTCTAGCAAAATCAAACTTATCAAGCCTACCATAGGCATGTCAACCACAGTAATTCATAATAATTCAGCACCATCCCAACAGAGGAGGTGAATTCAGAATGGATGCTTCAGTGCTACAAAGCGAGCTGCACACTGGTTATTTGGAAAAATGTACTCCCAAGTCTTACAGTACTTTTCCTGTGTATGTATGTATGTATGTATGTATGTATGCAGGTGCGCGTCTGCACCAGAGAGAGACACAGAGAGGTAATTATTGACTTGCAAATTGTTCTGATTAGAGAGGAAATTATTCCACAATCTCCATATAAAGTGCTCAGATATACTACAGCAAGGTGCATGGTGCAAACATCTCCATAGATAAATAAATGTGTATAATCACATCTCCCAGTGAACTATGAATGCATCTGGTGCAAATAGTGTGGGTCTTATTTGGCCACTGCTAGGGTTACCATATTTAAAAACTAAAAAAAGAGGACACTCCATGGGGCCCTGGCCCCGCCCCTTTCCCACCCAGCCCCGCCCCAACTCCGCCCCTTCCCCAAAGTCCCCGCCCTAACCCCCCCCTCCTCCCTCCCAGCCACGCGAAAAGGGCTGCCCAAGCGCTACCGCCTTCACGGTTTGCCAGGCAGCCTCCAGACCCTGCGCCCCTGGCCGGCGCTTCCCCAGCGCAGCTGTAGCCCGGGAGGGGAAGCGCCCAGCCAGGGGCACAGAGTCTGGAGGCTGCCCGGCACACCGTGAAGCCAGTAGCACTCAGGCTTCGGGCAGCCCCCTTGCCTCCGGACCCCAGCTGCCGGCAGGGCACTTCCCCTCCCGGGCTCTGGCTGCTGTGCTCCTCCCCTGACTCTTCGGCTCTGTTTAAGAGCCGAGCTGCCCATGCGCTCCGGCTTCGGGCAGCCCCCATGCCTCCGGCCCCCAGCCGCCGGCCGGGCACTTCCCCTCCCGGGATCCAGCTGCTCTGCTCCGGCGGCTGGGGTCCGGAGGCAAGGGGGCTGCCCGAAGCCGGTAGCGCTCGGGCAGCTTGGCTCTTAAACAGAGCCGGAGAGTCAGGGGAGGAGCAGAGCAGCCACGGGAGGGGAAGTGCCCGGCCGGTATTTTCCCGGACATGTTCAGCTTTTTGGCAATTCCCCCCGGATGGGGGTTTGATTACTAAAAAGCCGGACATGTCTGGGAAAAACCGGACGTATGGTAACCCTAGCCACTGCTATCATAAGTCCTTATACCTTAGCTGTTACCTCAGGCATCATTAGATGATAAGTATTTAGGGGCAGGGATTTTGTCTAGGTTTGGTCAACAATATACTTGTAACTAAGGGAATCCATATGTCTTGAATAGGTAGATCATAAACTCTGCATAAGGAAATGAGTTGTGCTCCACACAGTGTTTATTTATCTTATGTTCAGCTGTCATACAGGAATAACTGAGACAGGGACATCCTTTGAACATACAAAGCCAGCCCTGGATCACCCAAGTTTTCACCAGATTGAATCTCATACAGTCTATTCACAAGAGTTCATATAGTGGACTATAGAACCCATTTTACATATAGTTGATCTTTTAGGCTAAGATTATCAATTTAACATGTTATATGGCCTCTGTCTGTGACTCTGTGCTTCCCTGATTTGGCTTGACAGATAGAAACTAAGTTTTTGAGAAAAACACTGACTCTTTTCTATAGGATCAGGAATCATTTTCTCACCATGGATATTGCCACCTTGTTGTAAGCAGCTGATCAGTGTCACCATATACCAGTCCAAGTTCTCCCCAGCATCCAGAGCACCTACCTTCCCTTAACTGAAACAGCTTCTCCTCTTTGGACGCAGAATGGCTTCATCCCCCACACTCGGAGAGTTTTATTGTTTGGCTACCCCGTTATTTTCAGAGATGTGACTTATTCCACATTTAAAAGTTAGTTGCCCACATTCACGAGTGCCAAATTGCCTGCCTAGCCTGTGAGCCCTATTACCCCAACTGCCTGTGCAGCTCCACTATTTGTGCATGCAAATGGCCAGTTAGCTGCATTACCGACGGGGCAAGTACCCCACCTGCAGGCACTGAATGTCTGTGCATGCAAATAAGGCATGGAATTGCCCGTGGAAAAATTCACATATTGAATTGTGAAGATTAGTCCCTGGAAGTATTGTTGAAGCATCATCTGGCATTGTTTGTTCACCTAAATGGAGATCCAAGTCTCCAAAGACTCTCTATGGCTCCTTGAACAGTATACAGGTGACAACTGTTGAGCACTCTTTCAATTTATGATCTATTTTAAAATACAGAAAAAAAAAATAGGTTGCAGTGCCCACTGGTGGGCAGGTAAAGAAAATGATAAAATTCAGCATGATCAAGATATCAAAAAATGGATACAGTAGCCAGAATTCAAGCACTGATTTTATTTAACGTACTTTGGACAACAGTTCATTTTTGTTGCTTATCCAAATTACAACATAATTGCTCAGGAAAAAATCATTACAGCAATTATTCCTCTACAGATTTTTTTTTTTTTACTAGGGAAGGAAAGATATGGGATTGGAATTGTGTAAAACCTTAGTCAAATAATGATTCCTGTTTGTAAGGCACTTTGAAGAGAAATTTGAAAGAACTTTTCCACAAGGGTTAACAGGGATAAAAGCTATATGGGTCCAGAGACTTTAAATGGGATTCTATCAAAGTTACTCTAAAAACCCTATAGAATTTGACAGACAGAGCCTTTCTATACATTTTTTAAAACCATTCTATAGAATTTAATTGAGAATTATATTCCTGTTACAGAATTCTATCGCTTTGGTTACATGCTACGTGGAGACATTATAATCCTCTATTGAGTTCTTTAGGACTTTCCTAGGAAGGGAAATTATCAGAAAGCTTACGCATCATTAAGTCAGCCTTGTCCTTTATATGGAACTGCCCAGGTATGGCACTATTGAGGATCAGATGAACTCCATCTATGTGTGTCTGCGCTTGGTGATGGCTTCTATTCTGTCTCTTAGGGTTTTTGCCCAGTCGTCTTCTTTCCTCAGTGTTGTGGACCTGGTCTCCATGGCGTTTAAAGCTTGGATCTCAGGTGGAACTTCAGGAACAAGCTTTGCTCTGAGCACGGCATCCGGGAACTTTGCTGCGGAGGCGGGTGCTAAGCAGCACCTGGGTCTGCTGCGAAAGAGAGAGAAAGAGACATAGGATGTTGTGTACTGTTAGTAGTTCTGGAGTCAGTTGGGTGTAGACCCACCCAAATAAAAGGTCCGCCCCCTCAGCTAAAGGGGCAGAACCACCAAGCCTAGGCTACTAGTGATTTCTGGGGAAAATTAAAGAGAAGACAGGAGTGGGGTCAAAGATTAATTACGAGGAAGCCAGAGGGGGACACTGAGCAGAGAACTCCAGACAGTGCCGATGGCTCCTCAAAGGTGTCTTAGAAGTCAATGGACACCGCCCAGAGGAACTGTGCCCAGAGGTCTGATCTGAGACGGGAACAGAAATAGGCCCCAGGGTCGCAGAGTGCCCCTTGTCCAGCTTCCTCCTCCCAGTGTGATGGATGGTCGACCTGGCCAGTGCTAGGATGAAGTTGACAAGAAGGTCCTGCAACTCTGTGGGGCACAAATGGGGTCTGACTGGCTCAAGAGGGGCAGGAAAAAGTGCAGCCACAACCTCAGTAAGAGGTTAGGAAGGAGTTGGAAGAGAGGCTACAACCTGATGCACCCATGCTGATGTGAGCCAGGATCTCCCTCTTTCTGCAGAAGGAACAGGGGTCAGGGGAGTTCATGAACCACACCAAGTACACGCCCATTCTCATGGCTCCATGAAGGAGCTACCAGCTTCTATCCCTGGAGGGCTGTGGGAATACAGTGGAGGTGCTGGGGTTCCTCACCTCTTCAGGTGGCAATAAGTCCCACCACTTGGTGTCAGGGCAGGACACAAGGGCGAGGAAATAAACACTATCGAGCACAAGCATGTACAGCTGTTTCCTGGATGCGGTTCAGAGGCAGGCCAGCTGGATGCCATGCAGCCAATGAGGTTAGCCTAGCCTGAGTTTTAGCAACATACAAACGAGCGAGCAGCACCAGTGAGGATACAGTAATTCGGCCCTGGCTTTATAGTGTAGTTGTCCTCATGGGTGCTGCCTTCTTACATGTGTGTTGCTAAAACTCCCAAGGTTCCTTGTGCTGAGGTAAATCGAGCGGCTCCATGATTCTCTTTCAGTGAACAGTGGGAGAACTTGTCCCTTCTTCTGGGCACGCGGGGTGGGAGGGACTGTGGGGAAGCAGTGAGAACTATCAGCACTCGAGTAGTTTAGCCTGCATCCTCACTACAAAGTGGGTGGGATACCAGCCTGAGTGAAAGCAACAGCTGACTCTAGCCCATAATCCCAGCCACGCCAGTTAGCCAAGCTCCAGCCTCAAACATGTGTGTTACACCTCTCTTTAAATACTGCCTCTCACTGAACAATTATAACCAAAATTATCCTACTGCCAACTACATGTGCATCATCAGTGTCAAACAGCCTCCTCAAAGAACTGGAAAGACTTGAGCAAAAGCAGAATGCCAAAGTCTCCTACTAAAAATTAGGGCCCTTTACGGATGCCCTCCACCCAAGAAGCTCTCTCATAAGATCACCCGTGGTGTTAGCCACTTCCTGAAAGGAATCTGGCCTTCCATTAGTAGCTTCTTACTTGCTGAGATGGCAGTCCAACTGCTTATAATGGTAGTGAACAGCCACAGCTGAGTGGGGACATAACAGGTAGCGATTATCTTCCCAACAGCGTCTCATTGCTTGAACAATGTCTTCATCAGATGCTGAACATGAGCTCAGCACTTCAGAAAGCTGGAGAACCAAGGAGAGGGAAAAAAAAAAAAACCCAGAAACAAGACCCCCAACAATTATACACAAAAACCACAATAGAATTTACATTCAATGTCAAATCATTTTAAAAAATGTATTAAAAGTTCATTCTGTGATGTTACCACTTGTATGTAAGACCTTCTTATTTGTTAGGATCTTGAATACAAGAGAGACGGGTACTTCTGTCAGACACATTTATACCATCATCAGAGTCAGTCCAGCCTATGCAGGGTTTTGCACACCCAGCTACGTCAGTTAATAAATGCACTTTGTTGGCAGACGCAATGCAACTGATGCCGGTATCTGAGGATATCAATCCCAAACCCTACTGTATGTGATGGGTGCAATAATATATATCTTTTATGATTTAACAAGGACTTTGCTAGTGTTTCTTTCCCATGGAGACAACACACACTGAAACCATTAGTTTACTTTTCACCTTTGATTTTTCTCCCTTTCAGCCTGATGCCTGATTCACCAAAGCTCTTGCTTAAAAGGTTAAGCATGCATGTAGTCCCACAGAAATCCATACAACCACTCACAATTTAAAGTTACGCACTTGATTAAAAGCTTTGCTGGCTCAGGGTGTTGGACAGTGAAATTACATTGTCAAGGAGCGTTTTGGTCCTAAGTACAAATAATGCACATGCTACTGGACTGGGGTTTCTAGGGCTGCAGGCGAATGTTTAAATACCAACAAAATAATTGTAATGTTTAAAGAAAGGATTATTTGACAACATACCTATGCACACAGGTTTTGTAAACGCCTGTCTTCCGCCACCCTACCTACAGATATCTACATTTTAGATCTGAGATGACATGGCATGATCCCTTTAATACACTTGCAATATTAATATTTATTCTGAAAACAGTTGATTTAAAAAAAATGTGATGGAAAAGTATTTACTAAACACACATGAAGGAACTGACCTTTCTGTGCAATTCTTCTGGGAGTGTAAGGTTTTTTGACATGTAAAACTGTTCCATCAGAGTTTTAATCAAGCTGCCATCACAGTCCGAAAGCAGCCACAAGATTCTCTCCATATTGTAAGGTTCCTATAAAAACACACACTCCACACATGAGCCTCCATCCAGAGAGGATCAAATTCAGAATCTGGAGCACCGGTGCTCTCTAGTTGGATACTTAGTGCGGTAGATACTACTGTACCGCACGGCTGAGCACCTCTTGTGTGCTCAATGGGAGTTGAAGATACTCAGCTCCCTGCAGGATCAGGCTTTGTATAGTTGTGTCAAAATAAATAGGGCTGGGAAAAGAAAGGACGAGATCCAGGTGGAGAGTAAGCCTGAGGTCCTGCCCTAGACTGGGGGTTCCAGCAAGAGCCGCATAAGGGTAAATTAGCTATAGAGAGCACAGGAACCTCCGGAGATAAACCAGAGATAGGCAAGGAGATAGGGAGGTGGAGTAGGAGCCCTGGGAAACAGCAACAGAGTCCTAGATTGAACAGATCTAGGTTGCTAGTCACAGGGTCCCTGGGCTGGAACTAAGGAGTGGGTGAGCTGGGGGCCTGGGGCTGCTCTACCAGCCACTGTCAAAGTGCCACAAGACCTGCAATTGGAAGAGAAGACTGCCTGAGATGACATACTAACAGCTTGTCTGGAGGAACATTGTTACCCCAGAACAGGGGGATGATATAGTGACCTGGCTAGAGGTCAGGAAGAAAATTAGCAGAAATACTGACATCTTGGCAGAGACCCAGGATTTTTTAATTGCACATCAGGATGAAGAGCATGGTTGACAACTCCACTTCTCAGGTACAATGGAACTTTCTATGTCAGGGGAATGAGGGAGGGATAGCTCAGTGGTTTGAGCATTGGCCTGCTAAACCCAGGGTTGTGAGTTCAGTCCTTGAGGGGGCCACTTAGGGATCTGGGGCAAAATCAGTACTTGGTCCTGCTAGGGAAGGCAGCGAGCTGGACTCAATGACCTTTCAAGGTCCCTTCCAGCTCTAGGAGATGGGATATCTCCATTAAATTTAATTTTTTTTTTATTTAGGGGAAAAGCTCATCTATACAGGAGATAGAGCTGTCTCAAAGGCAGTCGGAGACTGTGGAATTACCGATCTGGAACTACGGACCATCACAAACCTCCCCACCTTCTCCAAATGCCAGGGACACTTCTTCAGCCTGCCGTTGGTACTATAAACACACAGCAACACGTAAACAAAACAAAAAAATCCCTACCAAAAACACCACACTGCACACACAATTCTCCCACTAGGGAGACAATCAGAGGGCGAATGAACCACACGTGACATGTTCGTCACATCACTTCAAGCGCTACTGGAAGGCACTCAGACTCTGCAGTGACAAGTGTGGTGTAAGAGCCGATGTAGAACAGAATATGGACAGCAAAATCATTTTAGTAGCTGTATCAGTCAATATAGTATATATGATCTCTCCTTCTTTACCAGACACATACCTGAATATCCATTGCAGAAGCTAAAGTTGGCTTAACGCTCCCCGAGAATGAGAAATCTCCATGCTGAATTGCCCTGTGCATAATGTCGTTATTATTTACCACGGCGACGAGTTGGATTGGAAGTCCCATTTTCTGTGCAATATATCCAGCTAGGAAAGAAAAATTCAAAAACGTGGGCTTCAGCTCCATGATGAAACACTCATAAAGCAGATTTACCAATGAAATCATTGCTCCTCCATTTGTGCAAATTTATCAGGAGAGGCCAAAACTTATGTTCCATAATGCAGTTCTATCTTTAATATACAGGTATAGCTCAAAGAAACTACAGCTCCCAGTATGCAATGCTCCATTTGAGCAACCTCACAGCAAGAGAGACCACTGCATGGTTGGTCCTGGAATCTCTGTGGACCCCACCATCATATTAAGAGATGTAGTGAAGAAAGGGGGCTCTGGAAGATACTTTTCATTCAAATGGGATGTGACCTTTGAACTCTTGTCAACATGCTAATGCAGCTTTAGATAGATGCCCCTGAAATATCATGAATGCAACTTTTTACATCACCCCTTGTATTGCTTTTCCAATAGATATGATTCCCCTAAAGTTAAAAACGCCAGAATTGTACAGTTAGGAGAGAGCTGTTACCATGATTGTCCCTGCCCCCCACCTCCCAAAAACAGGATAAAGTTCATGTGCAAATGGATGTATAATGAGTCAAAGCTACACACAGGCCAGATTAATTGTACTACTACTGGACAAACTGGAGAAATGGTCTGAAGTAAATAGGATGAAATTCAATAAGGACAAATGCAAAGTACTCCACTTAGGAAGGAAAAAATCAGTTGCACACATATAAAATGGGAAATGACCGCCTAGGAAGGAGTACTCCAGAAAGGGATCTAGGGGTCATAGCGGACCATAAGCTAAATATGAGTCAACAGTGTAACACTGTTGCAAAAAAAGCAAACATCGTTCTGGGATATATTAGCAGGAGTGCTATAAGTAAGACACAAAAAGTAATTCTTCCACTCTACTCCACACTGATTAGGCCACAACTGGAGTATTGTGTCCAGTTCTGGGTGCAACATTTCAGGAAAGATGTGGACAAATTGGAGAAAATCCAGAGAAGAGCAACAAAAATGATTAAAGGTCTAGAAAACATGAGGGAAGATTGAAAAAATTGGGTTTGTTTAGTCTGAAAAAGAGAAGACTGAGAGGGGACATGATAACAGTTTTCAAGTACATGAAAGGTTGTTACAAGGAGGGGGGGGAATTTGTTTAACCTCTGAAGATAGGACAAGAAGCAATGGGCTTAAATTGCAGCAATTGTGGTTTAGGTGGGACATTAGGAAAAACTTCCTAACTGTCAGGGTGGTTAAGCACTGGAATAAATTGCCTAGGGAAGTTGTGGAATCTCCATCACTGGAGATTTTTAAGAGCAGGTTAGACAAACACCTGTCAGGAATGGTCTAGATAATACCTAGTCCTGCCATGAGTGCAGGGGACTGGACTAGATGACATCTCAATGTCCCTTCAAGTCCTAGGAGTCTATGATTCTATGAATTCATGTCTAATTTAGAATAATCAGATCCTCAGTATTTTCTCTCTTCAGTATCCAACTCATTCTGTTCATGTGTCTTTCTAACATGGTCATCCCCATATTTTCTACATATGGCACCATAGCACTGTTCTGTGTCTTGTATGACACCAACAATGCTATTGGTACTTAAATATTACTAATCATGATTTAAGTGGTTCAGAAAAAAAAATACAACCTCCCTCTTCATCGCAAGCCACTTTTTGGTTTTAAGACCCAAAGAATGTCTTTCCCCCCCACCTAACCTGTGATATTTCCTCCACCCCCTGTTGGCACAACGATTTCCACAGTTGGCAGTGGAGTCATGTCCATGGATGGAGTGCATTGAAAGTAAGCATGGAAGTAGTGAGCGATCTGCACCATAATCCTAGACCAGTTGATTGAGTTCAAGCTCATCAGATTATGTTTTCTAGAGAAATCTGCATCAGCGAACAATTCTTTGATCAGCTCGTCAATTTTATCAGAATTTCCATGAGCTGTGAAAAAGAAAAAGGAACAATCAGGAGTATTAACTGAAGTGTTGCTGAAATTAGTGAATTAGGCATAAAATAGTTGTTTTCACCTACCGAACAGGATTCAAGACTGACAGGTTATTCTAGCCATCGAACTGAATTTGTGGAGGTGGAGTTAGCACACATATAGAGGTCCAACAGAAATATTTGGATCCAGGTGTGGGTTCCGATTCTGAATTACTCAGAATTCCCAACTTTTAAGGGCGTTTGGATCTGGGATTTTGGTTTGGGCCCATCTATAGGTTATTCCAAAGTCATAAAATGAACCAGCGGCAGAGTCAGGACTTGAACTAGTGTCTTATGGCTCCCAATTCTTTTCAGTAACTCAGAGCGCTGCCTGGCCAAAGGGAGTCATGGTAGGGCCCTACAAAATTAATGGTCCATTCTGGTCAATTTCACGACCATAGGATATGAAAATTGGTCAATTTCATGTTTTCAGATGTTTATATCTGTAATTTCATGGTGTTGTAACCTTGGGGGTCCTGACTCAAAAGGGGGTGTGTGGAGGGTCACAAAGCTATTGTAGGGGGGCTGTGGAATTGCCACCCTCACTTCTGTGCTGCTTTCAGAGCTGAACTTGAAGGCAGCAGCCCCGGAAGGTTCCTGGAGGTGGACGTGGGTTTGATCTTCTTCAGGTATGGGAAACCTATTCAGACCTGAAGAAAAGCTCTGTGTAAACGCGAAAGCTTTTCTCTCACACCAGCTGAAGTTGGTCCAATAAAAGGTATTAACTCACCCACCTTGTCTCTCTAATATCCTGGGACTCACATGGCTACAACAATACTGCATACAAGCCATGCTGATTGATGGCCCAACATGGTACACCCACAGCGGGAGCAGTTTGTCACACAATTCCCACGAGGCTTTCTAGAATTAATGGCCAGTTCACATTGGGATTGACATTAACATCAACCCAGCAATAGTATGAAGTAGATCATCCAACAAAATGCAAACCAGTAAACACGTGGACGTTCTCTTCGATCACCGTCGTCATCTGCAGTTCTTGGATCTGGCTGCAGAGATCTTTGGGTAATAGAACAAAGATATCCATGTTGTTTTCCCCTCGCACACTTTCAATTGCCGAGCTACCGGTGTCTCCCGAAGTTCCTGTTTCACATGAAAATAATCAAGGACAAAATAATTATATCTACTAATTGAGAGTTAATTAAAGACCGAAAGAGCAGCCACATTTGTTTTCACACAGAAGGGTGCACTTGTCAGTCTGGATTATTTTTGGTTAGTGCCGGGTGTACGGCATTTAATATTGGAAAATGAGCACTTCCCAATCACAAACCACTATCAGCAGAGACACCAGGGAATGAATGGGAGGCTGAACCAGTAAAGATGCCCTCTAGGTCAAGTGAGGCATACTGACCACCCTGTTCTGGAGATAACTAGGATGTAAACCTCCAGGGTTATCAATCCAGTTTCACTCATAAGCACTAATAGGAGGGGTGTGTGTATATATAGTATATAGCCCAGTGCTGTGGACCCACATAATGACCTTTGCACCATTTGGGTAGCCGCTGCACCGGGGTAAATTCCGAGTACATTGCTTGCATCCATCTGTTTAGCTGTAACCTACCAACTAGAATAGTGATGTGCTTCTTCCTTTTCTTCAGGAAATACTGTAAAAACTGTCCTGTGCAGGACAAGGACAAGTCCTTAAAGGCATAAGTTACACCATGCCAGAGCTCCAAAACATTCAACCCATTCTTCAGCCTGGCCAGATGCACAACATTTTTGTGTCTGAACTTCCGGAAGGCGCGGTCAATCAGATCTGGAGGGAAGCAGTTGAAGGAGAGACTGTTAGAATAGGTACCAGGAATAAACCTCTAACACATCACCTACATGATCATGGTTTGCCAAGCTTGTGAATCTTTACTGAAAAACCAAAGACCCTCCAGTACTGCAGAGCTAAGTGAGTGATAGACAGAAGCCCAAGACATTATTCTCTTACAAATTAAGAGTCTGATCTTCAGTGTAAATTGAACAGGTCCACTGACTTTAACAGAGCCATGCTGATTTATACCAGTTGAGGGTCTGACCCAGTCAGATCTATTTTTACAATTAAAACAAGAATCAACCAATGTTGCAATGAACAGGCTCAGGTGGATGGTCCCCACTGCCCTTTAATGGACACAGTGGTCTGGTCTACACTTGGGGCGGGGGGGAGGGAGGGGGAATTGACCTAGGATACACAACCTCAGCTACGAGAATAGCATAGCTAGAGTCGACGTATCTTAGTTCGACTTACCTCGCGTCCTCGCAGCACAGGGTCGATTGCCGTGGCTCACCCATCAACTTTGCTTCTGCCTCTCGCCGAGCTGGAGTTCAGCAGTCGACGGGAGGGCAATCGGGAATCGATTTATCGAGTCTAAACTACACGCAATAAATCGATCCCCGATAGATCGATCGCTACCCGCCGATCCGGCGGGTAGTGTAGACATACCCAGTGAGACTTTGGTTAGGTGCTATATTAAAATCTAACTGTATAAACAGAACTGCGCAACTGTCTGTCAGAGGCCATTTATGGCTGACAGCTAAGGAGATGCTGCTTTTACAGCAGGAGAATCCAAACTCTTTCCCCACTGTTGCAGAGAAATTTGAGCATCCATGGAGTGCACCACAGTGACAGCTCTGAAGCACCACGAGGCCACCGATTTGTTACAAGGTGTCTTTACCAAAACCTACACCTGGCTTCATGTTACATGATTGTTTTGTGATCCATTTTGCCAAGGGAAAATATAGAACCAGGAACATCTGGCAGAAGGAGGAATCGATTTGCCACATATGCTTTTACATCTGTTTACAAATGTGTTAATTAAAACAGTCTGGACCAAATTCTGACAGGGTGCTACCCAAAGGCAAAGAAAAACCACACACACAGCAAGAAAGGAAATTTCCTCCTTAATCCTGTCTACACCAATCAAAAGCCACATAGGGTTCCACAGGTCTTCTATGATAGGAGCCACAAAGGTGACAGAGCCTGCTTATCTTTTCCATGCACGCCCTCTGATACACCAAAGGTCTTATCTGATACACTCCCATGTTCCTAGAAGGCGTCTTCTACATGGAATAGCCATGTGGGCAGGGGCTGCTGCAGCCAGCATAAAGATGCCCAATACCACCGATTTTGCAACATTATATATACTATATTTGCACCCACTTGCAGCAGAGATCTGCCTTCCTACAGCAACCTGGGAAACTGCATTAGCCCTTCAAGAGAATGACATTTATAGACAGAGACAGAATTTGGCCCTGTGTTTGTTTAAAGAGAATCTTCTGCTAGCCTTCAGAAGAGGAGCAGATCTCCAACAATCTAGTTTAACAACAAGACACACCATGTGGATGAAACAATTGGGGAAGGTAAAGGACAGGGTAACATTATAATAACCATGGAGATTCTGGCCACTAAGGGCCTTCATAGGTCCAGTGAGGATCAGGGTTATTAGGCTGATGGGTTAATAGGGGGTAAAATAATAGTCTCATCTAAGAGCTTTGATACAAATAGCGTGAACCCTACAGCAGGCTGCTTGGATTGCTGTCTAGTTTGCGTTTACCATTCAGCTCTTTCCGTGGGATTAGTTCAGACGAGATGAAGAGTGAACTCAGCTCTTTCACCAGCTCTGGATAGGAGAAGGCACTCCATGTTCGCAGGGTGTTATAGTCCAGGGTAGGGATTTCCTGGGGCATGAAAAGGCCACCATCCGGTGCATAGCCAGAAAAGAGGGCTCCTTCAAAGTCAACGCTCCTGGCTTCTCCTCGAGTGCTGACGTACCTCATGTTTCCAGCGTCGCTGCAAGAGACGTGACAGTTACACCAGGGTGCCCTGGGGGAGAAGTCTGGGGTACCACATGACAGGGAGACAGAGAGACAGGTGTTCTGTGGATGCTGCTGTGCCCTTTACTATCGGTGTCATGGAAACTGGGAACAAGACTGGCTTCAAGACTGATTCATCAAAACAACTAGTGCTCTGAAAGTGCAATGGGGTATTCTCAGGCCAGGACTCTCTGAGGAGATTAGAGGGACCCTGCATGTTCCATGAGGACTGGGAGATTTATTTGGGGAAGGAGAGAACTTATTTCTCTATAGAAACACTTCTCTTGGTATTGCTCCTGCCCACAAAATACCACTGCAGCTCCTACTGAAGCCAGAGGGAGCTGTGGTGGCTCAGCATTTTGAGAATTAGGCCCTTAACTTTATCCTGAGAATTTAGGCCTATATAACTTTAGCACAGGCAAAACTAGGGTTACCATACGTCCGGATTTCCCCGGACATGTCCTCCTTTTGTGTGCTAAAAATAGCGTCCGGGGGGAATTTGTAAAGCACTCACAATGTCCGGGATTAGCAGAGAGTGGCTGGGAGGGCTGCAGGGAAGTCCCGGGCTGGACTCAGGAGCAGCTGTAGAGGAGCCGGATCCGCCCTGCATTCTGAGCCAGCAGCTCCCTTGCAGCCCAGTCCAGCAGCACTGTGCAGGGCCAGACCGGGTTTTGTTGTGCAGGGCCAGACCGGGTTTTGTTGTGCAGGGGAGCTCAGCCACGTGTCCGGCTCGGCTGCACAGAGCCCAACACTCTGTTCTGAGCAGCAGGGTAAGGAGGTCAGGGGGCAGGAAGGTTCTGGAGGTGGAGGTCAAGAAACGGGGGGGGCTTTTTGGGGGGAGTGGAGAAAGTTTTGGGCAGTCAGGGTACAGGTAGGGGGTAGGGTCCTGGGGGGCAGTTGGGGGGGGTCTTAGGAGGGGGCAGTTAGGGGACAAGGAGCGGGGGGGGTAGGGGGCTGGGAGTTCTGGGGGGGAGCTGTCAGGGGGCAGGAGTGGAGAGAGGGATCGGAGCAGTCAGGGGACAGGGAGCAGAGGGGTTTAGATGGGTTGGGAGTTCTGGGGGGGGCTGTCAGGGGGCAGGAGTGCGGAGAGGGATCGGAGCAGTCAGGGGACAGGGAGCAGAGGGGTTTAGATGGGTTGGGAGTTCTGGGGGGGGGCTGTCAGTGGGTGGGGAGTGGTTGGATGGGGCGTGGGAGTCCCAGGGGTCTGTCTGGGGGTGGGGGTGTGGATAAAGGTTGGGGCAGTCAGGGGACAAGAGGCAGGGAGGCTTAGATAGTCCTGGGGGGCAGTTAGGGGCAGGGGTCCCAGGAGGGGGTAGTCAGGGGACAAGGAACGGGGGGAGGGTTGGGAGGTCAGGGGGGGCGGGAAGTGGGAGGGGCAGGGGCGGGGCTAGGGCGGGGCTCCTCCCGTCCTCTTTTTTGCTCGCTGAAATATGGTAACCCTAGCAAAACAGAAGATGGCACCACACCAGAGACCTGGGCGAGGGGACTGCCTAGTAAGTAAAGTTCACAAGCCAGCAGAAGCCAACTGGATCGGAGAGACCCTGCTTACCACATACCAGGGGAACACATTAGCACTGTAAGAGAGGGACACTGAAACACAGCTCCTTCCAAAAACGATGCTAACACAAGGCCTAGGCCCACTGTCTGAAGTCAATGGCTGGATTCCCACTGAATGCAATAGGAAGAGAATTCAATAGCTTTTCTAAAAGATCCACTGTAGGAATTATTTTGGGCAAGTTCTCTGGCCTGTGCTATGCAGGAAGTCAGACTAGATAATCATAATGGTCCCTTTTGGCCTTGGAATGTATTCAAGATGTAAAACATTAACTGGTAAGTATTAGGCCCGCCGACCCCAGCAGCCCTGCACCGGCTGGCCCGCCGACTGGCCAACCCCAACCCCAGCCCCAGCCGCGCCGGCCGGAGCAACCCCAGCCCCTCTCCCTTTAATCGGTTAACCATTTAAACAATATAATTTTAATTGTTTAAACTGTTAACTTTTTAAATGATATTTTACATCCCTAGAATGCGCAAATGGCTCAGAATCTCAGCTTTCATTGGAAAATCAAAGTTTTTAGCCATCGTGTTTGTGGATTAAAACTGGAAAATGTGAACACTAAAGACTTTAAAAACACAGTACATAAAAAGAGCCTAAACTCATTCTTTTCAAAACTCGCATGATTTTTCAAGAGTCCTGAATCATGATATTTCAATGTTGGGGGTGACAACATTGTATACAGTATTAGGGCACGTCTTCACTACCCGCCGGATCGGCGGGTAGCAGTCGATCTATTGGGGATCAACTTATCGCGTCTAGTGAAGACGCGATAAAATCGATCCCTGATCGCTCTGCCGTCGACTCCGGAAATCCACCGCGGCAAGAGGCGGAAGCGGAGTCGACGGCGGCGCAGCCGCGGTCGACTCGCCGCTGTCCTCACAGCCAGGTAAGTCGACCTAAAATACGCAACTTCAGCTACGCTATTCACGTAGCTGAAGTTGCGTATCTTAGGTCGACCCCTCCCGCCCCATAGTGTAGACCTAGGGTTAGACTAAGCAATTGGGTGCAGGGACCATCTTTTTATCCCACGTCTGTACAGCACCTAACACAATGGGTCCATGATTGGGGCTCCTAGGTACATCACTGCAATACAAATAATAAATCATCATAGAGCATAGGAAAACCGATGGTTTTCCGATTCAGGCATGCAGCATTGGAATAAGGAGGCGCCCCCACACCACCCGGAAAGCTCTCAGACAGAGCAGGGTGAGATTTTTCAGTGACACTTTTTTTTTTTTGGCCCAAAAATACAGATTTGGGTCGACCAGAACGTTTCCAAATTTGTGTTAAATTCACCAGATTGGTTCAATCGGGAGGAAATTCTGACACTGGATTTTTTTTATTCAAAATTACGTTTTATTTCAAAATATTTGATTTGGAAAAAAAAAAACAGCTGGAGAACACAACCTGCTGGAGGGCCCCAGAATGAGCCTGGCCAGAGAACCGAACAACCAGTTGCCAGCCCAGCGCTGTTATGCCAGCAGGGGGAGGGGGGGCGCTCGTCCTTGCCATGTTAGTTTGCAGTTTTGGGGCAGCGGTTTGCAACCTGTCCAAGCCAGAAGCAGCAGCCCCGCACAATGCAAAGCTCCTGCCAGGGGGAGCGTCTGCCAGCCCCAGCCGCGGAAAACCCACAGCTGTGCAAATCAGACCCAGTCCCCACGCGGCAGCAGGGCGCTCTGCAGACACTCGAGCACTGAGAGCCGCTGGCCCCAGCAGGAGGCGGGCTGTGGGGTGCAGGAGCCCAGGCAAATACCCCCCCGGGCGGTCAGTTACCGGCTTCAGCCCCTGGGAGCTTTGGAAACTGGCAGCTGATCCGGCCCATCCCGCAGAGTGTGAGCGGGGAAGGCGAGCCCAGCCCCACGCAGCTGGCTGCAAGGTTGCCCCAGCAGCAGAAAGCAATGCCCGCTCTCCCCCGAGCAGGGTCAAACCAGCCCCATAGAGCCGTCCTGGCCCTGCCCGAAACCGCTGGGGTTTACTTACTAATTAGCAAGACATCAGCCACCCAATGCACAAACCGACTAGACTCCGAAATAGAGCAAAACCAGGAGCCCCCAGCCAGCTAAGAGAGCTTTGCTTTATTTCCCAGGCAGCAAGCCAGCCTTTGCCTGTGTGCTCCCTGAAAACACTCCCCACTCCAACTCACATTGGGACTGCAGGTTCCTCTGTAAACAGGACTCCGGTTGTAAGTCAAAAATATGCATAAAGAATCTTGGCAGTTTCATCCGTTCATAGATATCTGGATTCGTTACAGACAATAATGAATAAAGCTACACATTCCCCCTGGGAGGTAGGTAAACAACTAAAATCCACATTGTACAGATGGGGAAACCGAGGCACAGAGTGGTTATGTGACTTGCCCAAAGTCAGACAACAAGCTAGTGGCAGCGTCAGGGCTAAAACCCAGATTTCCTAGGGCCAATTCCTCTGTCTTAACCACAAGACAACCTTCCTCTCTTTCTAGCTTCTTTTTCTTGCATCAGTTTATAAAGGTTTGTTTTTAGATGGCTGTATTTTGGGGACAAGGTGAGTACAGAATGGATGCTTCAGTGCTACAAAGTGAGCTGCACACTGGATATTTGGAAAAATGCACTCCCAAGTCTTACAGGACTTTTCCTCTGTGTGTATGTATGTATGCGCACGGACCAGAGAGAGACACAGAGAGTTAATTATTGACTTGCAAATCATGTAAAGTGCTCAGATACTACAGCAAAGTGCATGGCATAAAAATCTCCCTGGATAAATAAATGTGTATAATCACATCTCCCAGCGAGCTATGAATGTGCCTGGCACAAATAGTGTGGGGCTTACTTGGCCACCACTATCTGAAGTCCTTATACCTTAGCTGTCACCTCAGGCATCGCTAGATGAGAAGTACTTAGGGGCAGGAATCTTGTCTATGTTTGGTCAAGTGCTCTGACATATTTGTAACTAAGGGAATCCATATGTCTTGAATAGGTAGATCATAAACTCTGCATAAGGAAATGAGTTGTGCTACACACAGTATTTATTTATCTTATGTTCAGCTGTCATACAGGAATAACTGAGACAGGGGCATCCTGGGTACATACAAAGACAGCTCTTGATCAACCAAGATTTCACCTGAGAGAATCTCATACAGTCTATTCGCAAGAGCTCATAGAGTTGACTGTAGAAACCATTTTACATATAGTTGAACTTTTAGGCTAAGATTCAGTGTAGGTGGCCATGAATTCCACCATCCCTGGAACCAACAGCCAACTGCGACTGGACATTGTCATCACCAATGAGAACCAAAAGAAGATCGTCACAGTGGACGTCATAGTGCCCTCCGAGAACAGGACCCTGGCTTTCCGCAAAGCTCGAGCTCAAAAGGTGGAGAAATACGCCCCCTGGCCAACACCTTGAGAGCTAGGGGTTACCAGGTTCAAACTCACATTCTGTGATTGCCAGAACCCTGAGCACATAGGACCCCTGCAACAAGCAAGTGTTGCGGGAATGCAGAATTGGTCAGCGCTACACTCAGCTGATGCAGCAACTCATGGTGTTGGATGCCATCAGGTAGTCCAGGGACATCTACCTAGAACACATCACCGACATTGACAATACCAGCAGAAATGAGCTGGGATGCCGATGAGAAGCGCAGTCAGGAAAGTAACTGGAATACTTCCCTGATGGATTGTATTTTCTAACGGACAACCTATCCTAAATTCTCAATTACTGAGGGACAATCTTCACTCATTGCTATATTTGCTTTCTACAACCAACTCTCTGTTTAACTTTTCATGAGTGATGTACCTGGATATTTGGATGCTAATATCTAAACTGCATTGTTCAATTTATTAACCTTCATTTGGGATATTGCAGATTATGTACTATATGTATTCTATGACTTTTAAGACAAACTTTGTACTTTTGCATAATTTAAGCATTATACCCATATGTACAGACACACTTTCCTTAAACCCGTGTATTATATAATTTTAGCATTAGCTTTAATAAAAAATTTTAAATCAGTTTAGCATGTTATATGTCCTCTGTCTATGACTCTGTGCTTCCCTGATTGGTAGGGTGACCAGATGTCCTGATTTTATAGGGGCAGTCCCGATTTTGGGGTCTT
The DNA here is from genome assembly GCF_011386835.1 of Chrysemys picta bellii. Lineage (NCBI taxonomy): Eukaryota > Metazoa > Chordata > Testudines > Emydidae > Chrysemys > Chrysemys picta. The sequence continues at coordinate 129,849,433 of NC_088795.1, read as the reverse complement.
TTTCTTATACAGGCTCCTATTACCCCCCACCCCATCCCAATTTTTCATATTTGCTGTCTGGTCACCTTACTGATTGGTCTTAACAGAGAGTTTCCACCTCTAATTTCTATTATTCTATGTTTTTGAGAAAAATACTCACTCTTTTCTATAGGATCAAGAATCAGGATAATGCCACGTTGCTGTGAGCAGCACATGGCTGATCAGTGTCACCATATATCAGCCCAGGCACTGCTATGGCCCCTAATGGGACTTCGACCCAGAAAAATCAGATCCAAAGGTACAGAGCCATGCTGATAACAACTACAATTGAGTCTAAAGCCTCAGTCCTGCAAACACATATGCATGTACTTCATTTATGCACATGAGTAAAGTTCAGCACATGCACAAAAGTTTGCAGGATTAGAACCTAAAAGAGCATCAGGGTTCATCTAGCTGCCTTGGTCATTAGTGCTGTGATGTCACAGAATAATTAGAACTGCAAGAAAGTTCTGCTCTAAGGGCTTGTCTAGTCCTTCCCTGGTACATTGTGGTAGAAATGGTTTCCTAGCTGTCATAGCTCTTAAGGCCAGAGGAGACCACTTTGATCATCTAGTCCTGCATAACACAGAGAGAGAATTTCACCCTGGAATTCCTGTATGGTGCCCAACAATTTGTGGTTGAATGAGAGCATCTCTTTTAGAAAGACATCCAATCCTGATTGAAAGACTCCCAAGATATAGAGAATTTACTACATCCCTTGGTATGCTGTTCCAATGGTTAATTGCCCTTGATGTTAAAAATGTGTGTCTCATTTCATTATTCCTGAACCATTGTTTGGAGATGGGTGTCAAGTTCAGCTTTGAATTTGTTTTATTTAGATTTATAATGCACCAAAAAGAGGCACAGTTCCCAAACTCTAGATGCTTTTGACCATCGTTTAAAAGAACAGTGTAACTGTCCTGCTTAGATATGTATGTGGGGGGCATTTTCAAATCTACGCAGCTCCTTTAGCAGGCACAACAAGCAAACATCAAGACGCAATGAATGGGCTGCCCAGCAATGACTTGCAAAAACTGGTGATATCGATACTGCATTTGTATGGGGCCTTTCATCCAGCTGGATATCAATGTGTTCCAATGCAACTAAGGGCTTGTCTTCACTGCAGCGTAGCTCAAGTTATCTCCACTTGAGTTAATTCCCCCTGAGTTAGCCGGCTCCAGTGAAAGTGCTTACGCAGCAAAACAACACTCGAGCTGCACTAGGGTTACCATATTCAAACATTTAAAAAAGAGGACACTCCATGGGGCCCCGGTCCCGCCCCCGCCCCCGCCCCCACCCCAACCCCCCCTTCCCCGCCCCCATTCCAACCCCTTCCCCAAAGTCCCTGCCCCAACTCTGCCCCCTCCTCTGAGCACCCCACATTCCCCCTCCTCCCTCCCGCTCTGATCTTGGTTAGGGGTTGCTAAGTGCTTCCCTGCTCCCCACTCGCCCTGCAGCCCCTGCACCCCCCCTGCTCCTACAGCCTCTGTGGCCCCTGCTCCCCACTGGCCCTGCAGCCCCTGCACCCCACCCCCACCCCTGCAGCCTCTGCGCCCCCCGCCTGCCCTGCCCCTGCGCCCCCTGCCCCTGCAGCCTCTATGCCCCTGCCTGCCCTGCTCCTCCTCACCCTGCAACCTCTGCCTTGGCAGCACAGAGGAGCTGCATTCCCACTGCATTATTAGCTGGAACAGCCCCACTTGAATTCCAACTCACACCCCCGCACAGGCCAGCTAGCTTGAATTTAAAACACCACCAAACTTTTCTGTGCGCACAGGAGTCAGGTTAGGGGTAACACTTGAGCTATACCTGGAGCTAACACTGAAGTGAAGGCGAGCCTTAGTGATCAGCAAATTCTGCTCTTCTGTAAGCCTTCTGCCAGTGAGAGTTGGCAGCAACAAGAACCAGGTGCTTATACCCCTGCAACCCTACTGACAACAGACCATGGGCTATTGAATGCAAAAACTGAGTGTGCAACACTAAGGGCTGGTCTACACACAGCTGTGTTACTGCTTTAACTATAGAAACCACTATAGTTAAAACAGAACCACCTAGTGTGGATGGAGTTAGACCTGTATAACTTATTCCCCTACATTTGTGGTAATAAAGTTGTCCTGGTCTAAGCTAGGGTGACCATACGTCCGGATTTCCCCGGACATGTCCGGCTTTTTGGTGCTCAAATCCCCGTCTGGGGGGAATTTTCAAAAAGCCGGACATGTCCGGGGAAATAGGGAGGCATAAGCCAGTGTCCGCCCGGCCCCAGTACGACCCGCCGGATCCGCAGCGCAGCCCAGCCGCCCCAGCTACATTGTAGCGAGCTTGGGCGGGGGGAGGGGGGTGCAGCCGCAGAAGGCAGCGGAGGGGCCGCTGCTGCCCCCACAGGCCAGGCGGACCGCGCGCCCCAGCCGAGCCTGCAGGACCACAGCGGCTCGGGCTTCCCTCGCGGGCGGGGACCCCCCGGCAACTGGGGGACCCTTCCTGCTGCCCCGTCGCCCCGCGCAGCTCGGAACCCGGCACCGCGGGAGCTGTTTCCAGCTGGGAACGTGCTCAGCGGCGGCAGGAAGGAGGCTGTGGCGCAGGGCGGGGAGTGCGGCGTGTGCCGGGTCTGCAGGACCCACGCCGCCCCGGTCGCCACTGAGCGTCCGAAGCCCCCGCCAGGCAGAGGCTGCCCGGTGAGCAGGGGAGCAGGGCAGGTGAGGGGTGCAGCGGTTGCAGGGGCAGGGAGACGCAGGGGCAGGGCAGGCGGGGGGCGCAGAGGCCGCAGGGCAAAGGGGGGTGCAGAGGCTCCAGGCCTAAAGTTGCACAATTAAGCATGCAAAAGCGAGGAACTTCAGAAGCCAGGGCTGTTCCGGCAGCTCCTCTGTCCTTGGGCCTATGACGGTAGTCTCTGACTGTTTCTCTGACAACTGTAAATAATACACCATTTGCTACAACCTTACATACTCCCCAAGTAATTCATATAACCAGTGTTCATGTATTGAAAAGTTGTATCATAAAGCCTATGCACAAAAGGAAGTGGTTTGTGCACCCAGTCATAACTTTTGCCTTTCCTGCCTTTTTAGTGCTTAACCCTAAGGCCTTCACGTTGGATTAATGTATTTTTGCACTTAATTTCCTAAGTTGTTAGGAGTTTTTCTTGATTACAAACAAAAGTGTGTGCACATGGGTTGGGGTCGCGGAGGAAGTGCTCAGTTTTCTAGGGGTATTAGCAGGCTCCCTACCAACCTCATTAGTAAATTACAAGCTTGAACACTTAACAGCAAGATATTAGAATCATAGAATCATAGAACTGGAAGATACCTCGATTAGGGTTACCATATTTTGAGTGTCCAAAAAGAGGACACTCCACGGGGCCCCGCCCCCGCCCCAACTCCACCCCTTCCCCAAAGTCCCCGCCCCAACTCCGCCCCCTCCCCTGCTTCCCGCGAACATTTGATTCGCGGGAAGCCTGAAGCAGGCAGAAGGTAAGCTGGGAGGGGTGGGGGGAGGAGGCGCGGGCCAGTATGGCCCCCCGAACCAAGCAGCTCCCTCCGGCGGCCGGCCCCGGTGTCTCCAGCCTGGCTCGGCTCCTGTGGTGCCGGCCCCCAGCCCAGCACCCCCGGCCCCAGCCCAGCACCCCAGCCCCAGCCCAGCACCCCCGGCCCAGCACCCCCGGCCCCGCACCCCCAGCCCAGCCCCCGGCCGAGCACCCCCAGCCCCGGCCCAGCATCACCGGCCCAGCACCGCCGGCCCCCGGCCCTGCACCCCCGGGCCAGCCCCCGGCCGAGCACCCCCGGCCCAGCACCACCGGCCCCGGCCCCCAGCCCAGCACCCCTGGCCCCGGCCCGGGCCCCGGCCCAGCACCGCTGGCCCCCGGCCGAGCACCCCCGGCCCAGCACCGCCGGCCCCGGCCCGGCCCCCGGCCCAGCACCCAGCAGCGCCGGCCCCTCCCTATTTTCCCAGACATGTTCAGCTTTTTGGGATTTCCCCTCGGACGGGGATTTGAGGCCCAAAAAGCCGGACCTGTCCGGGAAAATCCGGACATATGGTAATCCTAACTTCGATAGGTCATCTAGTATTATCCAGTCCATTCCTGACAGGTGTTTGTCTAACCTGCTCTTAAAAATCTCCAGTTATGGAGATTCCACAATATTGGCTAGTGTCCCATTATTTCAGGTAGGGTTGCCAACTTTCTAATCACACAAAACCGAACACCCTAGCCCTGCTCCTTCCCCGAGGCCCCGTCCCCCACTTATAACATTCCCCCTCCCTCGGTGGCTCATTCTCCCCCCACCCTCACTTATTTTCACTGGGCTGGGGTAGGGAGTTGGGGTGCGGGAGGGGGTCAGGGCTCTAACTGGAGATGCAGGCTCCAAGGTGGGGCCAGAAATGAGGGGTTCGGGGTGCAGGAGGGGGCTCCAGGCTGGGGCAGGGAGGTGGGGTGTGGGAGGGGGTGAGGGCTACAGCTGGGGCTGCAGGTTCTGGGGTGGGGCTGGGGATGAGGGGGTTGGGATGCAGGAGGGGGCACTGGGCTGGGGGAGGGGGTTGGGGTTGGAGGGTGAGGGCTCTGGCTGGAGATGCTGGCTCTGGGGTGGGCCAGGGGATGAGGGGTTTGGGGGGAGGGGTCAGGGCTGGGGCAGGGGGTTGGGGCACGGGCTTACCTCAGGTGGCTCCCAGTCAGCAGCGCAGCAGTGCTAAGGAGGCTCCCTGCCTGACCTGGCACTGTGCTGCACCCCAGAAACGGACACAGGTCCGGCTCCTAGGCGGGTGGGCCAGGAGGCTCCCTGAGCTGCTCTCGCCCACAAGCACCACTCCCCCAGCTCTCATTGGCCGCGGTTCCCGGCCAATGGGAGTGCGGAGCCGGTGCTTGGGGCGGGGGCAGCGCGCAGAGCCCTCTGCCTCCCGCACCTAGGAGCCGGACCTGCTGTCCACCTCCAGGGTGCAAAGGTGGGGGGTAGGAAGGAAGGAGCAAGGTTGGGGATGGCTAATGCATGGGGACTTTCCCCTTAGAGATTTAGGTTGAGTTGAACCTTAAATGCTAAGCAAACCAAAAGTCTGTCAACCCCAAAGAACAGATGCTGCAGGGATCAAATAATGTAACCCACAAGAACCAAACCCAGCAGGACTCCATATTCTTTATTCTACCAGAGCAACATGTACTATTCTTATTAAACACTAGGTGGCAGCAACCTCTACTTCCATACACAGTGCCATGAGGCGCTAGCATTTTGCTATACCTATTTTACAAATGGCAAACAAAGAAATGCAAGTGCAGGGCTCTGGCCAGCTGTGCATTGTACAGATCCTTTCGTCCCCCTAATCAGATTCTGTTAGAATTATGCAGGGCATTTCTTTGGGCAGAGATGTTTTATTCACCACCCTGTACATGATAAAATTTTGGGGAGCAGGGAGTGATTCTGCCCAGATTTCTCCCCCTTCCCTTTTAATTCTCTTATACCTTCAAGTTCTCTGTATTGTGCTGACCCTACCAATGATAGTGCTTTCTTTTGTATCATTTACAGAGTGCACTGAGGGTATACAGCACTTACAGAACATAGATGGGTGCCCCATCCATAAAAAAAAAGTTGCAGTACTATAGAATACTATATTCTCGTGGGGGCCCCTGCAAATTGCCCCATTTGCCCCCCCACCCACCCCCTCCGGGCGGCTCTGCCTGCATACACATTTAACCTTAATGATCCTGCTGAGCTCTTACATAGCATTTTAGAAAGGAGGTAAGTATTGTTAACCTCATTTTTACAGGTGTGGAAACTGAGGCATGGGGCAGTCACGCAGCAGCACCTGCAGTAAAACTAAGCTCTCCTCTTAGTCTAGGTTCCTAGCCACTAGCCCACGCTGTACCAGCTTTCAACCACTCACTTGGGCTTCTCAGAGATTTCTCAGGCCGGCCTCCAAATTCCCAGGCCTTTCAGAACTCCCTGAGAGGAAGGCGGGTGGAGAAGGAGAGCACGGGAATGGATTATGAGGGCTTCATCACTAGCAGCCTGAACTTTAGAGGTGGCAATGAGTTGCCTTCAGTCGGAGCTGAGAGTGCTCCCCCCTCAGGATCAGGCTCGAAGCCGTGAATGAATCCCTGCTTTTGGTGAGCCCGAAGTCCACCACCACCGGCTGCTGCCACACTCTCCAAACATGCTTTGACTCTGTGCTCGGATGCCATAGGCAGATCCCCAGCTGGTGTAGCTCGTCAACAAGACTCTACTGAAGTCAGTGGAACAACACCAGTTCATGCCATCTGCAGAGCTGGCCCATGGTGTATAACTGGCAATTTCCCTCCTATGGAGCTAGTTAGTTTGAAGAGAGCAATCAGAACTCCTTGTTCTCTGCCTGGGTTGGAATATGCAGTTCTAGTTAGCTTTAATGTCACTGCTACGCATGACATGGGAGGCTCCTGCACCCCCTGCTAGTGAAAGGGACATCCTGTGTGCAAACATAGGCAGGCTGATGTTTGCTCACACAAGTACCTGTTGCCAGATAATGACTGCACCATCTGACTCCGGGCTGGTCTTATGAGCACCTCCGCCCAAACTGGTTCGGTCAAACCATTCCCGTGTTAGGGAGGCTGGGCAGGTGTCACAGCTGAGCTGCTGCAGTTTTCTGGCACAATCCCTCACGACTCTTGCCTCACCCTGCAGGAACTTTTTGGCCCCTTCCCAGGTCATTATGTGCAGGAAATGAAATATCTTGTACCTGTCCATAATGCCCTGCACTCATCTACGGCTGCCCTAGTGCATCCAGTGGGGGCTGGAGGGAGGTTGTAGGATGTTCATCCTATTTCTCAGAATACCCTTCTGGTCCCACAATGATTTGCAGGTTCTCCCACAACCCCTTGTTGGGGAGCAGTGCTGGGAACTGTGGAATGGGAGTGCTGTGTACTATTTGCAGCTACTAGGAGGACAGTCGGGTCCAGGCCCACACAAAACTAAAGGCCCGGCCCCCTCAACTATGGGATAGGAACCACTAAGCCCAGGCCACAGAGTGCTGAGTGTGGACACACTGAACTGATTCACAGAGCCAGGCTAGTAATGCAAGAGCAATGGGGCTAGAAACCCTTACTTGTAACATTTAGCCGTGGATCAGAGCCATTTTTTGAGTATGGACAGGGCTGGAAGGAGCTGATGGAAAGGCAAGCAGGATCCCAACAGCTGTGTCCATCTAGGCATAACCGACATTACCAACTCTCCTTGGTGGGATAACTCAGACATTGAATTTTCCCGCTCTTCAATTCCTCACTCCAGTAGAATCTGGCGATCACAAGAACTGAGAATGCAGGAGACCACTCAGTAGCAGCTTTACTTACACTTGTAGCTTTGTTTTAACCCAGCCTTTGTTCTCCTCTTCCTCTTTCTTGTAGCTAAGACATAAATCCAGGTCCTGACCACCTGTGGTATTCAAGTCCCCATGGCACTTTTTCTAAAATAAGGGGTGTCACCTCCATTATTCTGGCTAAACTCAGGTAACTAAATTCTCCCTACCTCAGCTCCCCCATCAGTTTTGACTGGAAAAAGATATTCTCCACCTTCTGTCCTAATTGGTGGTGTAATGTTGCTGTGAAGTGCAGAGCTGCTTTTCTCCCTCTCCTCCCCAGAGGTGGCTGCATTTCATGGGTGGGAGAAAGCAATCCCACCCTATCCAATACCCTTTCCTGTTGTGAGATCTAACTTGGTGTTGTTTAAAACCTTTGGTTAAAGTTTCTGTAGACGTGTAAAATCAGAGGAGCCTGATTTTCAATGATGTTTAACACTTGCCACCATTCCAGTGGAAACTGCAGATACTAGAAAATTGGGCCCATTCTTAACACAGAAGAAGACAAGGTCCTTGGCCCAAAAAGCTTGCAATGTTTTCCCCTTTGTAGAGTAAAACAACTAATAAATCATCCATCAGAAGATTTAAACACAAGATCTTGTAGGGTAAATATTAATTTTCTGTGCAGTCATCCATCAACATAACATGTTCAACTCAAGTGTCATTATAAATCCTCACATCAAAAACATATTTTAAGTTCTTCTACAGTTCACACATCATAAAGAATTTGACAGGAATGCCTCAGCACAGGGACTACAAACCCCAATCTTCCCCTCAGCTAAGTGCTAGCTAGTTAGATGTTTAACCCCTAAACTAAAATCAAACAAATCTAAATAGTACGTAAATAAATAGATGATTCACTGGTCTAATCCAGAGTGGTATTTCCTCTGGCTCTGTCTGAGAAGTAGACAGCTCCGGAAGATTCTGTGCATTTGTATAGGGCTACCGGGGGAAGGGATAGCTCAGTGGTTTGAGCTTTGGCCTCCTAAACCCAGAGTTGTGCATTCAATCCTTGAGGGGGTCATTTAGGGATCTGGGGCACCAAAATAAAAATAAAAAAACTGTCAGGGACAGTACTTAATCCTGCTGTGAAGGCAGGGGACTGGACTCAATGACCTTTCAAGGTCCCTTCCAGTTCTATGAGATAGGTATATCTCCATATAAACATTGTGTGTACAATGCCTGCCCAGAACATTAGGTAATTACCTGGGCTAGCTGGATTAAAGCTGGCTCGGGGATGTCTCTATGAGATGCAATCAAATCCTGTGATTGCAGTGTAGATATACCCTCTGGATCATGTCACTGTGCACCTTAATCTTCTTTTAATGCCTTTTTATTGATATATTTATATGGATATATTATTAAATCTGCAAACAAACCAAAGTGCACAAAATTGCCCTTTTGGCATGACAAATATACATCCCCTCTTCCAGATACAGTGTGTGTTAAAGAATTACTATTATCTGACATGGGCTCAGAGATAACATTTCCACGTGGGTGATCTTTTCCCATTTCCTCCCCATTTATTCTGTATTTTGGAGGGCAATAGTTAATCAGGCCAAAGATCACTGTGGGGAAAAAGACAAGCTGGCAGAATTTGAAAGAGGATTCGAGTGCTTTCATCTCAGCTTCTCACTGTAGACTCTCAATACAGAAATGAGTTTCACAATAGGTTCTAAGGCACCACTGCCTCTGATTTTGTTCAGTAGAGCAAAGTGCAAGACAGTTGTGGAGACAGAGGTCACAGGAAGCTTGAAGGCAAGATTATGCAACTCTTACTCCCGTCTATGGGACATTTTGAATGGGTAAGGGTTCACCAACGGAAGGGTTGCACAACCCTAAAAGTCTGACAATTAAATTAAATGCAAGGGCCAAATTTTATCTCAAGAGCTGTATATGCATGTGAATGAAAATGAATGGGGAATGCCTCTTGGGCCCTGTGCCCCAAACCAGAAAGGCGAGTCCAGTGGCTAGCCCAATAGTCTAAAACTTGGGAGACCCCAGTGCAATTCCTTGCTCTGCCACAGACTTCATTTATGACCTTGGGCAAGTTACTTCATTATCAAAGAAACTGAGGAACCTCCTGATCAGCATCCTATACAGCAAACAGAAAAACATCAAGAAAGAGCTCTCCAACCTGGAGACTTTCATAAATAACCAACCCTCCACACAAATGGACTTTACTAAAATAAGACAGGAGATCTACATTACACACTTCACCTCTCTACAAAGGAAAAAGGACCGTAAGCTGTCTAAAATCCTACCTGCCACATGGGGCCACAACAGGGGTACCCCTAACTCACCCAGCAATATCGTCAATTTATCCAGCTACACACTCAACCCAGCAGAAGAGTCTGTCCTATCTCGGGGACTCTCCTTTTGCCCCAGCACCCCCACGAACATGATACAGTTCTGTGGTGATCTGGAAGCCTACTTTCGCCGCCTCTGACTCAAAGAATACTTTCATGATAACGCTGAACAGCGCACTGATACACAGATACCCTCCCACCAACAACACAGGAAGAAGAACTCCACATGGACTCCTCCTGAGGGTCGAAATGACAGTCTGGACCTATACATAGAATGCTTCCGCCGACGTGCACAGGCAGAAATTGTGGGAAAACAACATCGCTTGCCTCATAACCTAAGTCGTGCAGAACGCAATGCCATCCACAGCCTCAGAAACCACCCTGACATTATCATCAAAGAGGCTGATAAAGGAGGTGCTGTTGTCATCATGAACAGGTCTGACTACCAGAAAGAGGCTGCCAGACAACTCTCCAATACCAAATTCTACAGGCCGCTTTCCTCAGATCCCACTGAGGAATACACTAAGAAACTGCACCATCTACTCAGGACACTCCCTACACTAACACAGGAACAAATCAACATACCCTTAGAGCCCCAACCGGGGTTATTCTATCTACTAACTAAGATCCACAAACCTGGAAATCCTGGACGCCCCATCATCTCGGGCATTGGCACTCTCACTGAAGGACTGTCTGGATATGTGGACTCCCTACTCAGACCCTATGCCACCAGCACTCCCAGCTATCTCCGTGACACCACAGATTTCCTGAGAAAACTACAATGCATTGGTGACCTCCCAGAAAACACCATCCTAGCCACCATGGATGTAGAGGCTCTCTACACAAACATCCCACATACAGATGGAATACAAGCTGTCAGGAACAGTATCCCTGATGATGACACAGCACAACTGAGCTCCAGTTCATTTGCAAATTTGACACCATCAGATCAGGATTAAACAAAGACTGTGAATGGCTATCCAACTACAGAAACAGTTTCTCCTCCCTTGGTGTTCACACCTCAACTGCTAGCAGAGCACCTCACCCTCCCTGATTGAACTAACCTCATTATCTCCACACTGATATATACCTGCCTCTGGAGATTTCCATTACTTGCATCTGAAGAAGTGAGGTTCTTACCCACGAAAGCTTATGCTCCCAGTACTTCTGTTAGTCTCAAAGGTGCCACAGGACCCTCTGTTGCCACTTACTAATAGTTCATGACTATACCTATGCAAGGCTTAAAAGGAAAACTTTACATATACAGGCCCTGATTCAGGTCTGACTTGCACCAGTGCAAATGAGGAGTGACTCTGCTGCAGTTACTGCAGTTGCATTGGAGTCAAACTGATGTAAGTGAGGTTACAATCAAGCTAATGACTTGGGCTGAGTGCAGAGCTGACCCTCCTGAATTAGGGGGCCGATATAAATCGGAACCTATTATTATTTACTATATTGTGTTGTGGTAGCACCAGGACCCCCAGATATGGACCAGGACCCCATGGTGCTAGGCACTGTACAAACACAGACAAAAAGACGGTCCCTGCTCCAAACCCAGATGCAAATGGTGGGGCTTGAGAAGATCCCTGCTGATGACAGCAGTGATGCTCCCAGCACATGAAGTCCTGGAGTCACCACGTTTCACTGAATATCGGGTAGTGCATGAGACCGTAACAGCACTGTTATGCCAGTTACATAGCAGGGAAGAGGGCAAATTAGGGCTAGATCATACATTTAGATGCACAGAGTGAGCAACTTCTGTGCTCCCCACTTGTCCCTGACCCTTGCTCATAGAATTCAAGGGGTGGCAAGTCTCCTTATTCCCACACACCCTTTTGCACCCCTTACTGGCTCTTACTGACTAACCATGCATCATGGTGATTCATTGACACTGATACGTTCCAGCTTCTCCAAGACCCTCTGGAATTGTCAGAGGGTGCTTCACAGATAAGAACTTCTCACAAGGAAAATGCCACTGTGCCCTGTAAAATGAGCCCAAGCTGATTCCACGTAGAGTGTAACTCCAGATGTCACTCTATGATCAGATTCCGCATTAGGATTAAGGCCGGGCGCAACCAGGGCAGGGTTTTTTTTTGGGGGGGGGGGCCGTCTCACTCAAACATGAGACCGTAGAATGGTTCAGTGCCTTTCCCATTGATTGGCCGGAACAAAATAACCATGCGAAGCTGTGCCACCACAAAGTCATGTTCTCCTCCTGCCATCAGGAAAGCACCTCCCTGCATGGTGACATCGTGTCACTGCACCACAGCACTCCCGAAATAAAGGAAGGACTCTAACTGCAGAATAAGGGACAGACCCAGGGAAGTCAGAACTGTTCTGTGAATTTCAGGACGCCGGGCATCTACACCCCAACTGTCAGTGGAATCTCACCACCGCAGATGCTAAAACCAGCAAGGCAAATCTATAGGACACTGGAGGGTACAAGAGAATACCCAACAATTTTAAATGCACACATTTATCCATTGTTGTATGCAGTGTTGTTGGAGCCATGTCAGTCCCAGGATATGAGAGGGACAAGGTGGGTGAGGGAATATCTTTTATTGGACCAACTTCTGTTGGTGAGAGAGGCGAGCTTTGGAGCTAACACAGAGCTCTTCTTCTGGTCTGGGAAATGTACTTAATGTCACAGTTAATGGGCCACTTCACCTTGAATGGTCCCTTGAAATATTTGTTAACGATTTACTCTGAACAATCTCCTCCACCTTGTGTTTAGCTGTGACACTCGGAGTACGTTTCCCAGACCTGTAGAAGATCTCTGTGTAAGCTCGAAAGCTTGTCTCTCTCTCACCAACAGCATCTGGTCCAATGACAGATATATTACCTCTCCCACCTTGTCACATTCATCCATTGTAAGAGGAGAGAAGGCCATTGACTCTATACCTTCTGCTTTCAGGTATAAGCACTAGGTAAACAGAAGCTAAAACAATAAGTTAAGATTTGGTGTGACACACTGAGTGAAATTCAGCCCTGTTCACCGTTAGCCAGCACAACAGCTACACCCTGCATAAACCCCCTTTAAGCCTTCAAAATAGGGGCCTACACCTAGGACTGGCCTTTTGCACAGGGGTGAATTTTACCCCTCATGAGCATTAATCACTGAAGTAAATCATTTTGCAGCCATCCGAACAAGCTGCTGCGCTTGCAAGGACTTATCAGGCATCTGATAATGATGTAATCTAATCTAGGAAATAGACATCAAGGACAGGCATTCGGTAATTAACATAGGGTGAAATCAAACAAGATATTGATACAAGAAACCCCGTATTAAGAGCTTGTCTATTCCTAAAACACCATGCCTGGAAGCCTTTTCTTACAGAATCAGACTGTTCACACATGGAGTAATTCAGGAATACCTATTCCGCTTTAAGTTCATACTCTACCTTCTTCTGGAGTAACTTTCATGTGTAGATAGGCCCTGAGACAATGTTAACTTAAAGGAGACCTGCAAAGAAAAAGAAAAAAAATATTGGACTTATGCCATTTTGTGCTTCTGTATCAAACTGGTCATGAAACCCCAAGTCAGGAGCATTTCACCAGGTTTGGGGCTCGCCACGCCACCACGCAGCACAGAGACCAGGTCAGGCCGGGCTCTGCAGCTGCGCTGCCCGGCAAGAGCTTGCCGCCCCGCCGCCCAGAGCATTGTGCCGGTGGCACAGTGAGCTGAGGCTGCGGGGGACAGGGAACATCAGGGGAGGGGCCGGGGGGCTAGCCTCCCGGGCCAGGAGCTCAGGGACCAGGCAGGAGGGTAAGCACCCTGGCTGGCTGGGCCAGTTTGTTTACCTGCCGCGTCCGCCGGTTTGGCCGATCGCGGCTCCCACTGGCCACGGTTCGCCACTCCAGGCCAATGGGGGCTGCGGGAAGCAGCGCGGGACGAGGTATGTGCTGGCCGCTGCTTCCCGCCATCCCCATTGGCCTGGAGCGGCGAACCATGGCCAGTGGGAGCCGCGATCGGCCGAACCTGGGGACGCGGCAGGTAAACAAACTGGCCCAGCCAGCCAGGGTGCTTACCCTGGCAAGCCGCATGCCAAAGGTTGCCGATCCCTGATCTAGACCATATTTCCCTAGTTTGTTTATGAGAATGTCATTAGAGACAGTATCAAAAGTCTTACTAAAGTCCAGGTATATCACATCCACTGCTTCCCCCCATCCATTAGGCTGATTACCATGTTAAACAGTACATTAGAATGGTTTGGCATGATTTGCTCTTGATACATCCAGCGTGGCTATTACTTATCACCTTACTATCCTCCCAGTGTGAACAAACTGATTGTTTAGAACATAAGAACGATCATACTGGGTCAGACCAATGGTTCATCTAGCCCAGTATCCTGTCTTCTGACAGTGACCAATGCCAGATGCTTCAGAGGGAATGAACAGAACAAGGCAATTATTGAGTGATCCATCCCCTGTCATCCGCTACTAGCTTCTGGCAGTTAGAGGCTTTGGACACCTAGAGCATGGGATTTCATCCCTGATCATCTTGGCTAATAGCCATTGATGGACCTATCCTCCATGAACTTACTAATTCTTTTTTGAACCCAGTTATAGTTCTGGCCTTCACAACATTCCTTGGCAATGAGTTCCACAGGTTGACTGTGCGTTGTGTGAAGAAGTACTTCCTTTTATTTGTTTTAAACTTGCTGCCCATTAATTTCATTGGGTGACCCCTGATTCTTGTGTTATGTGAAAGAATAAATAACACTTCATTTTTCACTTTCTCCACACACCAGTCATGATTTTCTAGACCTCTATTATAGCCCTTTTAGTTTATTCTTTTTCAAGCTGAAAAGTCCGTCTTTTTAAATGCTCCTCATGTGGAAGCTGTTCCATATCCTAATCAGTTTTGTTGCCCTCCACTGTACCTTTTCCAATTCCAATATATCTTTTTTGAGACAGGACAATCAGAACTGAATGCAGTATTCAAGGTGTGGGCGTACCATAGATTTGTATAGAGCCATTATGATATTTTCTGTCTTATCCCTATCCTAATGGTTCCTAACATTCTGTTAGCTCTTTTGACTGCCACTGCACATTGAGTGGATGTTTTCAGAGAACGATCCACAATGACTCCAAGATCTCTTTCTTGAGTGGTAATAGCTAATTTGGACCCCACCATTTTGTATGTATGGTTGGGATTATATTTTCTAAAGTACGTTACTTTACATTTATCAACATTGAATTTCATCTGCCATTTTGTTGCCAAATCACCCAGTTCAATGTGATCCCTTTGTAAGTCTTGGGTCTGTTTTGGACTCAGCTATCTTGAATAATTTTGTATCATCTGCAAATTTTGCTACTTCACTGTTTACCCCTTTTTCCAGATCATTTATGACTATGTTGACCAAACCTATGGCCAAGACTTCTGTTGGTGAGAGAGACAAGCTTTCGAGCTTACTCAGAGCTCTTCTTCGGGTGACCTGAAGAAGAGCTCTGTGTGACTCCAAAGTTTGTCTCTCTCACCAACAGAAGCTGGTCCAATAAAAGATATGACCTCACCCACCTTGTCTCTCTAATATCCTGGGACCAACGTGGCTACAACTACACTATGTACAGTATTAGGTGCTTTTGAAAATTTTAATTGTCATCTTCAGAAAGGGCTGATTACCCACCTTCTGAAGATCAGACCACTTTAAAGTGTCTCAAGGTGGGCACTCAAAAATGGACACTCCCAAGATCACCAGTCACTCTTGGAAATCTTGACCTCTCTCTCTCTCTTCCCCCACTTCCTCTTCCCTGCCCCTCACCCAAATTGGGAACCTGTCCTTGGAATTTCAAGCTTAGGGAGAAATGAATTAATTTTAACCCAACAATCAATTGATTTGATATGGATCCCATAATAATGCAGCTCAGGACACCCTTTCTTGGGCGAGGGAGGTTAAACTGACCTCATGTTTTAAAATAACCTACATTTCAATAAGGAGAAGTTGCCTGACCTTTGCTATTGAGATTAAGTTTCTCACTTGTCAGCAAGCCTGTCTAGATAATAATTACCCAAGCCAAAATTCATTCCGTGAAGTCTTTTCTTTTGTTTTAAATGTTCCTCTGTATTGTATATCTGAGTATAATAAAAGAGCCTAAAGTCCCCAAAGGATTTGCAGACAAAGGGTGTAAACCCTCAAAAGCAGGGGAGGGGAGTTAGCATTGTGATCAATCAATTATTGTAAACAGCTTCTAACAAATATGAATAGGGGCTTGGGTTTGGTTTTCCAGACTCATGAACAGCCATTTATTTGAACAGCCTTGAGATAATCAGGTTAGCGTGAAATCCACTGTAGTAAATACCAAGATGAGACAAAAGTGCTTCTCTGAAGCCTGGTCTGTGCTAGGAAAATGACCAGTTCTTGATGATGGGGCCTACACTGGGGAAATTTCCCCCAAACTCTAACTGGTTTAAAACTGGTTCAGCTCACCTGACTTTACACTGCACACCACTGGAGGTGCTTGTAGGGTATGTCAAGCTACATGCCGCAGTGAAAAGCCTGTTGTGTCTGTTGCCAGCACAGAGTGCCCGAGGCAAAGCAACAGCGGGTTCGTTGCCCGGTGTGCTTCGCGTCAATAAACACACCAGGTGGAGAAGCAAACAAAGTTTATTTGGGATCCCAAAGCGGTGCAAGGAGACAGGCACGTCTCAGATCAAGCACATTAACAGGAACAGTTTTTCTTCTTTTATACATTTTGCAGTTAAGCCTCACCCCCCCCCCTTTCCCCTCTAGCCCTCCCTTTCTCCCCCCCATTCCTCCCTCTACCCCTCCCGTCCCTGGTAATAGTTAAGTCATTCTTGGCAGCTATAAGCCTAGCTTGTTAGTAACTTCTTTAAACCATTATCTTGTCCTTTTTCCCTTCAGCCAGAAACATGCAGGCCTCATTATTACTGCTTGAGCAGGGGGTTGCACACAGATAACTGGTTGCTTACATATTCCAATTGCACCTGGCTTTTGAGGTTGATTAGAGTTTAAACATGGAAGGATAGAGTTTGGTTCACTTAGGCCTAGTGCAGGAAGGCTTCATTGACACTTTGTGGCCTTCCACCCTCCTGAGTTACCTAGGGTTATGCCTAGTGACGTCAACATGTCTACACTATGGCGTATAGCTACGTGGGGCAGTGAAAGGCTCTGGCAGGGGAAGACAGCAAGGAAAAGCTTCAGCAGCTCCCCGCTGCCGGAGTCTTTTCCCGCGGCAGGCAAGGGTCCAGGGAAAGACTCTGCCAATAGGGAGAGCGTGGGGTGCCACCACATCTTCCCGGCTGTTGCTGAATTAAAGCTAACACAGGTATGCGTACCCAGCCCCCACAGTACAATCACCACTTAACTTTGCAGTGTAGACATACCCATAGGCAGGCCTTGGGTGTCAGGGCTGAATGAAATTGAAATGGGGACGGACACAGTCTTAGTGTAATCAGTGGTTCTGGAAGACTTTTTACAGTGGGGGTGCTGAAAGCCAGTGGTCCCCAAACTTTTTACTTCACACCCCCCTTTACCTCTGTCCATGCTCCCTCTCCTCAGAGCTGGGGACAGGACCGGGCCATGGCTTTGGGGGGTGGGGAGGACATGGACAGGGGTAAAGGGGCTGAGGCTGGGACCACAGCTGGGGTGGGAGCAGAACCCCGGGCATGGGTCCTGCAGCCCCAGGTGCGGAGCTGGCGGCGGCCGGGACCCCAGTGCGGGGACAGGAGCGGAGCCCCGGGCACAAGGTTGGCAGCAGCCAGGACCCCGGGTGTGGGGCCAGGAGCAGAGCCTCAGGCGCGGGGCCAGCAGTGCCGGGACCCTGGGCGTGAGACCGGCGACCAGGACCCTGCACAAAATCTGGGGGTGCTGCAGCGCCACCCCTGCACCTCTAGTTCCCACACCTAGGAGTGCAAGACTAGAGCAGGCTTTAACCATGGTTTCAGAAATCTGTCCTAGTCTACACTTGCAGTTCAACTGATTCACTAGGATTTGTACCTGTCACAATTTAAAGCACTATCTGTCAGGTCCTGGTGTTTTTACACAGCCCGTTCTCAGGCAGAAGTGGCGTTGGGCCATTGGCTTCATTTGGCCCAGCTCTGCTGTCTCACTGGGATCTGCCCATTGGGTAATGAAGCCAAATCTCCCAGGGAGTGGCACACACATGCAAGGTCCCTGAGTGCAGGATGTTGTAATTGGATCTCAAATTGGCTGAGAGGCTCGTTAAAACTCCTGCGGCCAGGCAAAGCCCTGGTGACTCAAAATCCACATTGTGTCCTCCACCCACACACAGAAGCGGGTGGGCGTTTGGTGTCAGAATCAGAGGCCGGGCCTGGTCAAACACCATAGGCCCTGGAATACTCGTCCTTCCAGCAACAGTGAGTGATAAATTACACCCACAAGACAGCCTGTTTCTGATAACAGCCTACTAATAACATATGCAGGCTGGGCTGGGACCTTTTTCTTCACAGTCCATTTGGGGGATCCTCTCTCACAAAGGAGACAGCCATGCATAAATATTAGCAGCGTTTCTTATCTATCTTATCTGGTGTTCTCACCGCTGCTCAGTATAACATGACCCCTGCCCAAAGGGGCTCATTACCTGAATTACACAGAGGGCCAGATGCCCTGAAGCTGGCTGGAGAAGGTGTAAATGGGTCTCTGTGTAATACTGACAGACCCCAGTTGCGAGTGGGTGGGATCGAACCTGCGACCTCTGAAGCTAAATGCATGAGCCTCTACTGCATGAGCTAAAAGCCATATGGCTCTTAGCTAAGGCTGTAGAGCAGACTCATTAATCTCTCTTTAAGTGGTCTTGGTGCCACTAGATGGGACATAACACAAACAAAGCACCTGTGAGAGGAGAGGGTTCTCTGGCTATTGTTTTGTGCAGGTTTGTGTGTCTGAGAGGAACAGCAGAAAGACCAGAGAAGCTGAGAGAAAAGGCAGCAAGGAAGCAACAGACAAAGCCTGAACAAGAACTGAGAGCATGGCCTTCAGAAAAGCCGAGAGACAGAGCTTTTGGGGCTGAGTGCTGGCTGAAAGAGGCTTGGAGCTGTGAGAAAAACAGCTGGCTCCCGTGATTTGATTCATCCTCTGTTCAGGGAAACAGGACTTTGTACATAAACAGGATTGCATCAAAGGTACCTGGCCCTATCATCAATTTCCTCTTGTAACTGGAACAGAATGCAAGAGCCCAGGTTTTTAACTAACTGCTCGGGTCAAAAGGGTAACACAAAGTTTACCCTGGCAGATACTAACTGGATGAATATAGCCCCGACAATGCTGCTCAGACATACGCTGTGATAAACCAACTGAACAAAGAAAGCTCTTGTCGCACAGTGAAGAGTTATGGATTTCTTTAGTGGGTCATCCCTGAAAGGCTTAATGGAAGCTGTGAGGTTTAAGGAGGGGGTCGGAAGAAGCGAATTTGGTCAGTAGAGCTGGTTGGAAAATGCCGTTGTTTTCTATGGAAATTTGTGACTTTTCATTGAAAAATTGAAAATTTTTGGCTGAAAATCAAAAATTTGGGGTTTTAAGTTTTTTGATTTTCTGACAAAAAAAATTTGAGGGAAGCAGAAACTTATTCCACAAATTTACATTTAGTCAACCCCTCAATTTTCCATAGAGAAACGTTTTGATAGACAATTTTTCCTAGCCCTAATGGTCCAGGGCCGCCCAGAGGGGGGGGCAAATGGGGCAATTTGCTCCATGCCCCGGGCCCTACAGGGGCCCCCGGACCTGCCTCCACCTTGACCCATCCCCCGGTGCCTCAGCGCGCCGCGTCAGGAGCAACCCTGGACAGCACTGCAGTGGCGTGGCTCCTCCCACTGAGTCAGAGCCGCATGGTAAGGGGGCGGGACTACGAGCTCCAGTCCCGCCGGAACCACACCGCTGCAGTGCTGTCCAGGGGCCAGGGCAGCTCCTGGATGTGGCGTGCTGAGGCTCCAAGAGAGGGGAGAGGTGGCGGTAACCCAGGAACGGCCCTGGACAGCGCTGCTGGGGGGGGCAGTCAGGGGACGGGGTTGGATTGTGGGCGTTCCGGGGGTCTGTCAGGACTCAGCGGGGGGGTGGATAGAGGTCGGGGCAGTCAGGGGACAGGGGGGATTGGTGGGGGGTGGGGTCCCAGGGGGGTAGTTGGGGGGGCGGTGAGGGGACAAGGAGCAGGATGGGTCGGGGATTCTGAGGGGGGTAGTTGGGGGACAGGAAGTGGGTGGGGGTGAGACAGAGGGCAGGGCTAGGCTGTTTGGGGAGGCACAGCCTTCCCTACCCTAAAGCTCATTCAGCAGGTTGAGGCTTGCAGACAGCTATTTAACAAAATGAGCCAAGCTGTTATCTTTTCCCTTAGGGCTACCATCCCTTTCACTTCTCAAATGCCAAATTATAGTCTACATTTAATTTCAGTGCCATAGGGAGGTTCATGTCAGGGGAGGGTAGCTTCATTTAAAATTAGCCACTCTAGATTAACAGTGATAGAGCCAAGAGAGCCATGGGGGAGGGATCACATGAGAAGAGCAATATCCTACACCACCTACCTCTTTCCCAACCCTACCAAGGGAGTCCCACCACCCTCCCCTGCATTCCCCGAGGCTCCAGAGGGGTTAATTCAGTGTTTCTCAAACTTTTGTACTGGTGACCCCTTTCACATAGCAAACCTCTGAGTGCGACCCCCCTCTTATACATTAAAAACACTTTTTTATATATTTAACACCATTATAAATGCTGGAGGCAAAGCAGGGTTTGGGGTGGAGGCTGACAGCTCGCGACCCCCAGTAATAACCTCGTGACCCCCTGAGGCGTCCCGACCTCCAGTTTGAGAACCCCTGAGTTAATTTAATTTTAGCACCCTGTGTCCATTAACATGCATGTGCTATTTTGAGCATTTCAGTTTTCACAACATAGGCTCATCCCAGATTCTGGAACAAGCTCAAATGCTCAGTTCGTGGAATATGTCCATAAGCTATACTAAAGACAAACCCACAGTAACCGTCTCCAGTTTGTGAGGGACCCCATGGAGCCAGTCTCTAGGAGACAGATAAATTCATGGAGGTTAAGTCCATTAATGGCTATTAGCCAGGATGGGTAAGGAATGGTGTCCCTAGCCTCTGTTGGTCAGAGGGTGGAGATGGACAGCAGGAGAGAGATCACTTGATCATTACCTGTTAGGTTCACTCCCTCTGGGGCACTTGGCATTGGCCACTGTCGGTAGACAGGATACTGGGCTGAATGGACCTTTGGTCTGACCCAGTATGGCTGTTCTTATGTTCTTATGTTCTAACCTAAATGAACCCAAAGTTATGGAGACAGATATGAGTCAAGGAAGCCAGCAGAGTATCAGAAACCTGGAAAAATCTCTGACTGGATGGGCTCAGGCGTTTGGTCACGAGCTGAGGTGGTTCAAAAATTTTGGATTTTTTTTAAGCAGAATTTTTTTATTGTTTCTTTAAACAATCAAACACAGCAAGCAGCAAATATTTGGCCACACACTTCTGAAACCCCAAACCATGTTCAGGTTTTGGCAGACTAATTTCAGCTTTTCAATTAAAAAAAACCACAACAAATTTTGAAGGAAAGCAGACATTGTCCGTGATTTTTTCTGCTTTTTAAAAACCCCTAGTTTTCAATCCAAAAAAAGTTTTGATGGAAAATATTTGTCCAACCCTTTTAATGAGCTGTAGTGCCTTTTAGCACTAGCTGATGCTGAGAACCAGTGATACCTTGTAAAGGTGATGTGAAAAGAAGTTTTCTCAAAGCTGGGTTTGTGCCGAGATGTGGAAGGTTTTTAAATGTTTATTTTTCCCAGGGCCACCCGGGGGGGGGAGGGGGGGGAAGTGGGGCAATTTGCCCCGGGGCCGCAGGGGCCCCCACGAGAATATAGTATTCTATAGTATTGCAACTTTTTTTTATGGAAGGAGCCCCCAAAATTGCTTTGCCCCAGGCCCCCTGAATCCTCTGGGCAGCCCTGTAATGGTCATCTAGTAAACAAGGAGACTCTTCCCAGCATAAGGAGCAACAGGGGTGAGAATGGAAGATGGAAAAAGAAGAGAGTAATTAGGCTGGTGGCTTAGGGAGAATGACAGAAATCCTCAGGGGCCGTAGGAAGAGAGGAGAACAGAGATGGAGTAAGAAGCAGCACCGTGCAGACCACTAAGGGTGACAAATGGAAGCCTGGACTTGATGCACAAACCAGGCAGAGACCAGCCGAGGAAGGATGATGCCAAGCAGTGAGGGGGATTTTCACAGTAGCTTTTTGGATGGACGGATCATGCAACAGTTCCGCATGGAGGCTGCTGCTCACCTCACAAATTATGCAGCTTTTTAGAGACACTAATATGCAGATCTGAGTGCAGTGATTATCCTTAAGGAGCCAATTGGAAGTGGGGGGGTGGGGAAGGGGGAGTCTAGGGGGTGGCTTGTTGCTGTTTCTTTTCCCCTGCTTTTATGGTAGCACATGGCTTTATCACCTCTGCTGCCATCACTGATCTAGTGGCAACTAGCTCTTTTTTCATAAGCTCAGCCTGGATATGGAGACAAAGGCCAGTGATCAAGCTTGGATCTGAAACAAAGTTTTTCCAAGTTTGGAACTGGGGTTTTGGTTCAGACTCATCTGTATCTTCATTGACCTATTGGAGGTTGCTCACGGCTTTTTAATACTATTGTGAGATCCAGGGATAACCTGGATTGCAACACAAGTTGCCGTTACACTGATGCTGCCAAGCATTACAACTGGGTGATATGTGTAGCTGTTGGACCATAGCCATTGCTCTTTGTGACAATATGTTGGGAAGAGCAAATGAAAATCCCTACATCTCACACAGCACCACACCCAGATGTCAAAATGTCTTCCCAGCTGCCCTGCTCTTTCGAATGTGTTTCCAGAGCTCTAGTCCAGAGGTTCTCAAACTTCATTGCACTGTGAACCTCTTCTGGCAGCAAAAATTGCTACATGACCCCAGGAGGCCTGAGCCCACCCGAGCCCTGCCGCCCCGGGTGGGGGGGGGCAAAGCCTAAACCCCAACACCCTTAGTGGGAGGGGTCAAAGATGAAGCCAAAGGGCTTCAGCCCCAGGTGTGGGGGCCTGTAGCCTGAGCCGCGCCGCTCAGGCCTGAAGCCAAAGCCAGAGCCCTGCCGCCCAGAGCTGAAGCCCTTGGGTTTCAGCCCCAGGCGGTGGGGCTCGGGCTTCAGCTTTGGTACCGGGCGGTGGGGCTTGGGCTTTGGCCCCAGCCCCCAGCAAGTCTAAAGCCAGCCCTGGTGACCCCATTAAAACGGGCTCATGACTCACTTTAGGGTCCTGATCCGCAGTTTGAGAACCGCTGCTCTAGTTGGTTTGAATCATTTGGCTTTTTCCTCTGACAATCAGCAAACAAGATCTCTCTGCACTTTTTTTTTTCCATTTCTTTAGTTTTACAGATGCTGCTTTGTATTTTGTTACATCTGTAATTCCATGTCTTTACTGAAAATAACCTACCCCCACTTTGTAAACCTAGGTCAGCAGCTGAGGGCAATTTATCACTGACCATTGCTCAGTCATATGTTAATGTTTGAGCAAGGCCATAAAAGAATTACATCATATTACCTCTGACCAACTTTCAAGGCAACGAATCTTTATAAAGCCCAAACACTGGTTATTGACAAGCTACATTCTCTCCTGACAGGGCCACAGAGAACATCTCCATCATGAGCTTCAATGGAAAGTTTGAACTCCAGTCCCAGGAAAATTTTGAGCCTTTCATGAAAGCCCTTGGTAAGTATCAGATACATGTAACTATGTTTAGTGTGTGTTGCCTCTATCCATATGTAGTGTCCAACATTGGTTAAAATTAGTCTATTGCGTGCAGGCATTCAGGATTTAGATGAAAATAATTTTCATTTCTAATATTGAATTTTACTGTCCTTAATTTTTATACATTCATATGTATTTAAAATACCTAACACTGTACATGTGATCTTATGCATTCATGAAAAGAACACATAATGGAACGAGTCTCTATGATTGACGTGCAGGAAACATTGCATAAAATTCTCTGGCCTGTATTATGCAGGAGATCAGTCTAAAATACCATAATGGTCCCTTCTGCCCTAAGAGTCTCCGGGCCAGATCCTCAGCCACTGCAGACCGGTGTGAATTTCCACCTAAGTCAGTGGAGGTGTGCCAATTTACACTGGCTGAGGAGCTGGTCTGAGAAATCTATTAAATGAATCTCTGTTGACTTTTGCCTTGACTCTGCTAATCTGTCACTCTGTTCATTTTGTATGGAACCTCTGATTCAATTGCTTGCCAAGAGCTAGGTAAAATGGGCCACTTATTTAGGTGCCGGAAGGTAGATTTAGGTGCCTACTTTTAGACACTCAAGTTTGAAAAATGTTGGCTTACATTTTCAATAACTTTCTAGCCAGGGATTGTATTTTCTCCAGTCTCTCTAGATATTCATCAGTGATTTGCTTTATCATTTCTTCCATGTATTGTGACATGCTTTTTACCTGTCATATGTACAATTGGCTTCAGGATTTTGAGGGATCCCAACCAGGATATTCTTGGGGGCCCTATTCCTCCCACATCTCCACAAAAATTCCTGTCTTCTCCCCTCCTCCTTCCACTTTCTTTTGCTTGATCTTTTCTTTCCCCTTAGACTTTCAAGGTGGGGGCAGAGGTGGCATTTCTTCCTCTTTCTAACCAGCCGTGTAGGACAGGGGACAAGTCCTGGGGTTGGAGACTTTCCCCAGACTAGACTATGAATGACATTGTTCATTGCACTCAAACAGCAGCCAACCGCACGGTCCTATGTTAACGTAGGAAGTGTCCCTCAGAGTGAGGCCACCGTGTACCAGTCAAGGAACCCCCTCAGCCGTGGATTTCACAGCCCCAAAAGCTGTCTCTGTTTGTGTGGCTTCCCCGTCTGCCCCAGAAGTAGCGCTCCTCAGAACGCTCACTAAGCCTAGGCTTTTATTTCTGGCCAGGTCTTTCTGATGAATTGATCCAAAAGGGCAAGGACATCAAGAGCATCTCAGAAATTGTACAGAATGGCAAAAAGTTCAAGGTCACCGTGACAACCGGCAGCAAAGTGCTGACCAATGAGTTCACTATTGGAGAGGAGGCCGAGCTGGAGAGCCCAACTGGAGAGAAAGTCAAGGTAGGTGCCCAGTCCTTCCTTCGTGTAGGGCTGTGGGTTGCTGAGCATCTCCTGTGGGATCCTGAGTGCCCTGATAGTGCTCAGTCTTCTGGTAGGGGCCTTCTGCACCTTGCAGGATCCTGCCCTGACACCACGTCCCAGCTACACTATCCCACAGACAGGGCTGAACTGACATTGCCCCCAGTACAAAGCAGTTGATTTCTAGTGGACTTGTAGAACTTTATTTCCTTTTCATCTAACCCAGAGGTGCCCCAGATTTGCTCAACTAACTGTAGGGTGACCAGATAGCAAATGTGAAAAATCGGGCCAGGGGTGGGGGGTAATAGGAGCCTATATAAGAAAAAGACCCAAAAATCGGGACTGTCCCTATAAAATCGGGACATCTGGTCACCCTAACTAACTGCCACACCATCAGCTTGCCCCTGGAGAGCCACAAGATGCATCAAAGCCCGTAACTGCTGCTGGGCTAAATTCTCTGCTCATGTAAACGTGTGCAGCTCTTCTACCTTCAGCGGGATTGCACCCATTTACACTGGCAAAGAATTTGGCGCCTGGTGTGTAATAGGGATGTGTGGCCGTCAATGATTAGAGCGCCCAGCATGCACACGGATCAAAGTGGAGCACTGCATGCTGGGACCCGTAGTTGCTGTGGCCTGAGTCCCAGGTAGTGAAGTTTAGGTGGCCATGGATTGTATTGTGTAACTTCATGGATTGATCTTGGCTCACAGCTTGGCCATGTGTGATTTATTGTAGTGGAGGGGAAGTAAAGCTCCAAACCGTAGCTGAGGGAAGCATTGCACAATGGAGAGGATGTCTGGCCACTTGGGTGCCATGCCTTGCCCTGTTTTAGACAGGATGTCAGCAAGTCTCTTACACAGCCCATGGCAGTGAGCCTCTGAGCCCAGGTCAACAAACTCGGGTTTACTGGGCTCAGGCTTAGGGTGACCAGGGGGAGGGATAGCCCAGTGGTTTGAGCATTGGCCTGCTAAACCCAGGGGTGTGAGTTCAATCCTTGAGGGGGCCACTTGGGGATCTGGGGCAAAATCAGTACTTGGTCCTGCTAGTGAAGGCAGGGGGCTGGACTCGATGACTGGTCCCTTCCAGTTCTAGGAGATGGGATATCTCCATTAATAATTATTATTATAGCTAGCAAGTGTAAAAAATCGGGACGGGGACGGGGGGTGGTGGTAAATAGGAACCTATATTTATAAAAAGCCCCCAAAATCAGGACAGTCCCTGTAAAATCAGGACATCTGGTCACCCTACTCACACCACAGCACTAAAAATAGCTGTGTAGACATTGCAGCTTGGGGTGGGCTTTAGAGCCCAAACTGCAGCTTAAGAGCACCATCTATCACAGCTGTTTTTAGCACTGTGGCATGAGCCAGAGTCTGTCGTCCTGGGCGTGGCGCTCACTGCTGCGGACTGCCATTGTCTGTGTGTCAGCAAAGTTTCAAAAGTGGCCTCCAATGTTGGGTGCCTCTCTTGCTGGGTGCCCTATTTTAGAACCCCGGGGCTTAATTCTAAGAGGTGCTAAGCACTTTCCATTGACTTCGGTTGGACGTGTGGCTGCTCACTGTTACTAGATTCCTACCTAAACTCATCACTTGGCACCTCTGATAATCAGGCCTTGGATTTCTAAAGTTAGATGCCCAAAACTATAGGCCACCCCTGAAAATGCGGGCTGTAACCGCTCTTTGCCTCAGTTTCCCCATGTGTAACACGTTTGAGAGCCACAGATGAACAATTCTGTAAAAGTGCTAAATACTGTTCTTTCAGACTAGTCAGCTGAATCAGGTTTGACTTCATGTGGTCTGTTGCATTACAAAAGAGACATTGAGTTCCATTTTATTTTCAAACAAGGGAATGATGAAATGTGGCAGGAGATGTACAGGCATAAAACAAAAACCTGCCCTCTTAAAGAAGGATTAGGTGCAGGCTCTTTGGCTGCTCTGACTGCTCCTTTCTCTGCCCTTGTTTGCATGTGGAATTTGTGTTCATAGCTCTTAAAACTGGATGGTTCCTGTTCCTGGAAGGTGAAGGACAGACACAATGGTTCACTTAAAACCCCAGCATTGGCAATTCCTGCCCCTCACCGTCTCTATCTCATCAGCAGGTGGCTTTCTAGATCTTTTGAAGGCTGGAGGAATTCCTCAGTCACCTGAAATACCACTGCAATGCTACACACCTAGAGGTCGCTGAGATCCCACATGTGTTGTACTGGGGATAGCATCATGAACTTCTGGAGCAAACCACAGGCCACCAGCACTTGAGCTAAAGGAGAATTCTCTGCAAGTGTGGCTATAAGAGTTTTACCTTCTATATAACAGCCACTAGGGAGCATGTAGGTTGATACTATTTGTATTATCATACTGCCTAGGAGCCCCAGTCATGGACCAGGACCCTACCGTGCTAGGTGCTGTACAAAAGGACAAAAGGACATTTCCTGCCCCAAAGAGCTTACAATCTAAGGAGGCAGACAGATACATAATGTTTTCCTATTGAAAGGTTTTACTTGTGTAATTTCAGTTAGAAGTGATGTTAAACCACTTAGGACTCATCTACACGGGGACATCCAGGAAAGTTAGTCTGAAGGAACTAAAGGTGTGAATTTGAAATGGATTAGTTACACCGCATTAAACTCCCGTGTAAACACCCTCATTCAAAATTATAGTGGCCTTAATTTGGTTTAGTAACTAAATGGAATTAAGGCCACTTTTAATTCTGAATAATAGCATCCACACAGGGATTTAATGTGATTTAACTAATCCACTTCAAATTCACACCTTTAGTTAATTTGGAGTCTTACACTTGCCTAATATATCAAATAATTAGACACGTGAGTGCAAATTGGTCTTTATTCCACAGGCAATAATGTTCACGTCTCTCTTCCCTCCTACCCCCTCTCTATCAGGCTGTTGTTCAAATGGAAGGTGACAATAAACTGGTCACGAACTTGAGCAAAATCAAATCCATCACTGAAATAAAGGGAGACATAGTCACCAATGTAAGTATAAGAGGTTATATATAACATTAGAAAAATGTCATCACTTACAACATGAGACTATGGCGGGTGTTTCTAATGGAGACCAGCAAGAACAAGTAGCTATCAGCATAGACTACTGACCCAGAGTACTGGTTTATACATGGGCCAGAACTTCCACAGGTATAAATTGGCATAGTTCTACTGACTTCAGTGGAGCTATGCTGATTCCCACCAGCTAAGCATCTGGCCTATTAGGTAGTAATGTATGAGAATCAGTTCTTTTAAATATATCATGTACAAGCGTGTGCGTAATTTGGCCTTTTGTTAATGACCAACATCTACCCCAGGTGCTTAAGTTTGGCTGGTCAATCAAGTGGCCATTTTAGGCCATTTTCAATGAGAATGTGCAGTACGCTACATGCTGTACACCCTTAATTATCCAACGGGCATTGGGGGCACTGAAAAGTGTGAATAATCAAGGTTTCAGGTAAGTGAAGAATGTTTGCACTCTCATTGTAGTAGAAGTTGTGTAGTAGAAGTTGGCATGACCAGAGGAGGCTCAGATGACTGGTTTCAAATAAGCAAGATCACACTGGACACACACATTTTAGAGTATTTATTAATATAGTTAAAGGATTAGCAGTGCAATTTAAAGGAGATACAGTTGGTTGGCCTTGGGCCCCACCCTGAAGTGTGGGTCTCTGGTCTGCGGGATCAGGGCCTTGATATGTGTGATATTTGCAGGCTACTTCAGTGAAAGACTAACGCTTTGTGCTTTTGATTTGGTTTTTAGATAATGACCCTGGGAGACATCAGCTACACGCAAATCAGCAAGAGAATCTAGCTATCCTGTGCATTTCCTATACTGTGTAAAGTGTGCCCAATAAAGTACAGTTTGTATTAAAGCACCTTGTTGTTATTATTATTATTATTTTATTATTAGCATCCTCCTTGTCATTGGTGGCAATGCTGTGATTCACAGATGCCTATTGTTAAGAGCTGTATTGGCCGCAGTTTCTATCCATTTTCCTAGTGAACAGCTATCCATATCACAAAAGCCACCACCACAATTGGCACAAACTGGCTAGCAAGTTCTACACAGCTGATTGGCGCCGCAAGCCTGGGAGGCGGGAGAAGTGGAGTGGCAATTGCGCGCTCAGGTAGGGGGCGTAGCAGAGATAAGCTGGGGTGGGGAGCTGCCGCACGGCTCCCCAGGCCAGGGGGGTGGGAAGCTGCCACGGGGGGGGGGGGGGATGCCTCAGGGCGGGAGGGGCGGGGGGAGCTGCCGCAGGGCTCCCCGCCCCAGCTCATCTCTGCTACGCCCCCTCCCCGAGCACGCCGCCCCTGCCGGCAATGACAATAATTGCATGGAGCGGCCGCTGCGCTAGGAGAGGGAGTCTG
Source organism: Chrysemys picta bellii (assembly GCF_011386835.1). Lineage (NCBI taxonomy): Eukaryota > Metazoa > Chordata > Testudines > Emydidae > Chrysemys > Chrysemys picta. The sequence goes on along the minus strand of NC_088795.1, from coordinate 129,820,326 downwards.
AGCCGCACATGTCAGCGCGCCGCCGGAAGCCCAGCCTAGGAACGCAGTAAAAAAAAATTGGGGGCACTGCTTTTTGGCGCCCCCAAATCTTGGCGCCCTAGGCAACTGCCTAGTTTGCCTTAATGGTAGCACCAGTCCTGCATGTGGGACTGTGTCAAAAGCCTCACTAAAATCAAGATATAGCATGTCTGCTGCTCCCCCCATCCACTAGGCCAATAAGCCTGTCAAAAAGGAAATTAGGCTAGTTTGATATCATTTGTTCTGGACAAATCCATGTTGGCTCTTACTTATCATCCTATTATCCTTTAGGTGCTTACAAACTGGTTGTTGAATAATTTGTTCCAGTATCTTTCCAGGTATCAAATGTCCCGTTAAGATGATGTTTCCAAACATTTATACAGTTGAACACAGCTTCAGGAATATGAAACCAATCACACACACACACACACACACTTCAACCTCACTGGGTTGTTAAAGGCCTGACCCATCTTAATGTACACATCTTCCACAACCCTCTCCCCTCACTAGTCCTTTGCACCCACCAGTGAGGCGTGCCCCAAACATTGGGCAACACCATGGTAGATCTTCATAATACCATCTTCCCTCTTCCTGCCTTACAGTGAACAGTTTTGGCGTTTAAAGTGTCTCCATTGGCCTCCGAGTTTACACCCATTGACATGAATTCAGCCGTTCAGAGCCATAGTTTCAGGCTCTCTGCAGGACAGTCCGGAATTTATTTTTAAACCTTAATTACCTTGCAGAGGAATTTTCTCCAATTTACTTGCACGTGTCAGGTTGGGGATTCCCAGGGCTGGGGAAGGGGTCCCAGCTCCACACACATACACCAACCCTCCCTCCTAGGTGCATCAGAGTTAAACTCCTGGAAAAAGTACCACCCTTTATGATATAACAACACCTTCCCCTGTGCCAGGCAAAGCCAGGGGAAGACCTCCAGGTGGTGTTACAGACTGCTTTGCCGCCAGTACACCATCAAGAATCAGCCCAGGGACAGATCTCTGGCAGGGGTCCACAGAGTGCCTTGCCCTGACATAACCTGCTAATGGCGCTGTACAGAACCCAACCCAGTCTCAAGGATGATGTTAGCAGCATGGGCATGGTCTAGCATTCACTACCAGCGGATGAGAATTGCTTTGTAGGTGCATCTGTTGAACAGGATTAGGTACAGGAAAGTTTAAAGAGACGCTGTGTTAATACACACCGGGGCAAAGCTGGTTGTCAGATTGCTGTGCCTCTTCCATGCAGTGAAAATCAACAACACTTAACACCCTGCAAATGTTATCTAATCAATCTTCCCAGCACTCCTGGGAGATGGGATTGGTATCCAATTAGACTCCAGGAGCTCAGTCTGTTTAGCTTAATCAAGAGGAGGGTAAGTGGTGACTTGATCACAACCTATGAGTACCTTCGTGGGCACTTTAATCTAGCAGACAAAGGTAGAACAAGATCCACTGGCTGGAAGTTGAAGCTAGACAAATTCAGGCTAGACCAATGAGAGTAATTAACAATTGGAACAAACGACCAAGGGTTTGGGGTGGATCTCCATAAGTGGCAATTTTAAAATAAAGACTATACGTTTTTTTAAGAGACATGATCTAATTCAAACAGGAATTAATTCAGGGAAGTCCTTTGGCTTGTGCTATACAGGAGGTCAGACTAGATGAGCACATGGTCCCTTTTGGCCTGGGAATCTATGAACCTGCACTTTACAGATGGTGAACAAAAGAACATAAAGGCCATATTGGATCAGACCAATGGTCCATCTAGCTTAGTATCCTGCCTTCTGATAGTGGCCAATGCCAGGTGCTTCAGAGGGAATGAACAATGGGGCAATCATCAAGTGATTCATCCCGTCACCCATTCCCAGCTTCTGGCAAACAGAGGCTTAGGGACCCCCAGAGCATGGGGTTGCATTCCTGACCATCTTCGCTATTAGCCATTGATGGACCTATCCTTCAAGAACTTATCTAATTCTCTTTTGAATCCAGTTATGGTTTTGGCCTTCACACCATCCCCTGGCAATGAGTTCCACAGGTTGACTGTGCATTGTGTGAAAAATATTTCCTTTTGTTTGTTTTAAACCTGCTGAATATGGCACGGAAGGCCAAATACAAAGGTGAAGCTAAACTGATGTAATTTACAGTTCTTTCCAGCCTAACCAGAGTTCACATTTTTTTAGCTTAATTTAGACTTAGCTCTGAACTTGGCTAGAGAGATTAAGTGACTTTACCAAAGTCAATGACAGAGGCGAGATTGGAACACAGATTATGCTGACTCTCTTGCCCATTGCACTAGATCGTATTCCTTACCCTCAGGTAAGTCCAAGCTGAACTTGACATTTCTTGAACCAAACCAAGTATGCAGGAAAGATATTGGCAGTGACATCTGTCAATCTCTTCCTAAAGGAATCGTCCTTTCTACCCACTCCCTGCCCATCAGGGTTCAGTTCCTATGGCACACGAGCCCTAAAGCCACCCCCTGGCTATATACTACATTAGATCCATCTGTGGTACTCACTGCAGGCCCCATCTGCAGTTGCCTCACAAATTAACTTACACACCAGGCTTAAGCATGGTTGTTGTATTGAAACAGAATAAGCACGACACAGTTTGGTCAGCCAGCACGAATGGGGCCAAAGCACATTAGAACGCCGACAGTGCTCCAGCCCAGGTTAGGACTGGGGACTAAAGTAAGTAGGAGCAGTGAGGAGGACATCTCCCCCTCCTCCACTAACAGTAGACGGGAGCTCCCACATTGTGGCCGAGGGAAGCAGTGCTTCCCCGCCACTCCTTGCCCCGTTGGTTGGTGTGATGGAAGCTAACCATTCTGTTTCAATCTTTTTTGGACACTGGTTTGGGCCTACACTAGAGCCCTATTTCTGATCACCGTCCTAACCTGTTTTGACTTCATCCATGCTGAGATTTAAACCATTGTCTATGCACTTTTTACTTGGCAGGCCAGTGTCAGCCACCCTAGTTTATACGGCCTTAATGGTACCTAAATTCTTCTACCTAAGGTAGGATCTCTAATTAATCTCCATACTGGTCATAGTACTGCCTAAAGTCTGCTCCATTCGGCAGGTTAGTTCCTACACTACAAAATTGTTTTTGAACTATAGAAAAATGGCAGGAAAAGTGTCTTTACTTAAAACTTCCTCAGTGCCAAATCCTAATAGCTTTCCTCAGTTTTCACTCAATCCTCACACAGACAAGACTCCCTTTGGGCCGAACCCTGTAGTCCATCCTCATTTTTACTGGGTTCTATCCCCATCCTCACTTAGGCAAGCACCTGCTGACTCCAATGGGAGTTTTGCTTGAGAAAGAACTGATTGAAAGTCTAAGTGAGGGACTTCAGGATTTGGCCCTATATGAAGAGAACTAGCCCTAAAATGAATTATTGTGGAAGCGATGCTATAATGACCCTTTTATTATTTGTGGAAACAGGATCTATTTCCTGTGAAATATTTCTTAGCTGGTGCCCTGAGCTCCTGGAAGAATACTTGTCAAGAGCCACTCTCAAGAGATCTATGTGTTCTTAGTTAGATGGCATTGTGCTCATTACAAATAACCTCTTCAGATTTGGAAGAAAAGGGTTGATGTTCTACCAGATGTGCAGGAATACAGATAACTGGAAGCTATGGGGTTACTGCTTCGTGTGGAAGAGGCCTGATGGCACTTCATTGGTGGGCTCAGCCATAACTTGGATCTTCTGGTTCTTCAGGGCTGCTTCTCTCATTTTGTAATACATGAACTCATTCTGTTGGAACATGCGCAGCTCCATCTCTGACTGGACACGCATGACCTGCAGGGATGAAATCAAAGGGCAGGCCAAGTGGTGAAAACTCTACAATCTCTCTCAAAGTAAAGAAATAAAGTACCTTCTAAGGTAGGATAGTGGCCTCCTGCTCCCCAGTTCTGTTAGATGGCTGAACATCGGTGCCATCTAATCACGATTCAGTGGCCCATATGACAAGGGAGGATGACCTCAGTCCGGTTCCATAACCCATCCCTCATCAGGGAGGCCAAAGGCTGCCTAAACATAGAGACTCAGCTACTCTCCCAAACCCAGCTGTGGTCCCTCCTAGACCAAGCTAATTAGTGGTGAGGCAGCGTGGCATAGATTGCACTGCCACTGTCTGCTGTGGTTCTTCTGCAGACAAATACAGGTTCCCTTTCCCAAAGTTGTCAACCCAGAGTTCTTTATGAGCACAAATTCATGGCCAGTGCTAGATTACAGGGCTGCCCCTGCACCTATACAGGCAGAGAAGGGGTGCTAAGGATTCCTTTTACACCCCTCTGCAGGCCAGCTGGCCTTGGATCCAGGCACACAAGGGTAAATGGGTGCTGTGAGCCCACTGTTCTCCTCCTGGAGAAGCTGGGCAGGGAGCAACAGGGAATGAGCAGAGCCTTGACTCCATCCTCCAATACACCAGCCAACTGAGCTAAGTCAGTGTGCCTGGGAGAAAGGGGGGCAGTAATTTGCTGCTTCTGTAAGCCAGCAACAAATTACTATCGCGGGAGCAAGGGGAGAGCATATGTAACCCACACACCTCCTGGTGTTTTGTCCCATTTGAGTGGCATCAAGACCACTTAGAGAGAGAGATCAAATGAGTCTGCTCTACAGCCTTAGCTAAGGGCTTTTAGCTCATGCAGTAGAGGCTGATGCACTCAGCTCCAAAGGTCCCAGGTTCAATCCACCCGCTGACGACTGAGGCTTGTCGGCGTTACAATGGAATGAAGTGGGTCACTAAAGCACAATTCCTTTCCTAGGGAGCTCCTGGGAGAGCACAGCAACACACTGCCCCTTATTATGGGCTGAGGAAATAAAATGCACATTTGGCAGTGACTTTAGGCCTATACTACTGAGGCGGTTGCAGAAACACCTATGCATGTCTCTCTCTCTCTCAAACACACGCAGTCACAGTGCCACCATCCAAGTTCAGGTGAGGACGGAGCTGGCAGGAGAACATGTCACTTCTCCAAAGGCCCAGCAAAGTCTACAGCTAATTCTGTGGTTAACATAGAGATGAGCGAAATAACTTGATTGGAAAATGTCACATTTTTCAATTTCCCAACGCCGCATTTGGAAATGAACCACTTTGTTTTGAATTGACATTTTTACTTTAAAATGTCAACTTTTAGTCAAAATATCTGTTAGATATGAACATTTTCGTTTCAAATCGACATTCCAAAATGAAACACTTCATTTCGAATCAACAGCTTGTTTTAACATTTCCAATTTTTTTATGGCTTTTCATTCCATGAAAGTTTTCAATACTGTATTTTGACTTTTTCTCCCAATTTGGGATGAAAACCAATGTTAAAACGTTGGAATGTCCCAGAGGATGGGAATTCCATTTTCCAACCAGCTCTAGTGTAATCTAATGGAAAACATATTAACATCACGCTGCATGAAGCAAGCTTTATATGATCAGTTCCCAGCTTTTTAGGCATCTGCTTCACCATTTATTTAAATTTAACTCTTCATATACAACGACAACAAACCAGATTACACAGACACATGTCAAAGTAGGAACTGTCCAAGAGACGCTGGCCACCTACCTCCAGGTCTTTGGTGATTGGGTGGGTAGGTCCATGGGTCACCAGAAGAATAGCATAGGCTTTGCAGATCATGCCATGCCCTGATTCAATGAGACTGGCATGCCAGTGGGTCACCCCGGCCCGCATCACGGCCATCCCTAACTGCGCATTGTTGGGATGGTATATTTTCCTGGGAAAACATTGAGAAATTTCATTGTGGTGAGAGTCTAACTTTCCAAATGTAAATATTACCTGAAAACACTGTTTGCTGAAGGCCAGATTCTGTCACGCTTACTCACACTGAGCGGTACCTCAATCTGGGAGTAACCCCCACTGAAATCAGTCGAACTGCTGGAAGTGGGAACTACTGCTCGGTGTGGCAGAACCTGGCTGGGAACGAACAACGTGCTGACAGCGAGGTCTGTTAAGCTCTGATACAGGCTCCGAAGGTTTGTAACACCACATGCCATCGATATAACTGCAATCAGGATCCGGTGCTATGCCCCTAACATTGTAGTTCCAGCACAGTGAGCAATTGCTTGAATTTACATTTAAACCTAACGCTTAGCTCTTATGTAGCATTTTTTATTTGTGGATCTCAAAGCACTTTGTAAAGGAAACAGGGCCGGCTCCAGGGTTTTGGCCACCCCAAGCAGCCAAACCAAAAAAAAAAAAAAAAGCTGCGATCGCGATCTGCGGTGGCAATTCGGCGGGAGGTCCTTCGCTCCGAGCAGGAGTGAGGGACCGTCCGCCGAATTGCCACCGAACAACTGGACGTGCCGCCCCTCTCCGAAGTGGCCGCCCCAAGCACTTGCTTGGTAAGCTGGTGCCTGGAGCCGGCCCTGAAAGGAAGGAAAGTATCATTGTCCCCATTTTACAGATGGGGACTCTGAGTCACAGCGAGGTGAAATGACTTTCCTCACGTCACCTAGTAGATCAGCGGCAGAGCCAGGACTTGAATGTAGGTTCCATTTCCTGGTTTTTGATCCTTCCCCTGGACCACGCGGCCTCTCATAAAACAACAGCGGTCAAAGGCATTTAAAATGAAACTGGACAAAATGGCAAACAACACACTCCTGGGAACAATTCTTCTTTGACGGGAGAATGAATTAGGCCTTTTCCACTTCTAATGTCTATGATTTTAAAACCTGTGATTTCTAAGAATCTGTGCTCACTTTGTCATTTGAGCTACACTTAGTATGAGGGAGGAAAAACAAAAATTGGAGAGCCTTAGCCTGAACAGACTAAAACCCAACCCACTTCTCCATAGCTTTACTGGCTTTGCAGTAGAAACTTGGTTTAGTCAGTAAAGAAGTAGATACAGAGTGTGCAAAGGAGAGAGCACTTTCCATCATGTATGATTGGGCTGTCCAAAAGGAGATCACATTAAAATTATCACAACATGGGGGAAGCACCTGGATAAGATGCTGCTGGGCTGCTAAGATGGAAGGAAATTCTAGATGGTTTGAGGCTCTTTCTAGACCAACTGGGTATTTGTTTCTGGCCAATCACCTCTTGATGGCCAGCTGTTGGAAGGAAGGAAGGCAGCTTCCAGGTGCAGATGCCCCAACAAAGCAAGAGACTGTTGCACAATGGAAAAGCTCAAGAGCCAAAACAAGGTTGAATATATATTATTTCCTAAAGGCCTGTCTCCTAACCCCCATCACTTGAGTCTGTTAAAATGGGACTGGGCCAAGCTCCCTGCACGGGGTCAGGAGGGGATTTCCCTGCCATGTGGGTTTTTTTAATCTTCTTCCTCTGAAGCATCAGGGATGCCACGGGACACTGGGTGAGGTGGGCCAGGGCTCTGGGGAGTATCAAGCATTTGCTTTCTCAGGTGCTTGGCTGAATGGTTCTTGCTGTCATGCACAGAGTCTAACTGATCACCATTTGTGTGGTCAGGAAGGAATTTTCCCCCAGGTCGGATTGGCAGGGACCTTGGGGATTTTGCGCCTTCCTCTGCAGAAGGGGATGCAGGTGACTCGCCAGGATTATCTGGATGTATCTCATTCAATCATTTCCCTGCCATTGTGGGGGCCTCGGGCATGGGTGCACCTCAGTCCCTCCTGTTCTCTGCCTGTCACACATAATACTCTAGTCTTCCATGGGTTTCATTTACTTTGGTCTGACTTCAGTTGTTGGGTTTAGTGTGCAGGTCCTGGGTGGGTGTCGGTGGCCTGTGATATACAGGAGGTCACACTGGATAATCTAGACCCTTCTGGCCTTAAACACTGACTCTGACATTCAGGAATAAACTGCAAGGAACAATTACTAGCAGGAGCAAGGGCTAGATGTGACCTGAAGTGGTGCAAAGTAAAAGGGCAAGACAAAAATTTGCACTTGGTGACACCTGTGCAATCCACCAGCAGTTTTCTTATCACAGTAGCATCTCTTTACCAGTCAGAGATCACATTCCAGGTGCACAGGGTGTTCTTTACATAATGATAGGGCTTTTCCATGTCTAATTTCTCTGACACCATCTAAGCAGCTCTGGGCAGCGTCTCAGACAAAAGAGATGGGTTAATTAAACCTGTCCAGCCCCCCTCTGAAGTTATATGCAGATAAATTGAAAAATGATCCTGTTTTGGAACTTTCCATTCACAAAGTGAGCAAAACTCTTTCTCTCCTTGGTGATAAAAGCAGGGCCTGATTCTGAGCTCAGTCATACAGTTTTTACACCAGTGTCGCTCCACTGACCTTAGTGGACTTACTCCTGTTTTACACCATTGTAAAGCGAGAGCAGAGTCAGGTCCAGATTCTTTGTAGAAATGTCTTAATTAAATTATAGAATCAAAGGCTAGGTCTACACTTACCTCCGGGTCCGGCGGTAAGCAATCGATCTTCTGGGATCGATTTATCGCGTCTTGTCTAGACGCGATAAATCGATCCCGGATCGATCCCGGAAGTGCTTGCCGTCGACGCCGGTACTCCAGCTCGGCAAGAGGAGTACGCGGCATCGACGGGGGAGCCTGCCTGCCGCGTCTGGACCCGCGGTAAGTTCGAGCTAAGGTACTTCGAATTCAGCTACGTTATTAACGTAGCTGAATTTGCGTACGTTAGTTCGAAGTGGGGGGTTAGTGTGGACCAGGCCAAAAAGAGCCACCATGAAAACGGGCGATTTGATCACGTACATGTAACCATCAACCATCCTCTTTGCATAGCCTGATGCTTCCTCGAACATCTGGAGGTAGGAGAGAACTTCCGAAGCGATGCTCAGGATTCTCAGCAGGTAGATGTTAGTGTCTCCCAGTACGGGCTCTTGTTTCTTCAGACACTCACGACAGAGCTTCACAACCTAGGGACCCATGAAAGGCAAATGAGTTCAAGAGAACGTCACAGCATTGCCTGCCCTAGATTTGCACATCCGCCACCACAGAGCACTGTATGTTGTATGTTTCACCTTTATCCTATTTGCTCAATAGCTGCTCTGCAGAGAGAGTCAGTCATAAACAAGCGAGGAAAGTAAGAGTGAAGGGTGCAAATGTAACCCACTGATGAGCGAGTCACAGGTTTCCCCTGTGTCCCCATCCGCAAAGGACATGAGACTATTACAGCCTCACCTAAGGAGTCTTGGCTCTTAGCTCATGCAAAGATGGCGGCCATCACACAAACTTCCTCCCATCACTAAAGGGCATCAGCAGAGAGATGGGACCAGACTGACACCAGCTCTGAACCTCTCACGTGAAGGGTGGATCCAGTGTCAGCCCTGGAGGTTCAAGCTCATCCTCTGTGAGATGGATCTGAGGGGAAAGCCTGGATGTGATCCCCTTGGACACTGGGGGAGTTTGGATCCAGCTCAGAACCCTTGTGACTTGGTCCCATCCCTGTTTCATCGCCTTGGAGAGAGAACAAGAGAGTTCCAGCGAGATGGGCAGCCCCAGTGGAAGGGTCACTCACTGCCAGGCTGTGGACAGACTGGTGGAGGAGATGGGCAAAGGAGAATGAATGAGCCAGGGAGGAAGGAAGTGGATACTGGTGAATTAATTTCAGTGTATTCATTTATTGTCTGCCCCATAAACACTGACATCAGCAAACTGACCCGTCAGCTTGAGTATGCAACTAGTACCCCTGTCTGCAGGACTGTTTCATTAATATGACAACACAAATGCTGTCAGAGTCCACCCAGTGGCTCGGTGAGATCAGCTGCCTCAGGAGAGAGCCAGGCCCACTTCCTTTCCCTGAAGTTCTGCAGCGACAAGAGAACAAAGACACCGTGACTTACTTCATGGTAGACCCCCTCGGAGCGGGCCTTGTTGATCTTCTCCAGGGTGTCCTTGGAGAACTGGAGAACTTCCTTCACTACGTCTTGGGAGGGCTGGGGACAGGATTGGAAAGCTATTGAAATGAATTGATTTCTGAAGTAACATCCAGGCTCCCTGGAATAGAACCAGCTGCCACACTGAGGTCCTGAAGCTTGCTACCATCGAACTCAATAGTAAAACTTCCACTGATTTCAATGGGAGCAGATCAGCCCGTACCTGTACTAACCTACAGTGTCACTCAGTGCTGCTACTGCTTATATATGGCCTGGTTGTGCTCTCACTGGGACAGGGGCGTGGGGGTGGGGAGGGACCTGAGTGGTTTGGGGGCTTGGTTTTGTTTGTTTGTTCATGCAAAATGTCAAAAGTTAGTGATTGGCAATTGGGAGACTCTTGCAAACCTCACGGGGGAATGAAAAAGACTGAGCATGGGAGGCTGCCCTCAATGGGGTTACATGGAGTCACCAGGTGCTGTATGTGCACAATGTATGGCAAGATTGGGGCCATTAACTGAGACTTCCATGCAGCTATACCAGGGAGGAATTTAAGCCTATATTTTATTTACATACTGGAAAAACGGTCAGCATTTGGGCCAAAACATGACTTCCCACCTGGCCTTGAAAGCACACTCCTTCCATCTCTCCATGCTGAAATGCCAGCTGCAAGCATTCCAAGACCACAAGTCAGGCCCCCAAAATATTGAGATTGTCTTAAAAAATCATGCAATTTCAAAACTAATTAATGTTGGGTTCTTTTTCTTTGCCTTCTGATTTTTGAGTTTCTGGGGTTCCCACTTCTTTGCAATAAGAACATAAGAACGGCAATACTGGGTCAGACCAAAAGTCCATCTAGCCCAGTATCCTGTCTTCTGACAGTGGCCAATGCCACGTGCCCCAGAGGGGCTGAGCAGAAAAGGTAATCATCAAGTGCTCATTCCCAGCTTCTGGCAAACAGAGGCTAGGGACACCATCCCTGCCCATCCTGGCTAATAGCTATTGATGGACCTATCCTCCATGAACTTATCTACATGGCCGGCTCCAGGCACCAGTGGAGGAAGCACGTGCCTGGGGCGGTACATGCTAAGGGGCGGCATTCCGTCCATTCTTGGGGCAGCACAGTCCGGGCAGCTTTTTTTTTTTTTTTTGCTTCGGCAGTTGGGGTGGCAGTCCGAGTGGCTTTTTTTTGTTGGTTTGTTTTGTTTGGGGCGGCAAAAATGGTAGAGCCGGCCCTGCTTATCTAGCTCTTTTTTGAACCCTGTATAGTCTTGGCCTTCACAACATCCTCTGGCAAGGAGATCCACAGGTTGATTCCGTGTTGTGTGAAGAAATACTTCCTTTTGTTTTTTTAAACCTGCTGCCACACCAGTCATGATTTTATAGACCTCTATCATACCCCCCCCTTAGTCGTCACTTTTCCAAGCTGAAAAGTCCTAGTCTTATTAATCTCTTCTCACATGGAAGCCGTTCCATACCCCTAATCATTTTTGTTGCCCTTTTTTTATCCTTTTCCAATTCCAACATATCTTTTTTGAGATGGGGCGACCACATCTGCACACATTATTTAAGATGTAGGTGTACCATGGATTTATATGGAGGCAATATGATATTTTCTGTCTTATTATTTATCCCTTTATTAATGATTCCCAATATTGTTAGCTTTTTTTACTGTCACTGCATATTGAGTGGATGTTTTCAGAAAACTATCCACAATGACTCCAAGATCTCTTTTTTGAGTGGTAGCAGCTAATTTAGACCACATCATTTTACATGTATAGTTGGGATTATGTTTTCCAATGTGCATTTATCAACATTGAATTTCATCTGCCATTTTGTTGCCCAGTCACCTAGTTTTGAGAGATCCTTTTGTAGCTCTTCGCAGTCTGCCTGGGACTTCACTATCTTGAATAGTTTTGTATCATCTGCAAATTTTACCACCTCACTGTTTACCCCTTTCCCCAGATCATTTATGAATATGTTGAATAGGACTGGTCACAGTACAGACCCCCTACTATTTACCTCTCTCCATTCTGAAAACTGACCATTTATTCCTACCTTTTGTTTCCTATCTATTAACCAATTACCAATCCATGAGAGGACCTTCCCTCTTATCCCATGAGAGCTTACTCTGCTTAAGAGCCTTTGGTGAGGGATCTTGTCAAAGGCTTTCTGAAAATCTAAGTACACTATATTCACTGGATCCCCCTTGTCCACATGCTTGTTGATCCCCTCGAAGAATTCTAGTAGATTGGTGAGGCATGATTTCCCTTTACAAAAACCATGTTGATTCTTCCCCAACAAATTATGTTCATCTATGTATCTGACAATTTTGTTGTTGACTATAGTTTCAACCAGTTTGCCCGGTACTGAAGTCAGGCTTACCGACCTGTAATTGCCGGGATCAATTTTTAAAAATTGGTGTCACATTAGCTATCCTCCAGTCACCTGGTACAGAAGCTGATTTAAATGATAGATTACAAACAGTTAGTAGCTCTGCAATTTCACATTTGAGTTCCTTCAGAAGTCTTGGGTGAATACCATCTGGTCCTGGTGACTTATTACTGTTTAGATTATCAATTTGTTCCAAAACCTCCTCTAATGACACCTCAATCTGGGACAGTTCCTCAGATTTGTCACCTAAAAAGAATGGCTCAGGTTTGGAAATCTCCCTCACATCCTAAGCCATGAAGACCGATGCAAAGAATTCATTTAGTTTCTCCTCAATGGCCTTATTGTCCTTGAGTGCTCCTTTAGCATCTCGATCGTCCAGTGGCCCCACTGGTTGTTTAGCAGGCTTCCTGCTTCTGATGTACTTTAAAAAAAATTCCTATTACTTTTTGAGTCTTTGGCTAACTGTTCCTCAAATTCTTTTTTTGGCCTTCCTAATTATATTTTTACACTTCATTTGCCAGCATTTATGCTCCTTTCTATTTTCCTCATTAAGATTTAACTTCCACTTTTTAAAGGATGCCTTTTTGCCTCTCACTGCTTCTTTTACTTTGTTGTTTAGCCACGGTGGCACTTTTTTGGTTCTCTTACTATGTTTTTTAATTTGGGGTATACAGTTAAGTTGTTTTGTCTGAGTAAGGGACTCCTATAATGGGCCCTTGAAATGTCACTTAAAACAGTAGCAGCACATGCTTGAGGGGAGGGGGGCGGAGGGGCTATCCCATTTGCCTACATGAATTGTCAAATGAAAGCTGTTTCCTGCCTTCACTAAGAGCCTAATCCCGGTTCCACTGAAATCGATGGAAGCTTTGCCACTAATTTGAAGCGGTGAAGGATCAGAGAATGGAACGGCTGTCGAGTATGTAAACTGTCATTTACTCAGAGGGCATTTTCCATGCAGCTGTGAGGGCTGCTACTAGCTGGGGACTGAGCCTGAATTTGGGGAATGTAGAAAAGCTGGGCAGCAAGCAGACACTGTCTCCTGTTAAGGTCAATACCAAGATTTATTACCTATGCATGGAGAGTATTTTTAATACATAAAATCCCAGGTCTTGCATAGGTACAGGGAGATTTTTCCATGAGGGCACTAAAAGATATGGAAAATATTCACCCTGAAAGTGACACATGCTGACTGTATGTATAGCAGATCCCCACTGATACACACACACACACACACAGAGAGAGAGAGACACACACACAAGCCCTTGCTGCTCACTATGGCTCTGTCAACACTATGACCAGCCGCAGAGGCATGGCTTAGCCCTGCTGAGTACAAGCCCACCTGAAAAGCAGTGGGTATGTGACTCCACTCCTGTACCGGTGCTACCATGACTACAATGCTATTTATACACACCCTAGCTGGATGAGAACTAACACGAGTATATGTACATGAGCCAGGGAATCGCATTCCCTCACTCGTTGTGTAGCTGTAGCCTAAAGATTTAACAGCAGGTGCTGTAGAAAGATCTCAGATTTCTGAATATATTGCTGGAGGTGTTCAGACCCCACAGTGATAAGTGTGGTACAAGTGGCCACAGATAGAGAATAGAGACCGGTAATTTACTAGTACACGATGAATTATTATAGTAAAGAATAAAAATGAAACAACAGTTTAATTTGCAGTGGTCTCCCAGCAGTTAGTAGGAGTTACGGGCTGCATGTGAGTGGTTCCTGGTTATACAAGTAGTCCCCCTCGACTTCAATTAGGGCCTGATCCTGTAAACCTTTACTTGCGGGAGTAGTCCTAACAAAATCAAGTACAGGACTCACATTGCAGGATCAAGCTTTTACTGATTTCAGTGATGCTACTTGCATGAGTGCAAAGTTGCAGGACTAGGTCCTTAAGGTAGTTCAGCTGTGCTTTGATTTAGAGAGGGGCTGATCGTTGTGTGAATAAAGAAAGAGAACAGCAATCAAGTGGAAAAAATTTCCAACTTACATGTAATCAGGAGCTATCAGCACCGTCACAAAATAAAACAGCCTGTCAAGGAAAACAGCCTAATACCTACAAGACACCCCACAAACTATTCTTCCAAAAACTCAGGTGAAGCTGAATAATAAACAAATACAAGTCACTATGCTTCTGCCCAAAAGATAAACAGCCTGTCACGTGAACTTCCCACAGAGAATCGACCCAATGCAGCCACCCACAAAGACCTAGCCAGGCGTAAGGTGACCAGACAGCAAGTGTGAAAATCAGGACAGGGGGTGGGGGGTAATAGGAGCCTATATAAGAAAAAGACCCAAAAAATCGGGACTGTCCCTATAAAATCAGGACATCTGGTCACCCTAAGCCAGGGGTTCTCACAACAATGTTTTTGGTGGCCTCAGAGTGCGGCCACCAACTCTTGCTGGTGGCCACTCAGGCAATTTTTCCTAAAATACTTAATTAACTTTATGAAAAACAAATAAATATGCACATAGACATGTCCAAATCATAATAACTTATTTATGGAGGGGTTCTTTGCAGACTCAATAATAAAAATAATGTACAGTCGCCTCTATTCTTTACTGGACCTAAACAGACTAGAAACACAAATAAGGTGCTTTGCATGTTCTTGTCTTTTTTTATTGTTGTTTCTTTTGCTTTTTTGGTTGCATTTTTTTAGCCTTGCTAGCTAGTAAGTCTGCTTCTGTGAAAAGTGATATCCGTAGGTTTGTTAATATCACTTTTCACAGCCGCAGCCTTGTTAACTAGATGGGAGGCAGCGAAAGTGATATTAACAAACATTCAAATATCACTTTTCCCAGCAGATTTACTCAGCCCTTTGGATGGAGCCTGCCGCAGCGCAGCCAAAGCCTGGAGCCCAAAGCCCCGCGGACAGAGCCAGTGGCAGGAGCCCGCTGCTGTGCAGCCGGACCCTGCCATCCGCCACCCCAGGGCTGAAGCCAGAAGCCTGAGTCCCACCGCCCCCGGGAAGGTGGGCAACTCACACCGGCTGTCTGCTCCTCTGGTGTTTGTGGCTCCAGAGGGAGGCAGGGCCCAACCCCTCCTGGCAGCCCCAGAGGAGGGGCCACTGCTTTGCCCCTTCCCCCCAAATCACTACCCAAGAAAAGCCCCTGGCAGCCGAAACACTGACCTAGACCCTGTATTTGTAACCAGGGAAACTTCCTTTTAACCTACCTGGGCTAGCTCTGGCCTACCCTGTCTTCTATTCCCTGGGTGGCTGCCCCTATTGTCTGCTGCAAGACAAATAGTGAAGAAGAAGCATCGCCCCATGACTGAGAGCTGCTAACAAAGTCAGTGATGTACCTTGTTTTCACCTTCTTTTACAGCCAGCATCAGATCATCTTTGATCCCTTTCTGGCAGTGCTCACACGTGCAGTCAAAATAGTACTGCTTCTGCAGCTGCTGTCGCCGCTCTTCGCTGACGTTGAGGAAATCGACATAGGAGACAGTCAGCTCTTCCCAGGTGAGATCTTACCCAGCGCACGCAGCTCGATTCTGGTTTCAGACAAGAAGAGATGTGGAATTAGAAAGTGACATCTCAAGTCCAGAAAAACTGTTTGCAAAACGGAAAGGGACAATTTCCAGGAAAGATCCTGCCTCCGACAAGCAAACTGTTGTCTTAAAGGACCACTTTAACCCATTGAATACTGAAGAAAATACACATCTGTGCAGCACTTCAGCTCTTCTAAATCACACTACAAAACGCCTCGTCCAAACCCTTCGCCGCCTCTTGCCCCTCTCTCTGTCCCAACCAGAAATTCACTTGAAAGTAGTAAATGGCCTGAATTGTGATATTCGGATCTGGATCCACTTATATAGTTAGGGGCTGAATCGGAGGTACAAACTTATTATGTTTAAGGGTAGTTGGATGTGGATCTTTGGTTCCAGGCCATTGCTGTGTCCTGGTTTACTGGGGAATCTCCTCAAATGAAGACACTGACACTTGATAGTACCCAGCTACTACTAAAACTAGCCTTTCTGATCATGTCTGCACCCTGTGAATATTCACAAAGCACTGACTAAACGGCCTCCCCACCCTCACCCAGGCCATACTGGAACTCAGTGTAAAACGTGGGGTGGATTCTTGAAAGGTGGGAGAGACTCTTTGTTTTTTCCGAAGCCCTGGATCAGGAATCTGCAAGTGACTTTCATGTCCCTTCACCCATCTCTACTCAAAGATTTAGCAAACCCTTCAGTGAAGATGGCCATGCTTCAAATGTACAGTGAGGCCAATCTCATGTGGCTTCAGGTTTCCTAACAAAACTGTCCCATGTCTCTAACTGCCAGCATGTTACTATTGTCTTTACTGACCATACAGAAAATATCAATTGCTACTACAGTATTCTGGTGAAAGCTACAGAATGATGCCACCCCACCCCTTTAAAGAGCCAGCACTTTGCAGCTTCGTTTCATCCCCTAGCATGTGTTTAAAAGCTCTGGGATACTCAAAAGTCCACCATAGTTTGTTTCACTGGAGCAGGCCAAATTCCCCTCTGCTTTACACTGGTACAAGCCCACTGAAGGTAACACTGCATTGGTGTGTCTGAGAGGAAAATTGAGCCCAGCAGGGTTACTATCGAAGGTGGGGAAAGCTCCATCAAGTGACTGTAAATAAGGCCCTCGGAGATGGTTAAAAGTACTAGGTTGTTTATATATATATATATATCCTTTATTCTACCCTTTTTGACCCTTCCCCCCATCCACCTACTAGCAACTCTGGCCATCCTTAGCACTAGATCACTACATTTTTGGGAACAAAGCCCCAGGGCTGTTCCTGCAATGCCAGTTAGTGGGCGAAATGTATTTGTGCATTGCTAAACATACTTGCATATCAGCAAAACGGAGCTAGTCCAGTGACCGGATCTACAGTACATTTTACCTTGTTTTAATCTATCACCATGCTCCCAATCCTGCTATTACTCAGCTGGTTAGTTGCATGACCCATCGCTGCCTTGAGAGCAGCAGTAATGACATTAGTTTGTAAACTGCAGAGCTAAATGGAGCAGCACACCAGACCTGAGCGGGAGGAAAGTGGGGCCGTGGGAACTGAAACAATTCAAATAGTTATCCTCTTTTACTAAAGGTTTGAGCCTGTTCCTATTGAAGTCAATAGCAACATTCCCATTGACTTTAGCAGTACAGGGTAGTTCATATGAGAATAAACAGTGGCACCTAATGCAAATACAGCCAAAAGCATACCCAGGGAATTTTCAAGGGATGGAGCAGATCTACTTCAGTGATTTTCATTACTGCATTTTCCCAAGAGGATTAAAATTTGCTCAGGATAACTATGTTTTTTGACCATAACTATGAAGTGGGTTCTAGCCCACGAAAGCTTATGCCCAAGTACATTTGTTAGTCTCTAAGGTGCCACAAGGACTCCTTGTTTTTTGTTGTTGTTTGTTTGTTTTTATGCAGGGGTTGCAATTCTGAATCTCTCAGCCATAAAATTCTAGAGCTGCTACCTAAGGCCTAGTCTTCACTTACCGGCTGGTCCGGCGGCACGCCATCGATGTTCTGGGATCGGTTTATCGCGTCTGGTTAAGACGCGATAAATCGATCCCGGATCGATCCCGGAAGTGCTCACAGTCGGCGCCGGTACTCCAGCTCGCCGAGAGGAGTACGCGGCGTCAACGGGGGGAGACTTCCGGCCGCGTCTGGACCCCGGTAAGTCCGGACTAAGGTACTTCGAATTCAGCTACGTTATTAACGTAGCTGAATTTGCGTACCTTAGTCCGAAGTCCGGACTAAGTGGGGACCAGCCCTTAGTTACTCATCCTGTGCGGCTGGCCCTGACCACCTGTTGGCATTAGATGATATCAACAGGCTATTTCATACTAGACTCATCACTGAACATGCCATCAAAAAGGACAGCTATTAGTTATGTCACAAGAAAGTACTACATTTACACAGAGTAAGGTGCAACCAGCCGTGACTCTAAGGAGAAAATGCATAAGGTACAGTATCCATGGTGAAGATTTACATATATGCACATCCTTTTTCAGCCTTAGTGGGGGCCTTAACTAAGGCCAGTCATAAACTTGGAGAAACAAAATCAAGCTTTTGAACTCTGATAATGCCCCGGTACTCCAAGCACAGTAGACGTTTAGGTATTTTTAACCAGCCAGCCGTACCATAGAAGGAACTGTCAAATTTTGGGGAAAAAAGTAGAAATTCAAGGAATTGTTTGGAACTATACAGTTACAGGGAGACTGTCTGCTTAATAAGGGCTCAAAACAGGGTTTTTACAAGACTTTAAGATCAACAAAACTGCTCCCACGACCTTCCCGTCGTCCTCCAAAATTCCAATGAACTTGCAGTGTTTGTAACCGGAACATTGCCCCTAATTGTGCTGACACAAAACAGCCAGAAAATGAAGTTGACCAGATATGATGTCTGTAAACAAACGTGAAACTCACTAGTCTATTTTCATGGAAATGCATTGAGAAAACAAACGACATTAATGGTGAAAATCATTTAAGAATATTTCAGTTCTAATTTATGACAATGAATTGCCTGCTTGTTTTGGATGCAGATCGTATTGAAGTCAATGGAGCTATGCTGGTTTACACGTGTTGAGATTCTGGTTGATATATGTTAAGACAAGTGTCCCTTTAAACTAAACAGATTGCAAGATATCAAGTGCAATGAGGTAACCAGAGAATTTTTTAAAAAAATACACCTTTAAAAATCCTTTTAAAACACCACACAGAAAAATATTTTGAACAGGTAACAGTGGCATCGTAAAAAGGCAGAACAGGAACCACTGTAAAGGTAAAAATGGATGACATCTAAATCTCAGTGTAGTGCCACTGTAGTCAGTGCATCCAGAGGGAACTGTTTGTTACAAAGAAACACAGAGTATTTAGTTTGTCAGTAATGCAATCACTTCTCATCCCATAATAAACCAGGTTTTCTTGCAATTATTTGGGGCTGGGCAAGGTTAGCGAGGCCTTGCTGGACTTTCATGCTCTTTCTGTAGTTGAGAGAACAGGAGTGAAGAGTGCATGAAGGGAAATACTGAAGCAGGGCAGGGGAAGGAAGGAATGAGGAGACAGAGAGGGCATTAACAAGTGGCAGGTCTGAGCATACTGAATAGTGTCAGCTTTTTTAAAAATCTACTACAAAATGCAAAGGGAGGCTTTGGGTTTAGTGGGGCCTTACACATGGGGGGACGGGGGGAGGGAAACATTTACATTCCGAGAATGGGGAGAGTGAAACTATCCACAAACCGAGGCAGCTTCAAGCCTCATCATGGTTGCTTGTGGCTTTTAGTTAACACAGGGTCAGAAGGGAAGGTCAAAGGGGAAGGATTATGCTTACAAGACCAACCCACCTCATCTGTGTGTGGAACATTGATCTTACAGCCTCATGACTGAAAGACAAAACAGACATCGGCAGTTTACACAGGTACACATACGACACAAGCAAAATGGAATCGGCACATACAGTATATGGAACAATAGCTGCTCACGGTCTGGGGGACATACAGGGGTCCCAGGGACAGACACGTATCCGGTTGCAGGGTGGAGTCTGAAGCAACGTAGCTCTCTGCTGTCACTATACAGCTGCTGTAACCGAATCGGCTATTGGTGGCCTGGGGCACTTTCAGCTGGCAGCTGTCCCGGCACTGTGACTTAAGGAGCATTCTGCACAAGACCGCATGTGAGTGCAAGAGGGAATCAGCTCTGTCTGCAGTTACTTTAGCCGTGGACAGGTGTTATCTGCTAGGAACTGGGCATATATGGACAACCTCAGTCACTGGATGAGAGAGACTCATGTTTTGCAACATTATGGAAAGAATGAATCTGATTTTTTTCCATAAATCATGAATCACTCCATTGACACCAATAGATATACACTGGCTTAAAACCAGCATGAAAGGAAAATCGGGCCCAGTTATTAGAGACATAGAAATGATCATATCTGATGAGCCCCATTAAAAATAATGGCAAAATACCCATTGACTGTCATGGGAGCAGGCCCCATTACCTATTACTGGTTTCAGAGGAAGATAAGAAACCACTCTAATGCACCTGGCCAATTGCAAGAGGGGTGGAGAGTGTCCTTCCTGACTCCACCGAGTGGTAAGCAGATGTCCTGAACATGATATTTGTTCACATGTTTACCCACTTTGCAAGTCTTGGTAAATTCATTGGGGGGGGGGGGGGCGGAACTGCAGAGAGATCTGGAGAATACCAGTGTCTGGGACATTTTCTTTGAGAGGGGATTTGGGAGAGCAGTAACTAACCAGATAATAAATCATCTGTAAAGTCATGTTTTAAACCATCTTAAATGTATGACTTTCCCCTCCACATTTTCCAGGGAAGTTAATTCTGAAACTCAGCTGAAGCTGCCAGCTGCAGTGCCCCTTGGTTTGCCATATGAACACTTGTTTCCTAAGCACTGTACTGAGACCTCCAACTCACTCCACACTGGGCCCAGGAAATCTAGAGCTAAAATAGTAGTAGGCCTCAGGACCCATGAGAAACAGCAATGTTCCAAGCAAAGGAGCAGATTCTAAGCTCAGACATGTGGTGGGCGTTGATGCGTGTCTATGTAACCAATTGCTAGTGTGCTCGCACATTGCTAGTGTGCTCGCACTTCCTCAGCACAGCCCAGAGTATGGGGACCCAGGAGACCTGTCTGTGGCAGAACCTCACTGACGTCACAATACAGAGGGGCAGGCTCTGGCAAGCCCATGGAGTAGGTGCACTTCCCTGTGCCTTGCAGAGGCCAGCTCCAGAAGGAGTCCTTGCCCATGGCTGCACAGTCGGCATTTGGGAGCAAGGTGAGGGGAGACCACTGGATCAGCTGTCACATGGGTGCTTGGGCCATCGCTCCCAATGGAGAGGGATACAGGCAGCGTGGAAGCTAGTCCTACAGCTGTGGCTGGAGTAGCAAGCGTGGAGAAGCTCCACTGCCATCCTGGGAGCAGAGAGGAAAAGTTCCTGCTGCCCAGGCCCTGGGTAGATCTGCAGTGTGCAGCCCAGGTCTGTGCAGCCGTGTCATGTGGCAATGGCAAATAATCACAGAAGGAGTCACTTTCTTCTAACACTGAACAAGGACATTAATTAGGAGCAGGGAAATAGCATTGTCTTGAAATCTACTCTTTCCTTGTTTCCCTGGAGAGTTTCTGTCTCAGAACATCCCCAGCCCTCTTCCTGCCACAGATTAAAGAAACAATGCATGTCCCCTCATTCACGGGGGAGGATTTGGGGTTTATGCACAGTAGCGGAGTCCTAAAGGGACAGGCCAGTGTTTGCCACGCATCTGAGATTAGACTGCAGCTCAAAATGTTCTCCATCTTTTGAAGGCAAACACTTGGCATGACAGATAGCACTGCAAGTAACCCAGGCCCAGTGTGCAGTGCCTATTGAAAGTGAACTGAAATGCCTTTTTAAAAAACATTCAGTAACAGAATGTGGGCATGGGCATACATAACTGCCAAAGAGCCAAGATCAGATGTGAGAGTTGTTGATCTCATTACTTCGCTATCTATCTAGGTTCTTATAAGGTCCCGTCACCATGACATAGGTCTGATCCGAAGTCAATGGAAAGACTCCCACTGACTCCAAGAGTCTTTGGATCAGGCCCTATCTCCCCAAATCTGACAGTTACAAAGCAGTTTCCTGCTCTTTTCTCATTTCCCATTGGTGGGCGTAGAAGCTTGAATGGTCAGCAGATGCCATGCGGGTTACAGTCCGATTCCTGGCATCCCTAAAGCTCCCAGTTTTGGTGCACGAGGAAGATAATCAAGGGGACACTGTTAGATTGATTTAGGCCCAACATTTAGTTTTTGTGAAAACAGGATGTGACAAACCCTACGAACGATACAGCCATTCTGAGGTTTTCTTATTTTAATTAAAGTGACAGCAGTTTTTGCTTGGATTTATACACTGTGTGCCAGATCCCCAGCTAGTGTAACTCAGCATAGGCCAGTTTAAGTCAATGGAGCAATGCCCATTCACACCAGCTGAGGATCTGGCCTTCCTTGCATGTTAAAATCTGCGGGCATGATCTCAAGAGGTGCTGAACACACACACTCCTCCCATTGACTTGGCTGGACAAATGTTCTGGCAGCTGGCAACCTACCAGCCCTGTCCAACTGGTCTGCTGGTCTGTGTTTTCCATTGGAACTTGCACAATCCCTTTCAGTCCCGGCTATTATTTTTAGGTGACCTCCGGAGGAATTGTGGGTGCTCAGCACCATATTTACATGAGGGTCTCAGTTCACATACATCAGTCACAATTTATATTAAGGTTCCATTTATAAATGGTTTATTAAGGGTTAATAAATGATTACTAGATATTATAAGCATGCCAGACACATGAGTATTTTGTGTTATAGATGGTTATAAACTCATCAAGGTGGTTACAAGCCACAGTTATAAGCAACCTATTGCCCTGGACTCTTATAACAATTGCTTTACCATAATCATCCATTCACTGTAAATTATTTATAAGTGGAACCTTAATATAAAGTGTAACCCATATGTCTTGTTACTATTTTACTCCATTTGAGTGTTATGGGCCTGATCCAAAACCCACTAAAATCAATTGAAACAATGGCTTCAATGGTTTGGACCAGGCCTTCTAAGTGTCTTTTGCATATTTGTTTTGTGCTCCAAAAAACAACAACAACAACAACAAAAGACACAAAAAGCAGCAGCCCTGCAGCTCACCACTAAGGGGTCTGGCTTTCCTGTGTCTAATATTTTGTTTTCCACAACCAAGCCAGAAAAAGAGGAAACCAAGGGATTTTCCCAAGGTGCACAACGTGAGGCTTGGGACCAAATCTGGAAAATGAGTCAAGCATTGGGGCAAACGTTAGAATGGAAATGGACTCACTTGCCGTTGTTGAATATGACGGTGCAGTTAGGCCAGCAGTCATGGTTCACCAGGCAGAGATTGGGGAAGACGCCCACGCCAACAGCCTGCAGTCCCCTTTGGTCACTCAGGGTGAAGCCATTGCAGTTTATCTACTCCCCAAAACATAGGCAAAAAAAAAAGTATTAGGGGAGGAGAATAATGGTGAAATCTTGGCCCTATTGAATTCAACAGGTGTTTTGCCATTGACTTAAATGAGCCCCAGATAGCACCCTAGATTTTGGAATATTTCCCACTGATTCTTCATAAAATGTGTATTTTCTGTGCTCCAGGCATAGGGGCGTGGCCTTCAAATTTTGGGAACAAGGGAGAGATACACACAGGGAGTGCTAGAAACAGCATCCTTTAGCCTGGACAAAGCATGAGAAAGTTCACAATGCAGAACTCTAGCAGACAGACTGCATGATCTAGTGAGCAGAGCGGAGCGAATACGGCAAAATATTGTCTGCTAATATTTATTCCCATTTGTAAATACTTTTGCTTTGAGTGTGTTCAAGCCCCTTTTGTGTTCACTTTCTGCAAATATTCCAGCAAACGTGTCGCGTGGGAAAAGGGACTTTTAAGCAATTTGTGCAGAACAGCCACAGGAAGCAAATTCCAAACTTGTGAGAGTACCTGTATCAACCTAATTCTACAGGCTACTCTCACCCAATCTGAAAACACAACAATGTCACGTGACCTCTGTATCCCAATAAAAATAACCTAGTTCGTAATGACTTTCGCCTATCACATCCTGGCAACTCCCAAATGACCGACAAACTGAGAATTATTTGCAGTCATTATTCAGTGACTAATTTCAGTATCAAAAAACATAAGAAGAACAGGAGTACTTGTGGCACCTTAGAGACTAACAAATTTATTAGAGCATAAGCTATATGCATCCGAAGAAGTGGGCTGTAGTCCACGAAAGCTTATGCTCTAATAAATTTGTTAGTCTCTAAGGTGCCACAAGTACTCCTGTTCTTCTTTTTGCGGATACAGACTAACACGGCTGTTACTCTGAAAAAAAACATAAGGTGTCCTAAGGCAATTCACAGACAGAAAATGAGGGGAAATCCGTCAAATGAACTGTTCACTAGGAAATAATTCACTCAACTACTATCTGTTTTATTTCCTTTCCTGGCCTCCCTGTTCCTATCCTCCAGCCAAGGACAAGCAGAGTGCAGTCTAGCAGTTAGCAGAGGTGAGAGGGAGTCTGGACTCTCTTATTCCTGCCAGTGACCCATTGGATGGGTTCCCTCTGCTGGAGCAGCACAGAGGGAGCAGAGACTGGCTGCATCCCCCTAGGTGGGGATTCCCCCAGCAAACTGAGCGTCAGCATAGCCAATTCCTATGCAACCCTCCCATCGGCCCCTGGTGCAGAGAGAAGGAATCACTGGAGCACACCCTGTCCATCTATCCTCAGCTGGCGACGGTTCATAGAATCATAGAATATCAGGGTTGGAAGGGACCTCAAGAGGTCATCTAGTCCAACCCCCTGCTCAAAGCAGGACCAATTCCCAACTAAATCATGCCAGCCAGGGCTTTGTCAAGCCGGGCCTTAAAAACCTCCAAGGAAGGAGACTCCACCACCTCCCTAGGTAACGCATTCCAGTGCTTCACCACCTTTGGGACTCTTTATGTTACAGCATCCTCATGTCGACTCTCACCAGTACCAGGGCCAGGCAGAGAATCAGAGCCATAACTGGTTCACTGAGGCCCACAGGCGCCGACTTTCTCATTCCCTTGGGGATGCTCGACCCCTGCTCCGCCCCAGGCCCTGCCCCCACTCCACTCCTTCCCCCAAGGCCCCACCCTGCCCCACCTCTTCCTGTCCCTACCCTACCCCCACCCTGCCTCTTCCTGTCCCTGCTCCGTCCCCACCCCACACCGCCCCTTCCCAGCCCCGCTCTGCCGCCACCCCACCCCCTTCTGCCTCCTCCTCGGAATGTGCCCACCCTTGCTCTGCCCTCTCCCTCCCAGCGCCTCCTGCGCACCGCTGAACAGCTGATCCACAGCAGATGGGAGGCGCTGGGAGGGAGGGGGAGGAGCTGATTGACAGGGCCACCGGTGGGTGCTGAGCACCCACTTTTTTTTTCCATGGGTGCTCCAGCCCCAGAGCACCCACAGAGTCAGCGCCTATGCTGAGGCCTCCCTCTCTGCTATACCAAGAAGAGCTCAGTTTACCACTGGGCAAGTCACTTGGACTCTCTGTGCCTCAATTCCCCATTTACTGATGAGGAACTGAGGCAGAGACTAAATGACTTGCCCAAGGTCACACAGGAATTCTGGTATTGGGGGAAACGCCTCACTGTTTCAGAGCGGTAGCCGTGTTAGTCTGTATCTGCAAAAACAACGAGGAGTCCTTGTGGCACCTTAGAGACTAACAAATTTATTTGTGCATAAGCTTTCATGGGCTAAAACCCACTTCATCAGATACATAGAGTGAAAAATACAGTAAGCAGTATATATATCACCGCACATGAAAAGATGGGAGTTGCCTTACCAAGTGGGGGGTCACTGCTAACGAGGCCAATTCAATCAAGGTGGAAGTGGCCTATTCTCAACAGTTGACAAGAAGGGGTGAATGTCAACAGAGGGAAAATTACTTTTTGTAGTGCTAACGAGGCCAATTCAATCAAGGTGGATGTCGCCCGTTCCCAACAGTTGACAAGAAGGTGTGAGTGTCAACAGAGGGAAAATTACTTTTTGTAGTGACCCAGCCACTCACAGTCTTTATTCAGGACTAATTTGATGATGTTCAGTTTGCAAATTAATTCCAGTTCTGCAGTTTCTCATTGAAGTCTGTTTTTGAAGGTTTTTTTTGTTGAAGAATTGCTACTTTTAAGTCTGTTATTGTGTGTTCAGGGAGATTGAAGTGCTCTCCTACTGTTTTTCCATGTTACAATTTTGATGTCTGATTTGTGTCCTTTTATTCTTTTGTGTAGAGACTGTCTGGTTTGGCCAATGTACATGGCAGAGGGCATTGCTGGCACATGATGGCATATATCATATTGGTAGATGTGCAGGTGAATGAGCCACTGATGGTGTGGCTGATGTGGTTAGGTCCTATGATGGTGTGACTAGAATAGATATGTGGACAGAGTTGGCAATGGAGTGTTGCAGGGATTGCTTCCTGGTTAGTGTCAATCAAGGTGGAAGTGGCCTCTTCTCAACAGTTGACAAGAAGGGATGAATGTCAACAGAGGGAAAATTACTTTTTGTAGTGCTAACGAGGCCAATTCAAGCGGAGTGCCCCAAGGCTCGGTCCTCGGGCCGGTTTTGTTTAATATCTTTATTAATGATCTGGAGGATGGTGTGGACTGCACTCTCAGCAAGTTTGCAGATAACACTAAACTGGGAGGTATGGTAGATACACTGGAGGGTAGGGATCGGATACAGAGGGACCTAGACAAATTAGAGGATTGGGCCAAAAAAAAACCTGATGAGGTTCAACAAGGACAAGTGCGGAGTCCTGCACTTAGGACGGAAGAATCCTATGCACTGCTACAGACTAGGGACCGAATGGCTAGGTAGCAGTTCTGCAGAAAAGGACCTAGGGGTCACAGTGGACGAGAAGCTGGATATGAGTCAACAGTGTGCTCTTGTTGCCAAGAAGGCTAACGGCATTTTGGGCTGTATAAGTAGGGGCATTGCCAGCAGATCGAGGAACGTGATCGTTCCCCTTTATTCGACATTGGTGAGGCCTCATCTGGAGTACTGTGTCCAGTTTTGGGCCCCACACTACAAGAAGGATGTGGAAAAATTGGAAAGAGTCCAGCGGAGGGCAACAAAAATGATTAGGGGTCTGGAGCACATGACTTATGAGGAGAGGCTGAGGGAACTGGGATTGTTTAGTCTGCAGAAGAGAAGAATGAGGGGGAATTTGATAGCTGCTTTCAACTACCTGAAGGGGGTTCCAAAGAGGATGGAGCTCGGCTGTTCTCAGTGGTGGCAGATGACAGAACAAGGAGCAATGGTCTCAAGTTGCAGTGGGGGAGGTCTAGGTTGGATATTAGGAAACACTATTTCACTAGGAGGGTGGTGAAGCACTGGAATGGGTTACCTAGGGAGATGGTGGAATCTCCTTCCTTGGAGGTTTTTAAGATCTGGCTTGACAAAGCCCTGGCTGGGATGATTTAGTTGGGGATTGGTCCTGCTTTGAGCAGGGGGTTGGACTAGATGACCTCCTGAGGTCCCTTCCAACCCTGATATTCTATGATTCTATGAATCAAAGTGGACTACAAAAAGTAATTTTCCCTCTGTTGGCATTCACCCCTTCTTGTCAACTGTTGAGAATAGGCCACTTTCACCTTGATTGAATTGGCCTCGTTAGCACTGACCCCCCACTTGGTAAGGCAACTCCCATCTTTTCATATGCAATGATATATATACTGCTTACTGTATTTTTCACTCTATGCATCTGATGAAGTGGGTTTAGCCCAAGAAAACGTATGCCCAAATAGATTTGTTAGTCTCTAAGGTGCCACAAGGACTCCTCATTGTTTTTCCTCACTGTTTGTAACGGGTCGGGAGAGCCTTAGTGAAAAGTGCAAAATACTTTACTGGGAAGTGTTGTTCTGACCACACCTAACATCTTATGCATATGCATGAGGGTTTCAACCCTCTTTTCCTTATCTGTACATCCACACCCTGTGAATACTGGGGTGACCCATTTTACATAGGTTGTTTCTTAGTTCCTCTTATTCTCATAGCAGCTACGCACAACATGTAGCCTGCGGTCAGGACAGGACATTCCATGATTTTACAATCAGGTGTCTCATGATCTTGGACGTCGGCTTGCAGTTTATTGCAATCTAGGTTTCCATAACGTTAACTATTGGCACATCTTTTTCAGTAGTCTTGTGGCCTTACTGTCATAGGGTTATTCCTACGTCATCCACTCATGTCAAGTGTTCTTAAGTCAATGGCCTCGTTTGTCTAAGCAAAAATCTGACAGGCCTCAGTCTGTAGGTTTGCATTCCAGCCATGCTTTACTTATGTATCTAATACACACTCATCACTCCTAAATACTTGTCAATCTTATACTTCTGTAATCCTGCAATTTAAATCTATTTAGCATACATTGATTATATATGTAACAGCATAGGCATTGACCATAATGCCACATGGCACAATGATAAATGGATGATAAAATGAACTAATTGGCTACAGGGGACAGTGGCTGAAGGCTCATTTTCAGCCTTCTTTGTGAACTCAGCATAGCCCTTGTCCTTGGGCATTATAAATAGCTCTTGCTTTGTTCTCCCAGGAGGCTGACATACCACTCCGAATATATGAGAGATGTACTGCATGCCAAACTGCTGGCTCTGGGGGGGCCAGAAGTTGAGGAAACTCTCCACATCGGCTCTCAGCTCTTTCTTCTCCTCTTCTCCAAAGTTCTCCACGTGGTTCTGCAAGTCGTCGATGGAGACCAAGCAGCCCTCAGTAAGGCCACCTCCCTCTCGCTCTATCCTCCACATGATGCGGGCTGCCAGCCTGGCCAATACAGAAGCGTGTTAGGAAACTCCAGTGTGCTAGTGCAAACCCAGGCCCAGCAAGGTGGCAGGGACCGAATGGAGGCCATCACACTGCACTAGGGCAAAGCAGGGGTGGGATTTGGCCTTGATGAATTTCTCATCTGGAATTAGTTCAATCAATGGCTCCTGGCTCCCTCTGCAGGTAGCTACCAATACAACTGAACATGCCCTTCAAAGCACTTAAGGAAAACAGTGCAGAGTCTTAAAGGAGAAAAGTGATGAGACTTTTCTTTTGTTCGTGTCCTCTCTCTAGTTGTGTAAAGTAAAGCATGAAACTCTTAAACCAGGGAGTTCGGTAATTTTTTTCATTTTTAAAACATGGTATGAAATGTATTAACTTGTGGCTCTAATTACCGTGCTTACCTGGTCATCTGAGCACCTCACACTCTTTAATGTATACATCCTCCAAGGGCTACTACCCCCATTTTACAAATGGGGAATTGAAATAGACTAAGTGACTTGTCCAAGATCACAGAGAAAGTCCATGGCAGAGCGGGGAATTGAACTTAGGTCTCCAGCCGCCACTCTAACCACTAGTCAATCCTTCCTCTACAGAGTCAGAGCTGAGAAATGGCACCTTCTTATTCACCACACCCACTCTCCACTCTATGTGTACCCTCTGGGACTCCAGCACCACTCCTGGCAGCATGGAAGGCCTGACAGAGCTCCCACAGCTAGTGGCTGCCTAGTGAACCCCCATGAAGGGGGATTCCCCTGTGGAGTGGAGCCATCGAAGGATAATGCACCCTGAGCTCCACAGGCCCCATGGGTGGACGATGTGCACAGTGCGATTGTTAACATGCTAGTTTAAAAGTGGCAATGCGGTTTTCATCCTTCCTCTGCTTGTCCTGCAGGCTGAACACCCACACTGGTGGTTGGCAACACACATTCCAATGCCAGCGCCATCTGAGTGATTGCTAGCCCCTGGAGCTACGTGTGCCACTAGCTAACAATACCTTTCAGTCTCATGTATCACAAAGGGGTATTTTTATACAGACGCTATTAATAGCTAGCCTGATAAGTGAAGGAACTCTACAGTGAGGCACAGACTAAACCCAGGGAAAGCAGATGGCAATTCCATGTCCTAGCGAAAGCCAACCTGCCTTTTAACTTCTTATTTTAAGGGGAGATTAACTTGCTTCACTGCAGAAATGTTTGTTATTTTCTGGATGGCGAGAGCTGCCAACTTTGCTGTAGGAAGGAATGGCTTTTAGACATACCTTCCTTAGGGCTACCAGCAGATTCCCCAATATATTTGGAGTGAGCAAGTGAAAGGCCAAAACTATTCCCCTCTCTCCTCACCGCTCTAAGCTGTCTGTCCCCGCAACTCCAAACATTCAGTAGCTTCCCAAGCAATGAATGGATTTTCCTCTCCTCTGCTGCGTTATTTATACACGGCTGGAAGTGTACACAGGACTGTTCAGTAGGTGATTGGGGTTCGACAAATAGCAGGTGCAACCATTTAGTTGACCAGGTGCTAGGATTTGGGGGGCTCCATTTTCTTCGGCAGCGACCGCGGCGGCCGGATCTTCGCCCGCCCCGGTCGCCGCCGGCATTTAGGCAGAGGGAGCTGGGGCAGTGGAATGCGGGGAGGGCCGCCTGCAGCAAGGGGGGGCGGCACACAGGGGAACTCCCCGCCCCAGCTCACCCTTGCCCCGCCTCCTCCCCGAGCACGCCGTGGCTGCTTCACTGCTCCCGCCTCCCAGGCTTGCGGCGCCTAAGCTGATTGGTGCCGCAAGCCTGGGAGGCGGGAGAAGTGAAGCAGCCACGGTGTGCTCGGGGAGGAGGCGGAGCAGAAGGGTGAGCTGGGGCGGGGGGGATGCCACAGGGTGGGGAGCTGCCGTGGGGAGGGTGGCGCCTCAGGGCGGGGGCTCGGGGATGGGGGGGGCGCAAGGTGGAAGTTTCGCCTAGGGCGCGAAACATCCTTCCACCGGTCCTGCCCAAAGAGCATGTATGGGTACACCAGTGTGACACAATACAAAACAAACACAGAGTGGCATACGGTCAGGGTCAGATGGTACTACAGGTCCATTTCCCAAGAGGCCCTAGGTCTCAGAGGCCCCCAAAACCCTTCCAAGCAACGGCAGATCACACGCAGAGTCCAGGGCCCAATAGAACTTCAAGTCACAGTTCCATCGGGGGAGGCCCGACTGCTGGAGAAGAGTGAGGACAGGGATTCAGGTGGGGTCAGGCTGGACTCAGCTGCCCAGTGTTTGAATACAGTGTGCTTCTGTGACAGCCGCCCTCTTGGCCAACACAACAGGGGCCTCCACAGCTACAATCACGAGCTGCTACAGTTTGAGCTAGAGCCCAGTGCCCAAGCTGGGGGTTGTAACAACTCATATCCTCCTCAAATTAGTGGGTTATACTACAGCATTATGTTACCCAAGACACCTAGTAAAGCCCAGCATGTTTGCATGCTGAATTCAAACACCCAGGGCAGCAAATGGCAGGTGGGCAGTGCAGGTGGCAGGCCAAGAACTGAGAGTCACAGCAGAGGGAAGGGAGAAAAGGGACTCTCCCCATCCTATCCCTCTGGGTGATGCAGTACACAGAGCATAACCCCTTCCCAGAGCGCCTTCAGAAACCCCTTCTGTCTCCTTTCCCTGGAGGCCTTCGCCTGCCGGCTGACACACTGTGTGCGGTCAGTACAGCAATGCAAAGCACACTCAGCCGTGTGCAGCTCTGATGGCTCAGCTCCTTCTAGGGACGAGTGAGGAAATGGTTTGAGAGGGGAAGGAGCCTGACTCTTTCTTTGTGTTGCATTCTCCTCCACTGTGTATTGTAGACGGACCGTTAGCCGCCCATGATCCTCACCATGCTGAATGCCACCGCCATTCAGACCTTCCCAGAGACAGCAGGGATGGAGACTATAAGTCTCCTGGGGCAGGGACAGTCTATGTTTGTACAGCACCCAGCACAATGGGGTTCTGGTCCAGGATGAGGGCTTCTGGGCGGTAGCACAATACAAATAATAAATAATAATAACTCTGATCTGCCTGCTCCAAAAAGCACAGGCCCCTACCAGTTGAACTAAAAGAAAATCCCCTATTGCTCTTTCCAGTGTAGAATCTAAGACACACAAGTGAGCAGTTCTGATTCCATACACTAGAGCAGTGGTCACCAACCGGTCGATCGCGATCGACTGGGTCAATCCTAGAGACTCTCCCAGTTGATCGCGATCTCCGGTGGTGCAGCGGGGCTGACCACTGCCACTAAGGCAGGCTCCCTGCCTGCCCCGGCCCCACACCGCTCCCAGAAGTGGCCAGCATGCCCCCGCAGCCCTGGGGGGCAGAGGGGTAGGGGTCTCCATGCGCTGTCCTGCCTGCAAGCACTGCCCCCGCAGCTCCCATTGGCTGGGAACGGGGAACTGTGACGTTGGCCCCTTACGGGAGCAGCATGGGGCCAAGGCAGGCAGGGACACTGCCTTAGCCTTGCTGCACTACCACCCGGGAGCTGCCCGAGATAAGTGCCGCCCGGCGGGATGCCACACCCCAACCCCCAGCCCTGAGCCCCCTCTCGGAGCCAGCACCCCATACCCCCTCCTGCACCCCGAACCCCCTCCAGCACCCCAAAGCCCTGCCCCAGCCCTGAGCCCCCTCCCAAAGCCAGCACCCCAAACCCCTTCTTGCACCCGAATCCCCTGCCCTAGCCCTAACCCCCTCCCAGAGCCCACACCCTGTACCCCATCCTGCCCAGAGGCCACTCCTGCACCCAAACTCCCTCCCAGAGTTTGCACCCCTTACCCCCTCCTGCACCTCAACCCCCTGCTCCAGGCTCTGCCCTGAGCCCCCTCCCACACTGCGAACCCCTCGGCCCCTGCCCAGAGCCCACATCCCCTTTGGAATTCCAAACCCCTGCCCCAGCTCGGTGAAAATGAGTGAGGGTGGGGGAGAGCGAGACACGGGGGGGGGGGGAT
Source organism: Chrysemys picta bellii (assembly GCF_011386835.1). NCBI lineage: Eukaryota > Metazoa > Chordata > Testudines > Emydidae > Chrysemys > Chrysemys picta. The sequence goes on along the minus strand of NC_088795.1, from coordinate 129,787,787 downwards.
GGAGTGAATGGGGTGGTGCTTTGGGGAAGGGACGGGGCCTCGGGGAAGGGGCAGGGTAGATCCTGGGTTGCCCTTAAATTCAAAAAGCGATCTTGTGCGTAAAAAGGTTGGAGACCACTGCACTCCCACTTTTTTCCTACCTTAAGGGAAAGCAACAGGTAGGGAGGGGTGGAGAAGAGTGAGCACAGAAAAGAAGCTCCCCCTCAAGCCTACATTTTTCAGGCCTACTCAGGAACCAGACCAAAATCATCACCCTTGCCCTCTCACCTGATGTTTTCATTGGGCGCTTTCCCATGCGCCTTGATGGCAGAGCATTCATGTTTGTGGTTCAGCCAGGCGTCCTTCTGGCAGGTTCGATCACAGTAGTGGGCAAACTTACACTGACCACAGCGGTGGAGCTTCTCCTGCCTTTTAAAGCAGGTGTGGCAGACCAGATGAGTAAGGCTAAAAAGACAAAAGGAGAGGGCAGTCAGCATCCAGGAAAAGTTCATCAGATCCCGATCCAAACTTCCCAGCTGGCCCCAGGCTCCATGGAGATGTTCCCAGGGAGGATAGCCTAGGTCCCAGCTGTGACGTTGCATTCCATATGTTTTATGGAAATATGCTTATGAGTGTGAATATGAGGTAACTGGAATATGCTTTATCCAAAAGGTCTCTTGTAAGAGCTCATTACAAAGCTTATAACCTACTGAATATATTCATCCTATTTGTATGAATATATCATTCTTGTTTCTGAAACTTTGAATATGAAGTATAACTCTGAGGTCCTATTGTAATTATGCAAAGTGTGGGCCATTAATGGTGGTTTAGAATCTTGATGGCTCATATTGACTAGAACAATTGGTTATAAATGGTTTATTTACCTGCAAGTCTTCCTGTGTATTTGTGGGCCAGCCCAGGGGTAATGAAGAATGAGGTCTTACAGTGGCATCTGACCATTTAGAAGGAGGGGTGGGGACCCAGAGAGACAAAAGATTCCCGCCTTGTGCCAAAACTATAAAAGGGGGTGGAGCAGGACCAAGAGTCCCAGTCATGAGAATATCGCTGTTTACCACCTAAGATGTCTGCTGGAACTAACAAGGACTGTACCAGGGAAAAGGATTGGGCCCAGACTAGGAAGGAGTCTAGTCTGTGAAAGAAGCTTATTGGAACATCTCTGGGGGTGAGATATTACGTGCAATCAGTTTTTTAATGTATTAGGCTTAGACTTGCATGTTTTGTTTTATTTTGCTTAGTGACTTACTTTGTTCTGTCTGTTATTACTTGAAACCACTTAAATCCTACTTTTTATATTTAATAAAATCACTTTTGTTTATTAATATACCCAGAGTAAGTGATTAATACCTGGGGAGCAAACAGCTGTGCATATCTTTCTATCAGTGTTATAGAGGGCAGACGATTTATGAGTTTACCCTGTATAAGCTTTATACAGAGTAAAACGGATTTATTTGGGTTTTTGGATCGCATTGGGGTTGGGTGTCTGGGTGCTGGAGACAGGTAACCCGCTGAGCTGTTTTCAGTTAAGTCTGTAGCTTTGGGGGCGTGGCCCGGACTCTGGGTCTGTGTTGCACCAGGCTAGCGTGTCTGGCTCAACAAAGCAGGGTTCTGGAGTCCCAAGCTGGCAGGGAAAACAGGCTCAGAGGTAATTTCAGCACATCAGGTGACAGTCCCAAGAGCGTCTCTGTGACCGAACCCATCACACCAACCCCATGAGGTCATCACACCCAATAAACTGAATAATACTGAGCAATATATTCCACATGCCTATCGGGAAGGAAGGATAAACATTTCAAGCAAAGTGCAGTTAATATCAATGTCTTTGCCAAGTGCTGTTGCCTCTTTCCTGGGCTATAAGTATGAAAGAGCTTTTTTGTTTAAAAGAGGGAACAAATGGATGCATTCCCCAGTCCGCCAAGCTTCCTGTCTCCAGCATATGCATTCCTGGTTCATATCATCATTGCTAAAGGGACACCGTTTTCCCGGTAGGCCCTTGTTAAAACATTAGCTGCCTGTCCACTGAGAATTTGCCCTAAAAATTCATTTAGTGAGTATTTAGAGGGGTAGCCATGTTCGACTGTATCAGCAAAAACAACGAGGCGTCCTTGTGGCTTTATAGCCCACGAAAGCTTATGCCCAAATAAATGTGTTAGTCTCTAAGGTGCCACAAGGACTCCTCGTTGTTTTAGTGAGTCCATCACTCAGCAGAACCAGAAAAAAACTGCCACAGTCAGTGCAGAGGACCTGATCCTGACCTCTTTACACTGGTGTAACTCGAGGGTAACTCCTCTGAATTCAACAAATTACACTGAGCTCAAACCTGCGTGAGAGCCCAGCTGCCAAGCTCTCTGTGGCTCCACGGGGGACATTTCTCACAGGTGAGAGAGAAGCACTAATTTTCACACACACACCCATGCAATGGGAGGGGTGGGACAGGCAGGCCTAAATCCCTCAGTGCACTGGGAGCAAAGAGGAGTGGGAGGAGGGAGGCAAGAACTCCTCCCCTCACCCTCTCCCACGCAGGGGCAGTGCCGCCCAGGGGAGGGGCAAGTGGGGCAATTTGCCCCAGACCCCGGACCCCACAGGGGCCCCCACGAGAATATAGTATTCTATAGTATTGCAACTTTTTTTTATGGAAGGGGTCCCCAAAATTGCTTTGCCCCAGGCCCCCTGAATCCTCTGGGCAGCCCTGCGCAGGGGCGGCTCTAGCTTTTTTGCCACCCCAAGCACGGTAGGCAGGCCGCCTTCGGTGGCTTGCCTGAGGGAGGCCCCAGGTCCCGCGGATTCAGCGGCTTGCCTGCGGGAGATCCGCCCGTCCCGCGGCTTCGGCGTACCCACTGCCGAATTGCCGCCGAATCCGCGGGACCGGCGGACCTCCCGCAGGCACGCCACTGAAGGCTGCCTGACTGCCACCCTCGCAGGGACCGGCAGGGCGCCCCCCGCGGTTTGCCGCCCCAGGCACGCGCTTGGAGCGCTGGTGCCTGGAGCAGCCGCTGCTCCCACAAAGCAGGTAAAGACACTCACACACTCACCAATGTTCCCAATTTTTTTTCCCTGTTTGTCGAATGAATAGCTGCCAAGCTGAGGTTTAAAACCTCAGAGTGCTGCCCCAGCCAGTCCCCCCACCCCCATACTTATTTTCTCTCCCTTATTCCCTCTCCTTCCTCCCTCTCCACTGACGCACCCTCCCTCAGCCATGAATTCATGAGAGTGATTACTATGATTCTTCACATCTCCCATAAAGGACTGCTGCTAGCAAATCCATCTTGACAGACAGGAGTGCTTGCTTTGTCCACTGGGACATTTCTGTCACCTTCACACACCCCAGCAATACACATCATGGAGCTCCCTGGCTTGCTCTCCACAAGATGGTCCCCAAAGGCCCCAGCCAGAGCTGTTCCATCTTCCACATTACTTGGGAAGGTCCTGATTTTGGGCACCCCCTTGGGGATACCAGTTTCTATCTCCCATTTTCATTGAGAGTTTAGGGTTTCCACCTCCAGTGCTTAATTTATAATGAAAGAGGTGCCAGGGCTCGCACAATTTTTTTACTTTCATAACTGACTATGAAGTGCCAAGCCTAGAGGTGCCAGGGCTCAGCCCTGGCACAAATTAAGACCTGGTCACCTCTGAGGTACAAAAAAGGGGACATCTGGAGTGATCCTGGGACCATAAAACAGGACAGTGTTTACTGAGCACCCTTACAGATTTCTGAGGAGAGCTACCTCAAAAAAGGGGACAATTCTGGGAAAAACCAGTACAGGTAGCAACTCTACTGGAAGGGCTGAGAAGCTCTGTGTGTGTGTGTGACAAACAGACACGTAGAATTTCTCCGGGACATAACCACAAAGAACTTGCTGAGGGCATAAACCACCCATAACCTACCCACCACCAGAGAGACATGGCAAGAGCACTGGATAGCAATAAATCACTTGGAGATATTTGTAACCAGACGGCTAGTGTTGATATGCGTCACTGCCTTCTAATGGATGGTTATAGCTCTGCTTCACCTGTTAGGTATGTAAACTGTCTCACAGAAATCAAAGGGGCCACTCATATGCTTAAAGTTAGCTCGTGTACCTTGCTGAATCGGGGCCTGTCCGAGTAAAGTGCACACTCTTAGGACAATCCAGGGGAACGGTACTGCTTGTTACCATACGACTGAGTACCATTGTTTACAAAGCATTTACCATGTTCTCTCTGCAACTAATCCTTGTCACAATTGTAGCTCCCTCCATCTACCTGGCTACTGTTTACCGCATCATTTTACTTTCCTCCAAGAGCCTGTCTAACTCCCGGAAAAACAGGTTTGTGACTGTTAGAGTGCATTGCAGACATGATCCTCTATATAAAGAAATATTAGGAGCCGGAAAGTTTCCAGAACACAGGTCGGATTGGGAAATAAGGAAAATGTCATAGAAACCTTATCGACTGTTCCACCTGAAACATAGCATATAACTTATGGTGTGAGAATAGGAAAAACAAATGCACTTTTTAAATCCAGATCACCCTGCGTCAGGCAGGAATTTAAAACATTAAAGCACTAATTAAACAAAAACTCTGTAGGTAAAGTGGGTACGGCACCAAGTGGGTAAAACAGGAATGTCCTCTCTGCTATGATGCTGACAATACGTAGAAATAGACATTGAACACAAGCTTAGGGACAGCTGGAGGAAGGATCCAGTGGTTCAGGTCCTAGCCTGGGACTTTAGAGACATGGGTTCATTTCTCTGTCCTGCCACCGACCCCCTGCATTACCCTGGGTAAATCATCTAGGGTACATCTACGCTGCAGCCGGGTGCGTGATGTGCAGTTACCTGCGCTAGCTTTCATCTCGCTAGCTTGCTAAAAATAGCAGTGAGGATGCTGCAGCGTGAGCTGCACAAGGGAATACATGCCTGGAGGGGAGAGGGGTCCTCACTGCTGTGTCCTCACTGCTACTTTCAGTGAGCTACTAGATTAAAGAAGTTTGGGTACCTGTATCCAAGTTGCTATTCACTGCCCTGGCTGCAGTGTAGACGTACCCTAAGGAGAGGTCTACATTGTAATCAGAGCACGCATAGACATGCCTGAGCTAGTTTTGATCTAGCTAGCCAAATAACAATAGTAGGGAAGCTGCGGGTGTAGTGCCCTACATCAAAGGGGTGTTGTGAGGATAAATAAAGATATTAACGGTTGTGAGGTGCTCTCATTCTACCACAGATAGTTTGGTTCATACACAGGGGAGTTTGGAACCTAAACTGACTCCTGAACAAGAGAATCTCCAAGTGTCCCATCTTCAATACGTCGGGCTGCTTTCCAACGGTTCATACCCATCATTGATTTAGGTCTTTGATTTTAGACTGGGGATATTGCCCTGATTACAACCACAAGTGTAGCCGTACCTCTATTTGCACAGATGAGATTACTCCTGCTCAAAACCGGAGTAAGCTCTACTAGTGCAAATAGCAGCCTTGTCTGTCTACACTGGGGCTTAAACTAGCACTTGATTCATTACTAACACCCTGTTTTGGTCATTAATACTGGTGTCCTGGCTACATTTGGCTACTATTACTGTGTCCAACTAAAATCTACCTGCGTTCAGGAGTTTTGCACTTTCATAGAATTCGTCTGTATTCTCTGCCCTCAGCTGTTGTTTAGTGTTGCCTATACACTGTTAAACAGCTGTCACATTCCATCCCAAAGGCTGGTAGCAGGTACTTCAATGGCTGGCAACTAATGACTGAAATCTATGCAGCCGCCAGTCTAGAAAAGGCTTCACTGCACTGGTGACGTGGTGCTGTTTAAAAAACTGATAATATGAAGAAAGTCAATTAAACAAGTTCCACCAACACAGACTTTTTCATCCCCAAATGCTTTATACACTTTATGCGCTAGGGGCCTAATCCTTCAAACTCATATTCATGTTATGATTAATGAACTTGTCTCCATTATTACTTTTTTGTGTAGTGCACCTTTAAACAGAGAGAAGACGCCCCTCCACATCCACACAGCTGCAGGGGTAGCTGCCATTGGGCATTCAGATGCAGCCTGCTCCAGAGGAAACACTCTCTGTGCTCTCCCATGAAGTCTTTAATTTTGTTGTCTCTTGTTTTATTTATTCTCTTAATGCAAAATAAAGATCATTCAGATGGAAAGTGTGTGGTTGGTCTTTGTGTACGGAAAACTATAACACATGGAAATGGTCTTTAATCCCCATAATTGACTCCAGCTGGACTATTTGCATGAGGCAGTACTGTCATCCTGTCTGGTGTGGTTCACAACTGTGAGTGCCTACCTCCGGGCAGACTGTCAGAAAACAGGGCAGACACCCCAAGCTGGTGATATGTTCTATAATTAGATTTCCCCAAGCCAGTAACAAATGTGAACTCTTGGATCACTGTACCAGTCTTACCAGGGAGTTACAGACAGTTCCCTTAGACTCTCCAGTATATCTTGCCAACCAGACAAATTGGACTATGTGATAAAAGGTCACTTACACCAAAAATCACACCACATCAGGATGCGCCCAGTCCCAAGAGACGGTCACTAACACTAGATCAATTGGTACTCCAGATCTTACACCAAAGACAATGCTGGCAGCCAATTCTATAGTAAACTAACTAAAGGTTTATTAGCTAAGGAAGTGAGTATTATTGAGAGGTTAAAGCAGGTAAACTATATGCACAGGTGAGTCATGGTTTGTAATTTCAAATGGTGGCAGTGATGTAATAAACTGCCAGTTTCCCAAATGTCTTTCAGAGTACCCAGATTATCTGTTGGGATCTCCGCTTTGCATATAGTACATTTATCTATAAGAGTCCAAACAGTCCAGAGATCCTGCCTTGAATCCATACTTATAGTGTCTTCTCACAGAAAACAAGCTGGCAGGGTCACTACCCACATGGGCTTTTCCTTTGATGACAGAGAGTGAGGAACTCATTGAGGCCTGGTCCACACTAACCCCCCACTTCGAACTAAGGTATGCAAATTCAGCTACGTTAATAACGAAGCTGAATTCGAAGTAGCTTAGTTCGAACTTACCGCGGGTCCAGATGGGGCAGGCAGGCTCCCTGTCGATGCCGCGTACTCCTCTCGCCGAGCTGGAGTATCGGCGTCAACGGCGAGCACTTCCAGGATCGATCCGGGATCGATTTATCGCGTCAAGACAAGACGCGATAAATTGATCGCAGAAGATCGATTGCTTACCGCCGGACCCGGGGGTAAGTGTAGACCTACCCTTAGAGTCTTTGACCTCCGATTATTACACATAATGACCTCTTGCTTTGAAATTAGCACTTTTCTGTTAAATTTCTTCATTTGCATTCCACAAGGCCTCTTCCTGTTTGATGGGTTATTTAGTTATGGGATATGAACAATGTAAATGTTTGCTATTAGAGTATAACAGGATACAGATAAGTGAAAATAATGCACTTAGTTTTCATGAAGTTTAAACACCAAATGCACTCTTCTACATTTAGCAATTACTTTGATCTATACTAATACACAAGTGAATTAACCAGGGGCTTCAGCATGAGCTGGCACCTGGTCCGCCAGCATCACAAGTACCATTCAGGGTAAGGATTTGCAGGATCAGGTCCTATATACGCAATGATTGAAATGTTGCCTCATACTGACTTGACTGTGCTCCCAATGAAATCACTGGAAGTTTGTCCATTGGTTCAATGGCAGCAAGATCAGGCCCTAAAAAAGGAGCTAACTTTGTTTTTTCCTGAATAAAACCATATATACGCATAGGAATCACTGAAGTGCAGTAGGGTGACCAGATGTCCCGATTTTAAAGGGACAGTCCCAATTTTTGGGTCTTTTCCTTATCTAGGCTCCTATTACCCCCCCACCCCTGTCCCAATTTTTCACATTTGCTGTCTGGTAACCCTAAAGTGCAGCCACCTCTGGGATCCAATGTGTTAGCTGTCTAACAGTATACAAGCAACATTAAACCACAGCTGAGGCCAGGAAATAAAAAAGACTTCTGAAAAATTGCAAAATTACTGAACACAGGTAGGATTTTAGGTGGCAGATTGTAATATTAGCCAAATGCCACCAGGAGACTAGCATTAACAGCCATCATAGGATGTTAGTAATGAATCAAGTGCACTTTGGAAAATTCAAAGGTTAGCAATTTAGAACTTGTCACTGACGTCTTCATATGCTCATCACCAGCCTATTAAACCTAAAAGGTAATGAGTAACCTCTCTAGCTTATGTGCCTCACATTTCAAGAGGAGTTTATACCCTTGTGTTATACCCTTGTGTTTGCTCTTTAGAACACCTTCCTCTTTCATGCCGACTGGCTGGCGATGGCAGGTTTCTCAGAAGAATCAGCTGTCCCCAGAAAGTTCATTCGAAATGCGAAGGACATTTATATCCAGAGGACACAACAGGTGCAGCCAGCCGGCTCTGTAGTTTACTAGCGTACCGTTTACACTTCAAAGGGTGAGATTTAGACTTTCCTCTCTGAACACATAAAGGCTTCATTTGTGGCTCTCATAAAACACATGGGAAGTGCCAATAGCACAATAGGTCAAGGGTCTGTTTAACCTGACATCCTTTCTTTGATAGTGCCCAATGTCAGATACTTCAGAGAGAGGCAGAAGCCCACCCATAATGCACCTAACTCTACAGCTTTCATCCCTATAGCTGCCTCTCCTGGTTACTTGCTCTGTTTGGAAAAAAGGGGAAGCCATTTCTCTCCTCTGCCGTAAGCCCCAGAACCTTCAGGACCCTTCCACCCCAGTCTCCGATACAGAGTTATACCACGAATGAACTGGAAACTGAGGATATGTCTATGTGCACAGGCTAGCCTGCCTGAGCTAGCTTGAATCCGGTTAGCACTGGTAACAAAGGCAGTGAATACAGCACAGCCTAGGCTAGCAAACTGAGTATGTACTGACGGGCCATGTCGGGCTTGTACTGCTCACACGGAGCCTACTTCAATGCTGTTGTTGAACCAGCTGGGTTCAAACTAGTTCAGGTAGGCTAGCCTGTGCACAGCTTTTGCTGTGGAAACACACCCTTAACAGTGGTAAGCGGGTATAAATAAGTCTAAGCATGTCTTATTGAGTACAAGAGAATCCAAATAAACGTAACAATATCAAACCTACCAGCCAAAGGCCACAAGCAATGCATTATTGTGCTAAGTAGGCACTGTGATGCACCTAGAAGGGAGAATCCTTGCTCCAAAGAACTCACAATCTAAATAGACAGGACAGGCAAAGGAAGCATTATTTATTAGCCCTGCCATGAGTGCAGGGGACTGGACGAGATGACCTCTCCAGGTCCCTTCCAGTCCTATGATTATCACCCACCTTTTGCAAATGGGAAACTGGGGCTGAGAGAAACTATGCATGGGAGGTCTGTGCCAGAGCTGGGACTTCAACCCAGAGCTTTCGAGGCCTCATCCAGTGCCTTAACCACACAGCCATCCTTCCTCTCTACTTACAATGGAAAGGCCAGCACAGCTCTAATTCGTCTAGCATTGCCAGGTGCTGCTAACAACATATGCCTTGCTCCCTCCACTCTAGGTTTTGCAACACAAACAGAGCTTTATTAAGCGACAATTGCAAACAAGATTATAGGCAGAGTGTAAAGTCCCAGTTAAACAGTGGCTTGTATGATGACAATGATCAGGCATGCTGGAATGCCAACAGTAGGCAGGCTGGCCAGCAGGTGCTGTGCTAATAGCAGGAGCAGTGGCCTGCTCTCTTGAGTCAAATGGCAGAACTGGGTGCTGGTCAGAAATGCAAGACTGTGTTCTATCAGCTGTCAAGTCATGGGGGCAGAAAGGTGCAGCAGAGATTACGCTCCTTGTAAGGCAGCAAAGAGCCACAGGACTGATAAAAACACACAAGAGTACTGCACTGGGAAGCAAGGAGAGAGATAATGCCTGGGAATGGAGGGGTCCTCTCCACCGTCATTAAGGGGAGCCTTCTTGCTGCACACATGTAGACAGCAGCTGAAAAGGGTTTGTAAAAAATGTACCCGTCAAAGCAAAGGAAGGCTTTCAGGAGGATGTGTCGCAGAAGAACCACTGCCCTTGGGCTGTTGGTTTTTTTCCCCCCCATGAGAGCAGGAAGAAAGTAAAGGTTTTGATCTCACATTAATAGTATCTCTGTGTAGAAGGATTCCAAAGCAAAACTGACATGCAGCATGTATAGGGAGCATTTCACTCATCTCTGAAAAGCAGCCACCTCTGGGGAGGAGCACAGCAACCTTTTAAGCAATGCATAACAAAACCACATGAGGTTTTAAAGACAGGAAGTGAAGCAGCAGCCCAGGTCTTATGGAAAATGCAAGTGGAATTTTGAACTCATGTGGCTCTATTATCCTTCATTTATACAAACCTAGTTAACTCATTGGGAGCAGTCACATGTATGTAGCTGAGGACTGAACTTTACCAATATGCTCTAAGGACCCAATGACAGCCACTGCAGCAACAACTACTTAAAGTGAGCCAGTTAGACCTCTCATCTGAATTTACACAAACTGCTTAATCCTCTGTGGCTTGGTTCAGCTCCCCTTCTGTAAAATGGGGATAACAACACTTCCTTTTTCCGCCAGGTCTATTTAGATTGTAAACTCTTTGGAGCAGTGAAGAAGTATCACTTACTATGTGTCTGCCCATCACCTCACAATGGAGCTCTGGCCTCAGCTGGGACCTCTAAGCAGTACTGTAATACAAATAACAAGGGGGGTGAACTGCTCACCAGCTAGGATTAGGTATAATATAACACAGTTTGGTGCATCATACAGAGGCAGAAGGAGATCCCCAATGCTCTGAAATACTTTTAGAAACAGCATACCAGACTAGATGGACTGTTGTTCTGTTGATAGAAGTTCAGGAAGGAAAAGGTCTGTTCGGATAGGAAATCTATCCCATTGCAAACATAACATCTAGTCCCTTGCACTGTAAGCTATTCTGTCCAGATAACATTTTTGAGGGAAGGGGGCAATATTGGAATTATTTATAGAACTGATTTTTTTAAACTGTATTATTTCAAAACCTGCAAGGCTTTGAAACAGCTGCCCCGGGATTCTGACTATAAATAGTGTATAGTGTATAGCTAGGGATTACTATGTTCTGCTTACACTGAAAACAACTTGGGGGGTGGGGTCCCAATAATAACTGACATTTTCCAAGGATCATTTTTCAAAAAATAAAAAAGGGGTTGCCAGGAAGGGGGGGGAAGAGAAAATGGAAAGTTTCTTTTAACAGGACTTTCACTAGCAATTCACACCCCGAGTCACGGGCCTTACCTGGAAGATGACATGGTGGCAAAACAGGTAGCCTGTTTACACTAGCACATAGCACCCCCACAGTCACTAGCACAGGGAGAGCTGAACTGGTAGCAGCAAGGGCAGGAAATGTTAAGAAAAATAATCTCGTGTAGACACAGACTTTTATACCGATGCCTTCCACACTGCTTCCACACGTAAGCCTGCAAAGCTCCGTATATTGGTCCCAGTCCCTAGCTGGAGTTCATAGACATAGGTTATGGCAAGTTACACCACATGCGGATGTGGCTTGCTGTGGTCAGTAGATAGAGCAGTGTAGAATATGTGGAGCACTGATAGGATAATACCTACCTCGACAGGGCGCTGTGCGGATTAATGAGGGCTTGTGAAGCTCTTTGAGATCCTTAGCTGCAAGACACCAAGCAGCCTGTTCATGTCAAAGAAAACAATCTAAGGGCCTGACCTCAGCTGGTGTAAAGTGGAGTAGCTCCATTGTAGTCAAAGGGGCTCATCACAGAGATAAGGATCTGTACGCAAAGATCTGACTGAAGAAGGTCTAGGTCTTTAACATGAGCATAACTGGCTCCCAAGAACAGTTCTCCAAGAACGGTGTATAATCATAACAATCCATTTCTAGATGAGTCTGCAAGGCAGCTACAATCTTTAAGACTAGTCTCAATGGGCTGTGTCCCTTTACAATGAACATATTTAAAAGAAAAAAACACCCTAACTAAATAAAACCATTTGATTTTAAAGATAGGGTTAGAACATTCTGTGCAAGCTACTGCTGTCTCTGCCTGAGACAAAACATTCTTCTGGGGGTATTTTAATTCGCCTGCTGCTCATTTAAAAAAAAAAAAGTTCATTATAGGGATCCTTGAGACCCAGCCTAGTTCAGCTTGGGCCAGAATGATTAACTGGCATCAAACGACCATGCTTAGGAACAAATCACTATAAAATCACCTCTTAGTCCTGATCTTGCTTCCATTTTTCCACTGAGTTCAATAAGTACTGCCAGGTACTGCCACCCCTACTCTTAGTGAGTACTACCTGTTTCACAAATAGATCCATTGATTCCAGTGGGACTAACTGCAGAGTAAGTTACTCAATGGGCCTGGCCCAACGCCCACTGAAGTCAATGGAAAGACCCCTATTGACTTTGACGGGATCTGGATCAGGGCCAATGGAAGGGGAGGCAGAATCTGGCCTACTCGCAGCAGCATAGGCCCCATAGTCTGTTAGTCTAATCGATTTTGGCATTTATCTAGCACTACCCATTGTGGGTATTTAGGCGTAATTCAACTACAGTTGTGTTTGTGTAACCCACACACCTCCTGAGTGTGGTTTCTGTCCCATCCAGTTGCGCCGAGACCTCTTAGAGAGAGATGAATGAGTTTGCTCTACAGCCTTAACTAAGGGCCATGTGGCTTTTAGCTCACGCAGTAGAGGCTCATGCATTTAGCTTCAGAGGTTCCCAGGTTCGCTCTCGCCCGCCAACGACCGGGGTCTGCCGGTGTTATATTTGCAGTTACATTTTAAAACAGCAGCTCTTGCAATGACATGTTAAAATGCAAAATAAAACCTAGGGACTAAATCCATAAAGGGATTAGGTATCGCAATGCTCAGTGTTGCAGCATCTAACTTTTAGATATCTTGCTACCCAGTGGAATCCACAGGCCCGAGCTCTGCACCCAGCCTTTCTATACAATGAATGGGGAGAGATAGGTGCCTAAGAATGAAATCCACAAAGACCAGCATGTTGAGCAGGGAACCACCTAAGCTAACCAATAGCAGATGCCAAGGAAAGGATGTGACCTAAGCCCCGCCCCTCTCAGGGAGTTAGTGCCTAAATCCCTTTGTGGATCTGGGCCTCCACCTCTATGTTGTCATTGTGCTAGGTTCATAGACATGTTCCCCACGGACGCTGCACTGGCAGGGAAAGAGGGAGTGAAAAGTTGCAAACACAAACAACTCCACACATTTGTTTTCTACTCTTTCCATTCAATAGCTCATTTTCATCCCAGGTAACATGGAGCTGCCAAGCAAATTCACTTAATGTGAGTGATTTAAGATAGCCCAGATGACGAGAGTTAAAAAGCACAGTGAAAGGTTAGATCAGGGGTGGGCAACCTTGATTTTCAGTGGCACTCACACTGCCCGGGTCCTGGCCACCAGTCCGGGGGACTCTGCATTTTAATTTAATTTTAAATGAAGCTTCTTAAACATTTTAAAAACCTTATTTACTTTACATACAACAATAGTTTAGTTATATATTATAGACTTCTAGAAAGAGACCTTCTAAAAACATTAAAATGTATTACTGGCACACGAAACCTTAAATTAGAGTGAATAAATGAAGACTCGGCACATCACTTCTGAAAGGTTGCCGACCCCTGGGTTAGATGCTACCCGTGACCTCATTCAAAGAAACCATTTGTTCGTGGAAGGCTTTAATAGGTAAGATCATATCCTACCTTTGTTCCATGTGCAGAACCCCCACTGAAATGAATGGCAGTTTTGAGCAAAATTCAATCCCAGAATTCATTTTTGTGCTGCACTTGAGGAAAGTTTAGACTTTTACTAAGTGCAGAAGGAAAAAGGGCAGCTGAAGGTTAGTTTCACATTTAGGAATTTTGGGCCAACTGCTGCTCTCAGTTACACCAATATAAATGTGGAGTAATTTCATTGATGTCAAATCCAGAGTAACTCTATTATCTCATATTCATTGGGCCAGAGAAAGAGTGAGAATGACTCTGCTGGCCAGCGTTTAGGGCACTCGCCTGGGAGAACCAGCTTCCAGTTCCTGCCCTGCTGAGTATTTAAGGATTTCATACAAAGTGGAACAGCTTCACCAGGAGAGACTGAGAAACCCCCAGGCCAGAATGACCTTTAGCCCAAGGGTTAGGTCACTCACATGGGAATTGGAGACATGGGTGCAAGTCCTTGCAAAGAGGATTTGAACCTAGGCCTTTCACTTCTCAGCTGAGTACCCTAACCCCTGGCCCACTGCATATGTGCATAATCATCACCTGAGCTTTATGATGGGCCTGATCTGCTGTGCTCTTAGGTGGCATCTGAAAATGCCCATCGGACCAGGCCCCACAGACCACATAGGCAGGAGAAATGCCTAGTTTGAGGATCCCACTGGTGCTTAAGCACGAGCTAGACACTTGGCACCAGGAATCAGGAAGCTTTGTGCATGCCCATTGGTGGAAATGTAGGTGCCTAAGGGATTTTAACAGCAAAAATTGGCATCTACGGGGGCGGCAGCATCTGAGCAGGGGTTTTAAAGATCTAAATTTTGGATTTATGTGCCTAACATGGCAGTTAGGTGCCTAAATCCCTTTGCAGATCTAGCCCTCAACATCCACATCCGCAAGAGAAGTTGATCAACTATTATTCATGTAAAAATAAGAAGCTCACAACAGGTAACACAACTGGAAAATGCATCTTCATCAGGATTCACTTTGGGGTTTCGTCAATATCGCAGGAAAGTTACAGAAATCCAATCTCTCCTCTCAAAGATGACTGCACCAGCCCAGCCCATTAATTCAGCCACTGGCAAGTACAACACCATTTTAAAGCAGGCCCAGTGCTGCCAAGTTCTATGCATTAGGCCATTTGTTTGGGGGCAACTGGCTATAAAGGGGCACAGGATGAAAGAATCTCAAGCTATTACAAACTATCAGTGGCATGAATGCATCTACTGACTTTCAGCATTAGTGCCCTCTCTATGTATATAGTCAAAGGGGTTATATGTGAAAACAAAGCATAATGGCATATTGTACCTGCATCATGTAGTATATAGTGGAAGCCTCCTATAGCAAAGTCAGTTAGAGGTTCATTGTAACTGGAATTGCAGCTTGCACACTGCAATCCACTTGAATAATTCGCTGGGGACCAATCTTGAGAGGCGCTGAGCTCCCTCTACTCCCTCTGCTCTCAATGGAAGCTGAAGGTGCTGAGCACCTTCCAAGATCATGTCCCGGAAGCAGGTTGCACTGTATTTAAAACAGGCAAGCAGACTGACTATCCTGTCCTAGCAAGAGGACAGTCGCTGTGACCTGCATCTCCACAGAATGACTCACAGTGGAGCGCTGCTGACTGCGATTCTGAGCTTTTCTTGATGCTATCCAGACTCTAATGAAGCCTTCACCGACTGCAGCCAGATCGGGCTTCACAAGCAGCACAGATTGGTTTTTTGCTGTGTAATAACTTCTCTCTTACCTGTCAAAAACTACCGCAGCGTAGGCTGGCTCGGCGAAGATGACATCCCCAGCCCAGAATTCCTTGGCTGCTTTCAACCCCCTGCCTTTGCCTTCTGAAGTGAACACTTCCACCATCTCCATTTCCCCTGGTGTCATGTCAGGGAAACCAGGCTTGCAACGCAGGTCTCCCACTGTGAGCCAGGTCCCTTGTCACTCCGCTTTTTCAGCACCTTTGGGTTGCACAGACCAACCCTAGAAATAGATGGTCCCCATCACACCCACCTACATGAGGTTGTACCATTTTCCACTTGTGGGGGGAGCTTTTTACTTCATATAGTTGTAAGCCCAGAAATCAAAGGGGCTGGTCCTGCGTGACCAGCACTGTTTGCTTCATTAGGATAAGCCCGTCTGAAAAACACGACGGAATTATTTTCCCAAGCTGAAAGCATTCGTATAGGTTATGGCCACAGAGTCTAATTAACCCTCTCCCATTGGAAAGAGCACGTATTTTCTTTAGGAGGGTATTTTTAGAAACCACATGCTTCTGTCTATCAGGAGCCAACAGCTGAGACAGTGGTAAGTGGTGGGCTGGTGTATGTCCCTTGCGCTGTCATCTGGTCTCTTTCAGTAAGGAAACAATGCTGCTCCCCCCCACACACACACACCCCAGTGAGATTTACAGTAGGAGAGAGGGGGCCGTAGTCAAATACGTGCCCCGAGTGCTGCTGGAGAAGACAGGCCTGGAAAAGTCGCTTTTCAAATGCCAGCCAAGTAGCTCATAGAAGCATGGGGAATATGCTGGAAGGACTGCAGAAACTTGGCGACTCTTTCAGCGTAGGCTTGCCATGTAAGCTATTCCCTCCAGTGTTTAATAGGCTAAGCTCAATGAAATAACATGCCGGAGGACTAAATTCACCCAAGTTCCTCTCCGCTGAATTGGATGGATGAACTGGGCCCACAGAGCACGAGAGGAAGAGAATTATTACCAGGGAGTTCAATTAAATTACAAAAATGGGGACCAGTTTCTGCTCTCCCTTTACAGCAACTGTAGTAAAGTGGTCATCAAGGGGTTAATTGGGTTACTCAGAGTTTTAGGGGTTGGTGCCATGCTCCACCCCTACCCCTCACTGGTTAGTTAGTGGGAGTTTCCCCCAGCTGTGTTAGGGGGCATGCATTTAATAAAGCAGCAAGTTCCTAGCCTGCAGGCCTGAGAGTAGGCTTGTTTTTGCTGCATTAAGTGGTCCCTTTACAAACCCAGTCAGTGTAAATCCGGAACAACTTCACTGAGGTTGGCGGGGTTGCTCCACATTCACACTGCTGTCGCTGAGGCGAAGAATGTGGCCCTGGACTCTCCATCAGCTAAATACTGCTATTTAGCATCTTACCGTTCTTCAATGAGACTTTGCACTTTTAAAGTTCATGGTAACCGCACATGCCCATCACATTGGTATTTGAGCCCATTTCATCCCAGGGTCTCAAAGTGCTTTATAAACACTCATGGATTTAGTATCCCTGTTTCCCTGAGAGGCAGGTAAGAATTATACACTTTAACTGATGGGGAAACAAAGGCACAGAGAGATGATGTGGTTAATTTTTTATATATATATATATATATATATAAATAATGGAGATATCCTATCTCCTAGAACTGGAAGGGACCTTGAAAGGTCATCAAGTCCAGCCCCCTGCCTTCACTAGCAGGACCAAGTACTGATTTTGCTCTAGATTCCTAAGTGGCCCCCTCCAGGATTGAACTCACAACCCTGGGTTTAGCAGGCCAATGCTCAAACCACTGAGCTATCCCTCCCCCCTAATTCCACTGAGTGGCCCCCCCAGCCCCTTGAGGATGAACTCTGTCTAACTAGGGTTGTATGTAATGAGCCAAGGAGAGAGAGAGAGAGAGAGAGAGAGAGTATGTGTACACACCCCTGCCATTTTCTGGACAATCTCAGAACTGCTCAGTTGTGCATCATAGACTCGGGCCCAAGTCTAGAGCCCTGCATGTGCCCAGTGTTCCTATTGTGCATTGACATGTGAGTGTATCCATCTCCAAGTAGTTCTTGGGGAGGTTCCTGTGGTGATCTGGATTTGTGTGAGGGACCTGCCAAAACCACTCAACTCCCCGCCACACTCCTAACCTTTGCTTACTGTAGGAATCCTGCCCTTGGGAAGCAATGAATGGAAACATTTAATAGACAAAAATCACTTTATTTCTCATATTTTAAAATATGTTATCAACACAACGGTCTAACTTGGGTTTTTATCAGTAACTATCTAGCAGTAGAGCACACAAGAGCTTGGCTGGATTAAAAATAAACAACTTCCCTTTGGAAGGCAGACAGGAGCTGCTACATGAAGGGCCTACTTACTAGCTAGGGACTTATGAAGAACTCTGCTGGACAGTGCAGGGCACTTCTTGTGCCATCCCACCATCTTGTGCTCCTATGCAAGGACTGGGCACAATCTGACCCTTTCTGTTTTGCAATTGCAATGTGTAATCCGGGGGCCTTTGTCTGCTAGTTTCCCCTTGCAGCAGGATGAAGACCTACTGTAACACTCTATACCTTGGGGGAGTGCTCTGTAACTCCCCCATTCCTCATTTATATATAATTGTGATCTCGCATATAAAGCATGCCATGTAAGGTATCAGGGGAAAGGATATGATCTGCTGAAAGTCACTGTTGTATCTAAATATGTATATCATTAGTGCATATGAAGTTATGAAATTGTGTTGTATGGTTGGGTGACTGGGCAACAAAATGGCAGATGAAATTCAATGTTGATAAATGCTAACTAATGCACATTGGAAAATGTAATCCCAACTATACATATAAAATGACAGGGTCTAAATTAGCTATTACCACTCAAGAAAGAGATCTTGGAGTCATTGTGGATAGTTCTCTGAAAACATCCACTCAATGTGCAGCGGCAGTCAAAAAAGTGAACAGAATGCTGGGAATCATTAAGAAAGGGATAGACAATAACACAGAAAATATCATATTGCCTCTACATAAATCCATGGTACACCCACATTTTGAATACTGTGTGTAGTTCTGGTCGCCCCATCTCAAAAAAGATATATTGGAATTGGAAAAGATTAAGAAAAGGGTATGGAATCATTAATTAAAAATGATTAGGGGTATGGAATGGCATTTGTATGAGGAGAGATTAATAAGACTGGCACTTTTCAGCTTGGAAAAGAGACGACTAAGGGGGGATATGATCGAAGTCTATAAAATCATGACTGGTGCGGAGAAAGTAAATAAGGAAGTGTTATTTACTCCTCATAACACAAGTCACTAAATGAAATCAATAGGCAGCAGATTTAAAACAAACAAAAGGAAGTATTTTTTCATACAACGCACAGTCAACCTGTGGAACTCCTTGCCAGAGGATGTTGTGAAGGCTGTGTTGCAGAGTGGGAGGGGGGATTTGGGGTTTAAAAGCCAGTCAGGCAGCTCAATCTGGAGCTGGCAAGCCAGGGAGCAGGACATACCCTGGGAGCTCCCAGGGAGGACCGGAGTGGAGCCAGTATCGAGACAGTAAGCAAAGGGAGCCACAGCACCCATTGGAGGGGACAAGGACCAAAAGCCTGAAGGTGACATCCCCCAGAGTCGGGCAGCAGCCAGATGGGAGGTGGACTGGAGCACAGAGTACCCAGGGAAGCTGACGGGAAGCTGCACACCACACGAACACAGGTGAGCAGCTGAGTCAGCCTCACTGGGCCATGGGTCTGAACCTGGAGGAGAAAGGCAGGCCTGGACTCCCCTGCTCCCACCCAGATGGCAGCCACTAGGCGGGACTGCCACCACCTTGAACTATTGCCACTAGGTGAGGCTGACACCTCCGTGGATTACCGCTACTAGGCATATCAGCCACTGTAGTGAACTATGACCACTAGGCAGGAGCACCCTGCAACACCCCCAGTTACACTTCTATTCAGGTTCTTATACCATGCCCATCACCGTGGTTTCAGAGGGCCTGGGAGAAGTGCTAGTTTGTAGTAACTGAGCCACATTTTGCTTTCACTTAGACACATGCAACCCCTCTGACTCCATTTCAAAAACATCCTCTGCTTGGTCACTGCATGATTTATTATATCAATCAATAATAAGCTACAATATTCATTAACACATGAAAAAGAGTGAGTCAGGGAACCAAGCAAGGACTTGCCAGCATTTACAGAAAGCATAAGACCTGATCCTCTGTGGAGGTGAACATCCTCCATTACCATTGCAATTAATGGAGATAAAGACAGAAAAGCCCCTCACTTTAGCATTCCTTTAAAGTTTTTCTCTCTCTCTAGAAGTGCTGTAAAAGAAATTGTACTGGGTCATCTACTTCAGACCTACTGATAAAAGCCCGAACGAGGTAGGAAGCCTACTGCGATTATTCAGGTCCACTAATAGTATGTGTAATAGCTACTGCCAAGTTACTATTATAACATACAAAAAGATACTGGAGATTTTTAAAATAACAGTAAACAATTTACTTACCTAGTCAAACCATATAGCTACCTGCCTGGCTCCAAGTGCCTTAGCCTCGTGCTTCAGCTAATAATGCTCACGACATCATTTCCCCCCCCCACCCAAACCCACCACTGTGGGTAACTTTGGTTCCTACTCCAAAGAGCCTAATATCATTACATCTTCCTTTATTTTTAAAATAAAGACATACAATTTAACTGAACTTCAACTTTTTTACTTAAAAATATCAATTTAATTTAGCATCCATAACTCTACTCCGAATCCTTAAAGAGTCTAGAACAATTTGGCTCTTTATCTAGCAGGTTTTCTTATCACTCTGCATTTAGAGATAATAACGGGAGTATCAGTGTGTTTCCCTCCCCCTTTTTTTTTTCCTTCCTGAATTTGATCTGACTACTTGAGCCTCGGTAAATTCAGTAAACTGGTCTGGCATTGCTTGCATTTCTGAGTTGGATGTTGACACAGTTTCTATTTGTTCCATGTTTCCATTCCTTTTCTGCACATTTCTTTTAGTGCTCATCAAATCCTTTCTGTTTTTCCTACAGAGATCTCCTTCCTTTGTCTCAATGAGATAAAATCTTGGAGCAGTGTGTTGGTCTGCCACCTTTGCTAGTTTCCATGCTCCTGTATGCCAAATACAAACAGTCTCTCGATTTTCCAGTGGCGATAAAGGTTTTGCACCTCTGTCAAAGAAATAGCTTCGCTTGTCTCAATTTTAGGCTAGTTTGTGTGTCTCCTTGAATCCGCTTAGGTTGCAACAACTATGATGAAGTCTGCAATCTGGCTCTTAGACGTCTTCTCCTGAGGAGTTGGGCAGATGATCCTATATCTCCTATCAGTATATTCCGATAGTCCAACAGGCTAAAATAGGCATCTGTGTTATCCAAACTAAATTTTTTAAGACTCCTTTTAAAGAGAACCCAGTGTAGCTGTTATTGGGTTAAACCTTTCGCAGAGCACAGGTAATCTAGAGCTTTGTGATCAGTGAACACCTGAACTGGGTGTCTGGCTCCTTCAAGATAATGCCTCCAGGTCTCAAAAGCCACTTTGATGGCAAGTAGCTCCTTGTCTGAAATTTCATAATTGTACTTGGCAGGAGTGAGCTTGCGGGAATAATATGCACAGGGATGAACTTCTTTGTTGAGGCCCTGTTTTTGGGACCGCACTACCCCAATGGCGATGGCGGAAGTATTGGTTTCCAGGATAAACAGCTGACTTGGGTCAGGATGCGGAGGATGGGCGTGAAGGTGAACCCTACCTTTAGATGAGTGAAGGCTTCTTGGGCTTCTGGTGTCCAAGACACCTGGGCAGGTTTTCCCATAGAGAAGTTATAGGGGCCAGGATTTGGGGGTAGTCTCGTATACAGCGTTTATAGAAATTTGCAAACCCAATGAAGTGCTGAATTTCTCAATTGCTTCATGGTGTTGCCCACTTGCAAACCGCTTCCACCTTCTGCAGATTCATAAAGACTCCCTCAGCAGAGAGAATGCAACCTAAGAATTTCCACAGTGGGCTGACTGAAGATACATTTATCCAGCTTAGCACAGAGTCCATGTTGGCAGAGCCTTTTTGGACCTTGTGGCCATGCTGGTTGTGCATAGGCTGGTCTTCAGAGTAAATTAGGATGTCATCTAAGCAGGCAACCAGATAGTGGTCCATCCAGGACCGTCCCTACCCATATGCAAAGTACGCAGCTGCGTAGGGCACCAGGAAATTTGGGGCACCTGCATGCTGCTCCAGCCCCCGCCCCGCCTCTTCCCTAAGGCCCGCGCCCCTCCTCCACCACAGCCCCGCCTCTTCCCGCCCCTGCTCTGCCCCAGTCCTGACCCCACTCCACTCCACCCCTTCCCCAAAGCCCCCGCCCCCACTCCACCCCAGCCCCTTCTTTCCCACCCCTGCGCCACCCCAGCCCCGCCTCTTCCCGCCCCTGAGGACTGCAGCAGGGCCGGGCCTGCACTCACCGGCAGTGGGAAGTGCAGCAACCTGGCCCCAGCCGTGCCGCCGGTGAGTGCTGGGGGGTGGCTCCCCTCTGCCTCCCAAGCCAGCCCCACCCGCCCTGCGGGTTGATCAGGCAGTCATATTCCCAGTGAGGGGATAGTGTGTCTGTGTTTCACTTTCTGAATACATCTGAAAACTCTTGGTATTTTGTTGGTAGTGTGATAGCTGACCCTAGCAGCAAGGAGGCCTGCTCTGTTGCCCAGGCATCTCTCCCTGTTTCCAAAGCCCGGGCAAGGCATCGAACCTGAGGTTCTGGAGGCTCTAGCTTGGAAGACTGGAGGTAGTTCTCCTGGAAAAACTTAGAATTAAACGTCACAGTTTGCTCACTCCACGAGATTTCTGGATCATGTTTTGCCAACCAGGGGATTCCAAGTACCAGAGAGAAGTGTGATGACCGGATCAGGCTAAACTGGAGGAGCTCCTAGGGCTCCCCAACCATCACCTCCAAAACTCTTGACTGATGGAGCCAGAGGCTAGCAGCGATCCATTGACCGTCTCGACTAAATCAGGGGTGGCCTTAGTCTGTATGGGTAGGCTGAGTACTTGAGCCACAGTAGTATCCGTGAAGTTATTGTTGACCCCAGAGTGAATAAGGCTTCTTGAGGGGAAGGGGAGTAGGAGAGTATCTATCTAGAATCCTGGAGCCAGAGTTGTAATTGAAGTTATAGGTGTGGGGACATTTCCTGTATCGGACCAGGCACCCAGAATGGGTTGCTGGAGGGGGTTTGATGGAGTTTTCTCGATGTTGCCTGAGGTTGCAAGTTCATTTCCCTGGAACCACAGGGTTTAGGGACTTAGCTGGACAGATGGACACCATGTGGCCAGTGCCACCACAGTAAAAACACAAGTTCTCATGCTGCTGTTGGTCCTGTTTGGAAAGGTCCAGTTGGGTTCATGCCATGTCCACTTGCATGAGCTTGGGTAAGGGGGCCTTTGCAGGGGTTGTGTGTGGTGCCTGGATGCAGGGTGGAATCCCTTTCCTCTCAAGTTGCTATTCACTAAGTCTGGTGTCTATTTGGAAACAGAGCTCAATAAATGCATCTAGATGCACAGGAGGCACCAGGGGGGCAAGCTCATCTTTTATTTCCTCGCTGAGATCAAGACAGAATTTAGCATAGCTGGGTCAGTTCATTCCAGGCCGTTGAAAGCAGGCTGCATACTTTGCAGCCCACCCTGAGGCCTGGAGGAGTCTCTGAACAACCATCTCCGCAATGCAAGCTCGGTGTGGGTTGTCAAAGATTGCCAGAGGAAGGTGTCCCAACTGGCCAGTATGGAGTGATCCTGCTGTAGTAAAGGGAACACCCAGTACAGGGCCTGACCTGTTAGAAGGCTGATGACCAGTCCTACTCCTCTCTGGTTCCTCTGGTAGGCCTTGGGCCATAGCAGGAAATGGAAGCCTGTCCTGGTTAATCCATCGTAGCAATCTGATAATGGTACTATGAGTTCAGGTCTTGAAGGTGGCATGTGCCATGGGGCTGTGGGAGACATTCCCACTTGCAGTCCTGTGATCTGTTCTCATAAGTGCAGTTTTCCACCTGGAAATGATTCATTGTGGCTGTAAGGCTTGGTTTTCTGCCTGTAGGTGAGCAGTGTCCCCTGAGGCACCAAACCTGTAGGTTCCATACCCTTTACAGAAGTGGTCAGAGGAGCACTATGTAAGCTCAAAAGCTTCTCTCTCTCACCAACAGAAGTTCAGCCAACAGAAGATATTACCTCACCCACCTTGTCTCTCTAATCATATAGTTAATCAGGCTTTATGGTCACTTAGTCCTTATAATATTTTGGATGATTCATCTTAAAGACTGACACTTCACATTGGCTTTTCAACTTACTGTACCATTTGAACGTATCAGCTTCTTTAATACAAAACAAATACCTTGTATATAGATCTTTGTTAAAGATTGACTGTATATATCATATCGATCACATTTCTATTTTAAAAAGATGGCATGGTCTGAACTATTTGCAATATTTTGTAGTCAGGGTGCCAAGGCAACAAAACTTCTCCACACTGAAGGAGGGTGATACAAAATGCCTTAAACTATATAAGAAAATTAAAGCTACTTAAACATCTTTAAGCTTTATTTTATCTAGTGATAAAATTACACCGTATGATACTGTATCAAATAATATAGCTTGATCTACTGTATTTATATTACCAAATTATAAGCTTTAAGCATATAAAATAGAAGAAAAGGGTAAAAGAGGAAGTGACTTCTAGAGCTGGAATTCCAGTTCTGCGGGAAATTCTAACATTTTGAAAATGATTTCGTTCCAATTCGAACTGATCTCTTTTTCCACTCCTGCCTCCATTGCTCGGGACCTCTCACCCTCAACACAGTTTGTGCTAGAGTGTTTGTGCAACCATCTGTGGCACCATCTCCTTGGTCGCTGAAAGTAAACAGCAGTCTGTCAGCCTTTTTGGATCTTCAGATAGCAAGCATGAATTCTGAATAGCTCTAGAAAGATCTGCTTTTGAGTTTGTGTGAGTAGCGAGATTTGTCTGCTGCTGATTAGAGGTTGCACAAGTTTACCACTCAGTGGACTTGTAGGCCATGATACTGTAGTGTCACAATATATCATTAAAATTCCAATATTAATAAGAAGATACCCATGGAAGATTCGGCTTTTCTGAAACTTCAGATAGCTCTGACAGGGAAATTTTTTCCCATTCCAAAATGAAATGAAAGCAAAAATTTCAAATTTCCAATGGAAAAAAATTTCAAACAAAAAAAATCATTTCAGGTTGATTGAAATACCTTGCTTTGATAAAATCAAAATGTTTCATTCCAATTTCAATTTTAAATTTTATATTACATACCATAATTTTTTTAATCAATTGACACAAAAAGTCATTTTGAAATGGAAAATCAAAACATTCCATTACTAAAAGGTTGAAATGGAAGATTTGAAATGTTTTATTTCAATTTTTCTTTCTAAATGAACTTTTGGCAAAATCAACATGTTTCCACTGAAACATTTTGCTTTCAACTAATTGGCATTTTCTGATGGAAAATTTCCTCTATTTCTTGCCCTTATATCAATAAAACAAACAGCACCATCTGCTGTCCATAATTTCATCAAATACATGCTAGTAGCTCACCAACACAACAGCTGAATCCTCAAATGTTTAAGTGGCTCATACAATTTATAATTAACTTATCATTAATTATGGAATTTGATTCTCTAATTATGAGCGAGCAAATGGCAAAGCAAAATCTCAGGGGCCTCATTACAACAGCCCTGAAACTCTGTGAATCTCATGGAGGCAACAGGTCCTAGACTGGGGTTCTCAAACTGATGGGTCGTGACCCCGCAGGGGGTCACAAGGTTATTCCGTGAGGGGTCAAAAGCCATCAGCCTCCACCCCCAAACCACACTTTGCCTCCAGCATTTATAATAGTGCTAAAAATTACAAAATGTGTTTTTAATTTATAAGGACGGGTTGCACTTAGAGATTTGCTGTGCGAAAGGGGTCACCAATGCAAAAGTTTGAGAACCACTGTGACCGAGAGGAAAGTGGACAGGCTGGCAGTGAGGAATCCAAATCTGTATTCAGATCCACATTTGAGGTTGATCACCCACCTCTGTCAGGAACCCAGCCAAAACCCTTGACCAGGGGTGGCAACCTTTCAGAAGTGGTGTGCCGAGTCTTCATTTATTCACTCTAATTTAAGCTTTCGTGTGCCAGTAATACATTTTAACGTTTTTAGAAGATCTCTTTCTATAAGTCTATAATATATAACTAAATTATTGTTGTATGTAAATACTTTTTTTAAATGTTTAAGAAGCTTCATTTAAAATTAAATTAAAATGCAGAGCCCTCTGGCCCGGTGGCCAGGACCCAGACAGTGTGAGTGCCACTGAAAATCGGCTCGCGTGCCGCCTTCGGCACGCGTGCCAGAGGTTGCCTACCCCTCCCCTTGACCTTTGTAGTGTTCAAAATCCAGACCCAAGCATAGGTCTCCATTTTGTAGGTCAGGCCCATCTCTAGTACAGACCTCACCTTGAACATAATTTAATCTGAAGCAATTTTTAATTTCCTTCATCTTCCAGAGCACTCACTGCCGGATGAGCCTGATGGCCTGTTTCAGTCAATGGCAGTGCAACCTGGCATGGTGGTGGAGCTCATGATATTTGAACACTTGGGGGTTGCAATACTGCAGCTCTGTTATGCACCTATCAAGAGGCAAGCTGGATGGAGAGTCTTGGAGGCCATCCATGTCATCAAGAGACAACCTAAGACCTCACAGAGCAGACATAGGCAACGTGTGATCCCCTGAGGTTGGCCACAGAGTTCCACAGCACAGCCTGCAACACTCTCATCTGTTAACACAGCCCTGATGCCCAAGGCGGTGCAGGTGCTGGTACCCAGAGCGTGACCTTGATCCCAGTGGCCTGGTTACACGGTCTGCAGGATGGAGCATAGAATCATAGAATATCAGAGTTGGAAGGGACCTCAAGAGGTCATCTAGTCCAACCCCCGCTCAAAGCAGGACCAATTCCCAGCTAAATCATCCCAGCCAGGGCTTTGTCAAGCCGGGCCTTAAAAACCTCCAAGGAAGGAGACTCCACCACCTCCCTAGGTAACGCATTCCAGTGTTTCACCACCCTCCTAGTGAAATAGTTTTTCCTGATATCCAACCTGGACCTCCCCCACTGCAACTTGAGACCATTGCTCCTTGTTCTGTCATCTGCCACCACTGAGAACAGCCGAGCTCCATCCTCTTTGGAACCCCCCTTCAGGTAGTTGAAGGCTGCTATCAAATCCCCCCTCATTCTTCTCTTCTGGAGACTAAACAATCCCAGTTCCCTCAGCCTCTCCTCATAAGTCAAGTGCTCCAGACCCCTAATCATTTTTGTTGCCCTCCGCTGGACTCTTTCCAATTTTTCCACAGCTGCATGGCATGCTGGGACCTGCCATCCCTGGAGCCAAAGGGCAACTGGAGACGGGCTATTACGGGATGGCACCTGTAATTTTCATGTGCTCCAGTATTTAAGGATGACTAGTCCTTTGAAGGGAACAGGGCGCCGGTTAAGGTGGCCTGGTCCCCCTTAAGGGGAGCTGAGCGCCAGTTAAGGTGGACCAGGTTCCCCTTGAAGGGGAGCTGAGCGCCAGTTAAGGTGGACCAGGTTCCCCTTGAGGGGCCCAGGCTCTGTTGCGGGGGGAGGCGGACCCGGCTCTCGTTAAGGCGGCTGGGCGCTGGCGGAGGTTTGTTTTTTTTAAGGTGGCCCGGCCGGGAAGCCGCGTGAGCTCGAGGCCCCGCCCGCCGGCTGGTCTCTAGGCTCGGCGCAGGCGCGCTCGCTGTAAGATGGCCGGGCGGGGCGCCGCCATCCCTGCGCAGCTAGCGGGGAGCGCCCGCCCCACGGGCTCCCCCATGGCGGCGGCCCCCGTGGGGGGGGAGGCGGGGGGTAGGGATAGGGCCCCGCGCCCCGTGCCCACTGTCCAGAGAGAAGGTGAGTGAGTGAGGGGCCGGCCGGGCGCCCCTCCCCCGCTCCCCATTGGGCGGGGCCGGAGCCTGGCGGGGAGCAGCCCGACTAGGCAGAGCGAGGCCGGGGAGCCGGGCCCGGGGCGGGCCTGGGGCTGAGGCGTGATAGGGCCCGTACGTGTGAAAGCGAGAGGGCGGAGGCTGCACTGGGGGGAGCCACAGGGGCGATGGGGGGGGGCTGCACTGGGGGGAGCCACAAGGGCGATGGGTGACTGCACTGGGGGAGCCACAGGAGAGATGGGGGGGGCTGCACTGGGGGGAGTCTATGGGGAAATGGGGGCTACATTGGGGCCACAAGGGCGATGGGGGCTGCACTGGGGAGAGCCACAGGGGAAATGGGGGCTGCACTGGGGGGAGTCTATGGGGCTGACCCTCCTGGATACTGCAGTGATACAAAACATGAGACTAGCAATAATAAAAGGGTGGGGGTGTTGGGCTCGGGAAGGGGCTGGCAGAGGAAAGGGAAAGGCAGGAGGTGTTCAAGGGGAGGCTGGAGCAGGGGCGGTTGAACATAAGAACAGCCACACAGGGTCACGCCAATGGTCTGTCTGGCCGTATCCCGTCATCCTGGTTCCAGATGCTTCAGAAGGAGTGAATAGGACAGGGCAATTTACAGTGATCCAGCCCCTGTTGTCCAGTCCCAGCTTTTGTCAGTCAGAGGCTAGGGACACCCAAAGTATGGGGTTGTGTCCCTCTGACCATCTTAGCTAAAACCCATTCACGGGCC
This sequence comes from Chrysemys picta bellii, assembly GCF_011386835.1. Taxonomy (NCBI): domain Eukaryota; kingdom Metazoa; phylum Chordata; order Testudines; family Emydidae; genus Chrysemys; species Chrysemys picta. Next base: position 129,759,647 of record NC_088795.1, on the reverse strand, counting down.
TATCTTTCATCAACTTATCTAAATCTTTTTTTAATCCAATTATCGTTCTGGCTTTCACAATATGCTGTGGTGATGAGTTCCACAAGTTAGCTGTGTGTTTTATGAAGAAGTACTTCCTTATATTTGTTTTAAACGGGCTGTCTGTTAACTTCATTGGCTGACCCGTGGTTCTTGTGTTATGTGAAGGGGTAAATAAGACTTCCTTATTCACTTTCTCCACACCAGTCATGATTTTATAGACTGCTGTCATGTCCTCCCTTTAGTAGTCTCTTTTCTAAGCTGAACAGTCCCAGTCTTTTTAACCTCATATGGAAGCGGTTCCATACCCCTCATCATTTTTGTTGCCCTCCTCTGTACTACTTCCAATTATAATATATCTTTTTTGAGATGGGATGACCAGTACTGCCTGCAGTATTCAAGGTGTGGGCATAGCATGCATTTACGTAGTGGCATTATGATATTTTCTGTGATACTATTTATCTCTTTCCTAAGGGTTTCTAACATTCTGTTCATACGTGTCGACATCCCCTCTACCCGGGGGGGTGCTTGACCCCCTGCCCCCTCCACTCCAGACCCTGTCCCCACTCCACCCCTGTCCCCAAGTCCCTGCCACACCTCTATCCCCCTCTGGTCTGCCTCCGCCCTGCCTCTTTCCACCCCCTCCCTCGAGTGCGCCCCATCCCCACTCCTCCCCTGCCCTCCCAGAGCCGACCTGCACACTGCAAAACAGCTGTTTGTGGCAGGCGGGAGGCACTGGGAGGGTGGGGGAGGAGTGATCAGCGGGGCTGCCGGCAGGGGACAGGCACTGGGGAGAGAATGGGGAGCTTGGCTGCTGGTGGGTGCTGAGCACCTGCTAACTTTTCTCCCTGGGTGCTCAGTCATGGAGCACCCACAGAGTCGGCACCTAGTATTCTGTTAGCTCTTTTGACTGCTGTTGCACATTGAACAGATGTTTTCAGAGGACTATCTACAATGACTCCAAGATCTCTTTTGTGAGTGGTAACAGCTAATTTAGACCCCAGGATAGTTGGGATTATGTTTTCCAAGGTGCATTACTTTGCATTCGTCAACATTGATTTTCATCTGCCATTTTGTTGTCCAGTCACCCAGTTTAGTGAGATCCTTTTGTAACACTTCAGTCTGTTTTGGACTCACTATCTTGAATAATCTTGTATCATGTACAGAGTTTGCCATATCACTGTTTACCTCTTTTCCCAAATCATTTGTGCATATGTTTAACAGCACTGGTCCCAGTACAGATCTTTGGGGGCCCCCGCTATTTACTCTCTCCACTGTGAAAACTGACTATTTATATTCCTATCCTTTGTTTCCTATCTTTTAACCAGTTACTGAGCCATGAGAGGACCTTCCCTCTTATCCCATGACTAATTATTTTGCTTAAGAATCTTGTGAGCAACCTTGTCAAAAGTTTTCTGAATGTCCAAGTACACTATATCCACTAGCTAACCCTTGTCCACTTGTTTGTTGACACCCTCAGAGAATTCTAGTAGATTAGAGAGGCATAATTTCCCTTTTATAAAATCTGTATTGACTCTTTTTCCCAACATATTGTGTTCATCTGTGTGTCTGATAATTCTGTTCTTTATAGTAGTTTCAGCCAGTTTGCCTGTTATTGAAATTAGGCTTATTGGCCTGTAATTGCCAGGAACACCTCTGGAGTCGTCCTCTTTTTTTTTTTTTTTTTTTTTAAATCAACATCACATTAGCTATCCACCAGTCATCTGATACAGAGGCTGATTTAAGCAATGTTATATGCTGCAGTTAATGGTTCTGCAAATTCATATTTGAGTTCCTTCAGAACTCTTGAGTGAATCCCATCTGATGCTGGTGATTTATTACTGTTTAATTTACCAATTTGTTCCAAAACCTACCCTATTGACCTCTCAATCTGGGACAATTAATCAGATTTGTCACCTAAAAGGAATGGCTCAGGTGTGGGAATCTCCCTCTCATCCTCTGCAGTGAAGACCGATGCAAAGAATTCATTTGGCTTCTCCACAACAGCCTTGTCTTCCTGGAGTGCTCCTTCAGCACCTTGATCGTCCAGTGGCCCTACTGATTTATTGGCAGACTTCCTGCTTCTGATGTACTTTAAAAAAAAAAAAAAAAAAGTTGCTGTTAGTTTTTGGGTGGGAGAGGGGTGGGGCAGAAAGGGGGAGGGGAGGTATGGAGTGTTGTGGGGAGGACGAGTCTGGCTGGGGGTGGGAGGTGTTGGAAGAGGGAGTGGTGGTGGTAGTAGAGGGGAGAGGCTGGTGGGGAGTGTTAAAGGGAAGGTGTGGGGGCTGGAGAGAAGAAGAGGCTAGTTGGGGATAGGTATTAGAGGGGACAGCCTTGGGAGTAGTAGCTGGAGCTATGGTGTAGTTGCAAAGCAGAGGCTGAAGGGCTGGGGGCTCTCAGACCCTCCTGTGAGGAGACAGTAACTACACCTAACCACGGTTTACCAGGCCTCTTGGGCTGCGAGAATTTAAATGAGGGAGATTTCAGAAAATAATGCGTGAGATTTTAAATCTCAGTGAAACACGCACAGCAAAACCCTGTGTCACAGGAGAGAGAAATTTCAAACACCGCTTTGAAATCCATTCCTTTAACCTGGGAGTCTCCCTCCTTTCCATGTGAGCACGTCTTGGCAACAGGTATGCGTTTTGGCTCTGGAGCATAGCAAACCTGTAGTGCAGCTAGTGTGTATGTAAATATATACCCTGTCAGGCCTGCCAAGTCTCATTCATTGGGGTAAGGGTGACTCTCTCTTCTCTGTGATGCATTTTAAGCCAGAGTTTGAAGTCTCTCCTTTGTGAGGTTGGATTTTGCTGTATGTTTCAGTGAGACATTTAAAATCTCACTCATTCAAATTCTCACAGTTCGAGACTCATATCTATATTTTATATACTTTTTGGTGATGCCTAATCTATCTTGCAGTGAGATCTACATACTGATCCTGATGCACCCGGTGCATTTGCCTCCCTGTAGACAATTTTCTCATACATGCTATGATATCCATTACCGCACATGGGGGAGGAAAAAAATCTTACTAAGATTAAGAAAATGGCAGAAATGTGGCAGTGCAGTTCCCCTGTGAAATAAAATATTTCCCACCGTGACAGTGTCTAAAAGCAAGTAGCATTTAAAACCTAAGGGAGAAACTAATAACAAACAAGATGTGAATGGGAGGCTGACTTGCATATGTTTTGCTGTAAGTGGAAAGATGCTGTCCTTTCATGAAGCAGCACTGAAGAACACGTATGATATGTAAATAGAGCCAAAGTACTTGACCTTGAGTTCTTAAAAATTACAGAAGGGAGACTACCTGCCAGCTGTAGAGAGTTCGTGAAGCAGTGCACGTCACTGTCCTAAATCTTCTGGAATTTTCTTTAAATCTCAACAACAAATATGAACCAAATTTTGTACATCAGACCTGTGAAATAGAGTCCTGAAGCTTAATCTTGAGGTTGTGGCTTAGGGTGAGAGAACAGTAAAAAAAAATTTTCACCACCTCTTACCATTTGATCGTAGAGAAATTCTCCGGTAGAAAGCATCATGTGTGGTAACATGTAGCTAATCACACCTACTAACATGTAGCTAAACACACACATTACTACCTCATCTTGCCAGAGGTTCAATAGCAGAGATAGTAAATAAGCCTGCCATGTTAGGCTTCATTTATGTATTTATCTACAAAATACTTGCTAGGACATGGAGTACTACAAATTAAAATGGAACTAAAGTCTAAATTAACCAAGTACAGTTAGTGGTGTATAATTGTTTTATTGTTAAATTTCTGAAACTTGCATTAGTGATTAAATTAACAATAGATCACCCCATCGCTAGTGCAAATTAGTACAGGTCTCCTGCAGTGATGAACAGAAATAATAGTGACAAAATGATTCCTTATGAGTAATAAAACTGCTTAAGTATGGGTGTCAAACTGACACTAAGCCCTTTTAAGCAATCAAATTCTTGAAGATGAGCATTTACTTTCTTCAGATGAATACGTTTGGGGAAAGTGGTACAAAGTCCTGTTTTCTCATGTTTGTGGGGTTGGGTTTTTGTTTTTGTTTTTTGGGTAACCGCAAATGCCTTCAATTGAAACTTGGCATTTTATAAACTCATTAGCACCAAAGGTCTCGGGGTGAAACTATGTATTGAAGGTATTCCTCATTTCCAATAGCCTTCTGCACCAGCTACCAGAAGAAGTATTTTAAAAATGCTAGAGCAGGGGTAGGCAACCTATGGCACGTGTGCCAAAGGTGGCACGCGAGCTGATTTTCAGTGGCACTCTCACTGCCCAGGTCCTGGCCACCGATCCGGGGGGCTGTGCATTTTAATTTATATACAACAATAGTTTAGTTATATATTATAGACTTATACAAAGAGACCTTCTAAAAACATTAAAATGTATTACAGGCATGCGAAACCTTAAATTAGAGTGAATAAATGAAGACTCGGCACACCACTTCTGAAAGGTTGCCGACCCCTGTGCTAGAGGTTACTTCTCTGGCGAAAGAGGATTTATTCATATGAACTAGGGAGTAGAGTGTTTAAGGGCCCTCCATTCACTAATGTCCCTTTAAAATGTTAATTTTGCAAACAATACATTCTCACACCATTAAAATATCTCTGTTAGCTGGTATGGGTAACAATAAGAACTAGATTCATGAAAGCTATCTGTTCTTGTCAGCATATATAGTAGGGGCTGCTAGTCATGTGTTTGGACATGAACTAGCCTAAAGGGAGAATGTTAATAGGGCTGTCAAGCGATTAAAAAAATTAATCGTACTGTTAAACAATAACAGAATACCATTTATTTAAATATTTTTGGGTGTTTTCTACATGTTCAAATATATTGATTTTAATTATAACACAGAATACAAAGTGTACAGTGCTCACTTGATTACAAATATTTGCACTGTAAAAAAACAAAAGAAATATGCACTCTATGCATCCGAAGAAGTAAGGTTTTTACCCACGAAAGCTTATGCCCAAATAAATCTGTTAGTCTTTAAGGTGCCACTGGACTCCTTGTTGTTTTTGTAGATACAGGCAAACATGGCTATCCCCTGATAAAAGAAATAGTATATTTCAGTTCACCTAATACAAGTACTGTAGTGCAATCTCTTTGTCATGAAAGTTGAACTTACAAATGTAGAATTATGTACTAAAAACTGCATTCAAAATAAAAGGTTAAATTTTAGAGTCTGCAAGTCCACTCAGTCCTACTTCTTGTTCAGCCAATTGCTCAGACAAACAAGTTTGTTTACTTTTGCAGGCGATAATGCTGCCCTTTTCTTATTTACAATGTCATTTGAAAGTGAGAACAGGCGTTCACGTGGCACTGTTGTAGCTGGCGTCACAAGAGATTTACGTGCCAGATGCACTAAAGATTCATATGTCTCTTCATGCTTCAACCACCATTCCAGGGTACATGCGTCCATGCTGATGACAAGTTCTGCTCAATAACAATCCAAAGCAATGCGGACCAGCACATGTTCATTTTCATTACCTGAGTCAGATGTCACCAGCAGAAAATTGATTTTCTTTTTTGGTGGTTCGGGTTCTGTAGTTTCTGCATCAGAGTGTTGCTCTTTTAAGACTTCTGAAAGCATGCTCCACACCTTGTCCCTCTCAGATTTTGGAAGGTACTTCGGATTCTTAAACCTTGGGTCAAGTGCTGTAGCTATCTTTAGAAATCTCAGATTGGTACCTTCTTTGTGTTTTGAAAGTTCTTAAAATGAACAACATGTGCTGGGTCCTCAGCTGAGACTGCTATAATATGAAATATATGGCAGAATGCAGGTAAAACAGAGCAGGGCACATACAATTCTCCCCCAAGGAGTTCAATCACAAATTTAATTAACACATTATTTTTGTAACAAGCATCATCAGCATGGAAGCATGTCCTCTGGAATGGTGGCCGAAGCATGAAGGGGCATATGAATGTTTAGCATATCTTGCATATAAATACCTTGCAATGCCAGCTACAAAAATGCTATGCAAATGCCTGTTCTCACTTTCTGGTGACATTGTAAATAAGAGGAGGGCAGCATTATCGCCTGTAAATGTAAACAAACTTGTTTGTCTTAGCAATTGGCTGAACAAGACCTGGGACTGAGCGGACTTGTAGGCTCTGAAGTTTTACATTGTTTTGTTTTTGAGTGGAGTTATGTAACAAAAAAATCTACATTTCTAAATTGCATTTTCACGACAAAGATTGCACTACAGTACTTGTTTGAGGTATATTGAAAAATACTATTTCTTTCGTTTATCATTTTTACAGTGCAAATATTTAGAATCAAAAATAATATACACTTTGATTTCAATTACAACACAATACAATATATATCAAAATGTAGAAAAACATCCAAAATATTTAATATATTTCAATTAGTATTCTATTGCTTAACAGTGCAATTAAAACTGAGATTAATTGTGATTAATATTTTTAATCCCAATTAATTTTTTGGGGATAATCGCATGAGTTAACTATGATTAATCGACAGCTCTAATTAATAGCCATGTCAAAGTAAACTTATACAACTGTAGGTATGAATGTCACTTGTGCTGGCACAATTTAATTTGTATAGGAAAAGGGTTCTTCATATGTATATATTTTTAAATTAACAGCAGTTTTTGGGGACCTATTCTGGCATCTGTCCTTCCACAGCCTAAGCCTGAGGTCTTTTATGGCGTTTTAAGGATTCGAGCTCGTACTCTTTTGTTGCTAATTAAACAAAACAATATGAGCTCTAAACAATTTACCTTTTTGGGGATCACAGCCATGACCCCTCTACAGAGAGACAATGTGTGACTTAAGTCAGTATATTAATGTCTTTGCTCTGAACAATTCATCTTCCGTCCTCCCACCAAAACATGTAATGGGCATAAAATGAGAGCTGTTACGCAGTGTTCTACAAGCCAGTCTTCAAGGAGCGCTGAGTATAATGAGTCCTTTAGAAATATTATTTCAAATGCTAGTGAATACAATATCCATCATCTTATAGGAATTCTTACATGCCAGAAGAGCAGAAAACTATATCTAACAGTGTGCACATTGACTTTCATCTTTGTTGAATGTTTGATATCAACAGGAGATACTCCATGTTTCTTTTTTAGTATTGTCATACCTTCTTAGGATATGAGAACCACAAAACAAAATGGTTCTGCCATCCAAAGAAAATAAAGTGACACTTTCAGCAAGAGAAGTAACATGGTCTATTATCCTGCAGTTTTTTTTTAAAACTTATTTGTGCTGTTGATTTTTTGAGGCTGCTTTCGGCAGCTTCATGTGCAATACTAGGATATAACGTTTAGAGTTCATTGTTTCTTTAAGAAGTTGTTAATTCTTGCTGGGACAAACCATGCTGTATGTCCCCTTTTCCAGAAACAATGCATAACTCCTTGCTCGGCAGATATCCAAGAGACAATGTGTGACCCCTGCAATCCTGAGCAGTGTGTTACAGTGAAAGTGACTTGATGCTGACAAGACCTAGACATTTCATTGCTGTGCCAACTTTTTAAAAAAATCTTGTTCGTTTCAATTTGCTTCAGCTGTAATGCACTGATCAGGATATCATTGGTTTGATAGAATATAATGAGCAGAGCTCACTGTGACTTGGAACAGTGTGCGCAAGAGCCAGAGAAATGGAAACAAAAGAACGTGGATTGAAATGACGAGACTAAGGAAAATAGAGGACGAGAAATGGAAACGGCAGAGTCAATCAGAATAACTTCATGGGTAAGAGTAGACTCCTTTAGTTTTGGGGGATGACAATGGCTGATATATTGGGCTTTCATCTTCATTTTCTTTAAAATCCAATATTGAACTTTTGGTGTCTAAGTTGTGCATCACTTCGAAACATTTCAAAGGTGGGTATGGGGGACAAGAGGCTTACTGATGCACACCCTGTCTAGGACAAGTCTTGCCAAAAGCTTGTCCTTTATATGTTAAGTCAAGTATAATACCTTTTCACTGCTCTGTATATTAAGGTGGGCCTAAGACCTGTTCACTTAAGCCACAACGAGCTATAACAGGGTTTGTGCAGTCAAAACCAAACCATGTTATGATCTGGCTTGGCCAGCACCAGTTCTAACAATCCCCACTGAACTCTTGTTTTATCAGTATATAGCAGATTGTAGGCCCTTAACCTGCAAATGCTTGTACATAACTTGCACATGTAGTCTCACTGAAGTCAATGAGACTATGCCTGGGAGTCAAGCACGTGCAAAAGTGTTTGTGGGATTGGGCCTAATTTTGTGCACCATCCTATCTAGGCAACTACCACAAAAGATTTCTCTGTGGTTCACTTTGAAAATATAGAATGGGATTTTTTCAAAAGTACTCTGCATTGGCCTAACTCTGCTTCTATTGAAGTCAACTGAATCTTTACCATTGATTCAGTGGAAGCAGACAGGCCAGTGCTGAGGTCTCTTGAAAATCTCACCCAAATTATCTCATAGCTTCGAAAATGAAGGCAATGTATTGAAATTTCAAGTGTAGCCATTTCAGTTTTATGCTATGCTTTTCCAAGCAACAAAGTACAGTTGTAACATTCCACTTTTTTATAATCTCTTGGGGTTTGAAAAACTTTCACTGACTAAACATATTTCAATTTTCTTAAATAATGAACAGTTTCAGATTTTTCCTCATGGGGGGCACATCCTTTCATCAGCCAGCTGCTGAAGCCCACGTCTATCTAGTTCTGCTTTGTCTTGTCTCTGAGGTACACCGTTTTCTCTTTGACTCCACACTTGAGCTTGCAGCTATCTTTCAAATTGGTCACCAGGATGAGACCTTAAAAATTGAGGTCCTCTCTGTTCTCCATTGTTTAAAAATAAATAAAATAAACCTTTGGCACTTTTCACAGGAATAGGGCATTTGTCCTGATGTGCCTTTAAGAGTTCCCTTTTAACCAGCTGTGCAGTGGCTTGTGTGCATGTTTGGTGCTCCATTGCGTCCCAGCGGTGACTATATTTCGGTAGTGTTGTGTGCCTGTAGTTTGGGATGAAAGGTGTTAAGAAAACATCACTTGATTTTTCTAGCGGTTCTAGTGAACATGTTTTTATGTATGGTTGAGACTACTTTCCCTTCTGCCTCCCCAAAAACAATTACCAAGAAAGAGACTGCTTACAAAAGAGTTTGTTTTCCAGTATTTCCTACAATAGAACCTCTGCCTTTCCTTCTTGCAGTTACTATGAGGCAGCAAATAGAAAATCATGTAAAAATGCTTGTGAAATAAGAAAATCACTTTTGGGGTCAACATCTGCTCTACATATTTGATGAAGTCAATGCATATATATGTTAATGTTGTAGTCCTGACTTTTAATACTATACCTGTCTCTGTGGTATTTGAGAGCAGAAATTGACTTTATCATGTTTTATTGGTGTCTTCAAACTGAAACCCCATTGCCCTCTGCCCAAGGGCTGTATTTGGCCCACAGTTTTTCTTTGCACTCTTCTAGGTTTCTGTACTCTTGCAAGTTATCCTTGAGAATCAGGGAAGAAGAGCTGTTAGAAATAATGAGGTTGAGCACACTTCCTTTTCCTTCACGCTCTGATCAAAAAGCTTCTGCACAAAACTATAGCATGTCTAGAATACAACTTTTCTAATGTTTTAACAACATACTCTCCTATCACCTTTAATCTTACGCTACTCTACCGCAGGGATCGACACTCTGAGATCGATCCACCGGCGGTCGATTTAGCGGGTCTAGTAAAGACTTGCCAAATCAACTGCAGATCGCTCTCCAGTCAACCCCTGTAGTCTACCCCCAACGAGAAGAGTAAGGTACACCCCCTGCACAGTGTAGACCCCGCGGTAACGCGACCTTAAGGTACATTGACTCCAGCTAGGTGAATAACGTAGCTGGTGTTGCATAGCGTAGGACGACTTACCACGGTAGCGTAGACATAGCCTGAAGGGGAGTGGAAATAGACTGTGTACAAAGAGAAATTTTAAAACATCTTGAAGATGCCTATTAAATGACATAATCAGAATTTTCATGGGGATCTCCAAAAGTTTTCTCTAAATCTTAACCTCCAGTATCTGTCCCTACACCTTTGTTAGGACAAAATTAAGAGAAAATGTCTGAACTTTTAACATGTAGCAAAAATAAATTAGTACAGTAATATTTCATAAAGTGCTTTTTTGAGTGCCTGCATATGTCACTGCTTTAATTGCTGTATCAAAGCACTGTGCCAAAGGAGGAACAGACAAATAGTTACAAGGCTAAAATAAATGCAGCAAACCATGCTCCTACAGTGGGGTATCTGAGAACAAGAATTGAATCCTTGTCTCTTAACTCTGTTGCTGGACAGTGAGTCTGCAGTAGGCTATTCAACTGGGCCCAAACTTTCAAAACTGTCCATTTGGGTTTTTGGAGGGGAAGTGGTGGAGATGCCCAATTTAAGCACCTCTTACCCCTCCCTGTATGATAGGGGTGATGATAATGCTAAATCAAAAAGCATTGGGAGTTCTGTAGATGAAAAGCAATATATAAATGCTGAGTCGATGAGTACATTAGTGTGAATTCCTCTTCTTTTGGATGTTGCATTCCCACCCTCATCGAGTGTCTCCATTCTGGTGGTAATTGATGTTCTCCATTATGATCCCGCGACTTCTCGTTACTAGTCGTTGTCAGATTAAAGGTTAATATAAAGTGGTTCAAAAAGTAGAGTCTTCTGCATTCTTTCTAAATGCTCTCAAAGGGCTACAGTCAAGTGGCTTAAGTTGCCTTTAAATTGTTATAATCCACTAGGATCTACACCAAAGGTGCTTTGTATTGCCAGTTTTGGCTTTCGAGCAGTTAACAAACACAGGACCCCTGCACTGCTCATGTTGAATCTACTGGGTGCAGTTTAAGAACATGAATACAAATAGAACAAGGAAGTAAATTAAATGGTTGTTTATTTCAAGCAGTCATAACAGGATATTTGCTTACTAAGTCGAAAAGAACAAAGACTGTTTATTTTACAACTTAAGAATGCTGTTTTCAGACAGCGGAAAAGTAAAAGCAAATTTAAATGATAAAAATGTGTTGATTATGGCCTTATAAAGAGGTGCCTATTATATTTGGGCCCCATACTGTACTTGGTATTACAATCAGGTAGAAAATGTCTTTTTTTTTTTTTTTTAACTGATCATTTTGAAAAATTAAGACACTTCTTATGCAGGTTCCCCCAAAAAGTGTTATTTGCTCTGCTGGTTGACCATCTGCCATTAACTAGTGTACCTCATTGATAGCTTTGGGCACAGTGCTGCTGGTGTATGTACAAGAGCTACTGCTCCCAAGAATGATTGGTTTATTTGAGTATGTATCTGTTCAGGTACAATTGGGTCTCTCCTCTTCATCTGAATTTGTTTCTCACATGATAATGTGTTTGTGATACCACACTTAGCTGCGGTTAATAATTATGATACCCCAAACTAAGGATAATGGGTTCAAGTGGGAAATAATGGATAGTTGCTTGCTGTGGAAATGGGCTTTCAATAAAGATAAAAATAAACATTAGGAGATGAATGGTTATTTAAAGACTTTCATAGTGAATGTCTTTTAATAAAGAATAATGCTTAGAATTTTGGCATACAAATGAATTACATTTATTCTGGGTCTTTAATATGGTAAAGCATAAGGGGATAACATAGCAATAAATATAGTAGAGTTGTCATATAGTCATATTTTTTAAATCCAAGCTTATCTGGGACATGGATGTGCAGTCACCTTTATAAGGATTAGAGAACAATCACTGATGTAAGCATAGCTAAAGTGTTTAGGAAGTCTGTTTTTGCTGTAAAAGGGATTTTCAAAAAGCTTCCAAAATGCTTTAGTAATAAGTTAATAAATTTTCAGCATCTCTGTAATGATTATCAAAGCATAAGATTTGGCTCAGAGTAAGTTTAGAATGTGAATATTTTGTGTCCCAGTCCTGGGTTCAGATTATTATACTTCTCTCTCTGAGTTGGGCTCAGAAGGTAAGATCCTAAATGCAAATAAAGGGAAACAGTAGAATCCAAGGTAGTATGGACAAGTTCTGCACCAAAGAGCAGATGAGCACTGAATTAGTGGGTGGAGTTTTGTTCAATAGATACAAAGGCCTGGTCCACACTAACCCCCCACTTCGAACTAAGGTACGCAAATTCAGCTACGTTATTAATTCGAAGTACCTTAGTTCGAACTTACCGCGGGTCCAGACGCGGCAGGCAGGCTCCCCCGTCGATGCCGCGTACTCCTCTCGCCGAGCTGGAGTACCGGCATCGACGGCGAGCACTTTCGGGGTCGATCCGGGATCAATTTATTGCGTCTAGACAAGACGCGATAAATCGATCCCAGAAGATCGATTGCTTACCGCCGGACCCGGAGGTAAGTGTAGACCTACCCTAAGAGAATGACTTTCTTTCAAGATTACAGTTCTTGGGAAGTGGTATTAAGAAGCGTGTGTGGTTTTTTCCCCATTGTACACTTCTTTTCTTTGCAAACTCCATCCTTGTAAATATGCTTAATGTTCCCTCAGCTGCCATTCATTATCAATTATCCCTGACTGTGCAACAAGTAAAAACTATATTGACTTTGTACCTTCTGTCCTGGGAATATCTCTTTGTTAGCGAAAATTCAGACTATTTTAATTGATTCTTTAAGAGATGTGCTAAATAAGCAAATGTCTTTGCTAAGCACTTGTAGTCTCCACAGGCCACAGCCCACATTAAAGATGAGGATGGCTACAATCTGCTGTATTTCATGCCAATAAATCTGTCAGTGTGGTCATCATTTGTACGTGAGACACTTCATTGCCAATAGCACATGCAGCAGATTTTTTAAAAATCCATCTGTAATTAAAAAAAAATACTGTTTTTTAAAAAGTATAAAATATCTAAGGACTCATGTGGATGCGCTCTGATCTATCTGAAATGTTTGGTTTTAGTCCATTTCCTAGCAAAGAAGTGTCCATCTTCTCACAACCATCAGGGAAGTCAAATAGGCATCTTTCTGTGTAGGTCTCTAAACCAGCTGAGTTTCATCTCCTGAGTTCTTAGGCTGGAAGAAACGGAGCTTTCAGCTCTTTTACTTATGTATTGACATTCTTGAGTAGCCAAGCAGTGCCTAGTGTGCAAACACTGGTATCTGTATTTGAATTTGGAAGAGATTACAGAACACTTCTGATCTTCAGAGCACTTACTCATTGGTTTTTAAGACAAAGAATTTAATCAGAGAGAATGATTTGGACTGAAAAGAATAATGCGAGGAATTTGAGTTACATTTACTCCCAAAACTAGGATAATTCTTTTCCCTTAGCGTTGATCTGGTTGAAGATCTCAAAGGAATCTTTGAAATTAATATGAATTAGCCTGATCTCGCCCTCATGAGGTAGGTAACTATTTTTCTCATAGTACAGATGAGGAAACACATTTTTAAGCTTAAAGTGAGGCACCTAAATATAGTATGAATTTAGATTAAAAAATTAGTTGCTGTTCAAAAAGCTTTGCCCAAAATAAAGGTGACTTACCCACAGTAACAAATGTGTCGTGGAGCTGAGACTAGAACCAAGTTGTCCTGATGAAAGTCCTGTACTTTAACCACAAGACAATTGTTTCTTTTTAGATACAACTGAGTTCTGGTTTAATTTACCCTATTGTATCCTCTTTTGCATATGTATTGCATATTGTATAGTACATCACACTCTGGTGTGAAATGTCTTGCTTTTATCCTGTTGTCACTAATGCACAGAACAGCATTAACACACCAAAATTTATATTTAAACACTATCCACTAACATATACTGATGTTTAGTAATCCATTATTAAAACAGTTAGTAGTCATGGTAGTAATTTGGATGGTGTGATTGGTAATGGGATCTGGAGCATTTCACCTCCAGATCATAGTTCAAAACATGGTCAGAATGGACAAAAATCTCTTCAGTTTAGGACTGTTCAGAGGCCCGTGTGAAATGAGTTGTTTATGGTCCACAATTATTCTGGTCTCAGTACCAGGAGTTTACATTGTAACAGGCACTGTTTGTTAGCATTCTCAACAAGTGCTTCAAAGTTTTCAAAATATAAACTGCCCATAGAATATATGCTTCAAAGCAACATACTTTACAGCTGGCCCCAATAAGGTCCAGTTAAACTCGCTTCACTGCAAGCTTTGCCTTAGGAAGCACAACAGGGTTTGGTCCAGTGGGTTCTCCTTATTAATGTAAAGATGCATTTTTCAGAGTCATAAATAACTGACTTGCATGCCAAAAATCTGAGCCTGGGAATGTATATTAATTGAGCCATGGCAGCACTTGTTTCTCTGGAGTCATCACAGCACGATTGTTGTGTGTCAGCCTTTAAGAGCCCTTCCTTGTGATTAGCGTTAACATGTCAGAATAACAGGGAAATACAGAGCAGACTTTCAATAATAGTGAATTGTAACAAGCTGGCTCCATCCTGTGCTCCTGGATTGCTTGACTTCACTGTCCCTACTCTTTGGGATGTTTTTTGGGTGCTTTTCCCCTGCTGTTTCCACTCTCTGGAACAGCTTTCTTACCTCTCTGCTTCTTCTGAATCCATCTCTAGATTCATCTCTTTTCTCTGCTTTAGGACCCCAACCCTCTGTAATAACTTATTTGGGGAACTTGGGGTTTGAATTTATAACATTTGATTAGTTTCAGCTGTTCTACTGAAATGCACAAATATCCGACAATTAGTCGTTACATAATTGAACTAACACTTGGATATTTTTTTCTTCCTACGTGTGAATTTCAATTCTTTTGACACAGCTATATTCATTTTGATATATAAAATAATACCAGTAAGCACCCATTTAGTGCTTTAGATCTCCTTATGATGAATTCAGATGCGTAACAGCAAAAGCAGTCACTAGATAGGTTTGGGCAATCTATCTAAATATATTTGAATATAGCGAGAGAATCAAAACTCTCAATTATTCCCTCATTTCTCCCACCAGCCGCCACCTCCAGCAAAACAGGCGGATTCTGTAATTACTGCCCAATTGAAGTCATCTATATCAACAGAACGGGTATGGCATGGGTAAGCTTCCTTCCCCCTGCTGCTCTGGGCTCTGAAACACAGCAAGGTGGGTTGGTCTCAGAGCCTAGGCTCCAGTGCAAGCCCAAATGTCTACAATGCTATTTTTAGCCCTGTAGCACAAGCCCAAGTCAGGTGACCCAGACTCTGAATCTCGCTGCCCATGGGAATGTAGACCCACAGTTACCTTATGCAATCCTGTGTTCTCTAACTGTCACCTTTGTCTTCATGCCCCTTCCATTGTGTTGTACACCCATGCATTGTGTTTTAAACAGGAGAAAGGACTGTTTCTTATGTTTGTACAGCACCCTGCACAAAGAGGCTGTAATCCTGATTGGGGTCACTAGGACTGCTGTAATACAAATCACACACTGGATTGTTAACTCTGCCTTTATGTGGGCACATACATTGATGCAGTCAAAACTTTTTCTCAGGCATTAGCCAAAGAGGCTCATCTAAACATCTTTTTTAAAGTCCCTAAATACGGTCACTCTAACCTGTCACTCCAGATCCTGTGACTTCTAGTGGCAATGGTAACTGATCTTACCAGCTGTAATTGCAGTGTCAGAAGATGTTTGGGTTCAGCTACATATTCAGGAGTTACAGTGAAGTTATACAGATATACTTCTGATTCATTTGTGAAGGGGCAGTATAGGAGATAGGCTGAGTTCTGTAGTGACCAAATATAGTAAGCCCTAAAATCACAGGGAAGAATTACTGCTTTGTCTCCTCAGAGTACTGCAGAGTATCACTAAGATCAGAACAAAATCAA
The DNA here is from genome assembly GCF_011386835.1 of Chrysemys picta bellii. Classification (NCBI taxonomy): domain Eukaryota; kingdom Metazoa; phylum Chordata; order Testudines; family Emydidae; genus Chrysemys; species Chrysemys picta. Next base: position 129,743,837 of record NC_088795.1, on the reverse strand, counting down.
TGGTCTATTTCCTAAGGGTATTGAAGATAAATTGGTTAATGACCGCGAGGATCTCCAAATCTACTAATTAAATATCATACATAAACACATGGAGTGAAATTCCAGCCCCATTGAGATCAACGGCAAAACTCCCATTGATTTCAACAGGGTCAGGATAGTACCCTGGGATAGGAAGATGATGATTGGAAGAAACTTACCCTTCTTTACTTTGTCCCCCACTCCCTTACTCCCAATATTGTTGATCATTAATATTTTCCACTTCTATAGCACTTCCTTTGTGAGCATTTCAGTAGACTTTACAAAACACTGAGTCTCACTGCCCCTGTTTGAGGGATAGGTGAGTAAACATTACAATCTCCATTTTACAGATGGTGAAACGGAGACAGAAACTTAAATGACCTATCCAAGGTCACATAACAAGTCAGTAACAGAGCAGGTAGGAAATGCCATGCCAGGTCAGGCCAATTGTCCAGCTAGCCCAGTGTCCTGCTTCTAACAATGGCAAGTGCTTCAGAGGAATGTGTAAGAAACTTTATAGTGGACCATTATGGAATAACCTATCAAGAGGGGAAGTTTCTTTGTAACCCCAGTCAGCTACTGATTGGCTTGTGCCCGAAAGTAGGAGCGTTTATATCCCTCCTACACTTTGTTTTCATCCTATTTAATGAAAGTCTGGATGTTCTCATTAGAAATATAAATGTCTAATAAATGAGGACCAACTGCTTGGTGGGGAACAATCATTTGTCTGTTTTGTGAGGAAGAATCTTCTTTAAATGACAAAATGTTAGTTCAGAGCGATCTGAGCCCATGCCCTGGAATGCTTCACAAAGCTTTTGTGGTCATGGACAAAATATTGAGTTCAAAATGGCAATCATGCAGGGCTGCCATTTTGAATTCAGTATCTCTGTAATGTTTTTCCTTAACGGTGCTGTCTGAAGCAAAGGTGGGCAGTTTGGGTTTTTTAAAGTGTATTTAGGACAGAAGCCCTCTGTGTACTCTCCGACAGAAGAGGTTCAGTATAGGCAGTGGCAAGGCATGGTTCCCCACTCTGCCACCACTGTGCGTCAGTAGCATTCTTGTGGGATTGCTGAAAGGAGATGAGGGTACATTCATGCTCCGGCCCATTCAGTTCTGGCCATTTCTGCTGGGAATGCGAAAAGGAATGACAATGCATTGGTTTTGTGATGTGCCCACTAAGAACTGAACTAAGATTGCATAGGCCACCCTGAAGAGCCTTACCGATGTACTGGCTGGATTAGATTTCAGTGGAGCTGCAACCACTCCTGAATTTTGGTCTGTATGTTTTTATTGCATGATCATGTTACACACTGGATAGTGGGGTGTATTACTGGGGAAATATTTTGCTTAAAAATGTGTGTTGACACAAAGCTAAAATATATTTCATATGCTTAAAGCCAAAACCTTTCAGATTTAGGTTCCTAAAGTTCAGCACCAGGAAATGGCTCAATTTTTTTTTCAGACGTACTGAGCATCTACAGCTCTGACTGACTTCAGTAGGAGCTGCAGGTGCTCAGTACCTTTGAAAATCAGGCTGCTTAAGGCGTTGTCTGGTTTAGGAGAAGTGGGTAAGGTTATGTTGGGCTTAGCTAACCCATTTCCTAATATAGATGCATGTTAATGCCTTTGGCTCAATTTCAGCAGGTCAGGTTACTAAGCTAAAAGTGTTACTGTGCATCTACAGTGTATATAAAGGGGTGGGGGGGAAACTGAGTTTGTCAGGTTTAGCAAGCTCATATCCGCTAAGTCGGATCTAGACTTAACCTTTTCTCTCTAGACAAAGCTTATTTAGGGGCCAATCTTTAGGCAACAAGGTTAAAAAAAATCATTGGCCTAATTCTACAAAACAATCAGACCATTCAGCTATCTGGCAAAATGAGCATGACAGTTTGCCAGCCTAGTTTGAAAACCTGCTTGCCCAGATTTACCATATAGATACTATTTTTTAAAATCCCATTAAAAATATTACTTGCAACTTTGCATGCTATATATCCCCCTTTCCTCTTGTTTTGTTCTTAAATTCCTGACTTTTTGCCATGCTTCACATATCAGAAGTTTGCAGGGGGATAATGATTAATGCTACTCAGTTTCTTGTAACAGAATGCAAAATGCTGATCGTGGGAATTTGACGAATGCAAGGTCATGTGCATGGGAAAGAATCATTTGAACTACCTATGTATGTTGCTGGGTTCTAAATTAGCTATGATTAGTCAAAAACAAGACCTATTTGTCATTGTGGGCAACTCAACATAAATCTCTGCTCACTGTGCAGCAGCAGTCAAAAAAGTAAAGAGTAAGCAGATGTTGCCAATTCTTATGATCGTATCAGAAGACTCATGATATTAAGTGTCTCTCCAAAAGCCTTGCCTCCTTGTCATTTTATTAGTTGAAAATCTCAACTTCCATTTGAAAAAAAAAAAAAAGTTTCTAGCCGTCATGGTGTGAAGAATGTGAACCCTACCTAAAGGCTCAAAAAACCAAAGATAATGAATTTATTATTTGTTTAAAATAATGGTACTTACATCAGTCTTATTTTTTTTTAGCTCAACTCTTTTTTGGACACTTGGGGTTGGCAATACTACAAATATTAAGATGTGCAAACAACAGAAATAGAAAATAATACAGAGAACATTATGCCATTATATCAATGTATTCTCACCTGGATTCTGATTACCCTATTAGAGAAAAGAGAGAGCTAAAATAGGAGAGGGAGGAGATGTCTGGAAAGCAAAAACAAAATTGATCAAAAGTATGGAAACTTCTAAGAAGAGATTGGAAAGATAGGAACTACTAAGAAAGGAGGGATTTAAGATGTGACATGATAGAGGTATAGAAAATAAAAAATGGTATCGTCTGGGTGTATCATGTCCTACTATTTATTCTTTTACATAATACAAGAACAGGGGGACACTCATTGAAAATGAAAGGCAACATTTAAAACTGGTAAGATTTTTTTCTTTTTTAAGGCACAGTTAACCAGAGGAAGTCATTACCACAAGATATCATTGAGGACAAGAGCATAGCAGGATTCAGAAAAGGATTAGAAATGTTCTAAGAGAAAACATAGGAATTAGACCAGTGGTTTCTCTAATCCAATATTTATTTCTGACAAAGGCCTGTACTAGCTGCGTTAGAGGAAGATGCAAGAAACTCTGCAATGAGCAGTTGTGGTATAACCTACCCATATAGAAAGCTTCCTAATCTTCATTGGCTTATGGGAATTTTTTGTCCTGAAACACACAAACCTTCGGGCTTCAGGGATAAACAAGTGACTGACAGCTAGAAAAAAATCTTCTATTGTAGGTTATTTCACAATTGGCCATTACAATGTTTCTTGCACCTTCCTGTGAAGTATTTGGTTTTGGCTACTGTGAGAGACAGGATACCAGAATAGATGGACCACTCATCTGATCTGCAAAAACAACAAGGAATCCTTGTGGCACCTTAGAGACTAACAAGTTTATTTGGGCATAAGCTTTCATGGGCTAGAACCCACTTCATCCTATGCATGGAGTGGAAAATACAGGAGCAGGTATAAATACATGAAGAGATGGGAGTTGCCTTACCAAGTGTGAGGTCAGTCTAATGAGGCAATTCAATTAACAGTAGGATACCAAGGGAGGAAAAAGCAACAGAGGGTCCTGTGGCACCTTTGAGACTAACAGAAGTACTGGGAGCATAAGCTTTCGTGGGTAAGAACCTCACTTCTTCAGATGCATCTGAAGAAGTGAGGTTCTTACCCACGAAAGCTTATGCTCCCAGCACTTCTGTTAGTCTCAAAGGTGCCACAGGACCCTCTGTTGCTTTTTACAGATTCAGACTAACACGGCTACCCCTCTGATACAAGGGAGGAAAAATAACTTTTGTAGTGGTAATGAGAGTGGCCCATTTCAAACAGTTGACAAGAAGGTGTGAGTAACAGTAGGGGGAAATTAGTATGGGGAAATTAGGTTTTGTAATGACCCATCCACTCCCAGTCTTTATTCAGGCCTAATTTGATGATGTCTAGTTTGCAAATTAATTCCAGTTTTACTGTTAATTGAATTGTCTCGTTAGACTGACCTCACACTTGGTAAGGCAACTCCCAACTTTTCATGTATTTATACCTGCTCCTGTATTTTCCACTTCATGCATCTGATGAAGTGGGTTCTAGCCCACAAAAGCTTATGCCCAAATACATTTGTTAGTCTCTAAGGTGCCACAAAGACCCCTCGTTGTTTTTGCTGATACAGACTAACACGGCTACCACTCTGTAGTCTGATCTGGTATGGCAATTCCTGTGTCCTAGTCATTTTTTTCTTGAAACAATATCCAAGTTTAATCAAGAGGGGAAGCTGACTAGTCCTAGTCTGTGTCCTTTTGGAAGTTTGACATTGCTACAAAGAAAAACTGAATAGGATTAGTCAGTTTCCCTTTGCAGCATTTTAATAGCAAAGTGAAATTAACAACACATAATAGCACGTCATTGCTTGTGTGCATACTGCTGAGTGGTAGGGTGACTAGCAAGAAGCATCAGTAAATTGTATTGACCCCAACCCTCTCTGAAAGGGGAATGAACTAGATCAATTTATAGCCCTCTTCCACCTTTAATTTTTGTTGTTCTTATCTGTGAGATAAGGACTGTAAATGGACCTGTCTCAATGCTGACTTTGATTTGCTGCACTCCATTCATTCTCTGATTTTAAAAAAAGTACATGTGTTTAAGAATGCCATTTATAGTGTAACACTTCTTGGCAATCACCAGAGGGAAATGTTCATCTGCTGTTCCCCAAGGTGCTTATAATGTAAGATTAAAGTTGGTTGACACCAGAGAGTAGCCAGCTAGCAGGTGTTAGGTGTTTGCCAGCACAAGAAGGGGGACGCATACAGTGTACCTGATATGCAGTTACTTTTCTCGGGTGACCCTTAGGTTATGTCTACACTACAGCAACACAACTATAGTCTTTCCATCGCTGTAGATAATCCACCCTTGTGAGAGAAGGTTGCTAAGTTGACGGAAGAATTTTTCTGTCAACCTAGCTGTGTACACCATGGCGTAGGCCGACTTAACTACATTACACAGGGGTATGAATTTTTCACACCCTTGAACGACGTAGCTAGGTCAACCTAAATTTTAGGTGTAAACCAGGCTTCCGTGTGATTGTTTTTAGGACTGAGAAGCCTAAAAATCATACACTTACTTCTGTGTTTAGCTGAAAAGGGCAATCTAGGAATAAGCAGAGCCATAGAAATTATAAATGGAAAAATACCAATAGTTCAAACTCCAATTTCTTGAAACATGACTATGATACAGTCTTTTGCACGTTAAAAAAATCATACTAACTGATCCGCAGTCTTTGTGATTAGGGTGGCTGTCATCTTATGCTCCCAGAAGGATGGCAAGAGAAAAGCCATTTTAGTGTCATGTAATAATGTCCATTAATTTTGTGCAGCACTTAGATACCATGACTGTAGGCACTACCATAAAAATCTAACCGATGTATTGAGTTTGATGTACTCATTCAGACTTTTACAAGATAGTTGAATTGCTTGTAAACGCTGAATTGAAGTTGAGAACTCAAGCAGAAGTCCTACGTTTATTTTTTGACTTTTTTATCCCACTGAAGTCAATTGGAGCTGCTAAGCACCCAGCGCTCTTGGAAAAACAGGCCATTTATTCTCGGATGTGGGAACTTCCGCATTCATTTTTGAAAATTTTGACTACAGTATTTTTTAGGTGCTTTTACTATACTAATGGTAGCACATAGAGTCAGACCTTTTTATATAGTCGGTATGCTTTGAAATGATAGAAGAATCTAGAATAAGAAAAGCGATGGTAACAAAATTCTACTTTTACACAGACCCCACCTCGAATTGCATTGACAAGAAATAAAAAATGCCCATTGTAAACCAGCATCTGTGCGGTTCAGGCAATGCACAGTTTAAGTACTATGGTTAAGATTTTCAAAGCAGCCTGGGGGATTTAAATTTTCCATTAAAACTTGTGGAAGATTTGTGTCCCAATCCCCTGCACTGTCTTGAGAATCTAAACACATATCTTTAAGAAGTGACTGCCTATTAATAGTACTTCTTGTTGGACTGGAAGCTCAGGAGACCTGCTATTCCTTATAAAACCAAATATCAAATCAGCGTTTGCTTTTTGTAGGCGTACAATGGTAAAAGATAACTTTATGGCATCCTGTTAATTGTTTCAACTCTGTTCCCTGAAACCACCAGAGCCGTATTCCCTGCTGCTAACACTACAACATTTCTTTTGCTTTTGCACTCCATGTCAGGATTCATAGGTGTGCTATAGAAATATTTGACAGCACATTTTTGCATAGTTTTTTTCTCTGCTAAGAAATCTGTGCAAGGTGGATCTACGGTCATGAGACCATATTTACAATTAATGTTCTTGAGTGGGTCAGGAAAGATTGTCTGAGTTTCCCTGTTCAAAACAAGAAATATTGCAAACATTTTCCAATGGCAAATAAGGCGGCCATTGCCCATGGCAATAGTAGCACATGTGTTCCCTTACATTCCAATTCAGTTTTTTTAAAAAGAGTTCTCCATATATATTTCCCCAGTGTAGACCTCCCCTTTACTGTTCAGTGCTCTTGCTAATTATGCAGGATAAGGGGCTTTCCTTTACGCAAACTGATCCAGTTTTGTTGAAAGTTCGTAACTTACGTAGATTTAGGTAGGCTTGTACTAAAGCACAGAGCTGAGAATCATGAAATTTTGGCTCTCTTCCCAGCTCTGAGTTGAACTTCTTGTGTGGCTCGGAGCAAGTCATTTTACACTCTCCATTTGACAGGGATGAGACTAAATACATCATGAATCTCCGAGTGTTTTACAGTCACTGGATGGATCGTGCTAGAGAAATGAAAAGCATGATTAGAATTAAGCATCTGGCCAATGTAACTCATGAAAAGTGTTTGAAAATAAAGTTTGTATTTGGAAATAATATTTTTGAGCCAATGACTGGTGCTGGACATCTTGCTGAAAAGCAACATTTGTCACATAGTCATTGTGGGAACCCAAACCAAGAGGCTGTAAGGGCCACATTTTTAAAGGTCCCTGCGCATGAGTTGCAGTTATAGATCAACCAGTAGTTGTGTGCAAGTCAGGGCTGTACATGTGCGTAGATAAAATAATAAAGATTTGTGCGTCTGCAAATCCCCACGTTGTGCGAGTGCATCAAGACTTGTGGTAGAAGGTTTTCTTTGGATGGTTAAACTGATGTAAAAGCAGCATGCAAAGTGGTTTTATAGTCCCATGCTTCAGGCTTCCATTCTGTAGGAGCCACAAATGGTGTCCCTTTTCAGTGAGATGACTGCAAGTGTCAGTTCATTCCTACGTTGTACTGCTTGTACTTAAATGCATGCTTGATTAATAGAAGTGTTTGAATGTGTCTAAAAACACTCTTTTCTAATGGGGGTATTTTGTATGCACAGATAAGCTAATGACTCTGTTTTCCCTAGCGTTAGCAGAGGGAATATCATTCAGAGCAATAAAATGTTCATAGCCCAGGGATCCCAAACTTTTTCAAAGTGTGGACCACCATCTAACAGAGAGCATCTCATAGACCTGACACCTCCCCTACCGTTGGTGGTCACACAGGCCATCTGGCGATCCACATGGTCCTTTTCATCCCCTGTGCTCCTGGACATATTACCTGGCGCATTCCTTTCTCATGCTCTCCTGGATGTTCCTTTCCTGTTGCTGAATAGCAGTTCCACTGGTGACTCCAATCCCCAAGGGCCATTTCCTCCTCCTACATGTATGAGAGCACCCCTTAGTGGAGACATTAAAACTTGCTCTTGTTCTTTGCTTCAGTCTCCTCACTGGGATCTTCAAGACCCTGCCAATTCAGTGCCTGGCAGTGTTTCCTCTCGTTTCCTCCTCTCCTCTTCCCAAACATCCCTCCTAACTGCACTTGTTATTCACTTCCATGTTTCCCTTTAAGGGCTTGTTGACACAAGAAAGTTGCCTGGGTTTAAACTGAGGTGTGAATTTAAGCTCATTTATTTAAACCAATGCACACCCCTATGTGGACACTCTTACTTCATTTTAAGAGTGGCTTTTTTTGGTTTAGTCTAAGAATTTATCTACACTTGAAAATTAATTTGGATTAAGTGTGAATTTCAAGCACAGTCAACCTTGGATTAAGCTAAATGGGAATAAGATACTCTGGGACAAGTGTCCACACATGGAACAGCTAATGTGCTTTAAATTCACACCATACCTTGATTCAAATTTACTTTCAAGTATAGGCCACCCTAAATCAACGAGCGTTAAACTAAACCACAACAAACCTCTCTTAAACTGAAAAAAAGCATTCACATAGGGGTTTGCCTCAGTTTAACTAAATCAGTTTAAAAACCAATTTAAGGTAAACTAGTGCAACTTTTCTTGACAAGACCTCACTGCCTTCCACTTTTCATGTGTCTAGCCACTTCCTCATCGTCCTTCAAATCTCCTTTAAAACGCACTTCTTTTGCCAAGCCTTCCCACACTGACGGTGAAATTCATCCCTGTGCAGAGGGCTAGCACAGGACCTGTGTACTACATCAGGCCTATTTAGGGCCTGTTCCCATCCCTTTCCTTTCAAACTGTTTCTAATCCATCTGAACTGGACTCTATGCCCTCAGGGCAGAATCTTTGCTGTCTCTTGATTTTTATAAGGTCCAAGTACACTTATGGTTTTCTATAACTAATACCTTGAAAGTCCACTAGAGCCGCAGTTTTGTGGATGAGATGGTTTAGGTAGCTTTGCAGTAGTCCTTTGAAAACCTAACCAGGCTCTATGTGATTTCTTGCTTTAATATATCACAGTTCAGTGAATGGACGTTTGTTTCATCATCTTGCATTGGATGTAAATATGTGAACATCAACAGCGGCTGATATGTCTCTTAAGTAAAGAAATGAAAATCTTTCTCGTCCTAGTTACTGACTGCTCCTCTCTTTAACCTTTGATTTTAGGTGGTACATTGGATGAGGCGACGAGAAAAGATCTTTTCACAGACACCTTCTGTAAAGTGTGCGGGGCTGTGCTGCAGTTTGAGTCACAAAGAATTTCACATTACGAGGTAAGCCATAAGTGTATGTCAGTATCCTCCTACATAATGCTACCTATATTTTTTCAATGACAATTGCATTGCATGTGGGTCACTTACGGCTTTTTGTAGTGAGTTATCCAAGACTCATCATCCTGGTTGGATGGTGACCAGAGTTGCATACTGTGACCATTAGGCTCAGTTACAGTTAGTACACATGTTCTAAGTAGATCACATAGGACACAGTGAACTATAAATCATGCGGAAGGCTTTTAGTCGTGGAACTAATAAATATCTTGGGTGAATACTTTATATGTCATAAAGTGTACTTTGCCTTTACATGGGATCCTGTGTCTGTACAGAGGTTCCCAGGCACGAGCATTTTTTCCAATTTCAGCCAAAGCAATACGATCTCTTCACGCTCAATCTTCACAAGTTAAAGAAGTTCAGAATGTGTACTGCCTTGGGAGTTCATTATTGTTATCTACAGTAGAAACTAAGGACTTGCTCCAGCAAGGTGCCGAGTTCCCTTAACTCCTGTTCACTTCAGTTGGAGTCAAAGACACTCAGCACCTCATAGGGATCAGGCTTCAGCATGAGTTTCTCTCTTTTGGGATATGTCTTCACTGAAGAAAAAAAAAAAGTGTGTTAACTTGAGTTAAAATAGCAATGAAGACGTGGCAAGTCAGCTTTTCACTTGGGTTAGCAATTCAACTTAAAGCCTTCAGGGGAGCTTGAGGTTGAACTCGAGCTGCTAACCTGAGTTAAAAACAGAGTTGCTGTGTCTTCACTGCTATTTTAACCCAGATAGTTAACCTGAGCTAAGAACACACCATTGTTTTGTTTTTTGCAGTGCAGACATATGCTTTGTTGAATCTGACCTCAGCTGAGGATGCAGATAATATCCTAATGACTTCACCATTACAGGGGAAAGGCTATTTTCCATACTGATAGTATTTTGAATCAGTGTTTTAGCCAGTATCAAACTTGTGTGTAGCAACATCTCGTTCTCTTTGGTGGCACTGTATGGGCAACCTAGGATTTCTCCTCTGAAGCTTTCTTTGACAGGGTAACAAGCCTTGTGGATGAGGGAAGCAGTAGATGTGGTATATCTTCACTTTAGTAATGCTTTGGATCCTGTCTCACGTGACCTTCTCATAAACAAACTAGGGAAATGCAATCTAGATGGAGCTACTATAAGGTGGGTGCAAAACTGGTTGGAAAACCGCTCCCAGAGAATAGTTATCAGTGGTTCATAGTCATGCTGGAAGGGTATAATGAGTGGGGTCCCGCAGGGATCAGTTCTGGGTCTGGTTCTGTTCAATATCTTCATCAATGATTTCGATAATGGCATGGAGAGTACACTTATAAAGTTTGCGGACGATACCAAGCTGGGAGGGGTTGCAAGTGATTAGGAGGATAGAATTAAAATTCAAAATGATCTGGACAAACTGGAGAAATGGTCTGAAGTAAATAGGATGAAATTCAATAAGGACAAATGCAAAGTACTCCACTTAGGAAGGAACAATCAGTTGCACACATACACAATGGGAAATGACTGCCTAGGAAAGAGTACTGCGGAAAGGGATCTGGGGATCATAGTGGACCGTAAGCTAAATATGCGTCAACAGTGTGACAATGTTGCAAAACATCAAACATAATTCTGGGTTGTATTAGCAGGAGTGTTGTAAGCAAGACACGAGAAGTAATTCTTCCACTCTACTTCGCGCTGATTAATTAATGGAGATATCCCATCTCCTAGAACTGGAAGGGACCTTGATTAGGCCTCAACTGGAGTATTGTGTCCATTTCTGGGCGCCACATTTCAGGAAAGATGTGGACAAATTGGAGACAGTCCAGAGAAGAGCAACAAAAATGATTAAAGGTCTAGAAAACATGACCTCTGAGGGAAGATTGAAAAAATTGGTTCTGTTTAGGCTGGAGAAGAGAAGACAGAGAGGGGACATAATAGTTTTCAAGTACATAAAAGGTTATTACAAGGAGGAGGGAGAAAAATTGTACTTCTTAACCTCTGAGGATAGGACAAGAAGCAATGGGCTTAAATTGCAGCAGGAGCGGTTTAGGTTGGTCATTAGGAAAAACTTCCTGTCAGAGTGGTTAAGCACTGGAATAAATTGCCTAGGGAGGTTGTGGAATCTCCATCATTGGAAATTTTTAAGAGCAGATTAGATAAACACCTATCAGGGAAGATCTAGATAATACTTAGTCCTTCCATGAGTGCAGGGGACTGGACTAGATGACCTCTCGAGGTCCCTTCCAGTGCTATGATTCTATGATTAATAAATATTATTATACAAACAGTCTTTGTCCAGTTGTGATTCTCTTGCTATATCAATACAATCTGTAAGTATGAAAGCAGCTTTTCATAGTTTCAGTTAACCAGCTTTTAACCTATTAAATAAGTGCCATGTTAATTTTATATTCTAGTTTTTTAATGAAAATGTTGTAAAAGTCTATCAACATTATTATCTTTATCAGCCAAATTTGTAATCTCATCTAAAAAAGTTACCAAGTTAGTTTGGCAATATATACTTTCCATAACACTATGTTGGTTGGCGTTAATTATTACCCTCTGGTAATTCTTTATTATTCAAGTCCCATATGAGCAGCTCCATTATCTTGCCAGAGATCAGTGTCAGACTGACCGGCCTGTAATTACCCAGGTTATCCGATTTCCCCTTTATAAATATTGACACAATATTTGCTTTCTTCTGGAACTTCTTCCTCAGTGTTCCAAGAATTATTGAAAATCAACACTAACAGTTCAGTGAGCTCTTCAGCCAGCTCTTTTAAAACTTTTAGATGCAAGGTATCTGAGCCTGCTCATTTAAAATGTCTGACTTTAGAAGTTGCTGTTTAACATCCTCCTGAGATACTAGTGGAATGGAACGAGCGTTATCGTATGATATGACTATATCATCTGCTTTTTCCCAAATACGGAAATAAGATTTGTTGGACATTTCAGCCTTTTCTGTATCATTATTGATAATTCTACCATTTCCATCTAGTAATGGACCAGTACATTTTTTTAGGATTATCTGACCCTGAGCATGTGAACAAGACCTACCCACCAAACATCTGAGAGGATTATCTGAACCACCTCAGAGCATCAGTGTCTTGTCTCCAGCTATGGCCCATCCTTCATGCTTCAGAGGAAGGCAAAACAAAAAACAAACAAAAAGGCCCCAATCCAGAATACATCTGGCCAATTGTGATACAGGGAAGAGGGGGAGGAGGATTCCTTCCTGACCCCTTCAGGTAACCATCTGAAGCCTTGAAGCATGAGATTTAGATTATAGTCATTGTCTTAATGCCAAGCTGCAAGTGTTATGAGCATGCTGAGGGCAGTGCAGAGCTTTCTGTTCTGTCCGTGGACCATGAAGGAAGGGAATGAACAGGGGGTTTCTCAGATTTTGACAAAGCAAATCTTAATCTCTGGGTAAGTCAGCACATGGGTTCTTGTTAATGGAGTAGGAATTTTTCTCTTTCCAGGGCAAAAAGCATGCTCAGAAAGTTCGCCTTTATTTTCAAATGCGCAGTGAGCAAGATGACGGACAAGAACCTGGCAAACAGAAGAGACCAGATTGTGTGACCTTTCAGGTGACGTTTCCTCTTCAGATCTCTGGCTAAGATGTTAAATGAGCTCTTCTCAGTTACAGGGGTTCAACTGCTTGTCTTTGGTTTCAGGTGGATGGGAGTGGAGTAGTGGACAAAAACAAATATTGCAATCTTTGCAACATGATTTTTACTTCTCCAGTTGTTGCTCAGTCTCATTACCTGGGGAAAATACATGCCAAAAAGCTGAAGCAATTATCAGGAGACCAACCTCAAGTGCCTGCACAGAGCACTCAACCACAAACAGGTGAGAACTAAATGGGCTCTGCGTTCTACATGGTGCATGTATTTTATTGTCACTTCTCTGAAACAGATAAAATGAGGCATTGATCATCTTCCCAGCACTACTGCTTCTCTGTGCTTATATAGCGTATTGAAGTGTGGCAGTAGGTATGACAACTCAAGATGCAGCCATCAAGTGAAAGAATGAAGACATTGTTGCTTAATCAGAGTCAGCAAATCCATAGCAAAGGACTGGGAGTCAGGGACCCTGGAGTTATAATCCCTGCTCTTCCACTGACTGTGACTGTAGGCAAATGTCTCCATTTCTCCCTCTGTGAAATGCAAATAACAACACTTCTACTCTTGGGGTTTTGCGGGGGTTGATTGCAGCCCTTAGCAGGCATAATACTAATTGCTAAACTAGTATTACTAATTATTAAGAAAATCAGTTCAAGAACACACAACGGTGACTAGCGCCTTGTGCAAGTCCTAGGGCTGAAACCTAAAGTATCTTTTGTGTTCTCATGCCACCCGCTCAGGATACCTGCAGGAGCTGGAAGAAGGTGACCTGGTGGTGAGAGAAGCTCACGTGTCCGGTGAGCCCATTGTGAGAGGAGAGAGCTTGAGGATTATGTTCTCTCATGAACACTGTAGTCTGTAGGCCACAGGGCTGCTATTCTGCTCTCCCTTTTCGACTCCAGTAGTTCAGTATTTATATTTACATGGTTCCAAGAACTGTTCCACACTTTCCTTTGTTGTACTATTAACAGGTTCCCCCGCTGGTCCTTCTACATCTCTGGCACTCCAGCAGCCCTCCGCTGAGAAGCCCTCCCAGGATCCTAATGTTGAAGAGTCCACGTCATCCTCTAGCATTGCTTTGGATTTAAATGATCCAGACAAGTATTGCAAGCTCTGCTCAGCTCCCTTCAATAATCCATTGATGGCCCATCAACATTATGTTGGCAAGAAGCACAAAAGGAACGAAGCCCGGAAGAAGATGATGGCGGAGATGGGAGAGGAAGCTGTTCCTGCGGAATCCAGCGCAAATGGTAAGTAAGCTATGGGGAATTATTCCAGGGTCTTCACTGATTGTAGCTGGGTGTTTGATGGTGTTTGATTTGTGCAAGAAAATGAGGGCTCATTCCTCTGCTTTAGACTTAGTTTGTTTTCTCCTTTCTCTTTGCGCGGTGCACTGCTAGATTTTATGGTCTCTGAACACCTTGCTTTGGAAATATTTCCTGATGGCACTGAGGTCCAAATCCAGTTCTCATTGAACTTGGCAGCAAAACTCTCGTTGACTTTAATGGGAACTGGATCTGGCCCTATGTGAGTGAACTGCCAGCCTTTCCTATACTAGAACTCAAGAACTGGATCCGACTCCTTATTCAAATGTTGCCATTTATATATTTCAGATCTCATTAGATGAATCAGGCTGTTGATCATAAATAAACTCGAGGAATACACTTTGATGCCAAACAATAGCCTGTTGGGGTTAGGTGTGTTTGCTGAATTTGCCTGATAGATAAGGTTGTTGGCTTTCGAGGTGGGGCATTTATTTACTGATTTTGCAGTGTTTGGAAATATTGATGCTTCAGCTTCTAAGGGGCGGGAATGACGTAGCTTTAGTAAAGCACAAGCCTTTCTTCCTCAGACCTTACCATGTATTCACTTGAGGCTACATATGTTACATCCATTACGTACCATGTTGAAATTTCTCTAGGCATCATCCAGCATTCTCTACTCGGGAGATGCCTTTGTCTGAGCTAATACTACTGTATTTAGACTGGATAGTCCAGTTTATATTGTAAATGCTTATACTTTATCCACATCATGTATTTACAATAATACTTCAATTTCCAGCACAGCTATCCTTCTTGTCAGCACTTAGGTACCAAGGTAATAGACACTCTAGAAATATCATAGACAGAGAGATAATCATCAATGTCCATAAATAATAATCTCGTTATTTAGATCATGCCCATAATATACTGTATGCTTAAAGGTTTACTATCACAGACCCAAGTTCTCATTTAACTATAACAAAACAAAATCTGTTCACTACAGAAACTTTACATCTGTCTGTAGAAGATTTTAGGAGGATGCTGTCTCTATAAAATAGCAGTTGCATAAGGGAGTAGACAAAAGGTGCTTTGCGTTTTGCTGTTTGTTTGCAATCTCTTTAACCTGCAGCTCTCTGTTCTTTCAGCAGTTGGAGTTGGTAACTACATATGTCCTATATGTAACATCACTCTTACGTCTATAGAAATGTACCAGTCCCACATGCAAGGAAATAAACATCAGATTAAGTAAGTCTTTTGTCACTGGGGCACCTTGCATTGGCCACAGTTGGAAGACAAGATACTGGGCTAGATGGACCTTTAGTCTGACTCAGTATGGCTGTTTTTATGTTCCAACTGTATATCTCTGGCTGCACCACTGCACTGTTTTAAAGTTCCTATTAAAGAGTAGAAGGGGTGGAGGGGGTGAACATCTTGTGCAGTATCCTCTGGTGGCTGCTCTGTTAATTGGCTTTGACGTTGCACATTTATTCTACTGACTTAAATAGATGCCAACAATTTAAAAATCATACTCAGATACATTTTTTATCTACCATTGGGTGATAACATCATCTCCCTCCCTTCTCCGCTCCCCAGATCAGCTCATGGAGTGAGCACGCTCGCTCTCACACACTCATTCACTCACTCACTCTCACACACACACACACACATACTTTTAGATGTTCCTTGCCAGCGGAAAAGGCCTGCGCAGTTTGTCCTTACTAATTTTGCCACATGGAGGCAGCACCACATACTTCAGTATGGAGCCTTCTGTGTTCAATCATCCTTGGAGGGAATGGTCTGTAATGTAGGGTTACCATTGCCATGGAAATTTAGGACCTGATCCCCCAAAATGTGGAGAGCCCACAACTCCCATTGACCTTCATGAAAGTTGCTGCACGCCCAACACCTGTTGGGAACAGACCCTGTTAATATTAAACAACCGATATACATAATATAGGAAAACTAGTTATTTACAATCTAGATAGAGAGCGTCTTTAAATCTCTGCGTCCAACTAGTTTAACAGTTTGTGGGTTTAATCTCTCTCTACATTCACATATGGTGTAATCCTTTACTATCTGGATTCTGTACCACAGAAAGGTGGGAAGACACAGGATCTTTTTTTTTTTTCTTCCCCTCCACTCCCCCACCTTTTTTCCCTTTCCTTTCCTATCTAGTCATTCCCCCAGTCACATCTTTTAAAAAAAACAAGACAAAACTGCTGGTCTTAATAATAATACTTAGCACTTATGTAGTGCTTTTCAAGGCATCTTCTCCTCTTAGTTAATTGCTTTGGTATAAATGTACACCTCTACCCCGATATAATGCTGTCCTCGGGAGCCAAAAAATCTTACCGCGTTATAGGTGAAACCGCGTTATATTGAACTTGCTTTGATCCACCGTAGTGCGCAGCCCCGCCCCCCTGGAGCGCTGCTTTACCGCGTTCTATCCGAATTTGTGTTATATCGGGTCGCGTTATATCGGGTCAGAGGTGTACTATGTAACATTCCACATCTGAACCAGGAAGACATAAAAGTCTTTACCTGACATTCTACAATAGTTCAAAAAGGAAACAGGCCAAAAAGTAGATTAGTTTTAGTAACTACGATTTTATATCTGATTCTTGCAGAGAAACCATGGTTGTCAACCTCATAAAGAATTCCAAGAAAACATATGACTCCTTTCAAGATGAATTAGAAGATTACATTAAAGTGCAAAAAGCTAGAGGACTAGAACCAAAAACATATTTCAGAAAAGCAGAGGAGGAAGAGTTTGAAAACTACGAGTTAGAAGCAGTAAATGATTGTGATGATATTGTATCTTCCAATGTTACATTGGAACAAGGACAGCATTCCATCCTCTTCTCAGAAACCTATATGTCATCACATGCTGTTGAAAACAGATCGCTGTGCTGGTCACCAGCTCATGAGAATAGGCTAAGACTAGAAAACATGGCTAAAGGTCATGACAGCAAGGAATATTATTCAGAAATGCAAACACCTCAGGTGACCCCTTTCAAAGATGACAGCTATGGCCTATCATCTGCAGAATCCAGTGACTGCTACAAACACATCTCTTCTGATAATAGCACCCGCTCCTATAGGAAAGGCCGAAAGCTTCGAAGGAAACATGAAGAGGGGGAAAGACACACTGGGGAAGGAGAAGAGAAACACAACAAAGAAGCCACAATGCAGAAGAAAAAGGAAAACAGTGAAGAGACAGATTCTGGAAAGGACAGTGAAATGCAAAAGCGAAGAAAGATTGATACAGATTCAACTCACGAGAAAAAATCAAAGCACAGTAAAGACAAAAGAATTAAAGAAATACCCACTGAGAAGGAGAGTAGAAAGCATAAAAAGGATAAAAGGAAACCACAGCCTGATGGAAAAACAGAAGAAGAGATACTTTGGGATGAATCGATCCTGGGATTCTAATAGAGGTTTTGATTAACTTTATGAAGTCGGTATTTTTTGTAGTCTCTCTTAACCATGGGGTGTACTATGTTATGACTCAATAATTTTTGTCCCACTCTGTGGAAGCGAGAAAAAGCCTGACTTCTGAAACTATTGGGTAGTAGGTATGAATCAGCTTTTAATAATCTCATACACACAACAGTCATACAACAACATGAATTGAAAGCCTATAATCTGTTCTGAATGTACTTCAAATATGGGTCAGTAGCTATAGCATTCCTTTTGGAGTTTTATCACAATGAATTGTCTCTTCCAAATCATATTACTGGCATTAATATGGAGAATTTGGTGGTTATTCCATTAGTATACAGAATCTTGTAAAATAAATGACAAGTACACAGTGTTCCCAATCCTCCCTGTTCCAGTTTCACTAAAGGCTTTTAAAGGGGAATGTGAAAAATATTTAGGTTTTTTGGTTCCAATTATTTACAACTGTTGTTTTTTTCACCCAGTTCTGAGTGAAAAGAGAGAGTCTATTAAACATGTAACTGATTCTTAGACATATGTTGTCCAGTATATTTTTCTCATAACTATGATCCAAATTTTTAGTTTAGGAAATACTGATAAAGTGCCATATGCAAAATCAATTTCAGTTAGTAATTCCAGGCTAAGTAGTGTTTGCCACTCTGATTCAAGATAATGTACTTAAAATCTGCAACTACCAGTGGTGGAATAGAGCTTGGTTTGAAAAACAAACCAACAATACTTGAATTTTTCAAGAACAACTTGGTGGGGGGTTAGAAATAACATTTTATTAGCTCTTCATTCACAATATGAAACTAGATCCTTTTGATAGAAAACTAATGTAATATTTGGTGTCTTGTGGTACATGAAATGAGCTGGTATTCTCAGGCTGCCTTTGTGCTACTCTCATGGGTAGTCTCAGGTCCTGGTTCAATGGGCCATTGAGACTGGAGCTACCTTTGCACCCCTACAGATGGTCCTTCTATGGCAGGGTTAGGTCACATTAGCAAAGGAGTGGGGGAGGGGCATGCACAGTGTCTGCCTATGGCAGTGGTTTTCAATCTGTAGTCTGCAGACCTCCTATGTCTAAGATTTCCAAAGGGGTCCACACCTTCATTTGACATTTTTTTAGGGGTCCACACAACAACAACAAAAGGTTGAAAACCACTGGCCTGTGATGTCTGGGGGTCTTTGGCTAAAGGAGGATAGGAGTTTCCTTTGCTGTCATTCTTTCACCTTTAGGAGTCTTAAATTGACTCTAAAATGCTGTTCTGCTCACCCAAAGAGCGATTGGTCTGTCGTGTAAATGCTGCACATGCTACTTGTCAAACGTTCTCATCCAGCATATGTGAGATGGATCTCTATTTTATATAGAGATGTTATAATTTTCTAGCCATTCATATTATATAAATAATGGATGTGGTTCATATTTTTTCCAGATATTTATTTGCCTGCATTTGCAAATTTGTGTCAATAGGTATTTATATGACAGTCCATTTAAAAACAATTACCAAGCCTGTTTTAAAAAAAAACTTGCCGTGTATTGCAAGTACGTGTTTACCATATATACTGTTTTTAACTGTCAACTATCATATGCTTTTTTTCTTCCCCAGTTGCAAAAGCATCTAGATACTGTTGATAACTAAAGGAAAATATGCCAATTTTAGGTTATTAATCTAATTGAAACCACAAAAGCATGGGAATTTGGAGGTGAGGCACAGACGAAGGCCCCAATTCTACAATCAGATCTGCACGGATGGACAATGACATCTGCATGGAGACCTATTCAAGTCTAAGGCACAGATCCGATTGCAGAATCGGGGACTTAATCTGTAACACATTCTTGTCTAAACTTGTATATAGCAAGGGTCTTTAGACAGACAGCAAGATTGAGCTATGGGCAGATTTTCAATCTTAACTCTGAACTTCATTGTTGCATTAGGACTGCTTGAATGTAGGTTCAGTATGAGACAGGATAATCTAACAGTTAGAACAAGGGACTGGGAATCACGACTCCTGGATTCCATTCCCAGCTCTGCCATTGGCTTGCCACATGACCTTGCCTAAGTCACTTCACCTTGCGCTTCAGTTTCTCCATCCATAAATCAGGTATAATAATAATTACCTCTAAGAGAGGGGTTGTAAGCTATACTGTTTGTAAAGAGTGTGGTGATCCTCAGTTAAAATGTGCTGTGTGAGTGCAACAAGTGTGTATATTTAGGGTGGATTTTAGTATTTCCTGTGCCCACCTGTCTTTTCTCCCTGGTATGTGGTACATTAAAATATCCATTGTGATATCCAATACAGATATGTTTGAAAAAGGCTATAGGACTTCTCTCCTGCACTTTCAAGAGCAGGAGAAAAGTCTGGTTGACTGTGAAATAGAATATGTAGCAGAATGATGTCATCTGAAAGCTGCAAAGTGTATAATTGAAAGATAAATGTGAACTTCTGAATATACCTTGTATGCCCCCAACTCAGCAAGGTACATTGTGACTAGTCACATCTTAAATTTAGTTGTGCACTTAACCTACCTTGCTGAGTCAGGATCTAGGCCTTTAAAATCTCTCCTGAAAATCTCCCCTGGCAGAATCTCTATAAAGTGAAGATTAAGGGGTATTCTATTTTAAATGTAGTATATGGTCTGAATATAATGCCCTTCAACTAGCTCCTATAACTGTGTAGTTCAAATTTATTATATAAGAAGTACAATTTATTTATTTTATTTCTGGGTTAGTCTAATTGCATAGGGATATTACCATAGATCTAAAAATATGTCAGGTGAACAAATTTTCAGAATGCTTCAAATATCAGAATAAGACATTAATTTGACAGTTAAGCATTCCAAAAATTCTTGTAAGTAACATTTGTGTTATTACTCATGTTACTGTGGTAAAAATGCTTAGCGGTATTTTAAAAAAATGGGACCAAATTTCAGTGAAGTAGCTAAATGATCATTGTCAATTAGTTTAGGGTTTTCTCTATATCTTATTTATTTTATGCTCTATTGCTTTTAGTAATACCTCTTTAGAATGGGGAGCATATAATTCTAAACGTCCTGAACCTGTGAATCATGAAATGGAGCCCACCATCTGTATTTGGATCCCTCTAAAAGTTAGTGACTGTTGGTTTAAAAATTGTGTTTATCCATCAGAGTACTGAGGTGAAAGCATCAGGCTGTGATTCAAGAGATCTCTGTTCTCTTCCCAACTGTTCCACAGATTTTCCGCACGACCTTGGGCAACTCTCTTAATTTTTCTGTGCCTTAGTTTCCCCATTTGTAAAAATGGGCTGATAATAGTTTCATGGTGTCGTGAGGATAAATCCATTAATTTTTGTGAGAAGTGCAGATACTATGGTTATAGGTTTATAAAAATTTCTATAAATAGAGATATATAGATATGTACAGTGATGTCCAAAAATGAGCATAAATGCCATAATTTTTTTCCCTTTCTGCAGAAAGTCTTAAAAACAAACAGAGAACGATTCCTTCTAGAGAAGGTTCAACCTACAGCTAAAAGAAAAATGAACTCACTTTGGCAGTCACTCTTGTCAGATCAAAAGTTGGGCTGAAACGCCATCTGATAAATTTTCAATAAATGCAGGAGCGTCTTCATTTCAGAGAGTTACAGGAAAAGCACGTAACCAGCTTTGCTGCTGTTCCATGACGAGCTGCACGTGATAAACTGCAGCAGCAAGTTAGGCCTAAATTCTCGACTTGTGATTTTGGGGTGTCAAACTTGGAGACCTCTTAAAGGGCCCTGATTTTCAGAGAATGCCGAGGACTTGCTCTCTCAAAATCAGGCTCCATTAAAGTGTCTCAAGTTGAGCACCCAGAATCACTACTTGCTTTTGGAACACGTAGGGCTTCGTGCGCCAGCTCTTTCACCTCTAGAGATATGGTTGTGTCCCAAGTCAAACTGAACTTTCTGGTCTCATCTTAGAATGTGAAATTCTCTGCTGCACAAACAGGCCGCCTCCTCTAAAGAGGGAAAGGAGGGAGTATTGCGTGTCAGGACTGAAGTAATGGGCAGACCCATGCTGTGAAACTTGCACCAGGCCTTTCTGCTCATGCATAGTGCTTTCCTGTGCCTGCTTAGCCCGCTCTCAACTTCAACACCATTTTTAACCAGTGTGCTTAACAAGTCACCTGCCACACGATCCCCTCCACATACAGCCACACTGGTGGTGGCTTCATTCACATTATCTCATTAAGGCCCCACTCCCACAAGGTACTGAGTGACTACAATCCTGCCTGAAGTCTTCACCCAAGTACAGGACTACTCCAACAAGAGGTAAGAGTGCTCAGCACCTTGAAAGATTAGGCCCTAAACATTTAAGGGATAGGGATGCATAATCTTAGCATGTCTCTCTCTTGGTTTAATGTGCCATTCAAGGCCAAATCAGGCATAAAAATCCATGTGTTAGTCTGTGAAATCCATCTCCATTATTCACCATCATGCAGCTTTTTGAACTAGAGGGTTCAGTACAGTTCTGAATTGTTAGTAGATGAAAACTCGCAGGGCTTGATTCTCATTTACGCTACGGCCCCTTTATGCAGCTCGGGCAAGGTATGTAGGTAATATGCCTTAGTGCTGGCATAGTTTATATATATACATCTGTTTTAAGGTGCTTTGACTCCCAGAGTGATGTAAAAGTGCTCTATTGTAAATGAGATTCAGGCCCTCAAATCTGAGGGAGAATGTCCCCCTAGATTCGTAACTGGCTGCTCTATGTATTTTGTATCTCTCTTTTTTTTTTTTTCTCTAGATTAGCAGATGAAAGAAAACAATCTCTCATCCTAAGGAAAGAGGAGAGCTCTGGGCAGACCTCACACATCAACCACACTCCTCTCTCTCTCTCTGCTGTCTCCTCAGCCGTTCCTGTGGCAAAGGTGTTATGTAGGCTAACACGTGCAAAGCTATACACACAGTGTGCAGCTTGGCTGTAAGGAGTGGGTGCTTGCAAGGCATCAGGTACGTACAGTATTTAGTGCAGAAGTAGTCACAGTGGCATAACCCTTCCTGCTCTTCCCTTTTGCGCTGTCCCCCTTCTCTTCAGATGTGACAAAACAGGAAAGCTAATGTCAGTGGGGAATAAGAAATTCAGAATATACTTTTGCGCTGATGTCCAGTCTCTATTTTCTTTATAATGACTGTTTGGTCTACTGTAGTTTTTATCCTACGCTATTATTTTACACCAATATCTGTAATGATTTAATAGCATGGACTGCTCTTAGCCTTGCCCGTATCACACTGGCAACTGGATTGAAACCACTAGTTCCGTTTTATGGAAGGGCACAAAAGATGGCAGGATGGAGGCCTATATATGTAACAATATAATATGTTCTGTCAGGCTTGTTATCTATCAGAGGTAGCATAACTGTAACAAACATCTTTTTATAAAGCTGTATACAGTAACCCTGTGTTGGGCATACAAAGAGAAACTGTTACACAGGACTTACATGTCTTTGCTCACATTGAGGGGCTCTGGTGTTCCCACAGTTCCCACAAGTGCAGAGCTAGTGTGGTTTAATGTGATCACAATAGCAAGATGTATGTATCTGGAGTATGAGCCAGAATGTGCCTGTGTTGCATTGATGGATCACAGGAGAAATGTAACCTGAGCCTTAAATGTTCTAACCCCTGTGTTTAAATAATAATAAGAAGTAAAAATTTAAGCACCTAAATCAGTTGTTTTGGTTTTCAGAAGTGCTGATCACGTGCCGCTCCAGTTGACTTCACTGGAAATTGTGGGTGCTCAGCACCTCTGAAAATCAAAGGCCACCCATTTAGGTGCCTAAAAATGGATTTGAACAAATTTTGAATCTTCTGACTTTAGTAAGATTAAGGATAGTTGTGAAATGCTGCAAACGTGACTTCTTAAAGCCACCCATTCTGCCCTATGTGTGTTTATTTGTCTAGTGGGCCCATGAAAATGAGCTTCCCACCACTTGCTGTGCTACGCTTGCTGGCTTGGTTTGTCGCATTCAACATTGAATAATGCTGGTGCCTGCCTATGGAGATATGGTAAGTCTGTTGATTTTCCCCCTCTAACTTCCCACATCGCCCACCCCCTATTGTGTGGTGGTTGCAGGTCTCTGGTAAGGTTTGTTTTAATCTGATACACACAGAGACGTGTATTTGAATTAGTTTTGGTGAGTAGCTGTATAAAGTACATAAATCTTCCTATTGTTCTGATACATGGTACATATGATGGCTCATACAATGGTATACAATCAAACTGATTCTATGAGTCAACAGTGTGCCCTTGCTGCCAAGAAGGCAAATAGCATTTTGGGCTGTATAAGTAGGGGCATTGCCAGTAGATCGAGGGACGTGATCATTCCCCTCTATTCTGCATTGGTGAGGCCTCATCTGGAGTACTATGTCCAGTTTTGGGCCCCACACTACAAGAAGGATGTGGAAAAATTGGAAAGAGTCCAGTGGAAGGTAACAAAAATGATTAGGGGGCTGGAGCACATGACTTATGAGGAGAGGCTGAGGGAACTGGGATTGTTTAGTCTGCAGAAGAGAAGAATGAGGAGGGATTTGATAGCTGCTTTCAACTACCTGAAAGGGGGTTCCAAAGAGGATGGACCCAGACTGTTCTCGGTGGTACCAGATGACAGAACAAGGAGTAATGGTTTCAGATTGCAGTGAAGAGATTTAGGTTGGATATAAGGAAAAACTTTTTCACTAGAAGGGTGGTGAAGCACTAGAATGGGTTATCTAGGGAGGTGGTGGAATCTCCTTCCTTAGAGGTTTTTAAGGTCAGGCTTGACAAAGCCCTGGCTGGGATGATTTAGTTGGGGATTGGTCCTGCTTTGAGCAGGGGGTTGGACTAGATGACCTCCTGAGGTCCCTTCCAACCCTGATATTCTATGATTCTGTTGCCATTCTAATCTGTACGTGTGTCCTTTGAAAGCATTTACAAGGGGCTAATGCTCTGCAGGAGCATTTTTAAAAAAAGCAAAAGACACCTGTTAATTTAACATTACAGTTCTGAGTGAATATAACCAAAGTCAAGGATATTCAGAATTAATGCTTCCTCCCTATCTCTCCACATCCATGCTGATGTCAGCCACGTCCTTTTTCATGGTTGCAGAAGCAGTGCTGGAGAGGCCTTCATCCCTGCTTTGAACTTAGAATGCCTGGTATATTTACAGTAGATAGATGACTCCATCCTCGATTCATACTCCTGCGAATATTGGTGACCACAGACTGGCCCCGATCCTGCAGTCTGATTCACATGGACTGATGTCCATAGCATACTGCACAAGTGTGAGATCTGCCAGCGTGGATCAGATTGGCGGATCAGGGCCACTGTATGTAAGATTACTGCCTGATCTCAAATCTCTGTGTAGGCTGGACTCAAGAGAGTAAGGTGGAAACATCACTTACCTCCCCCCAGCCCTGTTGATTTATGTTTAATCCTGTAATTCTTGCAAGGAATACTGTAAATATAAGATAATTTTAAAAAATATTTTAAAATCTCTGTACTAACAGCCCTGTATACTCAGTTGTCATATTGAAATCTAATTACCTTGCCACCAATTGTATTCTTTTTATGCTTCGTTCAGCTTCGACAGGGAGAGTGGCTTTGTTGATTTCACTTTCTGCTTCTAGTCCATTGTGGTTTTTGCGCACCAGCAAGTTCCTGTTGGAGTTGAGTGCCCATCACTGCAGGGGGAATACCTAATACTTTTATTCCGTTTTTTAACTGAAAATAATTTTATTCATGTTCGGCTCTGCAAAACTCTTGACTATGGGTCTAAACAACTTGGCAGTGTCCTTTTAAACATCTTTTGAGGCTGTTTTAATTTTTATTTTTTCAGGGTTTAGAATAGAAAATATATGAACCCATAAGAGGTCACTGGGTCCCCATCGTAAAATATAATTCCAGTCATTCAGCTCCCCAGTAAAAATAGATGCAATGTGTTTAAATACTTTACAGAGGGAAAGGTTCTCGTTTTCTCAGTGTCAACCCTGAACCCATCTACCCTTCCTCATTCTGCCCTATGGAGTAGCTCATATGTCAACCTTCATGTTGATTCAAAAAGATTTCAGACACTTCAATGGATTTCAAAAGCCTCTCTTGTGTTTTACAGGTGTACAGAGCAGAGAAACAACACAGGGGAGAGGCTATCTCAGCATCCCAGATGAGTTGCCCAACTTTCTACCTAATTCTTCTGAGAACGTTAATCCAGATGATCTCATTGGTCCACCAAGCAACAACCCTCTTTCCAGTCCCTAGTTGAGACTTCTTCAGTTGTGCCCTCACTTCTTCAGTTGTGCCCTCAAGAAATGAGCAAACAATTATATCTACGGTACTCCGGGGGAAGTTCTGTGCCAAAAATTTAAAAATTATTTTAAAAGTCTGCATATTTTATTTGTCAAAATAACACAATATAATCCCACCAGTTGCAATTATTTTTGGTCATTTATTTCAAAATACCAGTCAGCAAGTATGTCTGTAACAATACAGACCAACAAAAAAGATTCAGGAAAATTTTTTTGAAAAATAGATTCCTTATTAGGCATATTAATACAGAATTCTGAGTAATAATTCATTTAAACTACAATACAGAACCGTATTTCCCACACCCCTCAGAAGCAGAGCAAAGGCTTGGGGGAGTCAGGGGTAATGGAGGAGCTGAGGGAGAGGGAAGTAAATTGCTGGGAAGGGGCCTGGCTGTGAACTTGGAGGGTTATAGACTCATAGACTTTAAGGTCAGAAGGGACCATTATGATCATCTGGTCTGACCCCCTGCATGCTGCAGGCCATAAAACCGTCCCTACCCCTTCCCTGGACTCTGCTGTTGAAGTCCCCAATCCTGTTTTTAGTGACTGCAATCGGCAGAGACCCTCCTGCTAGAGATCCCTGCCCCATGCTGCGGAGGAAGGCGAAAAACCTCCAGAGGCTCAGCCAATCTGCCCTGGAGGAAAATTCCTTCCCGACCCCAAATGTGGCGATCAGTAAGACCACGAGCATATAGGCAAGAGTCTCCAGCCCGACCCCGTTAGCCATTATACTATTTACCCACCATTGCTTGGCTTTCCTTGACTACTATGTTTTACCATTAAACCATTCCCTCCATAAACTTATCTAACTTTATCTTAAAACCGGACAGGTCCGTCGCCCCCACCGTTTCCCTCGGTAGGCCGTTCCAATATTTCACCCCTCTAACGGTCAGAAACCTTCGTCTAATTTCAAGCCTGAACTTCCCCACGGCCAGTTTGTATCCATTCGTTCTGGTATCCACATTAGTACTAAGCTGGAATAATTCTTCTCCCTCCCTTGTATTAATCCCTCTAATATATTTAAAGATAGCAATCATATCCCCCCTCAGCCTTCGCTTTGTCAGACTAAACAACCCAAGCTCCTCTAGTCTCCTTTCGTACGACAGCTTTTCCATTCCTCTGATCATCCTAGTGGCCCTTCTCTGCACCCGTTCCAGTTTGAGTTCATCTTTTTTAAACATGGGAGACCAGAACTGCACACAGTACTCCAAATGAGGTCTCACCAGCGCCTTGTACAACGGAAGCAGGACCTCCTTATCCCTACTAGATATACCTCGCCTAATGCATCCCAAGACAGCATTGGCTTTTTTCACCGCCACGTCACATTGTCGACTCATAGTCATCCTGCGGTCTACAAGAACCCCTAGGTCCTTCTCCTCTTCCGTTACTTCTAACCAATGCGTCCCCATCTTGTAACTAAAATTGTTATTAGTCATCCCCAAATGCATCACCTTACACTTTTCACTATTAAATTTCATCTTATTTCTGATACTCCAATTCACAAGCTCATTCAAGTCTCCCTGCAGGATATCCCTGTCCTCCTCCGAATTTACAACGCCTCCCACCTTCGTATCATCCGCAAATTTTATCAGCCCACTCCTGCAATCGGTTCCGAGGTCAGTTATAAATAGATTAAATAAAATGGGTCCCAAAACCGAACCTTGAGGCACTCCACTAGTAACCTCCCTCCAACCCGACAGTTCACCCTTTAATACAACCCGCTGCATTCTCCCCAGTAACCAATTCCTTATCCACTTCTGGATTTTCATATCGATCCCCATGTTTTTCAGTTTAACCAATAATTCCTCATGGGGTACAGTATCAAACGCTTTACTGAAATCCAGGTATATTAGGTCCACCGCATTTCCCTTATCTAATAAATCCATTACTTTCTCAAAGAAGGAGATCAGATTCGTTTGGCACGATCTGCCCTTCGTAAAACCATGTTGTAATTTATCGCAATTGCCACTACCCTCCAGGTCCTCAACTAGTTTCTCTTTCAGAATTTTCTCTAACACCTTGCACACTACAGATGTTAGACTAACAGGCCTGTAGTTACCCGGATCACTTTTTTTCCCTTTCTTGAAAATAGGAACCACATTAGCTATTCTCCAGTCTAACGGGACCACCCCCGAGTTTACAGATTCATTAAATATTATCGCTAACGGGCCTGCTATTTCCCGCGCCAATTCCTTCAATATTCTCGGATGTAGATCGTCCGGTCCTCCCGACTTAGCCCCATTAAGGCGTTCAAGTTTTGTTTCCACCTCGGATACGGTAATCCCCCATCCCGAATGCCCCTCTATAGTGGTGCTAGTATCCCTAATACCTTCATTGGCCTCATTAAACACCGATGCAAAATATTCATTAAGATATTGCGCCATGCCTAGATTGTCTTTAATCTCCTCTCCGGCAATAGACTTCAGCGGTCCCACTTCTTCTTTCTTTGCTTTCTTCCTATTTATGTGGCTGTAAAAACTCTTACTATTGCTTTTAATTCCCCTCGCTAGGTCCAACTCTACACGGCCTTTGGCCTTTCTCACTCTATCTCTACATTCTCTGACTTCACTTAGGTACATTTCCTTACTGATCCCTCCCCTCTTCCACTCTTT
The DNA here is from genome assembly GCF_011386835.1 of Chrysemys picta bellii. Taxonomy (NCBI): domain Eukaryota; kingdom Metazoa; phylum Chordata; order Testudines; family Emydidae; genus Chrysemys; species Chrysemys picta. Next base: position 129,715,512 of record NC_088795.1, on the reverse strand, counting down.
ATACGCTTTCTGTTTTTTCCTAATCGCCCCTTTGAGTCGGTCGCTCATCCAGCTCGGTCTAAATCTCTTGCTTAGTAATCTTTTTCCCTTTTTTGGAATACAGGCCTCCGACAGCTCATGCATCTTTAACTTAAAGTAATCCCAGGCTTCTTCTGCTTTTAAATCCATTAATACGTTTGCCCAGTCCACTTCCCTTACCAGTCCCCTAAGTTTGTTAAAATTGGCCTTTTTAAAATTATAAACCCTATAATTTGTTGTTGGGTTGTTGGGTCTGGGTGGGAAATGGATGGAATGGGTTGTGTTTTTTTGGGGGGAGGGGGGGAAAGGGCAAGAAGAGATTGTTAGGGAGCTTCCCCCATGCAGACCCTGGCTGACCCCTAGCCTCTCCCATTGAGTCAGGCACATCTGCCCCTGTCCCTGATGTGTCCTTGCACCTCTTTCCCCCCCCTGTCAACGTGTGTCCCTCCACTCCCACTCAGACACGCACTCCCCCCATCCCCAGGTGGCCCTGCACCCCTCCCCATCCCTATGTGGCTCTGTACCTCATCCCCATGTGTCTGTGCCCCCACCCATTCACTCCCCTGTCCCTATGTGTCCCTGTACCCCCTCCCCCTGTCCCCATATGTCTGTGTCCCCACTCAGCCACCCTCTGTCCCTATGTAGCTCAAGCACCCTCCCCCATCACCATGTGGCCTTGTACCTCTCTCCCCCCCTGTGGTCCTGTGCCTCTACTCCCATTCAGCCCAGTCTGTCCTTCCCACTAGCCCTTATGAGCCCCTTTCTGACCCCCCCAGCACTCCATGCTGTCTGTCTCCCCATAGCCCCTGTATTCTGACCTGGCCTGACAGGCACTGTGAAGAAGGAAGGATTTTTCTCTTCCCTAGCTGGCTGGGAGCGGCTGCTGTGTTCTAGCATCACAGCGCCCTCTGGTGGGCAAAAGGCAGAACTACAGCAACATTTAGGCAGAAGCTTTTTTCTGCACAAAAAAATAAAATTATGCATGGCTTATTAATTGTGTGTCCACTCAGTAGCGCAGAATTCCCCCAGGAGTACTACATGGTTATAATACCTGTTGATTGGTCATGTTGTGCACGCACATATGCTACATCACATGTGATTGTATTGCTTTGTCCCTCTGCGGGGAGGATAGCCCAGTGGTTTGAGCATTGGCCTGCTAAACCCAGGGTTGTGAGTTCAATTTTTGAGGGGGCCACTTAGGGATCTGGGGCAAAATCAGTATTTGGTCCTGCTAGTGAAGGCAGGGGGCTGAACTTGATGACCTTTCAAGGTCCCTTCCAGTTCTAGGAGATAGGATATCTCCATTAATTTTATTTTACTGCTTTATTACTGTCACTTGTTTGGTCATGTCCCTTGCTGTACTTCCTGTGAAGTGCTTGGCATACTTTGGAACAATGTAAAACATCTACTACTAACAATGAATTTAGTGATATACAACCTCAGACCCTATGCCCTGCTACTAGGACTAGCAGGAGGAAAAGCTTTTTATTTTTGTCACTAAAGCCAGCCCTTGTGTTTCTGAACATTAACAGAGAGCAGATCCACTGAGTAAGGTGGTGTCATTTCTACCTAGTCACTTTTCAGAATAAAATCACAGTTTATGCACTAGTGAGGTGCAAAGAGTTATCCCATACACATCAGATTATGAACATCCATCATCATCATCTTTTATTTCATAGAATGCTTTATATGTGCACTGCTTTACACAATGTGTAAGGACAAAAGGTCCTTGGCTCAAATTATAATCTAACTCCAACAAATATAATATGCTGGGCAATTCAGGCCTAGAAACGCAAAGAGACCTTGAGTGGGGGACGCACAGGAAGGTTCTCACCAAAGCAATGACTTTTGGGCAGTGGAAGATTTGAAGGAGGAGAGTAAGTTGTTTTTGGCGTGTGGGAGGCAGAAGGCTGCTTCAGGCATAGGGGCCTGTTTGAAAAAAGGTGTAAAGTTAACAATGGGAGAAGTAGATAAAAGGATTCGTGAGGAGAGAGGGAAGAGAAGAACCTAAGGATCTAGAGCGGATGAACAATGTAAGAGCTCTTGCAAAGCCTTGAAGCTTGAGGAGGAGAAATTCAAACAGGAAGTGAAATCAGTCTAAAAGGTTTCAAGGGGAACTGGAGGGGCTGAGCTCAAAGTGATGGCAGAGAAGAAACCAAGCAGCCACATCAGCAAAAGAATCCCCTATTCAAATGTTTTCCTGATACTAAAAATGATCTTAAATGATGCAGAAAATTAATTGAAATTACTTGTTTAAAATCAGTGGTGGTAGTGTTCCTAGCTCTGTTACGCACCTGCTGACTGATCTAGACCCAGGTTAGTTTATCCTAGTGGAGGTTATGACTAGAGATGGGTGGAGGGTGATAATTCTGGTTTGTGGCAACTTTTTGGAACAAAACCAAAACTTTTCGGAATGATTTTGTGAAAACAGAATTGTGTCAAAATGTTCATTTTCAAGTAAAACCTGAGCTTTTTGATCCTAGAAGGTGTGTGACACATTCTATAGCCTGGTGGGTAGGGCCTCGGATGGGGGAGAGCACCATTCAAGTCTCTGCTCTGATTGCCAGAAGAGATTTTCATCCCAGATCTCTCTGAGTCAGGGAGGGAAGAGACTTGAACCTGGATCTCCTCATCCCAGTGGCCTCACCACCAGGCTATAGAGGTGTGATCGATAGAAAGAAAGAATGAATCTCTCAAAATATCATTTAAATTTCATTTAGTCCAAAACGTTCCAATCAGCTCTAGTTAAGTGACTTGATCATGGTCTACAAGTACATATGTGGCGAAGAGATTTGTGACCGTAAACACCTCTTTAATCTAGCAGAAGGCGGCACGACAAGATCTAGTAGCTGGAAGCTGAACGTAGACAAATTTAGACTAAAAATAAGGCGCAATTTTTTAAGAGTGAGGGTAGCTCACTATTGGAACAACTTATTTAGGGGTGTGATGGATCCTCCATCACTTAAAGTCTTTCAACCAAGCCTGGTTTTCTTTCTAAAAGATACGCTATAGCTCAGACAAGCTATAGGCTTGATGCACAAACTACTGGGTGAGTTTGATTGCCTGCATAACAGGCCAGCAGACTAGATGATCATAACTGGTCCTTTCTGTGTCCTTGAATTTTTCCAATCTGTAAAACTGAGATATGGTTACATACCTGCCTTTCTAATGCACTTTGAGATCTACAGATGGCAAGAGCCAAATATAACTATTAATATGCATTGTATATTAAAGTTTTTAAAAGTTGCTTAACAAACATTTGCCTGGTATTCCAAATATTTTTATTATAAAGTAATGCACATTGGAAAAATTAATCCCAAATATACATACAAAATGATGGATTCTAAATTAGCTATTACCACTCAAGAAAGATCTTGGCATCATCATGGATAATTCTCTGAAAACATCTGCTCAGTGTGCAGCAGCCATCAAAAAAGATAACAGAATGTTAGGAACCATTAGGAAAGGGATAGATAATCAAAGACAGAAAATATCATAATGCCACTATATAAATACACGGTACAGCCATATCTTGAATACTGCGTGCAGTTCTGGTCACCCCATCTCAAAAAAGATATATTAGAATTGGCAAAGGTACAGAGAAGGGCAACAAAAATGATTTAAGGGTATGGAACAACTTCCCTAGTAGGAGAGATTAAAAATACTGGGACTGTTCATTTTGGAAAAGAGATGATCAAGGGGTGGGATATGAAGGAGGACTGTTAAATTATGTCTGGTGTGGAGAAAGTGAATGGGGAAGTGTTATTTACCCCTTCACATAGCAAAAGAACCAGAGATCACCCTTTGAAATGAATAGGCACCAGGTTTAAAACAAAGATAAGTACTTCTTCACACAACACAGTCAACCTGTGGAACTCGTTGCCAGGGGATGTTGTGAAGGCCAAAAGTATAACTGGATTCAGAAAAGAATTAGATAAGTTCCTGGAGGATAGGTCCATCAATGGCTATTAGCCAAGATGGTCAGGAATGCAACCCTAGGCTCTGGCTATCCCTAAACCTCCGACTGCCAGCAGCTGGGGCTGGTAGACGGGATGGATCACTCAATAAATTGCCCTGTTCTGTTCATTCCCTCTGTAGCATCTGACACTGGCCACTGTCAGAGGACAGGATACTGGGGTAGATGGACCATTACTCTGACCCAGTATGGCCATTCTTATGTTCTTATGATTGTATCTCCTTTGAGTCTCTGTCTCTTAATTAACAATTAGTTAATTGGGCTCAAGTCTTTCAAAAACTTGAGAAAATTTAGTTGTGTGCAGAAGTATTTGCAGGATTGGGCACCTTTGTTTCTCAGCTAGACCACCATTGTAAATGAGGACTTGTTCTCCAATGGATTTTCCTGGGTTCATTAAATTTTTATTCCTGTTTTTTAACAATAATTGCAATGCTGTGGTTTTCAATATGATTGATTTTTGCCTTGTGTATTAAATTAAATCAGATTTCATGAACTTTAATAAATATGATATTTATAGATGTTCTTAATCTAGAAATAAACATTTTATTTTCTTTGGACTGTTTGGGTGTTAAGCAACTGTTTTACTGTTCCTGAAATTGATATACAAGTCCATGTTGCATTCTGTGATGGGGAGTACCAGGCTCTTTGAGGCCCCTCCTGGAGGCCTTGTAGTCTTACCACACCCTGCCCTAGCAAAGGAGCAGTGAAGGTGGGTCCTCCAGCACTGTCTAGAAAGGCTGCAGGAAAGCAGCCACTCAGAGAATAATAGGCTCAGATAAAAGGAGCTACAGGGTCTGAGCAGGTCTGTTCCTGGCTGGAACGAGAAGGGTGATGTAGGGCTGGAAGACTGTTTAGGGTTACCACCCGTCCGTATTTCCCCGGACATGTCTGGCTTTTGCGTCTTTAAATAGCTGTCTGGGAGGAATTAGTAACAAGGTTAAAAGGTCTGGGATTCCCCCCCCCCTCCCTCCCTCCCTTCCATGCAGAGTGCAGTCAGGGGACAAGAAGTGGGGGGGTTGGGGGTTCTGAGGGGGGCAGTCGGGGTGGGAAGTGGGAGGGAGTGGATGGGGGCAGGGCTAGGATGCCCCCTCCCCCCCTCCGTGTCCTCTTTTTTGATTGTGGAAATATGGTAACCCTAAGACTGAAACTCTCCAGGCAAGGCGTACTGGGAGTGACCATGCTCAAGCAGGGATAGGACAGAGAAACTCTCCAGGTGTGGAAGCTTGGTAGAGACCCTGCTCAAACAGGGAACAGACAGAGAGAACCCAAAGACTGTAACCCTAAGGTAACAGGTGAATGTGATGGGACCAAGAGGGAAGCAGTCCAGGGAATGCAGCAACAACTATTAAGGGAAGTAGTCCAGGGCTGCTGTTTACAGGGTCCCTGGGTTGGGACCTGGAGTAGTGGAGTGGGCCCAAGAAAAGGGCTAGATTTAAAAGAGCCCCAGGGGGCTGAAGAGAGAAGGCACCTTCAGGCAGGAGAGGCTGAGTCCAATTTGAGCCAGGGAATTGGAAGATCTTTGTGTGTGTTTTGGACTTGAGTACTCCAGAAGGGGTTCATTCATGCCTACTGTCTGTGTGTGACTTGGAGGGAGGGCTGAGCCACTGAAGACCTGCCTCGTGAGGTCAGCAGCCTACAGGGGGTGCCAGGAGAAAAAGAAGATTGCAGCACCACACCCAGCCGACAAGAGGGGCTCATGATATGCGAGTGCACTGTGTCACACATAAATACCACAGGTGTATGAATCATTTGTTGGGATGATGATTATCAATAATCCAGGGCCCTTAGATACTCTAGGACCTAGACTGGAATATCCGAAGTGGAGATTCCCCCATTAAGAAGCCGGCCTAGGTTTTCATGCCCTTTAAGAGTTAGCCAGTGCCTAATACCATTAATTATTTATATAGTACTGTTAATGTTGCCTGGCATTGGACAAAGTGTGAATGTGCTGGATAAAGAAGAGTCCCCACACCTTATAGCGTATAGTCTGGCGCCATAAGCGGGTGTGATACAGAGCAATACGCAACTCTCAGACACAGAGTGCAGAAGTGGTTCTATAGCCTGAGTGCCTCATGGAACAAGTGGGTCTTTGGGGGATTTCTTGGAAGCCAGGAGAGTGGGGGAAGCAAAGCTAGATCTATTCAATATAGCAGCTAGTTGCTCACTCGAACACTGGCAAGGAGGTATTTCTGTGACGCTTAGAACAGTATGTTAATATAAGGCTCCTGGTGATCTAGGAGGTAGCAGAACACAGAGAAGATGCCTCACAGTACCCATCCAGCTGTCTGAAGAATATGCAGGAACAGCCAATAAACACCTAAGAAGTAGAGGTCTTTTTGTCTCTTTTTATGGTGATAAGATCTTCTACACTAACTACAGAGGTGAATAGCTGAATGCTGTTGTAACAAGCCAGACTAGGATCTCTTCTCCGCATGGGCTATGCATTAAGCTCCTATTAAGTCTGACTTATGCAGGTACATTTTATAGAGCATAGGCTCCCTAAGCAAAATTACTGATTTTGTAACCATTGCAAAATAAGCTTTCTGACCCTGGCTACTTAATTCATTCAGAAGGTTATAGGAACACAGCACATGGTCCCTCTCCAAAGAGGTGCCATGAAAGCCTATTTATACATTATTCTGCACCATTCAAACCAATGGCTCTTCTCCGAAGCAGCTTAACTCCTGAATGCAAGCTACACGTAGTTAGAGGGCTTGTCTACATGAATCCAGAAAATTAATCTGAATTAACCAAAGGTGTGAATTTGAAGTAGATTAGTGAAACCACATTAAACCCCGGTGTGAACACCCTCAGTCAGAATTAAAGTGGCCTTATCTTAATTAACTTCCACGGTGAATTATACTAAACTGAATTATGGCCACTTTAATTCTGAATAACCGCATCCTCCCAGGGATTTAGTGCAGGTTAACTAATCCACTTCAAATTCACTCCTTTAGTTCATTTGGATTAATTTTCCTGGATGTCCCAGTGTAGACAAGACCTTCAGAATTAATACAGAACTAGTGTTTCTAGACTCATTTCTTCAATTCTTTTCCACCTACTGTAGTTTTTAGTTACTGTGGCCAGAACTAGAACAATGCATACTGCTGGGCTGTGAATATTAGTGCCAAAAGGAATTACTGGGATTGTTTAGTCTCCAGAAGAGAAGAATGAGGGGGGATTTGATAGCAGCCTTCAACTACCTGAAGGGGGGTTCCAAAGAGGATGGAGTTCGGCTGTTCTCAGTGGTGGCAGATGACAGAACAAGGAGCAATGGTCTCAAGTTGCAGTGGGGGAGGTCCAGGTTGGATATCAGGAAAAACTATTTCACTAGGAGGGTGGTGAAACACTGGAATGCGTTACCTAGGGAGGTGGTGGGATCTCCTTCCTTGGAGGTTTTTAAGGCCCGGCTTGACAAAGCCCTGGCTGGGATGATTTAGCTGGGAATTGGTCCTGCTTTGAGCAGGGGGTTGGACTAGATGACCTCTTGAGGTCCCTTCCAACTCTGATATTCTATGATTCTATGATTCTAAACTTGGCCTAACTGCTTAACTACCCTATTTTCTGTGGGTATTTTACATGGTTAAATGGGGAGGGGAACTGGTGCATTGCAGACTGCTTAGGGTGTTGGTAATGGGGCCTCTTACATGCAGCCTGCTGACTTGACTGGTCTGATCTGGTCTAGTCAGTAGTCACAGACTACTGTGTTTTGCCCTCTGATAGGTCTTTAGTGGCCTAAAGAAAATGGATTGATGGGCTCACTCCAGTTCCTAGTGGTCAGATGTTCACATCATAAACCCCAACAACTGGCAGTCTTGTTTGACTACCTTAGCAAAAAGAGCAAGGAATGAGTGTGCCAGAGGAACTGAATTACCCTCTCATCCCTACAAATAGTCCCTCTAGCTGACGTTTGAAGCTGGAGTGAAACAATATGAGGAAAGCTTATACTTCCACTGCCTGCTCTACAGCTCAATAGAGATTCCAACCTCCAGAGCTGTTAGCTTTCCACCTTTTGCCAGCATTAAATTCACTTAAAATACAAGCTAGTAAACTGCATACAGTCCCTTACTAGGTATTATAGCCTCATTGCTTCTATGGTGACAGGTTTCAGAGTATCAGGGGGTAGCCGTGTTAGTCTGTATCTACAAAAACAACAAGGAGTCTGGTGGCACCTTAAAGACTAACAGATTTATTTGGGCATAAGCTTTCGTGGGTAAAAACCTCACTTCTTCAGATGCATCTGAAGAAGTGAGGTTTCAGAGTGGTAGCCATGTTAATTTATTCTTTTGCGTAGAGACTGTCTGGTTTGGCCAATGTACATTGGCCAGCAATGCCCCTCTGCCATGTACATTGACCAAACCGGACAGTCCCTATGCAAAAGAATAAATGGACACAAGTCAGACATCAGGAATTACAACATTCAAAAACCAGTAGGAGAGCACTTCAATCTGTCTAGTCACTCAATAACAGACTGAAAAGTGGCAATTCTTCAACAAAAAAACTTCAAAAACAGACTCCAACGTGAAACTGCAGAACTGGGATTAATTTGCAAACTGGACACCATCAAATCAGGCCTGAATAAAGACTGGGAGTGGTTGGGTCATTACAAAACCTAATTTCCCCATACTAATTCCTCCCTACTGTTACTCACACCTTCTTGTCAACTGTTTGAAATGAGCCACCCTCATTACCACTACAAAAGTGATTTTTCCTTCCTTGGTATTCTACTGTTAATTGAATTGTCTCGTTAGACTGACCCCTCACCCCCCACTTGGTAAGGCAACTCCCATCTTTTCATGTACTATGTATATACCTGCTACTGTATTTTCCATTCCATGCATCTGATGAAGTGGGCTCAGCCACGAAAGCTTATGCCCAAATAAATTTGTTAGTTTCTAAGGTGCCACAATGACTCCTCGGTGTTATTGATTCTATGGTATTTCCACATCTATGTACACTACTGGTTTTGACCCATAGATGGCAGCAGCCATTTGCAGTTGCAGACAGGTGCTTTCATTGTATGCTATCTGCTAGTTAGTTTCAATAGGTTCAGCTACACTAGGAAATTGTGCTGATACTACAAGTGTGATCCAAACCTTGTGATTTAGGAACTCAAGATCGCCTTTCTCTGTCTCTGCTTAGCCTGCTACAAGCATAACTTTGTCATTGACTATCTGCAAGAGCTTGGGGCTGTCACTTAACTCATCTGTGCTTCAGTTTGCCCATCTGTAAAATGGGGATAATAGGAGGTTCTGAGGCTTAGTTTAAAGATGTAAATGCACTGTATAAAGGGATAAATATTCAGAGGGTAAAAAGTTTGTAACCAATTATATGCAACAGGTTTCAGCACAATGAAGTTTGTTTTATTATTTATTATTACTTCAAATTACACTAAAAAATCCATCAATTAGGCCTTATTCTTTTTTCCTGGGCATTTTATTTTCTACAGAGACTATGCAATTTTTTATTATTTACTTGGTTAATTTTACGTATAATTTTCATTGCCTTAACTTCTCATGAAGTGTCATATTTCTGCTCCTTAAAGAGTAATGTATTTACTAAAAACACTATATTAAAGATTTCCATTTTTTAAGCTTTCTGTATGTGTACGTCCCATAAAGGTTGCACTTTGTTTATACTTCCTAGACGCGAGTTAGTAAAACGAGTTATTTGAGATCATTTAAAGAAAAAGAAATTTAAAATGGAGCAGGCGTGGCAGAGGCAAACCCTTGCTTTTCAGCCACTATGGTTTATTCCATCCCCCTGTCTTCTGGAGTTGGCTGATTCAGTTGGGGTGAGGGTGTTTATACCAAAGCCAGTGATCAGCAACAGTCTCGTCAGTTGTCCGTGTAACTGAAATGGCCAAGAGTTTCTTTGTCGCCAAGGTGAAAATGACCAATGAAACCTTGCAAAAGTGTCCTGTGCGTTGGTGGCAACAGTGATGGATCGTGATGGTACCAATGATGGATATAAAGTGAATATGCAAGCAAACAACTTTACGCACCTTGCCAGAGATTGATCCATTTGGAATTTGCTAGGACGATTCCATCCCCCTTCCTCCATCTCTGTCTCCTAACCAGATGGTTAACTATTTAGAGCAGGGACCTCTTTTTCCCTGCAATGTCCATAAAGCAACACATGAATTGCAGGCACTTTCCCAGTAGTAACCAGCAGCATCATTATGATTTATTTACTACTCGGAGAGTGCTCTAGACGTGCATGGCAGCACAAATACAAACTGATTCCCTGCCTGCGGAGTTGACACTCCAAGGCCCCAGGCTTGCAACTGGCTGTGCAAACAGATCCTGGTACCCACATGCACAGAAGTCATTGGGGCTTGGACCGGATGTAGGGGATTAACATAGTCTTAGCTGGGTGAACTGACGTAGCTCTATTAAAGTTGGTGGAAATATGCCAATTTGTACCAGGTGAGGATTTGGGCCATGGAGTCAATGTCTGGATCAGGGCCTAAGTTGAAACAAGAGCAGGTGGAGGTGAGAAACACCAGAAAGATTAGAAAAACAAGAAGTAAGGCGAGCGAATGCAGCCACATGGCAAGGTAATGCACTGAGCTAGAGGGTCACACAAACAACTTTTGTTATATTTATGGGGTTTTAGTTATGGTAAATTTAATTTTAATGGGCCTGGGAGCAGTGTAGGATGTATAGGAGTCCCTAATTAATAAGGTGCTTCAAACTACCAATTGAAATTTGTGCCCAAAAGAGCCAAGTTATTTAAAACATGAAGGTAGAAAACCATTTTAAAAACCCTAATCTTTGATCCACATGGCAGATCTCAATTCCACTCTCTCTCAGATCATAAAGCTCCTCAAAGTTCTACCTACTACATAACATTTCAACCTGTGGGAGTCCTGTGCACGTAGTCAGCCCCAGGATACCAGCTCTGAAATCTACTCTGTGGAATAAAATGGAGAATTTTCAGTCTTGTTGAATGCTTTGCAAAAAAGCAATTGGATGATACTGACTCTTCTAAACGCTACATCTGCCCTCGCTGGGATTTTTTTCTCTCTCTCTAAAGTAATTTTAAAATGGTAATTGTTTTCCCCTTGCAAGTATCAGTTGCACGCTAAATAACACTAGTTGCATTATCAGTTTTAAGCATACTCATTTTAACAGCTGTTCTTCAAACTAAGGTCACAGGCAGTGCACCGGATTTCATTGTGTAGCTTTCTAGCTCCACAGTCCTTGCACCTGTCACCTGTAATAAACACTCAGACTCTGAAGTGCTATTGTGTAAATCCCCAGTGTGTATCTCACATGTTTGATCCTATTGGTAAAGAAATCTGCTTGCCAGTTTTCTAGTAGATCTCAGTAAATTTCACATTATTTTCACTTGTGATGCTTTTAATTTTTGACTTGTTACATTTCTTTGACACATACCAGATTTTCTGATGCTAGCCCACATCTTTTAGGGTGAAATTTTGTACCTACAATTTAGCATTACTTAGCTGTTTATGTCCTTGATGTACAATGACCTACATTTTTGGTGCAAAACTGCACCTGCATAAACAAAAACAAAAATTTGTCTCTCAAACCACAGTTCAGCTCAGAGCAGCATAAAAAAAAAAGTTATTTGCTTTTTTCCCCCTTCCCTGTAAAAAGAATCACAAATGCCATTCATTAAAATAGCAGCCAACAACTTTTTAATTCCTGTCCTTTTTGTTTAAAACACCCTAAAGTTTTAGACACTACCTTTTATGGCGATACTTAAGTTTAAAAGTAAAATGTGAAGCTTTTAAACAGAGCTGGTGAGGAATTTTCCATTGAAATTGTTTTATTGTTCCATTGGAAAAATTGAAACATTTTAGTTTGTTAAATCAAGGCAGGGGGCTGGACACAATGACCTTTCGGGGTCCCTTCCAGTTCTGTGAGATAGGTATATCTCCATATTTTAGGGGGGAGGGGTAGCTCAGTGGTTTGAGCATTGACCTGCTAAAGCCAGGGTTGTGAGCCCAATCCTTGAGGGGGCCATTTAGGGAACTGGGGTAGAAATCTGTCTAGGGATTGGTCCTGCTTTGAGCAGGGGGTTAGACTAGATGACCTCCTGAGGTCCCTTCAAACCCTGATATTCTATGAAATAGAAATATTGTTTTCCAGTTCAGTTTGACGTTTGCTTGAGCAGTTGTGGTGTCCATATGAGTGTGCCCCATTCTTCTCAATGGGCTGGGCTGCCTGGTTTGACTACATCTCCCATGATGCACTTCAGTATCTCCACTGGTTGAACTCACAGTGTGCATCATGGGAGTCATGTGCTGATGCAGCCAATTTGGGACAAAAACAAATGTCAAAATATCAGAATTTCCCACAGAATGGAAATTCCAGTGTTCAGCCATCTCTACTTATAAATTGTTTTTAATTATAAATACCCTCATGAAAGGGATCACCTACTTAGACTGCTGGCTGAACAGTTTCTTTCAGATAATGTTCATTAAAAATGTCATTTGTGGTTAGAGAATTATGCTGAACTAATCCTGATTGTTGTGATTGTGTTCATTACTCATACGTATTTGCTGACGCATTCTATGAATAACTTCCAATCTCATTGGTTGTTTTCTTTGAAAGTTTGCTTTTTGCGCTGTACGATTAGTCACTGAGGACACCTGGCATTTGTGATAACATGTGGGGTTGCTCTTTAATAATTATTAATATTGTATCGGGGTCTGTCACTAGTGTGGTGTGTTTGTACCATATAATGAAATGATATTTCACCCTAGGGGATCTATTTAGGTATCCTAAGGAAAGAGCCACCCAACAGCTTATGTTTAAGGATCATTAAGAGACAATCATAGAATATCAGGGTTGGAAGGGACCTGAGGAGGTCATCTGGTCCAACCCCCTCACCGTGCACCGTGATCCTCCAAATACTCATGAATAACCAATCATACAACCCTGCAAAACGTGGCAAACCAAGCTTGGCACTTTTAGTCATGAAAATATTAATGTATCTGGGTTTTGTCTGTTTAACTATTTGACCAGCTCCACTTAAAACACAGACCAGAGACCCCCTCATTTAGTCCAACAATGCCAGAGCAGGTAGCCTTAATAGCCGCTTTCATAGACTCATAGACTTTAGGTATGTCTACACTGCATTTAAAAACCTGCGGCTGGTCCAAGTCAGCTGACTTGATCTCATGGGGTTCGGGCTAAGGGGCTGTTTAATTGCAATGTAGACATTTGGGCTTGAGCTGGAGCCCAAGCCCTGGGACTCCACAAATGGGGAAGGGCCCCAGAGCAGAGCCCGAACGTCTACACCACAATTAAGCAGCCCCATGAGCCCAAGTCAGCTGACCCAGGCCAACCACAGGAGTCTCATTGTAGTGTAGACATACCCATAAAGGCCAGAAGGGACCATCATGATCATCTAGTCTGATCTCCTGCACATTGCAGGCCATTCACTCTTGTAATAAGTCCATAACCTCTGGCTGAATTACTGAAGTCCTCGGCTCTTTATTTATAGACGTCAAGTTAAAGAGAATCCACCATGGACTCTAGTTCAATCCAGCAAATGACCCATGGCACACACTGCAGAAGATGGCGAAAAAACCCCTAGGGGTCTCTGCCAATCTGACCTAGGAGAAAATTCCTTCCCGACCCCAAACATGGTGATCAGTTAGACCCGGAGCATGTGGGCAAGACCTGCCAGCCAGACACCTGGCAAACCATTCACTGTACTAACTCCAAGCCCTCTCCCTCTAGTGTCTCATCTCTGGCCATGGAGGTATTTGCTAATAGCAGATGTAGATGGGCCATATGCCATTGTAGGCAACATCATCATAACATCCCCTCCATAAACTTATCAAGCTCAGTCTTAAAACAAGTTAGGTTTTTTGCACCCACTACTCCCCTTGGAAGGCTGTTACAGAACATCAGTCCTTTGATGGTTAGATATCTTCATTTAATTTCAAGCCTAAACTTAGTGATGGCCAGTTTATACCCATTTGTTCTTGTGCCAATATTGACCCTTAACTTAAATAACTCCTCTCCCTCCATGGTGTTTAATCCCTTTGATGTATTTATAGATAGCAATCATATCCCCCTCAGCCTTCATTTTGTTAGGCTAAATAGGCCAAGTTCCTTACATATCCTCTCATAAAGTAGGTTTTCCATTCCTCCAATCATCCTAATAGTCCTTCTCTGCACCTGTTCCAGTTTGAATTCATCTTCCTTAAACATGGGAGACCAGAAATGCACACAGCATTCCAGATGAGGTCTCACCAGTTCCTTGTATAATGATAATAACACTTCTGTGTCTCTACTGGAAATACTTCACCTGATGCATCCTAAGATTGCACTAGCCTTTTTCAGGGCCGTATCACATTGGCAGCTCATAGTCATCCTGTGATCAACCAACATACTCGGTCTTTCTTCTCTGTCACTTCCAACTGATACATCCCCAGCTTATAGAAAAATTCTTGTTGTTAGTCCCTAAGTGCCTGACCTTGCACTTTGTGCTATTAAGTTTTATCCCATTTTTATTATTCCAGATTTCAAGGGCATCCAAATCTCCTTGTATGATATTCTGGTCCTCCTCCATATTGGTATACACCTCCCAACTTTTTGTCATCCACAAATGTTATTAGCGCACTCCCACTTTTTGAGCCAAAAATGAATGAAAATATTAAATGAGGTCCCAAGACCGAACCTTGAGGAACTCCACTAGTAACCTCCTGGATCGGAGCTCTCTTTAGTGAGCATTGTAGTTTTAAAATACCTTTTCCTCTGATGCTTTGTTCCAATCACTAAACATAAATACATTGTTTTAAGCAAGTCATTGGTCACTGTCACTGGTCACCTCTGGGAGGAAACACGGCAGCTTGAAACCCAGTTGGGCCTGTAAGGTGATAAATGGTTGGCATACACGGGATACAATGGGTCCTGGTCTGAGAGTACAATGATTGTGAGACAGCTATGGGCAAAAAGGAGTGGGCACTAAAATAGATCAGAAGGTCAGTAGAGGTGCAGCTAGCCCTGGAACCATGACAGTATAGTTTCTAGAGAACAATAAACTCCCACTAGGAATTTTCAGACCAGTAACCATTTATGCTAAAAGTCTTGAAAAGTTCATAGTTCACAACCATTTTCACCTGTGCACCGTGATCATCCAAATACTCATGAATAACCAATCATACAACCCTGCAAAACGTGGCAAACCAAGCTTGGCACTTTTAGTCATGAAAATATTAATGTATCTGGGTTTTGTCTGTTTAACTATTTGACCAGCCCCACTTAAAACGCTTCTCCCCCATCCCATGTTTTCTCTTGCAGAAAACCCCAACAGTAATAGCCCTAAACAGTGTTGTGATACTATTATAAGCAATAGTTTACCAATCCTGTAGAATACTGTAGTACTTCTTTGCAATGGGTTGTCTAATAGGTTAACATGTTACCCACTTCCTAAATGTTTTCTAGTAGTAAAGCCATTCAGGCCTAGGCATTGTTCACTCATCAGTAAACAGCTGAACTATGTATACATGAACAACAAGGAGTCTGGTGGCACCTTAAAGACTAACCAGTCTTTAAGGTGCCACCAGACTCCTTGTTGTTTTTGTAGATACAGACTAACACGGCTACCCCCTGATACTTGACACTATGTATACATGGTGGTTTCAAAAACTGATTGAACGTAATATTCTAGTACATGTTTATTGTGTTAAACCCTTACATTGCAAACTCCCCATACAACTGCCTTCTATAGGAGTCATGACCAGATGCATGGAGGGGGTGGGAAAGAGCCTAGTTAAAGTTCCCACCGATGGCATGGAGCCCATGTGTTACAGTGAGATTTGTTTTCCTTTCTCCTGCTTGTGTGAGATCTACAATCTCCTGTGGCTTGCAGCATAGGCGCCAACTTTTCCAGGCGCCCGTGGGTGCTCGCCCCTGGCCCTGCCTCCTCCTGCCCTGCCCTGCCCCCGTCCCAAACCCTTCCCCAAAGTCCCCGCCCCAGCTCCGCCCCCTCCCTGTCCCTATTGGATCCCTTCCCCAAATCCCCGCCCCAGCCCCACCTCTTCCCCAAGCGCGCCGCATTTCCCCTTCTCCCCCACTCCCTCCCAGCGCTTGCCGCCATGAATCAGCTGTTTCGCGGCGGGAAGCACTGGGAGGGAGGGGGGGGAAGCGGAGCCGTGGCGCGCTCAGGGGAGGAGGCGGAGCGGAGGTGAGCTGGGGCGGGGAGCTGCCGGTGGGTGCAGAGCAGAGCACCCACCAATTTTTCCCCGTGGGTGCTCCAGCCCCGGAGCACCCACTGAGTCGGCACCTATGGCTTGCAGCAAAACCAAACCCTGTAGCTAAGCTGTTCTGCATGAGGGGGAGAAGAGATAGCTCTTTGGGGCAAGGATTCTGCTGGCCCTAAGGGCTCCTGATCGGAGTGGGGGTATGTAGGAGTTACTGCAACACTAACAATAAATAATAGTAACACCTTCCTGCATTCAAATATGGCCTATCTGAAATTGGGGCGGAGGGAGAATTAACCCCTTCACTGCTACTTTTACATGGATGTCCCAGTGGACATACCTCAATTCAGTTTGTAGGAGAATTAATTCAGACTGTCTTCTTTGTTTAAGAGATTTAACTCACTCTTCCCTTTTATTGTACCATGGCTTAGTTGTATCTAATGCCCTTCATTGTTGCAACAGTTGCATAAGCCCCAGTGACATTATTCTGTGATTTGCATAGAAACGGCTTTCACTTCATTGAAATTCATTCATTTTACGGCCAGAAGGGACAAGAATGATCATCCAACCTGACCTCCTGCATAACACAGACCAGAGAATTTCACCCAATGATTCCTGCTTCTAGGCCAATAACTAGATTGTGTTCTTGCCTTTTAATATCATATTTACAATTTGCTAATGCAGCTAGCCTCAACTAAGTTTAGTTTCCAAACCACCTTGGTGAACTGATCACTTGGGGAGGAAAGGGCTTCAGGATTACAAATCTCCCCAACCCGCCGATGGTGGGGAAGAAGAGACCTTGGGCTTCCTCACCCAGCTCATTTCAGTACTAAAGAACTCATTTCCATAAGTGAGGCTGACCACAGGTCTGCCCTGAGTTCTTGGAGGTGCCCACGCTGGCATGGCAACTGCATGTGTAAATATAGCACGTCCCTCCCTTTCCGGGCTGTGGTGAGGTTTTGAGGTGTTCAGACACTATGGAAATGGGGGACTAAATTCCCTCAGTTAGCTGTAACTGTTCACAAGCACTGCAGCTTTATCTCTTGTGTGGGTTCCCATTTGCCGTGCCACCAAAAGCAAAACATCGCCGGCAGATATTTAGTCTCAGATTCTTGTAGCCACCCTGACTGAACTGCTGTGTGGGGAGGTGGGGGCAAAGCTGCAAGAGCATGACAGGAAGTTCTGAGAGAGCTGACAGCGTTATCATCGCTAAAGAAACCACTTCCTTCAATAGCCACGTGTTCATTGTACCTCTCTGTTCAGCGCCAGGCCCGGAGAGTCGGGTCACTGGTAGAGTGAAAAGTGAATATTGCAAATGGCAGTCATGAGACAGTGCATGCAGTTTCAGATCTCATGTTATGTCCTTCTCCCCTAACCTCCGAAATCCAGGCTGTCACGCAGTTCTGGGGCTTTTTCCTCCATAATATCATTAGACTCCATCCTTTCCTCTACTTCGCTATTAGTCATCTTTTGCTTTAAGCATGGCAACCTCTCAGTCTCTGGCTTTCTTTTATTTCTTCTCTGTAAAACCACTGTGAAGATCATCCTCGTCTTCCTTCGTCCTCTAAATCACTGGACTTCGCATCCTCTCACTTGAATCCTGTCTCCTACCAAGAAGAACATTTTCTTGTGACAGTGCACTGCACTGAGGTTCCAGGAGATTGAAGGTCAGTCGGTTCCACTATCACAGACTTGCTGTGTGACTCTGGGCAAATCACTTGATCTCGCCGTGCCTCAGTTCTCCATCTGTAAAATGGAGATCACCTTCCTTCCCCACACACTCTCTTTGGCTGGCTGTCGACTGTAAGCACTTTGAGGCAGGACCCGTCCCTTACCATGTGTCTGTACGGTGCGTAGCACAATGGGGCCTGGATCTTGGTTGGGGCTTCCAGGCACTATTGTAATACAAATAATAATCTTACTACATCAAATTCAAGGTCAATTGTGCACAATTTCACATCAACAATCATATCTACCTCTTCTCATCAGTAGATCTCAAAGCAATTTACAATTAGGTAAGTATCATTAACCCCCTTTTACAGATGGGGAAAGCAACTTACCCAACTTATCCAACAGCAGATCAGGGACTAGAACCCAGCTCACGTAAGTCCCAGTCCAGTGCATTAGCCTTCCCTACAGTGCCTCTCTCTACACACCTATTTCCTTCCCTTCCTTCATCCCAACCCTAAATTCTTCTTTCACCTGCTTCTCCCACTCCCTATAGATCTTGTTTGCCTGGAAGAGCAATCCACTTGGTAGGCGCCAAGAATGTTTGATTGCTAGGTTTTAAAACTACTTTTATATAACCTTTCCACGTTGATCTTGCTGCCACAGCTTTCCCCTTGCCAATTAGGGCATGAACTAACTTGTATATCATATTTTCTTGTCTGAATTAAAGCATAAAGTCCTTGGACAGGGAATCTTGTCTTAGGTATGTTTAAAGTGCCATGTGTGATGGAGATTAAATAATAAATCGTCCCCAGTGGATCACTTGGAAAGGGAAAAGAGACACTGTAATGGCTAGAAAGGTAGAACCCAGGAAAGGGTAATGAGCCTCATTCTGCTCTCGTTTATAGCAGGTTTACAATAGTGTCCCTGCACCGATGAAACTGGAAATGCTCTTGAGTTCACAGAGTGTGGTAGGAGATTCAAAAATGGGTGTCTTTGCCGCTGCCATATCCCATGAAATGCCGTGCCCCTCTTTAAATAAAATCTCAGAGGTGCAATTGTATTAGATATTTTCACAAATCTCTCTTGATAAATTCATCCCAGAATCAATCCTGTAATGGTCATATGTTATTCTAAGCAGTGCTTAATTTGCGCCAGGGCTTGCCGGCGCTGAGCCCCTGCACCTCTAGGCTTGGCAGTTCACAGCTCCGGCCCCTCTGGGCTTCCCGTGTCAGCTAGGAAAGTAAAAAAAATTGCTTGAGCCCTGGTAGCTAATTGCTTGAGCACCAGCATCTCTGTCATTACAAATTAAGCACTGATTCTAAGACATCCAGAGGGTGGTTGTGTGGGATTGAGGGGGAGGGGGTAAATACACTGAATAAGATTTTCAAAAATGCCTCCGTGACTTAAGACTCTAAGTCCATTGAAAGCACTTAGAAACTTCTAAACATTTTACCCCTTCAAACTATGAAATTCTGAATGCTTGAGTTGAGCCTGGCTAGAAAAGCATTTGATTTCAGCTTCTCAAACAAATTAAAAACTTTGGAAGGGCACCAGTTCTCTATGAGTTCTGAGAAATGCACTTATAACCAGGTGGAATCCTTCATTATAGGAATGTCATTAATGTCACCCAAATTCTGCAGAAGTACCCAGGAGATACCATTCTTTTCAAATAAGCCTTGGCGCAGAGTGTGTTAACAGGGGGAGTGTGTCACAACAGAAGAAATACCATTCTACCATTAACAGAGAAGGGAAACAAACAAATGGATGGCATGCTCCCCCATACAGCTGAAATGCAACTTAACTCAAAAAGAAACAACTTAACTCAAAAAGAAACAACTTAACTCAAAAAGATACTGAATTGTGTGAAAATAGCCAGACAAAGTGAGTGAGGTAATATATTTTATTGGACAATTTCTATCGGTGAGAGAGACAAGCTTTTGAGCTTACATAGAGCTCTTCTTCAGGTCTGGCAAATGTACTCAGAGTGTCGCAGCTAAATACTGTTCCACCTTATATTTAACTGTGACACTCTGAATACGCTTCCTAGACCAGAAGAAGAGCTCTGTGTAGCTCGAAAGCATGTACCAGCTCATGCTCAGATCCCCATGTCTCCACCAAACACTGACAAATATATGGCTGGAACCAGTCTGGGTCACCTGTGTGTTAGTATTGTTAAAATAGGTATTAGAACGATAATTTCTGCCTTAATCTCACTCATAACCTCTGTATCCCACATTGTAAGGTAATGTTTGAGCATTTGCATTGTAAGCCTTTGTAACTGTGTACATCACCAGACAGGAGAGAGACATTAGTTAGCGTGAAATGCTAGTGTCCAACAGAAGGTGGTACGTGCTGCCCAAAAAGGAAGACCCATTGACACCAGATGGACTAGAGTGGAAGATTGAAAGGGACCAAGGACTTTGTTGTTTACTCTTCCCATCCATGAAGATGAGACTTGCAAGTGAAGACTTTGTTTACTAGAGTGAAGTTGGTCCAGTGAAAGATATTACCTCACTCACCTTGTCTCTCTACTATCGTGGGACTGACATGGCTACAACAACACTGCCTACAACAATGAAAACAGCCATAAGATGTAGGGCCAGGTCCTCAGCTGATGCATCTTAGCGTAGCTCCATGAAGTCAGTGGAGCTACACTGATTTACAGCAACTGAGAATCTGGCATTTGGTGTATTGGGAAGCCAGGCTGTTGATGTTACTCAATGTTTTTCCTGCACGTTGGCTCAGATCTCCACGTTGGTTCTGAAAGCATATTTAGTTCTGCAGCTAGTATTTTTGCCACAAATTTGAAAAGAAACTACTTCTAACGAAACCAAACCCGCACAAGTAGGAAAGTACTAGCATAAAAAACAGCCTTAGACTAGCTTTTTTTGATCACTGTAGGGGAATTCAAATGTGCTGTTTAATAGAACAATATACTAAAAGGATCTGTATGGTAGAACTAGCTCTCTCTTAGCATTGCAACTGATTTAATAAAGTGTTCCCCAAAATGGGATTGCAAGCCAAGGAAATTAATCTTCAAGAATCCTTAAATCCCCTATATTGACTCTCCATGTACAGGCTACAGAATTGGTAACTGTATAACATTCACTCATAGATTAAACAATGTCCTTGAAAACAGGTCTTGTTAATGTTTACGGTACTGAAATATTTCATTCCATTTTTGTTTTCATTGTAGCAAAAAAACTGAGGAACTTTTTAATTGACACCTAAATTTCCTTGGATAGCACATGTCAAGAAATCAAGGGAAAGATTCCCTCTTCTCATGTTTCCAGGTGGTTCAGGATTTCTCAAGGTGCAAAAGGAGTGTCTCAGAAACCCAACTGTGATGCTGGTAGACCAGGTACCAGCTCATGCTCAGATCCCCATGTCTCCACCAAACACTGACAAATATACGGCTGGAACCAGTCTGGGTCACCTGTGTGTTAGTATTGTTAAAATAGGTATTAGAACGATAATTTCTGCCTTAATCTCACTCATAACCTCTGTATCCCACATTGTAAGGTAATGTTTGAGCATTTGCATTGTAAGCCTTTGTAACTGTGTAAGTCACCAGACAGGAGAGAGACATTAGTTAGCGTGAAATGCTAGTGTCCAACAGAAGGTGGTACGTCCTACCCAAAAAGGAAGACCCATTGACACCAGATGGACTAGAGTGGAAGACTGAAAGGGACCAAGGACTTTGTTGTTTACTCTTCCCATCCATGAAGATGAGACTTGCAAGTGAAGTTTACTTGAGTAAAACTTGTTTACTAGAGTGAAACATTCACAAGCACATAAGACATTGTTATTTATGCTCTCCCTCACCACCACCATGAAGATGAGACTTGCAGGTGAATTCCTCCCATCAGCTGAGTTTGCAACTCAAAGCAGAAGGGGGGAAGGGAATAAAAACCCTTTACAAGGAGGAACTGGATCTGAATGCTGCTTGGATTCTGGAGGGCAAGGATTACTGGGCATAAGCAAAAGATCCCCAGTGCTTAGCCTGGGTTAGCTCTAAAGGTCGGATAGCATTTGTTTATCATAAAAGGTTCTATTACTTCTGAAACATAAGAGAAGAACTCATTTGTGTGTATCTATGTTTACCTGCTTTAACTTTGTAAATAACTCTCATTTCCTTTTCCTATATAATAAATCTTGAGATAGTTTATTATAGGATTGGCTACAAGCGTTCTTTGGTTTGAGATCTAAAGTGCAATTGAGCTAGGGTACGTCACTGGTCTTTTGGAACTGAGAGTAACCTGAATATCGCTGTGATACTTGGTATAAAGAACCATCATTCACAAATGCAGGCTTACCAGGTTGATAAAACAGATTGGCGTATCCAAGAGGATTGTCTGTGACTCCACGTTTAGGCTATTCTAGTGCCTGAGGAGTTTACACTTGATAATCAGTTGGTGAAATCTAACTATAGAACTCACAGCCAATGTGGGGTTTGTGCCCTGTTTTGTAAGGATGGTACTTACGCTCTTGACTCACTGCAGGACAGGAGACTAATACCATTTTCATCCATCATTTCATGTTTCAGATTAGTGTGGAGGACTGTAAGACTCGTTGCAGTATAGCTCCTTGAATTTTTTCACACTACGTTTCTTCCTAAAAAAAAAAAAAAGACATGTTTTCAATAAGCAAAACTTTTAATGAAAAAGTGTCCACATTATAGAAACTTTCCATTGTTCTTTTTATCAACATTTTCCAATTTCCATTTGTATCAAAAAATTTAAGAAAATATTTAACACAATTGTTTCAGTCCTTTTTATTTATCAAAAATCCAGTTTTATTTTCAAAAATATTTCAACAAAAAATATTAAAATTTCATGGAAAAGGAAGTATTGGGTGAATCTATGAAAGTGAAGTATGTTTTGAACCCAGAAAATAGAAACAGCTTTGAAATTTTTTTGTAAAATCATTTCCCCATTTTTCTGCCAGCTCTAAGAAGGAGCTTTCTCAGCCCCCAGCAGAAGGGATAGGGGTGAGACTTGTACAAATAAAATTATTATGACTAGTTATTTATTTTTTGGTAAACGTGTGAAGATACAGAAGTTACTTCTGAACTCTCCCGCCAACCCCCATGTAAAACAATGAATTCATCTGGGGACATTTCATTATTAAAAGCATAAATATTGAATGATAAAAACCTAGCAAAGCCAAAATTTCAGAGCATCTCTTATGCTTTGATATTACAACACCTAAGCCATGTAGTGGCATGTCTAACACAGCAACACCCAGACACAGTGAGGTGAGCTTTAGCAGAATTTCCTTACTTTTGTGGGTTTGTCAGCCACTAAATGTATTTGAGGTTTCTTGCTCTTGTTGTCAAAACTTCCTGTAATTCTTTTAATGCCTCTGACATCTGGATAATGGAGAGAAAGCTTCACCTTCAGCATTATCCAGGTCCAGAAAAAATACCCATTGTAGAAAATTAAAAGGCTATTTTTACCTCATACCGAAGCTTGAGTAGGTAGATTCTCCTGGTGAATCATACAGCTAGTCAAAATTTTAAAATGAAAAATGGCAGCAAATGTTTTGTTTATTTAAAAATTAAACCCTGAAAATCCAACATCTTTTGACACTGAAAACCCCCAAGCTGGTTTTTCATTTATTGTTTTCTTTTCAGTGGCAAAATGGAAAAGGGGGTGGCGGGAGGAGAAAAGGGGCAGGAGGGAACCATAATTGAAAAAACAAAAACATGTCAGGTTTTGGATTTTTACTTCAAAAACCTGGACATTTTTTAATGAAAAAAATTGAGAAAATGGGAAATTTTTCAAAAAACATTTTTTGACCCGTTCTGTTGCGAGCACGAGGTTAAAAGAATGAACAGCCTATTCATACAAAGCCCAATACAAAGCCTGCTGAAGTTGACAAGTCTCCCCCTGACTTCAGTGGGCTTTGAATTGGGCCCACGGTGCTTTAGAAAACCAAGCTATTAAGGGGAAAAGATCTGTGACCAGTGCTTAATTTGTAATGAAAGAGGTGGCGGGGCTCAAGCAATTTTTCTACTACCATAACTGACCCGGCAAGCCCAGAGGGGCCAGGGCTCAGCCCTGACAAGCCCCAGCACAAATTAAGCACTGTCTGTGACCAACAGCTTGGTAGGAGTCTGTGGGATTTTCTGGAGGCCTGGTTTGGTCCTTGATTGTCAGGCAAGCTCTGTGCAAGGCCTGGAGAGAGGCTCACCATCTTTCCATCTGGACCCCTCCTTTGTTCTAACTCTTCTGCTATCCATCTGGCAGTTGCTTCTGGGGACTCACCAAGGAAGGTACCACCAGATGATTAATCATCCGCCCCCTTCCGATTAAAACCTGTGACCAATTCTTTTCTCACAAGTATCAGAAGGTTTGGGGTGTGAAAGAGGAAGTGGGCAAGCTCAGCACTGGAGATGGAGCAGGGGCCAGAGTGCAAGAAGGATACCTCTAGCCCCCTGACGCTGTAATGCAGAGTTTGATTCTGATCTCATTTATACCCGTGGAATGCCATTGATGTCAGTGAGTTGCTACCGAACTCCCTACTACAGCAAGAGACCCTGCTGCCAATAGGTGGAGCATGTAAGTGTGGGGAGAGGGGTCTGATGGGTGAGATACTTTGCATGCCAAAGAAAGTGCCATATATGCAAATCTATGTGGAAATAGCATTAAAGTTCATGTTCCCATGCTGCAGAGACATCCACTGTCTAGGTCTTTGTCTGAACACAGGATGGGTCAGATGTGTCTGTTTCCCACTCCCAGGCGGGTTATATACAACTTACTCGTCTTAAAGGAGCGAACAAATAACTCAATTAACCACGTGTCCCTTATCATCCCCTCCCTGCTGCCTTGCTATGGGGCTAATGAGAAGCAGCTCAAACACAGGCTGTGGGCTCTGTCACACAGCCCGCCCCCACCACTCCCCCTGCTTCAGCAGACTCAGAAGCCCTCTTGTTCCAGGCTGAAACTCACAAGCTCTCAGGTGCCCTCAGGTCCAAGATGGAGTGGCCGTGGCTCTTTCTCTACCTCTCTCTACACATCACAGGTAACAGAGGAACACGGCGAGGCCTTGGTATAGTGTTAACTAGAGCTGAACTCGAAGTGCAGGAGACTGGGAGGATGCAAAATGCTGTAGTAACTTTGTAACCTCCTCCCCTCCATCATGTTATATCACAGCTACAGAATGGGATGTTTATAATGTAGATAAATTACAGTAGGTTATAGATTTAATATATTTTATGTTATATATGTATGTATAATATTACATATCTATGTATAATATTATAGACCAATGTTCTAGACATAATTTGGGATTATTTTATGTCAGAGCTATTAGGATTGCCATATTATAGGATGTTATCGGTTGAGAATATAGTATATTCAAGAATCATCAGGTTAAATTCTGTAATCAGTTAAATTAGCATATAGCTTCAGATGTTGAGATAATATGGTCATGGCAGGCTATATAAGTGCAAAGATAGATGAGATTTACACCAGTGTAACTGTTGGATTTCCTCCCTAGAATCACAGAAAATATTGATATAGGATGTCATGTTTTATCATAGATATGTTATAGAATGTGTTGATTAAATATACACTATATTATAGTCATAGGCTATCACCGCTACAGTATAGCATACATTTTATCAACATTTAGATACCAGGGTGTTGGGAGCTATAGAAATACCAATGATATATATGTAGTAGGATGGTATATTATATATATACCTTTATATTATAGTATTATTTATAGGTACATTATATACTGCATAAAATGCTTTATTGTTGGATTATTATAAGGATACAGATGTCGAGTACACCATTAGATTGCAGAATATGTCACCCATTTTTTTCAGATCAGGCACCACAAACCATTTTATTTATTCTTTCCAGGAACAGAGACAGGGCAAAATTCTCCCCTGACTTTATTCTACAGCGTCTGCGATCCCACTGATTACAATGAGGTCACAATAGATGTAAATCAGGACAGAATGTAGGGAGTCAATGAAAGGAATAATTAATACATTATGAGATGACAGAAACAAGTTACGAGTGGAATCTGGTCACATGCACATCTTGAGAAATTCCAAACAATCGGTGTGCACGTTAGAAATTGCTAAATACTTCTAATGTGGGGGAGGAAAATGGACTGGTTTTTATTATGGACTTTGACTGCAAATGAATATTCATAAAGAGAAGTGCGCCATTATAATCTACTCCAGAGGGGATTTTCAAATCCACTCAGCATTGTTCTAACTCCGCTCCCATTCAAGTCAATGTGAGTTTTACCATTGACTTCAAAGGGAGCAGAGATAGGTTAATGCTAAGCGCTTCTGAAAAATCCCATCCTCAATATGAAATGGGCCTTTTCTTTTTATGAATGTTGGGGTGACCACGTAACTCAGAAGGACAGTACAACCACGAGTAGAGAAGTCTATAAGTAGCTACGTGATGAAAAAATATTTAATAATGGGCTCTTCAATCTAGCAGAGAAAGGGATAATATGATCCTAGGGCTGAAAGTTGAAGCTAGACAAATTCAGACTGGAAATAAGGGGTAGATTTTTAATAGGGTAATTAACCACTGGAACAATGTACCAAAGGGTTGTGCTGGATTCTCCATCACTGAAATTTTTTAAATTGAGATTGGAAGTTTTTCTAAAAGCTCTGCTCTAGGAATTATTTTGGGGAAGTTCCATGGATTGTGTTAAACAGGAGGTCAGACTAGATCAGGGGTTCTCAAACTTCATTGCACCGCGACCCCCTTCTGAGAACAAAACTTACTCCACGACCCCAGGAGAGGGGACCAAAGTTTGTGCCCTGCTGCCCCGGGTGTGTGTAGGGGCCGGGGGCAAAGCCAAAGCAGGTTCAGCCCCAGGCAGGTGGCCTGTAACCTGAGCCCTGCCACCCAGGGCTGAAGCCCTCGGGCTTTGGCTTCGGTCCTGGGCCCCAGCAAGTCTAATGCCAGCCCTGGCAACCCCATTAAAATGGGGTCCCAACCCACTTTGGGGTCCCGACCCACAGTTTGAGAACTGCTGGACTAGCTGATCACAATGGTCCCTTATGTCCTTGGAATCTATGAACGAGAAGGTTACCCAGCAAACTCTCTGTGGGACTGATCCTGAAAACCTTTATACAAGTGGTCCCATAGACTTTACAGGCACAAGGGAGTATTTGCCAGAATAAGGGTTTGCAGAGTTGGCCTTCAATACATGAAAATATAATATACTGTTCACCATCGTGTTATATTTACAGCACAGCTGTCTGTGTCCCTTCCCTTCAGTTTTATTTCATCAATGTCAGAGATTTTTGAGAGAGAGAACGGGAGCCATACTACAAAGTCACAGGCCACATCTTTATTAGAGGCTAAATCCTGCTTGCCTTCCTCAGTGTATTGACATTGATGGGACTATTAACATGAGGAAGGCAAGAAACATTTCATCTGCTAGTAAATATTGCCCATACTCAGCAAGCCTGTCTCAGGTAAAATACCCAGTGACCCAATGGAAATTTTGCTTGAATAAAGACAACCAGCTTTGGCTTTTTCTTTGTCATAAGGATAGTTTTGGTGCTCCTCCCAGACGCATTCATAGATCAATCAAGCATATCGTTAAGCTAATGCTGGCTTAAGAGACCCAGACGATAGAGAATCGAAAATTAAAATTTTAACTACCAGCAGACTTGACTGCGGTCAAATTCCTCAGTACAGCGCATCAAATACAGAGCTGGTTTAAAGTCAATGGACTTGTAGCCACTTATACCAGTTTTGAAGCTGGCTGGCTCCCAATATTTGTAAAGCATTGGGAAGGTCAAAAGTCCTGTATCAAAGTCAAGACACTGATCTTGCAAGCTGATCCAAGCAGGCAGTCCGCTTCATCCGCATGGAGCCCCACATTAATGAGGTTCCACTTGGAGACCCTCTGAGCTCCATCGGGCTCCATACAGGTGCACATGTGTGTGGATTAGTGTGCAGGATAGGGGCCTAAGCATTATTATTACCAAAAGTTAATGAGCCCAGGATTTTAAAGGAACATGAGCACTTTAAAGTAAAGGGGCAAGAAATATGAGACAAGACTACCAAGGGCAGGCCCTTAAAACATGCACAGGAAATAAGTGGCTCTTGGTTGTTCAATGTTGTTTTTACTCTGTTGCATCATATCCAGAGTTTGTAGTTTTGTTTGCTGAAAAACTGAGTCCCCTCTATTATTCTCGCCGAAGCCTGTACACACACACACCTGCACACCAAGGCAGAAAATTGTAACTGAGGTAATATTTTCCAAAGGCTGAGTTCAGTATCGCCAACCCTAAGCATTCAAAAATCATGAGTCAAGCCCTGCAAATCACAAAGTAGATATATAGCTCACTAATGAGAAAATGAAATTGGCTTCCTTTTTATTTTCCTGCTTGTTTTTGAGTCTGTGGAGTGACATTTTCCAGCTTTCCTCAGCAATCATGAAGGCTAAAAACGGTACTTTTGTAATGAAAGCTGAGATTCTCACATGATTTCTTGGCTCCAGGCACTGGGGCTTTAAGAAAAAAAAAATCATAAAAAAAAACGAGGAGTCCTTGTGGCACCTTAGAGACTAACAAATTTATTTGGGCATAAGCTTTCGTGGGCTAGAACCTGCTTCATCAGATGCATGAAGTGGAAAATACAGGAAAGGATGGGAGTTGCCCAGGAAAGCTTACGCCCAAATAAATTTGTTAGTCTCCAAGGTGCCACAAGGACTCTTCGTTGTTTTTGCTGATACAGACTAACACGGCTCCCACTCTGAAACTAAATATCATGAGACTCACAATAAAATCATGAGAGTTGGCAACGTTGTGTTAATATTAGTGTTCAGTATCCTATCCTGCTATTGCTCATGTTTCCAGCTATGAAGATTCATGACATGGAATCATTTACTTGTCTCAAAAATAAATTCTAAGAACAGTAAGAAAAAAGGCTAGAGTAGTATCAGAGGGGTAGCCGTGTTAGTCTGAATCTGTAAAAGGCTAGAGAAGGATACTTTTACTCAAGGAGGGTAGCAACTTTCTCCACAAATATTCCCATTGAAGTCACTGGGCAAAACTGCAAACCCATAGTCCCACTAAGTAGCACCCTAGTCCTCAAATAGTTCCATTGATCTCAGTGGGAGTCATTGAGCGTAAGGTACAACTCCATGTACATAAGGGTATTACTGAATCTGCCTTTAAGAGACCATTCACAGAGCACGGTGCTACTCAATGTGAGTGAGGAGCTCAACATCTGGCCCTTATTTATTATCTATTTTTATTTTAATTCTGTGACTATCCAAGCTCCAGGTGCTTGCAAACCTCTGAATCCACAGAGCCTATCGAATGCAATGGGTGAGAGAGTAAGCAAAATAACTGCCCATCTCAACCACCAAGTCTCTGGTTGTTTTCATCCATGATTAAATAACAGGAGCAGTCTGGAGAAATCATCAACTGGTATAAATTGGCAGAGCTCCACTAATGTCAGTAGAGCTACGCTGTTTTAACACCATCTGAGGATCTGGCCCATGGTAGAATTTTCAGTATGAATAAATGTATATTAATGCATAAAAACTCAAAGGGAGTTGGATCCTCTGGGGAGCCCAAGTGCCTTCAGCTCCCATTGACTTCAGTATATTGTCTATTTTTACGTGTGTTGCTTGCTGCATTTATCGCTTGAGTGAGCTGTAGTTCTTCTTTGACATGTTTTGATACCTTATCTGGGGTCATCTTCAGCCTCTTTGCTGCCTTTGCAGGCAGAGAAAATCCAACGAACAAGCTAACACGCTTGAAAAGAACTGGCAAAAGAAATTGAAACATGCCCAAAGAATGGCATAGCACCAAAGAGAAGGAAAGGCAAAAAAAATAATTTCCCTAAGCAAGATGTGGAAGCCCCATTGATTGGGATTTTTAAAAGTGGTCTGGACATCGGACTAGAAATAGAGCTAGCTAGCTGTGATCTTCTCTACCTGTCTATATGGGTACATATAGAGCACCACCCATGGTAGTATCTAGGCACTGGTTACAAAATGTTGGGATGGCAAGAAGATTAATAGGGAACAATCCACCACTGGCATGAAGTAGGGCAGGGGTCAGCAACCTTTCAGAAGTGATGTGCCGAGTCTTCATTTATTCACTCTAATTTAAGGTT
Source organism: Chrysemys picta bellii (assembly GCF_011386835.1). Lineage (NCBI taxonomy): Eukaryota > Metazoa > Chordata > Testudines > Emydidae > Chrysemys > Chrysemys picta. The sequence goes on along the minus strand of NC_088795.1, from coordinate 129,685,535 downwards.
TCGTGTGCCAGTAATACATGTTAAAGTTTTTTAGAAGGTCTTTCTATAAGTCTATAATATATAACTAAACGATTGTTGTATGTAAAGTAAATAAGGTTTTTAAAATGTTAAAGAAGCTTCATTTAAAATTAAATTAAAATGCAGAACCCCCCGAGACGGGTGGCCAGGACCCGGGCAGTGTGAGTGCCACTGAAAATCAGCTCGTGTGCCACCTTCGGCACACGTGCCATAGGTTGCCTACCCCTGAAATAGGGGCTAGATTTCCTAATAGGTCTGTTATATCTCTAATTTGTGTGACCCCCATAATTCCATGAACAGAGAAACTACTAAGCTCACAAAGAAATCCTTTATTTAATATGTGTAGAAATAAATATCTTGACCATAAACATGTTATTTTCTTCCTTGTAGGTTGCCAGAAACCCCCACCTATATATCAGACTCCACCACGTATTGTAGCCCTGAACAACAGTACGATGGAATTGGTCTGTACATTGAAAAATGACCAGCTTACCCAATCAGGGATCTATTGGTACCGATGGAGCAAGGAGAGCCAAGACTACCAGTATGTACTATTTTCAAGTGTTTTTCAGAAACGCACCATCAGCAACAACATCGACAAAGACAGGTTTGATGTGAGTAAAGCAAGCTCTGGGAACTCATACACTCTGAAGATCAGCAAGCTTCAGTATTTAGACGCCGGCACATATTACTGCGCTGTCTCCCATTCCTCGGAGCTGCTCTTTGGCAATGGAACGGAGCTTAGCGTGGGTAAGTGCTGTTTCAGACTGGCCCATCCACTCCAAAATCTCACAGGGCTTGGCTGAGATGCTGCTACAATAGAAAGGTTAGAATAATAAAAATCACCCTGATAGAAAAGGTAGCGGGGCACAAATCGGTGCCTAAATCCTGCTCGCCTTTCTCATTGCTTTCGTTGAGACTATCCACATGAGCAAGGCATGAAAGGTTTGGGCCCTGGAATGTGCTTGAAGAGATCCTAGAGACTATATTAGCCAGAAAACCTGGCAGAAAAAGGTATAGCAATAACCGCTGGCTTGAATACGAGGCTAGACAAATTCAGACCGGAAATAAGGCGTGAAATTTCAAAAGGGAGGGAGATTAACCATTGGAACAATTTACCCAGGGTTGTGGTGGATTCTCCATCACTGGCAATTGTTAAATCAAGACTGGATGTTTTTTCTAAAAGATCTGCTCGAGTTCAAACAGGAATTATTTCAGGGAGGTTCTATGGCCTGTGTTATGCAGGAGGTCAGACTAGATGATCACAGGTCCCTTCACAGGACTGTGTGAAATGTAGGGAAATTGCTTCCAGTGTTATAAGGCTGCTAATAAGTTGTAACCTTTCACCACTGTCCATTTCTCAGTCCTGATCACAGCATGAGCACTGCTGTGCTCTGATCTTTGTTGTGTAAAGGAGCCTTTCAAAGGAACGCTACTAGACCTGGAAGATTCACGTTTATTATCTTTCTCTAATTCCAGTGCTGTTTTTGCTCTTAACTTGGATTATTTCCCCACTTGAGTTCACAGTTTATTCTCACGCACTGATTCTGTTTCTCACCTGGCATTTACTGATATCCTAACACCCCCATTAAATCCTGGGGGGGCTGACATCTATCTCAGAGGGTTGGTGACGGGATACTGAGCCTTTCATATCCAGGTCTCCCCTGGCAAGTCATGACAGGCTGATAACAGCCGACAGCTCTCACCATCCAGGGACTGCTTAGGACCCCGTGTGAAATGGGTCTCAGTCCAGTTCCTTCTCCGTCACACCTGGCACACCCTGGCAACTTGGTTGGCAGTCTCAGCGGGGAAAGCGCTCAGGACTGATGGGGCCATGGAGACTGACCTACCTTCTGATTCCTAGAGCTGGTCCCGCTAGGTCAGAGCTGAGGCACGTTGGTGTATCTGTGTGGGGAAGCTCGCACTGCTGATTCCTGCAATCTGATCCAGCAGGACCCTGGTGCTGGGCTGATGAAATCTGTGGCGCTCCTCAGAAGCACAGGGTCCACCCACCTGGCTCCGACTGCTGGTTTGACAGTGCTGCCTGTGTCTGTTCTGTGCATGAACAGAGAATTTCAGTCCCCGGGGCTGTCAGGCCAAAACCTTTTGTGAGCTCTAAATTGAAATCGATGGGACTTTATGTGGGCTTAAGGATCTGAGCTATATTATCCTATTGTAGGGCCTTTGAGAACCTCTTTGAAATTCTCAGGCATTCAGCAATACTCTTCAATCCACAGCCTCTCCACTATGTAGCAAAGGGTAGAAAAAGCACTGCACTTTGATCACAGTACATGATCATGTGCTTAAAACCATTCCTCGTGGCTTCACTTTGGAGCTATGTACGTCCTAAGGTGATAAAAACCTTCAATCTAAAGTGTATGTTTAGCAGGGGTATAATTATGGTCATTGGCTTTAAAACGTTCACAGTCTTCCATCTTGAAGAATCCCCAGTCCTTGTTGCAAATAAATACACTGGCATTTACTGCCATTGTGTTGGCTAAGTGTGTCCCTTTTCTATCCTTGCTTACTTGAAAGAAAAGTTCTTTGAAGATAGAGGAGAATTACCTGAGCAGCTATAGTAATGCGCCCTACACAAAAACTGTGCTTTCGAAAACATGGTGCTGTCATCCAGTCAGAATGAAAACAGTCAGATTTAAAGCTAAGCCCTAATAGATTTAGTTAAAGAAACAGGGGTTCCCCTATCATGTGTAAGTAAAATCACGCTTCCCTGGGAGTTTTTTCTTTTTTCCTTTGGCATCCGTGACAAAATACTCTTTGATTTCACTTTTTAATGTCTATTGTTAAGTAGTTTAACAAAAATAGGAAAGAAGTTATACAGGTGAATCCCAATGATCCAGATGTCTCACGGGATATCTGACACTTTTGGCATGTCCATGTCATTAAAATAAATTGTAGTTTCTATATGAATTTCAGTTCCAGAGGGAAAGAAATGAACTTTGGATAGCCCAGACTTTTTGTTAACTGGTGTTTGAATGATCAGATTTTATCTGTATTTGTATAATGGGGGGAGGCGTATTTGGGTGATTGGTTGTTTTTTGTCATTAGAGGTTTTTCTGGCCTGACTTCTTAGAGAGATAAATATGTTAAATTATAACTCATATAGTCAATAATAAGCCACAGGCCTTATTTAATCACTGTTATAGTCAGCAAAAAACTACTCCAAACAGAGCTTTCTATATGCTGACAAGGGACCAGAGTCAGAGATGTTTTGAAACCCCTTGAGATGTTGCTGTTGCTATTGGTTTGATGTGATATGTACGTGGATACTACCATGATGGATATCAGGCCAAAACCTTATGACAGACGTGGAAAATATTCAGTCCATATTAGACTGAAGACAATGTGAGCTGAAGTTAGATTAGCGAATTTTGCAGGATCGAGCCCCAATATAGGGTTTTGTGCAGAAATATATTTCTGGTAGTCCCCTCCCCCCCACCCACCCACACACACACACACACACTTTCTCAACTATCATGGAAAATAATAACCTGTGATACTGTAAAATGCAAGATATGGTTTGGAAATGTAGCAGAAAATGTGTTAACCCAATCTTAGGGCCAGATCCTATAAACACTTATTACAAGATGTGGGCTATGTCCAGTGGTAAGTACTATTCCTGGTAGGAAGTGTTACAGCTCAGGAGATAGCTACCAGTATGCTTCTTCCACCAGGATAGCATGATATCACTGCCCTTGTTCATTCAGTATACTGTAATACTGGGCATTTCTTTAAATGCTATTGGCTAGATCTTGCTCTCTTTACTAACACTGAGTAGTACCTTACTCACTGAAATCTGGGGTCCTGTATAATTACAAATTCACCTACCAGATATGGGCAGAATTTGAGGTCATTGAAATTCAATGTGACAGTGACGTTCTACTGGATGTTATTGAAATTCTTCAGAAACTTAATGACTAGTAATTATGGTGTTTAGAAAAATAATGAAAGGGCCCAATTCTGCACCCACACAGCAAAACTCCCATTGAACAGAATGGGAACAGGATCAGGCCCCTTCACACTAGTTATTTTCCTAAATATTTAGAGACCGTTTAAAACAAAAAACCACACACACACATACATTCTAAGGCGAAGATCATCAAAAGCAACTAGTGATTTAGGATGCCCTACATCACGACTCACCCCATCTTATCCCCACCCTACCTATCATCTCTCATTCGGTATTGAAAAATTGACTCCTGTCACTGATCAGCCCGCGTTGCCCAGCCTCTATCATCCCCTTGTTAAATTTTCAAACAAATACTTTCACGTTTTCACAGTGTTTCCTGGCAGGCTTGGGAATTGCTCCCTGTAAACAGGGCCGGCTCTGGCTTTTTTGCCGCCCAAGGCAAAAAAGCCTCCCGCCGCCCCCGGCCCCCCCGGTGGGGAGCGCAGCAGGGGAGGGTGCTGAGCCTGGCCGCAGCCCTGCTCTCGCCAGCCGGCCGGAGCAGGGCGGCGAGCCCACCCCGGCTCCGCTCTCCCCGGCGGCCGGAGCACTGGGGGGAGGGCGGCGAACCCGCTGTGGCCCCGCTCTCCCCGGCCAGCCGGAGCACCAGGGGGAGGGCGGCAAGCCCGCCACGGCCCCGCTCTCCCCGGCTGGCCGGAGCACCGGGGGGAAGGCGGCGAGCCCGCCATGGCCCCGCTCTCCCCAGCCGGCCGGAGCGCCGCCCCCCTCCAGGTGCCGCCCCAAGCACATGCTTGGTCCACTGGTGCTTGGAGCCGGCCCTGCCTGTAAACATCCACAAATCACCTCATTAGCCTCCTTCAAAACCCTCCTTAAAACTCTCTTTCGTCATGAGGCTTCCAAGAAACGTGACAAAGGTTATGCTGCTGGTGTGCTGGGTGACCAGAGCCTGCCGACCAGTATTGTCTCTGCTGCCTTGTATGCCTCAGTCAACCTGTCTATATCCATCTGACGATGCTTGTTTTGGAATGACATTATAAGCTCTGTGGGTCAGGAGCCATCTTTTTGTTCTGTGTTTGTACAGCCCCTAACACAACATGGTCCTGGTCCTTGACTGGGGCTCCAAGGTACAAATGCTAATAATAATCCATGAGACACATTAAAGGGCCTTGCTGTTCAGAGAGTAAATTCTTAGTATTGTTTTGAAAATCAGGATCCTTTAAGGTGTCTCAATCTGGACACCCAAAATCAGGGTTCACTTTTGAAAATCTTGGCCTAAATGTCAAAACTCCTTGTCCCATATTATGATCTAACCACTTGCCAAGCCTCACCCTTTTCTATACAAAGTTATTGAGAGATACAAGAGTGCACCAATTTTGTTCATTTGGGGTTTTACAACAATTCCGTTCATTTGGGGGAGGGGGGTTCCTTTTAGCCCTAAAGATTGTCAAAGATTTTTCCTCATTACTCTTAGTGTGTCGTTTAAATGTCTTCTGTGCTATGTCACATTAATCCTATTTTCATCATTTCAGTCGACTTTTTGCCTTCCACTGAAAAACCTACAGAGAAAACGCTGCCCCCAACAAAACCCAGGTGCAAAACCTCCAACATAACTCCTGCTAAAATGAAAGGTAGGGCACTGCCTTTCGCTGGGCATCTTTGCAAAATGTAGCGGGGGCCAAATCGATCCTGAGTGCAATTCGGTTTAAACCAATGGAGTGTCACTAGGAATGAAGCTGCGTCAATATATTCCATTTTCTTAGCTGCTCCGGTGTAACTCTGGAGTGACTCCACTGAAGTGGAGGGCACTCTCTGGGCCCTGACACAGAGTCATGAAACACTTCACTGAAACATGCAAGGTACATAAAAGCACAGGGATCTGGTCTCTCCCCTTGATACAGGCACATGACTCCCACTGATGCTCATAGCAGTTATGGTCATGTCTGTGTCTGACAGAGCCTGGATCTATGGAGAAGTGGAGGGGCCCCATGGGGGCGGCAGGGAAGGGCAGGACTGTATCCCTGAGGTAGCTGAGCCCCCTTCTGCGTGAAAGGGGACAGATCTGTGTGTGGATCTGGAGACACAGTGCCCCCTCCCATGCCTCAGGAGAGTTTCTGTCAGAGGTATTGTGTGTAGCCGGCATAGTCTGCCAGCTGCTGCTGTTTTCTGTAATACGCACTGTATGTTTCTTTTGGTTTCTAGGTTCTTCCTGCAGCGGCTTCATCTGGGCCCCATTAGTGGCATGTGCTGTTATTTTAATGCTGTCTCTGGTTGTTGCCATCCGTCGCTTTCAGCGTAAGTGCTGGGCACAGCAAATGGGTCACGCTGCTCCCGGATCTCTTCACGCCTCTGAGGGGGGGTTCTCCATGCGTGGAACTTACCTTTCTTGCTCAGAAGGGGGCACTCTCCCTTGACCCAGCACCCTGCAGAGAGCCTCTGGTGGGTCCAAAGATCAATTTGGGAAAGAAGCAGAGGATGGGGGAGACAGGTCTCGCAGGAAACTCATCATCCACCCCAAATCCCACAGGGACCACCCCCCCCAAAATGCATGCAGCCTGGGGCTGTGTGCACACATATCCCAGTGGTGAATGTGTTACAGGCCCCCTCTCTCCGCTGATCCATGGAGAATATGCATCTGTTACAACCCCCAGCTACAGCACTTCAACTGCTCACGTTTTTAGCTCTGGAGGTCCCCAGTTCAATCCCAGGTGCATCAACCAAGATGGCGGCCCTCACACATTTCTGCTCCTCATCTCAGCATTGAGGAGCATCTGCACCCTTCAGACAGGGCCTCAAGGAGCAGCTGCAGGCTGGGAATCCCTCGCAGGACAGCTCCAGTGAGAGAAAGGGGAGGCAGAGATGTCTGGGAGTGGGAGCAGGGAATATCAGGAGTTCAGGAGAGGCCCTTGTGGGGTGGGAGTACTAGGAGCCAAGGAACTGTTCTCCTGACCTGAGCTGTTGCCTGTCTCCTTTCAGGCCTGCGCAGGAGACTGCGGCTTCACTTCAAGAAACAGTAAGTGCTCTTGGTTGCGTTCTGCAGCCCCGTACTCTGCAAAGAACACAGCTGTGCTTTTCTCATGCGTGAGCTAGTGCTAACAATCCCACGAGGTGCTGAGCACCTCCTGTATGCTGCTGTGTGTCCTCAGCGCCTGGTAAAGTAAGTGGAAATTGAGGACTCTCAGCACCTCACAGGAAGCACTCAACACCACACAGAATTCAGTGTGTCTGTGCAACTCCTTCGACTCTGATAATGAAGGCATCCCATAGGAAAGGGAAGTAGTCTGTATGTTTTCCCCTCTGGCTGCCTCCTGCAGGGTGGGTTAGTTTTCACCCCATTATTGCTAGGCCCAGAAAAGGCATTTTCTCTTTGTTTTCTCCCCAAGTGTTGGCTGTTTCATGTGCCGAAAGCTTAAGCATGGACCTGTTATCACTAGAGATGGGCTGAAAGCAAACTCTCAGGCCAGAACTCCCTTCCCCACACCCTTGCCACAGCTTCGGGCATCTGGACAGAATATTGTAGCTAGATCCTCAAATACTCCCAAGCTCGGAGGGGCTCAGATCTGAATCCGAACTTTCAACTCAGGCCCATCTGCAGATAGCACTAAATGGTCCAGAGAGACGTAGAACACGTCACACGGCAACAGACCAGTTCCCAAGTTGTGCCTCTGGCAAACAAGATCCAGCCTGTACAAACTTAGTTGGAGTCTCTCTATGCAGGAGCGGCGCCAGGGTTTTTGGCGCCCTAGGTGGGGGTCCTTCCGCGCTCCCGGTCTTCGGGGCACTTCGGCGGCAGGTCCCGGAGCGAGTGAAGGACCCGCCGCAGAATTGTCGCCGAAGACCCGGAGCGCGGAAGGACCCCCCGCCGCCGAATTGCCGCCGAGGGCAGCAAAATGCCGCCGTCCCCAAATCCTGGTGCCCTAGGCGACCGCCGACGTCGCCTAAATGGAAGCGCCGGCCCTGTCTCTATGCCTTGGCCACATTTTAAATCCTGCCTGAGCAGCTGGATATTCTGAGAGCTGCTCTGGATGTGGTTTCTTCCCCTGTACGTGACAGGAAGTGAGGAGTGGCATGTGGGCAAAACTCAGCACAGTTTATCCACCCAAAAATGATGTTCATCTACAGCTGCTCCCCTTCTCAACCAGCAAGGGATAACTGACTGCGAAGGAGGCATGACTGTCAGCCACTGAATGAAAGTAAAAAGGAAGAGCTGGACTTTATGTCCAAAGATGCCTGGGAGATCTCTTCAGCTGAGGAATGGTCTCCTAAGGGAGGGGGAAAGGAAGCCCCAGAAATCTGGCCATTTAACGCTACCCTTGCTACGCCTGGGATAACAGAGTGGCAGGGGGGTGGGCTAGAATGATGAACCACAGTGACAGTCTTTCCGTGATGGCAGAGCCATGTGAAAATGTTCCCATGGGCCCTTCGTGAACCTTAACAGAGGTTGTTCACAAAGCAGAAAAAAATCCATGAACTTCCTCCTCCTGAAAGTAGGACTCTCACTCCAACTCCAAGAGCCACATCTAGCCCCATTGAGCTCCAGAGGCCTGTGCACCTTCTCTGCCCTGCCCTGCTAGCCTGTCCCCTCGCCTGCTTGGCTCATATGGCCCCCTGCCCCAGTCATCAGGACTGCATTCCAGGTGGCTGCCTCCCTTCATCCAATTCTTGCTGCCCCTCCCAGTCCGTAGGAGTCTGCTGGGCGGACAGGGTACGCATGCCATTCCAGTAGGGCAGCGACAGAAGGAACACCATCTCCCACTACAGTGACTGCTAGACTTAGCTCAGGAGCTGGTAGTGCCCCAGAACGTGCTCCCCAGACCTTGCAGTTTAGGAGAGTGTCCCCCCACACACACACACACTCCCTCTGTTATTGGCTGGGGAGGGCTGAGTGCATTCTGCTCCATGACCACGATGCCACTTATGGATTGGGAGGCAGCAACCAGTACTGGGCAGCCCCCAGAGAGCCTGCTTGGGAAAGCAGCCATCTTGTGCTCCACCTTGAGACTAAGGGAGAAAACCACCAAGTTCCATACAGGGCCCTCAAGACATTGTCTTCAGTGGGATTGCTCGTGTCAGTAAGGCAAGTGGGATGTAGACTCTGTGCTACAGAGGAATCAAGCCATAGAAAGGCTTGCTCGGGTAGCTTTGCTTGTCCAGCCCTTGTTGATGTAGGATCAGCACATACCATTGTTAACTGTTGTTCTGGGTCACAAATGACTTGCTAGCTTAGCACCATCATGTTTGATTGTTCATTGTTCTCAGTTTCCCCTTTGCCAGGCTGTTTTTTGTTCATTATTACTAGGACTCTAGTAATGCATAGTCTGAAAAGGGCAGTATTTTCTATTTTGTTCCTGGACTTTGGCCCAGACCCTCAAAGTATTTACGCATGTAAATCCCATTAGAATCAATGAGAGTCAGGCACCCAAATACCTGGAGGATCTGGACCTTTGTGCTTTGCAGCATGTACTCTTTGCCAAGAGGATTAACATCTTTGTATCTCCCGGTACTTTAGGGTTCTTAAGTAAGATGAATACCTGGAGGATTCTTCCGTGTTGCACATCAGATAGCTACTGTAAATGCCACACGAGATCAACACCTGGAACACATGAGCCAGGAGGAATGTTATGGAAAACAATCTGAGACTTGAAATGCAGAGTAGATATTTGTTCTCTGGGATTTACCACAGCTATATTTAGTATTCTCTTACTTACTACAGCTTACAAATTGTAGGGTCAGGTCCCGCAAAGTGCCAACTGCCTCCTGCTGCATGCCTTCAATTCCTTCTAAAGTCATCGGGCTTTGAGGCTGCTTGGCACCTTACAGGAATAACCGCTGGTTTGCTGGATGTATTGTCATGTACAATATTGTGTAAATAGTGTTTTTGTACAATGTACTGAAAAATTCTTCTGACGAGCTTCATGGCACTCTATACATTCAATTCCACCTAATAAAATAGCGTTCGAGCGGATTTTAAATTCTTTTTTTCTCTTAAAGCCAATTGATTAGAATTTTATTGAATGTGCAGGTCACTTTCAGAAGAGCCTTTTGTCAGAATCAATAATTCACTTATCTAGGAGGTTGAGTGGTTCTCAATATATTTATAGAGCTCGGCAAAATTTTATGGATGAATAGTTTATTGACTGAAAAATGCAGCTTCAGACCAACCAAAACTATTCACGAATGTGGATCAAATTTGGCAAACAGTTTCAACGGGGGAAAAAATGTTGTTTTTTAAAGTCCAACGGTTTCATTTTGATATTTTCAAAATGAAATGTTTTGAGTTTTTGTTTGGAAAGATTTCATGTAGAAATTTAGGGAGATTTATTTGAAAAAGAAAAAACCAAGAGGGTTCAAAAAAACTGAAAAATGAAACAAAATGAAAAAAATGGCAGGTCAAACAAAAAGTTCAACCTAAAATGAAATGTAATTTTTTTCAAGGTTTTCATTTCAGCTGCTGAACTAAAAAAAACAACAATTATTCGCTGAGTTCTATGTACTTCATGGCCAAGTGCGCTGCTATAAAAAGTCTAGGCCTAGGACCACCTTTCAACGGACGTTGCTTGGAGAATAAATTGCTATTGGTATTACTGAAGCATCAAGTGTCCCCAGCTGAGATTGGGGTCCCTGCTATTTGACACTATAAAAATATAGCAAGAGCTTCTCTAAACACAGTTTTCTGCCGTTTTAATTAGATACGGTCCAAACTGATCTAGTTAAAGTGGTCCAACCCCTTAGCGTGGATGCAATAATATTGGTATCATGAAGGTGCTTATACTGGTACAGAGTACTCCTGTAAATACAGGGTATTGTTCTCTCTCTTTCACAAATCACATCCTTAAATGAAAAATTTAAAGCGGAATAAAAACTGTGTAGACCAGGCTTAAGACAGAGTCCCTGAGCTGAAGAGCTTACAGTCTAATAGACAAGACAGATACAGAGGGCAGGTCACACTGCAGGTTAATAGCAGAGCCCAAAATAGAACCCATGTTTCCTGCCTGCTAGTTTAGTGCCCCCCTGTTTACTAAGCCACACTGCCTCCCTCCAGAAATGGTCTCTAGTTTCACATGTGCCCGTGGATTCTATGCTCCAAACCTGTTAGCAATACTCTTCTGGCCTATTAGAACTTGGCGGTTCTCTCCTCCACACACCGTCACCACCAACCGCCTCCTCAGTGAAGTAAGCACAATAGCTTCCATACTTACTTCTTACACGTAGTAGGCGGGTGGTTGTTTTTCAGGAAGTAATCCCCAGAGCTGTGCCTAGGGTAGTTCTTCTCCAATGCAGGCAGGAGCCACCGATGTTTTAACCTGCATTTAGTCAAACAGAAAGGGAGCCAGTAAACCTCATTTCCACATTGTGGGTGGAAAAGAAAGACTCATACTTGTACAGGTGGGTAGGGAAAAACCTACGTAAGATATTTCACTTTCTTCTGAGTGTTTTGGATAGACCTAGCCATCATCTCACTAGCTCAGGGATTCCCACAGTGCTGATCACCACAGTATGTGAGCACCAGTTCTGTGTTAAATAAATGCCAATTTGACAAAGAGCATATTTACTGAGGCTGAATATCTCATCACACTATCGTTAAAAGCCCAATAACTATTTGACATAATTAACTGGCATTGTATTTATTCTTCTTTCTAAAGCACCGCAATACGGTACTTTACAGCCAAGGCTTAAAAGAAAAGTCCCTGGGACTTTACAATCTAAGGGACTGATCCTGAAAACCACTGATTGCCACCTTTCCTGCTTCCTACCATGAGTTAGCCCCTTGGAAATGCATGCACTAGTAAGCCCTGCACCCATGCTGTGTTTGGGACCAGGCCCTAATACTTTGCAATACTTTTTTTATTGACTCAGAAGAGATGCAGCTTGTTGCAGTTAGCAAAGATATTAAACTAGGAGCCACTGCTGAGGGACTGCAGTGTCAAAACTCTGCAATAGGTATCTTTTAGCGTGGTAACTAGCAGTATTTAAATACGTTAGTATTTAGTTAACACAAACAGTCCTGCTTTTACATCCAAAGCTGGAGATTTTCTAAAGAGCCCAGTGATTTTGGATGCCCAACCTGAGACACCATAAAGGGCCCTGATTACTAGAAAGTGCAGAGAATCCACCCTCTGAAAATTAAGCTCTTTTAAGGCATTTCAAGTCAGACAACCAAAAAATTCCTAGCCACTTTGAAAAGTTTGGCCTAAATCTTTATCGACACACTTCATTGGAAGCGCAGCCAGCGTCTCTGTTCTGGCAGGATGGCAGAGAAACCCTCTGAAGCACCGGTCTCTCTAACCTACATTGCTAAAGGTTCTGTTAACGGATGGGTCTGACCCTGGGAAGTGCTGAAGTTGAAGGAAGGTAATGTAATGCAGGTGGTGCATAGTACATCACAGGCCCTCAACACCTGAGGCGGAGCTGGAGGGCGGTTCATAGGCAAACTGCAGAGACGTCCTACTGCATTGTTACAGCTGAGTTTGAGAAGAAACTGGCTTCTACAAGCCAGCTCCTAGGCCGTGTCTACGTGTAGAGCACTGCAAAGGAGCAGCTATACCGGTGCAGCCTGTCTGTTGAAGACGCTCTCCCGCCGACATAGCACTGTGCACACAAATGTCAGTGTAACATATGCATCTGACGAAGTGAGTATTCACCCACGAAAGCTTATGCTCCAATACATCTGTTAGTCTTAAAGGTGCCACAGGACTCTCTGTTGAGTGTAACATATGTCACTCAGGCGGGTGGTTTATTCACACCCCTGAGCGACATAAGTTATGCCAACATAGGCTGCAGTGCAGACACAGCTTTAGTCAAACGAGAACCTCCTGATAGTGTTTAAAATCCTACACCGTTTCTCAGAGTTTCCTCCAAGAAGACTCGCTAACTACTCAGATGAATCACCACTAACCAGGCAGGGTATTTTCCCACCATTGCTACCTGGGCTGCCTGCATTCCTCAAGCACAGCTGGTAGTTTCAGGGTGAGGTCAGCGGCACCAGCCCGGTGGCTTCTTGTTAATGCCATAAACAAGCAGATGCTGCACATAGTGCATGGAGACTGCCTGTCAGGACGGCTTTTTTTTTAACATAAACATTAGGCTAAATCCTGCTGGTGCTGAGCACCTGTAGTTCCCACTGACTCGGATGCACGTTGGGACTGAGCACTTCCCAGGATCTGGCCATTTTTGCTGAATGCCAGCTTGACCTGTAGTGGCATCTACAAAATGCCTTGAAAAGTATTGTTTGCAAGTATCACTCAGAAATCGAAACACTTGGGGCCTGATCCTGCCAGGGGCTGGGCATCTCCTGGAGAGTTTCTGCCTCTCACAGGATTGGGCCCTTGAATCATAAAACAAAAAGGGGAACAGCATCCATCAGTGGCATGAGAAATCAATGGGAGTTTTGCCATTGATTTCAAAGGCAGCAGAACTGCCCCTCTCCTTTCTTAAGGGTGTAGATACAAAACTTTTTATGTGAGCAGAGATTGTAGGTTCCCAAGTCTGATCTGGCACCATTTAGGACAGGCCCAATCCGGTCTAGTTTCTCCTCTCTGCAGCACTTCTCCTCACAAAGTGTTACCTAGAGAAGAAAGCTCAGAATCAATCTCCCTTCTGCAGGAGTCTCACTATTTGTCTTCCATTTGAAGAACTCCATCTTCTTGCAGCCTTTATGGTGAGGAATTGGAAGCCACTGGAGGTGATGGAGTACAGGAATGATAGGCTCCATCTGTGATTTCACACACTCCCCCTTTACCTGGCCCTTATAATTATTTTAGCAATAACATCCAGTAGAACATCACTGTCACATTTCACTCCGCTGCACGCTTCCTAATCCCCATGTGAACCCTTTCCACTTCCCAACCACGTTCAACAACAGATGCTGACATGAGGTCTCATACTATTAAGCTTTCATTATACGTATGCTACCTTATGTTCAGCTAGTGCCTTATGAAGAGTTATTATACTAAACTATCGTTGGGTTTGATCCCAGCCGCATTGAAGCCAATGGGAGCCAGCGGATTTTAGATCAGGCCCTGAATGAACAAAGCATTTTGTGATACATTGTCCTTCCTTTTGTATTGCACGTGTACACTTTAACAGTAGTTTGCAACACTAAGTCATGTGAAGTTGGTCTCCCCACTAACAGTGTGACTTAATGAGTTTTTAACAATTAAGTGTGCTCTCTCTCTCTTGCGCGCACGTGCATGCTCTCACAAAATTTGCTGCGTAGGGATACACACACAAAAAAACCCACCTAGCTAAAGAGCGGGGCACAAGAAGATGCTATTACCCACTGCATGCAGTTCTGACAACCGTCACTTGAAACCCAAAGAAATTGCAAAAAATATTTTGAGGAACAAAGCTCTCTGTCACAACGCAACAAGGATCTGGGTCCTTGAACACTAGATGCTCCCCACATTAAAGACCATTTATTGCTTCATTCAGAATATTCTCTTCCATTTCATCTCTATTGAGAAATTCACACCTAACTATTCATGGTTGCAGCTCCGTAGGTCAAATGGACTGGTTCATGGGACCTTAAAATATAGGGCCCAATCCTGCCTTCAAATACACGGCCCAAGTCCTTACTTAAGCAAAACTCTTATTCGTTTCAATTGGAATTTTGCCTAAGGACTTCAGGGTCAGTCCCATACACTGTGTGTTTGCCATCCAAAGACACCACGCAATAACCTACTGAACTAGCTATGTTCTCCAGCCAAGAAAGTTACATAACTGATCCATTTTTTCAAGTGGGGTTACAGTGTATGAAGAGCCGTTCTCCTTTCCTTCAAACACGGGGTTTGGTTGATACCGTTGTGCCGAGTGTCTCCTGGGTTTAGAATTCACTTGACTTTCTCAAATCCTCCATTTTGTTCTGCTGCAATCACAAAGGAACCACAATCTAACCACAAACATCTACCACGCGTGCCTGGGGGTTTTGTGACAGTTAATGGCTGCATCGGTGCAACAGGTGAGTCTTTTATACAGATAGGGACCAAATCTAAACAATAACAAATACAAATATTTTTTTTCCGCTACAGTACAGAAATACTTACCTTTGAAGGACTTGCACCGGGAAGGGCTTTTCGGGGTAAGCTGGTAACCAGTTATGCCTTGCTGGCTATTACCTACAATATCAGTGTGTGCTGCACACCTGTCTTTATACTTTAATGTGGTAAACACTATGTAGGACACACTGCACAGCAGCTGCTGCTACATCTGAATCTGCCACTTTTTGCATTCTTAGAAACTGTCTCTTCTATTATGTTGGTTTGGTGCAAGTGAGCTGTCTCCAAAATGTGTTTAAAGGCAGCTGATGAAAGGATTTTGATTTGCTAAGCTCTATAAGAAAACAATAATAATCATGTCACTTTATCTACTGCCCAGCCCTGCCCCTGTGACTGCCAGCCAGAGCCATTTTATTTTTGAGGCTATATAAAATTACATTAGCAAAACTACATTAAAATAACATTATTGAGGTTTCAAAGTCAGGCTCTAAAACAGGGGTCGGCAACGTTTGGCACGCGGCTCGCCAGGGTAAGCACCCTGGCGGGCCGGGCCAGTTTATTTACCTGCTGGCGCGGCAGGTTCGGCCGATCGCGGCCCCACTGGCCGCAGTTCGCCGTCCCGGGCCAATGGGGGCGGCGGGAAGCCGCGGCCAGCACATCCCTCGCCCGCGCCACTTCCCACCGCCCCCATTGGCCTGGGACGGCGAGCCGCAGCGAGTGAGGGCCGCAATCAGCAGGTAAATAAACTGGCCCGACCCGCTAGGGTGCTTACCCTGGTGAGCCGCGTGCCAAACGTTGCCGACCCCTGCTCTAAAAGTTAGGAAATGCCCGAATTAAGATTAGCTGTCCAACCGTAATTCTCTCCCCTTGATACAGTCATTAATTACATGATCACAATGGTTTTTCATAAGACCCCTGCCACATTCAGTGAATGGGTCATTTCTTTTTCTCTCCTCATTCAGTGTGAGGTCCAGGGCTAATTGACTGCATACCATCCAAAGGCTGCTCTGAATGCAGAATTATTCATTTGCTCCTAGGCATTTTGTTGGTGCTCTCATCATAGTACCTTAATGCTTCACAAAGACAGTGATTTTTTCTGCACCACACCCCTGGGAGAAGAGAGAGTGTTATTAGCCCCATTTTACAGTGGGAAAACTGGGCAGGGAGCGAGTAAGGCTAAAATTGTCAAATCCTCCACTAATTTTGGGTGCCCAATTTGAGATAACCTAAGACCTGATTTTCCAGCGTATGTAGCAATTTAATAGTACGGTACATGTTCAAAGCACAGCTCCAGTTGACTTCACATGCAGACACGAGCACTCAGTGCGTCTGCAAATCAGATCTCCGGTGTCTCAAAGCAGGCAGCCAGAAGAACACACAATTAGTTGCCAGCAGTGAACATTTTGTTTGAAGAGACTTGCCCAGCATCACATAGGCACTCTATGGCAGAGGCAGGGATAGAATCCAGTTTTCCAGGGCATCATTCAACTTCATTAATCATGAGACTGCCTTTTCACCTCCTGCAGTGTCCTGCCTCATTCACTTCACACCTCCCACCTTCTGCAATACTCACAAATGAGGCAGGTCCTACAGACAACAGCCGCCTTCACTACACAACTCTGGTTCATCCCCAAGTCAGGTCCATCCTGTGCATTGAATGAACCAGCATGGAGGTACTGTGGAAAAGCTAGTATGTGCCCATATACTTGAAGTCTAAAAATATGAGACTATAAACGCAAATACACAAGGGGGCTGAATTAAGGTTGCAAAGCAACTCTACATCTGGTATTTCTTAATTTTTGAGTATTTGACTCAGCAACTTGAATATATTTATTTAACATAATTTTTGGTATGTAAAATCCTTGGTTTTATTTTCAAAGGAAACAAGTTCTATAATCTGTAACTACCAGTCTCCCCATCATCAAGAGGGTTTGGTCTATGGACCGTCTGCATTTCCGGTCAGACTTCTAGCACTAGAGCTACAAGATGCACACTATTAACCTCCTTTCACGGCTGGTGGAATTCGCCCAACTGCTATAGACATTTTCAGTTTCTTTTCTTGTAATCAGCTCTCCAAAGCAGCAGCCACAATAACAACTACATGCTGCCTCAAAGGTCAAAGATGCTCTTTTCCCAGCCTGAACTGGAGAATGGGTGTCTGATCACAACGTCAAACGGAAAAAACGCCTCTCATGTAACTATGGCCTGAGATCTGTCAACGTTCAAGGAAATGGAAACCAATAACAGCCAAGAAAATGAACTATGCCGAAAATCAGTGTCCTTTAGGTCTTGGGGACGGTTGCTGAGCAACACAAGACATCCCAGAATTTCATCCTCTCCCTCTGCGTAATGAGCAAGGTGCAGAAAGCCAAAGACTTGCACATAACAGTAGGTGCTCTGCTCCTATTTTGGAGGATGGAAACCAGTTATTAAGAGAAGAAAAACCACAAGATTTACAAAACTATCAGTAAGGTCATGGGACTTTCTTGGTGAATTTCACACAACACAAGTCATCGGTCCTGGATAATATAGCTTTTGCAAAGAGCTTGCCAGCATAGGATCCTATCGTTGGATGCATGGGTGAAACCAACACATATAACATCTTGGCTCAACTCAGCAAGATTGCCGTTGTTCATCCGCACTGCCTTTGAGGACATGCAATACTGAGAGAAGCTGACCAGCTTCATTTCCTTTGTGTTTTTTCAGTATGGTTTCTCGTGACTTTTAAACCATGGCAATGTTTCCTTTTAGAACAGTAACTAGTACTGGAAACTTAGGACGGCTTGTGTGGACATCTATCCAAATGGAGGAACCAAAAATGAGAACAAATGCAGCAGATTCTGCACCAGTATAATCATTTGAGATACTCTGGATACATACCAGTGTAATTGTAATCAGAATTTGACCAAATGACTTCTGCTTTCTAAAGCCTATGGAAATACTACATCATTTTTAGTTGATAAGTGTGGCTATAACCTGATCTTTCACCCAGATGGCTTCTCTGGTTGAGATGATCCACTGAGCTTGGGCAACAGGGCGATCGCTGAGCACGCTGTAGACCTGAATCCTGGCAGTCGCTGAAATGGATTACCCGAGTCTGCCTGAGAGTGTGTTGATCCCTTAGCCCTGTGCATGTTCTTGGTTCACTGCTCTGGGTGTCTGCATGGCACTAATCAGCGAGGATGGAGCTTTGAGTGAGGTCTGAGACCCCAGTAAGGAGAATACGGCTTGGGATGGTGCGGAGGACACTCTCTGTGGATGGGTGTGACTGGGCTGATAACTGTGCTGGGTGGATTTCTCTCCCTCAGGCTTCTGCAGAGCCCAGGGCCAGAGGAGCAAAATGAGTGAGGCTCCGCAACGGCGGCAGCCCCCTAACCCTGGGAGCCTGAGTGGAGCTGGAGTGTGTGATCTCAGACCACAGCCTGTCCGACAGCGGTGTCTCCTGGATGCGCCAGCACAGGGACTCTGCCCCCCAGTTCATCTTGTACATTTCCTCCCTGTCCTGGGCAGCACCAATGGGGAATGGAAAATCATCCACACACTTAGAGGTGAGGAAAGAATCCAGCAACTACAGACTGACCATGACGTCCCTCCAGGAGCAGGACCAGCGCAATTATTACTTCATCATCAACTGCAACCGGATGCTGCACTTCAGCTCCAGCCTCCAACTCCACCTGCCAGGTCAGCACCAACTTCACCCCATCTCAGCCCCCTCTGCCTGGGCTGGAGCCCCAACATCCCATGCCAACTCAGCACCATGTCCATCACCCTGCAGACCCAGTCCCCAATGCCTGTGTGCCCAAGAGGAGGGGTGTGCGGATGGATGGTGGGGTCCTTGTCTCTCACTGGCTCTCTTCCCCTGAATGACTCAGCCCAGCCAACTCCTGGCATCTGCCTCACCCTCCATCTCTGAATCCCCTCCACTTCCATTCACTGTCTGTATTGCCAGGCTCTTGGCGTCCCTGCAGAGTGAGTGAGTGAGGTTCTCAGGTTCTTGGTGCTCCTTTTTAAATTTTCCCCTTCAAAGACTGAAGAGGTCAGCGATGCCTGGTCACTTCCCTCTCCTCCCTCTACATTCCCAGTAGGAGTTCAGGGACTTTGCTGCTCTTTGGATCCTTGTGGGGGTCCCAGCTGGGAGAAGCCATGGAGAAGGGAGGGGGGGAGAACTGTCCATGTGGGCTCTCTGTACCTCAGCCCTATTTTACGAATGTGGGGCTAATAACACTTCCCCAGGGCTGAGGATAAATTTACTAATGTTTGTTAGACTCAGGTACTGTAGTGATGAGCAACACAGAAAATTTCATTATCCCTTATTCTGTCCAGAGTTTGATGGCATGCAGTAAATAAGGTCTGAGGCCACACACTGAATGAGGAGGTTAAAAAGATATATTGGACAGTTCCTTGTTCCCTGAACATTGTCCATCCTTTGCACTGATTGAGACAGGGGTCCTGTGGAAAAAATAATTCATGATCATGTAATTAAAGACCATTGTAACATACACGCACAAGGGGGCCAGATCAAGATTCCAGGGTCAACCTTATCTGTTAGATGTAAATTAAACTTATTGAAATTATTTGCATTAAACACTTTTTTGTCAAAAAAGCAGATGTTTAAAACAATGTTTCATGGAAAACTGTTGCCATTATCTACATTTTCCATTTTATGCAAAAAAAATACAATTTTTAGATCAAATTTTTTATTGAAATCATTATCAACTTTTTTTGTTTACTGACAACACAGTGTTTGGTAAATGAAATATTTTGCAGTGAAAGGATTCATACATGATTTAATTGATAAAGACCTAAAGGATAGGTATAGAATTAATGCCGGTTACATGATTTTACTGAAAATAGGTCTTGTCATACAAACCTGATTTCATTCTTTGATGAGAATACAAGTTTGGCTGATAAAGGTGACTTCACAGACGTAATATACTTAGACTTTTGTAAGGCACTTAGTACCGCTCGACATTCTGATTAAAATGCTAGCACTGTGCAATATTAAATGAACACGTTAAATAAGAACTGACTAAATGACAGATCTCAAAAAGTAGTCATCGGTGGGGAATCATCATTGAAGCAGGCCTTTCACTAGGGATTGGTCCTAGGCCCAAAACTATTCAACTTATCCATAAATGACATTCAAGTAAATATAAAATCACTGCTGATAAAATTTGCAGATAACACAAAGATTAGTGGAGTTGTAAATAATGATGAGGACAGGGCAACTATACAGAGGTGATCTGGATCACTTGGTAAACTGGGCACATTCAAACAAAATGCAATTTAATATATCTAGGAACAAGAAATGCCGGGGGACGGTATCCTGGAAAGGATTCAGGAGTCAAAGTAGACAAGCAACTCAACATGAGCTCCGAGTGCGACGCTGTAGCGAACAGGGTCACTGTGAGCACAGAAAGAAGTAGTTTCCTTAAACTACTGAATAAATATAACATTATATAAAACAAGTGTTTGATCCTGCAAATATTACTCACATAAGTAATTGTTCTTCTCATTGACTTAATTGGAACTGCTCACGTGAGTGAGGATTATTTGCATGCATAAGATTTGCTGCAAAATCAGGGCCCAAAGCAAAAGTAACTGGTTGATCCAAACCTAACCCAAGTAAGAATTCAAGTCAAAGATGATGAGTGTCTGAGATAATATCAGCAGTGTGCTATTGCAGTTTCTTATTTCCCGAGCAATGAATCTCTCTAATTTCTTTAACTGATTTTTTTTTCTTTTTAATTCAGAAATCCAGGAGAAGATTCAAATCTAAGAAGCTGAAAACTTCGTTTTTCAACCAAATTGTAGTTCAAAAACTTCTTGCGCAATTTGTTGAACAATAAATCATATTTCATGCCATAAAAGTACTTTAATTAATGCATAGGCAATAGCAACAGTAAACCTGCAGTAGATGTATAAAACAGCTAACTATGTAATAGATAGTTTTATTGCATGTGCATTAAAACTGATGTCTTCATTACATGTATTTTTTTTTAATTAAAAACCCAAATTTTGGAATGCGTTATTTGTAGGGAAAGAGAAACCATGGAAGAAATGGAGAATACACACACACACAAATGCACCCATCTAGATTCAAAAACAGCTAAATGGATTTAATTCAAACTTTCCCAGAATTCATTTTTGGGCTCAGACCAAAAACTGGGAAGTTCCCAGCCAGAAAGAATATTTTTGAGAAAATTCTAAGCATTTGAAAAGCAAGTGAAAGTACCTTTTTATATATTTTTTGCAATCTTAGGAGTTTCAGCCTTTGCATTTGTGTCAGTGAATAATGTTTATATCTGAGCTACTGATGATGATTAAGGCTCTGACCCTATAAACCCTCACTCATGCAAATAATTCAGCTGACTTGAATGATAACTGATCTTCAGAAGTTTGTGGGACAATGCACCTGATTCAGGTCTCCTCACAAAACATTTCAGGATTGGACCCAAGGACCAGCACTAGCAACTTTAGGGTTTATTTTCCACCACTGCTGGCTTTTCAGTGATCACTGACTATGATTGGAAGGTTCTTCTTTTAGCCTGGCCTGCCTGTAGATTCCTTTGTTAAAGAGAAAGTGGCACTAAACGTTGCATTGAAAATATTGGTCCTGATTCTGTGTGGTGCAGAGAGCCTGCTGCAAGGTGTGGACCACCCACTGAGGTCAGTGGCAGCTGCAGGTATCCAGAAGGGGCCGAGGCCTGTAAAGCCTTACTCACATGACTTCTCCCGTTGACTTCAATGAGCAAACTGATACCAATAACTAGTGTCAGGCTCAGACCCTGGGTAAAGCAGCTGGAGCAGTGAAAAGCTGTTCTAAAAGCTCTAGCTCCAGCCAGAGGAGAATTCCCCTAGTGCAGGAAGTGAGGAGCTCCTTGCAGGCCCCAGCATAGGGGGCATGGTGGGGTGGGGCTGGGAGCAGAGGAAGTGCTATTTCCAAGGTTACGAAAGCAGTGAGTACCCTTCACTCCCACTGAGGCCAGGGGCCCCTTTATCTCTGTTAGCAATAAGGATAGTGTTAGCATTCAGACAGCTCACCCAGCTATCTGAGGGTTACCCAACGTGTGTGTACAAACAGGTACTTGAATGTCTACATGGCCCAAGCTGCCCCCCCCAGGGAGACTTAGCTTTGTAAAATCGGGTCTGCAAGCAAACAGATCAGGCAAGTGTTATTACAAAGAGCAAGACAGCAGGTGTCTGTTCTGTTTTAAATGGGTGATCTTAGTGATCTTATCGGGGAAACAAACATAAACGAACAGCTCCCTCTCATGTCATTCTTTTTGTGTCACAAGTTCACTCACTGCTAGGCAGCACCTCCTCCTGGCTGCTCTAGGGATTAGCTCCACTCAGGTCTGATGCCCCCTGCTGCAGTTTCTCACCCCATGGACTTGCACTGTCTCTGGAGTCAGATTACTCCCGCTTCATCACTAGGGCGACTCCCTCCTCATGATTCAGCCCTCTAGCTAGGTCACTACATAGCCCGCCCCTGCCGGTGTATCAAAGTCCCACTGGACAATCTGTCTCAGGCAGACTCCCATTCCACTGCCCAACCTGTGCCACTTCCCCGGTGACCAGTAAGGGAACTCAGGCCCACCCACTACTCTGGGTTCTAGCCCAGGGACCTTACAACCAGCCACCAAGGTCTGCACTGAGCCAAACCTTGCTGCTGATACCCTAGGCTACTTCCCACTTTGCCTCTATCTTCTCCACCCTCCTCTGGGTACTCCCTTCCTTCAAGGCCAGGATACCAGGGCTTCTATTCTGCCCCTGGTTTCCACCTGTCCCCCACTCAGCCCAGCAAGTGACTGCAGACCTTCACATACTGCCATCTCCTGCACATCACTTCCTGGTTATCTATCGGCCCAGCCTGCACCTGCCCGTCTGGGCGTCATCATCAGTTGGAGCTTATCAGCCCTGACTCTCCTCCAGGGGCAGCCTGCTACGGGGTTCGTTAACTGGCCCTTTTGACTTCCTCAGGCCTTGTGTGAGGTAACCCCCCAATCACGCTTTGACTAGGGACAGGGTTTGTACCAGTTACAGCCCAATGTGATTCTGAAAGAAGTGACCAGAGATGACAAGGCAAGACACAAAGTATTTCAGAAAATAAGGATAAAAACACGAAAAGCATCTGCAGAGCTCTCTGCGCTGACAGGCAGGGTGTGCAGCATTCAGAAAGTACCATTTAAAGGGTACACTGCTCCTAGGCCGTATCTTCCTAGAACTTTGTACAGCACCGAGCACAATGGGCCCCCACTCTTGACTGCAGCCTCTGCGCACGACTGTAACATCATCATAATAATATCTATTCTCAAGTATTTGCATTGAGAGAGAGAAAGCATCTGTGATCAAACACCTACTAGAGCAGATCTCTGAACTACTCTCTGTGCTACCGCTGGCCCGAGAAAAGAATATTGAGCCTTTATTTCACTAACAACTGTTCAGAGCACTTTGCAAATGTCAATGACTCCTCAGAGCATCCTGAGCGAGGGGCAAATCAATATCATTCGCTCCATTTTATAAATAGGGAAAATAACGCAGAGTTTAAAAAATGTGTCCAAGGCCACAGAGAACATTTGTCAACACAAGATTTCGGACTCAGATGCCTAGTTCCCAGAACTCTTACTGTTAAGAAGTTCTATATGTTTCGTGGCATACAGCTCTGTATTCATCTGAGCTCAACCCTGTAAATATGTACTACTAGGGGTAGTGCTTGCTACTGTGGTTTCTCTGACTTCACCTCCTGAAAGGTGTTGAGCATCCTCGGTTCCCATTGACTTTGACACCCGTAGTATGGCCCGTAGTCAGAGTTTACAGGATTGGGCCCGATTATTGTGACTCCATTCCCTAACAACGATAAAGGGTCTTGATCCGGCAAGATGCTGAGTGCCCCTGGTTTCAATGAGAGTTGAGGCCGCTCATCACCTTCCAGGAGGTGGTCAGTACAGGATCACACCCTTTGTGCCAAACAGTGCATTGTCATCGTGCCAGAGCTTGACAGGGGCTGAGCACCTGCAGGTTCCATTGGGCCAAGTCTAGAGTTCCTGTCTGAAGCAAGCCTCCACTGATTGCCAAGGAAATTTACCTCCGTGCTGACTGAAGGGAAGCTGAGTTGTTACCTCAGGGTTTGACTTATTGACCTTTGTGAGAGTTTCAGGTGCTCAGCACCTCTGTTGGCCCAATACTATGAAGTCATGATTCCCCTCAGCTCTCAGTCACTTCCACAGGAGCTGAGTGCACTCAACAGTTCCCTTCAGGATCAGGCCATACTAGAGGTATATTACTTCTGAAAAGTTGCTACACTTGTCAATCACTCCCATAAAAACACGTCCTCCCTCATTCCTCTGGGTAGGGAAAGTCTGTAGAGTAGGGATATTAAATGATATTTCATTGAAGTCTTCATCGAGCAACTGCCTTGATGTCAGAAGATTACTGGTCAGTTTTAAAATGAAGCAGATTTATTAAATGAAAAGGGCAAACACAAGCAGGGACACTTGGTATTTTCCTTTTAGGGAACATTGTAGTTCGTACTGCTTCATCCTTTATTCTATGCAGGTTTTTACATTGTGCCTATCACCATGGTAACTGAATATTGAAGCAACCATTTCATAGCATCATAGAATCATAGAAGATTAGGGTTGGAAGAGACCTCAGGAGGTCATCTAGTCCAATCCCCTGCTCAAAGCAGGACCAACACCCACTAAATCATCCTAGCCAGGGCTTTGTCAAGCTGGGCCTTAAAAATCCCTAACGATGGAGATTCCACCACCTCCCTAGGTAACCTATTCCAGTGCTTCACCATCCTCCTAGTGAAATAGTGTTTCCTAATATCCAACCTAGACCTCCCCCACTGCAACTTGAGACCATTGCTCCTTGTTCTGTCATCTGCCACCACAGAGAACAGACTAGCTCCATCCTCTTTGGAACTTGGCACAGCCTCACGTTTATAGATTTCAATCACTGGAACATCGACTAGTCCAGAATGCAGTTATTTAAGGGCTGAATTGCTGTGCATTTATTTCTCTACCATCTTCCAAACTGATGCTGATCTATTGTAGTAACAAGGGGCACTATGTTAACAAACTTGCCTGAATAATATATTGTTGCTTTGTTGCCATTTTTAGAAAAAGGGTTTTCGTCTCCATTCAGTATAATGGTTGCAGTGCTGACTGAGGGGGACAACAAAACTCCAGAATCCTACATCTAGTTTGGAGACACTCATGTATGTATTTTAATAGAAATTATGAATATTTGAGTACTGATTACACATATCACCATTACTTTTTATCAATGCAGCACATTTTCTTTGAATATTGCAAACATCTGCTAAAGCAAGGCAGACTTTGGCAGCAAGTTTCACCTTCTTTCTCATAGACTCTTCCTGGAAAACACACAAATAAGGAAACCACACACACACAGGACGTTTGATGAAAATAGCCTTGTGCCCAGATATTTTCAGTTTCTTTTCTCATACCCAGCTCAAAGTAGCAACCTCAAGAACAAGCACATTGAAAGTCCGAGGCGCCATGTTTCCAGTATGAACAGGAAAAGGGTACTTGCTCACATAGTCTAATGGAACAACAGCTGTCATGGGACTCTGCTAGGAGTACTATACATATAGTAAATATCAAAATAAGACTGATGGCTAAGAGTGACGACATCACCAGACCTCATGCCATGCTGCGCATGACATTGTGTTGGATGTGATGTTGTGTCCTAAACCCTTTCCCTTCTTCAGCCTGACATACCCCCTTCCACCAGCTGATCTTTAAAAGCAAGGTCCCCCTTATCTAGGGAGGGAAGTTAATGGGTTTGGGTGTATAGCCCAGAATTCTTAAACCAACGACTAGTAAGTAGCACCACCCTTAGAAGTGATAAAGAAACACGGCTAAAAGTATGAAAAAAGATTACAGGGATAGGCAACCTATGGCATGCGTGCCGAAGGCAGCAATCGAGCTGATTTTCAGTGGCACTCACACTGCCCGGGTCCTGGCCACCAGTCTGGGGGGGCTCCTCATTTTAATTTAATTTTAAATGAAGCTTCTTAAACATTTTAAAAACCTTATTTACTTTACATACAACAATAGTTTAGTTATATATTATAGACTCGTTAAAATGTATTACTGGCACGCGAAACCTTAAATCAGAATGAATAAATGAAGACTCGGCACACCACTTCTGAAAGGTTGCCGACCCCTGAGATAGAATGTTAAGAGAGTGGTGTTTAAAAAATGTGCAAAGAGACCTGTTAAGGAAAAATGGACATTCATAAATCTATATATGAACTAAAATACTGCACTGCATTTTCCCATGTGACTACCTGGAGAGAAAAGACCCAGGTATTTATAGTGATATCGCATAATAATCTGAGTTATATATTTTTATTAAACATTTTTGTTAGAAAACTAATATTAGACTTTTTATTTAAAAACAAACAATTGCTGATAGCACATGTAATTTCCTTACTTAGGTATTAAAAGAGAGGATATAAGTGTAAAAGGCAAGGAAATACAGCAGAGCAGAGACATTATAAGTTATATTTGCAACAGATATTTATATTGTTTTTGTAAAGTGCTTAAAAAATCAATTCATCCCATTTGGCACACATTCCCCTCCCCCCCCAACCTCCCTCCCCGCCCCCCATAGCTCAACTGTTAATCTAATACAGGCAGTAAATTGCTCAATTTTTCTTATTTCTCTTATTCACATTCATTATTCAATCCCATTTCCATGGATGATTTTTTTTATTTTTGCAACCAAAGTGACAAGATGCAAACTGGGTGCAGTCACAAACATTCCAAACTGCATCTCTCCTTATTTACCATCAACACAACAGGATGTGCGCCTACACCATGGCCGCAGGTACTGGGGGACGTGGCCCCTCAAATAACTCTTCCATGTATTTTCTAACATCTGCACAGAAGCCATATCTGATTTTAAAGCCACACAGAAAATATGTGCAAGCTCATAAACATATGCCTTTTGGGTATATTTGTAATAGTGAATGGAAAAAGCACTTGTAATGTTCCTAAAACTTACATTACTAAAACTGAAAGTCATGCAAGCAGGACAAAGATTGAGAAAAAAATGTATTTATTCTCAAGGGAGATGGAATTGGGTAAAATGTCCACATTTTCACATAGTGCAGTCTAACTTACTTATAAACCCGTGTACACACACACAGAGGCAAACACCCCGACATATATTTAAGTTTCTTTTATATTTCTTTCAGCAGCAACGCATATAACACAAACAACCCCGCAACACCTCATCCACAACACACATCCGTTGGAACCAGTTTATAGATGCTATTTTATAGCTACACTTCTTTAAGCCTACTTACAAAACTAACTTGTATATTTACAGATATGTCACCCGCAGACACACATATTGAAAATATTAGAAAAAATAATCTTGGTTGTGCTGCCTAACAAATTAACAATAGAACTGCAAGCAGCAGATGTTAAGCCATCCAAACTCCTAAGAAAAGTTCCTTGAGGAAAACGTTGGTTTCTGTCTGACCTTCAGGGCAGCAATGTCGTTTTAAAGGCTCCAGCCCTCTTCATAACCCAGGAACCTAGTTTGTATAAAACACAAAGGAAAGGTGCAAATTACTCTCTGAAGCCAGACCTGCAAGGACTCGCTACTCCATCATGGTCTCCTTCCTTCCCCCCCTCTCTGAGAGGCTTAATGCTTCACAATAATGGGGAACAGTGCAGGGCAGTCTCTGTGCAAAAGTTAATGTGTATACAGATTTTACGTAACAGACAGGCTTTACCAACTTTAGCTTCCCTCCAACACAGTAATATTTCAGTATTTTAGAAAAATATTCACACACAGAGGACACATCTGAATGCCAAATGCAATCCGTACAGATACACATAAATAGAAACAACATACACATGTAGAGGAACACTTCCAGACACCCACGGCACTGCCTGTACCCAGGGATTAATAACAATTTCAGAGAAAATCAGGCTATCTCACATACAAAGGCTATATAGATTATCCTGTATGAATCCAGTGCCTGCATAGCTAAACCCCAAAGTACACAAACACAGTCATCCTTTTTTTAGCAATATTTTATAGAAAACACACAGCCTAGCTTAAAAGAAATCTTTGTTAGAAATATACAAAACCATCTTTTTATTATCTGCTAAATTGCTATCAACGCTACAAATTATCTAACCTTTGAGTAAAGTTAACTAAAACATTAGTTGTTCTCTCTTGGTCAAACTATTCTATGTAACGGAGTTGAGCACGTTTTTGATTATTCTTACCACAGATTATGCCTTTTTGGTAAATTAAACCTGTAACTCTTTCAGAATTTAAGGTACACAGGAGTATAGACAGGTAGTATATTTTACTGTGCCTTTAAATAATGGAATATATATGTCTGAAAATGGTCACCTTTTTATTTACTAAATAAAATGTAAACCGCCTTGAAACATTAGGCAAAGCTACAGCGGCACTTTACAGTAATCAAAACCAAGCTGTTTTCCTTAAGGTTCACCATATCTTAAGTGCTTTAGCGGTAAATATTTCGCACTAACTTATTTGGGTCATTTAGCAAAATACAGCTCTATATACATACCTATAGCATGCAACCCGCACACAGACACACACAATGAAAATACATAGTGGCTGATGGTTAACCTAAAAAGAAGACCTGCAAATACCAGATGTTAAAATGCTCCCAAGCTGTCACTTCAGCAAGAGCTGGTTGTCTGTCTCTCTTCCTCAATGTTGTCACAAGACCTGAGAGTAAAAGCTGTCTCTAGCCTTTGTGATACTTTTTGCCTACTGACAATGAGTCAGAGAGACAGTTTTGGCCCCCGAGCTGTCAGCAAGGTACACAGGTTTTGCAGAGTAACCTTCCTTCCCTTCCCCCCCTTCTCTTTACACAAACTCTGACAGGATTAACACTTCACAAACCAAAGGGGAAACGAGACGGCAGGCTTCCTGCCAAAGTTGATGCATATACAGTGTTGTGTATTGAGGCCTGTGGGAACTGGAAGCTATCACTGTTTGCACGTGTTGGGGCTCTGTACCAAAGTGTGGGAGTCCAGCTGGAAAGAGCCAGCTAAAAGCAAGGTGGGGTGAATTGTGCCTTGCTGCCTTAGGGAGCAGCCTGCTTTTTCTCTCTCTGTTTTGTGGTTCTTGTGTGTTATTGTTCAGAATTGGAAGAAATGAAGTTGTGTTACACTGCAGCCTTCCAGCAAGAGTACTTGATGTTGCTATCTAACTTCTTGGTGTGTATGCCATGGATGTAATATATAGATTATAGGTAAAATACAGATTTTACCAGACAGAAAGGCTTTACCCATTTTGCAACCTCCAACAAAATAAATTTGCAGTTTATAGAAAACAACACGCACAGGGTACATATGGACACCCAAACGTTAACAAGGACTCCCCAAACCTATAGTAGCAGGATCCTTCAAGCTGGACCCAATTAAAGTAGCAGGCCGTAACTGGTGGGGTGGTCTTCTCTTAGCATAAGCAGCTGGTGAAAATGTTCCTTGGGGAGCTCCCCATGCTCACCCTGCAGCAGCAGCTCCTGTCCCATGGGGCTGGGCCTCACTCCCCGCTCTAGCCCGTTGGTTCTCACTGCTGGCAGATTGGGAGGAGCCCGCCACAGCATCACTTGATGCACAGGTCTATGCATAGGTGACACCCCCCACCCTCTTCCTCTTCTCCCCTTCTCCACCTGGGACTCCTGCTCACCCCCCTCAAACCCTTCAAGATCACCCTTCTCTCCCCAGGACTCTGCTTTCCCCCCAATCCCCTCAACATCTTCTCCCCTCCCCCCAATCTCTTCAAGATCCTTCCCCCAGGTCTCCTCCCCTTCCCAATCCTCTCTGGATCTCCCCCTTCCCCCGGGACCCTCATCCAGTCCCAGAGATCCTTCCCTGGTAGCATCACTCAGGAGCCAGCACGTCCCTGTATGGGCTGAATAATCTAGTTCCATCTACAGGGAATCCAGTGCGCAGGCAGGGCCTACCCCCAGTGACACCCTGACCCCATTCCAGATCTGGCACCACCAAACATGGGGCTCTGCTTGCCAACCTGACCATGCGCCCAATGTAGATTTGGGTGGTCTGTGCCCACCTTAGCCCTAGCCACACACCACCCATGTCTCTTAGTGAAAACTCCAGTAAATAAATCATAGAATCATAGAATCATAGAATATCAGGGTTGGAAGGGACCTCAAGAGGTCATCTAGTCCAACCCCCTGCTCACAGCAGGACCAATTCCCAACTAAATCATCCCAGCCAGGGCTTTGTCAAGCCAGGCCTTAAAAACCTCCAAGGAAGGAGATTCCACCACCTCCCTAGGTAATGCATTCCAGTGTTTCACCACCCTCCTAGTGAAATAGTTTTTCCTAATATCCAACCTGGACCTCCCCCACTGTAACTTGAGACCATTGCTCCTTGTTCTGTCATCTGCCACCACTGAGAACAGCCGAGCTCCATCCTCTTTGGAACCCCCCTTCAGGTAGTTGAAGGCTGCTATCAAATCCCCCCTCATTCTTCTCTTCTGGAGACTAAACAATCCCAGTTCCCTCAAATCACTCATGTCATCCTTTAAAAAACACCTGCCATAAACCAACAATATCCAGTACACTTAACGTGATCCCAGATGGGGAACTGTCCATATATCAACAATAGCCAACCCTACAGACACAAACACGGACGGACAGACCCTGTACTTTTGTTTTGCTCAAATGTCCCTCCGCCCAACCCCCACCAGGTCTGTCGTAGAACATAAATACAAAACTAACTGTGCGAATGTCTTGTCAGAAGGAATCCTCCTCCTTAAACATGCTGACTCCACGGGTGCCCACATCAGGCAAGAAGGGGAAAAACCAAGCAATGGCCTGAGAGCCATCAAAGTAGGAGGTGCAATGTATACAGCATGCGAATCCTGTGCCAACAAATGGAGAATGATTATTATTATAAATGGAGAATTATTAGACCTTGCTTTGCTTGACCAATTAGTTGTATCTCATGAACAATTAATGACCTGGACACAAAAAGGAAAACATCTTTATCATTTGCAAGTATCACTCAGAAATTGAAATATCTGGGGCCTGATCCTGCCAGGGGCTGGGCATCTCCTGGAGATTCTGAGCACTCTGCAGGAGTGGGCCCTCTAAGAAGGAAACAAGCATGTAAACAGAGAACCTAGTTACCATCCTATCAAAGAAAGTCATTAGGAGTTTGCCATTGATTCCCAATGGAGCAGGATTTGGCCTTTATTTAAAACACAAGCTTTGGTTTGAATGTCAATACAAAGCTTTTTAATCATTATGGGTAGGGCGCTACCAAATTTCATGGTCCATTTTGCTCAATTTCACGGTCATAGGATTTTAAAAATCTTAAATTTCATGATTTCAGCTCTTTAAATCTGAAATTTCATGGTGTTGTAATTATAGGGGTCCTGACCCCAAAAGGAGTAGGGGGGAGAAGTTGCAAGAGTATTGTAGGGGGGGTTGCAGTACTGCTACCCTTACTTCTGTACTGCTGAAAGTGGTTGTCCTGCCTTCAGAGCTGGGCAGCTGGAGAGTGGTGGCTGCTGGCCAGGAGCCCAGCTCTGAAGGCAGAGAAGCTGTCAGCAGCAGCGCAGAAGTAAGGATGGCCTGGTATGGTATTGCCACCCTTACTTCTGTGCTGCTGCTGGCGAGGCACTGCCTTCGGTGCTTGGCCTCCGACCAACAGCTGCCACTCTCCAGCTGCCCAGCTCTGAAGGCAGTGCAGATGTAAGGGTGGCAATACCGCAACCCCCCTAAAATTACTTTGTGACACCCCCCCCGGCAACTCCCTTTTGGGTCAGGACCCCCAACTTGAGAAATGCTGGTCTCCCCCATGAAATCTGTATAGAATAGGGTAAAAGCACAAAACCTGAATTGTTAGTCATGGAATCAGAAAACAAAATGCGGGGAGAAGACGGATCTGGAGGGAGACCAGATTTCACGGTCTGTGACACGCATGGCCATGAATTTGGTAGGGCCCTAATTATGGTGCATTGGTAGCATAACCAGGTTTCAGCAGCATTACACAGTTCAGTTTAACAGGAGCTTTAAATCTTTCTTTTATAAAGATCTCAATGAAACAGCAAGAACCAAACCACAGTATATAAACTGAGCCCGGTTTGAATTTCTCATGGTGATTATTGAAAAATGAATCGACACAGAGAGAATAAGAGTTCAGAAAATAAGCCCTTTTGGTAATTTCTCACTGGATTCTCACGTTTCTTTGTACCACTTTTGCAAGAAATCTACAATACTCTGGGATCAGCCCTTTGGCCAAACTCATAGACTCATAGACTTTAAGGTCAGAAGGGACCATTATGATCATCTAGTCTGACCTCCCGCATGATGCGGGCCACAAAAGCTGACCCACCCACTCTTGGAATAATTCTCTCCCTTGACTCAGCTGTTGAAGTCCCCAAATCATGATTTAAAGACTTCAAGTCGCAGAGAATCCTCCAGCAAGCGACTCCTGCCCCATGCTGCGGAGGAAGGTGAAAAACCTCCAGGGCCTCTGCCAATCTACCCTGGAGGAAAATTCCTTCCCGACCCCAAATATGGTGATCAGCTGAACCCCAAGCATGCGGGCAAGATTCTCTAGCCAGACCCTCCGGAAAAAGTTCTCTGTAGTAACTTTTAATATCCCATCATTGACCATTGTTACTAATTACCAGCGATGGCACGTTATTGACCTATTGACTAAAATCACTTTATCTCATCAAACCATCCCCTCCATAAACTTATCAAGCTTAATCTTAAAGCCAGAGAGGTCTTTCGCCCCCACTGTTTCCCTCGGAAGGCTGTTCCAGAACTTCACCCCTCTGATGGTTAGAAACTGTTGCTGCTCATACACTCAGGTTTCAGAGTAGCAGCCGTGTTAGTCTGTATCCACAAAAAGAACAGGAGTACTTGTGGCACCTTAGAGACTAACAAATTTATTAGAGCATAAGCTTTCGTGGGCTACAACCCACTTCTTTGGATGTGGGCTGTAGTCCACGAAAGCTTATGCTCTAATAAATTTGTTAGTCTCTAAGGTGCCACAAGTACTCCTGTTCTTTTTGCTCATACACTGATTCCTAAGATATAAGTGATACATCAGGAATGTTTGTCTATAGAGCATTTCCGACTATTTTAGCCATAAAAGAAAACATGTGCACCAAGGTAAACCCACCAAATAATCAGCTGGGGCACAAACGCCATCACCCACTTCTGGGGCAGGGAAACAACTCATCAAATACCTGTTCCTAAGGGAAAGTTCCCTCCGCTAGGAAAAAGGAGACCTTAACAGTGACCTCAGAAGAGTTAAGGCAGAATTATTTCCCAGAGATATGGAATGTGTGACAGTCAGCTGTGCTGATCTGTTGATATAATTGATATAAAAGCAAATGAGCTCACTGTTAACATCTGCATTAGAGTGCAACCTTTTAAGCTGCTTCCTATCCAAATACACTTCACCCAGTAACTCCTGAACCCAAACAGCTATGTTCTCCAGCCAAGAAAGTTACATAACTGATCCATTTTTTTCAAGTGGGGTTTCAGTGTATGAAGAGCCGTTCTCCTTTCCTTCAATAACACGGGGTTTTGTCGATACCGTTGTGCCAAGTGTCTCCTGGGTTTAGAATTCACTTGACTTTCTTAAATCCTCCATTTTGCTGTGCTGTGATCACAAAGGAACCACAATCTAACCACAGACATCTACCACGCGTGCCTGGGGGTTTTGTGACAGTTAATGGCTGCATCAGTGCAACAGATGAGACTATTATACAGGCAAGGCCCAAAACTAAACAATAATGAATAAAAATATTTTTTTCAGCTACATTACAGAAGTTCTTACCTTGGAAGGACTTACACCGGGAAGGGCTCCTGGGGGTTACAACATGACCAGTTATGCCTTGCCAGCTATTACCTACGATATCAGTGTGCACTGCACACCTGACTGCATGCTTTAATGTGGTCAGCGCTATGTAGGACACACCGCACAGCAGCTGCTGCTACGTCTGAATCTGCCACTTCTTGTGTTCTTAGAAACTGTCTCTTCTATTATGTTGGTTCGGTGCAAGCAAGCTGTCTCCAAAATGTGTTTAAAGTCAGCTGATGAAAGGATTTTGGTTTGCTAAGCTCTAAAGAAAAACAACAATAATCATGTCACTTTATCCACTGCATGTCTCTGCCCCTGTGACCGCACAGCTAGAGCCATTTTATTTTAATAAGAGATAGAAGACATGAATTTTTCATCACAGATTGTCATTCACCCCAGTGAGTGAAACTATCCCATACAGCTCACAGCATTGTACTCAGCTATTCAAATTCCACTGTATAGTAACTGGTTTCAGAGTAGCAGCCGTGTTAGTCTGTATCCGCAAAAAGAAGAACAGGAGTACTTGTGGCACCTTAGAGACTAACAAATTTATTAGAGCATAAGCTTTCATGGACTACAGCCATCCGAAGAAGTGGGCTGTAGTTCACGAAAGCTTATGCTCTAATAAATTTGTTAGTCTCTAAGGTGCCACAAGTACTCCTGTTCTTCTTTTTGTATAGTAACTGTGTTCGTCATAGAAAATATCCCTGTTAGCGCTAAGTGGTGTCATTAGACTGGCAAGTACTGCAACAATTTAAGAATAACAAAAGGGAAGGATTATTAGGTTATTTTATATTAGTGTAGCACCATAGCACCTAGGCGCCCTGGGCATAGCCCAGAACCCCATAGTGCTAGGCGCTGTACAAACACAAAACAGTCCCTACCCCAAGGCACTTACAATCTGTGCATAAAACAAGAGACAACAGATGGATCTAGACAGACGGGGAGTACAAAGGAGACAACACTGGTCAGCATGACAGACAGTGAGCTCAGCACACCAGCAGCCTACCTATATTCCACGAACTACAAAGGATGGGAACATTGTTCATGGCAAACAGAAGCAGAGGAATCGTTCCCAGTATGCCGGTGTCCGCCTCACAATACCAACCGCTGCCACTACAATAGCTATCGCCAGAGCTGGTCAGAGAATGCCAAACAATTTTTTGCAGAAATGTTTCAACATTTTCCATGAACGTTTCTTTTCCCGATTTTGAATTTTTGGAGAACGTTGGTTCGCTGGTCAGGACACAGCGAAACTGATCTGCAGGGGAAAAAATCTAAACTGTGAGACGCATTCAGAGCCAGCTCTGATCATTAATAATTGGAACCAGATTTTGCCCCACCCTTACACTGTTGCATAGCATGGACTGTGAGTAAGGCGCCTTCCTCCTCTCACATGGCCTATTTTAGGGCTGCTCCGAATCACGGCCCCAGCAGACCAGGGACTGCTGTTGAGATGGTCCCACCAGAAAGGGAGAAGGAACTAGGGGAGGCTGCTTGGCAAGTGAAGCCCTGGGATTATCCTGGAAGTAAGTTACAAGTCAGCGAGAGTAAGGGTGGCAGAATCTAGTGCTAGCTAATCAGTCTCCTGCCCTGTGCATTAGGTAAGGAGATAGCAGTATCCCCATTGCGCAAACGGATTCGGAGAGGTGAAGTGCCTTGCCCAAGGCCACAAGAGAAGTTAGCACCAGAGCGAGAACCAGAACAGAGAAGTTCCTGGTTCCCACGCTTGTGCAATAGACAGGCATTTCCACACACGTTGGCGGGATGAGCATAGAAAACAAGGACTGCGTGGGTCACAGACACTGCACTCCACTCCCCTGTTATCATAGGCTGGTGCATCCAGGTCAGAGTCAATGATGCCCAGGGGCCCCAGGCAACTGGGGGGCCCTAGAAAAAATCTGCCA
This sequence comes from Chrysemys picta bellii, assembly GCF_011386835.1. Classification (NCBI taxonomy): domain Eukaryota; kingdom Metazoa; phylum Chordata; order Testudines; family Emydidae; genus Chrysemys; species Chrysemys picta. The sequence continues at coordinate 129,649,801 of NC_088795.1, read as the reverse complement.
CTGGGCAGCAGAAGCCCAGAGCCCCCGGCAAGAGGAGCCCCCATGACCCGACCCCACTCTCTGGCAGCAGCCATGGGGCAGTGGGGGAAGCCCCTGCACCCCGTGACCCCCTCCCTGGCAGAAGCCATGGGGCAGTGGTGGAAGCTCCCAGCGCCCCAACCCTGACAGAAGTGCCGGGGGGGGGGGGGAGAAGAAGCCTGTTGCTATAGCGCATGTGTGTGTGTGTGCTTGAGACCTAATAAAAGAGTAGTTTTAGGTACAGGCACTCCAGTTTGTATCAATCATTTATCTGACGGAGGAGCTGCATCCCCACTGATTTATTCCTGACACCGCCTGGAGAAAAACAGTTAAGTTACCACGGCTTTGGATTTTGAAAACTCCAGGTAATAGCCCAAGGCAGACTCTTGCCCTAAGCTTCCATATAATACAGCTGCATCTTCCACTGGCAGGTTTTCAGGGCAGGAAAGAGTAGATAGTGTCCTCTTCTCAATCAGGTACTTCATGATCCTTAACTGCTGCTGCCAACTGGCTTTGATAATTCTCTTTCACATGCCAACATCACTTACCCTGTTTTAGAGACCACCAGACTCAGTGTTTTGGCCTCCTCTGTGTTTCAGAAGTAATCTGGATGATTCCATTGCGGGAGACGATAAAAGCAGTTGCATTGTCAATGGACTTCATTGTCTGACTGGAGCTGGCTTTTGTGACAATAATGTAAGTAACAAAATGGGTCAGACTCACCGCTGATGTGATGCTATCAACTGTAATGGAGTAAGCAAAACCAGGAATTACTTTGGTCCCAAGTCTCCTACCATAAGAAACAAATCAAAATAGCAAGAGATTCCTTGCTAAAATAGAACTTTTCCTCACCCAATTCCCAAAAGTATCCTGGGGGGCTGGAAATTCTATATACCACCAGACAGAAAGAAACTGAGGGAAAATCCAGTGAAATAGAGAGAAAAGCTGCAAAGCTATTGAGAACATTTATCCTTCATCGAATAAAGCATTTCTTAAATATCTAACCGGTATCTCTTATCTGGCCTGTGGTCAGGAGAAAATAATTTTGTGCCTTCAAAAATAATTTCCCTGGAAGCTGATCCGTCTTCTCCCCGCATTTTGTTTTCTGATTCCATGACCAGCAATTCAGGTTTGAAAACCGCATACCATCCAAGTGATGCTAAGCAGGTACTGCATACTGAATATGTAAAGACCCAGGAAGTGGTTTCTTTCTCTAAGCAACAGAAACCACATTAAAGAATTAGGAACATTTCCTTTCTCTGCCATTTTTTGTTCAGCTTTTGTGGTTCGGAGGATGGAAAATCAGATGGTGGAGTAACCTGGCAAGATTTCAAGATTAATTCTGTGAAAGGGACATTTCTTTGTGTCCAACCAACAACCAGAGTTTCATTGCAGTGCATTATAGCGAGATGTAATCTGAACATGTAGACTCAAAAATAAATAGTCTTTCAGAGTATTTTCACTTACTATAGGGAATGGAGGTGGAGTTTTTCAATGAACTATTTGTTCAAGATTATCATTGTAATAAAAATCTTACGTTATGTATCATCTTTTAAGCAGGGTGATCTCAAAGCAATTCTGAATGTCTGATGGTCTACATGTATTTATATATATTAGACAATGTTTGTAAGAATCTTAAAATATAAAGCACTATACAAGTACTGTGTGTGATGATAATGAAACACGTCCTCCACCTCCACAGGCTTCCGGACTGTATCACTTCAGATCAAAGCCCGCAGTTCATCTTGCACTTCTGGCGCAAAACCCTCTGGCTTCTAAGAGATCCAGGCTTACGACACTTCAGCATTCCACACCCATACTGAGAGAGTAAACCAAATACTAGAACAACACCTCTTGTGGTTCGTCAGTTACCATGAGAACAACTGGTCCGCACTCTTGGCCTACACGGACTTTCATATAACAACACTGATTGCACCTCTACTGGGTGGAGTCTTGTCTTTGCCAATTATGGATTCCACCCAGAGTTCCACCTGGCATTATCTGTAGCCTCTACAAACCTAGCAGCTAGAGACTGGGTTCAACAGATCCACCAGATCCAAGAGGAGATAAGAAGCCACCTCAGGGAAGCAAAGAAAGCCTACAAGTGGTATGCAGACCATCAGTGACAGGGGGTAACTAACATTTTCAATAGGCCAAAAGGGCGGCTATAGGTAGAACAAACTATGGTATCTCATTGACTGGGAAGGTGACGGCCCTAAAGAATGGTCCTGGGAAACAGCTTCCCATGTCCATCCAAACTCATGGATGCCGTCCATAAAAACGACCTGGATAAGCCTGGTCTAGCAGCACCATAGGGGCACCCCTGAAGGAAGGGGTGACATGACATTCAGCGGAGACGGGAGTAGAACTCTGATCTGTGGGATAGCCAATGCCTCTAGGCTGCTAGCCAGCAGCCAGGGTAGGGATGCATACTTTACCAAATAGACCCTGTGGAGATAAATACAACAGGAAGTACCACCTTGGAAGCCCAGACTGACAGCTTCCCTCTGGCCCCTGATTGGTCCAGGTGCCCTATTTAAGCCCAGGAGGCATTACGGGAAGTGTCTGTGCAATGAGATGGACTCCCCTGCTAGCTGTAGTGATGGACCTGCCTCTGAGCTTGCTCTCAGACTTCTGACCCCAGCTTGGACTTCTGGTCCCTGACTCCAGCTCTGATGTTCTGGGCTGTTCCTGGCCTCTGACTGCCCCGGTCTAACCATTAGGCCTGACCCCCAGGCCCTGCACATAACAGAGACTGCACAAGAATCTCAGCTTCCATTTACAAAATGTAAGTTTCTAACCCTCTTGGTTGCAGAGAAAAGCTTGAAAATGTGACCCCACTGCACTCTAAAGGCTCAGAAACAGGAAGGAAAATAAAAAGAACTCAAACTGTATTCGTCTTTTTAAACCATCTCATGAAGGCAATTCATGATTTTGGGGGCCCAACTTGTGATTTTTGAATGTGTGGCATTGGCGATACTGTGATTCTACAACTCTCACCTGCACTGAGCTACATGTACTCCCCTGGGGTGAAATTCAGCTCTGTGCAGAGGCCCAACACATCACCTATTCTCCATTTAGCTCCTTATTTTGAGGGCTTAAATGCTGCATGGTCCTCTGCACAGTGTGACTTTCACCCCTCCATAGTTCTCCTGTCCTGGTCTGCACTAGGAAAATGTACAACACATGGTATAAGCTGTAGTGGAGGCCAGGGGCAGGCATTTTTACCACCAGAGCAGCACTGAATTCAACAGGACTGCTTGTGTGAATAAGTGCTGTTCAGTGCTGTTCAGTGTAAGTGTGTTGCAGAGTGTGTGTGTGTGTGCATGTGTGTGTATTACAGAATCTGTATGTGTGTGTGTGTGAGAGAGAGAGAGAGACGGGATCCCCGGGATGCCACCTAGGACTGTGAAACCGCTGTGCCCCCTTAACTCTCCAGCCTGGCTGTCTCTCAAAATGCTTTGCTATGACAAGCAGCAAATCTCTCCAGGTGTTGTTATCACTCAGCACAACCACGTGTGGAGCCCCATACCCAGCTAGATTGCATGCATGCTCCCAGAGCCACTCATGAATCACACAGGCACCAGCCAAATCCCCCTAGCTTCCAGCCTTGTACCTCAGGAATATATTGGCTTGCACCATTCAAGACCCTTTCTTGAGAAATGCAAATTTATTAATTGGTTCACAACTTCCTCAATGGAAAGTGGATATACACCAGCCTTTGTAAACCTGGGCAGATTTACCAAGCACTTTAGGCAAACTCACTGGTAAAGATAAACGTAAAACAAGTTTATTGATTACAAAAGATAGATTTTAAATGATTATAAATGATACGCAAAAAGTCAGAGTTAGTTACCAAAATAAAATAAAATGTAAGCACGCAGTCTAAACTCTTAACCCTATTAGATTGGGCAACATCTACATTAGGCAGATTTCTCACCCCACTGGATATTACAGTTCATAGTACGCAGGTTTCACCCTTGAGACCTGGGCCAGTTGCCTCTATTGGAGTCTTCAGTCTTCTCAGTGTCCTTGTTGCTTGCAGCATAGGTGGGCGGGGAGGAGAAAAGGCCCATAAAGCATGGGGCCACTGTTTCATACCCTCAGTCCATGTGTTTGGAGAACGTAAGTCTGGGCATGTCTGGGGGGCAACGCTGAGTCACCAGGCAAGGTTGAGCAATTCCCCTGGTGTGGCCTTGTGCAAGTGAGTCATTGAATTGTAGCTCTCTTGCAGGACAATGGCTGTTGATGGTTGTTTGACATCCACTTGGGTGTTGGTTAGCTCCCTTGTCCTCATCTCTGGGGATCTAATATCTGGGCAATTCCCCAACCCACAGCATATTTTAGTGACAGCCATACAACACATTCTCATAACTTCATAAGCATTAATGATATACATATTTAAATGGAACAGTGGGTTTCAGCAGATCATAACCTTTCCCCTGATACCTCACATGGCATGCTTTATATGCAATATCACAATTATACATAGATGAGGAATATGGGGGTTACAGGGCATTCCCCCAAGGTATAGAGTGTCACGGTATGTTTATACATTGTTTTGGGTTGGGCTACACCATGTTGTTGTGGGTTGGACATAACCACTGCCTTTCATTCAGGATAAATGTAAACACGTGGCTGGAACAATAACAGTAGTACTGAAAGCACAGGCAGATGGAAAAGCTTGAGTAGAGAAGCTGAATCATGTGGCCCAAGGGGTTCAAATGCCAGAGCTAGGGCTTTGATTGGTGGACCTGGTTTTGTCTGTGCCCAGGTCTACACTACAAACTTACATCAGTATAACTACTTCGCTCAGGGGTGTGAAAAATCCACTGAGTGACATAGTTATACCGACCTAACCCCTGATGTAGACAGCACTATGTCGATAGGAGAGTTTCTCCCGCTGACATAGCTACTGCCTCTCACAGAGGTGGATTAACTACGCTGATGGGAGATGTTCTCCCATTAGCGCAGTGATGTCTTCACTAAAGTATAGCAGCAGTGCAGCTGCACCGCTATAGCACTGTATGTACAGACAAACCCTGTGTATGTGCGAGAAAGAGACAGAAGTGGCCAGAAAGCCAAATAGACAGTAACAGAAGTGCCAGTAAGGTGACCCTGAGAGAAAGTAAAGAGAGAACGCTTTGTGGGCACAGAGTGCTGGCTGGAAAGGCAGTTTTGGAACAACAAGCAAAGGAAAAGTCTCCTGCGAATTTATTCCTACTGTGTTCAGGCAAACAGGACTTTATGTGCATCTTCTGTAAATATACAAGATTGCATCAAATACCTGGCTCTGTCGTCAATTTCTCCTTCTAGTGGAAACAACCCACGAGGTCCCAAACTTTGACTAGTCACTCAGGTGAAAAGGGGTAACAATAGATGTGTGTTTGTGTGTGTAGAGATTATTCGATTTAAGTCTTTGTTCAGTTGAGGTTTTCTTACAGAAAGATTTACCACAGTGATCATTATTTTTATTAACAATAATAATAGTGTTCAGATTGCTAAAACTGAAACTATTTTTAATATTGGTTTAAGGGGGTTTTGTCACTAGCAGTGGAAGTGTTCCATTTGCTGCTGCTTCAAGCCAAAACCTCCTCTGTATTTTTGAAAGAAGATATTTTTAAGAGTGTATTTCATAGAATCATAGAAGATTAGGGTTGGAAGAGACCTCAGGAGATCATATAGTCCAACCCCCTGCTCAAAGCAGGACCAACCCCAACTAAATCATCCCAGCCAGAGCTTTGTCTAAAAACCTCTAAGGATGGAGATTCCACCACCTCTCTAGGTAACCCTTTCAAGGACTTCACCACCCTCCTAGTAAAATAGTTTTTCCTAATATCCAACCTAGACCTCCCCTACTGCAATTTGAGACCATTGCTCCTTGTTCTGTCACCACTAAGAACAGCCTAGCTCCATCTTCTTTGGAACCCCGTTGAAGGCTGCTATCAAATCCGCCCTCACTCTTCTCTTCTGCAGACTAAATAAGCCCAGTTCCCTCAGCCTCTCCTCGTAAGTCACCCAGCCCCCTAATCATTTTTGTTTCCCGCCACTGGACTCTCTCCAATTTGTCCACATCCTTTCTGTAGTGGGGGGCCCAAAACTGGATGCAATATTCCAGATGTGGCCTCACCAGTGCCAAATAGAGGGAAATAATCATTTCCCCCAATCTGCTGGCAGTGCTCCTATTAATGCAGCCCCAATATGCTGTTAGCCTTCTTGGCAAAAAGGGCACACTGTTGACTCATATCCAGCTTCTCGTCCACTGTAATCCCCAGGTCCTTTTCTGCAGAATTGCCGCTTAGCCAGTCAGTCCCCAGCCTGTAGCAGTGCCTGGGATTCTTCCATCCTAAGTGCAGGACTCTGCACTTCTCCTTGTTGAACCTCATCAGATGTCTTTTGGTCCAATCCTCCAATTTGTCTAAGTCGCTCTGGACCCTATCCCTACCCTCCAACATATCTACCTCTCCTCCCAGCTTAGTGTCATCCGCAAACTTGCTGAGGGTGCAATCCATCCCATCATCCAGATCATTAATGAAGATGTTGAACAAAACCAGTCCCAGGAGAATATTATTATTATTGAGAAAATTCTACACGTTTTCTTCAAGAAAATGTGAAAAGAGGATGGAATAGCACATTTCCACAAGTCAGTCTGAAGTCACTAATAATACTGGAAAATAGATGGGGCTAGCGATACAGAACAGCACACTGGTATAAGTACTGGAAACACATCAGCAAATTCTTAGTTCAAGCTCCTGAATGCATTTTTTTTAATCTTTCATACCAGTTCCCCTAGAAATAATGATCCAGTCTAAACTCAAAGCAGCCTCCCAATCCTCACTAACAATAATTGAAGGTCATATCAAACCCCCCATGGAAAAATAAACACACCAAATCCACAAAGGGATCCAGAAACTCCATAGGGTCACTTTCCAGAGTTTCCTTCTAAGGTCTTTGGGGTAAAAGTTATGGGGTCCAAACTTTTGGGGAATGTGGGACTCCAAACCTGTAGAGACTGAAAAACTCAGCTCCTAACTCTGTGAGGATAATGTGCACTGTTTCTTTAAATCTGTCACAGTGAGCCAGGCCTAAGGGAGCCGGGGAAGGTTCTACCTGAAAGCTCTATAGGGCGCTAGAGAGTAGATTGACAGATAATGCTGTTTCCCTTCTTCTAATAAAGGTCCTTGTTCAGTGCCAGAAGAAACTCACTCTTCAAGTGATTCTTTACCGAGTCCAAAGTCACCAGTGCCCCCTAGAGGATGATGGCTGAAAAGCATCTACCTTCACTTGGCCTCACTCCAGCTGTGCTGGCAGTCCCTTGCTTTCAGTATTAAAAATCCACCACTACCAAAAAGACGGGTTAGTTAGCAAATCGCCACCCACCCTGCTGATTGTCAGCTCTGCAATATTGATAATTAAGGGTGAAATTCACCTCTGTGCTGAGAGCCAGCAGGAGGCCTGTGCATGGGGGTAAATTTCACCTTTACTGAATGCCTTTCTCCTCACTGAAATTAACCAGCTGGGCTAGCTAGATGCATTAGGATAAATGAGCTGTGATTTAGTGATCAGGTGACAGGACTAAGCAGTAGGTGGGAGAGAGGGAGTGTTTGTGGTTAGTAACCCGTGTCATAAGATAACAGAAATCTATCGAGTACTTTACTGGACATGTGAAGTTACAAAGGAAGGAGACTCCCTGGGGGTCTCCATCTCACAGAATCCCTTTCAGTGCTTCCCAGGAGACAGAGTATTTTCTTCTGATCTATATTAAAGATCAACAGAAGGACAATAAGCACTGGACCTTAATCATATGTCATTCCAAAGAAAACCTTACCTTATCGAGTGATCGGAGCAAGTGAGCAGTGTCCAGTTCCCAGCCTGTTCTGACAATGACTCACGGTGTGACCTTGGACAAGTCACTTAGCACAAACTTTTCAAACTTGGCTGCCTAGTGGTAGGCACCTAAAGAAAAGTGACCTACTTTTCAGAGCTGCTGAGTACAATGAAGACAAAGGAAGCTGCAGGTGCCTAACGTTAGACACCCAAGTTTTAAAGTTTTGGCTGAAGGGCAATGATGAGGAAGGAAACTTGGGCGCGTGCTGACTCCTAGGAGTCCTGCCACCCAGTGGAATCTGCAGCTCCATGCATTGAATAGAGTGAGTTAGGCACCTAAGACAGGGAGGCACAGAAGCCAGCATGCTGATCAGGGAGCCACCTATGCTTGCCAGCAGTGAAATGCAGAGGAAAGGAGCAAGGCATGGGGCCCAGATCCACAAAAGGATTCAGGTGCCTGACTCCCACTGTTCTGGTCCATAGGCACATTCTGGCATGGGGCTCTCTCAGTCTCTCCTGTTGAAGCTGTTCCACTTTGTAGTAAATAATTAAATATGCATTGGGCCAGAGAGAAACAATGGGAGACTGTTTTCAGAGTAGCAGCCGTGTTAGTCTGTATCCGCAAAAAGAACAGGAGTACTTGTGGCACCTTAGAGACTAACAAATTTATTTGAGCATAAGCTTTCGTGGGCTACAGCCCACTTCATCGGATGCATAGAATGGAACATATAGTGAGGAGATATATATACATACAGAGAACATGAAAAGGTGGGAGTTGCCCTACCAACTCTAAGAGGCTAATTAATGGGAGACTGAGTCTAGAGCCAGCTAATGCAGCCACTCGCTGCATATGGATGTGGGACACCCAAATTCAATCCCCGCTCCAAATCAGGCAGAGGAGGGATTTAAATCTGGGTCTGTCCCATTGGTGAGTGCCATAATCACTGGCCTATGGTGGGACACACACAAATTCCTGGCTGCCTTTGTGCAGGTTAGGCATGCTCAGCACCTGCCTACCAGACGGGCGAGACAAGACCTAGATTGAGAATCCCACAGGGGTTAGCTGTGAACAAAGGCTCCAAGCAGCTCGCTACCTGTAGGGTGGGGTCAGGACTGAGGTCGCTTCATGCTCACCCACTGGGGTTAGGTGACAGATGAGGGGTGGCTGTACAAATGTCAAAGCACCTAAATGTGCTTATTATTTCTATTACTGTATACTCATGGACCAGGACCCCGTTGCGCTAGGCCCTATACAAACAACCTAAGTCCCTTTGTGAATCTAGCCCAATGTGACTTGTCCAAGACAAGTCAATAACACATTGTAGATTAGAACTTCAGAGTCTCTGGCTCCCGGGCTAGTGATTAGCAGTTCAGACACACCGCTTCCTTTGGCAACGACAACTGTAGAAGTCCCAAATAAAAATAACTCAGAAAAACACACCCTGTCCACATTATTAATAGCAAAAGACAAGTGCTACTGAAGAGGAAAAGTTAATTGAGGTGCGTGTCAAACAGATAGGAGCCCACTCACTGGGAAGAGAAGCCTGATGAGAGGAGGTTGCCTTGAAGAAATGACTTGCCTGTTACAGATTAAAGTAAAGAGCTGGTGAGGTAGTGGCACATTTGACGTTCTCAAGACCTCTTTAGTGCTGCAGTTTGCAAAGGAAAGGGAGCAGCAAGCTACCGAGCGCATCAACCACAGTTTTATTACATTTGACACCGGAAAAGTCAAACAATTGTGTTCTTAGCAATTGAGTTTGTTTTTCTCTGTTCAAAACATAAAGCTTGTGACCTGAGACTTTGCTAAATTTGGAAATAATATATCAAAATCTTCAATTTCTTTTTAATCTCTGAGTTCCTGATGGGTGATTTTAATAACCAACAATAGCAATAGTTAGGAGTGCTGAAATAAGGACAATCGTGTCTCATGCTGCAGGGCGTAAGATGATCATTTAGAGGGGTAAGGAAGGAATTTTTACTCATGTTCAACATTATACAGTTGACTAGACAGAGAAGAGGGAATCTCCTTCTTCAAAAGCATTAGGTTGGGGCACTGTCAGGGGCAGGATGAACCAAATGGTCTGATTTAGTACAGTAATACTGACCATCAAAACTATAGCTACCACAGGATAACACCCAAGATAGTTTGCAGTGTATCTGAAACGACACGTCTGCCGATAGTGAAGGGGCAGAGTGAGGGCAGCTGGCTTCAGCAGTGTTACTGAGCATGCTCAGTCCATGTGAGCATGGTCAGTACAAGCCAAGCAGCAAATGGGGGGGGGAACGTGACCCCGCACACGCTCCGCCAACACGTCATCTCTGTAGTATATATAGCTTGACAATGTGATGCCTTGTGTTTTCTGCATGCTGACCCCAGAAGCAGATGGTCATTAGAGGATGATGGGGCTATGCGCCACCAATAATGCCCCAGCTGCCAACCACACCACACTGCAATATCTACAGTATGTGCTCCATACTGCAGGGTGCAATACCACCTAGTCCCATTGGGAGGCAGTTGTTCATCCATCTATCCAGGTGCTAATATGGCTCCCGTGGCTGTAATACTTGAGTGCCATGGTTGGGAATATGATACTTGACTTTTCCAGAGACAGATGAAACAACACAATCATTTTCTGAGCTATTTCACTGCTCTGGCCTCCCCAGGAATCGCTGCAGAAATTAGCTTCAGGCAGCTAGCACAGAGCAGAGAGGTCAGGGCTCAGCAAGATTCATTCAGATTAGCTCCCTTTCAGCAGAGTCTGTGGCTCTGGATATGGGATTATTTTACAAACAAAATGTTATGTTTTTTAAAATAGCACAGAATGGCAATAAAAGAATAATTTTGCTAAAAAAAAAAAGGCTAAGACACGAATCTTGGAAATCTTAACACAGTTCTAACCTGAGGCTGCACAGATCTCTCTCTCTCTCTCTCTCTTTCTCTCTGTTTCTTCATCTGTAAAATGGAGATAATAATAATTATTATAATACTTTGAGGCTTAATTTACTCATAGTCCTAAAGCCCCATGAGACTATAAGAATTGGAGAGATCCTATTATATTAGTATGCAGACAATGCATACCTGCCAACATCAGCAGGCAAAAACACCCAGCAGATCTTCAATTTGCATCAATCTATACAAATTTGCATAAATTTGACCAGCCCTCATCTAAACCGGGGATTTGCCCGCGTTACAGCTGTCGGTGTAGCTGTATCAGTGCGACCCTTGGTGCAGCCAGGCAAAGGTTGAGCTAAAGAGCCAGGCTGTCACAAACACGCAGAGAGGGGACCTGTAATGCACTCTCACCAGTGGGCTAGACCAGCATTTTACAAAAGGCACCGACTGTCATTGCTCTCACTTTATCCATGTGAAAGTAAGGCCCACACATGCTCAGTAATTTGACCAACATCATAATGTGAGCCTGCAGCGGAGCTAAGCACAGAATCCAGGCCTCCCCAGCCACTGCCTTCGCTAAGGGACCACCCTACCTTCACCCACTGAAATTTCCTCTGCAAATTCTGAAGACATCTGTTTTATTATTAATTACTTTGCAAGCCAATGTGAGGGAAATTGTTCCGCTTTGCACCCTGCTTGGGAGTCTGGGGATGACCCAACTCCTACCCAAGTAAATGGAAGGAGTCCATCCATGAATATGCTGCCTTGACAGCAGATTTCCCTTTCCCCACAACTCAGAATCCCTCCCAGCACAGAAAAGATGACTCCATTTGGAGCTAATTTGGGACATGCTGTAGGAAGCTTCATAAATGTAAGCCACGTATATGTTTCCTATTTAGATATGCTTGCACCGTCAAACTGGGTTTTCACTTTGTTCGTATACAATGGGGGTGTACCAGAACTAGGACAGAGTAAGCAATGCGTAAAAGTAAGACCCTTACTCAGGGTTTGGCTCATTGGTGCAGAGTTTGAGCTCAGAGTTGTTGGTGTGAATCCTCAGTAACACCATTGACTGCAGTCGAATGGCACCAATACAACTGAAATCCGAATCTGGACCATTGTGTTTCAGTATTGCTGTTTACATATTATTTATCTTGTTTATTTACATTGGGTCTCATTTGAAGCCAAGTCTTTTCTAGTTAGGGTGACCAGACAGCAAGTGTGAAAAATCAGGACAGGGGTGGGGGGGGGGGAATAGGATCCTATAGAAGAAAAAGACCCAAAAATCGGGATTGTCCCTAGAAAATCAGGACATCTGGTCACCCTATTTCTAGTCCACCCTTTTTCCTGCTGGCAATTTTTCAGAAGGAAATAACTGCAGGTACAGTTTTTGCATCCACAAATTTCTGCAGGTACTGTACAAATTAGGTCATTCAGCTCTCTAAGTACCAGTTAAATGGCTACTATCCAAGTAGTTAAATGTCTGACGGAGGGGATGGCACCCAAGAGGGCTAGGTTTTCAGGTCCATCATGAATAAATGAAGGGCACTCTTACTATAAACAAAAAGAATGTGTTAGTTTGTCCCACCCGAACTAGGGATATTTTCGCGATCTCATTGCTGCAGCAAACATAAATGAACAGCACCCTCTAACGTCATTCGCTTTGACGCAGCGTAGTGTTTGTACAAGTTACGAACCCATCTGCATTGCAAAGGAGTGAATAAAGATGAATGGGGTTGATACTGTTTTCCTTATAAACATGAGTCACAAAGTATTTCAGCAAATAAAACCATGAAGATAAAATGCATCTGTAGAGTCCTAGGAGCTTATAGAGTTCTGCTGGAACGAGCAGTGATGCATGGAAACCCATTGAGATTTCTTCAAGGCATAGACCTTGTCTTCCTATGGCCCGGTATAACACCCAGCCCAATGACCTTTGGGCACTGCTGTAATCTAAACGATAAATCATTATTAAGATTCAGGAAACTGCCTTCATGTCAGGAAATTTGTAGGCATTTTTACAATGAAGATTGGAAAAAGGGAGAACTGGTATGTCCTCTTTAGGCAATACTATAGTGTTTATTGCTTTATCCTATTCTATACAGGCTTCTATAACATGCCCATCATTAGGGCCCTACCAAATCCATGGCCATGAAAAATGCATCACAGACCATGAAATCTGGTCTCCCCCCATGAAATCTGGTCTTTTGTGTGCTTTTACCCTACTATACAGATTTCATGAGGGAGACCAGCGTGAGTGAGGGGGGAATTTGATAGCAGCCTTCAACTACTTGAAGGGGGATTCCAAAGAGGATGGAACTAGGCGGTTCTCAGTGGTGGCAGATGACAGAACAAGGAGCAATGGTCTCAAGTTGCAGTGGGGTAGGTCTAGGTTGGATATTAAGAAACACTATTTCACTAGGAGGGTGGTGAAGCACTGGAATGGGTTACTTAGAGAGGTGGTGGAATCTCCATCCTTAAAGGTTTTTAAGGCCCGGCTTGACAAAGCCCTGGCTGGGATGAGTTAGCTGGGGTTGGTCCTGCTTTGAGCAGGGGGTTGGACTAGATGACCTCCTGAGGTCTCTTCCAACCCTAATCTTCTATGATTCTCAAATTGGGGGTCCTGACTCAAAAGGGAGTTGCAGAGGGGTCACAAGGTTATTTTAGGAGCATCGCAGTATTGCCACCTTTACTTCTGCACTGCCTTCAGAGCTGGGCGGCTGCGAGTCCGGCTCTAAAGGCAGCACCCAGCCAGCAGCAGCGCAGAAGTAAGGGTGGCAATACCATACCATGCCATGCCACCCTTACTTCTGCACTGCTGCCTTCAGAGCTGGGCAACCAGAGAGTGACGGCTGCTGACTGAAGGCCCAGCTCTGCAGGCAGCAGCGCAGAAGTAAGGGTGGCGATACCATACAGTACCATGCCATTCTTACTGCTGTGCTGCTGCTGGCAGCGGCTCTGCCTTCCGAGCTGAGCTCCAGGCCAGCAGCTGCCGCTCTCCTGCTGCCCAGCTCTGAAGGCAGTGCTACCAGCAGCAGCAGCACAGAAGTAAGGGTAGCAGTACCGCAACCCCCCCTACAATACTCTTTTGACCCCACACACACACAACTCCTTTTTGGGTCAGACCCCTTCAATTACAACACTGTGAAATTTCAGATTTAAATAGCTGAAATCATGACATTTACTACTTTTAAAATCCTAAGACTGTGAAATTGACCAAAATGGATCATGAATTTGGTAGGGCCCTACCCATCATCATGGTAGGTGAGCACCTGAAATATTAAAGTAACCATTTGACATGGTTACAATTAAAACCTAGTTTCAATATACATTTGGTATCCCTTTTATGGATTGTATAGAATACTCCAGAATATTGAAGAACTGGATTTCCCTCTGCTTCCAGCTATACCAGAGGTTCCTAAACTGGGGGACGTGCCCCCCTGGGGGGCACGGAAGGTATTCTGGTGGGGGCATGAGAAGCTTTAGGGGAAAAAAACCTTACCTCACACATTCAGAGCTGGGTGGCCGGAGAACAGCGGCTGCTGGCCGGGCACCGGGGTGTGTGTGTGTAAACTAATACAAACGCAAGGCGGGGTAGGGGGGAAGCACAATCAAATAAGTTTGAGAACCACTGATCTATATGATGCTGAACAATTGCAATGACATTGGAACCATGTAAAGAATTCACATGAATTTAGTTTTGAGATTCAGACATAGATCTTGATGGAAATTAGGAACATTTCTTTTTAATCAGAAACATGTAATTGCTGTGTTATTTTTATCAAAGTAGCACATTTTTTTCTTAATATTGCAAATGTCTGGTATATTCGGGCAGACTTCAGCAGCCATTTTCACCATTTCAAGGATGTTTGCTCAGCGAGACATGATGGAAAATCACCGGCGTTCTCATTGTATGTTCCCGGAAAAGACACAAATTAGAAACACACACACACCTACACTCAAGATCCGTCCATGTCTGATGAAATTAGCCCAGAGTCTGTACGTTTTTCGTTTCTTTTCTCATAACCATCTCATCAAAGTAGCAGCCACAATAACAATTGTATCAAAGGTCAGAGGTGCCAGGTTTCCAACATGAACGGGAAAAGGGTGCTTTGATCACAGAGTCTAATGCAAAAACACCATGCATGGGACTCTGCTCCAAGATCCATCAGTGTTCAAAGACACGGAAGGCAGAAACAGCCAAGAGAAGAAACAAGAGATGGCGTAACAAAAGCCAATGCCCTCCTGTCTTGTGGAGCTACTGTCTGTGCTGCAAAGACCCTGTGGCGTTTCATCCCCTCCACCTCTGTCTGCAGTAGCCCTGGTGCAGACAGCAAAGGCCTTGTACATAACAGAATGTGTTCCTCTTCTGCAGGGCGGAAGTCACAGTGGTTAAGAGAATAAAACCACAAGATCTGAAAAAATACCATGAGGGTCGTGGGCCGCTCTTGGTGGGTTTCATACAGCACAGACCCTCAGCATTGCGCAAAGTTGTTTTTGCAAAGAGTTTGCAAGCACAGTAACACCTGACTGAAGGCATGGGTGGAACTAACCTACATTCCAACTATGTGTTTTTTTGATACAATATACTGTACAACAAGTATATCTGATCATGTGCTATATCCTGCTTAGTGCGTAAACAAAATAGTGTGTTTTGTAATCCTCATTATAGCATTATGGCATTTCACTAAGACTGGCTTGGTCTACACTAAAAACTGATGTTGATATAACTGCATCACTCGGGGTATGGAAAATTCACATCCCTGCCGCAGTTATACTGACCTAACTCCCAGTGTAGACCATACTATGTCAATGGGAGGGCTTCGTCCATCGACATAGCTACTGCCTCTCGGGGAGGTGGATTACCTGTGCTGATGGAGAAGCCCTCCCATTGGCATGGGTAACATCTTCACTGAAGCAGGCCTTCAGTGTAACTAAGCCCTCAGTCTAATGCAATGAACTTTCCATCAGGAAATAGGAGATATGGGATTTAAACGCTGAGATCAAAACTATAGCGTCTTAACCTGGGGTCACAACCACTTTGTACTTCCCATATATCTCAATGGGAGGAGGGTTGCAACTAGATCCCAGTTAGATGGGAGGAGAATGTGAGAGTAGATCCCGGTATGGAAAAAATTGAGAGCCACCCATCTAAAGGATCCAATGCTGCTCCAATCAACATTCGTCTGAGTGAATGGTAAAGGAAAAGTACAGTAGCTGGCAAGAAGACAGATACATGACAGATCATCCCTGTTTACAATGCAAAGGTGTTTGGCATTAAATGGAAAGATAATTGAAACCAATATTTAAAAATGAACCAAGACTGACTTAGGGATAAATTCTTCTCTCTTGGTTCATTTAATTTTGGAGGCTGAGAAACTTTCCCATGATGTTTGCTGACATCACATCCTCCCAAAAAGCACTATGTCCTATCAAGCCAGACCAGCAAATTCATCTTTGCTCTGCTGCGCCTTTCTTGAGACCAGTCAGCACAAGGAGATAATGGCCAGATATTTTTCTTTGCTGTTTTTTCTCAGTCTGAACTTGTGTGAGTACAGAATCGCTATTTAGTGTAATCTCTTTAAGAGGGGTAATTAATAATGGGAGTTTAGGATGGTCTCTCCAGAGTCATCTGGATGGAGGAGTCAAAACGAACGGGCAAGGAGTCAAAACAAAGGTTAAAAAGCAAACAAACCGGCCAGATTAATTTTTAGTTTTGTGTTTTACTTTGTTTCTGTGAGCGAATAGAGAAAATGGCCCAGAGCCTGAGCTCAGTCATGCTGGTGCAGCCAGTGGAGTTACTCCAGATTTACTCCAGCATGACTGAGAGCAGAGTCTGGCCCAAAGATTTTTTTGAGTTCCAGCACAGTTAAAACTAATGCATCATTTTAAAAAACTTGGTATATGTCAGTGTAACCTGAGCTTTCACCCAGATGGCTTCTCTGCATCAGATGATCTACTGAACTAGGGCAGCCGGTGTAAGGACTCGGGCGATCGCTGAGCACGCTGTAGAACTGAATCCTGGCAGTCGCTGAAATGGATTACCCGAGTCTGCCTGAGAGCGTGTTAATCCCTTAGCCCTGTGCATGTTCTTGGTTCACTGCTCTGGGTGTCTGCATGGCACTAATCAGCGAGGATGGAGCTCTGAGTGAGGTCTGAGACCCCAGTAAGGGGAATACGGCTTGGGATGGTGCTGAGGACGCTCTCTGTGGATGGGTGTGACTGTGCTGATAACTGTGCTGGGTGAATTTCTCTCCCTCAGGCTGCTGCAGATCCCAGGACCAGGGAAGCAAAATGAGTGTGAAGCTCCGCAGCGGCGGCAGCCCCCTAACCCTGAAAGCCCCGGTGGAGCTGGAGTGTGTGATCTCAGGCCCTGGGCTGTCCGACAGCGGCGTCTCCTGGATGCGCCAGCACAGGCAGTCTGCCCCCCAGTTCATCTTGTTCGTTACCTCCCTCGGCCGGGTGGCACAGACGGAGAATGGAAAACCACCCGAACGCTTTGACGCAAGAAGAGAAACCAAAAACTACAGACTGACCGTGAAGTCCTTCCAGGAGCAGGACCAGGGCAATTATTACTGCATCATCAACCAAAACCAGAGGCTGCACTTCAGCTCCGGGATCCCACTCCATCTGCCAGGTCAGCACCAACCTCACCCCATTTCAGCCCCCTCTGCCTGGGCTGGAGCCCCAGCATTCCCCCTCCCTCCCAGCCCAGCATCATCCTTATCATCCTCATCACCCCTCAGACCTGGCCCTTTCTTCCTGTGTGCCCAGGTGGGCAGGTGTCAGGGGTCCCTGTAAAGAGCCTTCTGCCCAGGATGCCCCTCTCAATGTTTCGCTTTCCCTAAATGTCTCAGCCACATGGACTCTTGGCATCTGCCTCACCCTCCTTCTCCGTCACTCCCCTTCACCTCCACTCACTGCCCATAACTTCCAGCAGTTGGGTGTCCTGAGCATGGTGTAGGTTTCCCTGTAGGGTCCTAATGATCCCCCTCTTTCAGGAGACTGGAGACAATGGGATAGATGCCTGCTCACTTTCCCCTCCCCATTCCCAGTCGTGGCTCAGCATGGATAATGCCGTAGGAATGATGCTTAAAACACTGGCGTCCCCTTCTACCCAACAAACCCCATCACTGACCCCCCCCCCCCCTTGTACCTAACAAACCGCATGTGACCCGGGTCCCAGTGGGGAGCCAGCTGTGATCACTCAATTCGGGTGAACTGCAAAGAATGGGGCAGACAATCCTCATAAAGCTGTTGGATATGCCAATACTTAGATTTACCAAGACAGCATAAAACAGCTTCTTTATTACCTTACTGGCTACTCAGAAGTCCAAACAACACAGTTCCCTTAAACTGATCCAGCCTCAGGTCTCCATCCAGGTACCCACATCAAATATGATGATTTCTGAAAATCTTATTTCATCATATAAAAGAAAAGGGTCTACCAATCCCAAAGGATCAGACACATTACCTCCCAGGTTGATGAATGTTTCAGATCTTACCCAAATATATGCTGCAGCCAATTCTTATTAACTAAACTAAAAGTTTATTAAAAAACAAAAGAGAGCAAGTATGGTTAAAATATCAATATACAGACAGACATGAGTTCAATTTATTTAGGTGCAGATTCATAGCAGAGATGGGGAGCTTTGTGGTTGCAAAGAGTTCCTTTAGAATTCAGTTCATAGGTCATAGTCCAATGTCCAAATCTTATACAGTATTCAGGGTGCACCAGCATAACTGGGACCTCAGTCTTGCGACTCAAACTTCCCCTGATGAAGTCTAAGCAGATCAGAGAGGACAGATTCAGGCCTCAAGGATCTTTTATACAATTTCATGTCTTTTGACAAGTTGGAGTTCCTCAGGGAACAAAAGGTAATTAGGATGACTTTGAAGAAAGTCCATCACCTGTATTTAGCTATGCGAATTAACATAATGCCATTTGCTTGTTCCTCCACCATCCACAGTACATTTCAAAGAGAGATGAATACTGAGATATCATGTGTTTACAATTCATTTACATGATAGGATGTTCTTTTGACCTCTGAATTATCAGAATACAGTATAGACAGGGACTGTTGATTACATTGTCCACCCTATTCATACATATGTAAATACACAAAAACACAAACATTATCCCCCCACATGTCTTCTGTGGGTTATTTATTTTGCAGGATGTTTAACCCTTTCTAGCCATACATCACACCGCATCACTCACACCCCCTGCTACCCAACAAACCCCATCACTCACACCCCTTCTACCCAACAAACCCAATCACTGACACCCCCTTCTACCCAACAAACCCCATCACTCACACCCCTTCTACCCAACAAACCCCATC
Organism: Chrysemys picta bellii; assembly: GCF_011386835.1. Classification (NCBI taxonomy): domain Eukaryota; kingdom Metazoa; phylum Chordata; order Testudines; family Emydidae; genus Chrysemys; species Chrysemys picta. Next base: position 129,630,718 of record NC_088795.1, on the reverse strand, counting down.
TCTGACACCCCCTTCTATCCAACAAACACCATCACTCACACCCTTCTATCCAGCAAACCCCATCTCTGACACCCCCTTCTATCCAACAAACACCATCACTGACACCCCTTCTATCCAACAAACCCCATCTCTGACACTCCCTTCTATCCAACAAACCCCATCTCTGACACTCCCTTCTATCCAACAAACACCATCACTGATACCTCCTTCTACCCAACAAACCCTAACCAACCCCTAAACATTAAGAAAATCTTTTAAACAATCAAACCCCAAGCCTTACCCAAGCAGAGTTTTGACCCCAAAACGGGATAAGTGCCAGAGACTCCGTAACGTCCACTAGGGGCTTTGCTATTGCTACTGATTTTATGAGGACTGGAAGATACCCAGATATAATGATGATGGGCAGCAGGATAAAACCAGAATAGATAGATAGATAGATAGATAGATAGATAGATAGATAGATAGATAGATAGATAGATAGATAGATGAGTTTGGAGTCTGTTCCAGGACTGGGATTTCCCCAGGAGATCCCTACAGAGTAGCCTTGGCTGGGGAAGGAGATGCTGTCCACATGGGCTATGGGTACGTGGGAGCACGGCCTCTATTGGCTCTATTGAGGGAGTGAGTCCTGGAGGGAGGGACAGAGGAAGGCAGCGAGAGGAGATGAAGGGACAGAGATTGACTTCACTACCTGTTGTTTCCATTCTTGTTTCCAGCACCCCCCACCACAGCCCCCACTACGAAGGCGACCACCCCCCAGCCCAGCACCGCCACCGACAGCAAGGAACCCTGCCAACACTCCCCGAACACAGGTACCGGCTTTGGCCCATCCCCACAGCTTTGGGAGAGCCAGAGCCCCCAGCGGCGGGGCTGGCTGTGATTGCACACGCCCTGGCTGCTCGCTCTGCACGCAGCATTGGCTCCCGGACTCGCGCTGGCTTTCCCGGGCTGGACAGATCCCAAACCCGGGTTTGCCGGCCACGTGTTTTCCCTGCGGAGGGAAACCTGGCGGCTCATTAAACCAGCCCTGCAGATAAATTCAGCGGCTCACATATGAGCACCAGCCCCGTCCTCCCCGCTGGGATCGCTGCTTATTAGCAGAAATGGCTCCCCACACTATTGGCCAGCACGGGTCGTCTCTGTCTCCACAGCACGTGGTGCACCCTGCACCTGTCCCTCCCCTGCATCGAGTGCATCCTGCACCCCCACCCACCGCCTGATCCCTCCTCTTGGAGCGGAGCCGGGGGCGGAGGATCGCTGAAGCTCCTGGTTTAGTTTTATTTTTTACGCTATTTTGTTTCTGCAGCGAAAGCCCCAAAGAAGGGGCTGAGTTTATCCTGTGACTTTTACATCTGGGTCCCCTTAACCAGCGCCTGCCTGCTCCTCCTCATTGCCCTGCTGGCCACCATCACAGTGTGTCAAAGTAAGTGACTCCCCTCCATCCGGCTGAGCCAGATACTCCCAGGCCAGAGAGCAGCGTTTAAATTTAAAAATTGTCAGTGATGGTGACTCCACCATGACCCTTGATAAATTGTTCCAATCGTCAATTACTTGCACTGTTACAATGTACAGTAGGCCTTATTTCCAGACTGACTTTGTTTAGCTTTTTACTGAAAAAGTCCTCCTTCTTTTTCAGGTTCAGGTCTCAGTTACCTCGTATAAATTTGGTTGTGCTCTTCTGGCAATCCATGCCGCTTGCCTATTGTAGAAATAACCACGGCAAACAAATGTTCACCGGCTTTCCAGATTGGTATCGATAGCAAACACTAACGTACAGTCAATGCTCCAGTTTTGAGTTTTAGTCCTGAATACAAACCGAAGGCTCAATCCTGCAGCCATTAATCATATGAGTGGCTCTTATACCTGGGAGCAATTTCATTGACCTCAATAGGACTATGTGTTGGATAAGGACTACTTGCCTTGCTTAAGGGTTGCCCAAAAGAAAACTAAAAGAGACAGTGGCCGGACCAAACCTACAGCAAATATAAACTCAACTCTAGCATGCAGAGGACGATTTGGGGGGGGTGGGAGGCAGAATGCTGGTAATGTGTTGCTGCAGCGTCTTTTTTACTGAACGATGACTCGCTTGCTAATTCTTTCAACTTCATCTTCTTTTCTTTTAAAAGAAACCAGAAGACGAAGATGCAAATGTAAAAGGTTGGTAAACTTCCATTTGGGGCATTTTCTCTTTAGTTCAGTGGCTTCTTGCGCAGCATGTTATAAAGTAAATTGATACCACAAGCCAAAAAGTCCCACGCATCGGCCCCCTCACATGCACACAATATTACTTCTGAGGGCTTGTGTGTGTCGTTAAGTCCGGAAAATCAGCCTTAAGGTTCTTGCTTTAACCCTTTCCCCTTTGTTATTATTATAGACCATTTAAATACACTAGCACCCAATATAGGGTAGGTGCTGTACAGACGCACAGGAAGACAGTTCATGCCTCAAAGAGTTTGCAGGCTGCAGACTTTGTGGATATGAATTACAGTAGGCCCTTTCATTAGAGGATCACCCAATGTACCTACCAAATGTTACATGTCTCCGTCATGTCTACATGGATAATAGGGAAAAGTATAGTTTGTTTTTCCAGCAGGCGTGCTGTCACATTGGCCCGTGTTATCTAAGGGCTGCAAGGTGCTGAGCCCTCTGGGCCGGACCCCAAAAAATATTTTAGCACATGCATGATCCTATTGAAGACAGTGGGACTACACACATGCTTAAAGCTGAGCTGTACTTAAATCCTTTTCTGGATCAACTGAGGCAGGCAGGTTTAAGTAGTTTTAAATGACTTCCCGAAGGTCTACAGAAGATTTTTTAAACTGGGGCAAGTCACACTTGTGTGAACCTCATTTTACACTGTCCCAGTGAGTGCACACTAGGGATTTGCACTGGTGGAACTACATTGGTGCACAAATCCATACAATAGACAAGCCGTAAGTGTCAGGGTTCGGATTAGCATTTAGACGATCTGGACTTAATGAATGCTCAGGGTGATATTTTCAAACCTCCAGAGCCTTTTCTTTGGCAAATCCAATGCCTGCAGACGAAGCTAAACTCACATTCCCCCTTCAGGACCCACATATGTCAGATTTTAAATTTCAGAACAAGCTATTTTTGAGTTACCTACATGAATAAATTCATCAGAGAAAAATTTACACCAGAAAAATATTAAATATTTAAATAAAATGTTTTTAATATCTCCCTAAGACAGAATGGTTACCAGATTGTTAAAAGGTTTTAAAAATGAACTCCTAGGCTGAGATCAAGCATTAGAAATTGCTGCCCAAAGAGTAATGTTTTGTGAAAGGGTTTTAGAATGAAAATGCTTCTGATCTTTAAATATAACACAGCGATCACAGTGTTGGGACCACATCATAGCAGCTTAACACAGGAACCTAAAAAATATATATGCCTCTATTATCTCACTCTATTTCCAGTATGAGCTATGTATTGCCTTGCAAAGTGCCATTCTAATTCACTGCGGAGTGTGTGTTACAGGCCCCCTCTGTGCTGATCTACAGACAATGGAAGTTGTTATGGTCAAGAGCTGAGCGTATAACAGATTTTTTTCAGTTTGTGGGTTGAATTGGGGGGGGGGAAATGGTTTAGTTAGAACCAAAACTGAATTTTTGCTATTTTTCCTTGCCAAATGAAAAATTTTTGTTTCAGGTCAAATGAAACGTTTTGTTCAACCCAAAACGAGGGGTTTTTTTGGCTCAGTTTTGGATTGTTTTGGGGTGCCTTTTACCCTTTCTTTTTCTAAAAATTAAATTTCAAAATAAAATACCCTTTTGAAACCAAAACTCCATATTTTTCATTTTGAAATGGCTGAACCGATACACTTCAACATTTTTGAAAATAAAATTCCCATTATTTTCGGCCAAAACTACCCACTAACTTTGACCCTAATTCGCAAATAGTTTTGGTGACCTGAAAAATGCATTTTGTGGTGAAAAAAGTATTCACTTAGCTCTATTACAGCCCCCAGCTAGAAAGGGTTGATACCCCAGTTCAAACCCTGGTGTGTTGGCCAAGAGGTCATCATGCCACGACATATCTTTTTGTTCTGTGTTTGTGCAGCACCCAGCACAATGGGGCCTGGGTCCATGACTGGGGCTCCTAGGTGCTACTGTAATAACAAATAAAAATATTGCCTGTTTGCCTACCCAAAACTCCCATTGAAATTCCTATGCTATGTTAGTATGGGAAAAACCTAACAGCAGAACTATGGAGTGTAGAACCAATACCGTGAGATTCCAAGTGCCTCAGGAAACAGATTTTCTGTGCAAGTCAGAAAAATTATATTTTAATTACTTACATTTCCATTATTTTAAAACTTTCCCCCCAAGAAACCTAGCAAAGCAATTATGCCTTAGTGTGTCAAGTTCATCTATTGATATGTCATTTGTGCACAAAATGAAATCTTGGGAAAATGGGAACAAGTATGTATATTATTCCAGACTCCATTCAAAAACAGCTGAATGGGTTGCACTCAAACTTCCCCAGAAATTCACCTGAGGGCTGACCAAAGATTGGAAAGTTTCAGGCCAGAAAGAACATCTTGGAGAATGTTAGAGCTAGGAGCTGTTAAAGGGGAAGTACCAGTTTTCTTTTTGCAGTGTGAGGCATTTAAACCTTACACTTTACCGTAGTGAATAGAATGAATATCACACATATTGACGGGAAATGAGAATTAAAGGCCCAATCCTGAAAACCTTTATTCACAGGAGTAGCCCTTGTTCTGGTGAGCAGTTCACTGATTTCCATAACAGCTCTTCAGAAGTCAGTGGTACGACTCAGGGTATGTCTAAACTACCCGCCGGATCGGCGGGCAGCAATCAATCCAGGGGGGGCGATTTATCGCGTCTAGTGTAGATGCGATAAATCGACCCTCAAGCACTCTCCTGTCAACTCCTGTACTCCACCAACCTGAGGTTGCATAACTTAGATCAATCCCTCCCCTTCCCCCTCAGTGTGGACCAGGGCTAATATGATAAAGGACTGCTTCTCAACAGGATCTGGCCCCAGGACTGACACAGGCAACTTCAGGGTTTATTTTTTCCACCGCAAATGAATTTTCAGTGAAAATATGCTCTGTACACTGAGCTAGATCTTCAGCTGCTGTAAACAAGCGTGCATCCAAAGGCCCTGGAGAGGCGCAGATTTACACGGTTTGAGGATCTGGCCTGCTAGACTTTCCTTTTAGCTGAACCTGATGCAACAGATTACGATAGAAGAAGGTGATTCCAGACATTACACTGACAATCCTGGGCCTGATCCTGTGTGTACTGAGCCCTTCCTGCAAGGTGACAAGTGCCTAAAATGAATGGAGGTGGTGGGTGCTAAGCAAGAGGCTGGACCCGTGATCCTTTGCTCAAACAAGCAGTCCCAGTGCTTTCGGAGCTACAACTCACATGACTGAGAAGGGTTAGCAGGATCAGGCCCGAGATGCTCACCACTTGTCAGCATTTGGCCGTTAGTAGACTTGGAGAGCACAACAAGAGGGAAATAGGAGCAGGCTTATTATTTGCTGCCAGCTTTCATCATAAAGTAAAGTATGATGGTGATTATTTATTTGTACTATTGTAGCATCTAAGCGCCCCAGTCACGGACCAGGACCTCTTTGTGCTAGGTGCTACACAAACATAGAACATAAAGCCCCAAGGAGCTCACAGTCTAGGTATTAGACAGGAGACGACGGATGGATACAGACGTACAGGGGAGTAGATTCATAGATTCATGATTATAGGACTGGAAGGGACCTCGAGACCGCATGGCAGGACCAAATACTGTCTACAGTACAAGGAACCAATGAGACGATATTGGTCAGCATAACAGGCAATGGTCTCAGAGCACCAGCAGCCTAACCGTTGTCAAGTTTTTTGTAGGCATCACAGCCAGAAAGAGTTTGAAGGAGGGATTTGAAGGAGGATAAAATGTATTAGTTATGCAGATGTTTATGGGGAATTTCTCCCAAGCATGAGGGGCAGCATGGGAGAAAGCACAAAGTGCTTGTTTGAAAATTTAACAAGTGAGAGATGGAGTCTGATTTCATGGCCTATCGGAGGCAGTAGTTGATAGGTTGTGAGGGGCCTTGAAAGTAAAGCCAAGTCTTTAGTCTTAGAAGGATTCAATTTTTAATCAGTAAATGTCAGTAAACACTGATTTCACCGCACACACACAAACCGACAAAAATATATTTCCATCGATAATTGAAATTTACAAATAGGCAAAGTAAGAAAAATGCTGTTTAAGAACTTATTAGTCAACATTCTCTTATTTATTCTTGTGAATTAGGCTTATTGCAAATGGACTAGCAAATGAATAGTAAAAACAGGTATGACTGCTTGATTTAAGGCTATTTACTTTGTATATTTTGACATGTGATGTTGACAATTTGTGTTTTAATGGTTTATAAAGCTCTAACTTTAAAGCTTTGAATTTCAACGTCTAAGGTCATGAAATAATTGTCCATCCCCCATAATTTCCCACAATTGTGAACATTTTAATCGATAAAAATAGAAAAAAGTCTTAAAACCCATAAATTGTGCAACTGTAAATGTAGAAATTGATGAAAATCTAAAAAATTGCTTTAAAATAGACATTGACATTATCTTTCAAAATTATACAAAAAATAAAAATCAAATTCTGCCAAGCCTACTTATGTTTGATACAAGATTTCTCTACAAAGTACACATTTCGATCTGTGGTTCTTAAACATTTACATATTTTCTTAAGATCAGAAGCATCCCAGGGACCACATGCCCTTTCCCCCTCCAAGTCCAGAAGCCACATCTGCCTTGCAGAAACCAGGAATCTTAGCTACGTGAACAAGTAATAGCAGGACAGTATAGCAAATAAACTCACTCTGACATGGTTGGTACTGACAGCTTAGTTACTTCCCTCCTTTTTTCTTGTGTCTATTTCCTGTTCTCTGCGCAGAACCTTATAGTACATTCTACTGGATTTCCCCCAGTTGCCTGCAGCCCCCACTGCCCTAATCAATCCAGGTCACTTTGCATTATAGTTCTCTTCCCTGAGTGCTTGTAACTCCTGCAGGTCTGGCACAGCAGACAAATTTGATCATGGTTGTACTTCTTCCAAAAAAGCCACAAGATAATTCTTGCCATTTTATCAAAAGTCTCATAATATTTAATGTTAAGGTGCTAACTCCAGGAGTCATGTGATTATGTAAGAGTCTCGGCTTTCATTAAAAAAAAGACATTTCTAGCCCACATGATTTCAGAGAAATCCCTGAAAACATAACCTGAGTGTATCCCAAAGGCTCAGAAACCAGAGGCAAATAAAAGAATCCAAAATGCATTATTATTATTATTTTAAATCTCATGCTTTTAAAGGCAGTCTCATGATTACTGGGGCCCTGACTCAGGATTTTTGATGTTTGGGATTGGCAATACCGTCTCACAAAGAACAATACGAAGCAGCTGTACAGGATCCAGATTGGGGACTGTTTTGTTGATCAAAAAGCCTTTGTAAGGTCCTGAAAGAGTTATGGAGCGGGCTACAGCAAGCAGAAGGTGTCACTAGTTGATGATTGGCAGGTGCTTTGCCAGTGTGAAGTGTACCCAGAAGTACTCCATGGCCTACAGCTTGAGAACCATTGGTTTAGATGAAGGCCAGATGAGCTGATCAATGCTGGTGGATCTTGCTTTTTTACAGAACTCATTTTCTTGTTCACTTCACATCCAAATAAATTGTAAACATTGCCTTTTCCTCTCTCTTTAGGCCTATGAATGGAACCAATGGAAAACCCACCATGTCAAACAGATACGTGTAACGTGACTGAGCCATTTGCATTTGGATCTCCAAGCGGGAGCTGTCACTGCATAAACAAACCCTACGTCCATTTCCATTACTGATTCTCACCCTCACTTTATTTTTTAAAACGTTCTTGTACTTTCTATTCTGTTAATTTTTAAAAGGCAATTTCTTCCAAAAGAACGTATAGGTAATGCTGGACACCAGCCACATCCTACATCAATTGTATTGCCTGGATTTTAAAATGTAGCTCCCTCCAAAATTTTCTTGGTTGAATCTTTCAAGCTGGTTTCCAAGTCATTAAAAAGAAAAATATGCCAAATGACATAGTCCATAACTCTAACAAAGCCCCCACTTACTGAAGTCTGTGGCGCAAATCCTGAGATTTTCATTGTCCTTACTCAGATATATACCAATTGACTTCAACAGCTAAGTAAAGACCTCAACATTCAGTCTGTTGGGAATTTTGCCTGAATAAAAACCAAATAAAGACTGCCAAATTAGGCCTGCCACGACAAAGTGTGTGATCCTGCAGCAACTGAAGTCAGTGGTAAAGCTCTCATTCACTTCAGTGATGCAGGACTGGGGCCTTCGTGAAGACATTTTTATTTGTGATGCTGTCTACAATGGGGAAAGGAGATCAAAGGTATTTAATCTAATGAGTATCCCAATCCGAGCTAACTGGTAGTGGGGCATTAGCACAGGCTAATTTTAATTTTTTAATTTTAAAATGGGGCAAAAAGCCAGACAAGTTTGAACAATCACAGAGTTTAGTATCTACAACTGGCTGAAATCAATGAAACTGTAAAACTTTTAGAAGACATGAGGCAGGGTTGAAAGGGCAAATGCTAAAAAGGGCTGTTATTCTTTTATGGTCCCTAAGACTAAAGATTGCAGGCTCCAGCATTCTGCCCTTACTCAGGTAGACGCTCACTGACTTCAGTGGGAGATTTGAATGATCAAGGTATGCAGGATTCATCCTATTTCTAGGTACCCACAGGTAAGTGGCAAAAGAGTAAATCTAACCCCACTCTCCCTTCCGCAAACCAGTGTTTTAAGCACAGAATGAAAGATCTTCGTTTTTTCAATTATGTAGTTGATGTAAATATTTTCTTGCTATCATTGCCATAAAGTTTTTCAATATTTCTGTTCCCAACAATCAGTATAAATACTGTGGAACAATTCAACTATACTTCTAGATATTCTCACTAAAGTACATTTCCTTTTCTTCTTCTTAGCCTCAGACAAGCTAGAGAACTAAATAAAAATATAAATGACCTTTATGCTGAGACATTTGAATAAGAGAAGAAAGGTGTTGCTGTGGTTAAAGATACAGGACAAGGCTTCAGAAGACTTGGGTTCAAATCCCAGCTCTACCACAGTCTGTAACCTTAATCGCTCTGTGTCTCAGTTTCCCATCTGTAAAATGGGGACAATAACACTTTCGTATCTTGCTGTCATGCTAAACCCATAAATACTTTGGGGATAAAGGCCTTATAAGTCTGTAGATACAAGATGTTGAGTGGCAAGAGAGATCTCTTACTACATATTTGTATACAAATCAGCCGGGCAAAATGTTCCCATCTGTATTGGCACTACCACAGCAACACAATCCAAATCCACTTCCAACATCCCAAGTGTCTCTCTCCTTAAACAATGGATCTGGTAATAAGTGTGGCCCCAATTTAGTAAAGTCCTTAAGCTTGTGCCTATCTCGAGACTTGTGAGGAGTCCCATTCACTAGACCAAGAAATCCTTTTGTGACAGATGTTGAGATGCCATGTAATAATCTATGAATACTGAGATATAATAATGTTATGAACACTGCATGTGACCTGTTCTGTAAAGGAAAGTTACAGTAGAGTATGGTGGGTTATTGGAATTTCCTGAATGAATGTATCCATCTGACTTAATAGGAGGTTGTGAGAAAAGCAGGCAGGAAAGCAACAAAATAGCTAGAGGTAAGCAACCCTCCCAACAAACACGGGGGTCAGGGAGGGAGGGAGTCTGAGGGGCAATTGTAAGACAATGGCATTCCTCCAGGCCCTAGGCCAAAGTGACATAGCGGTTCTGCTATCAAAGGGCTATAAACAGTTAAGCCTCCTCAGAAGAAGAAAGAGGATCAATTGTCAGCATGGGTGACAGACCCAGAGATAGGCTCTGTGGAGGAGTCTGAGAGAATAGGATCTTTCCCCAGATCCAGGGAACAGTAAGCCTTAGGAAAAGACAGGATAGCATATAGGGTGTTGATTGTTTTAAGATCTGTTTCTCTGAAAGTCTTTTGTACTAAATAAAGAATACATTGCTTGACGAATGCTGCCTGGTCACTAGTTATCACTGTCATTGCTCCAGAGGCGATGGAACTGCAGGCACTGAGAGTAAATCAGACCTGCTGAGGTAACCATGGTTGATCACAGGGGACTTCAGAGTGGGAGAATCACATGATTCCATACCAAGAGAGGTGATGGCGTGATGCCCAAGACCTGAGAGGGGTGCATTTGACGAGACCTGAAAGAGTCAGAGGTGCAGTTAGCTCAATAAATTGGACAACTTTGTTACACAATGCATAACTAATCTGTGGAACTCATTGCCACAAGATATTAGTGAAGCCAAGACCATAGCAAGATTCAAAAAAGAACTATGTAGTTATATTGCAGTAGCACCTAGAGGCCCCATTGTGTTAAATGCTCTACCTACACATCATGAGAGACAGTCCCTGCCCTAAAATTTATAGTCTACATATACAAAGGGTAGGAAGGGCAATAGAGGCACAGAGAAGGGAAATGACTTATCAAAGGTCACAGAACAGGTGAGGGGCAAAGCTGGGAGTAGCACCCAGGTCTCCTTACACCAAAGTAGTATACGGCTTGATAGTATTCATCACCATGTATTTTTGACAGGTTTCCACACCCCATTTAGGGCTTATGTTCTGTCCCCGTTTCCATTGGTGTCGAAGTTTGGCACCGTCTGCCATTTTGAAAAAAAAATTGATTCTTTTTTATGTTTGTATAGGGGAAATGTTGCGTGCTTGTGCTTTCATACATTTTCTTGATTGTTTAGAGAAAAAGATTGAAAGAATAGAATGAGAGAGCTTAAAGATTTAAAAAAGAAAGCTTTGGTAAGGTTTAGAGGAAAAAGAAGAGAGAGATTTTTGGTGAGGTTGAGTAAGGAGAGATGATTTTAAAGGCCTAGTTTGGCATGTTATTAAAGAATAGAAAGAGAGAACTTTTAAAAAATAAAGATATTTGTTTTAAAGAGTTAGTTTGAAAGTATGGAGGCAAGTTATTAAAGAAAAGAGAGATTTTTGGTGAGGCTTAGTAAGGACAGCTGTTTTTAAAGAACTAGTTTGGTATGTTATTAAAGAATAAAAAATTTTGAGATAAATGTAAAAGGTATATTAAATATAAGGGTAGGTTAAGAAAAGATCATTTAAAAAAATTTAATACTATTGAAAAATAGGATAAAAAAGAATACACCTGGCAAAAAAAGAGAATTTACTAAAGCAGAGACGGTTTAGTAAGCACATAGTAAAAAGTATAAAAGGAGGTTAATAGAAAAGCATTTAAAGTATTAAATACAAGGATAGGTTAAGAAAAGAGCATTTAAAGAGTTAAATAAAAGAGAAGCATATAAAGATAGGTTAAAAGAGAGAACAGGGTAAGAAAAAGGAAAAGAAATCCCCTTTGTAAACCTTCCAACTGTTCCTGGGGAAAGAGGCAACTTCCCAGGTTCACAGCCCCTCAGGTTAGTTATCTCCACCTTTGGATTGGACCAATCAGATGCTGTTCTACAGCTGCGTCATAGAATACATTTTCCTGAACCAATCCTATAGTCCCAAGATTTTTAAACAAGAGCCATCTCCCTTCCCTCCCCCTTTAACTGCCTTATTCTCATCTAAAGAAACAGACCTCAAGCATCTTTCCCACCATGTAGCCCTTTTACATAGGTGCTTTAAAAAAGGTTAAAACCATAATCCCTTAGTAACGAACAATTTTTAAAAGTTTTCCCCAATGTTTTAGACCAGGTCTGCACAACTTGTAAAGTGGCGAGGGCCATATTACTCCAAAGAAAACAGCTGAGGGCCGAACCCCCCCGGCCCCGCCGAACACCCCCCCCAGCATCACCGACTCCCCGCCCCCAGCACCACCCAGCCACCCCCGAAACACAACACCCCCTCCCAGCGCCGCCCGCCCCACAGAAACAACCCCCCCCGTGCTGCCGAAACACCCCCCCAGTGCCGCCCAGCCCCCCCCAAAACAACCCCCCCCCCAGCGCTGCCTGCCCCGTGGAAAAAAACCCTCCTTCCCCAGCGTCACCCTGCTGAAACAGCAGTATTGAACCTTGGTAATATGTTATAGCTGGCCCCTAAGGTAGTATAATCAAGGTAAAAGAAAAATGTCTTTTTGCTAGAAGTAAAATAAGATCTTCCCTCCACTTTGTAATCAATTGCCCCGTTGAATGAATGAGGTGTGGAAGGCAACACCTCCAGACAGCTGCAACCCTTGGAGAGCGGATGGGAGCCAGACCAGATCAGTAGAACAGGTCAGCCACCGACTTGCCGCTCGCCTCCTCAGCCCCCCACCGCCCCGGCTCACCCACTCAGCCCTCCTCCCCCACCGCCGACTCACCTGCCCTCCCACCACTGCCCGCCCGCTTGTCTCCTCAGCCCCCCACCCCCCTCCAGCTTGCCTACTGACCCCCCACGGGCTGCACAGTGAGCCCACCTACTCACCCCCCGCGGGCCGCACAGTGAGCCCACGCGGGCTGCATGAGGCCCCCGGGCAGCAAGTTGTGCAGGCCTGTTTTAGACTAACATTGGTTATTTTTTAGTGAGGACAATTTGAAGCTGCAGCAAAGTCCCTGTTAGCAAAAACAGCGTCTGTGAGTCAATGGATCAGAGATAAGAAGGCTGCTTCTTCCCCCACTTTTAACAAATAGAGGTGAAAGTTCTATTAAGTTTTGTATAGCTATAAACACTTTAAAAGACAAACCTATATGAAGACACGTCCCTTTATTTACAGTGTGTTTCAATAAAATAGAGCATGCAGAAACACCCCAGGTTTAAAACCACAGGTCCTTAGTAACAGCCAGTTTATATTCCCCTTATTCTGTAAACCAGTGGATCAGAGAGAAGAAGTTTGTTTCTTCCCCCACTTTTTAACAAATACAAGTGAAAGTTATATTAAGTTTTGTAAAGGAATAAACACTTTAAAAGACAAGCCTATATGAAGACAGAGCCCTTTATTTAACATTTTTACAGGTGTTTCAATTTTAAAAAAAAGAGCATGAATCTTAGTAACGGCTAGTTTATATTCTCCTTATTCCGTAATCCAGTGGATCAGAGAGAAGTTTATTTTCCTCCCCACTTTTTAACAAATCCACGCAAAAGTTATATTAAGCTTTCATTTTCTTAGGACTTTTAGATTTAAGTATGAATTTTTCTGTTGCATTATCAGAATGTCTTTGTTTTTAAATGTTTGCCACCCGCGTGCTGAGACTCAAGTAAAGTTCCTGTGTTTGTTCTGGGTCCATAGATTTTATTAAAATAATACATCACAGACTGGAGCTGTGGCTTTCTCTACATTTTCAAAACAGATTAGACTAATTAGGCTAGCCAGTGATCCATGCACTATAGTCTGCCTTAACAATGCTCTAGGGCAGAGCATCCTGCCCACGGGACCATCCTGCCCAGCCCTTGAGCTCCCGGCCGGGGAGGCTAGCCCCCGGCCCCTCCGCCGCAGCCTCAGCTTGCCGTGCCGTCAGCGCTCTGGGCGACGGGGCTCCGAGCTCCTGCCGGGCAGCACGGCTGCGAGAGCCGCCAGGGGGTAGTGTATTAAATTGCTCCCCGTAGGAATGTGCTACTTATGGTGTTCTACTTACGTCTGCCAGTCCTGGTGCTCCATGAGTAGCACATTCCTACGGGGAGCAATTTAATACAGTTTCGGAACCCCGATGTGGCCTCAGGCCAAAAAGTTTGCCCACCCCTCCTCTAGGGGTCACCCTTTCAGTTTGCTTCTTTTTTCACACAGATTCTTTCGTAATTTTTTTAACGCTGTTAAAGTTTTAACAAAGGGTGAGATTGCATTGAAAGACACTTTGTGAAAGTTATAACAAGTATTTTATTCCATTTACTGATTGTAAAAGACAAAAAACGTCACTTCGTGACTGCATGAAGCTCAGAGATAGCCTATCTGAAGAACACCCCTACTCTTGACTTTTCCCCATACTTGTAACACTTGCTAAACCTGCAGTGTTTCATTATATAAAGGGTTTTTGTTATATTTAACATGAAAAAGCAGTATTGACTGAGCTGTAACAAAACAGGCCACTCTTAGAGATATTTTATAGAAGTTTAGTGAACTAAAAAGGTTTAAGATACTAGCCTATCCTTTTAAAAATAGTGTTTTTAAAGTACCAAAACAGCAACTGGGTAAGAATATGAAAACTGGCAATTGAGGGGAGTTTACATGTGTTTTAATTAACAAAAAAATAAACAAGACTGCTTTTTAAAGTCTGGATTTATACAAAAAAAAACAAGAAAAAATTAGCATATGTAAAAAAGTTAGCTGGTTTTCTTTTTAACCAGCGATAAGGAGTCTGTCCCCATCCCCCCCGCCCCCCCCCCACACACACACAGCTTCCTACTTCCCCCCCCCCGCCCTTCTTCTTTTCTAATGTTTTTTAAAATCTAGACCGAGGACAAACAAATTTTTAAAAAAGCCACAGTCACAGAGATCAGGCCATAGGGGTAAGAAAGCTGTCCTGAGTTTTAGGGGGAATGTTGATAACTCTTTTAATGAAACAGTTTTGTAGACAGCCATTCTGTGTTAGATGTTATGGTTTAGCATGGGCAAGCGGTTGTCATTCGGAAGCACTTTCCTACTTTATGAGGTATTTTCTCCCCCATCCTACAGCATATCAGAAAGATTAACAAAAACAAACTTAAATATACTTTATAGCAGGACCTGCAAAGCAACAATTACAATTTTGTTTATCATTATCTTGTCTAAGCCCCTAGAGAATATATTTTGTTTTGTTTTTATAAAACACTTTTATGCAAACTGTAACCCTAGATGATGTACAGCATTAAATAATATGAAACAATAGATGAGAGACCAGAGACACTGTTGAAATCAGAGGGGTCATGATTAAGTCTTAATGCAGAGGGCCTGGGATGGAAAATGAAAAGGTACAGCCGAAGCGGAAGACGGTATGATTTAAGAGGGGTTCTGGGGCTGTTTTGGAACAGTCCAGATGCCCCAACAGCCTATATCCCTCACGCACAAGCGCCAGGGCTGGGTGGGGTGAGTGGGCCTTTGTTAGAGAAACGGGCCGTTCATATACCTCTTGTTGTTGTTGACAAACTGTAACCTAACTGCACATATACTATGGGGGCATCCTACTGCCCTTTTGACAAACCCCACACCCCTTGAACTCCATAAAAACACGCTTCACACAGTTATTTTCAACTGACATTTTATTTTACAACACGCCCTGTTTTGTTCCCAAAACATGCTCTAACTTTTAGTGTTTTTTCTTAGCAAGATTTTGTAATTTGCTGAACAAAGAAGACGGTCAACATTTCGCATTAAAGATTTATCTGTCGGTTTGATGATTTCATCTAAAACGCTATTTGGGTCCTTGGCCTCTGTCACTTTGTCCACCAATTCTGTCCCTACAGCTAAATGTTCCTGGGTTAAACAGAGGCACTGCAGCGCGTATTCCAATGTGATGATGATATTTAATACACTTTCCATACACAAACTACTGCTAATTTCTTAAATTTTACAGTTCACATCATCTAAAGACCAGTACACACACTCATGATGCCTCTGACCGGGGGCATCTATGGTTCACCCAGGACAATCCTCATTTTGTTTCTCACTCAGGTAGTGCTTGATGATTCCGTGCACAGCCACTCGCACAAATGCTCACATCACGGTTTTATGGTTATGAACTCGCACAGGCTTAATACCGAATTTCTCTGTCAAGTTTAGACAGTACAGGGCGGCCTATAGAATAAGCATCCCCTCTGTTTCAGCATTCTGTTTAGCATCTGGTTTTGGGTCTGGGCAAAAACAGATCGGGCCCAATCTGATCGTCCCTTCAGAGCTGTTGGTGTCCAGAACCTCCTGGATCAAGAGACCCCTGCAGCACGCAGCTTTTAAAAACAACAAACAACAACAATTGCAATATGTCTCTGTGCGGGCTTGATCCAAAAGGCTCTAGGTGCAGCCATCTTTAATCATCAGACCCATTTAAGTAGAAGCTCCTCCTTACTTACGGAGGGAGAGCAACGTCAGCTGTAAACTATTGGCTAAGAATGTCATGTGGCCTGGCTAAAGTAATAATCATAGAATCATAGACTTTAAGGTCAGAAGGGACCATTATGATCGTCTAGTCCGACCTCCTGCACAACGCAGGCCACAGAATCTCACCCACACACTCCTGTAACAAACCCCTAACCTATGTCTGAGCTATTGAAGTCCTCAAATCGTGGTTTGAAGACTTCAGTGTGCAGAGACTCCTCCAACAAGTGACCCGTGCCCCACACTGCAGAGGAAGGCGAAAAAACCCCAGGGCCTCTGCCAATCTGCCCTGGAAGAAAATTCCTTCCCGATCCCAAATATGGCGATCAGCTAAACCCTGAGCATGTGGACAAGACTCACCAACCAGCACCCAGGAAAGAATTCTCTGTAGTAACTCAAATCCCACCCCATCTAACATCCCATCCTAGGCCATTGGGCATATTTACCGCTAACAGTCAAAGATCAATTAATTGCCAAAATTAGGCTATCCCATCATACCATCCCCTCCATAAATTTATCAAGCTTAGTGTTGAAGCCAGATATGTCTTTTGCCCCCACTGATCCCCTTGGAAGGCTGTTCCAGAAATTCACTCCTCTGATGGTTAGAAACCTTCATCTAATTTCAAGTCTAAACTTCCTGATGACCAGTTTACATCCATTTGTTCTTGTGTCCACATTGATACTGAGCTTAAATAATTCCTCTCCCTCCCTGGTATTTATCCCTCTGATATATTTAAAGAGAGCAATCCTATCTCCCTTCAGCCTTCTTTTAGTTAGGCTAAACAAGCCAAGCTCTTTGAGTCTCTTTTCATAAGACAGGTTTTCCATTCCTCGGATCATCCTAGTAGCCCTTCTCTGTACCTGTTCCAGTTTGAATTCATCCTTCTTGAACATGGGAGACCAGAACTGCACACAATATTCCAGATGAGGTCTCACCAGTGCCAGGTATAACGGTACTAACACTTCCTTATCTCTACTGAAAATACCTCGCCTGATGCATCCCAAGACTGCATTAGCTTTTTTCACGGCCATATCACATTGGCAGCTCATAGTCATCCTGTGATCAACCGATACTTCGAGGTCCTTCTTCTCCTCTGTTACTTCCAACTGAGGGGTCCCCATCTTATAACCAAAATTCTTGTTATTAATCCCTAAATGCATGACCTTGCACTTTTCACTATTAAATTTCATCCTATTACTATTACTCCAGTTTACAAGGTCATCCAGATCCTCCTGTATGATATCCCGGTCCTTCTCCGTATTGGCAATACCTCCCAGCTTTCTGTTATCCGTAAACTTTATTAGAACATTCCCACTTTTTGTGCCAAGGTCAGTCATAAAAAGATTAAATAAGATTGGTCCCAAAACCGATCCCTGAGGAACTCCACTAGTAACCTCCCTCCAGCCTGACAGTTCACCTTTCAGTGTGACCCTTTGTAATCTCCCCTTTAACCAGTTCCTTATCCACCTTTCAATTTTCATATTGATCCCCATCTTAATTAGCTAATAATTCCCCATGTGGAACTGTATCAAATGCCTACTGAAATCGACGTAAATTAGATCCACTGCGTTTCCTTTGTCTAAAAAATCTGTTACCTTCTCAAAGAAAAGGAGTATCTGTGACACCTTAGAGACTAGCAAATTTATTTTTGCAACAGAAAAACTTGCAATTTTGCAACAGAAAAGCTTCAAAAATGGACTCCAACGAGAAACTGCTGAACTTGAATTAATATGCAAACTAGATACCATCAATTTAGGCTTGAATAGAGACTGGGAATGGCTGAGCCATTACACACATTGAATCTATTTACCCATGTTAAGTATCCTCACACCTTCTTGTCAAACTGTGTGAAAGGGGCCATCTTGATTATTACTACAAAAGTTTTTTTTCTCCTGCTGATAATATCTCATCTTAATTAATTAGCCTCTTAGAGTTGGTAGGGCAACTCACACCTTTTCATGGTCTCTGTATGTGTATATATATCTCCTTACCATATGTTCCATTCTATGCATCCAATGAAGTGGGCTGTAGCCCACGAAAGCTTATGCTCAAATAAATTTGTTAGTCTCTAAGGTGCCACAAGTACTCCTGTTCTTTTTGCAGATACAGACTAACACGGCTGCTACTCTGAAACTTCTCAAAGAAGTAGATCAAGTTGGTTTGGCACGATCTACCTTTTGTAAAACCATGTTGTATTTTGTCCCAATTACCATTGACCTCAATGTCCTTAACTACTTTCTCCTTCAAAAATTTTTCCAAGACCTTGCATACTACAGATGTCAAACTAACAGGTCTGTAGTTACCCGGATCACTTTTTTTTCCTTTCTTAAAAATAGGAACTATGTTAGCAATTATCCAGTCCTACGATACAACCCCTGAGTTTACAGATTCATTAAAAATTCTTGCTAATGGGCTTGCAATTTCATGTGCTAGTTCCTTTAATATTCTTGGATGAAGATTATCTGGGCCCCCCGATTTAGTCCCATTAAGCTGTTTGAGTTTGGCTTCTACCTCGGATGTGGTAATATCTACCTCCATATCCTCTTTCCCATTTGTCATCCTACCATTATCCCTAAGCTCCTCATTAGCCTCATTAAAGACTGAGGCAAAGTATTTGTTTAGATATTGGGCCATGCCTAGATTATCCTTAACCTCCACTCTATCCTCAGTGTTTAACAGTCCCACTTCTTCTTTCTTTGTTTTCTTCTTATTTATATGGCTATAGAACCTTTTACTATTGGCTTTAATTCCCTTTGCAAGGTCCAACTCTACATGGCTTTTGGCCTGTCTCATTTTATCCCTACATGTTCTAACCTCAATAAGGTAGCTTTCCTTGCTGATCCCTCCCATCTTTCACTCCTTCTAGGCTTTCTGCTTTTTCTTAATCACCTCTCTGAGATGCTTGCTCATCCGGCTTGGTCTACAACTCCTGTCTATGAATTTTTTCCCCTAAGGAGGAGCTTCTACTTAAAGAGGTCTGATGATTAAAGATGGCTGCACCTAAAAGGCCCTGGCCAACACCGGCAGTCAAGCCTCTCATGAAGAGACATTATATATATAAATAAATATAATATAAACTGTCTGTGGTTTTAAACCTGGGGTGTTTCTGCATGCTCTATTTTATTGAAACACACCTGTGAATAAAGGGATGTGTCTTCATATAGGCTTGTCTTTTCAAGTAATTAATTTTATTTCATTTATTATATTATTATTTTATACTTTATTCCTTTACAAAACTTAATGTAACTTTTACTTGCATTTGTTAAAAAGTTTGGGGATGAAGCAGCCTTCTTATCTCTGATCCATTGACTCACAGACGCTGTTTTTGCTAACAGGGACTTTGCTGCAGCTTCAAATTGTCCTCACTAAAAAATAACCGGTGCTAGTCTAAAACATAGGGGAAAACTTTTAAAAATTGTTTGTTGCTAAGGGCTTATGGTTTTAACTTTTATTAAAGCCCCTATGTAAAAGGGCTACATGGTGGGAAAAATACTTGGGGTCTGTTTTTTTAGATAAGAATAAGGCAGTTAAGGGGGGGGGTAGTGAGGGGAGGGGAGGGAGATGGCGCTTGTTTAAAAATCTTGGGATGAAAGGGTTGGTTCAGAAAAAAGAATTCTATAACACTGTTGTAGAACAACATCTGATTGGGCTGATCCAAAGGCGGTGATAACAAGCCTGAGGGGCTGTGAACCTGTGAAGTTGCCTCTTTCCACAGAAACACTTGGAATGGTAAGATCTCTCTCTCTCTGACTCAACCATGTGCTGTCAATCTTTGCCCTTTGCAAAGGGGCTTTCTTTTCCCTTTTCTTGCCCTGTTCTTTCTTTTAACCTATGTTTAGATATTGAATCTATCTAAACTCTTTTTAAATGCTTTTTTCTTAACCTACCCTTATATTTAATGGTTTAAATGCTTTTCTATTAACCTATCTTTATACTTTTTACCATGTGCTTATTAAACAGTCTCTGCTTTAGTAAATTCCTTTTTCTTGCCATGTGTGTTCTTTTTAAACCTATTTTTCTCTTTTATTTAATGTTTTTAAATGTTCTTTTCTCAATCTACACTTATATTTAACATTTTAAATGTTTCTTTCTTAACCAAACTTTATATTTTTACCATGTGCTTACTAAACAGTTTCTGCTTTAGTAAATGTGTTTTTTTTTTTTTTCATTTAATTTTGGAGGCTGAGAAACTAGCCCATGATGTTTGCTGACATCACATCCTCCCCAAAAGCACTATGTCCTATCAAGCCAGACCAGCGAATTCATCTTTGCTCTGCTGCGCCTTTCTTGAGAACAGTCAGCACAAGGAGATAATGGCCAGATTCGTTTCTTTGCTGTTTTTTCTCAGTCTGAACTTGTGTGAGTACAGAATCGCTGTTTAGTGTAACCTCTTTAAGCAGGGTAATTAATAATGGGAGTTTAGGGTGGTCTCTCCAGAGTCATCTGGATGGAGGAGTCAAAACAAAGGTTAAAAGGCAAACAAACCCACCAGATTAATTTTCAGTTTTGTGTTTTACTTTGTTTCTGCGAGTGAATAGAGCAAATGGCCCAGAGCCTGAGCTCAGTCATGCTGGTGCAGCCAGTGGAGATCCTCCAGATTTACTCCAGCATGACTGAGAGCAGAGTCCGGCCCAAGGATTTTTTGGGGTTCCAGAAATCAAAACTAATGCATTATTTTAAAAAACTTGGTATCTGTCAGTGTAACCTGAGCTTTCACCCAGGTGGCTTCTCTGCATCAGATGATCTATTGAACTAGGGCAGCCGGTGTAAGGACTAGGGCGATCGCCGAGCACACTGTAGAGCTGAATCCTGGCAGTCGCTGAAACAGATTATCCGAGTCTGCCTGAGAGTGTGTTGATCCCTTAGCCCTGTGCATGTTCTTGGTTCACTGCTCTGGGTGTTTGCATTGCACTAATCAGCGAGGATGGAGCTTTGAGTGAGGTCTGAGACCCCAGTAAGGGGAATACAGCTTGCGATGGTGCTGAGGACGCTCTTTGTGGATGGGTGTGACTGTGCTGATAACTGTGCTGGGTGGATTTCTCTCCCTCAGGCTTAGGGTGACCAGATGTCCCTATTTTATAGGGACAGTCCCGATATTTGGGGCTTATTTTTATATGGGCTCCTATTACCCCCCACCCCCGTCCCGATTTTTCACACTTGCTATCTGGTCACCCTACTCAGGCTGCTGCAGGTCCGAGGGCCAGAGAAGCAAAATGAGTGTGAAGCTCCGCAGCGGCGGCAGCCCCCTAACCCTGAAAGCCCCGGTGGAGTTGGAGTGTGTGATCTCAGGCCCTGGGCTGTCCGACAGCGGTGTCTCCTGGATGCGCCAGCACAGGGACTCTGCCCCCCAGTTCATCTTGTTCATTTCCTCCCTCGGCCGGGTGGCATCAACGGAGAACGGAAAACCACCCGCACGCTTTGACGCAAAAAGAGAATCCAAAAACTACACACTGACCGTGAAGTCCTTCCAGGAGCAGGACCAGGGCAATTATTACTGCATCGTCAAACACAGCCAGAGGCTGCACTTCAGCTCCGGGATCCCACTCCACCTGCCAGGTCAGCACCAACCTCACCCCATTTCAGCCCCCTCTGCCTGGGCCTGAGCCCCAGCATTCCCCCTCCCTCCCAGCCCAGCATCATCCTTATCATCCTCATCACCCCTCAGACCTGGCCCTTTCGTCCTGTGTGCCCAGGTGGGCAGGTGTCAGGGGTCCCTGTACAGAGCCTTCTGCCCAGGACGCCCCTCTCAATGTTTCACTTTCCCTGAATGTCTCAGCCACGTGGACTCCTGGCATGTCCCTCACCCTCCTTCTCCGTCACTCCCCTTCACCTCCATTCACTGCCCATAACTTCCAGCAGTTGGGTGTCCTGAGCAGGGTGTAGGTTTCCCCATAGGGTCCTAGTGATCCCCCTCTTTCAGGAGACTGGAGACAATGGGATAGATGCCTCCTAACTTTTCCCTCCCCGTTCCCAGTCATGCTTCAGCATGGATAATGCCGTAGGAATGATGCTCAAAACACTGGCATCCTCTTCTACCCAACAAACCCCATCGCTGACACCCCCTTGTACCTAACAAACCCCATGTGACCCGGGTCCCAGTGGGGAGCCAGCTGTGGTCACTCAATTAGGGTGAACTGCAAAGAATGAGGCAGACAATTCCCATAAAGCTGGTGGATATTCCAATACTTAGATTTACCAAGACAGCATAAAACAGCTTCTTTATTACCTTATGGATTACTCAGAAGTCCAAACAACACAGTTCCCTTAAACTGATCCAGCCTCAGGCCTCCATCCAGGTACCCATGTCAAATATGATGATTTCTGAAAATCTTATTTCATCATATAAAAGAAAAGGGTCTACCAATCCCAAAGGATCAGACACATTACCTCCCAGGTTGATGAATGTTTCAGATCTTACCCAAATATATGCTGCAGCCAATTCTTATTAACTAAACTAAAATGTATTAAAAAACAAAAGAGATCAAGTATGGTTAAAAGATCAATATACAGACAGACATGAGTTCAATTAATTTAGGTGCAGATTCATAGCAGAGATGGGGAGCTTTGTGGTTGCAAAGAGTTCCTTTAGAATTCAGTTTATAGGTCATAGTCCAATGTCCAAATCTTATACAGTATTCAGGATGCACCAGCATAACTGGGACCTCAGTCTTGCGACTCAAACTTCCCCTGATGAAGTCTAAGCAGATCTGAGAGGACAGATTTGGGACTCAAGGATCTTTTATACAATTTCATGTCTTTTGACAAGTTGGAATTCCTCAGGGAACAAAAGGTAATTAGGATGACTTTGAAGAAGGTCCATCACCTGTATTTAGCTATGCGAATTAACGTAATCCCACTTGCTTGTTCCTCCACCATTCACAGTACATTTCAAAGAGAGATGAATACTGAGATAGCCCATGTTTACAATTCATTTACATGATAGGATGTTCTTTTGACCTCTGAGTTATCAGAATACAGCATAGACAGGGACTGTTGATTACATTGTCCTCCTTACTCATACATATGTAAATACACAAAAACACAAACATTATCTCCCCACATGTCTTCTGTGGGTTATTTATTTTGCAGGATGTTTAACCCTTTCTAGCCATGCATCACACCCCATCACTCACAGCCCCTTCTACCCAACAAACCCCATCATTGACACCCCCTTCTACTCAAGAAACCCAATCAGGGCCGCCGAGAGCGGGTTCGGGCCCCGGTGAAAAAATTTTGGGGGCCCCCCAGCAAGGGCAGACTGGCTAAACAGGGCTGACGAGAGGGGGGGGAAGCTGGGCCCCGGGCCCCATTCCGGACCGCCGGGCCCCAGTAATTTGTACCGGCTTTCCCCCCCTCTCGTCGGCCCTGAACCCGATCACTGATACCCCCTTCTACCCAACAAACCCCATCATGCCAACTTCTGCCCAACAAACCCATCACTGACACCCTGAGCTACTCAACAAACCCCACCACTGACACCCCCTGCTACCCAACAAACCCCATCACTGACACCCCCTTCTTCCCAACAAACCCCTAAACATTAAGAAAATATTTTAAACAATCAAACCTCAAACCTTACCCAAGCAGAGTTTTGACCCCAAAATGGGATAAGTGCCAGAGACTCCGTAACATCCACTAGGGGCTTTGCTATTGCTACTGATTTTATGTGGACTGGAAGGCACCCAGATACTATGATGATGGGGTGATGGGTTGGATCACAGAAACCCCCTTGGGAACTGCCACCTGATGTGCCAAGACTACTTCTGCCCCTGCTTTCCCTCTGCCAGCCTGGGAATCCAGCACCCTGTCTTGCTGAGCCAGACACACCCGTCTGTTCCAATACAGACTCAGGGTCCGAACCAAGTGCCCAAAAGCTGCAGACTTAACTGAAAACAGCTTACAGAAATGTTCCTGTCTTTAACACTGAGATACCCAACTCCCAATGTGGTCTAAACCCAAATAAATCCGTTTTACCCTGTATAAAGCTTATAAATTGTTCGCCCTCTATAACCCTGATAGAGAGATATGCACAGCTGTTTGCTCTCCCAGGTATTAACAAATACTCTGAGTTAATTGATAAGTAAAAAGTGATTATATTAAATACAAAAAGCAGGATTTACGTGGTTTCAAGTACTAACAGAAAGAACAAAGTGAATTACGAAGTGAAATAAAATAAAACACGCAAACCTATGCCTAATATAACTGAATACAATTGAGTACAGATACAAATCTCACCCTTAGAGATGTTTCAATACGTTTCTTTTCTCAGACTGGACACCTTCCTAGCCTGGGCACAATCCTTTCCCCTGGTACAGCTCTTGTTCCAGCACACGTAGTAGCTAGGGGATTCCTCATGATGGCTGCTCCCTCTTTCCCTGTCCCAACCACTTATATATCATTTGCATAAAGCATATTCCAGTTACACTATAGTCACTCATTAGCATATTTTTATAAAATCATATAGACTGCAGCGTCACAATGGGCAGCAGGATAAAACCAGATTAGATAGATAGATAGATAAAGGAGTTTGGAGTCTGTTCCAGGACTGGGATTGCCCCAGGAGGTCCCTACAGAGTACTCTTGGCTGGGGAAGGAGTTGCTGTCCACGTGAGCTATGGGTACCTGGGGGCAAAGCCTCTATTGGCTCTACTGGGGGAGTGAGTCCTGGAGGGAGGGACAGAGGAAGGCAGTGAGAGGAGATGAAGGGACAGAGATTGACTTCACTACCTGTTGTTTCCATTCTTGTTTCCAGCACCCCCCGCCGCAGCCCCCTCTACGAAGGCGACCACCCCCCAGCCCAGCACCAAGGAACCCGGGGACTGCAAACACTCCCCAAACTTCGGCTCGTCCCCACAGCTTTGGGGGAGCCAGAGCCCCCAGCGGCGGGGCTGGCTGTGATTTCACAGGCCCTGGCTGCTCACTCTGCACGCAGCATTCGCTCCCAGGCTCGCGCTGGCTTTCCCGGGCTGAACAGCCCATTGCAGAACAATCCCCAGAGCGCCAAGCTGTGCTCACTTCTTAGCACACACAGCCAGGCATGCCGGGGGGACAGCCCCGCTCCTGCCCCTTTGCCAGTGCTGGGCTCTGTGGGAAGCACAGGGCGGACAGGGAGATCCCAAGCCCAGGTTTGCCGGCCACATGTTTTCCCTGCGGAGGGAAACCCGGCGGCTCGTTAAACCAGCCCCGCCGATAAATTCAATGGCTCACGCACGAGCACCAGCCCCGTCCTCCCCGCTGGGATCGCTGCCGAGTAGCAGAAACGGCTCCCCCCACTATTGGCCAACATGGGTCATCTCTGTCTCCACAGCACGTGGTGCACCCTGCACCTGTCCCTCCCCTGCAGCAAGTGCATCCCGCACCCCCACCCACCGCCTGATCCCTCCTCTTGGAGCGGAGCCGGAAGCGGAGGATCGCTGAAGCTCCTGGTTTAGTTTTATTTTTTACGCTATTTTGTTTCTGCAGCGAAAGCCCCAAAGAAGGGGCTGGGTTTATCCTGTGACTTTTACATCTGGGTCCCCTTAACCAGCGCCTGCCTGCTCCTCCTCATTGCCCTGCTGGCCACCATCACAGTGTGTCAAAGTAAGTGACTCCCCTCCATCCGGCTGAGCCAGATACTCCTTAGCTCCCAGGCCAGAGAGCAGCATTTAAATTTAAAAATTGTCAGTGATGGTGACTCCACCATGACCCTTGGTAAATTGTTCCGATCGTCAATTACTTGCACCGTTAAAATACGCCCTATTTCCAGACTGAATTTGTTTAGCTTCAGCTTCCAGCCATTGGATTGTGTATTTCTATAACGGGTGAGTGTAGGGTGACCAGATGTCCCGATTTTATAGGGACAGTCCCGATTTTGGGGTGTTTTTCTTATATAGGATCCTATTACCCCCATCCCCTGTCCCAATTTTTCACACTTGCTGTCTGGTCAGCCTAGGTGAGTGGCAAGGAGATTCCCCCAGCAGAGAGCAGCCTGGCCATGAAAATAATTTTGACCAAAGATGTGGCCTGCTTCTTTGTGCTAAAATAAATGGTTCTCCCATATATTGGGTCAAATACAGCCCTGGTGCAATGTCAGTGGAGTTATGCCAAGGATGACTTTGGCTAAATGGGCCAGATCCACCGTTGGTGTAAATCTGCAGAGCTTCATTGAAGTCAGTGGAGCAATGGTAATTTACACCAGGTGAGGATCTGGCCCAATATGTCTTATTATCCCAGAGTACGTTGGCAACAGAAATGGATTTCGTGACCAGTGCACAGGGGGATCTTTACTCAAAAAAACCTCCTTCTTTTTCAGGGTCAGATCTGAGTTACCTCGTGTAAATTTGGTTGTGCTCTTCTGGCAATCCATGCCGCTTGCCTATTGTAGAAATAAGCGTTGCAAACAAATGTTCACTGGCTTTCCAGATTGGTATCGATAGCAAACACTAACGTACAGTCAATGCTCCAGTTTTGAGTTTTAGTCCTGAATACAAACCGAAGGCTCAATCCTGCAGCCATTAATCACACAAGCGGCTCTTATTCATGGGAGCAATTTCATTGACTTCAATAGGACTGTGTGTTGGATAAAGACTACTTGCCTTGCTTAAGGGTTGCCCAAAAGAAAACTAAAAGAGACAGTGGCTGACCCAAACCTCAGCAAATATAAACACCGCTCTAGCATGCAGAGGATAATTTGGGAGGGGGGGGGGAGAGAAATGCCAGTAATGTGTTGCTGCAGCGTCTTTTTTCCTAAACAATGACTCGCTTGCTAATTCTTTCAACTTCATCTTCTTTTCTTTTTAAAGAAACCAGAAGACGAATGTGCAAATGTAAAAGGTTGGTAAACTTCCATTTGGGGGCATTTTCTCTTTAGTTCAGTGGCTTCTTGCACAGCGTGTTATTAAGTAAATTGATACCACAAGCCATAAAGTCCCACGCATCAGCCCCCTCACATGCACACAATATTACTTCTGAGGGTTTGTGTGTGTCATTAAGTCCGGAAAATCAGCCTTAAGGTTCTTGCTTTAACCTTTTCCCCTTTGTTATTATTATTTACAATTTAAATACAGTAGCACCCAATATAGGGTAGGTGCTGCACAGGAAGACAGTTCATGCCTCAAAGAGTTTGCAGGCTGCAGACTTTGTGGATATGAATTACAGTAGGCCCTTTCATTAGTGGATCACGCAATGTACCTACCAAATGTTACATGTCTCCGTCACGGATAATAGGGGGAAGTATAGTTTGTTTTTCCAGCAGGCGTGCTGTCACATTGGCCCGTGTTATCTAAGGGCTGCAAGGTGCTGAGCCCTCTGGACCGGACCCCAAAAATATTTTAGCACATGCATGATCCTATTGAAGACAGTGGGATTACACACATGCTTAAAGCTGAGCTGTACTTAAATCCTTTTCTGGATCAACTGAGGCAGGCAGGTTTAAATAGTTCTAAATGACTTCCCGAAGATCTACAGAAGATTTTTTAAACAGGGGCAAGTCACACTTGTGTGAGCCTCATTTTACACTGTCCCAGTGAGTGCACACTAGGGATTTGCACTGGTGGAACTACAATGGTGCACAAATCCATACAATAGACAAGCCCGAAGTGTCAGGGTTGGGATTAGCATTTAGACAGACTTAATGAATGCTCAGGGTGGTATTTTCAAACCTCCAGAGCCTTTTCTTTGGCAAATCCAATGCCTGCAGACGAAGCTAAGCTCACATTCCCCCTTCAGGACCCACATATGTCAGATTTTAAATTTCAGAACAAGCTATTTTTGAGTTACCTACATGTATAAATTCATCGGAGAAAAATTTACATCAGAAAAATATTAAATATTTAAATAAAATGTTTTTAATATCTCTCTAAGACAGAATGGTTACCAGATTGTTAAAAGGTTTTAAAAATGAACTCCTAGGCTGAGATCAAGCATTAGAAATTGCTGTCCAAAGAGTAATGTTTTGTGAAAGGGTTTTAGAATGAAAATGCCTTCTGATCTTTAAATATAACACAGCGATCACAGCATTGTGACCACATCATAGCAGCTTAACACAGAAACCTAAAAAATATATATGCCTCTATTATCTCACTCTATCTCCAGTATGAGCTATGTATTGCCTTGCAAAGTGCCATTCTAATCCACTGCAGAGTGTGTGTTACAGGCCCCCTCTGCTGATCTACAGAGGAAGGAGGTTGTTATGGTCAAGAGCTGAGTGTATAACAGATTTTTTTTCAGTTTGTGGGTTGAACTGGGGGGGAGAAATGGTTCAGTTAGAACCAAAACTGAATTTTTGCTATTTTTCCTTGCCAAACGAAAAAAAATTTGTTTCAGGTCAAATGAAACGTTTTGTTCAACCCAAAACAAGGGTTTTTTTTGGCTCAGTTTTGGATTGTTTTGGGGTGCCTTTTACCCTTTCTTTTTCTAAAAGTTAAATTTCAAAATAAAATACCATTTTGAAATCAAAACTCCATATTTTTCATTTTGAAACAGCTGAACCGATACACTTCAACATTTTTGAAAATAAAATTCCAATTATTTTCGGCCAAACTACCCACTAACTTTGACCCTAATTCGCAAATAGTTTTGGTGACCTGAAAAATGCATTTTGTGGTTGAAAAAAAAGTCACTTAGCTCTATTACAGCCCCCAGCTAGAAAGGGTTGATACCCCAGTTCAAACCCCGGTGTGTTGGCCAAGAGGTCATCATGCCACGACATATCTTTTTGTTCTGTGTTTGTACAGCACCCAGTACAATGGGGCCTGGGTCCATGACTGGGGCTCCTAGGTGCTACTGTAATAACAAATAAAAATATTGCCTGTTTGCCTACCCAAAACTCCCATTGAAATTCCTATGCTATGTTAGTATGGGAAAAACCTAACAGCAGAACTATGGAGTGTAGAACCAAAACTGTGAGATTCCAAGTGCCTCAGGAAACAGATTTTCTGTGCATGCCAGAAAAATTATATTTTAATTACTTACATTACCATTATTTTAAAACTTTCCCCCCCAAAAAACTTAGCAAAGCAATTATGCCTTAGTGCGTCAAGTTCATCTGTTGATATGTCATTTGTGCACAAAATGAAATCTTGGGAAAATGGGAACAAGTATGTATATTTTTCCCGGCTCCATTCAAAAACAGCTGAATGGATTGCACTCAAACTTCTCCAGAAATTCACCTGAGGGTTGACCAAAGATTGGAAAGTTTCAGGCCAGAAAGAACATCTTGGAGAATGTTAGAGCTAGGAGCTGTTAAAGAGGAAGTACCAGTTTTCTTTTTGTAATGTTAGGCATTTAAACCTTACACTTTACCATAGTCAATAAAATGAATATCACACATATTCATGGGAAAAGAGAATTAAAGGCCCAATCCTGAAAACCTTTATTCACAGGAGTAGCCCTTGCTCTGGTGAGCAGTTCACTGATTTCAATAACAGCTCTTCAGAAGTCAGTGGTACGACTCAGGGTATGTCTAAACTACCCGCCGGATCGGCGGGCAGCAATCAATCCAGCGGGGGTCGATTTATCGCGTCTAGTGTAGATGCGATAAATCGACCCCCAAGCGCTCTCCTCTCAACTCCTGTACTCCACGAAGCTGAAGTTGCATAACTTAGATCAATCCCTCCCCTTCCCCCTCAGTGTGGACCAGGGCTGATATGATAAAGGACTGCTTCTCAACAGCATCTGGCCCCAGGACTGACACAGGCAACTTCAGGGTTTATTTTTTCCACCGCAAATGAATTTTCAGTGAAAGTATGCTCTGTACACTGAGCTAGATCTTCAGCTGCTGTAAACAAGCGTGCATCCAAAGGCCCCGGAGAGGCGCAGATTTACACTGCTTGAGGATCTGGCCTGCTAGACTTTCCTTTTAGCTGAACCTGATGAAACAGATTACGATAGAAGAAGGTGATTCCAGACATTACACTGACAATCCTGGGCCTAATCCTGTGTGCAGTCTAGGTATCAGACAGGAGACGACAGATGGATACAGACATACAGAGGAGTACAAGGAACCAATGAGACAATATTGGTCAGCATGACAGGCAATGGTCTCAGAGCACCAGCAGCCTCACCATTGTCAATTTTTTTGTAGGCATCACAGCCAGAAAGAGTTTGAAGGAGGGATTTGAAGGAGGATAATGTATTAGTTATGCAGATGTTTATGGGGAGTTTCTCCCAAGCATGAGGGGCAGCATGAGAGAAAGCACGAAAGTGCTTGTTTGAAAATTTAACAAGTGGGAGATGGAGTCTGATTTCATGGCCTATCGGAGGCAGTAGTTGATAGGTTGTGAGGGGCCTTGAAAGTAAAGACAAGTCTTTAGTCTTAGAAGGATTCGATTTTTATCAGTAAATGTCAGTAAACACTGATTTCACCGCACACACACAAACCGACAAAAATATATTTCCATCAATAATTGAAATTTACAAATAGGCAAAGTAAGAAAAATGCTGTTTAAGAACTTATTAGTCAACATCCTCTTATTTATTCTTGTGAATTAGGCTTATTGCAAATGGACTAGCAAATGAATAGTAAAAACAGGTATGACTGCTTGATTTAAGGCTATTTACTTTGTATATTTTGACATGTGATGTTGACAATTTGTGTTTTAATGGTTTATAAAGCTCTAACTTTAAAGCTTTGAATTTCAACATCTAAGGTCATGAAATAATTGTCCATCCCCCATAATTTCCCACAATTGTGAACATTTTAATCGATAAAAATAGAAAAAAGTCTTAAAACCCATAAATTGTGCAACTGTAAATGCAGAAATTGATAAAAATCTAAAAAATTGCTTTAAAATAGACATTGACATTATCTTTCAAAATTATACAAAAAATAAAAATCAAATTCTGCCAAGCCTACTTATGTTTGATACAAGACTTCTCTACAAAGTACACATTTCGATCTGTGGTTCTTAAACATTTACATATATTCTTAAGATCAGAAGCATCCCAGGGACCACATGCCCTTTCCCCCTCCAAGTCCAGAAGCCACATCTGCCTTGCAGAAATCAGGAATCTTAGCTACGTGAACAAGTAATAGCAGGACAGTATAGCAAATAAACTCAGTCTGACATGGTTGATACTGACAGCTTAGTTACTTCCCTCCTTTTTTCTTGTGTCTATTTCCTGTTCTCTGCGCAGAACCTTATAGTACATTCTACTGGATTTCCCCCAGTTGCCTGCAGCCCCCACTGCCCTAATCAATCCAGGTCACTTTGCATTATAGTTCTCTTCCCTGAGTGCTTGTAACTCCTGCAGGTCTGGCACAGCAGACAAATTTGATCATGGTTGTACCTCTTCCAAAAAAGCCACAAGCTAATTCTTGCCATTTTATCAAAAGTCTCATAATATTTAATGTTAAGGTGCTAACTCCAGGAGTCACGTGATTATGTAAGAGTCTCGACTTTCATTTAAAAAAAGACATTTCTAGCCCTCATGATTTCAGAGAAATCCCTGAAAACATAACCCGAGTGTATCCCAAAGGCTCAGAAACCAGAGGCAAATAAAAAAATCCAAAATGCATTATTATTATTTTTTTAAATCTCATGCTTTTAAAGGCAGTCTCATGATTACTGGGGCCCCGACTCATGATTTTTGATGTTTGGGATTGGCAATACCGTGTCACAAAGAACAATACGAAGCAGCTGTACAGGATCCAGATTGGGGACTGTTTTGTTGATCAAAAAGCCTTTGTAAGGTCCTGAAAGAGTTATGGAGCAGGCTACAGCAAGCAGAAGGTGTCACTAGTTGATGACTGGCAGGTGCTTCGCCAGTGTGAAGTGTACCCAGAAGTACTGCATGGCCTACAGCTTGAGAACCATTGATTTAGATGAAGGCCAGATGAGCTGATCAATGCTGGTGGATCTTGCTTTTTTACAGAACTCATTTTCTTGTTCACTTCACATCCAAATAAATTGTAAACATTGCCTTTTCCTCTCTCTTTAGGCCTATGAATGGGAGCAACGGAAAACCCAGCATGTCAAACAGATACGTGTAACGTGACTGAGCCGTTTTCATTTGGATCTCCAAACGGGAGCTGTCACTGCATAAACAAACCCTACGTCCATTTCCATTACTGATTCTCACCCTCACTTTATTTTTTAAATTGTTTTTGTACTTTCTATTCTGTTAAGTTTTAAAAGGCAAATTCTTGAAAATGAGCCTATAGGTAATGCTGGACACCAGCCACTTTCTACATCAATTCTATTGCCTGGATTTTAAAATGTAGCTCCCTCCAAAATTTTCTTGGTTGAATCTTTCAAGCTGGTTTCCAAGTCATTAAAAAGAAAAATATGCCAAATGACATAGTCCATAACTCTAGCAAAGCCCCCACTTACTGAAGTCTGTGGCGCAAATCCTGAGATTTTTATTGTCCTTACTCAGATATATACCAATTGACCTCAATAGCTAAGTAAAGACCTCAACATTCAGTCTGTTGGGAATTTTGCCTGAATAAAAACCGAATAAAGACTGCCAAATTAGGCCTGCCACGACAAAGTGTGTGATCCTGCAGCAACTGAAGTCAGTGGTAAAAATCTCATTCACTTCAGTGATGCAGGACTGGGTAGGGTTACCATATTTAAAAAATAAAAAAGGAGGACACTCCACGGGCCCTAGCCCCGCCCATTTCCCACCCCGGCCCCGCCCCAACTCCGCCCTTTCCCCGCCCCTTCCCCAAAGTCCCTAACTCCCCCTCCTCCCTCCCAGCCACGCGAAAAGGGCTGCCCGAGCGCTACCGGCTTTACGGTTTGCCGGGCAGCCCCCAGACCCTGCGCCCCCGGCCGGCGCTTCCCCAGTGCAGCTGGAGCCGGGACGGGAAGCTGGAGGCTGCCCTGCAAACCATGAAGCCGGTAGCACTCGGGCTTCGGGCAGCCCCATGCCTCCGGACCCTGCGCCCCCGGCCAGGCACTTCTGCTCCCCGGCTCCAGCTGCTCTGCTCCAGCGGCGCAGGGTCCGGAGGCACGGGGGCTGCCCGAAGCCAGTAGCGCTGGCTCGAGCAACTTGGCTCTTAAACAGAGCCGAAGTCTGAGTCCGGGGAGGAGCAGAGCAGCCACGGGAGAGGAAGTGCCCGGCCGGTATTTTTCCCAGACATGTTTGGCTTTTTGGCAATTCCCCCCCGGACGGGGGTTTGATTGCCGAAAAGCCGGACATGTCCAGGAAAAACCGGACGTATGGTAACCTTAGGACTGGGGCCTTCGTGAAGACAATTTTATTTGTGATGCTGTCTACAATGGGGAAAGGAGATCAAAGGTATTTAATCTAATGAGCATCCCAATGCCAAGCTAACTGGTAGTGGGGCATTAGCACAGGCTAATTTTAATTTTTTAATTTTAAAATGGGAGAAAAAGCCAGATAAGTTTGAACAATCACAGAGTTTAGTATCAGCAACTGGCTGAAATCCATGAAACTGTAAAACTTTTAGAAGACATGAGGCAGAGTTAAAAGGGCAAATGCTAAAAAGGGCTGTTATACTTTTATGGTCCCTAAGACTAAAGATTGCAGGCTCCAGCATTCTGCCCTTACTCAGGTAGACTCTCACTGACGTCAGTGGGAGATCTGACTGATCAAGGTATGCAGGATTCATCCTATTTCTAGGCACCCACAGGTAAGTGGCAAAAGAGTAAATCTAACCCCATTCTCCCTTCCGCAAACCAGTGTTTTAAGCACAGAATGAAAGATCTTAGTTTTTTCAACTATGTAGTCGATGTAAATATTTTCTTGCTATCATTGCCATAAAGTTTTTCAATATTTCTGTTCCCAACAATCAGTATAAATACTGTGGAACAATTCAACTATACTTCTAGATATTCTCACTAAAGTACATTTCCTTTTCTTCTTCTTAGCCTCAGAAAAGCTAGAGAACTAAATAAAAATATAAATGACCTTTTTGCTGAGAGATTTGAATAAGAGAAGAAAGGTGTTGCTGTGGTTAAAGATACAGGACAAGGCTTCAGAAGACCTGGGTTCAAATCCCAGCTCTATCACAGTCTGTAACCTTAATCGCTCTGTGCCTCAGTTTCCCATCTGTAAAATGGGGACAATAATACTTCCGTACCTTGCTGTCATGCTAAACCCATAAATACTTTGGGGATAAAGGCCTTATAAGTCTGTAGATACAAGATGTTGAGTGGCAAGAGAGATCTCTTACTACATATTTGTATACAAATCAGCCGGGCAAAATGTTCCCATCTGTATTGGCACTACCACAATAACACAATCCAAATCCACTTCCAACATCCCAAGTGTCTCTCTTCTTAAACAATGGATCTGGTAATAAGTATGGCCCCAATTTAGTAAAGTCCTTAAGCTTGTGCCTATCTCGAGACTTGTGAGGAGTCCCATTCACTAGACCAAGAAATCCTTTTGTGACAGACGTTGAGTTGCCATGTAATAATCTATGAATACTGAGATATAATAATGTTATGAACACTGCATGTGACCTGTTCTGTAAAGGGAAGTGACAGAGTATGGTGGGTTATTGGAATTTCCTGAATGAATGTATCCATCTGACTTAATAGGAGGTTGTGAGAAAAGCAGGCAGGAAAGCAACAAAATAGCTAGAGGTAAGCAACCCTCCCAACAAACACGGGGGTCAGGGAGGGAGGGAGTCTGAGGGGCAATTGTAAGACAATGGCATTCCTCCAGGCCCTAGGCCAAAGTGACATAGCGGTTCTGCTATCAAAGGGCTATAAACTGTTAAGCCTCCTCAGGAGAAGGAGGATCAATTGTCAGCATGGGTGACAAACCCAGAGAGAGGCTCTGTGGAGGAGTTTGAAAGAATAGGATCTTTCCCCAGATCCAGGGAATGGTAAGCCTTAGGGAAAGACAGGATAGCATGTAGGGTGTTGATTGTTTTAAGATTTTTTTTCTCTGAAAGCCTTTTGTACTAAATAAAGAATACATTGCTTGACGAATGCTGCCTGGTCACTAGTTATCACTGTCATTGCTCCAGAGGGGATGGAACTGCAGGCACTGAGGATAAATTAGACCTGCCGAGGTAACCACGGTTGATCACAGGGGACTGCAGAGTGGGAGAATCACATGTTTCTATACCAAGAGAGGTGTTGGCGTGAGGCCCAAGACCTGAGAGGGGTGCATGTGATGAGACCAGAAGGAGTCAGAGGTGCAGTTAGCTCAATAACTTGGACAACTTTGTTACACAATGCATAACTAATCTGTGGAACTCATTGCCACAAAATATTATTGAAGCCAAAAGTAGAGCAAGATTCAAAAAAGAACTACACACATATTTAATTATATATATGTTATATATATAGTTAGTTATATTGCAGTAGCACCTAGAGGCCCCGTTGTGTTAAATGCTCTACCTACACATCATAAGAGACAGTCCCTGCCCCAGAATTTATAATCTACACATACAAAGGATAGGAAGATCAATAGAGGCACAGAGAGGGGAAATGGCATGCCCAAGGTCACCCAGCAGGTCAGGGGCAAAGCTGGGAGTAGCACCCAGGTCTCCTTACACCCAGTCCATTGCCGTAGCCTCTGAACAATAGTGCCTCATTGAGTGTATTCAGAGTTACAGTAGACAGATTTTTTTTTTGTTAATGTTTGTTAAGAAGGGAGCATTTACATTCATGCTGCAGGGCATAAGCCAACTTCTAGCTTATTAGAGGTTCAGAAGAACCTTCCCCTTTGGGGAGATTATTCCAAAATTGTCCACCAAAGCATTTCTTACAGTTTCCTCTGAAGCATCTGGCCACTGTCAAAGACAGGATACTAGACTAGAAGGAACCCTAGCCGGATCCAGTATGGCATCTCCTCGGTTCCTAAGAGAAGCTGTACTCTGGGTTGATACTTTCCCCTAAGGAATAATGGGGGACTCAGAAATAGTCTCTGCACCTAAAACAATATATCTGGGGTCTGTAAAACAGGTATTACAATCTCACTGCACTGAGCTCAGACTAAGAGAGTTGAGCTGTCGTAAATAGAACCGTAGAAAATCTCACTAGTTGGAACTTTTTAAAAAGTTTTTAAAAGTAAAGAAAGTCCTTTTCTTTCCCCCACACATCAAAACAAAGGCCGAGGTGTGTTGCTCTACTCAGTAGTAGCATTTGTCACTTTAAAAACAATAGTCCAACCACTTTTTACAGTAACTGAAAGATCAGAGAACCCCTCCAGCTGTGACATCCCCAGAGAGCTGTGTGCTCATCGAGGCATTTTAATGACATTATGTTAACCACACAAGTAAAGGCCACATAGTTTGTGTTGGTTTTCAGAACCCTAAGAGAAGTTGGTGGCCTTTGTATCTGTTTACACCTATTGCGTATTTACAAGGGCTTCCATGCCTGTCTCTAAAACTACAGGCAATCAGCATAGTCTAGTGACTGGGAAACCTATCCGGGGAAATCCTACTATCAGCCTTGCCACTGAGTTGTTTTCAAACCAAAACTTCTCTTTGCCTTAGTTCCCGCTGCTTTAAAGACCTAGCCTTGCCAAGAGCTCGAGTGTTTTGGAAACTGCTGTATAAGTGCAAAGTATTATAACTGCAGTGTGTTCTCATGAGTGGTATGGGTAATGCCTAGTGCCACAAACTGTACAGTTGTCCAAACATCAAGCAAGTGAACATCACTCCAGAGAAGGCCCTTTTTCTGGCGAAATCCCTAGGGTCCAGGGCGTCTGACCACAGCAAGGCTTGGCCGAATTCACCCAGTCAAAGCTCTGTCCGAGTCCTTCCTCAGTGACATATTGGAGCTGTGGAACCACAGAAGTAGCCTCCCAGGCTCTCTCTGAGGAGCTTGGATTCTGAGGTCTCTTGAGTTATTTCTGGGACTTCCTACAGGGCATCTTCGCCAGAGACCAACCCTTCCGGCTCTCCATGGAACCACCAAACTTCAGATCTGAGGCAGGTTTCACAGACACACCATTTGGGCCTGGAGAGCTTCACTTTGCAGAAAACCTCTCCAGGTCTGGAGTTGTTAAAGCTCCCTCACACCAGAAAGTTTTAGAGCCTTGCTCGGTAATCCTTTGAAAAGAGGCCGGGACACTGGGCAATTCTTTGCTGAATAGCCTTTTCCTAACCAAGAGAGACATACTTGGTACCCATCAGAGGATGGGAATTTGCTGGGAATGTGGTGCACCTCTTCAACCCATTGATTGTTTGATATTTTGCCAGATCCGCAATAATGACCAGATCCAAAAAGATCCTATAAACTTAACAACATATGAAATAGAGTGAAGCACAGAAC
Organism: Chrysemys picta bellii; assembly: GCF_011386835.1. Lineage (NCBI taxonomy): Eukaryota > Metazoa > Chordata > Testudines > Emydidae > Chrysemys > Chrysemys picta. The sequence goes on along the minus strand of NC_088795.1, from coordinate 129,593,447 downwards.
TAGCTCCAGGGCAGAGATTTCACACCATTTTCCCGCATAGAGCAAGAGGAGGGAAAATTATCTAGATCACTGAGTTTGGCACAGAAAGAGGAACTGGGGAGTAGAGGAAATGGGTTAATTATAGCATCAACCCAGAGATGGTAGGCATGAGGAACATACCTGCATTTCCAACCATAAGGCTTGAAAAAGGTTCCGTGGTCCAACAGCTAGGCACCCAGGCCTACATTTTCAAAAGTGACTCATGGTTTTAGGTGCCCAGGTCAGGACACCCTGATGGAGCCTGATTGCCAGAAAGCACTGAACATCTGCCCTCTAAAAATCAGGCCCTAAACACTGAGGCACCCAAAATCACTAGTCACTTTTGAAAATTTAGTCTACAAATACCTACTGTAGGGCTTTGGGAAAGGCAGTGTCAGGAAAGAGAACCAATCCTTTTCTCATATCCACACTGGCTCCCTTAAACGCTACTCACACTGGATTATCGTCTGCAATGCTCCCTGATGTGTACAGAAAGGTGCTGCAGGAATATGGTAAAATGTGCTCATCATGTATTTTTTGTCACAAAGAGAGAGACGTTATATTATGCACAGTTATTAACGTCTTTTAAATGAATGACCTGAAGAAGAGCTCTGTGGAGCTCGAAAGTTTGTCTCTTTCACCAACAGAAGTTGGTCCAGTAAAAGATATTACCTCATCCACCTTGTCTCTCTCACATCTTTTAAAATAGCATTTCCTGTTCACAGTCCTTCAAAACTTCATTAGATACCACAGCTACGTGAGATGTATAAATAACGTTAAGCAGAATATTACCAAAACCAAATACTATTCCATTTTTAAGTAAGTCCCTGTAAGTGACAGTGCATACTCAATAGATTTTTCAAATCAAATGGACTGATTCTTTCACGATTCATGCATTAAATAATATCCGTCTCAGAGTGGAGTCAGCAACTAGCTCATTGGAAAGCGGTCCATTGTTACAACAAATATTCAGGTGCACATTACAGCCAATTCTAAGTGGCAAAAACAGCCTGCAGGCCACTCACATGGTATTTGAAGGGGGCTATCCCTAGGTGAAAATAACAAGGCTGATCCAGACCCATTGAAGGCCATGGAAACCTTTCCATGGACTTCAAAAAGGGTGGGGACTAGGCTTATAATGCTGTGTATATTGAAAGTGCTGGGAATGAGAGGAAAATTCAGAATAATTTAACTCTGAGGCCCTAATCCAGCAATTGGATCCATGCAGCTGGCCATATGCCCATATTAATCATGTTGTTTAATGTATCATTAGGAGACACCCAGATAATACGGCAACGAGTACAGTATACAAACCTATATAGAATACTCTGTGGAGGCCCAGTGACTTCCTGAATTAATCTGCTGCCAGGTTCAGGGCCTACCTTTATATATATATATATTAGTAATTACTGTTTAAATTGAAGATTAACATAAAAATTCTATGATACGAACAAAGAAACAAAAATAATAACCCTCCTATGTATTGTCTAAAAATACATTTGCAGTCCCACCTATTTTGCATATCTAGTTTAATCCCAACATCTATTTCAAGAAATTTTGTAACTATTCATATACTCTTCATGCTAAATCACCAAGCTGCACTCTGCTGGCCAGAAGTTAAATAGCACCATAAGTATTTTCTCCTCAGGAGCATTCTCAAGTGCTGCGTAGCACAGCTGTAGCTGCTGTAAAAAGAACAGCATTTGAGATCACACAGCCAAATGCAGCAATTGTTCCTTTTCTAGATGCCAGTCCAAATCCAGATTATTTGGTCTGATGCCCAAAAACGCATTCCCCTTCCTAGACTCCTTCCTAAAGATAAAGCTAAGTAACACCTCGCCTTTTAAAATAACCAGAGTCTTCATGGATACACTGATGAGCCTAGCAAGATCTCCATGATTTTTGAGCTTAAAGAAGCCTCTTGTCACAGTACTTATGCAACATGCTCCCTCTCTCAAGGTTAGAGCTGACTGTTTCAGAGGGAAAGGAAGGATATTTAGCTCAAAAATCTCAGCATCCCTGACAGGAAAAGCGTATTTACCCTCCTCCACACCACTGGCTACATTGGGACTGTGCAGTGCTAGGTTACAGGCAATTGCACTAATTATTTCACAGTCACCATATTTTCTAGTTACTTTGATTATACATTTAAGGCAAAGGTCGGGACTCTCAATATTTATATATATTGTTTACCAAAGAACATGGGATCAGTGCTACTTACACACACACTGCCTATGGAAGTGAGATTCTTAAATATCCACATGAAAACAAACCATTCTATTCTGTGTTAGAAATTAGTTGGTTCCACATCACACCCTTCCTCCCCCCGCACTCTCTGCTGCACTATCTCCCCCAGTCCATCCCCATGGGGGGAGGGATAGCTCAGTGGTTTGAGCATTGGCCTGCTAAACCCAGGGTTATGAGTTCAATCCTTGAGGGGGTCACTTAGGAATCTGTGGCAAAAATCTGTCTGGGGATTGGTCCTGCTTTGAGCAGGGGTTTGGACTAGATGACCTCCTGAGGTCCCTTCCAACCCTGATATTCTATGATTCATGGGGAGGTGGGTAGGCAGATCAAGACAGCCAAGTCATGTTCTTTGCCTTCTGTCCACATGGAGAATCCGCAGACTAGATTATACGGACCGAGGCTGCTCCTAGCTGGGGGTCCTGAGTGCAGCCATGGCCAGAGAGGTCCTGGTAGTGGGGCTTCAGTGAAGTGGTATTTCCAGAAAGGATGCCAGGGACCAGGGCTATTGTGGTGGCACAGGACCCCTGGAGAGCAGCGCTTCTGGCCTTTCCCATGGTAGGTAGGGCTAGAACATCTGCTTCCCTCAGTGGTGCAACACAAGGAACAAAGCTTGGAGCAGCATGGAGGAATCTCTGAAAGGGATTCTCACAGAAATTCCCTCCCTTAGAGCCCTCTCCTCAGGTCTTACAGCAGGTGGAGATAATCTGGGCCCTGGGTTTATAAAGTAACAGTTTATCACCATTAAAATGGGAGAATGCCAAGGAGATGAGGGAGCTGGAAGAAGAATGCTCTGGCTTTCATGTCTGATTTTACTATACAGCTCTTATCGTGAATCGCTCTGTGGAGCATTTACATCATACAGTGTTGTCTCTCTTATTTCCAGACGCTAAATTACATCAAAGACTGCTGTAAACTCATTAAATGCTCCTACCATTTTTCCATGTAAGCACTTTCTGGATTTGCTACAAGGGATATTATTGCAATGGCATGTGGGAGGAGCCCTCACAACCGGGAAGGGAGATGTCTTATGAACCTTCACAGTATTTAAATATGGTTCATGCTATGAAAGTGCTTGAGAACCCCTATTCCATTGCTTTAAATCAATGGGTATTTAAAATATTATTTAAAAAAAACAATCCTGCTAGCATCATCTCTTGAAGGCAAGGATGGGGGTTAAAAACTGCAAATAATTCCTGTTAAAGCAAATGTAGATTGCTTTTACCAGGAACAGGACGGCAAAGGACTTAGTAATGCAAAATCAGGGTGTGATGAAAATAGTAAAGCGATTGTTTTAATTATTTCCATTTAAATATATTTACAGACATGCATTACATAAAAGGCGAAACATGAAGGTGTGGTATAAAGATTCTGGTGGCATGGCTGAATGACTCATACCTGCCTCACATTCAGTGAGGATGAGGGAAGATGAATGAGGTCTATGGTCTCCTCATACTGCAAGGTTGTGACTCTGGCCTAGGCTTTTCCATTCTTCCTGCACAAACGGCGCACCTTCTAACTCCCTGGGTGACAGAGTGAACACGAAAGCAGCTGCTCCACAGGAACTGGACTCACCCCAAGCTAGCATTCCCAGAGTCCCAAGCAAGAAGAAGCTTGTTAACAGTAAAACAACCTGTTGAGAAATACTCAAGAGGCAAGAGACAATAAGAATGTCATATTTAGGGCCCTAAAAACACATCACGGACCGTGAAATCTAGTCTTTTGTGTACTTTTACCCTATCCTATACAGATTTCACCAGCATTTCTCAAACTAGGGGTCCTGACCCAAAAGGGGGGGTTGCGGGGTTATTGTAGGGGGGTTGCTTTATTGCTACCCTTCTGTGCTGCCTTCAGAGCTGGGTGGCTGGAGAGTGGCAATTGCTGGCCAGGCGCCCAGCTCTGAAGGCAGCACCCAGCTAGCAGCAGCACAGAAATAAGGATACCAATACCATGCCACGCCACCCTTACTTCTGCAATGCTGCCTTCAGAGCTGGGCTGCCGGAGAGCGGCAGCTGCTGGCTAAGGGCCCAGTTCTGAAGGCAGCAGCGAAGAAGTAAGGGTGGCAATATTGTACCATGCCATCCTTACATCTGCGCTGCTGCAAACAGCGGCGCTGCCTTCAGAGCTGGGCTCCCAGCCAGCAGCCACCACTCTCCGGCTGCCCAGCTCTGAAGGCAGCACTGCCGCCAGCAGCAGAGTAGAATTAAGGGTGGCAATACTGTGACCCCCATACAATAGCCTTGCAACTCCCCCGCAGCTCCCTTGTGGGTCAGGACCCTACATCTGTTACAACACTGTGAAATTTCAGCTTTAAATATCTGAAATCATGAAATTTATGATTTTTAAAATCCTATGACCATGAAATTGAACAAAAGGGACCGTGAATTTGGTAGGGCCCTAGTCATACTGGGTCTGACCAATGGCCCATTTAGCCAGGATCCTGTCTTACAACAGTGGCCAGTGCCAGAAGGGATTCAGAGGGAATTAATAGAACAGGGCAATTATCAAGTGATCCATCCTGTTGTCCAGTCCCAGAGGTTTGGGGACACCCAGAGCATGGAGTTGCATCCCTGACCATCCCTAACAGCCATTCATGGATCTATCCTTCATGAATTTATCTAATTCTTTTTTAACCCAATTATACTTTTAGCCTTCACAACATCCCCTCACAACGAATTCCACAGCTTGACTGCATTGTGTGAAGTGCTTCCTTGTGTTAGTTTTAAACCTCCCGCCTATTAATTTAATTGGGTGACACCTGTGAAAGGTAAATAACACCTCCCTATTCACTTCCTCCACATCAGTCATGATTTTATAGACCTCCATCATATCCCCCCTCAGTCATCTTTTCTTAGATGAACTGTTCCAGTCTTTTTAATCTCTCCTCATATGGAAGCTGTTCCATCCCCCTAGTCATTTTTGTTGCTCTTCTCTGCACCTTTTCCAGTTCTAATATATCTTTTGTGAGATGGGGCGACCAGAACTGCATGCAGTATTCAAGGAGTGGGTGTACCATGGATTTATATAGTGGAATTTTGATATTTTCTGTCTCATTATCTATTCCTTTCCCAATGGTTCTTAATATTGGCACTTTTTTGCCTGCTGCTGCACATTGAGCAGATATTTTCAGAGAACTGTCCATGATGATGCCATGATCTTTTCTTGAGTGGTAACAGCTAATTTAGACCCCATTTTTTGTATGGAGAATTGGGATTCTGTTTTCCAACGTGCATTACATTGCACTTAAAAGAGCCCAAATACCCTGACAGGGAACAGCTCCACTCAGGCACTATCAACTTTATCAGACTCCAGCTGGGAGACCCTAATCAACGCACTGATATGGGAAAGCATCACTTACTGCATCGAAGCAAGATAAAGACCCCATGCATGTAGCCAGAAAGGAGACATTGTGGTTGGTGTTCTCACTGCATTCAACATCATAAAACACAGGCAGCGTGGGCAAAGCGGCAGGCAGAGCTCAAAGCTAGTCCAACATTGAAGAACACACATGGGTTCCATATATGGGAAAAGCAGCAGGCAAAGCACTAACCAGGCCCCGGTGCTTGGTCCTGCGCCACTCAGGCAATGCAAAGGAAATGGCAATGGCCCACAAGGTCCCAGCTAGGGAGATGCTGGAGGAAGGGCCAGGGGGCCTAGAGGCAGCATAGCTAGCTCCTGCATTGCCAACAGCAACAGTACAGGAGGCAGAGCCAGCATGCATTACACTCCAGCTCTTCTCAGGTGGTGGACAGTCTTTTTAGGGACTATCAGCTGCCAGGGGTTAGAACAAGGGTTGGCAACCTTTCAGAAGTGATGTGCCGAGTCTTCATTTATTCACTCTGATTTAAGGTTTCGTGTGCCAGTAATACATTTTAACGTTTTGAGGTCTCTTTCTATATGTCTATAATATACAGTCAAACCCCGTAATAAGACGCTCCGCCGTAACGCGAAATCGCATATAACGCGATCACAATTTGGCCCCCCTTTAAGACACACAGTAATACAGTACTGTATGTACTGTACCAGTGGTCCCCAACGCCATGATGGCTGCCGGGACATTGATGTGCCCCCGCCTAGTGCCAGGCAGGGGAGAGGAGCCGCGGCCCCGCGCCTGCTGGGGACAGGGAGCTCGAGGGCTGCGGGCGCCGGTGCTCTCTGTCCTGGGCAGGTGGGGGGCCGCGGCTCCTCTCCGGCTTCAAGAGGAGCCGCGGCCCCGCGCCTGCCAGGGACAGAGAGCTCCAGGGCTGCAGACGCCGGTGCTCTCTGTCCCCGGCAGGTGCGGGGCCGCAGCTTCTCTCCCCTGCTGGGCACTAGGGGGCGCACATCAATGCACCGCGTTGGGGACCACTGACGGGCTTGAAACCCCGCTATACCGCGACCACGCATTTAGCACGATGTAATTTTTTGGACCCCAAACATCGCGGTATAGCCGGGTTTCACTGTATAACTAAACTATTGTTGTATGTCAAGTAAATAAGGTTTTTAAAATGTTTAAGAAGCTTCATTTAAAATTAAATTAAAATGCAGAGCCCGCCGGACCGGTGGCCAGGACCCGGGCAGTAGGAGTGCCACTGAAAATCAGCTCGGGTGCAGCCTTTGGCATGCGTGCCATAGGTTGCCTACCCCTGAGTTAGAAGCTGGTCCTTGCAGGCCAGGATGGAGCCAGATGGAGAACTAGAGAACAAAAACCAGTTCCCTAGTAATCCCTATCTCTGTCCCCAGGCCTGAGCATATTTTGATTACACAGGAGACTCTGGGACAAAGTTTCTACCTACTTAACATACAAATGGCACCATTTGTATGTTATGAACAATTCTCTGTTCAGGACACCACAGAAATTAGCTTTTGTTTATGGTGATCCCACTGCACCAGCATTATAGATAGCACTATATGTTACAAAGTGGAAAGATACAATAACATTTTTTAAAATTACATTTCCATCATTTTTCTTTACAATACACATGCTATTTTGCTGAAATGCCAAATAAAGCAATTCCACTCAAGATAAAGGTTAAAAGTAACTTCACCGAGACTAAAAATCTACATTAAAAATAATATCCTCACCCGTTTATTGTTGATTTCACCACTTAGCCTCGTTTTTTTTAACTCAGTATGAATACAATTTAATTGCAGAAAAAGTCACACACACAGCTCTATTTTTTCCACACACATACTGAACACATATTCAAAGTTTAATGTGTCTTGGTTTGCTCCTCTTGTCTCACTCAGAGTGTCCATTGCCACTGAGCCCAAGTCCATCTCTTAAATCAGACGAAACAGGGATGCAAAAATGTAGATTTCTCAGTGATGTTCTTCTCTGTCGTGCATTGTACTAGTGCATTCAAACAGTGTCAGAATTCAATCAGCTAAGCTGGGGGGGATTATTACACAATACAGAAATATATTTTTACATGTATCTTAACATGCCATATGGCTGCTTGCCCTACTATAGTACAGTGCAATAAATACAAATATATTCACACTAGAAAAGGTTTAACTGCCATGATCTACATCTGGTTTATGAGTACAAATTCACCTAGTCAACAATATAACAAACTGAGCAGGAAAAAGTGGCATTGGCAGTAACAGTCTAGTACGAAACGCAAGGCTAGAAGCAAAGTGTTTTCAAGCTACAGAAAATTTGCAAGCTTCTAATATGAGGATGTAGGGCCCAATCCTGCAAGGTGCAGATTTGTGATCAGTAGATTGCAGCAGAACATGGGTTGTTTTTTCCCCCCAATTTAACAATGAATACTCTGACCGTTTATTTGGCTTTGCTAACCGTTTATAAATAACACACGATGTCTATTAAACTATACAGCAACATGACATTTATAGCCTAATCCTGAATACAAAGTTCAAAGAACATGACTACAAAGGCCAAAGAGCAAGTGTCATTGACTAAAAGCATTTCCACTTAGAACTCCATTTTATTGAATATTCTGTTACACAAACATTTCTTGATCACGAAAGCAAAAGGAACAGGATTCCCTATTCCACTCCATTCCAGTAGTAATTTATCCATACACCACTTTTATAAATTAGTGATGGAATTTAACAGTTAGCCCCTCAGGGCTATATATTTATATATTTTATATATATATATATATATATATATATGCACATTTACTTTGAGTTCTATGTAAAAATTGAAAAAATGTTTGAAAGAAAACTCAGAATATATCACAGCTTTTTTTTTCCCAGGAAAAAAAATTAGTTTTATAACACTAGTCAACTTATCAAACTTTTTCGGAAGTATTTACTTTGAATTATGTACACATTACTGGAAATAAAACTTTTTCCACAAACATTCCCTAAGGTGACAGTTATCAACAGGATGACAGAAGAATAGCAGGATGAATATTAAACATACTGAGGGGCGAAGAGGGAGGAGGTGATCCGTTTATGCTTTAAAAAGTCACCATATAATTAAGTACAAAAACCTGCATTGAATGACAACTGCTGGTGTAGTAACTTGATCAGATATGGAGACCAAGAGTATAGTAAAGCTCTATGGTAATATTATTTCTGTAGCATTTCCACTCTGTATGTATATACTAAATGTTGGCAAAGTTTCTGTAGCATTAGCTTATACAAACACAGGAGTCCTCAGTCTGCTGCGTAAAATGGAACAAGTGTTTTTAATTCTTCTGAAATGCACCCGTAATTCAGAGTGTCACTTACAAACTGCATATTGAATCATTTCTTCAGAAAAATATCTGTTTGGCATCTCCAGGGCTCTGTTCCATTGGACAATAGGGGCATTTTAATCTAGAGACAAAGACAATGTGTTAGGATTGTTCTAATAAGACAGCCTACAGTGGAGCAGCAACTGCAATTTCTGGACATCTCAATTGTTTTGACACGTTGAAATAACAGAGCACTAGGCATTTACATTCATTATTATTTGTATTATAATAGCGCCTAGTTCTCAATTAAATTCCATAGGGTAGGCAGGAAAAGGAGACTAGATAGCCCTTTCTGCATAATGCTTTCCTAAGCGCCACTGAACAGATCCCTACCTATAAAGGGACCCTAGCCAGAGTTAGAATAATTATTTTAAAGATGTAGTTGCTACTTACCTTATTAGTCACACCTAGATTATTAAAAATGAAGAAGTTAGATTTTAAAATTCATTCTTTATCCTGCGCGGTTGCTTGCTGCATTTTGCTCATTTTGGACTATGAAATTAGACCGGTCACTTACAGTTAATGTCTAGACAGTTTCACGGACTGCCTTCAGTGTCATACAAGAGTATAATATACAGCCAACTCACATTGTTATTGTTCTAGTGCACCAACCATGCTATTCTGCTTTGAAGTCAGCCATCAGAATTTCAACTAGCTTCCACCCATTCTGAGTTTATGGAGTCTTCTCCCTCCCCAAACTCACTATTTTAACCTTAAAATTGGTCATGGCCCACACTTTGCTAAGAGCGAAAGAATGAGACTTACTTGCTGCCATTAAACATTTTATTCAGAGCGTCTCTTGATATAATATGACCACAGACCAGTTTCATAGGTGGATTATTATCTGTTGTTTGCTGACGAAGAATGGGACAGGCAAATATTGAGTGATACCAGCACTTTTTACCAAGGTCCACTTCAATCTGTATAAAAGAATACATTAATTAAAATCACCATGTATCTTGCGTAACTGCATTTCCAGCAGACAGTCATCACTACTCTATACAGGACCATTAAACACATTTCAGTACAACTTTAAGTACACCAGAATCACTTGTGCTGATGAGTGGGAAGCCTTCAGCCAGAAATATCTCAGAGTGATCTTAAATTAAACTGTTTTAGGTTTTTTAAAGCAGAGCATAGTGCTGGCCCACCACTTGTAGGTACACATTGTAGAACAAACCAGCATTGACAGGAAAATGGACCTGGAAATGAATGATCCCACAGGACTTATCTGTTCTAGGCAGAGATTTCCAAAGCTGGCTAAGGGATTTGATGACTAATTTCCATTAGAAATTAACTAGAACGGATTATCCACATTCCTAAAGTGCTTTTAAAACTCCCACCACTAACACGTATATGATTCACATCAAAAGTCATGTAACATCTTGGGATCACTTGAGTCAGAAGCCAATGCAGAAGATACAAGTCCAGGCAAAAATTCCTCCACCGCTCCTCAGGCAGGAGGGTTGTATGATTTCAGGAAGAGACGAATGCAAAGACAGAGAGAGAAAAATGTGGCTCAGTAGTTTAGACAAAGGACTGGGGACTAGGAACTCCCAATTTCTAGTCCTGGCTAACCCTCGTGGTTCTGATTGAGTCATTTAACCTTGATATTACTTAACCTCTCAGGATTCTTGTATGTAAAATAACAACAATGCTTTCCATACCTTCAGCGCCTCACAGGGGCGTGGTGAAGATTGATTAGGCAGCGTTTGTGAAGTGTTTAGAATATGCAAGAAGCTATATAAGTACTATTAACTAATCCACATCTGCTGGATAATCCTTTGCTAAACCACTTTCTTTCCAGTGATTCTTTCAGGACTGGTCACCCACCTCAGACCAGATTCAACAGTCACACTTATAAAAAGCAATATCAGACTGGTCCCAACAGACACATTGGTGCCACACATGGATCTTCATCACAACTACAGTCAGAAATGCGACGTCTGCTGCTGCCCAGCTCAATGCCTGAAAAGTTTTCTCCTTCTCAAAGCAGGAGCAGAGAGCCTTGAACAGTTCCATGGACATGGTCCCACGGATTTTGCTATGAACAAGCTCCTCCAGAAGTGTGTCTGTGGGTCCCAATTCAGTCCACCAATCATGCAACGATGCCATTCCTGGTCATTTCAAGCCCACCTAGTGTTGTGGCAATACTCCAGCAAGCTGTGGATGGAGCTCAGGCCTGGCTGAACAATGGTAATATAACAATTTGATTTTTTTCCTCCCCATTTTTATGGCAGCATACACTCCTGGCTGTTTTAGCAGTTATACAGTTCACATTGACTTTTGGGGTGACGGAAAATCCATACACACTTTCAGTATAAGAGAAACTCAAAGGGTTTGCTCATTGTCCGAATCCTGGTCTGTCTGAAAGTACAGAATATACTCACCGGCAATTCATCTTTCTGGTTCCAAACTCCAGTGCACTGTCTTTGTTCGATCACAGCTTTGATATTAATTAAAGCTGGCAATGCTACACAACCTGCTGAAAAACTGCAGAATGCACAGAAATATTAGCACAGGATGCTGTTTTGAAATGAATATTTCTCATAGCTCTACTTCATTAGTAAGTTACTGGGGACAAAAGACTGTCATATTTCCTCAGTCCGTTCTTGCCTTCTCTATTACTACCCAACCAGTAAGACTGCAGGTTGCTGGGATTCTGGGTTCTGTTATGTACAACAAGCTGAAGGGTAACAATTTGAGCAGAGCACATCAATCATCTGATTTACTGTACCATTTGTTTTGGCCAAAATGTGATCTGAATGCAGCCTAAGGAGTTGTACATACATGGACCACAATCAGACCTTTAATAGTGTGTTAGTGTAACTTCAAGAGACCACATATCTCACTACCTATGGTCCCTGGGATTAAGATGGAGAAGGAGTCTCCACAGAACGGAGCTGAGGAAGGTAATGCAACCTGCTCTCTTTATGTTGCAAATGTGGTCTTCAGCTGGGCTAAGATTGGGTGCTACACAGAGTCTGTTCCAGGAGCTTCCTGTTACCCAAGTATATTCTATTCCTTTGCAGTACTCCACGAGGTTGCCACAATAAATGTGGAAATGATTTTCGGCAAATTAACAGGAAAGTCTGAATATTTTGCACTGAGTACGTTTACCCCCTGCAACAAATTAACTGAGGACAGGAAGGGGAGCCAAGAGTTCTAATCCCAGCTCTGCTACTGACGTGCTATGTTGCCTGGGCAAAGTCACGTCACTATTTGTGCCAGTTTTATCATCTGTGAAAATAATACTTGCTCCTTCACAGTAGCTTTGAGAGGTTTAGTTAATAAAATGCTTTTAGAACATTGCCTCTGGCAGGGTCGTCTGTGGGGACTACACCTGGAACCTCTGGATCTAAAAGCCTGAGCCTGTAGCATCTGAGCTAAAGAAACAGATCCACTACCTCAGACACAGTAGCCAGTTCAAACCGTTATCTGTGCTCTAGCCAGTAGGGGGAGACAAAAAGCTACAGCATTAGCCTACATTACACTTGGAAGGTTTATATTCTGCACAAACAAAAGCACCACCTCACTTAGTAGTCCTAAAAGAAAACCGCTGTGAGGGATGTCAGAGAGCCTTCTGAAGACTAACAGTAGCTAAAAGAAATTGATTTAATACATGACAATTTATTTGGATTGCAGTAGTGCTTAAAGGGCCCGATTCAAAGCCCACTGAAGCCAATGGGAGTCTTTCCGCTGACTTCAACGGGTTTGGATCAGGCCCCGAGGGCCCCAATAAGATTGGATCCTCATTGTTGTAAGCCACTGAACAGCCGTAAAAAGAGAAATGGTCCTGCACCGAAAATGAAATTTTGTAGGCAGGCTTTTATTTCAAACTGGTTTAATTTTTAAAGTATTTGCTACGTACGTGCAATAGCTACATTTTAGAGCAGTCTTGTTTATGCCCTGAATGTCAATAACACATGCACAATCAAACATCACAGTTCAATTGATTTCACTTTGGGCCCAAAACGGCTGTCTAATCAACACAAGTATCAATAAAAGGGAAGGGATTTTTCCACCTCAGTGGTAGCAACTCCTATACTTGTACTGATAATGAACTGTGCACATTACTCAGTCAATGCATGGGCCATTAAAATGTCAGTGTGTGACTATTAATTCGCTGGATATTGTTCTGGGAGGAAAAAGATGGACTAAAAAATTCCTTAGCGCTCATTTTTACATCCACATACTAAAATTAATCAATAAACGTTGCTACAGAAGGATGTAGATTCAGGCATACTTTTCCTTTCCATTCTGCTGCTCCTTTCCAATGCATGAGCCTGGCTCCAAAAGAAATGGGTCCACCGAAAATCATTTATTACTATTACTTGGAAGATCTGTGAAATGTTGCTGTAATGAGTTTGTACCTCTTTAAAAGTGGTCAACTAAGCAGGAACGTAACTAACAGTCACAAGCAAGCAGATAACCATGAAAAAAATTGTGGCACTGCCATAGGATTGAGTCCGCTGAAAGACAAAACCCATCTCTCTTTTCTCATCTAACCTCTAAAAGGAAAGTCAGGTACAGTGCATTTGGGGGACGTACAGCTCAAAGTCCGAGTGGTGGTTAATTCTTCACTATCTGGATAAAGGGTGGTTTACGATTTGACTGCTGTAGGCCACTATACTTGTAAAGAAAAATTAGATTTCTGTATTTTCAGTTAAACACAACGTTAATATTCACCACAGAGCTGGGAAACACCAGTTCCCATGAAAGTGCAAGATTTCCTCTTTGCAAAGCTTGAATTCCCATGAGTGGGTTGTAAATTTTACCAGCTGAAATCACATTCTAGCATATTTAGAAACAGAACCTCAACACAGAACCAATGCGAAGTGAGAAAACTGAATTAAAGATAACAAAATTGACTAAAAGTGTTAGCAAGTAGATAATTGGTTCAGGCTTTTTCATTTTTAAGTGTCAAGTTGTGGTACCAATTTTCACACACTTGTCCTAAGCTCAAGGGGGCTGGTTGCCACCTCATCTTTAATATGGGTGTATAACCTACGGCATCTTAAGAATCCCAGAATACAGTGTTCCACTTTGAACTGAATGGAAGGCCATTTGGCCACACTGCATGCTGGAATCTGCAGGCTTACAACTGGCTCTATTTAATGCACATTAGGCACGTCTCTTGCATTCCTGTCAAGTTAGCACTGCAGCCCGCAGCTGGGAATAGGTTAGGCACCCTAGCCTTCAAAACCTTTCAGTGGGAGATAGCATACCTAACACTCAGAGGTGATTCAACCGAGAGACCCAGCAGAGCACAGGCGTCCCTTGTAAAGATGTCACAGATGTCTGCCCACTGGTTTGCATCTAGTAGATGAACGTATGGAGAGTTCTCTATACCCTGTCTCAAGTACACCAGGCTGCCCATCAAAACCTGAATATCTGTGAAGGACAAAAAAGCAAATCTTTAGCTATTACATTTTACACTGCTTTATGTTATAATGGGAAGATACATCCCAATCTAGTACAAGATAAGATGGTTTGACAAAACAATGATGTTTTGTCCAAGATATCAGGAACAAGGGGAGATAACAAACGGATGTCATGAAATGTGTAAGGTGGTTTTAACTGTGTGTTCCAATTCTTTGTTTCAGCCTAGAAATGTCAGGGTACTTTGCCGTACTCCTTTGTCCAGCCTAGGGGGCAGCAGAAAGTCCCGCAGCTGACTGAGCTGAGTCCATTGTAACGAGCATATCTGTGTCAGTGTAACTGTAGACATTGATCCAGGGAGCTAATACCGTGCTTTGTGGACAATAAACCTGGCCGAGCGCCTTCACCCCCGAACCGTGCCTGTGGTCTTCCTTTAGGAGTCTGCTGAACTAACATGCTGCACTATCTACTCATAACATTGAAGCTACAAGGACAGAAGCACTGAGCAGCCTAAACAGCGCTACTGAGGCAACGACATTCCAGCCTCCCGCACTTAGCCAGCGTGGTTAATACTACTGAGGTCTGCTGAACCAGCTATCTGTGCAGAACTGGACAGCACGCTGAAAGAACACACATACCCAAGCCACTGCCAACAACATAAACAGAGTATACAATGGTATGGAATTAAGCTTTTATTGGCTCTCATTTGGGATGGCATGTTTAACTCACTCATGGCTTCCCAGCTTGTCGAGATATCAAGTCACCTGAATCTCGCGATAAAAAAAACCTTTATATTGTCACATACAGCTGGAATACCAGATGTCTGCCCAAACAGTAGGTGTGTGTGTTTTTGTATACTTTACCCTGGCAATGTATCTATATTAGAGGAGACCTAAATAAAAAGCCCAACAACATTATAACCATAGTTTGAAAATATTTGATTGTCACCTTTAAAAGATAAAAATAATTCAAGCTACCAGGATGCCGGGACAGTACTCCTGAACATGGGGGGGGGGTTTACATTTCAAGTTGCGGTGACAAGTTTCAAGAGCATTAAGAGGATGGGCAAATAAAAGGTTCTGTGTTAGCTTGTTGGAACAAGCTAGCTACTTGTGAGAGATGCTGCAAAGCAAGGAGGAATCAGAGGAGTGGGAATGCAAGTGGGTGGGAGAGACGAGAGGGATAAAGAAGAGTGGAAGAGAGAAAAGCAAAATATCAGGTGAGTGACTTTAAAAAAGTCAATTGAATAATATATTTAGGTTGTCTCTCCTCCCAACCCTTCCCCAACAGTGGATAGACTGTCAGTGTCAAGCCTGAACAATATCGCATTCTACTAGTTGTAGTCTATAAAGATTATACAAGCTTTAAACTAGGATGAAGGAAGTGTGAAAAGAAAGACAGATTGATACTTCAGATAAAGGAAGATACAGACAATCTCACTAACCCATGATTCTCACCCTCTCACTTTCTAGCTAGTGTGCTTAAAACTATTTTATGGCTGTAATTCCACCTTGGGGTTTCTGGAGAGCTGAATGCTTAACTCAACCTGCCCTTCACTTATTCAATGCTCTGTCGCCTATGTAAAGCTGCTCTTAGCTCATTATTCCTTGTGTTTATTAACAGTCAAGAGTTCGTTGTGGCATCACAACTTGCTCTTGAATATATTCTTATATTAAGAAAAGGCCTCCACATCTTCCCCTGGAAAAGTAAATAAGGGGCTTGATGAAACACAGCAATAGAATACAAAGGCAACTCAAACTGAATGCCAAGTACCGAATGTGTTACAAATTTAAAAACAACGAAAACTCACTCACCTTTCTGATGGTTTAGAGCAAACGGCTGAAAGTTTTTAGCATATTGCAATGCCTCTCTCTGATTTACTGTTCCACCCATCAATAAACTAATGAAATATAGCCTGTGTAGTTTAAATTCCAAGGAACTATTCTGGGCCATAAGCATTTCTCGGTTAGATACTGCCCACCTAAGGGAAATTGGAGAAAAAAAATCAGTTTCAGCCTACAACAGTGCAGAATTGTTAAAATTATAACTTTAATTTCAAGGAGCATCTCAGTAAGAATATGGCTCCGTATCCTGCACTTCCATTAGAATACTCAGTGCTCAGAGGATCTCAAAACACTTTACAAATAATTAAGCCTCACAGCTCAGACAAGGAATACATATAAATACAAAGGGGTCACTTAATCTACCACTTAAATGCCGCCACTTTTGGGGTTGAATAATGCAGCCCCATTTAACAGCACACAGTAACACTACCCAACAACCCAGGACAGGAAGTATACACCATATAGCAAGCTAAAACTATAGGAGTATAATTAAGCAGAATATAGAGCTGGAATTTAACCAAGACACTGAGATTAATATCCATATTGTATTGCTACAGGATCTTTAATAGCCACAAATTGTCAGGACCTCTATTTTAGATACAGGTTGAGTCTTTGGATGGTAAGAACATGGTGCCCCTCTCCACTCTCCAAGTGTCATCTACTGAATCACCACATTATGGATGTGCACCGGAGCAGTCTCCACTGGGAGTTCTTTACGACAGATCTTACTAACACCTGGCATTTAAAAAAAATCTTTGTTTTAATAACTGAACTTTGTACTGATTATGCTATTATTGTATTTTCTCTGTTATCCTTCAGCTTGAACAATAAAAATAGCCTCGTTAATCTCCCTTTCCTCCTGCCATGCACTATCACAACACTGCAATGTTTTGAGTTGCAAATGCCACAGCAAAATGTTTACATACAAACCAAATAAAGTGTAATGGAACATTCTAAAGAGTTTCATGGAAACATTCATATTGTTTAGGTTTTATGGAACCTCATTTTGATGTTTTAAACACGGCTGGACCTAAACCAATCTGATCTTGTCCCTTTAAGAAGCCTTTTGATAAAGCCCAAATTCTAGTAAGATCAGTCACACCTGTTTGTTATTAGTGGATATCTGCTTTTTAGCTGGAGTACCATTAAGCTAGGAGAGCAGCTTTCCACCTCTCAGCAAGGAAGTGATGTAGTCAATAATGTCTTTTACAAGGAAGAGCTGGATTGGGGGTCCAGGTGAAATTAACAATCCAAAAAAGCAAGGAAATGTATCACCCTACCACTCTACCATATCAAAAACACTTCAGTCCTTTAGTGAAAATCACCCAGGTAGGCAGGTCTTACATCTCCAAACAAGCAAATGTATACTTCCATTTTATTGCAATGAAAGAGTCACAATCCTGATTTAAGCATTGTGGGCTTGAAACCTGAACTGTTGACTTGAACTTTAAATGATGCCTGGTGGAAAATATAACCTTCATAATCAGCAGGGAGCCTAGAAATCCGTTTGCCACGGAAAAATGCAGAATTTGCATTTTTACAGAGAATCTTTAGTTTTTCCATTTTGTGAAAAAATAAAAACATATACAGTGGAACCCCACCGGGGCCAGATTTGGATAATCAAAATTTTGGATAATCAGGAGAATTGGTGAAGAGTTTTCTATCCCCTATTTTAAGTTGGCAGTGGGGAGGCTTGGGTGGTCAGCCCCAGGTGGCGAGAGCTCGGGTGGTCGGCCCCAGTCGGCAGGGCTGACAACTAGAGCCCAGCCATCCAGGGTTGACAGCCCGAGCCCACCACTGTCAGCCCCTGGTGGCTGGTGGTTCAGGTAATACGGAGAGCCGGATAAGGGAGGCTCAAATAAACGGGGTTCTACTGTATGGAATAGAGACATGGAAGCATTGGTATATGTAAGAAATACACATTACAATTCTATTAATTTTATTACAGTGCTTGATGGCACTGGTAGGCTTTGAACTTGCTTAAATATTGTAAATATATCAATAAAACATAGAATCCCAGGGTTAGAAGGGACCTTAAGAGGCCATCTAGTCTTGCTCAAAGCAGGACCAATCCCCAGACAGATTTTTGCCCCAGATCCCTAAATGGCCCCCTCAAAGATTGAACTCACAACCCTGGGTTTAGCAAGCCAATGCTCAAACCATTGAGCTATCCCTCCCCCAACACTGTGTTCAATTGATACCTATATATACTGTGGTTAGGGAAACTAAAGTTCAGCATTTCATTTTAATCATGGAAAAATGCGGATTTTTATGCTTTTTTTTTTAATCGGTAAATTTGGGGTTTTTTAATCATGGAAAACTAGAATTCCTGACAATCAGTAAACTTAGATGCTTGAATTTCAGCAGTGCAGTATAAGTCTCAGACTGTTCAACCCAACCAAGTCTGTCAGCATTGTATCTCCACTAGGTGGCTAATGTCACTGAAGAATGTATCAACAGAACTTCTCAACCAGGAAGCTAGTATCATTAAAATACCGTCCATGGTACAGTCCTGGTCAGCTGACTATTGCCACTTAAGGTCTGTCCCTTACTAGGAAACAAGTTCCAGCAAATGTCATCCACAGAGTGATTAAGTGGCTCCTAAGTAGGAAAGTGTGTTCAGCAAACCCTGCAACTAGAATCACAGAATCATAGAATCGTAGGACTGGAAGGACACTGATAGGTTATCTAGTCCAGTCCCCGGCACTCAAGGCAGGACTAAGTATTATCTAGACCATCCTTGACAGGTGTTTGTCCAACCTGCTCTTAAAAATCTCCAATGATGGAGATTCCACAACCTCCCTAGGCAATTTATTGCAGTGCTTAACCACCCTGACAGGAAGTTTTTCCTAATGGCCAACCTTAACTGCCCTTGCTTCAGTTTAAGCCCATTGCTTCTTGTCCTATCCTCAGAGGTTAACGAGAACAATTTATGTCCCTCCTCCTTATAACCACCTTTTGTGTAATTGAAAACTGTTTTGTCTCCTCACACTCTTCTCCAGACTAAACAGACCCGATTTTTTTAATCTTCCCCCATAGGTCATGTTTTCTAGACCTTTGATCATTTTTGTTGCTCTTCTCTAGACTTTCTCCAACTTGTCCGCATCTTTCCTGAAATATGACACTCAGAACTGGACCCAATACTCCAGTTGAGGCCTAATCAGCGTGGAATAGAGCAGAAGAATTACTTCTCACGTCTTGCTTACAATTCTCCTGCTAATACATCCCTGAATGATGTTTCGTTTTTTTGCAACAGTGTTGCACTGTTGACTCAGATTTAGCTTGTGATCCACTATTGCCCCCAGATCTGCAGTATTCCTTCCTAGGCACTCATTTCCCATTTTGCACATATGCAACTGATTGTTCCTTCCTAAGTGGAGTACTATGCGTTTGTCTTTGTTGAATTTCAACCTATTTACTTCAGACCATTTCTCCAGTTTGTCCAGATCATTTTGACTAATGTCACAATCAGAGACAGCAGCACAGGACATTCTGTTCTTATTAAAAATATTCCTGCCAAAGCAACAAGTGACACTCATTTGTTAACTAAGTTCAAGTTCAACCCCCATATACGCTCTACCAAGCTTTGAAATGAAGCATTAGTCACTGCACTGTTTGCCCTCCCGAAGAAGGCTGATACTTCTTTCAGAACAATACTTGCTTTTCTACATATTCACTTTAATGATTCAAATCTAGCTGAACATTTATTTCTATACAGTACATAATTAAAAACAACCTTCAAAGTCAAGCTTCATTCTCACCTAATCTTTATATCGCTGTAGTGCTCAGAGACCCCCGTCAATATCAGGACGCTGCTGTGCACAGGGCAGTACAGATACATAGGAAAACAAATCCACTCCCTGAAGAAGTTACAATCGAAAGCCTAGATCCTGTAAGCTGTTCTGCAGAAGTGAACCCCTACACCCGCACAGAGACCCACTGAAATTAATGGGGCTCCACAGAGGCACAGGGATCCATCTGGAAAGGACCTACTGCCTCAACCTAGCAATCAGACTGAACGAGCAAACCTCTTTGGCTGTGCAGAGCTCTTTTGAAGTCAGTGGGGTTCTACACAAGTGCAGGAATCTCAGGGGTTAGAATGTAGGATCAGGGCTGAGTAGGCTACCTGCTCAAGCTGAGTGAAATGTACAAAAAATAAATAAACAGCATAATTGTAAAAAAAAAAAAGTAAACTAGATATAAATGTTAGCCCACGTATTACTAATCTTAGAATTTTAAAGTTGTATAGCTTTTATATTTAATAATCTAAAGGGTAATCAGTAACACAGATAGATCTCTCTGTTTCATAAACTTCCACCACTCTGTCTGGGCACATGAACTTTAATTGAAAGTGTTCCATTTTAAAAAACTGCTTCACTTTAAAAAACAAATGGCCAGCGATTATCTTTAGGTGGTTGGTTTTTCGTTTGTTTGTTTTCGGGCGGTGAGCAGTTGTGTAACTAACCAAACACTGTATCTTCCCCTGCCTGACTAACGGTGCCGTAATTAACAGTTCTTTCCCTGTTTCCCCCTTTATGCTCCATCGACATCAGCAGCACAGCCCTGGGAGCAGGGCAGCCAAGTACTTGAGCCTGCCATTTAAACACTTCTTTTAAAGCTATATGTAATGTTGACAGCCTTGTCTGCCTGTTTGTTGGCTTCTCACACAAACACTGCCATGCCTCCTGCATGGATCGAACCTTCCTGAGCTCATCCCCCAGGGCCTCTACCCTCCCTTTCCAAACTCCGTTCCCTCCTGAAGCTCCACTTCTGCTGCGGCACCCATGGGAAACTAGCTCACTAATAATCTCAAGTTTGAGGAGTAATTGGGAATGGCTTATAGTACCTCTTTATTCGTTCAGAACACTGTTCACATAACTTTTTATAATCAAGATGTGATTAACCACCACTTTATATGCTGCACTACTTTCTTCCACCCCCTGTCTTTGGAATATGAAATCCTTGGAGAAAAGACCATGCCTTCCCTCCTGTTTGGCAAGTGCTTAGCACATTGTGGGAGTTACCAGAAATAAACAAGTAGCAATGAGCGAGGCACGGGGTATTTCCTGGAAATGTGTAGCTAGCTGGAAGCAAGAGGACTTGCTGCCCTGAGGTGCAGATGACAGTCATTAATAGCAATCAATCTCCAGGTAATGCCCTTCACTAAGGTTGTGCTACTATTATAACTACAAGAAATAGGTGTATGTAAATGGCAGGTGATGCCGTTTCAATTGGTACATCCAGGTCATCGTTAGATTATTAATGCCCTGTAATTATCTAGTTCAGTGGCACTGAACCAGCTCAACATTCCATTCACCTTAGCATATTAAATGAGTAATTATTTATGCTGCCCTCCTCATGTTCTATAGAAAGATTTCAGTACTCGGTGTATGTGGAGTAATGCCTTAAACTTCACAGCGTCAGTGCATTTAACTTTTAAGCCAATTTCATTATCCTAGATTCTCAAGGTAAGACTATAAGACTAGTAGTTACAAGTGAACACAAGTGTCAAGGGAAAAATGTCTTTGCCCATATGAAAATTACTTCACTGAACAATGAAGGAAATTGGATGCAATAAAATATGAAGGATTTCTGTTTGCTTTGCTCTACTGTTTCTAGTAATACAGAATAAATATCACAGGCTACCAAAGATGTATTTTAACAACTCTATCTTTAATTTGTCCAGATTAATTTATGAGAGAGAAGCTAAAGTTAAGTTACATAGAATTTGATGCACACTGAGAACTGGACTCAAGTGCCAAAATCTCTTTCAAGGTTGCATGCTTTACTGCAAGCTGTAGAGCACATCCTAATCAGTTATCCAGGGTCTGGAAAGGTAGAAAACATAGTGTAATCCACAAGAGGGGATTTTTCATCATCTTGCCTTTTTTTTTTTTAAATCTTCCACTTCCCCTTATAGGTCTAATGGGAGAAAAGCCTACTAAATCCAAATATATCATAACCTGAAGTTCAACAACATATGCTAGATGGTCTTTCCTTGCACATCAGACACCATTCTCCACTGGCTCTTGCCACTGGGAGAAAGGATAACTTTGTCTAAGAGCAGGACTTCACCTGCCATCCATCTTCCCAATCTGACCTCAGGTGAACCACGGACTCTACCTGCCTAAGGAAAAAGCAAAACTCTAGTGTGAAGCTAACACCACCACTCGCTTATTACCACCAGCCCATGAAGAGCACCTATCCTTCAAACCACTTGCTCCTCCATCCTCCTGCTTCTCCCTTCTCTTGTGATCTCTCTGATCTGTGTTTGATTGGCAAAACTGACAAAATGAATGGCTTTGAACATGATCCTGCAGGGCCCTGAGCACCTTCCGCCCCCATTAAAGTCAATGGGAACAGGGGGTGCACAGCCACGAGGTACTTAGCACTCTCTACTTTTAGACCCTTTTTAAGTCAGTGACAGTGTTTCGTTGTAACCTAGGTAACATTTCATTGTTTAAGGCATACAACTGTTTCTGTAACTGATAGTTTTTCCTGCAAGCTTAAATTAATAACAGGATTATACCATGTGTAGTTCAAATTAAGCATTCGACCAGGAGAAAGAACCTGGAAGGTCAGCACTAACCGTGGGGGGAAAAGACCACAGAATAACATCTAAACCTCTTATAAACTATGACCCCCTCCTTAAAGTATATTGAAGTCAATGCCAAGATTTCCACCACCCTTTGAATTTTCACTTAAAGTATTCAAATAAAGAAAACTGAGCAACTCACTCTAATGCGGGTCTCAAAACTCTAACTTTTAATGCTTCCAATATTCGATTTAACTCCACAAATGGTTCTTTTTGACTTTGGTCTATAGAAAGACCAGATTCCTGAAAAACAAAGTCACACCTTTTAGTTACCAGAAAAATGGCCAGAAAAAGTCTACAAAGCAGTATCTCATTTTTGAAATGATTTACACTTTAATATTAATATTCCAGTTGAGAGTTTCAATTAACAAAATTTAAGATGCTTATCTGGGGTATAATTTCTATTTCTTGGTAATGTTAAACATCCTGAGCTATGGTTACCTGACAGAGCTCCTCAGCGACATCCAGCATTCCTTGTCGGAAAAAATGTTCTACCATCACCTCATTGAGAATTCGCTGGCTGTCAGCCTGCCAGCATCCATCTATCCCCACGCTGCTGATGTCGGAGTCAAAATTCTGAAACGTACAAATTAACATTTAATAGGCTGGAACAAGTAACTCCGTGTAATTATTCTTTAATTAGGCAGAGACACCTATGTCTACACTCTGATGCTTTTTGCTTGTTACTCAGCTGCCCTCAATTACCTCCCATTCTAAGAGAAACATGCTTCGTTATCCTCTGTGTGCAGTAAGAAGAAATCCTTGGCTTGCCTGGAATCTGTAATTTATCCAATATAAGGAATGATGCTAGCAAATTACAAGTCTAGTTAATTAATAAAAGGATTTCCAGCCCATGATATGTCCTCACAGAGAAGTGTCAGCAGAGGAGAGTTTTCCATATCTTCTAATCTGTCCCTCCACTGTCTCCCCCCTATTTGGGAAACTCTAGAACCCTGGGTCAACCTGTTGTCAGGTGCTAGAACCTTGCATAAAGGTGCTACTGAGTTATGTTAACAGGTGGTTCATTAGCTCCAACTGAGATATCAGAAAGACTATAGTATTTCACTTGATAGAGGAAATTAAGAGTATAGAAGCTGTCCTGCAGGGAAAGCTTAACCTGAGGCTGAAGTATGTTTTGTTGTTTTAGTTAACAATGAAGCCAAACCACAGAAAAGGGGGACATTTGGACTATAAACACTGGGCAGATACTCTGTTTAGAGTAAAGTGGGAGCTTCACAAGCTTATTCTACCCAATTTAAACTACTCATCTTTGCTTTCAACTACAGCTCCCCTTCACTTGCCAATGATGCCCAGGGTCTAACTGATCTCTATATTTGGGGTCAGGAAGGAATTTCCCCCCAGGTCAGATTGGCAGAGACCGTTGGAGTTTTTTGCCTTCCTCTGCAGCATCGGGCACAGCTCACTTACTGGTTTGAACTAGAGTAAATGGGGGATTCTCTGTAACTTGAAGTCTTTAAACCAAGATTTGAGGATTTCAGTAACTCAGCTAGAGATTATGGACTTATTGCTGGAGGGAGTGGGTCAGGTGACCTGTGATGTGCAGGTCAGACTAGATGATCATGATGGTCCCTTCTGGCCTTAAAGTCTATGAATCTACGCCAGCTTCACTGTTCCCTTTATTTCCTGCACCAAATCCCATCTTCATGCCTTTTTCCCTGCTGCCCCCTACATGTGGAACAACCTCCTTCGCTCAGTGCATAAGGCCTCAATCATCTCCTTCCGAGCTTAAAGACACAATCATTAATGAGGAACAAAAACAGTAGCCCTAAGTCAACCAACTGTCTTCTCCACCTCATTATAAGAGGGGAGACATGGAGTGATACAGAAAGCTCAATATTAAAAATATAAAAGCTATGACCATTCACAGGCTGTCTCACATTTAACAAGAGTTTTGTCTTAGGTGTCTTAATTTGTAAACTCCTTGAGGTATAGACTGTCTTTTCTTTCTTTTTTTTTTTTTTTTTTTTTGCATGTCTTGAACAGCCCTGAGCACCTTAGAGCTTAATAATAATAATCCTCATATCTGAAACAATCTTGTGAACCATGCAAGGTTCATCTCCATCACTGATCCTGATGACAATTTCCCAGGCACATTGGGACTAGACAGATGGAACCCATTACAGCTGTGATATTTAATAAGCATTCAGGAGTTTGGTCTATCGGGGAGGAATGCACCGCTACAAATAAACACTCAGACAGGTCCAATTCTGCTCAGGCTTCTGCTAAAGAACCTTATAGTAACAGTGGTTCTTCAAGATGACTTGTCCATGTGGATTCCACTCTTTGTGAACATGCACCACATGCACGCAAGATAAGATTTGTCTAACCTGTAATGTCTATTAGGGCCATGCTTATGCTCTAGATGTCCTCATGTCCTCCCAAACAAGATGCCATAAAGAGTGGAGCAGGTCAAACCATCCTTCAGTTCCTTTGCCAATACAGAATTCATGAGGAGTAGGACTTCACAGTAGTGGGGAAGGATGGTGGGTCATAGAAACCATGTGGACAACACAACTCAAAGAACCACAGTTACTGTAGGGAAGTCATTGCTGTTTCTTCTTCAAGTAATTGTCCACATAGATTCCACTCTTGGTGACTAATACACAGTTATCTGTTTGCCTGGAGGTAGTAGTAGGAGTCCTACTTAAATGACTGCGGGACAGCCCTACCAAAGAAGGCATCCCTCTAAAGTGGCTGGGTGGATTTAATCAGGCTAATTCATAATATGTCCTTTTACTCAGATAATCTGAGACGACATTGCCTGACCTGTAACCCTCTCTGCAGAGGACACGAATCGTCTAGATGTGTTCCTGAATGGTTTTGTCCTGTCAGTGTAAAAACGCAGAGCTTTTACTGCTGCAAGTGTGTGAAGATTAGCTTCTCTCAAGGTTAAGTGAGGCTTGGGGAAGAGAACTGGGAGACAAATGAACTGGTTTATATGGAATTCTGAAACAACCTTGGGAAAGAACTTGGGATGAGGCCTGAGCATGACCATATGAAACATTGTATAAGGGGGATCCACCCTGAGGGCCTGAAGCTCCCCTACCCTTTGAGCTGATGTAATGGCTACAAAAAACGCAATCTTCATTGGTAGGTGGTATAGGGCAGGGGTTCTCAATCTTTTTCTTTCTGAGCCCCCTACCCCACCGCACCATGCTATAAAAACTCCACAGCCCACCTGTGCCACAACAACTGGTTTTCTGCATATAAAAGCCAGGGCCAGCATTAAGGGGTAGCAAGCAGGGCAATTAACTAGGGCCCCACGCCACAGGGGCCCCCGTGAAGCTAAGTTGCTCAGGCTTTGGCTTCTGCCCTGACTGGTGGGGCTCAGGGCCCCAGGCTTCAGCCCTATGCAGTGGGGCTTCGGCATTCTGCCCTGGGTTCCAGCAAGTCTAACGCTGGCCCTGCTTGGAGGACCCCCTGAAACCTGCTCACAACTCCCTAGGGGATGCCAGGCCCCTGGTTGAGAACCACTTATATAGGGAACAGGTCGCTAAGGGCTTAAGGGGGGGGACCTATCAACTCTGATAATACTATAGTGAGATTCCAAATGGGAGAGGGCTCCTGAACCAGGAGAAAAATAATCAATTAGACTTTCAATTAATCAAGCCACTATAGGTAAGAACTTTCAGTATGACCCTGGACAGGAGCAGATATTGCTGCTAGATGGACCCTTACCAAGCCAATAGAAAGCCAAGATTGTTTCAGGGCTAAAAATAGTATTGCTGTAGTGGGTGTTGTCAAGGAAGGCAGCAGTGCTGAGATACCCAAATAGAAAACCTCTTCGTAAGTCTGTCTTTCCTGCTTTGGAGGATAATGTTCCGAACTTCAGCTCAACAGCTTCTTTCAGTGGACATCATCCAGCCAGCATCCAAGCTGTCAGTTGTACTGAAGCTAGGTCCAGGTGTAAAATCTGACCATTGTTCTGCCACACTATATTAGGCACTGCACGGTAAAGTGATCGGGTGCTGTGCGCTGAGGACATAGGAGGGGGAGGAGGAGGGCATACCTCAGTCCCAGTGTTCAGGAAGTGAGAAAGGCATCAACAGTGAGCCTGGACTAGATCCCCTTTGGAACAGAACACATGGCATGTCTTGTTCTGGTCTGCGATAAATAGGTCTATTTTGACTTGTGAAACACATTCTGTAAACACTGGGTCCTTGACTGACCAGTTGTGGTTATTAGGGAACTGTCTGCTGAGGTGCTCGGCTAGCAAGTTCTGAATGCCTGGCAGACACAAGGTGAGTGGTGTGATATGGTGAAAAATACACCAACGCCGAAGTTGAACAACTTCCTGACAGAGTGGAGAAGACCTGGCTCCTCATGGTCTGATGACATAGTGCATAGCCATGGGGTCAGCACTTGGATAATGGATCCCTGGAGTAAAAAGCCGAAATGCTCTGCATGCTAGAATGATGACTGTGACCCTAGGACGTATATGTGCAGATAAGTTTTCTAAGGGGAACAAAGGCCCTGAGTACAAAGATGGTTTAGCTGAGTAGAGGTATCTGTCACCACAGACTTGGTAGGTAGAGGTGTAGAGAAGGTACTCTGTTCTGCACCAGATGAGAGTCTTTCCACCAGAGAGAGAACTTCTTGTGGGACCATAACCATCATGCCTGTGTGGTTCGAGATGGGTAAATACACCCATTTTAGCCACCCTTTTATGGAGCACAGGTGAAGTCTGGCAACATGCGTCACAGAGGTACATGAGGCCATGTGTCCCATTAGCTACTGACTTGCAGGAATTGGGTTGCATATCACATGGTACCAAGTAAGACCAAAGTTCGTAGGCATATGGGTATGGACCCATGGAGGAGGATGCTGGGAGCCTGATCTCTATGAGAACAGCCTTTTCCTACTGAGAACAGTTCCTGGAATCCCTCTTGGATTCCCATTGTGACCCCATGGAGGTGAGTGGGAGATGAGTCCCTACTGTGCACTGACAGAGAGGATGAGGAGTACAGAGGTAGGGCAACACTTTCAGATGTACAAGGACACTAATGATCCCTCCACTCAAATAGGGGATGGAGTTGGTACCACTCCAATATAGAGGATTTGGTGACCAATGGTCTAGCCAGCCCCCCTGTCAATCTCTCCAAAGGTGACTCTAGTACTAGACTCCCAGCTAAATCACTCAGTACCATATATGTTCTAGGTACCAGTAGGGACAAAGTGCCAGAAGCCAGAGGAATAGCAGCCTGCAGGTATAGGGGGTACCACAAGCATCTCTTTAACAGCTGGTCCCAAGAGACCTTGGTCAGACCAATGGCTGCCCTTCAAGTGCTTAGTCTGAGGGGAGTCAGACCCATGCTAACTTTTTGTCTGGACCTTGTAGGCAGCAGGGAGGATGACCTACACTTTGGCTCGACTCTGGAGAGGTGCTCCTTCCTGCCCCTTTCCAAAGCTGTCATCACAGGTATTGAAGTCGACGACTGGGGTCTCTAAGTCGATGTTGCCCTGGAGCTCAAGGTTGAATCACGGCTCACCGCAGCGCTCCTCAAAAAGGAACAAGCCTTCACTAGGTCCTTCTCTCCATGCGTGAAGAGGTCTTCATGGAGCACTGAAGAAGAAATAATCACAGATGGGTTTTCCCAGGCCTTTTGAATCCACTTGGAAAATGAGTGGCAGATGGAACAGCACTCTGGGATATGCCCCTCACCATCATTTAGAGGCACAGCAGCCTCCCAAGAAGGGAAAATTTTTGAATGCTGGGGATTTTGCTTCTGCTATGATGGCTAGAGCTCTTGTACAAGGGGGTCCCAAGCCTATTAAGTGATAAAAGGGGGGGGGAATTATTTGCCAGTGGGTAAAATAAATCTACATAACAACACTAACTAACCATTAGGACAGTGTTTATAGGAAACAGGAAAGCAAGTTGGCACTGTAGTGGTTCTGTCTCACTGCCATGGGTGGTAAGAAGGAACTGAGGGACAGCTGGGTCCACTCTGCTCTTTACACCCTCAGGTGGGACTGTGCATGAGGGGAGGATACCTCGGGTGCAGGTGTGGCCCCAACAGACATTGCTGGCCAAAAGACTCTAACCTCAGGCACATGCACACCAAGAATGGAATCCATGTGGACAGTCACTCAAAGAAGAACCTTTAGTTCATACCGAATGGGGTCAGAGGCTTACAGGTACTAGTATAGCACTCATAATGGAATGCCAGGCTTATATTTACCTGCACTCTGTCCCTTTAAGGCTGTGCCCTCTCCCTTTAAGGGTTTGGAGTTCTGCTGATGAGGTTAAAGTGAACACAGTGGGGAAGCAAGATGTGATCCCAGGAGGATTGCTGTTGTCCTTCAGTGAGATTGAGCATGTACAAGCTGCGTTTGTTTGGAGGGTTGTGGATATTATGTTTAATAAAACCCTACTTTTAAAACCGTTCCTGGTCTGGGAGTGTAACACTAGTATAGTCACTCCTATACTATTATCTCATCTCATTTGCCTACTCACTCCCATGTTAGTAACTACATGCATAGCCTCACCTTTTAGCTATTTTAATTACTGTTAAGGCAACACTTAGTTTTGAAATAACATCTGGTCCATAAACCTTGCAACTCTTTTCAAAGCCACTTAGTGCTGTATGTATCTGGTTAGTCTATCAGATAGCTATAACTCCCTGAAACCAGGCTGATTATGTTGTGGTTTCAAGTGATGTGCTAGACCATGGTGATGTCAGTGCCTGAAGTAATTCTGCTGGCCCGTATCCTAATTCTCTCTTCCATTCTTTAAGGAATCATGTCTTCATTTTTTATTCCTGTTTCCACAGGTTTACAGATGTCTCTGGTATTTCATGTAAATTAGCAATTTCTCTAGTATTTTGTCACAGTTACTGGGATTTCGAGACCCTGCAGTGAATCTTTTGTGCTTATCAGAAGCAATTACAGATACCACAATGAGTGCTTACTCCATGTAGAACAAAACATTGCTTGCCCTTTGTTTACATTATATTTTAGTGATCAGGCATTTCTCAATGCTGCTATCTAGATGAGTGAACGTGCTCCATCTTCAGTTCAATATAATTTCTGACATGGTGTTTAATAAGGATCCAAGAGTCAGACTTATTAGAAAAGGCCCAGAATTTGTATTAATTACATGAGCACTTATATTATCTGACCCTGCTCAGGCTTCTGGAAACATTATTCATACTCAGCATGCTTGGAGGCTTAACCAATGTAATAACAGTTGCTTCCAAATTAGTAACTTGAAAAAAACATCCTAACAACAGCCAGAATAGTAGACCTAGGACAAAGAAATGTAGAAGATGATGTGGTGACTATACCAAAGCCATATCGTAAAAAAAAAAAAAAAAATTACTGATATTGATGAAATTTGGAAGAAACTTCAAAAAAGAGCAAGGAAAAAAATATATAAAGTGACATTGTCAGGTAAAAATATCACTTTAAACAGATTACTGACCTTCCCTATGTTATTAGTAGTACCTAAGACTATTAAAAGTGAAATGTTTAAGATCTAGTTTATTTTTCACAATTGTCCTGTTAATCATTACCTTTTGTAATTTTCTCACTTTTGAATGGACATAAAAGCGAGACTAGTAATAACTAGTCTATTTCACCATCCATTTAATTTCCTGGTTCATAATATAATATTTGGGTTGTAAAGAATGGATCCGTTAATAGCTCATAACTGTAGTATCTGAACATCACTCCAAGGGAATATTTATTTTTAAAATGTGTGTCCGTCCCCCCGCATCCCCTGGACTAATTTTGTTTCATGGAAAATTTTCCAGACATCTTAGTTAAAGCTTGTTTCCCCAAAACTTACAATTGGGGTGAAATTTGACCTAACTGTATCCCATTAAGGACAAGGTTTAGAGAAGGTATGGAAGAATTGGATGGAGCCAGCATTTCCTCCATCTCATTCTCCTGATGACAGTCTCACCTCAAAACACCAGCACGGGTATCTAACTACTAACGAGATGGAAACTGCTAGGATGTGAGCTTCTACTATTCACATCCCAATCATGATCAGCCGGTGTCAAACCATTCAAGAGTATTGTTTTACATTCAACAGGTAGAAATCACTGGCCAACCACTGCAAACAGCTTGTTGGATTATAACAATATGTCCCTAGGTGTCCCTAGCCTCTGTCTGTCAGGGTGGAGATGGATGGCAGGAGAGAGATCACCTGATCATTGCCTGTTAGGTTCACTCCCTCTGGGGCACCTGGCATTGGCCACTGTCGGTAGACAGGATACTGGGCTAGATGGACCTTTGGTCTGACCTGGTACGGCCTTTCTTATGTTCTTATTCTGATCCTGGGAGAGGAGCAGAGAAACTACATTAAGATTAAATTTGGCTGCAATCATTCCCTTCCAAGGAAGCAACAGCCCTTTGTAATAAGGAGTAACTTTCACAGATGTGGAACCTGGGAATCTTGAATAGTTGATATGGAGACAAAGGGTTTGGTTAATTAAAAATCTTGGTGAGGAAATACTAATACTTCATGAGAAAATTTGAAGTTCCTCTTCAGTTGTTATGATAATGAGCCTGTGATCTCAGCGAGAACCCTACTGAGTAAATCTAGTAAATGTGTCCAGCTCGTTAGTATTGAGTTGCATAAACAAAAGACTGGCCAATGGAAATATCATGCGTAGGCCCCTCCCTTTCATTACACAGGAAATGAAACATTTAATCTCAACTCACTACGGACTCATTGCACACCAAATTCCATCAAAATCTGAGCTTGTTGAGCAGGAAGCACTGGTTGATTTGAAACAATAGATATCACTGGGATGTAACATTCAACTAAAATTAGTTCCAATAAATACTGGAAGCCTCATTCTAATCTTGAAGCCCACGATAAATTCATGTGAGATACACTTGTCCACATCTGATCATATCTTAACAAGAACCTGATGACCTCCAAAACACCAATCACATTGTCATGGGGTTTTATTCTATCTGTAAAAATAAAGACGAAAATGAAGATGCTGCTGGAAGGCTATTGTAAATACAAAACCTACATCTTGTGAATTACAGTAAAAGACTCATTTGTCAGGTTCTAATGAGGATTTTAATTATTGACAGCAAAAGTTTGTCTAGTATTTGTCTGGAAGCCATGAGGGATCGATTCACTAGATCAATTATATCTAATTACTTTGACTCGGTTTAAAATTTAAGTATATTATTTGGGGAGACTTTAATTTAAATTGGTTATGGAACCCTAATAAGCCAATAGATACTTCACTAGACAGAATCAGATTTGTTTGAAATGCAAACATTATCTTAGTCAGTGCAGGCGGATAGATTAGATGAACCCCATGAGACCTTCTTCAACCTGACCGTCCACGAAATCATTATGTTCCACTTTATACAATGGATTTTGTGAATAGACCAAGAAGGATAGAATATATTTTCTGTAGTTTTATTTGTCTAGGGAAATTCTCAGCAGATGCAGCTCCTGCTTTCTGGCCAGTTTTCCAGCTGTATGGACTGAAGTTTTTGGTTCAAGTGACTTGCACAAGATCTCACAGAAAGTCTGTGTTTCAAGGCATGATCTTGCGAAGTGCCAAATAACTTGGAAGAAGTGTTTGTGCCCTGAACTCCCGGTGATATTGATGGGAGTTGAGGTTGCTCAGAATATCACAGGACTGAATTTATTGGCAATCCTGCACCCACTGTGGGCACAGACCAGATGAACTTGTTGATGTCTTTCCACTTCTTATTTCTGTCAGTCTCTAAAATGTGGTTCCTACAGTTTAATAAAACTTTTATATGGTCCATTTTTTAATACTGGGCAAACTTAATTTGGAAAAGTGACAATAAACCTGTTGGGAAACTACACAAGTGAATAACTGAAACAGTTATTTGGAAACAAAAGACCATGTCTAATTTTATCAAATACCTAAATGTCAGGGGGGTTATACCTCTTATTTTTTGTAACTACAAACAATTTCCCTATCGTTTCACTCAGTACTTAAGTCCATCTAAATTACGTTGCTATTATTTAGTGCTATTCTGTTTTACCAGAGCAATTAAATAGAAAAAGAACCTAATCAAATTCAGAATGGTTCATATGAAGTCCATCTGTTAAATCAAAGGGGGGCTGAAGTTACAAGTTTCAAACTCAAGACAAGATTAAACAGATTTATAGCAGGTTTCAAGCTAGTAATAAGGATGGATTGCTTTTACTCTAGTTAATTGGTTTAGATACAGTAGGTAGAATTATGAACAGATGTATCCTTAAGCTTTGAATATCACACTGATGCTTGGATTAGCACTGTTGGTATTAAGCCATACATTCTTTTTTAGATCTATATGATAGCTAAATATAGAGAAAACAAACAAAATCACAATAGTTGAACAGATATTCCACCCAATAATGCAGTGTGCTGTGTATCATGATTGTTAGTGCACTCTGCTCTACTAAATTAAAACTTAATAGATTAGATGTCTTGTTTAAGCCTGGTTATGAAAGATTAATCCTTACTTTGTATAGCTGGGTTGGCTCTTTAGAGGCAAAAGACATATTCACAGAGGTCTCCTTTATAAAAGAATTGTCTGCGGTCTACCAACTCTATGTCTGTCACTGTGTTTAAGAAATCTGTCAGTACATACAATCTGAGATAAATCAAACGAAAATCTGAAGAAAAAAAAAAGGGGTTGGGGGATTTTTTGTTTTGTTTATTACAGATGCTCTTACACAGAGAATTATCTCCCATGAGAGGGAAGAATGTTTCACAATATTGTTTCATGGAAAAGGGTGGTTTGAACATTTACAAATGGCATCAATTGCTGTGAGAGAGAATTCTGGTACCTGTTCGAAGGCATATTGAAATCTATCCTACAGTAACTTGTGGAGCTCCCAGAAATCCTTGAGATCGGAATTTGTATCAGAATGTCTCACCAGAAAAACTTCAGTTATGATCATTTTTGTGCTCTCTTTATTTATTAAGTGCCCAAAAGCATCATATTAATAGCCCTGATCCAGTGGGGCGCTCAGCACCTCACAGAACCAAGACCTCAGTGAACTGATTAAAAGCAAATTAGAAAAAAAAAAACATGCAAAAATACCTTTCTTGATAAAGCTGTTCCAGATTAACAGGTCTCCTAAAACAGGATACAACTGTCTAAACATCTGTTACCAGTGATTAGACAGAAAGAAGACATGATACCCAGAATTAATATGTTTCTTAGCTAGAAGATTTCTATTAATCCTGTTAGCCCTTTGCTATATTACTATAATACATTGAACCATCTCAGAGTCACGGATGATATTGTGTTGATTGCAGAAAATACTATCAAACGACAGAAAATGCGATGAGAACGCAACACAAAAAGCAGCCAAGTCGGACTGAAATTAACCGCTCCAAAACGAAATGTATGCGGTGTGATACCTTGCCAGAAGCCCAAATAACAATCAAGGGAGAACAAACAGAAGAAGTTGAGCAATATGTCTATTTGGGCCAAGAAATGAACATGCGCCACGATCAGGAAGGGGAACTCTCGCGAAGAAAGAAAGCAGGTTGGTGCGCATTCAGTTCTATCAAGGATGTTCTCCAAGGAAAAAAAATCAACAAGGCAACACGCACCAGCCTCTTCAACTTAACAGTACTGCCAGCAATGTTGTACAGCAGCGAAACATGGGCGCTGACGAAGACAGAGGAGCAGCAACTGTCTGTCACAGAGAGGGCGATGGAAAGAAGAATTCTGGGAATTTCAATCCTCGATCGAGTCCCCAATGAAGTGATCAGACAGCAGAGTGGAGTGCAGGACGTCGTTGTTGAGAGCAGGCATAGTAAAATGGGATGGACCGGACATACAGCGAGGCTCACTGACAATCGATGGACTGCAGCTGTCGACAAGTGGTACCCACGGGAACTGAAATGACCACTTGGCCGACCTCCAAAGAGATGGGAAGATTTTATCGTGAAAAGACATGGCCGCACATGGAGAAGGAAGGCCAGGATATGAGAAGAATGGAAGACGTGTTGTGATCGGCATAATCTATACAAGGGCTGAAGGACCGATCCATCAAGATGATCAAGGTGACATTGAACTATTAATCCTGCATATGCTAATGGGCATTTTCTCTTGTTAATATGCTTGAAAGGGGGACAGTCTCTATACAGAGTGGTCTGAACTTTCAGAAGATTAGTTTATACAAGGATAAAATCCTGGCTCTGCTGAAGTCCATGGAATTTTTCCAATTATAGGGCCAGGATTTAACCCCAACCTTTTGATTCCAAATATAGCAGGGTTGACTATATACTATAAAATACAGGGGAAAAATACTTAGCAAGTTTCAACACAATAAAACTCATAACATAAATACCTTATCAATGGCTTTTCCAACTCGGGAAACGCTGCTGTGAATGTCTTTATGATCTGAGGCCAATTTCTGAACTGTGTCTTTTATTCTTTTACAGCACTGTGTCATAACAAGGGAAATTGTCCCTGACAAGGCTCCATCTTGGTCTAGGCAGAAGACAAGAAAATTAATTACAAACTTTATTATAAACAAATGATAATGCTAAATCCTTCCCAAATAGGTGAAGATGATAAAAGGTGAAAATGGTACTGGAAGAGTGAAGAGCTCTGAAAAAACCAAAGTCAAAAGCCAATCTAGAAAATGTAGGCAAAGGAACATCAGCTAACCACAGTTTTTAAAAAAATAAAACCTATAGGATATGGGACAACTTCATTAAGATGCCAGTCCCGGTTTTGCTATGGCAGGTACAAATTCTCCTGAATGGAATAACAGTTTTTTAAATTGATGAATTCAAGGTTAATGATAAATAGGACTTTCTAGTGCCTTTCACCAAAGGATCTCAAAGCACTAACATTAAACCAAACTTCCTCACAGAATGTACTGGGGTATCATTTCTACCCACACTGTAGGATCAGCTTTCATTTGTGCAGTTCTTTGAGGATGTACTAATGCTAGGCATTACATTATTGCGTGCGTACACACACAGAGTCCAGGATTAGAACCTAAGAGCCCAATTCATTATTGCCCACACCTTATATAGCTATTTACACCAGTGCAAAGTGAGTGCCGAGTGCTACCGCTCTGATTTGGTAGCATATTGTATTCAAAACAAAGTGCAAAGCAATACAATTCGGGTCCTAAATCTTCTAACTCACAATCCCATGTCTAAATAATTAAACCAACAGGTCTCAAACACTGATTCCAAGAGCAGAGTTGGGCCATAGAGCACTTGCTGGTGGTCCACAAAGAGCTGGCTCGTCACATTGTGCTGGATTTCCTCATTTCCAGTTACTAAATCACATGTGACAGCTAAAAATACATTGTTCCTTTCCAGATATTCCATTGCATCAGTTTCAATAGTTGCCACAGGAATGTTATGGGATCACCAGTGGGAGGGGAGGAGGCACACTATGTATAAAATAATAAATATGAAAATGTCTGAGAACCCCTAAACTTAATCCCAGTATCTCCCAGGCAACTCACACTGTCTATGCCTCAGTTTTCCTATGGGTTAAATAGTCACAGTTGGAGAAATGGACTTTTTCTCTTCAGTGTTCTGCTTCAGTCCCACTTTCAGATCCCAGATTCAGGAATACTTTCTCCTCCAGTCTTGTTTCAGAACCTATTGCTGATGAGAGGATTTTTCTCATCACTGCTTCCGCCCAGATCGTTCTACGAGTTACATCGTTCAATCAGGCACACACTCAAGTCTGTGTTAAAATATCCTTCAGGTAGTGTACACAGTGATGGTTGAAGTAAACAACTAGTCCAAGAATGGTTTTCTTAACAGCCCTAGCTATAAATCCTTCCCATGAGAAATATTTAAAAGGATGAGATCCTAATAGTTCCACAACATTTAATAAAACGAGGTTCAAAAAGCAACCCCTAATCTTAATCGCTATTCTTTTCTCATTCTGTGTCTTGAATTACTGTTGGTTGGAGCAGTGTATTGCACAGTCAGTTTCTCTTCTGATATTTCAGGCATTACAACATGTGTAATAAACTGCCATCACAGGAGTTGCAAGTGTGGGGAGAGGAGAAACAAAATGTAACTACCATAATGTATAGCCCCTAACTTCATGCCTTACATTCTCTTACAAGTTGTGTGAAGGAAATCAAAGAAGTCTCACAACTGAAGAAGTGTAGCTGCAATCAGAGGGACTAGGTACAAACTTACAGCTCCTTATTCCACACGCCTGCTTTGAGGTACCTCAACCATATCTGCCTATTTTACTGACAAAGCAATATTTTTCTGCCATGAGCACCACAGAGCCAATACAGCTCCAAAAAAGCAAGCCCCCATTCTGTCTCATGAATTACCAAGATTGCGTGCTAAGTTCTAGTTGCAGAATCTTTACTAACAGCAATGTTTAAGGTTGCATGTTTGCTGCAGCCATAACAATCACGTTTCTCCTTTAGGTGCTCTTCATAAAGCCATGGTCTTTGTCACCAAGGCAAAGAACTACTAATACTCCATAGTCTTCCTAATAAACGAATATGAAGTAACAGCAGGGAGCCAGTCTCCTCTACGAAATGTTACATATTTGGCTCTGTGCACACAAAGCAGGGAGCATGTTTATTGGAATGGATTTGAACTATTAGATAAATCTTATTGTTTTAATAGCTGTTATTGTAAAGTAAGGGATATCTGACTTTTCAGTAAAATATTGTATGTCATGACTTAAAAAAACCAACCCCTATCTGGCATAAAATCATGACTTTTGCCATGACAAACCACCAGCCTTATTTCAGAGTAGCAGCCGTGTTAGTCTGTATCCGCAAAAAGAAGAACAGGAGTACTTGTGGCACCTTAGAGACTAACAAATTTATTAGAGCATAAGCTTTCGTGGACTACAGCCCACTTCTTCGGATGCATATAGAATGGAACATATATTGAGGAGATATATATACACACATACAGAGAGCATAAACAGGTGGGAGTTGTCTTACCAACTCTGAGAGGCCAATTAATTAAGAGAAAAAGAAAAAAGAAAAAAACTTTTGAAGTGATAATCAAGATAGCCCAGTACAGTTTGATAAGAAGTGTGAGCATACTTACAAGGGGAGATAGAATCAATGTTTGTAATGGCTCAGCCATTCCCAGAGGCAGAAAGAAATCATTCCACTCATCAATATTTCCTTATCAACATTCACTAAGATCAGACCTGATGGCTAGAATAGTCCATTCTGGCCTTAAAATTTATTAATCTGAAATTAAAAGGATGATGTCAACTTGAAAGCTGCTCAATTTTTTTTTTTTAAAGTTAAAGTAGTTTCAGGTATTATGCTACACCTGTCCACCGATTTCTCTCCCCCACCAATTATTGTAGTTTCACAATTTCCCTAATTAAAAAAAAATCCCTCTTCTGCTGTGTGAAAAAACCCACACAACAAGTGGAAACTGATTAGAGAGAAACAAAGACAATCTCGACACAGAAAAGGCTGTCAACCGCACAAAGGAAAGACAGAAGAAAAAAAATTTTTCCCCTCTCAAATCTTTCAGTTACAGTAACACCTGAGATAACTTGAAACAAATAATGGGTTTAAAAAAAAATTTCAGACAGAAATTGGTGTCCTTTTAATAATGCAATGTTCATGGACAGCAACAGTCTGACACTGTTATCACATCATCATGTGTGTATAATTATGATTTGGGATACGAGAATACACACATTACTGATCATGCACCATGACAGAGAGAGAAAGTCAAAATCAAGTTTTCTACCAATACATTCATACCACACAAACAGAACTGGCATAGTTATTGCAACTATTGTAGTATGCTGCAATACACTGTGGGACAGTGGTTCTCAACCAAGAGGTACGCATACTCATGGGGGGTACATCAATTTATCTACATATTTACCTCGTTTTACACCCAGTACTAGCGAAGCCAGTACCAGGATGGATAAAAATCAATTATTTAAAAAAAAAATCAGATTTTTTAAAATTTAAATCGGATTTTTTTGAAAAAATGCTTTTGGAGGGGAAAAACCTATCTAAAGATAGTTTTAATTAAGATACATTATAGCTCAAAGATATCTCCTCATGGAATAGGGATTATAAATTCTAATTCTATAGTATGAGACAATATATTCATGTAATGTTTAAGAAAAGTTTTGTAAATGAGTTCCAATAGTTCATGGATTAGGGATCCAATTTTATGGCTTCCACAGGCTTCTGTATAGATTATTTAGGTTAATCTTTCTATCTACCCAATGGGACTCGGTGCTCAGTCTAGAAGATACCATCTGAGTAACCAGTAAGGTAATAAAGAAGCTGTTTTATGCTGGTTTGGTGAATCTAAGTATTGGAATATCCACCAGCTTTATGGAGATTGTCTGCCCCATTCTTTGCAGTTCACCCTAATTGAGTGACCACAGCTGGCTCCCCACTAGGACCCGGGTCACACACTTGATTAACTTACTTTAATCAATGCTTAGTTGCTTAATTTTGCAGTTCTCAAACTGTGGATTTGTGTCTCCAGAGGTAACATGCTTGTTAACAGGAAAAATGTTTTTAAATAAATAAATAATATATAGAGGTGAGACATAACAGACTTCAACTCTATTGTCCCTCTGCAAATTTGTGTTCACAGAGTCAATCCCTTACCTCTCTCTAAAAGTGCAAACCTTCAAAAAGTTCAATGAATAGAAGATTGTTGGGGGCAGAATAGACCTGGACGAGGAGAAGAAGTCTGGAGATAAATGTGAGAAAGGAGGGACATATGCTTGTTTTGTTAAAATATTATATGTTTGCTGTTGAAGAAAAAATCCAGACTACTTAACGTTGTTGTTTTAGTTAAATAAAACAATTTAAATGTCTGCCTGGTGATGTTCTCCTCCTAATACAGCATTGCAAGAAAATCCTCCAAATATTAATGATTAACCTGTTGAATTGGAAATAGTTCACCTCCCAATGACTTCATAAATATCTGCTTCAATTACCTTTGGTAAATGAAATAACCAAACAATCATTCATTTTCTGATATAGCTGTAAAACTAATCTGAAAAGTTTTCAAAATAAATCACTGTTTAAAAATGTATAGTGTGTACCTTCTAAAAATGAAACCTACATCTATCTCTGAGTTGTGAAGAATATGTATTACGGTTATAACAACCAACAAGAATGCACTTTTATGTAGAAAACCATGATTAAATCAAGTCTCCCTGACTAGTGATTTAAATCAATTTGATTTAAATCAAATCCACCCTGGACTCAGTACAAACTAAAATTTCATACAATAACTTGTTTATACTGCTGTATATAGTATACATTGAAATGTAGGTACAATATTTATATTCCAATTGATTATAATTATATGGTAAAAAATGAGACAGTAAGCAATAAGATAAATTACTAACAACAAGAACAAAGCTTGAACACCTTGTTCTATTTTTAAAAAGTTATAAATCACTAGTGAAAATTAAATTGGAAATTTTGCTATTCAAAAAGGTAGCTTTATAACGTCCCCAAACTGTCTGAAGCTGCACAGTAAACACTCCTTACTTTATTTCAGAGTGTTTACTAAGCAATGGCAATATTCACATTCACATTGCTCATTCATTAGGTACCAACGACATACATGGCCCTTTACAAGATATGAAAAAAGATAGCACCAGCCTTGCTAAAGGTCTAGAAAAGAAGCACAGCGGGGACACAGTCACAAGAGAGTAAAGGCATACAAGAGTGTTTTGGTTTTTTTAACAGATAAGAGGCTTGGATCCCGCAAATATCCTGATCTTTCCGGCTAAGCAGAACTCCACTGAGGTCAATGAGACCCTCTGCAAGCAGAAGGATCATACCAAACAACTCTCCTTGCAGGATAAAAGTCTCAATTTTTAAGATGTATATTTTATTGACTGTCTTTAACATATCATTATTGTCGGTGTGTTTCAAGGTACTGGAGCGCTTGGTCCTACAGCTCATATTACCCGACGTGGAGAGAATTTTGAGCCCTGACCAAGCCGGCTTTCGCCGAGGCCATAGCAAATGCGACCAAGTACTCGCACTGACCACATTTGTTGAAAATGGCTTCCAGAGAAACCTGAAAACGGCCGCTGTTTTCATCAATCTAACAGCGGTGTACAATATGGTATGGCACACTGGCCTGCTCATGAAGGTATCACGGGTCCTGCTACCTTGGGTCATAGGCGTCGTTGAACTGTTCCTCCGTGATAGGCAATTCAGAGTCCATATGGGGGAGAAGACGAGTGCTTGGAGATGACAGAACAATGGGTTACCCCA
This sequence comes from Chrysemys picta bellii, assembly GCF_011386835.1. Taxonomy (NCBI): domain Eukaryota; kingdom Metazoa; phylum Chordata; order Testudines; family Emydidae; genus Chrysemys; species Chrysemys picta. The sequence continues at coordinate 129,552,449 of NC_088795.1, read as the reverse complement.
GGGCTCTGTGCTTTCTCCAACCCTGTTCAACCTTTACATCAACGACCTGCCAACAACAGAGTCACAAAAGTTCATTTACGCAGACGACATCTGTTTCGGTACCCAGGCCCGGACATTTCACGAGCTTGATGCCACCTTAAACTGGGACATGATAAAGTTAGCTGACTACTGTAAGACTTGGCACCTCCAGCCAAGCATCATAAAAACAGTCTCCACTTTGTTCCATCCTCATCAAACCAGCACAACCTGACAACTGAATGTTTATCTGAATGGTCAGAAGGTGAACCACGAAGTAGAACCGTTCTATCTAGGTGTGACCTTAGACCACACACTGAGTTACCATGCCCACCTGAAGAAGACAGCAGCTAAAGTTAAGAGGCGCAACAATCTTCTTAGCAAATTGTCAGGTTCATCATGGGGTGCTTGTGCTCCAACTTTGCGGACGTCAGCCCTTGCCACCTCGAATTCGGTGGCAGAGTGCTGCACACTAGTTTGGAGTCGATCGTCACACACCAAACTGCTGGATACGCAGTTCCATGTTGCCATGCGTATCATCTCTGCCACCACGCGTCCGACTCCACTCCCATGGCTCCTAGTTCTGAGCAATAATGCTCTTCCTCATATCAGACGAGAGGTTGCCACTGGCCGGTTACTGGAGAAAGTACGCACCAACTGAAGCCTGCCACTGCACAACCACCTTTTTAAACCACCAGCTGCACGTCTGCCATCACGTCGCCCATTATGGTCTCATCTGCCACGCCAGGATGTTAGGGCGGTAACACTCTGGCGAGAGGAATGGATATCTGTTATAATCCCCAACCAGTCCCTCGTCGCCGACCCCACAATTTGCCAGCCTGGTTTTGACCTGCCCCGGCACCAATGGTTGAATAGGTTCCGGACCGGGCACGGTCTCTGTGCAGCCAACCAATATCACTGGGGCCTTCGTGACAGCCCTTTGTGCAGCTGCGGCACAACACAGCCGATGACGCACACTGTTGATGAATGCCTGCTGACTAGGTTCAGCGGTGGCCTAGAAGAACGGCATCACGCCACTGAAGATGCCATCGCTTGGCTAGACGACTATGCACACGCTAAATAATAAATAAACATACAAAGTGCTGGCCACTTAGTCAAACCGTTTTGTACGACAAAAAATTTCTTTGAATTGTGGACCAATAAAGGAGGGTGCAGAAGGAACAGATTTAATTTAATTTTTACCTGCCTGGACAACTTGAAAAAAAAGGTATGAGAGACTATTTAAAACGTGCTTCCAAAGAGGAAGATTCTCTAAAGAAATAATTTCTGGTAGATAATGCCACTAGGAATTTCTGATCCACCAACCCTTGAAAAAATATGCAGCTGGAACAAGTTTTGGCAGAGGATTAACAGCTGTTCAAGAACTTCTCACAGAATGAAGACTCTACTGCCTATATTGGACTGGACTTCTACAAATACCTAAATTGTAAGATCATCAGAACAGGGCCCGACTCTATAGTCTCTCTGTAAACTGCCATATATAAATAACAGCCCTGATCCTGCCAACATCTAACTTTACTCACATGAGTAATCCCCCGGACATCAAGGCAAGTAAAGTTATGCAGCTGCATTTGCACAGGACTAGAACAAACAAATACGACTCTTGGAACTAAACAAAAGTGGATTCTCGAGCACAGCAACAGTAAATACAGGACTGGGAGCCAGGAACGCTCAGATTCTAATCCCATATCTATCACTCACTTCCTCTATGGAACTGGGTAAATCACATGATTTGTCTCACCACTGCCTCCCATTACATGTATAAATACTGAGTTACTTACCTCTCAGGGATTTTGCAAGGTTTACATGGTTCATGTTTATAAAAGCTGCTATGGTGTATGACACTCTGAAAGTGCTAAATATTATTTGCAAATATAATACTTAGGGGGCTATGTTTATCTTCATCTGAAGCCCCATTAAATCTAGCCCAGAAAATCCAATAAACCTGTTGTTTATGTCAGCCAGCCTGGCTTTTATGACTGCTCTTTCAATAGCAGTGACTAATCCCATTATTACTCAATGCAAAGGAATAAAGATATAAACATATTGACCAATATAAAGATGACACAGCAGAATCTCCTAGCCAGGAATAAATGTTTCTATTCATTAAAGAATAAGTAGGCGTACCCAAAATCGACCAATGCCTGTCCCAACTCAACACCCCACAACCAGAAGTGCTAATGTCCTCCAGCACCCAAATAAGGCTCTGTTTATGCTATGGTTAGAACCACGGTAGCAACAAAGGTGTTTAAGTTCAGAGGGTAGCAGAGATCTGCAGAGTTTCCCTGAATGAGCATGAAGAAGGATTGTTTCTTTCTTTTAACTGGTCAGGGAAACAGAAAAATGCCCCTGTCCTTGCAGTATGCAGAAGTTGGTCTAATAAAAGATATTACCCCTGTCCTAGCACGCAGGTCAGGAAAACCCTGCTAGAACCCCAAACTACTACTAGCAACAATGGTGCTCAAACGCTCTTGTCTGCATGTTGTTAACTATAAGGTGTGGACGGGATCTAAATTTAAACATGGTTGTAACCTCTTCACTAAACTGATGTGACTCACGTTTCCCCCCACAAGGGCATTTAATACCATCTCAGAAACCGTAAACAAAGGCTTGTTTCCCTTTACGAAAACTGCATAAGCATGGGAAAGGAAGAAAAGGAATGAAGGAAGTTTGTCTAAAAACAGTTTCCTTTAACTTTTACATGTTTTGACTGGCTGGGAATTTTCCCCCTTTTACACGCTGCTTATGAAATCGCTATTTCATTTTCCTTGAGTGCTTAAAAATCACAGCATCTGAAAAAGCCATGGGCCCTTTCAAAGTGGCAGGGACAGGCTGGGGGTGATGAGGCCAGGAAGTGGGGGGGAGGAGGAGGGAGACACCGCAGCCCCGGGGAGTTGTTCCAAACGGGGAAGGGGCGATGGTGGTAGTAGTGGTGGTGGTGAAGGGGGCCGCTGGGGCCGGGGAAAGGGGGCACAAGGAGAAGCCAGACCGGGACATTTGGGAGGTGGAGGGGGGAGAAGCCTCCGGGTCTCTGGGGGGTGGGGGGCTCCTGCGGACACAGAGAAAGTGGACCCCCAGGGTTTCTTACAGTTACGGCTGGGGAAGGGGTCCGAAGAGAACCGAGATCGGGGGGTCGTTCGGGCGAGTGGCCGAGAAGCCGGGATCGGGAGGGGGGGCAGATGGGGGACGGGGGACGCTCGGACAGGATTTAGGGGCCGAAGAGAACCGGGATCGGGGGAGCCAGGGGAGTGCTGAGAAGAACCGGGATCGGGGGGGGGGGGAAGCCTGGGAGAACCGGGACTGGGGGAGGGGGTCTAGGAGAACCGGGATCGGGGGGGGGGGGAGCCTGGGAGAACCGGGACTGGGGGGGGGGGTCTAGGAGAACCGGGATCGGGGGGGGGGGCTCTCTGGCGGGGCTGAGGGGTAGCTCCCCCCGCCCCGGGCCCGGCGCGCCGCACGTACTCTCGCTCTGCAGGATCTCGCGGCGCAGCCCCCCCGCGTACTGGATCAGCTCCTCCAGGCTCCGCTCGCAGAGCTGCCCGTAGCCCGAGAACTTCTGCAGCACCTTCTCCAGCTCCCGCTCCACCGTCACACACTGATCCATAGCGAGCGCGGCGGGGCTCCCCGCTCCCTCGGGCCGGGTCTCCCTGCTGCCGCCGGGCTCCCCGCCGCTCGCCGGGCGGAATTTTGTTTAGAACTTCTACCGGAGGCTCGCTGAGCAGTGTTATTGTGCAGGCAACGCAAAGGCAGCCAGGGTCCTCAGCGGCAGCGGGCTCACTCGCTGCGCAGGCACTGTACTAGGCACCCGAGGTCCTCAGGCAATTATTGTTCAGGCTGCATGGTAGACAGTTGGGGTCCTGAGAAAAGCTCTATTTAAAGCAGCTGGAAGGGCGCTGAGGGTCGTCGGTGGCGTTGTTACTCTGGGAATCAGGAATGATCGTTCGGATCCTTGCTCAGTGCGTGTGCTGTGGTTGTACAGGCGGTTGGAGTCCTCGGTGGAATTATTATTCAGGCACCGCCAAGGGCACCTTGGGTCTTAGACGGCGGCTTGGTAGATAGACGGGGTCCTTGCCTGCGTTGTTTTTCAGGCAGCCCCATAGACAGCAGGGCTGGGGGGCTTTGCTACCGCTACTGTTCAGGCCGCCGCCGCTGGCGGAGATGCTGCGAGCGCGCGCTGCTGTCGCGCCTGTCCCCGGGATGGGGGTGGGGCTCGGGGGTGGTGGCAGGAGCCGGCTGGCTGCCTGTAATGGGCAAAGAGGCGATTCGCAGGGAGCAGGCTGGTGGCTTGGGGGAAGACAGGTGGGGGCTGCGCCCTGGGGCGTCTCCTGTCCCTAGGTAGGCAACGGGCTTGCTTCAGCCAGCGTCAGGTGTGGGAGCTCGCAAGGGAGAGGCGGTGAGGTACAGGGGGGTTACGTGCTGTATCTGTAGCTATAAATGCTCAGGTGCGCTTTTGAGGGGGCGATTTACGCAGCTCTGCCTCCAGCTACACACACGTGGCTGTCAAGGCAATAGTTGCCCCTGAGGAAACTGCACAGGCGGTGATCCTGCACGAGGGGGTAATGCGGTGTCAGTGGCCTAAGGTGATACCTGTGGGGCAGTACTGGCTGTAGGGAGAAGGCTTAGGGTTTGGGGGGCGAGGGGGTGTTGATTGTGCTTGCTGTTTCCTGGGTTTTGTAACTTGCCCGTGGCCTTTTTCCAGGAGAAGTGGGCACTTTAGATTTCTACGTGGACTGGCTCAGGAAAAGGCATTTGAGGGGTCCTAGAGCTACGACTTCACCCAGGATTCTGCCCAAATTGAAGCATCTTGTCTTGAAAACGAATGGAAGATAATACATGTTTAAAGTATCTTCATCTCCATCACTTTGCTTCTGTATCTAATCTTACCACCTGCTTTGTCTCTTCAAGCTTTAAAAGATCTTATTTCCATATCTGCAACATCCTCCCAAGGATGTGAATAGATCATTTCATCTTATTGCTGTTAGCTCCATGGATCTGCATATGGTTCAGTGCTCAGAGCTTTTTCAAACAACAGTGGCCTGGAATAAGAGCAGGATTTTGGTAACTTTTACTGTTGCTATTCAGAATCCGATCCCATATGTAGCAGTGGAACTGACAAGAACTATGTCACTTTAACCCTGCTACTTGGAAAAATCCTGAGTGGCAGCAAAAGAAACTACTGGAGAGGGAAATTCAGAGTATGAAGGAAGGTGGAGGATAGACTAGTAGAACAACTTTAAGGTTAGGGGCTGGTAGAGAGAATGCTCCTTCTTTTGCAGGGGGAATATATGGGGACGGGGCTTCAAAACTGTCAGACACCTACTAGCAAGCAGCTGACATAAAAGACGGAGCCCTTGAGTAGGGTAAAGGGACAACACCATGGTAGGCAGCAAGTTGGGAAGGGTAGTTGGCTTTTCACTAGGTCATTAAGTTGGTCAGTGAGCTTCCTCCTGTCTTTTTATTTTGGACTCTGTCTACTGAGTTTAATCTTTTGACTAGTTGGTATCTGGTAAATTTTTCAAACCCTGCTTTAAAACTTCATCCCATTTCTTTAACATCACTTACTCGGTATTCACTGTATTTCCCACTTTTCTGATGGGGAAACTGAGGCACTAATATCATAATCAAGCTCTCTCTTCTGTGGCACTGTAACTAAATCTTATGGCAGGAATCACAAATTATGCTTCAGTATTAATTTACTCTATAATCATGGAATACTCTTCATTCCTATGGCTAACTGAATGTAAACTTAATGATTATTTTCAATTATGGTTTTTTTTAAATGCACTGTCAAGGTTGTCCATCTTCCTGGGCTTCTGCTGTACTAAAGTACATGCAAATTGCTTCACGTGAATCTTTTTCTTATGTTTATTTTCTGTAGTGAATTATAAATTGAATAAGTCAGCACTGGTGCAGTGACAACATATTAACTATTTTGTAGTAATAAAGAGAATTTTTTAAGAGCTACTTAACTTATTCTGCTCCTGGTAATGCTGGTTGGGCCTCAACTCACGTACAATGAATGTTCAGGATATTGACTACTAAAACTTTGGAGGAGAAAAGAACAAGAAAGGTACAGTAAATAGAACAAGACCAGTAGGAATACTGCATTGTTGAAGTTAGGAATTTTGCCCCAGTTCACATTGCAGTGATCTAGTTAATATTTGCTGATACACACATCTATATATCCACTTCCATATTTACTCAACAAATCTACCTTGAGTGTAGCCACCTGTAATTCTTCCTGTTAAGTTGGCCTCTTATTCCTCTGTATGCAGTTACCAAACAGTTTCATAGCTATGAGTCAGTAAACCCAGTTTAACTCGAGTGCCCACCCTGAAAATATGCACTATTAGAAAATGCTACATATTGTCCCATTATTTGTGTCACTGGGGCACTTAGAGACTCATGTCAAGATTAGGATCATCGTACTGGCATTTTACAGATCTGTAGTGATAGGCAGTCTCTGCCCTGAAGATATGATGATCTAAATATCTAAGTATATTTTGGACAGTGCATCCTTATGTAGATGACTGGCTCCCAGGCATGAGGGGCCAGAGTTGAGATGTTTCTGGAGCCTTATCTCTATATATCCTGACTTTCACACATGCTTGTCTTTTAATAACTGTGGTCTAATAATGACATGATGTATCCAAGGCTTTAAAATCATGCTTTAATTATGTCGATGACAGTGTAACTGAATCCTCTGACAATTCAATGTATAGAGCAGACAGGATCGTGAAAGATGTTTCTTAAGGGTTAGTTTCAGAATGTCACAAATTGTGATATATCAAAGTGCTTGCTGGAATTTGTGTTGATTTGTGACTATTAAAACTGCCAATAAGACAATTCAATGATATCTTGCCTTTGCACAATATAGATTATGCTATTGAAATTTCATTTAAAAGGATACTGTTAACTGGGGTGGTTTAAAACATTTTTTTTTTTTTAATTTTCATTGTGTATATAGTTGCATCTTAAAGGCTTGAAAATACTACTTTCCCTGTCATTTAGCAAAGTTTTGGGTTTATTTATCCCGTTTCTCAATGAACTTTAACCAAAATATAGTTAATCTAAACCATGAATTCTTGTTTTTAGTTCCAAACTACCAGCGGGTGGGGAGTGAAGGCAATTCTGATTATTTGTCAATGGACAGTTGAGACTTCAAATTTGGCTGTCTGACAAAACATGATTGTCCCAGTTTTCAGGCTTCTGTCTTGTTCTTTCAGGTATATAACAATGAAAGATTGTTGCTGCTGTTACTGTCTAAACGTGTTTCTCCATAATTCATTTTTGTACCTAAATCAGAGCTTTATAAGTAATAGAGTACTCTCTTCACACTCACAGTACTTGCTTTTTTGAGTACAGGATGAGTTTTCTGACCATTCACAAGTAATTCTGCTAAATAGGTTGTTAGAATTAATTTTAAAATGGGCCCTTTAAAAATGCCAGTACATGTCTCGCCTTTCTGTGGTCCAAACACTCTTAACAATTGAATTAGGGACTTTTCAAACTTTTCATATAGTTAACTCATTGAATACATGTGTGGGCTACATTTGGGGAAAAAAATAGGTTGTAATTCAGCAAAGTTGATGATTGTATCTAGCCTATAATCAATATAAGTAGGTCCAAGATAGGTTGGGGAGAAAATGAGGGGTGGGGGAAGAGGGCTGTGTTCGACTAAGGCCTTGTCTACACTACAACGTTTTGTCTGCAAAAGTTATGCTGTTTTAACTAGCACCACTGTTGCATGTACACACTAGCTCCTTGTGTCGGCGGAGTGCATCCACGCTAACAGCTCTTGCATCGACACAGCTATCACAGATCACTGCTCTGTTCCCGGCTGTGCAACTAGCTGCAGGATGCTTTGGGAAGAGTTTGCAATGCCTGATGGGGCAGGTACTGCATCATATGATGGTTTCTCAATCCCATTGTTCCTGGGCTTTCTAGTAGATTGTCAGCTGCTTTTTCAACTGAAGTGTGTGGAGGGGAGGAAGAGGAGAGTGGTGTCTGGGGTGGGGGAGACAACAGGCTGACTGACCTATCCTGGGGAAGGGACACACACACACCCCACATCAGCCCCCAGCTCTGCTTGGCCCAGCAGTCTCTCCTGAAGCAGCCCACTCTGCCTGCCTATGGTTCTAAGATTCCCTCCAAGTTCTCCCTCAGCTGCTGTGAGCGGCCTTCTGAGCAGCTCTGTGAGCTCTCCCTCCTGAAGAATATGGGCTTACCTACATTTTTTTAGTGCTCTAACTTGCTGGCTCAGGGGTGTGAAAAATCACCCCCTTGAGTGCAGCAAGTCTGAGTGTTTTAAAGCGCTAGTGTAGCCAGGCTCCGAGCCACGCTCGGAGCTAATCCTGTTGTGGAGGTGGATTACTGGGAGCGCTCTCGCTCGCACGTGACTACACTCGCACTTCAAAGCACTGCCACGGGAGCGTTCCCACGGCAGCACTTTGAAGTTTCCCGTGTAGACATACCCTCTGTCAAAGCAGCACAGCAGTCCTGTACCTGCAGCAGCTGTCTGCCTGCTGCTGTGTTCTTAGTGCAGGGCAGAAAAGGCGCATTCCACATTAATGATTTGCTCTTTGTTCCCCAAAGGGTGCAGCATGCTCAGCTGTTAGATACTTCCTGGATCTTTGAGAGGGGAGGGGGCGCATGCCTGCGGGGCAGCAGAGATCAAAACAGTGAGCAGAGCGGTCATGGCAGGCACTGTGGAATACTGGTCCTGTTGGGATCCAGGAAGTGGGTGGGTGCGCCCACTGCTAAAGGACCTCCCCCCCCCGCCTAGGGGGAGGATCCACAGGTCTGCGGTTCCAAATAATTGCGGGGGACAACTAAGGAGATAACAGGAACGGGAGTGAGGTCACAGGGCTAAACTAAGGGAACCTGACGGGGACACTGAGCAGAGAACCCCAGACAGCGCCCACTGCTCCTCGAAGGTGTCAAGGGAGCCAGTGGACACCGCCCAGAGGAACTCTGCCCGGATGGGTGAACGGACTGAGGAGCGGAAATAGGCCCCACAGTCGCAGGAAACCGCGTCGGCCAACCTCCTCTCCCTGGTTTTGTAGATGGCCATTTTGGCCAGGGCTAGGAGGAGGTTGACAGAGGTCCTGCGACTTTGTGGGGCTACGGATAGGGAGTGAGTAGATGAACAGGTGAGGGGAAAAGTGCAACCAAAAATTTAATAATATATCCCAGAGGAGACGGAATAGGGTGGGAGCCAGTTATGTCAACAAAACAAACCGCAGTGTCTACGCTGATGCTTTGTTGCTTTAACTTTGCTGCAAAAAGCTCTATGCTTCTTGTCGGGGTGGTCTTATTTTGTCAGCAAAACAAGCTTTGTAGTGTGTACACCTCCCTTCTTTTGTCAGCAAAAGGCAGCTTTTGCCGATAAAACTTTGTAGTATAGACAAGGCCTAACACAATGTGATGGGGGATACAGCCTAGTCTCTGTCTGCTGATATCTCTCTACTTCAAGGGCTCCTCCTGCTTCAGTTCACCTAACTGGGTCACCTAGGTGCAAAATGGAGTTGAGGCAGAAGTGTTGTGGGGAGCCTTTCAACTACTGAGGCTAAGCCAGATCCCAGCCAGATTCACAGGCCCCTCTTCCACTAACCCTCTTTCTCTACAGAGAAACATTGGTAGTCTCCACTTCTTTGCAGTGAAAGTTTAATTCAGTTACCTTGCTGCCTAGTCTATCTCTGGGCTTTGATAGAAAATCAAATTTAAAAAAGTAGTGATGTCTGTTTCCTTACTATTAGGACAGTCATATTCCAGAGTTTCATATTTTGGTTTATTGGCCAAAATATCAGCATGTGACTATATATGAAAAGCCAGAAAGTTGAACTATAAGCCTAAAGAAACTATTTTAACCAAAAAACACAATCAATGCGCGGGGGGGAGTTGGGAATTAACTTTGAGGCTGTTGGCAAAGGTAATGCTGTTCTGCTTCACTTAGTCCATTGACAATAGGAAAATGCCATATTAGAGACACGCTTTGTCTATGTGCACCTACCACACCTCCCTTAATTGACATTAAACAGTTTTGCTGTGTGCTTTCCAAATTGATGAGGAGCTGGACAGCCCGTACCCTGCAAAGCATACTCCCTAAAACCACACAAGCAGTTAGGGATACAACATATGAGCAAAGTGTTCATATGGTAATAAGTCCACTGCTTATTAAAATCCTAAACAAACTTGTAACTAAAATTAAACATGGTAGGCTCCTCTCTCTTGCTTTCCTCCCACCCATCCATCCACATATGTCTGAGCTGCTCACTTTAGATAAATAGATTAATTAGTCAGCTAGGTTCTTGTAAGTGTCTCAGAAGAAGTATGTCTTTAAGAGAGATTTAAAGGAGAAGAGGGTTGTGGCTTTGCAGACCAGTTGTAGCATGGGTACAAAGAATCTGTTAGGGGCCTGACGTCAGATGAGGTTGAACATGCTTTTTATAATGCTGTTAACATTTTGGTCCTATCTACGCTAGTAGCCAAACCATTTTCTGCATGGGCAGGGGTGTGTGGTGGCTGGTCCTGTTAGTGGTCATTACAGCAGTGAGTCATTTTCTCATTATTTAGATGGATCCTTAGTGCATGGAAGATTTGACAGAGAGACCCACAAGTTATGCCTCACATTTGTCAGCTTGATAAAGTTTTGTAAACTGTGACATGTTATGAAGAAATGCAAGAGCATTACAACCCCTCCCTCTCATAGACTAACGTTAAAGTACCAACTGATCCCTGGATACATTCTGTTCAAGCTGGTCTTCCCCCATGTGGCTCAGTATTTAGCCAAACTATCTCATGAAATCAGTTTGTCCTTAATTGTCCAGTATTAGAGCTGTGTGGTTCACCCTTCAAATCTTTACTCTTGACTACCCCCTCACAAATGTACATAGTAAGAATAAAAGACTATAACTTTCAATATAGGGAGCAAAGTTGACAAAGCCAAAAGGCTCAGCTTGTGACCAGCTACCACTAAAATCAATTAATCTTGCCACTCTTGACTACCCGAACTCTACTCAGCAAGTACATTGAGGATAAGAGTAGCCATGTTCAAATTTGGGGAATGGTATCTATGGTGTTCTCATTGAAGAGGCCCTGGCTGTGAACTAACTTGCACCAGAAATTAGGTTGAGCTTGTGTCCTGAGACAGCTGCTACTAGACTTATTTTTCTGTAGGCCCTGCTATTATTATTTAAGGAGCCTTAGACCTTGTCTACATTACACAGTTTTGTCGACAAAAGTCAGCTTTCATCGACAAAACAGTGGCGGTGTACACACTCCAATGCTCCTTCTGCCAACAAAACTCTCCTTTTGGCAAAATAAAACCACCTTGATGAAAGGCATAGAGCTTTTTGAGGCAGAGTTAAATCAACTAAGTGTCAATGTAGACACGGCCTTTGGTTATGTTGCTATAATTGGCCTCCATGAGGTGTCCCACAATGCCCAGCCTGACCACTCTGGTCAGCAGTTTGAACTATGCTGTGCTGCACCCAGGTATTCACGCTTCCCCCTTTTAAGGCCCAAGAATTTTATGAAATTCTGCTTCCTAATTGCTTAAATAAATGAATTAATGGAGATATCCCACCTCCTAGAACTGGAAGGGATCTTGAAAGGTCATCAAGTCCAGGCCCCTGCCTTCACTAGCAGGACCAAGTACTGATTTTGCTCCAGATCCCTAAGTGGCCCCCTCAAGGATTGAACTCACAACCCTGGGTTTAGCAGGACAATGCTCAAACAACTGAGCTATCTGCTCCCTGTGGGCAGCTCAATGCATCTTCCCAGTTGACAATGGGGGTTCCACGCAGCAAATGCTCTCCCACTTGGAGCACACCTGAATTGTTGGCTCTGCTGGCATTGTGGGGACAGATGCCTGTGCAGTCGCAGTCCCAGCTCCGCTTCAGCTGTAGGAACTTCGATACCTATGGTCAGATTTCTCGTGGCTTATTGGATAAGAGTTACGAATGGAACATGCATCAGTGCTATGGTTTTGTGAAACTTTTCTTTTCATACAAAACTTAAATGGGGGTCCGAAGCTGCCTGATTCTGCATGGCTTTTCTATACTTAGGCTTGCAAAGATTACATTTTTATTTGTAAATGTCAATTTCACCATCCACACACAAAATGACAAAATTGCTAATTGAAATGTAAAGAATAGGCAATGTAAGAAAAATCCGGCTTGAGAACTTTAATTAGAGTTTGATTTAAGGATATCTACTTTGTATATTTTGGCATGTGATGTTGACAATGTGTGTGTTAACGGTTATAAAGATTTTATTTTTTGAATCTCAATGCCTACTATCATTAAATAATTAATATCTGATGCCCCCCCCCATTTCCTGCAATTGTGAAAATTCAATAAATAAAAAAAATGCTTAAACATTAAAATGTCAAAAGTATTAAAGAGGCTATAGTCAGTCACCACAGAATTTACCATTAATGTCCAACTGAGCACAAAGATTAAACTCCAGCTCAGGCAAATCACTGGGACAGGGGTTCCTATCTCTAGAAGCACTTAGGGCCTCACCCTGGGGAGCAGCAACATTCGGGTTGCTTGTTATCACTTTGGGTGAGAGGAATAAATCATGTGAGCTAAGGGGGGAGCACACCTTAAGCTCCATCAGACAGAGGCCACACATAGGGTGACCAGATGTCCTGATTTTATAGGGACAGTCCTGATTTTTGGGTCTTTTTCTTATATAGGCTCCTATTACCCTCCAACCCCTGTCCCGATTTTTTACATTTGCTATCTAGTCACCTAGCCACACAAGACAATCTGCCATCCTAGGCAAAACTTCAGTTTACCGCCGCCGCTCCTCCTCACAAGAGGACAGCAGATTTGGGGGGAGGGATAGCTCAGTGGTTTGAGCATTGGCCTGCTAAACCCAGGGTTGTGAGTTTAATCCTTGAGGGGGCCACTTAAAGATCTGGGGCAAAATCAGTACTTGGTCATGCTAGTGAAGGCAGGGGGCTGGACTCAACCCTTCCAGTTCTATGAGATAGGTATATCTCCATATATTATGATTTGCCCTCCCTCTGTCATGATGGAGGAGCAGATGGGCCATATTTGAGTGAGTGGCATTGTGACCTGGTGCATGGGGTTACAGGGCCACCCAAATTTGACCCAGCCACCTCCCCATCATGACAGAGGGGTGGCTGGGCCAAACCTGCAGCCTCAGGCAGCTGCCTAGCTTGCCTATAGCTAGAGCAGCCTCTGTCAGCAGGAAGGACCGGGCTCCTCGCGTTACACCCCTGTTCACGTGCCCTGGAGCTCCCTTGTTTGTGGAGTGTCAGCCCGTCACAGCAGGGACTGGGTTGGGGAGGGGAGCTGCGGAATCGCCAAGGAGGTTATTAAAAAGCCCGGCTCGGGGTGTTAAAAGCATGCCTGCCCCACACGTCAGCCTCTCCCGCTTCCGCCTCGGCTCGCTTGGTGTGGTGGCGATTCAGTCCTAGAGGGGGCCCGGGAGCTGCGGGCCGAGGTAAACACGCTGCTGCCCGTGCGCTTTAGCAAATGATAATACCAGTCACAGGATAAAGTCGGGGGAGGTAATAATTCCCGGGGGGCAATGAGGGGCTGGGGAAGAGATGGGGGGGGGGTGCGTGTCCGGGGCCGGAGAAAACGGGGGAGGGGAGAAGAGATGGGGGGCAATGAGGGAGTGGGGAAGAAATGGGGGGTGAGTGTCCGGGGAAGAGATGGGGGGCAGTGAGTGGCCAGGGAAGAGATGGGGGGGAGTGAGTGTCCAGGGAAGAGATGGGGGGCAATGAGTGTCCGGGGCTGGAGAAGAGATGGGGGGGAGTGAGTGTCCAGGGAAGAGATGGGGGGCAATGAGTGTCCGGGGCTGGGGAAGAGATGGGGGTGGGGGGCAATGAGTGTCCGGGGCTGGGGAAGAGATGGGGGTGGGGGGCAATGAGTGTCCGGGGCTGGGGAAGAGATGGGGGTGGGGGGCAATGAGTGTCCGGGGCTGGGGAAGAGATGGGGGGGGCAATGAGTGTCCGGGGCTGGAGAAGAGATGGAGGAGGGAGTGAGTGTCCAGGGAAGAGATGGGGGGGGGGGCAATGAGTGTCCGGGGCTGGGGAAGAGATGGGGGTGGGGGGCAATGAGTGTCCGGGGCTGGGGAAGAGATGGGGGGGAGTGAGTGTCCAGGGAAGAGATGGGGGGCAATGAGTGTCCGGGGCTGGGGAAGAGATGGGGGTGGGGGGCAATGAGTGTCCGGGGCTGGGGAAGAGATGGGGGGGGCAATGAGTGTCCGGGGCTGGAGAAGAGATGGGGGGGAGTGAGTGTCCAGGGAAGAGATGGGGGGGCAATGAGTGTCTGGGGCAGAGATGGGGGGGGGGGGGCAGTGAGTGTCCGGGGCTGGAGAAGAGATGGGGGGGCAGTGAGTGTCCAGGGAAGAGATGGGGGGCAATGAGTGTCCGGGGCCCGGGAACACGGGGGAGCCTGGGGCTGTCTGGGATCGGGGGTCTGTGTTTCTGGCCCTGCCCCCCTCCGCTCCCTTTGGCGGCTGGCTGAGCGCCCAGCACCGCCCGGGGGCGGGCGGAAACAGGGAGGGGGCGGAGCCCGAGATTCCCCCTCCCCGGCGCCCTTTGCCCCTCCCGCGGCTGTCCCCGGTTGCGACGTCACTTGTTATGTCTCCGCCGGCGGCTCGGGCTCCGCTGGGGCCAGGCCGGGCGGGGGAGGCCGGGACCCGGAGCTCGCAGGCAGGCGCCAGGCCCAGCGTCTCGGCCCGCTGACCGTTCGGCCCCGGGGAGTCCCCGAGCGGAGGCGTCTCCCCCCAACCCCCGCAGATCAGCCTCCACCCCCGCCTGACTGGGGGGGCCACTACCCCCCTTACTGCTCCCCCCCCGCCTGACTGGGGGCCACTACCCCCCTTACTGCTCCCCCTTCCCGGCCTGACTGGGGCCTCAGCTCCCCCCCTATCCCCATCCCCTCCCTGGCCTCACTAGGGGCGCAGCCCCCAGCTTCTTTCACCCTCCCCCGGCCAACTTGCCAACACCCCTGTGATCTCCTTTCTCTCCCCCCAACACCTGACCAGGGCAGCAAGGAGCGGGCCCAGGAGCCAGGGCGAGGAGGAGGATCCAGGCAGCAGCAGCAGCAGTGGGGTTATTGGTCTGAATAATTCGCTCCTTCCCCCTGCCTCCTCCATTGGGATCTCTCTCTCTCTCGTAGGATTGGCTCTCTCTGCAGAGAGTCACACACAGCGAGAGGAAAGATGTGGCTGAAGCTGTTTTTCTTGCTTCTCTATTTTCTGGTCCTGTTTGTCCTGGCCAGGTTTTTTGAAGCCATTGTCTGGTATGAAACTGGCTTCTTTGCCACCCAGTTGGTGGACCCGGTGGCCCTGAGCTTCAAGAAGCTGAAGACCATTTTGGAGTGCAGGGGGCTTGGGTACTCTGGGCTGCTGGAAAAGAAAGATGTCAGGGAGCTGGTGGAGAAGTCAGGTAAGAGATCATACGTAAGAAGATATTTCACCCATTAACGTTGAGAGGTTTTTTTGCCTAGGAATGGTTTTCTGTAGTTAATCTCTGAATGCTTGATTTAAAAAAAAAATCTTAATACACATTAAGAGCTTATTGGGGAACAAAATCATCTCAGTAGTAATAATCTTACATTTCTAATAGCAGCTTTCATACTGAAGGATCCTTAAGTGCTTTCCAGATTATACAAACAGCACTGAAGTGCAGCCACCTCTGGGGTGTAGGACAGCAGCCAGCTGGCACAGGGCATGCCTTACAACAGTATTGTGGGAGGAGGGAAATTTTGGCCAAGGACATCAGGGCAAATGCTACTCTTCTGAAAAGTATCATGATATGCTTACTGTGAGGGGACAGAGCCTCAGTTTTTCAGGTCTTGTCAAAATGTTATATACAGGACACATTTCTATTTCTCAATCTTGTGTCCACCTTTATGGGTTAACAGCTCGCCAAGCAGAATTTAAATAACCAACCAGTTGTCTTGGTCGACCAAATAATAAAATATTAGTGTGATAAATGTAAGAGATCGTTCAAAAAGCTGTAGAACTGTGAAATATATTAAATTTCTAACACAAGTTGTAAATGTGAATATCATATTATACCATCTGTCAAGAAAATAGGCCTTTTATATTCAGTAGACTAGTTACAGAGCAAAGGTTTTGCTTGCAGGAAAGAGAATATTTCAGAGAAGTTAGTCTGAGTTGCTGAGGGGGGTTGAACCTGAATGTTAGATTATGTTTGCACAGTAGGAAGTATGCTGTCAGCTTTGCTTCTAAAAGTCAAACTTTTTTTTCCCCTCCCATTCTGCATCCTCCTGGCTACTCTAGCCCTCTGTCAGCAGGAAGGACCAGGCTCTTAGCACACTCAGACCCTACGTGTTGCTATTAGATGAACTAGTCTCCATCCGAAGAAGTGAGGTTTTAACTCACGAAAGCTTATGCCCAATTAAATCTGTTAGTCTTTAAGGTGCCACCAGACTCCTTGTTGTTTGAGTCCCTTTGTGAATCTAGCCCAGTGATACTCAGGCCTAGGTTCATGAGCCGCAAGTGGCTCTTTAATGTGTCTCCTATGGCTCTTTGCCTCACACGATATTAAAACACTGTGTGATTTAATTATTAATCAATCGGGATGCTTTTACTATGTTATTAACCCATTTTAGTTGATAAAATAATAATACTTTGTCCATCATTTTGCTGTAAGAATAATAATATATAATATTAAAGAAACAATGAATTCACGTTACTGTGGCTCTTTTGGATAATGTTGATAGCTAATTTGGCTTCTGAACCACTGAGTCTAGGGGTACATCTTCACTACCCGCCGTATTGGCGGGTAGCAATCGATTTATCCGGGATCAATATATCGCGTCTCGTTAAGACGCGATATATCGATCCCCGAACGCGCTCACCGTCTACTCCGGAACTCCACCAGAGCGAGCGGCGGTAGTGGAGTCGAGGGGGCAGCCGCGGCTGTCAATCCCACGCCGTGTGAACCCCAGGTAATTCGATCCAAGATACTTCGATAGCGTAGCTGAAGTTGCGTATCTTGGATCGATTTCTATTCCCCCCCCCCCCCAGTGTAGACTGGCCCTAGGAGAAGAGAAGGATACCAGCAAATATGTTAATCTTTATAATAATGTGCCAGCTTTCCCTATGTGCTCCTCAACCTAGCAATCTGACTGGTTTCTTACAGGTGTTGCTTCAGAGGTGGGTCTTGAGGAGAGTGTAGTGTAGTGGTTTTATAGCTCTAGACATAAGAGCGTCACATGTACAAAATGCAGTTGGGAATTAGGCATGGAAATGTTTGTGTGAGAAGCTGAGAAAGGATGAGGTTGGCATCTTTGAAGGTGGCAAGCAACATAACGATTGAGCAGACCAGTAAAGAAGTGCAGTGTTGTAGAAGGGCCTTGATGATGAGGATGTGAAATTAGAATGTGATATGGCGAATGGGGTTGGGAGGCAGTGGAGATAGGGCTGATGTGAACTGAGTAACAGGCAAGGAAGATAATTTCAGCAGCTTTTTTAAAATTGATTGTCAAGGGGATGTGGGTGTAGGAGAGGGGGAGGATGGAGAAGATGCAACAGTAATCAAGATGGGAGCTAGGACCTCAAAGAGTGTTTGGGCAGAAAGAAAAAGACTAGCATGGATTGATTCTTAATTTACACTAGTGAAAGTGAGAGGAGATTTGGGTCCCTTTGACTTAAAAAAAAATTGTTGTTATTAATTGCTGATACCATTAACACTGACACTTTAAAAATCTAACTTGCTTTTCACCATTTACCTTGTTTAGTTACTTTTTTTTTTTTAATTACTTCCCTGGTTTGAACAGTGACAACTGATTAGTCAATGTTGCTTGTCACTTTTGCTTTTTGGCTCACATACTTTCATGAAGTTGTAATGTTTGGGTGCAAACACTGAAGGGGAATGTTTAACTCCAACCAAAATGTTGTCTGTTTTTTTTTTAATGTCACAGAAACACTCCTATGATTAAGTTTTGTAACATTCCCCCCCTCCTCTTTTTTTTTTTTTTTTTGGCTTTAAATCATGAGATGTCTCTCAATGAAGTTCATAGCTTTCTAACTACCAAGAGGTTCTACTTTAATTCTAAATTTCATACGTTCTGTAAGAAACAACTTCTTTGTTTACAAAAAATGTTTTCAAGAGATTGTTAATACCGAATAACATTATAGCAGTTACTGTATTAAACTATCTGGTTTGTAATGTCTCTAAAAGAAAGTATGGGAAAGGAAATGAGATAACAAAAGAGAGATTATCAAATAAGTTTATACACGTTGTTTTAAGGAAACAAATAATGTTGCTGGGCTTGAAGTTCTTAGGAAATGTTTACTACTTTGTAAATAGAATAAATCAATTTTTAGAGTGGAATAATTTAACCTTAGGCTAGCTGTGTAAAAGCTACTTTGGATTATCCCACTGTAAGTAAAATTCTAATTATAGTGTTATTGATTAGACAGGTTTTTAGAATTCCAAATTGGCAGTTTTAACAATTTGTCTTTTGCGTGATCTCTTTGTTCACTATAGAACTAAATTTAATGTAAAATAAAGGAGAAGACATCTAAACTAAAATTGATGTCTTCCAATTTAGTACTGCAAATGTCAGACAACATCAACAGGGACTTATGAGGCTGAGAATACATTTGTTTGTTTTTCAGTATGTCCAGTTATATATGTAGAGTATATCTGTGTAATGTTCATGTCTCATGGCTTATTGACAGCTAAAATTGGTGTGTGTTAACAGCATGAATACATAAACGAATAAATTAAGAATAAAGTTTTAATTGTCCCTGGACTGAAGTGATGCTGCACCCAGCTGTGTAAAATGTAATTAACAACATCTTCACTATCTGACAAAGAAATGGCTTTCGTATCAGAATATTTTTGATTAATGTGACCTTTATCAAATGTAGTGTAACTGTTTTTTCCCTTCTGTCCATTCTACAGGAGACCTCATGGAGGGTGAACTCTATTCTGCCCTCAAGGAAGAAGAGGCCTCTGAATCAGTTTCCAGTACAAACTTCAGTGGTGAAATGCACTTCTATGAGCTTGTAGAAGACACAAAGGATGGTATCTGGCTGGTACAGGTATTGGAAATTTTTCTAGTTTTTATCGTAGCTAAAATATGCTTCAAAGGAGAATATGCTTCACTTGCATCTGAAGAAGTGAGGTTCTTACCCACGAAAGCTTATGCTCCCAATACTTCTGTTAGTCTTAAAGGTGCCACAGGACGCTCTGTTGCTTTTTTCAAAGGAGAAGTTATTTTTGGAGACTAGTTCATCTAATAGCAACACGTAGGGTCTGAGTGTGCTAAGAGACTGTATTTGACTCTATGGAACAAGGGAAAACCCCAGAAGGGTTCTCCAAGGTAACAAGCACTGGAGAACTAACCTGTGTGAGAGCAGATAGGATAGGAAGTGACCGACTATCATAACTGTTTCTCATTAAACAGTTAGGGAGGGATAGCTCAGTGGTTTGAGCATTGGCCTGCTAAACCCAGGTTTGTGAGTTCAATCCCTGAGGGGGCCACTTAGGGATCTGGGGCAAAATCAGTACTTAGTCCTGCTAGTGAAGGCAGGGGGCTGGACTCGATGACCTTTCAGGGTCCCTTCCAGTTCTGTGAGATAGGTATAGGTATTAAATGTTTCTTGTAAACAGTATACTATAATATAGAATCAGTAAATAGCACAATAATACATATTTGTTCTTAAGTGTACACACTACACTGGAATATAGCCAGGTACAGTAAGAATTTGCCACTGTACGTTATGTATATGCACTGTAACATTCCAGTAGGAAAAGATAGGGATTTGGGGGGGAAATGTACTTGACCCCGACAGGGCAGGATAAAAAAATGTGTGTTTCCACCTTCCCAAAGGTCACCACCAACAATTTTAAAGGAATAAAATTGGTTGCATACTGTCAATTGCATACTGAATTTGATTGCAACGTATTATTCATCAGCTTACTTAATACATTTTAAAAATGTAGTTCTTTATTACTATGACTGATCAAATAGTAGACTATATTAGAAATAATTATTTGAATATAACTGGTATTTTTGAATAATATTTGACCAGCTATAGAGTTGGTCACGGTTACTGCAAAAATAAAAATCGTTGAATAAATTATTTGATCCAGTGCAGCTAATTGAATAGCATAGCATGTTTGCTAAATAGTATTTGCCCAGTCCTACAGAATAAAAGCAAGAAAGCTGTAGTATCTCCTTTCCATTCTTGGTTTCTCTCCATTTTTTTGTTCTAGTAAAAGCTTGTGGTATATGACTTTCTGAACTGTTTTCATTGTGTTTCTCTCTCTCTCTCCCTCTCCTCCCCTCCCTTCCACATTTCTTACTCTACATTGTGGCCTCTACTTTTTGTTCCCCTATATTTTCTGTGTCTCCTTTCTTTCTCAAATCTCTTTATCGTACTTTTTTTCTCCCCTAACTTATCTGATCAATCTGTACTGCTCCTCTCCATCTAATTGGCCACTCTGAGCCATATATATGTAGGGCTTGAAAATTTAACCAGACAGCTAATAGCCAGAGGACTAAACTCTCTAGGTACAGATCAGTAATAAAAATAGGGGCTCCAGTGTTCATGGGCAGTGCCCAGGGAAGATGCCAACCCTACCTCTGTTTTTTGCCGCCCCGAGCATGGCAGTCAGGCAGCCTTCGGTGACACACCTGCGGGCAATCCGCAGTCACACGGATTCAGCGGTGTTTCTGCGGGTGATCTGCCGGTCCCGCGGCTTCGGCATACCCGCCACCGAATTGCTGCCGAAGCCGCGGGACCAGCAGACCTCCCGCAGGCATGCCGCCAAAGGCCACCCGACTCCCACCCTCACTGCGACTGGCAGGCCGCCCCCGGCATGCGCTTGCTGCGCTGGTGCCTGGAGCCGCCCCTGCCTACCTTCTTTTCCCCCACATTGCTAGCACTAATTGCTTGGAAACAGAAAGGAGCTGGGATTCCTATCAGGGTACGGTCCCTGGATCTCCAGTCAGCTTTGGCGACTGTAATGAAGCAGGGGAAGAGTGACAGTCACAGCTCACCACGTGCCCAGCCAGTGTTTTGTAGGCTTTACAATTGAGGACGGTCTTAAAGTGGGTTTTGAAAGAGGATAAGGTAGTGGGTCTACACTTTTTTTTGGGTTTTGTTTGTTGTTGTCCTCCCCGGGAGTCTTTCCTATGCGTAAATAATGGCACAGAAAAAGTACGGAGATGTTAGATTTTTCCTGAAACTGGTGGGTGCAAAGGCTGGTCAAGTGAGGGCTCACTTAAGACAGGTTTATCTGTGAGTTGTATCTGAGTGTATTGTTTAGGGCCAGCAATATAAACATTTGAAGAAACAGATGAAAGTCAGTATGCAAAGAAATGTCAAGTATTTTGTGGCTATGTTCCTTCTTTTTCTGTAAACTCTTACACAAAGCATCCAAGATAATCTACATCAATACAAACAATCGCACCTTCCTCAATCACTGCATATGTCAAAGTGCCTGGTACTTCTCCGGGGAGCTTCCTTGGAGTCCCCGGAGCAGGAACATTCTTTCTCTTGTATGAGCTCATCACCTCTTTCCTTTTATTCCTCTGCTTCTGACTTGCCAGCTGCTGATGTGGCATTTCCTCTTTGGTTGATAAGGAAGATAAGCAACAACTCCAAGAGCTGAGGGCAGTGCAGTTTACCATATTGATAACCATGTTGATGTAGGATTGGTATGTGGCACTCTCGCTTCCTCTTATCCCTCCTGCTACAGCCTCAGCTCTGCAGACAGGTTGTCGAATTTCCTCATGCCTGGTGACATGAGTGATTCCAATATCATTGTTACATTATATGACTCTCAAATATACAGCAAGTCATCTACAGATAAAATGCCTCTTTAAACGATGTTGAGTATCATGTATGTGTTGTCAGGGCTGTGGCCTAGCTACTGCCATATACCATAAATGGACAGACCTGCAAAAACCTTCTGATCAGGTCTCCTGTCTCTGACCGTAGCCATTGTTGGAAGTGTCAGAGGAAGTTGTGAAACCCTCACAATATACCTGTACAACAACAACACCTTGAATGTGGAGAGGAAAAGGAAACTTCCAGGCTTCTGCTGCTGATTAGCTTGTGACATGAAAACATAAGGAGAGCTAGAATGAAATAAGGACTGTCAAAGGGCAGCTGCAAAGGATGTTCTAATTCATG
Organism: Chrysemys picta bellii; assembly: GCF_011386835.1. Classification (NCBI taxonomy): domain Eukaryota; kingdom Metazoa; phylum Chordata; order Testudines; family Emydidae; genus Chrysemys; species Chrysemys picta. Next base: position 129,530,240 of record NC_088795.1, on the reverse strand, counting down.
TAAAATGTTGAAGTCTTTTCTGAATTTAAGCTGTTTGCCTGAATAATGTAATGTGGCAACAAGCTTTTTTGTGTTTTGGGAGGTTCTTGTTTTTGTGTTTTGCACACAAGGTCTTAACTTTTATATTTGCCTTTTAATTAATCAGGTGCTCTCTTGTTCTTGCATTTTAAAGAGAGCTGAGTAGAAGTTCTCCACTCTTACAAAGAAGGCTGTTATTTATATATCACTTACGTCTTTTCCAATGGAAATAGCCTTTTATGTCTAGATTCACAAAGGTACTTAGGCACCTAAGTTCCAGTTTTAGAGTCCACTGCAATCCACAAGACTTCCAGGGAACTCATTCAAGCCTTAGGGTAAAAGTTCCCTAATCACCTAAGGTTTTGCCTCTGAACATGCATGCTTATGCCTCACTCTAGGCATTCAGACACCTATCTCCTGCTTAAGGCCCAGAGCAATTCACAAACAGGGAAGATGGGCATTTGTCTGCTTAACTTGCAGATGGAGCCAGATTAGGGTGACCGTATTTCCCAAAGGGAAAAGAGAACACCGGGTGAGGCTAGCCTGAGGTGCCCCACTCCACCCCAACCCCCACGTGGGGCTGGTGTTGCTGCGCGCCCAAGCCCTGCCTTCTCCTCTGCGTCAGGATGAGGCTAGAGTTGCTGCTTGCTCGAACCCTGCCTGAGCCCTGTCTCCCACTCTGTGCGGGACTGGCATCACCGCTCCTCCCCCCCCCCCCCACATTTCTCTGCACCCCACTTTTTTTACAAAACTGGGCGTTTGCTTTTGCCAAAAAAGTCGGGACAGCTAGGACAGGGCTTAAAAAAAGGGACTGTCGGGCCAAAACAGGACGTATGGTCACCCTTGATTCAGTAGGTATGCTCAGAGGCTGCCTATTAGATCAGGTCCCATTCAAAATCTGAGGGGAGAGGAGGAGAAGGTGGTGCCCATCTTATAACTTTTAAACCAGTGGTTAGAGTACTCACCTGGGATGCGGGAGACTCAGGTTCAATTCACCCCTCTGCCAGAAGCAGGGAAAGAATTTGAACAGGTGGTCTCCCATCCCTCAGGAGAGTGCTCTAACCATTAAGCAATGGGATATTCTGATGTAGGGCTCCTAGTCTCCAGTAGAAGCTGTTCTACTGTATATAAATACTTTGAGTAATTGGAACGGGGGACTGGTCCCTGGGTCTCCATCCTCCAAGGGGGCGCCCTAACCATCTGGCTACAAAGTCATTCTTTCTCTCTCTCTCTGGCCCAGTGACTTTAAGTATTTATCCACAACGGAAGAGCTTTAACATAAGAGACTGGGGGAGGCCTTTTCAGAATATCTAGAACTCAGTGGTTAGTGCACTCTTCTCAGATGTCAGACCCCTGTTCAGTCCCCTTTTTTCTTTTAAGTTGGTATTTATTTCAAACAGCTGCTGTTTCACCATAGATAGGTGAAATGATCCCCAAGTAGGTTCCATATTAGTTTGTAAAATGCTTTGGGTTCCTTTAGAGATTCAAGGTGGGTAAGGTAATATCTTTTATTGGACCAACTTCTGTTGGTAAGAGAGATAGGGTGACCAGACAGCAAGTGTGAAAAATTGGGATGGGGGTGGGGGGGTAATAGGAGCCTATATAAGAGAGAGACCCAAAAATCGGGACTGTCCCTATACAATCGGGACATCTGGTCACCCTAAAGAGAGACAAGCTTTTGAGTTCACACAGAGCTCTTCTTCAGGTCTGGGAAACGTACTCAGAGAGTCATAGCTAGGTACAAGAGAGATCAGATTGGTTAATTTATTTATTGGTTAATAATAAAAGGTATTACCTCACCCACTTTGTGTCTTTAATATCCTGGGACCGACACAGCTACAACAACATTGGGATTCTTCAGTCAAACAACTTTAGTCACCCTGTGTTCTTGATAAAGTACTACATTTTAAATCAGGATGGATAAAAATCAATGATTTAAAAAAAAATTTTTTGATAGGTTTTTTCTTCTAAAGATAGTTTTAATTAAGATACATTATAGCTCAAAGATATCTCCTCATGGGATTATAAATTCTAATTCTATACTATGAGACAATATATTCATGTAATGTTTAAGAAAAGTTTTGTAAATGAGTTCCAATAGTTCATGGATTAGGGACCCAATCTTATGGGGTTCCACAGGCTTCTGTATAGATTATTTAGGTTAATCTTTCTATCTACCCAATGGGACTCGGTGCTCAGTCTAGAAGATACCATCTGAGTAACCAGTAAGGTAATAAAGAAGCTGTTTTAAGCTGGTTTGGTGAATCTAAGTATTGAAATATCCACCAGCTTTATGGAGATTGTCTGCCCCATTCTTTGCAGTTCACCCTAATTGAGTGACCACAGCTGGCTCCCCACTAGGACCCGGGTCACACACTTGATTAACTTACTTTAATCAATGCTTAGTTGCTTAATTTTGCAGTTCTCAAACTGTGGATTTGTGTCTCCAGAGATAACATGCTTGTTAACAGGAAAAATGTTTTAAAATAAATAAATTAAATAATATAGAGAGGTGAGAAATAACAGACCTCAACTCTATTGTCCCTCTGCAAATTTGTGTACACAGAGTCAATCCCTTACCTCTCTCTCTAAAAGTGCAAAGTTTAAAAAGTTCAATGAATAGAAGATTGTTGAGGGCGGAATAGATCTGGACAAGGAGAAGAAGCCTGGAGCTAAATGTGAGAAAGGAGGGACATATGCTTGTTTTGTTAAAATATTATATGTTTGCTGTTGATGAAAAAAATCAAGGCTACTTAATGTTGTTGTTTTAGTTAAATAAAACAATTTAAATGTCTGTCTGGTGATGTTCTCCTCCTAATGCAGCATGGCAAGAAAATCATCCAAACATTAATTATTAACCTGTTGAATTGGAGATAGTTCACCTCCCAATGACTTCATAAATATCTGCTTCAATTACCTTTGGTAAATGAAATAACCAAACACTCATTCCTTTTCTTATATAGCTGTAAAACTAATCTGAAAAGTTTTCAAAATAAATCACTGTTTAAAAATGTATAGTGTGTACCTCTAAAAATGAAACTTCATCTATCTCTGAGTTGTGAAGAATATGTATTAAGGTTATAACAACCAACAAGAATGCACTTTTAGGTAGAAAATCATGATTAAATCGAGTCTTCCTGACTAGTGATTTAAATAATGATTTAAATCAAATCCACCCTGTTTTAAATTAGCATGCATTATACCTTATTCTCTGTGATATGATGAAAGCATTATTTATCATTAAAATTGTCTAATCTTATTTTAATGTTTTTTGTATCAAAATATACCTAATCCCTCTCCTGCATCTCATCATAATCCCTCTTGTGCCTCAAATGCACAGAACGTTTTTATCCTATGTCTCGTAACCACGGTGTGTGTGTGGGGGGATCTTTTAGAAATCAAAAATGCTAAAATAACATACTGTACTGGAGACGATACCAAAGTTTTACAATTAAATGCTGTTCTTGTTTTCATTTTTCAACTGCTTGATCCTTCATTCACATTCTTGTGATGTTTGCACATCTTCTTGGAAATTTAATGAGGGACTAGATATTATTATAATGACCTGCAAAAAACTCTGCATGAAATAGCATGAAGGATATCTGGCTTAAACCAATAGCAGAAATGAAATTTAGAATTTATGCTGCTACCCTGCTGTACTCATGTTTGTGTATTTCTGGGGTAATGGAACAGGGAGTGATCTTTCTATGTTGCGTAGAGACAGCAGCTGATCTGGACAGTAGGAGTGTTTAATTTCCTCAAATTCATTGGCTTATATCAAACCCTTCAACACTTGTATGGGATTTATAGTGGAATAATAATAAAGTTTAAAAAAAAACCTTATAAGGGCAATTGGCAAAGCAAGTAGCAACTATACTGATTATCTAATGATGGAGAAACCATTTGGCTGCACAATTGTCTGAGATGCTTTCATGTTGGGGGAAAGGGAGAGTCACTTCCTACTGATGTTGTTCTAGGCATCTATACCTTACTCATCCAAATATCTGTTCTTAAAGGGCTTTTGGTCTCTTTGCCCCATAATTTTGAGACACATTTTCATTGAGACTTCATTTGAAATCGTTTGGGACCTTTCACTCTAATCCAATGTCAACAAAGCTATTGTATTGCAAGTTTTATTGTGCAATTTCCTGTCAAAATCTACAGGATTTTACATTGTTACCATATTGTATATTCCTATATTAATTTTAATTTTAAGTAATATCTTAAAACAATATTATTGTGTATTAGAATATTAATATAATGTTATAATAGACATGTATCTTTTTGTTTTTTAAAATGTTGTAATTAAAAAACCTAAGCATCAGAAGTCTGGAAATAATTAACGATCCAATACTAACTTTAATTCTGCTTTCATACTTTTCATTTATCAGTGGGATCACCGGTCTATCTTCAAGTACATAGATGGTACCCATTATCATAGTATCTGAGCATCTCATCATCTTTTAAAATAATCATCCCTTCAATTCTGTAGATGAACTGAGGCTTAGAGAAACTAAATGACTTACCCAAGGTCACACAGGCACTTTGTGGCAGAGCATGGAATTGAATCCACATCTCCCAGGCTAGTGCCCTAACTACTGGACTATTATGTCTCTCCAAGTTGCCTCACTACTCTACCTGACTAATTGCTACATGACAGCAATTTGTCTTCTCTCTTCCATATACAGATATCAGTGATCTGGACTGTGTAACCTCAACCAACCCTTCTCACCTGTATTTAGACTCAGACTATGCATATAATCTTTAATATATACAGGATTGTTGGTTAACACAGTACTTTTGTTATTAGGTCCTCTTGACACATTAAATCCCTAATGGACTATTATGATGTAAATTTTATTACATTAATTCCCATTCAAACTGAGATCCATTTGCAGATTATGAACACGTATAGCATGAAATGTGATGCATAGAGGATAAAATCCTACCCTGTCTGTGCACTGAACTAGTGATGTCAGCAGGTGTTCACTGTGCAGAGTGGCTGCAATATATGGCTCTTTGCCATCTTAGTATTTTACAAAGGAAAAAAAACAAAAGACACAATTCCAAGAAGTGCTGGCAAAACTTCATTTTGCAAAACCATGTTGTAAATTAGTTTTTTAACTAGATCCGTCATGGTTTAAAACCACTAATAATGTGTTCATTCTCTAGTGCAAATAAATAACCAATTCCAACAGAGAATCCTTTTTGTCACTTGAACATAATGCAACTGTGCTGTAATGGTGCAATCAGTGCAAACAGCCAAATTGCACTGACACCTACTAGTGACTGTTGTATTTTCTTGGCGGTCATTACAAGTAATTGTATAGTGCAGTATGAAAGTGGGAGAGACAGTGAAGTAGTGTTTCACTTTTATGTAATGTTAAAATATATTTGTCCTCTGGACTTCCGACAGCCTTGTTTTTTCCCTGTACAATGGAAGAGTGTTTCTGGCTGTCTTAGGGTTTTTGGTTCTGGCCATCCAATCTTTAATTATGTTTCAGTTGTCCTAATGTTTGCTCACAATGACTATGCAGCCGCCTGCACGAGCAACATAGGGTGGCTAATCACGATGGAGATAGCAACTTTTGCAGTGTGTGTGAAATTTCCGATTGTTAGGTCAGATGATCATTGGGACCACTTTTACTGTGTTTATTAAAATAAACACTTGACAAAGGTGAGTTTTAAAATTGAAGTCTGAAATCATTTAGAAAGTGACAACCAGTCAGCTTTTAGGGCATATTAAGCATTTCTAAAATAAGCAGTGTGTGTAGATACTGTAATGTCACACTGATTGATTCGTGATCAATCATATAACTTAAAATTACCTGTCAGCAGCTTGCAGGCAGTATTTTAACACTCTCTTTCTTTCCCTCGGTTTTGATAAGTCAGATGATGAGTGTTTAATCATTTATTTGTGGCACCTTTGATCAAAGAGGCTCTGAGCATTTTATAGACATTATTAACTAAGCCTTGGAACCTCTCTGTGAATTAAGTATTAACCTCATGTTGCAAATGGGGAAGAAGCCTCATGTTGCAAATGAGGCATGGAGTAGTTACATACAGTCCTAGAGTGAGTGACTGGTAGAGTTGGAATTAAATTCCTAGGTGCCGATCTGTGGATCTAATCACTAGACAGCATTGCCTCCTTTGGCAAATGGCTTAAGGGAGTCTAATATGGTAATGGTTGTGTGTAGTCTAAAGCAGCTATGTATAATTCTACTTGCTCTGGGTCAACTTCTTTTGGGTAGGTTTTAGTTTTTCATTGGGATAGAGAGGAGAGACTGGTGAGTAATGTATCACTAACATTTTCCTCACTGTGGTAAAGAGCAAGCATATTTTTGTACCTGGGCTGGTAAATTTTAATGAGTTTTGCAAGGCTGCTATTAAATGTTAGATGCTTTGGTATGTAGCAAATAATTATATTAGTTGTCATGTCCCTGACATGTTTTTCTCTTGGCAAGAAACCATTATACTCCTACTACCAATGTTACAGCTTCACTTACCAAACACAGTCATTTAGCTAGGGATAGACAAAACTTCAGAATGAAATCTTTAGTATATTCTGGAGGAAATGAAATATTGAGGATGAACCGGTTTCTGTTTTCATTAAAAGTGAACTTAATTGTAGGAGAGCAGATGTCGTAAACGTTGATTTAAGTTTGTTTCTGGGACTAAAGCTTTTTTCCCCCTTTGGCAATAGGTGATAGCGAATGATAGAAGTCCTCTTGTGGGTAAAGTCCATTGGGAAAAAATGGTGAAGAAAGTATCAAGGTTTGGCATACGGACAGGCACTTTTAACTGCTCCAGTGACCCCAGGTATGTTCTTTAAAGGGTGATCTAAATCCGTAAGATGTCTTAAAGTACAGTTGGATTCTAACTGGAATGCCTTCTGTTGTAAAGGTAGCCACGACAAAAGGCTGCTACCTGCAGGTTTTTATCTTCACTAAAGTATGTTCAAAACTCTCCATTATGATTTTCATAAATTACCCATAAAATTGCTGCTACTAAAAGCAGCATCAGAGAAATATATATTTACAGCAGTGTGAAAAGATGACTAAATGAATCTGTTGGTTTTATAGCCATGACTGAAGTTAATGGGAATTGTGCTCACTTATGGCCTGGCTGAATCTGGCCCATGTTGGATGCATTTATTAGTTACAAGACTCTAAATCTTAGTCTGAAAAGGGGGGCATATATATGTTTTATGGCCACCATGTTTTAACTGTGGGGTTGTCCAAATGGGCAGGGAAAGTCCACTGGAGCTCTACACGCTAGCTACTCCACACTAACTCACTGTGTGGACACTCTCTTACTGTGCACCAATATGCCTTTGTGCACATTAGCTTAATGTACTTTGGAAGTGCATTAAGCTAAACTGCCTAAAGGCACTCTTAGTGCTCATAAGAATGGCCATCCTGGGTCAGACCAAAGGTCCATCTAGCCCAGTATCTTGTCTTCCGACAATGGCCAATGCCAGGTGCTTCAGAGGGAATGAACAGAACAGGTAATCATAAAATGATCCATCCCCTGTCACCCATTCCCAGCTTTTGGCAAACAGAGGCTAGGGATACTTCAGAGCATGGTTTTGCATCCCTGCCCATTCTGGCTAATAGCCATTGATGGACCTATCCTCCATGAACTTATCTAGTTATTTTTTGAACCCTGGTATTGTCTTGGCCTTCACAACATCCTCTGGTAAAGAGTTCCACAGGTTGACTGCGTTGTGTGAAGGAATACTTCCTTTTGTTTGAATTAAACTTCCTGCCTATTAATTCTTGTGTTATGAGAAGGAGTAAATAACACTTCCCTATTTCCTTTCTCCACACCAATCATTATTTTATAGACCTCTATCATATCCCCCCCTTTAGTTGTATCTTTTCGAAGCTGAAAAGTCCCAGTCTTATTAATCTGTCCTCATATGGAAGCTATTCGATATCCCTAATCATTTTAGTTGCCCTTTTCTATACCTTTTTAAATTCTAATATATGTTTTTTGAGATGGGGTGACCAGATCCGCACGCAGCACTCAAGATGTGGGCATACCATGGATTTATATAGAGGCAATAGGATATTTTCTGTCTTATTCTCTATCCCTTTCATAATGATTCCCAACATTGTTAGTTTTTTTGACTACCACTGCACATTGGAAAAAGGGCTCAGTAAGAATGTCCACATGGGGAGTTAGTGTGGAGTAGCTAGTGCACTTTAGGCTCACATCCTAGCTTACTGTGCACGGATTTCCATGTGTAGACAAGTCCTTTGTTTGAACCTTGACAATAGTACCCTATTCTCAGAAGAATGTACATAGGATATTGTTCCCTCTGAGCCTGAGGAATGTGTGTATATACATGTGTAAATATGAACACACCCTTTTAACAACATATAGTATCCTGTTGGAAAGTAGACATAATGTAACCGAAGCTCTTAAATGTGCCAGAGACTCTCTGATTCTTGAACATCACTATACATGGAAGAATCTCCGAAGAATCTGTTTCCGCTGCTTCAACAGCAGCTGTTGCTATGCTGTTGCAAAACCAATAAAATCCTTATCACTTAGCAGGCATCAGTGGTCACTTCCTTCAGAGGACAGACCAACTTGCCATGAATTTCAGTAGTATATACAGGAAGAGTAGTATGTGTGCATGATTCTTATAGGGTCTGAATCCTAAAAGTTTACAGAAGTCCTAAACTGAATAGGATGAGAGAAATTTTAGATTATACGTGTTTATGCAAGCTAATATTGTATGATTTTTTTTTTACTTTAAACATCTTAAAAATGAGAGGCAGCATTCAGAGATTCATAGAGTTTAAGGCCAGAAGAGACCATTAGATCATCTAGTTGTGTACGTAATTTCTGACTAGCCTTCACATTGTGATCAAATATTAGTTTTGTTTCTTTAAGTTAGATTTTATTTAAAAATAACATTGTATTTTAGACTTTTTTGTCTTGCTGAATAAATGCTCATGAATAATTTTCATCAGACAACAGTTGAAACTCCCACTAGAGCACCAGCATCATCATCATCCGTTAAGATTCTTTTGCTATTGGCATAATATCTTGTGGCCCTTTCAAAAAATTAATGTTAACTTCTTTTTGTGGTGGCAGCAATTAATTTTTTTATATGGGGAATTTAAAAATAATTGCTCAAAACTACAACTACAGATAGAAAGGGAATAGATTATTTGGATGGTGAGCTAATCTTCCTGCTTTTATTCCTTTGCAGGACTTGTTTGTCAGGCTTGGAAAGAGAGGCAGATGGCTGTGTTTATAGTTATTGTTGGTTTTTTAAGATGTCCTGAAAAATTTATCAGACACCTGCTAACTAAATGGATTAGTCTTAGGCTGATACAAAAGGTTTGTGGGGGAAGAGGTCACTAGTGAGTTCCAGGAACAACACCTGGCTGACCAGCCCAGCCCCGTAGTTGCTGGAATTAGAAAAGGTTCTTGGAAATCTGCCAGGGAGTTGTCTGTGGACCCTCTTGGGAGCTTAGTCTTTATCAAACTTGGGCTAGTAGGTGTTTGTTTGAAGTCAGTCTCTCTTCCCTTCCTTCAGCCAGCTGGGAAGCAGAGAAGCTTTCTCTTGTAGAACTTCAGTCCAGAACCTCCTGGCAGAATGCCTCTGTTCCTTTTCCCTTAACAGTGCTTCTTTTTATGTCTTCCACCCCACTGAATAGCTTCAGTACCTGCCTCTGTGGCTCATAGCTTTGCCAAGAAGCCAAAGAGTGAAATTACATGATTCTTCTCTCTTCAAAGCAGCAGTGAAACAGACTAACTTCACTCTGCTACTGCTTGACAAAGCTATGAATAACAACAGAAGCACCCGGGAGGTTAGTTTGCAGAGTCAAGAAAGCAGGGCTGCATCTGTTTACATTGTAAAGGTTATCTCTACAACTGGAAGGCCTAGGAACTTAATCACTTCTAAAATTAACGCTTTCTACTTACCTCTCGAAAGTGAGCACGTTTTTTTTCAAGTTTTACTATAAGAACTTCAATATCAGTGATACATAACTTTATTACTTATAATAAACCCTTATTTAGCACTTTCCTCATAAACAGTGCTTTACGCATCTTCTCAAGACCCCACAGCACCCTTGTGAAGTATGTAGGAAAGTAGAAGAATTATAACAGCAGGTTCTGGGAGTGGGGAAAGGTTTCCATGGGTGTTGAGGGCACACACCTCCCATTTATTTCGCTGTGTGCAGGTGCTCAGCGCCTCTGATAATCATCAGACTTGCATTCAAAATTTAAGGACTGCTGTCCTAGAAATATAAAACTCCATAGTCTTATCCACTATTTTCTTTGCAGATACTGCAGGAGAAGAGGCTGGGTGAGATCCACACTAATTATGTCAGTCCCACAAACCAGTACCTCCAAGGGGAAAGTGATGCTTAAAGAATACAGTGGACGCAAAATTGAAGCTGAGCACATTTTCAAGTGGATAACAGCCCATGCAGCTTCTCGGATCAAAACTATCTACAACTCTGAACATTTAAAAGAAGAATGGAACAAAAGTGACCAGTATCGGGTGAAAATATACCTTTTTGCTAACCTTGACCAGCCTCCAGCTTTCTTCTCTGCACTAAGTGTAAAGTTTACTGGAAGAGTTGAGTTTATTTTTGTGAATGTAGAAAACTGGGACAACAAGAGTCATATGGCGGAGATTGGTATCTTTAAGACCCCATCCTACATACTTAGAACTCCAGAGGGAATTTACAGGTATGGGAATAAGACTGGTGAATTTATATCCCTACGAGCCATGGATTCCTTCTTGCGCTCAATACAACCTGAAGTTAATGATTTATTTGTTTTAAGCTTAGTATTGGTTAATCTGATGGCTTGGATGGACCTATTTATCACACAAGGTGCTACTATAAAGCGTTTTGTGGTTCTTATAAGCACTTTAGGGACGTATAATTCTCTCTTAATTATTTCTTGGCTACCTGTGTTGGGCTTTTTGCAGTTACCTTACTTAGATAGCTTTTATGAGTATAGTTTAAAACTCTTCAGGTATTCTAATACAACTACTTTGGCTTCGTGGGTGAGAGCTGACTGGATGTTCTACTCATCACACCCAGCCCTATTCCTCAGCACTTACCTGGGTCATGGCTTACTAGTAGATTACTTTGAGAAAAAAAGACGACGGAACAACAATGATGAAATAAATGCCAATAACTTGGAATGGCTGTCAAGTCTGTGGGACTGGTACACCAGCTACTTGTTCCACCCAATCGCTTCTTTTCAACACTTCCCCTATGAATCCGATTGGGACGAAGACCCAGATTTGTTCTTAGAGCGATTAGCTTTCCCTGATTTATGGCTTCACCCTCTGATACCAACTGATTATATAAAAAGTTTACCAATGTGGCGGTTTAAATGTCTTGGCATCCATTCTGAAGAGGAAATGTTGGAAGCCTCTCAAGAAAGTGAAAGTGACTCAGACAGTGAAAGCAAAGATGTCTTGAGTGGTGAAAAAGAAGTATCTGAGGATGAGCTAAGTACAGTTCACAGTCCCAGTGAAGGAGAGCCTCAGTGCAATGCTGAGATCTGTTCATGTGCCAATAAAAATGGTCATAACGAGCCATATGAAAGGAAAGCGAGGTCGTATGGATCATATAGCACTACAGAAGACATGGAATCAGATTGGTCAGCCTGGCCCTCTAATATGTTGCACTGTACAGAATGTGTTGTGTGTCTAGAGAATTTTGAAAATGGATGTCTGCTAATGGGTTTACCATGTGGTCATGTGTTTCATCAGAATTGCATCGTGATGTGGTTAGCTGGGGGGCGACATTGCTGCCCAGTTTGTAGATGGGCTTCTTATAAGAAAAAGCAGCCATATACACATCATCAGCCTTTGTCAAATGATACCCCATCTTAGCTGTGTACTAATGTCCTTTGTAAGCTTTAAGTATATTACAGCTTGCCTTTTAAATGTTAGTCACTTAAAGATTTTGTGGTTTGAAGTTTTAGTTTAAATGTTAGTGCAGTGAACTAAAATATACATGATGGTAATGTTAATGACAGAATCATTTGGTTGCCTTGTATGTTGAAACTGAATGCATACTTACTATACAATTAATTATTTTTTCCTCTACAACGTTTGGAAACTTCATGCAGTTTTTGTAAGCACAAAGATCAAGCCTACAACAAAAGTGTATTCCAGCAAAAGTTTACAAGTTAGGGTTTGGGTGAACATTTGAAATTCTAATCTGAGATAATTGCATAATTTGAGTTTCTTCTTTTAGCGTCTGCTCAGCACACCTTTGTTGAATAATGTATGTTATATGACAGTACCATTTAAAAATAAATCCGTAAAATAAATTATTTTAAAAGGAGACGGCTGCAGATTTGTAATATTATTTTTGATAAATATCCTGTGCGTGTGGCTACAGATGTCACCAGTCTTACATAGCTGTGAAGACCAATAAAAACGTAATGCAAACTTTTGTCTCTGTGTACAGAAAAAATGCAAAAATCAGTAAGTACAACTCCTTATCTCACTCGGAGCCATTTGAACTCACTACTATTTCAGACTTGGAGCAAGACCTATAGATCATCTTTCTGGTGGTGGAAGAATTTGTTTTATTGTGGTAGTTCCAAAAATGTGCTAGACACTTGCCAAACACTGGAAGACAATGTGTCCCTGGCTTGAAGAGTTCTCCTTTTGTAAGCATTTCTGAGCCTGCTTTTTGCTGTTGTGTGCTGTTCTGCAGTTCATTCTGCAGACCACTTTGTAAAAGGTCTATGACAGAGGATCTCCCTCTCTCCCCTCATAACCCTCCATTGCTTGGTCCTTTGTGTCTCATTCTACAGCCGGCCATAAGGGCATATGGAGCTTAGTATGAGATCCACTGTACTAGGTGGCATAGCATTGTCACATAATAACCAAAACCACTTTTATAATACTGTTTATCTAAATAACAAGTTTGAGATGTCAAAGTCCAACTGTTTCTTATTTCCTGTGTGTACAGTATGGGCAGCAGTGGGGAGGATGGGTGCTTAATATAGTGGCAAAGTGTAGGTGTTACAACCTTGATGCATAAAATGGATGAAGGTATTTTGTTTACACGTGTCAAAAATCATCTAGCTGAAAATCCAGCGTGGAAACTTTCAGTGCAAAAGATAACTTTTGATAAGAAGGTAAATAAAAAGAATGCAACTAGGCAGTATTTCTTTTTAACAGGGGCTCAGTCAACTTGATGTTAATTTGAACATTTGTACTGCATAGTTCTGATTGAATGCTGTTGAACTTGCTTGAATACGACTAATTTTACCAGGTGTCCCGTATTCACTATAGGGAAATATGGTCACATGTCAGTGGTTCTCAAACTTTTGTGTTGGTGACACACAGCAAGCCTCTAAGTGCGATTCCCCCCTCCCTTTTATAAATTAAAACACTTTTTTAAATATATATTTGACACTGTTATAAATGCTGGAAGTGAAGCGGGGTTTGCGGCGGAGGCTGACAGCTCACGACCCCCCATGTAATAACCTCACGATCACCCCCCAGTTTGAGAACCCCTTTCCTATGTTAAGTACCCATCGGGGCGAGCTCAACACCCAGGGCCATTGGCTGCAACATGACCTAGCCCTTCATATCAATTCAGGGAGCTCAGAGGGTTTGCCTAGCATGCCAGGCTTTCTTGCCCCACCTCGTAGGCAAGGTGTGCAGGTCCTGATGGACAGTACAGCTGCAATGTACTACATCAACAGGCAAGGCGGCACCAGGTCTTCAGCCCTCTGTCGGGAAGCGCTCAGCCTCTGGGATTTTTGTGTGCGGCACGCCATTCATTTGGTGGCCGCCCACCTGCCTGCTGCCAAGAACGTCCTGGCGAATTGCCTCAGTAGGACCTTCTCATCTCAACACAAATGGTCGCTCCATCCGGAGGTGGTCAGCCTAGTTTTCCACAGGTGGGGGACTCCCCAGGTGGAGCTGTTTGCATCCAGACAAACAGGAAGTCCCACGTGTTCTGTTCTCTGCTGGGCAGGGACAAGGGCTCCCTGTCGAACACATTCCTGATCCCGTGGTTGGGAGTGCTCATGTACGCCTTCCCGCCAATGCCACTAATCCACAGAGTCCTGCTCAAGGTGAAGCAAGACAAAGCAACTGTCATCCTTGTAGCCTCAGCATGGCCTCATCAGCACTGGTTCACCAGGTGCTGAGTCTTTCAGCAGCCACCCCGTTGCAGCTGCCTCTTCAGCTGGCGCTGCTGTCCCAGAACCATGGGAACCTGCTGCATCCGAACCTGGCAGCGCTGCACCTGCCGGCCTGGTTTCTGCATGGCTGAGTGGGGAGGAACGGCAGAGTTCCACTGGTATCCAGCAGGTCCTGCTGTGCAGCAGGAAGCCTTCCGCCAGGGCTACCTACGTAACAAAATGAAAGCAGTTCACGTGTTGAGCCTCGGATCGCCACATCCGGGCGGAAGAGAGCCCCCTGCAGGACATCCTGGACTAATACACCTGAAGCTCCAGGGCCTGTTGCTGTCTTCAGTCAAGAGGCACTTGGTGGCCATTTTGGCTTTCCATCCTCTGTTTCAGGGCAGGTCACTATTCGCCCATCTTGTGATAGCGCGGTTCCTGAAAGGTCTGGAATGTCTTTACCTGCATGCCCAGGACCCAGTCCCTCCTTGGGACCTGAACCTTGTGCTGTCCAGGCTCATGGGACCCCCATTTGAGCCCCAGGCTTCCTGCTCCCTTCTGCTTCTCTCCTGGAAGGTTTCCTTTTTGGTCACTATAACTTTGGCCCATAGGGTGTCCAAGATCAGGGCGCTCACGTCAGAGCCCCCTTACATGATCTTCTATAAGGACAAGGTCCAGCTGCGTCCATACCCGGCTTTTCTGCCCAAGGACGTCTCTCAGTTCCATACTGGTCAGGACATATATCTTCTGGTCCTCTGCCCAAAGTCTCATGCTACAGATGAGGAACGCAGGCTGCAAACCCTGGATGTCAGGCGGGCACTGGCCTTCTACAGAGAGAGGACGAAACCATTCCATAAGTCTGTGCAACTGTTTGTTGCTGTCGCAGATCAGATGAAGGGTTGCCCAGTGTCTACCCAGAGAATCTAATCCTAGATCACGGCCTGCATCCACTACTGCTATGAGCTGGCGAAGGTGCCCCCGCCAGTGATTGTGGCGGCCCATTTGACTAGGGCGCAAGCGTCATTGGCGGCCTTCCTCGCTCAGGTGCCGATCCAGGAAATTTGCCGTGATGCAACTTGGTTGTCCATCCACACGTTTGCTTCACGCTATATGCGCTGACCCAGCAGGCTCAGGCTGGTGCTGGTTTCGGCAGAGCAGTACTCCAATCTGCAAGACTGTGAACTCCGAGCCCACCCCGTGGATTCTGCTTGTGAGTCACCTACAATGGAATTGACATGAGCAAGCAGTCGAAGAAGAAAAAACGGTTACCCACCTTTTTGTAACTGTTGTTCTTCGAGATGTGTTCCTCATGTCCATTTCATTACCCACCCTCCTGCCCCTCTGTCGGAGTTGTTGGCAAGAAGGAACTGAGAGGGCACAGGGCCGGCGGCACCTGATATACCAGTGCGGCACTCCAGAGGGCACCACAGCCGGCCCTATGGGTACTGCTAAGGCAAAAGTCTCCGGCTGCGTCGTGGGTGCACGTACACCTACAATGGAAAGGACGTGAGCAACACATGTTGAAGAACAACAGTTACAAAAAGGTGGGTAACCGTTTATCCATCCTCTGTTGTGTGGTCTCAGCTTCTGGCAGTTGGAGGTTTAGGGACACCCAGAGCATGGGGTTATGGCCTTGACCATGTTGGCTAATAGCCATTGAGGGTCCTATCCTCTATGAACTTATCTAATTCTTTTTTGAACCCAGTTATGCTTTGGCCTTCACAAAATCACATGACAAGAAGTTCCACAAGTTGACTGTTGTGTGATGAAGTACTTCCTTTTGTTTTAAATGTGCTGCCTGTTGATTTCTTTGGGTGACCTTTGGTTCTTGTGCTATGTGAAGGGATAAATAAATAACACTTACTTCACATCATTAATGTATTTTATAGCTCTCGATCATATCCCTCCTTAGTAATCTCTTTCCTAAGATGAACAGTTCTATACAACACTACTACAGTAATGGTCAGGCAGAGTGCACCTTTGGGCTAAGTGTACACTGTGGGTTACAGAAAGTTGTCATGTAATGTGAAAACTGAGGCCAATATTTGTTAGAGGAGGGGTACTGTCCTTGATTTGCAAGCAATAGTGAGTGGATGTCCATTTCAGCCAAAGATTGTTCTAATGCTCACTGTTGCTGTATAAATCTATTTCTATTTGAGAAATAAGCCAATAGTTTGGACAGTCAGAAGGAGGCATATAGAGGACACAGACACACTAGTTTTACTAGAATGACTTATGGTAATGAGAGAAAGTCTTGCTGCTGTAGGTCTCTAGATCATGAGCAGTAGATAGTGACTCAAATCTTTGGCATCTGAGGTCTGTTTGGTTACCTATGTGAAATTAATGGCCTCAGTCTAGTTCATAGTGGACACGTGTCTATTTCAGAAACCACTGCATTTGGTATCCTTGTTGGCCGTTTCAGCTAAGAAGCAATGGCAATTTATTATATTATATATAAAAGCATTTATTATATTAAACTCTTGTTACAGTAGCACCCAAAGGCTGCAGTCAGGATTGAGTCTATTATGCTGCATGCTATACAAACACAGAGACACTCCCTATCCCAGTGTTTACAATCTAAAAGACACAAGAACAGACGAAAGGCTGAGAGTATCAAACAAATAAGATTGGCACAATTTGGGTAGTTAAGTATTTTGTTCAGTTGGATTTCATTAATATTTGTGAAGTGTCTTGAAATCCTTGGGTGAAAAGGGTTTTAGAAGTGCAGTGTCCTATTCTCTATAGTCTGAAAGAGGCTGGTTTGAGAGTTCAACAAGTGAAAATGCAAAATGACCAACTTTGAGCTACTCAGTCAATAGGCTTAATGAAGTGCAAGAGACTTCCAGAGAGAATGTCCTTCTGCTCTTCTAGCTCGGATGCACTGGAATAAATAATACTCCTAACAATGAACAGAACTCTTCTCTAGAAAATACCTGTTCATACTGGGTAAGATTTAGGAAGAAGACTGAGATGAACGATAAATATTTGTAAGTGTTAAATGGTCTTGTTCTGGAAATTAAATAATGAAGGTAAGTATAATGATATGTAGCTACTGTAATTAGAGTAGGATGGTTAATGCCCTTTTCTTTTACTTTGTTCCAAAAATCCTATATTGCTTCTCTGCACTGCTTAGTAATACTTAGCCCTTGTGTATTGCTTTACATGGTCAAACGCTTCTACAGTCATTAACTAATTCTCCCAACCACCACTCTCTACCATGCTGTGATCTTGGTAGGTATTCCACAGTTTACAGATAAACTAAGGCGGAGAGGTGAAATGACCTGCCCAAGGCCACACAGAATATCAGAGGCAGAGCAATGTGAGACCTCTAAACTATCTGTGTTAATTTAAACCAGTATCTCTCAAACTTTCTAGACTACTGTACCCCCTTCAGGATTGTGTACCCCAAGTTTCACCTCACTTAAAAAACTACTTGCTTACAAAATCAGACCTAAAAATACAAATCTCACAGTACACTATTTCTGAAAAATTGCTTACTGTTACCTTCTCATTTTTTACCATATAATTATAAAATAAGTGGAATATAAATATTGTATTTACATTTCAGTGTCTAGTATATAGAGCAGTATCAGAAGCTATTGTCTGCATGAAATTTTAGTTTGTAGTGACTTCACTAGTGCTTTTTATGTAGCCTGTTGTGAAACTAGGCAAATATCTGGATGAGTTGATGTACCCCCTGGAAGAACTCTGTGTATCCCCGGGGTATGTGTGCCTCTGGTTGAGAACCACTAATTTAACCAACTCCCATTGGGTATCAGCCCCCTACTGAGGAGGGGCAGTAGGGTCAGGCATACACAGCAGAGGCCATGGCAGCATGGCTTCCTGAGGATGCCCTGCCATCTTGAACATTAGGAGGACTACTTCCCCTGCTCACTCTATGTACAAAATACTACTGTGCCAATTGCATGGTTTTAATGTAGTCCTTCCATGGGTTTTCCCACCAAGGCGCACAATCTGGGTCTACACACAGGTTAACAGAGAAAATTATTTAAAATGTAAAGTGCGTGATTTTAATTCCGAAGGAGGGCTACCCTAAGCTCCCGTACAAGTCTGAATTAATTAAAATATTCCTAAATAGCTCATCTGTAATACGTGTGGCATATACAGAATACATGATGGTGTGGCCTGAAGGTTTTATTGCACTCAACTGGGATCAGCTGCATAACTGACTCATAGCATTTGCTTAGTGTGAGTAATGTACCCATGACAAACTCGTGGTGTTAAAACCTTTGTACCACCCCTATCATGTATTTCTGGTGTGTGCATAGGTAACAAGTAAATGATCAAATTTACTAGTCCACTAGAGACTTTGCTATCATCACTCTGTTTTATGCAGAAGGGACTCCGTTACTGCTGTAGTGTAAAACCCTAAAATAGGTAGGAAGACATAGATCAGCTCCTCAGAATACACTGCTTTAGCTATTGTAGTGGAGATAGAAAATGGGTCAAATATGACCAAACCTCGCTCTCTTGTACAAAGATTCTTTGAGGAAATGAAATGATAAAAAGCCTGCTCTAGGGGTTAGAGTGAGGGCCCAGGGCACTAGGAAATCCTGGTTTCCATTCCCAACTCGGTCATTAACTTGTTTAAGTTCAGGCAAGTCACTTTAACCCTTTGGTGCCTCATTTTCCACATTAGTGAAATAGGATGGGTCCTAGCCTGTCTTGTAAAGCACAGTGCAGTCTCTGGATAAGTGATATATACAGTAAATGTAATACTTTAATTGTGCAGCTTTGTCCAATTCAAGTTAGATTAGAGCTATGGAAAAGAGGGTAAGGTGATAGCTACCGTTTTCTTTCTTATTCAACCATAAGACATCTAGGATATAAACACCCCCATCCACCATCTCCTGAGCAAATTATTTTAGCTGATATGCCAACTCAGCATATACACAATGAGTGAGGCCTGATCCTAAGCCCCTTCCAGATGGGTTGTGAGTTCAATCCTTGAGGGGGCCACTTAGGAATCTGGGGCAAAAATCTGTCTGGGGATTGGTCCTGCTTTGAGCAGGGGGTTGGACTAGATGACCTCCTGAGGTCCCTTCCAACCCTGATATTCTATGATTCTACAGTCTCTGTTATGCTGTGCTGGGTCCCTTTTATGTGGCTTAAAGGGGCTGATGCAAGGATGAGGATTTGCCCCAGGTACCTTTCCCAACACCATATAAGAGACCTATCCTAACAGCATCTCTTCAAAAGCAATATCCCAAATTTTGCTCGAATTTAAACTGGGACAATTCAGGTTGCCTCTATGGACTTGCCCTAGTGCAACTGAGGGGAGAATTTGGTCCATTCTGTTTGAAGTGTGGGGGTGGGGGGGGAAAATCAAAATTTACTGCTCTATACCCTTGCCTGTGCTTCCTCATGATGGTGGATGGTAATGAAAACACTAATGAGATTTTATTGTCTGTTAAAGTCACTGGCTCTGAGAATAATTTTGCAAGACTGTATTGAAAGTAAAGGAGACTGCACGCAAGAGGCAACACAGGTGCTGGAGCAATGGCAGGAGCAGGCTGTAAGTTACTTCAGGAACATCGCCAACTGCTGTAAATTGGCAGTGCTCCATTTGCTTCACTTGCACTATGCCATTTTGCTAGCAGTGGTCTTTTACAGTAACCAGCGTCGTGCTGTATAAACAATGCTACAGGTACTTGTTTTTTCACTATTCCTTAAACAAGTAGTCCAACTGCTGTTAATGGACTACATCTGTATCTAAAGACAACAGGATTCTTCCCTAAACATAGGCATCATCATTCAATGACAAATAATGGTGTTCGGGGGCAGGATAGAATAGAGAACCAGCACCACAGCACTAGGATTAGGTTTAGATTATAATGCAGCCATTATATACAATCTAATATTTATATAAACTAAATTGAAGTGCATGATCAATAAATACAAGCACTATAGGCTTTGGGGCAGGGGATGGGAGGAGACTAAAGGTAGAAGACACTTGTCTGCTTAAGGATATTGACTCTCCCTGGGTGGAGAGACAAAAGAGGGATCATAAACAGCCAGTGGTCAGGAGAGGGGGACACAGAGCCCTTGCGGGGAGCAGAAGGGAAGGTAGAGAGATGTAAGAAGCCCCTGGCACAGAAGTGGTGTTGAACACAGAGAGTTGCTATCATGGAAGGAGTGGACGGCAGTAGACCCTAATGTGGAATGCAGGGATGGGGTCATTGCCCACAGCCCCTGCCAGAGGCAGGGCATAGTGGTGCAGAGAGACCCTAGTGTTTTGGGGGGAGGGTAGAGGGGAAGAACAGACACAAGACCTATGATTGATAGGACCCCAGGGGGGATACATAAGGTGGAACATGTGTGTTGGAAGGGGGACACAGAGGTGCGGGGATGTGGCAGAGGCCTTCAGGAAAGAGGGACGAATGAACAAAATCGTGGGAGCCACGTAAGGTTGTTTTTATTTTAAAATTTAAGGATACAATACATCCAATGCCTGCTTGTATGTGTTTTTTACTGTTTGTAAGCTTGTGTTTGACACATGCCGTTCATATCAACACAGGTCGTGATGCAGTGGGCGGATGGGGCTGCGCTTGTTTCTCTTTCCCTCCCCACAAATAAGGTTGCCAATTTTGTGTTCCTTGAGGTTTCGTCATATGATCTACTCTTTGTCCTGGAGTCTCCAGGAATTAATCTTGGAGGGTTGGCAACCCTACGTCTGGGGGCTAAATGACCCCCAGTGAGAATTGCAATAGCTGTCCACATGTAATAGGTGATCAGCAGACAAAGGTCCCTGTCTCAGGGTGAAGCTTCAAAAGGCTGAATTCTTTGGGATACATTTGCATATGCCACCTAAACTGTATAAAGGAGTCACTCACAGGTTAGGGAGGTGTTTTGTTTGAGCTAACAGCTGTTATAAACTTGTGGCCTTGTTGAAGGTGGGTTGATCCCTGGTAAGCTTATTAGTATGCATACAGCTTCTCTTATTGTGGTGATATACTTTCTCTGTAATGCTTTTTCTTTAAGAATAAATGTACTTGCCTAGCAAGGGCGGTGTGGTAGCTTAACTGTGGGCAATTAGCTATTTTATAGGCTCTCAAAAGCCAAAACAGGTCTTTTTCAGCCGTCTGACTTGTGGGGGAATTCAGTATAAGCAGGGAACTGTGCAGCCTGGAAAAAATCCTGATCAGGAAGGAGAGAGACACACAGCCTCCACCTAAGTGATGTGTCAGTGGGAGAGGCTGCAGTCTGAAACAGGGGACTTCGCAGGACCCTAGAGGGGGAATGCAGGTGCCCTGAACTGTGACAGCTGCTTATGGGGGTGTAACGTGGGCAGCAGGGTGTGACTACCTGCCTGAGGCTAGATCATCACCGTGGGACTTAGCAGCCCTGGACCTATGGACAATTCTGTGTCAGCTCTGCAACCCCGGCTACGGGGCTGACACGTGGGGAGAAGTGTGTCATTGCATCACCCACGTGTGGCTTCTGCTGTCTACCTACTTTCCCTTCTCCCCATCCACCGCAACTTCCATCAGGATTTTCTATTTCTCCCATCCGCAGCCTGGGCTAACGCCCCCTGGCGGCCAAGGGGAGGAACAGGACGGCCTTACCCCCAGCCCAGGGGAAGGAGGGAACGCACGCGCAGTGCCGCCTCCGAGACGCCCCGGAGGGAGGGCGGGGGAAAGGAAAGGAGACGCATGCGCAAAGGCAGAAGCCTGAGGTGTGTTTTCCGTGTTTTGGCCGCACGCGCAGTGGTAAGCAAATGAGCCTCGCGTCACAAGGCAGGAGGCGGGAGGTAAGCTGCGCCTGCGCAATGTCTGTTGCTGGCTCCCCGCCCGCTTGTGGAGGAGGGGACGGGAAGCCGGAAGGGACAGAAGTCGCTGTTTTGTTGGTCAGCGATGGGTCTTTTCGGGAAAACGCCGGAGAAGCCGCCCAAGGAGCTGGTAATGGCCCGGGGCGGGGGGCACCAGGGGCAGAAAGCGCGTTCCCAAGCCCCCCGGGAGGGTGGGGGACAAGGGCGCCTTAAGGGCAGGGCCCCTGCTGAAGGGGTGGGGCCAGGGACTCTGCGGGGGGGGGGGAGTGAAGGGGCGAACACCTTGCTGGGGGGGAGACTCTGAGAGTGGGGGTGTGTGAAGGGGCGGCTGCCCCGGGGTTGGGCGCTATGCGGGGGTGTGTGTGTATGTGTGTGTGTGAAGGGGCGGCTGCCCCGGGGTTGGGCGCTATGCGGGGGTGTGTGTGTATGTGTGTGTGTGAAGGGGCGGCTGCCCCGGGGTTGGGCGCTATGCGGGGGTGTGTGTGTATGTGTGTGTGTGAAGGGGCGGCTGCCCCGGGGTTGGGCGCTATGCGGGGGTGTGTGTGTATGTGTGTGTGTGAAGGGGCGGCTGCCCCGGGGTTGGGCGCTATGCGGGGGTGTGTGTGTATGTGTGTGTGTGAAGGGGCGGCTGCCCCGGGGTTGGGCGCTATGCGGGGGTGTGTGTGTATGTGTGTGTGTGAAGGGGCGGCTGCCCCGGGGTTGGGCGCTATGCTGGGGGGGCAACGCTGAGGGGGACTTTGTGCGGGGAGGATGCTGGGGGGGGGGTTTCAGAGGTGGCCGCCATGGGGCCCGGAGTTCTGCGGGGAGGGGGCGGGATTGAAGGGGGGCTTCCATGGGGCTGGGTTGGACGCTGAGGTAGTGATGCTGGCTGCCGAGAGAATCAGAGCCCCCAACATCTCGGGGCTGCTGCACAGGTGACCAGGTCCCACCGGGCCAGGTACCTACATGCTGAGGGGTGTCCATGATGCTGCTGGCCCCCTGGGATGGATGGGAGCTCCGATGGGGGCCTGTCTCCAGTATTCCTGTTGGTGCCACCCATAGAGGCAACAGGCTGTAACTGGTTGCTTGCCGTCGAGAGAGCCTGCAAGGGATTGGAGCTGGTATCTTCATTGACTAACTTCTACTGGGATGGAGATGGCTTGGAACATGCTGGGGCCTTTGGGTTGTCCCATGGATAGAGATGGAGCATTAGGACTTGTGAATAAGGGAAAGTTATTTTGGAAAGGTGATATATGAATGTAAAGGACTATAGCTGTTCCAGAATAACTTCCTGAGTGGACACTCTTATTAAAGCATAAGTGTAGCCAAATGGGGAGCTATTCTGCAATAGCTATTCTGGTCAATTTCCCTGGGTGGTCAAGCCTTTATGCTCCAGGACTCTTGCTTCTGTCAGCCTGAGTTATACTGATCAAGAAGGCGTATTGCATGCTGGAATGTATCTCCTCTGGAGGCGCTCTCTCAGAGGGAGCTGGGCAACAGGTCTCAAAGAGTCCACTTCCCAGTGGCTTCTTTCCCTGGTGAATAGAAAGCCATCAGCCTCTGAAGACCCCCAAATCTGAATAGGGGGAAATAAAGCTTCTGTGCCTTGCATGATTATCTTTGCAACACAAGTGTGAATGGATGCAGTACTGTTTTGCCGAGTCTGCAAGCAGGCTGTACTAGGACCTGATTGTGCTGTTGCTTGTAGCTTTCTTACACAGTAACAGAGTGAAATAAGCAAATTCGGGATGGTTTCACTGCTGGTTTTCAGAACCCTTTGGGCAGCAGTGCAATAGTCAAGAATTGGGTCATTTTTACTCTTACTGTTTGGAAAAGTTATGAGCAGTAGCAGATGCATTAGAGGTACTCCAAGAAGAAAGTTCCCTCTCCTCCCTTCCCCCCCCCCCCCCAAAAAAAAGAAAAGAAAACTTGGAACAAAAACTAGAGTAGCAGAGACATCCCTCTGCCCCTTGCAGCAGCCAAGAGGCTCTAGGAATTGGGTAGAGGAGCAGAGAGAGCTGTCCTGCTCACAACATCTGGATGCTGGGAGTCAGAGAAGAGTAGAAGAAAGGCCTTTCATCACTCCCCTCATAGTAGCCAGGAGTTTGGGTGACAGGTACAGTAATAGATTCCTTGACCACACTCCCCACAGTCAGAAAGAGCAGCGGTTCTCAAACTGTGGGTCGGGACCCCATTTTAATGGGGTCGCCAGGGTTGGCTTAAACTTGCTGCGGCCAGGGGCTGATGCCAAAGCCCCACTGCCTGGGGCTGAGGCCTGAGGGCTTCAGCCTTTGGCAGTGGTCTCAGATTACGGGTCCCTGTCTGGGGCTGAAGCCTTTGGGCTTTGGCTTCCCCTCCTCTCTCCTGGGCATTGGGCTTTGGCTTTGGACTCCCTCCCCCCCTGCGTGGCAGGGCTTGGGCAGGCTCAGGCTTCAGTCCCCCCTCCTGGGGTCATGTAGCAATTTTTGTTGTCAGAAGGGCGTTGCAGTGCAATGAAGTTTGAGAACCCCTGCTGTAGAGGGAAGAGGAAGATAGTGGGAGTTCCTTCTGCCTTCCAGAAGGTGATGGACAACTTCAAATGTATCAGATATGTGCTAGTGGCTAACACAAAAGACATAGCTACTGAGCTGGGTCCGGGGATGGTAGCCTGGTAAGAATCTCAATGCCCACCTTTTTCCTAGAATTTGGGTAGTGTTGTGAGTGAAATTGGGCTTCTCACCAAGACATTACCGCTGGACCATCTAATGTACTGAACCTTGTCTAATTAATTTTACGGCTAAAAGATGTCTGGCAAAATTGTCAAGCCTTGTGCCAGTCCTTAACAATACATTCACACATTACTTTGGCCTTGTCTACATGCAGAAGATGGAGCAGTTTCATTTAACTCTGTTTTTAAACTGATTTGGTTAAGCAATGCAAAACACTATGTAGACACTTGTATTTGGTTTGAATAGTTTATTTCAGTTTAGCTTATCAGTCTCTTTACCAAATTAAAATAGGGCACTCTTAAACTGAACAAAGACTGTCTGCATTAAAAATTTGCACTGGCTTAACTAGATCAGTTTAAAAATACTTTTAGTTAAACTGACGCAAGTGGGTGTGTAATCCATTCCTCTTCCTCCTTTGGCTGAACCTTGTGTAATTTAGCTCAGATTCTTCAGTTCCTTGCCTTTATATACCATGCACCTCCGTGGTGCTACAGACATTATTTAAAAATAAACACTGATGCTTGTGAATTGCACTGTGCTGAGCAGAGGGAAGCCGGTCTACAACTTCTGTTGCCCTGTGTGGGATCAGTGACTACCAATTTAGCAAGGGGGAAAAAATGCTGCAAATACGATGTGAAGTTCTGACTCTAGGTTGGACAGAGACTGTTTTAGATACAGCAATAAAGTAACACGTGGCTAGAAGTGTGGAATTGTGCAACCATTTCAGAAAGGAAACTTGGGCACCCAAATTTGAAGAGTTTTCTATGGATTCTAAGTATAGGCAGTGCTGTACAGTAGGTGAACACAGGGCTGGATTAAGGCTGCTCGCATTCCAGAGACCTCCCTGACGTTCTGTGCTTCAGCCCCAGGGGCAGCAGGACTCTGGAGCTGGTAGCTAGCAGGGCCCTGACAGGGTTCCAGCGACAGGGGGCCCCCTGCAAGGTTCCGGTGACAGACTCCTGAGAGGGCCCTCCTCAGGGTTCCAGTGAGGGGCGACAGCCTCGTGGGGGTGGGGCTCAGGCAAGTGGCCGGGGATGTCCTGTTTTCTCTTTGGGAAATATGGTCCCAGTGGGTGAATGGGGGGCCCCCCCTGAAGCTTCCAGCTGCTACGGGCGGAGGGGGAACCCCACAGCTCCCAGCCACCACGGTGGTGGGGGAAACCATGGAGCCAGAGGAGCAAAAGTCACAGACCGGTCACGGCTTTCATGAATTTTTGTTTATTCCCTGTGACCGGTCCGTGACTTTTACTAAAAATAACCATGACAAAATCTTAGCCTTGAACATGACACAACTCTCATAACAACAGACGGTGGGTAGGAGGGAAGAGGGTTACAACAGTGAAAAAACATGGGATGGATTTCTTTTACAGTACATCTGATTAAGTTCTTCTTTGGATTTTTTTAAAGTAAGAGTTTGAGGGCAGTATCCTAAAATGACTGCAGATGTGGGAACCAGTGGGTGAAAAGTCAAAAAGACATGGCATAAAGATCATAAAAGAGC
Source organism: Chrysemys picta bellii (assembly GCF_011386835.1). Classification (NCBI taxonomy): domain Eukaryota; kingdom Metazoa; phylum Chordata; order Testudines; family Emydidae; genus Chrysemys; species Chrysemys picta. Next base: position 129,504,104 of record NC_088795.1, on the reverse strand, counting down.
AGATAATCATTCCCGCAGCAGCAGAATATATGGGACTCACATTGCTGCAAATGTGTTTTATACATTTCTTGGTTTTGCCACTCTGTTATCTGTACATTTATTATCTTACATCCCAAGAAGATTATGCCACTCCTTAAAAGAACATATAAGTAGAGAGCAATCATTTAAGGAAATATTTTAAATATAAGCAAAACTTGTAACTGAAAACTGTTAACATTCTCCTGAAACACTGTAAAAATGTCCAAGCTCCCCTGATTTGTGAATTTCCGCCCTTATTTTAAAATTGTTCCATATGCTGCAAGTATCATGATGTCCAGATAGAACTAATTTGATGCAACAGGTTTTACACAGTGCTGGCTACTGAGAAGAAGCAGGCACCAGACTCTTTTCTGTGGTACTCAAAGGCCAGATTCTGATATCTTGACTTGCAATGAGTAGCGTCTTTACTGGGAATAGTCATATAGTAAGGGAATGTTTAACTTCGGTGAGGATATCAGAACCTGGCTCTGAGCGTTTTCAGCAGATGACACTATAGCAACTATAGTGGAATGCCTTTTCACAATTCTGTTGCTTGGTTTACTGAACTAAATTCCATATTCTTTTTGGATTGATAGGGATCTGCTGTACTTACGCATCAGAGCCATTGTTCCATGCAAAACTGTTCTATGAGCCAGCTAGAACTCTTGAATGTACTTTGTGTCTCTGTGTATGTGTGTAGTGTGTACTGGAGAGAGGATCTTGATCTTAAAATATTTTTGGGTACTATACTGTGACAGTTCTCAGGATGCCCAGGACTGAGTCACCTTGTTACCTACCTGCCTCCAGCAAGAGGAAGACTTGCTGGTGCCTAACTGGGTGTCATCTCCAACACCTCCAGTCGGTTAGCCATCCAGTCACCCTCCTCTGGGCTATACCAGCCTTTACTTAACCTGCATGGCAAACAATAGGTACACCCTAGTCCTTGAGCCCCTCGGAAGTGTTCTGCTGTAGTGTCCAGCCCTTTATCCAGTGAATACTCTCAGAAATACCAGGTTTGCTGTGTACACCATAGCTCAGTGGTTTGAGCATTGGCCTGCTAAACCCAGGGTTGTGAGTTCAATCCTCAAGGGGACCATTTAGGGACCTGGGGCAAAAGTCTGTCTGGGGATTGGTCCTGCTTTGAGCAGAGGGTTGGACTAGATGATCTCCTGAGGTCCCTTCCAACTCTGATATTCTATGATTATTTGATTCAATACAGAATCAGCTTGACAGAACAAGGAGAAATGGTCTCAAGTTGCAGTGGGGGAGGTTTAGGTTGGATATTAGGAGAAGGTTTTTCACTAGGAGGGTGGTGAAGCACTGGAATGGGTTACCTAGGGAGGGGGTGGAATCTCCTTCCTTAGAGGTTTTTAAGGTCAGGCTTGACAAAGCCCTGGCTGGGATGATTTAATTGGGAATTGGTCCTGCTTTGAGCAGGGGGTTGGACTAGATGACCTCCAGAGGTCCCTTCCAACCCTGATATTCTATAATTCTGTGATCTGTGATGTGACATTATATATAGTGAAAACATTCATAATTTTATTATCAAAGATCTAGAATGAAGAGAGAGAGTAAGGAGAATGGAAACAAAAGGGTTACCTATAAAACAAAATCACAACATTCCTGGAGACTAAAAACAGAATAACTTCCTGTCTAAAGCTGTCATATCTCAGCCAAAGCCCTTTGTATCATTTCCAACCAAGGCTGGTTGTGTTCCCATTTTTATGAATGTAAATACACTGTCCATTAACTTCCTTAGTGCAGGATAACCGGGTGCATCCCTTGTCTCCCAGTTATAGTCCAGTAAACCTTTGAAGTGTACCCTCCAGATAAGGCTCTTTCCCTCTGCTGTTTCTTCCAGTTAAATCTGTCAATCCTTCATCTGCATTTAGCTCAGGGTGATTATTGCGAATTAAACAACACTCAATTTACATTTCAAAAGACAGATGGATAAATATCTCTGGTCTCGCAGAAAACCAGTTTGTAATGGGGTTCACTCACTGCTGTGGTGCCTCCTTGTGGGTGAGTCTGAGGATCATCTCTTGTTGAGTCTAACACCTCCTTCTGTCGCTCGCTTGCCTGTGGCTTTTCTGCTCTCCAGGACTTGAGCATACATCATAAAACCTTTGTGCTTTTGTTTCTTTACTCCATAATTTTTCCATTCCTTTGCAAGATCCTTCATGACCACACTTTTAAATTCTTGTCTACTTAATGGTATCTTAATATCCACCTAATTTTTTAGAGCATGTTTGGCTGCTTTATTAGCTATCTCATTTCTAGGTATTCCCTACTTGCTTGCATTATTTCCATAGTTAGGAGCATTATTTCACTTGTCATTTCTGCTTTCTGAAGTCCTCGTTTTGATTGTCATAATGCCTGACAATCAGATAAAATTACAACTACAGCCTGTTGCACATCTCTTACCCAGGCTAGTGCCAACATTATCCCCATCTGTTCAGCTGTTTGTACAGTCATGTAATTCGGTAGCATTTCAGAGTTCTGGATTCCAAGTCTAGGAGCACAGAAGGCTGTTCCCAGTCTACCTGTGCTGCCATCTTTTTATCTGTGTAGACTTGGCAAACTCACTCACTCATGCCCGTCACCCCAACCGGGGTATGGGCCGCCAACCACAGATCTCCAGAGTCCTCTATCCTGGGCCATTTGCTCTAGCTGGTTCCAGGTATAGCCCATTTTTATGCTATCAGCCTGAAGGTCGCGTCGCCAGGTGTTTCTTGGATGGCCACTTTTCCGCTTGCCTTGGGGGTTCCACCGCAATGCCTGTCTAGTGATGTTGGTTGGCTGCTTGCGTAGTGTGTGTCCTATCCAGCCCCACCTTAGACTTGGCAAAGCTGGCCCCATTTTTCATAAATAAATTCAGAAATTTCATTGGCCATACTGTGTGGGGTTTTTCCCCCCTTCCCTTGGTTCCATACAATTCCAAATCCACAAATGGGGAATAACTGTCCTGCTGTAATTTGATTTCCCATGGCTAAAATATTTTAGTTCTCTCCATTTTATTACATATCTCCTTTACCCATTTTTGACCCCGATAGCATGAGGAAGTCTTTGGCAATTCATATCATTTTTGATACCTTGCATTACATTCTTTGGTGAACCAGGATGTACGTGCCAGAATTAAGACATTTTTGTAACCTCTATGCACCCCATCTGTGCCCCTTTGCCAGCTGGCATGAAGAGGTTCTTGGGTCATGCATGCCAAACGTGAATATATCCGTGCAGGATATTTGTGCCCCTGGGGAAAGAGGTTTGTTGCATTTCTGAAGCATTGATTCTGAAAATATGTATCTAAAAGCTACATAAAGGAACCACTTTTTAAAAATAAAGTACACCCCGTTTATCTGAATGGCCTGGTGGACACCTGAAACTTTCAGCTAACCGGACATTCAGACAAATGTAACTGCTACTTTGAGGTAGGTTGTAGGTATGGGCTGGGAGGCCGTAAAGGTCCAGATACAGTTGGGGGGGCTAAAGAGTCTGAGGCATTGCTTTACCCGATTGTGTGCCGTTGTTACTATTCTGGGCTACAAGCCAATGAATGGCCGCACTCTACCTGTCAGCCCCTGCACACCCCGCCCACCCGGTGGCTGTCCTGGTGCCCAGGCTGCCTGCCCTGGGCTGTGGCTGGATATGGCCCCTCAGTGGTAGTTGCAGTGTCAAGGTGACCCCTGCCTGCAGATCACTGGGATGGGCTGTTTCCTGGATTGTGCGGTCAGAGATGAGAGCTGACTAGAGATGCCGCTATGGATACAACTAGTTATTGTGAGCTGCACTTTGAACTGGGCACAATGTTGCAGCCATGGAACCATAATGAAGGCTGCGAGTCTGTCAGGGAAGTCACAGAAGTCAAGGATTCTGTGACTTCTGCAGCGGCTGGTGCTGGCTTACAGGCTGCCCGAGCTGGGCAGCCCCTGGGCCAACAGCAACAGTTTGGGTGTGTGGGAGGGGGCTCAGGCCTAGGGGGTTGGGAGGTGCGGGGAGGGTGCTTACCTCGGGGTGAGGGGCTCACCGGGTCCCACTGGCTTGGCCCTGCAGCTCCTAGACGGTGGGGCCAGGAGGCACTGCATGCTGTCCACACCTGTAGGCCCCGCACCTCCCATTAGCTGCAGTTCCTGGCCAATGGGAGCTGCGCAGCTGGCATTTGTGACAGGAGCAGTGCACGGAGCCCCCAGGCCCTCCGCTGCCTAGGAGCTGCAGGGACACGTGGAGCCAGGTAGGGAGCCCCTGCTGGCCCTGCCAAACCTCCCCCCCCCCCCCCCAAATTACCAGCAGGGTCGCGGGCCACCTCCCCCAGCAGCCATGGCATCCCCAGACCGCCTCTCCCGGAGCACCTGTGGCCCCCCCTGCCCAAATTTTAGTTAGGGGTATATAGTAAAAGACATGGACAGGTCACAGGTAGTAAACAAAAATTCATGGCCCATGACCTGTCCATGACTTTTACTAAAAATACCCATGACTAAAACGCAGCCTTAATCATAATTTGAGTGAAAACGTTGTTGCACTGGTGTAGCATGAATTGCTGTAAATTGGCTTCCTTGAACCCTGCAATTCCCTGGGAGGGTGGATGCTGTTTGCAGAGAGAGGATGCACTGTGGATTCAGATAAATAGGATTTTTGGATGAAGGGAATTTGGACAACTGGGAATATATTGTATACAAGTCCGTTTTAGTTATGGTTTCTTTTATGCTTTCTCTTTTTCCTGTCTTTATTTTTAGGTCAATGAATGGTCGCTGAAGATGAGGAAAGAAATGAGAGTAATTGATAGACAGATCAGAGGTTTGTGTTTTTTCACATTTTCTCAGACTTCCTCTCTGTGTGTATATAAGCTGGTTTATATCAAAATACAAAAGAAAAAATGAAATTTTAGGTAACTTCTTAATAGGAAATTGCAGAAAGTCTGTGGAGGGCCAACTATAGTAAATGTAGTGAAATCCCAAGGACTTCAGTGGGCAGGGCATGTAGGTAGGCTGGTGGAAGATTAGGGTGACCAGATCTCCTGATTTTATAGGGACAGTCCCGATGTTTGGGTCTTTTTCTTATATAAGCTCCTACTGCCTGCCTGCTTCCCCTCCCACCTCCATCCCCTTTCCCGATTTTTCACATTTGCTGTCTGGTCACCCTATGGAAGATGAATCAACTAAGTGTCTGTGGAAAGGACATCCTTAGGGTGGCAACTTCATGGCTGACCAAGAAGATGGGATAATATTGAGCAAGACCTAAGAACTCTTATTGTGAATTACCATCAATAGAGGGGAAAAATGCCCTTGCCCCGAAAGAGGTGGGGGCAGATTGTGAGAGCGGCCAGAGACCTGTGTAGTGTGTGGAGCCACAGAATAATGAGTTTACGCCGCATTTTAGAGGTACAGAATTGTGACTGTATGAAAAAAACAGTATAGTTCTAGGGATTTATATCTTTTGTAAGCATGAAACTCCCATAGAAGTCTCTAGAGGTAAAATTTTCAGAAGTACCCAAGTCCCATACATTTGCAATGTGAATTAATCTCCAAAATCCCATTTTCTAAAATGATTTAGGCATTTAAGGTCGTAAGACACTTGTAAAATGTTCAGAATTGCCCATTAGGTCAAATTAACCAGCAACTTCAGCCATGTAAGTTACAGTTTAGTTGCAAGAGGTTACGATGTGCACTGACTTGCAGGGAGTATGCAAAAAAGTATAACTAACCTGTCAGATAGGTAAAGGGAGGTATATTTGGGAAAGTGACAAACAGGAGAACTGGATATAGGAGGTGAAGTTTGACTTCTGTTAATGGGAGTTTGGACTTAAATTTCTGTGGGCACAGGATTGACTCCTGTATGGGTTTTTTTGTGGAAAGGAGGGGAGTTGTTTGATCTTACACCATACTATTAGTAGATTTTTCTGCTACATCCCCTTCTTCCCACGTTCCCAGCAGCTGGGATTGGGTAAGGGGATGGACTTCTCACCAGGGTTTTGCTCTATGAACAAGTTCCAGGAGGACCTTTTGTATTGGTCTCTGATTACACCTCTACCCCAATATAACACGAATTTGAATATAACGCGGTAAAGCAGTGCTCTGGGGGGGAGGGAGGGGCTGCGCACTTCGGCGGATGAAAGCAAGTTTGATATAACGCAGTTTCACCTATAACATGGTAAGTTTTTTTGGCTCCCGAGGACAGCGTTATATCGGGGTAGAGGTGTATTAGGAGTTTGCTGCATTTTTAAGTCCTGACCAGGACCGGCTCCAGGCACCAGCTGAGCAAGCTGGTGCTTGGGACGGCAGATTGTTGGAGGCGGCATTCTGCCCAATTCTAGGGCGGCACGGCCCCTTTTTTTTTTTTTTTTTTGTTCCGCTCCGGCCGCCCTGTAGGGGGCAGCGGCGCGGAGAACCAGAGCGCCCTGCAGGGCAGTCCTCTTCCTTCCCTCCCCACCGACCGGAGCGGAGCCCTCGCGGCAGGCAGTGGGAGGGGCCGCGTGGCAGCGCCCCTGCTGTAGCCCTGGCCGCCCCCTTCTCTCTCTCTCTCTCCCGCCCGCTCCCTCCTCCCTCAGCCGGTCCCCCTGCACCCGCGCTCCGGCTGCGCCGCAGGGTTTTTTTTTTTTTTTTGCTTTGCCGTTCTGGCCGCCCTGACCAGATTTTTGTGGGGTTTTTTTGTTTGTTTGGTTGGTTGGTTTTTTTTTTGCTTGGGGCGGCCAAAAAGCCAGAGCCGGCCCTGGTCCTGACTTAACCTGTCTGTCCCCATCTTTAAAATGGGACAGCGTCTGTGCATCCTGTAGGGGTGTTGAGACCAATTAAATTATTAAGCTGTTTTGAACTCCCTGTGGATGGTGCTATAGAAGTATGACACTTTGGACAATCTGTATAACTTATAAATTCTGGTTGAAATATGAAGTAGTTACTGTGAAAATTGCTGCATCGCTGAATGTTGTTTCAAATGCTTCTGCATGTTCAAATAAACAAAATGTGTCCATTCTGATTTCTAGAATGGGTTTTAGGAGCAATAGAATGCTTTGCACCACATAGACTCTTTCATCTGATGGCTTGAATCCCCCATTCTTGAGAGGCACAACAGAGTGCCCTTTAACAGAGCCATAGTGTGCTATCATGCACAGCACTGTCACCAAGCCACTGGGTCATAGAAGAGGGACCAGTGTACTAAGTACTGAAGACTGGCAGATGGTACCATCCTCCAAAGACTTCTGTGGAACTCCATGCTTTCTTGTCATAGCCTTTAATCCCTTGCGAAGCAACGCCTTCCAAAAATAAATAAATAAATAGTCCATTGCCAAATCACAGTAATGCATCTCCTATAATAAAATGCACATATCATGATTATGCTCAATCTAGAAAAATTGGAGTATGTCAGACTGCAACAAAACCATTCAGTTTATTATTCGCCATTGAGCAGAGTGTGCCTGTGCCAGGATCCCCTTGGGGTGCAGCTTGGGACTGTGCCCCTTGAACTCTCCCCAGCCTGGGCTGTCTCTCACAATGCCTTGCTAATGACCAGCAGCAACCCCTTCAGGATCTGTGATCACTCAGCACAACTGCATGTGGAGCCCCACATCCAGCTAGATTGCAGGAATGCTCCCAGAGCCACTCATCAATCACACAGAGAGAGGCACCAGCCAACTCCTCCCAGCACTGTACCCCAGGAATACACCATCTTGCACTGCTCAAGATGGGCAGTGCAAATTTATTAATTGGTTCACCACTTCAACAATGGAAAGTGGACATACAACAGCCTTTGCCAACCTGAGCAAATTTGCCCCACACTTCGTACAAACTCACTGGTACAGATAAACAATTAAACAAGTTTATTGACTATAAAAGGTAGCTTTTAAGTGATATTAAGAGAGAGGCAAAAAGTCGGAGTGGTTACCAAAATAAAATATATAAGTACGCAGTCTAAACTCTCAACCCTATTAGACTGGGCAACATGTAGATTAAGCAGTTTTTCTTTCCCCACTGGATATTGCAATCCTTAATATACAGGTTTGTTCCTTAAACCTGGGCCAATCTCCTCTGTTGGAGTCTTGTCATCTTCTCAGTGTCTTGGCTGCTTGCAGCGACGGTGGGGGCAGGAGAAGGGCCCAGTATGTGTCCGCTCTGTCTGTTTTATACCCTCAGTCCATGTGCTTGGGGACCATAAGTCCAGGCATGTCTGGGGGGCATTGCTGAGTCTCTCCAAGCAAGGTTGAGCAATTCCCCTGGTGTGGCCTCATGCAGGTGAGTCATTGCATTGTAGCCCCCTTGCTGGACAATGGGATGTTTGACACCCCACCCGGGTGTTGGTTACTTTCCTTCCTCTTGCCTCTGGGGAGCTAATATCTGGTTGATTCCCCAACTTACATCATGTTCTAGTGGTGATCATATAACACAATTCTCATAACTTCATATGCATTAATGATACACACATATGGATAGAGAAGTGACTTTCAGCAGATCATAACCTTTCCCCTGATACCTTACAAGGCATGCTTTATATGTAAGATCATGATTATATGAAAATGAGGAATATGGGGGTTACAGTATGCTCCCCCAAGGTATGGAATGTCACAGTGCCCCGGTCGAATGGATGCTTTTGAATGTTTAAAGCCAGCAAGTAGCTTGCAGCAGTAACTATATTTCTCATTTCTTTAGTGTCTTCCATCCTAGGACCTCTAAGTACTTTATAAACCTCGAGTTAAGCCTCTCCATCACCCTATGAGACAGGGATGTGTCTCCACTTGACAGATGGGAAACTGAGGCACGGGGACAGTTACTTGTCTAAAGTCATGCATGGCGTCTTTGGCAGAGCTGAAAGTAGAATCCACCTTTTGACCACAAGATAAGCCTGCATTCCCTGCAAAAGTTGATATTCACACAGTTGGATTCTCTGTCCTCAAAGTAGTCAAACAAAGCTTACCTTACAAAAATATAGACTGATAGAGTTTTTAGGCCTTCTAAATGGTCAGTGTAGGAAGGCTTTGTGCACAATGGATTGATCTTAGCACTTTCTCATGTCTAAACTGTTGTTTCACTTAGGGTATTTGCCCTAGTTGTATGGTACACTCTTTGGAGCAGGGATTTTTAACTATTCCCATGGCCTGTAAAGTGCATAGTTAGTTGTCCTGAAGAAATGGTTTCAGCATCTTGTAAGCATATGGTGTTTCTTGTGAGTAATAAGGGGAAAACACCACTAACCAGACTCTTCTAAAGGATAATAGTCTTTTGGAGGGGAGGACACTCTTTGTCCCAGTGGACCGGCTGATAGAGATTTCTTAGGTTATCTGCTGCTGAATGGCACTTATTCTGGGTGAGTCATTCTCTAAAAGATTCATTAACTCCCACATGAGAATTTGCATTGATGTCTCCAATTCATATTGGGCCGGCGAGTGCCAAAACGCAGAACGCTATTTTGATGGATTTATTTATAACCTGCCAAATTCTGAATCATTCTGGTGTAAAATTTCTGGCTGTGTAAATCAGTGAGCTTTTGAAAATAATAAAAATCACTGCATATAAAATAAATAAATAAAAAAATAAATTAATGGAGATATCCTATCTCCTAGAACTGGAAGGGACCTTGAAAGGTCATTGAGTCCAGCCCCCTGCCTTCACTAGCAGGGCCAAGGATGGATTTTGCCCCCAATCCTTAAGTGGCCCCCTCAAGGATTGAACTCACAACCCTGGGTTTAGCAGCCCAATGCTCAAACCACTGAGCTATCCCTCCCCCTCCAGGAGCATATGGTATGCTTGCTTTCTTTATAAGGCAATTTCACTGAACTCTTCTGTCAGTAATATCCCTAAATGTTAATATAGCTGGATGGATTCAAATGGTGTTATCTTTTTCTTGCAAGCTAGTTTTCGGCTATCTCTCTTTGCAATAGAAGCTTTATTTCTGGGTCAGAAGAATAGAAGCCCAGTTTTTAACTCCTTATTCTTTTGTGTGCATATGTCTCTTACCTGAAAATATTTTTCAGGTGCCTTGTTTTTTTGCTGTGCATAGCCACCATTATCCCTTCAAGATAGTTTAAAATCTGTGCATTTTATTCACTTAAAATCCTTTTCTAAAAGGAGGGGCTCTGATTATTTCAGGAAGCTTATGCATAAGAATGGCCATACTGGGTCAGACCAAAGGTCCATCTAGCCCAGTATCCTGTCTTCCGACAGTGGCCAATGCTAGGTGCCCCCGAGGGAATGAACAGGACAGGTAATCATCAAGTGACCCATCTCCTGTCGCCCATTCCCAACTTCTGGCAAACAGAGGCTAGGGACACCGTCCCTGCCCATCCTGGCTAATAGCCATTGATGGACCTATCCTCCATGAACTTATCTAGTTCTTTTTTTAACCCTGTTATAATCTTGGTCTTCACAGCATCCTCTGGCAAGGAGTTCCACAGGTTGACTGTGCATTGTGTGAAAAAATACTTACTTTTGTTTGTTTTAAATCTGCTGTCTATTAATTTCATTTGGTGGCCCCTACTTCTTGTGTTATGGGAAGGAGTGAATAACACTTATTTGCTTTCTCCACACCAGTCATGATTTTATAGACCTCTATCATATCCCCCCTTAGTAGTTTCTTTTCCAAACTGAGCATTGCACAGCACCTTAACTTGAAAGCATAAAATACTGGAATTCATTTTGTGCAGACACTATTCAGTATGTTCTTCCTCACATCTAGTACATGGACATCAAATTAGCAACTGTGAAAAATCAGGACATTTTCTTTTGTGGGGCAAGGGGGAGGGAGATATAGTTGCGTGTATAAAACAAAGCCCCTAATATCGGGACAATCTAGATAATATTGGGACATCTGGTCACCCTACATCAAATGCTGGGAGTGAAGCTGGAGACTAAACTAAGGTTGAGTTAGGCCATTCAGGTGTTCCTAAGTCTATCAATGTTACTGAATGTTTCCAGAATAAAGGGCTTCTCTAATAATATAACATTATCAATGACATCAACAGTGGCCATACAGCTGTTTCAAGTGGATACATTTTGAATGTACCATTTTACATTTAAAAGTTAATGCACCAGGTGCAATATTATGAATTGCTTCTAAGCCTTGTTCATTAAATGCCAGTGAAAGTGTATAAACCTGGCAGGGAAGCAAGTCAAAGCTTAATTATTTAATGAACTGTGTCTGACAAAGTAAGTGATTATCCCACCTGCAAGATTAAAGATTTTGGGTAATAAATAAATTTGATTCTAAAATAACTTGCAAAGCTAGTTGGGAAGTTGAGCCTTTTATTTACAAAATGTGTATGGGGTCTAAATAGATGAAAGATTTCTGCTTCCTGAAGGAGCAGAGTGAATCTATATAATCAACATTTTTGTGAGATCACCCATAATAATGGTGTGTGAACACCTTCCACAAATCTTTATTTCCCAGCCCAGTTGGCAAAAACAAACAAGATTTTAGGGATTTAAATGTGAGTGATACTGTGACTGAGAAGGTTATTGTGGGAAAGCTATATCAGACAGATGGATTTAGCATGTAGTTTTGAATATGAAGAGGCTGGCAGTCATTCCTATTTCATCTCGCAGTGATTTCTGTAATCTTGGTCCAGCTCCTAGGAAATTTCCATTTTTTTGGCTACTAGTTTTCCCCTCTTTCTTGGCCACTTCATCTTTTCCAGTGGTGTGAAGCTGAGGTTATCACAAGAAAGGTGTCTCTCAGGTAGTTAGTGGGGGCTGATATCATGCAAGCTGTTGAAAGTCAGAACAGCATCCTTGACCTCTAGGTGTTTGAGAGGGAGCCAGTGCAGGTCCTGGGGAATCAGGATGATGCATTCCCAGTGACCTGTCTTAGTGAGAAGGCAAATTGCTGTGTTCTGAACCAGATGCAGACATGCAAAGCGTTCCTAACTTTCAGTACTCCTCCTGAATTTGTACACGGAATTACAAAATTACTATTTTAGGTTTAAATCTACTAATTTTCTCTGTCACATAAATAAAATGTGTGTCACTCACCACCACTGGAGTCCAACAAACACAGCAAATAGAGTTGTGGGAAGAGGGGGCTTTTTTCTCCACTGCAGTATGACACGTGCACAGACTGCACCATGAGGGTCGGAAAGGAGGCAAGATGTGGTGATTTTGAATGGGTTGAAGTGCTGCTGGATTCGCTGCCCAAGCCACAGGCTGCGTGTTGCGCTTTAACTGCCCCTAGTGGGCCATGCCGGACTTTGTCAACATGCTCTAGGTACTAGAGCTCTCCACCAGGGTCCACCCGAGGCAGTTCATACGCAGCCTGTGGGTTGGGCAGTGAATCTAGCACCACCCTGAGCCCCACTGACAGCTGCCATGGTTTGCCTCCTATCAGACCTCACGGCCCAGTCCGCAGGGGAGGTGAAGCCAGAATGGCCGGAGGAGAAGGCAGCAGTGGTAGATCATCCCAGCAAGGAGTTCCAGGCCAGGAATGGCCAAAGTAATTAAGGGCCCTAGGCAGCATAGGAGGGCACCTTTCCTAGGGCTGATCCTTCTTTCTCTTTGGGGGTGGAGGTCAACCAATAGGGGAGTGAGGGGAATCCAGCCCCCCAGCCATTGGAGGGGAGGGACAAGAGGTCCCAGTTTCTCCAGAGGGAAGGGGGGAAGAAGTCCAAGCATCCTCCGTAACTTTTTCATAAGCATCCCTAAAAGTATGAGCAAGGTTGGCATCTCAACAGATGTAGCTTCCTTTAGGGCACTGACTTCATAGGTATAAGGAATTACAATAAGTAGGATTAGAGGTTATAAACGTGTCTCATCATGGTTGGATCTGTCTCTGATAGGACTGAGTGTAGTTCCCTGACCAGTTGTAGATGGAAATGGGCATTCATTGCCACCACAACTGCCTGGCTATCTGAGCACAGTGCAGCGTCTAATGCAATCAGCTCGCTGTAAACCAGGGGTTCTCAAATGGGGGGTCGTGACCCCTCAGGGGGTCGCAAGGTTATTACTGAGGGTTTGTGAGCAGCCTCCACCCCCAAACCCCGCTTCACTTCCAGCATTTATAATAGCATTAAATATAAAAAATGTTTTTAATTTATATGGGGGTCAGACTCAGAGGCTTGCTGTGTGAAAGGGGTCACCAAGACAAAAGTTTGAGAACCCTGCTGTAAACCAATCTAACAATGTGAATGTGGCTGCCTTTGATGATGGCAGTTGTAATGGAGGAGGTGAGTGGTTCAAAGTGCTTCCCTCTTCTGGCCAGCATTATTTCACCCTCATCAGGGTTTAGCTTCATACAGGAGCTGATCTCAGCCGGGTGCTTGGAAAGCTCGGTGGTAATGCTGTGACAGACTGATGTAAGGGAAATCATAGAACTGGGTGTGCTATGCTAGAAATAGATATTTTGCTATTAGAACTTTAGTTAACTAATCTGTTGGTGATGCACAAACCAGAATACCCCATTCAGTCTTCAATGGCTGGATTCATGCTTAAATGAAAGGCATTATTGAAGTGGAAAGTTTTAATGATGAACTGTTGCTTTTGAAAATGCACTCCAGTAAGCAAGGACTCTCTGCTCCTAGCCTCAAGCCATTTCTGATGACTTGTCCTCACTTGTTTGTCCTTTGCAACCCAGATATCCAAAGAGAAGAAGAAAAGGTAAAGCGGTCAGTAAAAGATGCTGCCAAAAAGGGTCAAAAAGACGTGTGTGTGGTTTTGGCAAAGGAGATGATCCGCTCTCGGAAGGCTGTGAGCAAACTCTATGCATCCAAAGCACACATGAACTCTGTGCTCATGGGGATGAAGAACCAGCTTGGTAAGAACATCGTTGCGCCTAAATACAACTGTTTCTTAGATTAACTGTAGAGGTTGGCCCTGAGCTGCACATTTCAAAATTGAAGTAAAATTCTGTCAAAGTTTAGGATGATTTGGGCCTATCTCAAATGAGTCCAAGCCTGCAGGATGTATTTACACTTAAGTCATCTGCTCCAAAAGGTAGTCTTTCCTCTCGTGATGTGCTGTGTATTTGTTTTTCTTTGAGTGTTTCTGAAATAGCGAGAATATGACTAATGCTGGCTGCTTCGACAGCCCTCTTGTAAGAAAGATTCTAGCATTACAAGAAGAGCTTGATCACATTCTGTTACTGGGGTGGGTTGTTTTTTGACAGGCAGTGTATCCGAGGGGTGTTTCATTTGTTAGAACACCCAGTGTCGTCTTACATGAATTCCTGCATTTTTAAAGCAAGAGTCCTGCACTGTGAAGCATCAAAGCAAGGGTGGGCTTGATAGAGAAGAGGAGCAATTTGCCCAATGGCTTAATATTTAGCACTTACACCATTTTTCATCTGTCAAAGCATTTGACAATCCCTTACTGAGACCTTCTTCCATGCCTCCCCTACTCTTAGAATCCCCCCCCGCCCCTTCTTGACCATCTACAAGTCTTGTTGTCCATATGGAAATTGCCCTTTAAAATGCACTGTCTGGCTGGTCTATCACTGATAACTCACCACACCGCAGCTCCTAACAGCAGCAGGGAGAAAAGGGATCCAAGGATAGGGAGGGGAAGACTTGCAAGCAGTTGCCTTATTATGAATTTGTATTATTGTAGCACCTAGTCATGGACCAGGACCCTGTGGCATTGTACAAACACAGAACAAAACGAGGAGGAGCTCATAGCTGTGCAGTGGAGGCACCTTCTTCATCTGGCAAACCTTCTTTAGTCCACAACAGGAGCCACAATCCGATTTAATCATATCACATCTGTTTGCTAGGAGGAGACCTAGTGTGACTTATCAGCTCCATTGGGGATGAGGGGAGAAATGCATGGGAAGAGGGGTAGAGAAAAGCGGGGTCAAGGACTGGCTGGGTGTGTGAGCAGCTTCCAGAAAGAACGACCAGCCAGCCACCAAAAAACTGAGGTGCTCGGCTGAAAAGCTGGGCAAGGGGAGGAGCGCCCCAACAAGTTGGCTGGTCGGCAGAACGAGGGAGGCAGGGTTGGAAGACAGTAAGCGAAGACAGATACTGATCCAGCTGTTGGCTCTTGCTATATGCTCCATGCAAATGGTTATCATTAAGGCTCCGTGTTTGTCATGGAAGTCACGGATTCTGTGACTTTCTGTGACTTCTGCAGCAGCCCGGTGCAGCGGGCCCAGGAGCTGCCTGAGCAGCTCGGGCAGCCCCTGGACCAGTCACACTGGCTGCTGCTGGGGCAGTCTCGGCCCTCCTGCCCCCCAACAGCAGGAGTTTGGATGTGTGGGGCTCAGGGCTGGGGGGTGGGGTGGGGCAGTGCTTACCTGGGAGGAGCTCTCCAGAAGGCTGACAGGAACTCCCCTCCTTCAGCTTCTAGCTCCATGTGCTGCTTCCGCCCCTGCAGCTCCCATTGGCCGTGGTTCCCAGGCACTGGGAGCTGCAGAACCAGGGCTTGGGTCAGAGCGGAGGCAGCACACGGAGCTAGGAGCTGGGGTCGCCACTTCCCAGGAGCTGGGTAAGGGAACCTGCCCCAGCCCCACCAACACCCCACCCCGAGCACCTGCCGTGCTTCCCTGGGCTGAGCCCCCCCCTCCAGTGCCCCCTGGGCTGAGCCCTGCCCCCAGTGCCCCCCAGGCCATGCCAGCACCCGTGGCACCCCCCCCCCAAGTTTTAGTTGGGTATATAGTAAAAGTCATGGACAGGTCATGGGCCGTTTATTTTCGTTTACTGCCCATGACCTGTCCATAACTTCTACTAAAAATACCCATGATTAAAATGTAGCCTTAGTTATAATTAAGAGGAATCACTTTTGTTTCTAATTTTGAGATTTCCAAAGTGCCTGTTGTCCAGGGAGCCATGATGATAGATGTGTGTGTAAGAAGTTTTAGTTTGTGGGGACTGTGATGGCTTAGCTACAAGGAGATCTCAGTATCAGACTTCATTGATTTAGTACAGTTCTCTTCGCTGGAGAATTTACCCAACAAAGGGTAGAAAACTAATCTGAACAATAGTAATGGTAAATCTGGGAACAGAAAGGAAGTTGGGATTCTGGCTTGTATTTTTATTAGACCCCTAATTGGCTTATCAATACAATTGAGATTTTTTGATATTCCTGTACCTTCTCCTTATTATTCAGGCCTGACGTTAAAAACACTTGTAAGCTAGGCGTGTTGAAATGAAAAGTAGCATGTGCAGTTCATCCCCTTAATTCAGGAATGCCGTTTAAAACATGGGAACTCTCCACTATTATAAAGATGCGCTGTTATTTCTCAACTTTATCTTTATTTAGGATTTGACATTCAAGGAACACTTAAGCACCATTCTAATAGCTTCACAGACATCTTTGGATGTTGCCCAGGACTGTCAATTAGCCACTGCAAAAAAATATTGATAGAAATCCAATGTAGGCTGTATTTTAGTTCAGTTTTTATTTCTTGTTCAAAAAGGGACAATTGTCAATTATCTAATTCAATATTAAATGACCTTCCAACAATCCAGTGATGTGAAATGACTTCCTGACAGTGAGAGTGAGTTTCTAAATCTCCCAAAATGTCAGACTATCAGGGTGGCGTCACATTAGGGTACTAATTTCATGAATAATCGGATACATGGATACATAGTCTTGCTCGCTTGACCAGCATGAAAACATCAGTAAGACTTCCTGCGTAGGTTTTATTCCATGCTCATCAACTTTCCACCTGAGAAGAGCAAACAGGAAGTTTTCCTTTTCTGAATCAAACTGCGGGTGGGCTGGAATCTAGATCTGTTGGCATGGCTCAGCTGCAGTTAATTGGAGCAGTATCTCCACTAAAACTCTTCAATCTTCCAGAAACAGGGAAAGTCAGATTTTTCCCCTCTTCTAAAACCAACAACTTTAAGTTTAGAAGGTGATTAAGTAAATGGACAATCTTTTTTTCCTATATGCACTTTCCTAGATTCCAAAACGATGATAATCTGTACAAGCAGGATTCTCCGTCAGTTTTGTTCCCATGTGCTGGCTTCACTCTAAAGCCTTTCCATGCCTTCTCTTGGCAGCTGTCCTCAGAGTGGCAGGTTCATTACAGAAGAGCACAGAGGTCATGAAAGCCATGCAAAATCTAATAAAAATCCCTGAAATTCAAGCAACGATGAGGGAATTGTCCAAAGAAATGATGAAGGTAAGTTCTGAAATATATTATTGTGTATTACAATAGCACCTAGACATTCCAAGTGACATGGGGTCCCATTGTTCAGCATAGTACAACAGTCCCTGCCTTGAAGAGCTTACAATATACACAGACAAGACACAGGTTCCAGAGTCGTCTTCTGCTGCCATTAAAGGAATACTCAAGTTAAAAACACACTTTTAAATAATTTTCTTGCATTAATACTCTAGATTACTAAAGCTTTCTAATCCATTTTACTGTGTGGATGTGATATGCTCTAGCATAATTTTGCAATGTTTGGGTTCCAAGCCCTGCAGGGGGATTTTTTTTTTTTTTTTTTTTAAAGAAAAAGTGTTCCCAATGAAATTTATAGAAAAATATTCCAACATTTTTAGTTGATTACAAAATATAATTTGGGCAAACATAACTGTGAGAGATTGACAGACTGGCTTTTCAAAGGTTTCAGTGTTACCAGTTGTAATTGCATTTGATTAAATACACCGCTACCTCGATATAACACGACCCGATATAACACGAATTCAGATATAACACGGTAAAGCAGTGCTCCAGGGGGGCAGGGCTGTGCACTCCGGTGGATCAAAGCAAGTTCACTATAACGCGGTTTCACCTATAACGCAGTAAGATTTTTTGGCTCCCGAGGACTGCGTTCTATCAAGGTAGAGGTGTATAGGGCAATAAATTTGAGATATTGCTCTAAGGTGTGAATAAGACCCTGCCGTTTAATTCTTGGGTTACCCTACTCTTGATTGCCAGTCATTCTTTCCTCACAGCAAGTATGCAATAAAGTCTCATTTTGTTGCAGTGAAAACATTCAAAGGGTCTGTGTTTTAAAAATCACCCACATGCTAAACCAACTCCACTGCATGCTTACCTAATGACAGAACGATCAGGAACGTGTAAGGATGGTGTGTGTAGTAAATAGGCTATTATTGGAAGCAAGGCTGAGTCCTTTGATAGGCGTGATAGCGGCAGGCATAATCTGGACTATTATGAAATTGAGGGAGCTGAGTACACTTTCCTGAGAGTGCTGTGCTCCTGGCTGGCTGTATGGAAGTCCTAGAAATGGGATCTGTTACCTTCTGTTTCGCTGTAGGCTGGTATCATAGAAGAAATGTTAGAGGATACTTTTGAAAATATGGAAGACCAAGAGGAAATGGAAGAGGAAGCAGAGATGGAAATCGATAAAATCCTGTTTGAGATTACAGCTGGTGAGTGCATGAGTCTGTTACAGATACATATTATGAGAACTAAGAATATTTCTTTTCCTTTTTAAAAATACTCTTCAACCCTCTGCTCACTTGCCAAAAGATGCGTAATACTCTCCAGCATTTGGGTTTATGGATTAGCCATAGATGCTCTCACGGCTGAGTACCATGGGAACAGAAGTGAAGCTGCCCTGTAACAAGGAACTCTTCCCATACACAACTGTTAAGAGTCTAAGAGGAATAAAGCAGGAAGGCAAGCTGCTTTTAATCTGTTTTGCCTATGGCCACAGGAGTGCAGGGTCGCTTTAGAGTCCCCTGCTATCTTTCTCCAGGGCCCTTGGAGTTGGAATACAGAACTCTAGACACTTTAAAATAGGCAAAATACAGTATGGTACACACTAGGAAGAATTGAGCATGAGTAGTTATTGCCTAGATAGCTAATCACTTGTCTCTAAATTTCCAACATACTATCTCAACCATACAGCAGTGGTTGAGATAGTTTTAAACCTCTACAATGTGCAGCTACCTGAGAACTTGTCCCTTTATTAATCAGTCAGTGGTCTGTATTTAACAATGTTTATGGACATTCTCTTGCTTGTTTGCAGGGGCATTGGGTAAAGCACCTAGCAAAGTTACAGATGCTCTTCCAGAAACTGAACCCATAGGGGCTGCTGGTATAGCTGATGAAGAAGAGGAAGAAGATATTGAAGCAATGCAGTCACGGTTAGCTACACTCCGTAGCTAGATATTAAGTTCACATGTACAGCTTGTTTTTTTGTGTTCTGGGATGCTCTGTCCCTCTTGTAAAATGTAAAACTGTTTGTGAAAATACTTCCTGTAATATATATTTTTCCTGGGGCTTGTGTTCTATAAAGGTTATTTTTGCCATTTTTCTGTTAATCTTTCGCAGATAATGTAGGCTATAGGGAAATGGTGGGTGTAATGTATTTTCAGATATAAAACAACCTTTCAAAAATATTCTTTGTAGCAAGGTGGGGTCTTCCTCTAACAAAGTACTTGTATTGGCTTAAGCTGCTACCAAAAAAACCCTTAAGTGTCTGTACATTTTCCTGAAACACTACGAATGGATTTTAATAAACTTCTGGTTTAACACTTGCTCCTCTTGGGTCTGTTTAGCTTGCATCGTATTTTAAGAGTCTATTCTAAACTTTGTATTCAAGCTGATAACAATGCTGAGGAAAGAGAAGTTTTGTTCAATGGTCAGTCGACGCTGAATCATTTAGTTTATTTTCTTTCTTAAAGCTATTTCTAGCAGCCCCTTTTCATCCAAAGATCAAGCATTTTACAAATACAGACTAATCCACCCAGCCTTCAACAGTAGCTATTTTCCCTTCCAGTGCACAAATGGGAAAACTGAGCTGTAAAGAACATTTGACTACAGCTGTAACAGTCCTTTGCTTTAGGCTGTTGCTGTTCGATTTTTAACAGATGTTACTGAAGCACGTTTTCCTACTGTCCCTTTTTAGCAAATCCTTTATCAGGACAAGATGGTATTTCGTCAGAAGTGATACTGGATCTTGATAAAAGGAGGATGAAGCCTACCTCTGTTGAGAGTTCAAGAAACAAGTGAAGGAAGCTGTATTTTTAAGGAGTTGGGTACTAAATATATTCATAGAAAATTAGGGTTGGAAGAGACCTCAGGAGGTCATCTAGTCCAACCCCCTGCTCAAAGCAGGAACAATTCCCAACTAAATCATCCCAGCCAGGGCTTTGTCAAGCCAAGCCTTAAAAACCTCTAGGGATGGCGATTCCACCACCTCCCTAGCTAACTCATTCTGGTGCTTCACCACCCTGCTAGTGAAATAATTTTTCCTAATATTCAACCTAGACCTCCCCACTGCAATTTGAGACCATTGCTTCTTGTTCTGTCATCTGCTACCACCGAAAACAGCCTAGCTCCATCCTCTTTGGAACCTCCCTTCAGGTAGTTGAAAGCTGCTATCAAAGCCCCCCTCACTCTTCTCTTCTGCAGACTAAATAAGCCCAGTTCCCACAGCCTCTCCTCCTAAGTCATGTGCCCCAGCCCCCTAATCATTTTCATTGCCCTCTGCTGGACTCTCTCTACATTGTCCACATCCTTTCTGTAGTGGGGGCGCCCAAAACTGGACACAATACTCCAGATGTGGCCTCACCAGTGCCAAATAGAGGGGAATAATCACTTCCCTCAATCTGCTGGCAATGCTCCTACTAATGCAGCCCAATATGCCGTTAGCTTTCTTGGCAACAAGAGACTCATATCCAGCTTCTCTTCCACTGTAATCCCCAGGTCCTTTTCTGCGAACTGCCGCTTAGCCAGTCGGTCCCCAGCCTGTAGCACTGCCTGGGATTCTTCCATCCTAAGTGCAGGGCTCAGGTTCAACAAGGACAAATGCAGATTTCTTTTGGCCCAATCCTCCAATTTGTCTAGGTTACTCTGGACCCTCTCCCTCCCCTCTCCCTCCAGCTTAGTGTCATCTGAACGTGCTGAGGGTACAATCCATATCATCCAGATTATTAATGAAGATGTTGAACAAAGCCAGCCCCAGGACCAACCCCTAGGGCACTCCACTTGATACCAGCTGCCAAGTAGACATCGAGCCATTGATCACTGCCCATTGAGCCTGACGATCTAGCCAGCTTTGTATCCAACTTGTAGTCCAACTCATCAGAGATCTACAACCTATCCTCAAAGATGATCCTTTACTCTCACAGATCTTGGGAGACAGATCTGTCCTCGCTTACAGACAACCCCCCAACCTAAAGCAAATACTCACCAGCAACCACACATCACTGAACAAAAACACTGACCCAGGAACCTATCCTTGTAACAAAGCCCGATGCCAACTCTGTCCACATATCTATTCAAGTGACATCATCATAGGACCTAATCACATCAGCCATACCATCAGGGGCTTGTTCACCTGCACATCTACCAATGTGATATATGCCATCATGTGCCAGCAATGCCCCTCTGCCATGTACATTGGCCAAACCAGACAGTCTCTCCGCAAAAGAATTAATGGACACAAATCTGACATCAGGAATCATAATACTCAAAAACCAGTGGGAGAACACTTTAACCTGTCTGGTCATTCTATGACAGACCTGCGGGTGGCTATTTTACAACAGAAAAACTTCAAAAACAGACTCCAACGAGAGACTGCTGAGCTGGAATTGATATGTAAACTAGATACAATCAACTCAGGATTGAATAAGGACTGGGAATGGCTGAGCCATTACAAACATTGAATCTATCTCCCCTTGTAAGTATTCTCACACTTCTTATCAAACTGTCTGTACTGGGCTAGCTTGATTATCACTTCAAAAGTTTTTTTCTCTTACTTAATTGGCCTCTCAGAGTTGGTAAGACAACTCCCACCTGTTCATGCTCTCTGTATGTGTGTATATATATCGCCTCAATATATGTTTCACTCTATATGGATCCGAAGAAGTGGGCTGTAGTCCACGAAAGCTTATGCTCTAATAAATTTGTTAGTCTCTAAGGTGCCACAAGTACTCCTGTTCTTTTAACTTGTAGTCCGTTCATCCAATCCATATTCTTAATTTGCTGGCAAGAATACTGTGGGAGACCATATCAAAAGCTTTCCTCAAGTCAAAGTATATCACCTCCACTGTTTTTCCCCATATCCACAAAGCCAGTTATCTCATCACAGAAGGCAATCAGGTTGGTCAGGCATGACTTGCCTTTGGTGAATCCAGGTTGACTGTTCCTGATCACCATCCTCTTTCAAGTGCTTCAAAATGGATTCCTTGAGGACCTGCTCCATGATTTTTCCGGAGACTGAGATGAGACTGACTGGTGTGTAGTTTCCCCCGGATTCTCCTTCCCTTTTTTTTAAAGATGGGCACTATATTTGCCTTTTTCCAGTCATCTGGGTCCTCCCCCGATCGCCACAAGTTTTCAAAGATAATGGCCAATGGTCTGCAATCACATCAGCCAGTTCCCTCAGCACTCTTTGGATGCATTGCATCCGGCCCCATGGATTTGTGCACGTCCAGCTTTTCTAAAAAGTCCTTAACCTGGTCTTTCACCACTGAGGGCTGCTCACCTCCTCCCCATACTGTGCTGCCCAGTGCAGCAGTCTGGGAGCTGACCTTGTCTGTGAAGACTGAGGCAGAAAAAGCATTGAGTACTTCAGCTTTTTCCACATCATTTGTCACTAGGTTGCCTCCACCATTCAGTAAGGATCCCACACTTTCCCTAACCACCTTCTTGTTGCTAACATACTTGTAGAAACCCTTCTTGTTACCCTTCACATCCCTTGCTAGCTGCAACTCCCGTTGTGCTTTGGTCTTCCTGATTGCCCCCCTGCATGCTCAAGCAATACTTTTATACTTCTCCCTAGTCATCTGTCCAAGTTTCCACTTCTTGTAAGCTTCCTTTTTGTGTTTAAGCTCCCTGAAGAGTTCTCTGTTAAGCCAAGCTGGTTGCCTGCCATATTTACTATTCATTCTGCACATTGGGATAGTTTGTTCCTGCACCCACAATAAGCGTTCTTTAAAATACAGCCAGCAATCCTGGACTCCCTTCCCCCTCATATTAGCCTCCCAGGGGATCCTGCCCGTCAGTTCCCTGAGGGAGTCAGTCTGTTTTTCTAAAGTCCAGGGTCTGTATTCTGCTGCTCTCCTTTCTTGTGTGTTAGAATCCTGAACTCAACCGTCTCATGGTCACTGTGCCCAGGTTGCCACCCACTTCTACTTCTCCTACCAATTGTTCCCTGTTTATGAGTAGCAGGTGAAGAGAATAGCCCCCAGTTGGTTCCTGCAACACTTGCACCAGGAAGTTGTCCCCAACATACTCCAAAAACTTCCTGGATTGTCTGTGCACTGCTGCATTGCTCTCTCAGAAGATGTCAGGGTGCTTGAAGTCCCCCATAAGAACCAGGGCTTGTGACCTGGAAACTTGTTAGTTGTCTGAAGAAAGCCTCATTCAACCTCATCCTCCTGGTGGTCTATAGCAGACACCCAGCATGACCTCACTTTTGTTGTTCTCACCTCTTAAACTTAACCCAAAGACTTTCAACAGGCTTTTCTCCAGTTTCATACTGGAACTCCTGAGCAATCATACTTCTCCCTTACATACAGTGCAACTCCTCCACCTTTTCTCCCTCGCTTGTTTATACCCATCCATGACAGTGCTCCAGTCATATGTCTTACTTATCAAGTCTGTGTTGTGCCAGAACTTCCAATTCTTCCTGCTTGTTTTCCTTCTTGCGTTTGTGTACAGGCACCTAAGGTAACTAGGCGATTGCCCTACTTTCTCAGTATGAATCAGGTGGCTCCCCTGTTTCACCCTGCTCCTTGTTTCCTCCCAGTATTCCTTAGGTATGAATAGCTGTTAAAGTTCCTAATAGGCTACAATGGATACTCTTCCCCTCTGGCTTGAATACAAATCACTCTCTCCTCTCACCAATCCCCACCCTTACTTTAAAACTAAATTAAGCAGGAAAGAGGATGGTTGTAGCCTGTGACATAGGATTGTATGGCTGCCTTAAGGTCAACAAATTCCTACTTTACAATACATAAGTAATGGGGCTTGTAACTGCTAAAAGCAGGCCTGGAGCAGCCTGGCTAACACCTGTAAAGGAAAAACCTAACAGTTCTTCTACAGAAGGAAGAATCTTTGCTGTACTGTTCACGATATGGGTGTAGCCATGTATTCCACTGAGGTGTGCATATGGCCAGCACACCAAAAAGAGAAAACTTTGCTTAGTTGTACCTGGGGGTGGTGCACATGCACCTCTGGTGCCTCCCAGAGGGTGGTTCCTTGGCACTGGAATCCAAGACTGAAGTCTCCAAGCAGAGGGGATGGATTTTGTAAGTTGGCAAGCTTATCCAGAAATTTGGACATAAGTGCCAGAATCCACCAAGGAAACATTTACATTGTAGAAGAGTGTCTAGTGGTAAAGAGGCCACTACAATTGGGACTGGATATGGTGGACACCTCTCCTCAAGGGTTATAGCCTCAGATGCAACCCTGAGAAGAGCTTCAGGGTTACAGAACTTTGGCCTAGCGCCTGAAAGCAGGGATTCTCAAGCTTCTTCTTTGAGTCTCTCTCTTCACGCCCCCCCCCCATATCCTGCTATAAAAACTCCCTGGCCCAGCTGTGCCACAACTGTTTTTCTGCATATCCAGTAAATTAAAAGCCAGGACCAGCATTAGGGGGTAGCAAGCAGGGCAAGAGCTTAGGGTCCAAGTTGCTGAGGCTTTGGCTTCAGAGTTGAGTGGCAGGGTTCAGCTCTGAAGGGCAGGGCTCAGGCTTTGGCTTTCTGCCCTGGGCCCTACAGGCTAATGCTGGCCCTGCTCTCTGGTTTATTTTCGCAGACCCCCTGAAACCTGCTTCCAGCCTCCCAGCAGGAAAAAAAAAAAAAAGATATTGCATTCTTTTAAAGACCATTGAAATACTTTTCATACACTGGGAGTTTATACCACCACCCTAATGCAATGTCATTATGGAGGTCAACAATACCAGCAGCATTCCCACTGGTATTTCTGGCAGTTAAAGTATCCAGTTAGAGAGCAGGTCTTCTCCAGGAAGACACGTCACAAAGGCAGCTACCTTCTGGTCCAATTTCAACCAACCAGCCACTCCTCTGTCAGCTTTGGGCAAGCAACCAATTTGACAGCATCATAGTTGTGACCCCTCCCAGTCATATCTCCTCCATTTGGAGACAGGCCCTCCCACCCACTTCAAGTGCTTGGGAAGCAATAGTCTTGGACAAGTGTAACTTAAGCATTGTGGGATCATATATCCTCTCATTCCTGTCCATTCCTTCTTCCCACCTATCTCTACCCCATGACATTTCAGGGAGCTCTTGCAAGTCACTGCTCTTTCAGCAGTTCCAGAGTCTGCCTTCTTCAAAAGAAGAAGAGGAGTCTACTCTCAGTACTTGCCGATCCAAATCCACAGGCAGGCTCAGACCCACTCTGTACGTTTGAGGCCTCAACACATACATCAGATATCAGCTTCCATAGGGTGGTAAGGGAGGGTAATTACCTGTAAATGGAGGTTCTGAGAGATGTGTGGTCCCTATCTGTATTCCACAGAGAGTTATGCACATGCACCCAGAGCTTTTCAAAGTAGTATTGCTCAGCGGTCCATGCATGTGCCCTTATATTGCCTGAGGTGATAAAGGGCAGGGCCCACTCTCTGTATTTCCAGTTCCTACGCCATTGCAGAGCTGCAGCAGAGGGGAAGGAGGGTAGGATTGGGATACAGATAAGGACCCTGCCCATTAAAGAACTTCTAGTTACAGGTAAATAACCTATTTTTTGAGTGATGGTCCCTATTGTATTCCACTGGGGATGATTTGACAAGGTACCAAGAGAAGGAGGGTGCAATGAAGATGGGAGAACCCAGGACTGTTGTGCCAAATGAGGTATCTGTCACAGAATCATATACCAGAGCATAGAGGGAGGAAAAGATGTGTACCAAACTCCATGGAGCTGCCTTACATATGTTCTCAAGGGGCACATCAAGGGATGGATAAAAATCTAATACCCTTCCACTAATGGGGGCTGCACGCACTCTGATAGGAGTCACTCTCAGCTCTGAGGTTTTCAGGAGGAGGAAATAGTTTAAGAGCACGGGGATGCCCACAGCTTCGGGAGCAAGTCCTTGCCATTAGGCCCACAAGGTAAAACCTGATAGGACTGCCTCATTGGAGTCCTTCCGGCTACTGGAGAGGACGTCTTGCACTGCCAATGAGCATTCTTGTGCTAATGGAGGTGTCCATCCAAAAACCATGCCATCAGGTGTAGTATCCATGGGTCTAGAGGCCGAGTCTGCTTTTGTGGGTCAGCAGTTCCAGAAATCACTAGAGCGGAAATTGTTTTGATATGCGGAGAAGAGGCGGGAATTAGAATAGGCAAGGCCAGAATGGAGTGATCAGTATGGCCATTGCTCTCTCCTGCTGGAGTTTGTGGAGAAGGCAGGGTAGGAAAGTCGAGTTGGTTAGACCAGATGAACTACAACAGCCAGAACATTGCCCAGGAGGAGGAGTCTTCCCCTGGAACAACATTCCCGCTGAGAGAATCTGCAAATCACATTCTGGGTGCCAGGCCGGTAGGATGCTGACAAAGATATGATGTTTGATGCATCATTCCCAGAGGCAAATCGCTTCCATATAGAGCGCTGGGGACCTTGTGCCACCTTGGTTGTTTATGTGGTGGTCTTGCCTGACATGAGGATGTGGCGATAGTGGATAGCTGGTAAGAACATGTAGCAGGCTGCCTGAAGCTTGAGAATGTTTGTGTATGCTGGCCTCTTGCGTAGTCCGGGTGCCTGGTCATGTGATCGCCAATGTGATCACCCCAGCTTGAAAGTGGCGTGTCCGTTCTGAGAGTGAAGATGGGAAGGGCAGCCCGGAGCAGATTTGTATTAACTCTGTCCACTACTGAAGAGAAGAGATGACCTCCAGGGGAACACTGAGTGTGTTGGTCCATGGATTGGTGCAAGGGGAATAGACTCTTTGCAGCCATAGCTGTAGACAGCAAAGGTGCAGGCGGGTGAAGGATGTGACATATGTTCATGCAAAAGGGTTGGAGGTTATCAGGGCTATTTGGTCCAGTAGGTTCTGAAATCAGTCCTGTGGTCGATAGGCTTATGCGTAGGTCAAATCGATGTGTGCTTCTATGAATTCCAAGGACCGAGTAGGGAGTAAAGTTGATTTTTCAACACTGATGCTCACTCTTAGGGAGGAGAAAAGAAGAAGCTGGGACGTCGATGCTCAAGCTTCCTCTTTGGACTGTGCTGCCAGTAGTCAGTCATCCAGGTATAGAAAGACGAGGATTCCATGGTGGCACAGGTGAGCCACTACCACAGAGAAAAATCTTTGTAAAAAAAAAAAAAAAAAAAAAAAACTCGTGGACAGTGGTAAATCCGAATGGGAGAATCCTGTATGGGAAGTCTCAATGACTCGACTCACTTTGAACCTCAGCAACCTTTTGAACCTCAGGTCAGATGTATGTCAACATGGAAGAAGTCGTCTTGCATGTCGAGGGCCATAAACCACACGCTTTTTTTTTTTTTTTTTTTTTTTGCAAATTGAGCAGTTGAGGGTCAGAGATCCAAGATTGGTCTCCATCCCCCTTTCTTCTTAGGTACCAGGAAATAGTTAGAACCCTGAGCCCGGAAAGGCCGCAGGGACTGGCTCCATTGCACCTCTCTGTAGGAGGAAGTCCATCTCTAAGGTAAGAATACTGTTGTGAAAGGGATCTCTGGGGGGAGGTGGTGGCCATCAGGACAGGAGATATGGAGGTGTCAAACTCTATGGTGTAGCTGTGTTGACCCACTTGTCTGTTGTTACAGCTCTCCAAGTTGGTAGGAAGAGTTTCAGACAACCCTGGAAGGTAGGAATGCTGGTGGATGAAATGATTGATCTCTAGGCTCACTCAAAACTGTTTTTGCTATGACAGTGTGTTGTGCAGAGAGGGCTGCATTGCTGAAACAGGTGGATGGGCTCTGTATTTTAGGGCGCTTCTAAGGAGATTTGTAAGCCCGTTGGTGGCAGAAGTGAGTTCTGTAGCATTGGACTGGCAGTAGACGATAAAATTTCTCTTTGGTGCCAGTGGATATATGTCCAAGAATTATAAGGTGGCTCTAGAATCTGAGTGTGAAGAATCATTGATTTTCTGGTTGAAGAGATGTGATTCGTCAAAGGGAAGGGCCTCGCTTGTTATCAGCACCTCACTAGGGAAACCTAAGGAGTGTAATCCTCATGACAATTCCAGTCACCAACACATACAAGTACATCTGCTGAATAAATTGCAGCCTGAACTGTGGACCTGGTAACCAACTTGTCTTCCTGTAAAATTGCTTAGAATAGAGTATGATCTTGCTGAGGTATCAAATCTGCGACTTCTTCCAGATGGCCATAGCTTATAAAATCATACTTGGCCATCAGTGCCAAGTAGTAAGAGATCCAGAACTCTAGTCCGGCCAAGACTTTTCGACCCATGAGGTCCAGTCTCTTACCCTCCCTGTCTGCTGGGGTGGAGTGTGGGTGATGTTGTTTGGTCCACTCCGATCCATCCTGTATTACCAAGGAGTTGGAGGAGTGGGGGTGAAAATACAAATTCTTAACCTTTGGGAGGGGAGAAGAGATATAGTACCTTTTCTCAGCCCCCTTTGGGATTGGTACTCACATGGCTGGAGTATGGCACATGGTGCGTGCCAGTTGAAGAATGGCATCATAGATTGGTAAGGCCACTTGCTGGTGCCGATGCGTGCAGAATCTCTACTGGTTGCTGGTGCGGACTGTCCTGCGCCTCTTCCAGTGGGATCTCAAGAGCATTGGCTATTCTCCATAGGCATTCTTGAAAGTGACAGTCATCTGGTTAGGAGGAAGATGTCTGACATATGTATCTGAAGACAAAGGGAATCTCTCCAGATGCACTGGTACTGTTACCCAGGATTCTTTCAACCCAAAGCTCTTGGTAACTTTTACTCTGTGTGAGGTGGTGTAGGAAATAAATCAAGAGAGACAGCCATCTGACCGATAGATGGCTGGCACAAACAGGGCAACACAGGAGTGCTTTCACTTAAAGCTAAACTTTACTTAGTCTCAAGCACTTACACATGTCCACAACAGGTTAGTAAGACACCCCCAACCCTTAATAATTACCGAAGCGGAGTGTGGCTTTCAAACAGCACAGCAGCAGGCTTCCATTGGCCAAACTTCTGTCTGCCCGTGATGACTCCAAGATGCGTTCAGAGGGAGCGCCCCTGAAGAAACCCTCCCGAAGAGTCCCACTACTTCAAACTTTTTCCTCTTATTTATACATTAGTAATACGACATATCACTTTTTAAAATTGCTTGCTTAGCAAGTTTTTTTTTTTTTTTGTTAAGGTCAAACAAGAGGTTTCCTTATGGTCATCAATTAACCAGATATGGTTTTTTCAGCATGTGCATGCCTTGAGGCCCTGACAGACACATTCCTGAGGGTACATTATAGACAAGCTTCCTGTTTTTCTAAAATACATATCAGCAATTTCAGCATTCTTAGCAGGAAGGATGTGGGGTCAAGCTGCCCTTTCTGTGGCATCCAAAACTCCCTTCCCTCCTGCCTTGGTTAACTAAGGCCACTGCATGGCCAATTTACAGATTGCTGAATTGGCTACTGTTAGCAATAACCAATAGTGGTTTCAGGCACTTTACTGGTTTGCCAAAGTCTCCCCGTGCAGTACTGTTGGAGTTGGGCTGATTGGTGCATTGTCTAACTACTTCTGAACATCTACTGGATGAAGAGTGGAGCAGTGAAAAAGGGGAGTTCTCCCTAGCCAAAGGAGACTGTTCTGAAGGCAAATATTGTGGCTCTGAACTCCAATATGGCCAACCCGGTTCATCCAGCAGCAGAAGGAGCCAGATACCAGCTTCTTGCGTAAGGCAAAGGAGGAAATTGCCACAGAGGTCTTGGAACCCTCTGGTAGTTGTTTCTGAAATGGAAGAGGTGGACTGTGCTGAACATCCGGGGTCTTGGGTGAATGGCAGTGCCGACGGAGCAGTTGGAACAGGATGCATTGAGAGGTATGGCCAGCAGGAGATAGATGCAAGGCAAGAGATGGAGCCCTCTGCAGAGGAGAGTGCACTGGAACATAAGGAGACCTCACTCCTTTCAGGGCAAACCGTTCATGAGGGCTGGGAGCACTTCCAATTTTCCCCAGAGTCCAGAACCAGTAAAAGCACTTGTCTTGGGACTGACAAATCATGGGAATCCGGCAGAGCCAAGGCAGGAGGGGTACACAGATTTGGCGCTAGGACCAGCAGTTCTGGCAAGCGGTATGGCCTATCTCTCCTGTGCACCTTGGAATGCGTAGCTCCTCTGTGGCCTGAACTAGTGGATGGTGCAGCATCCCTCTTGGATTTAGAGACAGACTTACTGCCATGCTTATGTGTACGCTTTCATGGTCCGTAGCACTGGTACCAGTGGATATGGATGGAGACTCTATGGTAGGGGGAGCGCTCAGGCCGACGTACAGGGGGGGGTTCCCTATCCAGGATCTGACTTTGGCCTTCCCCTCTATGAGCAGGGAAGGAGAGGCAGACACTGCACCAAGAGATGATGTGGGCTTCCCCCAAACAGTATGAACAGCCTTGGTGTTAGTCATTGATGGAAAATGAGCAAGGGTAGGAAGCACAAACTTTGAATCCTGGCATCTTTGGAATAATCCACTACCCTGACCTGGGAGTTCAGCGGGGGAAAGATTGTTTGGCAGGGAAAACTTGAGGTAGGGTCAAAAATCCTTAATTATAAAAAAAAACTACTAGGAGTTACCAAAGTATGAAGAAAAAAACCCAATAAAATCCTAACCATGAACCATGAGGCAATACAAGGGCGCATGTGCAGACCACTGAGTAAATACTACTTTGAAAAAGCTCCAGCCACATGCGTCCTAACCTTCAGAGGAAAACAACAGGGACCACCACTCAAAGAACATTAGCTACAATTCCCCCCCACACTGTAGGAGCTGGATTTTATAATGTACTATGAGAATTAATGTAGGATTTGATTTGATCCTGTCAGCCACCCTTTTTGAATAGTAGAAAGGAATGACAGACCAGAACAATCCTTATGACTGATTATGGTCACCCTTTTGTTTTAGGATAAGTCACAATGTCTACTATGGTTTCCTATATGTATTACAATATAGGCACTCTAGTTAAATATACATTTTTGTTTTAAGGTTTTAGTAAGAGACAAGATTCTCTATTGTGTCTATGTTAAGTAGATTAGAGGAACATTGAAGGCCTGGCTCTCAATGTAAATTGTCTTGGTTATTGATTGTAAAACTTAACAAGGTTTAATTTGCAATGCCCTTTTGCTCGATATAAAATATTACTGTTTGTATTCTCAATCTGTTTGTGTGAATGAGGAATGCATACATCAGGAAAAGATAAGGTGTGAAGGCCATTGTTATAGTCAAAGTCAAGGAAGGAGTGAAGAGACAAAGGACATCAAAGAATCATCAATGCACATCCATAATGAAGGGCAGATTGACTACCCTGAGGTGAAGGCTGGCACCCCTAAGGACAATTGATTAAATCGGAACAAAGGACAGGATGACCCTCTCAAGGTATATTGAAATGTTTACACCAATTAAGAAGTAACTGGTCACAAACTGACACAGCAAAAATCCATAGGCTTCAACAGAGAAAAAACCCTATAAGAACAGGGTGCTTGGCCATAGGACTTTGTGTTTGTCTTGCCACACTCCAGGAGCATCGGATCGGGACCAACAGAACCCCGCTCCCCTCTGCAACCAATCTGGCTGGCCACTAGATTGATCCAGACTCTCTGGACTGGTAGCTATAAACATCACGGCAGGAGGGAGGGAGAGTGTGTGTGTGAGTGTGAGAAAAACATATGCTAACTGTGGTATTTGCAATAAATGCTGTGTGTATTTACCTTCCTCTATAAAGATCCCATGTGCTTTGTATGAGCATAACAACACACACACACACACGAGAACACGACTGGTTTGCTGCTCTTGATCTTCAGGATGCCTATTTTTGTGTGGCAATTTTCCTGAGCTACAGGAAGTTTCAGATTCATAGGGGCAGGTCAGTATCATCAATATACAGTTCTCATCTTTGGGCTGTTTACTAACTTTAGGGTTACCATATTTTGAGCCTCCAAAAGGAGGCCACTCCACAGGGCCCCGCCCAAACTCCACCCCTTCCCCAAAGTCCCCGCCCCAACTCCGCCCCCTCCCCTGCTTCCTGCGAACATTTGATTCGCGGGAAGCCTGAAGCAGGTAAGCGGGGTGTGGGGGGGAGGAGACGCGGCCCAGTCTGCCCCCCCCCCGGCATCTCCAGCCTGGGTCGGCTCAGGCCCTGGGGTGCCGGCCCCGGGCCCGGCCGAGCACCCGCAGCCCGCCCAGCACTGCCGGTCCCCGGCACCGCACCGCCAGCCCCCGGGCCGGCCCTGCCGACCGCATGTCCTGATTTTCCCGGACATGTCCGGCTTTTTGGGATTTCCCCCCGGACGGGGATTTGGAGCCCAAAAAGCTGGACATGTCCGGGAAAATCCGGACGTATGGTAACCCTAACTAACTTCATGACACAGTAGTGGCAGCTTATCTCAAGAGGCTAGGAATTCACATCTTTCCATACTTAAACAATTGGCCAGATGACAGGCAAGTCCAAAAAATTGCTCCCTCCAAGTCCTCTTTGTTCAATCTCATTGGCTGGGGCTGATTTGGAGCAAGGCAAAGTCAATATTAGTTCCAACACCAAAAAAATAATAAAACAACATTATAACTGTACAAGACTAAATTTGAGTTTGTCGCTAGCTATTTGTGCAATTCTTTGGTACTCAGTTGGACCAAATTTATCCATGTTTCCATTTTCTGTAGAATTTGTTTTTGATTTTCCGGTGATTAAAAAGTTCCTGATGGAGCCACAGGAAGAACAGTAAGAGGCCACTACCTTTCCTTTGCAGGAGGCTAGTTTACTGTTGTGTCCAACATTAGAAAATACTGGCATTAGAAAAGGTTCAGAGAAGGGCAACTAAAAGGATTAGGGGTTTGGAACAGGTCCCATATGAGGAGAGGCTAGGACTTTTCAGCTTGGAAAAGAGAAGGCTAAGGGGGGATATGATAGAGGTATATAAAATCATGAGCGATGTGGAGAAAGTAAAAGTTATTTACTTGTTCCCATAATACAAGAACTAGGGGCCACCAAATGAAATTAATGGGCAGCAGTTTAAAACAAATAAAAGGAAGTTCTTCTTCACACAGTGCACAGTCAACTTGTGGAACTCCTTATCTGAGGAGGTTGTGAAGGCTAGGACTATAACAGCATTTAAAAGAGAACTGGATAAATTCATGGAGGTTAAGTCCATTAATGGCTATGAGCCAGGACGGGTAAGGAATGGTGTCCCTAGTCTGTTTGTCAGAGGGTGGAGATGGATGGCAGGAAAGAGATCACTTGATCATTACCTGTTAGGTTCACTCCCTCTGGGGCACCTAGCATTGGCCCCTGGGCTTGATGGACCTTTGGTCTGACCCAGTATGGCATTGTTATGTTCTTCTTATCTCTGAGAAACTGAGTTCTCCTGCCCTCCTTCTTCCCTAAGGTCACATGGCAAGAAAAAAATACTACCAGTTTGTTTGTTAAAATCATCTTTTATAAAGTCCATTTTCATAGTCCGTTGCTCTCACTCCTTCCTTTCAATACTCAGGAGATCTGTCATTTCATGATCACCTCAGTGCCTAAGGTACAGGTGCATCAAGACTGGAATATATATGCACTGACAAGCACTTAACATTTTTTCTTCAAGAGCTGTACATGTAGTTCATATTCCAAAAAGTTTACAATCTGAGATCAAAACAGGTTGGGAAAAGGGATCCAATATAGAGACAGATCAGAGTGACAATAGGTATTAGTGCCATATTTTTTTCTACCATCTTCTGTTGGCAGAAGATGCAGGGTTAAAGGAGGAGAGGGGAAGGAATTATTGGACAAAGTAGTGAGAACCTTAGTAGAGAAGCATTATGAACAGTGAGGCTGAGTAGCTGAAGGGTTGCATGGAAAAAGAGGGATCAAGCAATTAGTAGTAGGGGCCCAAAGCCTGAGCTCCAGCCCAAGCCCAGAAGTCTACACAGCAATGAACCAGCCCTGCAGCCCAGGCCCGCTGCGGGGTTCTTTGCTATGTGGACATACCTCATGAGGCTGCCTGCTCTTTTAAATACAGCCTTGAAAACCACTTTGACATGATCGAGTGTGGGATAGAGAATTCGGATCTTATTCTAATGCAGAGACTACAGTAACAGTATTGGAATAAGAACTTAAGAGTAGTTAAATTAAACTTCAGTGAATCAAGTTTGTAAAAGTGCTATTCAATGCAATTTAATTTCCAGTTGCCTAGGCTTTTCGTTCAGACTTCCTCTTTAAGCACAAGATAGCAGTTTCTACCCTGAAACACTTTGTTTTTGTATGCCTTCGTTGTTTTTAACTTAATAGCATTATATCAGGGTAGTCAGTTTAGAGGTTGGAAAAGGAATACACTCCTAAAACAGAAGTGCTATATGTAGGGTATTCACTATTAGAACCTAGAGTTACAGAAGAGTGCAAATACCAGTTTAAGCTGGAAATCAAAGTTTCGATACGGGAATTTTTAATGAAAAAAATGCCCTTTTCATTTTACATTTAGAAATGTAAACTCATTTAACTGAAGATGGTTAATCCCCCTCCTTGTCAATATACACTAGTTTTAATACTATTTTTGATGCTAGTTCTGTGTTAATGTAAAAACATAAGAACTGCACTCTCAGTACACTTACTGTTGGCTATTAAATCAAAACTTCATACTTCCTCCTGTCCCCGCCCCCCCCCCAAAGCAAATTACAAAAGTTGATGAGCTTTTTACATCATGTCTTAACATTTTTCAAATGAATAATTTGGAAATTTCCAGTGTATTTTCCCGAGTAAGGTCTACAGAAGGTATCTTTGTACAGCTTGGAGAGAGTTTCTCCTTATAAAATTCTATTGCAAATAAGCATTCACAGTATGTCAGAGTCTGTTAATATTACTACATATACATCTCAGGTTTGTAAACATTAGACGAATACATAGAACGAAGTACCATGATCCTCTGGTACTGCTGAAAGGAAGATGAGGTAACATTAATAAATCTCAGCATCCACAGGAGGTCCTGATGGAATAGTTTACTCTGCTGCCACTATTTTTCAGTTTCATAGTTCATGGTTAAGGCTTTCCACCTGATGGTTTGCTAAGGCTGGATTCATTAGCTCTCAATATCCCAACTGCATCTTTAACAGCATGGTATATGACATTCTTCACCTAAAAGGAAAACAAGAAGTTAGCCACTTTAAAGAGACAAAGCTAAAGCACTTATCTAGTCAGTCTGGAAGATTCTACATTTAGATTCTTGTAGAGTGAAAAAGCTTTGACTTTTCCCAAAATAAGCGGCATCCATGAACTCCAACTATGTTTAAGGCTGTATGTTCACAGTTTCAACAATTAACTGAAGGTTGGTGTAGCTTTAATAAAGTCCATTCTACATACTTCTGTATGTGGCTATGTTTTGGTGTGTGCAATTAAGTGAGGTATGGCATCAGGTATAAGTGGCTACTTGAGATATTTTCCTAAATATCGAACAATGACTGGATGATCCATGTTAATGACTGTTCTATATTTTGGTTCAGTACCATACCTAGTTACGTATGGTACTGAACTGAATCCGCACGTGAACCCAATGGTGTACTGTAGGTATGGCCAGAGTTAAGGCTGCATAGTGCTTGTTCAGCATGAGGATGGAGGTATACAGGCTATGGATGGTACAGCGGGAACAGTTGAGACTGAGATGGCAACTGATGAAAGAAATGTAGGTGCAGTTGAATTATAACTGATTTTCAGAGTTGTGTTGTGCTGTCCAATCTAACAACCATTACTTCGAGTTAAAGTTCTTGAGTGTGGAAGTGTCCCAGGTTTAATAATTCTATCAATGCTGTATGTCCTCTTCCAGAGCCCCCAGGTCTCTCCCCCGACAATTCCATTGGCTAATCTCAGTGCGACTCCATTAGGTTATTTCAAACTAGAGAAATAACTGTCATTTTTAAAAGTTCAAGACTGGCTTATGATCGTATAACAAAATGTGAGTTTGGTGAGAGAAGTTTGGAATTAGGGGAGACTATAGTTCTTTAGCTACATGAAACCAAAGAAATGAGGAACAGGGCAAAATTTTAAAAAGCTTCCTCCACACAAAAAAAACCAAACAAAAACAAACTTAGTAAAGGTTTTACTAAAAGTTAGACAGAAAATTCAATTACTTCTGAAGAGTTATTCTTCAGAATTTGATTTAAAAATCAATTAAAACCATTCTGTTAACATGTGTTAAGTCAGGGGTGGGCAAATGTTTTAGCCCGAGCGCCACATCTGGGTATGGAAATTGTATGGTGGGCCATAAATGCTCATGAAATTGGGGGTTGGGGTGCAAAAGGGGGTGTGGGTTTGGGGTGGGGCTAGGGGGAAAAAAAAAAAAAAAAAAGAAGGAGTTCAGGGTGTGGGAGGGGGCTCCGGGTGGGGGCAGGCTCTGCGGTCGGGCTGGGAATGCAGGAGGGTGCTCTGGGCTGGGACTGAGGGGTTTGGAGAATGGGAGGGGAAATCAGGGCTGAGACTAGGGCCTGGAGTGCAGGCTCCGGGGGTTGCTTACCTCAAGCAGCTCCCAGAAGCAGCATGTCCCTCCCTTCGGCTCCGACGTGGAGGCACAGCCAGGTGGCTCTGTGCGCTGCCCCATCTGCAGGCGCCACCCCTGCAGCTCCTGTTGGCTGTGGTTCCTGGTCAATGGGAGCTGTGGGGGCGGCGCTGGGGAGGGGGAGGGGGGACAGTGTGCGGAGCCTCCTGGCTGCCCCTATGTGTAGGAGCCAGATGGGGGGACATGCCACTGCTTCTGGGAGCCACGCAGAGCGAGGCAAGCCCTCAATCCCGTTGCCCGGCACGAGCTCGAGGGCTGAATTAAAAATGTCTGGCACGCCGGATGTGGCCCCCGGGCCACGGTTTGCCCACCCTGCATTAAGTGCAACTCAACACAACATTAATATGCAGTTGCTATTAAGCCCTACATATGCAGTTTAATATTATATATATATTTTTTTAAACTAAAAATTGGTAAGTTACCTGCAGTTTATCTTCATGGTTCGTATGCGTATGCGACAGATATCTGAATTCCTGAGTGAGCCAAAAGCAATGTTTGACATGCTCCGGAGAAACAAAATCTTCTGCTACTTTAATACAACTGTATAAGTTATGAACCTGAGAGAGAACAAAAAATATCAGTCACATGTCTAGAAGTCTGAAATTATCAATCAATAATAGCGTCATTGGTTCTTGCCTGATGTGGTGCTCCTGCTGGAATGAAAACTACATCTCCTAGAAACTGCACGATAGCCCAGCCTTGCACTCCATATTCTTGATGAAGACGTTTTCTCAAAGATCTGTCCAAATACCAACTCTGATCATGAATTGGATCATGATCGACGGGGTTCTCCTGACCTTGCTCTTCCGAGACCTGAAAAAAATAGTCACAATATGACAGTGACTACCCAAAAAGTATCAATGTGCACTTCTTGTATTTGACAGACAAAGCCAGACCATTGAGTAGTTGACCTGTGTATTTCTGTGTTCAATTACAGTACTAGCTATAAACACTAATGAAAATGGAAGTTTCATCATCCAGTACTTTAAGAGCTCTAAAGGTTATTACCATAGTCTGTTTAATAATACAGAAGATTTGGTATTCTTATGGCACTTTGCAAGCATTTGCTAATGATCTTCACTATGCTTCTGTGACAAGGACAAGAATCTTATTTACAGAGAGCCCCTCTGCGTCCTTCAAGTGACTTGCACAAGGCCACAGAGGGAACCAGTACAGCAATGGGATTAGAAGTTTTGTACTATAAAATAAGATATTATGTACTGTAATCTCTCTCTTTGGTCTTCTCATACAAATATTTAAGGTAGAGCAATGCACTGTTTTGTAAGGTCATCTGAAACAAAGTTGAAGTATTAACTTCCCAGGTAGAAGCAGTGTACTTATTTGCCATTAACATCTCTTAAACCTAGCTGTTGTACCAGCCCTCTAATCCCTACCAGTAAGCCTGTCAGAGATCCCCCCATTCACATCTCTTATGAATAAGACAGCGTGTAGGTTTATCAGCAGTTTATTTGTCCAAGAGAACAGCCTAGAACCATCATCAGAATTTGGAAGTTTCACTCTTCCAAGGTCTTTCCCCCCCCGCCCCCAGACATACTCTTTCCAGTCACTTAGCTGACTCAACCACCTCCCTTTTAAATGCTTTGCATCTGGTTTACTTTTATTCCCATTACCAAACAGGACTACACCTGGAATTGAGCCCACTAATTCAGCCGTCTTGGAAGGCCTACACAAAGTCCTGATATGCAGAAACAAAGTTCTTCAGTCTGCAGAATTTAATTATCCCTTCCAGTGTTAATACCTCACCCACCTCGTGTCTCTATCTTTTGTTGGTGAGAGATAAGCTTTTGAGCTTACACAATGCTCTTCTTCAGCTATGGGAAACAGAGCAGGTCTACACTACAAACTTGCAGTTGTGCCACTATAGCTTCTCATGAAGATGCTCTAAGTGCTCTCCTGTTGGCTCAACTCCAGCTCCACAAGAGGCGGTAGCTATGTCGGCGGGATAAGCTCTCCCACCAACATAGAGCTTTCAAAATGGGGGGGCTAAGGTCAGTATAACTACATCACTCAGGGGTGTGGATTTTTCACACCCTTGAGCAACGTAGTTATGCCTAAATAAGTGTGAAGTGTAGACCTGGCCTCATTCAGTGTCGAAGCTTAATACAAGGCAGAACAGACTGTTTAACGTAAATAGTTAACATATTTCAAGGGACCATTCAAGATGAAGTGGCACGTTAACACTCCTCCAGTCATAAGGAGAAAGAGGGAGGTTGTTAGTGGGTTATAGATTGTTGTAATAAGCCATAAATCCAGTGTGTATTCAGTCAATGATTTTTAGTGTCCAGCAAAGTTATGAATCTAAGCTTCCCAGCGTTGTGTGGGTTTCCTTTGAGGACGAGGACTGATAAGCCAGATATAGTGATCACTTTTTTTTTGGGAGGGGAGGGGGCGGGGGGGGGAAGTTATCCTTTTCCTGTGGGAGTTCATTCAAGAGCATAGTGACTGTCTGGTTTCACCCACATAGTCGCTATTGGGACATTTAGTTCACTGGATGAGGTACATCCTGTGTTGGGATAGGCATGTGCAGGACCCATGGATCTTGCAAGGTGTGTTGATCATTGTAGCAGTGGAGATGTGTGTGCAGGCTTTGCATCTGTTATGGCAGGGTCTGGGACTGACAGCTACAAACGTCCCTCTCTCCAGTTTTAATCCTTTACACATCAGCTAAAGGCAGACTTAAAAAGTTGACCAGTTTTTAAGATGCTTAAAGGTATTCAAGCCACACTGTAGTAGTCGTCAGGAGGGTGAAGCCTGGCTACTGAAACTCTTGCCTAGAGTGTTGGTTTAAGATCATATCTCCATCCTCACACAATGCCATAAATTCAGGATCCACTGAAAACATGGTTTAAAAACACAAAAAGACAAAACGCCACTCAGATTTCCTTTATCTTACCTCCTGGGCTAGTTTCTACTCTCCCCTCTGCCCCCACTGCTCATCTACCACCAGATCCTTCTAACTCATCACACAATCTGGCCATTCTTGGTGCAAGAGCCCCTGCAGCACATGCCACATGAAATGAATTTTAGATTAAGGCCAGAAAGGAAAATTGTGATCTAGTTTAACCTTCTGCATAACAAGCTATACGACTTCCCTGAATCACTGATTCAGCTGTAGTTGAACTATAGCATCTCTTTGGATATTATTCTAAGTCTTGATTTTAAAATTCTCAGTAAATCAATAATCCACTATAACCCTCAGTTAAGTTGTTCCAAAGGTTAATTACTAGACTTTGGAAAAATTCAGATGAAGCAGTTTTTCATCAGAATTTGATGCTTTAACAAAATCCAGCTATTTTGCTGAGAAAAAAAAAGGAGTGATTAAGTTCTACAGAACCTGGCGACATTCCTGCTCCTTTGTAACCTGCCATATAGACTGCCTTGGAGTTGGAAACACCAGGGCTCCCAGCAGGTTGGCTGCCTCAGAGCCAAGGCTCCATTCCATATATCTCCATATATATCTCAGAGCTGGAAGGGACCCCGAAAGGTCATCTAGCCCCTCTTGCAGAAAATTTCCAAGGGTTTGTTTTGTGTTCCAAATTGAAACTAAATCAAAATTTCACTTTCAAAATATCAAAATTCTCCATGAAAGGGAGTTCTCTGCCCAGTTCTATTAGTTACTCTCAATTAAAATTTGCATTTCTTTTTAACCTTAGTTTTGTCTGGCTTCCACTTCCAGCCATTGGATCTTGTTAGAGTTTTGTTAGATTGAAGAGCTCTCTATCATCAAATTTCTGTTCCCCATGTGCAAGTTTATTTCTAAGCATAACATTAACCTACCTTTTTAAGGAATTCCCGGATCTTCTCTGTATCTTTAGCAGCATAAATGTGCCATAGAGCACCAGGTTTCTCTCGATTTTCTATAAAACGCTTAATTGTCAACTCATCAGAATCACCATCTTGTATAGTTTTAAGCACTTCTGTTACAAAACAAAGAGTGAACACATAATTACACTGAAGGGCTTAGCCTCTGATTACACACGGATGATCTCAATGAGCAAATGTTTTACCTTCTTCTTGATTGACCTGCCCTTTTGGTATGCCCACATAAACCATAACATTAGCTGCATCAGACACATCTAAATGGAGGTTTGTTGTGCCATACTTCCTATCTTCTGGTGTAATTAAACCTGGAAAATTTAGATATATGCAACATATTTATAGGCCAATAACAAAATATGCACTATAAGAAGCAGTTGTTTAAAATGTTTGTTAATGTGATTACAGTATCAAAGTTTTTTTTTTTTCCAGAGAGTCAGAATTCCATACAAGGCCTATTGACTTGTAATCATTAAAAAAAAAAAAAAAAAAAAAAACATTTTCAAAATAGACTTATAGCCTAACACACTAACTGTTGCCTTCATGCCTAACATGACTAAAATGTACAGAAGCCATGCTCAAGACTTACTAGTACAGGGTTTCTATAGCTATATAGGCCAGTATGAGTCTCAGAAACAATCCAGTTCCCATTAAGTATGGCGGCTACACTAGCAACCCCCATAATGAAAAATTTGTCAAGCATGGTTCTGAAAGAACCATATCTGAGAGCTGTTTTAACACACGTCAAGGAAAGAAGGGCTCAGAGAGAGATTAAAAAGGGAGGCTATGGCTCAGAGGAAAAAAAGAGTTCCAAAAAGATTGGGCAGAAGTAGTGGGCACAAGTAGAACAAGCAAATATCCATGGAGAGCTGCAATAAAGTAACAGTCAGATGTGTCGTTAAAAGGACAGTGGAATGAATGCACAGAGGTTCTTGAGAACTAAGGACAAAACTGATTACTTAAATACAAAGATCAACTGATGAATATTGACAGTAACTCATCTGGGCAATGCTTGTTCTTACAAAAGGGAACCAAGATCAAACACCTAATTTGGATTGACAGAACGACTAATCTGATTGTCTGTGATTACAGGTCTGCACTTAATTCTGAAATTAACATTTACTGGAATATATGGAAAGTATGAGCTACAAAATTAACAGGATTACTTACCATATGCATTGTACATTTTAGGACCTAAATCTGGTCGAACAAAGTAGTTGGGAAGTCTGGAGGCAAGGTTGAGTTTACCATCTCTTCTAGTGTATTCTGGCAGTGGAATGTTATTCATCAGGTCATCAAACCTACGGTAATACAACTCCATTAATATTAGGCAACAGTATAAAATATTTGAGGGAGAGATTTATTAAAATTTACTACAACCAACATTATTTTCTTTCCCAGCCAAGGGGTATAATTCTTTCATCAATGCACTCATTAAATCTAATGGGAAAACAGGAAAACAAACAGCTAGATAAGACATAGGAACATAGTAGATATGTGAAGTTTAAGATGTACATTAGTAATTATACTAATATACCGAACACCACTGAAGCCCTTAATGTCAACTAATTGGCCAATTATCTCTATTGTCACTAAGTACAGTATGCAAGTTAGGCAAGGCATGGAAGAAATTTGACCCAGAGCTTAAATTTAGCTTAAGCTTAAAAAAAGTACGCTTTGACAGAACCTAAAACGCAAGAGAAATGTTATGGATTTTTTCCTTTTTTGAAGTCTAAACTTTAACAATCAGCAGCAGCAAAGAGTTAATTTATTTAGATGCAAATGCAACCTATTGTATTTTCATAAGCATCTATAGCAAAACTTATTTCTCA
Organism: Chrysemys picta bellii; assembly: GCF_011386835.1. Taxonomy (NCBI): domain Eukaryota; kingdom Metazoa; phylum Chordata; order Testudines; family Emydidae; genus Chrysemys; species Chrysemys picta. The sequence continues at coordinate 129,461,928 of NC_088795.1, read as the reverse complement.
AAACACCCAACCATGCCAAGCATCTCACAGAAACAGATGTAGTTTATGCATAAACGACAGTCACTGCTCACAGTTGAATCAGGTGTTTCAGAGTTCAATAGCATTTGTGATTTCTGAGATCTCTTTGGTGCATCAACCATGCAAGGAATAGTTTTTTCACAAGTTCATACCGAGATGGCATCATGTCTCGGAAGTCTTCTCCTGGAGGCCAGTCCTTAAGCTTCAACACCATTGGCTCCCTTCCTTCGGTTTTAAGCCGGCCTATGATTAAGAGCTCACAGGTATCAGTTACTTGTACTTTTTAGAATAGAAAATTCATCCAAAAAGTATGTGGTCTCACACATTACAAGCACACTGTAGCCACAAACATTTATGCAAAATCAGGGCCCTTTTTTTTCCTATGACACTGTCATCTGGAAAATTCCTTGACTTGTGTCCCAGAAAAAGCAGTTTCTTACAAAAGCAGCTGGTTCTTCCAGAAATTGGGTGTGTCCTCCCTATCCATCCAATCCCAGCTGCAATTTAATTTCAGGAATCTTCAGGAAATCAGTGACTATTGTGAACTCTCAGCAACCTCTCCCAGTATCAGACACTTTGAACAGGTTAGAAATGTACTGTCCAGCTCCCATTGCTTCAGTTTCTTCCCCCCAAGTGCCACAGTTCTGAGAGAATCTAACTCTGCAGATGAGGGGGGGAGGTGGATAGAGTCTGCATTTTCACATTAAGAACCACAACAATTATGGGAATTAAAAGTTCTCTCTTTGAAGTGGCCTTTATGTTTCCACAAGTGGAAACATAGCAAGCAGCACAACTCTTTTCTGATGAGTTCTAGTTTAATCAAGTAATGCACAACTGTCCTCACAAAGCAACCCTCAGCTCTAGATGAGACAGAGACCGAGAACCACAAGCAGCCCTGCGGATTTTTATGATGGAGACATTATGTAGGTAGACCACTGATGAAACCTGAATTCTAGTAGAGCAAGGGTGGGCAAACTACAGCCCGTGGGCTGCATCCGGCCCACCAGCTATTTCAGTCCAGCCCTCGAGCTCCTGCTGGGGAGCAGGGTCTGGGGCTTGCCTCGCTCCGGTGGTCCAGGTTGGCAGCAGCGTCGGGGGCCGGTCCATGCGGCTCCCAGAAACTGCAGCATGTCCCCCCTCCACCTCCTACACATTGGGGCAGCCAAGGGGCTCCGTCCACTCCACATGCTGCTCCCACCCCATGCGCTGCCCCCGCAGCTCCCATTGGCCAGGAATAGCAGTCAATAGGAACTGCAGGGGCAGTGCCTGCAGATGGGACCGTATGCAGCAGAGCTGTCTGGTCGTGCCTCTGTGTAGGAGGTGGCGGGGGGGTGGGAGAGGAGACATCCTGCTGCTTCTGGGAACTGCTTGAGGTAAGCATCGCCCGAAGCCTGCACCCCTGCCCCAGCTCTGATCTGCCTCCCACCCTCTGAACCCCTCAGTCCCAGCCCAGAGCACCCTCCTACACCCCAAACCCCTCACCCCAGCCCCACCCCACAGCCTGCACTCCCACTCAGAGCCCTCACTCCTCCCCCCCTCCCCCGCTGCCCCGGCCCAGAGCCCCCTCCTGCATCCTGAACTCATTTCTGGCCCCACCCTGGAGCCCACACCCCCAGCCAGAATCCTCACCCCCTCCCTGCACCCCAATCCCAATTTTGTGAGCATTCATGGCCCGCCATACAATTTCTATACCCGGATGTGGCCATCGGCCCAAAAAGTTTGTCCACCCCTGTAGTAGAGCAAACTAACCAGTGTTTAACAATGTCCAGCCTACAGCCAAATGCACTTCAGATGTACTGTGTGGAAATGCATTCTCTTTACACTGATTAAGGGCTACTAAGAGCGTAGATGGCTTTCTAAATTGCTTTAGTCCTATTCAAACAGCAAAAGTAGAAGACCCCTAAATCCTTCTAACATCTAATGTACAAGTCTAGTTTCCCACAGGTGAGAAGGTGATTTTAGGAAGAACACCTGGAGATGATAGTCTGATTCATGAGGAATTCAAGACACTACTTCTGGTATCAATTCACGATGAGGCCACAGGACAACTTAATCATTATGGAATATTGAAAAATTAAAAAAAAACAAAAACAAACAAAAAAAAAAAACTTAGCCATTATATAAAGCTTGTCTTGCACTTCTCAGAGAAGTAATTCCAACTAGAAGTGCAACATGTGGAATAAAAATGTTCTCTAGGGGTTCAAAAAGCCAATTCAACTATCCTGTTAGCATCAACATTTATATTTTAATCATCCAGATTCCACTCAACTGGTAAAGCAGTTGAAGGATGTATGTTAGGCTATGGGAGTACTCAAACTTCTTCGAAAAAGACTCTCTCTGCTAGAAAGACAAAAAAAAAAAAAAAAAAAAACCAAGATGCTGAAGAAAGAGCCCTCAAAAGGAGATTTTGAGGAAACATCTTCCTCTTAGTACAGAGGACAAGGAACAATGTCAGTGCATTTCACAAGGTGCACCTGTAAAGAGCACTGACAGGCATGCTGCGCTGGAGCATGGGGGGAGATGAACCATTTGCCAAACTCTGAAACTTGGAAAAGTCTGGGAAACCCAACAGTTCCAAGCCAGAGAGAACAGCATATTCCCATTACAGAGATGTCACTGATGAAAAAAAAGTCTGCCATTCTGTAGAAAAGCAAGCAATAAGAATGGAAAGCAGGATATTTTCTTCTGTTTGCCATATTTCTTAGTATCCATTAGCCAAAACAACAGAATATAAGTGACTTCACATTGCATACTTGGAATATCTTCAAATCCATCCCAGAAGTCTCCTACTGTAGCTCCTGTGATAATTTCATTGGTTCTGCAATTAACCAGATCTACTTCCTGTTGACCGAACTCCTTCCTGAAGGATTCAGGTTTCCAAAGCTCTGCATTTATTTTGTGATGCACTCCAGACACCATCACAGGCTAAAAGACAAATATGAATTAGAGAAAATTAAAGTCTCTTTAACCCAGAATATTTTAAGATTTAATAAGCATTTCTGCAGGACCTCATTATACAGGATGTATAATGGCAACGCCAGAGATTATACCAAATTTAGTAAGAAAAAAAATTGAAAATATTTTTAAAATAACTATACCTTTTCTCTAACATCTTATTTATATAGTGTTGTTGAGGACATGGGTATCTCGTGAAGATATACTTAGTAGAATTTACAATGCCTTTCCATTATTTAGGTTGCCATGCTATGTCTATACATATTATAATAAAAGCTGCTTTGTAGTTTGAAATCTTATCCATACTTGAGGGGAAAAAAAAGAAGGAACCAGTAGCAACAAAACTGCTAATTCGTTCATATGCTGTACTTTCAAAAGTAAAGTTGTAGTTTCTAAAGCTTACAAAAAACTTCAAATATATTAAGTTGCCTGGAAAACAGAAGTAGTAAATCTTTCACACAACAACATTTTAACTCTCAACTGGAAAAAGTATGTTCTGTTAGAAGACAAAAATAAATAAATAAAAGTTGGCCACAAGACAGTGACAGAGATCACAGCTGCTAAGTGAGCAGTTTTTCATAAGTGACTTTGGGTGTCAACTCCCAGGCTTATGAACATGACATGATGGATATTAAGGGTGCATAATCCACTCCCCCAAAAAGGTTTACATATAGTTTTAGAGACAACTGCTGTGCTGTGCTGTCTTTGTAAATCAAACAAGTTGTGATGGACAACTCCCATCTGGTACAAGAAACCCAGAGTCACAATAGGAGCCACCAATATATCCCAGCAAGAGGTATTAAAATGCACAGAAATAGTACTTTATACAGTTTATCCTCTTCTATGCAAGGAGCTCAGCACTAATTAACTCACTCAACACTCATGTAAGGGAAGCAATTATGGATAATCATTCCCCTCTAAACAGACAATGAAATGAAAGCAGAGCGATTCTGTGACCTCGTCATTTGTCAGTGGCAAAGCTAAAAAAGTTTGAAGTCCAGTCCCACCCTGCTTTAACCACTAGATAATAATCCATGGTCGCTCTCTGGGATAGTAGCATGCCATACGTTGCATTACTAACTGGAAATTATAATCAATCTCAGAATCAACGCTGAATGTCCAGTTATATGCTCGGCCACTAGAGAACATCCATTCTATATTCAGAAGATCCTTTCTGTTGACTAGTGCTCAGATACCACAGCTATAAGGGCCATTATAAAAATCTACATAGTCTGTATTAGCCCACTAAGGATAACGTGAGTGTGCAGGAAACAAACAAAACACCTTGAAGAAAATACCTGTCCCTGCTTCCAGCATTCTCTAAAGACATTCCAGTTACTCGCATTGTTGGGATCCTGAAGACACAGCAAGCGGTTATCACATAACCAATAGTGAGGTGTATCAAAGCCCAATATGGTAGGCTTTATAGTTAATCCTTGAGGTTTCTTAGGCAAATCTGTGAGAGTTCTACTTTGCACCAACGATGCAAAAATGTCATCAAGGATTTTGGGAGTGCTCTTGAGCCCACTTTCTGTCTGAATTTAAGAGGGAGAAGAGAAAGTGGATGTTAATATATGCTTTTGTTACAGTCGTATGTCAAGATGCCATTTGTTCTGCAGAGGTTTTAATAAGTCATGCAACACTCCTATTACATATTTTTGCCACCAACTGCTTCCTTTTCACTTCAGCCCACGTTTATATTATGTAGGGATAATAATCTCCTCCTTATAGTTTATGCTTAATTAAGTAAGTGACATAGACTTGCTGTTATTTATACTTGTGCAAACCCACTGAAGAAGATGGAGCATGGCTCCTAGTTAGGATTACATTTAAAAGGTTAGTGATCGGAAATCAGTGAGATTGCATTTCTGAAGCCCAGGTTAAATATTTCCCCCACTATTTCAAAATTAGTTACGTACTGAGTTTAATTCACACCTGGGCGGACAGGGTGAAGTAATTTGCAATCCATGCATCGGGTGGGGGGGGAGGGGAGGGAAATCAAATCACTTGATGTAGAAGCAGCTTTAAATTCTAGCTGGGAGTCGTTTAGGAGCAATCCTGGAGGCTACCAGGGAAGTAAATCTGCTGGATGCTCTGACTCTATCCTTCCAGGTGTATGGGCTGCAGCAGACAGAGCAAGGGTAGCTGGCAAGCTTATGCCATTGTGGCACTACTGCATGTAGGCTATAACTAGGCACTTCCATAGGGATGCCTCCGGTGGAAGCCAGACAATGAAACTGCCTTCCCCGACAAAATATTTTTGATGGTTGTGTATTTAATTTGGCACATGCCTGGTGAAATGGTTCCTATTCACTATACACTTCCAGCACAGTTTGGCTTTAAAACCACAGTAAGGAAAAAGCACTGCAAAAATCCTCGTATACCTTTCCTCCAGAAGAGTTCAGCAGATTCCTCAAGAAACCTGTGTTGTTGTTGTTGTTGTTGCTCACAGGTGTTAATATTGCACTGTTGAATGTCTGCAGGGTTGTAGGGGGTTTAGTGAAAGTGGGGAGAGTCTGAAGAGGTTTGTTTTCATTCTTTAAAGTGGACGTGAGGAGTTTATCTGAAATGGAGAGGAAAAAACTCCACTGATAAACTGAACCAAGGCAGGTGTATTCTGGAGTTTGAAGCAGTTTTATATAAATTAAAAAAAAAGAAAAGAAAATTTACTTGTGAAGATGGCCAATATATTCCGTTTAAAACCACCTTTGAATCATACTACATTTCAACTATATTCATTAAAAAAATACTGTTCCTTTTTGGAGGAGGTATTTTCCCCCTTATGTAGTTTTAAATTTAAAAACACAGATGCAGACAAAACTCTGTGGGTGAAATGTAAACAAGTCTAGTATCAACAAATATTTTGCCCATTGCCAATCTAACGGGATCATTAGACTCTTCAGACTTGAACACAAAAGGAACCTAATGTCTTAAAGTGTCTGAAACTGTGCCTTTTGGGGGTAGGGGTGGGGGGAAATCTGTTTTCTTCCCCAAACTGGCACCATATTTGAATTGACAAATTTTTACTTATTCCTCAGAAGTCTTCATTACCTCCTTCCACTGTATTGATACAGTGTACTACAGTCTAGCGAGTGGATTTTCACGAGTATATAAGCAAGTTAGGTGCCTAGTGTGCTTAGGCAGTTTTGAAAAATCCAATGTCATGGGTGAAGTTTTCAAAAACGCCTAAATGACTTAGGAACTTAGGTTCCATTTTCAAAAGTGACTTAGGTGGTTAGGCATTTTAAATTTTTTTACCATAAATACACAAGTCTTTTTACCTGGTTTATTAAACTTTTATACCAGTAGCCAGCCACCATAAATCCCACCCCATTCCACAGATGGGTCTGATATTGTACATTTTCAATTAGCTAGTAGCAGTTAAAGGTTGTTTTTATATATGACATTTACCTTTATTTTCTTTATTCACGTTTCCACTGGTTAGGTTAGCCAGCCAACTTAAGGAAGGAGAAGTATTTACTGAAGAGAGTGGTTTACTTCCAAGTGTTGGTTTTACAGGAGAATCACAGCTAGTGGCTAATGGGTTTAGAACAAAATTATGCTGAAGTGTGGATTTCTCTCCGGGGATTAAACTCTGCAAGACAAGTTGAAGACTTATAAAAAACAAAGATACCTAAGTGGCTTGCCCAAAGTCACAGAGGAAGTCTAAGGAGGAACAGAGATCGCAACCTAGCTCATTACTTAATATTTTTTCTTTGCATCGGTTATTGACACCTTAGAGCAGTTTTCAACTGGCCTGCCTGCCAGACATCAGCAGTTCTGCCCTGTTCCCCACTAAGGGCTCTGCTTTAAGGATAGCCCACTACTCTGGTCCAATGCCACCCTGGGCTCCCAGCAGCTCCAGCCCATGTGCTTCCCTGCCCAGTCCCAGCTGCAATGTCTCCATGCTGACCCACCTCTGAGTACACCCTGCTACATGCCTGCTGTTCCACCTCTGAGCATATGCACTTCAGGCCAGCACCTGCCAGCTTGGAGGATCCTCAGCTGCCAGTGAGGAAAAGGGCCTGCCTGGGCCAAAGACACCAGAAGCTTGGGTGAACTGGATGGGCCAGGGGCAGGAGGAGAATGCCTTTACAACAGAGCCCCTAGTGGGGAGCAGGAAGGAATAGCTGCCAAGTGGACCAAATGGAAAGTCCTCACCTGCAGCTTCAGCACCTATACTCCCCTGACAGGCAAGCGCTTTCCCTTCGCAGCTGCAAAGTATCATCTGACCCCATAGGTGCTAGGTCTGGGCAGGAGGGGCTCAGAGGCAGGTCAGTACATGGATGCTGCAGCCAGAACTGGGCAGGGAAACATAGGGCTGGAGTGGATAGAAGCCCAGGGTGGACCCTGAGCTAAGCAGTAGGGCCTTCCTTGCAGCACAGTTCCCAGAGGGGAGCACGAGCTGGACACAGGCAGGGGGAGGAGGAGGAGGAGATAGGAAAGGCTCTGGAGGGAGTCACCCCTTGCTTCCCTGGGCCTCCATACTGCCCCCTGCTCTAACTGTACCAGGGAGGCTCCTCTCTCCTGCAGTTACCCCTCCATCCTCAGGGCCCAAAATCCTGAATACTCAAGTACACACGGAGGACCCAATGCTCATTCAGATCATGAGGATTTGGCTAACTGAATATCAAACATTTCCACTTCAGCTGGATGCAAAACTTTCACTCCCAATAGAGTATCATTAAGATCAGTGACTAAAAAGTTTCACTGTGAAACTGCAGCTAAAAAATATAATTTCCTTTTTCTGAATACCCTGTTATCGGATGTCCCTCAAGCCATATAGATAAATGGACTTCACCTGCATTTATTTTAGAAACTTTTCATTTACATTTTAACACATGGAAGTTAGCCTATTGATACACTTCAACATACAGTGGTACACTTTTAATCAGGCACTTAATTATTTGCTTATGCAACATAAAGCAAATCAATAATTGACATGCTTTCACTAGTTTGCAAACACCTGAGGAGCCCTTTGGCCCACCAAGATTTGGACATCACCTTATCCGGCCCGACAGAAAACAAATACACTTCCCTAGAGTATTAAGGCGAAAATAATTTTAAGTTCACACCGCTTTTAAGTTTAAAACCAAAGTCTGACCAATTTTAATACTTACTTGCTTGCAGAAGCCATAATTTAAGTATGGTCTTCTGCCTACCACATCCTCAAACCCAAAGGCCAGATACCCCATTGAAATCCATGGAACTATGCTGATTTACACCATTTGTGGAGCTGGCCGTTGGTAATTTTTTTTCTTGGGGGTGGGGTGGGATGGGGAAGACTAATGCTAGCATCAACCCCACCAAGTAACATACGGGGGGGAATTGTTTCACAAGTCCAATTAGCAATAAAAACGTGATCAATTTAAATATTTCATATGTAGTATGGAAACTACTCAACTTTCAGAAGGACACTGCCAAAAGGGAAGCATTTCATTTATTCCCAAGTACCTGTAAGTGTTTAAAACTTACCAATAGAATACTTCAAAACTAGACTAAAATTGTATAACGTAATTAAAAAAAGACTAGCTTTGTGGATTTTGTTTACAAGATGGTTAAGTTTTCATAAACAGAAGCTATATTTTAATTATAGGAAAGCTATCTCCACACCCAATCTCTCTTATATTATAGCCATTAAGACTTATTCGTTATCTAGTTAGTCTAAAATTCTTGTTAGAGACTCCATTACTGGAGTTTCATAAGGCATACGAGAATCCTTGAAGAAACATTTTCATATCTTCTAGGAATTTAAACAGATTTAGTATTTCCTCTGAACTGCTTATTTTCTCTAGATTTAACCTACTTTGTTGCATTATTTTGTCATTAAGTCTCCAGGACTCAAAGAATTTCCTCTGTTCTCTTTCTGCACCCCACCACATTCTCTCACCCTTCCAGTCTAGAAGTTTCTTGAAAATATCTTTTCTTCAGTACAATCCTCCTTTTCCTTTAGCAGTCAGTCGATGAGAGCCACAGAGCACTCCGTGCTTTTCAAGAATTGGACATTTTAAAAAATGGGTCCCTATAAATAGACACCTAAACATTTTGCTAGTATATTTAAGAAAGTTGAATCAGTGAATATGCACACACATTAATATTGCACAGATCCATAGGATGGGATTTCAGAAGTCGTTAGTATTGGCCTAACTCCATACCCATTGAAATCAATCATCACGGAGACTTTAATGGGAGCAGAGTCAGCCAACATTGAGCACTTTTGAAAGACTCAATTGTTGTTTCTCAAACTAGGTGTACATAGAGTGCGAGACAGTGGCAATACCTGTTTTGGATCCTCTTTCAGAATTGGTTTTGATAGGGCCTTTAACTGCTTATTCGCACAAGGACAGTTTGCCTTTATTCCCCACTTTGCTCTTACGGAGTGAACAGTGTCACCAACATCATAGAGAGCTAAATGAGAAGAATCAGTAATGAGCTCATATTATCAAAATTAAACATACAGACTATCAAGATTCAATGGGAGTACACTACATATCTAAAAGATGGTTAAGAGAAAAAAGCATTTCCAGAATGGTGAAACGTCAGTTTAACTCACGTTTTATTTATTAGATTTAACTTTCAGAGAAATCAAGATATATTTGTGTAAAGTATTTAATATCAAGTACAGAAAGTAACACCAGCAAAAAAAATGCAGAGTTAGTCTTTAAACACTGCTTCTTGGTAAACTGGCTGAACAATATTACTCAAATCATTTTATTTTATCCTGGTCCGGGGGGAAGCATTCTGGACTAGATCCAATGCCCACTGAAGTCAGTGGAATCTTTTTAATTCAACAAGCATTGGATCAGGCCCTATACAAGTGAACAACAGAACACTGGGTACTGTTCACACATTTCCACAGCAATTATTAGAATACCTTTTCCAGGAATTATCTGTGTAGGCATTAAGTTCTCCGGTTCATGTAACTGACCCTTCACACATTTAAGCCAGGAGAAAGTATCAGCTCCATCATCTGCAAACAATCATTTTAAATGACTAGTTAATGTGTTCATTCAGTCTCTGAATAGCCACTTTGTCGTCTTTCAATAATTTCAGAATAGTTTATAAATAAATAAATTCAGAATATAAAATTTCAAGTTTATAAAAAGAGCTTTACAATAAGCCTATCCATTCATTAACATAATAGTTCAACAATTTAAGTCATTTTTAAGAAAGTGGGAAACTACACATTCTCACCATCATGTATGCTTTTCTTTTTCATCCTGTAACAATCTACACACACTCCAAAGCCACACTTGGGGCAAACCCAGTGAAGGTTGAATATCGTGGTGTCACACACATCACACATTTCTCGAACTCCTCGAACTGCACGTTTCCAGGCTACTTGTCCTGTGGTAATTGACAGACTAGTCAAAGTTAAAGAGTTAACTTGCAGCCCTATGGGTTTCAATTAATGTACTTTTAAAATAATTAATTACTTTAGGTATAAAATATCCCCCAATGGCTCAAGAATTAATCTTGCCCCATCTCAGGGAGAATTTTAAGAGGAAGAATTACATGTTTGGAGGAGGACGAGGAAACTTCAGAGGCAGGATTGAATCTATTCAAGGTTTTGAATGTAAGAAAATATCCTGGGAAGACTGATTAGTGGATAGAGGGCAAACAAGGCTGTCAAAGGTGCACAATAAAGAGTAATCATATGGATATTACCACCTTGCCTTGCTCACATGTGCACATATATGCGTATAAAGAGAAACGATGCAGCCATTCCTTTAAACCATGCTGCACCTCTGGCTATACAATTATAGCTACAGGAAAAAGAGACATTGCTTAAACTGCAATTCTACACTGAGGAGTAATAGTATAAAAGGTCACAGGGTTCCATATTTGTTGTCTCTTCATAGTTTCTATTTAAAAGTATGCTTAGTTTAAGGTAAAAAAAGAATAGTTTTTTCTAGCTGTCAGCCCTGTAATCTCAGTGTGGACTCAGAAATTTGAACCGAGTTTTTTCCCTCGTGCACATCTGCACCAGTAGAGATTCCGCAAGCTAATTATCCCTTCAACAACACCTGTTCAGTCCTTTGCCATCAATGACATTTCAAAAAGGTGCAACTGATTGGAACTTAAACAATTCTGTTGGGGCTCAATCCTGCACCACTGAAGACAATGACAGTTCTATTATCAACTTCAATCGAAGCAAGACAAGGCCCGTGATACACAAAAAGGAACAGAAGCCATATCACTCAACTGTGTTAGCCCCCTATTGCTACCAAGAACAGAAAGCAATGAAAACTTATTTTGTCACTAAGTTAATAGATCTGACTGAATATACACAGGCAGCAGATATGTAGAGTAGAAAAAGTACCATTTTTACATCACTTTCTGTAACAGAACTGCACTTCAAGCTTTTTTCTAGAAAGGGAGGAGAGGTCAGGCCAATTCAGTGTATGAGACCATGTGGACCATAGAAACTAGCAGAGCTGAATCCTGATAAGGGTCCAAAGTACAGAGTTGCTTAACATCACATCCACAAGCTTAAACATATTATTACTTCTCACCACCAAGAATCAAAATGGACATTTAATAAAGATTTTTAAATGGCAACACCAAATGTATGCAATCAATTCGCATGCAGGAAACAAACTATGAAGACCTATTTTGAAAAAGTTGAGTGAAAAGTCCTAAATTGTACATTTCAGAAGAGCTGCTCTTACTGTGTGGTTCTATTGTGGACATGACCTCCTTTTCAGATATCACCAGCCGGCAGAAATGGTCTCCGATGTTGGCTAGAATATACTTTGCAGTGTCTAGATCTAGACCCACAACATTTTTTGCTAAAGGCAGCCACAAGCTGATAGCCTCAGAGTCGTACTTGTCCGGGGTTAAGAAACCTTCCTCACGCAGCAGTCCATGTCTATTGAACCACAGCCTGTGATGGAGAGAGGATGGGGATAAGAAAAACAAAAAACCCAAATGTTCTCTACTAGCTCATTTCCACCTGTTCTAGTCTGTCACCCAGACACTGGCATCCAACCATACAAGAAATTAACAGGATAACTGACAATGCTGAATATGATTTAATGGTTAGTATAGATCAGGATAAATTGTGTTCTCTATTATGTCAATTAATCATGATTAAACCCTGCTCATGGAGGAAGAAATTCAGTTTTTGTTGTGCTCTTAACATTTTAAGCCAGGAAATCTAAATAATCCAATTAGTGAGAATCTTAAATGCATTTGCAATATGAGACATGCACTTTAGGGCTGTAGCAAAGATTTTTCATTGTACTAGTAGTACACAGCTCAAACTTGATTCAAACCCCAAGACAGCAGGAAACTGAATATCTTAAACGTAGCCATAATTATGTTTTATTGGTTAACTTGGAAAGCAGGTCAGTAGACAAAAGAACATCTACTTTCAAGAAGTTTTGCGTTTAGATTTACCAGTAGGGAAAATCTAAGGGGAAAAAAAACACACTATTGAAAACACAGAAAAAGTAATATATTAAAGAAAACTTTACAAGCCACATTCTAAAAGTGTTCATTAATAGGGCTACTTTACAAACTCTGTCCATGAAATTTCAGTGAAAGACTGCTGTTTCTGAGGTGGAAAAGTAACAACCAACAGGTGCTCAATATGCTGCATAAAAATGGCAGGAAATTAAGTTTTGATCAAGGACACTATCATGCATCTCTTCAGGATCATCCATTGAGCTGACCTGGGTGGTCTCTTACTCCTATTTTATAGCTTCTCCCTAATCGAGTTCTGAGTGGCTCAAGTACGAATATTTAGGACTTCATCCATGGAAACTTACTCTAGCTATAGCATACCCTCCTAGATAGCAAAAAGATGTACCAAATCTACTGTAAAGGCTTTATTTAAACTGTAAATAAACATGTTCTAAGCAACCCAATAAGAATGCACCTTTCTTTAGAAAAAAACTGAAGTACAAAATGAAACATTGATTTAAATCACTGATTTTAATTAAACTTTCCACTTGGTGATTTAAATTATCTTGATTTAAAATTAATCCATCCTATACTGAGAACACAGTGTTTATCACTTAAGCCACTGGACAGCTGTCAAGGTTATTAATTGATCTTAGATGCATTTGAAACAGTGACTTAGAGGTGATTGGCTGTAGGATCTATCCTACAGCCAATTTCCAAGCCATTGTAGGCCAAGATTTAAAAGAGAGGCTAAAGATGGACTACTGAGCACTCTGCACTTCCCCCCCCCCCTTTTTCCTTCAAGTCTTTGATTGAGTCATCTTAAATCTATTTGTACAGCTGGGAATATCAACATCTACATAATTTTCAAAATTGCTCTCACCTCCTGAAGTGAAAAAATCTGCAAAAGACAGTGGAGTCTTTTTGCTCTTTGTTTTTTCGGTAGCTGTCCAGGCGGCATTCCCTGCACTTATGCAGGTGAGGTGCAATGTTATTGCAGGAACCATCCTGCACAAAAGCTTCCCCACTTTGCTGCAGCTTCTTAACTTTACAAGCATCTGTCAAAACTGACCTGTGAATAATTACTGCAGAAAAAAAAAAAAATAGTGCAGGTTAAACAATAAAACTAGTCACTCAGACTCACATTTGCTTACCCTATGCATTTCTGTTAAAGGCTATGTCTGCTTTTGTTAAGTTACTTTAACTTTTCACCCTATACCTCAAATTAATCTTAACATATTTTGAAGTTGGTTGCTTATTACAGAGCATAAACTTCTTTTGAACTTTTCATAGTCAGGGCCCAATTTTTTGTTACAGCCATGCAATTTACCCCTTCCCACACAACTGCATTCCAGAACCTCAGCTTGCTTTTGTTTGTTTTTAAACCAGGGATCCCCAACATGGTGCCCGTGGGTGCCATGGCGCCCACCGGGGCTTCTAAGTGTGCCCACGTACTGGCCGGCGGACAAGCATCCGCCGAAATGCCGCCGACAAGCAGCGCCATCCAGAGGCGTTGCCGCTGAAATGCCGCTAATTTTCGGCGGCGATGCCTATTGATGTTGCTGCTTGTCGGCGGCATTTCAGCAGATGCTTGTCCGCCGCCACGGTCCTCCGTGGCTCGTCATCTGGCACCCGCCAGACAAAAAAGGTTGGGGGCCACTGTCTTAAACCATGTTTCTGCAGGCATAATAGCTAGCTGCAACTTTGAACACAAGATCAGAGTGTAAACTGATGTAACAATGTCTTCTGGAGTCTTCAAAGAGCCTGAAATATTTTTGAGAGATATAAATTGCCCCATTCATCTCAGTGAGATCCCCGTAGACTCCATGATTCTGCTGCTGCAGTCAGACATTTTTCAAAAGCATTATAGAATTTAATATTTTACTGCAGTCAGTGTTCAGGACACCTTCCCCCACGACTTCATGCCCAGCTGGGATCCACCTGCAATTGTTGCTTGTTTTGCACCTTTACCCACAAGATAGAGAATTGAGTCACAGTGTATGCTACATGACCTGTTCCACAAAGCCAGGCAGCAGGGGATCAGCGAACCAGAGCTGGATTGCAAGCTTGATCAGCTAAGCTGCCTGGAGGACAGTGCAGCAGCCCAGGTCCATGGAGCTGAGTCCCTGAATCCAGCTACAAGCTTCCCCATTCTCTGGCACACATAGGAGTGGGAAAGAGAAAAAAAGTTCCTCTAAAGAACATCGCAGGACCCTAGTGAGTGGCAACTGGGGACCACCTGGAAAGCACAGCTAAAAAACCCATCAACTAATTTTGTCAATGAATTATTTTCAGCTCGGAGCTTGACTCGTATAAGTGTGTGTGGAGGGACAGAAATGAAAGGTAAAATAAATTAACACTGCCTTAGAATTTAGGGATTGTTGCTGCAGCGTTTGGTTCCATTATACCATGGAGTATGAGTGAGTTATACTCACTTTTGCAACCCTTCTTCCCAAATTTAGCCTAACAGAATTTGGTTTGGATTAGATTTGCGATGATGAAAAAGTATTTTTTCCTTATGATATGCATATCTAATCTTATCACGACCTTAAATATCTTTTCCCAAGACTTACTCTTATACATAACCTGAAAATTGGGTACAAGTTTTAGGAGCCCCGTCATACTCCTTCAGTTGCTATTCTAGAAATGAAATATAGGTGTTTCACTAACTCAGACATCAAGACTGCAATTTCATAAGATTCCTTATCCTATTAACACATTTTTCTGAAATGTCTAAGCAACTTTATATACACAATAATTCTCTGTTGATATATCAGTTCCAGATATACTTGCCATTGTTGTGGACTTTATTGGTGCTCCCAGCCCTAGCGCCTTCATTTTCATTTCTCTCACATGAAATCTCATTTGAGTTTCCTCTGACTGAGGAACACACAGAAAAGGAGTTTTCTGCCTTGTTTCCTTTGCAGCTGTTCTGGTTACAACTGCTTTGTAATTTAATCTCATGCCCAGTGAAAAGGATAGCGGGAGCATCTGATGTTGAGGGTTTACAATCCAAGATTTTCTGCAGTTCTGATGTGCCATTAAGCCTGGATGTTACTCTTGAAGAGTTGTCTAGATGTTGTATGGATTTTATAGGAACATGCTCCTTTGGGAAGTTTGTCATTGGCTTGGTAAAGGATTTGTGGAAGTTTTTCAAGTCATTTTGTTTTGCATTTTGTGTGTCAGTCGAAGGTGGCGATCTTGAGGTCTTCAAAGAGGTATAGTTACTATTCTGATCTTTAGGATTTTTAGTTTGTCCTTTCGATAGAAACTCTGCTTTATGGAAGACAGTCAGATTTTCTTTTGACATTTTAACTGCAGTATTAAGACAAGAAGGATGTTCTTCTGGTAAATTCTCTTTGCAAATGCTGAAATGTACAAAATACAGTAATAAGACCTAAAGAGAAACTCAAATCATAATTGAATGCATCAACTCTCAAGCTTTTCATAGGAATCAGAGTTTACATAAGTAAAATAGGAAGTTAATCATGGATGCTAGCAGAGTGAAGATTAAGAATTCAGAAAAGTTTCACATACCAAACACCTTAAAGAGAGACACAATCAATTAAAATACACCAGGGGAGTTTCAGATACTACAGCTACTTTCCTTCTGGCCCCTCGTGCCAACTTGATGACGGTGTACTTTCCCCCCAGAAGTTACAGGTACCTATAAAAAGATACTGTTTCTCTCCCCACTGTTGCTATGAGCTGCATAAACAGGGGAAATGATCTATCAAGCATAACTTGCATTTAGCTATTAAGTCAAACAAGTTATTGGCCTCAATAAGGGGAAATGAGTGAACACTAAAGGGCTGTGATATACAGGAGGCCAGACTAGACAAACTACTGGCACTTTCTTGTCTTATAGCTTTAAAAAAAAAAAAAAAAAAATCTATAGGAAAACAGTGACAATGATTCCACAGAGAGTGCTGTTAAATGCACATAGTGACTTTAAAAGAAATTCTTTTTTTCAGTAGTTATGGTAATTTTGTAGCATGGATAATAGGTTAAATTTTAATAATGGAATGTTAAATAACACTTCTAAGAGAACCTTTTGTTTACTATGACATTTTCTATAGGAAGTACTCTTCTCCTATTGTGACAGAATAAGGGAGACAGGGCAGAGCTTGATGACTGGAACACTAAATCAGGATTGAAGTGCAGTTACACTCGGAAGAATGTTTAGTATCTTTGTGTGTTCCAGATCTACTTTGCTCAGTCTACATATATTTCAAACTAATAATGCCATAAATTTAGCCTTTCAGATTCCAGATCCCCACCCCCAAATACAAACAGAACTTTTAACAATTCTTTTTATGCATGGGTCAAATCTAGAATTGTATCTAGCTGCTTTCACGTCTCTATATTGGATCTGCCAGGCCACCATAAGTAAGATTTTTTTGTCAGAAAATAGATATTACTGATTAATCAAGAGGTTTTCTTCCCTGTGTGTAATCTGCTTTCCTTTCTCCTCCCCCCATCTCCAAAAAATAAAGGCAATTAGGCTGTATTTGCATTTGTAGTTAAGTTAGTAACATTCTGTATATGAGACAGAACTCCCATAAGGGTGTGTATACAGTGCTTAAGTCTTATGGCAGTATGTAAAGTACTGTGTTCCCCTAGTATGGGTATAAACAGCAACATAGACAGTGAGGCACTGCATAAAGACATTCCTGAACCCTCTGGGTACTTACCCTACACTGCTCTTTACAAGCCCAAGCAGTGCCTCCCCCACCTACAGTGTTATTTTGAGCAACCTATAGAATGCTAGAGCCTTTTCACTGACATGTAGCTACACACCGCAGTGTGGACGCAGCCTGCTTTTCACTGCAGCATGTAACTATACATACCCTACCCGCTTGCCACCAGTGACTTGCGGTGTAGACACAGCCTATGAAGCCTGCACTATTGAATCATAAAGGATAGTCTTGTGGCTAATCAGCTGACTGAATCAGAAAAATCTGGATTCTATTTCAAGCTCTACACAGGCTTCCTCTGACCATAGGTAGTTCATGTAACTATTCTATACTTGAGTTTCCTGATCAACAAAAGAGGAATAATACTTTCCTAAAGTCAAAGGAGAATTTAGAAGCTTAATTAAATTAAAATATTTGTAAAGTGTTTTAAGAATTTTAAACATAAGTAAGTGTTATAGAAGTATATTTTATTACACCAGTCTTGTCCTTATAAAATGCAAACACCCCCAAAAAGTGGACCAAATTGTAACTTGTGCCATTGGAGAAGGGCAGAATGAACATAAGTTCATTTAAAAAACTCCCCCCTTGCCCTGTTTGCAACTCATGACAGTTCTGAAATTAAAGGTGTCAAAGTCCAAGAACACGATTTCTATTTACTGTAAGAATCAACTGCAGGTAAATTAATCTCCCTCCCTATGTTACAGTATACCTATCTTTCTCTTAGTAGGAAATACTTCGGTGCTTTTCATTTTAAAGTCTAAGACACACCAAGTAATTGAAAAGCAATTTAGCTACGAAATATATTCAGGCATTATCCACCACTTTACAGATGGATAAATAGAGGCACTGGATGGTTAAACAATTTCCTTAAGGTCACAAGCTAAGTCAACAGAAAGTGGCAGGAATACAACCAAGAGGTAATTTATATATTCAGGGCAATTGACAAAAATCAGTCAGATATTGCTCACCCACACCAATAGTGGCAGGGGGTGGGGGAGGGAAGGGGAGGGCAGAGAGAAACTTAGTTACCATGATTTCTTTAAAAAAAGAAAAAAAAAAAAAAAAACCCACACCATTAGTCTATTCTACTTTGTATAAAGTAATTCATTATTCTGCTATATTTTCCACCACAGATTAACACCCACCCCTCAAAAAAAACCACCACTTACCCCTGAGGAGTTTCTGCACCAAGGTTAGGAGGTGAGTTAGCTGGCTGAGGCATGCCCTGGTGCCTGAAGTCTTTGCTAGTAGGGGTTGCAGGTGTACACCCTAGCAATGTTTCACCAAACACCGTTGGTACTGACTGCACGTGACTCAAACTTTGTGATGCCTGAAACAGATGTCAAAGTCAATAGAAAAATTCAAAGCCAACACATGAGAAAAATGTATCGCTTCTATGACTCTACCACAACCACTTAAATAAAAATACAACATACATCATATGCTCTTCCCAATATATGTTCTTAGGGGTATCTGACCCCATAATAAAAACTCAACTTTTAAACCATTATTCTTGCAATTCACAAAGTAGAAAAAGGTCAAGGAATCTTTTGAAATCTATTAAGATGAATTTCCCCCAGAAAATGAATGTTGTAGAATCATAGAAACATAGGGCTGGAAAGGACCTCAATAAGTCATCAAGTCCAGCCCCCTGCACTGAGGCAGCCTCAAGTAAACCTAAACCATGTTTGGAGGTTTTTAAGAACAGATTGGACAATGATGTCTTCCTTTGGAAGCCTATTCCAGAGTTTAACTATCCTTACATAGTTAGAAAGTTTTTAATGATATCTAAATCTCCCTTCCTGCAGATTAAGCCCACTACTCCTTGTCCTACCTGCAATGACCATGGAGAACAACTGATCACCATTCTCTTTATGGGCTTGTCTACACTGGCAAGTTTTGTTGCCAAAAACTGCCTTTTGGCGACAAAAAAAAAAAAACCTTCTACCCCTGTGAGAGATTTGTGTCTTTTCCCCTTCCTTTATTGTCAATAAACAGCCAGTGTAGACACCATGCCTTATTTTTTCGATTTTATTGGCCTCCAGAAAGTGTCCCAGAATTCCCACGCTGCCGCTCTGGTCAGGTGTTTGAACTCCGCTGCCCATCTGCCCCAGCCCTTTGCAAGCCCCAGGAATTTTAAAAATTCCATTTCCTGCTTGCTGACTTCCCAGGTGAGCATGGCTGGCTATCGCACCAAACGCGCTCCTGCTTGTACCACCACTGAGCTGATGGATCTGATCAGTATATAGGGAGAGGAGTCTATTCAGTCACACCTGCAATTGACCTGTAGGTATCGGGACACATATGGGCAAATTTCTCGAGGCTTGTGCGAAAAGGGCTATGATCGGGACACAGCAGTGCAAAGCAAAGATAAAGGAGATGTGTGCGTCATGCACCTTTCCAGACCAGCCTGCACTGATGTCTGTGAAACGCTCCTGGTGATCCACAAGCACCTGCAACACCATGGAGAAGTATCCCTTCCCACTGATGTATTCTGAGGCAAGGTGGTCTGGTGCTAAAATTGGAATGTGTGTGCCATCAATTACCCTGCCAGTTAGGGAAAGCCATCCACTATTCCATGCACATTTCCCAGAGTCACGGTCCTCTACAGCAGGATGCAATTTATTGCCCTGCACACTTTGAGTAATACAGCCCCAACAGTGGACTTCCCCACTCCAAATTGATCTGCATCTGAGCAGTAGCAGTCTGGATTTGCCAGCTTCCACACAGCGATTGCAACACGGGGACACAAAGCGGTGCATGATGGTACAGATGGTGTCGCCAGGATACATACCAACAGTGCATTGCTCACACTGTTGACAATGGTGCCCCGAGTGTGGACACGAGCTGTTGACAGAGGGAGCAAATGTAGACTTGCTTTGGCGACTTTGCTTTTGTCAATTTTTTCGTGTTGACATTAGTTTCCATTGACAAAACTTGCTAGTGTAGACAAGCCCTATAAGAGCCTTTCATGTATTTGAAGACTTATCAAGTCCCCCCTCAGTCCTGTTTTCTCAAGACTAAACATGCCCAGGTGTTTTAAAACAAACCTCCCCGCCCCCCCCCATACTCCCCCCCTCCCAAAAAAAAAACCCCAAAACCATTTTCCTCACAGGTCAGGGTTTCTAAATTGTTTATAATTTTTGTTGCTGTGCTCTGGACCCTCTCCAATTTGTCCACATCTTTCCTAAAGCGAGGTGCCCAGAAGCAAACAATACTCCAGCTGAAGCCTCAGCAGTGCGAAACTACAGCAGGAAAATTACCACCTGTGTCATATATATGACACTCCTGTTTCTATGCCAGAGAATTATATTTGCCTTTTTTCCAACTGCACTACTTTGAGGACTCATTCAACTGGTGATCCATTATACCCCCCAGATCCTTTTCAGCAGTACCATCACCTAACCATGCATCTGACGAAGTGAGTATTCACCCACAAAAGCTTATGCTCCATTAAGTCTATAAGGTGCCACAGGACTCGGTCGTTTTTTTACAGATCCAGACTAACACGGCTATCCCTCTGATACTTGACACCACCTAACCAGTTATTCCCCATTTTGAAGTTGTGCATTTCAATTCTTCCTAAGTGAAGTACTTTGCATTTGTCCTTATTGGTTTAATCAGTTGATTTCAGACCAATTCTCCAATTTGTCAAGGTCTTTTTGAATTCTAATCCTATACTCCAGCTTGGTGTTGTCTATATATTTTATAAATATACTCTCCACTTCATTTTCCAAGTCATTAGTGAAAATATTGACTGGTACTAGACCCAAGACTGACCTGTGCGGGACCACACTAGCAGCCCTCTTATTTCGACAGCAAACCATTGATGGCTACTCTTAAGTACGGTCTTTCAATTATACACCTGCCATATGGTAAATTAATCTAGACCACATTTCCCTAAATTGCTCATGGGAATGTCATGTAGCACTGTGTCAAGAGCCTTACTAGAATCAACATATGTCTCATCTACCATTTCCTCCCTATCCAATAGGCCAGTAACCCTGTCAAAGGAGGAAATTAGGTTGGTTTAGCATGATTTGTTCTTGACAAATCCATGCTGGCTATTCCTTATAACCCTATCATCATCATCATCTAGGTGCTAACAAATCTATTGTTTAAAAAGTTGTTTTAGTATCTTTCCAGGTATACAAATTAGACTTACCTTTAAAAAGGGGAGTAAAGAGGATAGTAAGTACTATGTTTGCCCTTCTCCAATCCTGTGGGACCAAATGTACCCTCCATGAGTTCTCGAATAATCACTAATGGTTCCAAGATCATTTCAGGAACTAGCTGAAGCACTCTAGGATGAATTTTGTCAGGCCCTGCTGACTTTAATACATCTACATATTCTTTACCTTGTCCTTTCCCATTTTGGCTTGTGTTCCTGCCCCCTTGTTGTTACAACGGTATCTCATGTTACATCTCTGCAACCCACAGCACACAAGTATTTCAGAAAAATGGATAATGTATTAAGAAGTTAGAAGAAACTTCGAAAGGAGACTAGAAAAGTATTTCAGATAACTGCCAGCTGACATGCCACAGCTAATTTTCCTCTATAGCAATTAATATTCACACCCCGAGAGACACGGTTAGCTGACTCAGCCCCCAGTGTAGACAGCACTACCTGAAATGGAAGAATTCTTCCATTGATGTATCTATCACCTCTCAAGGAGGTGGATTACCTACAGCGACAGGATAACCCCGTCTGTCACAGTAGTAAGTGTCTACACTGAAGCACTACGGCAGTGCAGCTGTAACATTTTAAAATCGTAGACATAGCCTAAAACTCATGCGCTCTCAGAAAATGGCCCTTGAATCTCGAGCGCAATCCCAGAAATCGTCGGGACAGTCTTACCTTACGAGCAAAATACAAAACCCAGTTCTTTGAGCTATACTTCCCACACCACCACGTTTAAAAAGATAAACAGCTCAGTTATTGCTGACTGGAAAGAAAAGAAAAGAAATCAGCTTGCATGCTTTTTGGAGGTGCTCATAGGCACTCACAATTTGCCCCAGGCCCTGCAGGGGCCCCGCGAGCCCTGGCCCAGCGGCGGTCCGGGTCTTCAGCGGCATTTCGGCAGCGGGGGGCCCTTCAGTCGCTCCGGGTCTGCGGCGGCATTTTGGCAGCAGGGGGCCCTTCAGTGCTGCCGAAGACGCGGAGCGACTGAAGCGCGCCCCCCCCCCCCCACCACCAAAATGCTGCCAAAGACCCGGACCGCCGCCAGATGAGTACAAGCGCCACAGCTCCCTGCTTTGCCCCAGGCCCCCTCAATCCTCTGGGTGGCCCTGGGTGCTCAGATAGAATGCTGGACATCTTATAGCAGGGGCAGTCAATAGGCAGACTGTGGGCCAAATTTGAACCGCCAGATGCTTTTGACCAGACTGCAAGATCTTTTTATTTACTCATTATCATTATTGCAGTGTGAAAAAAAAGTGTTTCTCGGGACTCTGGACCTTCACTATACCTTGACCAAGAAATTTGGACCTTGACAAAAAAATAACTGACTACCCCTGCCTTACAGGAACCCAGATTAACTACCCCGAACTCTGATATCACTACTGTACTTTAGAAGTCTACTACGAGTGCCTGACCATGAAATGGACCTACGTAGCTGGCTTGACAAAGGACTGACTCATGGCTACAGTAACGGGACTATGCACAAAAGCAAGATGGCACAGAGAACCCCTAGATCTCCCAGAAGGCTCCTCCCTCCTCCACAAAAAAACAACTAGATCTGAAGAGGCTAAATCACATGATCATTTGAAGGGCTGTTCTCTAGCTACACCATTATTCTCCATATCCAAATCACCCAGGATTTTGGCTTTCGAGACAGCTTTCTTGGATCTTAGCCAGGCTTGGTGGACCACTCAAATGCACTTGGCTCAGAAAAACATGAACATATTAGAAAAACTGCCAGATTCTCCCTTTGCAGAAAAACATACGATATCTCTGCAAGACTGGTGCACTCCTGTCTGGTAGCAAAAGATCTGAGCAGTCAGGCAGGTAAGTTACAGGGTAAATTTACCATTGAATTTTTCGCTTTTCCTAGATATTTTTCTAAGCTAGAGAAACCCTGATTTTTAAATCCCTCTATATAGCCAGAAAGAAAAGTCTGCACACCGGAAAAAGACACCCACAAGATTGTCTACTCCCAAACTCCTTTTACGAATGAGAAAGTGATCTCACCCAAAGGCTCAATTATGTTGTCCTCTGTCTTCTAGTAGAGAGTACTAAACCCATGTCTGGGCTAGCATAGTGTAGAGCAGCCTCGCGCTCACGCTTCTGAAAAGTTACAGCGGCATAGCTACACCACTCAGGGGTGTGAAAAAATCCATACCTCTGAGACAGTCAAGTCAACCTAACCCCCAGCATAGACAACGGTAGAACGATGGAAAAATTCTTCTGTCAACCTAGCTACCGTCTCTCAGGGAGGTGAATTACCTACAGTGACAGAAGCATGCCTTCAGTTGCTATAGTAAGTATCTAAACTGAAGCACTACAGCAGCTGTAGCATTCTAAGCTTAGACATAGCATAGTGGGTCAGAAAATTGAGGCCATGTAGTCCTCCTCCTTAACAGCTCAATGACAAATATACTGTTACAATAGTGAAAATAAGCCATAGTTGTTACCTCAGAGCAGGATTTTGTATGTTTGGCATCAACATTTCCTTTATCATCAGATGATCTTCTTTTCATACCCCCATTTCTCTTAGATTTGCCTGAAACATTGAAAGTGATTAAATTAGTTTCCACCATCGAAAATTAATTCAAAACAGCAAAAGGCCAATAAATAAAAAGTCTTACCACACTTTTCATTGCTGTCATGTAGGATTTCAACATGAATCAATTCTGGATCAAGAGTTTTTAAAGCTGGAATCTTAAGGGAAAATGGAGTAAGCTTTTTTAAAAAGACAATCTGTGTAAGAAGTTTTAGATTAGATATTTACTATTTTCACACCTCAAGGGAGACAAATAAAGCAGTTTTAAAAAACAAAAACAGAAGTATGATACTCTAACTATGGAGCAAGAGTAAGCTTCTGGTCTGAAAAACCTCCACTCTGTGGAACTTCAAGTTAAAATCTTAAGGATGACTCAATCCTCCATTCCAGGTTAGATAAATTGTATGCATACATTTTCAGAAGGCAGTCTCCAAGACATGGTACAGACAGAGATGCTAGAATAGAGGTTTCCCCAATTGTTGGGCCAAAGGAGAAAATCCCAAACCTCTGCTCTCCTACTAGTGCGCAGTGAGCCATTTGCTATCCTTTCACGCACATCAGTGGCACTGTGCATGCAGTATAAAGTGCTCTAGGATCCTTTGGAATGAAGCATGACATAAAATACAAGGTATTATTCCAGCTGGTTAACCCTACTATGGAAAAGCAAGGATAGAATTACCTAGATACAAGGAAGGTGTTTTAATTCTTTTTATCTACCCATGTTGCATCAGTTGCTTCTTTACCTCCTGACAGTTGACTTCCAGAGTCCTTGTAGTTGGATTACCATTTACAACAGTTGCTGTGAACCACTGGGTAGATGGATCCAAGCTATAAATCCTTACTTTTGAACCAATTACATTCTTACCATCTTAAAACAAAAACAAAACAAAAAACCACATACTTCAGAGAGTTGGAACATGGGGGCACACACATTATGTTAACTTTCATTACATAGCCATGTATCAACACTAACTAGCCAGTAGCACTATACACCAGAAAATAAGTAAATAGCACTGGAAGACAACAAGCAAAGTACCAATGTAGTTTTCATATGCCTCCCTCTTGACCCCTGACATGGCTACGAAAAAGGAGTGTGGCCAGAATATCTCCACATTCTGGTTATTCCTTTTGCTGGAACAGCTTATCGGGGCCTTTCTGCTGCTATAATACACACTGGGAGCCATGCCGACCTCAGAATCCAGGAGTCATAAAAACAGCAAGCACAGCTTAGTTGGACCTGGAGCTTGAGCCCTCAGTGTCTGATTTGTGGAGTTCTTGCTCGCTTTTATTGCCACTCTTGAAAGAGTTGCCATGTTACTTACTCCACTATACTAATTTCCTACCCAGAAGTAGATCATTTCCACTGGACACAAACTTTTTGTTACAAGACTTATAGGAAGCCAACAAGAGATTACGGTTGGTGAGCTGCACTATGAATAAATTTTAACTTGATCAGAAGTTCCTAATAAGTCTCCAACGCCTTTCTATTGAGCTACAGAATAGCGAAGGTTAAGACTTCGTGTTTTTCTTTAAAAAAGTGGGTGGCTAAAGTCAGGCACCTAAATAAGTCATTGGATTTTCAGACGTACTGAGCACTTAGCAGCTCCCATCAAATTCAATGAGAACTGCTGAGTGCTCCGCACCGCTGAAAATCAGATGACCTTTTAGATGCCTGATGTTAGCCAGCCATTTTTTAAGAGTCCTAGTTTCTAATTCTGCCCATTTTGGAGTATTTCATTATGGATGGTGGACAGCAAATCTATAAAATTGTTTTGGGAGAGGTGATGAGACCAGTAGACTACTCAACATTCTTCTAGGCAAGGAAAGACTATTGGGGAGAAAAATTAAAAATGGATTTTTTGCTAACAGGTGATACTGTAAATACCACCAGTGCAGTGACCTCCAGTATCCTTCCACTGGATGGCATTCTCATACCTTGCAGCAAGTGGTTTTCATCTAGATGTTTCATAATCAAAACTTGAATTTCTTCATTAACATTCTGATCATCCATAAGAGAGAGTCTCAGACTGTCCACATCCTGTTAGGAGGAAAGCATTCAATATAAATAGTTGCCAAGAGAACTAAATGTATAATAAAAAAAAAAAAAAAAAAAAAAAAAAAAAAGCTTTTCCAACAGAAGCATGTTCAACAGCAAGAGATTATACTGTGAAGCTTCATATGAATCAGATGGTTCTGTTGTGTTTAAGAATTTGGTTTATCATTTGTGCAGAAAAGAACAGAAAATAATCCAATATTTCAAATTAATAAGAATTAGTAAAACTTCCATTAGTACTTGTAGTGTGAGCACCCAAAGGCCCAAGTCAGGATCAATTCTCCATTATGCTAAATGCTGTACAAAACCCAGATAGAGACAATTCCTGCCCTCAATCATTTTGCAATTGTATCTAAAACAAAATGCAAAAACCAAACAAAAGTGAAGCAAGGAGGGCATAGTACCTGAAATAAAGATCAGGAAGGCCTGGAGTAGCTAAATGTTAACAGATTGAGAATAACTGTAAAATAGCAATAAAGTATAATGGGAGTTTATCACCTTGCCTGGCAACCCAGAGATAACCAGCCACTCCCATCTTTTTATGCTCTGAATTACCTCCCCATTAATTTAGATGCCCTCATCATCCAGCCAGCATATCAGCCCAGCAACTATCAATACCACCTTAAAATGAGATCTGAAATACAGTTCCAAAGCATCTATTGAAAATTCCATGGCACTCTGTTATAATTATGTTCTGCACAAAAGCCAACTCAAGTACATTCTGCCAGATTAAAAGCAGAGCTGGTCAGAGAATGAAGATTCATCAAGATGTTTCTGAAACAGTTAGACTTCGAACAAAGCTTTGATAGAAACCTGCCTGGTTTCCTGTCAGATTGCTTGGCGGGCTGATGGGGAGTCAAAAGCCCTAGCTCCCAATCTCCAACGCTCGGCAAGTACTCTCAGAGCTGAAGGGGAATCAGGACTTTGAAGCCCCAGCTGAGCTGGGACCCAACACTCCCAGGCTCTCTGCTTCCCATAAGCCCTCCAGGCACAATTTAATTTGCATGTTATCAAAAAAAAATTTGGTTTCCGTTTTGGAATGAAAACCAGAAATTTCAAGTTGGAATGAAACCAAAGTTTGAAATCCTCCATGAAACGGAATTACTGTTCTCCACACAGTTCTAATTAAAAGTTCACCTGTAGTTTCAAATGGATAAAATATTCTTCACCACTTCCTATCCAAAACTGTCGTGGAGCGTTTCTATTTCATAGTAAGATTTATTATCTATTCTACCTTCTATATATGCACACAACTCCTTCAATGCTAATGGAAATCATGTTCATAAGTCAATTGGCCATATGGTAAGAACCTCCCATTTTACTATCATGACATACCAATGGTTCATCAACCTGAAAAGCTAGAAGCCTAAGGTTATTCCTACACCAAGCTCTCTTATATGGCTACATGCTGAGCTACCATCATCAGGTTTTTAACACAACACACAGTATTAAGGACAGATTTTCATGAGCTATAGCAATGTGGACATGCTTCAAATTTTCACTTAATGTTTCAGCAGTGAACACTAGACAAAATATGGCTTGATCCCTCCCATTGTATGCAAGATATTCCGAATAAAGTTACCTGAATAGGCTTCAAAAGGTCTTTAGAAAGAAACACACATCTCTCTTCACCAAGAAAGCGTACAGAAACCACGGATCCTAAACCAGCCTTGTCCAATATGGATTTATAAACCTGAAAGACAAGAGCAAGCATTTTAGAAATAGTACTTTTCCTGCTTATTGTCCTTTTTCATTTGGTATGTGTTTTGCTCCTGTATTGTGAATAAAGATGGAACTAACATGGCTGACATAGGGCATCCATTTACATCTGCCATACATAGTTGCCTATCCTGTTCTTCTGGTCTCCTATCCAGGAACACAGAAGGGCTGTTTCCCTTTTACCACAGGTGCTTTTTAATCTTCAATTTCAAAGCATAACAGAAGGACTCATAGGTATACAGCAGGAGATGACCTCCCCCGCCCCCAAACTCATTCTCTGAGCCCCACAGTACTTCCTGTTCCTCCCAAACAGGGCTTTGGAGCTGTGCTTCGGCTCCGCTCCAGCTCCAGGCAAAACCCTGCAGCTCCACTGCTCCGGAGCTGCTCCGCGCTCCAGCTCTGGGCTCCGCTCCAAAGCCCTGCTCCTAAATCTATATACCTCCTCCCAATTATTGAGCCAATTACCCCCAGGTCTCAGTAATCCCAATAGAAACCGGTTAATTGATTTCATATAAGCTTGCAATCTTCCCAGCACTGCAGCAACCTCAGTCACTAGGGTGCTACAAATAGTATCCTGTCACAATGGCATTTTTATTTCCTTGTCTGGACATCAGAACACATCAAGAATGATGTTTGCATTTCACTGACACGGATGTTAGCAAGCTTAATGCCATGGAACAAAGACAATACTGTAGGTACCATAAGTTTCCAAAACTAAATTGTGAATTTAAGAGTAAATTTAAATTTAGGTGAGGTCTGGCCTATCATTTTTAAATACACCTCACCCAGATATAACGCTGTCCTCGGGAGCCAAAAAAATCTGATATAACACTGTTTCACCTACAAAACTTGCTTTGATCTGCCGGAGTCCGCAGCCCTGCCCTCTTGGAGCGCTGCTTTACCGCGTTATATCCGAATTAGTGTTATATCAGGCCGCATTATATCAGGATGGAGGTGTACACAATTATTTACTATTTATTGCACACTTTTCATGATCAAAGTTGTTTACAAGTATTAACCAACAGTCCTGCAAGGCAGATTATAGTACTGTGCCTTAAAACTCTATAGCATTCTTTTTTAAAGTGACTTATGTATTTTAGGTACACAGTGTAAAAAAAATGCATAATAGAAAAGACTATATACCTAAATGTATTTACTGAATAAATAAGTGTCCAGGCTATACAATGCATTCATATACATGTAAGGGCTGTACTTCCCATTTGATGCTTTGTAGTCCAAAAAGTTTAAGAATTTAGATTTTGTTTCCAGTACCACCACTATGAAAATACGTATAATGTTTCTGTAGTATTTATCCCAACATTAATCCAAGAATTCAAAAAACAAGTGAAAAAGCAGACTTCCCCAGTACTGTGTGACTGTATTTCCAATTTACACACAAGCAGATTTTTAAATAAATAATGCTAATCTCAGCAGTCTAATCAAAACTGAGCTAAAAAAAGCTGAATTAATTTGCATAACTAAAGCAAACACC
This sequence comes from Chrysemys picta bellii, assembly GCF_011386835.1. NCBI lineage: Eukaryota > Metazoa > Chordata > Testudines > Emydidae > Chrysemys > Chrysemys picta. The sequence goes on along the minus strand of NC_088795.1, from coordinate 129,432,864 downwards.
CATTGGTTGTTTGGCTACATAAGAACAACTTAATGCTGCAAGTAAGCCTAGTAGTTTATTCTGATCTGTGTAACAGAATGTTCTATACTGCACCTGTATCAGTAAAAATAGTCACTCTCTTCCATCTAAGGAAGTCAAAGGACTCCAGGACATACAACTCCTAAAGTCTGACAGAACTGTAATCCAATGACACTAGTACTTTTCACTAGTATACCAACAGTTCAGGTTATTGAACTCCTCTCCACCATACTTCACTACTGATTGAAAACTGGATGATATATTCAGTTTTCCAGTCACTTGGATACCAGGGCAGTATAAGAATTTAAAAAGTAAAATAAATCTATACTGGGTAACTAACTGCATATTACCAGAAAAATGGCCTTTCACGATCTCTAACACTTTATGTGGACCAGTCAGTAATCAGTCTGCTACAGCTGCTACCTAAGGGGGATTTCTGTCCTTTGCTTCAAGCAGTTAAATAAAACTCATGCTTTTGAGTGCATGAGATCCAGGGTTCAATCCTCACAAAATCACCCAAAGCAGGCAACTATCACATGGGAACAAGAATTGAAAATTTACAGAGCACTGAACCACGGGACAGTAAAATGAGAAATTTAGGACAAAAGAAAGGCTTGAAGGAACATGCATCTTCAATGCCTGATCACCTTTCCATCTCTCACCACAACCCCTTCAGAAGTAGTACACATGGGAAATTAGAGAAGGGAAAAGGATTTGAAACATCTCTCCCACTCTAAAACACTGTCCTAGCAATAGTCAGAGTCCCACTATAGGGAAGTACAAGGCATCCCTTCAACACAAGAATGGAAAATACTGCCCTCAAATGCTTAGAGACCCTGCCTACCCATGACTACAGAACTGAGCTTTAGTACAATTTCAGATTTCCCACATGGGTGCATAAAGAGTGCAACACACACAAAAAAGCATTCAGCCATTTTGGTGAAGCTGGATTGTGTCTTGTTTTAATAAATGTGTCTAACATTTAGATGAGCTGTTTTTAAAACAGTAAATGCTAATTTTGTTGGACTACTGATCACATTAAAAATTTAAATTCTGAAGCCTACCAAACAAGGAGCTAGGAAATACTGCCTTCACAGATCAAATACTGAAGTGAAGTTGACCAGACCAATTTGTATACTTGCCATTGCAGGCCACTGAACTGTATCTGTAGAATTGGCTTGAGATTTTCGTTCAGCAAGTACCAATTTTTGCTCTACTAGAAATCCTCTCATTTTATGGTTGTAGACCTCGATCCATCTTCTTTTCTCCCATGACTCACCATCAAACTCCACACATACCTAGAGGAATGGGAAAGAAGTTAAAAATCTAGGACATGACCATCAGATTGTTGTTTAATAGCACTTGTCTCAGTCTCTCTCTTCCTTCTATCTAAAGAGAATTTTTTTGTGACCCTAAGAACCCTTTGGAGCCCACTATACTGCAATTCATAATCATGCCTGACTCAGCCACTACCCCATGACACTTTTGTCATAATATGTATCCAAAATGTAACGTATCATATATAAACTGGGGACATGCTGGTCAGGAATACCATTGTGTGATGTATGTACAAGTTGTATATAGTAGAACCTCAGAGTTACAAACACCTTGGGAATGGAGGTTATTCATAACTCAAATGTTCGTAACTCTGAACAAAACAGTTTCTCTTTCAAAATTTTACAACTGAACACTGACTTAATACAACATTGAAACTTTACTATGAAGTGTTGTTGACTGATCAGTTCTTAACTTTGAGGTTCTACTGTATAAAGGTGTGTGTGTGTGTAAAATATGTTCTTAACATGTGTTTTGAAAGTAGGGAATAAATCAAATCTACCCTAGACAAAGGAATTTGGATTTACCAATCTGCACCCCCATGAAATCTTCCTGAGACAAAGACACTGGACTTTGGAAAATATAAGGGGCAGCAAAAATACATTCTATTTATCCATCACTTAGGGGACATAGGAAACAGCACCCTATGAGCCTGTGAACAGTGGATCCGCTTGGCCAAAGGGGCTGGAGCTGCTGCTACAATTCCTTGGTGTGGCAGGGAACTGAAACGGTCTAATCTCCAGCAAAATTCACTTTTGCTAAGGCAGAAGAGTAACTCAGTGGCTTACAGTTCTGGGCTGCATTGAGGAGAACGCCACACTTTTTTTTAACCTTATCCAACAATCAAGTTTAATTACTTGTTCTTACTAAAATGTCCAATTATTGCATTTTTGTCACACAATGAAGCAATTACTATACAATAGTTACACTGCTCTATTTTTAAACTAAAAACTAGTAAACAAATTCTAATCTAGTCAATGTTATGCAACATCTTTAACAATAAAATTCCAGCCTTTTAAACCACTTATCCATCTCCACACTGAGCCAGATTATAATTTTAAATTAACGTATTTCAACAACTCCACTACTGCTGCGAGTTTAAACAATGATTATCTTAATGCAGAAAAAAAGACTTAAAATTTAGGTATGTTTTTAATACCATGTCAGAACATCATTCAATTTTCAATTTCTATTTTTACAACACCAAAATGTGTTAGCTGCTTTACAGAAACATATGAAAAGATCAGTCTCTGCACAGAGGAGCTTAAATTTTGCATGTATTGCAAGAAGAGGGTGACAAAAAGAGTGGGGAAAAGATAGTTAACATTTACAGCAATAAAGTTAAATGATCGGATTACCGTTTTTATTTTGTGCACATCTTGGGGAGCCGTTAAATAAAAAAAATTTACAAAGTATTCCTCACTTTTGAGTGAGGAGAACATGGTAGCTTGATTAACTTGTTTTGGGATGTCATTTCATGCCTATGTTTACAAATTGCACTCCATATAGGTTTTTACATGCCCAATCACCATAGTATCTGACAACATGCGAGGTACAGTAACTTCTTACTTAACGTCCTCCCGCTTAACACTGTTTCGAATTTACGTCGCTGCTCCATTAGGGAACATGCTCATTTAAAGTTGCGCAATGCTCCCTTATAATGTCGTTTGGCTGACTTTACAAGGGAGCATTGCACAAGTTCCTCTTCTCTGCCTCCTCCCCCCCCTCCCCACTTAGGACTTTCTGGGAGGGAGGGAGGGAGCTTCTCTGACCCTGCTCCTCCTAAGTCCTCTGGCCCATGCTTGCAGGGCCGCATTCCGAAAGGGGCTTTAGAGTTGCAGGCCAGGACCCCGGGGCCCCCTTAGCCCAGGGCCCTGCAGCCCCTGCATTCCGGGTGGCCCTGCCTGCTGGGGAGTGGTGCCACGCTGCCTCCTGCGCCAAACAGGAGCTGCCCCAGGTAAGTGCTCTGCACCTCCTGCACCCCCACCCTGAGCACCCTCCCACAGTAACTCCCTCCCAGACCCTGCATCCCCAGCCCCAGGAGGAGAATGGAGAAAAAAAAAAAGAATGAAAAACAGGGTCGGGGGGGGGAGGAGGAGAGAAGAGAGAATGAAAATGAAACTGAGCACGGGACCCCACTAACTCTAAATCCGCCACTGGTGGGAGGGGGAAGCACGACGTTTCTGCTCCTTCCCCTCCCTCCCAGAATGTCCTAAGCGCTGCCAAACAGCTGTTTGGCAGCAGGGAAGCGCTGGGAGGAAGGGGGAGGAGCGGGGACACGGTGTGTTCTGGAGAGGAGGTGGAGTGGGGGTGGGAAGAGGCGGGCCTGGAATGGAGCGGGGACGGGAAGAGGAAGGCCTGGAGCATCCCCCAGCAAAGTCAGCACCTGTTTTTTGGGGGTTTTTTTAGGGGGGGAGGGGAGGGCGGCGCGGAAAGGTGCTGCTGCGCAAGGTGCTTCCTAGCATCCTTGCCTGCCTCATTGTCTGCAGCGGGCTGTGCCTGTGTGGGGTAAGCCAGGGGCACCTCCCCACCACAGTACAGTACCGTACAATATATAATGCCTTTTGTCTGCCCCAAAAATATTTCCTTGGAACCTAATTCCCCCCCCGCCCCGCATTTACATTAAATCTTACGAGAAAATTGGATTAGTTTAACATTGTTTCACTTAGGGCTGGTTTACACTGGGGGGGGGGGGGGGAAATCGATCTAAGATACGCAACTTCAGCTACAAGAATAGCATAGCTGAAGTCGACGCATCTTAGATAGACTTACCTCGCATCCTCACGGCCCAGGATCGACGGCCATGGCTCCCCCATCGACTCTGCCTCTCGCCCTGGTGGCGTTCCGGAGTCGACGGGGAGCGCATTCGGGGATCGATTACTACCTGCCAATCCGGCGGGTAGTGAAGACATACCCTTAAAGTTGCATTTTTCAGGAACATAACTACAACGTTAAGTGAGGAGTTACTGTAGTTTATGGCAAAGTTTTTGTAGCATTAAGTTTGATTTCTGAGATTTTGTAAAACCTAAATGATTTAATTTTGAGTGAAACATCCCTTATAGAGTGTGCATCCCAACACTGCAGCACTGTGCTAATATGAGAATCAAGAGTCAAACTCACAGAAACAAGAGCGAAACTGACTAATCTTTTCACTGTCCAGCTGAATTGCAGAAGGTAAGCAAACAGGATAAGCAGAAAAACTAGGTTGTTTGTTACTAATTGTTTAGACAAAAGAACATATCAGCAATTGGAAAACAACATGTTTTGAAAATTTTAAATTTGGTATTACTTGAAACTAGTTAAAACAAAGTTGAAAATATTACAAAGACTAAGCACTATGCAGTTTTATAGCTGTGTTGGTCCCAGGGTACTAGCAAGACAAGGTTATTGGATCAACTTCTTTTGGTGAGAGAGAGAGCAGCTTTCAAGCTTACACAGAGCTCTTCTTCAGGTCTGGGAAATGTACTCAGAGTGTCCCAGCTAAATACAAGATGGAACAAATTGTTTAGCATAACTAGTCAACGTATATTTCAAGGGACCATTTAAGGTGAAGTGGCCTATTAACCCCCCTCCAGCCATGGGGCTTGAGGGGCAAGGCAGCTAGACACTAAGGCTGGGTCTACACTGGCAATTGAATGACAAAACTTTTGTCTTTCAGAGGTGTTTAAACACCCTCCCACCCCCAAAAGACAAAAGTTTTGCTGTGACAAGTACCAGTGTGAACAGCGTGTTGTCCGCAGGAGAGCCGACAAACAGCGGCTACACTGCACAACTTTTAGCAGTGTAGGCTTTGGCTACACTAGCACTTTCGTTGGTAAAACATACATTGGTCAGGGGTATGGGGAAAAAAGCCACATCCCTGACCGACAAAAGTGCTGTTGTGGGCAGCACTACGTGGGCGGGAGATGCTCTCCTGCGACATAGCTACTGCCGCTCATTGGGGGTGGTTTAGTTATGCCAGCGGGAGAGCTCTCACGCCTGCGTAGAGCAGCTACACAGGAAACCTTACAATGGCACACCTGTATCGGCACAGTGGTGCCGCTGTAAGGTCTGTATAGTGTAGAGGTAGCCTAAAACTCATGGACTGAACAGAGACATCGTTCTAAACTATAAATCCAATCTATAACCCACTAACAACCTCCCCTTTCTCTTCCCCCGCCCCTCATGACTGGAGGGGTGTTAACAGGCCACTTCACCTTAAATGGTCCCCTGAGATATGTGTTACCTAGTTATGCTAAACAATCTGTTCCATCTTGTATTCAGCTGTGACTCTCTTTCCCAGACCTGAAGAAGAGCAGTGCATAAGCTCATCTCTTACCAACAGAAATTAGCCCAATAAAAGATTACCTCACCCACCATGTCTCTCTACAGACTAAGCACTGCAATTCAAACCTCTCTGTTCCTCAACATGGTTTTTCAGTTCACCATCACTCTGGGACCTTTTGCTATAAATTCCTTTTACCCCTCTCTCTATTTTCTTTTGAGACTGGTGGTGGGGTTGTATGCTTTTTTGTACAAAAGCTCTTTGCGGTTACAACCGTCTCCCTTGCCATCCTGGTCACTTTTCACACTGAACACTTCTACTGGAGAGAGGAGAATGCATTAGAGTTAATCTCTTCTAACAGAGCTGTAACCAATTACAGGTCTCACAGTAAAGCTCTGCAAAATCCCCAGCGGCACCTGCTCCTTTCCCTTTCTATTATCAGAGAGGGCTGAGCAGAGAGCACTCTGCAGCAATTTCTCCTCCCCACACCATATAAGGCTTTGATACCTCCTCTGACATGTCATACATGGGCAAAACTCAACCCCTAGCACACTAGATATGACTAGAATGCCACCCTTTGGAATTTAGGCTTGGTCTGTAGTGTAATCCCAAAGTTTAGACACTAAAGAGAAATAAATCAATTAGAACTATTTAGTAACTGCCTTGAAAGGAAAAAGGGACAAACACTTCCTCAGATTATCAGAGGCAGTCAGAGTCTCCCACTAAGAAAGCAAGGGAAAACCATATAACTGAAAGACGGTAACCGCAGCAGAGGCCGTATGCCATCAAGTCAAAAGTAGAAAATATAAAATATAAAATTTACACACAATAAAACTCCATTACTACTGTGTAGTCCTGTCACTAGCAGATGCTTCACGTGCTACAGTAGCTGTGCCCCAAAGAGAACTATCTGGTCATATGGTGTTAACACCTTCTTTCAACCTAATAAACTATATTAGAAGACAGCTAAAAATACATTTAATACTTCCCAGTATTCTGCCATTTAAGTAATTATCACAGTTGCCATAGGGATGTTATCTGATTGTGAGAACATCTAAACTCATGACCACTTAACAATCATGAATAGCAAGTGTCCACACTACTTTATCATACCAGCGACCATGTTCAATAAGAAAATATTAAGGTATTGCAACAATAGCCACTATCAACATTAAAAGCATCACCCCACTCCTCAAGCTTATAAATTTACTGTAGTCCTAGGAAGGCATATTCACCACTGAAACAAGATTTATAACTGCAGTAGTGAAGTGTACTGAAATGTGTCTTAACAGGTAGGATATAATACAAACTTTGTCCAGGTGGTAGGAGGAGACAGATAACCCAGAAATATTTAGAGGGGTATTTTGTGCATGTATTTAACATTCCAGAAGATTGAAAATATATAGACATCAGCATATAGGTTGTTTTCAAACAGATGAGTAGTTTGACAGATTTAGTCCAGAACAATTTCTAAGAAACAGATGGAAACATATGCGTGTTCTAAGAGGCAAAAAAGTCACCACATGCACCCATCTCCCCAGAACTGGTACAGAAATAGAACTCACCTTCAAGTCCTGTTTGGAAACATCGGGGTGCGAAACGGCCCTGATTCTGCCAGCTTTCCAGGGCCATTCGGAGACGTGATCCGTCTCCCACGGGCCGTTGTTCTCCTCCTCGGACAGGCTCAGGAACCGCTTCCCTACGAGCAAGGGCCAGCTCTCCTCCAGCCGGAGCACCATCCTAGCGCATTGGGAAGCCCTGCGCTCCGCAGAAGAGCCCCAGGAAACACGAACAAAGCAGTAAGTTCATTAGACAAGCGCTCCGGACAGTGGCACGCCGATCCCAACCAGCCCAGACTAGGCTGAACGGAGCTTCCTGCTCTTGTGAGAGGAGGGGGACGGGGAGGATTTCTTTTTAGTCGCCGTTTAACCGTAAACACCCGGGGGGGGGCGGATTTTTGACACGACCGTGTTATATCCGTGCAGGGGGGGGGGGGGGGGGAACGGACTGGCACCAGCTACTGTGCAGCGCTGAGGGAACCTGTCCCCCTCCCAGCCGCCAACCTCCGAGCCCCCCTTTGTTCCCGGCGTGCCCTCCTCAGCAGGAACGGACGAGCCAAGTCCCCGGGCGTCAATGGAGCCAGCTGAGGGAGCAGCTCCTTGGAGAGCCCGCCGAGCCCCACTCAGCACCCAGCCCTCACCTGCTCCCCACACACACACAGCCCCCGGGCAGCACGTCCCGCTAAAGCCCCGAAACAGCCCGAAGAGTCGCCCCTCAGCCCGAGCACAAACAACACCCAGCGCTCCTTCCCTTGCCCTCCCGGGCATTACATACACCCCCTCACTCACACACCCCCTCAACGCGCCCTCCCCCGAGCTGTTCCCGCTCATTGGCCCAGCCCGGGACGAGGGGCGGGGCACGCGGCAAGCCTCCGTCTCGGATTGGCTGAGGGGCGGAGTTAGCTCTCGCTGTTCATCGGGTCGGTTTTTCAGAGGATGCACTTTCAAAGCTGGTGATTCTTCCGCCGGTCCCAGATAAAGGAGTTCCGGGCCCCACTCCAGTCTCTGAGGCCCCAGAGTCAGAGGTCAATATGGAAAACATTCAGCGTGTAATTAGTGGCATCCGTGTGATTTTTCCAGGTAGGTTGGCTATGACTAGAGGGATCCCTACGCGACTGGCGGAGGGATCTCAAATGGAGGCAGAAAGTGTGAGAGGGCCGCTTATACGTGCGGTTAGCGGCGTACTCAGATATAGCACAGGGGGAGGGGGCATTTGCGGAGCTATTCTGCGCAAGCGCACATTGCTAAGTGCACCTGCGGGGGTGCTGCGCATGACTCTTTACGCATGCGCACACAGGGAAGGGCTTGACGCCTACTGATGGCATGCTCTACCCATGCGCATCAGCAGGGAGGCAGATGCTTGGGGAAGCATGGAAACGAGGCTGAGGTGGCTCATAGGCGGCCATCTTGTGTAGCAGCCTTGAAGGCTGTGGAGAGGCTTTTTGGCTTCAGGTCTTGCCCAATGTCCCCTTAATGTTAAGCCATAGGGGTGAGACAGCCAGGGTGCTCATGGGGGAAGTGTGTTGGGGTACATTAGAAACGCCATAGGTGGAAAAAGGATAGATGGGCACACCATGTGCTTTGGGTGATGGCAACAACGCGGTCTCGGAGGCCAAGCTAATCATCAGAGGTAAGCTCCCCAGAGACCAGGACATGCTAACTCAAAGTGGCGCCATGCCTGCTACAACAACAGATGCAAAACCTGTCGACATAGCTCCATTGCTACACTGATCAGCACCCCACACAACACACTTTTGATGGATCTTACACATGCCTATCACAACGTGGTCTACCTCATCCAGTGCACTAAATCACCCAATAACAACTATGTGGGTGAACTGACAATCACTACACTCTGGAATTAACTCACACCGGAAAATAATGCAAGATAAAAAGACCACATCACCTTGGGTGAACACTTTTCAGAACTATCTGTATTTGACCTCTCAATCCTCAACCTGAAAAGAAACCTGCACAACACCTTCAAAAGACAAGCTTAAATTCACAACTTTCCTATGAATGGACTGAAGAGACACTGGATTTATGAATTTTACAACAATGTATATAACCCACTAAACTCACCCCTCTGGCATTTTTTCTCTTTTCCTCCTTGTTACTGGAGAGGTGTTAACTGCCCACTTGAATGGTTCCTTGAAATACATGTTAGCTATCTATGCTAAACAATTTGTTCCACCTTGTATTTAGCTGTGGCACTGTGAGTACATTTCCCAGACCAGAAGAAGAGCTGTGTGTAAACTTGGAAGCTTGTCTCTCAACAACAGAAGCTGGCCCAATAAAAGATACTGCCTCACCCACCTTGTCTCTCTAATAAAGAAAAATGCCTACTGTGAGCTACTGAACTGGCTTAGTCTTACTGGTTGCCAAGAGACATTGACTGTGATCCAACATTCCATGAATACACCCATCTGGCCATCATCCAGCGTCCAGCTTCACAATGTGGGAAGAAGAAGAATAGAGAGAACTGCCCAAAACAGAGAACTTATTAGGTCATCCAATCTGCTGCCTTCTGCTGGCTATAGAAGAAGCAGACAACCCACAATCCATACCTTTCTCTGGGTTCTTCCCAACACAAGGGCATCCCTGATGTCCACTCTCCTTCTGCCCCTTGCAGTCCACCTCAGTCATGGATTCCATCACATCCTGCAGTTGTCTATTGAAGATTGGCTATTTCCACTATTTGTTTGGCTGCTGTTGCTCTTGTCTCAGAGATGTGATCTCTGCTTTAGCTAACTCCTTGTGCTTTTTCCAATAGTTTTCTTCAGGGCTTCACTTCCGATAATTCTCCAACAACTACCCCTTATCAAACAACAACAAATTGAAATTATTTAAAAAAAACATAGGAATTTTTCCTAATGTCCAACTTAAACCTCCCTTGCTGCAATTTAAGCCCATTGTTTCTTGTCCTATCCTCCGAAGTTAAGAAGAACAATTTTTCTCCCTCCTCCTTGTAATAACTTTTTATGTACTTGAAAATTGTTATCATGTCCCCTCTCAGTCTTTTCTTCTCCAGACTAAACAAACCCAATTTTTTCAATCTTCCTCATAGGTCATGTTTTCTAGACCTTTAATCATTTTTGTTGCTCTTCTCTGAACTTCCTCCAATTCGCTCACATCTTTCCTGAAATGTGGCCCAGAACTGGACACTCCATTTGAGGCCTAGTTAGCATGGAGTAGAGTGGAAGAAGGACTTCTCCTGTCTTGCTTACAACACTCCTGCTAATATATCTGTCAAGGCTAATTCCACACTCTGGCACTTCGAGTGCAGAAGGTGGGGGCCCGCAAGGATTCTAAAAATTAATACTGGCCACTCCAGGCTTGTATTAAATTCCCAAGGTTACAGCTTTTTTTGGACCTTGAATTGGTAGATGCTGCCATTACCCAAGTGCAGAACCCCTTTGAGAGCCCAGGAAGGCGCACTTGGGAATTTCTTCCTGTGGGATACCCTCAAACCCTTCCCCCCCCTCCAGGGAAGAGCTGAGAAGGGGGAGGGGAAGCAAATCAGCTGTTGTCACCAGCTAATTAAACAACATGTGCACAAACCTCTTAGGACACAAAAATCCAATTCTGTTCTTAAAAAAGGTAAATTTTATTAATAAGAAAATACATCTGGGAACTCAGGCTATTGCTAGATTTTAAAAGAGCAACTACAAGGATTAAGCACCAAGAATAGCTTTCTTGAGGTTCAGCTTAAAGGTTACAAGCACAGAGGAATTCACAAGCCATAAAGAAATAAAAGGGATAAAGCTAATCACGTCTTCCTAGACATTTCCTGATCTACTTACATATCTGGGGTTTTAAATGAGTAGTTTCTAGGTATGCTACTGATGATTTTTTCATACCTGGCCCAAGCTTCTTACAGCATAGCTGTTGCCCTGTCCGCCTCTCCCCGGGAGAACAACAGACAGACAAAAGGGGAGTTTTTTCTTAATTTTAAAAAGTTCTAGCCTTCCCATTGGCTCTTTTCGCCAGGTGCCCACTCACTTTCTTTTACCTATGCATAGCAGTGAAACTTTTTAACCTTTTACAGGTAGAGCAATTAAAGAACAGCTACTAAGAGGGATTTTATAGCAACTGGCTGGCTGAGTGTCCATAAAAGGGAGCTACCTCCCTCCCCCTTCATTTATCACAATATCCCAGAATGATGATTGCTTTTTTTGCAATAGTAGTGTTACACTGCTGACTCATATTTAGCTTGTGATCCACTATGATTCCCAGATTCCTTTTTAGGCAGTCATTTCCCATTTAGTACGTGTGCAACTGATTGTTCCTTCCTAAGTGGAGTATTTTGCATTTGTCCTTATTGAATTTCATCCTATTTTCTTCAGACTATTTCTCCAGTTTGTCCAGATCATTTTGAATTTTAATCCTGTCCTCCAAAGCACTTGCAACCCCTTCCAGCTTGGTATCTTCCGCAAACTTTATAAGTGTACTCTCTATGCCATTATCTAAATCACTGTGAAGATATTGAACAGAACTGATCCCTGCAGGACCCCACTCGATATGCCCTTCCAGCTTGACTGTGAATCCCTGGTAACTACTCTCTGGGAACGGTTTTCCAACTAGCTCCATCAAGTTGTATTTCCCTAGTTTATTTATGAGAAGGTCATGTGAGAGTCGAGACAGTATCAAAAGGCTTGCTAAAGTCAAGACATACCACATCTACTGCTTCCCCCTTATCCACGAGGCTTATTACCCTGTCAAAGAATGCTATTATGTTGGATTAAACAAAGACTGTGAATGGCTAGCCAACTACAAAAGCAGTTTCTCCTCCCTTGGTGTTCACACCTCAACTGCTACAAGAGGGCCTTATCCTCCCTGATTGAACTAACCTCGTTATCTCTAGTCTTACTCACTCTTGCTTGTATATTTATACCTGCCCCTGGAAATTTCCACTACATGCATCCGAAGAAGTGGGTATTCACCCACGAAAGCTTGTGCTCCTATACGTCTGTCAGTCTATAAGGTGCCACAGGACTCTTTGCTGCTATTATGTTGGTTTGACATGATTTATTCTTGACAAATCCATGTTCACTGTTACTTTTCACCTTATTATCTTCTAGGTGTTTGCAAATTGATTGTTCGATTATTTGCTCCATTATCTTTCCGAGTACTGACGTTAAGATGACTGGTCTATAATTCCCTGGATTGTCCTTTCTTCCCTTTTGATTGATTGACACTATATTTGCCCTTTTCCAGTTCTCTGGAATCTTTTCCATCTTTCATGACTTTTCAAAGATAATCGCTAATGGCTCAGATATCTCCTCAATCAGCTCCTTGAGTATTCTAAGATGTATTTCATCAAGCCCTGGTGACTTGAAGACATCTAACTTGTCTATGTAATTTTTAACTTGTTCTTTCCCTATTTTAGCCTCTGATCCTACCGCATTTTCACTGGCATTCATTATGTTAGACGTCCAATCGCTACTCAACCTTTTTGGTGAAAACTGAAACAAAAACGTCATTTAATAATACTGCCATTTCCACATTTTCTGTTACTGTTTTCCCTTCCCCATTGAGGTCATGCCTACCCTGTACTTGGTCTTCCTCTTGCTTCTAAAGTGTCTGTAGAATCTTTTCTTGTTGCCTTTTATGTCTCTAGCTAGTGTAATCTTGTTTTGTGATCCAACTGTGCCTTTGCCTTTCTAATTTTGTCCCTACATACTTGTGTTATTTGTTTATATTCATCCTTTCTAATTTGACCTAATTTCCACGTTTTGTAGGATTCTTTTTTTGAGTTTCAGATCATTGAAGATCTCCTAGTTAAACCACCGTGGTCTCTTGCCATACATCCTATCTTTCCTACACAGTGGGATAGTTTGCTCTTGTGCCCTTAAAAATGTCTCTTTGAAAAACTGACAACTTTCTTGAACTGTTTTTCCCCTTAGACTTGCTTCCCTGGGGATCTTACCTATCAACTCCCTGAGTTTGCTTAAAGTCTGTCTTCTTGAAATCCATTATATTTATTGTGCTGTTTTCCCTCCTACCATTCTTTAGAATCATAAACTCTACTATTTCATGATCACTTTCAACTAAGCTGCCTTTAGTTTTTACATTTTTTGAAAAAATAAAAACATATTAACTATTAACAAAATTTTACTGAAAGTACCAGTGTCACTTATTCAGTGCGTGCACTCCCCCTCTTGTGGTTGATTTTTGAATGCACTTTAAATTTACAGTGGAATCCTGATCTAATTGGGACCGGGGCTAGATCGGATAATCAAAAATTGGGATAATCAGGAGAATTGGCAAAGAGCTTTCTGTCTCTTATTTTAAGATGGTGGGTTGGCTCCACATGATGCTGATAGCCGGAGTGCTCACCGCATGAGTCCCACTGCTGTCAGCCCTGGGTTTGGTTAATCTGGAAAGCTAGATAATGGAGGCTTGGATAAATGGGGTTCTACTGTATATCAATAAAAGATTATGTTCAACTGATACTGTACCTATATATATATTGTGGCTAGGAAAACTAAAGTTCAGTGTTTCATTTTAACCGTGGAAAAAAACAGATTTTTATTTATTTTTTTAATCAGACAATTTTGGGGTTTTTATTATGGAAAACTAGGATCCCTGGAAATCACACAGGGGAGATGGGAAACCCACATTTATTTGGTGTTTGCAATCTGAGCAAGCCACGCCACAATGTTTTTATCAACAATGTTGAAGGCACAAAGACCTGCAGGAAGTTGAGTCATTTTGCAGTCCTCAGCAATATGTGTCATGGTTTGTGGCTGCCCACATTGACATAGTGGACTGTCTCTAAAACACCACCGAAATTTTGCTGCAGCACAGGTTTTATGTCTGGTATGAAACCAGTAGAGAAGGCTCCATTGCTTTCGTCATAATGGGCTGACAGTGAGTATCTTGTCTGAGACAAGATAATTATTTGTCACTTTCTCTGCGGACTATGAAGCTCGCCATGCGTCCTCTACCATAAATCCCTCACCTGGTAAACTTACCCACAACGGGCACCGTGAGGACAGACGATCATGTGATGGATTAAACAAATCTTTAATTAACAGTAGATGTGGCATATCACACAATTTTGTCATGAGCTTTGCTATGCTTTCCTCCCTGTGAACACCGGGTGGAACAATATTGCAGAGAACCGGTAACCATGGTAGAGGAGTAGATTTAAGTGTGCCTGAAATAATACGCATGGTGGAATTAAGTGGTATGTCAATCATCCTTGTGTGAGTGCAGTGTATGGAGTACATCCATACTGGAGTGCAGTGCTCCACTGCTGAATAACAGAATGCCAAGGCTGAAGTGCGTAATGTTTGGCCTTTGGTGCCCCATATAATTCCAGTCAGCTTTTTGAGCAGGTTGTTTGTAAGCTGGTTATGATATGTGAGAGTTCTATCCAAAGTGACGCCTAGATAGATCAGATGTGAATCATGCTTTATTCACTGACCATTGAGAACTATATTCACTCTCTGCCCACTTGTGCATGATGGAAGTGAAAGACACTCAACATAGTCTTACTTCCACTTGGTATTAGGTAAAAAGAACAGGAGTACTTATGGCACCTTAGAGACTAACAAATTTATTAGAGCATAAGCTTTCGTGGACTACAGCCCACTTCTTCGGATGCATATAGAGTGGAATAAATATTGAGGATATATATATACACACATACAGAGAGCATGAACAGGTGGGAGTTGTCTTACCAACTCTGAGAGGCCAATTAAGTAAGAGGAAAAAAAACTTTTGAAGTGGTAATCAAGATAGCCCAGTACAGACAGTTTGATAAGAAGTGTGAGAATACTTACAAGGGGAGATAGATTCAATGTTTGTAATGGCTCAGCCATTCCCAGTCCTTATTCAATCCTGAGTTGATTGTGTCTAGTTTGCATATCAATTCCAGCTCAGCAGTCTCTCGTTGGAGTCTGTTTTTGAAGTTTTTCTGTTGTAAGATAGCCACCCGCAGGTCTGACATTGAATGGCCAGACAGGTTAAAGTGATCTGTAAGCAAGGACAGGTCTGTCTCCCAAGATCTGTGAGAGTTAAGGATCATCTTTCAGGATAGGTTGTAGATCTCTGATGATGTGCTGGAGAGGTTTTAGTTGGGGGCTGAAGGTGACAGCTAGTGGTGTTCTGTTATTTTCTTTGTTGGGCCTGTCTTGTAGGAGGTGACTTCTGGGTACTCATCTGGCTCTGTCAATCTGTTTTTTCACTTCAGCAGGTGGGTATTGTAGTTTTAAGAATGCTTGATAGAGATCTTGTAGATGCTTGTCTCTATCTGAGGGATTGGAGCAAATGCGGTTATATCTTAGAGCTTGGCTGTACACAATGGATCGTGTGGTGTGTCCTGGATGGAAGCTGGAGGCATGTAGGTAAGCGTAGCGGTCAGTAGGTTTCCGGTATAGGGTGGTATTTATGTGACCATCGCTTATTAGCACAGTAGTGTCCAGGAAATGGGCCGCTTGTGTGGATTGATCTAGGCTGAGGTTGATGGTGGGATGGAAATTATTGAAATCATGGTGAAATTCCTCAAGGGCTTCTTTTCCATGGGTCCAGATGATGAAGATGTCATCAATGTAGCGCAAGTAGAGTAGGGGCGTTAGGGGACGAGAGCTAAGGAAGCGTTGTTCTAACGCCCCTACTCTACTTGCGCTACATTGATGACATCTTCATCATCTGGACCCATGGAAAAGAAGCCCTTGAGGAATTTCACCATGATTTCAATAATTTCCATCCCACCATCAACCTCAGCCTAGATCAATCCACACAAGCGGCCCATTTCCTGGACACTACTGTGCTAATAAGCGATGGTCACATAAATACCACCCTATACCGGAAACCTACTGACCGCTACGCTTACCTACATGCCTCCAGCTTCCATCCAGGACACACCACACGATCCATTGTGTACAGCCAAGCTCTAAGATATAACCGCATTTGCTCCAATCCCTCAGATAGAGACAAGCATCTACAAGATCTCTATCAAGCATTCTTAAAACTACAATACCCACCTGCTGAAGTGAAAAAACAGATTGACAGAGCCAGATGAGTACCCAGAAGTCACCTCCTACAAGACAGGCCCAACAAAGAAAATAACAGAACACCACTAGCTGTCACCTTCAGCCCCCAACTAAAACCTCTCCAGCACATCATCAGAGATCTACAACCTATCCTGAAAGATGATCCTTAACTCTCACAGATCTTGGGAGACAGACCTGTCCTTGCTTACAGATCACTTTAACCTGTCTGGTCATTCAATGTCAGACCTGCGGGTGGCTATCTTACAACAGAAAAACTTCAAAAACAGACTCCAACGAGAGACTGCTGAGCTGGAATTGATATGCAAACTAGACACAATCAACTCAGGATTGAATAAGGACTGGGAATGGCTGAGCCATTACAAACATTGAATCTATCTCCCCTTGTAAGTATTCTCACACTTCTTATCAAACTGTCTGTACTGGGCTATCTTGATTATCACTTCAAACGTTTTTTTTCTCTTACTTAATTGGCCTCTCAGAGTTGGTAAGACAACTCCCACCTGTTTATGCTCTCTGTATGTGTGTATATATATCTCCTCAATATTTATTCCACTCTATATGCATCTGAAGAAGTGGGCTGTAGTCCACGAAAGCTTATGCTCTAATAAATTTGTTAGTCTCTAAGGTGCCACAAGTACTCCTGTTCTTTTTGTGGATACAGACTAACACGGCTGCTACTCTGAAACTTGGTATTAGGTGCCACCGATGATGGTAATCACCCATAGCCACCATATCTGCATTCAAAACACTCTCCAGTATGTCAAAGGAGTGTGACTGAGTGCCGAGGCATATGTCATCTGCATAAACAAACTTGCAAGACCTGTATACAGTATCATTCGAATATATGTTGAATAGCAGTGGAGATAATACTGATCCTTGTGGGAAGCCATTCTTCTGGTACCTCCAAGCACTTGTTCTATCACCAATATGCACACGGAAATGGTGATTTCTCAAAAACAGAGTGTGACATTCTGCACCTCAAAGTAGCACCCTGGAAACCACTGTCATATAATTCACCATATTCCATACCATATTCATTACTGTCATATAATTATGATGTTTTGTACAAAGTATGCCTTGTGAGGTATCATTTTAAAAGTATTGATCTGTTGAACAGTAATATCCTGTTGGGTTATATGTACTATCATGGTAAGTGAAGTTACAAAGTATTGCCCTATGTGTTTCTGAAATATATTGTGAGGTTGGGAATACGCACAGCCACCTTTTCAGTTACAACAAAGGAGTAGCCATCGATAGCCAGACAGCGTAAATGGCTCATCAACATCCATCATGAAAAGAATCCACTATCCTACAGACTTGGAGGAGGCAGGTATGCCATGGGGGTGGAGTAACCCACATCATAGCAAAGATCTTTCCAGCAAGCTGGAAGAAAATATGAAAGAGAGACAGTGACCAGGGCCGGCTTTAGCAGGTGCGGGGCCCCATGCCGGGACGTGAATTGTCTACCCACTGCCCCAACTCCGCCCCACTCCCGCCCCGACTCCGCCCCCTCCCCACCCCATTGGATCTCTCCCCAAATCCCTGCCCTGGCCCCGCCCCCAGCCCCACCCTCTCACTGCCCCATTGGATCCCTCCCCAAATCCCCGCCCTGGCCCCACGTCTTCCCCAACCACACCACATTCCTCCTCCTCACCCCTCCCTCCCAGGCTTGCGCTGATCAGCTGTATGGCAGCGCAAGCGCTGGAGGTAGTGGGGAGAAGCAGGACACGGCTTTTTTTTTTTTTTTTTTTCCCACTCCGCCGGCAGCCCCGGACGTTGCGGGGCCCTCTTAGGCGCGGGGTCCCATTCCAGGGAATCGGCCGAATCGACTTAAAGCTGGCCCTGACAGTGACATCATCACTTGGCCCCTCCCCGCCCCCAATTCAACACCTGGAGGAATGTGTGGAGGACAAAGACTTTGAACTGGGGAAGGGTGGTCCCAGGCTGGGAAAGAGTCTCAATCTGTCTGTTGAGGAACTGTGACCTGTTTGTACCATCTGTCAGGGTGAGAAAAGCTGCTTGATTCAACTTTTGCTAAAAGTTTAAGATTTAGAATGCATGTTTACTTTTTACTTTCGTAAGGTAACTGTCTCTGACCTGTATGCCTACCACTTATCAGTTAAAATCTATCTTTCTGTAGTTAATCTGTTTTATATTTTACCTAAAAGTGTGTTTTGGTTGAAGTGCTTGGGAAATCTCAGCTTAGTTTACAAAGGCTAATGTATCAGAAGGGTAGCTGTGTTAGTCTGGATCTGTAAAAAGCAACAGAGAGTCCTGTGGCACCTTTAAGACTAACAGATGTATTGGACCATAAGCTTTTGTGGGTGAATGCCCACTTCGTCAGAGGCTAATAGTGTGTCCATTCCACATTGAGGGAATGGCAAACTGGATAATGAACTTACACTAACCAGGCTTCTGACCAGTGAAAGATGGTACAGTTCTGGGGTGCAAGGCTGGAGCTCTCTATTTTTGGTTCATGAGTTGCTAGGAGATCATTCATGTAACTCAACTGGATGTGTCACTGCCTGTGGATGGCTGTGTAAATGCAGTATCTGCCAGAGGCTTGTAGCTTGACATCAGCATCACAGTGTAAGAGGCAGCCCAGGTTGGTGGGAAAGAGAGCTCAGCCGTCCCACAGTCCATGTTGCACCCCAGGGACCCTGTCACACAGAGCCATTGCACATACAAACCAGCGTGGCATAGTTCTAGACATTTTCACCAAAAGGCCTGTGTGCCAAACCGTATCATATTCTGTGGTCAGGTCAAGAAAAACTGAACCAGTCTTCAGCTTATGTTGCAATCCATATTCATTGTAAGTTGTAAGTGCAGTTGATCACATGTACTACAACCGCGGCGAAAACCAGTTTGCTCTGGTGCCAGCATGCCTTCCACAGATGATGAAATTCTTTGCGAAATCTACGCAAAAGAATTAATGGACACAAATCTGACATCAGGAATCAAAATACTCAAAAACCAGTGGGAGAACACTTTAACCTGTCTGGTCATTCAGTGACAGACCTGCGGGTGGCTATATTACAACAGAAAAACTTCAAAAACAGACTCCAACGAGAAACTGCTGAGCTAGAATTGATATGCAAACTAGACACAATCAACTCCGGTTTAAATAAGGACTGGGAATGGTTGGGCCATTACAAACATTGAAATCTATCTCCCCTTGTAAGTATTCTCACACTTGTTATCTAACTGTCTGTCTGTGCTGGGCTAGCTTGATTATCACTTCAAAAGTTTTTTTTCTCTTAATTAATTGGCCTCTCAGAGGTGGTAAGACAACTCCCACCTGTTTATGCTCTCTGTATGTGTGTATATATATCTCCTCAATATATGTTCCATTCTATATGCATCCGAAGAAGTGGGCTATAGTCCACGAAAGCTTATGCTCTAATAAATTTGTTAGTCTCTAAGGTGCCACAAGTACTCCTGTTCTTCTTTTTGCGAAATCAGATGTTCAAGTACCTTAAAGCAGATGCTAAGAAGTGAAATTGGTCTGTAGCTCAAAGGCAAGTATGGATTTTTCCCAGGTTTCAGCAAGGCAGTGACCTTCGCTTGGCGGCAGATTCTAGGCAGTCTGGATTCCCACAGAATGCCGTTGAAAAACCGAACAAGTCATTCCTGAGCACGAGGATCCAGATGTTTCATGAATTCAGGTGCAATTCTATCATATCTGGGAGCTGTACCCATTTTTAAATCATTCAGCACTTTATTCAATTCCAGACTAGTGAATGGCTCATTTTACTATCAGCTGGATTATTCCTTAGGAAATGCTGCCACTCGTCAAGTACCTGTCGTTTGACAACTCTGTCAACAGGAGCGTTGGCGACCTTCAACAGGTGACTGGCAATCTGATTTGGAGTAACTGCGGGCCTGCTTTGTGCACATGGATGTTGAGCCATATCTAATTGATGAATTAAGCTCCAGTTCTTCTGGTTTGACTGTGTAAAGTCAAGCGCCACTGTCACTTCCTCCCATCAAGCCCAGCAAGTGGTATCCAATGATTCTATAAGATTGTCCGCAATCTCCAGATAACCTGACTGCTCATGCTGCCTCAGCAATTCTGCACAGTCCTCATTCAAACATAGAATATACAATGGTCGGAAGCCATGTGGAATTGTTGCACCTGCAGCTTTAAAAATGGCACAACAGCAATGATGATTTGCATCTTCCACAGAGATGATATTTAATGGGATGGTTACGACACTCCATTCCAAGTACTTTGTAAAGGAGTCCCATTCTGCCTTCTGGAAGTTCCATCTAGGGTTCAGTATGCTCCTTATAATTGGAAGACACATTCCCATCTGAATCACCGATGGATGATGTTGGCAATGTGGAAAATCATTAAGTACAGTACATGCCGCTGGTGTGGGTGATTGACAAACAACGTGACCCAGCTCAGGTCTGGACAGCAGTCCCTATTCCAGTGTGCTGAGTGAAAGGTACCACGCTGCTTAGGGAAGCCAGTAGAAAGAGAAGAACAGCATGAGGCCATCCTGCCTTTTGAAACAAGTTCATTGAAATTTGGAAGAAATAACCAAGGTCAGAAGTCATTCTTGGCATCCACCGCTAGACAGACACAATGGAACAGAGCTCTTGCAAGCTAAGAAAGATGGGTCCTTCAACCAACGGTGAGTTGAGGTCTCTGGAACTGAATATAGGTGAGAAACCTTCTTAGGCAAAGATCTTTCACCTAAGAAGACATGGGAAGCCAGTACCTTATACTTTTGTGGAAGGTCAAGACAGAGGGCAAGTCAGCCGTGGCTGGGGAAAAAGAGTGACTGGTGAGAGAAACCATCTTGAACAAAGCCTGTATCTTGCTAGATTAAGTTTTAGACTTTTAGATGTGTGTTTTCACTTTTGTTTTACTTGTCACCCTTTCTAACTTTATTCTTATTACTTGGCATCACATAACCTATGTCTTATTGTTAATTAATTGGTTTTATTCCTACTATAAATCACCTCAGTGCTGTGTTTAAAGGGAAGGGTGTATTTACACCAGTTAAGTTAATAAGTTGTGATGTGTTTTTGTGTCTTTAGAGGAACAAACGAACCATATTATTTCTCTGAACTGTCCAGGAAAGGGCTGGACATTGCGGAGCACACGGTTTTGGGAGTCGGACTGGGAGTGTGTTAGGGTCATCCTGCTGGTTGTAACCAAGGCTCGTGGAAGCCAGAATGGTGCTGTTTGGCTGTAGACAGGCTGCTCGAGTGACAGCTGCTGAACCAGGGCTGTGTAAGCACACAGACAGTCAGGATGTGAGCTGCATGCTTGTAGGCTGGTTGTGAGCAGCCCAGATTTGGACCTCCAATAGCAAAGCAGTGTGAGGCACCCAGGGTTACAGGGCAAATGGTGACACAACCCCTTGCTGGTCTGGATTGCACCTTGGAACCCCAACAGGACTATCACAGCCTCCCTGGACTTCTGGTATGCCTGCTGCAGTTCCTTTTCTTTCACACAGCACTGCTGCTTATTTCTGTCATATCCCCTTCATCTGCATCCCTCATGCAATCTGCTTGTAGATGTCCACGTTTCTACAACTGCTCCACAGGGCAGTTGCAAGGGAAATTGGGAAATGTTGTTTCCCTTGTGGGAAATATAGAAAATTGAGTTCATGTTGGAGTTCAACAGCCAATATTTCTGGTGGAGCTGGAGAACTTCAGTTCTGCTTCCTTGTGCTTACTTACTCAGAAGATGGGAGAGGCAGGAGAGCTTGCAAATCTCTCTTCCATAGAGGATAGGACTGGCATATGACTTTTTAAAAAAAATCAAGGGGTAAAATTCTGGCCCTGTTGAAGTCAATGGGAGTTTTGCTACTGACTTCCGTAGGATCAGGATTTCACACAGGAAGTTTTTTGCATCTAGATGCAGTTCTCCAGTGTCCAGATCCTGCCTTGGGGTGCCATTCCTTGACTGCTGTGGAAAGGGCATTTAGGGAGAAAAATATTATTAGTGACATTGAAATGCATTGGACTGGAAGAGTTTGTTTTGAAGGGACAGAGTGGAAAAATGTTAAATATTCAGTATAGTGGCAGCAGCTCTAAAACAAATGCAGGCAACAAATTTTAGAAATACCCTGGCTCCTTAAATGTTTTAAAATAATCTACTTTCCCTTGATTTCTCTTGGAATATAGATTATCCAAAATAATGTGTATACATATATGCTTCTTGGTGGAGCCTAGCTCGTCTACTCACCTGTCACATCGGTCTTCTCTTTCTGAGTTACTTTCAGGTTCTGTTTTAGCCATACAGTCAAACCTCTGCAGAAACATACCTCTTCCTTATTTACAGAGGAAGCCTTGGAGACTTTCAAATGTACTGCTCAGACTCTACCACAGGCTTGTCCCAATACTTGGGACATAGCATTTTCTAAATGACCTGTATATGCCTCCCAACTGATTGTGAGATGTCTCCTGTCTGCGACTATCAAAGACGGGAGGGGTTCCATCAGAGGGAATGCCTTATAGTTACAGAAATTTCTCCTCTTCCTGCAGTTAGTGTTTCCTGACCAGCTTCAAGGTCTGACACTGTCACAGTGCCCTGTGAGTGGCTATTTTTTGTAGTGGTTCTGGAGTTCTGGCAATATTCAGATGTCTGGGGCCCTGCATGGATTGCTCAGCTGTAAGAATTGCACCTCCACTTCTAGGGCCAAAGGGGGGTAATCTGATTCACTGGAACCATGGTGCAGTCATTTAGATCTATGTCTTCCAAGACTATGACTAATTTCCCCTCCAAAGCTAGTTACCTGGTTGTTAAACTTCAGCTCAGTGGGGGCCTCATTGCTGATGTGGAAGGTGCAGGGTCTTCACTCCCTGTTTAAGGAAAATTACCATATATTCTTATTTTGTTTGAGAAACAAAGCTCAGATAATACGGTGACAGAATCTTTCTAGGGTGTTAGAATGTACCCATCACCATAGTATTCTGTGCAAGTTTGTGCAAAATGTCACATTAACATCCTATGACACCTGCAACGTCTGTCACCCTGAGTGTATAAACAAGCCCCAAAATGTCGCTGGAGCTTTAACCCTCTTCCTTTGTCTGTCTCCCCACTATTCCTTTGTAGACTGGGTCAGCTGGTCCAGCAACAAAAGAAAGGCTTTCAACAAGCAAAGCATTTCTCCAAGCCTTTATTCTTGAGCTTTCGTGTGCACAGGTTGTAACAAAAGGAAAAAGCAACTGTTACCCAATACAGAATCAACCAAGATTGAATGGGGAGGCAGGGGGGGCTACCAATGAATCTATGAATGTATCTATCAATGAATACAGTATCTGAATACCTTGCTCTCCCTGTATTTAACCAGGTAAGTGTTTATATCGTTTCCAGGGTTTGCTCTGGCAGCCTGATTAGGCTTTTGGTCCCCAACCCTGCTTTATTACCCCACTCCACACTTGTGTGAGGTCTGAATGGGAGTTAGTTCATTCTAATCAGGTTGGACTACCGCACCCTGTCACGTATGCCCTTAGATCGGCTGTCTTTTCCTGTCATGTCATTGTGTTATGCTTAAAATATACGGCAAGATCCCCGTGCAAGTACTTTGTTTTAAGTTGATGTCTACAAATCACTATACAGGCCAATGGTATCATATAATTAATAACAACATAATTAATAGTGATTGTGAAAAGTAAAACTTGTAGAAGTGCAACTTGAAACCCCCACCGTAAATAGGTGCACCCACACCTTGAATGATTGGTCTAGTTCTGGTCGCCCCATCTCAGAGAGAATATAGTGGAACTGGAAAAGATTCAGAGATTGGTAACAAAGATGATGTAGGGTATGGAACAGCTTCCATATGAGCAGAGACTAAAAAGATAAGGTCTGTTCAGCTTCGAAAAGAGATGACTAAGGGGACGTATGAGAGAGGTCTATAAAATCATGAACAATGTGGAAAAAGTTGATGGAAAAGGTAAATACTTCTCTCACAATACAAAAACCCAGGGCTCACCTGATGAAATTAATGGGCAGCAGACTTAATACAAACAAGAGGAAGTCCTTTTTCACACAACACACAATTAACCCGTGGCACTCATTACCATGGGATGTTGTGATGGCCAAAAGTATAACTGGGTTCAAAAAAGAACTAGATAAGTTCATGGAGGATAGGTCCATCAATGCCTATTAGCCAAGATCGTCAGGGATGCACCACAGGCTCGGGGTAACCCTGAACCTCTGACGGCCAGAAGCTGGGAGGGGAAGACAAGGTGGCTCATTCCAAACTGCTTTTTGCTGTACACTCCCCTGAAGCTCTGGTACTGGCCACCAGGGGAGTCAGGATACTAGGCTGGATGGACCATTGGTCTGATCCAGCATGACAGTTCTTAAATGTTTATGGTGTGCTGAGACTTTCTTGTCAACATACAAAAAACAGCTACCACTTTGCTCCTCTTTGGATAGCACTGTGCTACATATACCAATGAACCAGCCACTATATAGATTCCTGGGTTGTAGTGTGGGCTACCTAGCACTATTGCTACTCTGGAGTGAAGGAATTCCTCCAGCAAGCAACCCTGTTCTGAGAAGTTATGACCAATTTCTATATAAACCTGTTTACAGCAACAAATCCTGCAATCCAATCTCTATGATCTCTCCCTGGTTTGTATGGTAAACCAAACTGCTCCATGGGCAATAGCAATGCCCAGCATTGTACATCTAAAGCGAATAAAGCTGGAATGCCCATTTTCAGCCCTGATATCCCCCAGATGTTGTTTATAGATCGTTCCAGTTACAGACTGCATCTGTGGTCATAAACACAGTTCCCCCTAGTGGAGGAATAGACCTACTACAGGAACTAGACCAATTCCAGACTTCACTGTAAGGCTTCCACTGCAGAAAGTAGTAAATGAGATTTTGTGGCTAGTGCTATGGTGCTTCCTGTGATGACTGGCTTCAGAAGCATGTATATCTGTCAATCAACCTTCCAGTGCTGCAGCGTGGGATGCAGCCCCACATAAGGATTCCTGTCTATCCTATGGGGCCGTCAAGCTGTGATGGTTTAAATGAGGGAAATTTCAGAATAGTCCCGTGTCGATTTTATAAGGCACATTGATGGGCACAGAAAAATCCTTCATCATCATAATGAGAAACTGCTTTAAAAATGATCTAAAATGAGGGACTCTCCCTCTAAAAACTGGGTAAGACTTGGAGGCTGGTCTGAATCCCCATATCCTGAAGAAGACGCCTGAAGCGGTTGAAGAGTCAGGGATTATTTTGGAGTGGATGTGATCACAGTGCATTGTCACACAGTGGGACAACGTCATGACTTTGCTATGCCTATGTTATGATACATTGTGTTGTGTCACCGTGTTCTCCTGCTGGACCAAAGAGGTAAAGTAGCAGCCACCAGTGGCCACCTAGGATTACATGAATTATAGCCACTTTGCTTTCCTTCTAGCTGCTCCGAGACAGAGGAGCTAGAATTTGGAGCAGAGACTGTCCTTTTGTTCTGTGTCTGTACAGGGCCTAGCCCAATGGGGTCCTGGTCCAGCAGGGGCAGCAAAACAAATAATAAAAATTAATAACTTAGATCGCCTTTGGCTGGGAGCAGTATAGGGACTATGATACACAGCCGGGCTAACAAAGGTGGTAGTAACCCCCCAGCCAGTTCGTTACGTTGTTAAAGCTAGCGCTGGTCGGCAGCGATTTGAAATAATCCCAGGGAACAGAATGAAATACCCTGGGTTCTATCAAGGGAAACGTGCGGGGCACATGGGACCGTCTCCAGATCAAAGCGGGGCCTGCAGGCAGCCAGTGGCGAGAGAGGCTGGAGCCAGAGAGAAAGTGAAAACACCGACGGGGCTTGCAGAGCTGTGGGTGCGCCGAGCCGTCGATGACTCCTGGTGTCCTGCCCAATCCCCTCGGCAGCCGCTCGCTGGAGCCCCTTTGGCGTGAGCAGCTGCGCGGAGTGAGGCTGCGCTGAAATGCCGAATGGCTGAGCCGCTCGCTCTGCTCATTCCGGTGGGAGCCGCAGACAGACATATTCAGGGACGGAGAAACAGGGGGACCCCTCCCTGGCAAGAGAGCGGCACCCTGCACACAGCGCCATGGTGTCATGGATCATCTCCAGGCTAGTTGTGTGAGTAGATTGTTTTCTGTATTGTTCACCGCAATCCAGTCCGCCCCTTGCGTTGCGTGTGTCTCAGGTTTGCGGACACACTGTGTGCAGGGCAGGTCTTGAATGCTGTTGCTATTAATACTAGATCATGACTAGTCAACTAAATTTAGCAGGTTGTTACTAATGGGTCGTTTGGCTGGACTGGGGGGGAAAGGATTATTACATGGATCAAACCGTATTTTACACCGTGGGAAAATTACAATATGAAAAAAAAAAATGTGATCCTCTGTGGTACAGCGCAGGAGAAAAACCTTTGCCAGCCAGGCATTCGTTCTGCGTTTCTTTGGAGATTGCTGAATAAGCAGGGTGGTTTGCACGGCTCTGTGCTTTGCAAATCAAACCACCGGGGGTGGGAAGCGGAAAAAAAACCAAGCACCAAAGGAAAATAAAAAAATTCAACTTGATTTCAGCGGCACCGCTTTGTTTATTGGAAAATGGCACATCTGGCTGATAATCGCTAGGGGGCGCTGCCCGGAGGGATCGGAGGGGGCGGCGAGGAGCGGGCAGTGTCATTTTGTAATTACCTGTCATAAAAGGGAAATATCAAATTCTCCTACCCTGTTGGCACCCCCAGCCCAGAAAACCCCCAACCAAACCTATGAATCTAACGTGGGGGGGGGGGGGGGGGAATCTTGTAGCCTCCTCACCCTTGTGCCAATTCCATGCTTTTTAGTGAGTGCTCCTGGCCCTACTGTAGGTTGGGAATATGTAAGATTTCACTGGGAATGCTTCCCAGGCACAGAGAGAGAGAGAAAAGAGCAGCAGCACATTCCCTATACAGCCCAATTTGCTGCATCTCTCCTGGAAGAGACTAAGGAGCATTTAGTGCTACTCTAAGGGGTTTATGGTTAAGGTGGGGGAGCACAGGGGCTGATCTGTTGTCATATTTTCCCTTCTGGAATGGTCAAGGTTAGAACAGTGATAGACTCAACTAAATTGGTCATTTTCCTGTCTGGGCATTAAACAGACTGAGGCGGACACAAGTGATGCTCTCAAGTCATGGTGGTTGATCAGTTGCAAGCCTGTCGCTTTCTTTGTTTGCAAGAAGCATGCAGGGATGTTGCACAATCAGCACAATTTAGAAATGATATTTTCAAGGTCTGCCTCTGCCCAATGAAATTAAAGACAAGGGGATACTAGCTGACTCTCTGTAATCCTCAGAAGCAGGTCACACATTCAGAGGTGGAGTTTTTCTGCCCCCCCCGAGTAGAATTATGGTGTCTTTTCCTTTAAGCCTCCAAGTTATATGATCTGGATCCAGCTGCAGCTGTCGGTAACTGTTGTTGGGTTTGCACTTTATTCTGGGGAAGCATGTTAAATATTTAAATGATTTAATATGAACAGTAGAACTGGGCAGATATCATTGGTAATAATATGAGACATCATTTCAAGGCTTCATTTCATGTCATACAAGGCTGTTTTGGACCCCCCCCCCCCGAGAAATCGGTTTATCACCACATGATCCAACAGAGTTCCCAGGAACAAAGAACCAGTGGGAAACCAAAGGAAAGATGGTAATTTGACTTATTAGACTTCAAACACCTGATTTCACAGAACACACCCTGTTTGATAGAAATCTTATTGGGGCAGGATATTCAGCATTTGATATCTGCAGTAACGCAATTAACTGAACACGGTCTCATCTGATTTCTCCAAATGGCAGGTTGGGTGTCAACTCTGAATTTGGAGGGTCCTACTATTGATTTGTTCTGTTTTAATTCTGATAATAATCATAGGATGGTGGAGAAACGTTGCAAGGAAATGTAGTAATCCAAGCTCAGCTACCTCTTCCTTTGTGCAACCAATTAGTTTTAATACATGCCACATGTCTTAAAATCTAATCTAATCTCACTAACGGGCTATGAATTTCCAGTTCACCCATAGGTGCAGTTTTCTGTCACACACTGCACATGTGACCTTTGGATCATTACACATGCAGGCATTAACACACTGTAGTCTAGTTAGGGATATTCTGTGCCCATCCCTTTGATTTGTTGGTTCTCTGTTGAATCCTGGTTTACATTCATAAAGGGGAGTGTTGCATTATGCTCTTAGCACTCCACCTCACTGCAATAGGCTTGCAATCAAGTCCTTAATGGGACTGCAGCTCAGTTGATCTCTAGTGATAGAGAGATCCACAGTAGGCAAAATAATGCCTTGCCCAGGCTCCTGGGAGTTTTCACTTTGGCAGCCTCAGCATCCCTGTTGTCTGTATCTATTTTTCTAAACCACATCTTGCTACAGGTTAGTTGACAGGTGTGTCTCATCTGCTTAATATTACTAGTGTTATCAAGACCCCTTGTTCTAGGTGCTCAACAAACAGAACAGAGACAGTCCCTAGTAGGGAAGATCTTCATGATTACTTTAAGGGCCCAATCCTGTTCCCACTGGAGTCAAGGGGAGTTTTGCCACTCATTTCAAGATAGGCCCCACAGGATGTTCATTTTTTCACTAACTTATTTTGCATCCTGGAGATGTTTGATGCTTTGCCCTTGACTGAGACATTCTAGAAATACAAGAACAAAATTGCACCATTATTAATAGGTTAGTGACAGCAAATTATGCATCAGGTTTCAACAGAAAGAACATTTCATATACCACCTGTGTCTGTTTCCCCATCTGTAACATGTAGCCACTGCCCACTACTGGATGGAATCTGAGTTGATCAGTGGTGTGTCCTATCCCCTATATTGCCTACAATTTTAAAGGAACTGTCACGCTGTCTAGAGTAATTCATGACTAAGTGCCAATCTCAGGCCAAAAAACAGGAGTACTTGTGGCACCTTAGGCCTGGTCTACACTAACCCCCCAATTCGAACTAAGGTATGCAACTTCAGCTACGTGAATAACGCAGCTGAAGTTCGAAGTACCTTAGTTTGAACTTACCCCGGTCCAGACGCGGCAGGCAGGCTCCCCTGTCGACTTTGTGGTACTCCTCTCGCCGAGCTGGAGTACCGCAGTCGACGGTGAGCACTTCCGGGTTTGACTTATCTTGTCCAGACGAGACGCGATAAGTCGAACCCAGAAGTTCAATTTGCTTGCCGCCGAACTACCGGGTAGTGTAGACCTACCCATAGAGACTAAATTTATTTGAGCATAAGCTTTTGTGGGCTACAGCCTACTTCATTGGTTGCATAGAATGGAACATACAGCAAGATATTTATGCATACAGAGAACATGAAAAGGTGGAAGTAGCCATACCAACTGTAAGAGGCCAATCGAGATGAGCGGTCATCAGCAGGAGAAAAAAAAACTTGAAGCTGGTGGGTATGTTCTATAATTAGATTTCACCAACCTAATAACAAAATGTTAACTCCTGGATCACTGTAACAGTCTTACCATGGAGTCAGAGTCCCCTTGGGTACTTCAGTCTATCTTGCTACTCAGGCATGTGGGACTTAGTGATAAATAGTCACTTACACAAAAATAAAGTAAAGTAAATAATATTCAGGTTGCTCCCAGTCTCAAGAGATGCTTCCCCCAAACAATTTGTACCTTAGATCTCACACCAAAGATTGCTAACTAAGCATTTATTAACTAGAAAAAAGAAATTAGAGTTATTCACAGGTTAAAGCAGGCAACATAAAAACAAATGAGTTACGATCCATGGTTCCAAAAGGTGACAGACCTGTACTGATCTCTCCACTGAGATGCTTAGAACTAACCCAGGTTGACCCTGGAGAGCTCTACTTTTGTGAGCATCTTTATATGCCCTTCCCTCAGAGCTCAAACTAATGAGATGAGGGCTCCTGCTCATAACTTCATGGGTTAATGGAGCAAATCAATGGAGTTTTTGGTCCTACAGTGGACCATTTACTTGCTCTTCTCAATGGGTAAGGGAACCACTCTTCCTGCCTAGGTTCACAAGTTCAGAGCAGGCATTTTTACAGTTGTAAAGCAAGACTTACATATTGCCTTATAGCAGTGGTCCCCAAACTTTTTAAGTTGAGCTCCCTCTTATTCCAATGTAATCTGCTTGCACCCCCTCCCCAGGAGCTGCAGTCAGTGCTGGAGGCAGGAACAGGGCTGGAGCAGAGCTGGGAGGTGCTCCCATGCCCTGTCACTCCCCCAAACATTCCTCTGTACCCCCTAGAGTAGCATGCCCCACAGTTTGGGAACTTCTGCCTTATAGGATGAGATACAGACATCACAAGTAAGATTAATGCATGCAGCAATTTACAAGCATTTTAGAGAGTTGTCACAGGGTCCACTCACAGCTAGGGTACCTCTTCCTGGTTGCTCTGGGGATTAGTTCTTTGCAGCTCCAACACCCCTTTCTGTCAGTTCCTCTTCCAGTTTTTTTTCCTCTGAGACAGGGTGCTCCTTCACACTCAGCCCTCTAGATTAGGAAAGTCTCTCTATACAAAATGGTAGACTTCCCTTCACTACCCTGACTGTGCTACTTCTTTAGTGGCTGGTGGTAGAAGCCAGCCCAACCATTTACTCCAGGTTCTAGTCCATGGACCCTATCTCTAGGGACAGTGACCTGCTCACTGCTAGATTGTGTTGCTTTTCCCCTGGACACCATCCTACATCTCAGCTCTACCTTATGGTTCCCCCAGCCTTCTGGGTTTACCAGCCTAAATGCCCTTCTCCTAGGGAGCTATAATTGCAGGGTACCTAGCACTATAGCCTCAAACACACCTCCCTTCTCCTGCAAGTGACTGCAGACTATTTCCCCTATAGCCCTTCTCTGTTGCCAGCTTCCTGGCTTTATACCAGTCCCTACTGCTCCTCCCCAACTGGACTCTATCCTCAATCAGTTCTTTAATCCCTGGCCCTTCCCCAGGTGCAGTTTATCAGGTTAATTATCCTCATTTACTGGCTCTGCCTTGTGTGGGCTAAACACCCCATCACTAGTGTAGACACCAAACTCAGTCTTACAAGTCTAACACCTGTCGGAAACAATATTAACATACAAGGGAGCTGATCTGATTTCTAGCGTGAGTTTGTCAGTGCTCAGCAAGAGCTGGCATCTGATTTACCAGCATCACAGGAGGTGCTCCTTTACTTTAAGTGATAGGTGCCTGTAGTGTTGGAGTAGATGGACTGGAATTCTATCTTTGCTGTTGCTGTGATGTTCTCATTGGCCAGGGTGTGCAGCATGATGACAGCTGTGAAGCCCTAGATGCCTGTTCTGCCTCCCAGGGGAGGGAATTAGTCTGCAGAAGAGAAGAGTGAGCCGGGATTTGATTGCAGCCTTCAACTACCTGAAGGGGGGTTCCAAGAGGATGGAACTCAGCTGTTCTCACTGGTGGCAGATGACAGAACAAGAAGCAGTGGTCTCAAGTTGCAGTGGGGGATGTCTAGGTTGGATATTAGGAAACACTATTTCACTAGGAGAGTGGTGAATCACTGGAATGGGTTACCTAGGAAGGTGGTGGAATCTCCATCCTTAGAGGTTTTTAAGGCCCGGCTTGACAAAGCCCTGGCTGGAATGGTTTAGTTCAGGGGTTAGCAACCTTTCAGAAGTGGTGTGCTGAGTCTTCATTTATTCACTCTAAGGCCAGGTCTACACTAACCCCCTAATTCGAACTAAGGTACGGAACTTCAGCTACGTGAATAACGTAGCTGAAGTTCGAAGTACCTTAGTTCGAACTTACCTTGGTCCACACTCGGCAGGCAGGCTCCCCCGTCGACTCCGCGGTACTCCTCTCGCCGAGCTGGAGTACCGCAGTCGACGGCGAGCACTTCCGGGTTCGACTTATCGCGTCCAGACAAGACGCGATAAGTCGAACCCAGAAGTTCGATCGCTCGCCGCCGAACTACCGGGTAAGTGTAGCCAAGGCCTAATTTAAGGTTTCATGTGCCAGTAATACATTTTAACGTTTTTAGAAGGTCTCTTTCCATAAGTCTATAATATATAACTAAACTATTGTTGTATGTAAAGTAAATAAGATTTTAAAACTGTTTAAGAAGCTTCATTTAAAATTAAATTAAAATGCAGAGCCCCCCATACTGGTGACCAGGACCCTGGCAGTGTGTGTGCCACTGAAAATCAGCTCGTGTGCCGTCTTTGGCACGCGTGCCATAGGTTGCCTACCCCTGATTTAGTTGGGGTTGGTCCTGCTTTGAGCAGGGGGTTGGACTAGATGACCTCCTGAGGTCTCTTCCAACCCTAATATTCTATGAATTCATTAGTTAATATTTGAACACATTTTGAAGATGGAAAGTGATGTAGAAATGCTTGGTACAGTATTATGATATAAATCCTGTTATTTTCTAGAAGCATGGAAATAATCTATATGCTGCTTTTTGCATTGGATATTTTTCCTGTGCTTGGGATCACACAAATAAAAAATTCTGCTCCAGCTTTGGAAGTTAGTTCAATATGTCACCTTCTCTGTGGAAAAACCTTTTGATTTTTAACACATGGAAGATGGGGTGGCCAGACTAGATCAGACCACTGATCTAATGACGTTGCAAGTTGTAACTTGGGTACTGGAATCCCTGTAGCAATGTACTGAAAGGTGATCTGCAGATTTAAAATAAATTAGGTTTGTGCTGTCTTGTGTTACTTTATGATGTGAAGAAAGGGCCTGAGCAAGTGGGCTTTTTTGTTTAGTTTTTTTTCCTTTTTTTAACTGTAGAAATGTCATGTCTGATATTTTCTGGTGTTGCTGGAGAACTTGTTGGAGGTCTCAGAGATATTCATTGTGTGTTGTCATCCCATATTGAAGGGATGGGGATATTGAATGTAACAAGCAAGTGTCACTGGAGCTAAATGGGTGTTAACGCAAACAAAAAGCAAAGAGTTTTTCAACAGAATGATTAAAAGTTCCTGCCCGCTCAATTGCTTAGCTTTCACTCTTTTGTGATGTCATTTCAATAGCTCTCCAATTGCCATAGGCGTCTATGGTAGGCTAGATCTGAGGGCCAGACCTTCCACAGGTGTAAATCACTATCGCCACTGATTTCAGCCATTGATTTCAATCAGAGGATGCTGATTTATACCAACCAAGCCCTCAATTTTTAATATAAAACACAAGCAGAAAAATACCCAAAATATTTTTCATTGACCAGCTTTTTCAGGCCTTCTATACACATGATAACGAAACAACAACAACAAAAAAGGCTCTAGCCCAATTTGTCTTCCTTTGCAGACCATCTTTAATTGGGAGCTGTATGATTGTGAAAAGGAAGCCAGTTTGCTGTGCCAGCCCTAGGAGACATATTAGGAGTGTGGGTGTATGTTTTGGTAAAGACCAATAAATTAGATCTAGGCCTTTGGGCAGCTCAGTATCTGAGTGTATCCCACTGGTGAGTGTGTTACAGGTCCTCCGCTGTGCCAACCTCAGAAGTTTGGAGTTATTACATCCCCCAATTACAGAGCTTTGGTTCAAAGTGTAGCAGCTTCTGCTTTTAGCTTTGGAGAATTCCAGTTCAATCCCTGGTGTGTCAACCAAGAGGGCACTCATCCCAAGAGCATTAGCCTGCCCCTCACCCGATGGATTCCTCCTCTGCAAAGAGCCTTCTGTCCAATCCTTATGCTGTTTTCCATTTGTTGGCAGATGACATGGAGGAGTTGTGGCATCAGTGAAGTGAAAGGCATGTCACATACCAGCTGCTGGGCTGTGGCTGCCACTTAGACTGTGCCATGCCAAAAGACAGCATTGGCATAGCAGAGCATGAGTAGCCAACCTGGGTTATGTGATGGTTTTCATAGAACTGCAAGCTTTATATGAACCTAAGCACAGCCTGGGAAAAGGATAGAACACCAGCCATGAAGTGAACATACAGGGTTTGCTGGGCTAAGCGCTGCTAATAAATGCACCACATAGGAAAAAATGAATGTGATCCACAGAAACATAACCCTTTCAGAGGTTGCATAGCCCTTGTCACAACTCGCCTCACTCCTATGCATGCCATATGCCATTACTTGCTGCAGTGTCTGCTACTTTGCTTAGGGGGAATGTAACCTGCTGGTACAAGTAATTGACAGAGGAGGATCCCGCACAGGTGCAGCATTTAGTTTGCCCTTCATGTGATATGTGGG
The DNA here is from genome assembly GCF_011386835.1 of Chrysemys picta bellii. NCBI lineage: Eukaryota > Metazoa > Chordata > Testudines > Emydidae > Chrysemys > Chrysemys picta. The sequence continues at coordinate 129,398,548 of NC_088795.1, read as the reverse complement.
CATTCTGTCTGGGATAATGCTATCGTCTGATTTGTCAAATGTGACCTAGATTTTCTTGCACAAACATGAATGTGCTGTAAATGTTAGGCCACCTCTACACTACAAACTTTGGTCAAGGCAAGTTAAGTCTGCATAAAGCTGCCTCCGTTAGCATATCACTTGCACACTTGGCTCCTTGCATCAGCGCTGCGCATACTCACCAGGAGTGCTTGTGATGCACCATGGGTAGGTGTCCCGGTGTGCAACCCGTCACCGGCCAATGCACAGTCTTTTGGGAAGTTTCGGTAATATATGGTGGGGCAGAAACGAGTCACATAGGTGTGACTGAGAGCAAGGGGTCAACTTCCCAGTGTGCAACTGTCCCTATCTCATAATGTCATCTATAGTCCATAATTTTTGTGCCTTTGTTTAAAATTCCCATGAACCCGCATGGCCCTGGAAGCCTGCACAGCTCTGTGCTATTTTCATGAACGTTGCAAACATAGGACGCATGATCCTCCAGTATTTGCAGAACCAAAAAAGAACCAAATCAATGGAGAACATGACAATTTCTGGGACATAGTGAGAACCAATTCAAGGTTGTTGGGGTTCATGGATCAGCAGCAGATGGTGGAGTGCAGCTTCTGGGCCAGAGAAACATGCACTAAGCAATGGGATCGCATCATAATGCAAGCTTGGGATGATGAGCACTGGCTGCAGATCTTTCGGATGCACAAGGCCACATTCCTGGATCTGTGTGCTGAGCTCACCCCAACCGTCCAATGCAGAGACACCAAAATGAGAGCGGCAACTATAGTGGAGAAACGAGTGGCGATCGCACTGCAGAAACTTGCAATGCCACATTGCTACCGGTCAATGGGAAAACATTTTGAAGTTGGAAAATCCACTGTGGAGGCCACTGTCATGCAAATGTGCAGGACCATTAATTGCCTCCTGATACGCAGGACTGTAACCGTTGGCAATGCGCAGGCCATAATGGATGGATTTTCAGCAATGGATTTCCCGAACTGCAGTGGAGTGATAGATAGCATTCATATCCCTATTTTGGCACCAGACCACCTTGCCACAGAGTATGTCAACAGAAAGGGATCACCGAGGATGCTTCACCGACATCAGTCTTGGCTGGTCAGGGAAGGTGCATGATGTGCACATCTCGAAGAGCACAGGATTGTTCAGAAAGCTACAAGCAGGGGCTTTCTTTCTTGAAGAGCAGATTACCATTGGGAATGTTGAAATGCCAATAGTGATCTCAGGGGACTCAGCTTACCCCGCGCTCCCGTGGCTTCACTAGCCACCCTGACAGCACCAAGGAAGGATTCAACTACTGGCTCAGCAGGTGCAGAATGACAGTTGAATGCACTTTTGGTAGATTGAAGGGACGCTGGCGTTGTCTAGTCACAAGATTGGATCTCAGTGGAAAAAAAATCCCAATGTTTATAGCTGCCTGCTGTGTCCTGAATAATATCTGCGAGGCAAAGATACTGTCAGGGTGGAGGTGGAGCAGCAATCTGCTGAGTTTGAACAGGCTGACACAAGGGATATTGGAACAGCTCAATGTGGAGCTATATGGCTCAGGGAGGGTTTTGATAGAGCACTTTAACAGTGAGCCACAGTGATGTATTGTGGTGTACTGTGCTCTACCTGGGCCTGCTATTTATTTTATTATTAGATGGACCTATTTATTTTGTGGTGCTTGCTGCACATTTATTATTATTACACTGTGTTTGTCATCGATCCTATGAGGTGTCACCCTGCACAGTAACAAGCAAGTGGGTGCTTTCAGAACTGCTAGGCACTCTTCAGCATATGTTGTGAATTAATAAAGATTAATTATTTTTGAAATAGTATAATTTTATTCAGCAACAAAACCAGGGCAAAGAAAAATCTGTGCAATTTAAATGCAAATACATAAAAAACTTAATAAGTTAATGGAACAGAACTTAACAAGGGGAAAGAACAGTGAGAGCTCTGGTTGGTGTATGTGAAGTTTGTGGTTGTCCTTAATGTCCCTTGGGGTTCAGTGGTAGAAGTAGGACAGCAGTGGAGTGTTAAGTGGGGGTGTAGGGAGATGCTGACGTGGAGTTCTCAATGGACTGCAGTGGGACATGAGCCTGGGATTGTTGAGCTTGTGGTCCACAAGAGTTTGCAGCATCTCTGCTTGCTGCCAGAGAACCCCCATTATGTCCTGGTACATCTCCCTCTCCTTTTCCTGCTGGGACTTTCTGTCCACTTTTTTCTTCTCCAGGCTGTCTGCAATATTCATCCTCCAGGCCCTTCGCTCACTGTCTGATGCAGCGCTGGCTTGCAGGATCTCCTTGAACATGTCATCCTGAGTCCTCTTCTTTCTCCCCCTTATCTGGCTCAGGTGTTCAGCGGGTGTTTAGGGGGGAGCCCTGAAAGCCGCAATGGCAGCAGCAGCAGATAAAACAAAGGTACTATTGTCAATATAGTCCCAATGAAAAGCAGAAGTTAAGATTCAGAACTCCCCTCCCTTGCTCTCCTAAAGTTTCAAACAAGACATGCTTATTGCTGTTTCTGCTTTGGAGTGCTCGTGCCCGGAACCACTCACAGCACCAGTCTTGGTGCGTATGGCCCACCAGGGCCAAGGGAAATGAGGGAATTGCTCAGTTGCATGAAACTATGAGCAGGGCCGGCTTTAGGCCGATTCAGTTGATTCGGCTGAATTGGGCCCCGGGCTAAGAGGGCCCCGCACCGCAGCTCTCCACCCCGCCCCCAGCTCACTTCCCCCTCCTCCCCTCTCCTGAATGCTCCGCCCCCTGCTCCTCCCCCTCCCCTGCTTCCCGCAAATCAGAGGTTCGCGGGAAGTCTGAAAAGAAGCAGGGGCGGGCAGGCAGCACCAGGTAAGCTGGGGTGGTGGGGGGCGCGAGAAGGGCTCCGGGAAGGCGCGGCCCAGTCCGGCCCCGGTTCCGGCCGAGCGCGCCGGCCCCAGTGGCTCCGGGCCAGTTTGGCTCCAGCCCGGCCCCCGCGGCACAGCTCGGCTCGGCTCGGGTCCAGCCTGGCCCCCGTGGCGCGGCTCGGGTCGGGTCAGGTTTGTCCCGGCCCCCGCGGCGCGGCTCTGGCCCGGCCCGGCCCCCGCGGTGTGGCGCTGCTCGGATCTGGCCCGGCCCTCGCGGTGCGGTTTGGGTCTGGGTCTGGTCCGGCCCAGCCGGCGCGGTGCGGCGCAGCTCCGGCCGCCGAGTGGCTCTGGGCCAGACCCAAGCCCGGCGACCCTGGCCGGAGCGCGGCTCAATTCCAGGAATCCCAGGAATCAGGCCCCGCTCTTGCTAAAGCCGGCCCTGACTATGAGTATAGGGTAATGGCACTGAATACTGGCACCATTTTCCACAGGCAGTGGTGATTCTAGCTGTTATCTCACTGCTGAGGGTAACAAAGGCACTGAGAATACAGCTGGTGCTGCCCCAAAGCTGCCCAGGCCTGTATGCTGTTAGCCTGTGTACTGCAGTGGTGCCTGCTGAAGTTATCACTGACTGGCGTGGGAAAGTGTCCTACTGCGGGCTAAGAAATAAGACTGCCATCCCTAGAAACCTTTGGGAGAGGACTGCAGAGTACCTGCACGAAAGCTTCAGTGGGATCTCTCAGGCTTCAAGAGACATTCCTGTGTTCATAAACAATCTGCTTCTCATGGCCCCTGTTGCCTAACCCTACAGGGGAATGAAAGCAGATACGGGCCTCTCTTTGTTGTACCACTAACTCTTCTAGTATGAATAAATGGATGAAAAGTCATTAACTGTATCCTGTTAAGTTGGGGGCACCATCAGTACATCACTGTAATGGGAGATACAATTACACAGGACTTACCCAAAGCTCCTTCCCCTGCATCAGGCTTCCCTGTGCTCGACTGCTGGGATTGACTGGACTGAGCGAATGAGTGAGGGTGGAGGAGAGCGAGCAACAGAGGGAGTGGGGATGGAGTGAGCGGGGGGCAGAGCCTCAGAGAAGGGGCAGGGCAGGGATGGGGCAAGGATGTTCGGTTTTGTGCAGTTAGAAAGTTGGTAACCCTATGATGGGATGACAGTGAGGAACCTGAGGACAGGCTGAATGTGGTCAGAGTATATGAGGTAGATTAACGGCAGCCTTGCAAACAGACTGAAGAAGGACAAGGTAGGTATTGTAGAGGAGGGGAAGAAGGCTATAGTTGCACTAAAATGAGTGGAGCTAGAGACAGAAGATCAGGTTTCAGGACGGACCTATATTGACGTGGGAGGATAAGGAAAGCAAGTGGACGATTGACTCCTGGGCTGGGAGTGACTGGAAGACAAGCAGCAGAGCCTCTGTAGATACTGTCCTATCACGTTTAATAAGGCTCTGTTGCCCCATTCTTATTGCTAGTGAGATGGTAGTCAGCCAATAAAATCAACCAACGAGGCTATTTCTCTATAGAAAACAAGGGTCTTTTTTTTTTTCATGGAAAAAATGGCAAATTTCACAGAGCAACACTAAATTTAATATATATGTATGTTAAAGGCCAACATCAATCAGTCGATACTTTGTGAGGGGCTAGAAAGTCCAGGAGAGTCCTAAACACAGGAACCAAGAATACCCACTCACTTTTAGGTTTATGGAGATTTATTGGAAAAATTCCAAGGATCACAGGGACATCTTCAGAAACAGAGCAGTTCAATAACTAGGTTGGACATTAGGAAAAAGTTCCTAACTGTCAGGGTGGTTAAACACTGGAATAAATTGCCTAGGGAGGTTGTGGAATCTCCATCTCTGGAGATATTTAAGAGTAGGTTAGATAAATGTCTATCAGGGATGGTCTAGACAGTATTTGGTCCTGCCATGCGGGCCGGGGACTGGACTCGATGACCTCTCGAGGTCCCTTCCAGTCCTAGAATCTATGAACATCAGCTTCAACAAATGTTTCGGAGCTTGAGTTCATTCTGCTGCTTCTTTTCATTCAGCTCAGTTGAGCTGATTTCTTGTACTTCCTGAGTCTAGAATCTAAGTATTTTTTACAGAAAGTTAAAAACTGTCCAACATTTTGATTTTTTTCTAGTGTTCAGGAGCAGTGATCAGCTTCACATTGAAGAGTAAGGGTGGGCTTGTGCTTACGGCATTGCTTGGGGCCTCAGGCGATGTGGGTTCTAGTCCTGGCTCTGGTACAGATTGTGTGGGTGTGCTTGGTCCACGAAAGCTTATGCTCTAATAAATCTGTTAGTCTCTAAGGTGCCACAAGTACTCCTGTTCTTTTTTCTTGGGAGGTTAGTTTCTGTGTTTCAATTCTGCATCTGTAAAATGGGGATAATAATACGTCCTTTGTCTGTTTAGACCATATGTTCTTTGTGGCAGCTCCTAACGCAGTGGGGTCCTACTCAAACTTAGAGGGTGGGACCTCTAAGCACTACTGTAACGTAAATATTAAATGCAAAAAAATTAGAACAGTGGTTTTCAAACTTTTTAGGCTGAGTACCCCTTTCCAAATAATGTAATCTACTGCATGCCTCCAATTGAGATAGGGTTATAATATACCTATGAAAACAAAAAAAGGAAGTCTGTGAGGGATAACACAATGCACAAGCCCTCAGCGTGTATTGTCCCAGATACACTACTACTGCAAATAATAATCGTAACAAACAATTTTATTATAGCTATACTTTTGCCTTGGATAAAAATAGTCCCTGAAACAAATTTCTAGTTGTTGTAAAAATTAAATTGGAAATTTTCAACCTCATTTTATTGTAATTAATTAAAATGAATGAAGTCTCCATGCTGGTCTCAATCACTCAGAACTGATATAACCCGTGATAGCCTGTTCATGACTAAGCATTTGAAAATGCCAATCATGTATTTTTGTTGATGATAAAAAGATACAGAAAAGGAGGCAAAGAAAAGTTCAGTATCCACGCATTTCTACAGCTGACCTGGGGTAACACAAAAATATATTACCGGCATTTTTAAATTCTTGGTGACTAACATATAGTACTTACTGATGTTAGTTAAAAATAGTAATAATAAAATACTTACCAATCATTGTGATGGATATTCCTGCTTTTTAATCACACAAATCACTGATGGCAGGGAAAATTGGAGAGAGCTTCAATCGCAAGTCATTTTTGGCATTTAATCTCTGACACTACTTGGTCTTGATCACCGTGAGGGCAGAGAATCCAGTCTCACAAAGATACATTGTGGAGAACAGCATCAGAAACTTAACAGCTTATTTTGACAGGTCTGGGTAATCGTCCATTCTTGGTGCCCAAACGTCTGCCAAAGGTTTGCATGCAAATTCTGATTTAAGCCCACCGTCAGAACAGAGATCTAAAAATTTCTCCTGCTCATGCACTGACAGATGAGGGATTGAGAGAGATTCAGGCACCTCAAATGGATTGCATATCCAGGTGTTTGCATTGTCCATTTTGGGGAAATATTTTCCAAGCTGTTGGCTAAGTTGTCGCTAGTGCTCCATAATGTCAGCTTTTACACTCTCATGGAACGGCATATTGTCATTTGTTTCAAGAAATTCTTGCAATGTGGGAAAGCAACAATCACATTTCTCTTTAAGCAGCTATCCCAAAACAGTCGTTTCTTAACTGTGGATTCGATTTTGTCTTGTGTTTTGACGTTTAAGCCCTGCCGACCTAAACTGAGCTCATTGAGGCAAGAAAAAATGTCTGCCAAGTAGGCTAATTGCTGAAGCCAGGCAGCATCTTCCAAGCAAGAAGACAGTGCAGAGGGGTGGTGATCGGTGAAAAAAACGTGAAGCTCACTGCGCAGCTAAGAATATGGCAGCACTTTGCCACATGACAGCAGCGAACCTCAGTGTGCATTAGTAGCATCAAATGGTCACTTCCCATTTCGTCACACAGGGTAGCAAAAATTCTTGAATTTAGAGGTTGAGCCTTAACGAAGTTAACCATTTTGACTGCATCAGATAACAATGACCGTTAAGACTTCAGGAATTTTTTTGGGAAGCAAAGGGCTTCTCTGTGGATGCTGCAGTGCATCCGTGTGACTTCTGTTGCTAGAGCCTTGATGCAAACCATGACTCCACTGCTTTCCAGTCATTGATTTTGCCCCATCAATACAAATCCCTACACAGCGGGACCAATCCATTCTATTCTTACTCATGAAGTTATCAAGTGAGTACAAAAATCTCTTCTCCTGTTTTTCAGGGAGGCAGAGGACAAAAGAGAAAACCTTCACGTATGGTACTTTCGTACATATAACGAACATAAACGAAAAAATTTGCTAGGCTAGCTAAATCCAGGGACTTGTCTAGGTGGAGAGAATAATAGTCACTGTTTCTAACATAATTCACAAATTAAGAGAGAATATTTTTGGCCATATTGCCAGTGCAGTGCAACGCAGTGTTATCAGAGAGGGGTATGGTATCAAGTTTTTTTTCCTGCTTGTTCACTGAGCGTCACTTCACCAAGTCTTTCCCAGCAAGCATAATTAAATCTTTTGCAACAGCGTTCCCCGATTTAGCCACTTGGTAACTCACAAGGTCTGAAGCTCGACGTGCAAATTTATGTTTCCCATGCAAGAATTTGATTGCAGAATTACTTTACTGCTTTTTAGCTCTTCCAGTTTGTAATTGAAAAACTTGTCTTTACACTGATTGTGTTTAGTCTCTAGATGCTGGCGAAGAAGGAATGGTTTAAGACTGACAAAACTTCGCAGCATAGGACACACTGTGGCTGAGGATATCCAACGTCCTCAGTCCATGTAAATCCAAGTTCAATGTAACTTTCATCATACTTGCATTTTTTTTTTATGCCTTTTCTTTGTCCTGCCCTGTCACATACTTCCCAGGTTGAACTTGTAAATCATGCATGGCCTCCTCTGCATTCGCATCGCTACAGCCAGCAGTAGTGTTAATCAGCTGAAACGGTGGTTGCATTGGGCTCCTGCTGATCCCTCGGCGTTCCACCCTTTGCTAATGTACCAGTCTTGAGCCAATGATCCATATTTTTTCACTGAATTGAAGACTAAAAACTCTTATCTCTGACCTCAGATGTCAATAACGGCTTGAAAGAATGAGGCCAGTTAGACCTCATTAGAGTTAACCTCATTAGTGAGGTCAAACTGGCCTGATTCTTATCGCGTTTATACGTGTTTATAGTGTTAATCTCACACAATGGAAAGGAAACATACACCAATGCGGCTGTAACTTTAATTGGAAGGAGATTAAACGTTGATTAGATTGCCATATCTTACTAAATAAAATGCGTTGTCCGCCATTACAGGGTTTTCTCGCATACCCCCTGATGAGAGCTCGCATACCTCAAGACAGCTTACATCGGCCTAACTCTGTAAGTGTCTACACTGAACTGTAGCTCCCACCAATGTAACTCACCCACAATACCGATTTAATAACTCCACCCCATCGAGAGGCATAGAGCTTAGGTCAATGTAGTTAGCTTGATGCCGTGTCAGTGTAGACACCGCATTACTTACATTGACTGGTGCTGCCTTTCAGAAGCTGTCCCACAATATCCCACACTGAGAGTTAAATCGGTGCAAGTGCTCCTGGTGAGAATGCACACCACCGACACCAGGAGCATAGTTCAAAAGCGATTTTATTACTGCATGGCTGTACATCGATGTAACTTAGTTCGATTTAATTTTGTAGTGTAGGCCTGCCGTTAGAGTAGGGTGATCAGATGTCCCGATTTTATAGAGAAAGTCCAGATATTTGGGGCTTTGTGTTATAGGTGCCTATTATCCCCCCCCTCCCCGTCCCGATTTTTCATACTTGCTGTCTGGTCACCCTAGCTTAGAGAGACAAGGAGGGTGAGGTAGTATAGTTTAGTGGACCAACTTCTGCTGGTGAGCGAGACAAGCTTTCAAGCTTACAGGGAGCTCTTCTTCAGGTCTGGGAAACTAACTCAGAGTATCACAACTAAATACAATGTGGAACAGATTGTTTAGCATAAGTAGTTAAAACATTCAAGGTGAAGTGGCCTGTTAACACCTCTTCAGTCATAGGGAGAAAAGGAAAAACATTGTGGAGTGGGGGGACTAAGTGGGCCATAGATTGTTGTAATCAATGATCAGCAGAAGCAAGTTCCCTACAGACCAGGACACACCAGCTCAAAGCAGCACCAGACCCTGCCAGAACAACAGATGCAAAACCCGCAGACATCTCTCTACTGCTACAATGATCAACACCCCCCCTCAACACACCTTTCAAGATCCATGGGTCCTACACAGCCTATCACAATATGTGGTGTACCTCATTCATGGCCGTAAAGGCCCCAATAGCAACTGTTTGGGTCAAACCAGACAATCACTATTCTCTCAAATGAACTCACACAGGAAAACGATAAAAGACAAAGAACACTATCACTAGGGTGACCAGATGACCCGATTTTATAGGGACAGTCCTGATATTTGGGACTTTTTCTTATATAGGCTCCTATTACCCCCCACCCCCATCCCAATTTTTCACACTTTCTATCAAGTCACCCTAACTATCACCCATGAGTGAACACTTTTCATAAAGCGAATCCCTCTCTATCTGACCTCTCAGTCCTCATGCTCAAAGGAAACCTGCACAACACTTGCAAAAGACAAGCCTGGGGGCAGGGGGGAGGGCAGGAGAGCCATTTGGCCTGGACCTCAAGCTCAAAGGGGGCCTCAAATTTAGACACTCGTTAATTTTTTGGCATTTGATAAGTTTTGCAACTTGTTTTTATGCGCATCCCTATTGGACCAAAATGGGACACACTCTCTCAGTTTAGAGCTTAGACCTGCAAATTTAAGCAAATTTCTAGCTTTCGTTAGATTTTTCCTCAATAATTAGTGCATTTGCACAGAAAAAGGCTAGAAAAGCATTTGTTAAATAAAAAAATACTTAAATTATGTCTCACTCTTTTTTTGGTGCCTTATTTTGTTTTCATGTGTCGTCATTTTTTATTATGGCTAGGGGCCTCAAAAGCTGGAAGTGGTCCGGGCCTCTCTGGACCTCTGAGAGGGCCTGCCCAGGAGTTTAAATTCATAACTTTTCTAGATACTAAAAACCATGGACTGAATAGGAACACTGGATTTGTGGCTTATTATATATAATCCAATCTATCTCACCTATTAACCATGACTCCAGCTCCCCCTCCCTGCCCCCCATTCCCATGCTATGACTGGAGAGGTGTTAACGGGCCACTTTACCTTGAATGGTCCCTTGAAATATGTGTTAACTACTTATGCTAAACAATCTGTTCCCTCTTGTATTTAGCTGGGACATTCTGAGTACATTTCCCAGATGTGAAGAAGAGCTGTGCCTGCATTTGAAAGCGTGTCTCTCTCACCAACAGAAGTTGGTCCAATAAAAGATATTACCTCACCCACCTTGAAGCACATTGACAGGCAGCACAGAGGAAGCTTGCATCACCCTGTTTATGCTGAACCTGTTTTGTGGATGCATAAAAGGATGTAATTTTCCAAGGTTACGGTTTGGCATCATTCATGAGCTCTTCGTTCTCGACAGAAAGCTGTTATTTAGAGATGTCATAAATATTTAATTAAAGCAAGATCCACAGGAGAATATGATCCATAAGGCTGGATTTGTCAAATTTATGTAGATCACAATAATTTCTATGATGTCCTCTCTACAGGATAGGGGCTTTGATACAGGATCAAGCAAAAGGAGTGCTAGACTGGGGGGAGGAAGCTCTTATTCATAACCACATGGCTTGTTCTGTTATGGTAACCCGTCTTTTAAAGTCCAGTATTGCTCCTATTGAAACCAGTGAGAAATCGCTTCCCTACCCCTCCCCGCTTCATTGACGCCAGCAGGAGCAGGATCCAGGTGGCTGTTTAGGGGAAAATTATGATCTAACAATCAAAGCAGAGCATGTTATGAGATCTGAGTTCTATGACAGAGGCTGCTTGTATGACCCTGTACATGTCTTCTAGCATCTCTGTGTAGCCTCCGTTTCCCAATTTATAAAAGCACACCAATTTCATCAATAATTGGAAAGTAATTTGAGGTCCGTGTACAAAATGCACTACTGTATATAGGTCCTAAGTATTATTAAGGAACTTACAACAATAGTCCAGTGCATGATCACTGAGGATCTGCTGCCGTAAAACTCATTAAGAAGACATGGAGATTCCAAGGCTCATTAGACGCTACACTAAGGGCTGTCCCCTAAACTAGCTAATTGAGCATCTGTTTGTGCACACAAACCCCACACTGATACATGAAACGGATGGGCATGCTGATTGGGTAATTATGTAGCTGATACCTGATTTGCAAGAGTAAACAGATGCATGTACAAGTTTGGGTGACAGCTTGAAGATGTTCTCCTAAACAAATGTGATCATTCCTCTACAAAGAGTTGAACCACAGCTAATAATATATAACAACACTAATATTTCATTATTTATATTTCAGTAGTGTCCAGATGGTGCCCAGTGCAGTACAAAATATACAAGACATACTTAAAGCACTGAAGAGCACAATCTTAAAAGCAAGAAGCTACTGAAAAGTGTGGAATGGAATATAGCATAAAGGCAAAATGGTCAGGGTGACAATTGGCATATATCCTGTTAGTTCAAACGATTTTTGTCTTGTTACCAGATTTGCCTGTTACTCATTTATTAGGGTTGCTCTCGTAGGAGGGACGGGGGTGTTTTCTGTAATTCTATCAATGTACTGCTTGTGTCACTTGTGTTCTCATACGGAGCTCTACTTCTCCCTGCTGCAAGTTCCCTCCCAATGGAGCTATCTTGCAGGACCTCGGTTCCCCAGAATCAGATGAACACATACACACACACACATTAACAGAGAGCGTCTGAGAGGACCAGGTCAATCAGCACTCCCAAGCTGAGCCCTTATATTCCCCTGGACTCAGCAGGCTGGGTCGAGCAGCACTTCCAAGCTGCCACCCTCCTGTGCCCCAGGTTCAGCACCGTCCCTATCCCCACTTTCACGTTACAATTGAGCTGGTAGTAACCCACTTGATGAGCAAACCCCACTGGATTTTTGGGCGCTGCAGGGGTCTTTAGCTTAGGTACGAGGAGCGTTGCTTCACTCCATGAAGCTTGAATTGATCGGGGTTCCCCGGTGGTGGTGGTAGCTGAGGGTCCAGAGTGCTGGAGACAGGCAGAGCCCCCAGCACGATCCGTCAGGAGAAGATGAAGGCCCAATGGAACTGATGCAGATTTTGGATCCAGGCATCAGAACACTTACTTGAGCATGGGTAGGAGGTTTTGTAGGGAAACAGTGGTTCAAGGGAGAACACTAGACTTGTTTGTGGGTAAACTGATGGCTCAGGGGAGAATACCAAAGTTGTTTTGTTCAGGCTAGACAATAGGAACTGCTCATTCCTGGCTCTGGGCGGTGTTCCTTCGAGAGAGCTCACAATGCAATTAGGCAGCTTCAGTATTTTGGATACCAATAAAGGATTTATTACTAGAATTGGTCTGATAAGCACTGAGCTGGGTGTGTGCAGGCGTGGGTTCATTAACATCTGGAGCAGAGATTCCCCATGATGCAGTGCTTTCCTGCTTTTCTGGTCCCAGAGTTCAGTGCAGTTCTTGCCTTGGAATCTCTCTTCTCCATTCTGTATGCTAATGGAGATGCCTCCCTGTCCCATCTTCGATGCAAATGAGGCTAGGGAAGTTTCCTTAATCCTATCACCCTTGTCCAGAGGGGTTTAGGTGTCTCTCCCACTGCCTTTTCATTGCTTTTTGTAAGTCTTTCTTCTGATCAGCTTTGGTTCAAGCAGAAGCTGGGGGGAGGGTGGGGGGGTTTCGGGAAGGTCTTTCATGAGTCACACAGGCTGGGTATTGCGCCCTGGTCCCCCAAGAACATAGAGCTGACAGGTAACTGTCTTTTTACCATTATCCCTGATCAGAGCCACAGAACCCTTATGAAAAAAACTTATAGAATTTAATAGACAAGGCTAACCTTTCTGTAGGTCTTTTGCTAATAGAGTGACTTCCCTTCTCTAGAATTCAGTGGGATGGTTCAAAAACCCACAGAAAAAAATTCACACTCTATTCAATTCTGTAGGCTTTTATACTAATTTCTATAGGACTCTGCTAGGTTCTTTCCTATTAATTCTACAGCACTTTTCCATAAGGGAATAAAACAGAGTGGCTCCAAAAGGAAGATTAGTTGGCGTTTGAAATAGTGGCAACAGTTTTTATTTTGTCAGTGGGACTGAGCTGGTCATGTGCTGCCAATGTTATAAACAAGAGCTTCCACAACATTTCCTAGTCTTAGCCCATGTATCCTGATGGATTTAAATGCAGATAGGAGGAGCAAAGGTCTGGAAAAATCCATTTTATTTCGGATGCAAACCAAAACCATTTTCTTGTAACCAATCTGCTCTTAACTGTATATGTTTATACTTGGACCCTAAAAGAGATACGGTGGGCCAGATCTTCAGCTGATGTAAATCAGTGTCACACCACTGAAGGCCATGGAGTAACACCAATCTGCCCGGCGGCGGCGGGGCAATCCTCCTTCCCCTCCCTTCAAATCAAAGCAAAACCTGGGATCCAAACACCATGGGGCCTTGTGAAGGTTCGAAGCTGGAACTTGGCCGGCTGAGCTTCTCTCTAATACAGAGTTCAGACCCACCGCAAGGTGAGGATGCGGCGCCTGAGCCATCTCCCATTAAATTGGACGGAAAAAGTCCCTTTGATGTTAATGGGACTTGACTCAGGCTCAAGCAGAGCATGTTTGCAAAAACCATTTTCAGCATATTAGACAGGGAAAACGTCTATCATCTTTCGTACTTCGTCACTGTCTCCACATATAAGGAGAAATTATAGCTGGTGCTGCACCTATCCGCATGCCAATATATCAGCCAGAAGCAGATATGTAGTGTTGTAGCTGACAGGTATTCTTGGTTTTGGGTCCTGGAAATCTCCTCTGTAGGCTTTCCACAACAGGACCTATACTGGGCATGGCCAAGGGATGAGAGGGTGAGGTCTGCATAGTCACAGACACCAGCCAGTATGCACAGCTCCCCGCATGCAAATTATTGCTAGATTGTGAAGAGGGATGAGCAGAGCTGTGCGTGAGGCTACTTGCAGCCTGAATGCAAGATCACATCCATGCTGCCCCCCCAGGGAAGGATACATGTTGCATGTACATAAATAGTATAGAGACAAGGTGGGTGAGGTAATATCTTTTATTGGACCAACTTCTGTTGGTAACAGAGAAGCTTTCAAGCTATACAGAGCTTGACTGTGAAATCCTTAACAAACAGAACATCCACCACAGTCCCTCCAGTGCTGAGAGCACAGCTATACAGTCTCTGAAATCTGAACACCAGATAGTGGTCAAACCAGCAAACAAAGGGGGCACCATCGTAGCCCTCAACTATGATGACTACGTTAATGAGGCCAACCGACTACTCCGACACCACATACTATAAAAAACTCGCAAAAGATTCCACACTACAGTTTACCAAGGAATTTAAGGATATCACATCCTTCACCAAACAACTCTAAGAGAAACTCTACAAACTCATCCCCTATGAACCCACCCCAGGGACCTTCTACATGCTTCCCAAAATAAACAAACAAACAAGGGAACCCAGATAGATGCATCATATCTGACCATGACACTCTTACTGGAGGAATGTTGAGACTCACAGAAGACATCCTCAAACCACACACCACTCAAAGGACAAGCTTATTCCAGACACATCTGACTTCCTCCCCAAACTCCACAACATTAACAACTTCTCTTAGAACACCATCTTTGCCTCTATGGATGTCACCTCCCTATACACCAACATCCCTCACAATGACGGCATAGCTGCCTGCCTCAAATATTTACAAGACAATGGACAACTCTCAGATATCCACCCAAACACATTGCCAAACTCATCCATTTCATCCTTACCCACAATTTTACATTCAACAACAACACACTCTCTCCAAGCTTTGGGAACAGCCCTGGGTACTAGGATGGCTCCCCAATATAGCAGTCTCTTCCTGGGCCACCTTCAAGAAGAATTTCTGGACAAATGCACCACAAAACCAGTGATATACCTGAGCTATATCAATATTTTCATCCTCTGGACAGACAACTTAAACTCCCTCATAGATTTCCTCCACAACTTGAACAACCACTACTCATCCATTGAACTCTTCTGGAACACTCCCACACCAGCATCAACTTCCTGGATACCACAATCAGCTTCAACAATGGAACCCTACAGACAACCACATACAAGAAACCCACGGATCTCCACACCTACCTTCACAGATTCTGTAACCAGCCCAAACGTACCAAGAAATCTGTTCTCTACAGCCAGGCACTCAGATATCAGAGAATCTGATCTGAGGAGAAAATCTGGTATATACACCTTAACACACTCAAAACCACCTTCATCAAACAAGGACACTCCACTAGAGAAATAGATCGCATCATGGAAAAGGCCACCCAAATGCCCAAGAGAACCTGCTTCAATATAAAAATAAAACCTCCTTTGACCACACACCCCTATTTTTCACCTGCCACCCACACTAGAATCCATATGGGGTATCATCAAACAACTACAACCCATACTCGATGGGGATCCCATCCTGAAAGAAATTTTTCCTGAACCCCCTCTTCTAGTCTTCAAAACAACCCACTAGCGTCTCCATGCTCATCATCAGAAGCAAGCTCCCCCAAAACCTAGCCTCTGTTTGTCAGAAGCTGGGAATGGGCGACAGGGGATGGATCACTTGATGATTACCTGTTCTGTTAATTCCCTCTGAAGCACCTGGCATTGGCCACTGTTGGAAGACAGGATACTGAGTGATATGGACCATTGGACTGACCCAATATGGCCGTTCTTATGTTCTATTATTATGACACACCAACTCAAGGCGGAACCAGACCCTGTCAGAACAACAGAGGCAAAACCTGCAAACATATCTCCCTTGCTACAATGATCAACACCCCCCACAATACACCTTTACAGCTCCATGGGTCCTACACAGTCTATCACAACATGTGGTGTACCTCATCCAGTGCACTAAATGCCCCAATAGCAACTATTTGGGTGTAACTAGACAATCACTACGCTCTCCAATGAACTCACACAGGGTGAACACTTTTCACAAAACGATCACTCTGTATCTGACCTATCAGTCCTCATCCTCAATGGAAACCTGCACAATACATTCGAAAGATGAGCCTGGGAGCTTAAATTCATAAGTTTGCTAGACACTAAATAGCATAGACTGAATAGAGACACTGGATTTATGGCTTATTACAACAATCTGTAACCCTCTAACAACTCCACACCCCACTCCCAGGCATAGGTGCCGACTTCTCCTCGACCCCCCCCCCCACCACCACCGCCCCTGTCCCCGCCCCTGCACCACCCTCTCCCTGCCCCAATTCCACCTCCTTCCCCCAAGTCCCCGCCCCTGCCCTGCCTCTTTACCGCCTCCTCCCCTCCCTCCCGGACAGTCCTAAGCGCTGCCAAACAGCTGTTAGGCGGCGGGTGGGAAGTGCTGGGAGGGGGAGGAGCGGGGATGCCGCACTTGGGGGAGGAGGAGGGGTTGGGGGCAGGGGGAGCTTGGCTGATGGTGGTTGCAGAGCACCCGCTAATTTTTCCCTGTGAGTGCTCCAGCCCTGCAGCACCCACGGAGTCGGCGCGTATGCCCCCAGGTGCTTTCCCTCTACTTCCTTTCCTACCTATGACTGGAGGGGTATTAACAGCTCACTTCACCTTGAACGGTCCCTTGAAATATGTGTTAACTACTTATGCTAACTATCTATTCAGCCTTATATTTCACAGTGACACTGTTAGTTTTCCAGACCAGAAAAAGAGCTCTGTGTAAGCTCGAAAGCTCATCTCTCTCACCAACAGAAGTTGGTCCAATAAAAGATATTACCTCACCCACCTTGTCTCTCTTTGTAATTAAACAGATTCGGATTTGAAGACTGTGACTTAGGTTTATCCTAGAAACCAACCAACACATTCCTGATAGTCAGGATTGCAGAAGGTTGCAACAATCCAGTTCTCAAGGCATCCTTTATATAACTAAACTATTGCATCTGAAACCATCCACTTCACAATAGCAGCACTATAAAATGCCCCTTCTAGGGGTGTGATAGCTGCTGGAAACTGGACCTTAGTTCTGCATGAGTCTCACTATTTGGGGAGAATAATAAAGGCTCATTGGACTGTGACATTTAGACAGCAATGTGACAACCAACAAAATGTTAAGGAAAACTAGACCTAAGAAAGCAAGTACTATGGGTGTCCCCACTTTAAAAGCAAACAGCCTTACACAGTTGCTGTTCTCTTACGCCATGTCTGCACTACAAAATTAAGTCAACCTAACTTATGTTGACATACAGCTGCCACAGTAATTAAATCACTTGTGCGTGTCTACACTTTGCTCCTTGTGTCTGTGGTGCACGTCCTCACCAGGAGTGCTTGTATCAAGTGTGGGGCATTGTGGGGCGGCTCCTGAAAGCCTGTAACAGTCGACATAAGCAATACAGTGTTTACACTGACATTGTGTCAACCTAATTACATTGGCCTTGAATCTTCGCCACTAGTGGAGGTGAAGATATTACGTTGGCTTAGCAGGGCAGCTATGTCAGCTGGAGTGAAATTTAAGTGTAGACACTTCCATAGTTAGGTTGACGTAAGCTGCCTTGAATCAACCTAACTCTGGAATGTAGACCAGACCTTAGAAATGCTCTGTTAGAGAAATCTGAGGTATCTGTTTTCCTTCCCTCCTTGCTTTTATTTGGAATTGTCACTGTAAAATCTATTTCTAATCCCAAGCCCTAGCGAGTAAAAAAAAAAAAAATTAAACATCTCATGTTGTGTTTTAATCACAGTAACTGCTGAGTGCAGGATATATGTGTGCAGTAGTAGAGAGGTCAAGTGAGGAAAAGGAAAGAAGAAGTCGCTGGTCCAAAGAAGGAGAAGAGAAAGGGGGAAAAAAGGAATCTTTTTGCTGTACACCAAGCTTTCATTCAAACCCATCCCCAGAACTGCTAGGGGAGGGATATCTCTAAGAGCAGAAATGGACCCAAATCAAAGACCTGAATCTGAACAGACTAGCCCTCGGGGGAAATCCAGACCCACATTGGAACTGTGTAACTGACCCTATTTCTCTGTAATGGTCTGAACCCGCTCTGTTCCGGCACCCCGGCTCAGTCTTCTCTTAAGTGCTCCCCTCCTGAGGAGCCTCCTATCTCTGTTTGGAGTTCCTGCTAACTGAGTTGGGTAATCTTCATTGGGCCCAGGTGCTTGTTTACTAATCAGCCACCTGGGGCAGTCAGTGACCCTATGTGGGGCCTTCCTAAGGCAGTCATGGGCACCCTGGGCCCTAGCTCCCCATAAAGAACAGCTGTCCCGGGACAGAGCTTCAGATACTCAGCACCTCTGAAAATCAGGCTCTAAACCCCTCAGGTCTACACTACAAACTTACATCGATATAACTACATTGCTCAGAGGTACCAAAAATCCACACCCCTGAGCAACACAGTTAAACCAACCTAATCCCTGGTGTAGACAGCGCTATGTCACTGGGAGGGCTTCTCCCGCAACATAGCTATCACCTCTCATGGAGGTGGATAACTAAGCCGATGGGAGACGCTCTCCTGTCAGCATAGTAGCGTCTTCACTAAAGCGCTACAGCGACACAGCTGCGCCAGTGCAGCATTACCCATCTGCAAAAGGGGATAAAAATACCTACCTACCAGGTACGGTGAGGATTAATAGAAGGATGTAAAGTGCTTTGTAGTTTAAAAGTACTAAGTGATATTAATCAACCATATTTCTGTAGGAGGGTCCTTTTGTGCCCTCAGCCATAGTCTTTAAAAGCTTCTTTGGGTTAGGAGGTAACAGAAATGAATTCTCACTGAATCCTGCCTTGTATGTTTGCTCTGTGACTAACACTGGTGAACCCTTTGAAGACTGTGGAGATAAGTATTCTCCTCAACGTTGTCCTATTTAGCGTTCCTTTGGGTGGCTGCCTGGAAAAGGGCAGGATTTTTCTAACTTTTAAGGGCTGATTTTAGGAATTAATGTTAGAGATTACCTTCTTTTCCCAAAGGGCTAAGGCGGCCCCTTAGATCAGGTCTCAGCTCAGACTAGGGCAGCAGTTTTTCGTTTCTAACCCTTTTAAAATGACCAAATCTTGGCTGTCAGCTTAGTGTATGAATAATTCAATTTCTATGCAAGGCTTTTGGATACAGAAAAAAAAGGGATGCGTTGCTCTGTTACAAGGTGCACGTCACAGAGTATTGCATTTGGCATTGAAGTAAATAAGCTGCCTTATCCCCGATTGTGGCTTTATGCAAGAGTAGATCTTGCTAAAGCTTTGTTGTAAAGCTGTTACATTTAACAGAGGCAGTGGACAGTAAAGCAACACAGAGGCTTATGCTCCTAATACATGGCTGTAGACACAGATAAGGGGAAATCTAGCTCTCCTTTTTCTAGCACATAGACAATATCTAGGCAGTACAGCTGAAAGGAAGATGAGTTTGCAAATAGTCTCTCCAGCTCCTTTTTTAGTCCTTTGCTAACTTAAGTCCAGACCAAAAACATCTAGGCCAGGGGTGGCCAACCTGAGCCGGAGAAGGAGCCAGAATTTACCTATGTACATTGCCAAAGAGTCACAGTAATACGTCAGCAGCCCCCCATCAGCTCCCACTCCCCCCACTCCCAGTGCCTCCCGCCCACCGGCCGCCCCACTGATCAGCGCCTCCCCCTCTCTCCTCCCCTCCCCTTCCCTCCCGCCCCCGCTCCTCCTGATCAGCTGTTTAGTGGTGTGCAGCAGGCTCTGGGGGGAAGTGGGAGGAGCGAGGACACAGCAGGCTTGGGAGAGGGAAGGGGTGGAGTGGGGGTAGGGCCTGTGGCAGAGCCAGGGGTTGAGCACAGCACATTGGAAAGTTGGTGCCCGTAGCTCCAGCCCCGGAGTCGGTGTCTATACAAGGAGTCGCGTATTAACTTCTGAAGAGCCACATGTGGCTCTGGAGCCACAGGTTGGCCACCCCTGATCTAGGCTGATGAAGAAGACACTGTGATGCTGTTTTTTTTTTTTTTTAAAGGCAGAATCTTTCTATTACAGACTGAGGGCCTGATCCTGCTCTCATTGATGGGGCTTTTGCCACTGTTTGCAATTGGGGCATATCATTTTCTATTAATGAAATGATGGACTTTCTATGAGTTTGTACTGTACAGAAGGAAAGAGCTGGGCAGTACAAGACACACATTTCTGGGAACAAGTCCGGGCCTGGGAATTTGCTGGTGTCATCCTATGATGTAATTCATGAGTGGTTAGTTATAACACTCTGACAATTTAGCTGGGAGTGATTTTGCATGTTAGAGGCTGCGTGGGAGTAGGACTAGGAGTGGTTGCTCTCCCAGTGAAGCAGTATAAAAGGCACCTCAAGTGGGAGATTTGAAGGGACAGAGCTGTCCATCTGTCCAGATTGTACCCTGGAGAATGTCACAAGTGGGAGTAACAGAGGCTAGCAGGCTGCCATAAGAGCACTTTGAGGTCATTTACAACAAATACATTTAAAGCAGCCTATGGGCTGCTCCAGTTTATGCCAAAGGACTGAACCATCACACAGTCAGTCCTGGACTGGGGAGCATGAAGGTGGCTTAAAGTCACCTTTGAGCAGCACCCTCATTCCCTTGAGTTGTTCTGTACTTTACACATAGCTGAGGGTCTGGGCCAATGTCTTTTAAACAGCTATGGTCAATTAGAGTATTTCTTGGATTGTACTTCATGATTTCCAGTAATACCCTCCCACTAGCAAGCAAAAGCAGCATTACTATAATGAGATCATAAGCATTTGATCTGGCTAAATCACTTTCATGTAAATTTCATCCTTTCTTTCCAAACTCTTCACTGCAGCACTAAAAGTCTGTGCAACAGAGAATTGCCCTTAAGCAAAGATAGGAAAATAATACAGGTTTTTGCATTTCCTATTACTTCACCAACCAATGGTAACACTTTAAGGTCCTGATCCTGAAATTCATGCATGTCCCAAAACTGTAATTGAGTTTTGGGGTGTATAAAGAATGTAAGTTTAACCCCTAAACTAAGATTCACACATATATATTTAATTTAGTTTTAATATATATACATAAATTTAACATAACTTAAAACAGCACAATCTTTGCAGCATGATCTTTATATGTTTGTATTATAACAGTTATGCAGTGTCTGATTACTGATGTGCCATTGAAATAGGCATTTACTGCATCAACTATATCCTAGAAAATAGGTTTGTTTCTTTAAACTATACTTTATTAATTTCCCTTTTATGCCATGAGTCTATCATAAATCTGTAGGCTCATTTACAAAACAAATTTTAAATCACATAATCAAATATAATCTATACCAACATAATGCAGTGCTGCTAAAAAACACTCTCTTTCCACCATATATGCCCTGCATATATGCCCTCCCCACATAACCCATCCCATCTAGGAGTGTAAATTGCCAGTAGACAAGGAAAGCCATAACCCCTGCCCTAAGTATCTTAGGGTACGTCTTCACTACCCGCCGTATCGGCGGGTAGCAATCGATTTATCCGAGATTGATATATCGTGTCTCGTTAAGACGCGATATATCGATCCCCGAACGCGTTCACCGTCGACTCTGGAACTCCACCAGAGCGAGCGGCGGTAGCGCAGTCGATGGGGGAGACGCGGCCGTCGATCCTGCGCCGTGTGGAGCCCAGGTAATTCGATCCAAGATACTTCGACTTCAGCTACGCTATTTGCGTAGCTGAAGTTGCGTATCTTGGATCGATCCGCCCCTCCCCCCCCCGCCCTCCCCCAGTGTAGACCAGCCCTTGGACACTTCCTTGGACATAAAATTACAGACACACAATGCACTAGGCCTGATTTTCAGAGGGGCTGAGCTCAGCCCCTCTGAAGATCTTGTCCCAAGTCTCCTACAATTAGATGATTCAGTCTCAAAGAGGTGGAGATTTTCCCCTACAAATCTCTTGGTGAATGATTGTTGAAAGGCTTCTCCACAAAGAAGGGACTGCATGAAGCAAAGTTGTTTGTGGGATGCACAAGGAGATGGGAGTTGCAAGCACAGTGCACACTCCTCACAGCGCCTGATAACTCAATGTACTGAGAGCTACACTTAACGGACAGTGAGAGTGGGGGCGGCAGTAGGAGAAAGATGTCCGTTTAAATAGCTACATTGTTAACGATGTCACTGCTGATCATTTTAGCAGAAACAGCCAGCTAATGTTTTTATCCCACAGCCCCCAAACTGCCTCCCAAGCCTCCCCAGATGCCAAAAGCCCACCCAGCAGGTACCGTATTAGCATTTCAGCATTTCCGGTTCCTTTCTGTACATCAGATATGTGTGGGTGTGGACACTTGAGCTGACGTCAGAGAAAGCTTGGTGCAGATTTGGTTCCAAAAATGGGCGTGTGTTGTGTCTGGCCTCATTCAGCAATCTCTCATTTTGTGCGGACCAGTCACCTTTTCACTTTGTGAACTAAATTGTAAAAGACAGAGACTCTCTCAACCTCCCAATCCCACACGGCTTGGTTCTCAAAATACACCTGTACCCCGATAAAATGCTGTCCTCGGGAGCCAAAAAATCTTACCATGTTATAGATGAAACCGCGTTATATCAAACTTGCTTTGATCCACCGGAATGCGCAGCCTCCCCCCCCCCCCCCCGGAGCACTGTTTTACCACATTATATCCGAATTCGTTTTATATCGGGCCGCGTTATATTGGGGTAGAGGTGTATGTCCTGCTCTGGGTCCTTAGGAACAGCTCTGTACCCCAATGGTGGCCCATGGACCACTGCATTCAAAACTAACAGCAGAATTTGTCAAAACGATTTCTCAAGAGACAAGGTGGGCGAGGTGATATCTTTTATTGGACCAGATTCTGTTGGTGAGAGAGACAAGCTTTTGAGCTTACACAGAGCAATTCTCCAGGTTTTCACCGTCTTCTTCCCTCCCCACCTCCCAAAACCTTCCAAAGGAAATGGAGCCAGGATTATGAGTAACAGAAATTACATGGTGAAAACCTAGGCCATTGTTTTGCCTGCAGCAAGGCAAATAGACCAGCTCTCTAGTCTCCACCACAACAAGGAGAGCTGTCTATCCCTGGCACCCCACCCATGCTGCTCTGTTCTCAGGGCTCTGAACATGGGCTTGGGAGAACAGGATAGTCACAGGTTAGCTAAGGCCACTTCCTCAGCCATCTCTGACTGTTCACGACTGGCTGGCTTCCAGTCGCTTCTTCAAGAGTGCCTAAGCCAAAAAAAAGTGGTGGAGTCAGCTGAGAGAGGCACGTCCTGCTTTAAGGGGGATCAAGGCTACTTAAATTAGACCCACTCAAGGACAGCTCTCCCTCTAAGGATATGTCTACACAGCAAAGAAAAACCCTCAGCTGACCCGTGCCAGCTGACTCGGGCTTGCAGGGCTCAGGCTGTGGGGCTGTTTCATTGTTGTGTAGACTTCTACACAACAATGAAACAGGCCTGATCCCGAGCTGTGGGTTTTTCTCTGCGGTAGATATACCCTAGGTTCTAGCTAGTTATGTGGTAAGTAGTCACCCAACTCTCCTTATTTTGAAATTTAATCAAAAAGAGCAATGAGCATGTTATCACCAGCCTTTCCATTACATGGGCCATGTGGCAGGGAGGGGTCAGTGTTTTAATGGCTAGGGCTTGCGCTGGCAGAGGGGATCTGTGTTTTGTGGGGACACCCTAAGAAATCATCTTGGCTTGAACTCGAACTTTTTAAAGAAGCATCTTCTGCAGGATGGTGGGGTTCCCTGGAGTTTGCTATCGGATTTCTATAGTACCGGTATAAGATCCCTACTGCCCCTGAAGAGCTTAGGGTCTAAGCAGGTGAAATACAGGTGGGTATGGGGAGAGATGCAGCAGAAAAGCAAGGAGGCAGAGCAGTTGTTTTATTTATTTATTTTTAATTATGCGATTTCTGTTTGAATGCGAAGAGCTCAGTGGTGCCCCATCAGCACATTCCTGCTCTCAGGGTGGCCTGGCGATGCACTGCTCCAGGAGCAGCTGCTCTGGGAGGGATTGTGTTTCAGGGAGTCCTGGTCTCTGCCAGATTCCCAGCATTCAATGGGAGTGTGCAGATCTGGGTTGGTGCCATGTCCTCCCCTCTCTGTGCCCGGCCGATTCTGCAGGTTGTGTGGAAGAGTGGGTCTATAGGACTGATAAAACATAACAGGGCCAATTCACGGCTGGCTAGTGGCCACTTTGCAATGACTTTTCTGGGACAAAGTCTGTAAGCACCCCCTGCCTTCGTGAATACCACCCTGGAGCCTTTAGTCGTCGTTTTCTGCTGATTCCCCTCTTGCCTTACCTGAGTCTTTACTTTAAAATATCACAGCATCATTCGGCACATGGTGTGACTCACATTATTTGTATTTGCTTTAACCTTTCCCCTGACTCATTCCTTTACCTAGCTCATAAAAACATAAGAATGGCCATACTGAGTCTGACCAGTAGTCCATCTAGCCCAGTATCCTATTTTCTGACAGTGGCCAATGCCAGGTGCTTCAGAGTGAATGAACAGAACAGGCAATCTCGAGTGATCCATCTCCTGTCGCCCATTCCCAGCTTCTGGCAAAGAGAGGCTAGGGACACTCCAGAATTTGTTTTTGCATTCTTGCCCATCCTGGCTAATAGCCATTGATGAGTCTATCCTCCATGAACTTATCTAGTTATTTTTTGAACCCTGTTATAGTTTTGGCCTTCACAACATCCTCTGGCAAGGAGTTCCACAGATTGATTGTGCATTGTGTAAAGAAATACTTCCTTTTGTTTGCTTTAAACCTGCTGCCTATTAATTTATTCGGTGACCCCTGGTTCTTGTTTATGAGTAAATAACACTTCCTTATTTACTGTCTCCACACCAGTCATGATTTTATAGATCTCTATCATATCCCCCCTCAGTCATTTGTTTTCCAAGCTGAAAAGTACTAGTCTTATTAATCGCTTCTCATATGGAAGCTGTTCCATACCTCTAATCATTTTTGTTGCTCTTTTCTGTGTCTTTTCCAATTCCAATATATCTTTTTTGAGATAGGGCAACCAGATTTGCAAGCAGTATTCAAGATGTGGATGTACCATGGATTTATATGAGGCAATATGATATCATCTGTCTTATTATCTATCCCTTTCCTAATGATTCCCAAAATTCTGTTAGCTTTTTTGACTGCCACTGCACATTGAGTGGATGTTTTCAGAGAATTATCCACAATGGCTGACTCCAAGATCTCTTTCTTGAATGGTAACAACTAATTTAGACCACATCATTGTATATGTATAGTTGGGATTATGTTTCCAATATGCATTACTTTGCATTTATCAACATTGAATTTCATCTGCCATTTTGTTGCCCAGTCACCCAGTTCTGTGAGACCCTTTTGTAACTCTTCATAGTCTGCTTTGAACTTAATTATCTTGCTGAGTTTTATATCATGTGCAAATTTTGCTACCTCACTGTTTACCCCTTTTCCCAGCTCATTTATGAATATGTTGAATAGCACTGGTCCCAGTACAGACCACCGGGGGAAACCACTATTTACCTCTCTCCATCCTGAAAACTGGCCATTTATTCCTACCCTTTGTTTTTTATCTTTTAACCAGTTACTGTTCTATGAGTGAACCTTCCGTCTTATCCCATGAGAACTTACTTTTCTTAAGAGCCTTTGGTGAGGGACCTTGTCAAAGGCTTTCTGAAAATCTAAGTACACTATGTCCACTGGATCCCCTTGTCCACATGCTTGTTCACCCCCTGAAAAAATTGTAGTAAATTGGTGAGGCATGATTTCCCTTTATAAAAACCATGTTGACTCGTCCCCAACAAATCATGTTCATCTATGTGTCTGACAATTCTGTTCTTTACTATAATTTCAACCAATTTACCCGATACTGAAGTTAGGCTTACCGGCCTGTAATTGCCAGGATCAACTTTGGAACCTTTTTTAAAAATTGGCGTCACATTAGGTATCCTCCAGTCATCTGATACAGAAGCTGATTTAAATGATAGGTTAGGGGTAGGCAACCTATGGCACGCGTGCCAAAGGCGGCACGCAAGCTGATTTTCTGTGGCACTCACACTGCCCGGGTCCTGGCCCCCGGTCCAGGGGGCTCTGCATTTTAATTTAATTTTAAATAGGGTGACCAGACAGCAAATGTGAAAAATCAGGAGAGGGAGTGGGGGGTAATAGGAGCCTATATAAGAAAAAGACCCCAAAATCGGGACTGTCCCTATAAAATCGGGACATCTGGTCGCCCTAATTTTAAATGAAGCTACTTAAACATTTTAAAAACCTTATTTATTTTACATACAACAATAGTTTAGTTATATATTATAGACTTATAGAAAGAGACCTTCTAAAAACGTTAAAATGTATGACTGGCACGCGAAGCCTTAAATTAGAGTGAATAAATGAAGACTCGGCACATCACTTCTGAAAGGTTGCTGACCCCTATGATATGTTATATACCACAGTTAGTAGCTAGCTCCATGTTCCACACCTGTTAGATTTATACTGTAAACCCTTTGGGGCAGAGGCTGCCTTTTTAAAAAATCTGTGCAAAGCCCTGTGCAAATTGATGGCACTCTGAAAACATCGCTTCATACTAATAATAATGATCACAAGTCCATTGGCACCCTTGTTGGCAGCCTCAGCAAGGAATCCTGGCACCGAAACAGTGCAGCTGCTACTAAGTACTATAAGAAGCATATGCTGCCCAACAAATATGTTGAGAAGACCAAAATATTTCAGCAATTCAAAAGTGTATCCAGGCCCTTATTGAAGCAGAAGTTCTTAGTCTTGGCTGCTTTGTGTTAATAATATAGAAACATCAGCTATTCATGAAAAAAGACTTGCTGCATTTGTCTTGTTTGTTCTACAGTGCTCTAAAGGATGTGCCCTGCCATCCAAATATCTAGAGGCTCTGATGACATGGTAGCCAAAACTGCAAAGCTCGACAGGTTTGCGGTGCCAGCAGGACCTGCTGTGTGTTTATAACATTAAGGGCCAGATCCTGCAAACCCATGTGAGTAAAATTACTCACTCTAACAGACTCATTGATGTCACAGGGAACTGCTTATGAGTCTGGTCCAATGCCCATTGAAGTCAGTGGGTTTCTCCATTGACTTCAGTGAATACTAGATTGGGTATGTGAGTAACCCTGTGCACATGTATGTTTGTAGGACCAGGACCTTAGTCACGGAGCCAGCAATGTCTAGTGGTTTAGCGTTTAGCATATGGAATGAGGCTGTCCTGAATTCTAATCCCAGCTCTGATGCTGATTCCCAGACTATGGAGTTGCAATAGCGTGGTCTGTTCCTCTAAAGGCTGGTGGCCAGCCAGTCCTGTTTGATTATCAGACCCAGCTGGGAAGGGGTCAGGAGATGTCTATAAAGGGCTGAGAGAGGTGGAAGAAGAAAAGCTGTAGGAGGGAGGTGGGTCCTGTGGCTTGTCCTGGAGCAGCATGGAACAAAAGGTCTCTGGGTTCCTGCAGCCCAGTGCTAGTTAGGGGAATAGCTTTATTTTGTGTTGCTTGTGAGGTTTTTGTTTGAAGGGCCTGACCGAGAATTGGGTGTGGGACAGGCCAGCGTCCTTCAGGGGTGTGTATTATCAAGAATTTAGGAACTGCGCATCGGATCAGATTTCTGGTCCCTTTAGTCCAGTATCCTGAGCCAAACAGTGGCTGCTATCATCTGCTTCAGAGGAAGGTGCATGAAATGTCATAATGGGCAGTTTCTTCTTCTCCCTGGTCAGTTAATGGTTGACTTGACTCACAAACGTTTATTTAAAAATCCTATCTAATGTAACTGGATATATAAACGTAATGTTTTGAACGTTCTTATGCTCTTGACCTCAATGATGTCTTACTTCACTGAGTTCCACAGGTTAATTGTTTGTTGTGCAGAAAAGTATTTCCTTGTGTGGGTTTAAAATTTGTTCTTTCAGTTTGATTGAACATTCTCTGGTCCTGGTATTGGGCGGGGAGGGCAGGTGTCTGATTTACCTTCTCTAGACCCTCTGTTAGTTCTTACACCCCTCTCCTGGCCACTCTATTTGCCTCCTCTCTAAAATAAACAATCCCAATCACTTCAACCTCTCTTCACGTGGAACTCTTTCCAGGTGCCGCAACGTATTTTCATTACCCTTCTCCAGTCCCCTTCAGTTTTCATGATATCCTTTTTTGAGAGAGAGAGTGGCCAGAAGGGAACACAGTGTCCCAGCTCAGAGCGTGCCACTGACTTGTATAATGGCACTGTAATATTATCAGGATTATTCTCCATCCCATTCCTGAGGTACCCTGACATTTTGCTTAAGTTTTTGCCCACTTCTGCACAATAAGCAGAGGTCTTCACTGAGCTGTGCGCAGTCATTCCCACACCTTTTTGCTAAGTGGTTATAATTAATGTAGACCCCAGTGATATGTCGGAATAATATACTAACTGCTACATGATTCTGTTCAGTGCTGAGAGCAAGCTGATGCGACCTATTGGTGAGTGTGTCACAAGCCCCCACTCTGGGCCCAATTCAGTGAATCTGCGAGTCTCTTACAGCTCCAGGTAGAGACCCTTGTCTATAGCTCAAGTTGTAGCCGCTCATATGTCTGTCTCGGGTGCTCCCCAATTTAATTTCTAGCTTGGCAGTGAAGATGGTCGCCTGTACAAGTCTTTTAGGCCTTTGTGTTTTGGACAGTTCATTTCCCACCCCAAGGCTAAAAGGTCACACAAAAGCCACATTGAGGGACTCAAAAGAAGAAGATACCAGAGGTTTTTTTTGCGGGGGTGGTGGTGAGCAGTTTTGTTTTATTTTTAGAATTGGGATGGTGATACATAAAGGGGATGAGGGCTTTGTGGACAGAGTAGACATTTGGGAAGAATTTGAATGAAGATAGCCTGGGAGCCTGGTGCAGCATGGACGAAGGCACAAAGAAAAAGTGGCATAAGAAAACAGCAAGACTGTCGTCGTTATGGAAGAGATGGGACGGTGTAAGACACCGGTATAGGGGTGTGTAGGCAGGAGCAGTATTTGAAGGCAAAGATGAGACTCTCAGACTTGACTTGGCAGGCCAGAGGGGAGCCAGTGGAGGAATTTGAATGGGTGAGTGACGTGGTTTGAGAGATGGGCGAGAGGTGATTTTCGTTGTTCCATTTTGGATGGGCTAGAGCAGTGGTTCTCAACCTTGTTTTTATCCAGGGGCCCTTAAACTTAAATAGACAAGCCTGCAGAACCCCAACCAAAGGCGATGCGTGGCAGATTTTTACTGTCCATTTGGCCCTGCTCCCTGAAGTGCTGATGTAGCAGGGCAGAGCAGTGGTGTGTCTCCTTGGCTAGCTGCTGCCTGCTCATGGAGTTCAGTGGTTGTGAGGCAACCACTTCTGCTAGCAGCAGGAGGAGATCTCTCTTCTGTGGCAACACTGCAATTTTTTTGTTGCACTCCAGCTCCCCCCGCCAACCCAGACAGGCTGAGGTGAGTCTGGGGATGGAAGTGGCGCTCCCTCCCTGAGCCCTGCCATCCAGGGCTGAAGCTGGAGCCTGAGCCCAGCCACCCGGGGCTGAAGCCGGAGCCCCGCTGCCCATTTTATAGATAGGGAGACTGAGGCACAAAGAGGTTAAGTGAGTTGCTCCAGGTCACCCAGCAAGTTAGCAGGACTAGGACTAAGTTTCCTACCCTAGGGCTCAGTCTATTAAACCACAACTGCCTGGATGATACACACCCACTCTGTACGGTCAGGAAAATCTGAAGTTTGTTACATAACCCCCACGGGGAAGGCACATCAGCCTATTAATTATGCTGTATATTTTAGGTAAACAAAATAGTAAGGCTTCTCTTCCTCCAAAGGAAACTTTCCAAGTATTTGCCATATATAACTGTGTTCCAGAGATTCTGTAAACTCACTTGCCTCTAAGACCAAGTTAGTTTCTGTTATTGGCATAAACTGAGGAAGCAAATATAAATCATCAGATGTTGGAATCTCTTCAGGAAACAAGAGCATGTGATAGCAACCAGCTCAGGGAGGGAGGGAAATGGATTGGGACAGAAATGAGGAACTTTTATAAATGAGGTGGGGGGAAAATCATTCATGTGCATGATTGTTTTTCTGAGCTGTGCAGAGAAACTCTGCCTCTTTTAGCATTATCTTCACTGGACCAGATCCCACTACCACTGATGTCAGTGGAAAGTTTGCTGTTTAGCTTCAACGAGAATAGGGTCAGGACCTTTGTCTGTGTGTCTCCCCTGCCTTAAACAGCACTGTTGTTTAAGATATTTCAAGGGAGAACAATGAATGTGTTTTCCCAGAATCTTCTCTCTGGGCATATTATCTAATCCCTACATACAGCACATCTCTGATGTACAAAATAGATTCAGTGCTCCCAGTTTCCAGCAGCTCTTTCTGAAGCCAGCATGAAACGTCTGCGAAACACTGAGCTCCTCACTCAGTGGCTGCTTTTCTGAAGTCTGCATCATGCTTTGGGTTTTGTTAAATTACGCTACAGTAGGCATGATGAATACCCAGCAAATTATGCTAGCGCAGTGCTTTGCAAATGAAGATAGTGTGCAGTCTCACTCTGTTCTTTTACAAATGCTTTCCTGAGGACAGCTTTGGGAGGGACAATTGCGAGCTGCATGGGGGAGAGTAAATTTTTAATATATCATCCATGAATAGGCCATAAATGTAATTAAGTCCCTTGGCAGGGGAACATAACTGGCAAAATGGAAAGGATAATATCAGGTTAATATGGCTCTAAGTTTAGGTTTTGAAACAATGAGCTTTGATAAACCCTGAGAACAATGGAAATCTTTACATGAAATTAAGAAAAAGTCCAGTGGAAACGTGTATTTTTTTTTAAAGCCAATAAACATTCCCCTGCTCAATTTTCAGTCCAAACATTTCAGTATCCTGCAATCGCAGAGAAAATTGACTAAAACCTGTCTAGAAGAAAGTAGAAATGATTAGCCTATTTTCAGGGTCTACATTTAAAGAAATGATCAAAGAGAACAAGCAGCACAAATAGTGAAGAGGAAAGGAGATTTTTAAACATTCCCTCACTTTTTAAACTCCAAGGTTCTAGTAGTAGCCTCAGGATTCTTTTTTACAGCTCTATGATTTTGAACCTGGTAGTGTCTCTTTCAGACACCGAAAACTTGAGGGGCTTTAGAGTTGGAGTCAACAGGGCCATGCAGGATTCCTCCTGCCCTGATCTGAGTGCAGGATTGGGCCCGAATATTGTCAAACCAAAACCAGGTGTAATCTGAGTGCCATTTTGTCCCTCTTCCCCTCTTAAGTTTCCTTGGGGGGGTGGGGCGGAGGATGGGGATTTCAGATAAATGGTTCCCAGTTTGTCCCATCTCTAAAAACAACTAATAAACCTTCTTTGCTGTGTCATGGTAGATTATTTTAAAATTACATTTACCTTTTCCTGGAGGTTTGTTTTTCTGACTTGTTTTAATGCTGATGTGTCACTCTTTTTGATACTTTTCATCGGGAGGTGCCTATTAAATGTAATGCAGCCTCAAAGTGACAGTCACAAAAGAGGGAAAACAACCTTGGCCCTAATCCTGCTCCATGTAAATCAATGGAAAAATTGTCACTTAGGTCAATGAGGCAGGATCAGCCCTATACTGTAGACCACAGAGGAACGCAGTGCATGGTGTATTGTAGCCCTAGATCAGAACCGACTAACACTTTCTACAGGTGCAAGAAATGCAGTTAACAAGGAAAAAATATTTCCCTATGACAGGAAATCAAGCTTCTCCATTTCTTTTTTTTCTTTCAGGATTATATTTGGCACTCTTTACCCTGCGTATTATTCTTACAAAGCTGTAAAATCAAAGGATATTAAAGAATATGTAAGTAACGTTTTTTTTTCTCCTGTGCTATGTTTTATGGTCTCTGATCATTAGATTTTAAAGTTGCTACCTGATTCCAGGTGAGTCTGTAAACCAGGGCTAGGGGAAGTCTGCCGTGTAGGCTGGTGCATAGGGCCCTAGACTGAAAGTTAGGAGAGCTGGATTCTGTTCCTAGCTCTGCTTGTGACCTTTGAAAAATTGCTTATGCCTCCATATGGTGGCATAATTGTGCTTGTATGGCTGATCTCAAAAGGTGCTTGATGCCCATACCTGAGATACAGTTTTGTTTTGCTTATTTATTGTAGGAGAGCAGAACAAAATAAAGCCTCTTCAGAAGCCCTTTGGCTGCTCCCTCAAAACAGGGTTTGCAATGGAATTAGCAAACCAAAAGTACACGATTGTGAATATCTTTCAGGAAGCAAGTATCAGAGGGGTAGCCATGTTAGTCTGAATCTATCAAAAGCAACAGAGGGTCCTGTGGCACCTTTAAGACTAACAGAAGTATTGGGAGCATAAGCTTTCGTGGGTAAGAACCTCACTTCTTGTATCTGAAGAAGTGAGGTTCTTACCCACGAAAGCTTATGCTCCCAATACTTCTGTTAGTCTTAAAGGTGCCACAGGACCCGCTGTTGCTTTTTTCAGGAAGCAGAGACCCTTTCTCTCCAAAGAAGCAGCCAGCCTCCATAGCAGAATGGCCTCTTCTTTATATAAACTTATGGCTGGCAAATGGGTGGAGCTGTCCTGCCTTTTTCGTAGAAGAATGCCTCTGGGTCCTAGTGTCCCATGGCTCAGGCCTGACACTGCCAACTTTTGTTAGGGGAAGTGGGATGTGGGAGAAGCATGACCCACAAAGGCCCCTTCTGTGTCCCAAAGGGTCTGTACTGCCTGTCACAATCTTGTTTTCTATCTAAACTGTACTGAACACTGAAGAGCCTTCAGGTATTTACTCTTCAAATATCTGAGCAGCTCAATGATGATAAGCCCATTTCCATGTCTTGGTGACAGCTTTGACGATTATCTTAACGTGTCCTTAGCACAGTGTCAAGCTGTGACTTGGAGAGGCTCTTGAGATTCTTCCAGTCGAGCGTTTCCCTTGGTGAGATTAGTTCTTTATATCTGAAAGCATTAACTTGTCGTGAGCATTGTAAGTAAACCAGATGAGGGCTGCCTGACATGCCAGGTATGTGAGGCAAAATGTACTAGCAGAGCTGACTCTGCTGCACCACTCCAGCTATATAAATCCCCTTTGACGTCCTGGCAGTTCAAATAACATCGCCCAGCAGTAGCTAGCAATGATATTCTCCATTTCTAGAACACATTTCATCTAAAGGCCTGGTCTGCGCTTGGAAGTTGTTTTGTTATAACTATGTCAGTTAGGGGTGTGCTTTTCCTTTAACAAATATAGTTATACCAATACAAGACCTTGGGTTAGGGTTGCCAGGTGTCCGGTTTTCGACTTGAACATCTGTTCAAAAAGGGACCCTGGCACTAGCTCCGGTTGACACTACCAGTAGCTCTGGTCAGCACCACTGACCAGGCCATTAAAAGTCCGGTTGGCAATGCAGTGGGGTAAGGCAGGCTCCCTGCCCAGCTCCGTGTAGGTCCCTGGAAGTGGCTGGCATGTCTCTCTGGCTCCTACGCAGAGGGGCAGCCATGGGGGCTCCACGCGCTGCCCCGTCCCAAGCACCGGCTCCATAGCTCCCATTGGCCGGGAACCACGGCCAATGGGAGCTGCCGGAGCGGCACCTGTGGGTGGGGGCAGTGTGTGGAGTCAACTGGCTGCTCCTTTGCCTAGGAGCCAGAGGGAGATGTTGCCACTTCCTGGGAGCCAACCGAGGTCAGCACCACCCGGAGCCTGCATCCCAAGCCTCCTTCTGCACCCGAACCCCCTGCCCCAGCTCAGAACTCCCTCCTGGATCCCACACCCCCTCCCACACCTCTTCCCCAGTCCAGAGCCCCCTCCTGCACCCCAAATCCCTCATCTCTGGACCCACCCCAGAGCCCGCACCCCCAGCCAGAGCCCACACCCCCTCTCGCACTCCAGTCCTCTGCCCCAGCCCAGATCCCCCTCCCATACTCCAAACCCCGTGGCCCTAGCCATGAGGCCAGTCCTGCACCCCGAACCCATCATCCCCAGCTTCACACCAGAGCCCGCACCCCCACCCCAGAGCCCATATCCCCTCCCACACCCCAACCCCCTGCCTCAGACAGGAGCCCCCTCCACACTCTGAACCCCTGCCCCAACCCAGAGCCCCCCTCCCACACTCTGAACCCCTCAGCCCCAGCCCGGAGCCCCCTCCTGAACCTCAAGCCCCTCATCCCTGGCCATACCCCAGATCCCGCACCCCCAGCTGGAGCCCTCACCCCCACACCCCAACCCACTGGCTCAGCCTGGAGAAAATGAGCGAGGGTGGGGGAGAGTGAGAGATGGAGGGAGGGGGGATGGGGTGAGCAGGGGCGGGGCCTCAGAGAAGAGATGGGGCAGGGGTGGGGCCTTGGGGCGGGCAGGAGGCGGGGCAAGAGTGTTGGGTTTTCTGCAATTAGAAACCCTACCTTGGATGGATGCAATTATATCAATAAAGGTACCTTATACCAGTATAGCTTATTCCCTTTCCCATGTGGGAATAGTTATACCAGTATAAAGCACCTTTACTCTGATATACTTTATCCACAGTAGGGCTTGGTCTATACTTAAAAGTTTTGCCGGCCTTGCTATGTTAGTTAGGAGTGTGAGGAAATCGCCCCCCGCTTCCCAAACTGATATAGCTGTGCCAGCAAAAGTCCTAGTGCAGATGTTGTTATATGGATAAAAAGGAACTTTTGCCAGTATAGCTTATTCTGTTTGGGTAACTGGTGTAAACTATATTGGCGAAAGAATTATTGGTGGCATAAATTGCATCTCCACTAGGGTATTGGTTGGGATTAGCCAGTGTAGCCCTCCTGACATATCTATACTAGCAAACCAAGTGTGGACAAGGCCTGCCAGGAGTGGTATTGCTTAATTATTCTGGTTGAGTTACCGTAGTACACCTTTTTAGTGTAGACAAGACCTAAGACTCTTAAAGTACTTCACAGATATTGCTTAATTAAAGTTAGTAGCACCCCTGTGAGGTTGCTAAGATGTACTGAGGGGAGTTGGTAAAAAAAAAATTGTTCACAATATCCATGGGAAATGTCACTATTCAACAATGTTTTATTGGAAAAACATTTGATTTGTTTTTGTCAACTGAAAAATTTCAGCCAGTCAGGCAAAAATTTTCAGTGAAACAAAGAATGTTTGCCCAACTGGTCAAAACATTTTGATTTTTGGTTGCCAGAAAAAACCAAAACAAAATAAACAAACAAATAACCAAGAAGCTTTCGGCCTTACAGTTTTTCAATTAACACTTTTTTAAAAAAATTAATCTGTATCAAATGCATCACTGTGAGGGTGGAGAATGCGTTTCTTGACCACCACTGAAATGCAGCCGCCTCTGGGATGTAATGCAACACCACTACAGTATGGTTTAAGATGGGAAATTAAGAAGACTGTTGTGTCCGTCTATGCTGCAGGCGGTACATTAGCTGGTAGGCTTGTCAGCCCAGGAAAAACGAGTGTTACCCCTGAATCCGTTTCAAGCCTCTACTGCCTAAGCTAAAAGACCCACCTCTGAGCCTTGGCTGCAGGAGGCTCACCAACCTCTTTCTATGGCCCCGACCACTAAAGGGGTAGAGAGCACCACACCGAGTGGGTGTGGGTTACATAGGTCATGTGAGAGAGGACACCTTCAATAGCACAGCTCCTCCTGTCAGCAAATATGGGTATGCTGGAACTTACTCAGAGGGAACAGTGCTAGCTACTGAATCATAAGCACCTTTTCCTTCCTGCAGTACTTAGAGGTCACTTGGTGATCTCCGATCCGTATATTGACCTAACCTAACCCTGGTTATTGGGCATGATCTGATGGGATTACAGCACAAGATAACATGATAGCAGGGTTGCACTTGCATTTGCAGATGAAGGGGGAAGTTATATAGCATCATCTGTATGTTCTAGTGTTATCCAACTATGTGTCTAAATCATTCTCTGTCGGACAGCAATTCTACAGCAGAAACTCCTTGTGGAATACGAGCAGCGAGTCTGACTACAGTACTTCGTCTGTTGGTCAGATTGATCCTAAGGGACAAATTCCTTCTTCACATGGGCTTGTGCATGACTCTGATTTGTGTTGTGGAATATACCTGTGCGACAACTTGCTGGGTAACACCTGGCAAAACCCTTAAATTCTCTGTCCCTGCACAACAGGTTTCTGAGGTTTTTTGGTCAATAAGAGTATCACCAGGCAGTTGTGGATGAGATGAGCTTTGAGATCCTCAGGTGAAAGGTGCTGTACCATAGAAGAGTAAAATACCATCACTGTACATTTGTGCCTTCCTCGAACAGCATGATTATAAACTATCTGATTTCTCTTCACAGGTCAAATGGATGATGTACTGGATCATATTTGCACTCTTCACAACAGCCGAGACTTTCACAGATCTTTTTCTTTGCTGGTGAGCAGCAGACCGAGGTGGGGCGTTTGTAATGAGATGGGGAGGAAAACAGAAGGGTTTATAAGGGAACAGAGCTCCAGAGAGAGGATTATAAGGCTGTGTCATTTCCTGTGCAAGGGGTTAAATGTCAGGTGCATGGCGTGTTTTGCTTGGAGGACCAGCACTTCCTCTCTTAGCGCTGCCAGATTTAGGGGTTGGAAAATGCTAACGTCGGGGGAACTGCTCAGGGGCCTGTGAGAAAGCAGTTGGAGTTTGATGAGGGTCTGTCACTGTCAACAGAGGATGGCAGAGCCAGCAGCCCTCTTCTGCTGTGGACACTGGTGCAGGTGTTGGGATGGAGACAGGCATATGGAAAGGATGGAATGTGTGAGAAAGGAAAGGGGAACATGAGTGAGGGGAAAAGGGAAAGAGGGGAGAGAAAGGGATGGGGAGATGGAGGGAGGAAGGAGGAGGAGGAAGATACAAACAGGAATAAGACAAACGCCTTTAACTCTTTTTCCCGTCTAAAACTTTCTAATCTCTAGGGTAACCCAGTGTGTTACGTGTTCCTCTCTGTGCCTGCTCCACAGAGGATAGGAGTCTGTTGCAGCCCCAGTTGAGGGAGCTGCCATCTTGGCCGACACACTGGGAATGGAACTGGGAACCTCCAGAGCTAAAAGCATGAGCTGCTAAAGCTTAAGCTAGAGAGCCAGGGTTTTCTAGCTAGGGCTGTAGCAGATTGATATTCAGGCTGGGCACAGAGAGGTCTGTAACACACACTCAGCAGTGGGTTCCAATAGCAGGGGGTGTTACTTGTTCCTGCTCTGTCCTTTTCCTTCGGGATAGATGCTTGGGTGTATAGGGAGCACAGAGGAAAGTGACATTCTTTGTTTGCAAAGGGGTCGAGCCTGTGCACCCTGCAGTTTCCTCCCGGTCTGTTTTCGTGCAGGGGTTTAGAAGAGGAGGAACACAGGCCATTGTTAAAGTGGGGTGTTGAAGCTTGGGTGCTCAGCATCTCTGCAAATCAGGCCACTTGCACTGAAGTGAGGGGGAAAACTCCTGTGGGCTTTGGATTAGGCCACTTAGATAGGTACCATTTTGACCACTGTTTATACAGCTGATCCAACGCCCATTGAAGCCAATGGAAATCGGAGATATCAAAGGATTTAAAGTCCTTAATGCTTACGCATGTACCTCACCAAGGGCCCAGACCTACAAGGTGCCGATCACCTGCAGGGAGCACTCTTTCAAATGGGAGTTTCAGGGAGCTCACCACCACACAGAATCTGGCCCATAAGGAGGAATTATGTTGGTACTTCAGTGTGTCCTTTTTAACTCATTTGGGCCTGATCCAGGAGATGTGACTGCAGCTCATATATGGACCTGAGCTAGCTTTCATCTAGCTAGCTTGGGTTCCAGAGATGAAGACGCAGCAGCGCAGGCTACAGCACAGGCTAGCCACACAAGTAATTGTGTTCCGTTCCAAGTGGGCTTGTACAGCCCGTGCTGCTCTGACGTCACTCAGTGAAGATTAAAGCTAGCTCGGGTATGTCTGGATAAGATGCAATCGCACATCCCATGATTGCAGTGTACACATTCCCTTAATTGAGGGAAATGAGACATGTAAACCAACTGCAGAAAACAGGTCAGAAAACGGTGCTGCTAGCAAAACAAAAGGGAAGTACATGTGTGGTTATAACGGGAACATCTCTTATTAGTAATTGTTATTCTGTGGATATTACAGTCGTGCCAAAAATCCCCAGGGAGGATTGGGCCCCATTATGCTGCGCACGGTACAAGCACAGACAATGACAGTGCCTGCATAATGTGAAAGGAATGATGGTTCGATTCCGTGATAAGTGCCATCGAACTGCAGAAAGGCAGAGAGAGACAAAAGGTGTATAAATAAAGCTGTAGAGACTGGTTTGCTGGCGGGTGTGATAGGAAGTGTTCTCTCTGCACCCCAGGCCTCTAAGGGCTGGGAACACTGCAAAGGAAGCCTCCATGGCCCCTTTGTGCATACAGCACCCCTTGTCACTTAATTGGCTGTAAGGGTCCCTATGAAATAATGTTGCTGCTACCTGGCTGCCAGGAAAACTTTGCATAGCGCTCAGCCAGAGTCTGGGTGTGAGTGAATGTGGGGGGAAAGTGGGTGGTAGATCCTTAGGACACTCAGGTAGACAGAAACCAGCTTAAGCTATGAATCTGCCAATAGCTAACTGCCTCGGGCTTCTATTCTCATCAGAGAAACAGTCAACAAGAATCTATGTCGTCTTTGTTTTCCCATAGGTTTCCATTCTATTATGAACTGAAAATAGCTTTTGTAGCTTGGTTGCTGTCTCCATACACAAAAGGCTCCAGCCTCCTGTATAGAAAATTTGTACACCCAACACTGTCTTCAAAAGAAAAGGTAATTACAGGTGTTCATGCCCTAACTGAGTGGATGGCTCCCAACAGTGGAATGAGTGTGTTTACCGTATGTCAGCTGTATCCACGGCTTTCATCTCAAGAAGATGAGTCACTGCTTTTTCTTTTATTTATTTTTGTTCTTTGATCTTCTTTGGGTTTGTTTTTTTTGTATCAGCAGCTGCTGAGCTCATTCAGAATAACTTAACTACGTCTGGGCACCGGGGAACCTAGGAGGATGGGATACATGTATTTTGTTTTCCTTGAAAATACCAACCTGAAAATAGTTCTTCCTTGCATGACAAACTTCACAGTGTTGGAAACGCTGACTGAATGTAGCTGGGGTGACAATGTGGGTGAGGTAATATCGTTTATTGGACCAACTTCTGTTGGTGAAAGAGACAAGTTTTTGAGCCTCACAGAACTCTTCTTCAGGTCTGGGAAAGGTACTCTGAGCATCATAGTTAAATGGAAGGTGGAATAGATTGTTTGGCATAAGTAGGTAGCACATATTCAAAGGGACCTCTCAAGGTAGAGTGGCCTGTTAACACCTCTGCAGTCATAGGACAAAAAGAGGGGGTTATTGGGTTACAGACTGTTGTAATAAACCATAAATTCAATCTATAACTCAGGCCTGATCTACACTACAGAGATAGGTCGACATAAACTAACTCTACACTACACATCTACACTAAAGTAGATACACAGGAGAGCTGCTGAAAAGGATCTGGACCACAAGTGGACCACAACCTAAATATGAGTCAACAGTGTAACACTTTTGCAAAAAAAGCAAACATCATTCTGGAATGTATTAACAGGAGTGTTGTAAGCAAGACACAAGAAGTAATTATTACACTCTACTCTGCGCTGATTAGGCCTCAATTGGAGTATTGTGTCCAGTTCTGGGCCCCACATTTCAGGAAAGATGTGGACAAATTGGAGAAAGTCCAGAGAAGAGCAACAAAATTGATTAAAGGCCTAGAAAACATGACCTATGGGGGAAGATTGAAAAATTTTTGGTTTGTTTAGTCTGGAAAAGAGAAGATTGAGAGGGGATATAACAGTTTTCAAGTACATAAAAGGTTGTTACAAGGAGGAGGGAGAAAAATTGTTCTTCTTAACCTCTGAGGATAGGACAAGAAGCAATGGGTTTAAATTGCAGCAAGGGAGGTTTAGGTTGGGCATTAGGAAAAACTTCTTAACTGTTAGAGTGGTTAAGCACTAGAATAAATTGCCTAGGGAGATTGTGGAATCTCCATCATTGGGGATTTTTAAGAGCAGTTTAGACAAACACCTGTCAGGGATGGTCTAGATAATATTTAGTCCTGCCATGAGTGCAGGGGACTGGACTAGATGACCTCTTGAGGTCCCTTCCAGTCCTATGATTCTATAAAATGTAGCTCCCAGTGATGTAACTTGCCCACTACACTGACTAATAATTCCACCTCTGCGAGAAACGTAGCACTTAAGTCTATGTCCGTGTAGACTCTGCGTTGCTTACATCGTCTGTTGCTGCCTTTCAGAAACTGTCCCACAATGCCCCACACTGACAGTTACATGGGTGCAAGTGCTCCTGGTCAGGGTGCACACCGTGGACACAAGGAGCGTAGTGTGGATGTGTAAAGCCGATTCATTTACTGCGGTGGCTGTACATTGACATGATGTAGGTTGACTTAATTTTGTCGTGTAGCCTTGCCCCCACTAACCTTCTTTTTGTCCTATGACTGCAGAGGAGTTAATGGGCCACTCTACTTAGTGTGTGGTAATTACTTTGTAATTACAATATGTGCTACCTACTTATGCTAACCAATCTGTTCCACCTTCCATTTATCTGTGATTCTCAGAATACCTTTCCCAGACCTGAAGAAGAGCTCTGAAAGCTTGTCTCTCACCAACAAAAGCTGATCCAATAAAAGATATTACCTCACTCGCCTTGTCTCTCTAATATCCTGGCTCCAACGCGGCCACAACTACACTGCATGTAGCTGGGGTGTCATTTCTGGAAGTACTGCTTTCTCCAGGTTAGGGGAGTGGGGACTGGGTGGGAGTGGGGCCTGCTTGGTTTTCTGTTCCAAGCTGTGCTAAAGAGTTGCCATGTGATCTTGAGACAAATCACCTAACCTGTCTGTAAAATTGGTATAACAAACACTTGCCTGTGTTGCACATGCCACTAATGTTTGTAATGTGCTTTGAGATCCGTGGATAATAGGTGCTGTATTCATAGTACTTCTAGACATGACGACATAACTCCAGCTCTGGTATTCTGGGCCGTGTGTTGCCATTGGTGTGCCTGGGGAACTTCCGTTGACAGGAACGGGATGATGTTGGGCAGATCTAA
Source organism: Chrysemys picta bellii (assembly GCF_011386835.1). Lineage (NCBI taxonomy): Eukaryota > Metazoa > Chordata > Testudines > Emydidae > Chrysemys > Chrysemys picta. The sequence goes on along the minus strand of NC_088795.1, from coordinate 129,357,480 downwards.
GGCATCACGTGTCCCTTTGAACGTACTGTCTGAACATTGGCATTGATCATGTGGCATATCTGTATTTTAGACATAAGGAAAAGAATAATTACGGTTGGGAAAATAGTGCCATGCTAGCAGCCTAAGAGATGGAAGATTGCTGCGTAGCTATATAAACAGGCAGTGTCCTTAGAGCGGCAGTGCACACTCTTCCCTGACTGCATCGCCAATGTGCCTCAGTCTTGTTCTAGGGGCCCATTTGTAAGGTGCAGAGTGGAGTTCAGTCCCCATTCTTGCTCCCTCTTGAGCACCTCTGCTTAGCCTGGCTACAAGTGGGATGGGGAGAGCTGAGATGTGGGCTCCCACCCATTAAGGAGCGGGCTGGAACCACCAAACCCAGTCACTCAGGCCAGCAAACAGCCATCGGACTCTAACAGCTCCCGGGCACAGCTATCTCTGGCTAAATTCAAACCCGTGACCTCGCAGGGGAAGGCCCCGCAGCCTGTTACCATCCAGTCTCCTGTGTCTTTGAAGGTTATTTCGATAACCATTGTACTGAATGTAGAAAAGCACACAAGCCCAGACACTGCCCTGGTGGCTATGAGCGTTCTGCAGCATTGTTATCCAGTAACCACTAAGCCTTGTAGGCCCAATTCTCCACTCACAGGATAAAAGCAACTCCCAGGGGTTTCAGTGGAAGCTACTGCTCCCCTGCCGTCCTCTTTTCCTTTTCAAGTACTGGCTGTAAATATCTCTCCAGCTGGTGGGAGGGAGGGAGATGCCCGCCTCCATGAATGATGGCCTGACCCTTGAGAGAGAGGACAGGAGGTCTGAACTCTTCCCTCTTGTGCTTTTTTTGTCTTGCGCGACAGGAAATTGATGACTGCCTCGTCCAAGCGAAGGATCGGAGCTACGATGCCCTGGTGCACTTTGGGAAGCGGGGACTGAATGTTGCAGCAACGGCAGCTGTGATGGCGGCTTCCAAGGTAACAGCTGGGAGAGCGCAGGTCACGGCGGTGCCGTTAGCATCTCAATCGGGTCTGGGTCCATTGTCTACGGTAACAACACAGCGGGGTGGAGAGGAGGAAGGCTGGGCGGGGGAGAGTCCAGAATTCTTTCAGTGGTTACGATCCTGCTGCCCAGCGTCCTGTATATCAGCCTCACGGATGTGTCTTGGGATGAACACATTATGCAAGACCACAATGCTGTGGAAGTCAATGAAGGGGGTAAACGCAAGGGGCCATGCTTTGCCTTCAGGTCTGTGTGAGGGCCTCTGCTGAGCAGGACACTCTATCCTTATGATGATGCACAATTAGATTTGCATGAGTGATACAGATTGATTATACCCTGGAACAGTTACTACACCAGGCTGGGCAATTACTTAATGACTCCTTTGAGGAAAATTAAGCTCAACTGTCCAGTTATTCCCTGCCCCCTTTCTCAGGAGAAAGCACAGAGTAGGACTGAGGAAGGAGCCCCCACACTAGGCCTGTTGTTGTTTCATTGGATCGTTAAAAATGCTGGCTAACATTCTGACCTCTAATTTGGATGCTAACATCAAATCAATGAAATCTGAGGCTTCTGAACATTAAATGATCACCTGCTGGGGTCAGGAAGGATCTCTTCTTTCATACCCTGTACAGCATCATATGATTGACTAGGTTCATTATTACGTTGAGTAAAGGGGAGATTACATTCCTTTGAAGCAGCAGATACTGGTCACTTTTGGAGACAGGATGCTGGACGTGATGGAGAAATGGTCTCATCTGACGTGGCATGTCCTGTGCTCTAGTCCTGGGTTAGATCTAGTACAAGAAAAAGCCGTGATCTGTTTTCTCCAAAGGTACAGCAGCAGTTTGTAATAGGAAATGGACGCTGTTATGGTTAACGTGGGAGTCCAGAGACCTGGATTCTGATCTCTGTCACAGGATTTTTGTATGATCTTGGGCATATCATTTGATCTCCCTCTGCCTCAGTTTCCTCATCTGTAAAATAGGAATACCGCTTCCCTGTATCATGGGGGACTGAGGCTGAATACCTGAATGTTTGTAGAGCACTTTGAGATCCTTAGATGGAAAGAGCTCTCGATATGCAAAGCGGACACCCACATTGTTCTGTATGGCATCTGTACTGTTACACACTTGCCTGGTGCTACAGTAATATTGAGATCTGTTTTAAATGTGCAAAAGCCAAGAACGCTTATTTTGTTCCCTGCTCACAGTCGTCTGTTTCTAGATGTTGAGCTGACGTGATGCTGTATGTGTGATGGTCCCTACAAACCTCCACACAACAGTGAGACATTTGGCTGACACCTTGGCAACGCCAAGGCCTTTTATGGCACTCTAGTAGCATAAAAGGGCCTTAAAATGGGCAGCAGCAGTCCACTGAGAGTATCACTGACTCTGTACTGCCTTTGCTCCCAGCATGTGGTGCAGATGCACTGATGTCCCTGGTGCACTGCACTATGTCTGTCTCTGCTTTCCAGGGCCTGCAGGAGCACGTGGAAGGAGAGTATAAGTAAGAGCAGCCCTGAGGCTGCTCTGATTTACAATTGGGGCTCGGCAGGGCCCTGTCCAACCCCAGAATATGGCCTGAAGCCTTTGTGCCCCACCTCTCCCTCCCTGCCCTGAGCACAGGAACAGAATAATTGAGTCTTGGGCCCTTTCTCAAAATGCTTGTTTTCCACCTTGCAAGGATATGTACACAGCTCCAGTGGTAGCAGGAGGCCCGGTGGAAGGGAGGCTGGGGATGGCCGTAGGGAAGAAGGTATGCAGTGAAAGAGGGGGACAGAGTAGTTTTAGGGATGATAGTTTTCCTTGATCTAATGGAGATCCTTGTTCAGTGTTAGAAGAAAGTATCTCTTTCTGTGATTCTTTACCATTGTCACACCTTAGCTTTGGTTCTTATCCTGCCCCTGTCTCTGCAGTAGCTGAGCGCCTCACAATCTTCAATGTATTTATCCTCACAACACACCTATGAGGTAGGGAAGTGCTACTGTCTCCATTTCAGATGGGGAATGGAGGCACAGAGAGACTAAATGATTTGCCCCGGGTCCCAGAAGAAGTTGATGGTAGAGCATGGACTTGAACCCAGGTTTCAGGCTTGGGCCCTAACCACTGAACCATCCTCCCTGTCTACGACATATTCAAAGGCCTACTCCTAGGGACAACATTTTAAATTAGGCTAGTACCCATAACAGGTAAGAAGTTTTACCTAGCTGCTTGTTTTCAGAGGTGGGAGAGTGGTTTAACGGCTAGCTCAGGGGATTAGTATTGGATCGATTTGAGGCAGTTGTAACAAAACAATCACTCTGTTCTATTCCTAGCTCTGGAAGGGAGTTTAATCTAATGGTTAGAGTAGGGGATGGAGTTGGGATTCCTGGGTTCTGCCATCAGTTCAGTGTTTGGCCTTTGACAAGCCATTCACCTCTCTGTGCCTCAATTTTTTCACCTGAAAAGTAGGTATAATACTTCTCTGCATTCATAGGTGTTGAGTTTTAATTACTTAATTATGGTCTGGAGAGCATGTCAGGGTGACAGACAGTGAATAAAATGAAAATACAGCTGTCATTAAGGGGAAATGTTTCTCACCACCCTCGCACCCAAGTTTAGAAAGTGCCCTACCCCCTATTTCAGTCGTCAGCTCCGGGACTCTCACTGGCTTGTCTCCCCTAGCCTTTGGAAGGTGCTAATACGTATTAATAGCCCCGTGGAGACAAGGTAGTTTGCCTTTAACACGTGTTAAACTGCTCAAGTTGAAGCCCAAGGCTGAAGTTAGGCCCCCAAATCCATATTTCAGCACCAAATAAGTGGCCTGGTTTTCAGAAAGTGGAAAATGTGGCCTTACCAAGTAGAGAAAGGAAAGGTCCATCCCGTGTCCTACTTCAACTGGAATAACAGGACAGAAATAGATGCTAAGATATCAGGGGCCCCATCCTCAGCTGGTATAAATCACCGTAGCATCTGTTAATCTAGGTACGAGGCTCTAGCCCTAAGTTTATTGGGTGCAGGCCCAGTTAAAGTGAGAAATGGACCCAGATCTAAGTACTCTTGAACTTTGAGACATACCCCCTTCTTTTCCTTCTCTCTGGTGGACTAACCGTGACCCCTCCCAGACCAAGATGCTACAACAGGCTAGAATATATGTGCCTCCTCCTTAGCTCAGTCAGATCCTCCACTGGCCTGACTGATAAATGGCCTAGATGTTTGATTAGCTGGACACAATAAAAAAAAACAATTGTGCTGCCAGGCAAAAATATAGGCCATTACTAGACAGGTGAGGGGCTCTCAGAACCCCAGGCCGCTTGTGCCAATCTCCCTCGCTTGCACGTGCTCTCGCTCTCATTCTCTCTCTCAAGATGAGTGGTACATTTCTGAGGATTTCTGAGTGGAGACAAAGTCAGACATCTGGTGCTGGGTACTCAGCACAGAGTCCTTGTCCCACCATCTTGCATCCCCCTTGTGTGGCACCACAGTCCTTCCCTCAGCACACGGTGACTTCAGGAGGGTAAGAACTAAGTGGTAGGATCCGGTAACGAGGTAAATCCTGATGTGCAGCCCCCTTACCTTCCACTAGTTCAGCCCATTGCCCTCCGAGGGGCACGGAGCTCCGGCCCACTAACAAGATGTGTGCCAATCACCAACTCAGACACTTGCTCAGATGTTGTCTCTCTTTCCTGGCCCTTCTTCTGGTTTTTCCTTTTCGATTGTAAGCTCTTCCAGGCTGGGACTATCTACCAACTGTTTGCAAGGCACCTGGAACAACAGGCTCTTTAGGTCTACTGCTATATTGATGATGATGACAACCGTGAACGGGGAATAAAAAGCTGAAACCTCCTTGCACCAGCCACAGTGTTTTGGATGGGGGAAAAAATGAGATGGAGAGAAAGCATGCCTGGCTGGCATTGATGAAAAGCCCGTTTGTGCCTAATAGGTCTGAGAGATTGTCCAAGAGTCTGTCATGCATGTGAAAATATGACCTGAAACACTGCCAGGGTTGGTGGTAAGTCTGGCTGTCTGCTAGCTGGCTGGCTGGCAGCACACACACATCGTCCTGGATCTCCAAAGCCTTTAGGGCCTGATCCAAAGCCCGCTGGTGTCAGTGGAATGACTCCTATTGACTCCACAGGGCTTTGAATCAGGCCCTCAGAAAAGATCCTTGCTCTAGCCTGTCTGTTTGGGCCAGTTCTTCCTCTCTCAGCAAACTCCATCCCCAGCTCTCAGGTACCAGCAGGCTTCTAGATCCCACATGGGAGAATGCTGCCTTGGGCATAATGCGCCGGAGGAGAGCTGCAGAGCTCTCTCCTTCAAATTGCATGTGGAGCTGAGTGATGTGGGGAGGGAGAACACTGCATTGGGCAGGGTGGATTTCCTTCCTTTGATCACATGCATAGAGCCCTCTTTGATAATTAAAGCCCTCTGTTTGTGGTAGATTCACCCCGTGCCTGCCTGTCTATGGTATCTGATGAAATCTCTGTTCACAGCGCTTAGCACATCCATCAAGGTGAGGGCTGCATCGTGTCCCTAGTCTTTGTGGTCAGGATTTGCAAAAGTGGTAAGTGATTTTGGGTGCCCAGCGTGAGGGACCTTAAAGGGGCCTGGTTTGCAGGAGGGGCCGAGCACCTGCCCTGTGAAATCAGGCCCCCTTTAAGTGTCTCAAATTGGGCACTCAAAATCAGTGGTCACTTGAAAAGCCTTGGCTTCATTGTATGGGGCTAGTCAAGAGAAGGACGCACAGCTTTCTTGAAGCATATCGTCCTGTGCTGGCTATTACAGCATTTCTCAAATTACCTCAGTGCCCTGGCAGCAGAGCTCACCACTGCTTCGGGTTTCCAGAGGCCTTTTTCACTAACTACACTACAAACCAAACACATACTCAAACTCTTCGCTGCACCACACCCAGGGCAGGGCGGCTGCTTAATTTCCCCCCTTCTGTTGGGTGTTTCTTTGATGTAAATCCAGCCCCAATCAAAGGTGAAGATGACATATAGCCAAAGCACAGGAGGGCAGAGCCACGCTGCAAACATGGAGAGTGGAGAGAGTAGATTAGGAGGAACTGTCTGCCAGCATTGAGGTAAAGTCCCCAGGAAAGGAAATGAACTGCACAAACAAAACGGCTGGATGTAATGAACACACACCATCATGTTACAGTGAGCAAATTTCCATTTCCTTATTACTGTCCTAGTATTATTTTTTCCACACTCTGTCGTGGTTACAGGGAAGCTGTGGAATCAAGATTGAATGGAGCATTGGTGTGTCTGTGTTCATATTGCTCTATGATGGCTAGTCTGTGGAGGCGATAAATCTTAATACTATCACAAAAAGAAGAACAGGAGTACTTGTGGCACCTTAGAGACTATTAAATTTGTTAGTCTCTAAGGTGCCACAAGTACTCCTGTTCTTCTTTTTGCGGATACAGACTAACACGGCTGTTACTCTGAATACTATCACAGTCCTTTTAGCTCATGGGGAAGAGGACTCTATTTTAGAACATCAGGCCCTGGGTTCTATTCCCATAGCTTATGCTTGTATCCGCCTATGATGGCTTCTGGGTGCAACCATCAGCTCTTAACAGTGTCTTTAGTAGGTATAGCGCAATTTCTCATGCTGCCTCCCAATGGCCAGAACTAAGATAGCTGCCAACATGCCAATTAGTGGTACATGAACCTCACCTAGCACTGTTTCTAAACTGGCAGTAAATGCAACAGCACTTAGCTGCTGTTGACACCAATGGGAATTCCTCATGTGGATTTCAAACATGCCAGATTTGATGCTCATCGGGTGAGGAGTGCCTGGCAGTATAAAGAGTGAAGTGGTGATACTTGGTCCTTTTGATTCAAGCACTTTACCAACACGTATGACTGTTCTTATCAATGGCTATTAGCCAGGATGGTCAGGGACATAACACCAGGCTCTGGGTGTCTTTCAGCTACCAGAAGCTGGGACTGGATGGCGGGATGGATCACTCAAAATTGCCCTGTTCTGTTCATTCCCTCCAAAGCACCTGGCATTGGCCAGTGTCAGAAGACAGAATACTGAACCACTGGTCTGACCCAATATGACTGTGAGTTAGGTGTTATTTTCCCCATCTCTCAGATGGAGAAACCGAGACAAGGAGAAGTTAAATAAATAATTAATCCAAGGTTACAGATGGACTTCCCTGCCCATCCTCCCTCGCCACTCCATGCAACCGCATCTATATGTCCTCTCTGTGGTCATTCAAGGGCACTGCTCTAGGCTCCTGGCTCCTCAACCATCACCTTTGTAGGGCAGAGATCCGCATCTCCCTCCTCACCAGGATTTTTTCTAGGCTGCTCAGTTCCCTGCCTACTGTGTGATATCCCCAGTAAGCAGCCAGACTGCCTAAATAGGCCAATACTTGCCCTTTGCTTTCTCTTCCGAGGTTATGAACAGCATGATTGCTAGCAGTTACAAGTCACCACACAGCTCTTTATAAGCAGCCATATTTATTCTTAAGGTGAGAGCATTACAGAGAAAGCATATTAAAACAAAGAGAGAACCTATACACATGCTAATAAGGTCCCAGTGTGGTTAAGTACTGGAATAAATTGCCTAGGGAGGTTGTGGAATCTCCATCATTGGAGGCTTTTAAGAGCAGGTTAGACAAACACTTGTCAGGGATGGTCTAGATAATACTCAGTCCTGCCTCGAGTGTAGGGGACTGGACTAGATGACCTCTCGAGGTCCCTTCTATGATAATAAGCTTACCAGAGATCCAGGGCCAGCTCCAGCATTTCTGCCGCCCCAAGCAAAAAAAAAAAAAAAAAAAAGCCACGATCGCGATTGGTGGCGGCAATTGGAAAAAAAATAAAGCCGCGATCAGCGGCGGCAGTTCAGCGGCAGGTCCTTCGCTCCTAGAGGGAGTGAGGGACCTGCCACCCCCGAATTGCCGCAGGTGCCGCCCCTCTCCCTTGGCTGCCCCAAGCACCTGCTTGTTAAGCTGGTGCCTGGAGCCGGCCCTGCAGAGATCACCCCCTGACTCCAACAAAGGCTCTGGCAGGAAATTAGTCCTTCAGACCCCACAAAGAGGTTCTTCTGTGGTTACAAGTTCATAACAGCCTTGGCTTAGAACCAGAACAACAATGAATAGTTCAGTCTCTCTTTTATACAGCTCGGGCCTTTGATCTTGGCCTAGTGAACAAGTGATCAGTAGATAATGGTCCCCTCTTCCAAAGGCTGGGTTTTTGTGTAACTGGGGTGGATTTCCCAGGAAATCCATGACACCTGTATTGTCCCAAAAGACCAAGGATGGTCCAGGCCCACAATAATATGTAACCTTTGCATTTAATACAACAGGCTCCAAAGACATGTAATCTTAATTCAATAAGGTTTTTCAAGGATATTGCCATAGCTTTCATACTAACCTTCTCCCATCCTCCATCGTCAGCCACAGAGATGCTCATGCATCCCTAGCACATCACTGCCCCCCTCAAAACCTTGAGCTGGCCTGGATTACATTTGCCCTGAATGCATAGGTGCTGACTTTTATTTTTCCCAGTGGGTGCTCCACCCCTGCTCCGCCTTGAGGCCCTGCCCTCGCTCCACCTCTTCCCACCTCCACTCCACCCCCTGTTTCCCAAGCCCTCCCACCAGCCGCTCGCTGATCAGTGGCCAGCCCCAGGGCCGCCAGGAACTACTGTGACTGGTGGATGCTAAGCACTTCCTTTGCCCAAATGTATATTGTTCTCAAAACTTATCGGTGCATTGCCACAAGAGCCTTCTTTTTTTCCTTTCTAGGTCTCTTAGCGCCTTCATTTATTCTTACATTTGGACCAGCAAAAAGGGCAGGTAACCTGCTGAATTCTTATACTAACTCTCAGGCTAGCACTAGAGTCTTGCCTACATGCTCAGCGTTTAGCTGATCGCCATATTTGGGGTCGGGAAGGAATTTTCCTCCAGGGCAGATTGGCAGAGGCTCTGGGGGGTTTTCGCCTTCCTCCGCAGCGTGGGGCACGGGTCACTTGCTGGAGGATTCTCTGCACCTTGAAGTCTTTAAACCACAAGTTGAGGACTTCAATAGCTCAGACATAGGTCAGGGGTTTGTTACAGGAGTGGGTGGGTGAGATTCTGTGGCCTGCGTTGTGCAGGAGGTCAGACTAGAAGATCATGATGGTCCCTTCTGAGCTTAAAGTCTATGAGTCTAAATGATTCCCAGTAAGACTAGTGTGAAGAACGTAATCATCAAAACTAAGCCAGGACTAGCAAACATTTCCCACTCAGATGAGATTGTCATGGGAACACCCAATGCCTGCTCAGCTTACAGTGTGTGGCTTTTGTGTACTCGCCTCTAAAATCCTCTCCAGTCTCATCAGCAAAATAGCTTAAAAGTCCTTTGCTGGTAATCAGGTCAAATCCAACAGTTAGTCAGGGGGGTTGATAGTTTGTTTTTTCACGTAACTCCTGTTGTTGCCGCTATATTGGCTAAGTTGCTGTGTTTGCTTTTCATAGCAGAATCCCCCATGCAGCTGAGGGGGCAAATTCTGCCCTCACTTACACCAGTTGGTGCAATTCCATTGAAATCGATGAGGCTGCACTGGTGTAAATGGGGGCAGAATCTGGCTCAAGCGTTTAGATATCGAACCCCCTTCTGCAAGTGTTCACTAGCTGCCTCATCACTTACTGTACTGGACAAGCCCACCAAAAACTTGCCACTGGTTAGGCTGCTGGTGTGCTGAGACCACAGCCTGTCATGGTGACCAATACTGTCTCATTGTTCTCTTGTACTCCCTCAGTCTCTCTCAATCCATCTGCTGTCTCTTGTTTTACACTTCGATTGAGCGCTCTTTGGGGCAGGGTTTGTACAGCGCCTAGCACGATGGGGTCCTGGTCCATGTCTGGGGATCGTAGGTGCTACTGATATAGAAAGAAGGATAAATAATAATTTGCTCCTGGGTAAAGTCCCATCAAAGCCAGTGGGATCCATAATTCAGTAGCAAGCACTACTCCCCATAGTAAATGTCTGTAGTACTGAACCCACAGTGTGGGTGCAGATGAGTCTGGTACCATACATGGGTCTGCTGAACCAAAGTTATGGAGATAGGAGTATTAATTTTATTCAGCATAATGCTACATATGTGGTGGGGATGGGTTGGTGTTCAGTTTCCCATCAAGAAACCACTGATGCTAAGGTACAGTAACTACAGGTTGGCCACATGTGATCATCACTGGATGGCTTAAAAATTTCCCTTTCATTTGTGGTGTTCTCTTACTTTCTTTATTGGGCCTGTCCTGTAGTAGGTGACTTCTGGGTACTCTTCTGGCTCCGTCCATCTGTTTCTTCACTTCAGCAGGTGGGTATTGTAGTTGTATGAATGCCTGATAGAGATCTTGTAAGTGTTTGTCTCTGTCTGAGGTGTTGGAGCAAATGTGGTTGTATCTTAGAGCTTGGCTGTAGACAATGGATCGTGTGGTGTGGTCTGGATGGAAGCTGGAGGCATGTAGGTAAGTATAGCAGTCAGTAGGTTTCTGGTATAGGGTAGTGTTTATGTGACCATCACTTATTAGCACTGTAGTGTCCAGGAAGTGGATCTCTTGTGTGGACTGGTCCAGGCTGAGATTGATGGTGGGATGGAAATTGTTGAAATCATGGTGGAATTCCTCATTTTTTCATGTTCTCTGTGTATATATATCTTCCTACTGTATTTTCCCCTGCATGCATCCAATGAAGTGTGTTTTAGCCCACAAAAGCTTATGCTCAAATAAATTTGTTAGTCTCTAAGGTGCCACAAGTACTCCTTGTTCTTTTTTCTGACTTAGTGTAGACCTGGCCCTTGTGTCCCCTCTAAAAGGCTGCAGCAAGTTTGAGAACAAAATGGCTGCTGAATTCTGCAGCCCGAGATAATTTTTAGAAACTTAAAGGTGCAGTAGACTGAAAAGAAAAAAATAGATTGTTACCATCACCACACAGACACATTGTAAAAGGGCCATTTCTATTTATTTCATGCAGGTGATTCCCCTTCTTCAGCTGCTGGTACCAAAAGATGGTACTACGGAAGTCAGCAGAGAATGGCGTTTTCTTTTTGTTAACGTAGAATGCTGTTTTCCAAGCTGTTTCATAGCGTACCCCAGTGGTTCCCACAATGAAATAGTGGGAGAACCTAGAGGTAGGGGAACCACAGGTTGAGAAAGGAGGTGGGTCCCTGAGAGGATTTTTCTGTTATGAAGTGGGCTGTAGGTTGGAAAGTTTAGAAATCACTAATCTAGAAATTATGTAGGGGACTGTGTGTGCCACCACATTATGACAGTAGTTCTGAGCACTGATGTGGCACAACGTCTGGTCCAACTTAAATCTTAGATAGAAGCCTTTCCGGTTGTTTCTGAGAGCACCAAACACTTTGTGGGATAGTAGGTTCAGTTTTCCAGTTACCTCTGTGTGAAGCAGATGAGAGAGGCTGGCAGATTGGTACCTGTGGATTCCTATTCTAGGTGGTTCAAGTATCTTAGTACCATTCCATCCTATTGATATCAATGTATAGGTGAGCCAGGTTGACTTCAGTGTAGTTGTGTTCAATTTACCAGTGGGGAGTATTTCCCACTATTATTTTCTGATTATGAAGGGTGGTTGATTTCCTTATTTAAAACAAACAATTTTTTTATTTTTAACTACAGTATTTTACAGAAGTGTGAGTGTAACCCACACACTTCCTGGGTGTGGTGTTCTGTCCCCTCTAGTGGCACCGAGACCACTTAGAGAGAGATTAATGAGTTTGCTCTACCGCCTTAGCTAACAGCCAGTTGGTTTTTAGCTCATGCGGTAGAGGCTCATGCACTAAGCTCTAGAGGTCCCAGGTTTGATCCTGCCTGCTGATGAGCAGGGGCTGTTGGCATTGCATAAGCACCTAATCACTGTAGTAATACAACTGTAACCAGCAGGGTTTGAGTAATTACTGTAGAATACCATAGGGTGGTACGTGTGTATGTGTAATATAATCAAGTGTTGTATTTAATCTAGAAATGTGATTTGGGGCATTAAAAAGTGGGATTCTAATGCAGAAGACTTGAATTAACCTATTGTTGTTTTCTACGGCAGGGCCAGCTCCAGGCACCAGCTAAGGAAGCTGGTGCTTGGGGCGGCCAATACAAAGGGGCGGCACGTCCGGGAATTCGGTGGTGGGTCCCTCAGTCCCTCTCTTCCTCTTTGAGCTGCCGCTGAAGTGCCACTGAAGAGGAAGAGAGGGAGCGAAGGACCCACTGCCGAACTGCCGCCGAAGAATGGAGCGGCACAGCTGAGCTGCCGCCAATCGGCTTTTTTATTTTATTTTTTTTTTCCGCCGCTTGGGGCGGCAGAAAACCTGGAGCCGGCCCTGTTCTACAGTAGTGTTTTGGGCCCTTAATGCACTATTTTTATAAAAGGAAAGCTGAAGTGAAAGTGGCATTTGAATCACTATAGTATTCCTTTCAGAGTAACAGCCGTGTTAGTCTGTATCCGCAAAAAGAAGAACAGGAGTACTTGTGGCACCTTAGAGACTAACAAATTTATTAGAGCATAAGCTTTCGTGGACTACAGCCCACTTCTTCGGATGCATACCGAAGAAGTGGGCTGTAGTCCACGAAAGCTTATGCTCTAATAAATTTGTTAGTCTCTAAGGTGCCACATAGTATTCCTTATCTGACCATTTGCACCTTAATTTTCTAAGGCCTATCTTTATGTTAAAAGGACACTATCAAATGTACTATTATTTGCCTTATTGTGACCTCACCTCAGTGTATACTGGTGTCACTCCATTGATTGCAATGGAATTACTCCTATTTTACATTGGTACAAGTGAGATTAGAATCAGGACCCCTATATTTTTAAAAGTAGTTTTTTCTACACTATGCTATAAATATTATCTTAGAGTATGACAACTGAAAGAATCTTTATAATTGAAATTTATTTTTCACCATGTATGCAGTTTGGTTACTTTTTGAATATCACTCAGTTTAACTAATGACTTCAGGATTTCTTGTGATAGAAGTATGTTGCAGTGTTTGGGTTACAAACAGTGCTGGGGGATGCTGATTTTTAGATGGGATTTTTTTTTTTTAAACTGGACTGCATTCCTTTAAGCACCAACCATTCTCATAGAAAAACTATGTTCCTGTCTTTCAGGAATATACCTCCTGTGGCTTGATTTAAAGGTAACCTGCAAAGGGAAATAAATGAATGTGGGGCCTTCATTGCTTCTTTGTGCGGTATGGAGAAGCTCTGGAATGTTTCTTGGTTTTGAAAAGGATTTTGCTGTAACATTAGAAATTCAGCTCTTGTCTGCCTTGGAGATGCTCTGAGCAACTGGAGAAGTAGTAGGCTGCTGCCATGCAGAAATCATGGAAGTGATGAACTTAGAATGGCAGTGATTTGGATCTAGTTGGTTTAAATCTCTATTTGTTTTTTTTCGGTTTGTCAAACACCTGTTTAACTCAAACACTTGCTCCTTTCATTAAGGTCTGAAGCAGCTCCTGGGATACACAGCTGAGCCAACCTAAGTTCTCCAGCAAAAGTCTGAAAGACCAGACTTTAGGTCATTGAGAGCACTAGAGGAAAAAGGAAACAGAATGAATTGTTTTACAAACCCATTTTCTCCCCTCTCTGTAGGGGAGAGCATCCCCACTTGATGAATTCCCTCCTCTCCTCCTCCTGAAGGACTGCAGTAACACAGGCTACATCTACACGGCAGCACTTACGCCAGTGTAGCACTTGTGGTGAAGATGCCCTAAGCCAAGGGGAGAGAGATCTCCCGTCAGCTTAACAACTCCTCCCTCTGAGAGGCGGTAGCTATGTTGGCTGGAGAAGGTCTCCTGCCGACATAGCACGGTCTACACCGGCGCTTAGGTCGGTATAATTTACCAGGAGTGTGACTAATCCGCACCCCTGAGCAATGTATAACTTACATTTCTCAAAAGTAACCTGTAATGTAGACAAAATCTTAGAAGGAGGGGGGCTTAAAACGTGTCCTGGACTCTGACTGGTGCGTATTGTTTGTTTGTCCAGGGACAAGGGGCTCTGTCTGAGAGACTCAGGAGCTTTAGCATGCAGGATCTCTCAACCATTCGAGGAGACAGCAGCAGTCCGGTACCGCCTCCAGTCACTGTACGAACAAGCAGCAAACAGAGCAAGCCCAAAACATCCAGAAGTGCATCAGAGAGCGCGGGCAGCTCAGGTAAGTCTCAGCATTTTCCTCCGTCTTGTGTTGTTACCTGAAGTTTTTTTTCTCCACTCACTGATCCTCAAAGTGGAGCAACAGAGGAATGCAGGAAGCACTGGCGATATAGAATCATAGAATATCAGGGTTGGAAGGGACCTCAGGAGGCCATCTAGTCCAACCCCCTGCTCAAAGCAGGACTAATCACCAGACAGATTTTTACCCCAATTCCCTAAATGGCCCCCCTCAAGGATTGAGCTCACAACCCTGGGTTTAGCAGGCCAATGCTCAAACCACTGAGCTATCCCTCCGGTGTAATCAATGCCAGGAAAGGTGTCTTACAAATTCCCTTTCACGATATGACCCAAGTCAGACAAATGGCTTGTAGGCAATTGTTTTGCAGTGACTGAATTGTCCTGCCTCTAGAGGTAGAAATCATTTTAACAGCTGTATCAGTACAGATATTGTAATACTTAAGTTCACAGGATAGCATCACAGCTTAGTGTCAGGGCAATTAAAGGAAGGAGCAAGATTGCTGTGTGATGGCCACCATTTTGGCAGACACCAAGGATTGAACCTTAAACTTCCAGAGGGGACAAGTATGAGTTTCTACAGCTTGAACTAATGCAGTGGCTCTCAACCTTTCCAGACTACCGTACCCATTTCAGGAGGGACACCTCACTTAAAAACTATTTGCTTACAAAATCAGAGCTAAAGATACAAAAGTGTCACCGCCCACTGTTACTGAAAAATGTCTTACTTTCTTATTTTATAATTATACGGTAAAAGTGAATCAATTGGAATATAAATATTGTACTTCTATGTCTGTGTATAGAGCACTATCAACAAGTCATTGTCTGTATGAAATTGTAGTTTTTATGTAGCCTGTTGTAAAACTAGGCAAATATCTAGGTAAGTTGATGTACCTCCTGGAAGACCTCTGAGTACCCCGAGGGGTACATGTACCCTGCTTGAGAACCACTCTTCTAAGGGGTCAGACTCTGGGGCTGGAGACTGCAGCAGATCCTTATCCTCCTCAGGGCAGCACAGAGCAGGATGTATGATGCACATAGACAAGATAATCCTGCCGCAAGATTGTGTCGATCAGGACAAACATGCCGAGCTGACAGCTCTCATGTACCAGTGGAGTCCAGTGACTGCTGAATGTGGGTGGGTGAAATTGACACTCAGGGTCCATTTATCGTAAGGAGTAAAGAGCGTAGGGTAAAATCTTCAAAAGTACTTAAGTGACTTACGCACAAGTCCCATTTTCAAAAGTAACTCAGGAGCTTAAGTCTCATTGAAAGTCAATGGGACTTAGGCTCCTAATTTTCTTTTGAAAATGGGACTTACGCCTCTATGTCACCTAATTTTGAAAATTGTACCCATGACATGGTGTGTATCTAGTGTGAATTAGGTACACCAGTGCCTACCCTGACTGTCCTCTGAATCACCACTGAAATGTACAGTAGATATTATGACAGTCCTATTTTAAGATACTGCACTATAGACTAAGACAACTCATAAATAAACCCCCTATCAATGTATGTGTAAGGATAGATGCCAAGATTTGAAAGCTATTTATGAGGGATGTCCCGTAAGTGTGGAGGGAGGGAGAGGAATAGAAGCAATTGCCTCTGAAATGTATTTGATTAGATTCAGCTTCTAGGAGGACAAAGCAGAAAAGCAGCACAAATTTTGCTTTGTCAGAAAAGTGTGGAGGTCAGAAGAGGGAGAGATTTCATTATAAAGATTTTTGCAAGTTCAGGTGTGAAAAGCTTCGTAGGCCCAGATCCAAAATGTGTGGCTTGAGCCATCTCTGCAGATAAATTAATCTGCAAGCTTGTTAGATAGTGGATTGTCCCAGACAATGTTTTCCAGAATTCTTCTATATCACCCTGAGGCCAAAACTCCTGTAACTCCCTGCTTGATTCTGGGTTCTTGAGAGGTTAGGTTCTCCTGGAAGGCAGCAGGTTTGTCAGCCTTTGGAGGCTGGTCAGTGAAGTGGAAAGTAGAGTTGTTTGAAATCTAGCAATTTCAATTTCTGGTGGGGTCTCTGTAAATGTTTGCTGGGTTTCAGATTTATGTGAATTTGCACCTCAACCCCTCCCCCCCCCCCAAGTTTTGCTTTGAGTACTGGGATCTACCGGTAATGTCTGTTCCTTGGTTACCACCATCATCATATTTGAGCACCTTACAAATTCTTAAGATTATAAATCACAAGGATCTCTGGTGATGTTTTTTCCATCCCCCCATTTGTAAGGGTTTGTCTATACACAAACCTACACCAAAATAATAAAATTGCTTTTAATTCACACTTCTGTTATTCCAGGGCAAGTTTGTGTGTGAACACACTTGGCTCCAATTTGTGTGTCATATTTTGATTGATTAACAGGCTACTCTCAATCTGAAATAAGAGGGTTCACAACAACAAAATAGGACATTCTTAATCCAAAATAAGTGATCGCATGCAGACTTCCACCAAAATAACCAGTAAACCTGCTTTAGATATATGTTTGATTTTGTGGGTAGACCAGCCCTGGTGTTTTGTTCTAAAGTGTGTGACACTGGGCTCAAACGAACTCAAACTCACTCAACATTGCTGATTTTGGCCTGGTTTCACACTCATGCCAGACATTGACCTTGGGTCTTCCACAGCTGGGCCCTGAATAACTGAACTGTTCATGAACCATTCAGCAAAGCTGGGCTGAGTTCAGAGTTCCTCGCAAAAATCAAGGATCCAGGTGATTTGTGTGTGATTTGGTGTTTTGTAATGAGATTTGTAAACAGTGCATGTGTGCAAGTGAGAGGGAGAGAGAGATTTGCCAGTCAGGTGGTACCATGTCTGGAGAGCCATGGACAGGGGTAAGCAGCTGGACTTCCCACCCTACTGCAAACAGAGTGCACTCACACTAGATACAGTCCAAACTGCCCTCTTTCCTGGAGTTTGCCTCCAAAATTAACAACAAAACACAAATATATCTATGATGTCAGTGGTGCCCTCTATCTCGCAAACATTTACTGTACATCTTTTTATACTACTGGGTTAGAGCTAAGAGGACTCAGCTGCTCTGACATCAGAAGGAATCAGCAAAAGTATCTCTGCCTCTGTGCACAGTACTTGACAGGGTGACTCAGCTGAAAGGCTTTGCATTCCTGTAAAGGGTCTGAGAACCTGCCAGACAGTTACAGTGACAGCAGTAGCTAGATTACAGGGGACAGGCATAAATCTCCTACAGCTTCAAGAGGATTTACAGAAATCCTGGCCCATGCTAACATATTGTAACAACCGGGACTCGGTATTGCAAGCTTTCTGTAAGTGGAACTCCTGCTTTGTGAAGAGAGTTATTCCAGCCTGGCGTGCAGTACTGGGTCCTGCGTTTGCAAAAGAGGAAATCTAGGGTTACCATATTTTAATTTAAAAAAAGGAGGACCCTCTGGCCCTGCCCCAACTCCGCCCCAACTCCGCCCCCGCCCCTTCCCCAAAGTCCCCGCCCCAACTCTGCCCCCTCCCCTGAACGCGCCGCTCCCCTGCTCCTCCCCCTCCCCTGCTTCACGCATCAAATGTTCGTGGAAAGCCTGAAACAGGGAGGCAGCAGGTAAGCTGGGGCTGGGGCTGGGGCGGGGCGGGGCGCGGCCCAGTCCAGCCCCCCCGGCTGAGCAGCTCCCTCTGGCGGCCGGCCCAGGCCGAGAGGCTCTGGCCCCGGCGTCTCCCGCCCGGCTCAGGCCCTGGGGCGCCAGCCCTGGTTCCGGCCGAGTGGCTCCGGCCCGCCCTGGCCCCCGCCGGCCCCAGCGGCCCCAGAGGCTCAGGCCCCCAGCCGAGCACCGCCGGCCCCAGGTTCCGGCCCGGACCCAAGCCCCACGACCCCTCCCTCCCTATTTTCCCGGACATGTCCGGCTTTTTGGGATTTCCTCCCGGACGGGGATTTGAGGCCCAAAAAGCTGGACATGTCCAGGAAAATCCGGACATATGGTAACCCTAGGAAATCTAGTTGTTCGGGCACAAGCCTAGGGGCATGGCTACACTTGCAGATGTAGAGCACTGTGAGTTAAGCCGCCTTCGGAGAGTGCAGTAGGGAAAGTGCTGCAGTCTGTCGACACTGACAACTGCTTGCGCACTGGCGTGGCCACATTTGCGGCATTTGCAGCAGCATTGGGAGCGGTGCATTATGGGCAGCTATCCCAGCATGCAAGTGACTGCAATGTGCTTTTCAAATGGGGGATGGGGTGGAGTGTGACAGAGAGTGTGTTGTATGTATGTGGGGGAAGAGAGAGTGGGTTTTTGGGGGGCCGAGAGCACGTCAACATGCTGTCTTGTAAGTTCAGACAGCAGCAGACCTCCCCCTCCTCTCCGCCTCTCTCTCACACACACAGCATTCCCGGCTGTGAGAAACGGAACTTTCAAACAGCATATCTGCATTCCTACAGTGATTCAAAACAATGACAAGAGTGGCCACTTGACTTATGGGGATTATGGGACATTTCTGGAGGCTGATCAGAGCACAATAATGCAACACCTCGTCCACACTGGCGCCATGGCGCTCCAGCGGGGGCACAGCAAACATTATTCCACTCGCCGAGATGGAGTACCAGGAGCGCTCTAGCCACGGAGTCAGAGCGCTCTACGTGCCTTGCCAGTGTGGATAGGGAGTGGGCTAGGGCACCTGGGGCTCCTTTATTGTGCTGTAACTCACAAGTGTAGCCAAGCCCTAGGACTTAAGAGACCTGGGTTCAAGTTCTTCCTCCACCACAGACCTCCTGTGTGACCTTGGATAAGTCACATAGGCCCAGAGCCTCAAAGAGATTTAGGTGCCTTACTCCTAATGGGAGTTAGATGCCTAAATATCTTTTGAGGATCTGGGCCTCAGTGTCTCTGTGCCTCAGTGCATCTGAATCAAATGGGGATAGTAGCACTTCCCAGAGGTGTTGTGAAGACAAATGTTAAAGATTGCAAGGTGCTCAGATGCTATGGTAAATACCTTAGCTAGGTTCTTATGTGCTTTTTACTTCCGTGATTGAAATTAATAAAATATACAATTAAGTCCCCCCAGAAGTTCTCCTTTGGGATCAGTTCCAGCTGTTGGATAGAGTTTCTGGAGGAGAGTGTTTTGTTCCTGAACCACTTTCTCTGTTGCTAGTAATAACATTCCATCTTGTCACAAGGTCTGAGTGTCCATGGCCCATCCAAATTCCTATTTTGCACGTGGGAGAAAAATTCTCTCTTGAGAAAGCCATGTGTTAGTGTCACGGAGTGCTCTACGCACCACTGTAGTGCCTCCTTCTGGCTGCATCCAGCAATTAGCTCTGCCTGGCCATCAGCCCTTCCTGCACTTGCACTCCATTGCTCTCTCTCGGGACTCAAATGCTCCCGCTTCGTGGCTTGGCCCTCTGGCCAGGTCACTGTAGTCCTCCCCTTTCCAGGTACTATCAACATCCTCCACAGCATCCCAGGCACAGGCATCAATTCCATGGGTGCTGCAAGGCTGGAGCGCCCATGGGGAAAAAAAAAAAAAAAATAGTGAGCACCCACCAGCCACCCAACGATCAGCTGGTCAGTGGGCCCCACCAATCAGCTTCTCTCCTCCCCCCAGCACTTCCTGCCCACCACCAATCAGCTGTTCGGTGGCAGGCAGGAGGCACTGGGGGATGCAGAGGAGCATGGGTGGGAAGAGGCAGAGCAAGGGCATGGCACACTTGGGGGAGGGGGCAGGAAGAGTCAGGGTGGGAGCAGAGTCTCAGGGGATGGACAGGAAGAAGCAGAGCAAGGGTGGGGCCTTGGGGCAGGGTCTCAGAGCAGGGTGGAGCACTCCCAGGAAAAGCTGAAAGTCAGCACCTGTGGTCCTAGGCAGTCCTGAATTCCACTACCCTGGCTAAGTGATTCCCTCCGTGACTGGGATGAATGGTCCCAGACAGTTTTCAAGATCACTGCCCCAGTTGTACCACTCACTCATTCAGTGGCTGGTAGGGGAACCCAGGCCTACCCCAGTTCAGGGGTCCTGTCTCCTGCAGCTGAGGTCTGTACAACCCAAACCTTCCTGCCTCCCCCCTGCACTACTTACCTTGCCTATCTCAGGCTTGTATTCACCACTGTAGCTAAACCCCCATCTCCTAGGTCTGCTAGACAAACCCTTCCTTTTTGGTTCAAACCCCTTTCCATCCCATATCCCAGAGAGAGTTCCTAGAGCCCCCTTTCTGCCACCAGCTCCCTGGTTTTATAGACACTTCTGTTGCTCTACAGGTGAGCTTTCTGCTTCCCTTAATTAGGACTCTCCCCTCCCTGTAAATATCCCCCAGCTTGCAGCCTAATAGGTTAATTGGCCCACCTGGCCTATGTTATCCCCTTCTAGCAAGTGTGGGAAACACA
Source organism: Chrysemys picta bellii (assembly GCF_011386835.1). Classification (NCBI taxonomy): domain Eukaryota; kingdom Metazoa; phylum Chordata; order Testudines; family Emydidae; genus Chrysemys; species Chrysemys picta. Next base: position 129,336,997 of record NC_088795.1, on the reverse strand, counting down.
CCCCATCATGGTTAGTCTTTCTAAACCCTTTACCTTGTTTCCTCCACTTAGCACCATCTGCCTTTTGCCTACATTACTCGTGGATCAACAGGCAATTGATTTAAACCAGCTCTATGTTGTTTCAGTGATGAGGTGGCTGCTAAACAATGTTCTGCAGTTTAATAGTAATACAAATGGCTCCATGCATCACTAAGGCACTGAGGGCCCAATCCCATAGATGCCTAGGGTGTGTCTACACTGCACTCCAATGCCCACGGCTGGCCTGTGTCAGCTGACTCAAGCTCAGGCTATGGGGCTGTAAAATTGCAGTGTAGACGTTTGGGCTCGGGCTGGAGCTTGTACTCTGGGACCCCGTGGGAGGGGAGAATGTCTACACTGCAATCTAAGCCCAGGGTTAGTAGAATTCGAGTTAACAGACCCTGGGTTTGTTACCTCATTTGTAACCCCAGGTTAGGAATTGTTGAAACCTGGGTCCTAGCCTGGGACTCCAGTGTCTGTGATGCGTTATGCGGGCTCAAGTCCAACCACTCATATCCCAGACTTCCCAGTGCGCTCACAAAACATGGCCACTTTAGCCCTTTGTTCGTGGAGCAGTGTGGGAAAACTTGATTGTCCATCAAACTTGACAGTCCAGAGGACAAAGAAAGTTGGTCCATGGCACCATGAGATACTTTTGGCAGCTCCAAAGCATGAGTCTAGCGAGGCTGCGTCTACACTGCAAAGAAAATAGGGCTTAAACTCTGGGTCCCAGCTTGACTCAGGTTCGGACCCTCCACCCCTGATAGGTCCTGGACTGGGTCTGAGCCCTGGGTTAGCACGATTTGTGTGTAGATTGAAGGGAGATTGGCTTGAGCCTGAGTCTGAACCCTGGGCTTACGTTGCAGTGTAGACATACACTTAGGTTTGGTCTACATCTAAAACTTAGGTTGACCTAGCTGCATCGCTTGGAGCCAGTGGCACTGTAACACTTTTTACAGTGGGGGTGCTGAAAGCCAGTGGTCCCCCAAATTTTTACCTCTCACCCCCTCTTACCCCTGTCCATGCCCCCTCTTCCTAGAGCTTGGGCCAGGACTAGCTGTGGCTTGCGGGTGAGAGGAGACGCGGACGGGGGTAAGAGGGCTGAGGCTGGGACCACAGCTGGGGGTGGGTCCTGCAGCTGGGACCCTGGGTGCGGGGCCAGGAGCAGAGCCCTAGGTGTGAGACTGGTGGCAGCCAGGGCCCCAGGCGTGGGGCTAGGAGCGGAGCCCCGGGCGTGAAGCCAGCAGCTCCAGGACTAGGCTGATGGAAGATTTCTTCCATGGATCTTGCTACTGCCTCTCAATGGGGTAAATTTCCTGCAGTGATGAAAATCCCCCTTCCTTGGCTGTGGTAAGCGTCTACACTACTGCCCTGTAGCAGTGTAGCTGCAGCTTTGCCATTGTAGCACTTGTAGTGTTGACACAGCTTTAGGGCTAGACTATCCCAGCCACTCAGGGCAATAAGGGAGATTACAGCCTCCCTTGCTCGCCTGGTTGGCCCTGCTCTGATGGTGACTGGCTGTGGGGAGGGGTAATTCACCCAAGCAGGGGGGTTTCCCCTGATACTCCCCACCATAGAGAGGGGTGGAGCCTGAGAGGAGGTCTGACTCCATCCCCATTCCCCTCTCGTTGGCCAGAGTAGGTGGCTGGATGCACAGGGGGAAACTGCTCCCTGAAAATGGGTGGTGGGTCCGAGAGCCACAGCCCATTATCTGCTCTCCTGGCACAGCACAGCTACATGTGACGTTGCCCGCAGATAGTCATGTGACAGTCTAGCCCCTAGGCTGGGGAGTAACTGTGTTCCAGTGCGGAGGTCCCATTGAAGTCATGACACGTATCTGCCTATGTGAGTACATGTATTCCTGGGTGTATCCTTTGTCAGCCTCTTGCCCCAATAAAAAGAGGCATGTCGGGGTTGGGCTGGGAGCATGGCAGAGCTCATGACTGGACCTCTTTGGCAGAAGAGACCTAGCACCAGCAATGTAAGTTAGAGCAGGATTGTTTCTGTTCTAACTTTGTGCTGGGGCCAGGTGGCCCTGAACTGGGAAGATGCAGCCGGCTCCCTGAGGCTGCCACTGCTCTACCAAGTGGAGAATCAGGGCCCAATTGGGGTTTTCTTGTAACTTCTCAAACTAAGGATTTGCAGAGCAGACTCTAAGTGCATGACAAATTGGTCATTCGGGTGTTCCTAAACTTCGGGGCATCTACTAACCATAACGACTCTGGGAGTGAATATATGATGGGGGGCCAAAATGTCTATTACATGAACTAAGATAGATATTGGGAAAATAAACCCCCTTGAAAAGATTATCTGTAAGTGAGATCAGAACTGCTGTCCTTCCCTCTTCCTGCTATTTCTTTTTTAGCAGCAGCCATGGTGCGTTAAGCAGAGCCTTAGGAATTGAGCTTAGGGCTTGGTTCTGATCTAATCTATCTATCCCATAGAGTTTCATCCTGCCCCCCTTCACCGTAGTACCTGACTGCCTTCTGTGTAAAATCAATAGCAAGTCCCGGGCAGACTTCATGGAGTCTCTGGCACCTCTCTTTTACACTGGTTTTACACTGACATTGACTTGAGTGGAGTGACTCCTGATTTGTGCTGGTCTGAAACAAGAATCAGGCCCTCAGTGATCAGATGGCTCAATGCAGGGGTGGCCAACTGGTGGCTCCAGCGCCGCATGCATAGGCTGACCAGACAGCAGGTGTGAAAAATTGGGATGGGGGTGGGGGGTAATAGGAGCCTATATAAGAAAAAGACCCAAAAATCGGGACTGTCCCTATAAAATCGGGACATCTGGTGACCCTACGCATGCAGCTCTTCAGAAGTTAATATGCGGCTCCTTGCATAGGCACCAACTCCAGGGCTGGAGCTACAGGTGCCAACTTTCCAATGTGCCGGGTGTGTGTGTGTGTGCTCACTGCTCAACCCTTGACTCTGCCACAGACCCTGCCCTTACTTCATCCCTTCCCCTAAGATCCTTCCTGCCCTGTTCCCTGAGCCTGCCATGCCCTCGCTCCTCCCCCTCCCCCCAGAGCCTCCTGCATGCCGCAGGAGGCATGGGGAAGGAGGGAGAGGCGCTGATCAGCAGGGCTGCTGGCAGGCGCGGGGAGCTGAGGGGGAGGGCCTGCTGATGTATTACTGTGGCTCTTTGGCAATGTACACAGGTAAATTCTGGCTTCTTCTCAGGCACAGGTTGGCCACCCCTGGCTCAATGGATCAAACCTTGCTTTCCAAAAACACTTTCCTCTTAGTGCCAATGTGTCTCTTTTCCATGTATAGGGCTCAGTTGGGGGCATACATTGTAAGGATCAGACTGGGAGCAATTTCTCAGATGTTTTAAAAGACAGCTGCCACTTGCCTGCAGGCGAAGATCACAGCTTGTGAGTTACCAGTGCCTTGGGACTGGAGGGTTCTATAGAACTCCCTGGACCATCTTCATCCGAAGTGTAACACCACTGAAGTACAGCCTGTTGTGTCCTTGCCGATGGAGATTTTGACACTCTGTTCATGTCTGATTCGTAGCGATAGTAATGACCATTCTGATGTAATGCTCAGAAGCTGGGTGAATGACTAAACCAATGCTTCCAACATAACTCCTCTGTAAATCTATTGAATTAAGTAGATCTGCATGGATGCAAACCCTACATTATGGAACTGTGCGGTTATTCTCTCATAACCTCCACTTGCTGTGTGCAGCGTGGCTTATTCAGTCTTACAGAGACTGTTAAAGGCTTGTCAGAGGGCAGTGTTGTCTAGTGGTCTGAGCACAGGGTTGGGAGCCCGGAACTTCTGTACCTAACCCCCGCTCTACCACTCCCTAGCTGCAGTGGCCTTCAGTAAAGCATTTAACATCTCTGTGTCTGTCCCTGCATTGGTAAATGGAGACGGTAACACTTATCTACCTCACAAGACTGAGTCGTGATTGTACAGTTTGGGAAGAAAAGTCAAGCGCTTTCTAAGTGTTATTGTTGATGCAGCACGGATGATTCTTAACGTTAAGCTCCTCTTTCAGTTTGCTCATGTTGTTCGGTGTGCCGAATCCTCAGAGGTGAGTGCTGGATTCCACGCATCCCTTGTGAGCACGGCTGCGTTCGCCTGCGATGTCTTGCAATTCTTATTCTTGCTCCCTGGGGTTCCTAACAAAGAGGACAAATGAATAAGGCTGGGGCAACAATGAATGAGTTTGTAACTGTGAAAAATGAGACTCGAGGCTGTGCTATGTGTGTTTTGTTGCTAACCATGCATTGCCGTGAGCTCTTCCTTTCAACTTACTGACCCGCATTACAGAGGCTGTGGAGTGCTTTGACTTCAGCCCTGTGGATATTGGGGAGTTTTGTGCCACTGTTGCTACACTACTGCAGATCCCCGGCATAGATCCATTGTGCCGATGTAAGACAGGGCTTGCTTTGCTGTGACTAAGCGAGAGTAAATTACCAGGGTACATCACACCAGTCCCAGCCTCATGTTGCACTGTTGCTAGGGGGTTGCACAGATGTCACTACATAGATGCATGTACACCAGTACAAATTTCTGTAAAGTAGGCCTGGTCTATACCTAAAACTGGTAGGGTTACCATATTCAAACATTTAAAAAAGAGGACACTCCAGGGGGCTCCGGTCCCGCCCCCGGCCCCGCCCTGGCCCCGCCCCAACTCCGCCCCTTCCCCGGCCCCGGCCCAACCCCACCCCTTCTCCGCCCCCATTCCAACCCTTTCCCCAAAGTCCCTGCCCCAACTCTGCCCCCTCCTCTGAGCACCCCGCATTCCTCCTCCTCCCTCCCTCTCTGATCTTGGTTGGGGGTTGCTAAGTGCTTCCCTGCTTCCCACTTGCCCTGCAGCCTCTATGCCCTTGCCTGCCCTGCTCCTCCTCACCCTGCAGCCTCTGCACCCCCTGCTCCCCACTCGCCCTACAGCCTCTGCACCCCCTGCTCCCCACTCGCCCTGCAGCCTCTGCACCCCCCCGCAGCCTCTGTGCCCCCTGCTCCCCACTCGCCCTGCAGCCTCTGCACCCCCCCGCCCCTGCAGCCTCTGTGCCTCCTGCTCCCCACTCGCCCTGCAGCCTCTACACCCCTGCTCCCCACTCGCCCTGCAGCCTCTGCACACCCCCCGCAGCCTCTGTGCCCCCTGCTCCCCACTCGCCCTGCAGCCTCTGCACCCCCCCACAGCCTCTGTGCCCCCTGCTCCCCACTCGCCCTGCAGCCTCTGCACCCCCCCACAGCCTCTGTGCCCCCTGCTCCCCACTCGCCCTGCAGCCTCTGCACCCCCGCAGCCTCTGTGCCCCCTGCTCCCCACTCGCCCTGCAGCCTCTGCATCCCCCCTGCAGCCTCTGTGCCTCCTGCTCCCCACTCGCCCTGCAGCCTCTGCACCCCTTGCTCCCCACTCGCCCTGCAGCCTCTGCACACACACCCCGCAGCCTCTGTGCCTCCTGCTCCCCACTCGGCCTGCAGCCTCTGCACCCCCCCCTGCAGCCTCTGTGCCTCCTGCTCCCCACTCGCCCTGCAGCCTCTGCACCCCCCCGCCCCCGCAGCCTCTGTGCCCCCTGCTCTCCACTCGCCCTGCAGCCTCTGCACCCCCCCCACAGCCTCTGTGCCCCCTGCTCCCCACTCGCCCTGCAGCCTCTGCACCCCCCCCTGCAGCCTCTGTGCCTCCTGCTCCCCACTCGCCCTGCAGCCTCTGCACCCCCCACAGCCTCTGTGCCTCCTGCTCCCCACTCGCCCTGCAGCCTCTGCACCCCCCCCTGCAGCCTCTGTGCCCCCTGCTCCCCACTCGCCCTGCAGCCTCTGCACCCCCCCGCCCGCGCAGCCTCTGTGCCCCCTGCTCCCCACTCGCCCTGCAGCCTCTGCACCCCCCCCACAGCCTCTGTGCCCCCTGCTCTCCACTCGCCCTGCAGCCTCTGCACCCCCCCACAGCCTCTGTGCCCCCTGCTCCCCACTCACCCTGCAGCCTCTGCACCCCCACTGCAGCCTCTGTGCCTCCTGCTCCCCACTCGCCCTGCAGCCTCTGCACCCCCCGCCGCCTCTGTGCCCCCCTGCTCTCCACTCGCCCTGCAGCCTCTGCACGCCCCCTGCAGCCTCTGTGCCTCCTGCTCCCCACTCGCCCTGCAGCCTCTGCACCCCCCTGCAGCCTCTGTGCCCCCTGCTCCCCACTCGCCCTGCAGCCTCTGCACCCCCCCACAGCCTCTGTGCCCCCTGCTCCCCACTCGCCCTGCAGCCTCTGCACCCCCCCCCGCCCCCGCAGCCTCTGTGCCCCCTGCTCCCCACTCGCCCTGCAGCCTCTGCACCCCCCCTGCAGCCTCTGTGCCTCCTGCTCCCCACTCGCCCTACAGCCTCTGCACCCCCCCTGCAGCCTCTGTGCCTCCTGCTCCCCACTCGCCCTGCAGCCTCTGCACCCCCCACAGCCTCTGTGCCTCCTGCTCCCCACTCGCCCTGCAGCCTCTGCACCCCCCCCCGCAGCCTCTGTGCCCCCTGCTCTCCACTCGCCCTGCAGCCTCTGCACCCCCCCCCCTGCAGCCTCTACACACACACACACACACACACACACCCCTCACCCGGCAGAGGGAGAGCTGCAGGCTCCACGTTGACTCAAACACTTCCTCGCTGCTCTGTGGGGGAGGAAGGAGCGGGGGAGGGACTCTGGCTGCTAGAGGCCCTAGTGGCTGCGAGCGGCTTTCAATCAGGCCAGGCGTCCAATCAGCCACGCCGCACTCCGCAGGAGGGGAAATCCCGGACATTTCTACTTCATTAGAAATCCCCCCCGGACAGCCATTTAAGGCTGAAAAAGCCGGACATGTCCGGGGAAACCCGGACGGATGGTAACCCTAAAAACCTGGGGTCGACCTCGCTACGTTGCTCAGGGCTGTGAAAAATGTCACACCTGTGTGACATTGTTAAGCTGACCTAAGTTCTGGTTTAGACACTGCTAGGTCAATGGAAGAATGCCAACCTAGCTACCACCTCTCAGGGCATGTCTACACTACAAACTTTTGCCGGCACAAGTGACGTTGGCATAAAGCCGCTGCAGTTACTTTAATCCTTGTGCGCATGCAAACTTTGCTTCTTGCGTCAGCGCTGTGTGTACTCAGTAGGGGTGTTTCTGTCAATGCACAATGTGGTGCACCATGGTTAGGTATCCCCAGAGTGCAACTTGCCGCCATCCAGCTCACTGACTTGTGGGGACGTTTTGGCAAAGGGTGGGGCAGAAATGAGTTGCTCAGGGCTATGTGGGACTGCAGGATCAAGTTCCTATCCCGTAGTGCCATCTTTATCCCCTAATTTTTGCACCTATTTTGAAAATACCATGAACCTGCATGGGACCTGTCGCTGTCCCCCGTCTCTGACAGAAGCATGGAGCCTGCACAGTTTTGCACATTGATCATGAACATTGCAAGCACAGGATGCACGATCCTCCAGTATTTGCAGAACCACAAGAAGCGCCGTGGGCAACACGATGATTTCCTAGAGGTCAGATTGCTGTGGGATGTGGCGAGAACCAGTTCAAGGTTGGTGGTGGTGGTCACGGAGCAGCTGGAAATGGCAGCGCGCCACTTCTGGGCCTGAGGAATGAGCACTGACTGGTGGGCTCACATTGGAAGGCAGGCCTGGGATGATGAGCAGTGGCTACAGAACTTACGGATGCGCAAGGCCACATTTCTGGATCCCAGCACAGGGACACCAGAATGAGAGCTGCACTGACAGTGGAGAAGCGAGTGGCGATTGCACTGTGGAAACTTGCAACACTGGATTGCTACCAGTGGGAAATCATTTTGGGGTTGGAAAATGCACTGTGGGGGCTGTTGTCATGCAAATGTGCAGGGCCATTAATGGTCTCCTGCTATGCAGGACTGTGACTCTCGGTAATGTGCAGGGTATAATGAATGGATTTGCAGCAATGGGGTTCCCGAACTGCAGTGGAGCGATAAACAGCGTGCATATCCCTATTTGGCACCAGACCACCTCGCCACAGAGTACGTCAACAGAAATGGCTACGTTTCTGTTGTTATGCAAGTGCTGGTGGATCGCCAGAGACGTTTCACCGACATCAGTGTTGGCTGGTCAGGAAAGGGGCATGACGCTCACGTCTTAAGAACACAGGACTGTTCAGAACACTAAAAGCAGGGATATTCTTTTCCAACCGGCAGAATCCCATTGGTGATGTTGAAATGCCAAAAGTGATCCAACCAACCCCTTACTCCTGTACACAGGCCACCTTGACAGCACCAAGGAAAGATTCAACTATTGGCCCAGCTGGTGCAGAATGACAGTTGAATGCGCTATTGGTAGATTGAAGCAAAGGGGGAAAAGTTGCTGCCGGGGCGGAGAGCAGAGATGGAGCAACAGTCTGTGGAGTATGAACAGCCAGACACAAGGGCTATCAGGAGAGCTCAATGCAGAGCTGTATGGCTCAGGGAGGCTTTAAAAGAGCATTTTAATAGTGAGCCACCGTGATGTATTGTGGTGCACTGCGCTCTACCTGGCCCTGCAGTTTGAGGGCCTGTTAGGCATTGTGTGGTGCTTGGTGCACATCTATGGATATAACACTTTCAATGCACCTATTCATTTTGTGGTGCTTGCTCACATTTATGATGATCACACTATGTTTGTCTCTGCTCCTCTGAGTTGTGTCGAAGTGTACAATCACAAGAGAGTGTACAATCACCAGCCATTCTGCAGCATATGTTGGGAACTAATAAAGGATGAATTATTTTCCAAACGAGAGAGTTTTATTGAATAACAAAAAACACTTCAAAAAAATTCTGTGCAAGTTAAAAGCAAACACATCAAAACCGTAACAAATGTATGGAACAGAGCTTAAAGAACATTCATGTCCATTATAGTTACACATACAGCAGTCGTGGCTCTCACAGGTCAGTGTTTTTGAAGCTGTGCTTGTACTTAATGTCCCCCGGTGTGCAGTAGGGATGCGGCCCCTGATGCCACATGGAATGTTGATTGGGGTGTCGGGAGGGGCTGTGATGAAGCTCTCCACGGACTGCAAAGGGATTGTTGAACCTGTAGGTCCACAAGAGTCTGCAGCATCCGTGTTTGCTGCCAGAGAAGCCCCATTATATTCCAGTGCATCTCCTTCTTTGACTCCTGGCCCTTTCTCCTGTCCACTCTTTCCTTCTCCATATAGTCTGTAATATTCATCCTCCAGATCCTCTGGTCATGATCTGATGCAGCACTGGCTTGCGGGATCTCACTGAACATGTCATCCCGAGTCCTCCTCTTTCTCCTCTTTTTTGGGCTCAGGTGTTCCCCGGTTGTGGAGGGGGGACCCCTCAAGGCCTCAGTATCAGCAGCCACAGATAAAACACACAGAGGTACCGTTGTCAGTATTGTCACAGCAGAAAGCAGATGTGAAGATTCAGAATTCCCGTCCCTGGCTCCCCTAAAATTTTAAACCAGACACACTTATTGACACATCTACTTCAGAGGGCTTGTGCACGGCACCAATCACAGCCACAGATGACCCGTGCCTGGCGATAGTGCGGGGGCAGAGAGAGGACAGCCAGCTTCAGCAATGTTATTGAGCATCGTCAGTCTGTGTGAGCGTGCTCAGTACAAGCCAAACAGCCAGTCTTGGGTGAGGGGCACGTCACCCCTCATGCCCCCCCGTGTGTTGCCTCTGCTCACAGCACCGACCCTGGTGAGTATGGCCTGCCAGGGTGAGGGAAATGAGGACGGAATTGCTTGGTTGCATGAAGCTATGCATATAGGGCAATGGCACTGAATATTGGCATCATTTTCTACTGGGGGTGATTTTAGCTGATATCTCACTCCTGAGGGTAACAAAGGCACCGAGAGCACAGCTGTGGTGGTGTCCCAAGGCTGCCTGAGCCCATGTGCCACTAGCCTGTTTATTGAAATGGTGACTACCAAAGTTATTGCTGACTGGCATGGGAAAGTGTCCTACCATGGAGGTAGAAATAAGGCAGCCATGCCTAGAAACCTTCAGGAGCGGATTGCAGAGTACCTCCATGAACGTTTCATCGAGGATTCAAGGGACATCTCTGTGTGCATAAACAAACTGCTCCACATATGACCCCTGCCCGACTCTACAAGGGAATGAAAAGCAGATAACAACTCTACCTCTCTTTGTGGTAACACACCTCTTCCAGAATGAGTAAATTAATGAAAAGTCATTAGCTGTGTCCTGCTAAGTTGGGGACGCCATCACTGTAATGGGAAATAAATGTACACGCTTACCCAAGGTTCCTTCTCCAGCATCGGGCTCGCCTATGCTCGACTGGTGGGACTGACTAGACTACACTGGAGTCTCAAACAGGTCCTGGTTCATGGCATAGTTGGATTCCCTCAGACACATGTCCCCCATCCTCCTTGTCCTCGCTGTTCACGCCAGGGGCTGTGTCTCGGTCTCCTTGGAGGTATCCACGGTAGTGTTGGGGGCTCAGCTGTAGCTGAGTATAGACATGCCCTGTAGCTCGGGGTTTGGCTGTCAACGCTGTTTTCAGCACCGCATCAATTAGATCGGTTCCTGCCAGACCTAGGTCATATCCTTTCCTTTGCTCTTTATCCTGGTGGGAGGGAAAGGTCCTTCGTTTTGAGTGGGCCATGAATGGAGGATTGGGCTGCAAGGGACATTACCTAAAGGTAAATAAAAATAAATCCTTGCTGTATTAGAACCTTGTAACCGGTACTTATAATCTCTCATAACTCAAGCCTGACCTCAGATGTACAGAACCTTCCTTCTTAAACTTGTGTAAACTTGATTTTAAACATTAGCTTTGATAAATTTTTTTATTACTGATGGCACCTTAGGTAATGAGCAGTGAAAGGGGTTTTAAATGTATTCTTCACCCTTTGTACTTACTGTTTATTGTGTGCACTTCTGTCACCCTGGAAATGCAACAGCACAAAGATCAAAGGGTTGCAGTGCTCCCACACCCACTACAGCCATTCCTTTTCGCAGGGCCCACTCTCCTCACCCACCCAGCCTAAGGGCCTGATTCTTCATTGCTGACTTCTCTGATGCACTTGCAAAGAATGCTTTGCCTTTTAAAATGCTCTTTCGTTGAGCACAGCTTTGGTCATTCAGTGAACTGGTCCCTGAGTAAATTAGGTGCGTGTATTTTCTCAATTCTGCAAAAAGCAGGGAGAAAACCAGCCCAGTTCTGTACAAGAGCTTGAGAGATGCTAAGTCTTTCTACGCTGTTATTTATCCTTGAGACAAGGTGGGTGAGGTAATAGCTTTTATTTGACCAACTTCTGTTGGTGGGAGAGACAAGCTTTCGAGCTTACACGGAGCTGCGTAGGCATGGGAAGTAAGGGTGTGGGGGATGCTGCAGCACCCCCAGGTTTTGTGCCTGGGGTCCCACCCGCCGGCTCTGCGCCCTTGCCACCTAGGGTCTCGGCCACCAGCCCTGCGCCCCTGCCGCCCAGGGTCCTGGCCACCAGCCCTGCTACTGCCTGGGGGTCCACTGCCGGCCCCGGGTCCCGCTTAGCCGCCGGTCCCGCTCGGCCGCCAGCCCGCACCCGGGAGTTTGCTGCCGACCCGGGGTCCTGCTCAGCTGCAATGTCCCAGCCGCCGGCCCTGCATGCAGGGTCCCAGCTGCCGGGGCCCGGGGACTCTGCTACCAGCCCCAGGGTCCCGCCCAGCCACCGGCCTTGCATGCGGGATCACGACCGCCTTACCCCTGTCCGTGTCCCCCCTCCCAGAGCCACAGCCCTGCTCCCGGCCCCAGGTCTAGGGGGTGGGGAGTGGCACAGACAGGGGTAAGAGGGATGCAGCTCAGCACCCCCACTCCAAAAAGTGTCCCAGTGCCACTGCAGAGCTGTTCTCCAGTCTGGGAAGGAATCTCCCAGCTAACTACAAGACAGAATAGATTGTTTAGCTAACTCGTTAACACTTAGTTCAAAGAACCATTGAAGGTGAAGTGGCCTGTTAACACCCCTCCTGTCATCATGGGGACAGGAAGCGAGGGCAGGGAAGGCAGCTGGGAGGTTGTTAGTGGGTTACATATTGTTGTAATAAACTATAAATGTGGGGTCTAGCAAAGTTATGAATTTAGGCTCCCAGGCTCATCTTTTGAATGGGTTGTGCAGGTTTCCTTTGAGGATGAGGACTAATAGGTCCGACACAAAGTGATTGCTCTGTGAAAAGTGTTCACCCACAGGTGATAGGGTGTCTTTTGTCTTTTATCATTTTCCTCTGTGAGGTCATTGGAGAGCGTAGTGACTGTCTGGTTACACCCACATAGTTGCTATTGGGGCATTTAGTACACTGGATGAGGCACACCACATGTTGTGATAGGCACATGTAGGGCACAGGATATGAAATGTGTATTGTGGGGGGTGTTGATCATTGTAGCACTGGAGAGATGTCTGCAAGTTTTGCATCTGTCCTCTGACAGGGTCTGGTGCCAGCTTGAGTTGGTGTGTGCTGGTCTGTGGGGAGTTTGCTTCTGAAAAAATGAGCTTGGAGAGGTTGGGGGGGGGGGTTGTTTGAAGGCCAGAAGAGGGGGTTTGGGAAAGGTTTCTTTCAGGATGGGATCCCCATCAAATGTGGGTTGTAGTTGTTTGATGATATCCCATATGGGTTCCAGTGGGGGTGGTAGGTAACAACAAGGGGTGTGTGGTCGGAGGGAGTTTTATTTCTGTATTGATGCAGGTTCTCTCTGGACCATGGGTCTTACACATGCCTATCACAACATGTGCTGTACCTCACCCAGTGCACTAATGCCCAATAACAACTATGTGGGTGAAACCAGACAATCACTGCGCTCTTGAACGAACTCACACAGGAAAACGATAAAAGACAAACACACCACACCCCTGTGGGTGAACACATTTCACAAAGAGATCACTCTGTATCTGACCTCTCGATCCTCATCCTCAAAGGAAACCTGCACAACCCTTTGAAAAGACAAGCCTGGGGGCTTAAATTCATAAATTTGCTAGACACTAAAAATCATGGACTGAATAGAGACAATGGATTTATGGATTATTACAACAATCTGTAACCTATTAATAACCCCGCCAGTTGCCTTCCCCCCTCCACACGCTCCTTCCCCACTTTCTCTCCTATGACTGGAGGGACTGAATGGTCCCTTGAAATATGTGTTACGTACTTATGCTAAACAATCTGATCCCTCTTGTATTTATCTGTGACACTCTGCGTACCTGTTCCAGACCTGAAGAGCTCTGTGTAAGCTCAAAAGTGTGTCTCTCTCACTGACAGAAGTTGGTCCAATGGAAGATATTAGCTCACCCACCTTGTCTCCCTAATGTCCTTGGACCGACAGGGCTACGATAACACTGCATACAACAATGGAAGTTATTTATCCTCATTTAGCACACACATTGTGTTCAGTGCTGTACAAGATGCAAGAATAAATATAGTCTCAGCCCCAAAGAGTTTATAGTTTAAAGAGGGAGACACACAAGGCTCGTCTACAATAGGAAAATTAGAAACCACTTTGTAGCCATTATATAATAATCATTATATAATGCCTGCATCTGTAACTTTCACTCCATGCATCTGAAGAAGTGGGTTTTTTATCCACGAAAGCTTATGCCCAAACAAATCTGTTAGTCTTTAAGATACCACCAGACTCCTTGTTGTTTTTGTGGATACAGACTAACAGGGCTACCCCCTGATATTTGTAGCCATGGTGCAGCTGTAGCCATGAGAGCAACAGCATCAGTGCAAGTGCATGTAAGACTCCATTATTTTTCTCATGGAAACCTGCTCATTCATTCATTTAGTCATATAAATGTAGTGTCTCAGGGGCCAAGGTATGGACCAGAACTTCATTGTGCTAGGCGCTGCACAAACACAGAACAAAAAACAGCCCCTGCCCCAAATGTAAAACCATTATTTTTATTGGAAAACAGCAGTGCAGGAACAATCTGCTGCTCTTGCTCCATGCGCAATGCTCCACGAGTGTCATTCACATCACACAACATTACTCAGGAAACAGATATTATAATAATAAAAAAAAACAGGAAAAAATATCATAAGCCAGAACATTTATGGCAAAGTCCTATTCCCTTTGCTGCAGATGAGATTTTTGCCATTGGCTTCAGTGGAGTAGAAGTTGGCATGCAGTTGGTTACAGGTGTCATGGAATGTATTTTACCTTTTTTATTAATCTGCAACCCCTTGATTCCCTCAGAGACAGAATAAAAGGTGGGCTAAGCACGCACTGGAATCACTCCAGATAGCAGATAGATCTGTCAGTATCAGACTACAGTGGAACCCTCTTATACTGAAGCTGTTTGTTTCACAGAACAGCTTAATTATGCATTTGTTCACTCTAACTGGCCTCACAATCTGCACATTGCAGGGTACTGATATAATTCAGGACATTCATCCTCCTTTTCTATGAACAGTTTCACTAACTCCAAGCCCACTGTAAATGGTTCCACAGTAGATATGAAAATGTGTCTTCTTGACAGTTCCTGTGTCGGCCTTTCTTACTCTGACTCAGTGGTATGTCTTTTCTGGCAAAGTTCCCGCCAGTGGCTTTTAAACAAGTCTTTGATTTACTTCTACTATATTAAGGCTCTGTTGAAAGATCAGGTTATAACATCAGGGAACATTGATAACATGAAATCATAACTTGGTTCCATCCGGGGATCTTCAGAAAGGATTAAATTAATATCCCCAGTGATGCATGCTTGTTTGTAGGATGCTGGCTGTGTCTGGAAAATGCACAAACCCTGATGGGATATTAAACAAGTTTTCTTGGAATTTGCACTTTTAAAATAAAAGCTTTTTTTTTTTTTAATTGAATACTCTCAGCTCAACGAATTTTATCAGATACTTTTGCACTGATGCGCAATTTCAATTCTGGTAGCCAATAACTACATCTGAAAGAGATTTAATAAGCAGAACTGTGAGGAGCGCTGTTATGATAGCAAACGTTGTGCTTTTGTTGAGGGACCCTTATCAGTAAAATACTGATCCAGAACTGGGAACAGTGTAAGAAATGTTTAAAGATGTTAGTGACCAATGGGACTATTTGCCTGAGCAAGGGCTGGAGGGTTGTGCTACCAAATGGATGACCAATACAAGAATGTGTTCTTTAAAGCAACAGCGCAGTTGTCACACGGGATCCCAGCCTTGGTTGGCAGACTCAGTTAGTCATGCACCACATGTTGCAGTGTAAAGCCAGCTCCTGGAGCTCTCCCAGTAAATACTGTTGGATGTTTTCCTGTGTGGCTGAATTTAGTTCCCACAAGGCAGGGAGACATGTCATGTACAACCAGTGGCAGGGTTCGCAGGATACAGCTGATCATGATCTTAAAGGCACATTCACCAAATTGTGCATTTTTAACCAATCATGTGCTAGTATGTTACAAATATGCCCAAATCCTTATTTTTAGCATGTTACAAATTACCCCTGAGATTACTGAAATGGAAAGAATTTTAAAAATCAAATTGACTTTTTACATGTATGCTGTTTGTTTGCATTTTTGAATTAGGACAATTAAATAGCTTCATCTGTTTTACTTTTGTTCCTAGTCAGTTTCACTTATAGGTTCTCTCTCACCTGCAGAATGCAGGGCAATATTGATTTGGTTTCAAAAACTATTTACAGTGGAATTTAAAACCACAGAAAATTTCTACTGGTTGCAGGGTTGTTTTTCCCCCCCTTTGTTTGTTTTTAAACCTCTTGTTACAAAACCTAACTTTTGGGCCAAATTTGACAGGGATGCTATATAGGAACACAAACGTGAGTACTTTACCTTGCAATTACAACTCATGAGTTTCTCTAGGCTTTTAAAATATTTTAATACGTACCCTGCTTAATTCAGGGAACGGGAGGTTATGTATATAGAAAGTCAACATATATGTCTGCTATCCAAGCATTTTAACAATAGAGCGTTAAAACATGCATTTCAGTTTAATAAACTACAGTTTAACCACTGGTATTACAAACAGTGATGAAGACACTCTGCAGAAGATTTCTGAGCTCTGAAACAATGTTCCATTTTTCCACAAATGTTTTCCCTAAAAGTTTATTCTTTTCTTTTCTCTATGTGACTATTGTGGGACTCGGATGTAAGTGTTACAGATTTGCATGACTTTTCCTCTGAGATCTTTAGACTAGACTAACTTCCTCCTTGCACTTAACACCTTAATCATTTGTGGGATGTGTTTTCCTTAACTGATGACTCCGTTAATGATGTGACTAGATACCCTCCTGGCTCCCTTTGTTTTTTATGATTGCTGTACAGTGTGTGGGGGTGGCTGTACTTGGCTTCTTGGTTTGGCAATGAAACAGTTGCTGTGAGACATGTGATTTGTCCAGTTACCTTCTGGAAATAAAAGAACAGGAGTACTTGTGGCACCTTAGAGACTAACAAATTTATTAGAGCATAAGCTTTCGTGGACTACAGCCCACTTCTTCGGATGCATACTTTGCGGATACAGACTAACACAGCTGCTACTCTGAAACCTACCTTTTGAATCTAATGCACGTAAAGGGATCGAGCTCCATAGTATATGTTATGCTGCTTTCACTGACTCATTAACCAGTATGGAAGAAGTAGGACGAGTGACCCACAGCAAAGAAGATGAGATTTTGCTTTTGTGCGCCCTTGTCTTGCATTATAGTAATACGATCTCTAACATGTGACTGATACAATATGTGACTCTGCACTGTCCTATTCTCCTATGGGAATTTAATCAGTAAGGAGATCATGTGATTGGGCAAAATGAGTCCTTTGCTCATCCACCGATCACATATGGGACCAGGTTCTGATCTCTGCTGTACCAGTGTAAATCCAGTGAGATTACTCTGGATTTTCACCAGTGTAGAGGAGAACAGAGTCCTGTGCATAACCAAGCAATCGCTGAGCAAGTGCTCTGCTACGAAAGCTCCTTTGCTGCTGCATAATGGGTTTAGTCCTTTCTCAAGGAGGATTTACCAGCCTACATCAAATCATAGACATTAGACATGACCACGACCTATTAGGTCATGTTCTCCATCTCCTCGTCAGTCAGTACACGATTGTTCTCTGCTTAGGCCCGGACTCAGCAAAATACTTAAGCACGTACATAAGTGCGTTTTACAATCGGGGTTTTAGGCCCAAATCCTCAAGGATATTTAGGTGCCTAACTCCCACTGATTTCAGTAGGAGTTAGGTGCCTTAATACCTTCGAGGATCCAGGTCTTTGTGCTTTGCCTGGTCTAATTTTAAATGTCTGAAGCATCGAGCCTCAGCGTGCTGCTGAGTGTTGTTTCCCTCTGAGCGAATTAAAGCTCTCGCTTGCAAAAGCAGCCAGATACAGACTTGCCCTGGTGATCATCGCAGCCTGAGGGGAGACACCCCTGTATATGACGGGCTTATAGTTATTGTAATCATGGCAGCAGCCTCAGCTCTGGGAGCTGAGCCATAGAATTCACCATGGAATGTTCCAGTCTCTCTCGAGTGCCAGGCGATGCTGCTTCCTAGAGCAATGCATGCACGTCTGCTTGGAGTAAATGCGACAGGCCAAGACCCCATCCACACACATGTCGTTCAGGCTAAGGTGTGGCCCTAAGCATGTCTCAGAGCAGATGTGCTGGAATCGGTGAGGGAGGGGGAGGGATTTGGCTGGCCACTGTTGCTCAGATACAGCCACCTACTGACCGGTCTGTGAAACACTTATAGTGGCCACACTGAAGGAGATTATAGGCTGTTCCTCCAGTGTCTACAGAAAGGCTCTGTGCTAGAGCAGCTGGTAGGGGAATGGGTGGTGATGACCTAAAATCCTGCACCAAAGCTTCAGATCATAATAAAACATTTTAGGAAGCACGAAAAGGTCACCCAGCCCCACGGGTCCTCCCTTTCAAAGAGCATGTCAGTCCCGATGTATTTCTATACCCCTCAATCTACTCCTTCTCCAGAAACAAATCAAGCTCTCTTGCACTCGTCAATATGCTCTTTGCCTCAGTATCTTTTCCCACAGCAATTATTATTCAGGCTAGTGCCCTTTGCATGAAGTACCAAGTTCCCTGTTTATTCCTAGTTTCTCCTACAACAGAAGCTGGTTTAGAGAATTTACCTCCATCGCTGTTATCCATTTCTCTTCTCCTTCTCCGACACGGCCACAGAAACCACCCCCACAGCTGACACTAATTGACACTCTTGTTGGCAGCGCTTCTTCAGTAACAGCCCTGCTGTGGCATTAGTGTACGCTGTGCTGTGTTGGAGCACAACTGTAGAATACTGCTCTCCTCATCTGTGTTCGGAGGGGACCCCCCCTGCACACAGATCTCCTCCGTGCTGCATTGCAGAGGGTGTGGGATCAGTCACCTCCATGGCACCTCCTATCCCTCCACTCTGGAGTCCATGGAAGGTACTTCCTGGGTCCAAAACCCACAGAGTAGGGGGGGTTCAACAGTCATTGTTCCCCCCTCTGGAGTCACAAGTGGCTAAAGTCTGGCAGGTTTTTGGTGGCTTCTGTGAAGTGAGTTGGAGGGTCTCAGTCCAATTCCTGGGGGACAAGTGCCCATCTAGCAAAATCACCATCATCGACAGAGTTCATTGTCAGTCAGCAAAAAGAGGTAAAGGATTAAAGCAGCTGGAGTCTGAACCGTCACACTTCTAGAGAGGGCTGCCTGCCGGGCAGGGTAAAGGCACGCCTGCTGGTGGAGCACTGCAGCTGCTGCTCAGGGAGTACGAGTCCTGGGGATAGGCTGTCCTCTGGCACTTGTGTACCAGCACCAAATTCAAAAGAGAGAGAGAGAGACAGAGAAAATAGCAACAATGTGAGCCTAAGAAATTTGTGATTCGCTCAGAGATTGTCAGGGCTCTTGGTCCCTTCCTGGTGTCTTCTGTTGTCTGGGGAAATGCTGGCTTTAGGGATAAGGGGCTGAGCGCACTTGATCATGTAAAGTTTGTATGTTTCCAGGGGCGGCGGGTGAAGCTTCCTCTGGGAGCGGCTAGCCCCCTACTCCGCCTCTTCTGGCCACCGTCCCGCCTCTGAGGCCACGCACCCGCTCGCTGATCTCAGCCCCTCCGTGGCCCCGGCCAGGGCAGGATGGGGGGGGGGGCTGAGAGCTCAGTTGGGGCCAGGGGAGGGGGGCTGAAAGCTCGCCCCGCCTGGGGTTGAGCTCTCAGCCTCGGCTGGGACCGCAGTGGAGCTCTGGGCCCTAAATGGAGTTCTGAGCCCTCCCCCATTCCGCCTGCGGCCCCACCCATAGCCCCATCCCATTCTGCCCCTTCCCCCACAGCCTCACCCCCATTCCGCCTCCGCTCCACCTCTTCCCCTCCAAGCCCCACCCCCTGCTCGGTCCATCCCCCACTCCCGCTTTGGCCCCGAGACCGGAAAAGCTCTGTGGCCCCGCCACATCCCCGGCCAGGGTCGAGCTCTCAGCCTCAGCTGGGACCCCGGCAAAGCGCTTGGTCCTAACTGGAGCTCTGAGCCTGGAGACTCCCCCATTCGACCCCTTCCACCCACGAAGGGGGTGCTACAAGACAAAAGATTATAATTTCTTTGGGAGTGGGTAGAAACTGGGCTTGCTCACTCTGGGGAAATATTTTAACCGGTTCTAAAACTGGTTCAGTTAAACTGATTCTAAAAATGATTAGCGCCATAGTATAGACCTGGTTATAGGTAGTTTAAGGCAGCCTGACCCATGTTTACTGAACAGGAAACAATCAGACTGCTTTAAACTGCCTCATACTAGCTGTACACTATTGTTCTTAGACCAGTTTTAAACTCAGTTAGAATGTTTCCCCAGTATAGATGGGCTTAAGGACCAAAGCTTATCATTTCTTTGAAGTTAATGGGAATTTTGCTCAAGTAAGGCCTGCAGGATATTGTCCTTATGTGCTAGGATGTTATACCATAAAAACTGAAAATTAGTTCCCAAAGCATAGCCAACCTTCTGTGATGACCCTGGAGTTCCAGGAGTTGCCTGTTTTCAGAGGCTTCCCTACGGCAAGGCTACAAACAAGTTTAGTAAAATGTGGGTTCCTCCTCCAAGGTTTGTTTAAGGCCCAAGCAGTGTAGGAGGAAGGATGGTCTTATGGCTAAAACAGACAACAGGGTGACAGGAGACATGGATTCTATCCCTAGTTCTATCACAGACTCACTGTGTGACGTGGGGCAAGTCCGTCCCTTCCCCTCCCTATACTTCAGTTTCCCCAGCTATAAAGTGAGAATATCCCCCTATAGGAGGTTTTATTAATGTTTGTGTAACACCAACGGACCCCAATCATTGGGATTGAACTTGGGACCTCTGGAGCTAAATGCACGAACCTCTACTCCATGAGCTAAAAGCCATATGGTCCTTAGCTCAGGCTGTAGAGCAAACTCATTAATCTCTCTCTAAGTGGTCTCGGTGTCACTAGATGGGACAGAACACCACACCCAGGAAGTGTGTGGGGTGCATGTGCACAGGACTTTCAGATGGGAGATGTTATATATAGGTGGGCAAAATGTTATTTCTGTCTAGTTTGTAGTAGTCTAGCTCCCTACAGTCCTTACATTTCTTTTAAAGGAAAGCAGTACTTTAGAGATAGGTCAGCCACTATTCCAGTCTCCATCCGGAAGACTACATTTCAAGTTCTTCATTGGTGATTTTGAGAACGATGTAGGAAATAGCTGATTGGCTGACACTGTGGAATCATAGATATTTAATATTGCTACAGTCGTCCATATTTCTACTGGGGTGACGGAGATAGTTTGAACCATTACTGTACAGTAATGTGCTTTTTATTCTAATAAGGGCACCCACTTGAAGTGCTTCCCTTTAGAGACGGAGTGAACTTAAAACACAGCTGTAAACAGAGCCTGCATATAAATTGTGTTTTTGAGCAATTATGGTGGCTAAGTGATTAATACCAGTGTGGCATCTTGCATGCTCTATTAACAAAATGAACTGAGCTCTTTCTGAAAATATAATTTTCCAGGTGTCAGAAAAAAATGCTGTGCAATGAAACTGAAATGTACCCAGACTTATTTATAGTGTGATCTAGAGAATACTTAAGATTTTCCCACACTTTTTTTTAGAACTGTAATCATCTGTAAAACCTGAAATCAGCATTGTCCCTGGCCTCTCTGTTTTAACATTTTTCGACACTGATTGACATTGCTGGGAAAATAGATGTTTACTGCACTTACTAAAAACCACTAGAGCCATATTCTGACCTAGCTATTGAGATGACAGATAAATTGATACAGGCAGCAGGATCTAATGGTTTAAGAATACTATGATATGTAGAGAGGCAACCTGATCTCGTGGACTAAGATCATGACTCTCAGGAACTATTAGTTTATTTCAACAGGCAATCACCAGAGCTATAGGATCTGAGCTATAAAAGAACCACCTCCACAAGGGGAATAGTCTACACTCGCACTTTACAGCACTGAAACTTGTAGCACTCAGGGGGGGTGTTTTTTCACACCCCTGAGCGAGAAAGTTGCAGCCCTGTAAAGTGCCAGTGTAGACAAGCCCTTAGTCTCACCATCTGTGTAATAAGGGTTGTGTTAGAGCTGAGTGAATAATGGATTTTTTGGTTTGGGGGTTGATTCAAACTGGATCAATTGTTTGGGTCAAATTGCAGAACCTGAAAACTTTTTGTTTCTAATTGACTGAAACAATTTTGTTTTTTTATTTTGTTTCAGGTTGACCATCATGTGTGTGGTTGACTCCAAATGAGTGATGGGGGGTGTTTGAGTTTTTGTTTAACTTCAGCCATTTTGGGTGTTTTTTTTAAAAATTGGCTAAATTTGAAATGGAAATTCATAGATTCATAGATTCTAGGACTGGAAGGGACCTCGAGAGGTCATCGAGTCCAGTCCCCTGCCCGCATGGCAGGACCAAATACTGTCTAGACCATCCCTGATAGATATTTATCTAACCTACTCTTAAATATCTCCAAAGATGGAGATTCCACAACCTCCCGAGGCAATTTATTCCAGTGTTTAACCACCCTGACAGTTAGGAACTTTTTCCTAATGTCCAACCTAGACCTCCCTTGCTGCAGTTTAAACCCATTGCTTCTTGTTCTATCCTTAGAGGCTAAGGTGAACAAGTTTTCTCCCTCCTCCTTATGACACCCTTTTAAATACCTGAAAACTGCTATCATGTCCCCTCTCAGTCTTCTCTTTTCCAAACTAAACAAACCCAATTCTTTCAGCCTTCCTTCATAGGTCATGTTCTCAAGACCTTTAATCATTCTTGTTGCTCTTCTCTGGACCCGCTCCAATTTCTCCACATCTTTTTTAAAATGCGGTGCCCAGAACTGGACACAATACTCCAGCTGAGGCCTAACCAGAGCAGAGTAGAGCGGAAGAATGACTTTTGAATGACAAAATGCTGTTTGGCATTGAAAAGTCGAAACAAAACATTTTGAAATAGTCCCAAATTCAACAAGTATTTTTGAGGCGTGAAAAATGCATTTTTCTAAGGGGAAAGAAAGTGTCACAGCTCTAGTGATAATACTTATGTAACTCACGGGGTGGCATGACAAATGATTAGTTGAGTACTTTGAAGACTTAAAATGCTAAGTATACTTATCAGGAATTTAAGGATCCTCTTATTATTGCATTTGTGCACTTATCATCAGTCTGAGAGGTAGAAATTGCTATTTTTATACTGTTTTAGATTATTATAAAAAATCTTTAGTTTAACTGGACCTTGAGCCAGTGATTGTCATTAATATTTGTACAAGCAGCAAAAGCTTCCATGCCCAAGACAATTCAGAATGGAAAAGATATAAGCCATCATTTTCACTATAAAAGTACCATAGCAAATTGTCTGTAGAGTAGTAGGAGGTTTAGTTGTAGCTAGGTACCATTTCATTGATTCATACTTTGTACTACCCATTAAAAATATCATCATATTTAACTGTCTGGATACACCATAGCAACCTTGGACCACAATCTGCCAGTACTGCTAATGACTCGAACTGCCTCCATATAATAGCACTTATATAGCACTTAAAAAGTTCAAAATGCTGCACAGACATTAACTATTAAACAAACATTTTCAGTCTGCACACAGCGGGCCAAATTCAGTTACATCAGCGAGGTCTGATTGTAGTCAGAGTGGCTTTGGAAATCTCCCAGCATCCACTCCTTTCTGGAAGCAGTACCAGGAACTGTGGAATAGATGTCCTGAGGGCAATGCAACTGACCGGAATTAGAAGAGCATGAAACATGGGGCAAAACTGTAGCAGTTCAGAACACAAGGCAGCCTGGCTAGGATGGGCATCTTGAACCATTACTGCTAGTGCAGCCATACTAATTCACCCAGGAATGGCTCGGTTCTGTAGTGTGAACACAACCAAAGTGGACAATGCAAGAGGAGATCTAAGTAATTCCTCAGGTTCAGTTACGAGTTTGGTGGGTTTTTTTGGGTTTTTTTGCTGTGGTGAAAATGTTCCCTGGGTATGTTTGTTCAGATCAGTATGCTGCCAAAAAGGCTTTCCTAGAGTGATTAGCCGTTTCATTGATCTGTGATCCAAATATGATTACACCTAACTGCTTATGGAATCTACATAACATCAGATGGGCTGTTAAATTAGTCTAAATTCCATTTAAAAAGTCCAACACAACTTATAAACACACCATAAGCTGGGGCTACTTTGGTTTCTGACACCACAACCACTGTTACTAGAGTGTGACATATCAACTCCATTTCTATTACTCTCTGGAAGATGCATGGCTTTGGGGTGGGATTAGTGAATTGAACAGCAGAAGTCAAGTCACCACTGACCTTCCTTATCCTTTGTTTTCACCATGTAGATTTTAAAATGCTGTTGTAAGTGGTTGAGGTAGACATGGATGATGCGTGTGAAAAGCCTCGTGAGGCAAACTGTGAAACAAAAGACTTAGTGTTCTCAGATGATGAAGAGCATGATTTATTGGATCACATGGTCAAGAACAGAAGGCTCAAAAAGAAGGAACAAACTCTTGAGGTACTTCCATATTGGAAAAGGTGCTGCAACCTGCAAGGTTGCCTGGATTTCCAGAAGGACATCTCTCTTTGGAATGAAAACACTGTTTGAGGCCAATATTCTACTTTCAGTCTTGCAGGGTGGGTCTGGGCTTGGATATTCAGTGCTTCCTACAGGTGTGGAATCTCCCTATGGGAATTTAAGTTCCACACGTATAAGAACAAATCAGAGCTGCAAAATTAGGAGCCAGCTTTGAATTCTTCCAAAGTTTTGAGGTGTTTGGATGTGAGGTTTTGGAGATATACAAAACTCTCCATTTCACTTTGCATTTACTTAAGGGGAATTTTTATTGCCATACCTGAGGGGAAGACAGCTGGGGAGATGGGTCAGGACCAAAACTCTAGATCCAAACACCCCAAAACTTTGGGAGAATTCAGAGCCAGATCCATACATATTCAATATGGACCTAATCCAAAGGTCATTGATATTAATAGGTCTTTCCACTGATTTAATTACTTGGATGGGCTTTGAATCAGGCCCTATATTAGCAAGTATGCTTTAATTTGTAACAAGGACAGACAGACATATAAAGGATACAAGAGCACACATTGTGCTCTGCCAGAAAAGGTTTTAGCATCACTCATGTGCATAGGAAATACAGCCACCAGGCAGACAAGTCAAAGGAATAATACTTAAAAGATATCGGAGATGGCAGACATGAGGAAGCCTTCCAGATCTTTGGGGAAATGGAGGCAGCTGCTGTCTGCCCGGATATAGGTCCTAAGAAATCAAAGGTGGGAAATCTCTGCGAATGGGTAAGTCAGAACAGTTACATGCTTAACTTGGCTCAAAAAGAGAGAGTATGAAAGGGGATATTGTTGGGTTAAAAATAATACTCGTTGCTCTAAAGTGTCCTTATCTATGGCTCTAATAATACCTGAGATCATTAACGGGGGAGGAATTTTGAAAATCTCAGTGACTTCTCACCAGTTATGCTACATGTTAACTCCCTGAATTGCTGTCTGCCAGTCCTAGCCCTGGCCCTGCTGTGGGTGGCGAGGGAGAGAAGAGACCTGGACTTTTTGAAGTCTCCTTGCCTCTGGATGGTAGCTCCTCAGGCTAGGGTGCTGTCCCCTCTCTGATGCTACTATGAAGGGAAAGAGAGAAGGTGGCTGCTCACAGACAAAACTGTGAAGTGGGCCCCCAGCACAGAGCCCTGCCCTCCCCTCCCTACCCAAGAAGCATCCCAAAACTATGCAGCAATGATTTCTCTATTGTCAGGGGAGCTCTGCTGCCCCAGTAGCCGCCCTCTCCAAAGCTACTGTGGGATCTACTCCTCTGATACTCTATTCCCTGGATGGCTCCTATTCCAGACATGGTGTCTATGCCTCTGGCAGCTCCACGCACAGTGCAGGATCCATGAAGGCCACAGGATTTATACCCAGGATAACCTTCTGCAGCTGCTCCAGTGGGATCCTCTCCAAGTTTTGCCCTTCTGGCTGGAAGCCTCAGTTCTGATATTTCTATCTCAGATTTATTTTCCATTAGGTCCGTAGTGCTCTTCAGGAATTCAGAGATGAAGAGATCATTGAGCATGGGCTTGTGGCACAGGCCTCGGACCTGGGTGACTTGGGTCCTAGTGCGAGCTCTGCCACAGACATCCTCTGACATTGGGCAAATCATCTGTCTAATCTAATGAATTCATCAGTGTAGTGTCTAAACAAAACCTCTTGTACTAGTTTCTTCATCAGTACAAATGGGATAATGGGCCCACCCTACCTCACAGAAGGATTGAGAAGCTAAATTAAACAATATTCACGAAGTGTGGTATGAGCTTTGGTTGGAAGGTGCTATAGCAATATAAGAAATTCATAATAAAAAGATAATGGAATGGGTCCCACTGGATATTAGGTTTATGTTGTAGAGGCCTCAGATACTGGTCACTGCCAGAGGCAGGATAATGGAATGGATGAACGAATAGGTTGATCCAGTATAATGCACCTCATGGTCTTTTCACATCATTTAGCTGACCCTCAGGGTTGTCCCAGGTCGGGATTGAGGTGGACTAGTAGAGTGCTTCTCCGTACAGTGCCTGGTCTCAGCCTCTCACTTTACAGAGCATGAACCTCTGGGCCCTCTTAGAAACCATCCCCAACTCATTTCCCCGGCACCCAAAGCTCAGTTAAATCCAAGTCTGGGGTATAGGGAAGAGGGTAACAGCTAGTGCTAGAACCGATTGTAGTTTTTTCATGCATTGAAGGAATAAGAAGCCAAATTACCCCCCACCCGTTTGGAAAGTCACAGCTTTTCTGCCAGGAGCTCCTTTGCCTGCGTTAAAGACTTCTTCCCCCACACCCCTCCTCTGGGTATCTGATGTCTTTAAAACACAAGAGAAGTAGAACAGAGAAGCAGTTGGCATTGGCATTACATGAGAAGCTGGGAGGAGACCTGAGATGTCTCAAAGTACTCCATTTAGGGAGGAACAATCAGTTGCACACATACAAAATGGGAAATGACTGCCTCAGAAGGAGCACTGTAGAAAGGGATCTGGGAGCCATAGTGGACAACAAGCTAAATATGAGTCAACAGTGTTACTCTGTTGCAAAAAAAAGCAAACATCATTCTGGGATGTATTAGCAGGAGTGTTGTAAGCAAAACACAAGAAGTAATTCTTCCGCTCTACTCCATGCTGACTGTGCCTCAACTGGAGTATTGTGTCCACATTTTGGGAAAGATGTGGACAAATTGGAGAAAGTCCAGAGACGAGCAACAAAAATGATTAAAGGTCTAGAAAACATGACCTATGAGGGAAGATTGAAAAAACTGGGTTTGTTTAGTCTGGAGAAGAGAAGACTGAGAGGGGACATGATAACAGTTTTCATAAAAGATTGTGATAAGGAATAGGACAAGAAGCAATGGGCTTAAATTGCAGCAAGGGCAGTTTCGGTTGGACATTAAGAAAAACTTCAGGGTGGTTAAGCACTGGAATAAATTGCCTAGGGAGATTGTGGAATCTCTGTCTTTGGAGATTTTTAAGGGCTGGTTAGACAAACACCCGTCAGGGATGGTCTAGATAATACTTAGTCCTGCCTTGAGTGCAGGGGAGTGGAATAGAAGACCTCTTGAGGTCCCTTCCAGTCTCACAATTCTATGATTCTATAATTCTGTGCAGAGACCTTTAAATGCCATCTGTGAGTTAACCCATGAGTCTGGTTGTAAAGATTGAAACAGGTAAAATAGCAGAAATGGAGTTGTCTCTGCTGTGATCTGGAAATACATACTTGTTCCAGATCAGTTGTGGGTAACTGCAAACTAATGGAAAGACAAGAGGACTTGAGAAATATTTAGAAATTATCTCCTGACTATTCCCGAAGTAAAAAGGAAGGGTGGGCCCCAGTGGTTGGGGGCTTTCCAAATCTGCTCTGCCATAATTACCTCTATGACTTTAGGCAAGTCATATAGGCCCAGACCCCAAAGATTTCAAATGGAAATCAGTGGAAGCTAGCTGCCTAAGTACCTTTGGGGATCTGGACCTTAGTCTTTCTGTGCCTCAGTTCCCCAGCTGTAGAATGGGGATAATAGCACTGCCCTAGCTGTCGGGTGTTGCGAGGAGAAATGCATGAAAGATTGTGAGGTGCTCAGATACTACGGTAATGGAGGCCATGTAAATACCTCAGATAGCTAGATCTGCCAGCCATGCAACAAACTGCCAGAGGCTCAAGCCTGCAGCCCATACTCGGGCCAAACTTCTGTTAATTTCATGCAGAGTTTCTCTGGTGTAAGGCTTTTCGGATTGGGGCCAAAGGCAGATTTGGGGTACTATCTGTCAGAGAATGGGAGTGGGTCATAGATGCCAGGTTAAGCTGCGTGATGATGGCCCACACTACTTAGGCCTGGTGTAAGCGGGCACAATTTACAGTGAAGCCAATGATATCTGTTCTCCCTTAAACCAGGGCAGGTTTTGGCCCTATGTGTTGAGCAAATCTAACTACTTGACAGGACGTTGAAAAGTGATTTGTATGTTGTATCACTTTATACTCCTTCAGCTCCCATGCACTCATCGGGAATACTACCATGTTATGGAGTGTCAGAATACGCTGTTCTGCTACTGCATAGGCAGTTTGCTACATGATGGATGTAAATGCATTTTTAAACTGAGCAGCACTTTCTACCGCTTTAAGATTCATCTAACTAGTTTGCTGTGTGACTCTCACAAACCATAACTGTGCCATGCTGTAGCTCTGTTGGGTGAACTATGCACCAGTGGTTAACAATACCACATAATGGTCTGTTTGCTGCTCGGGGTGCTTTCTCTCTCTCTCTCTCTCTCTCAGACTTGGGGAGTGGGACTACCCAGGATTTGAGTTAATTTGGCACCTGCCACTTAGGCAGCCGTGATAGACCTCCTGGCAGATCTCCCCGTGAGTCGTACAGTGAACGCTTGTAGCTCACTTATTATGTCTGAAGAGGTCTGTTTTTAAGAACTCCACATCAGTAATGTAACTGTAGGGCAGAATTTCAATGGTTCTGTTTTGAAATCATTTCAAGCTGTGTCCAGGCTTTGTCCGGACAAGGAATCTGGGTTGGCAGCTTGGCAGAAGTTCACAAGCTTCATCCAATTGGCATAAAATGGAGAAAAGATTGCAGATGTCCTTGTCTTTTGTTATGAAGAGGCTGCCTGTGAAGGCTACAAGTCATAGCATGCATTGTTCCCTTTTGAGTGGGCCTTGGGTTTTGTGGGGCCCAGACAACTGATTTCTCAGGTGCCCTGGAGCAGTGTTTGGGGTCGGGAGTGCCAAAATTGGCGTTCTGGCACCTTTTTGCTCTCCTGATAATAGGGGCATAACTTAGAGCAGTCTCAAGGCTTCTGTAAATTGCACTAGCTTATAATGGCTTCCTAGGGGCCATTACACCGGTAGGGTTTATTGAAGCACAGTGCGCTCTAGCCATTCTCCTTCCTAGCCATGCCTCCAAAGTCAGGAGCCCAGAAGGGTGATTGTGTTGAACTGGCTACAGGGCTTTAAGGATTCTCTCATATTGGGGAAATTTCCAGCTGCCTATTTAGGGAATCTTTAAATGGAGATTTATTAGGGATCTGGTCTTTGTTTCTTCATCTCTAAATGTGGATAATACCTACCTTCCCTACATGAGGTATCATGAGGATGAGCAAATTAATATTTGTACATCACTTTGAAGATGTAAAACACAATATGTTACTACTGTTTCAACAAAGCCTTCTCTTGATTCCCCACAGGCACCGCCTAGGCCCCTTAGACCTCGCTTCAGGAAGAAAAGTACCTCGACCTCTACCACTGAAACCATGTGAGTGCGATGAGCCAATAGCACCAAGATCCACAGAATGTCTCTCTTCTGCCTTAAAGAGCTACTTGCTAATTATGTAGAAAAACAGCAGTGAGATGGATGCGATTTGATGTGCAGCACTGCAGACATGGCCTTTCTCTCTTCCCTTAAGTTACATGTTACTTGCATTTTCCCATAACATGTTAGAACACTCTCACAGGTGGTAACAGTGTCAGAGTCCCCCTGTTTCATTTGCAGAATATACAACCACTCCAGCTAACCCTGTCAGGCTGTACATTTGCAATTATTAGTTGTGTCTGCATAGTTTTAGCTTGTGAATGCAAACAAACAAAAAAATACTCAATAGATCTCAATGATACTTTGACTAATGTATCTATTTATGGTTTTATCCTTAACGAAGTGGACTTGCAGGAGCCATAGATTTTTCTCCCTACCCTTCCTCCATCTTATAACAAGACTGTGACTGACGTGAGATATTTTGAATTCTTTCTACTGTACAGAATGTCTGAGACTTATTAGCAAAAGTTGAGCTGCAACTCCATTTCTTTTTCTGCAAGTAAATTATGTGAACTCCAGTCATTGTGCTGAAAATATAGAGAAAACAACTTAGAGATGATGAGAAAGAGAAATGTACAAGAGAATAAACTGATTTCACAAAATAAAGTAGGGGAGTCTTAATTTTGATACTCCTGAGCCAGAAGAAGAGTAATATATTTTGTAGAAAATGAAAGAATTAATCTTATAACTTTTGACCAACATTTTACTGGCAGTTCTACAATATATGCAAGCCATCTTTGTAATAACTGCTACAATGTTAACCAGAATCACATTAGCCATTGATTTCATAGGGCAAAATTCACCTTCCTCATCTGCATGTATGAGCTCACTTCAGATGTTTTGCTTTACTGGAGCGGATGTGAGAATTGCACTCCCATAGCCAGAGAAGAACATTGGAATGGAGCTCTTCCATGTGGCTTGGAGAGAATTTTGCCAGTATGTGGATTCTGGTTTAAACCATGAGACTCTGTAGTTTGGCTGGTGCATTGGTATCCACATATAAATGCTAAATACAAAAGAAGAGGAAGAAGTTGTAGGATAAGTGTATTTGTGCTTAAAGTTGGTGTCTCCTGTAAATGTAAAAGCATGTGAAATTCATAAATGAGTTAATTATGTGGCCCTTTGTGTTTGCTCTTGGCCCTCTCCCATAGACTAGAAAAACTTTTAGAATCATGTGACATGATTGCCATTGATAACTGATCAATAAACAGACTTGATTATGAATAATATTGTTAACCTAGTTCAGGTACAGAAGTGGCCCAGCCTGCCAATGACTGGTTAGAGTGCACCAGGCTCAGAGATAAGCATATCCGACGTGGCCTTTGTTAAATATTATCTGCCGGATAGGCTTCTAAATCTCAGCCTTCTTGCTAACTCATCTTGAGGTAATTCTGAAGCTTTCTTAAATGGTTTGAGAAGTAAAAATTACTGCTGTCCCCTCCCCACAAAGCTTTGTATCAGTTTGGCTAGTAGGAGGAAAGGGCAAACAGACATTTCTTGTGATTGCCACAATATTTGGACCTGTTCTTGGAAAATCTGATTTCCCTTCTAAGCATTGAGTAGATTGTGTTTTGTGAAGACTATATGCTAAAAAAAAAAATGTGTTCTAGATGGCAGTTGAAATATATTCCATCGTTAGAACACACTCAGCAAAGCTTTGAGTAGCTAAGCTTATGTATTTAAGTTAAGCAGCTCTAGAGTCAATTTGATTTTTCAACAATTAAAAAAAAAAAAAGGAACTTTGCTTGAAGTGTTAGTTAAAATGAAAATCCTGTTGCAAACAAGCTTCATTTTCAGTGCTACGCAATAGGGTGCCATAAGACAAAACAAAAGCTGACAAGTTTGCACTCAAATTATGCCAAAAATAAAAATATATAGCTGCATAACATTTGATGACTTCTGCTCTCATACACACTGTATTAACATTCATCCTCACGAAAGTTATTAAATGTCTGATCTGCTGTTTTACTGTAAACTTGACTGTTTCGGTTTTCTTAAAAGCTGAGGTGAAACTGTTGACAAGGGAGTTGCCTTATCTCTCGAAGACATTCACTGAAAAAAAAAATCTTTTCATATCGCTGGCAAAAATGTGTTATCAACTAAGCTGTGTATTTGTGTATAGACTGACAAGAAATGTGAATGCCTAAACATGTAGTGTTCTGTACACAGGATAGAACAATCACTTGCTTTGAATTCAGTGTATTACAGACACAGGTTGTTTACAAATGCTTCCTCTAAAGGTCTGTCATTTTAACATTCAGATACATATGTTTATTTGGGATCCACATCAGCTGTATGTTCTTTGGTCCTGACTCTTCTCTCAGGCACTGTTTCCCCTTGGGAATAACCTCAGTTCAACAATTGGTGTTGCTACACATGGGCTGACCACTAGCGGTAGACAAAGGCTAACCTGGGTTTGTGTCAATTGAACTAATCAGAATATCACATGCTAGCTGGCCCTTTAAGGGGAATGGGGCCCCAGCCCCTCCTCTGACTAATCAGTTGCCACCCAGCTGAAGCAGTAAGATCAAGGAGCAGGTAGCTTGAAGATAACCTGGCTCTCATCAATAACAAGAGCTCAGATTGGGGGCAAGGCCCCCTCCAGCATCAGTCTTCAGCTCTGGGGAAAGAACCCAGTGTATATGACTCTCAAGGGGTTGTAAGCCCATATGGAGTAGTTAGGCCCCTGCAAAAGACCCCAGCTCAGGCAATGATATGTTGAATGTGTTATTTTGAAGAAATAAAACTAAAGCCTTGAAGAGAAGGGGACAGAAATCCCGTGGCTGGAGAATTTTCTTTGGTGCCTGGGCCAGTGAATTAGCCTGCAGGTTTACACAGGATTTACCTTAATTATGAATGGGGTAAACTTTGAGCAACTCACTGCAAACCCTTACACATCCTTGCCTAAATGTAACTATCTGCCCCAGTGTAGCTGCAATGATTGTTGAAGCAGGGCTATTTCCAACTACAGCCAAGGCTCCACTTACCCTAGTGTAAATTGGGAGTAATTGCCCAGAAGCCAAGGGAATTATACAAGAGTAAACCTGGTATAAGGAAGAGGAGAACCAGGCCTTCTGTTTCTAACAACAAGGGGAGAAATTACCTCGTGATTAAAAAATAAGAAGGAAAGGCTTACTAGAGGGACGTGATGCTCCCTGGCATCATGTAAACAGCCTGTTGCCTTTGACTGCTCTGTGAAATAATCGTGTTCTCATGTAGTAATGAGATCTATATGTTTGTGACAGAATGCTTGTTAATCAGTCTTCTTTTGCTGTTTATTTGTTTCGGGTACCTGTTTTGCACCTAGCACGTATTTGAAATTGTAAAGAACACTATGCGTACTTTTGAGATTCACACTTATACAAACATATTTAAGGATCGTAACTGTGCACTTAAAAGAGGTTTCTTTCTCATGATCAGTAGAAAAGAGCTGTGATAAGATAGTATACGTAAAGCCTCATAAGGATGGACATTACAACAGTATTCCAAAGGTTGGAGTTTTGCTGGTTTTGTTATGCTTGATATACATCTTGAATAAAGTCTTAATCTTTTCTTTAAAAAAAAAAACAAAACAAAGAAGAAAGCATCTTCAGTCTGTTCAATGTATCTGGCAGGCCAGAATACTTGTTGTTACTTTTATTACGGCATTATTTAGTTGTCTTAATTCTTGCTAACTGTATATAGATGTATTCACCAAATGCTGCATGTCCTTCAGAATTCCTTTCTGTATTACCAATTGGAAAAAATACAGCTACTAAACATGTTACCAGTGAATTCATTGGACTACCACAGCTTTATTATAAAGCAAGCCTTGTCTTGTTAAACAAATGATAGTGGAACTGATTGACAGGCTACAGTAAAGAGAATGGAACAGTTTGAAGCTACTGTTGTCACAATGTCTACAGGCTGCCAAGTTTTAAAGAACGCACGGGATTAGGCCTTAGTGAAAGCAGAAGCAAACATATCATCCTGACCTAAAGTGTAAAACTAAAATCACATACATTGTTTCATATAAAAGGGTCATGTGTGTACCAAATCGGGTACTGTAAAGTAGAGCCAGAATTTAAGAGGATTAACAAGCAGGCAATTATTCACAATTAACAAGAAAGGAATGAAAATTAGAAACTTTCAGAGTGGTTGTAAGG
This sequence comes from Chrysemys picta bellii, assembly GCF_011386835.1. Taxonomy (NCBI): domain Eukaryota; kingdom Metazoa; phylum Chordata; order Testudines; family Emydidae; genus Chrysemys; species Chrysemys picta. Next base: position 129,303,596 of record NC_088795.1, on the reverse strand, counting down.
GAAGTTCTCTAATTTTAACTAATTTAACATTTGTTTTAATCACTTTAGTTTCCAGTGACCAACATTCGGAACACACTAATTTTCAGTGTTTTCCAGTGGAGAAGCTACGTCAGTATCAAACTGGGCAAAACTAGCTACGGGAATAAAAGGAAACAAGAAGACTTTTTATCAATACATTAGAAGCAAAAGGAAGACCAAAGACAGGGTAGGCCCACTGCTTAGTGAAGAGGGAGAAACAGTAACAGGAAACTTGGAAATGGCAGAGATGCTTAATGACTTCTTTGTTTCGGTCTTCACCGAGAAGTCTGAAGCAATGCCTAACATAGTGAATGCTAATGGGAAGGGGGTAGGTTTAGCGGATAAAATAAAAAAAGAACAAGTTAAAAATCACTTAGAAAAGTTAGATGCCTGCAAGTCACCCGGGCCTGATGAAATGCATCCTAGAATACTCAAGGAGCTAATAGAGGAGGTATCTGAGCCTCTAGCTATTATCTTTGGAAAGTCATGGGAGACGGGAGAGATTCCAGAAGACTGGAAAAGGGCAAATATAGTGCCCATCTATAAAAAGGGAAATAAAAACAACCCAGGTAACTACAGACCAGTTAGTTTAACTTCTGTGCCAGGGAAGATAATGGAGCAAGTAATTAAGGAAATCATCTGCAAACACTTGGAAGGTGGTAGGGTGATAGGGAACAGCCAGCATGGATTTGTGAAGAACAAATCATGTCAAACCAATCTGATAGCTTTCTTTGATAGAATAACGAGCCTTGTGGATAAGGGTGAAGCGGTGGATGTGGTATACCTAGACTTTAGTAAGGCATTTGATACGGTCTCGCATGATATTCTTATCGATAAACTAGGCAAATACAAATTAGATGGGGCTACTATAAGGTGGGTGCATAACTGGCTGGATAACCGTACTCAGAGAGTTGTTATTAATGGTTCCCAATCCTGCTGGAAAGGCGTAACGAGTGGGGTTCCGCAGGGGTCTGTTTTGGGACCGGCTCTGTTCAATATCTTCATCAACGACTTAGATATTGGCATAGAAAGTACGCTTATTAAGTTTGCGGATGATACCAAACTGGGAGGGATTGCAACTACTTTGGAGGACAGGGTCATAATTCAAAATGATCTGGACAAATTGGAGAAATGGTCTGAGTTAAACAGGATGAAGTTTAACAAAGACAAATGCAAAGTGCTCCACTTAGGAAGGAAAAATCAATTTCACACATACAGAATGGGAAAAGACTGTCTAGAAAGGAGTACGGCAGAAAGGGATCTAGGGGTTATAGTGGACCACAAGCTAAATATGAGTCAACAGTGTGATGCTGTTGCAAAAAAAGCAAACATGATTCTGGGATGCATTAACAGGTGTGTTGTGAGCAAGACACGAGAAGTCATTCTTCCGCTCTACTCTGCTCTAGTTAGGCCTCAGCTGGAGTATTGTGTCCAGTTCTGGGCGCCGCATTTTAAAAAAGATGTGGAGAAATTGGAAAGGGTCCAAAGAAGAGCAACAAGAATGATTAAAGGTCTTGAGAACGTGACCTATGAAGGAAGGCTGAAAGAACTGGGTTTGTTTAGTTTGGAGAAGAGAAGACTGAGAGGGGACATGATAGCAGTTTTCAGGTATCTAAAAGGGTGTCATGAGGAGGAGGGAGAGAACTTGTTCACCTTAGCCTCTAAGGATAGAACCAGAAGCAATGGGTTTAAACTGCAGCAAGGGAGGTCTAGGTTGGACATTAGGAAAAAGTTCCTAACTGTCAGGGTGGTTAAACACTGGAACAAATTGCCTAGGGAGGTTGTGGAATCTCCGTCTCTGGAGATATTTAAGAGTAGGTTAGATAAATGTCTATCAGGGATGGTCTAGACAGTATTTGGTCCTGCCATGCGGGCAGGGGACTGGACTCGATGACCTCTCGAGGTCCCTTCCAGTCCTATAATCTATGATTCTATGAAAGTTATTAAAATGGTAGCCCCACTCATTTAATGCAGACACTGAGACAGCAACTGTCTTTTTGTTCTGTGTTTGTACAGTGCCTCGCCCAATGGAGTCCTGGTCCATGACTGGGGGGCTCCTAGGTGCTTTGGTAATACCTTTCTATATTATTTGTATTTTTCAAACTCCTTTAAACATTCCCATTTTAATATCAATTCTTAAAATTTAGCTTAGATGTTCAATTACATATATTGTTTATACCCGATTGCAAGAATCTCACCACAAGAAATTCAGAATATTTAGCTGAATCAGAATTTCTCACTTTTTCCCCTTGCCCCCCTCCACTTTAGTGAAGTGAAATACAATAACCAACTATGACTCAATACTCCAATCACAATCTGGAATTAGTTTATTTGGGTGTTTGTACCAATAATTCAAATCAGACCGTATATTTGCATGTGGAAAAATGACAGATTGTAGTTATTTGTCTTTGGAAATGCATAAAAAGATCCCAGCCCACATACAGTGACATATATTGGGCAGTAAGAGGAAAAACAAAAGTGTGAACTGAGACACAGAAGAGACAGGTTTTCTATAGTCGAAGGTTTGTGCGATCATGATATTTCTGGAAGGGATCATCAACGTACCAGTTTCTTCTCTTCCAGAAAGAAGTGGTCATTTTATCAAGGAGTTTACTTTGTGTTTTATTGCAAAACACTTGTTCCCTCAAGCGTCTTTTCTGGGGAATAGACTTTTTCCATAATTTTTTCTTGTAACCAGCCTGTCAGAAGACAAAGAATTCTACATCACTTTATCATAGACGGATGTCTAGCAACAGTAACCCCCCATACCTCAACAATCCCCATGCCCTGAGCAAGTCAGCTTTCAACTCTGACCCTGGATTTTCTTTGGTTTTTTTCCAATCACTACTGACCCCTAGAGGAAGGAAGGCAGCTGGCTCACTCTGTCTTTAAGTAAGGGTAGATCTCATATTTAATCAAATGAAAGCCTTACTTTTTTCCTTAACCAAAGGCCACAATGCAGTCGGAGAAATCTGTAGACCACAGATTTTACAGATTTCCTCTTTCCTTTTCGCAGGCTATAATATGTGAGAGTCCTCACTGGCTGCTGAAGGATACGTGGCAGTAAGGGTGTTACACTGAAATAAAGAACAGAAAAAGCTGAAATATGTAATTTAACAAGAATGAAGTGCTCTTTCCCCAGAACGCAGCACCTGATTGACTCCATCTGGAAAACCCAGAATGGCTTTACGCCAACTTGCCTGAGGAAATTTAAAAGCAAACTGATCTAACATTTCAATAGGCCCTTTGGCGGAGTATTGACATATACATCTTTATTATATTGCAGTGCAAATGTCTGGTTGAGTGAATTTCAAATATTATTATTATTTATATTATCGTAGCACTTAGGAGCCTTAGTCATGGACCTGGACCCCACTGTGCTAAGCACTGTATGGACAGTTTTCTTTGGTTCATAACTTTTAAAAATGGAGTGGAGAACTCAGGGTAGTGTAACAGGAGCTATTTCAGGTGAAAAGTTAAAATTACATGTTTTAACATTAGAGATTTGGGGCATTCATTATTTTAATTAATAAAACAAACACCAGTTTTATAACAAGGATTCTTATTGCGATGAGCTGAGGTACATGTTTGAGGCATGTTCCATCTTCATTGAAGGGTCTTGACATGATTCAGGTGGGAGAAGGAGTTTTAAAAACTGATCCTGCTTGCAAGAGTGACAAGTAGCAACAGAACTTCCCATGCCAAATTGGAGAAAGATGCTACTTTTCAAAAGTGTTGCTGAGAATATAGAATTTGGATAGGAATCAGGTTTAACCCTAACACTCTCCTTATAAGCTTGTGTAGATTAGTATTTTTCTTTGTTTCCCATCATTGCTCTAGCACTGGTGCAACCTGCTCTGAGCAGAGTTAGGTCGGTGACAAAAATGCTGGTGGTGGTCTATACTGCATTCCATCCATTGATGCCACTGGTTGAGCTGAACTGTGCACTGGGCTAGTGCAATGGTGAGAAATATGAAGGAAAGTTCTAGTGCTGACTCTAGGGTGTATTACATTCTGCAAATTTTACAGCAGGCTCTTTGTTTTCTAATAGCTTTTATGTAACATTCACCCTTTAAAAACATACCATACCTGTTAAAGATGGAGAGAGGACACCCACAGGACAGATCACTAACAGACAGCAGAGGTTTCGTAACAGAGGAAGCTAACGGTGCCTGCACCCGGTTGAAACATTGTATGGAGAGTCCAGAAATAAGACGGATGTTGCAGGAGCTGTTGTAAGCCAAAGGAACCAGAAAATTCAGAGGTCTTAAAATCCCTATGGAGAGAGAATAGATAATATCAGGAAAAGTTAATGAAAAGTGAGCAGTGGGTTGAAACCACCTGATACCTGAACCCACGTTTTATTGTGTTTCAATAAACATTAATACCACTTAATTACAAATCTGCTAAATTCCCTGTTTAGACACTTAGCACACGGCAGACAGTGGGATTGGCAAGGGTACTCATCAAAATCGCACTGACTGAAAATGTAGAGCTAGATATTCCTCAGACACTAACGTGTAGGTTCAATATCACCTATGACTTTCATTCTAGCACCAAATTCAGAATCATCAGCTTCTGGGTGTGAAAGTTTTTGAAGATCTGCCCCCTAGCGGTCAATGAAAGTTTTATAAAGAGGGTTGACTGACCAAAGACCCTGTTGGAAATATTATGTTGCTCTCATGTACATTATCTTGAAAAAGAAAGAAAGAATATTTGGTCCTGCCATGAGGGCAGGGGACTGGATTCGATGACCTCTCGAGGTCCCTTCCAGTCCTAGAATCTATGAAAGAACCTTTCAATAAATATTTTCAAACTAATGACATCTAGAAATAAGTCTTCTTTTATAAATTGTAAAAGACTGACATTAATATTAATGCTTTTTTTGCTCATTTATGACCTGAAACTAAATATTGCAAATCGGAAACAAAATTCATTTCCCCATTACGCTTTATATACACAGCTTTTGACCAACCTGACACTTTCCTTGAAGTGTTTAGTACACAGATCACCCTGTTTCCCCTTTGATGTTTTAGAAATCATTTAGCTAGGCTTTTGGCAAAACAGACCAGCATTTCAGAGCACTGCACACCATCCATGGTTACAGGGAATCACAGCACCAACAAGCTGCAGTTTGTCTAAACCAGGAATGGCCAAAGCGTGGCTCACAGGGAAAACACACTCGTGGCCATAGCCACAGTCACCTTCAATATGGAGATGCACCCCGCATAAATGAGATTCCAACATGCAGTTCTCCATCCTGACCCAAGAACTTTCGAGATGGAGGACCGTGTTATGTACAGCCCTCACATCCAATTTGAAGATGAGGTCACCTACATCACGTTCTATCAGTTGCCTGTGGATGACTGACCTTTTTTAAAGCTATTTATGAGGCTCACTAAACAGGGTGAGGACAAGCCAAAAGGTTGGGCTTGTCACGTGCGTGAGCCTGGTGCATGGAGACATGTCCCAGCATGCAATGCTTCATTTCGATTCAAGGAGGTGCAGCAATAAAAATACTAAATCCCAGCCTGCACTGCTTCATCTTGCACAGGATGCTCCATCCCAGTTTGAGTGACACAGCTGTACTGCATCCTGGGATTTGTCATCGCTGCAAACCACACAGGCCCACCATACCAACAAGGGCTGCCGCAATCCACTTCCAGTTACACCCCTCCATCTCCAACACATGGTCAGTGTGGGTAGGGGTGGCAACTTTCTACTCACACAAAACCAAACACCCTTGCCCCGCCCCTTCTCTGAGGCCCTGCCCCTGCTCACTCCATTCCCCCCCCCCTCTGTTGCTTGCTCTCCTCCCCCACCCTCACTCACTCGCTCATTTTCATTGGGCTGGCTCAGGGGGCTGGGGTGCAGGAGGGGGTGAGGGCTCCAGCTGGGGGTGTAGGCTCCAAGGTGGGACCAGAAATGAGGAGTTCAGAGTGTGGGAGGGGATTGAGACAGTGGGTTAGAATGCGAGAGGGGGTGAGGGCTCCGGCTGGGGATGAGGGATTTGGGATGCAGGAGGGGGCTCTGGGCTGGGGGGTTCAGAGGGCAGGAGGGTACTTTGGCAGGGGGTGCGGGCTCTGGCTGGGGGAGCAGACTTGGGTGGGGCTAGGGATGAGGGGCTTGGGGAGTAGGAGGGTGCTCTGGATTAGGATTGAGAGGTTCAGAGAGCAGGAGAGGGATCAGGGCTGGGGATTGGGGTGTGGAGGCAGGCATGAGGGCTCTGGCTGGGGCTGAGGGCTCTGGAGTGGGGCTGGGGATGAGGGGAACCATGGCCAATTGGAGCTGTGGGGGCGGTGCTTGGGGTGGGGGCAGCGTGCGGTGCCCCCTGACTGCCCCTATGCCTAGGAGCCAGAGGGGTGACATGCTGGCTGCTTCCTGGGAACCGCAGGGAGCCTGTCAGCTCCGCTGTGCGGCACTGCCAACCTGACAGTCAATGGCCCAGTCAGCACTGCTGACCGGAGCCGCCAGGATCCCTTTTCGACCAGGTGGTCAGGTCGAAAAACAGACACCTGCTCACCCCCATCTGGGTGCAGCTGGGGCAGAGCCTCAGTCTGAGGTTCCCAGACCCAAATCCCGTGTCCTCTAGAGGCAGCGAACTGGCGTAGCTGACTGTTAAGCAAGGACAGGAGGGTTCCCGGTCTGTGCTGCCCCAGACCGTACTACCCCTCCCCCCACTAGTGGGGCTGCTGCAATGGGGCCAAGAACCACCAGGGCTCCCCCATCCCCCCACGGGCAAGGAGCCTCCCTCCCCCCAGCGGCTTCTCTCCCGATCCCCCGCTCTCCTCCCGGGCAGGGAGCCTCCCCCGCCGGTAGAGTCTCTCACACTGACCCGACACCCTCCGCGTAACAGCAGCTACCGCCATCTTGCCAGCCGCGCAGACTGCCTACGGCAGGCAGCGAGGGACATGCCGCGCAGGGGGCGGGGACTAGAACGGGGAGCCCGCGGGACCGGCAGTCACAGGGAGGGGGCGGGGCAGAGGCCGGACGGTGGCTCTAGGCTCTTCCTTCCTTACCCGCGCCCTGGCTGCCCTCTCCCCGCCAAAGTGCGCGTGCGCGTGCGCGTGCTCCGCGGGCGGGAGGAGCTGGGCATGCAGCCCCATTCCGCCTTGCGCTGGGCGTTACCGGGGTTTACTCGCCCTGGTGCAGCGCGGCCAATCAGTGCTGGTGCTGCCCAGTCCCGGCCCTGCACTGTGGGCAGCGCGGTGCAGTAGCTCAGCTGCAGGGCGGCTCTGACTCGGATACTCGTTCCTCTCATCTCAATGAGTGTGTCGCTGGCCCGGCAATCGTTACATCGCTTCTGGGGGTGTTCAGTGGCGCCCGGTACCTCAGTGCCTGTTTAGCTGCGTTGGGATGTCCGGGTGGGCTGGACATTCAGTAGCGTTCTGACAAAAGTGAAAGCTGAATACATTCATACTCCCTTCAGCCATTGCAACATTACGCTCAGTCCCCGGCCATTTGTAGTAATACAGCTGTTCTTGCATTAGAAATGCAGTATCAGGACCCAGGGAAATCTGATAATGTGAGAAGGGCTGCAGAATATCCCACCCATCCCTTAGTTACCTCTTCTCTTCCTGATTATTTAATATTTTTGTCTTTCATGGTCTTCCTAAAAGCCCTGTTCCCTATAGGCACAATGCATTCCTAGCAGAAAACAACACTAAGGTCCTGCTTCTGTAATAAAAGCCACATGAGCTGACCTTTGCACCCATATAGCGTCCATTGCCCTACAGTTCTTATTGCAGGATATCAACTATCAGGGGGTAGCCGTGTTAGTCTGTATCCACAAAAACAACAAGGAGTCCGGTTGCACCTTAAAGACTAACAGATTTATTTGGGCATAAGCTTTCGTGGGTAAAAAAACCTCACTTCTTATCTGAAGAATATCTCTATTTATAACTTCCAAAATACTATCAGATATGAATATACAGTGAAGTTATCAACAGCGTTTTTAAATCTAACACATGAGTGTAATTATGTAACATAAATGTGATTCTTTCATTGCAGACTGGGATCTTTTATGTTTGTGCCCTTCAGTTGTGTGATCAGAGCCTCCCACTAATAGGTTCAGGCAGGAAGAGGGCAAATTAATCCTGACATAAATAAAGTAGAACACATGCTAGAAACACTGAGAAGATCCAGACACACAGTGAATCTGCAAAAAATTACAGTATTTACAAAAAACAGACAGTTTATTGTCCCCAGGTCTGTAATTACTAAGATTTTTTTCCAGAAACTCTTAACCCAGATCCGAAGAAGTGGGCTGTAGTCCACGAAAGCTTATGCTCTAATAAATTTGTTAGTCTCTAAGGTGCCACAAGTACTCCTGTTCTTCTTTTTGCGGATACAGACTAACACGGCTGCTACTCTGAAACCCATAGTCAGAGACACCTTCTCCAGTACGAATCCTCATTAACCTTCATCCAGAGGTTATGTGGATAAGTGAAAGCTGACTACACTGTTTCCCGAATCTGTTCCAAGGAAGCATCTTCCTTAATTCTGACCCAGAATATTTATTAATATTTAGCTCCTAGAGGCTTTGGTGAAGATCAGGACCCCTTAATTATTTTTATTGCAGTCACACCTAGAGTCTCCAACTCAATAAGTTCCTGCATTAAAAGTTTATAGTCTAAATAGGCAGACACAATGGGGGAGGATGGGTCTGCTAGAAGAGCAAACTGTGATGATTTGCAAACAGGTTAGTTCCACAATGTTTTATTTTGTGTCTGTGTTTTACATAATGGATTATACTATAGGGCAGGAGTAGGTGCAGACTGCAGAGAGAAGGAAGGGATGAATTGAAATGAAAAGCACGGGATCGGAAAGAGCAGGGATAGCAATGGGGGTTAGATTGAATTGATGAGACTGTGAGGTAGGGGCAGGAGGCGAGGACCGGAGCATGGAGCCAATTAGCTGGATGGTAAGAATGTCAGAACAGGAGTGAAAACCTTGGCAGGCAGGGCTGATGGCAGCGGTGTTTATGGGGCTGGCTGAAACTACCCGTGCAGCTGCTCCTTTCCTTTTGAGACTGTACCACAGATTTGTAGATCTGTGTCAAAAAGCTTTTAACTCCTGTGTCTCTCTGTGGTGCAATGGGTCAGCATGTTAACCAAAAGGATGGTGGTTTGAGCCCACCCGGGGATGGGATATAGCTGTTGGAGCACTCCTGCCTCCCATATGATTGGCAGATCTTTTAGATTCATCCGAGGGGTCTTCCTTGAGACCTCTCTGAGCTGCTGGTCTTTTACCAGGACCTCCTCTGGACCTGGAAGCTGGTTTTGGTGACCAGGTCCGTGGTGGCTGCTGAGAGGGCAGATCTTCTCATGGAGCCCCTGCTACACAACCCCCAACTAGGGGTGCAAGTGGTGGGGTCCTCTTCTGTGCACCAGTGGCTGGTCCTGGCAGGCACCACAGGAATTGGAGACCTCCTGGCCTACGGCCAAGGGGACTGGGTGGATCCGTTGGCGCTTGATTGGCACATGGAGCTCTCTACCCCTCAAATCCTCGGTGTGTACTCCAAGAGGTGAGGACAGCCTTATTGCCTGCCTCTCGGGCTTTCCTTGAGCAGGTCCTGCAAGAGGGTGCTCCCCGCCTGCCCCTCACTCCTGACTCTGTGGATCTTTTCACTGGGTCCCTGCCCTGCAAGCCCTCCCCCCACTCCCTGGCTCCTCTTCTGTATAATCTGAGCCGGCTCTGCGATCTGTAGCTGGTTTATTTCTGAACCGCGCCAAGTTCACATCTGTACATGCTCCTGCTCCACACATTTCCTCACCCTCATGTCTCACCCTGACACTAAGGGACAGGACCTTTTACCACCTGTGGAGGGGGAGGAACCCCGGTAGGCCAGCCTATATTTCACCTTGATCCCACTGCTCACTGGGGATATGAGCTGACGGCTCCTTCATGGAGCTGTGAGCACAGGCATGTGTGACGTTGTGCAGTCTATATGGTTTTATAAAAACTTGATAATAAGTCAATATAATGTAACTGAGATCGTTTTAGAGAAAATACGGTAATAAGTGAATGTAAGTAACTGGGATATGCCTCATGCAAAAGGTCTCTTGTAAGGTATCATTACAAAGCTTATAATCTACTGAGTATGATCATCTGATTTGTATAAATGTACCACTCTTGTATCTAAAACTAGAAATATAAAATGTAACTCTGAGGGCCTATTGTAATTGTGTAAAGTGTGGACCATTAATGATGGTTTGGAATCTTGATGACTCCCATTGTCTGCAGATGGCTGTATTTACCTGTGAGTCTTCCTGTATATGTGTGTGCTGGCAAGTGAGTAATGAAGTCTTGCAGTGACATGTGATCATGTCACCTGAACTGGAATCCATCTTTAACCTGGTGCTTTTCCAGTGAGGGGGGGTGGAAACCCAGAGAGACAAAGAGTTCCCGCCTTATGCAAAAGATATATAAAGGGGGGAAGAGAGAGGGGGAGAAGCCATCATGAAGAATCCCCTAGCTACCACCTGAGCTGCAACAAGAGCTGTACCAGGGGAAAGAATTGTGCCCAGGCCTGGAAGGTGTCCAGTCTGAGAAAAACTTACTGAAACATCTCTGAGGGTGAGATTATCTGTATTTAGTTTGATTAGGCATAGATTTGCGCATTTTATTTTATTTTGCTTGGTGACTTACTTTGTTCTGTCTGTTACTACTTTGAACCACTTAAATCCTACTGTCTGTATTTAATAAAATCACTTTTTATTTAGTAATTTACTCAGAGTATGTATTAATACCTGGGGGAGCAAACAACTGTGCATATCTCTCTATCAGTGTTATAGAGGGCGAACAATTTATGAGTTTGCCTTGCATAAGCTTTATGCAGGGTAAAACGGATTTATCTGGGTTTAGACCCCATTGGGAGTTGGGCATCTGAGTGCTAAAGACAAGCACACTACTGCGAGCTGTTTTCAGGTAAACTTGCAGCTTTGGGACAAGTGATTCAGACCCTGGGTCTGTGTCTGGAGCCAGACAGGAGTGTCTGGCTCAGCAAGACAGGGTGCTGGAGGCCTGAGCTGGCAGGGAAAACAGAAGCAGGGGTAGTCTTTGCACATTGGGTGGCAGCTCCCAAGGGGGTTTCTGTGATCCAACCCGTCACAGCATGTACTTAGCGCAGTTCACCCTCATCCCTGATACTTGCCCTTTTTGTGGTGCGAGGGAGATCCTGGTGCACATTTATCTCAAGTGCACCAGGTTGCAGCCCCTTTTCCCTCTCCTCCAGAACCTTCTCCTAAGATTTTCGCTGCACTATTCCCTGCACCTCCTGATTCATACACCTCCTCTCTGTGGCCCCACGAACTCACAAGACCTGCTGGTCAACCTCCTCCTGGCATTGGCCAAAGTGGCCATTTATAAAACCAAGAGGAAGATGCTGGATGGTGAGGTGCTCTGCTACTGTGGGGCCTCTTTCCATCCTTCCAGCTGATCACACGTCCGGGCATAGTTCCTTTGGGCAGCATCCACTGGTTCCCTAAACACCTTTGAGGAACAGTGGGAGCTGTCCCGGGCTCTCTGCTCGGTGTCCTGCTCTGGTTCCTTGCTTGTGGCCCTATGACCTCATTCCTGGCCCAGCTTTCTCATTAGTTGTTCCCTGAAATTATTTGAGCTCCAGGGTCAGCTGCTTCTCCCTAGACTGGGAGAGGGACCTTCAGATGTTATGGGCTTGTGCCCACTCACCTCCTGGAACTGAATAGGTGCACCTGCTAGCAGGAGTCTCTGGCACAAACTTGGACCTAAGCTCATGCTGCAATTATAGGTGCTGGAATTTGGGGTGCTGCTGCCCCACCCCCTGGCTTAAAGTGGATTCCATCATATACAGAGTTTACAGTTTGGTGCAATGGCTCCCAGCACCACTATACAAACTGTCCCAGCACCAGGCCCTGGCTGAAATCAGCAGACAGGTTCGCACCCAGCTGGGGAGCAGAGGCTGGACCCTTTTAGTTTTCAGCCCCAAGACTCTCCTGCCTGACCTGAGGGTGATCTCTGAGGTGGGAGCACTGACAGCTCGGCCTGGCATGGGGCACTTCTAGGGTTACCATATTTTGAGTGTCCAAAAAGAGGACACTCCACAGGGCCCCGGCCCCGCCCATGCCCCAACTCCGCCCCCTCCCCTGCTTCCCATGAATCAAATGTTCGAGGGAAGCCTGAAGCAGACAGTAGGTAAGCTGGCGGGCGGTGGGGGGAGGAAGCGCGGCCCAGTCTGCCCCCCCCAACCGAGCGGCTCCCTCCGGCCGAGCACCCCCAGGCCAGCACTGGCAGCCCCCGGCCCGGCCCCAGCCCAGCACTGGCGGCCCCCGGGCCAGCACTCCTGGCCCCGCACTGCCGGGCCCGGCCTGGCCCCGCACCCCCAGGCCAGCCCCCGGCCCAGCACTGCCGGCCCCGCACCCCCGACCCAGCACCTCCCTATTTTCCTGGACATGTTCGGCTTTTTGAAAATTCCCCCTGGACGGGGATTTGAGGCCCAAAAAGTCGGACATGTCTGGGAAAATCTGGACGTATGGTAACCCTAGGCACTTCCCTATAGCTACTTTCCCCTTTCAGCCAGCCTACGGCCAGCGCCCAGCTCCCCAACCTCTGATTGGCTACCACCCCAAGTACTGCCCCACCCTGAGGCGTGGGCGCGATATAGCGCATGCGTGACTCATGTCGGCTCGGCGGACATTTATTTGCATATTCTCCGAGGCCTGATTGGGCGTCCACTCCCGTCAGTCACCATCTCCTCCCAGAGCGGCTCCGCCCCTCAACGGCGCGGCAGGGGCGGTTGTTGCGTCTGCGCAGTGCGTGTGACTGCTGAGGGGGGCGGAGGCAGCGGCCCTGCTGAGAGTTACCGCACACGGCACTTTCCCGCAAACTCCCGCCTACCACGCACAGTGCCTGGCGTTTGAGGACGAAGATGCTGCGAGTCTGTCAGCGAGCGGGGGCCGCGGCAGCCGCCCAGGTGAGCGGGGAAGGGGGGCGCCAGCAGCGAAGGCAGGAGCCGTTGCGGCTTCTGTGCCGGTCGCGCACTGGGGCGCTGCGCTCTCGTCGCGCTACTGGGGGGGCTGTCTCGATAAGTCGCGCTACGCCACTTTCCGGCGAAGAGAATGAATCGGGGTCATGAGCACGACAGGAGACACGGGGAGAAGTCGCGTCCTCTAATCGCTGCTCAGCTTTCCCCACGTAGATGCTGATTGGCTGCCCGTCTATGAAGTGACGGCTGAAATGGCCAATAGAATGGTGCAGTCGGTTCTCCCGGTCTGGCTAGGTAGACTACGGGTCCCGGCATGCGAGGCGCAAACTCTGGCACGGGGGAGTCGCGCTGCATGATGGTCCTTGTAGTCTTCGTGGGTCGGTACGGCTCTCACGCGCCGTAAAGTGGGACGTTTGTAGCCTGCCGGCGACTACTCAGGAGAAGTCTACGGTCTTGAGGTGGAGCAGTGCATTGTGGGATTAATCGTCGTCACGGACGACTAAATTCTTCGAGCCAGGAGGAGCCCAGTTCCATGCTGTATACTGGGAGTTGTAGTCGCAGCCCCGCCCTCCTAAAAGGCTCTGGGCTGGGGCCGGGGCGCAGCATGCTGGGGACTGTAGTCTCCTTCGGCATCACCTCTACCGTAGAGGCGGGCCTCTGCCAGCTGCACACATGGTAGAACTCCGTGAGCCTGGCTTTGGTTGTTCCCTGGCTGCTGTTTCAGTGTTTGGGAGCAGGAGGTGCAATAAACACGAAGAGGTGGTTGAAAAATGCTTACAGCTGTCTCTTGCTACAGGAGCAAAATGGACACATAGTTATTTCTAAAGTGCCCAGATGGCTATATCAGTAGAGAAGGACATGACCTTGTTCTTCTAATTTCTTCTGATTACAAGACTCTCACCCTCTCTTATTTCCTTCTAAATCGTCTATAATGACCACAACAAACGAACCAATATGCTAAAACTGCCCTAAAGCAATCCCTTGTTTTGGTTTCCCAGTGCACTCTCTCTAACATTTTTCTTCTATATTGTAACCTCTGCTGGACTGGGCCTGTTTTCATGTTGTCCTGTACACCCCAGACCACATTTGTGTTTCATAAATAACAGGGAACATGATAATGGGAAGGAGTTATCTTTGGTTGAGGCTAAGGGGATACTTCAAACTTTGAGACTAACAGACGTATTGGAGCATAAGCTTTCATGGGTGAATACCCACTTTGTCAGACACATGACATGCGTCTGACGTAGTGGGTGTTCACCCACGAAAGCTTATGCTCCATTATGTCTGTTAGTCTATAAGGTGCCACAAGACTCTGTTACTTTTTACAGATCCAGACTAACACGGCTACCCCTCTGATACGTCAGACTTTGAGTAAGTTTAAATGTTGCTGAAATTCACACAGCTAGCTTTATCATCTTTGCTTTTAAAAGCAGTTTTAAAGTCAATCAGCAAACGAGGGAATCTGCCACCTTCAATGAGTGGGACTTGTCAGTTTTGATAGTCACAGAGAAAAGAGGAATAGGAGAGAAGTGTATGATGTCATTCCAAGAAGCAGCCAATTGAAGGAAAAAAAAGTGGAACCTTGACTTTATCTCATGTTTGGAGATTATAAGCTTGAAGTCTTTTTAAAGCAGTTTTTTACACTTTTTCTGAAGACTGTAAGTATTTATAGATTGGACTGATTTTCAAGTACCTTGTTGGAATATTGTGTTTTTTCGTTACAGAAGCACATTAAATAACTGACTTAATAAATATATACTTTTAGGGTTTTACTCAATACTTCAGTGTAGTTTAGGTTTTCCAACCACAGAGAATGCCAAAGAGCCAAAATATAAAAGGCCTGATGGCTTTGTAGTTGGAGTGTAATCTCTTTAAAGCTAGCCAGCCCCACAACAGCAGCTGGCATTCTTGTTGCCCTGTAAGGTTGAAGAACTCAGCATGCCAAGTCATCTGACATCCTCTAAATCAAGGTTTGTGGAAAGTTTGAGCTGTGGGGTGGGGTCCTAGAATGTAGACTTCCAGAAACTGCCAGCCATCTCTTGAAAGTTTTACACATGGACCCTTCCTGTTTTAAAGATCTTTGGAGACTCTCTATCAGCTTTGAATAATCTGGGTTAGAGTATAGTTCTAAAATGTGGCTGTGGTCTGAAAAATTGTTATATAAAAGCATCTGAGTTGTGTGTGGGGTATATCAATGGCCTTCATATCTGTTTTCTCAGTTTGTAAGTAAATATCTTTCTAATAGATGAAGTCAAGGAGGTGGAGAGAGAGAGAGAGAGAGGAAGGACTATCTCAGATGGCAGGAGCTAGATGTAGAATGAGGCATCATACCGAGCTTTAAAATCATAATGTTCCATCTTTTACTGAGTCACTTATTTTTATTTCCTATTTATGTTTCTGGAAGACTTGGGGCCTCAAAGGAGCTAGAAGCTGAAAATTAGAAACAAATGGTTTTAATTCTAGGGGCTGTTTTAATAGAGTGGTTAGGGCACCAACCTGGAAGGTGGGAGACCAAGGGTCCAGTCCAGTCCCCCTGCTCCAATCACTCTTGCATTATTTATCCACAATGGAACAGCTTCAGTAGGAGAGAGTGATGGGAGTCTTGCATTAGGATATCACATAGCTTAGTGGTTAGAGCACTCTCGTGAGAGGTGGGAGACCCCTGTTCAAATCCTTTCTCTTCCTCTGGCAGAGGAGGGAATTGAATTGGGTCTCCTATATCCCAGGTGAGTACTGAAAGCACTGGGCCAAAAGTTATAAGGTGGGCTGCTGCTGCCAGATTTTGAATAGGATCCAGTCCAGGTGGCAGCCTCTGAGCACACCTGCCAGATCAGGCAGCTCACGCAACTTTAGGTGTTCGTCTGCCTGTCTTCCCCCAGTTTATGAATTGCTCTGGCGCTTAAGTGGGAGATAGGTGTCAGGACACCTGCGGCAGCAGTGTGCATGCCTAGAGGTAGACACTTTGGCACCAAGAGAACTTGAACCATGAAAACTTAGAGAAGAAGTGAGTTTAGACACCTACAAGGTTCAGTCAGAGTTTTTGGATTGCAGTGGAGACCTGGGCACTGAAGTATCTTTGTGGATCTGGGCTAGTGTTCCTATGTAAATTAAACTCGTGGCTTTGGGAGGAGTATGGTGGTTAGTGTTTGTCTATCACAGGATGGGGACATTTTTGTCCAGTTTGTCTGTGTTGTGTTCTTTTTAAAGACTTTTAAAACAAGACCTGTTTATACAATGTATGGTCTTGATGATGATGATGTAAAGTGATACACCTGTTTCCATTAATAATGGGAGGATGGATTTCAAATTTGTGGGCAGGTGTCCTTAATACACACATCTCTGCCATCAGGAGGATTAAGTTCTGCCTTGTCTGATTTTGTTCATTCCTATTTATTAAATGCATCTATTTTACATTCTAGGAGCACATCCTTGTTTTATAGATGCACATGCAAAAGGAATTAAAGTGGAGTACTAGCCTCATGCAGACCCTTCCTTATTGTTGGCAGTCTACTGAGACCTGAGCACTGTTGTTGCCTATAAAGCTGATTTTCTGGCACTTTTCTCAAGCTCAAAATTAACTCAGCTTCTCTTTATGAAATGTATGGCAAATAGTACTTCTACTGCAAAATGGCTCTTTTAGAGGGTAGAAAGCCAAGATTAAAAAACCAAGAAAGGGATAAGTGGAAATTAAAATGTCAGATGGAATAAGTAGCACACAGATGGCACTTCAGTAGGAGGAGGAAGTAGAATGCTTCTACAATGTCTTTGCCACGAGGGATCTGGGCTGTCAGCTTGACTCTTCATCAAAAGGCATTTCTGCTATCTTGGCTTTTAAACTCAGAAATAATTGCTTGTTCTTTATGCAGGAAATAGCAACAAACATGAAGTAATTAAACCCTCCAATATACTTTCCACTGTCAATACTTATAAGGAACATGGACCTAACTAGTTATATTTCCAGTAATTACACAAAAAAGAAATATTGGGATGATGCATTAGCTAGTGATTTTATGAATTGCTAAACTAGGCTTGTAATAAATGTAGGTGTAATCATTGAAATGGACAAAATAGTACCTCTAGGTAATTCCTCCTGTTCTTATCTGTAGAAGGAAGTGTATAGGAGATGTAAAACCACACACAGGCCAATCTCTGCTTACAAAACTCCTTAAGGTCCACAGATGTGCCAAACTGCTAGCAACCCTCTATACACTGTTGCATTTTAAGGCCTTGTCTTCACTGAGATTTTGTCAAAAATCTTCCTGCATTTTGCTACTGTGGAAGTGGTAGCATACAGTGGCTGCCAGCATTTTTACCACTCTGTCATCTAGAACTGCTCTGAGCCGTGATGACTGGTCTAAGCTAGTGCTTCCATAGGTGCACAAAAAGAGAAACAAGTCCTTCCCTCTCGCACGATTCCTAAAAGCTGTTTGCTACGCAAATATAGGAACAAATATATATACTGACAAATCTTGTCACTAGTGTCTGGCCTCTCTAGAGGATGGAGTATTTGATCCATATTGAAAGGTGAAGTGGGAACAATGGTTTTGCAGTCATATCACATAAGCACATTGTGAAAGTTGGAATCTTTGGCTCCACTGTGCTGTACAACTGTTCATACATAACTGCTCCTTTTTTTCTCCTTCCACTCTCTGCGTTGTACCTTTTTTCACCTGGCAAAAACTCCCTCTGAATGTACCATCCTCAGTCTCCTCCTTCAAATCCCTTGTCATCCCACTTCTGTAGCCTGAGTGCCCACTGATGACCTCCACTCCTGCGCTATTCCTTCCCTGTAGTGAGACTGGGGTAAAACTCCAAAAAGAACTTAGCAGCTTCATTTGCAATGTAATATAACACAGCTCATGTTATCTTAATGCTTGTCCTTCCCCTTCTTTTGTCATTTATCTTAATTTGGTGTGTTTGATTTAGATTGTGAGATCTTGAGGTCTGCATTGAAATTTTATTTCTGTAAAGTGCCATGCAGACTTCTAGTGTTATAAATATTAAAAATCAAACCACTGGTATTGGAAGAGTGTCAGGTCTCTGGCCTGTGGTTCGGGAAGTTTCATGGGGTTTCAGCTCACTTCAGAAAAAGAAAGCACAGAAAGTGATGGGGTCTGTGGCTTGTAAGTCACGTGGGTGAGAATGTGGGGACAAAACTAAAGTTGGTCTGGGAAATTCACTGTAAATGTTTATTCTACAGACTTCTGTCTTTATTGTAATAGTCTACTAATATTAAAGGCAGTATATTCTTACTTTTAAGAAATCATTACCTTTCTTTCTTTTTACTTTTTCAAGTAGCAGTGGTAAGAGAATTCTTTTCATGCTTGTATAACTCAAACATGTCTGCTGGTGGTCTCGTGTTACTTGTATTAAATCAATAGTGCTAGACAGGGGAACAGAAGTTAAGATCCATAGACCACTGAGCCAGTAACTGCTCTGGGACCCATGTTTCTGCACTCTATGGGTTTAAAGCTTCTCAAGCATAGCCAGTGGCACTCACAGCCGTTAAACTCTGTCAGCATTGTGTTTAGAGGGGTTATAATTCCTGATGGGCATCTGATAGACTTTATAATTCCTGTTGGGTTATCTGACTCAGTTTCCAGCATTAAAGAACTTGAACTTGTGTATAAAAGATATCAGTGAGGCTTACTGCATAAAACTAGTATGAAATTTCTGCACTTGCAATTAAGTTATGAATAGACAAAAGAATTTGGAACTCTGGAAAGATATTAATTTTCCAAAGTCCAGTAATTTAAGAATAGTATATCTAATTAACACCAATTTTGTTCTCAACGAATTCTGCTCTGATTTGAAATTAAACATGAGATACTTCAGGCTGAAAGAAATTTTTGTTGGGAAATCTAAAAGAGGATCGGAAATAGGGTTTAAATGGAAACTGAATGGTAAATTCATAATAGTGACTCATAATAAAAACTCTTTTTTCAGAAGGAGTGAAAAGCAATCCCAATTAATCCTCTGTAGTAGTAGTGCTGACAAGTAGCCAAGAACCACGTTCCTAAAATTAAGGAATGCAAATAGCAGAGTACAAATTTTATGTGAATAAACATATTTATTCATACTGAGTAAAGGGTGTGGTAAAGAGCCACTAGCTGTGAGTCAGAAGCAGATGTGACATTTTTGTACAAAGCAATAAAAGTTATACTTTAAAAGATTTTCATTTAAAAGAAATAAAAAAAATCTTAGTTTGCATTTGCAAAGATTGACTCTAATAGGTTTTATCTGATTTCTGTATTTATAAATCTTGCTTCCTCATTGCCCCATCATGAACCAAAAAAAACCTTAGTGCTGCCCACAACTGGATGGTTTTTGTAAACCAGCTTTGCAAGAGTAAGAAGCACGCATTTCCTGTCACTGAGCACTCATGTTTCTGTTGGCAGTTAAAAGTTTTTGGCTACAGTTCTGGAAAGAATAAGAAATAAGAATTCAGTGTATTGTGTTACTGCTTAAACTCTGTATGCTGTTTGAATAAATATGGAAACAGGGCTATAGGATCTGCTATACCTTTTATTTATCAGAGAATATCAGGGTTGGAAGGGACCTCAGGAGGTCATCCAGTCCAGCCCCCTGCTCAAAGCAGGACCAATCCCCAACTAAATTAAAAGCATAATGTCCAAAATAACAATTTATCTTCCTTAACAAGCTCCTTTTAATTACAAAACTTATCTGCTGCCTAAAATGCTTAACTGCGGGGAAAGTTCTCTTTGTGGTTTGTGTATTTGTTTCCCAGGAGTCCTGTACTATTCCTTCAGAAATTCGTACCCCTGTCTTTTGCTAGAATCATTAGTAGGGAGAGACTTCCCCTGCTATCGGATTGGAGTGGGTTAGCCAATCTTTTCCGTCAATCTTAATATTCAACAGAAATGGATGCTCGACATTTTAGCATAGCTAATTCATGATGTTCACAATAGTCTTTTTGAAATCTGAACCACGTTTCTGCTAAGACAGGAAAAAGAAAACAGGAAATATTCCCTGTCAGTGTGTGCCTCTCAGTCATTGCTGAATTACAGTGTATGAGAACCCTAAAGTCTACTCCAGTTGCACAGTCTAAACTAAATTAAGTGCAAAACGTAAACAGTCAGCATAAATGGGAAAGTAAATTTAGAATTTTTTGTTGTTGTTCAGAATTGCTTTGGTTTTAATAATGTAAAACGATGTTAGTAATTCAGGGAAGATGCTCCAAAATGACTTTTTTTTTTTTTTTTAAGAGTTTCTGGGTGGAATCTATTGTTTGGGGAAACTGCCCAATAATTAATTAGGGAGAAACAGAATCTCGTATCCCTGTTTTGATATCCGCTGTTCCTCTTCTACCTATTTATCAGAATATACTTAAGAGGTAGTGATTGACTATTTTGTGAATAAATGGAATTAGTTGAAATGCGGAAAATTTAAAAAATATTCTAAATTATATGCATCACTTTATTTTTGTGTTTTCTTCTTAGAATTGCCTGTGTGGTAAATATTCACTCCGTCCATTACGACTGTGCCGCGGATATGCTACATCAGGGCAATCTGGGTATGTATTGTGTTTTGTAGCTGGTATTGGTACTTTAACCGATCTGACTCATCAAGAGTGAGTTTGGTTGTCCTTTTTGCTTACGTGGGATTTGCAATTACACATTTGTTGCAAGTATATGTTTATGGTTTGCAGCAACAGTTCATTGCGTGATTGCATCAAATTTAAAGCTGCCAAATGGTCATCACTTGGATGGGAAACCACTATAGAGAAGGTGGATTATTGCAGACAATGTTAGTTGGTGGCATTCTTGCCTCTGTGTTAGTCTGGAACCAGTGCCCCAGTGTGGTACTGAGGGACTTGGTAGTGCTGAAGGAGGACTCATGCAGATGAGATTTAAAACAGACTGAACTCTTCAGAAAATTGGCCCCATTTGCAGGTACAGAGCTTTCTTGAAAAGCTGGCCCTTAAAGTATATTAGTTGTCAGTGGAGTTAGACTCAGTGGAAAGGTGCTGCCCTAAAAGTCTCTGGTTGCCCGATGGCATGATAAACCAAATGAATGGTTGTGGTGTTCTTCATTAGTTGCTCACAAACGCTTGTAACACTTTTCTGTCCCTTGTGCGTAATATCAATATGGCAGGCTTTGTGTGGCTTAGAAAGCTGCAGTAATTAGAATAGTTAAGTTGAAGTTATTCAACTAGTTGCTATGTATATTTAGGTTTGCCTAGATATATTAGAAAAGTTGTGATGAATATTGAATACTTATGGGCCTTCATTTTAAAAAGGATGGCTTTCAGATCTATAACAACAATTTGGTGTTCCTCTCCGAGACTGTTAGTTTTCTGTCCTACTGGTTTGACATACATAAAAGCTTTCTCAGCTTTATTTCTTTTCTCTAGTGTTTCTGCAGGCAAAATTATTGGGGCAAGTGTCTTGTTTGCTGGCGGAGGAGTTGGTGGAACTGTTCTGTATGCTAATTATGATCCACGTTTCCGAGAGAATGTAGAGAAGACCCTCCCATACGCTGATAAACTCTTTGAAATGGCACTTGGTCCTGCTCCTTATAATGTGCCAATACCAAAGAAACCGGTAGGTTTTCACTTGAATTTTTTTACAAAGGAAACTTTTGCTCTGTTTCTCAAATTCTAAATATTTTTGATTCTGTATACACAAGAGGCCAGAACTGTGAATTCAGCATGACTGTAATTAGGAAGTCAGTATGTATTTCTGCTTTTTTTAAGGAGACATTTAATAGATACACAATAAAAATCCTTTCATATTTCAGACATTGTGTGCTGCTGACTTACCAATTACCTTTTGACTGACGTCACCTGCTGTGTTTATCCTGCAGCTTACTTGTGCACTGCTTCCTTTTGGTTTTAATATGGTTTCACAGTATCAAATGGATTGTGATTCATGGATTGTAAAATCTTGCTCTTTTTACTTATTTGAGCGGAGAGGTCTAAAATCGATAGGTATTATGTCTGGTCATTAATGACCTGGAAAAGGGGGGAAACGGCACACTGATGAAATTTGCATCTCGTGTTATGCTAGAAGGAATAGTACTGAATAGGGATGTAGTGAGGTTAAGAAATATGAGCTGGAAATACATTTGTCCAGGCTGAATCACTTTAAGGTCATGCATCTTGGGGAACAGGTAAACTTTAAAATCTTTAAAGGTAAGAGTGATAGCGAACACCATGTTGGATGTTGTATTGCAATAAAGGTCATATTGAGAAAGGCCATTGGCATCACGTTGCAGAAGGCAGGAGAGACCCTTTCTGTGATCCTGACTTGGGAAGGTGCTGAGTCCCCTTAGCTCCTATTGACTTTAACTTTAGAAATTTCACATTTACTTCATCAGAAAGAAAAGGCCTCCTGGCCAGGCATAGATGATGAAAAGCGTTCCTGGCCACTGCTGCTATCTGAGCTTTCAGAAGCAGGTGAGGATCCAGAAAGACCCCAGGGTTGCAAACCTGAGTTTTGTGGGGGAGGGAAGGGGCCTAGCATATTCTCTGAATGGAACAGGACAATATAACTTACCCCAGTTACTTTAGTTGTTTCCCCATCTTAGCTAACGTTATTTCTTATCTGGGTTGAGTCTCAGCCGGTTTGTCCTTATTCAAGCCCTCTATCCCAGCCAGATGCTGAGTAAACCTATTAACTGCTTTGTCCATATTTGATGAAATGGAGACAACAAAACTGGCTGTCATCTGCCTAATAAAAGCATTGTAGCCTAAATTGCCTTATTTTCCCTAATGATCTGTATTGCACACTGGACAGGCTTGGGGGTGAAAGAATAGAATATTGCAGCTCTCTACCTGAGTGAATCTTTGGACTAGATGCACATTCAGTCAATATTAACTTCTGGGTCCTGTGAGAGAAATAAGAGCCATTCAAACTTGATTCATCTATTCCTGTCAGTCTGTAGCCATGTCAATTCATATTGTGGTCAATGGTATCAAAAACACCTGATGTAAAAGTCAAGCAGTCATGATTACTCTATCTGTTATCCGTTGTCACTTGGTCATCTACCAATGAACAAAGTGTGTTTGTTTGTTTTTTTTTTTTCCCCACTATATCCTGGTCTGAAAGTGGATTGCCTAGGATCTAGGAAATCTGAGACTCCATGAGTTTCCATAGTTTTTTTTCACCGTCACCACCACTTTTGTAGACTACCCAGAAAAGGGAGTGGGTGATTAATTAGTGAGATCTTAATGTCAAATGCTGGTTTCTTGAGCAAGGGCTTAATGTAAACTTTGTTGATGCCTGCCCTCACTAAGAGAGAGTGACAATTTCTACCAGTACAGACCCAGTGTCTCCTTTCTAGATTTTATTATGCATCAAGGACAGGAGTCTGGTTTGGCAGTAATAGCCAAAAGTTCCCTAAATTCATCCAGAACATCAGTGAATGATGCTGACCAAAAATCAGAGAGCGTGTCCTGTTTATCACCCCTCTTCTGCCAAAATAGATGTGTTTCCCCTGGAGATGGTTGGCTCTGAATCAGGGTGATAAAAGTAAATTGAAAATTCCTCCAAGCAAGGACCCTTGACTCTGTTTCCAAGTGGTCATAGTCTGGATTAACCCGGAAGAAAAATTTAAAAGAACTAACTATTTATAGCTTGGCCAAGTGACAGCTAAGGGAGGACACAGTCTACCAGCATATAAAGACTATAAGTGCCAATAGGGGAGAGGACTTGTTTAATA
Organism: Chrysemys picta bellii; assembly: GCF_011386835.1. NCBI lineage: Eukaryota > Metazoa > Chordata > Testudines > Emydidae > Chrysemys > Chrysemys picta. The sequence goes on along the minus strand of NC_088795.1, from coordinate 129,279,931 downwards.
TGGTATGAGGATGTATCAGTAGGGGGTAATGAATATCAGAAAGAAACTTTGTAGTGAGGTCTTACAGACTATGTAGTTCTCTCCGTTGGGAAGTAGTGGAAACCCAGTCTCCAAAGCTGCATGTGAGCCATTTGGTGAGTGTGTGAATAGTGTATCTAGAGTCTGTACACTGCCTGCATCAATACAGTTAATTGCTTTGTAGAGCTCTTTGGGGTACCTTGAATGTTATGGGGTGGTACTTGATAAAGACAGTCTGTTCAAATTCTTACATGTATCAAACTTTGTTCAAATTTAAATTACAACTAATGAATTCATTTTGAAAGAACTGAAAATTCTGAAGGCTGCTTTCAAATTAAAAATTGGGTGTGAAATTCTAAATTTACCATGTAAAATATGAAACTGATAGCAAAGAGTCTTGTATGGTCAACTCTCTGATCTTGAAAATTGCTAACACAAATGCCATTTTACATTCTAAGAGCATTTTGGGGTTATTCAGATAATCTGATCCGCTACTGCCTGGTGGGTGGAGTTATTTGTTTTGAAGTGCTAGCAATGTACATGGTGTTGTACAGTATATAAAAATAGAGGCCCTACGCTGAAATCTTTATAATCTAATAGAACTGTGACTCTTTGAATATTCATTGTATGACTGATAGTATGTGGTGATTTAAAAATATATATATTTGATTTTCAAGATGCAACCTGGTCCACTAAAAATCTCCTCTGTAGAAGAATCCAAACAGCCCAGTACCAAATCGCAGAAGAGTAAGACAGAAGCTCCTTCAACTTCAGTGGAAGAAAAAGGAGGTAACTTTCCAGAATGGTGTAAAAATGAAGATGCTGTTTAGTGTGGGGAGAAGAACAAAATGGTTATTTTTGGTACACTTTAGATTGTCTTATTACATTATAAAACTATTTGTTATGTAATCATTGGCAAGATATTTGCTCTAGGACATAAGAATGGTCTTTTCTATTCCAGTGGTGGGGTGGTCTGTGATTGCATTCTGGTTACTTTTCAGCCAGTGACTAGATATTTTTTTATGCAGCTGAAGACATGAATTAACTGGATTCTGAGGCTTGTACACAGGATTCAATAAGGATATCTTGGATTCTTGTCTCCTAGGTCTTCTAAGTTTCTGGTAACTGCAAGGGGCTTAATGTGGGTAAACTGCCAAGTCACAGTTTGTAGAAGTTGGGAGTGTCCTGTCCTTCATTCCTACCTTCAGTTAAATTCTGAGTGGGAAGCAGTGTCTGATTATTGGCCACTTATTGTCTTTGCCTTGTGGGAGAAGGTGGCTTATTCATGCTTTTGCATGTGGAATGTTCTTTCTTCCTAACATAAACATTCAGGTATCTATACTATGTTATACACAGAAATTATACAAATAGTACTGTATATGTTGTTTTTATTTTACAGCAAGCTCAGAAGTAGCTCAGATAATTTCTGCAACAGGCGAAGCGTTGTCAATTCCAGCTCCAGGCATGCAGGATGACACAGGTGAAAAAGATCACACACAAGGACACCATGAAGGGAAACGCAAACCTGCTGCATCAGGTCCTTAAATGTCTTATTAATCAGATCTAATGACTCAATCCTTCATGCCTTCTGCATGCAGACCTCTCACCAACTTGAGTGAATGTTCTGCGTGCTAAAGGACTGCAGGATTGGGCCTAATGAGTCCTTAGATAATGTGAAAAGATTTCTGCTTGATTAGTGCTTTGTGGAAAATCAGAACTGTATACATCCCACTCAACCTCCAATCTGGTGGTTTCTTTGCCAGAGTTCAGGAAAGCTATGTATTGAGGGCCTTAGCGAAGAAGCATCAATCACAGAACTTTAAAACACACTGTGGCAGACCGATTAGAACAACTATGGCTTCTTTGCAATAATAGCATTTCCTTTTTTCGAAGATTTTTATTAGTATTATATTTAACAGGTCTCAGCGTCAATATGCCAACGGTAAACAAACACTTCAGAGTTAGCGTGAGCATTAAGAGCTAACTTGGTCTTGTGGTTACAGCATAGGGCTGGGAGTCAGGAGATCTGGATTCTCATCTCCGCTCTTCCAGACTTCCTGTATGAAAACTTTTCAATTGTCCACTTACTGTGTGTTTCGGGGGCAGGGAGAAATAGTGCAGTGTGAAGGGTCCTAAGCAGTGGGGGAATTGAACTCTGCTGACTGAAATTGTATCATTCCATCTTTCTATAGCCTCCCTCCTAACCTTTCACTGCTTAGGCTGACCTTCCCATCCATGCTAACAAAGCAATGGAAATGGAAAGCAATGGCTATTTACCATATGACAGTCCATGTTTAGTTTCCCAGTTGTGTCTTAGCATTGCTTTCCATCTCAATTTTTTGTTCAGTTTATCCTTATACAACTGGCAGAAATGTAGGGATAAGTTTGATTATGTGTGTCTGTGCAGTTATCTTTGACTGCAAGGAGAGCTCAGGCTAAACTTTGCAACTCTGGAAATACAAGGTTTGAGGAGGTTGCTGGATGATGGTAGTGATGCTACCAATACAAATTAGACTCAAAAGGAAATGGTTCCTCCATGATAAGTAACCCCGGTACTAATTTTGGTTTTTCACTAAGCCTTGTTTTTCCCTCTGCATCTCTGAGCCTAGATGAGGAATATATGTGTGGAGACTCCCCTGCCATAAAAGAACGGCCACCAGAGGAGGTTGCAGCCCGTCTTGCACAGCAAGACAAAGAGGAACAAGAGAAGATTTCATGTATGTAAATTAAGATATTATTTGGTTGTCATAGATAGGAATTCACGCTGTTGTAAATATACAATATAGCCATATGTATACATGGTGGTGTACAAACGATAATTTATGAAGCAGCTACTGTGTTGTAGGTACCCCCCCCCCCCCGAGCACTGCTTTACCTCGTTATATCCAAATTCGTGTTATATCGGGTCGCGTTATATCGGGGTAGAGGTGTATATAAGACTGCTTCCATACCCTTTCCGTTCTCTTTTTGTCTGATCCCTCTGCCTGTCTTACATTAGTAAGAATAAGTGGCATTCTTATTGTAGCAGAGTTAGCAATGCAGGGGCAGCATGAACCACACTGGGATTTGTGTTGGGCCACTGGGAAAGAATGACGAGAGAGCTGTGTTGGAGAGCAGACTGCTTCAGAGGGGAAAAGTCCATTACAGTGGATCTTACTCAGTGCTTAATTTGTGCCAGAGCTTGTGAGAACCTTTGTACTTGCCCTTGATGCAGCACAGTCCACAAACGGATAATTCTAAGGAATTCTCACTAATTCTTTTGGGTGGTGCCAATTGAGGAACTGTAGTGGGGGATATGAGTGTTACCCATATATATGCAAATGTTTTTTTATTATGGTAAGGGTGATTTAACTGTTTATTTCTCCAGCTCTTGCAGCAGCTTTGGAAGGAGCCCTAAGCAGTACTGCTCGAGTAACCCTTCAGGCAATTACTGCCCAGGAAGCTGCAGTACAAGCCGTTAATGCTCATGCTCAGATACTGAAGGAGGCAATGGATACTTCTGAGGTAAGCTGAATAAAATGCTGATGCAGTTCTTATTTTGTCTACCGAAGTATCTAGAAATGTTTATCATACAATTGAAGATAATATCAGATAATTGATTTTTCTCCTGGGGATAATCTCTAGCGTCTCCCATCTGATTTTGACTAGTCTTTATTGTAGTCTGTCTAAACTTACGAAAGTTTATCACAGGTGAAATTCATTTTAATATTTTTTTGGATTTTTTTGCAGGGGAGGGTTTAACATGTAATGGCACTTTTGTTCCTCAGTTTCCCTGTCTGTGAAATAGGGATAGTTCTTATTTACCTGCTCAATAGGGGTATTCAGAGAGTTAACATTTAATATATGTGAAGTGTGTAGGAAATGAATACACTAAATATTGTGGTAAGGGCATCAAACAGCCTTATAACTCCCCTTTAGATCACTTTGTTAAAACCATTACTGTTGCTAAAATAGTTCCAGTGGATTTCTCTTGCTATAGAAGTTCATTTGGTAGTGTCTAGTAGTGAATATGGAATGTGTCATAATGGAGTCTCACATCAGAGGATTCAGCAAACACTATAAATGTACGAGGTTTCAGCAAACACTGTAAATGAACAAGTATATGGCAGATCAGTCTGAAGTGAGAAGCGCAGACACAGTCGTATGTGGGACGGAAAAAATTGTCTGTGACCACTGCAAGCTATTGTATCCTTGCTTTGCACTGTTCATATTTTTCTTATAAGGTGTTAATACCTCTTTCTTCAAAGCGGTTAACAGAAACATGACAAATGTGCTGCCACCTTTGTCATGGGATGTTGCTTCCCAGTTACTGGGATCAACCTGGCATTTTTCAAGCTTGACTTCAGTGTATCTTTATGCCATTTGTACTGATCAACATAAGAGTGGGTGCCTTACGTTGACTAACCATAATATATGGCCTTGGGTGTTCTTGGGTTGGCCATACAAACAAGGGGCCCAGGCCAATGCAGTTGAGTTGTTATAAACATGCGTTGAATGCCAGACATCCGACAACGATTAAGGAGTTTGTTTTAGGAACCTTGTACCATTATGTGACCCAGCAAACAGACTGAAGACAGCACATATGGAACTGATCAAGTTTCCTGGTATGGCGTTGATACCATATAGAAGTGTTAGCACAACTGCCTGATAAACGTTTAGCTTCGTGCTTATTTGTACGCTCATAGTGTTCCATAGGCAGTGTGACAACATTGCAAATACAAAGCAAGCTTTGGCTATGCGATGGGTAATCTCATAGTTAGTTGTGACAGCATGTTCCCTAAGTAACAAAACTTCTCCATGGACTTGAGGAGCATTGTATGCATCCCCTGGCACAAGTTGGTATACTACTTCATTTTTCTTTCCGCTAACTGTGAAACCAAAGCAATTAACTACATGAGTGAAGTGATCAGTTATAAATTGACTATCACCAATCAAGTGAGCAACCAGTGTATGGTCATTAGCACATAAAAGCGCCTTAAGTAAATCTGCCACTTTTATGCAAGCATGGAAGCATTAAGCATTTATTCATGTAGAAATTAATAAATAGTCCTCTGTCAATGGTATGAAATGCATCCATAAGCGCAGGTGAAAAAAGGATGGAAAAGAGTGTGGGAGCCATCATGAACCTTGTTTGGTGCAACTGATTACTAGAAAGGAGTCTGATATCTTGCCATTTTCCACCACTCTGGCCATCATCCCATCGTGCACCAAAGGACACAAAAAAACTTTGAAGAGAATCCAAAGATTAATAAAAGTTTCCGAAGTTGTTCATGATCTACAGAATCAAAAGCCTTGGCTAAGTTGGTGGACACCATATGAAGGTCATGGTTTTTCTCCTGTCACTTTTCCTGAAGTTGATGGGCTGTGAAGATCATGTCTGTAGTGCCCTGTCCAGACCAAAATCCACATTGAGACTCAGGGAGGAAATTTCCAAAAGATAGGTGTTAAGTCTGTTCAGTATAACCCATTCAAGGCTTTTTCCAGCAATAGAAGGTAGAGAAATGCCATGATGATTATCAGTTTGCCTTATCACCCATATGAAAATAAACTATGTTGGCATACTTGAAATCCTCTTGCAATATGGTACCCAGCCTGTTTGTAGATCTGTGCTGGAATGGCACCTGGTCTGGGTGCTTTCCCTTGTAACCTCTACTTGACTGCTATTATGGTCTCCTATCAGGCTAGGGCTGGTACAAGCTCTTCTTTTAAAGGGTGCTGTGGGATAGTATTAATTGCTTTCTCAGAAATGTTGGAAGGGCAGTTGAGCACCAAACTGCAATGTTTGTTTATCAAGCAAGTATTTCTTTTTTGTCAGTTGAACGGATTGCTGTCCAGTGTGCAGACAGGGATTATTGCATTGCATCTGAGGCTATATGCAGCACAAAGGCCAGCAAAACAGCTTTGGGGGGTCTTTGTGATCTGCTGCCCATGGTAACTCCATGGCTTTATTTTTCTGACTGCTGATTTTTTTTATTTGCCAAAGTCTGGTATGAGCCACCTTCCTAGCTGCTGAATCCTTATCCTTAATGTAGACTTGATGGGTAGTATGCACTGAGTGTTTTGGGGTCATTCTCATCAAACCAGTCCTGGTTTCTCTTAACGAAGCCAAAAACTTCAGCAGCCATATTATATGTTGTATCTCAAAAATGTTTTGAGCTGTCTCTACATCCACTGAGATGTCTGTGGCTAAGGAATGTACATTAGCTATGCCAACATGCATATTTTCAGCAGAGGGCTGTTGCCTTCAGCAGTATTCTAGGTCAGAAGGTGTTCAAGTGGCTAATTAGCATTACAGGAGCATATCCATAACTAATAAGGACTGGGCTTGAGGGGTCTCCCATGTGGAAAGTCTGAAATGGTGATACCACTTTTCACATTGGGGAATTTGGCAATCAATGCTACTGGATTGATAGGAACTGTAAGAAAAATATATTAATCTGTTTTAAAATGAAAGGAACGTGATTAAATAGGTTAAACTGAATCTAAAGTTTGAATTAAAAAAAAAAAATTTTAAAACACAAGAACTAATATTCTAATTACTTGTATTGCATTTTTAAAGATCAGCAAGTATGAAGGAACGATAATCCACACCATGTAGAGTCAAGCACAGGAGTTTCCCAGTAGCGTCCAATCCAAAGACTGCTACATTGTTCTATTACAGGAGAATCAATGTGGAATTGACTAGTTTATTTCACTGTTTAGTCAGGACAAAGTGCATAAAGTAAACAGCATAAATTCTGATAAAATGAGATTTTTAAAACTTTCAGTTGTTGGTATTAGTAACAAAGGTAATTGTTTTTATATGACTTAACTTGAAATATGCCCTTTTAAAAATTAACTTAACTGCAAATTTGTTAGGAACCTTTAAGTTTGTGCAGCTATTTTGAATTTCCATTCTTGCTGATAATTTTGTTAGTGGTTATAACTTGCCTAATTAGAAAGCTTGTGCTTCCTAGACGTCAGGAGAGAGAAAATCTGCTCAGTGGCGGACCTTGGAGGAAGCATTGAAAGATCGCAGGAAGGCTGTGGATGAAGCTGCTGATGCCCTTCTGAAAGCCAAGTAAGTTGTTCTGAGCATTTCATAGGCTTGATTTAATATCTCCAGTGTCAAATTTGGCAGAAATTGTAGAAACAACACACAGTAATCTGTATTTATGTAAATTAGATCGACCTTTTCATAACTAGATTATATCTATACCTGTACCAGCACCAAAGAATTTAACCCAAGCATACTCTTGATATAAGAATGCATAGCATGTGCTTCTCAGGTGTCTCTGGATCTGGTATTTTGCAGAACATTGATATGATAGAGAATCTGAAACAGTAAAATCTTAGATATCTTCATTGTTTCCTTTCCTTTTTCTAATAAAACAATGAATGAATCAGATCACTCTTGGAGCTTAGATACTATGGCAGTGAGACCAAACAACCCGAATCTGGTCTGAACTAGTCATTAGAAGAGACACTGGACATAATATAATTTTTCTTATCTTTCATATCTTACTCAGATAAAATCTTGGATAAACTTAAACAGTATTAGCAAACCTATTGCAGATATTTCACAGCTGGTCTTTGTATGTACAGGGATCAATAATACCATTAGGTATCATCAGTTGTAATGGCCAAAACTTTAAAACCTGGTTATGTAAAGTTAGGCTCTTTAGGATTTTGCACTAATTATATTAGAAACTTCAAACTTAAGAATAAGACATGCATCTTTGTTTTTTAGATCATAATCCTTTTTCAGCACATAATCCTAAAGTTTTGTATAACTACTTCTAAGTCTTTGTTAATGAGTTTTTAGTAGTTTATGCAGGCTCTTGAAGACTAGTGATTTCAATGGTATTAAAGTGGGTATCTATGTGGAAGTAGGACAGACATCTAAAATTTGGTTATCTTGAAAAGACTCGTTCTGGGGAGATGCGAAAAACAAAACCTGGAAGCATGTGGGAAGAACTCAGGAAAGCCTGTCAGCAGAAACCCCCCAGAAAGCTAGTAAACAATACAAGTGCTCCTAATAGCCACTGACTGTGTGTAAACTTTTCAACAAGAAAATCCTTTTAAATTCAAAATGATTGGAGTGTTGAATGCTGCTTTTCCCCTCCCCTTAATGTTAGGAATAGTCAAACTGGTATCACTACAGACAGGATCTTTTAAAGGACACTTAAGATAATTTATATATAAAAATCTGACTGGCTGCCATTGCTCTATTGCTTGTATTCATTTAGGACCTACTTCATAGTCAATGGGAGTCTTTTTGTTTCAATGGGCTTTGGATCAGGAACGTAGTGCTGTTGTCTTGAGTTTCCAATTATGCAAGGGGAGAACTTAAATAAAAAAAAAGGCCCGAAAACATTTCTATTAATGTTTGATTTTATAAATGTCTCTCCATTTCCTTTTCGTCACACCTTCCAAAAAACTTGGGCCAAAAGTACATTGTAAATATAGCCAATTCCCTTCTACAAATGTAAGCATTACTTTAGCACGTAAACTTTTTGCATTAGCTAGAAGTGTCTCAGTTTTCAAATATCGGGTGCATTTGATTTGGCAGAGTACATCCAACCCAGTTCCCTGCATGTAACAATCTACAATTGCATATACAATTTAAGAACATAAAACTAAATGAGCTTACAAAATAAATCTGTGTCCTTACAACCCATCCTTTTGGGCAAAAAGTTTTATGGAGGAAAATTTCACACTAAATACAATCATAATTTCAAATCTATTAAAAACATTGAACCCTCTAGTAGCTCTGTTTAGAGTTTAAAGCTCTCCTCTCCTTAGTTTGTTAGGTCATCTGATAAATCTCCTGCCAGTGCAGATAATAAGGGAACTTCTGCATATGCTAATTAGTAGTTTCTGTCTTTTTTTTTTTTTTTTTTTTTTTTTTTTCAGAGAAAAATTAGAGAAAATGAAGGGTGTGATTGATGATGCCAAGAAGTCTCAGATTTCTGGAGCCAAATCTCACATACTTGCTGCAGAAGAGAATCTTCATCATATGATAGTTGACCTGGACAATGAAGTCAAAAAGGTAATGTTTCCCAAGTCTGTTCTAATAAATCATCCTTTGCATAATGGGCAATTGCCAGCATGTGCAGAAACTCCTGCAGTAGCTTAAAAATACGGAGTATAAATTCAGAATCATTCAGCTGTAATTTGAGCTTTTGCGCTGACGTGACAATGAACAATTTTCACAAGCTCCTGGTGGGGAAAAAAGTGGCTCGATTACTTGATCTGTTTTAGTGGGTGAATGCTTTCTTTAGTTTGATGGCAGTTGGGTAACTTGTAGCTTTTGAACATGGTGCTAGTTGTAAATCAAGAAGAATGGATAAATAGACGCACACTAAGCTAGCTTTGCTTGCTTGGATGTATTCAGGTACTATTGTTTTTCACGATGCTCTTGAGTTGCCTTTTTTTTTCTCCTTCAGGAAAAAAATGTAATTAATATTCTAGGTGACTTAGAGGGTTGTGATTTTCTTTAATCTTCATGAGAAATTCATATTGCTTTGAAAGATTGGAAAGGAGAGACACCATGGTCCAGTGGTTAGAACACAGAACTAGGAGCAAGGAATTTCATCTCAGTTCTGCCAATGACTTTCTGTGTAGCCTCAGGCAAATCATTTTACTTCTTTCTCAGCTTTCTTGTTTGTAAAGTGAGGATAAAACTTACCTGCCTTGCAGGGTTCTTATGACTTATAAAGCTGCTTTTATTGAAATGTGCCTCTTCTACTTGTCTTTATGTATTGATAGGAACATCGGCGCACAGATCTAAACTAGAACAGCTTTAGGGCCAGTCTTGGCTACAAACAATACAACATGATTGTCTCAGAACTGGCTGACTTAGAGCATAGATATGACCTTAACTGTGTTCCATTACAGTGCTAAACCCTTGGATGCGTTCAGGGACTTAGCCTGGATTTGGGATATTCTTAACGGTATGTCCACACTGCCAATTAAAAAATCTGCAGCACGGAGTCTCAGAGCCTGGGACAGCTGGCTTGGGCTGTGAGGCTAAAAATAGCAGGGTAGATGTTTGGGCTGGAGAGTGGAATCTTAGAGCTGTCCAGCCTGAGCCCAAATGTTTACACTAATCATATAGCCCTGAGCTATATAATCAACTGACCTGTGCCAGCCATGGCTGTGCCATGGGTCATTTATTGCAGTGTAGACATATCTTTTCAGTCCTGTCTACACTATGGGTTGGCATAGTCTGACTTCATTATATGTACTGTGTAGATGGGGGAGGTCTCAATAGCTCCCAGTAATGAGTTATTGTATATGAGAGGTGTCATAACTATAAAGGGAAGGATAACAGCCCTCCTGTGTACAATACTATAAAATCCCTCGTGGCCAGAGACTCCAAAATCCTTTTACCTGTAAAGGGTTAAGAAGCTCAGGTAACCTGGCTGACACCTGACCCAAAGGACCCATAAGGGGACAAGATATTTTCAAATCTTGGTGGGAGGAAGGCTTTTTGTTTGTGCTCTTTGTTTTTGGTGGTTGTTCACTCTTGGGACTGAGAGGGACCAGACATCAATCCATGCTCTCCAAATCTTTCTGAACAAGTCTCTCATATTTCAGACTTGTAAGTAAACAGCCAGGCAAGGCGTGTTAGTTTTATCTTTGTTTTCTCAACTTGTAAATGTACCTTTTACTAGGGTGTTTACCTCCGTTTGCCGTAACTTTGAACCTAAGGCTACGGGGGGCGGGGGTTCCTCTGGGCTCTTTAAGTTTGATTACCCTGTAAAGTTATTTTCCATCCTGATTTTACAGAGATGATTTTTACCTTTTTCTTTAATTAAAAGCCTTCTTTTTAAGAACCTGATTGATTTTTCCTTGTTTTTAGATCCAAGGGGGTTGGATCTTGATCCACCAGGAGTTGGTGGGAGAAAGGAGGGGGGATGATTAATTTCTCCTTGTCTTAAGATCCAAGGGGTTTGGATCTGTATTCACCAGGGAATTGGTGAAGAGTCTCTCAAGGCTACCCAGGGAAGGGAATTAGCACATTTGGGAGTGGTGGCAGCGGACCAGATCTAAGCTGGTAGTTAAGCTTAGAACTTTTCATGCAGGCCCCCACATCTATACCCTAATGTTCAGAGTGGGGAAGGAGCCTTGACAAGAGGTTTGGGGGAAACTATATTGAGGTCAGTTTTTTCTAGCAAATTTGCCTTGTAAGTTAGTAATAGACCTCTCCTCTGTCACTAATGAGTAGAAGTGTGGTGCTTGTGGTGTGTGTGTGTGTATTAGGGCTTTCGAATAATCACAGTTAACCCATGCAATTAACTCAAAAAAATTAATTGCGATAAAAAAATTAATCTTGATTAATTGCACTGTTAAGCAATAGAATACCAACTGAAATGTATGAAATATTCTTGGATTTTTTTATATATTGAGTTCTATTACAACACAGAAAATGAAGTATACAGTGTTCACTTTATATTATTTTTGATTACAAATATTTGCACTGTAAAAATGATAAACAAAAGAAATATTATTTTTCAATTCACCTCATACAGATACTGTAGTGCAATCTCTTTACTGTGAAAGTGTAACTTACAAATGTAGATTTTGTTTTGTTATATAACTGCACTCAACAACAAAACAATGTAAAACTTTGGAGCCTACAAGTCCACCCAGTCCTACTTCTTGTTCAGCCAATCGTTAAGACAAGCAAGTTTTGTTTACATTTACGGGAGATACTGCTGCCTGTTTCTTATTTACAATATCACCTGAAAGTGAGAACTGGTGTTCGCATGGCACTTTTGTAGCTGGCGTTGCAAGGTATTTGTGTCAGATATGCTAAACATTCGTATTTCCCTTCGTGCTTTGGCCACCATTCCAGAAGACATGCTTCCATGCTGATGATGCTCGTTAAAAAAATTAATCCGTTAATTAAATTTGTGACTGAACTCCTTGGGGGAGAATTGTATGTCTCCTGTTCTGTTTTACCTGCATTCTGCCATATATTTCATGTTTATAGCAGTCTCGGATGATGACCCAGCACATGTTCATTTTAAGAACATTTTCACAGCAGATTTGATAAAAAGCTAAGAAGGTACCAATCTGAGATTTTTAAAAATAGCTACAGCACTTGACCCAAGGTTTTAGAATCTGAAGTGCTATCCAAAATCTGAGACGGACAAGGTGTGGAACATGGTTTTAGAAGTCTTAAAAGAGCAACACTCCAATGCGGAAACTACAGAACCAAAACCATCAAAAAAGAAAATCAGCCCTCTGCTGGTGGCATCTGACTTAGACAATGAAAATGAACATGAGTCAGTCCACATTTCTTTGGATCATTATTGAGCAGAACATCAGCATGTCCTCTAGAATGGTGGTTGAAGCATCAAGGGATGCATGAATCTTTAGCGCATCTGGTACATAAATAGTTACAACAGTTCCATGTGAACGCCTGTTCTCCCTTTCAGGTGACATTGTAAACAAGAAGCGGGCAGCATTATCTCCTTCAAATTGTAACCAGACTTGTTTGTCTGAGCAATTGGCCGAAGTAGGACTGATTGGACTCATAGGCTCTAAAGTTTTACATATTTTATTTTTGAATGTAGTTATCTTTTTGTACATAATTCTACATTTGTAATTTCAGCTTTCATGGTAAAGAGATTGCACTACAGTACTTGTATGAAGTGAATTGAAAAATACCATTTTTTTTTTTTACAGTGCAAATATTTGTAATAAAAATAAATATAAAGTGAGCACTGTACACTTTGTATTCTGTATTGTAATTGAAATCAATATATTTGAAAATGTAGAAAACATCCAAAAATATTTAAATGGTATTCTGTTATTTAACAGCGCGATTAATTGCGATTAATTTTTTTTCATCGCTTGACAGCCCTAATATATATGATTTAATACTTGCCTTCAAAGGTAAATCTAACCCAATTTTTATTTATTTATATCTTTGTAGGTTCAGGCAGCACAATCTGAGGCTAAGATTGTAGCTCAGTACCATGAACTTGTGGCTAAAGCTAGGGATGAATTTCAGCGAGAACTGGATAGTATCACTCCAGAAATACACACTGGCTGGAAGGGGCTAAGTAAGTCTTGGACTGTTATGTTACCTTTAATGTTTAATGATGCACAAAGCACTTTGTTTTCCAAGAGCACTACAGCTGCGTATATGGACATACAGTTGTTTTAATTTTCTGTTTCTCTACATTGTAGCTAGTTTAATTGTAAACTATTGTGAATTAATTTTAAAATCGCAAGTAATCTGAACCAACTGGTACAGAAGGCCCTCAGTTTGAATAGGTAATTTATGGAGCAATTGTACTCTTGCAGATGAAATCACAAGATGGTTTCTGGGTAGCTTGAAGAAAGCACCCGCACTGAAACTTGACATTGGAAAGGTACTGATTGTCCTCTGTTGAAGTCTTTTAAACTTCCAGGTGTTCCGAGAGTAGTGATGTAGAGCAGGCCTGCACAACATGCGGCCCGGGGGCCACATGCAGCCCGCGTGGGCTCATTGTGCGGCCCGCGGGGGTTGAGTAGATGGGCTCACTGTGCGGCCCGCAGGCGGGGGGGGGGGGTGAGTAGACAAGCGGCGGGTGAGGGAGGGGGGCTGAGTAGGTGAGCGAGCGGGCAGTGGCAGGGAATGAGTACAGTAAACCCATATTATGGAAAGAGAAGGCCAGGTGCAACTGAAAAGGGTCCTTTCAATAAAGCACAAGCAATTGTTATTTATGGAACAACTAGAGTAACTTAGTTTTGTTTTTCTACTTGTTTCCATTAAAAAATCAAATCTGTAATATTTCCCTTCTGAGATTCTTAATGGAATATAGAACAGGAGTACTTGTGGCACCTTAGAGACTAACAAATTTATTAGCGCATAAGCTTTCGTGGGCTACAGCCCACTTCATCGGATGCAGCAGCCCACGAAAGCTTATGCTCTAATAAATTTGTTAGTCTCTAAAGTGCCACAAGTACTCCTGTTCTGTTTGTGGATACAGACTAACACGGCTGCTACTCTGAAACCTGTCATTAATGGAATATGAACTGTATAAAGCAGTAAACTGTTTAAAGATCTCTGTATCTGAGTTTTTATAGAATATGGGTGAAGTAACCAGTGTACAGTTGGCTAGATTAAATTAACTTGAACTGAAATGGAGCAAGTCCATTTAATGTCACACGGAAGCTCTCTTGAGATACTGCTGAACAGCTACTGCTCTACTGCATTAGTGACCATTAGATAACATGACAGCTATGTTAATCAACAGAGATCAAGCATAAGGATGTTTTTCTTTTTTAAAGTATGTGTTATTAAATACCTTGGTTTTGCCCTGTTGCCGAGTCCCTTTGAGTAAAGCCCCTAAGCATATGCATAACTATTCCCTTTTCAAAACATAGAATTTAAGCATATTCTTAAATGCTTTGCGAAATCAGGGCCTTCCTTCTGAAGAATGGTTTGGCATTTATCTGGCACTGGGAGTCTATAACTTTCTGACAATGTTTAGCTCCCTAGACATAGTTGAGGCTATCACTTAATGGCTTTCCAGGGATGTTTTAATGATTCATCTTATGGATATGCAGAGGCATGTTTATAATTTAAGAAGTGTGTTTTTTTTTTAAATGATGATGTTTGTTTAAATTGTCGCTTTGTGGTGTTGTAGTGGATACGGATATGATTCTGAGAGAATTCTGCTGTTTTTTTTAGTGTGCTCATATCCCTTCATTAGTGCGAGAATGCTCATCTCACTGTAGAGGCCCATAGCTTTTGGGTGCATGCAGTGGAAAGCAAGACCTGTGTTGGAAATAGTGTATTTTACCCCAGATACTTGTGTTCATATTTATGTGGTCAGAGAAATTGGCAGCAGTAACTGCAGCACTGAACTTTGAACAGTAAATGCACAGTAACTTAGAAAAATGTGTTTTTACTTGTCAGGTGACTTACTAAATACGGTTCCACAGATAGTGGAGTATTGTGTTAGAGCAGCAAATAAGCCTGGTCTGATAACATTACAGCTTTTCTGTCGGTGAAATTGGAGTTTTTTATTCTTTGGGGAATTTCTCTGCTAGGTGCTTGGGTATTTTTCTCCTGGCTTAAAAATATGCTAGCCCAGGGGTAGGCAACCTATGGCACACGTGCTGAAGGCAGCACTTAAGCTGATTTTCAGTAACACTCACGCTGCCCGGGTCCTGGCCACCGGTCTGGGGGGGCTCTGCATTTTAATTTATTTTTAAATTAAGTTTCTTAAACATTTTTAAAACCTTATTTACTTTACATACAACAATAGTTTAGTTATATATTATAGACTTACAGAAAGAGACCTTCTAAAAATGTTAATGTATTACTGGCACGTGAAACCTTAAATTAGAGTGATTAAATGAAGACTCGGCACACCACTTCCGAAAGGTTGCCGACCCTTGTGCTAGCCCATATTATGAACCATTTGAAACATATTTAAGTAGTGAGTCACAAATTCTTTAAACAGTAATTTTAAATTTAATTTACCTTACTTAAAGGACTTGTATAGTTTGAGCTATAGGAAATGTTGTCATAATAAATCTTGTACCTGCGCACCTCATGCAATTAATGCAGTCAGGATTTGTATCCTAGCACAAAATAAGGGGGGGAAGCCAGCCAGCAAGCATTATTCAGGAAACTTCAGTTATGCTGTTCTGATGATGGTTTACCAAACAATCTAAGATTTTTTTTTATATCCAATATACAAAAAATAATTGTCATAGCTTTTAATGAGTTGGCTTCTGAATTACAGTCTATGTATTTGTAGGCATAACATTTGTGTACATTACAGGTTGTGTATTAATAGCAGTAGTTCACCTTATATTTTCTGTGATTACTGCTTTTATTTTTAAGTAATTTGTAACAGCCATTTAAAAAAAAAAAAAACTTCACTTCGGGCCCAAAAATAGCATTTCAGGTCTTTGCAGATGGTGAACTGTTTTTGCCAAATTCTCTGTCAAATGTGAGCAGCCTTTTTAAATGTAAAAGGCTGTGTCTAGAAAAATGAACATATTGGAACTCACGGCTATGAATTGTAGCAGGTTCATTTTTCAGGTGTTTAGTTCTGCACTCCGTGTTAATTCTTGAAATTATTTCCTAGCTTCCATGCTCGGGCCCTGATCCTGCAAGTGACAGTGCACTTCAGTTGGGCTCCCTGCAAGTGTAGATAGATGTCCCATTTGTAAGCTATTAATTGCAGGGCAAGGGCACAAAGAGGCCACATTCACGTTGTGTTTTCTGGGGAAAATCTTCCCTGTGCTGGTCTGTCTTAAATTTCAATCTTGAGAGAGCTTCATTTGAGCAAATAAATTTGACAAGTTTAATGAACCACATTGCTGCTCATAATTAAATGCTTCAGAGTTGTATTCTGAAGTTTTTGTGTGTCTAGCAATAGGTAAGTTGTGGACACCTCTGCTTGGAGTAACTGAAAGACTAACTTCAAAGTGTAATGGTGTGCTGTGCGTCCCAATTAAAATATGTAGTCCTTATTCTTAAACATATTTTAGCTTAATCTGCACTGCTCCTTTGCTGTGACTGTTAAAGCTCGGAATGTGATTGTAGAGGCTTTGATGGTGTGGGTTTTATGTTGGTATTATATAAAGAGACTTTTAAGAGCTTTAACAAAAAGAAAAAGCTGCCAGTCTAACTAAAAGACTCCCTATAATATGCTACGGCACTCTAAATACAAAGCTATGAGTGGTGTGTTTTCATGTACATTTCTGCATGCTTTTACCAACTAATTGATTTGCTGTGTTGACTGTTCATTAATTTTTCCAAACCTTCCTCTTTCTGTTGCAGAGATAACTGATTTAGGTGAGTTACTGTAACTTTTTCTGCTCTGATGAATGTTATTTCTCAAGTCTTTCTGTGTTTGTGTCGTGCATTGCTTTACAACTAGACAATATCAACTTAGCTGCTGCATTTATAAAATATATTAGCGCTGACGTTTGCTTTGGGATACTTCCCGTTTAGTTTCTCTGTGTAGTCTGGTTCTTGTCTGTTGTGCTTGTAAATCATACACTTGAAATAGTTTTGTTGCTCAGGTAACAGTTACTGAAAATATTAACTACATGGTTAAATTCCTTACATGAATATTGTCATGTCACTGGGATACCCTTATGCTGATCCCAGATGATTAGGAGCACAGAACTGTGAACCAGAAAGTTGTGTCCTGCCATTGACTTGCTGGGTAATCTTGGGTAAGCCATTTGGGCCTAAATTTTCCAGTGCCCACTAATTTTAGGTTCCTCAATTTTCCTATGCCCACCTTGAGCCTCATTTTGTAGAGGTTCTGAGCACCACCAGCACCCTTTGCAACTTGTAGATATGCAGCACCTCTGAAAACCAGGCCCTTGAGGTCAAGTAGGGCCTGCAAAATGAGTGTATGTTTGTAAAATTTTGACCTAAATCCTTGCATGGTAGTTTCTCCACCTTAGGAAAATGGTAAATTTTATCAACTTGCTTAGTTTGATTTTAAAAACTCTGAACCAAAGCAGGTTGTACAGGGAGCTGCGTTCCCTTGACATCAAACTTAATCACGGTACAAGGAGTTACAAACAACGCTTCATCACAGGAGCAGCGCTTCTTCCTGCCGTCTGTCCTCACGTCATACTAATCATTGATCAGCAGTCCTAAACTGGACTAAAAACTCCCCTTCGCAGCACATTTCCCCCAAATAAAATCTCACGCCCAACAGTGTCAATTCCTCCTCCAGTGCCCACTGGAATGGATGGGCTTAGCAGCACATGCCTGGTAGGTTAACAAGCTTGGGCTATTTGGGACCAGAACTAGGAGAGAGCATTCCAGAAGAAAAGGGGTCATCGCAGAGAATGCTCTGCTGGAACCCCTATCTCTTCCCTGCTGACAGCGAGGTGGTGCAGCTCAAGTATGCCTGCTAGTCTTTACTGGGGCAGCCTGTGTCTGAGTGACTTTGTGTAGGATAGCCTGAGGCCAGTGGTTCAGCCTTTTCCATGCTGGGGGACACATCCCCCCACACACTCTTTCCTCCATTTAACAGATTGAGATCTCATTTCCTAGGCCATTTAGGACTTCATAGGTAAGAACCAACACCTTTAGCTCCACCCAGAAGCCAATAGCAGATGTAGATCCTGGAGCACAAGTATAATGTGCTCATGGGAAGATACTTATCAAGCAGGTTGCCACCTTCTGCACTGGCTCCAGCTTGGGAATGGGTTTGAGAGAGCCCTGCATGGCGCACATTGCAGAAATCTGGTCCTGAGTGCCAATGGTGGCCAGGTCTACATCCCAAAGAAAAGGCTGCAACCTTTGACCATATGCAGATATAGTTTTGATCTCTGCCACTGTTTGATCAACCAACTTGTGGACTCTGGTAACAGATGCTGGATATAAACCTCAATCAGAGGAACTTGCATAACAGCTGCCAATACTTTGACTTGCTCTCCTCTCACTCACTGTCCCTGCCTGTCTTCTCAGGACTGAGCTTCAGCAAGCTCACGGTCATCCATATCCAGTCTCACCCAGAGTCACTGGCTCTGCTTTACTCTACATCCCTTGGGCTGCTGTATGGCTTATTAGCACAGTGATAGCTGCATGGTGCTTAAAAAACCAATACAAGGGCAGTTCTTGAGCCACGAGAAACTTACAGTTCTAAATTTGACATACATCGGGGTGGGGTGGGGAAGAATCCAGGGGCTGGCAGGGTGGTAATTGTGAGAGGTGCATTTTGATAGCTCCTTCTTGTATTTAGGAAAAAATAATTCACTTGGTTAGTTTGGAGATGCTGTCCAGAAGGGCTTGGATGGGTGTCCTGGCAGGAAGAGGGAGAGAGTTAGTAAAGTGCTAAGGTCCTTGGATAAAAAGTGCTAGTTGAGTATTAAATATTTCCAGTTTGTGACCTGAGGATGATCTTGTTTCGTGTGTGCGTGTGCTGGTTGGCGCAGGTGGCGTGTCTGTCTGACTGTTTCTCCAGTCATCTATTTCTAATAAAACTTGTTCTCTCTAGCTGGTCAGCTGTCTACAGATGATTTAAATTCTCTCATTGCCCATGCTCATCGTCGTATTGACCAGCTAAACAGTGAACTGGCAGATCAGAGAGTGAGAGAGCAGCAGCACATTGAGGCAGCCCTGGAAAAGCAAAAACTGGAAGATAAGAGAGCACTTGAGACAGCAGTGGCCAAAGCACTAGAGCACCACAAAAGCGAGATCCAGATTGGCCAGGACAAAAAGGTACAGTAAGCACAGGGTAATTGGTCCTCCCTCCCATGCTGCTGTTTTCCAGTATGTTCTCTGCCTGCAGTGGAATTCACCAGTGAAGTCTGACATCTTCCAAGCTGCAAACTAATAGTGTGGCAGCTGGTTAGAAAACTGTAATATAGCTCTGGACATTGAAGCTTGATTCTCAAATGTGTGCGCAAATTAGGCTTGTAGGGGAAAACTTTCAAAAGCCCGTGAGTCACTTAAGTACTTTTGAAAACGTTCCATGTATAGTCAGCCACAGCTATTACACACAAATATGGGTATTTGTATTCATATATGGTCAGCAAAATGTAGAGAGTGCTTCCAAACAAGACATGAAATCTTGCACATGTGCACTTCTGAAAAGCAACTGCAAAACTCCCATTAACTTCAGTAGGGCCAAGATTTCACCCAGGTTGTGGTTGTCCAAAGCTGCATTCGGATTGAGATCTTCATAGTTAAGAACTCCTCCTCCTCCTCCTCCTCCCCCCCTCCCCTGTTTGTTTTAATTGAGCTGTTTAGATCCAGGTTGTTGTGGCATTTGAAGAAAAGGGACCAGGGCTAGCTTGAGTGAACAGTTCACTGACAGGAAGCTCAGTACAAGAAAGAACTAGAAGCCCGTTGACTTCTCATGTGACTCATTAGTGCAAAAAACATTCAGGGATTGGGAAAACATATAGCCACTCCAGAAATAAGTGTTAGTGTCAAGTTTATAAGCAGATAAGCTGACACAGTGTGTATAGTTTGAAATAAAATATTACAGATAGAGGAGGGGGAAAAAAGTAGAAGCATTTTAATTTGAGACCTGATTGGGGAAATTTTAGAAATTTTTTTTGAAGTATACTTTTATCTGAGCAATTTATTTTTCATGCATGTCTAAACTTAAAAGCATGAACAGTTAACTATCTAGCAAGTGTAGTCACTGGTTACTAGCATTATGGGCTTTTAGCCATTAGAAAGACAAACCAACAGAGCAAGAGAACTTCGAAGGTGTCTCTAAAACGTTGTTAATTTTAAAAATGTAAAGTTACATAGAGTCTTTATAAGAAGTTCAGTGATGTCAGGAATATGACCTCAAGAAAATTGTTGGGTTAATTTTCAATCACATCACCCTTGCTATCATCAAGCAGTTGGGAGATGAAGACGTATAGCTAGTTCCTGTTTATGTACAGATAGAAGAAGTCCGAGAAGTAATGGAGAGTGAAATGAGGACCCAGCTCCGCAGGCAGGCAGCTGCTCACACGGATCACCTAAGAGATGTTCTGAAGATCCAAGAACAGGAACTCAAACTGGAGTTTCAGCAGGTGAGGGAGGGGAGATCTATAATGAAATGGCCAGGGACTACATGGCATGGTATCTAGTTTGTGATCGCCTTGGGAGATGCACATCACGCAAGGGTCCCACTGGACAGCAGTCTTACAAATGCATCCTTCAGTACACTTTAATGCAGGCCATAGAATGAAGCCAATTATACTGAAAGGGGATGGAATACACAAACTCTTTGATCACTTCAGATTCTATTCCTTTTAATCTTTTTGATGGAAGAGAGGATTTGCTGATACTAAACAGCAAGTGCAATAGTATTTGGCTCTACTCTCAAGTTAGGGTGCCTGATTGCCAGGGCAATGTTGTATTTACTATAATGTGCGTTGTCTTTGGAAGGCATACAATAAACTGATCTGTGGTATTGTGTTCTAAAAGGTATAATTTTGATCTCTGTCCATGAAGTATTTGTTCATGTATTTGTTTACAATGGTACTAGATTTATGTTAAGTTTCTTGTTTCAGAGCTTGTCTGAGAAGCTCAGTGAACAGGAAATGCAATTCAAACGCCTTACTCAGGAACAACTTGACAACTTCACTTTGGATATCAACACAGCCTATGCCCGGCTGAAAGGGATTGAGCAGGCAGTGGAGAGTGAGTACTGGAAAATGGGGCAGAAACATTTTGTGATGACTGTGATGTACCAGAGCACAATCCAGACTAGTGGGGCACTGTGTCACCCCTACCCTGCACCCTTGGGTGCCTTGCAATACCTTGCTGTAGTAGTTCCTGCCTGGGCTGCTCACAAACAGCCTTCCAGCATGCTGGCCATACCCTCCGTGTTTGTGTTACTGTAGCCTGCCAGCTACACCCTGGCTTTCACCAGGCTTGATTCTACTGCAGGGTGACCCCAACACCTCACCCAGTCCCGGATCAGATCTTCCTCTAGAAAGGTTTATCCTTTACTGCCCAGCCCTTTCCTGGACAGTACAACTATATTAAGTCTGTTATTCCTTGAAGGCAATAATATGCCATCTTATTTTAAATGGAGTTACCCCGGCACTTCAACTTAAACACTGGATTAGATGAAACAGTAAAAGTAGTTTATTAACTACAAAGAGATTTTGAATGAGTATAAGTGAGGAGGCATAAAAGTCAGAAATGGTTACAAGAAGAAGAAGAAGAAGAAGAAAAAAAAAGTAAAACACTAGTATCTACTTAAGAAACAATCTGGGTTGCAAAGCAAACTTTCACACCACACTCTCCAGTAGATTACTGACCAAACTTTCAGGTCTGAACCCCTCCCCCCCCACTCCAATGGCTGTTTTCCTTTTGTCTTCTCAGGTGCGGAGAATGCGGTGGGGGTTGGGGGGTTTCCCACGGGGTGTTTGTCCCTTCTTTTTATAGTTTGTCTCTCCTCTTGAAAATCCTTTCCAGCTGAGACCCAGGAGTCAGTCTATGTGGAAGACTATTCCCTGCTGGGGTTTTATTTTTCACCTGTTTGAACTTCCTTTGTTTTCCCTCTCTGCTTGATGACGTTTTTATCACTTAAATGCAAAGTAAGGCAAGCACACATTCCTTCCTTTATTTAGGACAGACCTGACTTCTGTCTGGTCAGGGCTGTGGTGTTTGGAACGTGTATCTATCATACAGGGGAATCTTATAACTTCACATACAATGTTGCCACACATTTTACCAGGCCAATACTGACATGCAAACTGTAAGGTATCATTTGAAAACTCGTCAGGAATACTCTGTACAAAGATTCTTACAGTAGTGTGTAGGGTATGAACAGAGGGGTTTATTCCATCACAGTGACCCAAGATTGATGCCTAAGCACATACTGGCCACATAACTAAGTGACCTGTTTTTCCTAATGTGCCGTGCACTTCTGCCCTAGTGAGCAAATTCAAAGAGAATATAACCCTCTGCCAAAGTGTACTTGTGGAGAAGTAGCTCTCCTGCTTTTGAAGTGGCCGGCTTTCTCTAGACAGCTCGGGATAATAGCAGGTTTTGCACACCTCACTTCAGCAGTCAGACCCAATATTATCCTGAACTGCTGTTAAGCCAGCCCGTCCCACACCTCCAAAAGTAGATTGTGCTGTCTTTGAAAGTAAACTGATTCTTGGGAAAGGGAACTAGCTTGTGCTTGTTAATGTGTTAAACTGGCCTACGAGGGTGCAGTTACTTTATAGTTACTTTGATGTGGCAGTTATATGGGGGGGGGGTGTCAATGTCAGTCTACGAAAACCTCCTTTCTGGGTTTATTCTGCAGGCCACGCAGTTGCTGAAGAAGAAGCCAGAAAGGCACATCAGTTGTGGCTTTCAGTTGAGGCTTTAAAATACAGTATGAAGACTGCATCTGGGGATAGTC
The DNA here is from genome assembly GCF_011386835.1 of Chrysemys picta bellii. NCBI lineage: Eukaryota > Metazoa > Chordata > Testudines > Emydidae > Chrysemys > Chrysemys picta. The sequence goes on along the minus strand of NC_088795.1, from coordinate 129,257,075 downwards.
CCACTGAACCATTGGAGTGTGCAGTTCAGGCCGTCAAAGCCAGCTGTTCTGACAATGCATTTACTGAAGCCTTAGTCTCAGCTCTCCCCCAAGAATCTTTGACCCGGGGAGTCTATAGCGAAGAGGCACTCAGAGCACGTTTCTATGCCGTCCAAAAACTGGCAAAAAGAGTGGCTATGATCGATGAAACCAGAAACAGCTTGTATCAGTACTTGCTCTCTTACCTACAGTCGCTTCTCCTGTTTCATCCTCTGCAACTGAAACCACCTGCTGAGCTCAGCCCTGAAGATCTGGACACATTTAAATTGCTATCCTATGCTTCATATTGCATTGAACATGGAGATCTAGAGCTGGCAGCTAAATTTGTCAACCAGCTGAAAGGGGAATCTAGGAGAGTGGCACAGGATTGGCTGACTGAAGCTCGAATGACCCTGGAAACAAAACAAGTAGTGGATATCCTGACTGCATATGCCAGCGCAGTGGGATTAGGAACAACTCAAGTGGATTGATCTAGGCTAGGGATCTAGGATTATACTTTTGGAAGCAGTCTAATGCAGCAGAATCGTTTAAGTGCTGGGAAAAAAAATCAAATGATCTGTAAAGGGTTTGCACAGCAGGACCTTGAAAGGGGTAGAAAGAGTTATGTCTCAAACCACGGGTACTGTCCTGTCTCCTTGCACTGAGCTGAATCTCACCACCTGTTGTATTTGTATTGGTTTCAGTTGTTATCATGACAGCAACCTTCAGGATGCTTTCTCTGCAACTTGTATAGCCATTTTGTTTCCAAGTTGTACTGATTGGGCTTGTGATCCAGCCAAAATAATGTTTGTAACCCACCATTATTGATTTGCCAGTTGGTGCCGTTGAATAAAACAAGATGTAAAACCCATGTCTCTTCTATTCAAATCTCTTACCAAATCCAAACAAGGGGCAAAGGCAGAAAGTTTCTATCAGTTCTCATATGCACATAGGAGATTGCAGCATCCAACTGTACGAGAGCAGATCAGTGATGCAGGAGTTGGTATTAGTGGCCTGAAGCTGATGGTGGCAAACAGCTGCCACATCTCTCGGTAACTGTGTGTTAGTATATATTCTTGTTCTCAGTGTGTAGGAATTTAAATTTATACTATCACTAGCCCTTGCCTTTTACCCTACATAGTATAACTGCTGATGCTATTTCTTGCAGTTGTATTTTAAATCCTTGAGTTAGTGCCAGGTTATGTATATAATCTAGAACTAAAATATCTTTGTGCTTAGGCAGTTCAAAACAAGCATCCTCTCACTGTGTAAGGAAATACTTTAATTTAGTAGTCTGTTAAACAGCATGGTCTGTAATTAGGACAGGAAGCTTCCAGATGTGTGCATAGTATTACCAGTTAGTTTAACCAGAAAACATCTTGAAAAATATTGGATTAAAACTCATCCTTGCCTCTATCATCAAGTATGGATCAAACACACAAAAGAGACATTCAGACTTGCAAGAAAATTCTGCTAGGTTTCCTAAATGCCTCCCTGTTCTGTATGTTCAGGGCTCATTAGTGGTAAACTTTCCTCCCTATATTTCACTTCAGTGAAATGTTAGTCTGGGTAGAATGTATCAGCTCTTTAACTTACCTAGAACCAACCCCATTCAGCAGTATCATGCAAGGTGTCCCAAACAAACTACATATATTTATTTACAAAACATTACAACAGCTTTAGACCACGTACTGTATTTCAGTTCCAACCTGGAAGATAGTGAAGTAGACCTGTTCAAGCCTTTATTTACCCTTATTCTATATAAACTAGTTCAAACACATCAATTTTCCCCTTTAGTTCTGGCAGGGTTTATTATACATTTCTGTATGGTTAACTTTGCCTCATGCTTTAAAAATCAAAGCACCTAGAAGTAGGATATTTACCTAGAACAGATATCTACAACCTTATCATAATTAATTCACATTCCCATAATATTAGCATTTCAATTCTCACCAACAAAAGTTGCTATTTACAGTCAGCTTCAAACATTTGGAAAGGTTGTTGTAGGCCCAGCAGTACTCCTATAAGAATATAAGTTACTGACTTACATGAACCAAAGAGCAGTGGCTGAATAATACAGCAGCAATCCAAGCTACCACTGCAACACTCTAGCGCTATCCTTATGGTTGACTGATGTAAAGGCCACTGGCTGAGACAAAGTTAGAAACAACTGACTTGTTCCTTGCACTATTTTTGTTTAGCTGTAAATATGGCAGTGGAGGACAGGAAGAAAGAATAGAGCTGCCCTACTTTTGCTTAATCTAATCAAGTGTGACATGGCAGAAACTCTTCCTATGTCTGTCCAGTTTTCCTCTTATCCCCCTTATTGTAATTAGTGTGTTTAGGCTATTCAAGCTGTTGTAGAGGTGCATCTTCCCCTGCTCCCTCTTAGCTGTCACTGTTACACTTCACTTTTAATCCTGCACTCAACCCCTTTTCTCTTTTCTGCTATTGCATGTTCAGTAGTAGATACATGGAAACTGCTTTAGTGTAGGAAGGAAGTACTGCTGAGCTTAACCTTTACTATGCTGGTAGCTATGGAAATGATCAAAAGGATGTTACAATGAAAAGAATTGATTAATTTGTGCCTTGAGGTTCTCCATACTACCCAATTGTGATCCTCTTCAATGAAAAGATTCATCGGAGAAGGCTGATTAAAAGACTGACAAACTCCCTCTTCCCACAATGGAGCCTGGGAGGTTAAACTCTAGCCTTTGCTGTGGGTGTGTTAGGGACAACATCATCCTAGTGGTATCAGTTAAAGGGAACTATCAAGCTTTTCAAGGCAGCACTGCCCATGCATGCTAGAAGATAAGGTCAGTGTAGGCCTCTGCTGGAGGGTAGAAGCAGCATCTTTGAGTACAGCAGCCATGTACATTTTAAGGTGAGAATCACACCCCCAGGTTGCAGGGTAGCTGGAGCCTTAGAGGCTCACAGTAGAGCAGCTGTCACAGCTCTGGCCTCTGGGCCCCAAAGCCCATTCCTGAACCCAAGAGGGGAGAGGTACCATAAGCAAGTCCCTGGAGGAGTCTTCATAGATCAGCTCCATTGTACTGCAGAGTAACTTATAACACTTAATAGACTGATTGCACAGGGCTGATAAGAATGTTTCATGTGAAACAGTAATTTAGGCTGTTTAAAATCACAAACTAAGTCAACAGAAAACAGGTAAGGCTGATGTAGATGTGGTCTAGTCCATAGCCGTATGTCTCTTCTCTAACCCCTGGACAAGCCACTAGGGGAGCATTTAACGGCAAAGAGCTTCCATCATCTCTTAGCTGGTTTGAGGATAGTGGTGGGAAGAGGTATTGCTGCAAGCAGAACAATACAAGCCTCTTATTCCTAGTGTCCTTTGGTCTGTCCCGTCCAATGGAAGGAGAAGGGTGAAATCATGAGTGCAACTTTCCAAAGCAGCCCACACAGATCATAGTAGTGAGAAACTGCTCCCATTCTTTGTTTCACAGGGAAAGCTAGAGAAACAGCTCCTAGTCGCTGTCGCTATCGCTGCTTTGGGGATCAGCATCTTCCACAGCCTTCCTGGGGAGAAAAGGTTCAATTTAAGATAGTTGAAACCCACTTGTGACATCGTTACAGAAAGGACAGTTCAGTGCACAGTATGCTACCACCACATTACGCCTCCACATATCCATGCTCCCTTCCAGAGGGAACTGAAGGAGACCACCCACTCCTAAGGCTCATTTTGTAGCAGGAGAGGCAGGCTGGAATGGGAGCCAGGCCAGATTGGGTTTCAAGAATAATTTCAGTTCTGCAATGCAACTTTCAGAGTAATGGTTTCCTCTCCTTCAGAGTCTTAAGGGTTACACTGATTTTTAGCTGCTCCAGTAGTTTTTTCAGACAAGTCTTAGAGAGAATGTTGCCTTTTAAATGTCTCGCTTTTAAGAAACTAAGTCGACAAAACCCACTGAAAGCATTATCTACTGGTAACATCTCTGATTCACTGAGCTGAGAGAACACAGCATGTATTCTCAGATGTGTTTTGGGTGCCCAACTAGACACCATTCAGGGTTTTGATGCTCAGAAGTTGGGTACTCAGCACTACCTGATAAATTAGTTCCTTTTAAAGATAGTCTTACACTGGGCACTCAAAAATCACTAGTCCTGTAAGCCCCCTCCCCTTTTTTGGAGGGGGGTTACTCTAACTAGACACAAAAGAGCCAGATTTTTATAAAGTCATTTAGGCAACTAAAGATGTAGACAAAGTCTCACAAAGGAGTATATCTGCAGCTATAGGTGCCCAAAGTGCCATCAAATGCCACTTCATTATATCTGTTCAGTTTCCCCTGGTTTTGAGGATCCGTCTCTCAGCAACAGGGAAAAAGCATTTTTGTTGTTTTTAAATGAAGTTTTATTATAACTACACACAGGCCGGAGACTCACTAAAACTTGAAATCTAATCACCTTAGTGAAGAAAGGTGCTAAGTTAGCAGTGTTAGGAGTAGAGCCTGGGATTAACATTGAGGTTTTCTGCAAGTGAGGAGGACTGGAGCGAAGGTTACAGCAAAGCTGTGTGTGGCATTCTGAAAGCCAACTCTCCTGTAAGTCATTCGCAGAGAGGGACACAGATTTTCCTAGTTACTGCTGACAGTGGATATGGAACAACAAATACATAAAACAATCCATCTTACTTCTGCTCTTCAGACAGTTCAAACTCCTCTTTCACCCTCCTTGCAAGCTTTGCAGTTGTAGGTAGACCAAAGGCAGCAGCCAACTTCACTAGCTTAACCGCCTGATCTGGAGCGTTGCTTTGTTTAGTGCAGGTCAAGACCTCATTCATCACCTGGTCGCTACAAGTGAGAAGCAAAGAGTGAATGCTCGGCAGAGCCAGAATGCCTAGGTTGGGAAGGAATACGCTGAGCTCCAGGGTGGGGTGTCCACAGCACACACAAGCCCTCCGTAATTAACTTCACTTGTTTCAATGCTTAGGAGATTTTCAGAAGTGTTCAGTCAGGCCTAATTGCTCTCCCTGAAATCAGTGGGAGTTTTAGCTTTGCCTTTAACGCAAGCAGTTAGGCCAACACTTCTGAAAATGCCCTCCCTAACTGAGGAACACACATTACTATACATGCAACGATGTGCGGAACCTCCCCCCCCTGCCCCAGGCTGGGCTCAACCTCTCAGTGGTGGAGACAGAGGTACAGGAGCTTAGGGTTAAGTGGCGTTATTTTTGAGCCCTGTTTAGAGATTGCTCTCACAGCCATTCCCTCTCCCATTAGAGGAGTTGGAGCATCCTGCTTGAACGATACCAGAGGCACTGCTCAGAGTGGAGCCCTCTAAACTGACAGACAGAGCCCTAGTATCTTGTAGGGAGCTGCCTGTAAGAGGAAAGAAGGGGTAGGGGGGAAAATTTGCCTTCTCTGCCTTCCCCAACAAGCTCAGCATGGAGGCACAAAACAGCTGGCTACAGCTCTGCTACTTCTGTAAAGGTACCAGTCTGGCAGAGCCTCCAGGTGGCTGGCCAGACTCCCTCCTCTCCTGCTGGAGGGAGGACATGTTGCTGATAGGGAAGATGAGCTGGGGAGAAGCATCTGCAGCAGCTACCAGAGAGATGAGTAGGACAAGGGGGTGCAGCTGGGCCACTTAAACCAAAGGAACCTTTTCCTGTTCTACTGGCAGTTCTCAAGAAGCACCTTCCCTCCCATCACATTCAGAGCTGGTGGCCACTGAGGACTAACAGCCATGCTGAAAACTTCAGAATTCCCCTCCTTCCCCTCAGCACAGATTCCTGCTGGGGCTCGGACTTCGCACATCAGCTTGGGGGATTTCACTAGTGCAAGTGCTTTGAGATGTACATATGCAGGTGTGTGCATATTAAACACACAACAGCTCCTTCCAATACAATACCTAATTCCCACTGCAAGCATATCTAGGCAGGCTGGCTGTAATTACCAGAACTGATGCTTGGCCAGGACACCAGGGCCAACACACAGACTCCCACTGTAAGTATAAGCACACACCCCAATACTTTTCTGAGGTAAAGATCACACTGCTTTAAATGTGTTAATTTCTCTTAGGAGTTAAAATTCCTACTTTTAAATTAAGCTTCTTTCTAGAGTTCTCAAAAGGTAACTAAACCCCTCCCCCCCCGGTCAGTTTCATTTTGAATGATCTACCAAACATTGACCAACTGTAAAGCGATCAGTTCAGGAGCTAGTGTGATTCGGTGTGATCTGAAGAACTCCAGCAGGAGCACCTATTGCTTTCAACTAGAGGGTCAAACGCTAAGTATGCTAAAATGTAAGACCATCAATCTTAACGTAAGAATGGCCATTCTGGGTCAGACCAATGAGTCACCTAGCCCAGTATTCTGTTTTCCCGACAGTGGCCAATGCCAGGTGCTTCAGAGGAATGAACAGAACAGTTTATCAAGTGATCCATTCCCTGTTGCCCATTCCCACCTTCTGGCAAACAGAGGCTAGGGACACTTCAGGGTGATGTTGGTTGGGAGAGTCTCAGAGGAGCTGCTCTTGGTCTCTAGTGGAGAGTTAATCTGGCCCCACACTGACCTGTTGGGCTTGTTCAGCAACACACTTTGAGTTGTTGAGCCCATTCAATTATTTTATTACCCCATATCTCAAGAGTCTGACACAAGTGGGGGAAAAAAGTCACAGCATCAGAATTTTAAAGTCTCAAGGATCTCACTCAAACCAACCTCTGCCCCTTGACCATGTCCTGGGGCACAAAAACCTATGCCGAGAGCTCTTATACTGGGTGCATGAAGAAACCCCTCCCCGCTCACCAGGGAGGCCAACACCCAAATGAAAAGTATCCAATTTAGGAGTTCTCTTAGGAAGTGAAGATGTGAAAAACCACAGACTGCTAATGTCACCTAGAAACACAATGCAAGACCCCAACCAAAGTAGTGTGAGAGATCTGCCACCTGACATCGGACCACTAAATGAACTCACCTGGGGACTCTCTGGTTTTTTTTGAAAAGCTCCAGCATGTTCCTATTTGAAGACGAAGAAAAAAACAACAGCTGAGGTTATAATGTCAGTCTCATTAAGGAAGAAGTGTCTTTGGTATACACATTTTGAAATATTCACTGATTTTATCTGCAGACTAAAATGATTCATTTATGTCTACCTTAGTCTTCAATATAGTAAGAAAAATGTCACTGCAGGCATATATGCTGAGAGTGCACTTAAAAAACCCTTTCGCCTTAAAAAAATTTAAACAGATGTAAATGTACAACTTTATATAAAGGCACCCACCTCCTGGTCTGTTCCCAAATGTACTGATCCAAGTGAATCAATGGGAGATTTGACTTGGGAGTTGGATCAGACCTCAAAATTGGGGACTGGATATTTTTTTTTTTTTAAATAAAGTGCTCACAGACCCTAGGTTTTTTTGGTGCATTTACAAGATATCTGGCAGCATAAAGCATTTTGCATGCAAGCATGCAAGCGAGTAGGCTATGAGTAGGATACTATGCCAGTCTGTGATTAAAATCTGAATTGGAGATATCAAGGATGCAGGACAGGACAAGACAAGCAGGACAAGAATTCATAGTAGCCACACACTTACCAGGCTTCTTGGATACTCCCCACCCTTGAGAACAGTATAGCAGTGTTACCCAGAGCACTCGCTGTCCACGCTAAGGGGACCTGGTTCTTCTCTTGAGTTTCAAAAATAGATTTGATATCTGCAGCACAGTTGGCAAATGACATTTGAGTCTGTGAAGAGATTACGCTATTAGCACCCAAACATCTGTAACTTGTGGGGCATCTTGTTTACCAGTGAATTGTTTACCACACTTTCAAAATCAGAAAACATACCTCTTTTATAGGAAGACAGCTCCACCAGAAAGCTCTCGACTGGACGATTTTTAAATACCACAGCAACTGTAAGTCACTGTATACTAAGGCAAGAAAGGGGAATACTACCAGGTGACGTTCGGAAAGCTGCAGAAAAGCTTCTTCACATTAAACAGTTATGCATCTCACTCTCCTTGAACATCAGTGAGAGTTATGGAGCTAAATGTCATCTGTCCCCCACCCAGCGAAAAACAGCTTCTCTCAGTAAGTCAGATGTATATAATCTGTAGTTTCCTCGATCTTACGATTTTTGAGTCATCTTGAGTCAAGTTCATTCCTGGTTTAACTCCACTGAAGTCAATGGAGTTATACCAAGAGGATGGAATTTGGCTGCTCATCTCTACAAATTCAGAGATGACAAACCCAGATAGGGGCCAATTTCATTCTAGGAGAGAGATCTAGTCTTTGTGCATGGTCAGATATGGAGCCTGAACCCCTCTCCATTTAGAAGAGAATGAGCTGCTCGCAGGGCGTTCTCATGAGGGGCCCACCCAGGTATTGGAATTCACTCCCCTCTCCCACCCTGGTCCCCAACAGGTCTAATGTACTGATTGTCAGGGCATGCTGCAAAGCCCACCTTTTTTGAGGATGGAGGCGCATGTTGAAAGCTGAAGCGGGTTTTGGGAGGATGCTGAGCTTATTTGCCATATAGTGAAACCTCAAATTAATAAAGGCACCTAGAACCCTTAATAGGAACTTTAGATTAATCTAAATATATAGGTTTGTGTTATTTGTGATCTCTATGCAGTGAATGGAAATCTAGGATTCTCTCTACATGATGGTTCTAGTTACTCTAATACTTTGCACTTAGTGTTTACCCCGCCCCCCAACACCACCACCACCCCTGGACAGTAAAGTCAGGGTGACACTTTCACCCTCACTGATCACTTCATGAGCCTCACCTCCTGAGGGTGTATCTCCCTGGCCATCAGAGCCAACACCTCCTCCAACAGTTCAGGTTTTTTGTTAAGCCCAAGCTGTTTGATCTCTGATTGAAGAAAGAGAGTGGTTAGCAATGGAGCCATTACTGCATCGGACACGCAACATTCCCTCCCAAGGAGCAAGCAGGACAATTTTTAATAGTACATTTAAGGAGCAGCTCAGATGTAGGCACCGTTCTCATGTAAATGTTCTCACTTTTCCCACCACATGCAGGACAAAAACATTTACATTCAGCTCCCATAATGCAGCTGAGGTCCGTACCCCTGCGCCAATCATCATTGCTGATTTAAAGGGAGAGCCATGTATTTTCCCCTTCAATGAATAGTTCCACTAGTTGTACAACCTCTGTTGTCCACCCTCCCTTTAACCACCATCCTAAGATGTCCTGATGTTGCACTGCGAGGCTATCATGGCTGTGAGCCTGTGTTCTGAAGATCCAAGCAGGACAAACATCACAGCATCATGACATTGTACTGCAATAGTTTGTGGCTCTCACCATGGAGGCATTTAAGTGGCTCTCCAATGACTAGTACACTGCCTTACCCCTTTATCAGGTGAGCTGTATGGTCAAGCCTTAGGTTACTATAAGCAACCAAGAAACCAAGCTACCACTAACCTTTCCAAATCTGAGGGACCATTTCCAAATGGTTGGCTGTGTCCAATGCTTGAAGGAAATCCAACATTACTTGAACGGTTGGGTAGAAGAGCTGATGAACAGAGACAGCAGTTTAGCCTGGTATGATTGCCTTGCTCTCCCAGATTTACATCGTAAGCACTAATGCTGCCCAGATACATGGAAATACCATCTTACCGAAGGGACCAGTTCTTTATACCACTTCCATATGACATCGAGTTGTTCCATCATACACACCAGAGTAAAGAACTTTGTACTGCAGAAAAGAGAAAAAAATGCAGGCTATCAGAACTCAGCAGTAATTAGATTGGCTGAAATGGATAGAAGCAGGACCTGTAAATAGCAATGATCAGATCTGAATGAAGTAACATTTACATGACTAGCACTAAATTGGACATTAAACACAATCGGCTTTGAAGAAGCAATGTTTTTGTGACCTTAAGAACCCTCAATGCCATCTAGCAAAGCGTTCACTGTTCTGTAACAGCAACTCCTATCAGGCCTGACAAACTCACTACACCTAACACACTGCTCTCATAGTATTTACCCAGAAAGGGTCGTGAGTTGTCTAATGGAAGCTTATGTCATACTGATCCTCCTAATCATTGTGCGATGTATGTACGGGTGATATTTAAGAAGCTGTATGTACATAGTGAAAATATGTTTAGAATCTGTGTTTTAAGCAGGGCTGACAAGCTGGTTTTGTCAAAGGGACGTGGAATCCACCCTGTCTCTGATGGAAATTAAGCCAAAGCAAGCCCCATTTGCATGAAAAGTCAACAGGAATAACAGATTGTTGAGGAGAGAAAAGGAGAGGTGAACTCAACACGGGAGAGCACCTCGGGGAGTCATCTGACTCTGTGAACAAAAACAATGGATTTGGGGGCACCAGAACCCCTCCTGCACTCGAAGGGGTAACCAGGCAGCGTGGCTGCATTCATGAAAACAGGATCTAACCAACCTAGGCTGAAATACTGCAGAAAAGGCTTAGGTGAGATGAGACTACTTTAGACAAGGATTGTTTGCAGGGTTTTTGTAGTTGTGCTGGTTCCAGGACAAGAGAAAAGGGAAAAGGTAGGTGAGAATCTTTTATTGTACCAACTTCTGTTGGCGAAAGAGACAAGCTTTCAAGCTCCCAGAGTTCTTCTTCAGGTCTTTACACAAGGACTGCAGCCTGTTAAGTGTCAGTCTCTAGAAAGAATGTTACAACTTTTGCTTTATTTGTAACCTGTTGTTCTTAGTACCCTTGATCACGGTCTTTCAAAACTTAATTTTTATTAATCAATTTATATTTGTTTTCACTATAAACAGATTACAGTGCTGTGTTGTTATACTGGAGCGGACACTCAGCTGAATCAAATAAGCTGGAGTGTTTATACTATTCCCTTGGGTGCAGCAAACTGGATAATTTCTGTGACTGTCCAGTGACATGGGCCGGACACTAGAGGGGAATGCTCTGCAAGGGGGCTCAGGCATTGGGGAGCAAAGCAAAGTTAGAGTCCTGAGGGGAGTGCTTGAATGGGTGAAAGGCTGGTGGTATGCTGGAGCTGGCACAAAAAAGACTCTTACAAGGCAGGGGAGTAGCAAGGTGACTCCCAGTCCTGGGCATCCAGAGAAAGTGTCACAGTGGGCAAGAGCTTTTAGGGTTGATGTAAATGGTAGGACTGGTTAGAATTAGGATGCAAACAAGATCCATCTTGCCTTGCAATATACTAGTTCCAATATCCCAGTCTAGGTATCTCTTCCATGTAACTGCAGATTAATGTTCACATAGAAATGGATGGAAAATGAACTTGTGCCAACAGCCAGATAAGAATGTAGGTCAAAGAGCAGTGTAACACAATCATCCTACTCCTCCTACCATGGTGTAACAACCCCCACCCCCAAGTGTTCCCAATTCATTGACAGGAAGATCAATGCGGAGGTGTTCCACTTTGTTAAATTAGCCAAAACCCTGCTCTTTTAAACTTGTTAGAACAGTCTCATCGGTACAATATCCAGAACAGATGAACACAGAGAAAACATTTTCGCCCTATAGATAAGAAACATTTTCTAAGACTAGTAACAGGATATTTCTGTGAGCTGGTGATTAGCCAAGAAACTGCTTCACTTTTGCTTTACTAAACAGACTGTCCTAGAGCCACAAAGAGAAGCATCTCATCTAATCAGGTCCCTGGCCTGATGCAATGAATGAGACTACTTATCATCTAAATCCAGTCATCTCCTTTGACTTAAACTATAGACTAATAAAGACCCTATCAATCCTATTACACTAACAGTGTCTTCGTGGATACCGATTCCAACACTGAATTCCTTTCTTGGTGCTTCTTTAACCCTATCCTTCCAATGGGCTTTTCTTCAGGTCACCTCAGCATCTGTCCAGGTATTTCCTATTATGCTCAATTAGCATGATGCCTGAGAACCTATGGATATGCATGTTTTAGATGCTATCGTTAGGCCTGCACAACACTAAGTGTAACAGGATGAAATCTTTATCCCTTTAGGGATAGAAGCAGGGGACCTGGGACCAGCCAACTCTATTCCAAGGCTAAGTCCCCTTAAAGAGAAGGCATGCTGGGACACGTGGTTCCCTGAAGGACATGGAGAACTGCAGTCCTTTGTGGGGGTTAGAGGAGCAGGTGGCAGTCACACAATCAGCCACAGTATATAAGCCTGAACTTTCACTTAGCCTGTGAGGATGGAGGGACAGTAGAGTAGAAACACTCTCCAGAGTCCAAAGCCTGGGTTGGAGACATGCAGGGAGCAGGAGCCACAGACGAGAGGGCTGCAGGAGACTGAACAAAGCCCTAGTAAAGGACTGGAAAGCCTTCTGAGCCTAGAGGGAGGGCTATATGGACGCTAAATCCGATTATAAACTGAAAGGACTAATGGATCCCAGAGAACATGGCTAGGCTAGAAGGTTTGATGCATGTTGTTTTATGGTAAAAAACTACACCCAGAAGGGGAGTGGTACTGTCAAGAACACCACATGTACTGGTTTGATCAGAGACCAAAGGTAAACTGAGACAGTGGATAGGCCAGACGTAAGATTGGGTGAGCCCTTGTCTCACCAAGAGTTTTTATGCTTCCTCTATTCTGGCCATGAAAATGTGCTGGGTGAAAAGACAGAACTAATTTTCCTATAATGTAAGTGGAGCTGTTTAGGGGAAGTGATTTCAAAACACTGAATCTGATGTCCTTTCAAAATTATTTATTCTCCACATTTAGTCTGCTAGCAGTTATGGATCTTAATCAGCTTCCTGTATATTTTAAAAAGCTTTCATGTTACTGTTAGATGAAAGCCTCAAGTAAGCTATCTCCACTCCTACTCAAAAGGATAGACTTAAAAAGTTATCTATATTCTAGCTGATGCTCAAGAAAGTCTCCTTCTGCATAAAGAATAGTTCAATTTTCAAATCCTAATTTATTAAATATTGGTTTATGTTTAAGTAAAATGAGGACAGTGTTCTTAATGCATTAATGGTATTAAACGTAGCTGCACCAAACTTACCAATAGACAGACTGTTTCTGTGCCTCTCCTATAAGTTTCCAGTTGTCTCCTGTCTCCAGTACCTTATGTAATCTATATGCAAGCTCAACATCCTTATGATTGAAGCACTGCAATAAACAAATGCACATTTAAGTTGCTAAAATACAACACTTACATCCCATCCTTCTATGCATGACTTCAGCGCTATTTACAGAGTCAATTAGCTGATAGTGAAAGGAAAGTTTAAAGATAAGATGTGAAGAAGCAATTCAGTGTAGTGATCAATTAACTGTTTCCTTGACCTAAAACAAATCACTTTGGCTGGCTTCACTTAAGGGCAAGTTAAACAAGTGGTTGTGTGCGGATTTTTGGACAGTGTCGAAGTGATCAGAAAACATGGAGGGACAGAGAAATACTGGGGGGGCGAGGGAAAAAAAAAAAAAACACACACCAAACAAATCAAAACCCGTATCCCTTTATCTGTATTGCATGCTGGCAGTTGCCTAGAGCATGGCAGATGGGTTACTGATTCAGTGACTGACAGGGGAGGAAGAGAATTTCAGACTGGGAGGTACAAATGAAACAGTGGGGAAATGAAAGACTACTGGAGGCAGCCAAGGCTGGTGGAACTGAATGAGCAAGGAATGCAAATAGTTGAAGCTAGTCTGTGCAGTAGGTCTGGAATACCCAGAGGCAATTCTAAACTAGATTTATAAGCCTACAGGAAGGCAATGAAATAGAGGAACTCGTTCAAAGTGTTAACTACGAGCAATGAATACTTACTATTCGTATCGCATTGACAAAGAACTTGGCTGAAAGGAAAAAAAATCCAGTCCATTAATGTCTAGTTTTGAGAAATACTAACCACCTCTCTAACAGGGTTTCACACGAGATGGAAGAAGCTTTTCCTGTTATACAGACGCCTTTGTAGTTAAGTAGCTGGGACTCCTGTATTACACTTTTAGACTCAGGCTAGAGATCTGTTCAGCTAGCTAGCTTTTGGTAGAAAGATCTCTGCAGAGGACTCCATATTCAGGAGTAGGGCAGCTTTGTGAAAGCTACATTCACCTGTTTGCTTCAGGACAGTATTTTCAGAGTCAGGCCAGTAAGAAGAGCCACCTGCTTCCCATCTCTAGAGCCTCCAGGAACACATATGTAAAGGCAGTCACTTGCCCAGACTCCTTTCTTCCCCTTTCCTGGGGTACACACTAGAGCAGCATTTCTCAAATGCGGCCACCGTGGCCGCAGCAGCCACCAGGGGCTTTTCTTGCGGCCACAGCCTCCTGGGCTATGTGGGGGAGGGCAAAGTAGAACCCCCTCCCCCTCCCTCCTGGATGCTGGGGCCAGCCGCAGGGGTTGGGCCCTGTCCCTCTCTGGAGTCAGCTGGTGCACAACGCTGTAGGAGAAGGCAGCCAGCAAGTTCCCCACTTTCTCATGGGTGGTGGGGCTCAGGCTTTGGGCTTCAACCCTGGGGTGGCTGGGCTCTGGCTGCGCAGTGGCAGGCCCCAGGCTCCGGCCACATGGCTTCAGGCTGTCCCTGGACCTCGTCTTCTGGCCGCGGGGCTTCAGGCTCCAGCCCCCCACTGCCTCCCTCAGCCCCATCTCCCCTGGCCCCCACTACCTCCCCCAACCCTCCATCCATGGTTTAATTTGTCCCCAGGCTTGCCAGGGCTGATTAAGTCTGCTGTGAAAAGTGATACTTGTATGTTTGTTAATATCACTTTTCACAACAGACTTACTGGCTAGCAATAAATACATCACAATGCTTTGGATGTGTATATGTTCATATTTATTGGTTAGCTTTAGGATAACCAAAGTATTTTAGGAAAAAGTGAGATAGCGGCCACAAGCAAGAGTTGGTGGCCGCACTCTGAGGCCACCAAAAAATTTGTCCTGAGAACCCCCTGCACTAGAGCATGTACAACAGTTGCCTCCTCCCCCTTTGCCTACATCCTTATCCACTCTTCATCACTAACAGACTCCTAAAGTAGCAAGGAAACCACTCCCCTTCCACCTCTGATAAATGGGGAAGCCACTGGAGAGGGGAAAACCATTCAGTCAGGGAGTATGGAGAAGAGCAACAGCTGTGCAGACCATCTGTGCATGGGCTGGAGAAGTCTTCCGGGCAGTTTTTAAAAACAAGTTTAATGTAAGATTGTGCAGTTTGTGCTCTAAATTCAGGTAGTGACTGAAATCATGGCTGTATGTGGACAGCAATATGGATGAAAGAATCTAACTGAATTGCCTTTGGGAGTTGTATTAGGATCACTGTGGCAAGGCATTGAAGAGTTAAGATGCCTTTTTAGGATAGAGAAGTACCATCCTGCTATTAAAATGTTTAGAATATCCATCAGCTATCTGCATTATAACATACAAATCCTTTGGGATACAAAGTCAAGATCTTGCAGAGAACATTTTAAATTGCTGTGTGGTTTACGAGGGCAAGAGTGAATATATATACCTGCAATGCATTCCAAAGGGGCAAGACTCCATTTTAGTGGAAGTGCTAAGTTTAGAGGAATGGCTGGAAGTCTCCAAAAATAAGCTGAGAAATATATGCACCGGAGAAGTGTAAGAATGATTTGTTGTTGGTTTTTTAAGAGTTTAATTAAAACAGCTCAGACTAGGCACAAGTCTCATGTAAATATTCTCAGATGCCCCACTACATGCAGGACAGAGAAACATTTACATTCAGCTCCCATGCTTCAGCTGAGGTCTGTACCCCTGCGCCAATCATCATTGCCTTATTCAAGTAATATTTCTTTTGTGATTCCAAAGGAACATTAAGAGCAGTACGGAAGAGTCAGAAAAGTGCTAGTTTTTGTTCAGCTACATGTTTTTTTCCTTCAGTGATCATTACTAGCATTTCACTCAGTCTATACCATGTCCGAGATGAATGAGTGTACTGAGTAGCTCTAAATGTGAAGTAAGACCATCCTTATGATCTAGCCACAGTGCATTAGACTGCCACACAGCAGTCAGTTTGGGATGAGACTCTGGGTCCTTAGTTCCTGGGACACCATGAATGGAAGGTCACAATCCCCGCAGGAAAAGCATCTTTCTGGGTCACTCTGTGAGTCCCCTGCAACCAACATAAGGAGCTGTGCTGAAAGACAGCAGAAGCAGTGTGGGGAGTGGAGTGAAAAACTAGTGTAGAAGGGCCAACACTTTAATGTAAAACATTAAGGGCTTGTCTGCACTTAACACACTGCAGCTGCGTTGATGTAATGCTTCAGTGTAGACACTGCCTATGCTGATGGCAGGGGTTCTCCCACTGGTGCAGGTAATCCACCTCCCTGAGAATTCTTCCATCGACCTAGCACAGTCTACATGGGGACTTCGGTCAGCTTCGCTACGCTGCTCAGGTGTGAGGATTTTTCACACCCCACAGTGACATAGCTGAGCGGATATAATTTTCTAGGGTAGATCAGCCCTAAGACTAAGAGGAGAAAATGTGGCAGACAGATCATCTGCAGATTAGTTTTCCAGGGTGAAGAAAGTTTCTAGCAGAGTAGCCTAGTGGACTACTAAACATCTAGCAATCCACATTTGTCAGAAACACACTTGTTGAGGCAAATATAGTAAAGTACTAGTTTCTTTTCTACAGCACATGCGTCAAAATCTAATTGTAGAACTAATTTGTTCAGCCCATCTGACATTTCCATTCACTGATCAAATCTGCCCAGTACAGCAATAGCAACAAGACACCTGGGACATTCTGAATCTTTGCCCCTCCTCACCTATCACAAACTAGAGTTGTCTGAAGTACTGATTTCCACTAGGCTTCATTTTATACAATTTTATACTAGTCACACAGTTCTGCAATCAAAACCCATCTAATATCAAGGAATCCAGTGACTTTCTGGAAATGCTACCAGACATTCTTCTCCAGAAGTGTGTGGTGCTGCCCCACCGCTTGCTCCTCTCGATACTATCCCACAAGAAAGGAAATGCTGTGTCAATACTGTGGAGCACCTTCAAGACAGCTGGTGTTTTGTGCTCCACCCCATCAACAAATACTGTACTATATTTAGTCAGAGGTGGACAAATTAGTAAGCTACTAGCTCAGGATACCCTTAATTTATCTATGCCTGATGGACTTATTTACAGTTCATTGGACAGCTCGCCCGTGTTTATTACATCAGAAGAGAGAGCAAGTTGTTAGATATACCAAATTACTTACCATCGTCTGGATCCTGAGCAACAAAAGTCTTTCCTTCAATTTCATTCATCAGTTCACAGAGGAGTTCCATTGAGCCTGGGGCAGATATGACAGCATGACAAACATATATACAACTTTCAGACCTCCGTTGTGTTACACAGTTCATTGACAGGGTATGTCTAGCAAAAGCACCATGGAAATGGAACCAGGTGCTGGGATTCTGAAGGCAACTCAAGTAACAGTTCTTTTTTCTCCCTCTCACCATGGTTTTGCTGCACCAAATCAGCTGCAGTTTTGTTTAAATTAAAAGTTGCCCAACTGACATTGGATTTACATAACAAAACAGGATGGCTTCAGAAATGTAGACATTTCCTAAAAGACCAATTCAAGACCCCTACCCAAAGGCCAAGCAAACAGAACTTAAGGGCAGGGGATTTGCCACACCGGTTGATGGGATGAGCAGACAAAATCCAACCCACTCAACCACAGATACCAGTGCAGCTGTCCCACAAACATTATTACAGCCTGTGAACTGTAGTAGTGACCACTGCAATCTTTCCTTCCCCATCCTCAGGGATTTTGGCTAGTGGACCACGTGGTGGTGGATTCCACAGGTCAGACCTCTGCCTTTCTCCCACCCATGCTACACAGAGTACCATATACAGCACTGTTCCCAAGTAGCAGGGGATGCAGAGTCCCTCTGCATGGCCTATCCCATGTCCAGTGTAGAGCTGTGTTTAGGGCTTGCAAGAGTGTAGGATTTTTCCGACTAATGCATGATCATAACCCAGTCTATTTGCTGATCTCCATGTGGATAGAGTATCTCTTCTGTCCCCACAGAAAGTTCGCCAGAGAGAAGAAGCCTCTCCTCCTTAACACAGGATAGTAGCCCCCTTAGCTTTTTCTAATGAGCTATTTGGGCAACGTAGCAATCAGAGAGGCAATGCACATGATCCTTGCAAGATAGCTGCATGGCATGACAGTATTTTCAAATCATCAGACTGCTGCTTTCATCCAAGCCACTTTTAGGCACTCAGAACAGTTCGTAACTAAGACGCTGAGCAAGTTTATATTGTACGTACCGGATTTATAAAATATATCAAGGAGATGGTCAAATGTTGCAAGGCTGGGTTCTGCAATGTACAAAGACACTGAAGTGAGCCTGGTAAATGGAGGTAGGCAAAGCTTTACAACTGAACTCTAAAGCAATAGCAAAGAGACACCGCATAAAGAAATTTCATATTTTGTTTATTAATACCTGTGTATCTGCTAAAGATTTATTAATAGCAAAGGTTTCTCAGAGACTGAAAAATAAATAAATAAATAAAACTAACATGGCCCCAGAGATGACATTAACATATTATTTTATCTCTTAAATTGGTGGAGTAAAAGAAACTACATTTAGAACTTGTGTAGTTAATAGTCCATTTGACTGTTCCTATCACACATGGAATCCTATGTTACACATTACAGATGTACAATTTTTCATAGATTAAGACCTGAAGGGACCCACTGCTCATCTAGTCTGATCTGTTTCAGTCAGTAATTCTTGCATCAAGCCCACAACTTCTGGTTAAAACAGAGCATTTCTTTTAGAAAGACACCAGTCTTGTTTTAAAGATTTCATGGGATACAGACTCCACATCTCTGGAAAAACTGTTAATGACTATTTACCCTCACTGTTGAACATACATTCAAACTAGAAAGAACGTGCATCTAGCTTCAGCTTTGAGCAAGTCTATATCATTTTGCCTTTTTCTGCTAGATTCACATGCCAGTTATCAGAATCTTCTTCCCACATAGGCACTTAGACCATGAGCATGTCACCTCTGAACCTTTTCTTAGATAAACTAAATAGATTCAGCTTAGGTCTCACTGTGAAACAGAATTTTCCAGTCCTCAAATCAGTCCTGTAGCTTTTTCCCAGCATCCTTTTTGAAGTGCTAAGTGAATCTCATTAAAAAAAAAAAAAAAGCAGCAGATTTATTTAACAAGACCTCCTTTTCTATCAAACCACATTGCTACAACATTAGTTCTTGTTTGTCTGCATTATTTTTACAGGTTAGTTTATAAGCAAACCAAGAGGCATTACAACCCGAACTGCAGGAACTTCTGCAAAGATCTGAAAACTGTATGCTTTATTTTAGATTACTTATATTATAGTAGCACTGTACAAACACATAGCAAGAGAAAATTCTTTCCCTGAAAAACATAGAATCTATCTAATAATTATGGATAACTGTATTATATAGGTTACAGAGTGGTGCAAATTTCCCCTAATTTATTTATTTACAAATGATACTTGCCTGAATCAGCGTGAGGCTTGATCCTGCAATCTTTACAAGCCCCAAACTCTCATGGGCTTCAAAGATTGCAGAATTGAGTCCCCTGGTTTTAAACATGCAAAGCAGTATTCCTGGCACACGTCAAAGTTTTAAACTCTCAGAAGCTTGTCTTTCTTTGGTCAAGCCTATGATATATTAATCATTTGTACAGTACTTTACAATTAAGAATTAAAACTGGAATGGGACTCATGAGAGTCAGGTTCAATTCCAGGCTCTGGTACGGATTTGCCAGGTTACTTTACCTCTGTGCCACAGTTTCCCGCATCTGTAAAATGAAGATAATTATACTGACTACCTTTGTAAAGCACTTTGAGATCTATGGAGGAAAAGCTTTATGTAAGAGACAGGCATAACTAAATTATGCCCTGCCTCAAAACTCCTCCGGCCATCACCCTAAAGTTTGCTATTTTGGAAGTACCATTAGGAATATCTAATAGAGTCTAGGGCTCTCTCTTACCTATGTTAAGTGCTTTCATTTCCCTCACTGTCTTTAGGGAGAGTTTCTTGCTCATACCACCACATTTCCTCAGGATCTTCAAAACAGCATTAAAAGTTAACAGATTTGGTTGCACCTTCTGTTGAACCATGTGCTTCAGCAAGTCCTATACCAAGAAAAAAAAAGATAAATAAAACCACACTGCTCTGCGTTTTACTCACCACAATTCAGCACTTCTATAGAACTGCAGGTGTCTCCCCTATCTTTATATTTCTGTTCCTCAGCCAGTGGATGATGATTGCTCCCAAAACTGTACGTTTACTAATGCATTATCTAGTCTTGGTTTAGATTTCGCAAATTATGGGGCTGTGATAAATTTTCTTGGGTGACTATTCCAATCTAATAGATCTCAGCTAAAAAGTTTTTCTGATACTCATCTTAATTTTCCTTCTGGATAGCATCCCGTTAGTCAAAACCAGACCCTCTTATGTTATCCCAAATAATTTCATCTCCCTCCATAGTTTTTATTCCTTTCATATATTTGTAGACAAAATCAGTGCAGAACTTTGTTTAGAATGCTTGCTCACATTCCATCTTAATTCCATACCCATTGCACTGATTGGCTATTTCTTAAAGGACACACGAATCCCTCGCAAAACAATATGAGGATTTTTTTGGGGGGCCACTGTTCTACAAAAATTAGTATTAAACTGGAGTACTTTCTCTGCAAGCACTAATTATATTAGCACCTCATTAGGAAGCTTTTATTTCTAGTATTATTCAAAACACACTTTCATTTACTCCAAACAAAACCCGCCTCCAGCCTCTTCCCTCCCTCATCCCTTTCTCCTTACTTCAACAAGTTCCCATCTTTCAGTGTAGTTTTCTTTCACTTCTTGGACTGCTAAAATTAGGGCATTGAAGGTGTACACATCAGCTGGAAGATTTAAGAAAATTCATTTCACAATGAGCTTGTATTTTACTAACAAGTACTGTATTTTCTGGCGTATAAGACTACTTTTTAACCCAGGAAAATCTTCTCAAAAGTCGGGTGTCGTCTTATACGCCGGGTGTCGTCTTATAGGGCGGGTGCTGAAACTTCCGAGCCGGACTGGAGAATCTGCGGTCGCCGCATATGGTGGGGGGAGCTCAAAAACGGCCGCGGCCGCATCCCGGCCCGATGACGAGGTGAGGGGGCGCCTCACCGGGAAGGTGTAAGTGAAGGGCGGAGCAAGCTGCAGGCGTCCGGGACGCCCGGGGAATGGAAAAAAGAGATAGAGCGGCGCTGTGCCCAGAAAAACACGCCTCTTTCACCCGTCTGGCCCGCCCTTGTATCCTATTACCGTACCTCCTTCTCTGCCTCTCAGATCTCGCTCCTGAGAACTGCAGTGACGCGGCGCAGGCGCACATGTGCGAGATCTGAGAGGCAGAGAAGGAGGTAATAGGATACAAGGCGGGCCAGACAGGGGGAAAGAGGCGTGTTTGCGCTACCGCTCTGATAGTCTTGGAGACAGGGAGGGCTGGGCAGGCAGGGAGAGCTGACCAATCCAAGCAGGTTTTGTATACAACAACCAGCCAATCGCCGGTAAGGTACATCGCTTGCCATGATTGGCTGGTTGTTGTATACTGGGTACCACATACAGTACAGCACCAGTATCTGTACCTGTTCATACAGTATAGCACCAGTACATACAGTACAGTATACAAATGTCCAACAGTCAAAACCCCATCATGGCTCCACCAGCAAGAAGAAAGAAATATGAAGCCAGTTTCAAACTTAAAGTGGTAAACTTTGCCATGGAACATAATAACTGCGCTGCTGCAAGCCAATATGGAGTAACAGAAAAGATGGTTCGGGACTGGAAAGCAAATGAAAAAGCATTAAAGAGTATGCCAAGGGGTAAGTGTGCATTAAGAAGAGGCACTCCACATTGGCCAGAACTCGAAAAACATGTAGCAGACATGGTGAATGAACATCGCCAAAACGGTTATGTAGTGACACGAAATAAAATACATTTGTTTGCACTTCAGTGGGCCAAATCTAACCCAGATCACAGCAACAGATTTAAGGCCACTGTATCCTGGTGTACTAGATTCATGGGAAGGCATAATATGGTACTGAGGCAAAAGATGAAAATTGCCCCAAAATTACCTGCAGATCTTGATAGCAAAGTAAATAGTTTCCATCGATACGTAATACAACAGTGCACTAAACATGGCTATGCGTTAAGTAGTATTGGAAATATGGATGAAACTCCAATGAATTTTGATATGGTTGGAAATAAAACTGTCCATCAAAAAGGTGAAAAAACAATTTTAATTAAAACAACAGGACATGAGAAGTCCAGTTTTACAGTGGTACTAGGATGCACAGCTGATGGCGCCAAACTGAGACCAATGATTATTTTTAAAAGAAAAACAATGCCGAAATTCAAGTTCCCTGTTGGTTGTTTTGTACATGTGAGTGAAAAAGGCTGGATGGATGAAGAAGGGGTAAAGCTATGGCTTGATAATGTATGGAGCAGGCGACCAGGTGGACTTATTCAAAAATGTAGTCTACTGGTGTGGGATATGTTCAGGGCTCATTTAACTCCCAGCACCAAGCAAATGCTTGCAAGACTAAACACAGATGCGGCAGTTATTCCTGCAGGATTGACATCGTTGGTACAGCCACTGGATGTGTGCCTAAACAAGCCATTTAAAGATCGCATTCAAGAACAGTGGAATGAATGGATGGTTAGCGGCGAAAAGTCATTCACAAAAGGAGGAAACATGCGTGCTCCACAGTTGGATGTTTTGTGCAAGTTTGTCATAAAAACCTGGAATGATATTGATGCAGAAACAGTAATCAAGTCTTTCAAGAAGTGTGGCATATCAAATTCATTAGATGGTATGGAGGACGACTACTTGTGGCAAGATGAAGAGGAAGCCGAAGCTGAGACCACACCATCTGATACGGAATTCGATCCATACGATGACTGCCTTACAAATGTATCACAAGATGTCATTGATGTACTTATGATATCAGATGACGAACAGGAGGATTTTGAAGGCTTTTAAAGGGAAACTGTCACGCCAGCAAAACCTGTAAAAATACCGTAGCTTGCAGTTATGATGGGCGTTGCTAACTCGCCAGGGATTTGCCCGGCACTTGGGGCTTGTCTATACTTACGCGCTGGTTCGGCGGCAGGCAATCGAACTTCTGGGTTCGATTTATCGCGTCTAATCTGGACGCGATAAATCGAACTCAGAAGTGCTCCTCGTCGACTCCGGTAATCCTGCTCGCCGCGAGGAGTACGCGGAGTCGACGGGGGAGCCTGCCTGCCGGGTCTGGACCGCGGTAAGTTCGAACTAAGGTATGTCGACTTCAGCTACGTTATTCACATAGCTGAAGTTGCGTACCTTAGTTCGATTTGGGGGTTTAGTGTAGACCAAGCCTTGCTCTCTCTCTCGTTTGTTATCTTCCTCCTATCATCATCAGTTCCAGTTTGGTTGACAGCTTAGAAAACAAACAGCATGGCAGCTCCCATGGGTTTATTGTCTTATCCTTCCTTTCAGCTTTAGAGTGAATTAGGAAAAGTTTAATCCACTTGCACTGTTTTATGTTTACATGTTTGATGACAAACAGCCTTATGTTTATAAGTGACAGTTTTCCTGCTAAGTACCTGCATGTCATAAGCATTTGAATTAAAATTACCATATTGAAATCAAATCTGATGTTTTTTAAATTTTTTTTTTGGTGTGCGTTGGAAGAGGGGTAGTCTTATACGGCGAGTATATCCCAAACTCTATATTTTAACTGGAAAAGTTGGGGGTCGTCTTATACGCCCAGTCGTCTTATACGCCGGAAAATACGGTACATCTTTATATGGGAGTTTATCGCTTATTGCTAACATGGCTCAGTGCTAGGCAAAGTTTTCATGTGAACTTGTTTCCAGGCAGCCAACCACATGTTCGTCACACTGGAAATAAGCAGAGTTCACATTCAGCTCCCATGATCTAGCTGAGGTCTGTACCCCTGCGCCAATCATCATTGCCATGGAAGAAGAAATAGCCAAATAAAATTAGAATATTTTACAACATTCCAGAAGAATGGATTTTAAGTAACAGAAGATGCATTACAAACCAATCTGTCAACTATTACAGAAAAACAGGAGACTGAAAGACACTCACCGGTGTGCCTGTCATTCAGCAAGTCTGTGTACATATCATGAGCCTTCATGTAAGCCCCATGCTGAGAGAAGACAAAAATGTATTAGAGATACTGACATAGTAAACTGGAAATGAGCCAAACAAAAACGGATATCCTGTGGATGTAACTGTACCTTCACCATTCCTCTGATCATTGTGCAATAGGAGTGTGCATTTCTCTCTGGCATTAGGTTAAATATCCTTTCGGCATTGTTGTTCTCCCTAAACTCAATAAAGAGTAGAACATTAGACAGGAAGTCTAGGAGGAAGAATAAGTAGTTTGTGAACTGTTTTGAATTGGAGAGTTCCATGAAGAATACTCTCAGGAAAGGAATCTAACATACTACATCTGTAGTTTGCTGTATTTTACAGAAGAGTAGGGACTTCTGGGATCCAGGACAAATTCTGATTTGGATAATTCTGTTTTACCTAACAAAATTTATCTGGCAGCATCAATTGAAGTTGATATTATTCTTCACTTCTTGTCATCCATTGAATCCCTGCTGTGTCCCATACAGAGGTGACAAATGTGATTTCTATTTGTGATTCAACTTCTAAATCTTAAAAATCACGTTGTCTAGGGATATTTTTACGGTGACCAATGCCATGGCAACTGAGCATAAGAACATAAGAATAGCCATACTGGGTCAAACCAATGAGTCCTTCTAGCCCAGTATCCTGTCTGACAGTGGTCAGTTCCAGGTACTTCAAAAGGAATTAACAGAACAGGGAAATTTGGAGTGATCCCGTCATCCAGTCCCAGTTTCTGGCTGTTGGAGGTTTAAGGACACCCAGGGCATGAAGTTGCAACCCTATCTTAGCTTACGCCCATTGATGGACCTATCCTCCATGAACCTATTTAATTCTTTTCTGAACCCAGTTATACTTTTGGCCATCACAACATTCCCTGGCAACAAGTTCCACATGTTGATTGTGTGTTGTGTGAAGAAATACTTCCTTTTGTTTGTTTTAAACCTCTGCCTACTAATTTAATTGGGTGACCCCAAGTTCTTGTGTTATGTGAAGAGGTAAATAATACTTCCCTATTCACTTTCTCCACACCAGTCATGATTTTATAGACCTCCAGCATATCCTCCCCCCCACCCAGTCATCTCTTTTCTAAGTTGAACAGACCCAGTCTTTTTAATCTCTCCTTGTATGGAAGCGGTTCTATACCCCAATCATTTTTGTTGCACTTCTCTGCCCCTTTTCCAATATATCTTTTTTGAGATGAGGCAATCAGAGATGCATGCTGTATTCAAGATGTGGGCATACCATGGACTTGTACAGTGGCATTAGGATATATTTTCTCTCTTATTATCTATTCCTTTCCTAATAGTTCCTAACATTCTATATGTTTCTTTGACTGCTGCTGCACATTAAGCAAATATTTTTAGAGAACTATCCACGATGATGCAGAGATCTCTTTCTTGAGTGGTAACAGCTAGTTTAGACCCCAGCATTTTGTATGTATTGTTTCATTCATTTGTAACTCTTCACGGTCTGCTTTAGACTTAACCATCTTGAGTAATTTTGTCTCATCTGCAAACTTTGCCATCTCACTGTTTCATAAATGATCTGGGAAAAGGGGTCATGTTGAACCACATAGGGTCCAATACAGATCCTTGGGGGATCCTGCTATTTACCCCTTCCCATTGTGAAAACTGACCATTTATTCTTACCTTTGTTTCCTATCTTTGAATCAGATACTGATCCATGAGAGGACCTTCCCTCATATCCCATGACTGCTTGAGAGGACCTTCCCTCATATCCCATGACTGCTTACTTTGCTTAAGAGCCTTTGGTGTGGGACCTTTTCAAAAGCTTTCTGAAAGTCCAAGTTTACTATATCCGCTGGATCACCCTTGTCCACATGCTTGCTGACTCCTCGAAGAATTCTGATAGATTGGCGAGGCATGATTTCTCTTTACAAAAGCCGTGTCGACTCTTCCCAACATATCATGCTAATCTATGTGTTTGAAAATTCTGTTCTTTACTATAGTTTCAACCAATCTGCCTGGTATTGAAGTTAGGCTTACTGGCCTGTAATTGTCAGGATTGCCTCCGGAGCATTTTTTTTTTTTAAATAGACATTACACTAGCTACCTTCCAGTCATCTGGTACAGCGGCTGATTTAAATGATAGATTACATACCACAGTTAGTAGTTTTCAAGTTCCTTCAGAACTTTTGGTTGAATACCATCTGGTCCTGGTGACTTCTTACTGTTTATCAATTTGTTCCAAAAGCTTCTCTATTGACACCTCATTCTGGGACAGTTCCTCAGATTTGTCATCTAAAAAGAATGGCTCGTTTAGCTTCTCTGCAATGGCCTGGTCTTCCTTGAGTGCTCCTTTAGCATCTTGATCATCCAGTGGCCACACTGATTGTTTGGCAGGCTTCCTGCTTCTGATGTACTTAATTTTTTTGCGGTCAGCTTTTGTGTCCTTAGTTAATTGTTCAAGTTCTTTCTTAGCCTGCCTTATTCTACTTTTACACATGACTTGCCAGAGTTTATGCTCCTTTCTATTTATCTCACTAGGATCTGACTTCTGATTTTTCAAGGATGCCTTTCTGCCTCTAAATGCCTTTTTAATGTGCTGTTTAGCCATGATGGCATTTTTATTGTCCTCTTACTGTTTTTTGTTTTTGTTTTTAATTTTCTCCTAGTGTTTCAGAAGTCTTCAGGATGACAGATGTAACATGATTGCACTAAACTATTTGCTGGTCACATGGAGGTTTTTCAGCCCACCCCCTCTCAAACGTTGCAGAATATAGACTGTGTATAAGATTTACAAACTACTCAAACCATGTTAAGCCAGAGGTAAAAGGTCAAGCCATTCTTAAATCTCTTACTGGATCTTGATTACCACTCTCGAAAAAGTACAATAGAACCTCAGAGTTACAAATACCTCAGAAATGGAGGTTGTTTATAAGTCTGAACAAAACTTTATGGTTGTTCTTTCAAAAGTTTACATCTGAACATTGACTTAATACAATTTTGAAACTTTAATACGCAGAAAAAAAATGCTGCTTTCCCTTTATTTTTTAGTAGTTTACATTTAACACGGTATTGTACTGTATTTCCTTTTTTTAATTTTGGTCTCTATGGCTGTCTGATTGCATACTTCCAGTTCCAAATGAGGTGTGTGGTTGACTAGTCAAGTCGTAACTCTGGTGTTCGTTACTCTGAGATTCTACTGTATATCTTAAATACATCAACATATGGTATAAAGAAGTGTCAGCTGCGGATATGTTAATAGGTCTTTACAAACACAACAAAAAGAAACGGCAATCTTAGAGCAACACAAGATTCACATCCACATTACATTTAATAAAACGCCAAGAGATTTCAGGAACACCTTCTATACATACCTCCACTTAGGGCCAATGAAGTCTGAGGTCTTCCATGGACGCCCCCTCCGTTTCCTCTGATCGGGAGCTTCTTCCTGAAAAGATTTTTGCCATAAACAACATTTGCAATGAATAAAATATCAACCTTTTATTACAAGTCTAGCAAGTGATACCTAGAATTAAATAGGCTAAAGACCGGTCCAACTAAACAAAATTTATACACTGCAAAAGAAGTCTAGTGATTCCCTGCCTTCCTCCCAATCACCATGGGGCCACGTACAGTGTAGACATTGCTTGCAGGTGAAACCGTATTCCTTCACCCTGCCTTCCAATCTACAATAGACAAGTGAATATAAACTGCAAGTGAACTCATGCATGGCACATAAAAAGAAGAGGAACATTAGACTCCTCTTACCATGTATAAATTACAATTGATTTGTCTGCCTTGAGATGATAAGGAAGCCAGTTTATATCACCTTGTTTGGTGCTTTAAAAAAAAAATCTGGATTTTAATATAGATTTTCTCTCTCTCATATTAGGTGTGTGTTTGTTGGCTTATAAGAGAAGTATGTGTGTTGGTCTCCAAAATCAAATGCATCAAGATGGGTTTCATTTATTAATGGGACACAATCAGATCAGAAATGACATTTCTGTCTGAAAGTGTTTGCTGCTGTCATTAATCGTTACCTCAAAGTACAAAAAAAGTAAATACTAAATGAGAGTGTATTTCAATTACTTGCTTATTCCTGTTCACCCTTCAGAGCCAGATTCACCCTGTTGCCTGCCCTAGGCATAGACTAGAAATGTTGTCCCCATTGCCCACTTCATCTAAAAGCAAGAGACACCTGTCTCTATGCTCTGTATGCTAACCAGGGTACAGGAGAGGAATTCAGCCAGTCAGAAATCTTTGAGTATTTGGGAGAGCGAAATGGGCAGTGAGCCGGAACCAGAGTGGTGGAACTAGAGAGTAAGAAAGGAGGAAGATGGGTACTAGGAGGGAACAGTATCAAGACACACTCTCCTTTCCTTACCACAGGGCCAAGGAGAGAGCAGCAGCACTCATGTGGGATAAACAATTGCTTGTTCCTGGTCAGCAGGCCTTGGCATCAGTCTTATCAGCATGCTGGCTGCACATTAGGACCTTAGATGCCAGCCATGGCTGAAACCTTACCAGCATGTCAGTGCTTTATCATGGTTCTTGGTATCCAATTCTCTGATCTGTGAAAGCAGAGATCCCACCCAGAGAAGTACGCTAAGTCAACCCTTGCCACAGGCTAGCCCCGCTTTGTAGGATATCACTTTTTTTAATTATAAAAATACGGCGGTCGGGGAAAAAAAAGTTATATACCTTCACTACCACACTGGTCAACAACTGTTTAAGCATGGTTCTTGCCCACAAGGTTTCAGCTAAGTCTGAACAGCTTTTAAAAGTAGGCCACTTTGGTCAGTTCACAAGATTTAACTGCAATAAGATATTCCAAGTGGATACAAGCATCATGCCTCTCCAGGCACTCAAGGTGTGAGGATGTTCTTGCCATCACATGTGCTCTCCTACTATTTAAGCAAAAAGTTAATTAAACAGCCTCTTTACAGTTTTTTGTACCTCTGATTCTTTCAGCTCCTCCTTTTGTTCAGACTGATCTTCCCTAGTAGGCTCTCTGTCTCCATAGAAACATAATAGATCTAGAAGACGGTTTGTTGTCTCCAGAGATAAAGGGGTTCCTGCAAGCAATGAGGAAGCAGAATTATGAAACATAAAGGATACATTGTTTATTCAGCACTCATGAAATGGGGCTCTTCATTGACACCAAAACACGTCACGGCATGCAGAATTTCCAGAAAGCAACTTTATATGAACAAAGATGGGTTCGAAAGTAACACTCCCAAAAATCACACATCCAGCGGAGACACAGTCATTTCAGAATAGGGTGACCAGAGAATGGCATTTTAGTACCCGTAAAAAATGTCTGCCTTCTTGGCTGTAACACTGACGCCACTGCTGGCTATCCAGAGCACGGACAAGAGGAAGAGCTTTGCTGACCAAGTACTGGCTGGTGTGGGGGTGACAGATAGTGGCCAAGAGTGAAAGTGCTTCAATACCAGTATAACCCAACTAAAACATCATAAGTTTTCGGTAATGGCTCCTGTACTCTACCCTGTCAGAAAAGCTAGTGAGGGACAACCTGTTCTAGGACAGCAAACCGCCTCCCCTATCAAAAACATTTAATCCCAACAAGCTTTAAATTAATGTAATGGAATCCTCTCCTCTCCATTTGTTAGGGCAAGGCCTTCTCAGCTCCCATCACCCCATATTTCTTTTTAGCTCTTCACTCAAAAGGCCTTGCATTCCATGGTCTTTCCTGCTTCTTGATAGACATATGGCCCAGATTAACTAGAGTGGTAAAAGAAAGAGCCTATCTTGGAACCTCCTCCCTCTTGACACCCTTATCTCCCACTGATGAGCTAGCAAAGTGTATCAGTCATGAGACTACTAAGAATGTCTCAGTAAACAAGTGACAGCTGATGAGAGCCCAAGATTTAAGAACCAGTTCCCAAGAATACAAATCAGTTCTGCAACTCTGTACTTTAACATTAAACCAGCTTCACCCTACGTCTAGGTCTCCATACACACAATCTGGCTGACAAATTCAGTTCTGTAGCTTAAGGTGGTACCTGCTTGCAGGAGCTGATCAAACATGTCCACAGAAGCTTTTACTCTTCTAAGCTGGATACGTTCTTTAAGAGCTGCCTCACTCACTTCTTCAATCTGAGGTGCAAGATTCTCTGGCATCAGGCACTAAAATTGAAGAGCACATAGGCTGAATGGATGCTCTACTCACAGGGGAATTCTGTACTACTATGTACGTGGAGAATTCACGCCTCCCACAGAATTATTTTTCCGGCAGAAAATACATTCTGCAGTCACGCCTTTTGCCCACTAGGGGCTTCTGTGGCACCAGAACAGAGGGCAGCAGCTCCCAAGCGGGAGCAGCCAGCTGCAGATAGGGAGGAGAAAAGGCTGCATTCCTCACAGTTCCCTGCCCATGGAACCAGATGAGGATGGCATGGGATATGGGGGGAGGATGGACAGCGTGGGGCACCTGGGGCTGCTGGGGGGGGGGGGGGATCACAGATTGGGGCTCAGAAGGGCTAGTGGAGTGCACAGAGACACATGGGGACAAGGTGGGAGGTGCAGGGACACATGGGGATGGAGGGGTGGCTGAGTGAGGGTGAAGGGCCACATGGGGATGGGGATAGATGTACCTGACAGAGAGGCTAAGGGTCAGCTAGGGTCTGCATGGGGAAGACTCCCCAACAATCACCCTCCCCCCCAAAAAAACAACAACCCAAAACAAAAAACAAATTAGTTCCACATCTCTCCCACTCACACTGAACAACCCTCCAGGTTCACTGCCTGGCTCCTTCCCAGCAATTATTTCCCTTCTCCCTCAGCTACTCCATTTCCTCTGACTCCCCCAAGCCTTTGCACTTCTTCTGAGGGGTGCAGGAAATTAGATTCTGTATTGTAGTTTAAATGAATTATTATTCAAAGTTCTGTATTAATATGCCTAGTAAGGTATCTATTTGTCAAAAAACGTTTCCTGAATTTTTTTTTGGTATCTGTATTATTACCAATATACTTGCTGACAGGAATTTTGAAATAAATTGTGAAAATATTTGAAACTGGGGTGATGATATTGTGTTATTTTGACAAATAAAATATTCAGAATTTTAAAATAATGTGTGCAGAATTTAATTTTTTGGTGCAGAATTCCCCCAGGAATAACGCTCAAACCGTCTAATAGCCAGGACACCAACTGAAACGTATTACCCATCCTAAAAGCCATTATGGCTCCTCCATCTTCCCTGCCCCCACATAATGTAATAATAGAAGTGACTGTAGCACAAATCATTTTCTGGGAATTAGGGACTGCATTTCCTAAGTGGCCAGTCCCTTACAAACTGGACCATCAACACTAAAATCATTAGAATTAAAATCAAACTAGAGCTATAAAAATTAACTAGATCTATTCACTCCTTACTTCTGCCTGAAAAGCCTTGACTGACTTTAATCACAAACGTTATCTGAGGTCTTAAGAGATGTTCCCTTTGGTAAACTCAAATTGAAATGTAGCTTATGTAAACAAGAGAACACTCAGTTATTTAGTGGTAAGTCATAAGCTTTTGTTATTTTTAGATTAATTTTTGGGCTCAGTCCTATTATCCTTACGCAAACAGTTCTACTGCCCATATTGCTACATAGCAAAAGTAGAGATAGCATGACCACAAGAGCAAAGCGTTTACCGGTATATGAGGTTCCGCAATGTCCTTCTCAAAGAATTGAGGGAATTCGTTAACAATGTATTTTGCAACATTTTTCCCAGACTCCTTGGACAACGAAAATAAACGCTGTATAGGAAGGAAAGGGGATAAGTCTGTTTCTTTACAATACCTAAACGGTTGAATGATAAAGAGGATAACCTTCTAGAACAATGAATCCTTGGAGGGATTAAGTACCTCATGCCTCCCCCAGAGCATGAACACTTCTTAAGGACAGGAGAACACTCCTTTGCTATCTCACTATCTCAGCTGCTAAGCCCATTCTCTCCCCCGCACCCCAAATCTCACATTGACTACAGAGCAGCCTTCTCCCCTCTGACTTCACTTCTCCAATCTTCACTCTCAAATCACATCAGTCCCTATCCTAATCTTTATAGGATTCCAGTCACATCAAATTCAAGCTCCTCAGCTTCACTTTCAAGGTCTCATTTAATTTTGCTCCCATCTATGTTCCTTCTAGTTGCCTTCCCTTTTATTGCACTCCTTCCAATTCTGTCACTCCCCGCTCTTGACTTTATGCCTTCTATCTGCTGCCCTCCATGCTGGAGATAACCCAGCTGCTGCTCTGCAAGTACCCTCTTGCTTTCTCAAAGATTCCTTCCTCTCAACACTGTTCTTTCCACACACTTCATTATACTATGGCTGTTCTGTGTAAGACTGTAAGCTCTTACAAGTTGGGACAATTAGTTTCTTATGGTATATAGAGCAACACCTACATTTACAATTCTGTACAGATGTTTTAGCTCACTTTTTTTTTTTTAATTTTTACTAAATTGCAAGTTTATACTGTATTGCAAGAATCAGCTCTAGAGACAGTATTTAAAGTCAGTAACCATTACACATAAACACGATCTGTGCAAAGGCCTTTATTCCTCAACGAAAGCCACATATCAGCAAAGAGCCTGGCAGTGCAGGCCAGTGGATAAGGCATTAGACCGAAGAAACAGTAGCAGTTCTGAAAGTGGAAAGGGAGAAGGCAGCCAAATGCCTAGAGGGGGGGGTCTGAGCCTGTTTGGTGGTGTTGCCCCTGAGCCTGCCCAGAAGAACCTTATAAGCAATAGAAGACCAGAAATACTGAAAGAAAAAATATTCTGAACACGTTTAAAGAATGATCAGAAACTTTATTTTATTTTTCAATTAAAAAAACCCCAAGCTGCCGACTGTCCCCTTAATATCTGGGGGTAGAGGTCGTCAAAGTTTCAAAATGGAATACTTACAGAGTCAAAATAGTTTCTAGGGAGAAGGTAGGGGTCATCTTGAAACATATAATGTGCAGCTGTAGGATCCTGCAGAAAGGAAAAGGCAGAATTTAAAAAGTTTTAGACAGGTGTATTATAGATATATCTTATTTCATCTCTGAAATTAAGGGACTGTCAGCAGGTCTAGTGCAACCACCTCTCTACCACATTTTAAAGAGGAATATATTTATGTAGCAAAAAATTCACTAGTTTGAAATGTAGCCATGTGTTGGTTTGGGAATAAATGATTAAACAGTTGTTCAGAGGTACGTAATAGGTATACATAGATTATTAATACAGTGATCACATTAGATGGGGACCTAAATAACTAAGATACTAAGGGCATCCTGCAAAGCAGCAAGTGCCTTAATTGCCACAGAAATGAATGGGACCCAAGGGCTCTTAACACCTTGCAAGGTTGGGCTATTAATTCCAGGAATCAACGAACATTAACTTCTCTAGGACTCTATGTTCCGGTGACTCTCAGAATCTTGATTTAGAAGATTTCTGGTCTTTAATCCATAATGATTTTTAAACAGGCTCATTTGGCACAGTCGTTAGAGTGAAAACCAAGGGCCTGATTCTCTGCTACCAGCACCTTGCATAATGAATGTAAAACTCTACCAAATCAGATGCTGGCATTTTAAATACGCTTCGCACTCATGCTGCATGGATGAAAATGGCTGCACAATGTGCATTAGGCTCTTATGGTCCACAGTGCATGCACAATATGTCCCCCATTCTTTAACAGTTCAACACTGGTCTGACACATTATCTTAATATACTACAGAGCAACAGCTCCAGACAGTTTATTCATATAAGACTCAAGGTGCTGAATGATGCACCAAGTTTGTGTTCAGATGCCAATTAGGATCCTATTTTTCACTTATGATCGTGGCAGGCATATGAAAGGTCTCCAGAATGCAGGTCTAATGTATTAAAAAGCAGCACTACACAGTTCCACAAGATGGATTATAACCTAAGAAGGTACTTACCTTGTTTACTGTATATGCAAGAGTTTGAAGAACTGCTAGTTTATCCCTAAATTTAAGAAACTTACATTAATAGCATGCAACAGGCTTTCAACATCAATTCATATCATGTATTAACTTTTTGTCCTGTACTAGATGAATTGGGAGTGTCAGGGAATCAGGATTTTAAGAAAAATTGCACTGTCAAGTATAATGATACTCTAAATATTCTAATCCTATTTAAAATACATCATTTTCTCTTGGGACATGGAAGGAAGGAGGGGAACGAAAGCTTGACTGATGAAGTGGAGTTGAACCACTTAATTTAATACCCTATTATATATTTACTTAATTAGTATGAAATCATTGCAACTAACACAATTAAGACTTTATAAAAACGGAGTCTGTATATGTTTTTTCACCCCCCTCATGCCACACGCACTAGCTGGGAGAGAACTGGGGGGAGATGGGAAAGGGAGAGAATGTTATCTCTGGAAGCCTCAAATCACAGAAACCAATTCTTGTGCTGACTGAGGGCTGGAGGTAGCATCCTATTCTGTAACTTTTGGGCTGATTGGAAGAAATATAATTGACAATGCCAAGAGCTGCTCCTTTCCATAATGCTCCCAGGCCTTGCAAATTCAAGGATCCAAACTCAAATGCTTCACAGGTAGCATGCTGAACTGACATTCAATTGCTAAGCAAACCCATCCATATTGGTTTGCCTCCCAATATCTCACTTCTAGATCTACAGTATAACTAGTAAGACTCACTCTGCACTCAAGCCAGCTCCCCTCCATGGATCAACTAGCAACAATAAGAATGGAGTGGGGTACACCCAATACCATATCTTCAGCACCCCCTCCACAATAATCCATTCTCCAAGATTTTAGAAATACAAGCTTCCTCCTGCTTTTATTTCATCTGCTCCAGTTATGCAAAAGTTTATTTTAGCTATTTTGAAATGTGTCTCAACATAAGCAATATCCCAAAAAAATCAGTAAGATTTGGTGGCTAGTAAAAGTGGTCTTTAAGTAAGAAAGAAACAAAAGTACTGAAACAGAGGTTCTTTAAAGTGGTCTCTTAAAGAAAAGTTAGGGGTGGCTTCCTGGAGACAGAGCCCTTCATTCAATTTCCCCATTGACTTTCTCCCTCACTCCACAATACACAAAACTGAAATTTATTTACTGTTAGCATACACAAAAGCGTAGATGGCAGATGTCAGGAAAACTCTGAGGGCCCCAACTGGGAGGGAGAAAAGCAAGAGATGAGATATTAACACTCACCAAGTTTTCTTTCTTGGAAGAACAATTTCTTCTTCAGTAACTTTAAGAAGAAATATTGATCATAATACTGTTAGACTTGATATATGAGACTGGCATTTCTGCAACTACAACCAAACTCTTGATTATTCTAAGCTGCTAAAAGTCAAAAATAGCAGTCCTGATTTTTAAGATGGGGAATTCTGAACATAATAAGTTTTAAATTCCTCTTTAGGTGCCTTGTTTGTTTTAACTACATAACAGAGTACATTTTGCAGAGCTGAAAAAATGAACTATATAATTAAGATACTGTACCTCCTGGGTCAGCTTCAGTCTTCTGAAGTGATGCACTTCCTGAACAATGCCTACAGACACCAAACATGGCCGTGAGGGTTTTGAGTATCAGCATACACATTAATATGTATTGCAAAAATGGATTTGCAGAATTCTGGACTGCAAGCAACTAGACCATTAACAAATGCAGGTCACTGGCAATCCTACACAATATTGCCAACTCTGGGGTTTTATCACAAGCCTCGTGATATATGTTATTTTTCTTAAAGCCCCAGCTCCTGGAATCAGGTGATCACAAGAGAACCTCTAGCCAAGTTTCTAAAGAAAAGCTTGAAAATGTGAATACTAAAGATTCCAAAAATGGAAGGCAAGTTTAAAAAATAAATTTGCAGGATTTTGCCCCTCCCCTCCATGTTTTTAAATACTTGCACTACATGCACAAACACAAAGCTTTGTGTTGGAAGCTGGAACTAGGCTGAACGCTTATATATATCAGGTCTTTTTCAAAGAGCTCACAGGATGTAGATGGATTCAGAAATGAGTGTACAACACCTCTATG
This sequence comes from Chrysemys picta bellii, assembly GCF_011386835.1. NCBI lineage: Eukaryota > Metazoa > Chordata > Testudines > Emydidae > Chrysemys > Chrysemys picta. The sequence continues at coordinate 129,221,005 of NC_088795.1, read as the reverse complement.
TACTGTGCAGCCTACAGATAGGTAGCCATTTTGCGCTGAATTTAGATGTGGTTTGCTCTCTAGAGCACATAGAGAATGCCCTTTAACGCACGCCTCTCTTTTGTTCACTTTGGTATTCATGTCAATCTAAATTAAGAGTAATTTGTACTGAAATCTATTTGCTCCTATGGAACAAACAAGCTTAAACTTTGTATTAGCCTGTGCCCCCCAAACTTTGCCACAGCTCTGGGGCTGTACACTACAAGACTAAACATTGGCCCTGAGCCTGTGCAAAGCATGAACCTACATGTACCTCACTGCAGGACCAGGAATTTGTGTTTCAACTGTGTTGTGGGACAACCAACCAAGTGATCGTTTTGTAACCAGGTCTCTCAACGCTGCTGTTAAAAAAACCGCCCCAATATAGCTTTTTTCCTTTCCCCGTCTCTCTCTTGTCTGTTAGATTGTAACTAAGGTCTCTGGGGTAGTGAGTGTAATAACAGCACAAACCGGAACAGGGGCCATTTAAAAATAAATCAGCAATTGGCTGGCTCCCGAGAACCGCTACTGAAAATCGTGTAAGTGCTAATGCAGCCAGGGCAGACCCCTCCCCGGGCAGCTGAACCCCCCACGCAAATGGAGGCAGAGCCCCTGCACTCTAGGGAAGGGCGGACAATCGTCTGCGCTGACGGTCTTCGGCTGGACCCCAACAGACAATTTAACCTCAACAGGGTTCTAAAGCCAGTCCCCATAACCCCATCCACTGCAGGGCAGCCGCACGCCACAACGGCCACTGCGCACGCGCGGTTTCCCTATCCGTTCCCGGAGCACAAGCATGAATTCCACATGGCTAGAACGCACCGTGAAGGGCGACTCCGTTGCGCAGGCGCAGCGCTCACTAGCTCTAAGTGCGCAGGCGCTGGCCTCATCGCCTCAGCACCTTGCCTGCCCACCCGCGTTACCGGCTCTTTCAGCTCAATGCAAGCGGAGCTGCTCTCCAGCCCATCCCCCACTCCTACCTGCTGCCCTCTCCCTTTCCCGCGCCAGGCAGCCGTACGCTGCAGCGTCCGCTCAATAGTATCACTTGCTGCCAGGAGCCGTGCCGCAACCATCGTCCCGCCATCTTAGCGGCCCGCCCGGTGGATGCCGGGAAGCAGGGGCGGTACCATTTGCCTCTGGGAGGAGGCGGGAGAGACCCTTTTCCAGGAAGTGGAGTTGGTATCGTCCAGTGACGGCCCCTCCCCCGGAGTGCGGGCACGCCGTTGGGGGCCGCGTGGTGCTCGTGGCGTAGTGGCTCCCTGTTGAGGGAGTCTCTGGTGCTGGAGCGGGAGGAGGGAGCGGCTTGAGCGCTCACCATGGGGCCGCCCAGAGAGGTGCCGTGGCGGCGGCTGACCGGTATTTCCTTCGGGATGTACACGGCCGAGGAGATCAGGTAAGGACCGGAGCCTGGAGAGCCCCCGCGGGAACTACCACTCCCAGCATGCCTTGCGCCGCCAAGCGGCCAGAACCCCATGGACTCTTGGCGCATGTCATGCTGGGGCATGTAGTCCCTGTGTGGGACATCGTCCGTTGTGCTGGGGTCTCAGCTCAGCGTGGCGAGGGGGACGGTGTAAGGGGGTCTCACCCCCTGGTCTACAGGGAGCCGGGCCGGCGCCCTTCTACCTGTCCCCCTCTTGGAGCCCAGCGCAGCATGGGTGCGGGAGATTGGAGAAGGGGCTGGGGCAGCCCAGGTTGGAGGGAGGTGGGTGAATCATAGAAATATGAGGGTTGGCAGGGACCTCAGGAGATCATCTAGTCCAACCCCCTGCTCAAAGCAGGAACAATCCCCAGACAGATTTTTGCCCCAGATCCCTAAAGGATTGAACTCTCAACCCTGGGCCAGATGAGGCTGGGGGACAAAGAGGCTGCCAACCTGGAAGAGGGAGGGTGGGTGGGGGGAGACAGGGGAAGGGGTGTCCTATGCCGTAGAATGGGAGCTAAAGTGGAGAGGAGACCCCCAGCCTGGGTGGGAGTGGGGCGGAGGAGGTGGCCCTCCGCTGTTGTGAAAGGGAGAAGAGGACCTGGTGTGTGTTCCCAGGAGGGAGGGTACTTCAGCCAACTGGGGAGGGAGAGCTGCTGTCATGTGCTGCCGGGGAGCAGACCTGTAGTTATTGAAGATGGTACTTTCTGTAAGAATAGGAGTATTCCCTTGGGTGTCGTGACTAGCTTTCCTGACATCCCTGCCACTGTTGGTGGTGCAGTGGTTGGAACCTTTAAGGAAAAGTTTTATGTAGATATGGCCCTGTAACTGGATATACGGATTTCAGAGGGGTAGCCGTGTTAGTCTGTATCAGTAAAAACAAGGAGGAGTCCTTGTGGCACCTTAGAGACTAACAAAGTTATTTGTGCATAAGCTTTTGTGGGATATAACCCACTTCATCAGACGCATGGAATAAAAAATACAGTAAGCAGGTATAAATATACAGCACATGAAAAGATGGGAGTTGCCTTACCAAGTGGGGGGTCAGTGCTAACGAGGCTAATTCAGTTAGGGTGGATGTGGCCCATTCCCAACAGTTGACAAGAAGGTGAGAGTATCAACGGAGGGAAAATTATTTTTTGTAGTGACCCAGCTGCTCCCAGTTTTTATTCAGGCCAAATTTGATGGTGTCAAGTTTGCAAATTAATTCCAGTTCTGCAGTTTCTCGTTGAAGTCTGTTTTTGAAGTTTTTGTTGTTGAAAAATGGCGACTTTTAATTCTGTTATTTATCAGAGGGGTAGCCGTGTTAGTCTGGATCTGTAAAAAGCAATAGAGAGTCCTGTGGCACCTTTAAGACTAACAGATGTATTGGAGCATAAGCTTTCGTGGGTGAATGCCCACTTCGTCGGATGCTATTGAGCGTCCAGGGAGATTGAAGTACTCTCCTACTGGTTTTTTAATGTTACATTTCTTGAGGTCTGATTTGTGTCCATTTATTCTTCTGCATAGAGACTGTCCGGTTTGGCCAATGTATATGGCAGAGGGGCATTGCTGGCACATGATGGCATATATCACATTGGTAGATGTGCAGATGAACGAGCTCTTGATGGTGTGGCTGATGTGGTTGGGTCATATGATGGTGTGACTGGAATAGATATTTGGACAGAGTTGGCAATGGGGTTTATTGCAGGGCTTGGTTCCTGGGTTGGTGTTTCTGTGGTGTGGTGTGTAGTTGCTGGTGAGTATTTGCTTCAGGTTGCGGGGCTGTCTATAAGCGAGGACTGTCCTGTCTCCCAAGGTCTGTGAGAGTGGGGGATCGTCCTTCAGGATAGGTTGTAGATCCTTGATGATGTGTTGGGGGCTGTAGGTGATGGCTAGTGGCATTATGTTACTTTCTTTGTTCTCTGTAGTAGGTACTCTCACCTTCTTGTCACCATCTTATACCTGCTTACTGTATTTTCTACTCCATGTATCTGATGAAGTGGGTTATAACCCACAAAAGCTTATGCCCAAAGAAATTGGTTAGTCTCTAAGGTGCCACAAGGGCTCCTCATATTTTTTGGGGGTATACAGAGGAAACAAGTGAAACTGAGTATACACAAAGTGCTAGCAAATGAAAAAAATAAACGGGGAGGAAGAAGATGTGATCCTTTTCCCCAACTTTTTTGCTGTTACTTGTAACACCCAAGCATATACAAAGTTAACAATATCTGCCATCATACATGTAACTTTTTGTTTTCTTTCATCTTTAGGAAACTAAGTGTAAAAGCCATAACCAACCCTCGTTACCTAGATAACGTGGGCAACCCAGCAGTAAATGGACTGTATGATTTGTCTTTGGGACCACCTGATGCCAAAGAAGTGTGTACTACTTGTATGCAGGACTTCAACAACTGCCCAGGACACCTAGGCCACATAGATCTGCCACTGACTGTTTACAATCCTCTATTTTTTGATGTACGTATATGCTGTTGAGAATTTGTTAATGTTGTAGACTAGTCTTCACTGGCTAGTAGTCTAGGTTCTTTCATAGCTAGTGATTTTTGAAGAATATTAGGGATTCAGTAGGTAGTGATACAGGGAAATCCTCCTCTGGTGAAGTGTCTTCTATCAAAAGGACTTAATTTTAAACATATATTCACTGTAATAGTCAAATGATTCCTCCCTCCCTTTCCCACTTGCTATTACCATGCCTTCACTTACAGTGAGAAACATCTATAGTAAGACTAGCCAAACTTTTTTTCACCTAATAGAAGAAATTGTAATAAAATGAGGAGACAAGGGTCACACCCTACCTTGTAGTAGAAATGTCTGCACCCACCCTCCTTGCTTAGCCAGAGAACAGGTAGAGAAGATTAATATAGTAGAACTAATTTATGGTGGAATGAAATTTCAGCATAAGCAGAGTGAGGTTTTACTATAAGAGGAGTGAAAGTCCATTGAAATGTACTTAAACCATTCAGACTTTCACTCCAGTTCACTGTAACAAATTCACTGCAAGCAGATGTCATTTTATTTATGAGTAAGGCTAAGATTGTCATGGGTATTTTTAGTAAAAGTCATGGACAGGTCATGGGCAATAAACAAAAATTCACAGCCCCATGATCTGTCCATGACTTGAACTATATACCCCTGACAAAATCTGGAGGGCTCCGGGGATGACCGCAAGGGTGGGGGGTGGGGCGCCCTAGGGCATGTGCCGGAGGATGGGGGGGCGGGGCTCCAGGGTGCCCGCTGGTGCTCCGGGGGTGGGGTGGGGGACAGACTGTGGGGTGGTTGCTGGTTCTCCAGGGGGGAGGGACTCCAGGGCGCCCGCTGGTGCTCCGGGCGGTGCTGGGGGCGGGACGGGACTCCGGAGCTCCCACTGGTGTTCCGGTGGGGAGGGATAGGACTCTGGGGCGCTCGCTGGTGCTCAGGTGGGATGGGAGGAGGAGGGGGTTTGGGCAGCCCTGAGGTCAGTTGCACTTGCCGGCTGTAGAAGCCATGGAGGTCCTGGAAAGTCGCAGAATCCATGACTTCTGTGACCTCCGTGACAGTCTCGCAGCCTTATTTATGAGGTATTGAGAACGTAATACTTGAATGGCGCCATTTAGTGTAAGATGTGCCTTGGTTAAACACAATTTGATGATTGAAACAAATTAGTAACTTTAGCATTTAATTCATATTGCTTATTATCCAAAGATCTCAAAGGGCTTTACAGACACTAAGGGCTCGCCTACACTTGGAAATTTATTTAAATAGGTATTGTGGAGTAAGAGTAATCACACGGGCTGATACCAAATCACTAGTCCAAAATTCTGGAATAGGTGTTTAGGTAAATATCCAAGTGAAGGAAAGCCCTAAGAGCTACATCCTGCAATATTCTGAGTGCCTGAGGAGAGATGCTGAACTCCTGTTGATTTCAGTAGTGCTTGAGGGCACTCCATGCGTGCCTGATCCTGGGAAGTGCTGTCCAGGCCCGAAGTCTCACATCTCTAACATGCTGCAGCTAATTCAAAATCAGTGGGTGGCTATTTTCCCCAGACTAACTTTTATAAATATTAAAAGGTCCTTCACTTTGAGCCTCACCGGCTGTTTTGAAGCAGGATGCTACCTCTTGATGCCTCTTTCTCCTTGATCAGGGCATAGAGTCTCAGATGCCATGGCAAGGGGTATGGTATATGAACCTGAATAGAAATAAAATGAAATAGTTCTGCTGCTGTCCGGGATGTGGAGGGAGAAGCTGGCTCTTATGGGTGGGCTCAGGGCCTCAAGGAAACACTTCACTGTTTGAAAGCATTGGAAGCTAGAGACTTTCTGTATTGCTGACAAGTAACTTCAGTCTTCCAAATAACACTGGCATTTTCCTTAAAACGAGTCAGCTTCCCTCCAGTAGTTCTATTTTCCACACCATTAAATCTACCAGACTAATTTTTGTTTTCTTTTCAGAAATTATACCTTCTGATCCGAGGTTCTTGTTTAAACTGTCACTTGCTGACCTGTACTCGAGCTGTGGTTCACCTATTGCTTAGCCAGCTGAAGGTCTTGGAGAAGGGGTTGCTTCATGCGGTCTGTGATCTTGAGGCCATCCTGAATAGGGTAGGTATCCTCCTGTTTGAGTTTGCAGCATTGTAAAGGTGTGATGATGCTAATTTCCTCTTTCTCTGTCTTTCAGTTTTTGGATGAAAACACAGATGCATCTGGTTTAGACATTGAAGAAGAGTTAAATCGTCATGTGAATGAAATACTACAAAATAATCAGCTAGGAGACGAGTGCTCACATGTGAGTAGAATAAGTGATCTTTCTTGGAATCTCAGGCTTGCCATGTGTGTACCTCCTTTAAATAAGTAGCTTGGTTAGGTATCTTCCAGATTTTATCCCAAAGTTTTGAATTCGGCTGCTTTAGAGGGAAAAAAAGGTGACTTGTGGCCAAGTGTTTATAGTGGAGCTGCCATTGGATCCATAAGAGGATAAGATAACTTAGCACCATCCCAAAAGAGTGCTTTTGTTTATGGTGTGCGTGTGTCGTTTTGTATGTATGTGTGAAGGGAAATAATTCAATAGTGCTTTGAGAATAATTATGTAAATAAGATTAAATTAACAGTCATCAAAGCCATCTTGCAAATATTACGTACTTGAGGCTGTAGCAGGTCCTTTTTAAGAAGTCAAGAATATTTTGCATGTATCTAAATATCTTCGGATAGCCTATGTGAACAAGCCACGGAATAGCTATAATTAGGTAAAGTAATTTGCCTACAATGTTTCTTTCTTGAGTTTGTCACTTGTTCCATGTGAGAGGAATGTTGCTATAATGAAGCTCTTAAGCATTCGTATGACAACAAAAATCCTTTGGCATGAAAAATCTGCAGATTCTGAAGATCTACTGCCGCTTCACATATTTTTCTGTTTTCTACACAATTTAAGCTTTCACTCAAAATTTGTAGTTTCTGATTGCAAAGAACCACTAGCGTAGTCTTGGGTTTAGACTTAAACAGTGAAACTAGCAGTAACAGAAATGTTGACACCCCACTGCCTGTCAGCCTCCGTAGGGGTTGGGGGATAACTGCAAAGCCTTATTGTGACAGTTAAAATGCTAACACATTGTCTATTTCTGAGGACAGATGTATTCTCCTACCAGTTCTACTTATAGGATACTTACAGGTGCCTTATCCTGCAATCCTGCTGCATGTCGGACTCCCGTTGACAGCAGTGTAAGTTCTCACAGAGGACTTTATATGATCAGGTTACGTAACATGGTAAAAACACCAGTACTCTGTCTACACTAGCGTTTCTGCATCAGCATAGCAGTGCTGGGGCTAAGGCAGTAGGGGGAAGACATTTCAAAAATCTAATGTCAACACTGCCTAAAGTCCTAGATTTAATTTCCTGTCCCATTCTCTAAGCCACCAGGTACCAGGAGCACTGTTAAGACAAGACACACACACACACAGTCTCAGTTAGGTGTCAGACAGCGTCTTCCATCAGTCAGTGATCCCCCTGGCCAAAACGTATCCCAACAATTTATTCTTGTCTGAAAGATTGTTAGGCACATATAGGGTGGATTAAAAAAGTCTGGGGAATCTTTGGGTCTCTGGAGAATTTGGGAGAATCTCAGTTGAAGAGGAAATTAAGGTGATTAAAGCATGAATGTAATCAATAAAGGCAAATTTAATTAATTGCTATTATTCTGCATTAGAAATAAAATTTGTTTTGTGTGTGTGTAATTCTTAAATTGTAGCTTTTATTTTCACTATGTCATTTTTAAGGTTTTGGGTTTTGTTTTATTTTTCTCCCTTCTAGGTAAAAAATGTGTGTGAGTGTAGGAGTAAACTGATTGCACAGTTTTGGAAACTGCATATGACTTCAAAGAGATGCCCGAACTGCAAGTAAGTATGACTGTGTGCAGAGAAAGCAAGTAGCCTTATGGATTTATTTTGTGTAATGTAAATAGTCATTTGAACACTGCAAACCATTACACTGACTTTTGTTTTTCCTATTTTTCTTCAAGATCTAGAAGATCACTGGTACGGAAAGAGCACAATAGCAAATTGACAGTAACCTACCCCACTGTGGTACAGCAGAAGTCTGGCAAAGAAGCCATCTTGGAGGAACCAGCAAGTAAAATATCTATATCTATATATTTGTTCTGTGCAAATAGTAGTATAATATTTGTATTTTTCAACTTACTTAAGGTCCACAGATCAATTACAATGGGCACTTGAGCATGCTTGCAACTCAGGGGCATAGCCAGACCTAAAAGTTTCCTCCAGTTTTCTCTGCTTAACCAGCCCACCCTGCTGCAGAGAAAACACCAGTACTCTGTCTGAGGAAAATTACAGCTTTTTATTTCAAATATCTGACTAAGTCAGCTCAATAATTTTGGCTTTGCTTTCTGAGTTGCTGTAGCGGCTGGCACCCCTGCTGTGATTTCAGGGAGAGAGCTAGCCTGAGAAAGCACAAACATCCACCAGCTGTAACTCGGTGATTCATCAATGTCTTGGAGCTCTCTTCCTTCCATAGACACCAGTCTTCTCTGGTCATAACAAGCAACATGTCCCTGGGATTTTATAAACAAACTAGGAAGAAAATGATAATCCCACAGAGAAAATAAACTCTCATCATGGGAAGAGCAGTTTCCTATCTCTGTATGCACTGTACATCAGAGATGAACATCAAGGCAGAATGGTTTACAAGACAGAAGCTGGATTAAGCAGAGTGGAACCTGCACCTGGAGGTATCTTCACTCATTAGTCAATTTGGTGGGCTGCTGATTGACCTCTTTGCATCTGCAATAAAGCATCTTGTTGTCTCTCCACATGTGAGGACCAGGGATGTGAAGTGACAGTGTTCTAAAGCTGGCAATGGCCTCTGCTGTATGTCTTTTCTCTACTCCTTAGGACCAAAGACAAGGATAAAAGGATATCAGTGATACTGTTTTTGTGCTGTTTAGGCTGAAGAGACTGATTCTCAGCCCTGATTAGCCTAGCATTGGACCTCCTGATACTTTTCTCACAGAGGAGGTCTATTATTGAAAGACTGATCCTTTGTCCAGGTTTAAAATGGATTTGGTGATTAATCCTTTCTTAGACACTAAAAGGATGTCAACGGACATCTTATTCTACTGACTGGTGCAAAGACCTGGATTTAACTACCATGATAAAATAAGTGAAAGTACCTTGACTTCCTTCCAAGGGGTTGTAATGTGGGTGGATGAGTGTCAAAGCTCTGCATTGTTATTCTCTGCATGTTCAAGAGTGTGTGTTATTGTGGGGTGTTTTTTGCAATTCCCAACATTAAACGTTTCCTTTGGGTGACTACTCAGATTTCACTCCTACAAGGTTGTAGAGCACAACTTTGAGACCTCATTCTGGTTCTTATGCCATCAGTTAAACCCCTGTGGATGATATTGTTGTACTTTCTAACCATTAAAGTAGCTGCTACCTTTAATCGGGTGAGTTTCCAAATTTGAGAGCTTTCTGTGAGATGCAGTATTGTACTTCTATGTCAGACAAGTAGTCCTCACATTCTTCATAGCATTCATTCTCAAAGCATATTCAAGAAATATGCTTCCTTCTATTAGCCTTCAAAGGCCAGTCTTTAAGAGCCCAGACAATTCCATGGCAGAGAAGTCTTATATCTCCTGTAATGAGGTGGGCTAGGTGGCCATATAAATTCACCAAATTCTACCTATTGGTCATCCAGTCGTTAGACAATGATATTTTTGGCAGAAGTCATTTCCAGGCTTTAGTGCCTTTGTAGGGGAAAGATAGAGAGAATCTAACATGTCTTGGTTCTGGATATCAGTGTTTAAAGAACGATCTTGCCTTCCGTCCCAGGAGGCACACTGCTGTGAAGATCTCATTGTAACTGATCTGTGGGCCTCAGTATGAAGAAAAATATGTGAGCTTACTGAAAATGTCCTCTTTTTGAGTAACAAGGTCCATGCCTCTGGCCCACCCTGGAGACAAAGGAATCAGTCATCCATAATAGAAAGAGAAATGGACATCCTAAGATTCATGTTTAATTTGTTTGGGGGAAATTATCCCTATGCTCAACAGTAGGAGAAAGTATTGTGTAATTTCTTTCCCCACTGTATAGTTAACACAGTCTCTAGGAAGTAAGATGGAATTCTGGCTGTAGAAGCTGTCACAATTGAAGGGACCTTTTGGAGCCAGGGCATTCATTCCCTTGCTGCCAGTGACTGACAGATCCTGGTTCTGCCCCAAAGCAGGCAAGCAATCTGTAGCTCTGTTGTACCAGATCTGTGGATTTATTACTTGAAGACAGGAAATCTTTCATGTGAAATCGGATACATTTTCCCTATGGTAAATTTTTTCCTGTTTAACTAATCTGGACCTCTACACATCTCCTAATCTCTATATGTCAAACTTGGCTTTCATTGTTTCAGTTCTGTTGACTGTGACCAGCAGCAGGACTGTCATATCATGCATATTTTAATTTTACTTATTGGAGAAGCAGTTGGTTTACTTGACTTGATTTCCCCAGAACATAGGTTGCATTAATAAAGTGCTGTCATTTGCAGATGACAGCAAATGGTGCTCAGTCAGTTGTGTTTTCTGTTGATTTGCTCCTTTCCATTCCTTTAACTGGAAACAGAAGTTGACTTTTTCACAATTACTATCCAAAGGGAATATATCAAAATAACTTTTTTTCACCCCTCAGTTATAGATGAGACTCAGTTGGGGAAAAGAGGGTACTTGACACCCATCACTGCCAAAGACCACATTGTGGCTCTGTGGAAGAATGAAGGTAACTATTGTTAGACCAAAACTTCTTCAGATTTCTCAATGCTTATATGCTGTACCCTATCCCCTACCTTTCATCTTTGTTTCTTTAGCTTATCAGGGCAGATATTGTTTCTTTACTTTGTACAGTGCCCAGCATAATGATCCAAATTGGGGATTAAATTAAAATCTTTATCGTAATACATATGCAGAAATAAGATTATACAGGCGACCTAAATTCTGGTATTTCTTTGGTTTACAACCTAAATGTTCTCTTATTATAGAGTTTGTTTGTTTTGTTTTTGTATGGAATATAGGTCTAGTATATATTGTATACACAATGAGACCAAGTGGCATGGGGGAGTGGAACATAATATCCTGTGAAACAGCATTGACATTTGCTCATATGGCTCTTTGGAGAGATGTGGAAAACTAAATAGGATATTGCTAAGTGATAGGCTAATTAGAAGTGTTTTCAGTTGGCCGTTTGGTAATACAGAACTTCCTGCCCTCTTATAGCAAGTAATAGGAACCCAAGGACATGCGTATATAAAACGAAACCTTGAAGGTTATAATAGCATAAGGACAAGAAATAACAGACGAGTCAATAATTTAAGTTGTCTGTGTGGTGGAAGCCATTGGTATTTAGCATTTTGTCTTGATGTTTAAACCAGTTAAATGCCATTAGTCCATCACCAAATGCAGTTGTGAGTTTGAATGCTTAGAGTACAGCAGACCTAATTCAAGTTTTATCTCTTCTCTGATTGTACTACTTAGGTTTCTTTTTAAATCACCTCTTCTCTGGTCTGGAGGTTGGTGAGAATTCAGGATTCAGCCCTGATATGTTCTTTCTAGATCTCCTTGTGGTTCCACCTTCAAGGTAACAAAACTTCTTGTGAAACTTAATAGAAATTAGTTATTAGCACATAATTGTTTGCAAAAGTCAGAAATGCAGACTCCTAGGGTATAGGTACTGCTCTGTTACAATTACATTGCTCTTCTAACATTGTAAGTGGAGTGATCTTTCAGCATGACAGTGTTGCCTGTAAAGGTTGCAAGGGAACTGTTAGTTCACATAGCTATTTCTAATGCAATGAAGATGGCGGGGGGAAGAGCAGGAGGTTGTTTCTGTTGGCTTTATCCCTGTATAATAAGTACAACCTGCCTTAGGTATCGTCCTGTGAATCGTCTTGGAGACCAGATGTTTACAAATGGTCAAACTGTGAACTTGCAGGCTGTCATGAAAGATGTCCAATTAATAAGGAAGCTTCTGGCTTTCATGGCTCAAGAACAAAGTCAACCAATAAAGCTTGTAGAGAATGAAATCCAGAAGGTAAGAGCTGCTGCATACCTGAGTATCCAAAGTGAAAAAATAATGTAAAATTCAAGAAGACGCTCATTAAAACTGCTCTAATAAAGATCGTAGAGTGGGTCAGCAGGCCATTTATGACTGAAAAGGGTCTCTACCTGGCTGGGCTTGTGTGCTATTGTCCCAAGGATGCCTGCTGCAAGGGGAAAGCAGTTTGCTCACAGACTTCTATTGTTGATTTTTCCGCATTTATTAATAAAGCGAATGTTTGGTGTGTATGAGAGAGAATGGGCCACTAGTTCACTGGGTTGGTACGGCACAGACCACCAAAGTAGAAGTTTCTGCCATGCTGCTCTGAACATACATCATTGCTGAGATGCAGGAAGTGGGATTACCACTGTGGGTAAGGGGCAATTCAGCTTCTGAGGCGTAGCAGTGCCAGTTGTGGGTACTGCCCCTTAGTAGCTAGGCTGGCATCCGCTAATTCACACAGGCCACAAAATAGCAGTTAGTTCGGGAGTGGGCAAACTTTTTGGCCTGAGGGCCACATTGGCATTGAGAAACTGTATGGAGGGCCGGGTAGGGAAGGCTGTGACTCCCCAAACAGCCTGGCCCCCGCCCCTTATCCGCCCCCTCCCACTTCTCTCTCCCTTCAGACCCCCGACCCATCCAACTCCCCCTGCTCCTTGTCCCTGACCGCCCCCTTCTGGAACCCCTACCCCAACCGCCCCTTGACCCCTGACTGCCCCGCCCCCAAACAGGCCCCCCGGAACTCCACTCCCTGTCCCCTGACTGCTCCCCCGGGACTCCCACACCTATCCAACCGCCCCCTGTCCCCTGACTGCCCCCGGGACCCTCTGCCTCTTATCCAACCTCCCCGTCCCCTTACCATGCTGCTCAGAACAGCAGGAGCTCGCCACCTGGCTGGAGCCAGCCACGCCACCTGCGCTGCCTGACAGGAGCGGCAGGCCAGAGCAATGGCGGTGTGGCATGCTGAGGCTGCAGGGGGGAGGGGACGGGACGGGGGCTAGCCTCCCTGGCCGGGAGCTCAGGGGCTGGGCAGGACGGTCCCGCAGGCTGTAGTTTGCCCACCTCTGAGTTAGTTGGTAACAATGTTCAGTCACTGCTGACCTAAGCTGTGTTCACATGGGTGAACTAGAAGTGGAAAGCTCCATATCCAGTCATCAACCCTCTGAAACATCCAGACCCACGTCATTTCCCAGTTGGATCATGTTGAGAGCTGCAAGGGGAATGCTGGGGAAGCCCTGTACCGATGATTTCTGAATTTAACATGTGAGCCACTTTAGCTGCAAGCCGGGTATACCCAACACATGCATAGGAACTTTTCTCGCCCAGATTTAAGTGCTCTCCTTTATAGTTGCACTCCTGACTGTGGAGTGGCATCCAAATATTTTACTTCCATTATTATGATTTATATTTTTTTAACATTTAGATTGAGGTAGCACTTACAGGCTTTAACTAGGTCAGTCCCTGTTATGCTAGGTGCTGTACAAACATATGGTAAATTACAGTCCTGGGTCTCTGTCAAACATGTTCTGTGTTTCTCATCCTCAGGTAAGAAACTCTTGCACCTTTCAGCTGGGAGAAGAACTTCCCAATTCCAGTTTGAAACATGCTAAACCTAAAAAAAAAAAAGTAGGACTAGAAATAAACTGTAATCCAGTTGAGTGCCCCTCTCCTGGTATATAGTCCAGGCTTGCTGTATGTTATGAGCTCTGATGCTTGGCATCACCTAAACTAAATACTCCTTTTGATTTACGTTCATTGCAATAACATCCTTGAAGGCATTGTAAATTACTTTAATCACTGAGTTTCACCACTAGGTGGAGCTGCATCTTTAGCTATTTGAAACTGCTTGAGGTAGTCATGTAATTAACTGTGTTTGGAAATTGTCCATGGCACAGACTGTAATACCTCATGAAAAAATGGCATAGGGTTTTTAATGATTGTGAGAAATTAGGATCTTGGATTATTTTTATCTAAAAGAGGGTGGCTCCTAGCACTTTGTTGGGTAACTCACTCAATGCTGACTCAGATGGGAAACTGCCATTTATTTGATTACCAACTATTGAATCCCTATTGCCGTGTGTTACCTATTGTTTTCCTTGGAAGTCTCCTATCCAGGGGCTAACGAGGCCTGACCTGGTTTAGTTTTTGAGGTTTCAGAACAGTATGTTGAGATAATCTAAAAGTAACATTTATCTTGTTAGTGATTTCATTGGGTTTCTTAGCTTTAATCAGATGGACAAAAATGAGTGATGTTTCATCTGTGATTTCCTTTGAGAGCTTAATGCTATAAACACAAGGCTGGTAAAACAGGAATTGAATTTTTTAAATCCGGGTTCTCATACATTTCTACAGGTGACAGATGAGCCGTTGGAATCACTGGATCGTTCAGTCCTGGCTATGATCTCAGGACCGAGCACTGCAGATAAACTGTACAACATTTGGATTCGTCTTCAGAGCCATGTCAATATTGTGTTCGACAGTGACATGGACAAATTAATGACAGAAAAATACCCTGGTATCCGTCAGGTGAGTGTCAAGGAAGTCTCAAACAGACTTCACTAGACTGTGTGTGGTAAGAGACAGCTATAGAGAGAAGCACGAAGGGAATAAGTATGAAAAGTGAAGTAGTTGTGTTTAATTTATAGGCATTTCCATGGCACTCATCACTATAGTATCTAGCGTGTTTGACTGACTCGTTGGATACTTTGATACAGTATATTTGTAACATCTGCATTTTTTTGTCTTATCATTCTTTTAATTTCTACTTTCAAAGATACTGGAGAAAAAGGAAGGACTGTTCCGCAAGCACATGATGGGAAAACGTGTGGATTACGCTGCTCGGTCAGTCATTTGCCCTGACATGTACATTGCTACCAATGAGATTGGTATTCCTATGGTAAGGGAAAATAAAGTATTATGTTTGTTAGGACAACCCTGTAGGTGGGATTGCAGTGTAGCATATTTGACAATGTAGTTACCAATTTGAAATTTGTATATTCACTGGCTGATCCAGTCTCTTACCCCACATCCCCTCATTCTCACAGTATCTCCATAGTCCTGCAAAGCAGATTCCCCTTACGTGTAATCTGATGGTTACATCTGTGTTAATAAAAAGATAGTTGAAGACCAGAAAATTTGCCAGTTGTTATACTAAATATTGCCTCTGAGAAAGAGATTGGAAGGAGAAAGGTCTGAATTTGGGTCATGGGAGCTTGACAACCACTGAACATTTTAAGTAGAGCTTGGCTCCCATTTTCCTATCCCTGGTCTTTGCATGTTGCATTTTGTAACATCACAGCAGCCTGTGCCAAGCTTTAGGTAAATGTAGTGTGCTGAGTCATTGGTGCAAAGCTGCCTTAATTCCTTCCCTACTGACTTGCAGTTTCCTCCCAAAGAGAGAACTGCACTGAAGGGAAGCTCTTGCTGGCACTTCTGAAGACCTGCAAGTTCTGCTAATGATGGTGGCTGGAATTCTCAGCCTGTGCAACAAGGCCTATAGGGACGTGTGTTACTGTGATTTGTTCATTTTTTTTTACTTCAGTCACATTTCCCTTGCTCCTGCTAGTGGAGTTTAATTAGCTTAGAGACTTGGGCTGTTCTCATAACATCAACTTTTCCACTTCACTGTCTAAGACTCATGGATCTGTGACTGATGCATTTTTTTTCTTTTGTCATCAGCTGTTTGCTTTTGGAAAATAAAATCATGATTTCTGTTCTTATATATATCCAGTTAATGGATTTTTCTACTTGTCTTCAGGGGGAACACAACAGAGAAGGAACACATTTTCCCATTTATCATAGTGAAACCACAAAGAAGAGACAGAAATATATTTGTTAGAAGTGAAAATTCTTGAATATGGCAATTATCACAGTTTTGGGGTCATTGCCCCTGCATGCCACCTTTGGGGTCCTCTCTAGGGGCACCCAGTCAGGACTTCAGACCTTCAGCTGTCACCTGATTGTGGGCAGGGACCTTTGTGCCCTCTCCCTTCTGAACAGTGTTTTTAAGGCTGCACAGCGCCCTGCTGTACACTGATATCCCCAGCAAGTCAGTCTGCCTAAAGGCCAACTCCTATGGGTTGCTTTCTCTCTCTGGGCTATGAACAGTGTATTGCCAGCACGTAGAAGTTACCACACAACTGTGACTCAGCAGAGTACATTTATTCTTAACAGAGGAAAGCACATAGATGTATAACAAATATATATTTGTTTATACAATGTTTCCTACACACATACACCAGAAATCGCCCATATTTCACATGGGGAGTCTGGTAGGTCCACACCCCTTCCAGCACTGCAGCAAGAGGCAAAGCCTTTCCTTGGACAGAAGGTCCTGTCCATTTGCTGAACTGAAAGGAAGACCACAAGTTAGTTCAAGCTCATCCTTTTTATACAAGAATCCCTGTATTTGTTTCCCTAGTCTCTGAGAAACACAGCCTGAACCACCAAGAGGTGGTGCTTCTCCAGACTTGTTCACTATCACAGGGGTAATCGGTCTCCACTGGTTTTAGTTCCAGCAAGGAGTTATGATAACTCTTCGGTTGGATGTTAGGAAAAACTTTTTCACTAGGAGGGTGGTGAAGCACTGGAATGGGTTATCTAGGGAGGTGGTGGAATCTCCTTCCTTAGAGGTTTTTAAGGTCCGGCTTGACAAAGCCCTGGCTGGGATGATTTAGTTGGGATTAGGCCCTGCTTTGAGCAGGCGGTTGGACTAGATGACCTCCTGAGGTCCCTTCCAACCCTGATATTCTATGATTCCTCATAGAGAAGAACGCAACGCTCTATAAGCCATTTATAAATTAAATACGATGGTCCCCAAAGATACTGCATGGGGTTGCAGTTTCTGTCACTGATATTTCTGGATTTCAGTTTTCTTCTTAGTTTGCATTCATGTGTGGTTCTAGAGTTGTCATTCTGAGTCACTAGTACCATTTTAAGCCTAAATCCAGCAACCAGTTATTTTGTTTTGCAGTGACTGATATGTGGCAAGGGAAAAAATTACTTAGTTTGATTTACTAGAGCTGAAAGAAGATTATAAATAAATGGTTTATTTAGAAGGCTACTGATAATTGTAAAAAAAATGTCCTGATATAAGGAGATTTAAAAGAAAACTTAAATTAAAAAGTCATATGTTGGATCTGTCCTCATCCCTTTTGGTAAATCAAAGATCCTATATCCTAGATTGTAAGAGATGGTAACAGTATTGTGGGGCCTGAAGGGTGGGTGTGGATTATAGGAGAAATGGCTGGGTCACACCTCATCTTTCTTCCAAGTGCCCAGCACCTTTTGGAAATAAAAATTCGGCTGTCTGTCGACTGGCTGCTGTTCAGCAGTGCCATGTTCATTGATCATTGTGCCTGTTTTTCTTCCCGGTTAGGTATTTGCGACCAAACTGACTTACCCTCAGCCAGTAACTCCATGGAATGTCAAAGAACTGAGGCAGGCTGTCCTAAACGGTCCAAATGTTCACCCCGGTGCCTCCATGGTCGTTAATGAAGACGGGTCACGCACGGTGTTGAGTGCGACCAACCAGACCCAGAGGGAAGCCATAGCTAAACAGCTCCTCACTCCTTCCACTGGAGCCCCAAAACCAGGAATGAAAATTGTGAGTACTATGCAAACCCAACCCATCAGGGTAAAGAGTTTTTTTGGAGATGGGGGCTGTTGAAGCCAGTTACAAAGTGAAGCTGGACCAATGTTCCAGGTACCTCACCTTTTCCTCTGGTGGCTAGAGAAGCTCATGTGGATGTCTGAGGAGAAATGAACAACTTCTAGGTGCAGGGAATTTTTCTTTCCTGCATTTCACTTGAATTCTTGGTGTTTGCATGACTTCCCAATCCTGTAAAGGTAACGAATGCTGCTTCTCTTGGAGGTCTGGGCGGATTTAGCTAGCGAAATACGGTTTCTTTTAGCCATGAAACTTTGGGTTTTTTTCATCCTTTTCTTTGTTATACTTTAATATTATTGTCAAGATACCATGCTGACAATTCTGACAACTGTAGTTCTGCATACCCATAGAATAGATACAGCCCAAGCAGCAATAGTGCAGAAGTCTCCTCCTGTTCTGATGATATGATTTAGCTTGTGACCTAGACAGACTACCTCTATTGGCAAGAGGGGAATTCAGCCTCCTGGCACATTCAAACCTTGCCCTGTGCTGACACTGCCATCAGAGAAGCAAGTGAGCGGGAGAATGGCCTTGTTAAGACACAAATTTGGAGGTCTGATTTCAGTGGCATGCTCTTTCAGACTTTGATCTAGGGTGAATCATGTCCCCCTTTGTCTCTTAGTTTCCCATCTGTAAAATGGGGATAACATTTAACAGGGTTGTTTGAAAGGATACATTAACTTAATGTTTGAGAGATGCTTAGAGGAAGCTGTTTCATTGCTCCAGTGTCACTGTCCTAGTGACCAAAGCTGTACAGCATGTCTTTCTTCCAGCGTTTTCCCACAGATAGTAACTCTTCATTTTAGACTGTCCTAAATGTGCATGTATTGGTTCCAGCTCTTTGTGGGTGAGGTTGTGCACCTCTTTATGCTCAGCTGAGTGTAGAGGGAGGAGGGAAGAACAAAAGTAGGATATCTTGTTTAGTCAGGAAAATGAGTTGCTTCTATGGTTAGGTCTCCATTTCGGCTGAGAGATGTGATTCCCAGCTCCTGTAGACGCACCCATGCTTGCAGTGTAACCAGGGTAGCACAGGTGGCAGCTCAGCCTAGGCACCTGAGTACATACCCACCTAGACCACTGGGTATGCGCTCAATCTACTACCCTTGCTACACTGCTAAAAATAGCTGAGCTAGTTCAGGCCAAGCAGCGGCTGTATCATATAGACAGTGTTGTCGAGCTGGGCCTCTTGTCTTCTAACCTCAGCTCTGCCACTCACTGTCTGATCTTGTCTAAGTCACTTAGCTTCACTATGCCACAGCTCAACCCATGTGTAAAGTTCATATAATATTTCCCTACCTCACAGGTGTTGAGGCTCAATATTGATAAAGGATGTTTCACCACTTGTACAGCATTTTTCATCTAAGTAGGTAAATGTTTTTATTTTGATACCTTTTACTTCTACTGACCTGTTTCTGACCGAGGTTCCTGTGCCGATAAGATAGTATTTAATACACCTCTACCCCAATATAACGCTGTCCTCGGGAGCCAAAAAATCTTGCCGTGTTATAGGTGAAACCGCATTATATCGAACTTGCTTTGATCCGCCGGAGTGCGCAGCCCCTCCCCCACGCCCCCGGAGCACTGCTTTCCGCATTCTATCCGAATTCATGTTCTATCGGGTCGCGTTATATTGGGGTAGAGGTGTATTTAGCGTTTCAGTGGGTCCAGTTAGCTTAAAGCCCTTCATAGACCTAAAATAAACCTTCACCATGTTGTTATGAAGTAGGGTGAATAAAAACCTGATTTAAAAAAAAATCAAATATCAGATTTATTTTATTTAAATCAAATACAGTTTTCTTTTTAGAAATAAACCTGTTTAAAATTAAATTTGAAATTGGCAGCCTAAAAATCTAAACTTACTATAAGCTATTAAAATAAATACATTTTTAAAATTCTGCTTCATTTAAATAAATTAAAAATGCTGCATATATGAGTTCTCAAATTTTTAATGGGTTAAAGGGTGCTGCTTTTTAAAATCTATATAAAATCAGAGGGAAACCATCTTTATCTTTTAGTTCAACTCAAGCTTTATAAATATATCGTGTCTTGTATTGCATTATTTTCAATCTTTACAGTTGAGCAAATGCTGATACTTATATTTGGAAAAAATGTAAATACTTCATATTTAGTACTTTTGGTTTCAGTGTAGCGAGTCAGGTTCAGAGAGAATATTTCCTTAATTTGAACTAGTTCATTCAAAGTTGAGAAACCACTTGGGAGTTGAGAGAACCTGGTTTTATCATGTTTAGGATCATGTGCCTGATCAGCACCTGTCCCCCATTCCTCAGCTACTCTGCTTTTCCCTTGATCACTTTTTTCTTTAAAGGGGCTATGTCATGAACAGGGTGTGACTGGCCATGATCCCTACTACCCTTCTAAGAGAACAGACCACCCTGATATAACCCCATCTGCATCATTAGGCAGCTGAGTACCTTTGAAAATCTGGCCCATGGTGACCGGGGAACAATCCATCAATTTCCTAGCTACAGTTAATACTACTTTTGTTTAGTAAATCAGTTTAAAATGCCAAATATGTTTTGATAAACTTTTTTCTTATGTATCCAGCACATTTAAGTTAGCTTATTTAAATAATAAAAACAACTTTAAAAAGTTGTTTTTGTACTTTTGTAATTGAATTAAAATTAAGAATCTGAATAAATGTATGCTAAGCTATATAACTGCTTAAATACATTTTGTGTGGGTATAACATATCCTCCTGGTTAGCACAAAGAAGTACCAAATTCAGTGTAGAGGCTACATTTGGTTGCAACATGTTTGGTTGGCATAACCATTACATGAGAATGAACCTTTCTTTAGGAAAATAACTAAAAGGTACAAATTCAAAATAAGATTTCCTGTTTGCTGGATTAAATGATTAAATCGCTAATTTTAAAGTACCTTTTGATTTAAATCTTTCCATCCTGCTGTGAAGTCAGTATTTATCCCCGTTTTCAAGATAGGGAAACCTATGGCACAAGGAGATAAAAAGCCTCGTCAGAGGAGGGTCACTTTCAGAGCAGGAATTAAAGCTCAGGAATTCTTAGCTCCCAACCCAAAGCTCCACTTTCTACATTTCAGGTTACTGTTACATAAATGTGATGTTTGAGCTGTTGCCTCTGATGTCCCATCTCCCCTCTGATATGCAATCCTGTAATTGATGTTCATGCTCTTTTCAGAAGAAAACTTGCAGATGGAGAAAGGTAGCTGCTGTTAGCACCTATACTGAAATGGGAGACAAATATTTGAACAGGGTACATCATATCTGCCAATATTTCCAGGAGATGGCTTTCACGCCTGAGTATCTAAACCAGCATTTTCTTTGACCCCTCAGATTTTACCTTTGGCATGTTTTGAAATTGGCTCTTTGCTGCTGTGTTGGAAGTGGCAAAAGAGCACCTGTGAATTGGGGCCTGAAAATTAAGCTGTCTCAACATTAGCTGAATAGCTTATTCAACTGAAGCTATGAAAGACTGAAAAGAGGGTCACCACATCTATATTAAAAAGTCTTCTATCCTAAATAGAGTTGGGGACTCACAGTATACCATTGTTTGGGGACTTGTATTATAGAACGGTGCTCTTAATTCATGAAAGGCCTTAAGATTCTGAGAGCTCGTATAATGTTCTTGAACATAGAGGTTTTTTAAAACAGAAACAAGGTGAATTGTTGCAAATACGAAGAGCAGTACCTTTGCCACATAGACAGTAATATCCACCTCCAGCAAGCAGCCTTTGGGCCAAGTTGTAGATCTTCAAGAAATCTCAAACTGAATCCTAAGCAGTGATGCAAAGTAGCCTGCCACACGGAGGAGCGGCAGCGGGTCCCTGGGCTGCCCCCCTCCCCAGAGCAGCACAGCCGCTGGAGCGCCCCCTCTCCCGCAGCACCTAAGATTTAGTTAGGGATATTTTTAGTAAAAGTCACGGACAGGTCACTGGCCCTGACTTTTTGTTTATTGCCCCTGACCTGTCCGTGACTTTTACTAAAAATACCCATGACTAAATCGTAGCCTTAGACATAGTGTCTCGGTATTTAAGATTTCCCCCCTGTAAAAAGGGGAGAATAGCCCTGCCCTACCTCACAGGGGTGTTGTGAGGAAAAATGTGTTCAAGACTGTGAGGTGCTCAGATATGACAGTAAAGGGGGCCATATAAATACCATAGATCGTATAGAATATGGTCACTTCTGACTGAACTAAAATACCTCTAGAAATTTCTTTAAATAGTGAACCGCTGGGAAAATTGGCAGACAATTCCACCCCTGTCACATCTCCCTCCAAATCAATAAATAAACTTTCTCTGCTGTTGCGTACATTTTTGGAGGTAGGTGAGGGCTAACCTTGATGTGAACTTCTTCTCTCATCCAAAACAAATCCTACAGAAGCCCCATAAAAAGCCTTCGCTGTGGTATTTATTCAGAAGCAGGAAAGCTGTTTGTTTTGGGCTAGAAAGGGCAGTGCTCAATCATTTTCAGTTTGGCAACAGTTGTGAACATTTGAGGCATTTCCAGGGTGTGCTCCAGAGGAGGACAATACTGAGTTCACTTTCCATTACAGCATTATCTGCACTTTTATCAGCCTGAAATTGTATAACATCATTGGCTGTTGGCCCATCCAATCTAACATTCCGCAGAGAAGGGTAGAAAGGAAACAGCCCAGCGCGCTTAAAGGTCCTGTGACATAAGGTGGTAGTTAAAGCAGTTGCCACATGGATCCATTGAGTCAGAGTTGAAGTATCTTCTTGGAAACTTTTGGTTATTCTGGTCATTGAATCATCTCCGAGGGCTGGGGAATTCCAGTGATCATAAATTCCCTCTCCCTAAGGACTGTTGGAGTCGACTATCATGTTACTTAAAGGGAGCTTTAAAATTTCCTTTTGTTTTTAGATTGTAAGTGACCTGCAAAGCAAACATTTAAAATTGAGTTCACCACTAAAATATGTGCTGAATGCACCCACTAATCAGCCTGTGGAGAGCACTCAGCACAGAAATATGCCAGGCTTAGCCTCTTAAAGAGATTTGTTTGTGATGCCTGGAAAGTTTGCTGCAGCTGCTCAGGCTGTGGGTGCCTTAGCATTTGTTTAGTATTTTATTCTAAGTGTCTGATGTGCTTAAATCACTTGTACAAACAATTTAAGTAATCACAATAGTACTGCAAAGTTAAGTATTCTAGCACCTGTTCTATTGAAAGGGAAACTGAGGTATAATGAGGGGAGGTGTGATGGTCAAGATCACCTGGCAAGCTGGTGTCAAAAATGAAATTAGAATTCAGGAGTCCCTGGCCTCTGGTCCTGTGCTCCATCCACTTGACCATGCTGTCTTATTCTAGGATGTCTGATATTGGAATTATAATACTCCCTCTGATTATTGAGCCAATTCAGAGGGAACCAGGTAAATGATATTTTTTTCTTCCCTCACATGGCAGAATTTTAAAGGTTTCCTTTTTAGTATTCTGCTAAAGTCTTTGATAAACCGTACTGTGAAGGGGGAGGAGGGATTGTATCTTACCTGGGATGCTGAACTGGTTTGATAACATGAGGAACTAATTCTGGTTTCTGTAGAATCTTGGAATGTGGTCTAGAGGGGAAAGAGTGGTTGAGGAAGTAAGTGGACTGGATCTGATACTCAAAGGGGGTCCACAGAATGAAAATTATAGAGAAAAACTGCTTTAGAGTGTGCAAATGGGTTTAAAATTGTTTCTCTTTCCGATCAGAGACTGGAATGCTTCATAAACAGGTGAACTGTATTAAATCTCTTTCATAGGTATGTCGCCATCTTAAAAATGGAGATGTCCTCTTACTGAACCGTCAGCCCACCCTTCACAGACCGTCCATCCAAGCCCACCGGGCCAGGATCCTGCCAGGAGAAAAGGTGCTGAGGCTTCACTATGCCAACTGCAAAGCCTACAATGCTGATTTTGATGGTGATGAAATGAACGCTCATTTTCCTCAGAGCGAGCTGGGCCGGGCAGAAGCCTACGTGTTAGCCTGCACTGATGAACAGTATCTCGTTCCTAAGGTAAATAAAACCATCTCAGTGAAAGATGATAAATAAATTGTTTACATCTCTAGAAACCTCTTCCTTCCTCAAAGTGCTCCTTTGGGTTGTTTGTTTTGTTTAATGGTAACTTTGCTTCATAATGTGTTCTTGGGGTGGCAAAGGTGGCTAGTAACTATACTCCATTGTGTTCGATCTTGGTTGCCATAGACTTAAGAATGAAAATTGCAAACACAGGCTCAAATTGTGCATGTGAGGGGGATTTTGTGGGGAAACCTGGACATCTAATCCTGGGGGTTGACACTTAATATTGTGGTGACGGGGTGCTTAAAATACTCTGGATTGATCCTCCTCCTACTTTTAACTCTTATAGTGCCTGATTGCTGGTATTGTCCCCTGTGTGTGAGCCCCTGAAATGCCATTAATACCTTCCCGTTCTGATTTGCCACTCATCCTCCATGACATATTTCTCACTCGGCCAACTGCTCTCCCTGATCCCAAGGTGACTGGGGGAAGGTGAACTTAGAGGTCGGCACGAGGGTGGTAGAATGTCTCATTATTACTAACAGAATTGAAGAAGTGGTTGCGGGAGGTGGTTGTCTTTGTTTTAAAATGAGTGTGGGGCCAGCTATGTCTCTTAAATGTCAATGTTTAGGAGACATTTACTGGAGGGAGAGGAACTGTCACCATGAAGAACGCCTCACACCAGGACTATTGTGCTTTTATACATCCATAATGGAGCTAATTTTGGAAGATACTAATATGTGATTCCCACCTCAACTACTCTTTGTATATGTCTCTTAGGATGGCAAGCCACTGGCTGGTTTGATTCAGGATCATATGATCTCTGGTGCCAGCATGACGATCCGGGGCTGCTTTTTCACAAGAGAACAGTACATGGAGCTGATATATAGAGGACTGACAGACAAAAAGGGAAGAGTGAAAATCCTTCCACCTGCCATTATGAAACCACAACGGTTATGGACAGGAAAACAGGTAGCTGAAAAGTTAAGACTATTAAGAAAACCGACTGTTCAGAACTAAGCAAAGTACTATAATTAAAACTCAGGACTAGCTATAGTAACTGAGAAGCATGGTCCTAGTAGGTCAGCAATACTGCAAATCTTCACGTGTATTCTTCCTGGAGTTGTACAGTTTTGTGTCCTTTAAAATAATATTCTAGGAATTGCACTTTCTCTGGGCAGCGTTTCAACTAGAATTGTGGCATGATTTACAGTGTCTGAGCTGGAGGAGGAGATGCACATGCAGAACAGAAGCAGAGAAATGATGCGACTGCTGCTTAGTGATTTTTAGTTTCCTTTTGGGGATTTTTTTTTTTTTTTTAAATGTACCTATCTCATAGAACTGGAAGGGACCCTGAAAGGTCATTGAGTCCAGCCCCCTGCCTTCACTAGCAGGACCAAGTACTGATTTTTGCCCCAATCCCTAAGTGGCCCCCCTCAAGGATTGAACTCACAACTCTGGGTTTAGGAGGCCAATGCTCAAACCACTGAGCAATCCCTCCCCCTTAGATAAAGTCTTTGAGACACTTTTTATAGGTGTTCTTTTTTCCAGTCCCTGAGATTTTTCTCATTCATGCATCTCTGATTTCAAAACGATTCTATCATTTTCTGTAGAAAATAGAATTTTTCGCTGGGTTGGGGTGTGGGGAGGGAGGGATTTTAAGTTGGATCACAGTTTAAATTTCCTAAATTTAATCTTGACAGGCAAAGTCTTGTCTGTTTTTGGTGCGTTTGCTATAATATTGATTTTAGTCATGAAATATCTGATCGGCTCTACTGGAGAGTATTTCTTGCTTTTTCAGAGTGATGTACTCTACATCCAGTTACTATGATCCTTGGCACAATAAGGGAATCCTCTAGTGCTGTTTATGCTGTATCATTCTGACCTTCCATAGATATGCTTCCAGATGTCACACAGTAGTCTCTTATTACCTGTATGCCTTATGTGGTAATGAGATTGAATTTTAATATATAGCGAAGGAGTGTAGAAACCACTTTTTAATGCCCTGTATAAATCTGAATACAATATTTAAAAAAAATATTGCTGCACTCTACAGTAACTGTCCCAGAGTTTACAATAGTATTATTGCACTGGAGCATCGGGAACTCATTTCTGTAGAATAATACATTATATCATTTGAATATGGGAAATTTTAAACAAAAAGGAACACCAGTCTGTGGGTAACCGAAGGGTAGTTCTTCCCTGAGTGCAGACTTCCAATACTCCTGGCAGTTTTCTGCTGTTGGATAGGTGAGCAGCCAGAACAGGGCTGAGTGTGGGTATTTATCCTCTCTCCCCGTTTGCCATAGTGGGGTGGGGGATATGAAAAACCGACGGCTTCTGGCAGTTCGTTAATCCTGCCCTATGTTTTTCTTTTCAGATTGTTTCTACTTTGCTAATAAACGTAATCCCTGAAAATCAAATCCCACTGAATTTGTCTGGGAAAGCTAAGATTGGTGGAAGAGCCTGGGTAAAAGGGCCCCAAAACAGAATTCCTGGATCTAACCTTGATTCAATGTGTGAATCCCAGGTATGTTTGTGGAAATAACTGGCCACAGAGGCAAGGATTTACTTTATAAAAAAAAAAAAACTATAAGAAAAAATCTGAAGAGGAAAAGACTTATTGTAAAGTATTTATAATTGCTAGAATGGGGTGGTCTGAGCTTGGGACTGGGAGCTAGGAACACTGGAGTTCTGTTCCTGGCTCTGACATACTTTAACAAAAGACAGATGGAGTTTATCTTCTCTGCCTTCTTCCATTTTGCAGGTGGGGGGCAACTAGTATGCACCTGCTTAACTTGTTTTGTAAAGTGCTTTCAGGATGGAATGTATTATCGAAGTGCAAAATCTGTTTGTAATTCTACTATTTTAATTTACTTGTTCTTGTTTATGGTTCACCAGATGATATTGATCCATAAGCATTTTGTACATTATATGTTCTTATTCCTCATTATAGTTCATTCTATGTACTAGTCACCAAGAATAATCTGTGGTCAGAGTTGGGTCTTATCCACACAAGGATCAAAATGGCTACTTTCCTAACTGTTTAAATCTGTCATCTCATCCTATCCACCAGGTTATCATTAGAGATGGGGAGTTACTTTGCGGGGTCTTGGACAAAGCTCACTATGGCAGCTCTGCCTATGGCCTAGTCCACTGTTGCCATGAAGTCTATGGTGGTGAAACCAGCGGCAAGGTGCTTACATGTCTAGCTCGCCTCTTTACTGCCTATTTGCAGCTGTACAGGGGATTTACAATGGGTGAGTATGGAAAATGTAAATTAGCCCTTGAACTACTGCAGCACCTCCCTGAGGTACAAAACTGCAGTTGTGCATAAGAAATGGAAACAGTTGTGTGCATGACATTTCACAACACATTGCTGTGTTCTTGAATCTGAATCACCTAGCATGACTTTCTTTCTATTTAGTATGTATTTCAGTTCCTTCCAATCAGTACGGCGAAATGATGCAATCTCAAGTACATTCATCACTGAGTTATCTCCTGTCCTCCGTGTTTTACATGTACATGGTCATAATGTCTTTTAATGAATCTTTGTTCAGATCAAAATTACATTATAAAGTCTTAAGTTTCTTTTTCACATAAGTTTAAAAAAAAAAACCCACCAAGCATACCCATGTGTTCAGCTTAAAGGATTCAGAGGTGTTATCAATTATGTCTTGCATTTACTTTGGGGCTGTTAATCTCCCTGTAGATATGACTCTTATTTTGCATCAACTTTGCAAAATCACAATGTGAATTACTCAGCTAGGCATAAAATTTACCACCACCTTTCTCCCCCCCCCCCCCCCCTACAATTAAAACAATTAAAACATTTCCCTCATCTAGGCAAATGGCTGAGTAGAATTTTACAGGACTTTCATTGGTATAAAACATGCATATTTGTGTAGCTTTATAAACGTCTAAATCAGGGGTTGGCAAACTATTTGGGGAATAGAAATTGTCAGGCCATGAATGCTCACAAAATTCTGGTTGGGGTATGGGCTCTGGCATGGGGTTGGACATGAGGAGTTTGGAGTGTAGGAGGGTGCTCTGGGGTGGGACTGAGGGGTTTGGAGGGCGGGAGGGGAATCAGGTTTGGGACAGGCATCTGGGAAGGGGTGCAGGTTCCGATGGGGTGCAGGCTCTGAGGTGGGGGATGAGAGGTTTGGGGTGCAGGAGTGTGCTCCGGGCTGGGATCGAGGGATTTGGAGAGCAGGAGTGGGAGCAGGGCTGGGGCAGGAGGTTGTGGCTTGGGGAGAGGCTCAGGGGGTGCAGGCTCTGAGCGGCGTTTACCTCAAGAGGCTCCTGGAAGCAGTGGTATGTCCCTTCTCCGGCTCCTATGTGGAGGCATGACCAGCCAGCTCTGCATGCTGCCCCATCCACAGGCACCGCCCCTGCAGCTCCCATTGGAGCACGTAGGAGCCTTGCTACGGCTTCCAGGAGCCGCATGGTGTGGCCCCCGACCCTGCGCTCCGGCTGGAGTGCTGGAGGGGGCCGAGCCATGTGGTGTGGCCCCAGCTGGAGCGGGGCCAAGCCACGTGGTCCAGTCCCCGACTCAGTGCTCCGGCGGGAGTGGGGCCAAGCCACGTGGTGCAGCTCGCGGGCTGGCTTAAACTTAGTTTGCCCACCCCTGGTCTAAATACTCTGTAGGGTGTAGCTACATGTGATCAATTTATATTTACTTTCAGTAGATGACAGCAGTGAGCACCACTCAGATTCCAACGCCCCTTTTATTACAGGCAAGGCTAGTTAACACCACCTATTATGAAGGTTGGCCAAAGCTTCCATTAGAAGATCCTGTTTTCAGTTGTTTATATCTTTGCCAAACTTTAACTGTTTGGGCTGAAATTTCCCATGTTGAGTGACTGCCTCAGGCTGAATTCTTTTGAAACCGTACTCAGAGGGTAGTTATTAATGGTTCCCAATCCTACTGGAAAGATATAACGAGTGGGGTTCCGCAGGGGTCTGTTTTGGGACTGGCTCTGTTCAATATCTTCATCGATGACTTAGATATTGGCATAGAAAGTACGCTTATTAAGTTTGCAGATGATACCAAACTGGGAGGGATTGCAACTGCTTTGGAGGGTAGGGTCAAAATTCAAAATGATCTGGACAAATTGGAGAAATGGTCTGAGGTAAACAGGATGAAGTTTAATAAAGACAAATGCAAAGTACTTCACTTAGGAAGGAACAATCAGTTTCACACATACAGAATGGGAAGAGACTGTCTAGGAAGGAGTATGGCAGAAAGGGATCTAGGGGTTATAGTGGACCACAAGCTAATTATGAGTCAGTAGTGTGATGCTGTTGCAAAAAAACCAAACATGATTCTGGGATGCATTAACAGGTGTGTTGTGAGCAAGACACGAGAAGTCATTCTTCCGCTCTACTCTGCACTGGTTAGGCCTCAACTGGAGTATTGTGTCCAGTTCTGGGCACCGCATTTCAAGAAAGATGTGGAGAAATTGGAGAGGGTCCAGAGAAGAGCAACAAGAATGATTAAAGGTCTTGAGAACATGACCTATGAAGGAAGGCTGAAAGAATTGGGTTTGTTTAGTTTGGAAAAGAGAAGACTGAGAGGGGACATGATAGCAGTCTTCAGGTATCTAAAAGGGTGTCATAAGGAGGAGGGAGAAAACTTGTTCATCTTAGCCTCCAAGGATAGAACAAGAAGTAATGGGCTTAAACTGCAGCAAGGGAGGTTTAGGTTGGACATTAGGAAAAAGTTCCTAACTGTCAGGGTGGTTAAACACTGGAATAAATTGCATAGGGAGGTTGTGGAATCTCCATCTCTG
Organism: Chrysemys picta bellii; assembly: GCF_011386835.1. NCBI lineage: Eukaryota > Metazoa > Chordata > Testudines > Emydidae > Chrysemys > Chrysemys picta. The sequence goes on along the minus strand of NC_088795.1, from coordinate 129,191,527 downwards.
GAGATATTTAAGAGTAGGTTAGATAAATGTCTATCAGGGATGGTCTAGACAGTATTTGGTCCTGCCATGCGGGCAGGGGACTGGACTCGATGACCTCTCGAGGTCCCTTCCAGTCCTAGAGTCTATGAATCTATGGAAAGTGACAACCCAACAATTCAGCTGTGTCCAAGAATGAGGTTAGGGGAAAATAGTTGTTTTGCTCATATTAAAATAAACACCCTGGGGACCTCTTCTTTGAAAAATTCTAGCATCCCCTGCTTTAGAGCAAGGACTTGAAATTAGGCAGAGGAGTGCCCTTTGTATCAGCAAGGTGCCTTTTGCCATCCCTGTGAAAATCCTCCCATGTTTGGCCAAGTGTTATAAGCCTTTGAAAAATCATAGTTTGCACATGCTAAATAGCTGTGAAGTTCTAGTAAATCTCTACATTTCCCAAAGATTCTGGCCATACTGGACGTGCTTCAGCTCAGGACTGGGCAGGACTTTGCCTGCAGTTACAGCTCTGGGCTGCTTCCAGGCTATAGATGTGCACTAGAACGGAGAGTGGTGAGTCTTTCTCTCCTGTGCTCTTACTGACTTCCTGCTGGACCCAGGCAGCATGGATGAGGAAGCTGCCTGATTCAAGAGCCAGGCCAAGGGAGAGACGGGGAGCAGACTGGGACTGGAGGATGCTTGTTGTGGGAGGGAAACGGGGGGTTAGTGTGGCAGTAGAGACTGGGACCAGCTGGGCAAAGAGACTGGAGAGAGAACTTGGAATGGGTGAGAAGAATATTGAGAGTCCTGAAGGGTGAGTCTAGGACTTTTTGGGAAAGGGAACTAGGACTAGGATGAGATGCCTGAGGAGTGGGACTGGGATTGATTTATAGGTAAGAGGAATGGGCCTGGGACAGGGAGCTAGCCAGGGGGAAGAGACCAGATTAGAGCAGGAACCAGGTTGGCAGGGATGGGACAGAAGATCTCAAGCTTGCGGGAAATGGGCAATGAGTCTGTCTATGCCCACTAGAAAAAAGGTTGAGAACCCCTGCTCTTTTGGAGCCCTCTCCCCTCCCACCCCCCCCAGCATGCTAATAAAAACTCCATGGCGGGGGGGAGGGTCTTCTGCTGAATGGAACTGAGGGGATGGCTTGGGGGCTCCGGCCTTCTGCATTATGGGGCTCAGGGCTCCGAGCAGCCCTACTTGGTGGATCCCCTGAGTGACCCCCCACATTGGCCACAGAGCCTCGGTTGAGAACTGCTGCGCTAGAGTACTATGCCTTTCAGAGCCTGGAATGGAAACCAGAATTCCTGAGTCTCATCATTCCTCTGCTGTTAGCAAGTATCTGTAAAACCCACTCGCAAAATGTCTCATTCCCCTCAACAGCTGGCCCACATAATGGATAACAACTTACTGTTTCAATGAGTTCCTCCATTAGATCAAGTGGCAGAGATCTGTGGTGGATCGTATGTTTTCAAACCTGCTGATGGCTGTTGTAGGTGTGAATATGAGGCCACATGATGGAATTTGTTTTTTCAGATTGCTTATCAGATCCTAGGAAATTACACTAAGATTCCCTGTGCAACCTTAATTTGGCCTTGTGCATATGTATTATGACAGTCTTTTATTACATAATCAACTACCTTTTTTCCCCACAAGATCCCTGTCTAATTCAGTGCACATAGCTGGACCTGCCCTGAGCCTGAATCGGGGTTGTATTGCAAAGGAGACTGTTGTCTCTAGAATCCTTGTTGCAGAAGTTAGAAGGTGTGTAGGTGGATTTCAGGAAGGAAAAGGGTAGTCTCGTGGCCAAGCAGTTGGATGCTTCCCGGGAGAACTGGACTCTAACCCTGCCTCTGCCACAGAGTTCCTGTGTGATGCTGGGGAAGTCACTTACAGCAGATTTTTCACAGGTAGTCACTAATTTTGTTCTCCTTGGTTTCTGGGTTCCTGACTTGAGACCCTGGGTTTCATTTGCAGAAATGCTGATCACAACTGCAACTGAAGTCAGTGAGAGCTGTGCTTTGAACATAATAGATGTGCTATATAATGCTAAGTACCCTAAAAAAGCAGGTCCTCTGTCGCAAATTAGGCATAGAAAATGTATGGATACTTCTGACCTTAATTTCTCTGTGCCTCTGTATCTGTAAAATAGGGATAATAATGCCACCTCATCTCTGAGTGTTGTGTAAATAATTTCACTATTGTTCATGACGTGCTGAGATAGTATAGTGTCAAGTGCCCTAGAAAAGCCCATGAGGAAATGAATAATTCTCTCTTCAGATCAGAGTTTAAATAGTGTGCAGTATACTAACTATGGGAGACCTGCATTGAACGAGGAGACGACAAAACATTGAATAGCTGCTCTTTGAGAGTAAGCATCATCCATCTTGTTCACTCAGAGAGACAGGGGTCCTGTGAAAAGAACAGCATGTGATCATGTAGTTTAAAGACGCTAATAATGCATGCGCACAAGGGGACTGAATTAATGTTGCATAGGCAACCTTCATTCTGGCATTTCCAAACTTTTTTTAGTGCTTGACTTTGCAATCTTACTGTTTTTTTAAACAAACCTTTTGTATGTGTGATTTTGTTTATATAATATTTATATATAAAATGTGTTCCTGAGACCAACCTGCCCACCCAAAAAAAGTCCCCAATATTTTTTCTTGTTGTAGCTATTAAAATACAATGAGTCTGATCCAAGCAGCTATGGTGCTTGGTGTTCATGATAAGTTCCTCTTTACCCCCATCCTGACACTCAAACATGCCAGCAGCTGTCCAGTACATAAATCCCTGGTGTGTCAGAATTTGCATTCAGACCATGTATCTTTCTATTTCAATGCTGCAGGAGTTGAAGATATTTTGGTCAAACCCCAAGCAGACCACAGAAGACACCGAATCATTGAAGTGTCCACCCATTGTGGTACCAGGGTAAGCACACCTTGCAGCAGGGTTTTAGCCCTTGTAACTTTTTCATTTCAAGCCCTTGCTCTGTATAGTTGCATCCGCTTTGGCACCTAAGAGACTTTTTTTTACGTTCAGGCTGTTAGAGCTGCATTTAACTTGCCAGAAACTGCATCATGTGAAGAAATCCAAGGGAAATGGCAGGATGCCCATCTCCACAAAGACCAGAGGGATTTTAATATGGTTGATCTGAAATTCAAGGAGGAAGTAAACAATTACAGCAACGAGGTTAACAAGGTTAGCACTGAGAAGCATCCATATATACTACGTTTGGAGATTTTTCTTATTATGTTAATTTAATGCTGCTGAAAGGTGCCTGAGAATCCTGCAGACTGAAGTCATCCATCTGGCCACAATATGGGCCTTTCCACACTATCTGCTAATGTTCCTCAATCATCTTTTTTGAGAGGGAGACGACCTCTTATAATTAGAAACTGGTTTAACCTTTAAGGCCCTTTTAATTTTTAGCTTGTCATCAGAGCCTAACAACAAGATTGCCAGCTGCAGTGGTACTTCTAGGCGAAAGTTTCCATAAAATCGTACTAACAATGTTGTTGTCTGTAACTATAAATAACATCTGCTTGATTGTCTTGGATTTCACATTTTTTCTTAATGCCAACAGAATTTCCTGTGATTTTAATTAGAAATGTGAACTTGAGTCTTCGGTATCTTTCTTTCAAAACTTTTTTTAGGCATGCATGCCCCTTGGTCTCCACAGGAGCTTCCCAGAGAACAACTTGCAGTTAATGGTGCAGTCAGGAGCCAAAGGATCCACTGTAAATACAATGCAGGTATTAAAGTCATTACTTTTTAGAAGACTCACTGGTTTGTTTCCATGGTTTGTTCTACAAATACAGCTTATCAAGAGGCTATTTCAGGAATGACTTGTGTATTTTGTAGTAAAGTAGGGTATTTATTCTTAGCTTTGGGAGCTGGGAGGGCGCAATTTTGACTTGAGTAACTTTTAGGGAAATATATTATAAATGAGTCAAAGACCTCATTGGCACATAGGACAGTGAGGAACGAGTATTTTCCGTTTGACCACATTTCACTTTTGCATCAGTTCTTAGACCAGCAAGATTTGTAACTAAAACATAACTCCTTAGTAGGTGGTGACATAATGAAGAATACCAAAATAAACCCCAGTTCTAACTTGTAATTGTTTTGTTGTATTTCACAATGAAACTTTGTACCATCAAGGTAAAGCTTGTCTATGTAGGAGACCGCTTTCTCAGGGGAATGAACTTCCACAGGAACTAAGGGCCATCACAACTTTCCACTCCAACCATTCTCCCTCTGGGAGGAGGATTTCAAAGTGAATGAACCACAGTGACAGATGAGTCATGTTGCTTAATGCACTACTGAAAGGTGCTCCGATACTATGATGAGGACAGTATAAGAACCTATATTGAATAGAATAGAATTTCTACATGTATTGAAAGATAGACACCAAGCAGAAGAGAGGAATACCTATTTTGCTGTAGTCTTTACTAAAAAGATTAATTGTGACCACATGCTCAACACAATTAATATTAACAACTTGGGGGATGGTACACAAGCCAAAAGAGGGAAAGGACAGGTTAAAGAATATCTAGATAAGTTAGATGTATTCAAGACTGATGAAATTCATCCTAAGTATTTAAGGAACCAGCTGAAGCAAATTTGGAACTGTTTACAATTATCTTCAAGATCTCCTGGAGGATGAGTGAGGTCCCATAGGACTGGAGAAGGGCAAATGTAGTACCTATCTTTAAAAAGGGAACAAAGAGTACCTGGGGAATTATAGACCAGTCTGCCTAGCTTTACCACACCCCCAAGGATATTTCGTCAGTGATAAAAATTAAGCAATAAGCACAAGCTTGACTTAGTTATAGCAAACATGAGCTGGTAAATCTCGTGCCAGCCACCGTGGTTACACAAGAAGCCCAAACTAAAAGACAACCGGCGTAAAATGTGATTAAAATTTTAACCTATAAAATTAAGGTGAACTCCTTACTTACCTGGAAAGATACTAGAATAAATGTATTAAACAATCCGTTTATAAGCACCTAGAGGATAATAGGATTATAAGGAACAAATGATGCCAAATCAATCTAATTTCCTCCTTTAACAGGTATACTGGCCTAGTAGACGGGGAAACAGTAGATGTGATATAGCTTGATTTTAGTAGGGCTTTTGACACAGTCCCACATGACATTCTCATAAGTAAATGAGGGAAAAGAGGTCTAGATACTGGTTGAAAAACTACTCAGAGTTGTTAGCGGTTTGCTGTCACACTAAAAGGGTGTATCTAGTGGGATCCTACTGGGTCATTTCTGGGTCCAGTACTATTCAATATTTTCATTAAATGACTTGGATAATGGAGTGGAGAGTAAGTTTATAAAATTTGCAGATGACACCAAGCTGGGAGGGGTTTCAACGACTTTGGATGACAGGATTATAATTCAAAATGACCATGACAAACTGGAGAATTGGTCTGAAATTCAATAAAGATAAATGCAAAATACTCAACTTAGGAAGGAAAACTCAAACGCACACTGTGAAATGGGGAATAACTGGCTAAGTGGTAGTATTGCTGAAAATGGATCTGAAGATTACAATGGAGCACAAATTGAATGAATCAACAACATGATGCCGTTGTGAAAAAGGCTAATATTCTGGGGTGTATAAACAGGAGTGTCGTGTCAGACACAGGAGGTATTTGTCTTGCTGTGCTTGGCACTGGTGAGGCCCTGGCTGGAGTACCTTGTCCAATTCTGGGCAGCGCGCTTTAGGAAAATGTGGACAAATTGGAAAGGGTCCAGAAGAGAGCAACAAAAATGATAGAAGGTTTAGAAACCCTGACCTATGAGGAAAGGTTAGGAAAAATAGGTCCGGTGGAGGTGGGGGGAAGTGAGGGAGGATTTAATAAGTCTTCATATATGTGAAAGGCTGTTATAAAGAAGACTGTGATCAATTGTTCTCCATGTCCACTGAAGGTAGGACAAGAAGTAATGGGCTTAATCTGGGAGATTTAGACTATCTAGCTATAAGGGTATTTAAACTCTGGAATCAGCTTCCAAGGGAGGTTGTGGAATCCCCATCACTAGAGATTTTGAAGAACAATTTGGACCAACGCCTATCAGGGATGATCTAGGTTTACTTGGTCCTGCCTCAACACAGGGGGCTGGACTTGATAACTTCTCAAGGTCCTTTCTAGTCCTACGTTTAGGTGATTCTGTGATTCTATGAATTGTTCAGGATGATCCTAGGGGACATAAGTAGAAATGTGATGAAACTGAGCTAAGGAAAAGGCTTGACAAGATGACCTAACTGGGCTTCACTATTTCTTAACAGCGCTTATTTCCTTTATATATAAATACATTTTTTTTAAGGGGGGAAAAGGTGTTACACTTACATGAACCAAGAGAGTAAGATCGAAAAACGAACTTTTTACCATTAGAGGTTTTGCATATCATTTTGTTTCTCTTCTGCATGCATCTTTCCAATGTAGATTTCGTGCTTGCTGGGTCAGATTGAGTTGGAAGGTCGAAGGCCCCCTCTGATGGCATCTGGTAAATCATTGCCTTGTTTCCAGCCTTATGATTTTTCCCCTAGATCAGGGGGATTTGTGACTGGCAGATTTCTCACAGGCATCAAACCTGCTGTAAGTATAGTGCTCAGGCTTCTGTTTCTATTTCGCTCTTTCGTGCCTTACTTGTACCATAACTTATTTAGATTCAGATACTAAAGTGGAGAGTGTCCTTGTAAATATCTAGACAAATAGGCCTTATCCAACCCTATTTTTAAGTGCTGCTCTTGAGAACGGTAATTCATACTCTACCTTAACATATTCCTTGGCAACATGAAGCTGTTTTATATTTTTTCATGAAGATTCTGCTTGTATCTTAGGAATTCTTCTTTCACTGCATGGCTGGCAGGGAAGGTCTGGTGGATACAGCTGTCAAAACCAGCCGATCTGGATACCTTCAAAGGTAGGAGTTGCTCCTTGGAAACTTTTGACATTTTAAAATTATTTTTTCCTGAAATATTTTAACTTGGGCAATAGATATGCATCATCTAGTACAGTTGTACAGAAGCTGATGGGTTCCTAAAGCATGATTTCACCAAGTAGGCTTTGGGGCTAAGAAAAATAAACATTCTCTTTCTGACGGCTTAGATCCAATGGGTCTTTCATCTCTCACTTTTCTGACTTGTTGTGCTATTGGCTTCTTTTCTGTACCAGGAAGAGCAAGTCCTTGGAAAGAAAATAAACAGATGAGAGTGCATTGTCAGTTTTCTTGGCCAAATAGTTTTAGTCCATACTCAGACAAAACTCCTCAGGCCTTCAGAATAGGCCCCCCCGTTTCCAGTGCAGTGAATTTTCAGCAGTAAGTGACATAATGCGAAATACCCTCTTAAATGTTCAGTGGCCTATCTCGAATGTGTTGGTCTCAATCCCACTCCTATTGAATGTGTGTCCATATCTCTCAACTCACCACTACTGTTAGCAGAGAGGCCAGGGATCAAAAATGGTCATAAAGTGAACTACCCTCTTGCTCATTGAGGTGGTCTCTTCAACTCACATTCAAGAAAAATGGGAGAGGGTGTGCCATAACTGTGCTATGGCTACACAAGATTTCAGCCTCTAGGATTCCTGATCATCCCTAAAACTTATTTGAAAAAGACGCACTTGAGTAATATTCCAGTTTAAAAATCTGTCATAACATAGTTGTTCCATAGCCTCTGACAACACTTGTTTTCTTGCAGGTGTATCATAAAGCACTTGGAAGGGCTGGTAGTTCAGTATGACCTGAGTGTGAGGGACAGCGATGGCAGTGTGGTGCAGTTCCTTTACGGTGAAGACGGGCTAGATATCCCCAGGACCCAGTTCCTGCAACCCAAGCAGTTTCCTTTCATTGCAGAGAACTATGAGGTAGAACACACTGATCTTAAACGCACATGGGTGAGGGGAAAGGCGTGCACTGAGCATCTTGTAGGTCTGTTTTGAATACAATGGCATAATTACTTTCATGGCGTTGTCTGAGTGTGCAGCTCTTATATTTAATATAGTATTTTATTTTCCCAACTCATTCAGACTGTAAAAGTGTCTCATTAGAATAAGGAATAACTGAGCTGAGCTTGAGTCTCAGTGGAGCCTCAGGCACGCTCATACCTGTACTCTCCCCTCTACTCGAACCTTGGCAATTGATATGAATCCAACCTAGATTGTGCAGCATCACCGTGGCCAATATTTTCCCTTCAATACTGTCCCGTCAGCCTTAATTATTATGGAGCTGTAATAGTCACATGAAGCAAAATTAGTTTTAAAGTCAGCTTTGTTGGAAAATAATATAGAACACGTTATGACAACTGAAGATTTTGAGGGCCAGTGTATGTCCATTTCAACTCTGCCTTAGTTTTTCACCTTACATTCATTATAACTGAAAATACAATCATAAGGAGAACTAGAAGTCTTGTGCTTTGGGTCTCTTTTCCTAGGTGATACAGAAGTCTAAACACATAGATGAAGTTTTATCCAAGATCGATCCTCAGCAAGCAAATCAACACTTCAGAGCTATCAAAAAGTGGCAAACCAAGCATCAAGTTTCTTTGCCAAGAGAAGGAGCTTTTCTGCTGTATTCTCAGAAAAAAATGGCAAGAGTGAGGGAACAGACCCTAGGAGGGGAGATCATAAATGGCAGAGACCCTGCAACCCTACAGGTAATGCAAAGAGCAAATGAACTGATTAAACGCTTTAGTACAGGATTCTGGAGGGAGGGGGAACTGCTCCAGCACCACTTTACTTGTATATCATGTCTTTTTATGCTAAAGTGCTATCTGAGCTACTAAAACGGAACCATCTTTTGAGATGGAATGTGCCAGCCTGGTAAATGCTTACTGCTTAATGGTGGGCAGAGGCTAAGAACTCTGGGGCAGTCCCTGGGATCTTGAACATCCACACAGAGTAGGTCTCCTCCGACAGACTGATGCACAGCAAACTAGATGAAAGTCCATTTAACTGAAAGGCTGAGTCAACCGTGCCTGGTATTTCAAGCAGTATAAGTATTCAGAATCTTGTATGTCAGAGCACTAACCTGTCTTCTGTAGCTTCTAATTAATAAAGTAAATGTGCAGGCAAATGATGTAAACAGGTGTAACTCCACTGACTTCAGTGGGGTTTCTTTTCCTATAACAAGTCTGAATTTTCCCCATTAATTATATGTGGGTTCGTTTTGCACAGAAACTCAATTGTACTTTGTTCTCCTAAAGCTTCATAAATTCTAAAGCCAGAAGGGACCACTGTGATCATGTGGCCTGACCCCCTGTATAACACAGGCCAGAGAACTTCCCCAAAATAATTCCTGTTTGAACTAGAACACATCTCCTAGAAAGGCATCAAATCTTGATTTAAAAATTGCCAGTGATCAAGAATCCACCTCAACACTTGTTTCAATGGTTAATTATCCTCACTGTAAAAATTGAAACGTCTAACTCCGGTAATTCAGCTGAAATGATTATAAATTCTGTCATTGATCTGATTTACACATTTGTGATGTAATTACAGTTCCATTAACTTTCTGGGCAATGCAGCTACATGGAATGTGAAACTTAACATATGAACTTCTTCTTACCAGGGGCCCCGTTCATCCCTGAGCTAAGCCCTGGAAAACCAGGGAGTTACATGAGAAATGAATTTGACCCCTTGTGTATATCAAATGCTTTTGTTTGGTGTTGGCTTGTGTTTTATTCAGTGCATAATATGAAAGGTTGATTTTTTTTTCCTTTTAAACTGAAGAACAGAAATATGGCCTGAGACAATATAATCTCGTTGTTTTGTCCTGTCAGCACTGATAAGGTTCAAGCTAAATGGAAAATCTCCATTTAATACCTATTGGGCTAGAGCCTTGACAGGTATAAACAGGGATAGCTCCACTGATTTGCGAGGTTTACATCAGCTGAGGATCTGAGGAAAGTGGTGTTTATATTTCAGGAGTTGTCACCCTTTTCTCTGAGGTAGTTTTGTACCAGTGTCCCGTATAATAGGAGTCCTTTTTCTGCTAAAAGTGCCATTTTTTCAGATGACAGTTGCAACAGACAGAGAACATTCAAGAGTGTATGTCACTATTGATTAAAATATTTGTGTTAACTTCAGTGCCCTAGACATTTCATTCCATTCTGTCTACGGAACATCTTCAATTATAATTGGAAAAGGTATTCTTCACTTTATCCGAAACAGGCGCATAGTGTTACTGCATACTGTTGAACTATATTGGGGCAATTGACTCTCAGAAGTGACTGCAGTTCAGTGGTGGATGAAATTACCATTGTGTATGGCTGGTATATCTACTTTACATTGGTTACGTGTTTTGGGATCAAAGATGCTATCATGAATATAAACATCTCATGTGACATCTGATATTATCTCACTGTCACACTGGTGATCTTCTCCCCTTCTCTATGGCTTGATTAATGCTGCATGGGTAAACTGTGGCTCATTTTGCAATCGGCTGTTGTTTTCAGTTACTGAAGATGTGGTATGAACTGGACGAGAAGAGCCGGAGAAAATATCTAAAGAGGACCTCTAAGTGTCCTGACCCCAGCCTGGCCGTCTGGCGTCCAGATATTTATTTTGCATCTGTTTCAGAAGCATTTGAAAGTGAAGTAGAGAATTACATCAGTGAATGGAATGCTCAGAACAACAGCAACTATGTAAAATCAGAGCTTTCTTGTGATAGGTAATAACCTTTATATATTTACAGTGCCTCTTTCCTTCCTTCCCCTCCCACCCTCACACAAATAACACTGATTTGGATCCAGGATGGTAATGATAAAGTCTTTACCATCTGGTGGCTCTGTCTTGACCTTTGTGAAATGGGTTAGTGAGTCGCAGCCTGGTTCCTAGGAGACAAATGTGCCCAGCACAAAACCATGGCCATAATTGGTACCTTTATGGTCATGCTCAACAGAGCTCCCAAAGACTGAATTTGCCATAGACACAGATACTCTTCTCTGTGTAAAATGGGGATGATGGTAATGACCTCCTTTTTGTAAAGCATTTTGAGATCTACGGATGAAAAGCGCTATACAAGAGCTAGGTGGTTTATTATTATCCTTAGAGATACTGCTCTCTCCAGAATAGGGTTGAGGTGCATCTGTTCTGTGGGTAGAGGGCTGACAATCCAACAACTTTCGCAAGCACTAAATTAACAAATGTGTTTGACATCAGAACTGAGTAGCAATATTAGGTTGTCTCCTTCAACCCTTACTTGTGCAACTCATCCTTGTTCTCAAGAGGACTACTGGTGTGAATAAGGGTTGCTGGAAGGAGTTCTCTGTCAGTTGCAGTATTCTACCATTGCGTAAATGCAGCAGGAAATGTAAAGTATTACAGTAATACTATATTAAAAACTTGCACTAATTCTCACTATACCTCAGTGAGATCGATAGGAATAGCAAGTAGTAGTAAATGTATCCCCTTTTTACAAATGGGGAAACCGAGACACAGAGGTTAGACTCGTTCAAGTCTCCTAGTTCTATGCTCAGGTCAGTAGACTGTGCCTCTAAGGTTTAGATTATGCCTACACTGCCTGGGGGAGGTGTGATTCCCAGTGAGGCTAGACAGACTCATGCTAGCTCAGCTCGAGTTAGCGTGCTAAAAATAGCATGGATTTTGTTGCAGTGGCTCAGGCTAGCTGCCAGAGTTCAAGCCTGCCCAACCCCTGGGTCTGAGCTTGGGTAGCTAGCCCAAGCCGCTCCAGTGCCGCAGTGCCCACACTATTTTTAGTATGCTAACTTGAGCTGAGCTAGCGTGAGTCTGGGAATCGCACTTCCCCGCTGCATGTAGACATATCCTTAGAGTTAGATGAATTGGCTTACTATTTGTGGAGGACTAAGTGTTTGCAGACCCATCCATAGCGCTGACTTTTCCAAAAGCAACTCTAGCTGTAAAACAGAAAAGACTTCTGGTAACCAGAGTCGTGCTGCAGTCTGCACCTGGTTTCCACTTTGTACAGTGTTGAGTTAAGCCTCAGTGTGCGATTATCTCTTGTGTGTCTTCAGATTAAACAGCTTGTTGCATTTGAAGTGGCAAAGGTCCCTGTGTGACCCAGGAGAAGCTGTGGGTCTCCTTGCTGCTCAAAGCATTGGGGAGCCTTCCACGCAGATGACTCTGAACACCTTTCATTTTGCTGGCAGAGGTGAAATGAATGTCACATTGGGTATTCCAAGGTAAGAAACATTTATTCCCTCTGGGTCTGTTATCCCTCTTGAAGCTTGTAGATAGTATCCATTAATAGTTACTGGAAACTGCATGTGTGAACTGAAAGCAGAACAATCCCTCTAGGTTACTGATCACTGGTGACTGTGTATGGAAAACAAGGGCGTTTAAAAAGGTTGTAGATTGAAAGAAAAACAAATAAAGATGAATCACAGAAATTGGAGCTGGAACAGACATATTAATAGCCATCTAGTCTAAGAGGAAATGCGGTTGAATATCCTTTTTGTTTTGTATTTTTAGTCAGTGAATCATTTTATTTCACATCATTTCAGGCCTCTTTGAATCCGGATGATATTCCAATTGAGCGCTATATTCTGTTCATTCAGTATATATTTGATGATGGGGAAATGAATACCAAATTGAAATGGAACAAGTGTTGCACTGGCCATAGCTTTTAGCTGCACTCTGCTTTGAGGGAGGTTCCAGAGAGTATTGCATGCTACCTCATTAAATGAACTGTATTCTTATTTGATTGTATTATGCCCTTGTAGCTTAATTTGCAAGAGTATTTTCTATTAAAGGTTGCGGGAGATCCTGATGGTAGCTAGTGCTAACATTAAAACTCCAATGATGAGCGTTCCTGTGCTTAATACCAAGAAAGCTCACAAGAAGGTGAAAAGGCTTAAGAAACAGTTTACAAGAGTGTGCTTAGCGGAGGTAAGCCTCTCCTTTATGTCTTTGTGGGGAAAAAAAAGGTTCAGCAAAGTGGGTACACTATCAGTCTGCTCCTTAATAAACCATTGCTTGTCCCAGATTTTTCCAGAGGGTGCAAGTTTGAATAGAGTTGGAGGGGAGAAGGCCTCGAAATTGATTTTGGGATTTGGAGGTCCTTTTATGATTATTCTTGCCTCCTGAGTTCATTGAATAATTAGATCATTGCAAAGAGGCTTTGATAAGTATCATAGAATATCAGAGTTGGAAGGGACCTCAGGAGGTCATCTAGTCCAACCCCCTGCTCAAAGCAGGACCCATCTCCAACTAAATCATCCCAGCCAGGGCTTTGTCAAGCCTGACCTTAAAAATCTCTAAGGAAGGAGATTCCACCACCTCCTTAGGTAACCCATTCCAGTACTTCACCACCCTTCTAATGAAAAAAGTTTTCTTAATATCTAACCTAAACCTCCCACACTGCAACTTGAGACCATTACTCCTTGTTCTGTCACCTGGTACCTCTGAGAACAGTCTAGATCCATCCTCTTTGGAACCCCCTTTCAGGTAGTTGAAAGCAGCTATCAAATCCCCCCTCATTCTTCTCTTCTGCAGACTAAACAATCCCAGTTCCCTCAGCCTCTCCTCATAAGTCATGTGCTCCAGCTCCCTAATCATTTTTGTTGCCCTCCGCTGGACTCTTTCCAATTTTTGCACATCCTTCTTGTAGTGTGGGGCCCAAAACTGGACACAGTACTCCAGATGAGGCCTCACCAATGTCGAATAGAGTGGAATGATCACATCCCTCAATCTGCTGGCAATAACCCTACTTATACAGCCCAAAATGCCGTTGGCCTTCTTGGCAACAAGGGCACACTGTTGAATCATATCCAGCTTCTCGTCCACTGTAACCCCTAGGTCCTTTTCTGCAGAACTGCTGTCTAGCCATTCAGACCCTAGTCTGTAGCAGTGCATAGGATCCTTCCATCCTAAGTGCAGGACTCTGCACTTGTCCTTGTTGAACCTCATCAGATTTCTTTTGGCCCAATCCTCTAATTTGTCTAGGTCCCTCTGTATGCTATCCTTACCCTCCAGCGTATCTACCACGCCTCCCAGTTTAGTGTCATCTGCAAACTTGCTGAGGGTGCAGTCCATGCCATCCTCCAGATCATTGACTGTATAAAGTAAGACGTATGACTATATAAAATAAGAAGTACTTGAATTAAAATTAACTTGAATAAGAGCACTATCACAGGCTAGAAACTGACCAAAGGACTATGAAGAAAGGGTAATAATGGTGAATAACAATATGTTGAGGGGAAGGTCCACGCATTATCTCTGAGGCAGCCTGTCTTGGTCTTGCCACCCGCTCATTTTGTTAAGCTCTTGAATTAGAGATTTTCATTATCTTTAGCCTTTAGGAAATGTGTTAATCCTAAAGAGATTTGCATTAGAGCAGTGGTGGGCAACCTGTGGCCTGCGGGCCGCACGCAGCCCATCGAGGTAATCCAGGAAAAGCGAGCCGCGAGACAGTTTGTTTACATTGACCGTCCATAGGCACGGCCGCTCCCAGCTCCCATTGGCTCCAGACTGCAGAAAACTCTACGAACAACCCCCCCTCTCCCCCGCTTCCTGCACCCATCGCTCCTCAGCTGCAGGGGGAGAGATCACTGTATAGGGAGCTGCTTCCCCATCCACCCAACCCTTGTGCATTCAGACCCCCTTATACCCAGATCCTCCCGCGGAGCCTCCCCCCGCCTCCCCCCCCCCCAAAAAAAACCCTCCCCTCCTCCCGCAGAGCCCCACTCCCTCTGCACTTGGACCATCCCGACAAGCCACCCGCACTCAGATTCCCATCTCATTGAGCCCCAACCAGCTGCACCTGGATCCTCACCCCACTGAGACCCATTACCCCAGCATCTGGACCCTCCACTGAATCCCTCACACCCAGACCCCCATGCTGAGCCCCAACCACCTTCACGTGGACCCCCCTGCAGAGTTCCTTTACTGTTGTACCCAGAACCCCCCCAACAAGCCTCTGTGCATCCAGAACCCCCTGCATCGGGATCCCCTCACTGAGCCACCCGCACCCAGATTGCCCCACATAGAACCCTCTGGACCCACACCTGGATCCCCCCACACTAAGCCCCTTCACACTTGGATCCTGCCTTGCTGAGCCTGCCAGCTCACACCTGGTGCACCTGGCATGGAGGGGCAGGGCCCTGGGGCGTTTCTGGGGCAGGCCTAGTCCTTGCGGAATTTTAAAATATTGTGTGCAGAATTGTTAATTTTTTGGCACAGAATTTTTTGGTGCAGAATGCCCACAGGAGTACAGGGTGTAGTCTCCTTCCCCATGTCCCCAAAGCCAGCATGCATGGAGTGTTTGACAGCTTGCTACATGCAACTTGTCTCCTGGGGAGTGGATGAAATGCCTTGCTTGGAGGAGGCAGAATCTCACTCGCTGCTATTTCAGGTCTTGCAAAAAGTTGAAGTTGAGGAGTCTCTGTGCATAGAAGGGAAACTAAGCAAACACCGTCTCTACCAAATCAAATTTTATTTCCTGCCATATGAATACTATCGGGAGGAGAAGTGTCTGAAGCCGAGGGACATCTTATACTTCATGGAAACACGGTCAGTTCACTTTCAAATCTCTCCGCTGTTCAGTTTTCACTCATCCCAGCTGCATAGTCCTAAGGTTCATTCTTGGCTGCAGGATCTCGCCAGTGCTGCTTGAGGCTTCCAGTTTTGGACACTCATGAAGGGATCTGTGCAGTAATGTCTATACAGCTGTTCCCGGGCTAATAAACGGATTTAAATGAAGAATGGCAAAGGTTTCGAAATAATAAACTGTAGAGAGCTGCACATGCATTTTATAAGTAGTTTGTATATGGGGAGGGGCTGAATTTTCAACTGTTCTCTACTGACACGCCTAAAGAATAATTTGTATAATCAACCCCCTCATCCGCATGTGTAGTATCTATTGCAGTTAGGATCGTTGAATTATAAGGGATTCTATGACTCTCTCTGATCAAATAGGAACTTTCTCACATCAGTAACATTTCAGGAGAGGCTGATTTTCAGTGTTTATTACCAAATGTGGCATGGCTGAGAGCAGATGGTTTCACTGGGGAGACTGATCCCTTCCATCAGATCACTTAATCCAAACTTTACATATACAGTAAAAGAAAACCCAAGAGGAACCAGGCTACAGTTGTTTGAAAGCTGTTTGGGTTGCGTGACGAGGGATACTTCATCACCATTCCAGCATTCTTTGTTTTTCCCTCAGGCAGTGTTAGCTCAGACTGAGATCTTTAATAAAAAAAAAGTCTTGATCACTCTCATTGCTAAAAAATGTGACTGTGATCATAAACCAGCAGCACTGAAAACTGCTCTCCTACCTCTCTTTCAGTTTGATAGCCCACTGATCTTGATAGGTGAGCTAATTGTTTGTTTAAGCTTTAGATAGGTGGTTTCATATGTAATTGAAAGAGACACAACATCATTCTTGGGAAGAAAAAAAGGAGGGGTGGGAGGAAAAGCAAAATAATTTGTCCCACCTTAAAAGTCCCTTTACATGCATCAATGAGTTTGTCCTCTGCTTCTGAATTGACTGGCGTCCTGAACAGAACATACGCATCTTGCAATGCCTGGAAGATGTTTGTGGTACTTCTGAGCATGGAGATTTTGCACTGCATTTTCTTTTAGATTCTTTAAAATCTTGCTGGAAACGATTAAAAGAAAGAGTGCAAAGCTGGCATCTTTCAATGTGGTCAATACTCGTAAGGCAACTCGGAGGGATCTAGATGGCAGTGGCGGAGAATCCCAAGAAAACCAGGTGGGGAAAAAACGAGTTTCTTAGAAAATCCCTTTACATTTTTCTTTGTGAGCTCAGCTCACCATTAAAATGCTATTATCCATAGAATGCTAATGTTTGTCACGTATAGTGCTTTATATGACTATACAAATACTATCTCCATTTTTGAAGCACTAATAATTCTCTAAAGATGCCCTTTATGTATATTGACAAGGGTCTGAAAAGCCAATTTGGTGACACACTGTGCTCAGAATGACGTTCCCAGAGTGTGGCATGGAAATGAATAGCTTACTATAGTTTGGCAAACTAAGGTCGTCTAAACTCCATGTCCCTTAGGATTTACTGGATGAAAGTGTCCGGCTGGCTTTAGCCCTAGTGATTGCTGCCCTTGCTTTGCTCTTGGGTTGAGGACCTAAGGGTGCAGCATTTTTCAAAGCCTGCTGGCCAGCTCCCTGTTTCATGTGAAGGCTTTGGGTGTTGGCTAAACAGGGTGATAGTGGATGTATCCTCTACAGAATTGTCTCTTGTTTAATGCCTGAAAGTATTGCCAGCTGGGCTTTGTTGCTCCTGTATAATAGGATTCTGAGTGTGACTTCTTGTACTAAATATTTGTCTACTTACATTGAAAACAGTCTCAGGTGGAAGGATAGGAGAATGTTGCGTTCCAAAGGTTTAGCAGAGTGCTTTTAGTTCAGGGGACGCTTCCAAGTGGTCAGGCTTTTTCTTGTCTAACATGGGGCATATTCCAGGACCAGAATCAAAATAGAGAATCAGCTTGTGCTTCTCACTTGTAACGGTTCTCCAGACACAGGATGATCATGAAGCTGACGAGGAGGAAGCAGGGAGGCTCATTGATGGTGAAGCAGATGAAGGAGATGCTGATGCTACAGATACAAAACGAAGAGAGAAGCAGGAAGAAGAGGTAATGACTTTGGGACCAATTCTAGAGAGGTGCTGAGGACTTGCAACTGCCATTGACTTCATTAGAGCTGGTTCAGAGAATTTCCAGCAAAATGTCAAACAAAAATGGGAAAGAAATTGTGAAAACGTTTTCCTGTTTTCTGATCAGCTCTATGCTTTGGTGGGAGTAGCAAGTACTTAGCATCCCTGGAGATTTGACCCATTCTGTGAAATGATTGGCCCGGAACCTCGCCTTGCATCAGAGATTAGGTATAAACCACCTTGTCAATCTGGACACCATTTGTCCAATATTCATTAATCTGGTAGACCAAAAAATATAGAAATTAGAGATGACAAAGACTTGGTGGATTTTCTAGTCCGTCCCCTGCTGATGTACGATTGATGCATCTGGTAGCCAAGTTGTCTTTGTAGTAATTCAATCTAAATTTACTTAATTTCATCCCATTACTTCAATTTATAACTCTTCTACAGAATTAAACAAATCCCCTCCTTATGTGTTTATATTGTTAACATGTCCCCTATTGTATAGCTATTTTAAGGCCTATATCTATCATTTCAGTGTAAGGGTGAACTAGTTGAAATATGTGGAGTTCCTTTAGTCACTCATAGAAACATTGCTCTCTTCCCAGGATCCTTGAGGAAACAGCCATATTTTGCATGATGGTGGTGTCCATTTGTGTGTGTGTGTGTGTGTGTGTGTGTGTGTGTGTGTGTGTGTATGAGACGCAGTCTGAAGTTAATAACACTGAGAAATCATGTCACGATTGCAAAGAAATTGAGACTAAAATGAATGCGTACCACTGTCTTTATAGACAAAACCTGCCTTTTAAAGGGTTAAAAGTGAACTTCATGTCAACCTGTCTGTCAGGAAGATCACTTCCACAGTGAGGGGTTTGTGTGAACAAAACTGCTTCCCGCAGTGCTCTCCACATATATGGGATATAGATTGGATTTTAAGCATATAATCTCTGCAGGTTGATTATGAGAGCGAGGAAGAGAACAGTGAGGAAAATGGTGACGAAAATCCAGAAGAGGAAGAAGGCATGCTGCATGACGATAAAAGGGCTGAGGATGCTGAAGAAGGGGTTCAGAATGAATATAATTATCAGACTAAAAAAGAAAAAGGACCCAAACCAGAGCATTCAACACAGCTAAGAGTTAGTGCTGTAATGAGCAGTCATCCGTCTATAGTCAACTACACGTATGATATGGAAAATGAGCTCTGGTGTGAGGTAAGATGGTGGTGACTGGAAAACTTCTGCGTGTGTGTGTGTGTGTGTGTGTGTGTGTGTTGATATCTTCAAAGCTACAGTGCACAGCTACTATAATGCAAAAAATAAATAAACCTCTCTAGTAGAATGCTACTTCTCTGTCTCAGCACTACTGTTATTCACTTGCAGATAGGATGTCTATCCAGCTCATGCATGTAAGCAGACATTTCCTGGCTGTAGATTTGAACTTACAGGAGATGGCAGTATTTTTTCTAGTGGCAGTTAACAAGTTTTCATTCTCCCTCAAGCTTTTTCTTAATACACACCTAGGTCTTTCCATATGCGGGATGAGGGTTGACATTACCATGGGAGACTATTTGGGTGTGCTATAAAGGCAGATAAAAGCAGGGCAACAATAGGCTTGTGTGTGTTCAGAGCAGGGAAACCTGCATAATCCTCCAAAGCCCACGTCCAGCAAAGAAGACACGTGTTCGTTGAGGTGTGTGAAACAAGCATGCAGCTTTGCAGCTGTAAGATTTGGCTTAATCGGACTGAGCAGCAGGTAAAGGGATCCTCTGTGTGGCTGAAACAAGAGCGAAATTGTTTAGAGCTCATGTCAGTAAGACCTTAGCTGCAGTGAGTGAGTGAATAGGCCTGGAGTGTATTGTTTCCTGTTAATACCCATCTGTTGGAAGCTGTATCATCAGGATCTGTCCATTTCTAAATAAATGAGTACTAGGATAAATGTGTTTTTATAAATCTCATTCCCCTAAAAAGAAAGAACCCAGTGTTTGACCCTTATCTCCCTGCCCTCTGACTCGGTCCAACACTGTATTGTTCTTCTCTTCTAGGTTTCACTGAAGCTTCCTCTGATGAAGGCATACTTTGACCTCTCCTCCATCCTAACGTCCCTGATGCAGAACACAATTGTCCATGAGACAAAGGGGATCACGCGGTGCTTCTTAAATGAAAGCACCAATAAGAAAGGGGAGAAAGAATTTGTTTTAAACACCGAGGGAATAAACCTCCCAGAGCTATTCAGATATGCTGATGTATGTAACGTGTTTATAAACCCTGAGACTTCTGTAATTGTTGTGTAATGTTCTAGGGAAAAAACTGGGAGGCGGGTACCTACCTTCTCCATTGACTTTCATTGGGCGCTAGGCACCTAATTGCTTTTTGACCCTCTGGAAATCTCCCCCCAGCAGGTTCAAAATGCATGTGCCACATCTCCCTCAAGTGAACTCTTAAGTCACTTTCCGATCACTTCAGATGGACTTTTGGGCAGAGGCACAGAGTATCTTATTGCCAAGATAATGACCAAAGAGGCTCCACTCTCCTTGCAGCTGTCTCTGAAAGTGTTACTTGAGGGAGCTCTCCCATCTAACTGAATCACAGTAGTTGGAGATGAATAGATCTGTTATGCTGCCTACCCCATCTCCCTACAAGTTCAGGATTGTTGCATGCAGTGCGTGCTCCAGTGCTTGTCTGAGAGTTTCAAATGTCCCAAGCATCATGCTTTCCATTGTGTCAGAGACTTTTCCATAGTTCAATAGATCTCACTGTTGGGAATTCCATCAGAAATTGTTACATTTTTTCTTTGCTTAATTTCCATCCCTTACACCCGGTGATGTAAATGGTGATGAAGTTGTTGACCTGAGTATACAACTATATGTGCATTTTCTCTATGGCTAATGCTGTGCCTGCATCTGATCGTGTTGTAATTGACTATATTGGTTCTCCTTGAGGTAATTTGAGCAAGTGGAGAATTGGAGAAAAATTATCGCAGCTTATCTGGGGGAGGTACAGTGACTGGAGTAATAACTTACACCTGTCTTCCTTGCCTCCAGCTTTTGGACCTAAGCCGGCTTTATTCCAATGACATTCATGCAATGGCTAAGACCTATGGAATCGAGGCTGCCCTGAGGGTGATTGAAAAGGAAATTAAAGATGTGTTTGCTGTGTATGGTAAGATAGTGTTGTTAGATCAGCTGAGTTAGTCTTGTGGTTCATTTGATTTTTCGTTAAGATGGGAAAACTTTGCCACTGGAAATAGGTTTGGAAAGTGACCTCTTTGCATTAGCTACTCCTTCACTTGTGTATTTTCAGTCTCTTCTTTGAATCTGTAATTGATGTATCTAACTTCTCATATTGAAAATCCATCCTCATGACATGTGAGCATCTTCTCTGAGATAGTTTTCTCATTTAATTGATTGGTTTCCATTTATTCCTCAGTAAAATCACTGGAGGATAGTGACTCTATTTTCATATATATATATAAAAATAGAGTCACTATCCTCCAGTGATTTTACTGAGGTGTGTATGTGTGTATATAATATAAAATATTATGATGGCATTAGCCATTTCACCTTAACAGTTTTGATGGACAAAGTAAAAAGGATTTATTTAAAAATAAATTATTTATTTTTAAATAAACTCTTTTTACTTTGTCCATCAAAACTGTTCAGGTGGCATTAGCCATTTCAGCTTAAGTGCCTGCCTACAGAGATTTGTCTTTCAGTACTAACTGGCCCATGTCTTACTATGAATTACAGCCAGTGAAAAGAGGGGAGGCTGTTTTGGACTGCTAGTCTGCAAATGCCTCTGTAGTAACTGCTCACTAATATCCCCATTTTTATTAATGCCTGACTTTCTTTGTGCTATTTAAGAGCCCTGGGATATTTGTTGGTAGAGGCTGTTAACAGACTTCACCATCACACTGTATAAATGTCCAAAGCGCCATCGTAATTATGTGGTATACACCTGCTGGGGTAAAGCCTCTGACCTCCTGCGCATGTGTAACGATTCCCCAATAACAACGCTCTGATGTTCTACTGCACAGGATTTAGGGGTAACCATGTGGGGAGGCAGGGGGCAGAGCTCTGTACTGTAGCGGCTGGACCAGAAATGACTTAGCCAACTTTGGCTGAACAAAGATGATGCATGTATTATTGCTATCGTTTTAAAAAATATGTACTACCCCAAAAGATTTGCATACTGTTGTCATACATGATGAAACATTTGGGTAGCTAAAGCATAATTACCATTATAGTCTCTCTGCAAATCCATTATTTCATGCAACAAAGAGGAGGTCTGATAGTGTTGCAGGGAATGGTTGATGTCAGTTACTGAAAGGAGAAGCACCACTGCATCATTAGTGACTTACTTGTGTCGTGGTGAAGGAAATAGAGATTCTTACCCACCCCATTGACTAGACTATAGGGATTTAACTTAGTGCTGGTTAGTTCTTGAATGTTCTCACGTTCCCTTTTCCTGCATTGTCAGGTATTGTGGTAGATCCTCGGCACCTTTCTCTTGTGGCAGATTACATGTGTTTTGAAGGTGTTTACAAACCACTGAATCGTTTTGGAATGCAGTCCAACTCCTCCCCTCTGCAACAGATGACGTTTGAAACCAGCTACAAATTTTTGAAGGAAGCGACAATGATGGGTAAATAGTTTTAGTTGAATTCTAAGTCTCTGCATTACTGCTGCTGCATTTCACATCTGCTTGGTTTCCCTTTATAACTCTCCACTCTACTGAGAGATATTTAACTACATTTTAAAACTCTCTACAGACTAAAATGTTAATGAGCTCCTTGCATGACAAAAAGTTTGAGTTAAATTGGGATGCTCTTTTTAATATAGTGCTGACAGCTGAAATAAGAAGACTCCCCCATGGTGTGGTTTGTGGAGTCTAACATTCTTTCAAGAATCAGATAATGCTAGTCTGTAATTCCTTGGATGGTCTTCTGTCATTTCTATTGGGCTAAATACATGTAACCTTTTGTCCTTGGGGTGAGAAGTATTGAAAGTGCATAGCATAGTGGGTGGTGCTTGGTGTTCCGATCTCTACTATAGCTGTGCAAGCAAATAGCTGTCTCTGATTTCAGTAACAAATAAAGCCTCTTTGTTAGCTAATTGCATAAGACAGTCATAACTGTTCTGTTTCAAAGCAAATAGTTGTTCTTTGAACAATTGTCTATGTGCCCCAAGCATTCAAAATCAGATTATTTTGTCCTGCAGTGCCCTAAGTCTCCTTGTGGGCCCCCATCCAAGGGTCCAGCTGTCCCTTGGTTCCTTCTTGCTACCTATGACATCAGTGAACTTTTGTGATCTTTCTTAGGCTAGTAAGTGGTGGTTTCTCTTGTTATACTCCTGTTGGCGTTTTAAAAAAACTTTTTTTCTAATAGATTAAGGGACAGCCCCCATAACAGGATCTAGCTACTATGTCTGAGACAACGTCACGGGGGTTTAAAGCTGCCCATCTGGTGATGTAGCTGTTGTGCCTTTTTGCCTTGGAGAAGTGCACGCTGTTGTTAGATGCTCAGTCTGTTGCCCTTTCCCCCCACTCAATGAGATCCTCTTCAAAACTTGAGACAGACGGGCCCACTAAGCCTGAACCAGGCCTCCTCAGCTAGTGCTCCTATGAGCTGTGGCTGTACTCTAAGCTCCTGGGCTCACTTTTCATTGAAGAGATCAAATCGTTTGACCAGCAAGTCCAGCAAAGAGCCAAAACCTCTTCCACCCACCCTTCAGAAAGGGGTAGGCAGGAGGAGTGAGCGCAGGCATAGGTCACTCTCTCGGATGCCAATGAGGCAAAAACCACACCAGGTCATTGTGTCACTTCATGCCACTCGGCCAAAAGCCAGTCACAGCCCAAATTGGGTCCCTCTGATGCCAAACCCATTGTTCTGCCTGAATCTGTGGTCCACACTTCTCCCAGGTCCACACTTCTCCCAAGACCAACTTTTCAGTACCAATGTTGACACACTTGGTGCTGAGTACTCTGGTGCCCATGACTCCAATACCTATCTCTACAGTGCAGATGTTTCTCAAGAGATATTGCAAGGACTGTGCGATCAGAAACATCCTTGCCCTCCTCTTCTGCCATTAGAGGTCCTTCTGCTTCAATACTGATTATTAACATACAATGGTACAGATGAGCGCTCCAGCTCATGTTGTGGGGTCGGGGGTTTAAGATCACTATAGGATACAAGATAGGGTAGCTTCCCCTTTAGAGGAGGATTATTTATTTTCTTCCTGTCCTTCTGAGTATAATAGAGATGTCCCCATTCACCTCAATCTCGCTTTTATGAGCCTTCCTGGCCTGCTGGGGAGTCCAGGAATCACCCTTACAAATATTGACACTAGGGATCGTGTGGGGGACATTCAACCACCGCACCTCTTAAGACCTGCAGCTCCTTACCCCTACAATATACAGTCATGGCCTTGAATACCTTCCTCTACTTCCTTCCACTGCAAAACATGGTAGGTCCACTCAGAGAGTCAGTTGGTACAGCCCCACCACCTGCACCAGTGAGAACATGACAGTGAGGAGAAACACCTGCAGAAAATGGAAGAGCCACCAGGGGAGTAGTAGTTTCCAGTTCAGGAGGCCTTCTGCCTCTCCTCCTCTGCTGCACATTCCACATCTAGCTCACAACAGCAACTTTGACACCATCAAGACTCAATCAAACCATTACCCTCCCCACCTTTTTTATTTTGGGAGGCTTGGACTCGGATCACCTTGGACCAATCTGGGACTCAGCATTGACCGAGAAGTCCAAAGTGTTGCCGATGAAAAGATAGAATTCTTACAGGAGCTGTGTTAGATTTGAGACCAGCAAGAGTTTATCTACCACAAAATAGGGTCCATGTCATGGTAGACCTCACCCAGGGATGTCTGTAAGAACATGCCTCAGATTTCTTGGACACATGGCCTAGTGCACTGAAGTCACACAGCATGTCCGCCTTCTCCTGTGTTTCATAGAAGGTTGTCTGTATATCTACCCAGCAAACATTAGCCTCCCCGAGCCTGTGGTTCATGACGCTATTGATGTCAGAGCAGGTACTCTAGTGTAGAACTATTGTGAGAAAAGAATCAGGTCCACATTTTCCACAGACGTAAATTCAATCCAAACAGCAGGTGGCAACATCTGTCTTTAGATGGCAGGTCTGACTCTTTGTAAACAAAATAAATACTTGGATCATTAGCATTTTTGTAACCTGTGAAAGACCTTTGGAAATGGCTCTAATCTGATTTTTATTGAACTCTTTGGTTTAGGTGCCCATGATGAGTTGAGATCTCCTTCTGCATGCCTGGTGGTAGGAAAAGTTGTCAAAGGAGGGACTGGTTTGTTTGACCTCAAGCAACCCCTTACATAGTGTTTTGCCTCTATTATTTAAAAAAAAATTAAGTGTGGCCATCACAAGAGATGTACCTGCACTGCAGTTGTTTGCAAAGCCTTTGATGAAATGTCAAAACCAATGAATGTTTGTACAAGTCCATTAATGATATCTTCGGGGTGTGGAGGGATTCTCTATAATGTATCTCCAGTTATTCTCTTGATCGCCAATGGGTTTGTTAACCTAACTAAGTGATGTACTTTGACTGTAAAGTATTTGATGGGAATGTTCATGCCTAAAAACTATCCTCTGGTCTAGCACCCTTCCTTCTCTCCCTCTGCCCCCTGTTCAGTAGTGATCAAAATGAAATAATTGTTATACACTGGAGAGAGATGAACAACGCTGTGTGTGTCTGATTAGGAGCCAGGTGTAGCATTTGACATGTACAATTTAAAGGGGAGAGTCTGCTCGCATATCTGAGGTATCTGCAGCATTTCCAGTCTATCTGGATAGGCCTTGGATACCACATTGCTCTGTCACATAACTGTACCTAATCTTATTTTAAATAGTTCTGGGACAAACTCACAAGTGGGCCTGAGGAGCAAGCAGTGTGTTGACAGGAATGAAACTTGTGTGCTGGAGACAAGTCCTGTTTTTTTATTGTATTTATTTGTACTATACTGTTATGATTTTTAAAGAGATCCAGGGCACCTTTTCCTCTTCGCTCCAGTCATTAAAAAGAGTGTGTCTGTGACAATTAATGGGCTCTCTGGCTAAGACCATGATTTGAATGCCGTGTATTCACTAGTTCTTTTAGACCATTCCAATATCTGTGCTTGCCCCAAGCAGAACTGTCCTCAATGAAATGTTGTTTCCTCTTTCGTTAAGATATCTCCCTAAAGCAGCTGGAGCAAAATGAACTGCTGCGAATGTGATTGCACAAAGCAAGCATGTAACAATATTGTAAAGCAGAGTTTAAACTCCTACAGTAAAAGCTTTTTTATCTGGCATGTTGGGGGAATGGAGGGTGCCGGTAGGTGAAAAATTCCAGTTAACTAAGAGGGAGGGAGTTTGGGTGCAGGAGGTGTTTCAGGGTGCTGGATCCAGGGGGCACTGCCTTGGGCAGCTCCCTGCAAGCGGCCATCTGTTCCTGCTGTTCCTAGGCAGAACTGCCTCGCCACGAGCGCTGGCTCCGCAGCTTCCATTGGCCCGGGGAACAGCCCAAAGTGAGCGCCCCCTGGATCCGGCACCCTGAGCCCCTGACCCGAACCCCCTCCCACACCCCAAGCCCTTCATGGCCGTTTCTCCGCCTAGGAGCAGCAGGAACATGTCGCCACTGCCAAGGAGCCACGCGGAGCCAGGTAGGGAGCCTGTGGGCCCCATGCCAACCGGATTATAAACCAGACTTTCTATGAAGATTAGAAATGCCGGTTTATAGAACTTTCCGGTTGGTACAGGGCCGGATAACACCGCTTTTACTGTATTTTGGTTTAACATTATTCTTGGTAAGGGAGGATCTGTAATAAAGGACATCAAGTCAGATGTTGGAAAAACACCTTTGTGTAGTTTCTCTTTGCTGTGGAAGCTCTAGCATCAGCATGCAGGATCTTTTACTTCCCAGCAACAAGCTAATGCAGGAGTGCCCAGACTGTGATGCTGAGAGCCATGTTAGCCACTTATCGGGAGTAGTTAGGGTGATGTAGTGTCCGTGTAGATGCTGGGTTCCTTATATCGGCTGTTGGCTGTCATTGTCATGGCATGGAGCCATGAAATTGACAAAAAAGCCAGGCTGTCACCCCGATGCAGGTGGGGTGCTTCAGCTAGAACCCTGCTCCCAGCTGGGCTGTGCTTGCCACCCTGGGTTCTGGCTCCCCTAGTCTGGCTGCTGCCTGGGCTCCCAGCTGGGCTGCGACCACCCAGCTCCCCAGTGGGATCCCGGCTACGGCAGTGTAAGCTGGCGTGGCCATCCCTCTGGATCTGTGTCTGAAGGAGGCCATGCCTCCTGGCGGTTTGGTCTGCTAGAGTGACTTCCCAAAGGAAGTGAAAACAAAAAGGGGAGAATTAGCGGTTCTCAATGGGCCCCGGCCTTCAAGCAGGGCAGGGCCGGGCCATAAACAGCCTGGACTCTGGCCAGCAATCAGGCACAGCAGTCAGCAAACAGGGCTCTGGCCTGCAGTCAGGCAGAGCTGTAGCAGTTTATTAGCCCAGCTGTTAAACAAGGCAGGGCAGCAAACAGTCAGGGCTGTAACTCCAGCCTCGTCTGGGGGCTCCAGCAGGGGTGAGTGCCAGTCACCATCTGTGGGGCTCAGCTAGGGCTGACTGAGGAGCGCAGGCCCCCTGGCTTAAGGAGAGGGAGTACTGACACCCCAGGGGTGAGGTGGCAGGGGGTCACGGGCCTGCCCATCTCCACTGCATCCCAGCCCAGGGCCCTAACGGTCGCAAAGTTGGGGATGAAACGTCTAAAGCCCATGTGTCCTAGAAACTGCCAGACCTTAGTAGTGGGAGCTGGATGGTCATGGATTGCCTGGATTTTCCCAATAAGGGGGCACAGCTTGCCTCGTCCCACGGTGTAGCCTAGGTATGTTGTTTCTTGCCACCCAGTTCAGCATTTCTGTGGGTTCGTGGTGAGACCGGCCTCCCAGAGGGTTCTCAGGACCGCCACCAGCTGGTTTAGATGGTCCTCCCAGTGATGGCTGTAGATTACTATGACGTCCAGGTAAGCGGCCGCGTACTCAAGGTGAAGCAGGAGGAGACGGTCCATCAACCTCTGGAATGTCCCAGGGGCACCATGCAGTCCAAAGGGCATTCGGGTAAAATAATAGAGCCTGCTTGGGGTGACGAAGGCGGTTTTCTCCTTTGATTCCAGCATCAGCGGCATCCGCCAATACCCCTTGGTTAAATCCAGGTTGTCGATATACTGGGCTTCCCCCAGCCTGTTGAGTAATTCATCCACCCAGGGCATTGGGTAGGCTGGCCTTTTCTCCGAGGACCAGGTGACATTCAGGCTGTCACCTGATCCCTGCCCTCAAAGCCATCACCTAGGAGACAGCTAATAGTCCTAGAGGGGGGCTACTCCCACCTTTTAAAGGACCATCCTACCCTGTGATACAGATGTCTATCACCAAAAAAAATTATTTCATTGCATTGGGCCCATCCAGTTAAAAACTTTTGGCCTCCTATTCAGCAAGTCAACATCCCTCTAGTTTGCCATGTGGAACAATTTGGAATGAGCAGCATCAATTTATTCCTTGCAGCTTCTGTATGTAGACCAGGCCTCAGAACATAACATAAGAGCGTCCATACTGGGTCAGACCAAAGGTCCATCCAGCCCAGTATCCTGTCTACCGACAGTGACCAATGCCAGGTGCCCCAGAGGGAGTGAACCTCAGCTGTGTTAGGAGCCTCATTCTCTGTGGTCTGTGTTCTCTGTGAACTATGCACAGGGAGGATCCCATTACCGTTTACTCATAAAAGTGTTAGCACACCAATCCTGTTAGTTATCATTAAATATAGATAATTGTATGTTTATAGTGTCCTGTCTATTTATGGAAATGTCAGATAAAACATTTTATAATGGGTCCCTGGCACTTACCTGAGTTTAATGACCATTATCTCTGAACCGCTCCTGTTTTTTATTGATATTTTGAAATCAGATGACATTGTTGCTTTGGGATGTAACTCTGCTTCTTCCCTGAGGAATCCTCACTCATTTTGTTGCCTGTTTCCTTGTCCTCTGCCAACAGAGCTGCCCACAGCCTTGGATGGATGTTCTTTGCTTTAGAATTCTTAAAAATTGAAATAATGTACTAACGATTTTTTGTGTAATCTCACTGATCTTAGCGTGGTGATAAAGTGACTTGGGATACATTCTGTGAAACAGAACTGGATTTAATTTTTGTTTTGAAAGTAACCAGGGCAAAGCTAAGCTTTGTTGGTACCCTTGGTGAAGAAATTTTGGTGTATCCCCAAGTCGGCAAAAGGGCTCCTTACGTTCTTCTTCGAGTGCTTGCTCATATCCATTCCATTAGGTGTGTGCGCGCCGCGTGCACGATCGTCGGAAGATTTTCTACCCTAGCAACACCGGCGGGTCGGCTGTGGAGCCCCCTAGAGTGGCGCCTTCATGGCGCTGAATATATACCCCAGCCGACCCGGCGCCCCCTCAGTTCCTTCTTACCGCCCCTGACGGTCGTTGGAACTGTGGAGCGCGGCATAGCTGTCCTCCACTCTCCCTAGCTTATTTTGTTGTATCACAGTTATAGTTATAGTTATAGTTCTAGTGTTTGTAGTAAATTAGTTAAGTAGTTTTAAAGTTGTTCTAAGTAGTCCAGGGGATTAAGGGGGTCGTCTCCCCCTTTCTCCACCGGCCGCGGGCCCGGGCTCATGCCCAACGCTCCCGGCTTCAAGCAGTGCGCCTCCTGCGCTAAGCCTATGCCCACGAGCGACCCGCACGACTCCTGTCTGAAGTGCCTGGGAGAGTCCCACCAAACAGATAAGTGCAAGATCTGTAAGGCCTTCAGACCAAGGACCAAGAAGGAGCGGGACTTTCGGCTCAGGCAACTCCTGATGGAGGCGGCACTTAGCCCGGACACTCCTTCTACGGGCCAGGCCCCGGCGCCTAGCACCTCGGTGCGCAGTGCCCCGGCGGCACCGGCTATGACGACCACGCGAGTGGCGTCAGACAAGCCTCCCCGGCACCGGACCTCGTCGGCACCGCAAGCACAGCAAGTGCCTCGGCGCCGGTCATTATCCCCGGGGCATAAAAAAGCCCATAAGACGGGGACATCCGTGCCGAAGACGCTGGCTCCCCCAGTGCCGGGGGTAGAGCCGCGTCCGCCGGTGGAGCAACGAAAACAGGTGCCTCCAGCACCGTCGACTCCGGCGCCGAGGCCGTTGAGTCCGGTGCAAATAGCGTCTCCACCGAGGCCGGCGGTGATACAGTGTCTCCCGTCGACTCCAGAGACCTTCGCGGCGGCGAGAGACTTAATAGCTCTCACGGAGCCGGCACCGCCTCAACCACCGGCACCGACTGCACCGTTGACTCGCCCGGTCCAGTCGAGGGGGAAACCTGCCTTGATGCGCCCTCCATCACAAGGGCTGGAACCTCGGCACCGATCCAGGTCCCGAAGCAGGTCCCCACGCCGCTCGCAGTCCCGGCACCGAATATCGTCTCGGCACCGGTCGTACTCGCGGCCAAGATCTTCTTCGCGGCACCGCTCTACGTCTCGGCACCGATATGATCGTCGGCACCGATCAACGTCGAGACGTAGTTCTCGGCACCGCTACGGTCGACGCTCGACGTCGAGGGGCCGCTCCCGGCACCGGGCATACTCCAGGTCCTCGTCGAGGTCCAGATCCGACTCCCGGCACCGACGAGGTCATCGGCACCGGTCGCGGTCCCGGCACCGATCGCCGGCACCGCGCAGAGATAGATCATCTCCGGACCGGCACCGTGCGGCACCGCAGCCCACAGGGATCGTTTCATCTCTCTCGGCACCGCCATGGCCGTCAAGATCGGTGTCTCGCTCCTCGGAGGACCTGTCGAGATCGGCATACCCCCCTCAAGGGCAAGCCGAGGAACGAAACTTGGGCCATTGGCAGGAGATGGCAGAGGACCACTCTCATGGACCATCTCACTGGTCGTTTTGGACCCCGTGGGCGTACCACCAGGAGCAAGGGGCTCCAATACCATCGACCTCTCGCTCGGGTCACTCGGTCAGAAGGGCCCCAGAATCCACTATCTCTCGGCCTCCACCAGGAGGCATGGAGGCTTCCGTGTCCACGCCACCCGACACCATGGACCCAAGTGCAGGTGATTCATAGATTCATAGATTCATAGACTTTAAGGTCAGAAGGGACCATTATGATCATCTGGTCTGACCCCCTGCACGCTGCAGAGCAGGGGGATCAGGACCCCCCCTTGGATCCAGTACCACCGGAGGCATCCTCCTCCTCCTCTCCGGATGAGGCAGTGGCGGGCACTTCATGTACGGGTCCCCCTCCGATAGATCTTCGGGCTCACCAGGATCTCCTGCGTAGGATGGCCCGTAATATGGACCTGCAGGCGGAGGAGATAGTGGAGGTGCACGACCCGATCGTGAATATCCTTGGAGCGGATGCCCCATCGAGGGTGGCGTTACCCCTGATCCGCACGATCCAAACGAATGCGGATACGATATGGCAAACTCCTGCCTCTATTCCACCCACAGCGAGAGGGGTGGAAAGGAAATACTTTGTCCCGTCTAAGGACTATGGGTACTTGTATACCCACCCCCAACCGTGTTCACTGGTGGTGGAATCAGTGAATGCACGAGAGCGCCACGGCCAGCAGGCTGCAGCGCCTAAATCAAAAGAGGCTAAGCGGCTTGATCTGTTTGGCCGTAAGGTTTACTCAGCCGGAGGGCTACAACTTAGAGCGGCGAACCAACAGGCGCTACTGAGCCGCTACAATTTCAACTCCTGGAACTCTATGGGGAAGTTTAAGGAGTTGATTCCCCAAGAGTCCAGGGAAGAGTTTGGAGCCATGGTAGAGGAGGGCAAGAAGGTGGCTCGGACCTCCTTGCAGGCCTCCTTGGACATTGCAGACTCAGCTGCGAGGACCCTGGCTTCGGGTATCGCTATGCGCAGGATCTCCTGGCTTCAGGTTTCGGGTTTGCCTCCGGAGCTGCAGCAAACCCTACAAGATCTGCCCTTTGAGGGTCATGGATTGTTCTCAGATAAGACGGACTCTCGCCTGCAGAGCCTCAAGGACTCGAGAACAATCATGCGCTCCCTGGGGATGCATGTTGTGGGCCCTCAGCGCAGGCCATTTAGGCCGCAGCCTCAGCGCTTCTACCCCCCCCCGCCTCGTCAGAGACAGGACTCGGCCCGGAGGCGAGGGCGAGGTGGTAGAAGAAGGTGGACCGGCCCTCAACCCGGCCAGAACCAGGGGCCACCTAGACCACCTTCAGGCCCCAGGCAGAACTTTTGAAGGTGCGGTCGAGGACGGCGCCCCAGTCATCCCCCAGGATCCAGCCCCCTCCTTTCGGGATCGCCTCTCCCACTTCCACCGTGCTTGGTCCCTTATAACTTCGGACCGTTGGGTCCTCCGCACGGTGGAGAGGGGATACGCTATCCAGTTTTCTTCTATTCCCCCCTCCCACCCCCCTTCCCCGTCCCTCTTCAGGGACCCTTCTCACGAGCAACTTCTTATTCAGGAGGTTTCTACGCTCCTGGCCATGGGGGCCATAGAGGAGGTTCCGATAGAGTTAAGGGGCAGGGGATTTTATTCCCGTTACTTCCTGATCCCCAAGTCCAAAGGAGGTCTGCGGCCCATCTTGGACTTGCGCGGACTCAACAAATTCGTAGTAAAGTTGAAGTTCCGCATGGTCTCTTTGGGGGGCCATTATCCCTTCCCTCGATCCTGGAGACTGGTTCGCCGCCCTCGACATGAAAGACGCATACTTTCACATCTCAATTTACCCACCTCACAGACGCTTCCTGCGATTCGTGGTAAACGCGGTGCACTACCAATTTGCAGTCCTTCCCTTCGGCCTATCCTCGGCCCCAAGAGTGTTCACGAAATGTATGGCTGTCGTGGCAGCGTACCTTCGTCGACAAGGGATACAGGTGTTCCCGTACCTAGACGACTGGCTGGTACGCGGTCGCACCAAAGAGCAAGTTCAAGCTCACGTCCACATAATAGTGCACACATTCAACGAGTTGGGCATCCTGCTCAACAAGGACAAATCCACTCTGGAACCTACCCAGAGAATAGAATTCATCGGCGCAGTTCTAGACTCCAGACGTGCACAAGCCATCCTGCCAGACAACCGCTTTGGCACCATCACGAGCCTCATTCAAGGGCTCCAGGCCTTCCCAACTACCACGGTGAGGTCGTGCCTTACCCTGCTGGGTCACATGGCTTCCTGCACGTACGTAACCAGGCATGCCAGACTTCGGCTTCGCCCACTCCAGACCTGGGTGTCGTCAATATACCGCCCACATCGGGACACTCTGAACATGGTGGTCACGGTCCCGATCTCGGTCCTGACCTCCCTCACCTGGTGGCTAGATCACAATGTGGTCTGCGAGGGGATACCATTTCACGCCCCACAACCCTCTCTGCACCTGGTCACAGACGCTTCATCTCTGGGTTGGGGCGCCCATCTCAACGAACACCATACCCAGGGCCTGTGGACTGCATCCCAGCTAGCCCTGCACATCAATGTTCGGGAACTGATGGCGGTGCGCCTGGCGTGCCAGGCATTTCTCAATCTCCTACGTGGTCGTTGTGTGTTAGTTCTCATCGACAACACCACGGCCATGTTTTACATCAACAAGCAGGGAGGAGCACGTTCGTCAATTCTATGCCAAGAGGCCATTCGCCTGTGGGACTTCTGCATCGCCCACTCAATCCACCTCACGGCATCGTTCCTCCCTGGAGTCCAGAACACTCTAGCGGATCGACTCAGCAGGTCCTTCCAGACGCACGAGTGGTCTATCCGTCCGGACATCATACATTCCATCTTCCAGAGGTGGGGGTTTCCCCAGATAGACCTGTTTGCATCCCGAGACAACAGGAAGTGCCACGTGTTCTGCTCCCTACAAGGTCGAGCTCCGGGCTCCCTCTCGGATGCGTTTCTCCTTCCCTGGAAAGACCACCTGTTTTACGCCTTCCCTCCGTTTCCTCTGGTCCACAAGGTACTGCTCAAATTGCGCAGAGACCAGGCACAGGTAATTCTGGTCGCTCCAGCGTGGCCGAGACAACACTGGTACACCACACTGTTAGAACTCTCGGTTCAGACACCGATCCCGCTTCCGTTGTATCCGGATCTCATCACGCAGGACCACGGCCGGCTGCGTCACCCCGACCTGCAATCACTCCACCTCACGGCGTGGCTGCTCCATGGTTCACCCAGGCAGAGCAGCAATGCTCGCACTCTGTCCAACAGATTCTGCTGAGCAGTAGGAAGCCCTCAACACGCACCACGTACCTGGCCAAGTGGAAGCGGTTCTCCTGTTGGTGCGAACAACGAGCCACGTCCCCGTTGCGGGCACCCATTCCTCTCATTTTGGAGTATCTCCTCTCCCTAAAACAGCAGGGGTTGGCGATATCTTCAATTAGAGTTCACCTGGCCGCTATATCGGCCTTTCACCCAGGGGAACTCGCGTCCTCGGTATTCTCTAACCCGATGGTCGTTAGATTCCTCAAGGGCTTAGACCGGACGTACCCACAACAACGTCAGCCCGTTCAGACGTGGGACCTCAACCTGGTTCTCTCCAAGCTCACAGGTCCTCCATTCGAGCCACTGGCCACCTGTTCTCTTTTGTACCTATCCTGGAAGACAGCCTTCCTCGTAGCCATCACCTCAGCAAGGCGCGTTTCTGAACTCAGGGCGCTTACATCCGAGCCCCCTTATACAGTTTTCCATAAGGATAAAGTGCAGCTTCGTCCACATCCTGCCTTTCTCCCTAAGGTGGTTTCTCCATTTCATATCAACCAGGACATCTTTCTCCCGGTCTTTTATCCCAAACCACATGCCACTCGCCAGGACCAACGTCTCCATTCCCTGGACGTGCGAAGGGCCCTGGCCTTCTATATTGACCGCACAAAGCACTTTAGAAAGACGACGCAACTCTTCGTCGCAGTGGCCGACCGAATGAAAGGCTCACCGGTCTCCTCACAACGCCTATCCTCCTGGATTACGTCTTGCATCCGGACTTGCTATGACCTGGCAGGTGTCTCAACACCGCACCTCACCGCTCACTCCACGAGGGCCCAAGCCTCCTCGACTGCTTTCCTGGCACATGTTCCGATACAGGACATTTGTAGAGCGGCGGTTTGGTCATCAGTCCACACGTTTACAGCTCACTATGCACTAGTGCAGCAGTCCAGGGACGATGCTGCCTTCGGGTCAGCGGTTTTGCACACAGCAATGTCTCACTCCGACCCCTCCACCTAAGTTGGGCTTGGGAGTCACCTAATGGAATGGATATGAGCAAGCACTCGAAGAAGAAAAGACGGTTACTCACCGTTGTAACTGTTGTTCTTCGAGATGTGTTGCTCATATCCATTCCAAACCCGCCCCCCGTCCCCACTGTCGGAGTAGCCGGCAAGAAGGAACTGAGGGGGCGCCGGGTCGGCTGGGGTATATATTCAGCGCCATGAAGGCGCCACTCTAGGGGGCTCCACAGCCGACCCGCCGGTGTTGCTAGGGTAGAAAATCTTCCGACGATCGTGCACGCGGCGCGCACACACCTAATGGAATGGATATGAGCAACACATCTCGAAGAACAACAGTTACAACGGTGAGTAACCGTCTTTTCATTTCCCCTTGCCTGGATTGTTCTCATCTCCAATCCCTTATTTGGGCTATGATCCCATCTCTTTCCTCTCAACTACGTTTTAGATATGTGTATGCCATCATCAAAGATAAGGAACCTTCCTTTTATCACCACTTAATGGCTGAAGTGATAAAGGTCTAGGCTCTATGAGGTAAAGGATCAGAGTTCTAATCCTGGCTAATGTACATCCATGGTAGCAGATTCATTACCTGCTCATTGGTTTTGCTGATGTGGAGAAATGCATCTAGGTCAAGTCCTGGCTGGTGTTCAATTTTAATAGAACTATCCGGTTTTTAAGATTATCATCATTACCATCTACTGTCAAAAGTCTCCTGGATTCTGAATACCTTCTGGGTATGCTGGGTAAGTCAGATGTGGTCTAGTGTTGTGAGAGTAGCCTGGGGGGCCAAGAACTCCCGAGTTTTGTCCTGCCTGTGACATTAGTTCACTCTGTGACCTTGGGTAAGACACTTAACACCTATGACTCAGGCCTGGCCTACACTAGGAAATTAGGCTGGTATAATGGCGTTGCACAGAGGTGTGAAAAATCTAAACTGACCTAATTCTTCATGTAGACAATGCTAGGTCAACAGGAGAATTTCTTTGTCAGAGAGATGCATCCCTTTGTAGATGTCCCTTCCCTCCGCACACCCCCTGCATGTTTGTCAAAATGTTTTTCTGAGAGTAACCAGGAAGGGAAACAGTAGAGTCCTGCAAATCTGCGGGTATCCACTTTCTATCATGGATCATTTTTGAGGATAGCAGCTCGGCTGAGGTCACAAATTTTGTTTCTGCGCAGGGCAGAGCTGTAGCACAGACTCACCAGAGTAGGTGGAGGGACGCAGGCTCCCCACAGCTGCCATCACAACACTCCCTGACCCGCCTCCGACCGGGGGAGGAGGGGCATACTGCACAACGGGTATGCAGGGTCGATGTTGGACAAGGATACCTATAAACATTACTATGGGGTCTAAGGTTCACTCTGATTCGCATTGACAATAAAGAGCAGCTCTTTTGTGAAAGCTGAGTCTAAAAATGGCATTGCAGGGATGCTTATTGTCACTGTGACTTCATATCAGCTCAGTTTTCAGGCAGAAGCTGTTTTTCCTGCAGTTGTGGAAGATCAGCTGAGCAAGAAAGGGTGGAGATTCAGAAGGTGGAAATAACTTTGATGATGTTTCTTTAAATAAAACCTTTACATTCACATATTACTGTGTCACGGTGAGTCAGCGTCCCATTGTTGCAGTTTGTAAGTCATCCATTGTATGCATGGGTGTGGGCCAGCCTTCAGGAGTCTCCTGATCTGTAACTTTTTTTTAAAGCCTGACACTGCTTAGAAAATAATCTTCTGTAGTAATCAGGGTGGTTTCCGAGTATTGGTCTAACATCTATTTATTGATGCAATGATGAAAATGAATGAACTGGTACTCAGCCCCCTTTATCTCTGAACAGTGTGGTGTCTATGGATGGAAGATATCAAGTGCCCTGATTTCCTCTCATCTGGAAATGGTTCTTTCTTGGTTCTGTACCCCATTGACAGCCTAAGTGGGGTCAGGTACATTGTGATCCTTTGTGCTCCTCTAGATGCAAGCAAAGCAAATAAGATGGCAGATAGACCATAAGTCAGTGGGGCTGACCCACTTGCTCAAATAAAGCTCCCACCAGCAGCAAAATCAATCGCTTCCTGGATTGATGCATTGTTCAGAACTAGAACAGATAAACCAAGTCCTTCTGCCTGACATGCTCCTTTCATAAGGCTTCCGCCATGATCATTGGGCCTACAAATCTACCTTAACTGTGAGCTCAACTGTGAAAAGTGAGTGAAAGTTCCGGAAGTGTTATGATAACCTAGAGCGATAAATGTTGATGAAAAAAGCTGGTATTCAAGAGTTAGCTGGTGGTGGGGCGGGGCGGGGGGGGGGAGGGGAATAGGGATTTCTATATGGCGTGAACTGCTTCCAAATGTATTCATAAAAATGTAACCTGGGCACAAAAAAGGTAATAAGTTGTTGTGCTAAGCTAAATATAAATATATACACCAGCAGCGGAAACTGCCTGTCAGAAAAAATTAAGTGTAACCATAAATGTACTAGTCTCAGATAACTGAAATACAGAAATAAAATCAGGGAATTAAATCGGCAGTAAAACAAATAGAATCATAGAAGATTAGGGTTGGAAGGGACCTCAGGAGGTCATCTAGTCCAACCCCCTGCTCAAAGCAGGACCAACCCCAACTAAATCATCCCAGCCAGGGCTTTGTCAAGGTGGAGATTCCACCACCGCCGTAGGTAATCCATTCCAGTGCTTCACCACCCTCCTAGTGAAATACTTTTTCCTAATATCCAACCTAGACCTCCCCAACTGAAACTTGAGACCATTCCTCCTTGTTCTGTAATCTGCCACCACTGAGAACAGTCTAGCTCCATCCTCTTTGGAACCCCCCTTCAGATAGTTGAAGGCTATCAACTCCCTCCTCCCTCTTCTCTTCTGCAGACTAGCTATGCCAAATTCCCTCAGCCTCTCCTCATAAGTCATGTGCTCCAGCCCCCTAAATCATTTTCGTTGCCCTCTGCTGAACTCTCTCCAATTTGTCCACATCCTTTCTGTAGTGGGGCGCCCAAAACTGGACGCAATATTCCAGATGTGGCCTCACCAGTGCCAGATAGAGGGGAATAATCACTTCCCTCGATCTGCTGGCAGTGCTCCGACTAATGCAGCCCAATATGCCGTTAGCCATCTTGGCAACAAGGGCACACTGTTGACTCTCATCCAACTTCTCGTCCACTGTAATCCCCAGGTCCTTTTCTGCAGAACTGCCGCTTAGCCAGTCAGTCCCCAGCCTATAGCAGTGCCTGGGATTCTTCTGTCCTTGGTGAACCTCATCACATTTCTTTTAGCCCAATCCTCCAATTTGTCTAGGTCACTCTGGACCCTATCCCTACCCTCCAGTGTATCTACCTCTCCCCCCAGCTTTGTGTCATCCACAAACGTGCAGAGGGTGCAGTCCATCCCATCATCCAGATCATTGATGAAGATGTTGAACAAAACCGGCCCCAGAACAGACCTCTGGCACTCTGCTTGATACCGGCTGCCAACTAGACATCAAGCCGTTGATCACTACCCATTGAGCCCAACAATCTAGCCAGCTTTCTATCCACCTTGTAGCCCATTCATCCAATCCATACTACTTAACTTGCTGGCAAGAATACTGTGGGAGACCGTATCAAAAGCTTTGCTAATGTCAAGATCTATCACTTCCCCCATATCCACAGAGCCAGTTATCTCATCATAGAAGGCAATCAGGTTGGTGAGGCACGACTTGCCCTTGGTGAATCCATGTTAACTCTTCCTGATCACCTTCCTCTCCTCCAAGTGCTTCAAAATGGATTCCTTGAGGACCTGCTCCATGATTTTTCCAGGGACCGCAGTGAGACTGACTTGTCTGTAATTCCCCGGATTCTCCTTCTTCCCTTTTTTAAAGATGGGCACTATATTTGCCTTTTTCCAATCATGCGGGACCTCCCCTGATCGCCATGAGTTTTCAACGATAATGGCCAGTAGTCTGCAAGCACATCAGCCAACTCCCTCAGCACCCTTGGATGCATTGCATCAGGCCCCATGGACTTGTGCATGTCCAGCTTTTCTAAATAGACCTTAACCTAGTCTTTCACCACTGAGGGCTGCTCACCTCCTCCCCATACTATGTTGCCCAGTGCAGCAGTCTGGGAGCTGCCCGTGTCTGTGAAGACCGAGGCAAAAAAAGCATTGAGTACTTCAGCTTTTTCCACATCATCTGTCACTAGGTTGCCTCCCCCATTCAGTAAGGGTCCCAGACTTTCACTGACCACCTTCTTGTTGCTAACATACCTGTAGAAACCCTTCTTGTTACCCTTCACATGCCTTGCTAGCTGCAACTCCAGTTGTGCTTTGGCCTTCCTGATTACACCCCTCCTGATTACACTGCATGCTCGAGCAGTATCTTTATACTCCTCCCTAGTCATCTGTCCAAGTTTCCACTTCTTGCAAGCTTCCTTTTGATGTTTAAGCTCACCAAAGATTGCTCTGTTAAGTAGGGTTACCATACGTCCTCTTTTTCCCGGACATGTCCGGCTTTTCGGCAGTCAAACCCCCGTCCAGGGGGAATTGCCAAAAAGCCGAACATGTCTGGCAAAATGGCGGCTCTGATCCTCCCCTGACTCTTCGGCTCTGTTTAAGAGCCGGGCTGCCCGAGCGCTATGAGCTTCGGGCAGCCCCCGTGCCTCCGGACCCTGCGCCGCTGGAGCCCTGGAGGGGAAGTGCCCGGCCGGCAGCTGGGGTCCAGAGGCATAGGGGCTGCCCAAACCCCGAGCGCTACCGGCTTCACGGTTTGCCGGGCAGCCTCCAGACTCTGCGCCCCTGGCTGGGCGCTTCCCCTCCCGGGCTCCAGCTGCGCTGGGGAAGCGCCGGCCGGGGGCGCAGGGTCTGGGGGCTGCCTGGCAAACCCTGAAGCCGGTAGCGCTGGGGCAGCCCTTTCCCTGTGGCTGGGAGTGGGAGGGAGGAGGGGGCGGAGTTGGGGCGGGGCTAAGGGTGGGGAAATGGGCGGGGCCAGGACCTGTGGAGGGTCCTCTTTTTTTATTTATTAGATATGGTAACCCTACTGTTAAGCAAAACTGGTTGCCTGCCATATTTATTATTCTTTCTGCACATCGGGATGGTTTGTTCCTGCATCCTCAATAAGGCTTCTTTAAAATACAGCCAGCTCTCCTGGATTC
The DNA here is from genome assembly GCF_011386835.1 of Chrysemys picta bellii. NCBI lineage: Eukaryota > Metazoa > Chordata > Testudines > Emydidae > Chrysemys > Chrysemys picta. The sequence goes on along the minus strand of NC_088795.1, from coordinate 129,151,534 downwards.
CTTTCCCCCTCATATTAGCCTCCCAGGGGATCCTGCCCATCAGTTCCCTGAGGGAGTCAAAGTCTGCTTTTCTGAAGTCCAGGGTCTGTATTCTGTTGCTCTCCTTTCTTCCTTTTGTCAGGATCCTGAACTCGACCATCTCATGGTCACTGCTGCCCAGGTTGTCACCCCTACCAATTGTTCCCTGTTTGTGAGCAGCAGATCAAGAGGAGCACGGCCCCTAGTTGGTTCCTCCAGCACTTGCACCAGGAAGTTGTCCCCAACACTCTCCAAAACTTCCTGGATTTTCTGTGCACTGCTGTATTGCTCTCCCAGCAGATATCAGGTTGATTAAAGTCCCCCTGTGCCAAAACATTGCTAGGATGCAGCAGTTATCAGAGCCCAGGCAAAAAGTTATTTTGCCCATGAAAAACTTATTCTCAGCTTTAAATATAAAAATAGAAATTGCAGTTTAAAAATGTAAGCAACTTAAATGTCATTTGCTCATAACCTGCAATTTAACCCAAAAAACCCTAAACCAAAACAAACCTACAGGACTGTAAAACCATTTTAAAAAAGAGAAAGTTCAAAGGGTCAGCTGGGAAGGCTAAGCCAAGCAAGTATAAAATATTTGCTCTTGTAATAAACTGTTGACAACATAGGAAGAGACCGCAGAATTTAAGAAAACACCTGTTATTTTAAAAAAGTAAAACTTAAATTGGCTTTTAAAAGATTCCACTAAAAATCCATCCAAATCTTTCTTTGAAGGTTGAAAAACTATCCCAGATACTCTTTAGTTGGCAGCGAATAGTTCCTGGCAGTCTTCACTTTGTTTATTAACCCTTCAGGTGTCTCAATGTTTTTACAAAGTTTAACATTTAAAAAAAAAATTATAAATGTTAAAAAATGAATTGGTAAATAAAAACACCACCAGAAAGTGGTCATAACCAAAAGAGTAATAGAAAAAAAAAATACCCCCGTATCCTTTTTCAGTAATAAGCTCAACAGCTAAAAAAGCTGTAAAATATTAAAGATAGTTAAATTAATATTGCTAATACAGCAAATGAGAAAAAATAATTTATAAAAATGTACATTCTTATTAAACATGCAGCAATACAATAAAAAATTAAATGTAAATAAAACCTGGTACTTAATTAAAAACCTCTAAAGGCTCCAAAAAGGAGCCATGATAAATTGTTTTCTTTTGCAGGTGGCTGTGTGCTTTAAAAGCAGAAACCAACCCAGCACCAGGGGGAAATAAATAAATAAAAATCAGTAAATATAAAAAGTAAAGCCAAGCCACCCAAATCCTAATCAAAAGTGCCATCCAAATTCTGTTTTCTTTTAACAAGTCATTATAAATAATAAAACTACTTTAAATAGTGCAGTAGCCATTAAAAAGCATCACACACCTCCAATCATTAAAATCCTATCCAAAAATTGTTTAACTATAGTGTAAAATGTTACTAAAATAACCCCTCAAAACTGACATATAAATAAAAAATAAAAATGTCCTAAACTAACAATAAATCCAAATAATTTTAAATTAAAACCTATAAAAATATTAGACAAAAATATTCAATTTGTCAGTATTACATTTTACCAATCTGCCGTTATCTAAAAAATGGTGCCCACTAAAATTTAGTAAAATATCATTAAAACCGGTTTAAAAAACCACCTCTCTAAACATAAACGTATACTTTCAAATGCATAAAACTGCCAAAGTAGGGGGCAACTACACTGAAAGTAACTAACAGGATTGGCACAGGAACTGAACTGACTGATATTGGTATTTTACTCCAAGCTGGCCTCATTGTGCTGTGGAACACGGCTAAGCATTTCAACAGAAAATAACAGCAAAAGTACTGCGTCTATTGAATAAGCAAATCCAGGGCTCATTAGTGAAACTTTAACTGTATATAATCTACATAATGTTGTAATGACTTTTTTAAAAGTATAGTTTTAACTCTGTGTGTTTTAGTATCAGATGTAGTATGTGGGGAATATATGCTGTACAAAGTAAAACGGGCATTAAGAGATATGGAGCAAGGAAACTTGCCCTCTTATCACCACAGAAAAGTTAAGTGTAAGACAACAGCAGTGACACCAGTTGGTGCAGTGTAACAAAACTATCAATAGTCCCATAACATCAAGTTAAATATGAAACCACTGCAACCCAAATGGGGCGGAAGAAGTTTTTTTCTCTTCAAATGCTGTTGCCAGGCAATGCAAGGTCTGGAAAGCCCCACACTTGTCCTGCTGTTTGTACCTGGAGGACACTTTGTGGGTGTAGCTGTCATGTCTTACAGACAGAATTGCTTGCATGTAGGTTCACTCTGGGGGAATAGTCTCCAAATTGCCCAGGACAGATAAGACGCTGGTAGTGATGAGTATTGTGTGGTTGCTGAAAAGGACCGCTTCTGGTGTCGACCCAGGGAATGTTATTTTAACTGGGCTATGTTCTATTCAGAACAGTTTTTATATTTCACACCACATTTTTATGCTCTCAATCAGTGGTTCTCAGCCAGAGGTCTAGGGCCCCCTGTGGAGCTGCAAGCAGGTTTCAGGGGGTCCCTCAATCAGAGCCAGCGTTGGACTCACTGGGGCCCAGGGCAGAAAGCTGAACACCACTCCTTTTCCCCCTGCCCCTGCACAGGGCTGAAGTCCGGGGCCCTGAGTTCACCACCCAGGGCTGAAGCAGAAGCCTGAGCAACGGCCCTGCTTGCCACCTTGGGGTGGTGGGGCTCAGGCAGGCTCAGGTTTCGGTCTCCTCTCCTGGGGTCGTGTAGTAATTTTTGTTGTCAGAAGGGGGTTGTGGTGCAATGAAGTTTGAGAATCGCTGATATAAATCCATTTAAACATTGTCCTAGCAGTCACTCCGGAGCAGCTTCTGTATGTAGAACAGGCCTCAGCTGTGTTAGGAGCCACGTTCTCTGTGGTCTGTGTTCTCTGTGAACTATGCATAGGGAAGACCCCACTATGAATAAACGGTAAAGTGTTAGTACAGCAATCCTGTTAGTTATCATTAAATATAGATGATTGTATGTTTATAGTGTCATGTCCATTTATGGAAATATCAGATAAAACATTTTATAATGGATCCCTGGCGCTTACCTGAGTTTAATGGCCATGATCTCTGAACCGCTCCTGTTTTATTGGTATTTTGAAATCAGATGACATTGTTGCTTTGGGATGTAACTCTGCTTCTTCCCTGAGGAATCCTCACTCATTTTGTTGCCTGTTTCCTTGTCCTCTGTCAGCAGAGCTGCCCACAGCCTTGGATGGATGTTCTTTGCTTTGGAATTCTTAAAAATTGAATTAATGTAACAAAGTTTTTGTGTGTGTAATCTCACTGATATTAGCGTGGTGATAAAGTGCCTTGGGATAGAGCTTTGTCAGTACCCTTGGTGAAGAATTTTTGGTGTATTCCCCCCCCCCCCCCCCAAATCGGCAAAGGGGTCCTTACTTTTTCATTTTCCCTTGCCTGGATCATCCTCATCTCCAATCCCTTATTTGGGCTATGATCCCATCTCTTTCCTCTCAACTACGTTTTGGATGTGTGTATGCCACCATCAAAGATAAGGAGCCTTCCTTTTATCATCACTTAATGGCTGAAATGATAAAGGTCTAGGCTCTATGAGGTAAAGGATCAGAGTTCTAATCCTGGCTAATGTACATACATGGTAGCAGATTCATTACCTGCTCATTGGTTTTGCTGATGTGGAGAAATGCATCTAGGTCAAGTCCTGGCTGGTGTTCAATTTTAATAGAACTATCTGGTTTTTAAGATTAACATCATTACCATCTACTGTCAAAAGTTTCCTGGATTCTGAATACCTTCTGGGTATGTTGGGTAAATCAGATGTGGTCTAGTGTTGAGAGAGCAGTCTGGGGGGCCAAGAACTCCCGAGTTTTGTCCTGCCTGTGACATTATTTCACTCTGTGACCTTGGGTAAGACACTTAACACCTATGACTCAGGAATGGCCTACACTAGGAAATTAGGCTGGTATAATGGTGTTGCACAGAGGTGTGAAAAATCTACTCTGCTGTGGGATGCAGTTAAACTAACCTAATTCCTCATGTAGACAGCACTAGGTCAAGAGGAGAATTCAGGGAGGTGGATTACCGAAGTGACTGGAGATTGCATCCCTTCGGCAAATAGAGTCTTCGCTGAAGTGCTACAGAAGTACCCCTACAGCATTTTAAGTACTATATAGATAAGTGCTTAGCTTTCAGTGGTGATGTAAGGATCAATTAGCGTGTGTTTGCCCAGCACTTTTAAAGTGATGAGACATAATTGCTTAGTAAATCCTAATTAAGTGATTAATCATGTCAATGAACTTTCAAAAATGTAAAGCAGACAGAGCGCATGGATACAAATCAAAATGAATGTCTTCAAGATTAGTGGAGCACAATAAACATTAAGATACAGGGAGCAAGACGAGTTTGTTTTGGCAAACCAATCACCTCAGCCACACCATCAGAGGCTTGTTCACCTGCACATCTACCAATGTGATTTATGCCATCATGTGCCAGCAATGCCCCTCTGCCATGTACATTGGCCAAACCGGACAGTCTCTAAGCAAAAGAATAAATGGACACAAATCAGACGTCAAGAATTATACCATTCAAAAACCAGTTGGCGAACGCTTCAACTTCCCTGGTCACTCGATTACAGACCTCAAAGTCGCAAAACTCCAACAAAAAAACTTCAAAGATAGACTCCAACGAGAAACTGCAGAATTGGAATTAATTTGCCAACTGGACACCATTAAATTAGGCTTGAATAAAGACTGGGAGTGGATGGGTCATTACACAAAGTAAAACTTATTTCCCCATGCTAATTTCCCCCCCCCCCACTGTTACTCACACCTTCTTGTCAACTGTTGGAAATGGGCCATCTTGATCATCACTACAAAAGTTTTTCTTCTCCTGCTGCTAATAGCCCACCTTAACTGATTACTCTCGTTATAGTTAGTATGGCAACACCAATTTTTTCCATGTCCTCTGTGTATATATATCTTTCTACTGTATTTTTCACTCCATGCATCTGATGAAGTGGGTTTTAGCCCATGAAAACTTATGCTCAAATAAATTTGTTAGTCTCTAAGGTGCCTTTTAGACAAATGTAACCAACATGTGGAATTAATCAATAAACAGGCTCCAGAAACATTAATGTCTCTTGCCTTAAATCATTCAAAAGTCTGAATAAACGACCAATAAATACTGAATTCTATTGCAGCTGCTAAAGAACTGGGCTAGCATGAGATGCTGTAACTATCAGGAGGCATTCTACAATCATAGAATATCAGGGTTGGAAGGGACCTCAGGAGGTCATCTAGTCCAACCGCTGCTCAAAGCAGGACCAATCCCCAGACAGATTTTTGCCCCAGATCCCTAAATGGCCCCCGCTAGGATTGAACTCGCAACCCTGGGTTTAGTAGGCTAGTGCTCAAACCACTGAGCTATCCCTCCCCCCAATAAGCAAGTTCGCCATGAGAAGGCTCCCAGGTCTGTTTGGCTGCAGGTAGACCACGCCCAGGGGAATCCTTTCTCTTTAATGGACTGGGTCAAGCAAGAGAAATCTTGAACATCAGTCATGAAGCCCATTTTATCCCTCACCTGGAAACAAGTTCAGGATGAGAATGCACCACTAAGGAATGGACCAGTACCAATATGTCCTGGGGGCACATTCTTTTCCCAACTCAGAATTAGTCAGACTGCCCAGTGGATCACTGGCTGTCAGTTAATCCTGCCACCTGTAAATCAGAATCACCGTAATTAATGATTTAATCCTGACTAGGCCATGAGCCCATAATCTAAATGGAATCTACATGTCCTTATGTGAACAAAAAAATCCCATGTAGTGCATACTGCATAATATCCTGGGGACCCCCTCAGAGTCCTGGCTCGGGACCTTGGAACAATCAAAGAGGAGGCTGCTTCATTGAATCCATCCACGTTTTACGCTTAGCCCTATGCACGCTTGAGCAGTTTGACCAATGCTTTGTAAATATCAGGGCCGCCCGGGGGGGGGGGGGGGGGGTGCAAGTGGGGCAGTTTGCCCCGGGCCCCACAGGGGCCCCCAAGAGAACATAGTATTCTATAGTATTGCAACTTTTTTTTATGCAAGGGGCCCCCGAAATTGCTTTGCCCCAGGCCTCCTGAATCCTCTGGGCAACCCTGGTAAATACATGTGTAGTGTAGATGTGACTGATTTAAAGGTTGTAGCAATCAACTTCACTGTCAAGTCTTGGTGCCCTGGTAGGGAACTTGGGGGAACTGCAAGTTCCCTTAAATGGCATGACTGCAGATAACCCTTCTGTGAACTTAACTCAGAAAGGAAACTGCGGTAAGGAAATTCTCTTCCCCTGTGCAGCCCGCTGTGTCTTGCAGCTCCCATTGGCCGGAAACGATGAACCGCAGCCACCCAGAGCTGCAGGGGGCCGCGCCTGCAGATAGTCAATGTAAACGAAGTGTCTCGCGGCCCGCCAGCGGATTACCCTGATGGGCCGCATGCCGAAGGTTGCCGACTCCTGGTGTAGGCAGCACCAGGAGATGGAGGTTTTAAGTAGCAAGTTGTCCCGTGCAGGTATAAAGTACATATTCCACCAGCACATCAGGAATCAGCTCCCAACATTGCAAACACCAGGTGAGCTGAACAGATTGGTCAATTCTGAAGCCTGTTCCTGCTCCCATTAAAGGAAACGTCACAACTCTCAGGAGCAGGATTGAGTGATTAGCAAGCTTTTAGTCATAAGGTTTCCAGTACGTGGTTTAGATCCAGCAAAAGGGTAGAACTGCAGATTGTACTGTGGGATGAAGAGTCTAGGATTACAGGCCCAGTCAACATATAAAGCTTTTACAGTCTCATTGTGAGTGGACCATTAAACCAGCCCATGGCATGCAGATGAGATTCTCCTTCCCTACATGTGCAGTGCTATGCCGACTCTCTGGTGGGGCTCCAACCTGTTCTAATACTGCAGCAGCTGTTTGCTTTTGGATCCTCGCCTGGCAGTGCAGAGAGAATAGTGAGTAATCAAGAAATAACAGTGGAACATTAATGCAATCCACAATACTACACAGATGCATTATTAATGGAGCATTAACATTGAAAGGGCAAGTAGCACAAATTACACATACACAGTACAACAGCTCTTCATAATTCCCCCAGTACAGCACCTTGGAAAATCAATGCTCTGTAAAATCATGCTGTTTCCATTAGGCTGTATTCCCACTGAGAAGTGACCTAAATATTCTGCAAGATCGAATTTTACAGAAAGGCTGATCTGACCAAACTGTTAGTGTGTTGATAGAGTTACTTAATTGGCCAGGGCAGTGCCTTGGCCTTTCATGGAAATCAATTACCGGTTAATTGCATCCTTTTTCTTTGAGCTAAATCTCTGGAACCAGTTCATTCTTATTAAAAACAGAAATGGGACTGAATCAGGCTTCCCAGACTTTGGGGAAGTTTGGAGCTAGATCCAGACTTCATACCCCCTCTTAATCTCTCTAATGTGTCATACCAACACCTTGGGCCTGAATATTGGGACTATCTAGATCTGTGGTTCAGACCCACTGCTAATTAAACATAAATACACCTTCCACCCTTCCTATCAGTTAATTCTGATCAATCATTATTGGATAATCCAGTCACTGTTTAATACAATATTGCCTTTCTGTTGAGGCCAAAATTCTGGATTATGATAAAGTTGTCCAAGGTTAGTCTAGGAGACAGTACAAGATAAGTACCATTTAAGTCATTAGTCATTGATTGTTTCTAAGAGAGGTTGTGTTCTAGCACTGACTGATTTTTAATGGAAAGTCTCCCATTGACCTCGGTAGAGGTTAGATCAGGTCCATTAGCATTAGCTTATGTATGCTTGTAAAGGTTAGATTTTTGTCAATTTCACCAAATACATGCAGACCAAGGCAAAAATATTTCCATCGATGGTCATTGATATTTATAGAGAGGCAAGGTAAGAAAAATGCTTCTTCAGAACTTATTAGAGTTTAAGGGTACTTACTGTATATTTGTGATGTTGACAATTTGTGTTTTAACAGTTATCAGGCTTTAATTTTTGAATCTCAACATCTACTGTCACTAAGGGTACATCTACACTACAGGGGGGAGTCAATTTAAGATACGCAAATTCAGCTACGTGAATAGCGTAGCTGAATTCGACATATCACAGCCGACTTACCCCGCTCTGAGGACGGCGGCAAAATCGACTTCTGCGGCTTTCTGCCGACGGCGCTTACTCCCACCTCCGCTGGTGGAGTAAGAGCGTCGATTCAGGGATCGATTGTCGCATCCCCACGGGACGCGATAAATCGATCCCCAAGAGGTCGATTTCTACCCGCCGATTCAGGCGGGTAGTGTAGACCTAGCCTAAATAATTGTCTGACCTGCCATAATTTCCCACCTCTGAAAATTTAAATTTAGAAAAATTGAGAAAGAATACTTATAAAAACACAATATTATCTGTCAAAATTATTAAATTCTACCAAGCCTAAGCATACACTTTGATTTGGAGGCACAGTGAAATAATTTGCTGGAGATCTCAAAGCAAATCTGTGGTAGAGGTGGGAATAGATTCCAGCTATCCAGACACCCAGGCCTTTGTTCTCCACTGCCTTGTACCTTGTCTAGTCATTTACCCCTTTGGAAGATGAATGCAAAGTGCATGTAAATGCTACCCAGTCAGAACGGTGGTGTTTTACCCCCACTTTATCCTCTCTCTGCCCAAGTATAAATGACTGCAAGACTCAAGGCAGTTGAGATTCACACCTTGAGTCTGGTGTCCAAGCAACTGGACTGTGCTTGATTGAAATAAGAAGACACTGTATTGGTGGCCTGTGTTGGTAGGCTGTTTCGATGGTACCACCTACCCTATCAGAGTGAAAGCATCTGCCATTACTAAGGATACAATTGATCATGGAGATTACAGATTCCGTGACTTTAGTAGATCTCCATCACTTCTTTGGTTTCAGCTTCAGCGCTGGGCAGTGAGGTTCAGGCTGTCAGCCCTGGGCAGTGGGACTCCAGCTTCGGCTTCAGCCCTGCTGTGATCAGACTCTCATTTTGTCCTTTTTTCCTATGATTGTTCTATGAATTTTGCCTAATTTTACCATGACAAAATCGTATCCATTGCCATTGCAACCCAAAAGCACAAAAATGAGTCCTCTAAAGCAAATTTGGTTTCAATAAAAACAGTGGTGGATCATAGCCCCTTGGTGGTGTATATCATCTCAATAAGTGTGGTCACATTGTGGTTACAGCAAAGCCCTGGAAATGAGAACAAGAGTTTTCATATTTAAACTGAGCAGCTTTATAGTGGTCAGTGAATCATTTGACTTACCTTGCCATCGGGTAAAAGCAAGGTTGCCCTCACTCATGGGTGGCGGGTATTATAAGCCAGGGGAGGCTCTGCTACAGCCGCCAGACCCCCGGTTGTGGGGTTTGGCGGCAAAGTTTTTGCTTTATTATGCCCCCATGCAGGTTCTGGGGCGGCTGAGGAGGCACATACCGCCTCCTCAGCTGCCCCGGAACCCGCATGGGACATATCAAAAGCGTCTTCTAAGCAACGCTTTGCCCCTGGGCGGGTTTGGTCCGGGGAGGAAAGGCACGGCTTCGACCAGCCCGGAGCTCCTCCGGGCGGTGTGTGGGGGGGTGCTTGGGGCTTCAGCCAGCCTGGGGTTTCGGGGGTGGGGTGGAGCTTGGTGCTCTGGGGGGTGGGCTCGGGGCTCTGGCCATCCCGGAGCTCCTCCAGCCGAGAGGGGGTGCTCAGGGCTTCTCTGGGCAGGGAAGGGGGTCTTGTGGCTCCAACCGTGGGGGGGGCAGGGGGTCTTGGGCCTCCAGCTGTGGGTGGAAGGGGCGGAGCTGGGGGCTAGCCTCCCTAAAGGGGGGCTCCACCTGCCTCCCATGGCATCACTGATACTGCTGCAATAACAATAATGTGACATTATCCTTTTAATACTATCAAAAAACTATCCACTGAGGAGTTTATCTGGCCCCTGTGAGCATCGTATACAAGTGCCACTGGGATCTTAGCAATTCTAACATTCATATAGTTAACAAAAACAAAATATGTTCCCCTGCTCAATTCAGGGCCCTGGGGTGAAATTCTACTGCCTCTATGGACTCCACTAGACTCTCCAGAATGTGTCGCTTTGGGACTTCACAGGTAGCAGAGGTCTCCATACAACTATTGACTCTTCCGGGATCTGTGATGCCTCAAAATGATGCATTCTGTGGATGGAAACCTTCATTTTCAAAAGTGACCACTGACTGTAGGTGACATTTCCTCTGGCACACGGTGAAAGGAGTTTGATTTTCAGAAAGTGCTCAGGACCCATTCTTGAAAATTAGGTCCATTCAGTGTGTGTCAAGTTGGGCACCGAAAATCACTAGCCTCTTCTGAAAACTTAGCCTAGAGTCGCAAGAGAAGCTGAAAGAACCTGTGGATTTTCATGTAGGTGACCCGTAAACATTAAAGAAGTTAGTGAAAATGTAGTCATGAATGATTCTAGGGGCATTCAACACAAACCTTCGGGCTATATGCATTTTTGACTATAGCCTTGCAATCCAACATTCTTATAATTTATTGTTATTTGTATTGCAGTCGCAGCTAGGGACACTAGTCGTGGACCAGGATCCCATTGTACTAGGTGCTGTCCGAACCCAGAACAAAAAGTCCGTCCTTTCCCCAAAGCGTTTACCATCTACGTATAAAAAGTTAAAGTAAACCTTAAACTGCAGTGCCACTATGAAAACTGACTACAGAAAAAAGCACATTCTTATCCTACAGACCTGCTCCTCCTTCATATTCAGAGTCAGAATTGCTGACTTTAGTGACAGCTCAGGCCTTGACTGGACAGGATAAAGGGTGTGTTGCCAGCATGTGCTAGCCAATACATGCCAACTAGAACATTCTGGGATTCCAGTTATAGACCATGCAGTGTGTACTTGACCAGTTCAGTATGTGTTAAAGTTAAAGCTTTGCCTCTTTGCTAGCCTTTAACCAGGGCCGGATTATGGCATTCTGAGGCCATATGATATGACGAGTGTAAGAGGCCCCATACCATTAAAAAAAAAAATAATTTATTATTTTCACAGAAAGGACATTGAATATATAAACACAAAAGCTTTATATTTGTATATATACAAGAGTTCAGTCCTTGAGAGGGCCATTTAGGAAACTGGGGTAAAAAAAAAAAAAGTCTGTCTGGGGATTGGTCCTGCTTTGAGCAGGGGGTTGGACTAGATGACCTTGTGAGGTCCCTTCCAACCCTGATATTCTATGATTCTATGATTCTAAGGTGAAGTTGTAAAAATAGAATAATAATCTAACTAAAACACATCTTGCAGTATGCCTGTTTGCATTATAAAATAATTTCAAATTAACACATTTTCATCTATGATCTCTTAATTAGTAGATATGAAAACTTTATATCTACAGCAACACAAAAGCAGTTAGTTACACAGACCAGCTTACTTAATGGAAGCAGTACAATCTGCAGTATATCTGTTTGCACATCACATTAATTTTAACACTGACATTTAAAACATTTTCGTTTGTGATTTTTGGAGAGCAAAGTCATTGATGACGTCCTCAAATGATAAGCTACGGGGTTTGTCACTTTCGATGCACAGGATGCTTTTCTTGCTGCATTTTCTAGGCAGACATCTCTCTTCATGTTCACTTCTCTATCCTCTGTCTTCCCCAGGACCACTAATTAATCTTGAGTAAACACCTTGGACATACAATGTGACAACAATCTATATGCGTGAAATTGAGAGAAAGAATTTACCAGTAAAAAGACTGGTAATCTTAGACAGACATTGAGAAAGTGAGAAAAGCTAGTCTATATTCAAGCAAATATAATGAATATTATAGGCTTTAATAGCCTATAAATCATATATGCACATAGTTAGAAATAACTTGCTCACCAAATACTCAGAATATTTTGATATATTATGTATACCTTCCTTCACTTCTCTCAAACCCTCTATCCTCTCATCAGCACTCGCTGATATTTACTGTGAAGGTTCCCGGAACCGATGAAAGGAAGCCAACAAAATTGAGCTGTGTAGTTTCACATGTATTGTATCATCCAGTCACCAGAGAGATGCCTGCAGCAAATGTTGGTGTGGCAAGAAACATGCACAAAACTGCCACTATTCAATCAGAACTCTTTACTCAAGCAAAACTTCCCAGGATATTTATTATGCTTTGGTCTTGCTCAGACCCAATGAGTGGAAGCATTATCAGAGGCATCACATACAAGTCCGTCCCTGTGGATGATGGACTTGGGACCTGACCTAAAGCCCATTGAAGTCAATGGGAAGATTCCCATTGATATCAATCATCTTTGGATCAGGCTTTTGGTGAACGTTACATACACAAAATAAACACACATGTTTTTCAAATGGAATTTGTTGCTTGTGGGAGATCCTGACTTGAAAAGCCCAGAGACCAAAGGGCTAGATTCTGAGGGTATGTCTACGCTGCCCACGTTACAGCACGGCCGCGGCAACACTGTGATGTGAGCAGTGTAGTCACACTTTATCTCCTGGGGAGAGCTCTCCGGGCGATAAAAAATAACCACCCCGAAAGAGCGGTGGTAGCTTTATCGCTGGGAGCCGCTGTCTATACTGGCACTTTTCAGCGCTAAAACTTTTGTCGTTCAGGGGTGTGTTTTTTCACACCCTTGAATGACAAAAGTTTTAGTGCTGAAAGTGGCGGTGTAGACACAGCCTTAGTTAGACTGATCCTGAGTTACAGAGATGTGGGGGTGGGGAGTATAAAGAGGCGTTCGTGCAGTAAGGATCTGACCCAGATCATTCCACTCTGTCTACAGATCAGATACAGGTTCAGGAACCACCAGTAGAGGAGAAAAGGTAGCTCTGTCTCCATGGCCATTCAGTGTGTTCTCATGCCCTAGCCCCAGGGGAATCTTATCCGCAGCACAGCCTGAGTGTGGAATGTGAGTTCTGCAGAGGAGAGGTGCTGCTCCCAGCTTTGTGTCCCTGGGGCCGGAAGTCAGTATAAACAGAGGTAGGGTGATTAAGATAAGAAAGGGTTGGTAATTAAATTAAGGATCTGGAAATGAGGAATCCCCTGGAAATGAGGAATCCCCCTGTGGGGGGGTGGGGAAGGAAGAGTGTTGAAGAGAGGGGCAGGGGACTCAGCCAAGGTTCCATTCAGAAAAGAGGGAGATGTGAGGGGCATAGGTGAAAATAAGGGAAGGGCTAGCAGTGGTATAGAGAAATTCCCACTCTACTTGTGGTACTTATGTGCAGTGCTAAATTTTTAATGAAAGAGGTGCCAGGGCTCAAGCAATTGGGTTCCGAGGCTCAAGCAATTTTTTTATTTTCATAACTGATGTGACAAGCCCAGAGGTGTTGGGGCTACGAAGTGCCAAGCCTAGAGGTGCTGGGGTGTGGCCCTGGCACAAATTAAGCACTGCTTACGTGGCCCCATCACCATGGTATCTGAGCACCTTACAATGTCTAACCTATTTTTCCTCACAGCCCCTCAGTGAGGTAGAACTGTGCTGTTATCCCCATTGTACAGATGAGACCCTGAGGCACACACAGACTAAAGGCTTGATTTTCAAAGGTATTTCAGCATCTAGTGAGATTTTTCAAAAGCGCTTAGAAGGTTAGGTGCTTTGTAAACTCCACAAGATGCGTAGCTGCATATTTGGGTGCCTAAAAACCTTTGAACCTCTGTCCCTAAGGCACTGGCCTGAGGTCATACAGGAAATCCGTGGAGGAAGTAGGACTCAGGTCTCTGAGGGCTAGCTCTGTATCCATGGCACCAGCCTATCCCTCTGCTGCATGCTGCCAAAAAAAAAAAAAGACTCTGCTAGTTGGGAGCAAAACCAAGGCGGCCAGTTCTCTGAGACTCCAGCACACGGTCCCAGGAGGTTGGCGTGGCTGTCATGGTTGACAGCATGAAAAGCAGCACAGAGGTCAGGAAGGACGAAGAAAGAGAGAGAGAGAGCGTGAGAGTCATGTGAGAGGAGATCACTAAACCCCCAAGGGGTGGCAGGCTCTGCCCGAGGCTGGGCTGTAGAGCAATGGCTGCTGGGCAATTTTACATTTTAACTGAAAACTGTTTTGTCACTTTTTGTTCTGAGTTTGAGAAAAGGAAGGAATGAGAAAGTGTCATATGAGTATCAGATGTGCTTATGCCTCAAATTCTTAGGGTTTCTGCTGTATTCAGGCCAATTCCAGAACAAAGAACAGAAATTGCCTCTACAGACTCCATAAAGTCGACGATTATTGTCATGATTTGTATTATTCACTGGGCACCATCTGTGTGCTCAGCACTGTTCAGAATATGGCAGAAAATGTAGTCCCTGAGCCAATGTGGGCAGCTCCATGTGTTCACATATTAATTATAGGTGTTAACCCACTTAAACTTCGTTTTTCACTTTGAAATTCTTTTTTATTTACTTCCCTGCCATTGAGTGGCAGCTCCTGTCTCCTAATGTGCTCTGTGAACCATTCCATTTTTTACTTCATCTGATTTAACAATTCAGTGACAGTATCGTTTGCTACTTCCCCTCCTGTGCACTTACTTGTCCTGTTCTGACGGTCATCAATCTAGGTTTAGGTTTTACCAGACCCTGGCTTTTGTCATACAGTGATGGTTGCAATGCAGTGGACACCATTTCATCTTTTAATTTTGTTAGGGTCACCTTTTTCCACGTCTGTCCCCATTCTTCAGGCATAGGGTAGCTACCCGAAGCTGGCTGTTGACCACAAATATTTATAACAGGGGATGGCACATTTTTCTTTTGCAGGTTTTCCACAGCTGTCTCCAATTTTTTGTGCAACTGATGAGGCTCTGGTTTAAGGAGTCTGGGCCAACATCAGCTCCTACTGGTTTACCTTCCTAGGTAAGCAGGCCTTCTGGCTGGGGTTAAGGTTCACAAGGGTTTAGATCAGACTCCTGAAGGGCATGGGTTTAGGTCATAATATCATTTCCTGTTACATCATTCTATCCTGTGCTGCTATTTCTGATTAAAGTGAGACTTCCAGTGATAGCAAGAGCTGGGACTTCTGGTTAAGGTGGGATTTCTGGTGACATAGTCATCATTAAGTCATCCATCAATCTCTTATCCCGTATAACAATCTGAACATAAACATTTACTATGGTCAGGAATTTGCTAGTTCTAGGACTTGGTTAGAGCCCTGAATACTTCTCCAGCACACTAGCCATAGGACCAGCAGCAGGCAGTTAAGGTTGTGCGAGTACTATTGTTTGCATTCAACAGAGGACCGGAATGAGAATTTGAACTCTTCTGGGTCCTCCCATGCCTATTGGAATAATAGAGTATTAATAAATTACTCCTGGGGGAATTGTGCGCTACTGCACGTGTGCATAATTAAAGAGCCATGCATTTTTTAAATTATTTTTGCGCAGAAAAAAGCTGCCGAAATATTGCTGCAGCTCGCCTCTTGCACAGCAGAGGCTTCTGTGCCAATAGAACACAGCAGCAGCTCCCGGCCAGCTAGGGAAGAGAAAGAGCTTGCCTTCTTCATAGCACCTGTAAGGCCAGGTCACGAGACAGGGACTATGGTGAGACAGACAGTGTGGGGTATTTGGGGGCGGGTCAGACAGGGGCTCATAAGGGATAGTGGGGGAGGACAGACTGGGGCAGGGGCTGAATGGGAGTGGAGGCACAGGGCCACAGGGGAGAGGGAGGTGCAGGGCCACATGGTGATGGGGGAGGGAGTGCAGAGCTACATATGGACAGAGGGTGGCTGAGTGGGGGCACAAAGACACATAGGGACAGGGGTAGTGATCAATAGCTCCATGTCTAGTTGGCAGCCGGTATCAAGCAGAGTGCCCCAAGGGTCGGTCCTGGGGCTGGTTTTGTTCAATATCTTCATTAATGATCTGGAGGATGGCGTGGAATGCACTCTCAGCAAGTTTGCAGATGACACTAAACTCGGAGGAATGGTAGATACGCTGGAGGGTAGGGACAGGATACAGAGGGACCTAGACAAATTAGAAGATTGGGCCAAAAGAAACCTAATGAGGTTCAACAAGGACAAGTGCAGAGTCCTGCACTTAGGACGGAAGAATCCCATGCACCTCTACCAACTAGGGACTGAATGGCTAGGCAGCAGTTCTGCAGAAAAGGACCTAGGGATTACAGTGGACGAGAAGCTGGATATGAGTAGACAGTGTGCCCTTGTTGCCAAGAAGGCTAACGGCATTTTGGGCTGTATAAGTAGGGTTATTGCCAGCAGATTGAGGGATGTGATCATTCCACTCTATTCGACATTGGTGAGGCCTCATCTGGAGTACTGTGTCCAGTTTTGGGCTCCACACTACAAGAAGGATGTGCAAAAATTGGAAAGAGTCCAGCGGAGGGCAACAAAAATGATTAGGGGTGTGGAGCACATGACTTATGAGGAGAGGCTGAGGGAACTGGGATTGTTTAGTCTGCAGAAGAGAAGAATGAGGGGGGATTTGATAGCTGCTTTCAACTATCTGAAAGGGGTTCCAAAGAGGATGGATCTAGACTGTTCGCAGAGGTACCAGGTGACAGAACAAGGAGTAATGGTCTCAAGTTGCAGTGTGGGAGGTTTAGGTTAGATATTAGGAAAACCTTTTTCATTAGAAGGGTGGTGAAGTACTGGAATGGGTTACCTAGGGAGGTGGTGGGATCTCCTTCCTTAGAGGTTTTTAAGGTCAGGCTTGACAAAGCCCTGGCTGGTATGATTTAGTTGGGAATTGGTCCTGCTTTGAGCAGGGGGTTGGACTAGATGACCTCCTGAGGTCCCTTCCAACCCTGATATTCTATGATTCTATGAGGGGATACAGGGACACATAGGGATAGGGGAGTTGCTGGGTGGGGGCACAGAAACACATGGAGACAGGGGAGGGGGTACAGAGCCACATAGGGACAAGGGGAGAGGGTGCAGGGCCACATGAGGATGGGGGGAGTGGGTGTCTGAGTGGGGGTGGAGGGACACGTGGATGGGGGTGCAAGGACACAAGGGGACAGGGGCAGATGTGCCTGACTGAATGGGAGAGGCTAGGGGTCAGCCAGGATTTGCATAGGGAAAGTTCCCTAACAATCCCTCCCCACCCCCCCAAAAAACCCTGTTCCATACTTTTCCCACTCATACCCAGCAACCCTCCAAGGTCACACCCAGGCTCCTTCCCAGCAATTTACTTCCTTCTCCCTCAGCTCCTCCATTACCCCTGACTCCCCCAAGCCTTTGCACTGCTTCTGAGGAGTTGGGGAAATACGGTTCCATATTGTAGTTTAAATGAATTATTACTCAGAGTTCTGGATTAATATATCTAGTAAGGAATTTATTTGTCAAAAAACATTTCCTGAATCTTTTTTGTTGTCTGTATTGTTACAGACATACATGCTGACAGGTATTTAGAAATAAATTATCAAAAATAATTGAAACTCATGTGATTATATTGTGTTATTTTGACAAATAAAATATGCTGAATTTTGCAGAATTTTAAAATATTATATGCAGGTTTTTTTAACGTTTTGTCACAGAATTTTTAATTTTTTGGTGCAGAAATCCCCCAGGAGTAATAAATAATAGTACTAGCTTTGTATAGTAGTAGTGACTTCAAGCTGAGAATTTCAAAACACATCACAAAGTTATTGTACTATAAAAGCATTAACTCTGTTTCACAGATGAGAAACCCGAGACAGAGAGCTGAGATGACTTGTCCAAGGTCACATGGGAAGTCTATAGTTGAGCTGGGAACAGAGCCCAGATCTCATGACTCCCAGTAATGTGTGCTTAACCACATGGCCATCCTTCCTCTCCTAATGGAAGCTAATGACTCTGATGTGTCCTTAGGCTAGTCATGTTCCATCCTCATACCCAATGACAGACCCAGTGAAACCCGAATGAAAACAAGAGGTCAGGGCCTTGGCACTGATTTACCAATTTACATCAACTGAGGATCTGATTCCAGGTCTTCACAGTCAACCAGAAGCTCCCATTAAAGATTGTGGCAAAACTCCTATTGATTTCAGGATTGGGGACAATGGGATTTAGCTTGCAATAACATTTCAATTACTAGGACAGAAAATGGTGGTGTCCTATTATAAAGCACAAATATAACAGAGATGCTTAAAAGCAGGGTCCTTTATTCTGAGATGAGCTGGTAAAGACAGGATTCTCCATGGCACTGTAATTTCAGAGATTGTTTGATTATATGTCCAATGCAGCTCTCCCATATGCTGTACATTTGCTTGTTTATCATTATTTACAAGGCCAGAGTTCACTTGTCATGTGTCTAGGTAAACATTAGCCGGCTGGCAAATCTGTAATGATGCAAGATAAGTATTTAATGTGTCATTTTTATTACTGATGCTTTTGAATATGAAGGGCAATTACTGCTGTAGTTCTCCAACAGAGCAGGAAAGCTTAAGAGTGACATGATGACTTTCACCTAAAATTAAATATGTCAATAACAACAAAATCTTTGAAAACTGCTTTCTTCTAGTAGAGGCTGGTGACATCTAAAATACATAGGAAATGCTCGGATTCCTAGGTGGGCTCATGATGTGGGGAGTGCACTGACCTTGGTCATTCTTGAGGTGGCCTTACCCTTCCTTTGTGTCTATGCACAAGGGAGAATTCCACCATTGCTGTCTAGCACTTCTGATTCAGTGGCTCCAGATATCACATGTTGTGAGGCTGGTTCTGTCATCTCATTCCTGTCTCTAACATTCAGAATCTTCCTTCCTGGGATTTTATCTGAATCCCTGGAGTCCAGGTTGTGTTTGTTTGTGTGTTTGAGAGTGTGTGTGTGTGTGTGTGGGGGGGGGCGGGGTTGAATAAAGAAGACACCTCTAATAGAGGAACACGTCTCCCAAGCATTGCAGTTTCAGCCTTTCAAAGAAGTTCAGATCTTGGTGTGGGACTTGAATGAACCCACAATTTCAAGAGCCAAAAAAATGCTAGCAACTGTTCCAGTCACTGCTGCTTCTTGGTAGGATCATCATTCAGAACTGCTGACCCCGACAGTCAAGCTCCTCTCTCAGCCTCTGTTGCCTGGGTTTCCTTAAACCCAACTTCCTGTTGTTTACAGACGCTTATCTCAGCATGTTAGGGATGGTGCAGAGTGAGGCTCACTCCTTGTGATCGTTGACCCTTCCGGCTTTGCCTTAGTTTTCCTAAGGCTGCTACAAAGGCCTACTAGCTTAGCTGCTTTTGGCAATAAGCAAAATTATCAATATTTCAGTTCTGGCAGTGGCCTAGGCATTTTGCTGCACTGTCAATGTCTAACACCTGCTACATACCAAAGGTTGCCCAACTTGTAAATTGCAGCCCGGGGAGATCTATCTCGGCCATTTCCCATGGCCACCCCGACCTTTGACCACTCTACCTTAGACTAGGGTTACCATATTCAAACATTTAAAAAAGAGGACACTCCACGGGGCCCCGGCCCTGCCCCTTCCCCGCCCCCGGCCCCGCCCCAACCCCACCCCTTCTCTGCCCCCATTCCAACCCCTTCCCCAAAGTCCGTGCCCCAACTCTGCCCCCTCCTCTGAGCACCCCACATTCCCCCTCCTCCCTCCCGCTCTGATCTTGGTTGGGGGTTGCTAAGTGCTTCCCTGCTCCCCACTCGCCCCGCAGCCTCTATGCCCCTGCCTGCCCTGCTCTGCCTCACCCTGCAGCCTCTGCACCCCCCGCCCCCGCAGCCTCTGCACCCCCTGCCTACCCTGCCCCTGCAGCCTCTGCGCACCCTGCTCCCCACTCCCCCTGCAGCCTCTGCGCCCCCTGCCTGCCCTGCCCCTGCAGCCTCTATACCCCCCCACCGCCTGCCCTGCTCCCCCCGCTCAGCAGGCAGAGGGAGAGCTGCAGGCTCCACGGGGACTCAAACACAGCTGCGCTGCTCTGTGGGGGAGGAGGGAGTGGGGGAGGGGGAGGGACTCTGGCTGCTAGAGGCCCTAGTGGCTGCGAGCGGCTTTCAATCAGGCCAGGCGTCCAATCAGCCGTGCCACACTTTGCCTGAGGGGAAGGGGGAAATCCCGGACATTTCTACTTGATTAGAAATCTCCCCCCCGGACGGCCATATAAAGCTGAAAAACCCAGACATGTCCGGGGAAACCCGGACAGATGGTAACCCTACCTTAGACTGTTCTAAGCCATACACCAATACACATGACAGACAATTTCACCTCTTCTGGAATGGACTTCCTTTCTCACAATAGCCTTTTCTGATTCACTAAGGTGAATGCAGCGTAGCCTTCCTTCAGATGAGATGGCAATGCCAGGTTCCTTCTGATCCTGTTATAGTTGGCCAAATAGGAAAGAATAGCGGTTAATTAGAGATATCCTATCTCCTAGAACTGGAAGGGACCTTGAAAGGTCATCGAGTCCAGCCCCCTGCCTTCACTAGCTGGACCAAGTACTGATTTTGCCCCAGATCCCTAAGTGGCCCCCTCAAGGATTGAACTCGGAACGATGTAAAATGCTCACAACAAAACCCAAGCCCAGGAAAGACTTGTCTGCTTTCACATTTAGTTACAAATGCAAATCATGTTTGTAGACAGAGTGACAACTTTCTTGAGTCACCCTGGGCTTATTCTCAATACCCCATTGAAACTCCCGGCGTGGCACTGTGTGGACAGGAAAGTGAGTGAAACTCTGTCTTTAGGAGGAATCACACTTTGAGTTTTTGTGTTCATTTCTGCCTGAAATGCCAAACAAGACTCAAGAAACATGAAACTTAATTAAAGGTTTGCACCAGCCCCTGGCAGCCGAAACCAGACGAGTTGCATCTAGCTATGGATTGCCCTTGCCAATGCAAATACCTCTCTCACAGAAACAGGTTTGTATTTCCCAAGATGGGTGCAAGTTATTGGCAGCGAAGACAGAATGGCTTCCACAGTTGGAGCATTACTGGTGTTTCACTTACTCTTTTGTGAAGGGTTTAGCGATACTTGGAATGAAGAACTCACTTCTGTTTCTTAACTGCAAGAAAAGCCCGGTTATTTCTGTCTCGGAGACAGACCGGCAATCTGCTGACTGCTGCACAAAACACTGGCTTCATGGCTATTTATTAATAGTTTATCTAATGTAATCGTGTCATGTGTCCAACAACCTCTATGGGCTCTATTTAAGGTCCTCAGAACAGAGCACAATGCTAT
This sequence comes from Chrysemys picta bellii, assembly GCF_011386835.1. Lineage (NCBI taxonomy): Eukaryota > Metazoa > Chordata > Testudines > Emydidae > Chrysemys > Chrysemys picta. The sequence goes on along the minus strand of NC_088795.1, from coordinate 129,130,386 downwards.
TATCTTCTTAGACTCCAGTCAGCAGGGAGAAACACTGCTCTACAGCCAAAATGCTTCTGAAATAAATGTAGTCAAACTTTACTAATTTTGGGTCACTGAGAACGAAAATGATGCTTAAAATTGTTGATTGGCTCTAGTTTTCAAGATATGCTATTGGGTCAGTATATACGACCCTTGACTTGGGAATGGCGGAGGGAGGATAAGTGAGTTATAAAGGGAAGGGATCTCAATTTAAACCAGAAATGACTAAAATACATCTTTGACTGGATCTATGAATAAATCCTATGACTGGGTTTGGACAGTACTTGCTTTTTAGGCAAAACAATGAATGATGCAATCTGAAGCTGGTATTGCATCATACATGATATGAATTGCATCATGTTATTCCTAGAAGTCATGGATGATGCAATCATAACGAAGCTTACATCACTCTGCTGAACAAATTGCCCTAGATCAGCTCTAGAAATCATACAGTGTCGTGCTCTATTTGTCAGTGTTTGATTTTGCAAAAGGACACATTTCTGTTTAGCCAAAGTGAGCAGAGATGTGAACTTGTAGTGAACAGTGCAGATAACTTCTGCTATGTTTGTGGTGAAGTGACTTTTGCATCACAAAAGCGCAGTATAACCACTATGGTTAAGAAAGCCTATCACCTTTCTTTTGGCTGCAAAATTGGAGATCAGGACAAGAGGTGGGCCCCACACATATGCTGCAACACTTGTGCAACAAATCTTCGCCAGTGGTTGAACAGGAAAAGGAAATCTATGCCTTTTGCAGTGCCAATGATTTGGAGAGAGCCAACAGATCATACCAGCAATTGTTACTTCTGCATGGTGCCTCCAGTTGGGAAAGGTGTGTCAAAAAAGAAAAAGTGGACTGTGCATTATCCAAACATTCCATCAGCTATACGCCCAGTACCCCACGAAGAAGGACTGCCAGTTCCTGATGCACCAGAATCATTCTCACTTGAGTCAGACGAGGAAGAGGAAGAGGATGAAACTTCTGGTCCTGAACCATCAATGTCACAGGACCCACATTTTCTCCCATCCTCCTCTGAACCACACCTCATAACACAAGGTGAACTGAATGACCTTGTCAGGGATTCGGAACTACCCAAGAGTAAGGCAGAGCTGTTGGGCTCCAGACTACAGCAGTGGAATCTCCTGGCAGGTGATGTTAGGGTTTCCATGTTCTGTGACCGTCAAAAGGATCTTGTCCCATTCTTCTTCATGGAAGGTGATCTTGTAGCCTGCAACAACATCGATGGTGTGATGGCAGCCCTCAACATCGTTCACGATCCAGATGAGTGGAGACTGTTCATTGATTCATCGAAGACGAGTCTTAAAGCTGTTTTACTGCATAATGGCAATGTTTTGCCATCAATTCCAGTTGGTCATGCAGTCCATATGAAGGAAACCTATAACAACATGAAACAACTTTTGAGATGCATAAACTATGACCAACATCAGTGGCAGCTTTGTGGTGATTTGAAGGTTGTTGCTCTCTTGCTTGGTCTGCAGACTGGATACACAAACTACTGCTGTTTTCTCTGTGAATGGGATAGTTGTGCAAGAGATTCCCACTACATCAAGAAAGATTGGCCACTCCGACAGTCATTGGAGCCTGGGAGGAAAAGTGTTCAGCATCCACCACTTGTTGAATCAAGGAAGATTTTGTTACCACCCTTACACATCAAGCTGGGTCTGATGAAGAACTTTGTCAAGGCCATTGACAAAACACAAGCAGCTTTCAAGTACCTCCGTGGAAAATTTCCAAGGTTAAGTGAAGCTAAGATAAAGGAAGGTGTCTTTGTTGGTCCTCAGATTCGTGAACTGCGTGGCAAGGAAAAGACGGCATGGAAAGCCTTCCAGTTAGTGGCAATAAATTTTCTCGGAAACAACAAGGCAGACGACTACAGGTTGTTGGTTGAAAACCTCCTCAAGGCATACAAAAGCCTTGGTTGCAATATGTCACTAAAGATACATTTTTTGCGCTCTCATCTAGATTTTTTTCCACCGAACTGCAGAGCAGTGAGCGACGAGCACGGCGAGCGATTTCACCAGGACATTGCAACAATGGAGAAACGCTATCAGGGCAAATGGAGCCCATCAATGCTTGCAGACTATTGCTGGACAGTGACAAGAGATGCTCCATTTAATGAATACAAGAGACAAGCCAAGAAGTGCTGAGTAGATACTGAATAGGACTAAACTATGTACATAATAGTTTTTTGCCTTTTGTTTCATAATAAATTTTATTTATAGAACCCTTTTGCTGATTTTTAAAGTGTTACATAAACAGGACAGGTGAAATATTATCATGTAAAGCAACCATAAACACATGAAAAGAGCTAGGTTTACAATTTATGATTAAAACTCTACTATCTACACAATATACATAGACATAAAATGTAAAAACTTAAATATCTTAGAACCAGTAGCCAATCAGTTGTTTTAATTGTCATATTTGAATTCAGCACATCAAAATACATAATAAATAGCACATTTTATCTCTGAAGCAGACGACTTCTCAAAAATTGTAGACCAGTGAAATCAGAAGCTTCTAGCTCTTAGTTCAGCTAGCTAATATTTTCCCCTGTATAGTTTAGATACAGGAGCCCCTGGTTTCCTCATGTTCTTTACAGTCACTGATAAAGGGCCAGATCCTGCAATGTGCAGTGAGCCCTCGCTGCTCCTCGAAGTCAATGGGCAGTGAGGGTGCTCCATTCCTTGTTGGATGGGGTCTTTAATCCTCCACCCCATTTCTTTCCTGCCCCATCTTCTATCAAGGCTTCTTGATCCAATGCCCACTGAAGTCAATAGAAATGTGCTTCAGTAGGGCCAGGGATCAGGCCCTTAGATCAATGCATTGGAGTTCTGCAGGAATATGAATGAAGCCTCAGCTAGAAGTGTTTGAGTAAACCCAAATATCCCAGTGTTTGTGTGTATTTTCTATAGGCATCACCTTAAGGGGCCCAAATAATGTAAGAGCTGGACTGTTCAGGCTATCTTTAGTGATTTGGGCTTCAGTGGGATTATTCATATGCTTAATGTTAGGCATGTGTTCAGGGCCGGCTCCAGGGTTTTGGCCACCCCAAGCAGCCAAACAAAAAAAGCCGCGATCGCGATCTGCGGTGGCAATTCGGTGGAAGGTCCTTCGCTCCGAGCAGGAGTGAGGGACCGGACGCCGAACAGCTGGACGTGCCGCCCCTCTCCGAAGTGGCTGCCCCAAGCACCTGCTTGGTAAGCTGGTGCCTGGAGCCGGCCCTGCATGTGTTTAAGTGCTTTGCTAGATCAGTGCCACAAGGATTAGCCTCTTGCAAGACTGAGCTCTAAATGAGGAGCCCTGATTCCTCTCTCCTCCAATCAATCACTTTCATCTTTCCTGTGCAGTCGCCATTTTAAGACAATCTTTCTCCTGCAGCCTATATTTTGTTTCCACTTTCAAGGCTCGTGCAGAAGACTTCACCCTTGCAGCTCTTCTGCTATTAGGTAAAATTCCTGTTAGGCCTTGGCTACACTTGCGAGTTACAGCGCTATAAAGGCTCCCCCAGTGCTGTAACTCACTCCCCGTCCATACTGGCAAGGCATTTGCAGCGCTGTATCTCCGTGGTTGCAGTGCTGCATGTACTCCACCTCTCCGAGAGGAATAGCGAGTATTGTGCTGCCGCTGCAGTGCTACGATGCCAGTGTGGCCGTCCAATGCGCTGTGAATAGCCTCCAGAATTATTCAGCAGTATCCCACAATGCCTGTTCTAGCCACTCTGGTCATCATTTCAAACTCTACTGCCCTGGCCTCAGGTAACCAACCATGTGAACGACCCTTTACATTCCCTGGGAATTTTAAAAATCCCCTTCCTGTTTGCTCAGCCCAGCATGGTATGGAGTGCTATTAGCGAAGCTTTCCAGGTGACCATGCCTCCACGTGCCAAGCGAGCCCCAGCATGGAGCAATGGCGAGTTGCTGGACCTCATCAGTGTTTGGGGGGAGGAAGCTGTCCAGTCCCAGCTGCGCTCCAGCCATAGGAATTACGATACCTTCGGGAAGGTATCAAAGGACATGATGGAAAGGGGCCATGACCAGGACGCCCTGCAGTGCAGGATTAAAGTGAAGGAGCTGCGGAATGCCTACCACAAAGCCCGCGACGCAAACGGCTGCTCGGGTGCTCCCCGCACGACCTGCCGATTCTACAAAGAGCTGGATGCGATACTTTGGGTTAACCCCACCTCCACTCCGAGCACCACCATGGACACTTCAGAGCCGGTGTCGGGGGGGAGGAGGAGGAGGAGGAGGAGGAGGAAAACAGGAGTGATGGTGGTGGGCCGGATGGAGACACCCCGGAATCCCTGGAGCCATGCAGCCAGGAGCTTTTCTCGAGCCAGGAGGAAGGTAGCCAGTCACAGCGGCCGGTACTTGGTGGAGGACAAACAGAAGAGCAGGCTCCCGGTAGGAGGGGAAGGAATTTTTGGGAAGGAATTTTTTCGGTGCAGGCTCTTTGGGAGAGGAGGGTTAGGTATGCATGCCTAGATGCGGAATAGTGCATTGATGTGGTTTATCACATCGCGGTAATCGGCCTCGGTAATCTCCTCGAATGTCTCATCCATAACGTGTGCAATGCGCTCGTGCAGGTTTATCGGGAGAGCCACTGGGGTCCTTGTCCCAGCCAGGCTAACGTGTCCGCACCACTGTGCCGCGAGAGGCGGGGGGACCATTGCTGCATACAGGCAAACTTCATATGGGCCAGGGCGGAAGCCGCATTGCAGTAGAAGACCCTCCCTTGCTTCCCAGGTCACCCTCAGCAGCGAGATATCGTCCAGGACGAACTTCTGTGGAAAATGTTGGGACAGTGTTCAGTGTAGGTGCCCCCTGAAGCTGTTGGCTCTCCCCAAGGCACAGAAACCCAGAGGACAGTGCAGCCCTGAAACAATCAGTCCCCCTTACTCACCATTTTGAGGCTTCCGTGGGATGTGTGTGCTCTGCTTCGGATGGGAAAATTATGCTATTGTGTAGACCCTGTGTGTTCTCTACTCCTTAAGTGCAGGGGGAATCATTACTCTGTCTGGTATAAACAATGCTGCCTCTGTTAAATGTTGCATTTTGCCTATACAGCTGCATCAACCTTGAGACCTCAGCCTTCCTTCCTGTCGCCTGCTCAGAGATTGCAAAGACTCAGGGAGAGACTGCAAAAAAGCAAAGAAGACATGCTGCAAGAAGTGATACAGCAATCTATTAAAGAGAATGAGAAAGCACAGGACTGGAGGGAGAGAGAGAGCAGTATCCGCCAGGAAAACGCAGCGCACCGGCGGCAAAGCACCGCGCACCGGCAGCAAAGCACTGATAGGCTTATAAGCATCCTGGAGTGCCAAGCAGATGCTATCCAGGAGCTGGTAGCCATGCAGAAAGAGGAGCAGTACCGCAAGCGCCACCCCCCCCCACAGCCTTTGTCCCAAAACTTTTTCCGTTGTGCCCCACTGTCACTTCCAACCCACTTTCCCCAACTTCTGTGTTCTTCATGCCACCCGCTGCCTCCAACACCAGTATCTTCACCACCCAGCCCTGAAAACCATGACCCTTACCCTCTGCACTCAACCCCCATCACCATGCAGTATAGCTGCCCTGAAGTGCAGCACTCACTGCACAGCACACCAGACAGGACATACGCCAATCTGTGATTGTACTGTTCCCCACTCCACCCCCTTGTTTCTTTTCAATAAATAATTTTTTTTTCTTTTCAATAAATGGATTCTTTGGCTTTGAAAACATTCTTTATTATTGCATAAAGTAAAAGACTCCTTAGCCCAGGAAATAAACAGGCACTGCAAGTCTGCTTGTCTGCTTAGCAGACACTGATTCCTAAAGATTGGAACTACTGCACTTCACTTCTGTGCAGGGCACCAGATATCACTGCTGGTTTTCAGCCTCAAATTGCTCCCTCAAGGCATTCCTAATCCTTGCAGCCCCACGCTGGGCCCCTGTAATAGCCCTGCTTTCTGGCTGTGCAAATTCAGCCTCCAGGTGTTGAACCTCGGAGGTCCATGCCTGAGTGAAGCTTTCACCCTTCCCTTCACAAATATTATGGAGGACATAGCACGTGGATATACTGCGGGGATGCTGTTTTCAGCCAAGTCCAGCTTCCCATACAGAGATCGCCAGCGGCCCTTTAAACAGCCAAAGGCACATGTGACGTTGTGCAGTCTATATGGTTTTATAAAAACATGATAATAAGTGAATATAATGTAACTGGGATAGAAAAATATGGTAAAAAGTGAATATAACGTAACTGGGATATGCTTCATGCAAAAGGTCTCTTGTAAGGTATCATTACAAAGCTTATAATCTACTGAGTGTGATCATCCAATTTGTATAAATGTACCACTCTTGTATCTAAAACTAGAAATATAAAATATAACTCTGAGGGCCTATTGTAATTATGTAAAGTGTGGGCCATTAATGATGGTTTGGAATCTTGATGACTCCCATTGTCTGCAGATGGCTGTGTTTACATGTGAGTCTTCCTGTATATGTGTGTGCTGGCAAGTGAGTAATGAAGTCTTGCAGTGACATGTGATCATGTCACCTGAACTGGAATCCATCTTTAACCTGGTGCTTTTCCAGTAATGGGGGGTGGAAACCCAGAGGGACCAGGGGGTCCCGCCTTATGCAAAAGATATATAAAGGGGTGGAAGAGAACAAAGCGGAGAGAGGAGCCATCATGAAGAATCCCCTAGCTACCACCTGAGCTGGAACAAGAGCTGTACCAGGGGAAAGAATTGTGCCCAGGCCTGGAAGGTGTCCAGTCTGAGAAAAACTTACTGAAGCATCTCTGAGGGTGAGATTATCTGTATTTAGCTTGATTAGACATAGATTTGCGCATTTTATTTTATTTTGCTTGGTGACTTACTTTGTTCTGTCTGTTACTACTTGGAACCACTTAAATCCTACTGTCTGTATTTAATAAAATCACTTTTTATTTAGTAATTTACTCAGAGTATGTATTAATACCTGGGGGAGCAAACAACTGTGCATATCTCTCTATCAGTGTTATAGAGGGCGAACAATTTGAGTTTGCTCTGCATAAGCTTTATGCAGGGTAAAACGGATTTATTTGGGTTTAGACCCCATTGAGAGTTGGGCATCTGAGTGCTAAAGACAAGCACACTTCGGGGAGCTGTTTTCAGGTAAACTTGCAGCTTTGGGACAAGTGATTCAGACCCTGGGTCGGTGTTGCAGCAGACTGGAGTGTCTGGCTCAGCAAGACAGGGTGCTGGAGTCCTGAGCTGGCAGGGAAAACAGAAGCAGGGGTAGTCTTTGCACATCGGGTGGCAGCTCCCAGGGGGGTTTCTGTGATCCAACCCGTCACAGCACACTCCACAGTCATTCGGCACCGGCTCAGCCTGTAGTTGAACCGTTCCTTGCTGCTGTCAAGGCTCCCTGTGTAGGGTTTCATGAGCCACGGCATTAACAGGTAAGCAGGATCTCCAAGGATCACAATGGGCATTTCAACTTCCCCTACCATGATCTTCCGCTCAGGGAAAAAAGTCCCGGCCTGCATCTTCCTGAACAGACAAGTGTTCTGCGTCATGCACCTTTCTGGGCCAGCCTGTGTTAATGTCAATGAAACGCCCATGGTCCACAAGCGCCTGGAGAACCATAGAGAAATACCCCTTCCAATTAATGTACTCGGATCCTAGGTGGGGTGGTGCCAGAATAGGAATGTGCATCCCATCTATTGCCCCTCCACAGTTAGGGAACCCCATTTGTGCAAAGCCATCCACTATTTCCTGCACGTTACCCAGAGTCACGGTTCTTCTGAGTAGGATGCGATTAATGGCCTTGCAAACTTGCATCAACACGATTCCAACGGTCGACTTTCCCACTCCAAACTGGTTTGCGACCGACCGGTAGCTGTCTGGAGTTGCCAGCTTCCAGATTGCAATAGCCACCCGCTTCTCCACTGGCAGTGCAACTCTCAATCTCGTGTCCTTGCGCTGCAGGGTGGGGGCAAGCTCCACACACAGTCCCATGAAAGTGGCTTTTCTCATCCGAAAGTTCTGCAGCCACTGCTCGTCATCCCAGACTTCCATGACGATGTGATCCCACCACTTGGTGCTTGTTTCCCGAGCCCAAAAGCGGCGTTCCACGGCGCTGAGCATGTCCGTGAATGCCACAAGCAATTTCGTGTCGTACACATTATGCGGCTTGATAGCATCGTCAGACTCCTCACTCTCACTGTCACTTTGGATCTTAAGGAATAGTTCGACAGCCAAACGTGACGTGCTGGTGAGACTTCTCAGCATACGCCTCAGCAGTTCAGACTCCATTTCCCGCAGACAGATCGTGCTGCACAGAAACTGTTGAAGGATGGCGCTAAAGGTGGAAGGAAACAAAGGGATTTCTGGGATGCGAAGCGATGCATCACCCAGAATCCTCCGCACCCACGCCCCCTTCCCACAACCCACGGTGCCAGAATGGGAAAAGGTGCTCTGTGAGATAGCTGCCCATAATGCACCGCTCCCAATAGCGCTGCAATTGCCGCAAATGTGGCCACGACAGTGCGCTGGGCAGCTGTCAGTGTGGACAGACTGCAGCTCTTTCCCTACTCAGCTGCACGAAGTCAGGTTTAACTCACAGCGCTGTATATCTGCAAATGTAGCCAAGGCCTTAGACAAAATCTTGCAGCAACATCATGTATGTGCGCATCCATGTTGGCAGGTTACACCAGCACTGCCTTGGGGAAATCCCAAGCATAGATCCACTGTAATAGCTTCTCTACCACCCCCTTGCCTGGACCCATGCCTCATGTCGGGGATGTGGATGGCAGAAAGGGATGTGGCTGGAGAGCTCGGTGCTGGGACAGCCCTTGAAGGCCATTGATATCAAGTTTAATTTAAAGCAGTCTTGAGGCTGCTTTAAACTGCCCTGCATAACAGGATCAGGCAACCATAAGATGGACTGAGAATCTGGCCCAGCAACTGCGTTTAGAAGCATAGCAGGGCACTGGCAACTGTGTGGCACTGGCCCTATTTTGTGCCTTATGTTTGAAGGTTTACAAGGAAATCCCAGGTGGGTGGGCGGAGCACAACTAAGGAAATGCCTACATTACAGATCAGTTAAATTAGAAAGTGTGTTTCCATCCAGATAAGACCTTTCCTTTCCCACAAATACAAAAAGATGTTGTATCAGCAAGTGATGAGAAATGTGATTTCCAGGAAAGAGAGAGGCTTTCTGTATTGCAGCAGTTCTGCAATGTTATAATAATTGGAAGCAGGAAATAATTCACCATGATTGTGAAAAGCACTGAATATGCCTCTTATAGAACTGGTAAGTGTTTGTGCAGTGTGTTTTCTCCAGTCTTTAGGAATTAATCAGTCACTCCTCTGGGTTGACTCACCGCATCAGAACACTTATTTTTGTGGTAACATCTGCCCAAGGGCCAGATTACAGAGACAAGGTGGGGGAGGTAATATCTTTTATTGGACCAACTTCTGCTGGTGAAAGAGACGAGCTTTCGAGCCACACAGAGCATTTCTTCAGGTCTGGGAAAGGTACTGAACAGAGACACTGGATTTATGGCTGATTACATCAGCCTTTAACCCAGTAACTCTCTCTTTTTATCCTATGACTGCAGAGGTGTTAATGTGCCATTCTACCTTGAGTGGTCTCTTAGAATAGGGTTCTACCTACTTACTCTGTTCCACTTTCCATTTCTGTGCTGCTCAGATTATCTTTCCCATAGTGGAAGAAGAGCTCTGTGTGGCTCTGAAAGCTCTCTCACTAACAGAAAGGCCAATAAAAAGCCCTACAAACGTGTTTGAAAACTGGGTAATGGCACAAGATTCTGCCTGTGGGAAGGTGCTATTATCTGACTAGTACATGCAAGCAAGCGGTTGAAAATTTTGCCCTGTAAGTCTCCTGTGCTCCACAAAACCTCAGCATTTATGGCTAATCTTCCAGACTGTCCCTCTTTGGCTATAATTGGTTTAGTATCAGGAACATGAACCAAGTATTTAGATGCACCTAAGGGAGAACCTGATCCTGAGAAGTGCCTACCATCTTCAGCTTTCATTGATTTGCATGGCTGATGCAAGTGCTTGCCAGTTAGGACAGGAATTTGTATCCCATCTGCTGTAAAATCACATAGGATAGGGCTTGATTCAGGCCCCAGTGACGTTGATGCCAAGATTCCCATTGGCTTCAGTGGGAATTGGATTGGCCAGCGAGGGGTAGTGTAAAAGGTATGTGTACATCAAGATTTACAGCACAAGTATGACTCTAGTTAGATTTCCATTTAACCTATGCTATGCATATTAAACAGTCTGAGTATCAGTGACTGTGTAATGGGGTTGGTGCAATCATTTACTAGTGAGAGGTTATTTGGAAGCAATAGCAGGACAGGTCTTAATCATTTGTTATTCTGGCATTACTGAACTTAGTTTGAACCAACATGAGCATATTGCCTCCCGTTGGGGAGTTAGTCTAGATCCAAACTGTGTGGCTCTGGCGCCAGGCCCACCTCTGAGCCTAAATAAACATGATTGGTTATCCAAGGGCAGTAGAGTCTTGCAAAACCATGAACTCTGATCATAGTTGTTTCTAAATCTGCTATTCATGCTTCTCTAAGGGTCAGTTTCAATGTGAACGCAATGAAATAACAATGCAGATTCAGACATGGCTCAAGGAATTTGGATGATACGGGGACTGAAGCTAGGTTGCTTAAGGTTTTAAAAGAACAGTGTCTCGTAGACTCTAAGGCCTGGTCTACATTACAGGGTTAGGTTGACGTAAGTTGCCTTTTGTCAACCTAGCTGTGGAAATGTCTTCACTTAAATTTGGCTACCACCGACGTAAGTGCCTCTCTCTCTCTCTCTCTCTGCTGATTTAGTAACGCCGCTTCCCGAGTGGCGCAAAGTCATGCTCAATGTAATTAGGTCGACTCAGTGTCAGTGTTGACAAAGTTGCTTATGTCGACTGTTATTGGCTCTCAGGAGCCATCCCACAATGCCCCACACTGACAACACAATCGATACAAGAGCTCCTGATGAGGACACGCACCGCTGACTCAGGAAGCCAAGTGTGCACACACCCAGGCGATTGAATTATTGTGCTGGCTTGATGCTGACGTCAGTTAGGTCAACATGATTTTGTAGTGTAAACATGGCTTAAATTCCCAACGGCAGTGTTGTTTTCACAGAGCTGGGCTATTTTGGCACATTGCACTGTTGCCAACTCTCATGATTTTATTGACAGTCTCCGAGTAGCTGGTGTTTTTTCTTAAATACTCAGTTCCTGGAATCGAGTGGTTGTGTGAAACTCTGAGCTTTCATTTGATAAAGACGAAGTTTCTAGCCCTTGTCGTTGACAAGAAGAGCTTGAAAACATGGATCTTAAAGGCTCAGAGATCCAAAGGCAAATAAAAGCACCCCAAATGCATTAGTGTTTAAGCCAGTCTCATGATTCAGGGGGAGGGGCTGATTCATGATTTTTGAATGCCTGGTATTGGCAATACTGACAACAATAAAACCTATTCCCCCTCCATTATTATTATTATTTTTTTAGTGGTGGGAGTGTGCTGGGGAGAAGGGAAGGAAACAACACAGTTGTGTTTTAAGATGAATAGAAGAAAGACAAATGAGTGGTTTGGTTTTCACAGGATAGGTGAAAGAAGATCAGCAGGAGAAAGGAGATAGCAGCAGTCAACTGTCCGCATTAACTCCCAGTTGGATTTCCTGTAGGAAATCAGCTGTTTGGCGCCGCAAGCCTGGGAGGGGAGGAGAATTGGAGCGGGGGCGGCGTGCTCGGGGAGGAGGCGGAGCAGAGGTGAGCTGGGGTGGGAAGCTGCCACATGGCTCCCCGGGGGGGCAGGACCTGACGCGGGGGGGGGTGTGTGCCTCAGGGCGGGGGGTGGGCTGCCGCAGGGCTGGGGGGGGGGGGGGGGGCGCAGGTTAAAGTTTCGCCTAGGGCGCGAAACTTCCTTGCACCGGCCCTGTGAAGGATTGGGCGAAGAGGGGGACATGCCACCGGGCTGCCAGTCCCCCATTTTGCACCTATCTTAGCAGGTTTTGTTTTGCTCAGGCCATAGAAGTGGAGAGGAGAACACAGCTCTAGATGACTCCAGGGTGGAATGGAACAGTTAATAATTAATAGCCAGGAGAGGTTTTAACTTTTGCAGGGGATCAATAGCTGGCAGTTCCTTCAGAAGTAATGCCAGAGAAGAATGCTGCTGGTTAACAGAATACTGCCCTGGGCATGGATTCAGATTCCTTTACAACATTTAGGATTTGACAGAAAGCCAGTGGATAGCTCAGGTGGAGGTGGGGGGGATGGGATGGAGGCCCAATATCGTTTAAGAACTGGAAGCTGATTAAAGCAAAGAAAATCCCTCAGGGGCATGGGAGGATGCATGAGAGTGAGTGAAGGATTATTTGGACCATGTGACTAAACTTCCATGAGAAATCGCATTTCTAAAACAGGACTATATATTGCAAATCTGTATCGCCTTCCAACTTGATTAATGTTTCCTCCCAGCATCCCTGAAAATTAGGTATTATTCTAATTTATAGATATGAAAATGAGGCAACTTGTCCCAAGTCATGGTGAATCTTTGGCAGTGCTGGGATGAGAAACCAGGTTTTCTGACTCTAAATCACTAGCTCATCCTTCTGCCCTGGAAAGCCATCACCACTTTTTAACCAGAGTTCGAAACGATTTCAAAGGCATCTTGGCTATTAGGGCGACAGTATGCAACTGTATTAGCTCAGAGAGTGTGCTGATTGGTTCATTCATCTCTAAACTATCACAATCCCACCACTCAACAGTGAGCGGTTCCATGACTACCTGGAGATTAAAAAAAAATGAAAAAAAATAGTCCCAATTCTTGGGATTGGCTTAGCTGTGCTTTAGTGCAGGGTTTGTACGAGAGTTAGGTAGCAAAAAGTGGCTTTACGCCAACATTAATTTAGCCCCTGCCATGAGTCAGAGAAGCCCTAGAGCTGCTCTAAGTTACCATAAGGTGCTGTTCTGGCACCTGGGAATAATGGAATTGTAGAGATGCTCTGGTCACATCCCCTTTCTCCTGGCCATGCCCACTACACCAGGCACCGTGCTTGGTGGTTGGGATGAAGGTGGGGGTGGGGGTGGGAGAGAGAGAGCAGTGAGTTACTGATTCTGTAACAGTCACTTGGAATTGACTCACAGCTCTGCTTATCAGCTGGCAGACAGGAGATGCCACACATTTAAAGGTGCAGTACACGGAAAACTGAATCATAATTTCTCCCCTTATATATTGACATATACACTACAAGTTTAAAGACTTTGCTCCTAATTAGGTGTTCATGCAATGAAGACTCTGCTACTGAAACTGTATCTTTATTGGGCTCTAATAAATTATTATTAATTTTATCCTTCAGATACATAGATTCCAAGCCCAGAAGGGATCCAGGTGATCATCTAGTCTGACCTTCTGCATGACACATTAGGTGGACCCAAATTCTGATCACATTCCAGTCCATTAAATCCCACTCCTCCCAGTGAGGTTGCCTGGGGACCACGTCAGGGCAGAATTGTGACCCTGTTCGGCAAACTGGAATGTATTCAGAGGAGAGAGAAATAAGGAAGAGAGTAGCCTGAGAGTTCAGCAGGTGTATGTTTGCCCATGCATGTGTACACCCAGTATAATGACTATGCATGCTCGCACTGCAGCTATAATTTAGACTCTCCTTCATGGAGCCTTTGTCTGACTCAAATTGTGCAGTCATATTTGAAGTAATAGTTATTCTAAATAAAACTTTACTGCTTCAGCACAAGCCAGGAATAGGGCACTTAACCTAATGCTCCGTGGCCAGAATAAATAGAGATGCTTGGAGAAAGCCCAAAGAAATAAAAAATTAACAGCTATCATTTGGTGGGACTAATCAGTAGTACGTGACCTCGAAGAGAAACACCGCCCCAACTGCACGTCAGCAGAGGTTACATTTTGCTCATTTTTTCACTTCCACTTCACTTTCAGACTGGGGCCCCGGCTTGCCAATAGCAAATATATATTGGGAACAATTATGAGGATGATGCCTTATGGCCCTATCCTGTGAGGTGCTGAGTACGTTCATCTGACATTGAAGTCATTCCTGAACATGGAGCTAGTTCACATCCACATATGGCTTAGGGTTTTGTAGCTGAAGACTGCGGTGTGTTATGCATTTGTTTTATTTGCACTGCACCTTTGAATCCCTAAGAACTCTGCAAAGACAGGAGCCATTTTGTTCTCAGAGCTGCTACAGTCGCCTGTTAGAGAAGAGACACACACACTGTGCTTTCTCGTGGAGATCTTACTTCTGTTCTTGTTTTGATGTTGTTTTCCTTAATTTAAATTCATTTTAGAAACAACATGGCTGGTTTTTGTAACTGGAAATATAACAGGGCTCATCTCTCAACTGTTCAGATAAGTGTGGAAGTACTGTTGACGTCACTAGGCATCACCCTAGGTAACTCGGGAGGGTGGAAGGCCACTAAGTGTCAATGAAGCCTTCCTGCACTAGGCCTAAGTGAACCAAACTCTATCCTTCCATGTTTAAACTCTAATCAACCTCAAAAGCCAGGTGCAATTGGAATATGTAAGCAACCAGTTATCTGTGTGCAACCCCCTGCTCAAGCAGTAATAATGAGGCCTGCATGTTTCTGGCTGAAGGGAAAAAGGACAAGATAACGGTTTAAAGAAGTTACTAACAAGCTAGGCTTATAGCTGCCAAGAATGACTTAACTGCTTAAATGTACTTGCTATTTGCTTAGTAACTGTTACCAGGGAAGGGAGGGGTAGAGGGGGAGGAAGGGAGGAGAAGTGGGGGTGAGGCTTAACTGCAAAATGTATAAAAGAAGAAAAACTGTTTCTGTTAGTGTGCTTGATCTGAGACGTGCCTGTCTCCTAGCACCACTTTGGGATCCCAAATAAACTTTGTTTGCTTCTCCCCCGGTGTGTTTATTGGCGCGAAGCACACCGGGCAACGAACCCCGCTGTTGCTGTCCTCGGGCACTCTGTGCTGGCAACAGTACCACTAAAAGAGATTTCTTTTCCCCCCATCACTTTAATAACTATTATGTAAGTAAGGCAAAGGGGTGATGTGTCATACCAGTATTTTGTGGAGGACTCAAAGATGTCATAGCTAACTGGCAAATCAGAACACAGGCTTTAGACAACAGGGTCCAGATTTTAATTAACTTTGAGTGTGTGTGTGTGTAAAATTGCATATACAATTGTATGCCTAATTAGCAAAGCAGTTATTACCTGTCATACAGTCACAATAATTGTTTTCTGTTGGTGTACTCCCTGGCCCGGTGGCAGGGCTGGCTCCAGGCACCAGCTTGTCAAGCAGGTGCTTGGGGCGGCTGCTCCGGAGAGGGGCGGCACGTCCAGGTATTCGGCGGCAATTCGGCAGACAGTCCCTCACTCCGCCTGGGAGCGAAGGACTTCCCACCGAATTGCCGCCGCAGATCGCGATCGTGGCTTTTTTTGTTTGTTTTTTTTGTTTTGGCTGCTTGGGGCGGCCAAAACCCTGGAGACGGCCCTGCCCAGTGGGTTAATGCCAGAATTGGAATATGCACACAGCCTATCACCCCACCACCGTTAGGAAATCCCATTGTTGTAAAGCCATCTATTATTTCCTGCACATTGCTGAGATCACGGTCCTTTGCAGCAGGATATGCTTATTGACCTTGTACACTTGGATGACAGGGGCCCCCACTGTGGATTTTCCAACTCCAAACTGATTGGCCACTGGCTGATAGCAACCTGGCAATGCAAGCTTCCAGTGCATGATCACCACTTGCTTCTCTCCTGACAATGTAGCTCTCATTTAGCTTGCACTGAAGGACTGGGACAAGCTTGTTGCACAGATCCAGGAATGTGGCCTTTCACATCTGAAAGTTCTGCAGGCATTGCTCATCATCCCAAACCTGCATTACAATGTGATCCCACCAGTCAGTGCTTGTTTCTTGGACCCAGAAGTGGCAAGCCACTCTGAGGAGCTGCTCCCTGAATGCCAGCAGCAACTTGGCATTTTTATTCACTATGTCAATCGTATCCTGTCATCATGGTTGAACGTCTCCTCCTCTTCCTCATCACACTCCTGGTTGTGGTTGTACTCCCTGAAGCTCTGCAAATACAGGAGAATCATGCATCCTGCCTTAGCAGTGGTCATTAGAATTACACTGAGCTCTGCAGGGTCCATTCTTCTGCCAGAGAGATGATGGAGACCAAAAAGCGGCAAGTGGGACTGTAGGAGTTTTAGAAAACCATGCACAAATTATGGGATGGAACAAGCATTATGGGATGGAGGAAGTGGCATTGTGGGAACTTGACACCTAGCTCCCAGAAAGCACTAAGCGAATTGCTGGTATCCCATCAAAAAATGTAAAAATGTCCCACAAGGCATTGCGCTTGACAGCGGCACGGGACACACTGGGATACCTACCTGTGCTGCACCACATTTTCATAGAATCATAGAAGTGTATGACTGGAAGGGACCTCAAAATATAGGCGCCGACTTCCCCTTTGCCCCATGGGTGCTCGACCTTGCCCTTGCACCACCCTCGCCCTGCCCCAATTCCTCCCCCTTCCCCCAAGTCCCCACCCTGCCCCACCTCTTTACCGCCTCCTCCCCTGAGCGCGCTGTGTCCCCACTCCTCTCCCTCCCACCTGGAAAGTCCTAAGCGCCGCCAAACAGCTGTTAGGTGGCTGGCGGGAAGCGCTGGGAGGGGGAGCAGCGGGGACGGGGCGCGCTCGGGGGAGGAGGAGGTTAGAAGGGGTGGGGGCTCGGGGAGCATGGCTGCTGGTGTGTGCAGGGCACCTGCTAATATTTCCCTGTGAGTGCTCCAACCCCGCAGCACCCATGGAGTCGGCGCCTATGCTTCAAAAAGTCATCAACTCCAACTATGCTGTGACAGGACCAAGTAAACCTAAACCATCCCTGACAAATATTTGTCTAACTTGTTTTTAAAAACCTCCAGTGACTGGGATTCCACAGCCTTCTTTGGAAGCTGAGCTTAACTGCCCTTATAGTTAGAATTTTTTCCTAATATCTAGGGTGACCAGATAGCAACTGTGAAAAAATGGGATGGGGGTGGGGAGTAATAGGCGCCTATATAAGAAAAAGTCCCAAAAACCGGGACTGTCCCTTTAAAAACGGGACACCCTACTAATATCTAACCAAAATCTCCCTTGTTGCAGATTAAGCCCATTACTTCTTCTGCTACCTTTTGTGGACATGGAGAACAATTGATCACCATCCTCTTTATAACTGTGAAGACTGTTATGAGGTTCCCCCCTCCATCTTCTTTTTCCTAGACTAAATGTGCCCCGTTTTTTTAATCTTTCCTCATAGGTCAGGTTTTCTAAACCTTTTATCGTTTCGTTGCTCTCCTCTGGGCTCTCCAATTTATCCACATCTTTCCTAAAGAGTGGTGCTCAGAACTGGATACAGTACTCCACCTGGGGACTTGGGGGGAGGAATAGCTCAGTGGTTTGAGCATTGGCCTGCTAAAGCCAGGCTTGTGAGTTTAATCCTTGAGGGGCTGTCAAGGCTGCTTCCCCACTCTAAACTTTAGGGTACAGATGTGGGGGCCTCCATGAAAACTTCTAAGCTTAACTACCAGCTTAGATCTGGTCCGCTGCCACCACTCTCGATGCTAATTCCCTTCCCTGGGTAGCCTTGAGAGACTCTTCACCAATTCCCTGGTGAATACAGATCCAAACCCCTTAGATCTTAAAACAAGGAGAAATTAACCATCCCCCCTCCTCCCTTCCACCAACTCCTGGTGGATCAAGATCCAACCCCCTTGGATCTAAAAACAAGGAAAATCAATCAGGTTCTTAAAAAGAAGGCTTTTAATTAAAGAAAAAGGTAAAAATCATCTCTGTAAAATCAGGATGGAAAATGACTTTACAGGGTAATCAAACTTAAAGAGCCCAGAGGACCCCCCTCTAGCCTTAGGTTCAAAGTTACAGCAAACAGAGGTAAACACCCTAGTAAAAGGTACATTTACAAGTTGAGAAAACAAAGATAAACTAACACGCCTTGCCTGGCTGTTTACTTACAAGTTTGAAATATGAGAGACTTGTTCAGAAAGATGTGGAGAACCTGGATTGGTGTCTGGTCCCTCTCAGTCCCAAGAGCGAACAAATTCCCAAACAAAGAGCACAAACAAAAGCCTTCCCCCCGCATTGGTCCTTTGGGTCAGGTGTCAGCCAGGTTACCTGAGCTTCTTAACCCTTTACAGGTAAAAGGATTTTGGAGTCTCTGGCCAGGAGGGATTTTATAGTACTGGACACAGGAGAGCTGTTACCCTTCCCTTTATAGTTATGACAGGGGCCATTTAGGGATCTGGGGCAAAAATCTGCCTGGGGATTGGTCCGGCTTTGAGCAGGGGGTTGGACTAGATGACCTCCTGAGGTCCCTTCCAACTCTGAGATTCTATGACTCACCAGAGCCAAGTAGAGAGGGACAATTACCTTCTGTGTTTTATATATGACACTCCTGGTAATAAACCCCAGAATGCTATTAGCCTTTTGAAGAGCTGCATCACATTGTTGACTCATATTCAATTTGTGATCCACTCATATTCAATTTGTGATCCCCAGCTTCATTTCAGCAGTACTACTACCTAGCCAGTTATATCCCAATTTGTAGCAGTGCTTTTCTGTTTTCCTTCTTAAGTAAAGTACTTTGCACTTATCTTTATTGTCTTTCATCTTGTTGATTTCAGACCAATTCTCCAATTTGTCAAGGTCATTTTGAATTCTAATCCTGGCCTCCAAAGTGCTTGCTACCCCTCCTAGCTTGGTGTCATCTGCAAATTTTATAAGCATACTCTCCACTCTATTATCCATGTCATTTAATGAAAATACTGACTAGTACTGGACCCAGGACTGACCCCTGCAACACCCCACTGGATATGCCCTTCCAGTTTGACAGCGAGCCATAGATAATACTATTTGCATATGGTCTTTCAACCAGTTATACACCCCCCTGATAGCAATTCCATCTAGACCACATTTCCCTAGTTTGCTTATAAGACTGTCATGTAGGACTGTATCAAAAGCCTTACTAAAATCAAGATATATCACATTTACTGCCTCCCCCTATCCCTTAGGCCAGTAACCCAGTTAAAGAAGGAAATTAGGTTGGTTTACAAATCCACACAATCTATTCCTTATAACCCTATTATCCTCCAAAGTGCTTACAAATTTTCCATTGACGCTTGGGGTGAGTATGTGCAGCACCAATACAAGCATTCAAAGGTGCATGTGCCCGAGCAATATCCACATGTTAGTGGCTGCACATGGACATAACTTGAGTCAACCAAACTTTTATAGCGTAGACATGGCCTGAGTTCAATTTGACAGAAGGGCCTTCATTTTGATTCAACAAACAGACATAATCCTTTTGTCCAAGGGGGGATCCAACTCTGTTGAAGGGTTGGAAGACCTTCGACCTGCCAGACTTCCCCATGGGGAAGATGGGCAACATCTGGTATGTTTAGAGTGCCTTTAGATCTCTTGTTTCAAGTTTTCTCTGTATCCTTTTGTCTTTAAATAAATGCACTCCGCTTTAAAAGAGCTGCTTGGTTACTGGTAAGCACTGGCATCGCCTTTGGAGAGAAACCTAAGCGCAGGGGCTGGATGTTCGTCAGACCTGCTGGGGATAATCACAGCGCAACTGCAGGTAGCTGCTGCCTAAACTCCTGATCAGAAGGAGAGGGACGCTAAGGACTTCCTATAGGGAGGTGAACATAAGAACTGGGTCAGACCAAAAGTCCATCTAGCCCAGTAGCCTGTCTTCTGACAGTGGCCAATGCCAGGTGCCCCAGAGGGAATGAACAGAACAGGTAATCATCAAGTGATCCATCCCCTGTTGCCCATTCCCAGCTTCTGGCAAAAGGTGAGAGTTAGAAGCCCGAGAGGGCATTTTTGGAGCAGATCATGGAGAGGGGTTAAAGGTGCAGTTACCGCAAAAGTGTGACACATATAACATACACACTGACTTATTGACAGAGAAAAACACGTACTGAATTTTGATGGCTCATTTTCTGAGTTGTACATAGGTGTGGTATGGCAGGCTGTGGGCAACAGAAAATGAAAAGGAGCATTTGGGATGTGGTACTGCCCTTTGCCAGTCCTAGGAGAGACAAACACCATTGTGTGTGGGCTCAGGAGACATTAAATGGATTGTCTTAAAATCAGACAACATGGTCTTGCCTCATTCATTCAGATACCCCTAATGTGACAGTATTTAGAACACCACCTACCGTGCTGAGGAGAGCTAAGAGTAGCAAATACCCATGCACGATTTATTACACACCAGTCACTCAATATTCAGGCTATTGTTGCATGAACAAACACTAAACCTGCATTAAATTACATTACATTGTTTTAGTTCATCTCTCACCCACCACAGATGCAGCAGGAGCCTTTCCATACTCCAAAATATTCCACCGGGGTAAATATACAGCTGTGTCCAATCTCATGATTTTAACTCAAAGAGCAGTTTTTTGGCTTAACTGGCAGACCAGTTTGACTTACGCAGTGTTTGTCAGTCAAAGGAAGAGTTAGGAGAAAGGTTTCAGAGTGGTAGCCGTGTTAGTCTGTATCAGCAAGATAAGAGCAAGTGCCTTTTTTCACTTTCCTTTAGGCTTGGATCAGCTTCCCCTTTCCCATGTGCCAAACATTCTGGCTTTCCTCCTGTAAATCTCTCCTTAAAACCCACTTCTTTCACCCAGCCCTCCCTCATCCGGCGCTCTCTGCTCCAGCTCAAGTCTCATTAGTGACGGGATGGACTGGTGGTCCCTTCTGGCCTTAAACTCCATGACTCATTCGTTCATTCTCGGTATTAGATCCAGCCAAATTAGGTATAAACGCCTCAGAACAGGGACCTTGTCTAAATGTGTGTTTGTAACGTTGGATGTAAATAATAAATAAAGCATGTGTGGGTGCACACATCGCTCTGTGTGTGTGTCTGTGTACATCAATTCCCAGACTTTCAGAATTGTGCATATGTGGTTGTTCAGACAAAGTGCATGTATATTTACATGTCTAATTTGCATACCCAATCATAGTGGCTGTACGTGCAAATGACCAGGTAAACTTGTCATTGGTTATTTGCATGAAGGCCTCTTTTCCATGGTTTTGCATGGATCACCAGGGACGCTTCACTAATGTCAGTGTGGGCTGGTCAGGGAAGGTGCATGGCACTTGCATCTTTAGGAACACAGGACTTTTCCAAAAGCTGGAAACTGGGACATTCTTCCCCATCTGGTACATTCCCATTGGCAATGTTGAAATGCCAGCAGTGATTCTGGGGACCCAGCCTTCCCCTTGCTTACCTGGCTTATGAAGCCGTACTTTGGTCACCTCGACAGAACCAAAGAAAGATTCAGTTCTGGCTCAGCAGGTGCCGGATGATGGTTGAATGTGCTTTTGGTAGAATGAAGGGACACTGCTGCTGTTTGCTGACTAGATTGGATCTCAGCAGCACAGGACACTGCTCTGAGGTGGGCTATGTAACTCAGACTGCCCTCCTACTTTTCTTGAATTTATTTTCATTGTCTAACACGTACACGTGAAGTAAGCAGTCAGAAGTCACTGCCTTTGTTCTGTAAACGGGCAGATGGGATGGGTGCTGTTTTTCATGGAGAAAAGAACGGGCAGGGACCGAGGAAGGGAGAAAAGGTTTCAGGCAACGAAAAGGTAAAAACTGTTTTTAAGGAGTAATGCATGCGCCCACTTACCTGAGCTCCCTTCCGCTTCATCGGATGGCTCATTGGTGCTCAGCTTGTGGGACTGGCTTGACTCCAGCAGACTTTGAAACAACTCTCAGCTCACAACCCTAGTGCCCTCTCCCTCTTGTGCCCCTCCACCATGGACTGCAGGGGTCTTCCTGTCATGCTCCCAGGAAGTGTCCCCAGTCGTCTGTTGGGTGCTGGTGGGGTGAGTGCCAAGGATGGCGGCAGGTCGGGGGCAGAGTTCTTACTTTTAGGCCCGAAGCGGATCCACGCCCACCCAAATTGTTGTCTGACCCGACTCTCACCCTTGCTCCTGAACCTGAGTCAGAGACATGGCCACCTCGCTCCCGTGCGGTCAGCTTTTCTCCTCCTGCCAGGCTGCTGCGTGACCTGTTCCTGCTGCCCGCCGTTCCCTGCTCCGCTGTGTGCACTGCGGAGCAAGAGGCACTGCCACTCCTCACACTTGCTCCACCGCATACAGCCTGCAGCAAGGTGGCGGTAGGGTTGCCAACCCTCCAGGATTGTCCTGGAGTCTCCAGGAATTAAAGATTAATATTTAATTAACGATTATGTTATGTGAGGAAACCTCCAGGGATATGTCCAACCAAAACTGGCAACCCTAGGTGGTAGTGGCGGCTGGCGGGAGCAGGGTATGCAGCCTCCACCATGCTGACCCCCCGGGTAGGCGAAGAAGAGCTGACCCCTGACCTTTACCTGAGAAGGTTTGGTCATTTTCCCACTCAGTCCAGACGCGCTTGCATCGACAATAATTTCACATGCAAGTGAAGTTGGCAGACATCTCACTCCTGAGGGTGACAAAGGCCCAGAGATCCAACAGCCACTGACATCCCGTAACCACTCGTGTCCATATGCCGCTAGCCTGTTCACTGCAATGGTGCCAGTGGCACCCATCGCAGAGTGGCGGGGGAAAGGGTGCAGGTGGGTCTGCAGGGGGTCTAGTCTGCAGGGTGGCACCAGATTTTTTGTTGGTCTCCTTCACCTTCTGGTATGCCTGACAAAGGTCCTTTGCTCTCACGCAGCATGGCTGCTCATCCCTGTCACTAGAGCCCTGCGCGCATACAAATTTATACCCGTGGATGCGGGTATCCACAGACATAACTCGGTATCCACTGAACCACAGGGCTCTCCTGGGAACTGCAGTGGTGAAAGGAGCAGAACATGGGGCCAGTGCTCTGCACCGGCAGCTCCTCCGGCGTGGCTGTACCGCCCCCAGCCCTATCCTCCGGCATGGCTGTACAGACCCCAGACAGGAGACGCAGTCATGCAGACATCTGCAGGGAAGGGATGGGAACAGGGCTAGGGATGGTACAGCCACATGGGAGGAGCTGCCGGCACAGGGCGCTGGCTCCTGGGAGCGGCGGCCCCATGTTCTACTCCTTTTGCCACTGCAGTTCCCAGGAGAACCCTGTGGTTCAGTGGATACCGATTTCTATCCTGGGATATCCGCATCCGTGGGTATAAATTTGTATCCGCCTAGGGCTCTACCTGTCATGCCCCAATTTCAGCATCCCTTATGTACCCTGCGCATGGGTGTCTCCTGAGCTGGGCTTGCATAGACTGTTCTCAGACTAAGGAGATCCAAGTCTCCTTTCCTATTAGTATGTCTAGTAGCTCTCTGTCTGAATGGAGCCGTCATGGTTGGATGCTCACCAAGTTGGGCAATCAGGAAAAGGCATTTTAAAAACACACTAGGGGTAGGGTGGGAGGAAGCTTCCAGTCTCTCTAGACTGGAAGTGACCAGAGCAGACACTGCCATGGGGGCAGGGGCATTGTGGGACAGCTGCTGGAGGACTGTTAGGGTCAACACACGTAATGCACTGTCTACTCTTGCACTGCATCAGCATAAGTTCGTCAACCATGCCTCTGCATCGTTCAGGGAGGTGGTGTTGTTGCATCACCCTAATGCGGTGCTTACATCGGTGGGTGATAAATCTATCTTTAGACACATGCACAACTAGATTGAAACAAATTAACTTTGTAGTGTAGAGCAGATCTCAGTCTTTTATACCAAAGCTCGCTCTTTGCCTCCTTGGTCTCTTGACTCCAGTCTGCATCAATACCTGCAAATCACCCGAGGGGATGGTACCTCTCTGGAGCTGTTTATAGTCCCACGGCCTCCAGCTGCAGTAATCCTCCCCCATTGAGTAGAACGTAGTCCTTATCCTACAGAAGTCATTCTTCTGCTCTACTCTGCTCTGGTTAGGCCTCAGCTGGAGTATTGTGTCCAGTTCTGGGCACCGCATTTCAAGAAAGATGTGGAGAAATTGGAAAGGGTCCAGAGAAGAGCAACAAGAATGATTAAAGGTCTTGAGAACATGACCTATGAAGGAAGGCTGAAAGAATTGGGTTTGTTTAGTTTGGAAAAGAGAAGACTGAGAGGGGACATGATAGCAGTTTTCAGGTATTTAAAAGGGTGTCATAAGGAGGAGGGAGAAAACTTGTTCACCTTAGCTTCTAAGGATAGAACAAGAAGCAATGGGTTTAAACTGCAGCAAGGGAGGTCTAGGTTGGACATTAGGAAAAAGTTCCTAACTGTCAGGGTGGTTAAACACTGGAATAAATTGCCTAGGGAGGTTGTGGAATCTCCATCTCTGGAGATATTTAAGAGTAGGTTAGATAAATGTCTATCAGGGATGGTCTAGACAGTATTTGGTCCTGCCATGTGGGCAGGGGACTGGACTCGATGACCTCTCGAGGTCCCTTCCAGTCCTAGAATCTATGAATCTAAACCATCCATATAACCTTCATAAATGTAATACAGTAGCCCCCCAAAGACACTGCACGTGGTTGCAATATCTGTCACAAGATAGTGATAAGGTTTTCTTTTATTTGTTTCTGCTTCCCCGCTAAGGAAAAATGCTCTCAAAAAGGGGAACAAAATAAAACTTGAGTTCAGGTTGAGTGCTAGCAAAAAAGTGCCTTGCAGCTGAGAACACGCCGGTCTGATCGGCATTCTCCCTACAACCCTCACCACAGTATCTGAATATCTTAAAATTATCAGTGGAAACAAAACAGCAGAGTTTCTGTTCCCTCTTCCGCCTCTGGGGAGGAACGAACTGTTTCACTTCGAACGTATTTATATTTATATTGACGGAATGCCAAGAGGAAGTGTAAAACCCTGTGGTCCACAGTCAATATAGCTCAGTAGCCACTAAATTCTGTTCTCTTGGGCCAGCTGTTAAGAAAGTTCTGTCTCTTTCTGCTGTCATGTGTTACTAGGGTGACCAGATGTCCCGATTTTTGGGTCTTTTTCTTATATAAGCTCCTATTACCAGGGCCAGCTCTAACTTTTTTGCCGCCCCAAGCAAAACGACCCCTCCCCCGAGCGCCACCCTGCCCCGCCGAAACAACCCCCTCCGAGTGCCGACCGGCCCCGCCGAAACAATGCCCCCCCGAGCACCGTGCCGCCGAAACAACCCCCCCCGAGTGCCGCCCCGCCAAAACAATCCCTCCTGAGCGCCGCCCTGCCCTGCTGAAACAAACCCCACGAGCGCCACCCTGCCTCGCTGAAACAATCCCCCCTGAGCGCCGCCCTGTCCCGCTGAAACAACCCCCCCCAAGCGCTGCCCTGCCTCGCCAAAACAATCTCCCTCAAGTGCCGTGCCGCTGAAACAACCCTTCCCCCTGAGCGCCGCCCCGCCCCACCCCGCCGAAACAAACAATCTCCAAGCACCACCCGGCCAAAACAAACAAACAAAAAATCCTCGAGCGCCGTGCCACCGAACCAAAAAAACCCCAAACCCCAAGCGCCGCCCCGCCACCCGAAGTACTTGGTCAGCTGGTGCCTGGAGCCGGTCCTGCCTATTACCCCTCTCCCCTGTCTCAGTTTTTCACATTTGCTGTCTGGTCACCCTATGTATTACCCTCTGGAGGGCAACAACTTCATGTTTCCAGAGGTCTGTAGCTGCTGTCATGGTGCTGGAGGGAGGTGTGATCTCTTTAGTAGCCTGGCAACCTCCCTCAGAGCATTTGGATATCATGACTAAGCACTTGAAAATGATGCTATTCAAGGTGTGTGTGTGTGTGTGGGGGGGGGGGTGTTGAAGCTAGTGCTGGAGTGGAGTCCCGCTGCTGCATTCTCTGCAAGCTGAGTTGCAATAATCAAGTCCAGAGGCCACATATGTGTGAGTCACTAGAGCCAGGTCTGAGCCCAGTAGAATGGAGACCAGACTGCTGGCCAGCTGCGGACAGAAAAGGCATTTTTCACAGCTGTAGCTCTTTGGGCAGTGAGGAGTCCAGAAGGACTCCAGAGCTGAGGACTGATTTAACAGTCTGAGGGCAATGTTACAGAGGTGGCAACTTCCTCTAGTGCTTCCCTTTTCCCACAAGCATCATGTCCATCTGGCCTGGGTTCTGCTTTAAGTTAGAGGGTCTTCGTCTTGGTGCAAGGCAATGGGAAAGCTGGGGGATGGTGCTGCCTAGCTTTGGTGTGTCATAGGAACTGGAGAACTGAGTGTCCTGTTTTCAGTACGTACTATCTCATAGCTCTCATTCCGCCTGCCATGGCTTCAGGGAGCTGCTGAAGAAGAGAGGGAGAGGCTAGAGGAACTTCACAGGTGAGGAAGGGCCTGGAGGTGAAACTGGCCATCGTGACTCCCTAGTTTAGTTCTGGAGCCAGGAGTGGAGGCATCGTGAACACTTTGGGGAAATGGGCCAAGAGTTTGCCGTCCCTGCTAAACATTCTCAGCAATAAATCAGAGTAAAAAATAGCGCCGTTCCTGGCTCCCAGCTGTTTTGGTCAGATTTTCAGAGCACAATTCAGACTTTATTCTTTCATCAAGAGTTTTTCTGTTTATGAGGGGGCAGAGGAGGTAAACATCTCTGACGGAATGTCTCATGACTGCAGAATGTGGCTGAACACAAAGGAGCATGGAGAAAGGAAGCACTGTACGCTTTGTGAGCACTATTACAACCATGCGGCAGTCTCACTGCAAGAGTGTCCTGCCTAAATCCTGTGCTAAACAACACTCAAAATGCAAAAGCATGTGTGGCAGTGAACTGTAATTGCCAGCGTAGGAGTGGATGCTAGGAACTCCTGAATTCAAATCCTCTGTATGCCATTGACTCACTAGCATACGTGAACGCAATTTCAATGACTCCAGTGGAGCTGCTCCCGCTTACTACACCTATGAATTTAGTCCTGGGAGGTTATGTGACTTAGATCAGATAATGGTGTACATTAGAAAACATGCACTGGTTTAATTACATTGACTAAATTAATATGTACACCAGTGCAAACCCCTAATATAGATGTACTTAACTTGTTTTAACCCTTGCTTAGATCAATTAAGATTAATTTGGTAATTTACCAACATAAACAAAGCCAATTTAAGACAGTGTGTCTACTTTAGGGGTTTGCACCAGTGCAGCGGTCTACAGTGGTTCATAAGCATGAGTACCAGCCTCAGGGCAGCCTGGGAAGAAGCAGGGCACAAACCCCAAACTGGCTGTGAGTTCTACACTTAGGGCACATCTACACTGACAAAGTTACAGCACCGGCAGTTACAGCGCCGCTCAGAGAGCGCAGAAGGAAAACCGCTGTTGTGTGTTCACACTGATAGCTGCCTGCGCAATAGCGTGTTCACACTTGTGGCACTTGCAGCGCTATTCGAAGCGGTGCACTCTAGGCAGCTATCCCACAGAGCACCTCTTTCTCTTTTGCCGCTAAGACTTGTGGGAAGGCGGAGGGGGTCGCGGGGCATCCTGGGTCCAGTCCCAATGCCCCTTGATGCATTGCTTCGCATCCCAGCAATCCCTGTGCTTCTGTCTGCATTTGGTGCCATCTTTCAACGGTTTGTGTACTGCACGCCCTGCCTCTTTCAGGGTGCAGGAATGGATCCCGAACTGCTGACCAGTATGCTGCTCGCTGTGACCAACACGTCACGAGTGGCAGTGGAGTTATTCCTTAAACTACAAAGGCAATAGGAGTGCAACATTGATCTCACCACATGTAGTAGCTACGACATGAGATTACTTGTGGCATTCACAGAGGTGCTGACCACAGTGGAACGCCACTTTTGGGCTTGGGAAACAAGCACTGAGTGGTGGGATCACATCGTGATGCACGTCTGGGATGATGAGCAGTGGCTGCAGAACTTTCACATGAGGAAAGCCACATTCATGGGACTGTGTGATGAGCTCGCCCCAGCCCTGCGGCGCAAGGACACAAGAATGAGAGCTGCCCTGTTGCTGGAGAAGCGTGTGGCGATTGCGCTATGGAAGCTGGCTACTCCAGACTGCTACCGATCGGTTGCTAACCAGTTCGGAGTAGGAAAGTCGACCGTTGGAGTCGTGTTGATGGAAGTGTGCAGGGCCATTAATCGCATCCTGCTTCAAAAGACCGCGACTCTGGGCAGTGTGTGTGACATTGTGGATGGCTTTTCACAAATGGTCTTCCCTAACTGTGGAGGGGCGATAGATGGCACGCACATTCCAATTCTGGCACCAGACCACCTAGCCACAGAGTATATTAATCGCAAGGAGTATTTCTCAATGGTTCTCCAGGTGCTTGTGGATCACAGTGGGCATTTCACAGACATTAACGCAGGCTGGTCTGGAAAGGTGCATGACACACGCATCTTTCAGAACACTGGCCTGTCCAGGAAGCTGCAAGCAGGGACTTTCTTCTCAGACCAGAAGATCACCATAGGGAAGTCGAAATGCCCATTGTGATCCTGGGAGACCGCGCCTACCCCTTAATGCTGTGGCTTATGAAGCCATATACGGGGCAAATTGACAGCCGCAAGGAGAGGTTCGACAACAGGCAATGACTGTTGAGTATGCATTTGGCCATTTAAAAGCCCACTGGTGATGCCTGTATGGGAAACTGGACATGGCTGATGACAATATTCCTATGCTTATAGCCGCGTGCTGTACGCTCCATAATATTTGTGAAGGGAAGGGTGAAAGCTTCACTCAGGGCTGAACCGCAGAGGCTCAGCACCTGAAGGCTGAGTTTGAACAACCAGAGACCAGGGCTATTAGAGGGGCACAGTGCAGGGCCATAAGGATCAGGGATGCCTTGAGGCAGCAATTTGAAGCTGAAAGCCACTAATATTTGTTGCTATGCTCGGGATTGCAGTGCTTGTAATGAAAAGGCCTTCGATAGTGTCGAGTTCAACGCAATATTAAAGGCGCTCGCAGAGCAGGGCATTAACATGCAGTACATCAGTTTGTTGAAGGAAGTGAATACTGGATGTACAACAGACATTACTCTCCTCGAAACTCCCCTCCGCATCCCAATTGAGAAAGGCGTAAAGCAAGGAGATATGATTTCACCGAAAATATTTACCGCCTGCCTTGAAATGGTTATGAACAAGATCAATTGGAGGAGTGGTGTTAATATAAATGGAGAACGATTATCTCATCTCAGACTCGCGGATGACATCGTATTAATTGCCGAAAGCACCAGAGCATGCAGAGCATGCTACGAAGACTCGACAAGAAAAGCAGTCAAGTCGGTCTGAAAATGAACTGTTGCAAAATGAAATACATGCGATCAGACATCTTACGAAAAGCCCGAATAACAGTAACAAGAGAAGTAATTGAAGAAGTGGAACAGTACATATATTTGGGCCAAGAAGTTAATATGCGCCAAGACATGAACGGAGAACTCTCGCGAAGGATTTGGGCAGGATGGTGTGCGTTTAATTCCATCAAGGACATCCTCAAAGGAAAAATCGACAAGACCACACGTACAAATATCTTCAATTCAACAGTGCTGCCAGCCATGCTGTATGGCAGTGAAACGTGGCACTGACGAAGAGAGAAGAACAGCGGCTGTCAGTAGCTGAAAGGGCAATGGAACGAGCTATGTTGGGAATTTCCCTTCTGGATCGTATCCCAAATGACATGATTAGAGAACGCAGCGGTGTGAAAGATGTTGTTGTGGAAAGCAGATATAATAAGATACGATGGGCGGGCCACATAGCACGGTTCATGGACAATAGGTGTACCGCGATCATTACTGAGTGGTACCCGCGAGAACAGAAAAGACCACCTGGTCGGCCTCCAAGAAGATGGGAAGATGACATTGTAAAATGTTTCGGACGAACATGGAGAAGAAAGGCAAGAATGCGAGAAGAATGGCGGACGTGTTGTGATCGGTGCAGTCTTAATGACAGTTGAATACCGATCGATCCAGGTGATCCAGGTAATGCTAGGAGGTGATTGGTGCACATGATGCAAGAAGGGACCTTAACATAATTGTATGTTGCTTTGCAGTGCTCTTTTTGCTTTCACTTAATAGAATAAAGATTTCTTTCAAACCAACACAATTCTTTTATTAAAAGACAACAACTGGAGGAATCATAGAATCATAGAATATCAGGGTTGGAAGGGACCTCAGGAGGTCATCTAGTCCAACCCCCTGCTCAAAGCAGGACCAATCCCGAGACAGATTTTTATCCCAGTTGCCTAAGTGGCCCCTAAGAGAGTCAAATGAAAAAATTCATCAGCAGGGACGGGGGTGGGGGATGGGGGATGCGGGAAGGGAAGGTCTCAAGAGCAGAAGGGGTCCCGGGACAGAGACAGATTTGTGTATGTTCAGGGATCATATCCAACCTTCTCCTTTGGAGTACAATGTAGTGGGTGCTGTACTTCAGCAGGGCCAAACTGCAGCGGGATGGGTGTTGAGTGCAGTGGGTAGTGGGAGTCTACAGTGCTGGACTGTGAGGAGGGAGGAGTGGAATACTGCGGGTAGAGACTGGAGCCAGGAGGTTGATAAGAGTGTGTTGGCAGTGTGGGGGAGGCGCGTGGGAAAGAGTTTTGGGACAGCGGCTGCAGGAGAGGGTGAGCGCGGAGCTCCTCTGTTTGTAGAGCTAGTATCACCTGGAGTGTGTCCACTTGGTGCTCCATAACATTTAAGAGCTGCTCTGTGGCTTCTTTCTGGTGTGCTGCGTTCTCCTTTCGGTTTTTCTTCTCGCTGTCCCGCCACTCCTTCAATTCCTGTTTCTCAGCGGCGGAGTGCATGAGAACCTCACGCAGAAAGTCCTCCTTAGTTCTTCTTGGCCACTTTCTAATTCTGTGCAGCCGTTCTGCCGCCGATAAGGGAGGCTGGCCTCCCAAGGTCATCTCTGTGAAGTTTAAACACAACATATTACAGATGCAGTATTGTTTGCAACACAGACAACACGGATTCAGTGATTTAAAACACAGCCAGTACTCACACACCTGTCGCTAACCGACTGACCCCAGGCAAGCACACATGAGCCACAAGACCCCGAAAATGGTGAGTTGCCGCAAGGGCAGGGTAAATCACTCTTCCCTGACCCTGCTGTACATTGGGCACGTGGCTCTTGGGAAGATCCAGCACTGTAGGGGCGGCTAGATAATCATCCCTGTCCCCACACTTTCCACAGGCTGTGTTCATTATGGAAGATATCTCACTGCTGAGGGTGAGCAGGAAATCAAGGGAGGGCCTTCTCCAAGTCTGCGGCTGCTGCCCTGGTCCCTATGTGGCTCGCCTGTGTGCAGCAATGGTCGTCATTCCTTCCCCCTTTTCCCCCCGTGACGGCACAGTGACGCGGGAAAGTTACCATTAATGGGGCAAGAAACAAAGCATCTCTGCTGAGGAACCTGTGGCAGCGGATTGGGAGAAGGAAGGAATAGCTCAGTGGTTTGAGCATTTGCCTGCTAAACCCAGGGTTGTGAGTTCAATCCTTGAGGGGGCAAAATCAGTACTTGGTCCTGCTAGCGAAGGCAGGGGGCTGGACTCAATGACCCTTCCGGGTCCCTTCCAGCTCTCTGAGATAGGCATCTACCAGGGGGAGGGATAGCTCAGTGGTTTGAGCATTGGCCTGCTAAACCCAGGGTTGTGAGTTCAATCCTTGAGGGGGCCACTTAGGGATCTGGGGCAAAATCAGTACTTGGTCCTGCTAGTGAAGGCAGGGGGCTGGACTTGATGACCTTCAAGGTCCCTTCCAGTTCTAGGAGATAAGATATCTCCATTAATTTAAGATAAGATAAGATATCTCATCTCCAAGAGAGTTTCCTGGAGATCTCTGAGGGAGATTCCTGTAAAGTGAGGGAGTCTATCAACAGCCTGTTCTGCCGCTCAGAATAGGCATGCAGTGGGAGACAAGCCTCATTTCTGCAACCCTCCTGCCCCAACAAATCGCTTCAGCAATTCCCAAAATCAGATCCACTTACCAGGGGCCTCCTCTCCTGTTTGTGCTTTGCCAAGATCCGACTGCTGTGACTGGCCAGGCTCCTCCAGGGTAGAAAAGAGCTCCTGACAACATGCATCTCTGGCCTCCAACTCACCTCTGGGTCCCCCTCCCCCTCTTCGTCCAAGATTTCCTCCTCCTGGC
The DNA here is from genome assembly GCF_011386835.1 of Chrysemys picta bellii. Taxonomy (NCBI): domain Eukaryota; kingdom Metazoa; phylum Chordata; order Testudines; family Emydidae; genus Chrysemys; species Chrysemys picta. Next base: position 129,098,291 of record NC_088795.1, on the reverse strand, counting down.
TTTGTCCACTCTCGACTGGCATGTGAGCCAACGAAGTATCCACAGGGGCCTTCGCAGTGGAGGTGGGGTCTCCACCAAGAATTGCGTCCAGCTCTTTGTAGAACGGACAGTTTGTGGGCACAGCACCAGAACGGCGGTTTGTCTCCTGCGCCTTGTGGTGGGCATTCCGCAGCTCCTTCACTTTTATCCTACACTGCAATGTGTCCTGGTCATGGCCCCTTTCTGTCATGCATCGTGAAATCTGTCCATAGGTATCATAATTTCTACGGCTGGAGTGCAGCTGGGACTGCACAACCTCCTCTCCCCAAATGCCGATGAGGTCCAGCAGCTCAGCATTGCTCCAAGTGGGGGATGGCCTGGTGCGTGGAGGAGGCATGGCCACCTGGAAAGATGCGCTGAGACCACTGCACGTGTCACCAAGCAAACAGGAAGGGGCCTTTCAAATTTCCAAAGGAATGCACAGAGTGGGGATGACGGTTGGTCACCTGAGGGCAGGGCAGTAGAGTTCAAACCGATGACCAGAGAGGTGAGAACAGGCATTGTAGGACACTTCCCAGAGGCCAATCACAGCACTGTAATTGCCACAGTGTCTACACTGGCACCGCAGCGCTGTAGCCCCGGCGCAGAAAGCGCTACGCCTCTTGTCGGGGTGGTTTTTTTAGAGCACCACAACTGCGCAGTTTCTGCACACTAAGTGGCTTGGCAGTGTGTACACCTCGGGAGTTACAGCGCAGAAAACTGGCTTACTGTGCAGAAACTTGCCAGTGTAGACAGGGCCTTAGATTTCTCCAGCCAAGAATCAAGTATGAACTCCTCAGGCACTATAGCAGCCTTAACACAGAGTCATAGACAGTCCCCTTGGGTACTCCAGTCTGTCTTGCCAGCCAGGCAAGCTTGTCTTTGTGGTAGATGGTCCCTTACACCAAAAATCACAACAATACTCAGGTTACTCCCACTCCCAAAGGACTAGTCATTTACACTAAATCATTTGCACCTCGGATCCTAAAGCAAAGACAACGCTTGTAGCCAAACCTGTGATAAATTAACTCAAGATTTATTAACTAAGAAAAAGAAATGAGAGTTATTTACAAGGTTAAGGCAGATAATTGTACACCACACGTTACAATCTTAGGTTCCAAATAGGAGCTGCTGTAATATGGAAGCTGTATAAATCCTTTAGGGCTAACCCAGGCCAAACAGCTGGGGATCTCTTGCTTATGTTCAGAAATCAGAATTCAAGCAGCATAGAGATAATTTCTTCTTGACAAGGATTTTTATTCCCTTCCCCCAGAGTTCAAGCTGATGGGACGAGTGCTTCTGCACAGCTCCTCTTCATGGGTGTTGGGGAGCAATCAACAAAGTCTTTTGTCCACGGATATTCCATAATGGCTCGTCTGATGTCTATGGGCCTTCTTGTGTTGGAGAGGAGATGACACCTCTTGTGGTAAACTAGTATTTCACACTGGTAATGCTTCTCTCCTGACTGGATTTACAGTTTCAGAGTAAATACTTCTAAAGTTACCAGGCAAACACTTACATATTATCTTATAACATGGGATTCAGGTTTCATCGGTGAGATCAATGCATGCAGCAACTCACAAGCATGTCATCAAGTCTCTACATATTTTTATAAATCTAATACCTATTTTACCCATATTAACACACAGGTGAGTCAGACTGGTTTCCAACTATGCATTTGTCAGTGTTCAGTGAAGCCTAATGACCTTGGCATTAGCAGACACCTCGTCTGGCAGCGTCACAGTAGCTAGATGGATTTTAATTAAACTAGTGCATGGTTTTTAATGTAGACCAGTACCTAGCCAAGATCACACAGTAACACAATTAATATATTCATAAACTCATAGATTTTGAGGCAAGAAGGGCTCATTAGATCATCTAGTCAGACCCCCTGTTTTTCAAGGGTGAAATTTAATGACCAGTTACCCCTCTACTGACCACAATCACTTTTGTGTCTGGCTATAGCATATCTTCCAGCCAGACATCCAGTCTTTGAAGACATTAAGAGATGGGGAATCTACCACTTCTCTTAGTAGTTTGTTCCAATGGTTAGTCACCGTCACTGCTAAAATTGTGCACATTATTTCTAATTTGAATGAGTCTGGTTTCAGCTTCCAGATATTGGTTCTTATTATGCCTGTCTCCCTTAGATTGGAGAACCCTTTAGTATCCAGTATTTTCTCCCTGTGAACATGGGTGGTGCATGAACTGCCGGCTCTGGGAGGCTAGCCCCTGGCCCTTCTACCCAAGGCCCTGCCCCCAAACTCCTGCTAGAACCCAGAGACCCTCCACAGTTGCTAGCTGCCCAGAGCGCCCCCAGCTCCAGAGTGCTGGCCGGCTGGGCGGCATGGCCCCCAGTGCTGGAGCGCCAGCTGGGTGGATGGCACGGCCCCCAGCACCTCCAGCTCTTAAGTGCCGGCTGGGCGGGCAGCCCGGCCCCCAATACCTCCAGCCCTGAAGTGCAGGGTGGTCGGGTGGGCTGGCCGCCAGCGCCCCTAGCCCAGGAGCACCGGTGGGGCAGACGGCACGGCCCCAGCGGCCCGGAGTCCCACCACAAGCCAGCCCTTCCTAGCCCCCCAGGCCTGGCCATTGGGGAAGGCGTTGGTGGGAAACAGGAGGAGGTCTGGGGGCGGGGCCACGCAGGGCTGTTTGGGGAGGCTTAGCCTCCCCTGGCCTGCGATACCCACTGTCCATGCCTGTGAAGGTCCTTATTATACTTTTCTGCATCATTATTAACAATTTTAGCATCTCCATCTAGTAATGGGGCTATGCCATTGTTAGGACAATGGTAGCCATAGATAAACTATCGAGATAGTATACTGGGTGACTGGTAAAATGGGCAGCCTCAAAAATGGGAAAGCTGGGAGGAGTAGGGATTTGATACTTTGAAACTCTTAATTGTAATAGGCCAGGTGGAAGAGAGAAGACTTGAGATGGAAGTTGAGAAGAGTCAGGTGGCCAATTTATTACAGAGAAGCTGTTTAATTTGATGGATGCATTGGATGCAATTCAAAGCAGAGGAAAACAGAAATCTTATCATGTCACCTCCCCCGTCCCCAAAAGCTCCAATCGCCAGCAATGCCAAGTCTTCATCAAGCAGTCTCCTCCTTCTCCCAGTACATTTGCACTTTTCCCCATGCTGTCCATTATGCACTGAATACCCTCCTTGAACTAGTCTACAAAGCCACTATGATGCTGGTAGGCCAGATGCCAGCTCAGGTCAAAGTCCGTAGGCCTCAAGTGAACACTGTCAAAGGCACACTGGAATCCAGTCTGACTCACCTGTGTTAGTATTGCTCAAAGAGGTGTTAGACTTGTGTGACATAATCTGATTAAAATATGACCATATAGATCATTGTTGCAACCACTGGTATATATCTGCAGCAAATCTTGTACAAAGGTTGTCAAGTGAGGAATCATAGAATATCAGGGTTGGAAGGGACCTCAGGAGGTCATCTAGTCCAACCCCCTGCTCAAAGCAGGACCAATCCCCAACTAAATCATCCCAGCCAGGGCTTTGTCAAACCTGACCTTAAAAACCGCTAAGGAAGGAGTTTCCACCACCTCCCTAGGTAACCCAGTGCTTCACCACCCTCCTAGTGAAAAAGTTTTTCCTAATATCCAACCTAAATCTCCCCCACAGGAGTCTATGAGAAGGTTATGATTTGCTGGTTATGATTATGCTATCTGTATGCATGTATCATATTTGTATTTAAGGTTATGAATATTGGTTCTATACGTGGATTTCAAAGTTTGCTCCAGGAGTAATGCCCATGAAATAGTTAGTCAGCACATCTTGGAGGGACTATTCAAATTGAGTGGTCCATCAAAAGGACACTTAACTCACAATGGACCATGGGAGACACCCATCTACACTGAGTGGACTATCCTGCAACGTGCTGTCTGGAATACAGATAATAGCTTCCTGCAATGACTGAGTGAAATTGGGTATGAATATGTGACTTGCCCATGTGACTTCAAACATTATCTGGTCATCTGTTATTCTCCACTACCTGTGCTGAGGTTTTTGTTTGAAACAATGGGCTTCCCTCCACATGGCAGAAGATATAAATGGCCCTGGAAATCCCTCCATTTTGCCTCTATCCTGCTCCAGCCTCTTTCCTGGCCAAGCCTCTGAACTATAAACTTATACTAATGGGAGCATTCTAGACAAAGGACTGAGGACCTTCCAGTGATTTGGAAGCAGCCAGAGACTTATCAAGCCAGCAATTTATTCCATTACTGCTATAAGCCTGGACCAAGAATTTTGCAATTACTGTATGTATTTGATTCCTTTAACCAAATTTTGATTCTCACCTGTCTTTCTTTTTATGAATAAACCTTTAGATTTTAGATACTAAAGGATAGGCATCAGCATGATTTTGGGGTAAGATCAAAGTTATATATTGACCTGGGTGTGTGACTGGTCCTTTGGGATCAGAAGAACCTATTATTTGATGAGACTGGTTGTAAAGAATCACTCATTTTAAAATCCAGTGTTTTTGGTGTTGACATAAGAACTGGAATGCCCAAGGAAACTGCTTTTGTGACTTCTTGTTAGCCAATGTAGTGAAACAGAAGTTTACTTTTGTTGCTGGTTTGGTATATCCTAGGGGGGATTAGCCACCAGTCTTGGGGTATATCTGCCCTATTTCTCAGCAGTTCGTCCTGAATTTGGCATCCTCAGTTGTGACCCTCTGAAGCACGGTTACAACTTGTAACAAAGTTTTTAGACTTTAAGAAATGCTTGTACGTTGCTGCATGCATTATTTCACTTATAATACCTGTAACCCATGCTATAAAGTAATACTTGTGTTCGTTCTGTAACTATAAAAATATTTGCTTTGAAACTGTAAATCCAGTCATGAAAGAGAAATCTCCAGATGCGAAATACTGCTTTGTACTGATGAGGACAGGTTAGCTCCAGTTCATCAGGAAGGCCTATTGAATGTAAATGGCCATTGTAAACCATCAAACAAGGACTTTGTTGATTGCTTTCGGCACACCCATGAAGAGGGAACTGTGCAGCCTGGACTCCAGGCATGTAGGGATAAAAATCCCTAACCAGAAGGAAGTAAGGTCTTTTTATGCTGTTTGGGACTCTAAGGGGCAAAGATTCCTAAACATAGGCAAGAGATCCCCAGCATTAACCTGGTTAGCCCTAAAGGACTTATAGAAGTGGTATATTTCAGCAGCTCTATCACAATCTGAAACCTAAGACTGCAACTCATTTGTGTATGTATGTTTATCTGTTTTAACTTTGTAAATAACCTATTTCTTTTTCTTAGTCAATAAATCCTTAGTTAGTTTACTATAGGACTGGCTATGAGCACTGTCTTTGGAATGAGACTGAAGGTGCAGATTGACTTGGGGTAAGTGGACTGGTCCTTTGGAACTGGGAGTCACTTGAATATTGTTGTGCTCTTTGGTGTAAAGTGATCATCTATAACAGAGTCAAGCTTGCCTGGGTGGCAAGATAGGGCAGGGCACCCCTGTGGATCCATGTTAATGCTGTATAGTGCCTGAGGTATTTACACTTGTTATGTGTTGGTGAAATCTAAGCATAGAGTGTGCCCTGCTTCTTAACAATCTGCCCTGAGGTTGGTATTCTCACTCATGAGCTGCCCCAAGTGATTGTTTTGGGAAAGATGGTGCTAGGGCAGAGCCGGATTTCCATTTAGGCACAGTAGGTACGTGCCTAGGGGGCGCTGGCGTTCTAGGGGCACCTAAAAGTTAAAAGTGGGTGTCAAGGCTGATTCCCCACTCTGGCACTTCGAGTGCAGAAGGTGGGGGCCCACAAGGATTCTAAAAATTAATACTGGCCACTCCACTCTTGTATTAAACTCCCAAGTTTAAAGCTTCTCTCTGACCTTGGATGGGTAGATGTTGCTGCAACCCCCCCCCACTTTTGGAACCCAGGAAGGCACATTTGGGAATTCCTTCCTGTGGGGTACCCTCAAGCCCTTTCACACACCCCTTCCGGGGAAGAGCTGAGAAAGAAAACAAAGGAAATTAGCTGTTGCCCCAGCTAATTAAACAGCATATGCACAAACCTTTTAGGACAAAAAACCCCAATCCTGTTCTTAAAAAAGGTAAATTTTATTAAAAACAAAAAGAAAGAAAATACATCTGGAACTTAGGCTTTTTGCTAGATCTTAAAAAAAATTACAAAAATTAAGCATCAAGATAGTTCTCTTGAGGTTCAACCGAAAGGTTACAAGCAAAACAAAAGCATCTGGGGTTAGCACAGAGGAGTCCACAAGCCTTACAAAATAAAAGAACGAAACCTAATTGCGTCTTTCTAGACATTTCTGATCTACTTACATATCTGGGTTTCAAATAAGTAGGTTCGAGGTATGAATTGAGGCTTTTTCATACCTGGTTTTAAAACTGCTTACGGCATTGCTGCTCTGTGTCTCCTCTCTGCGGAGAAGTTTTTTTCCCCATTTAAAAAAGTTCTAGCTTTCCCATTGGTTCTTTGGGTCAGGTGCCCACTCCCTAACCTTTACGGGAAAAGCAAGCAGAGAACAGTCACCAAGAGGGACTTTATAGCTAGTTGGCTGGCTGGGTGTCCATAAAAGGGAGCTACTCCCCGCCCCCCTTCATTTATCACAGTGGGTTAAAAGTTTCATTTTTTACAGAAAATATGAAGGTCAGCTGTAGGCAGGGGGGACGCTGTGCGTAGGGGTATGTAAGGTGTAAATCCGGCTCTGTGCTAGGGAGAAGGAAGACTGGAGATGGGGTGGCAGCTGGTGAGGGAAAGTGGACCTAAGGAGTAATATTTGAAGAAGGGATATTGCCAGTGGCATAGCTGAGGACATAGTGGAAGACAGAAGTGGACAGTAATTAGGTAGTTATTGCTAGATATAAGGGTTGGTAGGTAGGACAAGACACCTGAGAAGCAAATTGGCCTGATATATTAGTACCAGAGCAGCTGCTGAAAGCACCAGACCTACAACAGAACCAAGTGGATGGGAAAGTAAGTGCTTTCTGTCTGACCTATGCTCTGCTTCTGTTCCAAAGCAGGACAAATAAAACAGTATGCAGGCTGACAGGAAGCACGTCCAGAAAGCTAACGAGACAGAGGCCAGACTCCCTTGGTGGTCTGTAAACACCAGTTGTAGGGTTCATGCTGGAATAGGGTGACCAGATCAGCGCTATAAAATATCGGGATGCAAGGGGGGAGGAGCAAAAAAAAAGGGGGGGGGGGGCGGAGCAAAAAAAAAGAAAAGAAAAAAGGGGTTTCAAAGGGGCCGGGGGCACTAGCAGGCCCCGGCCGCGCGCGCTGCCCTCCTCGCGGAGCCTCCTGCCCCCGGCCCACCACGGGCATATGCGGCATGCGGTGGGTCCGGGTGGGGGCAGCGCGGAGCGGGCAGGGGCCGGGTAGGCAACGCGGGCCAAAGCCCTGCTGCTGCTGGGGAGCCCCGCGCCTCTCCCTCCCGCTCGCAGCTGCGGCTCCTTCCCAGCGGAACGTGCCTCCCGCCACCCCGGCCGCATGTGGCGCGCGTCCCCCGCGCCTAGTCTCCCTCCCACCAGGAAGGAGCCACTGGACGCGCGCCGCATGTGCCCGGGACGGGACAGGATTCGGCCCACGTCCCCGCGCCGCCCACCCGGCCTCTGCCCGCTCTGCGCTGCCCCCACTCGGACCCACCGCGCTGCCCCGCGGGCTGCAGGGCTGGAGCAGCCTCCAGGCTGCGCTCCTGGCCCTGGTGTGCAGCGGACTGGGCAGGAGCCCTCTGGCGCGGCGGGGGGCTCAGAGCTGAGCCCCCCCATCTCCCTCCCTTGCCAGCCCCCCTTTGCCCGCCCGGTGCCTGGATGCCGGAGCTGACTCACCAGCTCCAGGATCCAGGCACCGCCGCCACCCCCTCCCTCCAGACTTGCGCCGCCATGCAGCTGCAAGCCTGGGAGGGAGGAGGAATGCTGCGTGGTTGGGGAAAAGGCGGGGCCAGGGTGGGGATTTGGGGAGGGAGCCAATGGGAGAAGGAGGGGGTGGAGCTGGGGCGGGGGGACGCGAGCGCCAGAACGGAGGGCAACATTTCTTGTTTGTCCAGTGTCCCGACCAAACATTGGTTGGGACGCGGGACAAAGAAGCAAATATTGGGACAGTTCCGATAAAATCGGGACGTCTGGTCACCCTATGCTGGAAGCTATATGCTTAATGCAGAAGACACAAGCCTAGCAACAGTACCAGAGCAGCATAGCCAAGCTGTGACAATTACATAGATAAAATTGTCAAGGCGAGATTTCTCATTTAAATTGCACTCTAAGAACAATGTGCACATTCCTTCATCACTGCCAGAGCGAGATGCTTAAATATAGCCTCAGAACCAAGCCAAAAGTAAATAAGTAGACCAGGTCTCCACATCAGTGCAACTTGGCAGGTCTGACCACTGTATACATTTACAGTGCTACATAAGTGATTGTTAGCAACAATACATTGGGAGAATGTTTTTGTCTTATGAGTACCACCCAAGACCAAAGTTAGGGTTTTATTTTTGTACTAGCAACACTAGGGGTGGGGGAATCTCGAGTACAGCTGTGCTGGGAGTTTGTGGTAGCAAGAAGCATATGAAAATCATGATTGCTCTACTCTTGATGTTTTCAGCAGCAGTCTTATGATTTGTGAACCACAGAGCACAGTGTTTCCTGTCATGCTTTATGGAAGAATGGGTGAGGTAACTTAATCTGCCAAAATGGATAAAAACTCAGCCTTTAGTACATTACAAGTGTCTGATTTGTTTAAATGAGATTACGTTTGTTTACTAAAATAATGGTTGGAACCATCCTACCATAGTTGTGTCAGATTATTTTTTAAGGGGTGTTGTTGTTATTCTTAAAACCCAAGCCCGTGAGGTACTAAAACAGAGAAGTGTGGCCACGAAAACGAATCCCATTTCTTAATAGTCATATGCAGCATAAAACTATCTGCAATTGGAAGACAAAGGTGTTCAGTACGTTGCAGGATTGGCCAAAAAGAGAAGAGCAAACTGTAATTCAGATGGGGGAAGAGTCACTTTATTTTTAGGAATAACTATAGGGACACAAACGGACACAAAAATGTTTTGAAGAATCCATCCAGAGATCTATTCGTGGATTCTAGAACACATGTGAAGCTTCTAGGCCAGGGGTTGGCAACCTGTGAAGATGGCATGCGAGTCGATTTTTAATGGCACGCTGCTGCCTGCCGGGGTCCCACTCAGTCCGCTGCTGAACCCTGGCAGCGGGCTAAGCCGGACCCCAGCAGGCAGCAGTGTGCCATTAAAAATCCTGCCTGACCCTGTCCGCTCTTCTCCGCCCCCGCCTACCGCTCTCTCTGGCGGGGGCAGAAGCAAGCTTGGTCCTGCGGCTGCTGCTGTAGGACAGGCCCCGCCAGCAGCCAAGCTTCCCCCTCCCCCGCCTCTTCTCCCAGCGTGCTGCGTCGAGCCCTGCCTCCTCGCCCTCCCTGCCGCCGATGGCCTTTGCGAGGGAGGGGGGAAGAGCAGCTCCAGCGCCCTCGCTGCTCAGACCAGTAAGGAGGCGGAGAAGAGCCAGAGGGAAGGGGGGTAGGAGCGGGGCGTATCCCTCCAGCCCCCTGCCGTGAGCCTCTCAGGGGGCTGGGAGCACCCCCCTGAAACCAGCCCCCCCCAGCCCTCTGCCCTGACCCTTGCACTCCCCTTGCACCCCAGCCCCCTGCACCCCCTCACATGCCCCCAGCCCTCTGCCCTGACCCCTGCACCCCCTTGCACCCCAGATCCCTGCATCCCCCCCATGACCCCATCCCTGACTCCTGCACCCTCCACACACACCCAGCCCCCCCACACTCCTGCCCTGACTCCTGCACTCCCCACACATACCCAGCCCCCCCACCTCCTGCCCTGCCCACACCCCCTGCCCTGACTCCTGCACTCCCCATACATCCCCAGCCCCCCCATGCCCCATGCCTTGACTCTTGCACCCTCCACATCCCCACTCCCCACCCTGAGCACCAGGTTGGCAGCGGGCTGAGCAGGGCCGGCGGCTGGGACCCCAGCCGGCAAGGGGGCAGCAGCCAGAACCCCAGACTGGCAGTGGGCTGAGCGGGGCCGGCCCGCTGCTGGTCTGGGGTGGTGGCTCCGCTCAGCCTGCCGCCGGTTGGGGTCCCGGCCCCCAGCCCCGCTCAGCCCACCGCTGGTCTGGGGTCCTGGCCCCGCTCAGCCCGCTGCCGGTCTGGGGTTCTGGCTGCCGGCCTGGGGTTCTGGCTGCCGGCCCCTTGCCAGCTGGGGTCCCAGCCACCGGCCCAGCTCAGCCCACTGCCAACCTGGGGTTCTGGCTGCCGGCCCCTGGCCAGCTGGGGTCCCAGCCGCCGGCCCAGCTCAGCCCGCTGCCGACCTGGGGTTCTGGCTGCCGGCCCCTTGCCAGCTGGGGTCCCAGCCGCCGGCCCAGCTCAGCCCACTGCCAACCTGGGGTTCTGGCTGCCAGCCCCTTGCCAGCCAGGGTTCCGCTCACCGGCCCCCTCAGCCTGCTGCCGGCCTAGGTGAACAGAACCCCAGGCTGGCAGCGGGCTGAGCAGATCGGCGGCTTAAGATCAGCATTTTAATTTAATTTTAAATGAAGCTTCTTAAACATGTTGAAAACCTTGTTTACTTTACATACAACAGTAGTTTAGATATATTATATATAGACTTATAGAGAGAGACCTTCTAAAAAATGTATTACCGGCACGCGAAACCTTAAATTAAAGTGAATAAATGAAGACTTGGCACACCACTTCTGAAAGGTTGCCTACCCCTGTTCTAGGCAAAGACATCTTAAATTTCCCTTCCTTGTTCCACATAAAAAAATGTCAGAACTTGATGTTCCTAAATACAGTAGAGGCTAAAGATCACTTACATTCTAACTAGATACCATCTTAAAGAAACATTTCAGGAAGCTGCCTTGGTACATACAAGTCCAGTTTTTATTGGTATCCTTTAAAAGACGTATGTGATAAGTAAACAAAGTTCTGTTTGAGTCCTAGCAATTCAGTTGTAGCATTCAGTGGTTAAAAGCCAGTCCAAGACAATATATGCCAAGATAACTATCTACATAACTCTGCATAATCTTCACTAGAAGCAAAGAAGCTCTTCACAAACAATTCAAGCATAGCATAAATGGTCCGATATAAGAATGTGAATAAAGTCACTAGAGGAACCAATTATGTATCAAATATATAAATCTTTGTTTCATTTGACTTGAGCAGTCACATCCAAGGCAGGCTGAGGGAGCTGTGGCTGGAAGCCAGGAGAAGAAAAACAGCGCAAGAGGCCAGACGGGAGCTGCATTAAGCCATGGTGACAAGTGTAAGAGAGCCAGTGAGCGGGGCAAAGGGGAGGGTCAGTACAGAAAGTGGAAAATCCACCGTGAACAAGGTGAAAGAACCAGCATGGCAGGACCCCCAAGAAGAGGCATGAACAACAATGGAGATAGAACTGGGGAATCAGAGATGCGCTGTAAGAGAACAAGAGACAGTCACAGAGAACCCTGTTAGGAAGAGTAAGTGGAGCAGCTGGAAGGGGGACAAACTGTGGAAGCCCAGTAATCCCTTTCCCCTGCCCTGAGACCAGCCAGGAAGGGAGCCATCACTAACACCAGCCTGGGGAGTTCCTAGCAGCCCCTGCATCCAGAGAGAAGGCAGCAAGTCCTGTGGGCAAACTGCAGCTGGTTCTGCAGAAGCTTTTTCAGTCCGGGCCTGAGGCAAGACCTCCGTGTACTACGCATAGCGCCAGGCAAAGGCTGCCCCACCTCACAGCAGACAGGGCAGTCCTGAGCTCAAAGGACGACTGTTTTTTCTTTTTCTCTTTTACTCTCCCTTTTAGTTGAGCCTTGACTGGGGTTGGGGGTGGGGGTGAGCAGCCCACTCTCCCCGGTGAGTACTCGGGTGGTGAGTTCACCCGCTTGGGAGGTGGGTCTTCTTCATTCCCCAAAGCCTACTGGGCAGGGCTGGCCTTAGGGGTGGGCCATCTGGGCAACCGCACAGGGGTGCCATGGTCAAGGGGGCACTGTGTGGCAGCGAAGAGGTGTGCACTGCTGGTGTAGAGTCAGAAACTGCTCCCAGCGGGCAAGGGAGCACCATGTGGTGGAGTTAGGGTTGCCAACTAATTCCACAAACCCAAACACCCTTCCCCAAGGCCATGCCCCTGCCCCTTTTCTGAGGCCCCACTCCCCGCTCACTCCATCCCCCCATCACTCGTTCTCCCCACCCTCACTCACTTTCACCAGGCTGGGGCAGGAGGTTGGGATGCGGGAGGGGGTGCGGGCTCTGGGCTGATGCTGAGGGGTTTGGAGTGTGGGAGGGGGCTCGGGGCTGAGCCTGGGGAAAGGGGTTAAGGTGTAGGAGGGTATTCGGGGTGCAGGCACTGGGAAGGAGTTTGGTTGCGGGAGGGGGCTCAGGGCTGGGGTTTGGGAGAGGGGTGTGGGGTGCAGGCTCCAGCCAGGCAGTGCTTACCTTGGGCGGTGCCTGGAAGTGGCAGCATGTCCCTGCAGCTCTTAGGCTCGGGGTGGGCAGATGGCTCCGCGAGCTGCCCTTGCCTGTAGGCACCACCCCCGCAGCTCCCATTGGTCGTGGTTTCCGGCTAATGGGAGCCATGGAGTTGGCGCTCAGGGTGGGGGCAGCGCACAGGGACCCCCTGGCCACCCCCGCGCCTAGGAGCTGGACATGCTGGCTGCTTCTGGAAGCCGTGCAGAGCCAGGGCAGGTAGGGGACCTGCCTTAGCCCTGCTGCACCACCGACCAGACTTTTGGCCTATTAAAATCTCCTGGATTGCTTTCAATAGCAACCGGGAGACTGAGGGCAATTCCGGGATACTCCCAGGCAATCTGGGAGGGTTGGCAACCATAGGTGGAGTGCCCAGATTTCTCCCTGCTTCCTCCCAGCAGAGGAAGGGGGAGCAGTGATGATGTACAGATACTGCTCACCCCCCCTAGTATTCCTCCGTGCCACCCTAAGGGGCTGTGAGGGGGAGTGAGGAGCAACACCAAGCACTCTGTGCCTCTAGGTCACTTTCTCCACCTGGGCTGTGCTGTGAGGCGAGCATCAGGAGTTACTACTCTCCTGCCCTCGGCTTACGCAGCCCAGGTGGGGAAAGTGCCCTGGATTCAGGGAGCCCTGATGTCACTCTTCGCTCGCCCATCAAAGCTTCCTAATGGTGCATGGAGAAACAGCATTTCAGGGGGAGCGAGCAGCAATGCCCAGAACTCCCTGCATCTAGGTCAGTTTCCCCATGTGGGCACAGGAGGTGGGTGCAGGAGTTAGCGGTGCAGGGGTTAGGGACAAAGAGGGGGTGGGGAGCCTGAGGAGCCCATGGGAGCCAGGGCGCCAAAATACAAGTTCGCCCAAGGTGCCATGTTCCCTAAGGCAGGCCCTTTGACCACCTGGTGACCTTTCGAAACAGGGTGTCTGTTGTTGGGGAAGATTTGGGGCTTGCACCAAACAAACAAACAAACAAACAAACAAGCAGGGTCTGGACACTGCTGTGATAGTTTGTGTGGAACTCCAATACCCTGGTGGGCGGGGCATTATCCTCATGACACCCCTTCTGGAATTATCAAACCGAAGAGCCAAGTTCCACCACTCCACAGAAGAGCCAGTGTTTAAAGTGGGTGGGGTTTTTTTTTTGTATATTGATATAGAGTAAATGGTTTAGTATGTCTTTTTAGCTGGCTGTAGGAAGTAGTGTAAGGATTGCTTTAGTGTAATGTAAAACTTCTCAACTGTTCAGTATATTTTGAAACCTGTTAACAAGCTTTCTCTCAGTTTTAGGCTGTTCCTGAGAAAGAAATTGGTTTTACTTGATTTGGGGTTTTGTGTTTGTGCCTTTTTAAACAGTTTAGTTCAAGGTAAAAGCTACTATCCCAGTTAGGGGTATGTTACTTGTGAGGAATCTAGCTAGTAACTGGGTGGGAGCAGTTCACCTCACAGGCAAAGCTAATGCTGGTAAGAGGTGCAGCTGAGGAGGAGGTACCGTAATGAGAAGGCAACACAATTTGGAAGCTACTTCACTATAGTCCCCAGTGTTCAGGCTCAGTCCTGGGGTCTCACGAGCAGCTGTGATGTTCCTCAATAGGGAGAGTAATTGGGTTGCAGCCTTAAACCGAATCCTACAGTGTTCTGGGGACCCAGTAAGCAAGGCCTACTGGTTAGGGTTACCATATTTCAGCAAGCAAAAAAGAGGATGGGAGGAGCCCCGCCCTAGCCCCGCCCCTGCCCCTCCCACTTCCCGCCCCCCTCAGAACCCCCAACCCTCCTTGTCCCCTGACTGCCCCCTCCTGGGACCCCTGCCCCTAACTGCCCCCCAGGACTCCACCCCCTACCTAAGCCTCCCTGCCTCTTGTCCCCTGACTGCCCCCTCCTGAGACCCTCCCCCCATCCTAACTGGCCCCCTAGGACCCTACTCCCTACCTGTACCCTGATTGCCCCAACCCTTATCCACACCCCCACCCCCAGACAGACCCCCTGGGACTCCCACGCCCCATCCAACCACTCCCCACCCCCTGACAGCCCCCCCAGAACTCCCGACCCATCTAAACCCCTCTGCTCCCTGTCCCATTGACTGCTCTGATCCCTCTCCCCACCCCTGCCCCCTGACAGCCCCGCCCCCAGAACTCCCAACCCCCCCCGCTCCTTGTCCCCTGACTGCCCCCTCGTGGGACCCCTGCTCCTAACTGCCCCCCAGAACCCCACCCCCTACCTAAGCCTCCCTGTTCCTTGTCCCCTAACTGCCCGCTCCTAAGACCCTCCCCCACCCTAACTGCCCCCCAGGACCCTACCCCGTACCTGTACCCTAACTGCCCAAAACCTTCTCCACCCCCCTCAAAAGCCCCCCCGAACTCCCGACCCCCCCGTCTCTTGACTGCCCCCTCCAAAATCTCCCTGCCCCTTCTCCTGCCCCCTGGCCCCCTTACCCCGCCGCTCAGAACATGGTGTTGGGCTCTGTGCGGAGCCGGACACGTGGCTGCGCTCCCCAGCGCAACACACAACCCGGTCCCACCCCACCCAGTGCTGCCGGAGCGGGGCGCTGGGCTGCTGGGGAGGAGGAGCTGCCCAGGCCCGATGCAAACGGCCCGGCAGGCCGGCCGGCTCAGAATGCGGGGGGCGGGGAGGAGGAGCTCTACAGCTGCTCCAGAGTCCAGCCTGGCAAGCTGCGGGGGAAGGGCTCTGGCTGCCAGAGCCCCATGCGAGTGGCTGAATTTCCTGCAGCCCACCCAGCCGCACCTCGCTCTGCATGGGGGGGAAATCCCGGACATTTTTAGTGATTTACAAATTCCCCCCCGGACGCTATTTTTAACACAAAAAGGAGGACATGTCCGGGTAAATCCGGACGAATGGTAACCCTACTACTGGTGTTCCCTCGCTAGGTAGATCAGGGGAAGGAAGTCCCCTGGAGTTACTAGTGTCCCATCCCTTCCCACAGGCAAGGAATCAGGCCCAGCCTATTCCTCTAGGGCAGTGATCTCCAAAGTGGGGTGCGTGCACCCCAGGGGGGCGCAAGAGGATCCATCGGGGTGTGTGGCAAGAGGAGCGCTGCCTTTTTTTTTTCCCCCCTCCCTCGGCAGTTCGGCCAGGAGCCCGAGCGGTTTGTTTTTGTTTTTGTTCCCTCCCTCGGCAGTTTGGGAGTCCGAGCGGCAGTTTTTTTTGTTTTTTGTTTTGGTTCCCTCCTTCGGCAGTTCATCCGGGAGTCCAAGCAGCACTTTTTTGGGGGGGTGCGCTTCGGCAGTTCGGGTGGGAGCAGGGGGTGCGTGCTCAAAAATTTTTTACTGATGGGGTGCGCGATCAAAAAAGTTTGGAGACCACTGCTCTAGGGGGTGGTGAGAGACAGGTTGCTTCTCATCCCATTAGATAACTAAGGCTATGTCTACACTAGCACTTTTGTCGGTATAACTTATGTCGCTTAGGGGTGTGAAAAAAAGAAACCCCTGAGCAACATAAGTTTCACCGACAGAAGCACCAGTGTGAACAGTGCTATGTCGGCAGGAGACACTCTCCCGCCAACGTAGCTACCGCCACTCATTGGGGATGGTTTAATTATGTCAATGGCAGATCTATCTGCCTTCAGCATATAGTGGTTACACAGTGTAGGGATGTGTAAGGGTTAAGTAAAGACCTGGGAAATCGCTGGCATGCTGGCATGGTATTAGGGAGTAGAAGCACAGGCAGGCACCGTTTCTGCACTTGATAGATAAAGTGCCATTCCTCTCCCTTCTCTTCTGCTTGTTAATGATAGATAAGCATTGTAGCTGCATAAGGAATGTGGTTGTCTAAATAAAGGATACCCTTTGTGTAAAGAAGTGTTAGATCCTCCCGCCCTTCCTTTCCCAGCTACATAAATGAGCTCAGGGTCATGGCCCCATCCTCCCTTCCCTGTGAACTGCTGATTAAGGGAACTTGTGGCTGAAATTACTGCAAAGAAATGTATCTTCAAGGTAAAAACATCTGTAGAATATGCTTAATGCTGTAAACAGGGGCGGGAATAATTATATTCAGTATATGTATCAGAGGGGTAGTCGTGTTAGTCTGGATCTGTAGAAAGCAACAAAGAATCCTGTGGCACCTTATAGACTAACAGATGTATTGGAGCATAAGCTTTCATGGGTGAATACATGATATGCGTCTGACAAAGTGGGTATTTACCCACGACAGCCCATGCTCCAATATATTTGTTAGTCTATAAGGTGCCACAGGACTCTTTGTTGCATTCAGTATATGGGCACTCATATTATTAAATAAGGGTTTTGGGGGTGTTGTAGTAAATGTAGGTATTTATATATTAACTTAAATAAAAGAGTGTGAGGTGATTAACTCAGGGCTTACTCGACAATTGGATCGAGGGGAACAAGTACCACAACAAAGAAGCCCGTTTACTCAATACACCTCTGGTCCTCCTGCTCCATCTCTAACACACCGGAGGTCTTACAGTGGTGCAGCTGCATCGGTATAGCTATGCCACTGTAAGGTCTCTAGTGTAGACATGACCTTAGGGTAGGGTGGAGTAGGGTCCAATTTTACAATACCCTTGCCTCTGACCCCATTAGACATATATTTACAAGACTCAGCCAGATGGGCGGCGCATAATGGAGGCTGGAGGAGGCTAAGCCTCCCAAACCTCGCGCCGCTGGGGGGTGGGGCAGCGGCAGATTTGGGACCCCGAGCTTTTCCGGTCTCAGGGGGCTCGAGGGGGAAGAGTGAGTGGGAGCTGGGGCCTGGGAGAAGAGGCGGAGTGGGGGTGGAATGTGGGCGAGGTCGCAGGGGAAGGGGTGGAATGGGGTGGGGCACCTACAGACTTCTTCCCCATCTCCTGTCCCCACCACTCAATGGGCTTTCTTTCTTGGTCAATTGGCCTCTAAGAACTCTTTGCTGAGCTTTGCTGCATTGTCCAAAGTTGAGGGTTGGTGCCAGCACACCCATACACGCGCTACCTCTGGGAGACTTGGCAAGAACTGTTCTAGGATCACTGCAGCCATCTCTTCCTCCAGCCCCTGGCTCTCTGCTCTCAACCTGTGAGTCTTACGGTTTCTATACGAATGCTCTGGGCCTTATTTCCTTCATCCATTTTACCACCCACATTTTCTGTAGGTATTTCTCTGATTACAGGTCTATCCTATCTGCAATGGCTGCCTTGACTATATCATAGTTGCTGCTGTGTTCTTCGTGTAGGGACTTGTAAGCTGCTTGGGTTTTTCCCATCCGATAAGGAGCCACTCGCAACACCCATGATGCCTCATCCCAGCCAGAACCTTGTAGTCACCCTTTCAAAAGTTTGGAGAAAGGCCTCAGGGTCAGCTGTCAGAGCCATTTTACACAGTCTGATTCCCTGCCCTCTACTGCCACCTCTGGTCGCAGGACTTACATCTGGCACTGTGCCGCCATCTGCTCCTTAATAAATTCTTGGAGAACTTTATGTTGCTCTGCCTGCCATTGAAGGAGCAGCATGGACTGTTGGAGCTCCTTTTGCCACCATCCATTTCAGGATCTCTTCCATTTCTCCCAGACCACTGACCCTCACACTGGTTCCCTTTGATTCTTGCACAGATGAGTCACTGCTCCCAGACAACCCCCAGTATGTGACAGGGCGAACCCTGAGAGCCCTTTCTGGCCTTAGGAACAGACCACACAACTTCAGGTCTCCTTCACCACCATCATGTTTTATTTTGTGGTTCCAGCAGGCTTCTGCCTGTGGTGCTATTTACATGTATTTACTGCATCTACTGTTAGGGTTGCCAACTTTCTGACTGCAGAAAACCAAACACCCTTTCCCCTTCCCTGAGGCCCCGCCCCTTATCCAAGGCTCCGCCCCCACTCACTTCATGCCCCTCCCTCCGTCGCTCGCTTTCTCCCACCCTCGCTCACTTTCACCTGATGGCCTAGGGGGTTGGGGTGTGGGAGGGAGTGAGAGCTCCGGCTGCGGGTGCGAGCTCTGGGATGGGGCTGGGGATGAGGGGTTTGGGGTGTGGGAGGGGGCTCAGGGCTGGGGCAAGGAGTTGGGATGTGGGGGAATAAGGGCTCCGGCTGGGGGTGTGGACTCTGGGTTGGGGCCAGGGATGAGGGTTTGGGGTGCAGGAGAGGGCTCTGGGCTGGGGGGTGGAGCTGAGGGATTCGGAGTGTGGGAGGGGACTCCAGGCTGGGGCAAGGGGTTGGGGTGCGGGAAGGGGTTTGGGGTGAAGGCTCTGGGCGACACTTACCTCAGGCGGCTCCTGGAAGTGGCCAGCATATCCCTCTGGCTCCTAGGGGGAGTGGCGGCCAGGGGGCTCTGCGTGCTGCCCTTGTCCGCAGGCACCACCCCCACAGCTCTTATTGGCCAGGGTTCTCTCACCCCTCTTGCACCCAAACTCCCTCCCAGAGCCTTAGGCAGGTGTGTGTGTGTGGTGGGGGTGGGACTTGGACCTGTTCTGGACACCATCAAAAATAATACAAACCTGCCGCCCCTGAGAAGCTGGGGTACAACAGGAATGAGCAATGCCAGGTGAAGGAGAAAGGATTGCAGGAGTCCTACTAAAGGGCAAAGGAGGCCAACAGATCATTTGGTGCTGCCCCCGTATACCTGCTGCTACTATGCAGAACTTCATGCAACGCAGTGGGGATCCCAGCACCACCCCACGAGTGACAGTGGACACCTCATGACATCTGAAGGAAGGCATCCCACAACTATACAATGATGAAGAGGAGGGGGATGCAGAGCCCAGGGACAGCCAGGAGCTCTTCTGAATCCAGCCAACCCTGAGCCATCCGAACCCAAGAATGGAACCCACCAGAAAGGGGAAGGGAATTCTGGTAAGTGTAACTTACTGCCCCCATTAATGTATGCCTCTTCTGTTAACTTTCTTCATGGCCCCCAAAACTCCCCCCTTTTCCCTCTTAAAATGGCATTTGACCATGTGAGGACAGGAACAAAGGAATTGCCTTTTAAAGTTTCAGTTTATTTTAAGAGCAGGCACTGCCAGTATTAGACAAATGAGCAGAAAGAGTACTGTAAGGAGCCAAAAAGCATTCCCAAATATTCGTATTTTGTGCAGGCGAAAAAAAATTAGTAAAATAAAAGCAATGCAAATTCAATTCCAAACAACAACTGTCATGCTGTCTGGAGCGGCTCACCTCAGGGCAGACTGTCAAAAACAGGGTAGACAACAAAAACCGGTGGTGTGTTCTATAATTAGATTTCACCAAACCAGTAACAAATAAACTCCTGGATCTCTGTAGCAATCTTACCATGGAGTCAGACAGTCCCCTTAGACTCTCCAGTCTATCCTGACACCCAGACAAAATGGACTTAGTGATAAATGGTCACTTAAACCAAAAAGCACACAATATTCAGGTTGCTCTCTGTCCCAAGACCAATAATTTACCCCCAAATCAATTGGTACCCTAGATCTTACACCGGGGTCGGCAACCTTTCAGAAGTGGTGTGCCGAGTCTTCATTTATTCACTCTAATTTAAGGTTTCATGTGCCAGTCATACATTTTAAAGTTTTTAGAAGGTCTCTTTCTCTAAGTCTATAATATATAACTAAACTATTGTTGTATGTAAAGTAAATAAGGTTTTTAAAATGTTTAAGAAGCTTCATTTAAAATTAAATTAAAATGCAGAGCCCCCCGGACCGGTGGCCAGGACCCAGGCAGTGGGAGTGCCACTGAAAATCAGCTCGCGTGCCGCCTTTGGCGCACGTGCCATAGGTTGCCTACCCCTGTCTTACACCAAAGACAATGCCTGTAGCCAATCCTGTAGTAAACTATCTAAAGGTTTATTAACTAGGCAAAATAAATAAGAGACTTATTTACAGATTAAAGCAAGCAAACATATACACACAAATGAGTTATCATCTAAATCCTAAGAGTGACAGAATTGTAGTGGTCTGTCAATTCAAAGTGTCTTTCAGGGCAGACCAGGAGGTAACTCCTGGGGATCTCTGGCTTCAGTCTGGTTTCTCTGGCCTTGTGTTCAAAGAGCAAAAGAGATGGAAAATTTTCCTGTGACTGTTTTATTTCCTTCATTCAGCTTCCAAGTCCATAGGATGAGCTTCCTTGCACCTAGCATTTCCAAGGTGCGATAGGGCCATTAATTAGTCCTTTGTATTGCGATGTTCCGTGATGGCCCATCTGATTTTGATAATCCTTCTGGATGGGGGGAGGGTGGGAACAATTCCTGTGCCTGGGTTCACAAGTTCAGAGCAAACATTTCCAAAGTTATAAAGCAAAACGTATATATTTTCTTATCGCATGGAATATAGACATTACAAGTGAGATTAATGCACACAGCAATTCTATAAACATTTCATAGAGTCTGAACACTAAATACATTCGTATAAGGCTAATACCTATTTTGAGCAAAACTAACAGGTCTGGTCTCCAGCTATGAGTCTGTCAATTCTTAGCTAATGCCTGCAGCCTGGACAAGAGTTGGCATCTGGCCTTCCAGTGTCACAACAACATACAGGCAAACCAGGACCCAAGCATCTATATTAAATACATGGAAAAGATACAAAAATGCGTTCAAGCGCTCTGGCAACTGGGCACTCGCACTGCATAATCGTACAGGAAGAGCATTGTAAATTTACTGGCAGCATGTTTTCCACTCAAACACACTATTTTTGTTTCTGAGGCCACAAGTCCAAGTCCAAACCAAATTGCTTGCAGACTATGCTTTGATTCAGGAGAAAGAAGAACAGTATGCTGCTGGCTCATAAAGCTAGCCAGCGAGCACAACTCTTCTCCGCTTGCAAAGATTCTGGTTTATCTTAGCCCGGACCTCCCTTTCGTCCTCTGGCACAATTTCAGTGACGTTATCAAGCAAGCACTGTTTGATCTTTGCACATTTCCAGGAATAGCTGCCTTGTTTCTCCTGCTGTGATAAAACAACTTCCAATGCCACTCTGCAGTGAGCCCTGAGGGCACCATTACTGTGAAGAAGTCAGGAGCATATGGCCTGGGTGACCTTGAGCCATCTCAAGCAGAGACAAGTCTGTGCCTGCTGATAGTGGGTGGGGAGGGAGTGAGGGCTGGAGGCTTCAGCAGTGTTACTGAGCATGCTCAGTCCATGTGTGAACGCTCACTACAGGCCAAGCAGCAAACCGGGGAAGGGGGAGATGTGACCCTGCATTGCCCTCCAGGCATCACCTGTGATCTCAAGCATCTGCCTTCTCTGGGCCTTTGATAGATTGCCTCAGGAACGATAGATCTACCTTGATCACCACTGCTTGTAATAATTTTAGCAGTGTTCACTATATCCCTTGTTACATGGGCTCCTTGATGCTATTCAACCCTGCCATCCCCCATAGCTACCAGGTTTGAAAATTGTCCCCATAGACTCACTGTGCTGTGTGCTGACAGATGGCCCAGAAGCAAGCATTTGTGAGTCTGCCTCTGTTCATAATTTTTATATAGAGCTATATGGGAAAAAATGTAGTGAGTTGTGACATGCCTTTTTATGTCTGCAGGGCCCTTAAATCTGTCTGTGTGTTTTTCAGTGGCCTCAGTTGGGGTATCCACACTCCTCCACACTTGCTAAAAGACTGACCTGGATACAGATGAATAAGAAACAAACAAGGGAAAATACATTCTCTGCAACGTTGCCCCTTCCACTCAATACAGGTAGAAAATAAGGAGAACTCTTATGGCTACACCTACACTGACCTGTAAATTATCCCTCTGCATTTTGCACTTTTTCAGTGTTTTTAATCTTTATTTAATAGTGTGTTCGTTGTTTATTACTGCACACTAAAGTGTGAAAAACATTGTGACATGCTGTATTTCAAAATAGCACCGCCATATTCAGCACTAATATGATTATGATATGTTTTGTACAAAGTATGCCTTGTGAGGCATCATGTAAAAAGTCTTGATCTGCTGAACATTAATAATCTGTTGAATTGTATGTGCTGTCATTGTATGTGAAGTTATGAAGTATTGCTACATGTTTGCTACTGAAATATACAGTAAGTGGGAAACGGCTTCAGCTGGTCTTTCAATGGCAACAAAGGACCAACTGACAAGATAGATTTATATCAGCCAGACATGTGTTGGTGGTCCATCAAGAAGACTACTCACAGAGGGCACATACATAATTGAGGCTACCTAACCCCCAGGTCACAGCAATGAGGGTTGATGGCATCATCACTTGGCCTCTCTCCTCCCCCATCTCAACACCTGGAAGATCATCTGGAAGACACAGACTTTGAATTTGGGAGATTGGTCCTAGGCTGAAAGGGAATTCAGCCTCTATATTAAGAACTGTAACCTGCCTGGAACATCCATTGGGGTGAGAAAAGCAGTTTGATTCAAATCTTACTTAGTCTGTTAAAGTTAGAATTTAGACTAAAGGTCTATTTTTTATTTCTTATGTAACCGATATTGACCTCTGTGACTAACACTTATAAATCGATCTTTCTGTAGTTAGTAAACTTACTTTAATGGTTTAGCCTTACCAGTGAGTTTGTCTAAAGTGCTTGTGGAATCTGCTCAGATTACAAAGGCTAGTGCATGTCCACTTTCGGGTGACGAAGTGGTGAGCTAATTAATGAGCTTTCACTGTTCAAGAGAAGGTCTTGAGCATTTCTGGCGTGCAAGTCTGGGGATGGGGAGATTTGCTGGTGTTTATCTCTGTATAATCACTGAGTGTCTTATAGAGCTGTAGTGGGGCGGACTGCCCCACTCCCTGAGAGCGTGGGCTGCAGCAGGCCAGTGCGCCTGCGCAGACGGGCAGCCAATCAGAAAAGGGCTCATTGGGAGCCAATCAGGGCCCAGATTGGAGGGAGCCAATTAGGGTCAGGCTCAGCCCTATAAAAAGGCTGCTCAGGGAGCAAGCAGGCAGTCTGTCCCAGGCCTTTGACAGGGGAAGGTCTGTCTCCAGGGTGGGAGACTAGCACCTAGGACAGCGCAGCGCAGGTCTGGGCAGGTCCGGAGGAGCAGAAGGGAACTCCAGCCCAGTGTCTGCCAGGCTGCAGACCTGAAGGGAAGGGCCTAGCTGGTGTGAGGGGCTGAAGGGGAAGCGGCCCAGGCCCAGGGACGTGAACAGACAGAGGGAGAGAAGGAAGGCAGGACGGCTGCCACTAGAGGGTCCCTGGGTTGGGACCCAGAGTAGTGGGCGGGCCTGGGTCCCCCTGTTGCCTTACACCTGGCCGACGGGAGTAGCCGTCTTGGGCTGCACCATCCCCCTGCCAAGAGAGGTGTGACTTTGGGGGTGCAGTTGCCCACATTGGCTGGGGCGTAGAGACTGCTGATCATCCCCCTCCCCCCCCCCGGAAGGGGGTGTGGATGGACTGAAGAGGACGCCGCAAGCTGGTGAGTGACGCGGGCTCAGACGCCAACCGAGGGTGAGACAATGGGCGGGACACCACCAGGAGGGGGCGTTCCACTGGACAGAGCTAATTCTCAGAGACAACCAGTAGGAGGTGCCAGGTGGTGAGTCCCAACATTGTTACAAGAGCATTCATGCAATTTAATTGGGTGTATCCCCACCTGTTGTTGGTTGAGTGCTCACAGCACCTGGAGGGGTTTTGCTGCTTGCACTAGCACAACATTGTAAGAGACAGCCCAGGAAGGAGAATTAAGGGAGCACAATGGTCCCACAGTTTCAGGTTGTACCCCAGGGATCCTGTCACAAACATGCTGTTTTACAATACTGAGATGTAAATCCCCCCTAATCAGTGGCTCCTGAGCAGATTCATAAAACTCTATATGAATTCAAACTTTGGTCATACACTGTTTATTCACAAAATATCAGAATGCAGCACAATGGCTGGCTATGGCACACTGTCAAAGCATGCTTCTAAGGCCTCCCTTAGACGTACTTCCATGTCGGACTCTGGTAATTGCCCTGGTGTCACGCTGCTCAAAATCAGTCAATTTTTCCACTCCATCCTGCTCATAATATTTCCCCCTTTGCCTTGCAAATATTATGTTAATTATAACATGTAACAACAGAAATATTTGGCTTGTTGAGATCCAGCCTGGTCAAGAGACATCTCCACTGTCCTTTTAATCAGCTAAAGGCACACGCACCATGGTCATCCTGTACCTGCACAGGCAATAGTTAAATTTTTCTTTGCTGCTGTCCACGTGCCTGCTGTATGGCTTCATGAGCCAAGGAAGCAAACAATCGAGTAAGTCCCTGAGAATCACAACTGGCATTGCAACCCCACCTCTGGGGATGTGCCAGTCTGGGGAAAATGGTACCTGTTGCAGCATGTCCAAGTCCTGTGGTCCTAAAGATGTTTTATGGCTCATTACAACATGCTGTAACACACCACACTGCCTGCTACACTTAATCGCCCACTTCAAACCCTTTTAGGGTGACCAGATGTCCGGATTTTATAGGGACAGTCCCGATTTTTGGGTCTTTTTCTTATATAGGCTTCTATTACCCCCCGCCCCCGTCCCGATTTTTCACATTTGCTATCTGGTCACCCTAAACCCTTTATACATAACAGTCTAACCCTCAGTTGTCCTCTTCATTTCAGGTGACCACTTACAACCTGTGTTACTCCTTATACTTAATAATCTGTCCCAACTTCTATTTAGCTCTGAGACATTCTGATTTCCTTCCCCAGCCCTGAGAAGAGCTCTATGTAGCTCAAAATTTTGTACCTTCCACCAACAGAAGTTGGTCCAATAAAAGATATTACTGTATCTCTCTGAAGTAGTGTGTCATGCACCTTCCCTGACCGGTCAGTGTTTAATGTCAGTGAAATGTCCCTGGTGATTCACTAATGTGGATAAGTATCCACACTAAGCATGGAGAAGTAGCCCTTTCTGTTTATGTTCTCAGAAACAAGCTGAGGGATGGAAGGGGCAGAATTGTGATACGGATCATGTCTATTTCCCCACCGTAGTTAGGGAAGTGCATTACGTCGAATCCATCTATTTCCTGCACATTGCCCAGTCAGATGTGCTGGAACCTCGGTAGAAGTGGGGGGGCCATGAGGTCCTGTCTCCTGCTCCTCCTCTTCCTCCAAGGCCCCACTCCCTGGCCACGCCAGAGGCTGGAGTGCCAACTGCTGTGGGGAGCCCTGGACCCTCCACCTGTCCTGGGAGGGGCAGCGGGGTACCTGAGAGCAGCCCTCAGCCCATGCCCCTGTACCATGGGGCATGCCGCCAAGGGTGGATGGAGGGTCCAGGGCTCCCCACAGCAGCCCGGGTTCCCTGGGTGGCTCTTACTGTGGCTCGTCTCTGGCTTCCAGCTTGTCCAGAGTGTAGCCCAGTGGGCTACTTTGCTTGGTTATATTTAGTGCTTTGCATTACATTCTGCTTTGCATTATATTCAGCAGTAATGCAAGAAACCTACAGGCCCGTATCCTGTGAGACATTAGCTTCAGCAAGTTAGCATAAGACTTGAGGCCTGTGAACTGATAAACTTTGCATAGATAAACAACCCCATAGAAAACCCCAAATATTTGGGGAACTGAAAAAAGAGTTTAAAGAGAAGTTGTGACCACCAGTAAATAATTCAACCACAGATGTGTCCTTCGCAACAAACTGATATACATCAAGTACACAAGATACATGTAAGACTAGCCTGCTTGCTTGCCTATATATCTTTTCTTATACGTTTCTTATTTTCCTATGGGTTTGATTATTTGTTTTATTATAATAGGTTTATAGGCCTATATTAGAGTATATTTAGGCTGTAACACAAGGGACCTGCAGGCCACATACTATATGATGAGCTAAGGCAAAGTTATCATACATATGTTTGGGACCTTTCACCTAGATCAGTGGTTCCCAAACTTTAACAACGTGTGAACCCCTTTCACTAAAATGTCAAATCTCATGAACCCCTTCCTAAAAATGAATATTTCCAGAGATTTTCTCCTTTACCTGAATATAAATTATAAAAGCAGTGATCTTGGAAATAAAACATTTATTTTTATGACCTGCTTATTACATGCTATTTATTATTATTTATCATTACAGTATTTTTATTACATTATGAAAATGGCAACACTCTTCCAAAATCTCACTTTCGTAGCTTGTGTCACTTTGAATAAGCCTGTTATAAGACAAGGCTCCTACGTTTCATCAAGGAGTATCAGATGTGAAACAGCATGAAGGTATTTAAGACGCCAACTCAAAGCTTTCCTCCTACACAAGCATTCAGGTCTTGAGCACTCCAGGCAAACAATGCACATTACAACAAAGTTTAAACTTGTTCTTCATAATTTTAAAAACAACACTAGCTGTCTATTTAATTTTAAAAACAGCAAAAAATATCCACCTCCCTTTCCATTTCTTATAAGGAGTCTTGAAGTTCAAATCTCCACAGTGTGATAGATATGCTTACTTTGATCTGCTTAGCTCTTGGAAGTCCAGGGGCTCCAGGCTGCTGGCCCCGTGCTGCCAGGGGTCCCTAGGGACAGCTCTGTTCGCCATTAGGGAATTTTGTCCCGAGAACCCTCTGTAACATTTAGCGAACACCAGTTTGGGAACCACTGACCTAGATAGATGGTGATGAACTGAAACATACGGTCCATGTATGTCTGTGACCTTTAACATAGAGGATGTGTTAAAGCAGGGTGGCATAGTGGCTTTCCTAAGTTCATACTCTTTTAAACTTAAGCGGTACCCACAACTTGGAAAGAACCGAAATACCCAGTTAGGACAGAAATAACAAATGTGATACCTAACCACAAAAGGACCATGGTAACGAATGGATGTATATGAGAATAAGCTGACATCATTGATATACTAACCTACAGGAAAAAGACACTCCAACATTAGTAAGGTGAGGAAATACAAATAAGGAAAAAGGGAACAATCCCCTACTGAATATGCATCAAACATAGCGCGTCAGTGTAACATATTATAAAAGTGGCATGCCAGCTTAGGGGCGGTAGGAGAGAGAGATGTAGTCCTTGGGAGGTGCCAGAATGATGGCCACTGGTGATGAGGGGGAAGGTGATGGTGATGAGGAAGATGATGGCTAACACTTCAGGTTGCCATGGTCCCTTTTCGACTGGGTGTTCCCTTTAAAATTGGACACCTGGCAACCCTAATTACAGACTTTCCAACCCTGAACTGATTGTCCACCAACCAACAGCTATATAGAATTGCAAGCTTCCCCATTTCTCCACTGTCCGAGCAGCTCTCATTTTTGTGCCGCTGCGCTGGGAAGGCTGGGGTGAATTATTCATACGACTCCAGGAATGTGATCTTCTGCAGCCAAAAGTTCTGCAGCCACTGCCGATCGTCTCAGATTTGCCTGTGATCTCGTCCCACCACTTAGTACTTGCTTCACACAGGCCCAGAACTGCAGCTTCACCCTGTGCAGTTAGTCAATTAGTGCCTGCAGGAGTTGGCAACTTTCTTTCACTATCTGCCTCATCTCTGCCTGCTCAGTATTCTCAGAGTATTCTCAGAGAGTATTTCACTCTCCCGTCGACTCCCCTTACTCTTCTCGATCAGGTGGAGTACGGGAGTCGACGGGAGAGCGATGGCGGTCGATTTAGCGGGTCTTCACTAGACCTGCTGAATCAACTGCTGATGCATCGATCACCATGCATTAATCCCCCCGTAAGTGCAGACAAGCCTTTATAGGCACTGTGTCTAAAACAGACACGAGAACTCTGATGACCTGTTTAGCCTCCTTGCTTCTGTCACCAAGAGAGACATTGAAAACAGGTACAGTACAAGAAAGATCAGATTATGGGATGGAACAGAGGGAATTGTGGGAACTTGACCCTGAACTCCCACATTTCCCTCTCAGGAGCACTAGTTCCTCCCAATTCACTACAAACATTTCCCACAAGCTAGTGCACCCAACAGCGGTGCAGGGGACATTGGGATGCCTGCCCCCAGAGCCACACATCTTTTGCCAATGCAACCTGGTGCAGTGAGGACACACTACAGCAGCAAAGGCAGCCAAGTGTGAATGGAGTCTGGCAAAATAGCAATGTCAGCAGCGGCATGCCAGCAGAAAAGCTACTGCTAAAACTTTCTAGCATAGAATCTAAACCAGTGTTAGGAAAAGGAATAATGAATTAATATTACAGAAAATACTTTTCTTCTCCAGCTTCTTTTAGAGAGTTCTAGGCAGGTTAATACTTGTGTGTTACTTTAGTAATTAAGGTATAACAATGAATAATAGAAAGTTCTGTAAACAGGGAGGCATTGGCTTATCTCTTAATTACTGACTTATAATCAGCAGTAATATTTATGTCTCTTATCTTCTAGGAGGATATGGTTAAAACATTAAGATGCAGCCAGGAGAGGAACTTTTTGGTGAAGGTCCTGGAATGGGACTCAAGAAATCTGGGTTCTATTTATAGCCTGCCATAGACTCCCTGTGGGACCTTGGGCAACTCACTTAGGCCCCAATTCCAGAAGTTACTTAAGCACATGCCTAACTTTAAGCATGTGAGTAGTCCAGTTGGAGACACTCGACCTACTCACATGATTAAAGTTAGGCATGTGATTAAATACCTTCCTGAAGCAGGGCCTTCATCTCGCCATGCCTCAGAGCTCTGTTTATAAAATGGGGCTAATGACACTTCTGACTTCCCAGAGCTGTTGGTGATAAAAATCATTAATGTTTGTGAGGTGCCCAGACACCAGGCTGTTGGGGTCTGTCAGATGGCACCTTGGTCACTAATTGCACTGTGGTCTCATGGTCACAAACACACACCAGGTTGTTATCTTTTCACCACATGTGTATTTACTCCTTCCTTGCAAAGTATCACAGCGCAGTGCAGGCTTACAGCAAAAGGAGGTTTCCCCACAACCTCCATTCCTCACACCAGTCTCAGCCTCCCCTTACTTCCTGTTCCTTACACTTTTATCCTCCTAATTACATTGTTAACCCAGTGAGTACCACCCAGGTGCTCATAATCCCCCAACAGAAAGTGTGGAATTGCTCATAACTGAATTTATGGCCTTCTTCATGCTGCAGCAACATCAGCGACCAGGGTGCTACTAATAGTGCCCTGTCACACACCTCCCCCTGCTTATTTCACCTGAGGCCGTCTCTTGCCTCCAGAAGAGGTCTTCTTTGCTGCATGTGCTATTAATAGTGCCCTGTCACACAGGACCCATCTGACTACCTGGATAGCCAATAAGTGTATTTACTTCCTCTTGCTGTTCCTATGTTAATTCCATAATGAAATACCCTCTGCCTTGCCAGCAACTTGTGTGCCTAAGATCTCATCATGGACTCTGCCACCTCTTTTTTGTTAGTATCATACCTCTGAAATGTCTTCTCAGAGCCATCTCAAATTTGGTCAAAGGAGAGTCCTCTTGCCAAAACTTAACCTGCCAAATTTCATGGGCAAAGGAAATTTCATGAGAAATTTAGGATACGAGGCCAAAATCAAGTTTCAAATAGTCATGTGGTTGCAACATTAACTCTGGAGAGACTAGCATCTGTCCATAATGAGAACTGAAAGGCCCTATGTTCTGCATGGACCTAAATTCTGCAGCAAAGCTCCCTGGTTTCTGAGACATTGGGAGCTGCAGAATAGAAATTCTGCAGTTTCCAGTAAATTCCAGATGTGATGGGGTTTATTGGATTAAATCTGAAAGTGTACAATACAATTCATACAGCATTGCTTGTTTGTTTTGATATCAAATTTTATTCATTTTACAGCACTTCTAATTTTTCAATGAGCTGCAGACTCTTATATTAACAATGTCCGATGGCCTTGTAGACGTCATCAGATAGGAAGCTGGAGGTTTTGGCAGCTGGCTTGGGTGAGAGTTGAGGTTTGAGATTTTTGAGAGTTGGTGGTTTGAGATTAAGGAATAACAGTATTAGCTAAATTTATCTGCTAATAATGATCAGCAGCAAACTAGATAATAAGAACATAAGAATGGCCCTACTGGGTCAGACCAAAGGTCCATCTAGCTCAGTATCCTGTCTTCTGACAGTGGCCAGTGCCAGGTACAGGGCCGGCTCCAGACACCAGCTTAACAAGCAGGTGCTTGGGGTGGCCAAGGGAGAGGGGCGGCACCTGCGGCAATTCGGGGGCGGCAGGTCCCTCACTCCCTCTAGGCGTGAAGGACCTGCCGCTGAACTGCCGCCGCCGATCGCAGCTTTTTTTTTTTTTTTGCTTTGGGCGGCAGAAATGCTGGAGCCGGCCCTGGCCAGGTGCCTCAGAAGGAATGAACAGAACAGGTAATCATCAAGTGATCCATCCCCTGTTGCTCATTCAGCTTCTGGCAAACAGAGACTGGGGACACCATCCTTGCCCATCCTGGCTAATAGCCATTGATGGACCTATCCTCCATGAATTTATCTAGTTCTTTTTTCAACCCAGTTATGGTCTTGGCCTTCACAACATTCTCTGGCAAGGAGTTCCACAGATTGACTGTGCGTTGTGTGAAGAAATACTTCCTTTTATTTGTTTTAAACCTGCTGCCTATTATTTTCATTTGGTGACCCCTAGTTCGTGTGTTATGAGAAGTAGTAAAGTACACTTCCTTATCTACTTTCTCTACACCAGTCATGATTTTATAGAATCATATCTCCCCTTAGCCGTCTCTTTTCCAAGCTGAAAAGTCCCAGTCTTATTAATCTCTCCTCATATGGAAGCCATTTCATACCCCTAATCATTTTTGTTGCCCTTTTCTGAACCTTTTCCAATTCATGTTTTTTGAGATGGGGTGACCACATCTGCACACAGTATGCAAGATGTGGGCGTACCATGGATTTATATAGAGGCAACATGATATTTTCTGTCCTATTTTCTATCCCCCTTCTTAATTATTCCCAGCATTCTGTTCGCTTTTTTGACTGCTGCTGCACATTGAGTGGATGTTTTCAGAGAACTATCCACAATGACTCCAAGATCTCTTTCTTGAGTGGTAATAGCTAATTTAGATCCCATCATTTTATATGTATAGTTGGGATTATGCTTTCCAATGTGCATTACTTTGCATTTATCAACATTAAATTTCATCTGCCATTTTGTTGCCCAGTCACCCAGTTTTGAGAGATCCTTTTGTAGCTCTTCGCAGTCTGCCTGGGTCTTAACTATCTTTAGTCATTTTGTATCAACTGCAAATTTTGCCTCCTCACTGTTTTCCCCTTTTGCCAGATCATTTATGAATATGTTGACTATGACTGGTCCCAGAACAGACCTCTGGGGGTCACCACTATTTACTGCTCTCCATTCTCGAAACTGACCATTTATTCCTACCCTTTGTTTCCTATCTTTTAACCAGTTACGAATCCATGACTGCACCTTCCCTCTTATCCCATGGCAGGTTACTTTGCGTAAGAGCCTTTGGTGAGGGACCTTGTCAAAGGCTTTCTGAAAATCTAAGTACATTATATCCAATGGATCCCTTTGGTCCACATGCTTGTTGACCCCGTCAAAGAATTCTAGTAGATTGGTGAGGCATGATTTCCCTTTACTAAAACCATGTTGACTCTTCCCCAACAAGTTATGTTCATCTATATATTTGGCAATATTGCTCTTTATTATAGTTTCAACCAGTTTGCCCGGTACTGAAGTCAGGCTTACAGGCCTGTAATTGCCGGGATCACCTCTGGAGCCCTTTTTAAAAATTGGCATCACATTAGCTATCCTTCAGTCAGCTGGTACAGAAGCTGATTTAAATGATAGATTACAGACTACAGTTAGTAGTTCTGCAATTTCACATTTGAGTTCCTTCAGAACTCTTGGGTGAATACCATCTGGTCCTGGTGATTTATTGCTGTTTAATTTATCAATTTGTTCCAAAACCTCCTCTAATGATACGTCAATTTAGGACAGTTCCTCAGATCTGTCACCTAAAAAGAATGGCTCAGGTTTGGGACTCTCACTCACATCCTCAGCCGTGAAGACCGATGCAAAGAATTCATTTAGTTTTTCTGCAATGGCCTTATCCTTCAGTGCTCCTTTAGCATCTCGATCGTCCAGTGGCCCCACTGGTTGTTTAGCAGGCATCCTGCTTCTGATGTACTTAAAAAAAAATTTGCTATTACTTTTTGAGTCTTTGGCTAACTGTTCCTCAAATTCTTTTTTGGCCTTCCTAATTGTATTTTTACATTTCATTTGCCAGAGTTTATGCTCCTTTCTATTTTCCTCACTAGGATTTAACTTCCACTTTTTAAAGGATGCCTTTTTGCCTCTCACTGCTTCTTTTACTTTGTTTAGCCACAGTGGCTCTTTTTTGGTTCTCTTATTTATTTTTTTTAATCTGGGGTATACATTTAAATTGAGCCTCTATTATGGTGTCTTTAAAAAGTTTCCACACAGCTTGCAGAGATTTCACTTTTGGCACTGTACCCTTTAATTTCTGTTTCACTAACCTCCTCATTTTTGTGTAGTTCCCCTTTCTGAAAATAAATGTTACAGTGTTGGGCCGCTGTGGTGTTTTTCCTGCCACAGGGATATTAAATTTAATTATATTATGGTCACTAGTACCAAGCGGTCCAGCTATAGTCACCTCTTGGACCAGATCCTGTGCTCCACTTAGGACTAAATCAAGAATTGCCTCTCCTCTGGTGGGTTCCAGGACCAGCTGCTCCAAGAAGCAGTCATTTAAGGTGTCAAGAAACTTTATCTCTGCATCCTGTCTGAGGTGACATGTACCCAGTCAATATGGGGATAATTGAAATCCCCCATTATTATTATTGAGTTTTTTATTTTAATAGCCTCTCTAATTTCCCTGAGCATTTCTCAGTAATTATCACCACCCTGGTCAGGTGGTCGGTAATATATCACTACTGCTATATTCTTCTTATTAGAGCATGGAATTTCTATCTATAGAGTTTGATTCATTTATGATTTTTATTTCATTTGATTCTATGCTTTCTTTCACATCTAGTGCCACTCCTGCACCAACACGACCTGTTCTGTCCTTCCGATATATTTTGTACCCTGGTGTAGCGGGGTGGTTACCCGTGCCTGCCCAGAGGGGTTTAAAGACAGCCCTTGGAAAGGGCTGGGGTTGAGAGAGAAAAACCTAGGCTGATTGGGGAAACAGCCGCAGCTGGGCCCCGCCCCAATCAGTCCCCAGCTGGCCTGTATGAAGAGGCTGGAAGCCAGGAGCTCAGCAGTCTGTCTCTGCGTTCAGAGAGAGAAGGGCCTGGCTGCAGGGAGCTAGAGACAGGGTATCTGAGTGGAGCAGGGCTGGCGAAAGGCAGAGGAGATGGGGAGCTCCAGCCTGCGGCCTAGCATAAGGCCAACAGGTACCAGGGGTTGCAGAGGGCAGCCCAGGGGTAGGCAAAGGCAGCAGGTCCAAACCCAACCTTGTCAGTGATGAGTGGCTGATACTGCAGTCTGCCCCAGGGCGTGGGGGCTAGATGAGGACTGACAGTAGCCTTATACTGAGGTGAGGTGGGGATAGTGGGTGCAAGTTTCCTGGGGAGGGGAGACCCTGAAAGAAAGGGGTTACTGCCAGGGGGCAGCACCCCAGCTAACAGGGCACTGGATTCCAGGGAGGGACATGGGGGCCAAGCGGTAGTGGATCACCGGCCTGCAGGGGGTGCTCTGGGCTGGAAATCGAGCTAATTCCCTGAGAGACCAGCAGGAGGCGCCACAGGGGTGAGTCCACACACGCTTACACCTGGTATTACTGGTTTCAGAGTAGCAGCCGTGTTAGTCTGTATCCGCAAAAAGAACAGGAGTACTTGTGGCACCCACTTCATCGGATGCATGGATGAAGTGGGCTGTAGCCCACGAAAGCTTATGCTCAAATAAATTTGTTAGTCTCTAAGGTGCCACAAGTACTCCTGTTCTTTTTCCTGGTATTACTGTATCCCATTGATTATCCTCATTCCACCAAGGTTCTGTGTTGCCCATTATATCGATATCCTCATTTAATACGAGGCACTCTAGTTCACCCATTTTATTATTTAGACTTCTAGCATTGGTATATAAGCACTTTAAAAACTTGTCTCCTTTAAGCTGCCCGCCATTACACGATAATGGGACTCTTTTTTATTTGACTGTTTCTGATCAGACCCTGCCTGTATGTTATCATTTTCCATCCTCTCGTCCTCACTAGGACATAGAGATTTTCTATTAATGGATCCTCCCCTACGGGATGTCTGAACCATGTGTTCCTCCACACCTGTCGGCTTTCCCCCAGCCCTTAGTTTAAAAACTGTTCTACAACCTTTTTAATGTTAAGTGCCAGCAATCTGGTTCCATTTTGGTTTAGGTGGAGCCCATCCTTCCTGTATATGCTCCCCCCTTTCCCAAAAGTTTCCCCATTTCCTAATAAATCTAAACCCCTCCTCCCTACACCATCATCTCATCCACGCATTGAGACTCTGCAGTTCTGTCTGTCTAACTGGCCCTGCGCGTGGAACTGGGAGCATCTCAGAGAATGCTATCATGGAGATCCTGGACTTCAATCTCTTCCATAGCAGCCTAAATTTGGCCTCCAGGACTCGATATCCTTCCCTATGTCATTGGTACCTACATGTACCACCACCACCAGCTCCTCCCCAGCACTACACATAAGTCTATCTAGATGTCTCGAGAGATCCGCAACCTTTGCACCAGGCAGGCAAGTCACCTTGCGGTTCTCCCGGTCATCACAAACCCAGGTATCTATGTTTCTAATGATTGAATCGCCCATTACTAATACCTGTCTCTTTCTAACAGCTGGAGTTCCCTCTCCCGGAGAGGTATCCTCAGTGTGAGAGGATACCACAACGTCATCTGGAAGGAGGGTCCCAACTATGGGATTGTTTCCCTCTGCTCCAGTTAGATGCTCTCCTTCCCTGGGACTTTCATCCTCCTCAACACACTGTGTCCCGGAAAGTCTCATCTATGTACCTCTGTCTCTCTTACCTCCTCCAGTTCAGCCACTCTGATCTCCAAAGCCCATATACGGTCTCTGAGGGCCAGGAGCTCCATGCTCCGAATGCACACATACACCACCTGCCCATAGGGTAAGATAATCATACATGCTGCATTGCTTGCAATAAACTAGGTAGCCCCCACTCTGTTGCTGGACTTCTGCCTGCATTCTCTTTTTACTCCTGCAGCTGGTTCCTTTGTTGTTGTTTTTGTTTATAGCAAGGGGATGTTTTTGGCTTTTAAGTTTAATGAATGTTGAGTTCTAGCCCCTGTTCACAGTCCCCCGTAAACTCCCTTGCCAAACTCCCGTTAGCCCCTCCTGTTCACTAGTTCCTCTGGTCGCTTAGGAGCGGGCTTTTTAAAGCCCCGGTCTCCCTGAGTAGTCCTGCCCCTGGTTAAGGGTTGATGGGTGCTAAAAGGCTTAGGGATCACAGCCTCGTTAAGAAGCTCTCAGCCTTGCCTAGCAATGTTGATAGTTTTCATTCCCCATTCGGTTTCAAAGTTAATTTCCCATTGAGGTGAATGACATTTATTGCGGTTTTGTTTGAGGCTGTGGGAAGGCAAACAGTCCATGAGTTTATACTCTGTTCTCATCTAGAAGTTTATCTTGACAACTATATGGACCAGAAATTTATTTGTTGTTTAAATGAGAGTTTTGATTCTGGAGTACAATGGTTCAGTACGGAGTGGATTCTGCAGCATATTTAAAAAAACAAACTATACGAATGACCAATGTTATGTACAGTGCTCTCTGTATGCAGCTTATATCTCATCACAGTAAAAATGTTATTGTTTTAAATTACCATACCATGTAAAATATAGTCTGACCCCGTTAGTAGTGTCCCACACTATTCTTAATTCTAGCAGCTCTCTGTTGAGTAAATGTGCTTCCTAGAGAATACACGGTAACTTTCTAAGCTTTTCTTCATTGGTGCAGTAGCAATCTTGATGCACAGTTCTATATTTCAGTAGTCAGTCAAAATAACCATTAAAGCACAACACAGCTCAATAAAATTGTAAGAGCAGTGCTGCAGAAATAATTAAAAAGATCAGTAACCAGAGACAACCATTATTTAAGTGCAGACCTACTGCAGTAGGATGACTTGCCTTACCCCAACCCCTATGTCTGTGGTTCAGATCGTTTCCCTTTTCTAGCATGCAAAATCTATCATTATATCTGAGAGGCTTTTTCTCCTGCACTGTTACTTACATCACAGACTAGAGTTCCCTGTAAAGATATGTAGTGGTACCCTGTTACTATTCACTAATAGTTCCTTCAAGTCAATAAAAGTTGGGGACCTCTGTAAAGGCCTAATTAAGTTACACCAAAATGAAGGACTTTACTGAGGTTGCAAGACGTCAATTCTTAATAAACAGTGGTGTTCTCCAAACAACAATGATGGAGAAGTGGCGAGAGAGCAATTCTGGAACAATTCCCTTGAGGAAAGAGGCATAGTGCATGTATCTTTAAAAAAAAGATCCAAATAAATAATACATAATTTATACATCATTGCAAAAGCCCTTCTAGCATTTGGCTCCTCACAGCAGAGAACACTGGCTCTACGGGCCAGATTTTTAAAGCTATTTAGACACCTAAAGATTGAGATCGCTCTGGAGTTAGATGCCTAGGCACTTTTGAAAATCCCACCAGGCACCTATTTGCATCTTTAAGCACCTAAATACCTTTGAAAATATGGTCCTAACTCCATAACCCCCAGCCCAGATTGCAGGAACTATCCAGTTAGGATGCTTAATTTGAATCTAACTATTCTCCATGCCATAGCAAAATAGGTTACGTATTTGAGTAATGCAACAACTTTTGTAAGAACTTCAGACTTTCAGCCTGCTTTGTTACACCCCAGACCAATGTCCAGTGTTTCCACATTACCTTCAACAGCTCAGCCAAGACAGAGTTGGGACTCAGAGCAGCGCAGTGGTGTCAACTCTACAGCCGGTGCCCATATTCAAATAACTTTATAGACATGACAAATTATACCAGTCTGTCAAAGCTGGTGTAACAACATATTTTGAATAACAAATAGAGCAGCGGTTGAAAAATAGATTTTAATCTCTTTACAGCACATTTTTAATCTGATGGCAAACAGCAATATATCCTGAAATTGCTACTGTTTTTCTCATTGCTCTGAAAGACACGGGCAGTTTTTCTTCTTCATTGTTTAACTTACAATATTTTATTGTTTCTGATCATTTGAGACAGTATTTCTCAGTAATCACCTTGCTTTTGTACAATGGAGAATATAATGCTTCTCTGTTTAATTGCCCCCCCCCCCTTTTTTATATTGCTTGAAAACCTGACCTGTTTTTGCTTTCTAGTCTTGGCTCAATCCTGCAATTACATAAACATGTGAGCAAGCCCATTGACTTTATGGGACTAGTCATGTGAGTAAAAGTTACACATTTGTATTTGCAGAATCCGGGTCTTAGATCCAGATCCTCAAAGGTATTTAGGCTGAAAGTCAGGAGCCTATATATCTTTGAGGATCCGGGTATTAGTTTGTACCTGCCAGCTTGCATGTCTAAGACACTATAATCAGAACAGGATTACTCAGTGAAGTGAAAAGTGAACACATTTAAATTGGACAAGGAAACACTTTTTACGCTATTTGTTTTCTTTTGATTTATGCAAAAAAGTAAAAGAGGGGGCTAGTCCAAAGTTCTAGGAGGTCCTGCCATAAATTAAAAAAACAAATACATTTAGAGCCAGCAGAACACACAAACAATGCAGTCATCCTGTAGATCTCACTGCCTCAAGATAATAAAAGCCCAGAGGTAGGTATAAAAAAGCTGACCTTAACAGAGGGCTAAATATTGGGGGAGAAAATGAAAAATTACAATAGGGTCATATGAACAAGAGAGAAATCAGTGGAGGACTCTATTCAACATCTTAGCTGCCTTTACTTAGTTGTAAGGAGCATGGGGATTAAACAGGAAGAACTGGAAGTATTAGTACACAAGCTAAATTATGACTTAATTGGCATCACAGAGACTTTGTGGGAGAAATCTGATGACTGGAATATTAGAATAGAGGGATATTGCTTGTCCAGGAAGGACAAGAAGGGGGAAAAAAAGGTGGAGGTCTTGCATTATATGTCAAGAATGTATACACTAGACCTGAAGTCCAGAAGGAGGGGAAAGACAGATCAGTTGAATATCTCTGGATGGATGAGGCATTTCTAAAACAAATAACAGAAATATCCAAAACACAAGATCTGCGAGTAATAGGAAAAGTTAGCTACCCAGACATCTATTGGAAAAGTTATGACAAAACACAAAATGTCCAATAAGTTCTTGGAACGTATTGGAGACAACTTTTTGTTTCAAAAGGTGGAGGCAGTAACCGGGGGAATAGCCATTTTAGACTTGATTCTGAAGAATAAGGAGGAATTGGTAGCAAATCTGAAGACTGAAATCAATTTGGGTGACTGTGAATCATGAAATGATAGATTTCATGATTCTAAGGAAAGGAAAGGAGGTGATAGCCCCAGAATAAGAACAATGGACTTCAAAAAAGCAGACTTTAACAAACTCAGAGAGCTGGTAGGTAAGGTCCTATGAGAAGAAAATCTAAGGGGAAAAGGAGTTCAGGAGTGCGGTTTCTCTAAAGAGACAACATTAAAGGTGCAACAATAAACTACACTAATGTGAAAGAAAGATAGGAAAAATAGTAAAAGGCCAATATGGTTCCATCAGGAGTTCTTTAATGACCTGCAAATCAAAAAGGAATCCTACAAAAATTGAAAATACTGACTGCTGAGGATGAGTACAAAAGAATAGTACAAGCGTGTAGAGACAAAATCAGAAAGACTAAGGCACAAAATGAATGACACCTATCAAAGGGCATAAAAGGCAATAAGAAGTTCTATAAACTACCTTAGGAGCAAGAGAAAGACAGAGGAAAGTGTAGGTCCTCTACTTAGTGAGGAAGGAGAGCTAATAATGGACAACATCAAAAAGGCTGAGGTCATGTCTACACTACAAACTTTGATGCAAGTTATGATGGCATACAGCCATCAAAGTTTTTGCATTGTTTGTGCATGTGCATATTTGGCTGCGTGTGTCTGTGCCACATATACATATATGTCAATGCAAAGGGCAGTGCATCACAGGTAGGTTTCCCAGTGTGCCATGCAGTGCTGCCCAGCGTGATGCCTTTTGGGAATTTTTTGCAATGTCTTGTGGGACAAAAATGATTTACCCATGAATCTATGAGAGCTACGGGGTCAAATTCTCAGTATGCAACTTTCTCCATCCCATAATACCATCCATATTCCATAATTTTTGCACCTCTTCTTTAAATCCTACAAATCTGTGTGGCACTTTTTGGTGTCCACCATTTCTGACAGAAGCATGGAACCCACAGAACTCTGCACTATTCTCATGAAAGTTAGGATGCTATGATCCTCCTGTATTAGCAGACCTGCGGGAAGTACTGTAGCAATGGGTAACATGACAATTTCTTTGAGGCCAGTTTGCTGAGGAACATAGTGAAAAACAAGCCCAGGTTGTTGGTGACATTCACAGAGCAGCTGCAGATGGTTGAGACCATTCTGGGCTTAAGAAATGAGCATTGCCTGTTGGGATTGCATTGTAACGAAGGTTTGGGTTGATGAGCAGTGGCTGCAGAATTTTTGGATGTGAAAACCCACATTTCTGGATCTGGGTGCAGAGCTCACCTCAGCCTGGCAGTGGAGGGACACCAGAATGAAAGCAGCATTGACAGTGGAAAAGCAAGTGTCAATCACATTCTGGAAGCTTGCAACACTGGCTTGCTACTGGTTAGTGGGAAATCTTTTTGGAGTTGGAAAATCCACATTGGGGACCATTGTCATCCAAGTGTGTTGGTGTAACATTCCCAACAGTACACTCTGGACAACTGAACAATTGTGTCCTCTTCAACCTGGGGTACCTTTCACCCTTCTTTCCTGTGAGAGCACCCACTCCTGGTCTGTTCACATACAGTTGCAAGCATGCAAAATAACTCCTAGCTGAATGATGAGTCGGGGTTCTCAAACTTCATTGCACCGCAACCCCTTTCTGACAACAAAAATTACTACATGACCCCAGGATGGGGGACCAAAATCTTAACATGCCCAATCCCTGCCGTCCTGGGTGCAGAGGGAGGGAGGAGGATTAAAGCCAACGCCCAAGGGCTTCAACCCCAGGCAGGGGGCCTGTTACCTGAGCCACGCCTCCCAGGGCTGAAGCCCTCAGGCTTCAGCTTCAGCACTGGGCGGTGTGGCTGGGGCTTGATCTTTGGCCCCGGGTGGTGAGGCTCAGGCCTTGGCCTTGGGCCCAGCCAATCTAATGCCAGCCTTGGTGACCCCATTAAAATGTGACCCATACTGACCCACAGTTTGAGAACCACTGATATGAGCGAGTCTAGCCAGCCACTGTTGAATTATGTTGCAGAGTGACACCAGCAAATTCTCAGTCCCAGACTTGCCCCCAGAAATGTGCAACGTGTACTGCCCAGCTCATTCCATCTGTGCAGTACAAACTCATAGAAAGTCTGTCATTTCATTAATAGAAAATGATATGCAGAAACTCCGTTATCTCCAGAGGAGGTTCCAGATACTTTAAGCTAAACACACACTGGTTTATATAAAACAACAAACCAAGTGTATTAACTATAGAAAGATTACTTGTAATCACCTAAAAGCTATGAGGCATAAAAGTTGCAATTGATTACAAAGAAATAAAAAGAAAAATGAAAAGTATATTTTCCTGAACTTATGAGTTATACAGCGTTTGCTGTACATTTACCAGTACTGTGAGCTTTAAGTACCACTATGCATTTTGCAATATGTGTTGTGAACTAATAAAGATAACTTTATTCTCCAAATATAGAAATTAATTTAGTGTCAAAAGCAGTGCAAAAATATATGCAAAAATCAACAGGCAATCCAATACAAACTTTTTACTTATATTAACGGAATGGAACTGTAAGATTGGAAAGGCAGCAAACATTTTTGTCCATTTCAGGGCAGTGTAGTCAGTCACTAGTCTGTGTCTACACATACGCCAACTGTGGTTCTCACAGGTGTGTGTATGTGAAGCTGTAGTTTTCCTGGCTGTCCCTTGGCGTGAAGTGGGTAGGGGTAAGGATATGGTCTGTGATGCCACACAGAATGTTGACAGTCAGAGGGTTCTGCTGCCATGGAGTTCTCCAACAACTGTACAGGATAGGGAGTCTGGGATTTTGGGACCTGTAGGTCAACCAAGGTCTGCAGCATTTGGGTTTGCTACCATTATATCCTGGTGCATCTCACTGTACTTTTCATGCTGGAATTCCTGGCCCTTTCTCCTGTCCACTCTTTCCTTCTTCACGCTATCTGCCACATTGCCCCCCCCACACCCGACTCTTTGTTTGCAGTCCGATGCAGCACTGACTTGTAGGTTCTTGCTGACCATTTCCTCACTAGTCCTTTTTTTTTCTCTTCCCCATCAGGGTCAGGCACTCTGCGTGTGTGGAGGAGGCAACCCTCAAACCCCAACGGCAGCAGATGCTTATAAGAAAAGATAGAAGTATCACTGAATTTACAGCCACAATGGAAAGGAAAAGATAAGTTTCAAAACTTCCTTCCCTTATTTGCATGAATGTTTTATTACAAGTTTTCTTATTGATACTTCAGCTTTGGAGCAGCTCTGCAGAGCACGTCTCCCCAGTCCCAGCCATGGTGAATATGGCCTGCAAGGGGTGAGGGAGGAATTTTGGTTGTGCGAAACAATGAAAATTCAGTCCATATTCCATGGGTACAAGTACAGGGCAATGGCACTGAATATTGCCA
Organism: Chrysemys picta bellii; assembly: GCF_011386835.1. Classification (NCBI taxonomy): domain Eukaryota; kingdom Metazoa; phylum Chordata; order Testudines; family Emydidae; genus Chrysemys; species Chrysemys picta. The sequence goes on along the minus strand of NC_088795.1, from coordinate 129,056,232 downwards.
CTATTTTCCACAGGTGGTGGTGGTTTTAGTTGATATCTCACTCTTGAGGTAAACAAAGGCACAGAGAGCACAGCTGCTATGGGCATTCCAAAGTCACCTGTGTCTGTATGCTGCTAACCTGTTTACTGCAATGGTGCCAACTGAATTCACTGTGTAGTGACATGGAAAAGTGTCTTACCATGGAGGAAGAAATAAGGCAGCCATCCCTAGAAACCTTCAGTAAAGGATTGCAGAGTATCTCCATGAAAGTTTAATCAATATCTCTCAGGAGGATACAAGGGACATCCCTACGTGTACAAGCAAACTGCTCCGAATGCTCTGTCCCATCCCCCCTGCCCTAACCCAACAGGGGAAAGAAAAGCACATGCCAACTCTACCTCTGTTTGTCGTACAGCTATTTCTTCTTGTACGAGTAAAACAATGAAAAGTTGATACATTTGTCTTGTTAACTTGGGGATGGGCTGGGTTCCATCTTTACATTTAAACATAGTAAGGAAAGATGCATGCACACACCAACAGGTGCTGACTTGTATTTTTACCTGTGGGTGCTCCATCCCCGTTCTGCCCTGAGGCTCCTTCCCCCGAGGTCCTACCCTCGCTCTGCCTCTTCCCACCCCTGCTCTGCCACTTTCCCTGAGACCCTGCCCTCGCTCTGCCTTTCCCTCACCCGCTCCTCCCTCTTCACCGCTCTCAAGTGCCTACCGCCTGCTGAACAGCTGATTGATGGCCAGCCACAGGCCGCTGACCAGCTGCTGGACGGCAAGCCCCAAGCAAGAAACAATGTGGCTGGTGGGTGCTGAGCAAGCCCTATTTTTTTTCCATGGCTGCTTGAGCCCTGGACCCCCCACGGGGTTGGCACCTTTGTACACACTTACCTGAGGTCACTTCCCCTTCCCTGTGCTCATCTGTCCTTGCCTGGTGGGACTGGCTAGACGCTGGTGGAGTCTCGAACAGGTCATGGTGCATGAACTGATTAAAGCCCCCTACCACATCTCTTCCCTCCTCCTCTTCTTCCTCCTCCTCCTCCTCCTCATTGTTCCCACAGGGTTCTCTATCTTGGGCTCCTCCGAAGTATCCACAGTGGTCTGCAGCAGTAGCGTAGCTAGGGCGGTTCAGAGGAAGCAGCCGCTTCCCCTCAGCCCCAACATCGCCGCCGCGGCCGCCTCCTGCAGCAGCTCAGGGCTTGGCGGCCAAGCGCTCTGCAGTTGGCGGGCAGATCCCCTCTCCCCGGCAGCTTACTGCTTCCGGGCTGAGGGAACTAAGCGATTTTTAACTTGTTCTTTTTTTATTTTATCTGCTAAACCTACCCCCTTTCCATTAGCATTCACTATGTTAGGCATTCCTTCAGACTTCTCGGTGAAGACCAAAACAAAGAAGTCATTAAGCATCTCTGCCATTTCCAAGTTTCCTATTACTGTTTCTCCCTCTTCACTGAGCAGTGGGCCTACCCTGTCTTTGGTCTTCCTCTTGCTTCTAATGTATTGATAAAAAGTCTTCTTGTTTCCCTTTATTCCTGTAGCTAGTTTGAGCTCATTTTGTGCCTTTGCCTTTCTAATCTTGCCCCTGCATTCCTGTGTTGTTTGCCTATATTCATCCTTTGTAATCCGTCCTAGTTTCCATTTTTTATATGACTCCTTTTTATTTTTTAGATCATGCAAGATCTCGTGGTTAAGCCAAGGTGGTCTTTTGCCACATTTTCTATCTTTCCTAACTAGCGGAATAGCTTGCTTTTGGGCCCTTAATAGTGTCCCTTTGAAAAACTGCCAACTCTCCTCAGTTGTTTTTCCCCTCAGTCTTGATTCCATGGGACCTTACCTATCAGCTCTCTGAGCTCACCAAAATCCGCCTTCCTGAAATCCATTGTCTCTATTTTCCCGTTCTCCCTTCTACCCTTCCTTAGAATTGCAAACTCTATGATTTCATCATCACTTTCACCCAAGCTGCCTTCTACTTTCAAATTCTCAACGAGTTCCTCCCTATTTGTTAAAATCAAGTCTAGAACAGCTTCCCCCCTAGTAGCTTTTTCAACCTTCTGAAATAAAAAGTTGTCTGCAATGCAGTCCAGGAATTTGTTGGATAGTCTGTGCCCTGTTGTGTTATTTTCCCAACGTATAGTTGGATAGTTGAAGTCCCCCATCTTGCACATCTACTTCTCCCCACAGGGCTGGGAGACCCAGTACATCCAATACTCCAGGCAGGAGTACATCTAGCGCTTGTAGCTGACATAGTCGGTTGGTCAGTTGCATACAACAAAGGAGCACTGCTGGGTGTGCTTGCCAAGCTGGGCAATCAGGAAAAGGCATTTGAAAAATACAGGGAGGGTTTTTAAGGAGTGGGAGGGTGACTTCCAGTCTGTGACCCATGAGCAGTGGAGTTCACGATTGTCACCAGAGCGGTGACGGTCACAGAGAATGAGACGTTGTGGGACAGCTGCTGGAAAACTGTTACGATTGATACAGGTCCCACTGTTTAACAGTGGCACTGTGTCAACCTCATTAGGTGGCCATAGCTTCACATTGTTGTGGTCAAAGACACCCATGCAATGATTTTAGTTCAAAGATTCAAGCCTGAGGCCAGTTTATTGACATACATACCAGTGCACTGGGGTGCAGTCCGAAGACTGACACCCCGAGGGCCGCTCGCAGGCGGGTTTTTATTTCATTAAACCGCAAGCAAAGTACAAACAATATGTCATGAGTTAAGAAACTGGGGTTGGGGTCAGCTCCTCCCCCAAACCGCGAGTTAAGAAAGTAGGGTCGGGGTCAGTCTCCCCTCCCCCTTCTCCCCTGGTACCTTCCTCATTATTTTCCGAGAATTGGGTGTTTATTTGGGTAGAGGGGCGCTTGGTGGTTTTCCCCAGGGGTGGTACTTGGCACCAGTTTGGGTACATTTCTCAAGACACATGTTATTTTCCGGGGTCTTTTGGTTAAAGATTGGGGGGGGGTTTCCATGGGACGCCTAAAGAGGATCTATGATTGGCTATTTTTGCAGATAGCTGGAATCATGGAGTGGGTCACAGATCACCCAAAGGAGAAGCTGCATGAGTTAAGAAATTGCATCTAGCTAAAGTTACCTATTGCTTCACACAAGCGGTTATTATATTTCCTCAGCCATGAACATATTTAATTAGTGATGCTGCTGTTGGGGCTTTTTATTTTTATTCTTTCCCTCCTTGCCCCTCCCCTCTGGTCATGACCCTTGACCGAGTTTGGCAGGGAATTGTGCAGTCTAGTCTAGCTCAGGCTTTATGCCTGCCCTTCTCTGTGTAAAGGCCATCAGCATAACAGATCTCTGTTGGAGGGTTTATTTCGGGGCCCACAGATTCAAAGCTCTGGCTATCAAAAAGAAGGCCCCCCTGCTCTATTTCCCCACAACATCATTCAGGGAGCTGGTTTTACTACACTACTGTAATGGCGCGCTTATGTCGGCCGGAGACAAATTTGAGTGTAGACAAGCACAAATAGGTTGACACAAGGTGACTTACATCGACCTAATTTTGTAGTGTAGACTAGACCTGAAGTGTTTAATGCCTATTTTGCTTCAGTCTTCACCGAAAAGATAAATTGTGACCATAATTTACGCAATTAATCTTAACAACAAGGAGGAAGGTATGCAAGCCAAAATAGGGAAAGGGTAGGTTAAAGCAGATTGTAGATAAATTAGATGTATTCAAGTCGGCAGGGCCTGATGAAATTCACCCTAGGGTACTTAAAGCATTAGCTGAAGCAATCTCAGAACTGTTAACTATTATCTTTGAGAACTCATGGAGGATGGGTGGGGTCTCAGAGGACCGGAAAAGGGCAAATATAGTACCTGTCTTTAAAAAGAGGAAAAAAGACGACCTTGGGAATCATACATCAGTCAGTCTAACTTCAATACCTGGAAAGATACTACAACAACTTATTAAACAATCAATTGGTAAGCACATAGAGGATAATAGGATGATAAGTAAGAGCCAACATGGATTTGTGAAGCACAAATCATGCCAAACCAAACTAATTTCCTTCTTTGACAGGATATCTTGATTTTAGCATGTTTTTTGACAAAAGTCCCACATGATGTTCTCATAAGCAAACTAGAGAAATGTGGTCTAGATGAAATTATCATTAGGTGGGTGCACAATTGGTTGAAAGATTATACTCAAAGAGTAGTTATCAATGGTTTATGGTCAAACTGGGGAGATGTACATACTGTGATCCCGCAGGGGTCTCTCCTGGGTCCAATACTATTCAATATTTTCATTAATGATTTGGATAATGGAGTGGCAAGTATGCTTATAAAATTTGCGGATGACTCCAAGCTGGAATTGGTCTGAAATCAAGATGAAATTCAATAAAGACAAGCACAAGTATTACACGTTAGGAAGAATAACTCAAGTGCACACCCTCAAAATAGATAATAGTGAGTTAGATGGTAGTACTGCTGAAAAGGAATGGAAATCGTATATGAGTCAACAATGTGAAGCAGTTACTAAAAACTCTAATATCATTCTGGGATGTATTAACATGAGTGTCGTATGTCAGACACGGGAGGTAACTGTCTCATTTTACTTAGCACTGATGAGACCTCAGCTGGAGGATTGTGTCCAGTTTTGGGCACCACACTTTAAGAAAAATGTGGACAAACTGAACAGAGTTCAGAGGAGAACAACAAAAATGATAAAAGATTTAGAAAACCTGATCTCTGAGGAAAGATTAAAAAACCTGGGCATGTTTAATTGAGAAAAGAAGACTGAGTGGGGACCTGATAAGTCTTTAGATATGTGAAGGGCTGTTTTATAAAGGATTGTGATCAACTGTTCTCCATGCCCACTGAAAGTAGGACGAGAAGCCATGTATATATTCATAGATCCCAAGGCCTGAAGAGACCATTATGACCATCTAGTTCAGGGGTCGGCAACCTTTCAGAAGCGGTGTTCCAAGTCTTCATTTATTCACTTTAAGGTTTCGCGTGCCAGTAATACATTTAAAAGTTTTTAAGAAGGTCTCTCTCTAGAAGTCGATATTATATAACTAAACTATTGTTGTCTGTAAAGAAACAAGGTTTTCAAAATGTTTAAGAAGCTTCTTTTAAAATTAAATTAAAATGCTGATCTTACGCCACCAGCCTGCTCAGCCCACTGCCAGCTTGGGGCTCTGTTCACCTAGGCCGGCAGTGGGCTGAGCAGGGCCTGCGGCAGGGACGCTGGCTGGCAAGGGGCTGGCAGCTGGGACCCCAGACCTAGGCGGGGAGGGGTCAGGGCAGAGGGATGGGGGTGTGGGGGTGCAGGGCAGAAGGCTGTGTGTGGGGAGGTTCAGGGGTCAGGGCAGAGGGCAGTGGAGGTGTGGGGAGGTTCAGGGGTCAGGGCAGAGGGCTAGGGTGCTCGGCTTGTGGAGGTGCTCCCAGCCCCCTGCCCTGAGCGGCTCATGGCAGGGGACTGGAAGGGATATGCCTGTTCCACCCCCTTCCCCCAGGCCCCATCCCTACCTCTCCTCTGCCTCCTCTACAGAGCAGCGAGCACACTGCCACTTCTCCCCCTCCCCCTCGCAAGGGCCATCAGCTGATCAGCGCAGGGAAGGGGAGGAGGAGAGGCAGGAAAGCAGCAAGTTGTGGGAAGAAGCGGGGAAGGGGGGAAGCTTGGCTGCTGCAGGACCAAGCTTCTGCCTCCTGCCCCCCCCCCCAGGGGAGAGCGGTGGGGCTGAGTGGGACTGGGGGCTGGGACCGCAGCAGGCAGCAGCATGCCACTCAAAATCGGCTTGCGTGCCATCTTTGGCACGCATGCCATAGGTTGCCAACCCCGATCTAGTCTGACCTCCTGTAAAACACAGGACATAGAACTTCTCCAAAATAATTCCTAGAGTAAACAGTTTAATCTGCAGCAAGGGAGATTTAGGTTAGCTATTAGGAAAAACTTTCTAACTATATCGATAGTTAAGCAATGAATAGACTTGCCAAGGAGATTGTGGAATTCCCATCACTGATGGTTTTTAAGAACGGGTTAGACAAACACTTGTCAGGGATGGTCTAGGCATACTTGGTCCTGCCTCAGTGCAGATGGCTGGACTATATGACCTCTTGAGGTTCCTTACAGCCCTCTATTTCTACAATTCTATTAAGGGAAATATCTTAGTAACATTTTAAAAAATGGATTAGACATTTAGATGGATAATAAGAGTATATCTACAATTACATAAGAAAAGATAAAAACCTATAAGGGATATAAACCCTCATGCTTCAGGACATAAACTAATCAATAACTGCTTGTGGTTATAAAACAACGTTCTTTATGTTCATGTTGGTGTATGATTGTACATTCCAGGGTATATTCAAGGGTTTTTACACCTTCCTCTGAAGTATCTATTGTTCCCTCAGAGACAGGATACTAGACCAAAGGGTGTGTGTGTGTGTGTGTGTGTGTGATCGATCTCATACTCTATCGCTTTTCCTGCATGCTTAGCAACCATGTCAATGGTGTTAAAACACCACTTCCTGAGACAGTAAAAACGTGGTTCTGCTTTGTAGATAGGACCTAATAATGTTTGAACCATGCTACTAGCCCGCTTCTGTCCACGCAACTTTCAGGGAATAGTTTGAAAATAGTTTGGTCCCATCTACATTAAGAGAAAGAACCATGTTTTAAATATATCTGGGAGGAAGTTTATTGTAACCAGATCCCTTGTCATGGTTATTATAGTGCATGCAATTCCTAGTGCTGGTTACAAGCTCTATACTTGATTAGGAGCTGCCTATGTCTGGAATTATTTTTACTGTTTGCATTAATCAGTTATGATAGAATATGATTTCTATTTATAAATCAGTGCTTAGCTACCATAGTGATAGGCACTATATATAAAAAAAACTTAGCAAGATCTGGAGCAATCTAATTGGTTTTGTTGTTTAATCTGCTCTCTCCCATAGCTGATATGTGGGCTCTCTGCTCCCGTGTGTTCAGCATGACCTGCTCATGGGTCAAGTTGCTTGTTATTCATGCTCTTTCTCTATCTCCCAGTGCAATTTACTGATTTGTCCATGGGCCTAATTTTCACTCCCTTGCAACTTGCAGTCATTTGCACCTGTGCAAACTGCTACCAAATCAGAAGGGTGACATTCTACACCTACTGTGCCAAAGCTGCCAAGTCTTGCACCGTCTTTTTACAAGTCTAATATTTGGAGTTATTCTATAAGCCACTGTCATAACTATAAAGGGGAGGGTAACAGCTCTCCTGTGTACAGTACTATAAAATCCCTCCTGGCCAGCGACTCCAAAATCCTTTTCCCTGTAAAGGGTTAAGAAGCTCAGGTAACCTGGCTGGCATCTGATCCAAAGGACCAATAAGGGGACAAGATACTTTCAAATCTTGGGAGGGGGGGGGGGAAGGTTTTTGTTTGTGCTCTTTGTTTGGGAGTTCGTTCGCTCTTGGGACTGAGAGGGACCAGACATCAATCCACGTTCTCCACATCTTTCTAAACAAGTCTCTCCTATTTCAAACTTGTAAGTAAATAGCCAGGCAAGGCGTCTTAGTTTTACTTTGTTTTCTCAACTCGTAAATGTACCTTTTACTAGAGTGTTTATCTTTGTTTGCTGTACTTTGAACCTAAGACTAGAGGGGAATCCTCTGAGCTCTTCAAGTTTGATTACCCTGTAAAGTTATTTTCCATACTGATTTTACAGAGATGATTTTTACCTTTTTCTTTAATTAAAAGCCTTCTTTTTAAGAACCTGATTGATTTTTCCTTGTTTTTAGATCCAAGGGGGTTGGATCTGTATTCACCAGGAGTTGGTGGGTGGAAGGAGGGGAATGGTTAATTTCTCCTTGTTTTAAGATCCAAGGGGTTTGGATCTGTATTCACCAGGGAATTGGTGAAGGTCTCTCAAGGCTACCCAAGGAAGGGAATTAGCTTTGGGATGGTGGCAGTGGACCAGAACTAAGCTGGTAGTTAAGCTTAGAAGTCTTCATGCAGGCCCCCACATCTGTACCCTAAAGTTCAAAGTGGGGATACAGCCTTGACAGCCACAGTTGCTGAATTCAGAAAACTGCTTGAGAATTGCTGCTTTCATTAAATTATTACATTTCTAGCTCTCACCGCTGCAGAGAAAAGCTTAGACTCATAGATTTTAAGGTCAGAAGGGACCATCATGATCATCGAGTCCAGGGGTTCTCAAACTGTGGGTCGGGACCCCAAGGTGGGTCGCGATCCCGTTTTAATGGGGTCACCAGGGCTGGTGTTAGACTTGCTGGGCCCGGGGCCGAAGCCCAAGCCCTACCATCTGGGGCTGAAGCCAAGTCAAGGGCTTCAGCCCTGGGCTGCAGGGCTCAGGCTTCAGCCCTGGGTGGCGGGGCTTAGGCTACAGCCCCTTGCCTGGGGCTGAGGCCCTGGGATTTGGCTTTGTCCCTGCCAGCCTCTGCATGGGGGGGTGAGGCTTGAGCTTTGGTCCCCCACCCAGAGTGGCAGTGCGCAGGTGGGCTGAAACTTTGGTCCCGCCTCCTGGGGTCATGTAGTGATTTTTGTTGTTAAAAGGAGGTTGCGGTGCAATGACGTTTGAGAACCGCTGATCTAATCTGACCTCCTGCACATTGCAGACCACAGAACCTCACCCACCCACTCCTGTAATAGACCCTTAACCTCTGGCTGAGTTACTGAAGTCCTCAAATCATGATTTAAAGACTTCAAGTTACAGAGAATCCACCATTTACACTGCTTTAAACCTGCAAGTGACCCAGGCCCCATGCTGCAGAGCAAGACGAAACCCCCCAAAGGTCTCTACCAATCTGATCTGAGAGAAAATTCCTTAACAACCCCAAATATTATCAGGTGGTCTGGATTTGGTCCGTGGGCCTCCTATTGACTACCCCTGAGTTAGATCCATAGCATGTGGCAAGACCCACCCAGCCAGACACCTATGAAAGGATTCTCTGTAGTAACTCAGAGCCCTACCTATCTAGCGCCTCATCATACCATCTCCTCCATAAACTTATTAAGGTCAGTCTTGAAGCCAGTTAGGTTTTTTTGCCCCCACTGCTCCCCTTAGAAAGCTGTGCCAGAACTTCACTCCTCTGATGGTTAGAAACCTTCGTCTAATTTCAAGTCTAAACTTTATATCCATTTGTTCTTGTGTCCACTTTGGCACTCAAATAACTCCTCTCCCTCGCTGGAATTTATCTGTCTGATATATTTATAGAGAGCAATCATATCTCCCTTCAGCCTTCTTTTGGTTAGGCTAAACAAGCCAAGCTCTTTGAGAATCCGCTCATAAGATAGGTTTTCCATTTCTCGGGTCATCCTAGTAGCCTTTCTCTGCACCTGTTCCAGTTTGAATTCATCTTTCTTAAACATGGGAGACCAGAATTGCACACACTATTCCAGAGGCGGTCTCACGAGTGCCTTGTATAATGGTACTAACACTTCCCTGTCTCTTGGAAACATGAACCAAATATAAACTAAAGACTTAAAAACTGGAAAGGAAAAGAACCAAACATGTATTATTTCTAAAAAAACTTATGATTTTTAAGCCAAGCTCATGTTCTCCCGCCCCCGGAACCTGCCATGATTTTTGAATACCCGAGGCTGACAATACTGTGTGCACAGACATAAATACAGTAACTGCTCCAGGTTCAAAGGCTATGGAGAATTAAGCTCTGCCTGTGCATCACAGTCCTCTGCAGGGAGAAGACAAGTACTGTATTACCACTAATGAATGCTGAAGACGGGTCTACTGTACACTTAAAACCTAGGGTGACCAGATGTCCCGATTTTATAGGGACAGTCCCGATTTTTGGGTCTTTTTCTTATATAGGTACCTATTACCCTCCACCCCCTGTCCCGATTTTTCATATTTGCGGTCTGGTCACCCTACTTAAAACCTGACACGGGCATAGTCATGTCAGCCAGGAGTGTTGAAAAAACTGCACCCACCATCAACCCAGCGAGACCAACAAAACCCTCGGTCTGGATGCAACAATGCCCACAGAAGAGTGCTTCTGTCTGCACCGCTAGCGTCACAGGGGGAGGTTGCGTCCACACCAGCAGAACTCCCGCTGGCGATCGCCGCCTCTACAAGGGGGCTCTGTAGTGTAGACGTATCCCGAGGGCGCTTGTCCTTCAGTGCAAAGGCTGGAGGGTTGCGCAGCTGTTTTGCGGGCGTCCCACCGGCGCAGGGACGCCGGGGGGTTCCGAATCCTTTGCCGGGAGAGGCCACTCGCCTGCCTCTGCCCCACGAGACGTGCCCCGGATGGTGGGGCCACCCCATGTCTCAGGGGAAGAGCGCCTCAGGGGTCTACTGTCCTGACTCCCTTCCCCCCTCCCCTTTTCTCCCCCGACCCACGGCCCCCTCCCCTTCTCCGCGGCAGAGCCGGCGCGGCGCGATTGGCTGGGCCTCCCCACGTGTCGCGTGTCCGCAGCCGAGCGGCTGCCCGAGCCGGTTACCGCGGAGCCTAGCACAACCGCGGGCGGAGCGGAGCTGGGGCTGCCGGGCGCTTCGCTTCGCTTCGCTTTCCCCCCCATGCAGAGGAAACGCGACGAGGCCGGCGCGGAGCCCAGCGCAGGTAGGGGCTGGGAAGGGGGCCACGGGGGCGGGGCCTGCAGGGGCTGGATGAGCTGTGGGGCAGGTCGCGGGGGGCTGTGGCGGGTTATGGGGGGTGGGGGGCGGGGCTGTGTGTTGAGGTTGTTGGGGGTCTGTGGGGTGTATTGGTTGCCTGGGGGGGGGTTCTGGGGAGAGTTTTTGTAGGGGGCTGGGCTGGTGTTTTTAGGGTACGTGGGGGGGCCTGTAGGTGGTTATGTGGGGGCTGGGTATTGGTTGCCTTGGGGTTATGGGGTGGTTTTGTGGGGGATATTTTGGGGTGTGAAGGGCGTTATGGGGGTTGGTGGGGGTATTTTGGGGGTTCTGTGAGCGGTTACAGGAGTGTTGGCTGGGAGTGTTAGTTGCCTGTAGGAGGCTGTGGGCACGTTGGTTCTGGGGTGGTGGGAGGTCTGTAGGGGATGTTATGGGGTCTGTAGGCGGTTATTGGGCAGGTTTGGGTGCGAGGGTGGTGTTCAGAAACTTTGTAAGGAAATGTTATGGGCAGAATTCAGTGAGGGATGGATTTTTCAGTACTCTGGCAAGTCTGAAAATATCTTGTTTTCGGGTGAACTGAGAACAATTTTTTTATAATTTTTTTTGGGCATATACAAAAAAATCAGGAAACATTTCTAGTTGGGTCGAATGAAACACTTTCTTCAAGCCAACTCGTATTTTTTTTGTTTTGATTTCAGGCTTTTTTTTTTTTAAGGGATGACTGTACTCACAAAACCAGGGAGGGGGAGATTGCGGTGGTGGCTGGTGGTGCTCCCCTTATTACTTGGGATGTGGGAGACCCAAGTTCTATTCTGCCCTTTCTGAATTTGGGTTGGCTACATTGCAGAGAGTGCCCTAACCACTGGGCTGGATGTTCTGGTGTGGGTCTCTCTCCTGTTGAAACTGTTTCATTCTGTTTAAATAAACAGTCCTCAAATCAGGGATTGAACTTGGATCTCCCATCTCCTGTGAGTGCCCTACACCCCTGGGCTATAAAGGCATTCTCATTCTCTTTCCCTGGTCCAATTGTTCATTGTCATTCATACTATCAATTCATAGTTATTCATAATGACAGTGGGCCAGGGAAAGGGAATGAGTCTATGGCTCCACAGGGGTTAGGGCATTCACTCAGTATGTGGGAGACCCAACTTCAATCACTGCTCCAATGACTGATTAATTATCTAGATTGAGAACCCCCACCCCCCCACCAGACTATCCAGCCCAGTGGGTAGGGTACTCTCCTACAGTCCCAGGTGAGTACACTAAACTTTATAAAGGGGGCACCCCCACCCCTTCCTTCAGCTGTTTTGTTACTCCAACCTGAAAAAAATGATGTTTTGGTAATGTCAAAGCAGTTTTGACCAAAAAAAAAAAATTGGTGAATTTGACACAAATTCACTAATAGTTTTGGGTCAGCTGAAATTCTCTCTCCCCCCCCCCCCCCCCCCCCCAGTTACATAGTTTGTTGGGAAGGTTTTGGTGCTGTGAGGTGGTCGGAGAGTTTGTACGGGATGTTACCGGGTTTGTATGGGGTTATGGAAGTGTTGTGTGGGGTCTGTTGGGTTAGGGAAGGACTGGAGAGGGTTATTGAAGAAGTTTTGATGTTGGTGGCTAATAATGAAGGTTTGGAGATTTTGGAAATGGGGTAGTGTTGGAGTACTTGGTAAGACGGGGAGAAGAGGAGTGTTCTTAGAAGGGATGGGTTGCAGGGGATTTGGTTTTGGAGAGGGCAGTTTGTGAGAAGTGGTTTATTTGGTTCAGAGGAAGGGAAAATCCTGTTTATGGGGTAAATTTACCTCTTTAAATGGATCAAGTTCTCAGCTGTACCATCCCTGGTACCTGCTATATTCAATCACACAAGCTGGAACTAGCTGTGGGGTCTTCTAAACCCCGTATTTGCTATTGTAAGTGACCAAGCTGCATAGCTGGAACACACCCAGTTGAATGGGTGATGGTGCAGTAGGGGGCTGCCATAGGTGCTGGCCACAAAACCCCAAAGTACCAGTATTGGGGGCATATCCTACTGAATAGGAGCTTCTCATTTAAATTGTGGAAGCTGCAGCAAACTTGATTTGGGGTTGTTGCCAACCAGGAGTGAGTGGGTGGAACACGTAGATTATATAATTGTCTGTGCTGCATGCTTTGCCTTAAAATAAATAAAATCCTATCCTGTTGCATCATTTCTCTCTTTGTCGTGTGGTCTGATGCTCTAAATCGGGTTTCAGAGTAGCAGCCGTGTTAGTCTGTATCCGCAAAAAGAACAGGAGTACTTGTGGCACCTTAGAGACTAACAAATTTATTAGAGCATAAGCTTTGCCCACTTCTTCGGATGCATATAGAGTGGAACATATATTGAGGAGATATATATACACACATACAGAAAGCATGAACAGGTGGGAGTTGTCTTACCAACTCAGAGTTGAGAAGAGAATTTTTTTTGGCTTACATTGTTTTGGGTTTCCCCTGAAACATATATATTTACATTTGAGTGTGTGGTTTGTGTGTATTTTTCCTGCTGTAATTTGAAGCAGTAAAGAGGCAAGGCGGAAGGAAATAGCTTCTTCTGCTATTAAAACACATTTCCCTGACTCTGGCCTTGGCCCTCTTTAGTAGTCAGGGCCAGCCTTACAAAGCCTTGTGACATGAGCAACCACCCAGGGTGCTGTAGTCAGGGGAGTGCTGTCTGAGTGCTGCAAGATGGCGGGCCTGGGCTTCTGGAGCAGGGTGAGTGTGGGTGAACCCGGGGCTGGAAAATGCTGCCCTGAGCTGCCAGCCTGGTGGGGAGACACAAGCAGCAGGGCTCGCCCCTGCAGAGCCACTGGGCCAGCCCCTGGGTCCTCCCTTCCTGTGGGTATGGGTGGTGTCTGCTCACCCACTCTCCTCCTGCTAGGTCTTCAGAGGGTGCATGGCCAGGGGAGCCCCGGACTCCTCCCTCTTCAGCCTAGCCGGGCTCCGGGGCCAGGAGCTGGCCCTTGTGCTCTGAGCCCCATGGTGCTGTACTCAAACTCAAAGAAAGGGCTCCAAAATACAAGTTTGCCCCGGGGCTCCATTTTCTTCCGTAAGGCTGGCCTTGTTAATAGTACTCCAGGAAGATGGTAATTCGGCTTATCTTCTCCATTTTGCCATTCTAACTTACAATTGTAAAATGCTACTTTGGACCTTTAAAATTGTGAGAATAGGGGAGAAATGTTTAAGAATTTCTTTTGGGAAAACAACCTTTTCCTTCCTGGATGATTATTTCTGTTTTTTCAACTCAGAAGTTGTAAGGGTGATCAAAATGTGTGTGTGCTTCTTTATTCTGCCACGTTTAAAGAGATATTGTAAAGGTTAGAAATGTATTTGTGTGTTGCAAATGGAAATTTAGGTTAATAAAAATGAACAGTTAAAACATCTAATTTGATTAACTATTCATTTGGGTTTTTTATTTATATTTTTCTCTGGACAGTGAACATGGACTAATTGGCTTCAATTTCAGGCTCTTACATGCTGAGACTTAGTGTTTGGGTTGCAGATACTACAAGGAAATATTTATGTTTAAAATACTCTCTGTTGGACTTAAAAAGAGAGATAATGGAAATGTTTCTCATGGTCTTAGCTTTTGTAAAAACTTATTTTATGTACTTAAATTTTGAGCTAAATTCTGATAATGATACTCTAAACTTAGACTAGCCCTGGGCTTAGGTCGCCAATTATATGTGGTGTCTATGGCATAGTTGAATAAATTTGGTTTACAAATAACATTGTGGGTTGTGGGTGTTGTTGTGGATAGTTTAACTCAAGCACAGCGTTCACACCAACCTAATATGCTGTAAGACTCTTTATAATAATTTATAATAATCATTTAAGTAAAATCTGGTGGTAAAATATTTATCTGAGGTCTAAGGAAGGTTGTGTCTCCCATGGGATTTAGAAGAATTGAGTGTGGGCATTGGTGGTGGTTGTAAGTTGGAAGTGAAAGCAAGTTTGTCGTGGCTTTTACGCTAGAGATAACAGATGCGACAGGCAACAGGTGTCAGGAGAATGGTTGTTTAGCTGAAAGTGTAGTTGAGGATACATGTTCAGTACTGTTTCAGCAATCAGAAATGGTACTGAACCTCTTCTATAATTTTGTGAAGCTCTTATTTTGTGTAATGTAGTAGAGATGATAAAGAAAAGCATTCCCTTTCTTAGGTGTCATCGATGCATGTTTTATTAAACAAATAAGGTGAGTGTCCCAACAGGTGATTCATGTGTACAGGTGTCTGTAACCAGGTGTCCTATGGTCTTGACTACACAGAAATAGTTTTTTGGTATAACCTAAGATGTGATGATAATAATGAATACACTCATAACTTTACAAAATAGAACATATTATTTTTCTTCTTTTTTAACTTTATGCGAAAAGCCCTGCAGATTCAACACCTCCTGTTGCTTAAACTTCTACACCAGAATTTCATTATCCCTAATCATGATCAAAGGTGGCATTTCCATTTTCTAAACATTTTTGACATCTTTTCTGCAAATTATTTTTATTTTTTATTGATTTGATTTTTCCAAATACAACAAATACACCAACATACTATTTTCTTTTATAAAATGATTCTTTCTTGCCTCTGAAAAAGAAAGTGGACCAGTGCATTTGGAAAAAGGAAGACTTTACACTTAGTGTTCTCTTTCCTGTATTATTGACTTAGGCTCTATGTTGTTGTATTCATATGTTTCTTTTAATAAAGTCTGATAGTGGCATATAGAAAACTTACTGGGAAATGGAGATGCTCACACACCAAAAAGAAAGGGTAGTAGGTAAGAAATGGAGGAGGAAAAAAGAATTGTGTCTTCACCTCTCTGAGTAACTTCCAGGGTTGGGATTCCAGCCAAGCTGCTGCCCTTGAACTGCATTGCTTCCCCTCCAACTTTCGTACTGACTTCTGACTACTTGGTGTCTTTGAACTTTTCAAGACTTATAGCCACGTATAATGAAAATAGGCTTGGCACAATTTGATTTTTTTTTTTGTAATATTGATGGATAATATAGCAATGTTTTTATTTTTAAGCATTTTTTTATTTTTATCCATTTAAATGTTCACAGTTGTGCAAAATTATGGGTTTTAAGCATTTTCTTCAATTTTTATCAAATTAAATTTTCACAGTTGCGGAGAATTATGAGGGGTGTCAGACAATAGTTATTTAATGACTAGATGTTGAGATTTAGGAAGTTAAAGCTTTATAACTTAAATCAAAAATTGTCAACATCACATGTCAAAATATACAAAGTAACCATCTTTAAATCAAACTCTGGTTCTCCAGCAGCATTTTTCTTTCTTTGCCTATATGTAAATCTGGACGATCATCTATGGAAATATTTTTAATTGGTTTGTGTGCGTACAGTGAAAGCAACATTTACCAAATATTGGAAATAATTTCTCTAATAAGTTTATTAAGGTTTACCATGACTCAGTTTCCACACAAGCATTCATTTATTTGTCCAAAGGTCAGTTGGTGTTGGTTACATCTAAAATACAAATACAAGCACATATGCACGTGTATACCACATTCTAGCAACAATACAGTTATAAACATTGGCAGCTACTCTCAACAGGAACAGGCCTAGGAGATACCTTTCCATCATGGCATGACTCCAAAGGGTTAAGGAAAAGCTCTGTCAAAGAAACCCCTAGAAAAACTTGCTGCTTATATACTATAATAAACAAGTGATGTCACTGCTCGTTATTGGACCTTTGCCAAAGCCAGATGAGGGCGTTTTAAGACTGAACACTGTACCTGATAGCCAGTTAACCATGTTTTTTTTGTTTCCATTACCTCAGCTTAACCTTAAATAAGATAATGCTGGTATTTCAAGGATCACTACAAGTTTAACACAAACAACTCTTCTTTCTCATGATTTCATTATATGTGGTCACATGCTTTGGGTTTATCGCCTATGCTAATATTCAAACTCAATTTAAAACCAGTTCACCCAGTTCTAAAAGTTTCCAATAAAAATCTAATCCTTCCAAGCCTAATGTTAAAGAACAAAGAGATACCTGGAACACACACTTAAACAAAAATAGATCTGCAACTAGATTTCAAAAGGACAAACTTAAAAAAATTAAGGGAATTAGTTAGGGAAGTAGACTGGACTGCAACTATCTGAAGCCTGCATCCCAAGCAAGGGGGGGAAAAAATCTTAGGGAAGCGTTGCAGGCCAAACTGGATGAGCAAGCATCTCAAAAGAGGTTATTAAGAGAGAGCCTATAAGGAATGGAAGATGGGAAGGATCAGCAAGGAAAGCTACCTTTTGGAAATCAGAAAGAGTAGAGAAACATGAGAACTGCCAAAAGCCAAGCAGAGTTGGACCTTGCAAAGAAAATTAAAACAAATAGTTAAAGGTTCTATAGCCATTTATATAAAAAGAAAACAAGGAAAGAAGTGGGACCGCTAAGCACTGAGGATAGGGTGGAGATTAAGGATAATCTAGGCATGACCCAACACCTAAATAAATACCTTACCTTAATTTTTAATAAAGCTAGTGTAGCACTTAGGGGTAGTGGCAGGGTGGCTATTGGAATGAAGATATGGAAGTAGAAATTACCACATCTGAGGTGGAAGTCAAACTCAAACATCTTAATGGGACTAAATGGGGGGCCCCAGATTATCTCCATCCAAGAATATTAGAGCAACTGGCGCATGAAATTGCAAGCCCAATAGCAAGGATTTTTAAAGAATCTGTAAACTTGGCGGACATACCCTATGACGAGAGAATTGCTAATATAGTTCCTATTTTTAAGAAAGGGGAAAAAAGTGATCCAGGAAACTACAGGCCTGCAAGTAATTTGTTCCAAGACCTCAATTGTATGCAAGGCAAGGTCTTGGAGCAAATTTTGAAAGAGAAAGTAGTTAAGGACATAGAGGTATATGGGAATTTGGATAAAATACAGCATAGTTTTTCAATAGGTAGAGTGTGCCAGATGAACCTGATCTGCTTCTTTGAGAAGATAACTGATTTTTTTAGACAAAGGAAGTAGATGTACCTGGATTTCAGTAAGGCATTTGATACAGTTCCACATGGGAAATTATTAGTTAAATTGGAGAAGATGGGGATTTATATGAGAATTGAAAGGTGGGTAAGGGACTGGCTTGTTTAGCCTAACCAAAAGAAGGCTGAAGGGAGATATGATTGCTCTTGATAAATACATCAAAGGGATAAATACCAGTGAGGGAGAGGAGTTATTTAAGTTGGGTGCCAAAGTGGACACAAGAACAAATGGATATAAACTGGCCATCAACAAGTTTAGGCTTGAAATAGACAAAGGTTTCTAACCATCAGAGGAGTGAAGTTCTGGAACAGTCTTCCAAGGGGAGCAGTGGGGCAAAAAACCTAACTGGCTTCAAGACTGAGTTGGATAAGTTTATGGAGGTGATGGTATGATGAGACTGCCTACAATGGCATGTAACTGATCTACGACTGCTAGCAGCAAATATCTCCGATGGCCAGTGATAGGACACTAGATAGGTAGGGCTCTGAGTTACTACAGAGAATTCTTTTCTAGGTGTCTGGCTGGTGGATCTTGCCTACATGTTCAGGTCTAACTGATCTCCATATTTTGGGGTGGGTAAGGAATTTCCCCCCCCGGTCATATTGTCAGAAACCCTGTTTTTTTTTTTTTGCCTTCCTCTTCAGCATAGAGCCTGGGACACTTGCAGATTTAAATGTCTTTAAATCATGATTTGAGGACTTCAGTGACTCAGCCAGAGGTTGGGGTCTATTACAGGAGTGGGTGGGTGAGGTTCTGTGGTCTGCAGTGTGCAAGAAGTCGGACTAGATGAACACGATGGTCCCATCTGACCTTAAAGTCTAAGAATCTGAGTTTAACTACACTGTGTACAGGCCAGGTTGTAGATCGGGGAGAGCAAACTACTGCCCATGGGCCAGATCCAGATTTTCAATCCGGACCGCGGGATTGCCAGCTCTGTGGTGAAACAGGGCTAAGGCAGGCTCCCTGCCTGCCCTGGCCCGGCACCGCTCCCAGAAGAGGCTGGCACCACGTTCCTGCAGTCCCTGGTGGGAAGAGGGAGGGCAGAGGGCTCTGTGCGCTGCCCTTGCCTGCAGGCACTGCCCCCTGCAGCTCCCATTGGCCGGGAACGGGGAACCGCGGCCAATGGGAGTGGGAACGGGGAACCGCGGCCAATGGGAGCTTCGGGGGTGGTACCCACTGGTGAGGGCAGTGTGTGGAGGTGCCGCCTTACCCACCCCACCCCAAGGAGCCACTGCCGGACATGCTGGCCACTTCTGGGAGCAGGGCAGTCAGGGAGCCTGCCTTAGCCTCGCTGCGTGCCGCTGCCACCCTGGAGCCGCTTGAGGTAAGTGGCGGTGGGCCGGAGCCCGTACCCCAAACCCCACCTGCACCCCAACCCCTTGCCCTGAGCTCCCTGCCGCACCCTGTACTCCCTCCTGCAACCCAACCCCCTGCCCCAACCCTACATTCATGGCCATGCATACAATTTCCCCACCCAGATGTGGCCCTCGGGCCAAAAAGTTTGCCCACCCCTGTTGTAGATGCAGGTAGGGGTATATAATTACAGAAGCTAAATCACCAAGAACATGATAAAACATGCATAAAATAACAGCTGAATAATATGAACAATCCAAGAGTCACATGGTGTTTAAAATTTTATTAGAGAATGTTTAAAAATAGATGATACAGAGAGTTTGAAACGTCAGTTATTAGTCATCGGGGGTAACATACAGAGTATAGGGGGATGTTAGTATTTTGATAATGGATAGCACATAGCACATACAGTCTGCAATATCCCCAATGGGGGGGTATACGGTGGGTGAAATCAAGGTACAGTCAACAAGCAGTGGGGGTACATTACTCATACAGGAGTTACAGGCAATCATGGGTATAAATAAGCGGGCAGGGTAATGAGGATAGGATGACCCTCATATGGTGGAATTCAGTTTGGTTCGGTGGGTTTAGGGCTCAGGGGATAAGGTCCAACAGAGGACGTCTGCAGAGTTGAATGCAAAAGAAACTCTGGAGCAAGAAATTCCACAGCCTTTCCAAAATTTCCTGAACACTTCTGTTTTAGAATCATAGAAGATTAGGGTTGGAAGAGACCTCAGGAGGTCATCTAGTCCAATCTCCTGCTCAAAGCAGGACCAACATCAACTAATTCATTCCATTAATTCATTTGTTAAGCCATGCCTTAAAAACCTCTAAGGATGGAGATTCCACCACCTCCCTAGGAAACCCATTCCAGTGCTTCACTATCCTCCTAGTGAAATAGTGCTTCCTAATATCCAACCTAGACCTTCCCCACTGCAACTTGAGACCATTGCTTCTTGTTCCATCATCTGCCACCACTGAGAACAGCTGAGCTCCATCCTCTTTGGAACCCCCCTTCAGCTTAAGCTTTGTCTGATGAGTTCATTGTGTGACCTTTGAGGAATTGAACAGTCTCACTTCTTATTTTTTCGGCATTACTGTCAGTGTTATGTTAGTGTAGTATAGTTTTATAACTTAACCTAACACACGGGAAGACTTAACCTCATTTTCGGAATGGCTAACCTCAGTGATGAAGGCGCATGTTAAATAGCAGAGAGTACTTCAAATAGATACTTTGTGTTTTTTTTTTTTAATTATAACAGTCGAACTGATGGATAGGAGAGTTTGAATGGTTGATTCTGAGCATAGTAGGTTTTGGCGGGCCCTCTTTTATCCCCATGCTATTCATATTACACAGTCAGAGCTGCCACAATTACTCTCTGTAGAGTTTGCAGTTCAGCAGGGAGCCTCAGAGTGTTAACAACTTTGGACATTTGTCTAAGGGTACGTCTTCACTACCCGCCGTATCGGCGGGTAGCAATCGATTTATCTGGGATCGATATATTGCATCTCGTTAAGACGCGATATATCGATCCCCGAACGCGCTCACTGTCGACTCCGGAACTCCACCCGAGCGAGCGGCGGTAGCGCGGTCGACGGGGGAGCCGCGGCCATCGATCCCGCGCCATGTGGACCCCAGGTAATTTGATCTAAGATACTTCGACTTCAGCTACGCTATTTGCGTATCTTAGCTCGATTTCCCCCCCCCCCCCCAGTGTAGACCAGTGCAATAGTTCGTCACTATGAGAAGTGGAGAGAGATCACCTTGTATAAGTAAAGATTCATTACCATGCTGTTCTGTTGCTAGACAAGAATGGTTGCCTGTTTGTACTAGCAAAATTAGTATCTGTGTTACAATTACTAGCACCATGGCTGTGTCTACAAAAATTAAAAAAAAAATCAGAACCATAATTTTTCACTGGTAGTAGTAAGAGTGGACATTGTAGTGTAAAGAGGGTGCAGGCATTTTTATTACTGTGCCCTCTAACCAACGGGGGCCAGTGTCCTGCCCACAGCTTCCACTGTTGCTATCATTGGTGATGACTATGCACCTGATTTATTTATTTTTGTGGGGGTCAGTATAAACATGGTTAAGAATTCTGTGTATGTGTCCACTGATCGTTACCGTCCATGCCATGATGAGGGAAAACATTGAAGCTGCTTCTAAACTGCTCCTCTCCTGCAAGCCCAAATGGAGATTTAGCCTTGTCTAACCTAGGCTCACTTCTTTAAAAACTTCCATCACTGGTTCAGCTTCACTGGTGGTAGCAACAGTGCACTACTTGTAGAAGAGACTCCAGGAGGCTGCTGGCATTCTAAGCACTGCCAGGTAGACCGGCTCTGAACAGTGTTAGATGTCATAGTGCTTTGAATGCCCCGAGCTGCCTGGAGGCTTATTTATACTAACACTCTCACCTTGCTACTGCTAGTGTAGTTAAGAACATAAAAATGGCATACTGCATCAGAACAAAGGTCCATCTAGTCCAATATCCTGTCTTCTGACAGTGGCCAGTGCTAAATGCCTCAGAGTGAACAGAACAGGGCAATTTATCGAGTGATCCGTTCCCTGTTGTCCGTTCCCAGCTTCTAGCAGTCAGAGGTTTAGGGATACCAAGACCAGGGAGTTGTGTCCTTCACCATCTTGGCCAATAGCTATTGATGGACCTATCCTCCAGGAACTTATCTAATTCTCTTTTGAATCCAGTTATATACTCTTGGCCTTCACAACATCCCTGGCAACGCATTCCACAGGTTGATTGTGCGTTGTGTGAAGAAGTACTTCCTTATGTTTCTAAACCTGCTGTCTATTAATTTCTTTGGGTGTCCCTTGATTCTTGTGGTATGTGAAGGGGGAGAACACTTTTTTCCCCACTTTATCTACTCTAGTCCACTCTTTTTTCACTTTCTCCACTCCATAATTGTATAGACCTCTGTCATATCCTCCCCTCAAACTTTTCCAAGATGAACATTGCAGACTTTTTAGTCTCTCTTCCTATGGAAGCTGTTTTATACCCCTAATCATTTTTGTTGCCCTTCTCTGTACTTTTTCCAATTCTATTATATCATTTTTTGAGATGGGGCAGCCAGAACTGCACACAGTATTCAAGATGCAGGCATACCATGGATTTCTATAGGATCATTATATTTTGTCTTATTATCTATCCCTTTCCTAACTGTTGAACTCGTAGTGGCAATGAAGGAAAAATTTTAAGAAACATAGGGTAGTTAAATCAAAAAGGAATCCTATGAAAAGTAGAAACATGGTCATATTGCTGAGGAGGAGTACAAAAGAATAGCACAAGCATGTATGGACAGAATCAAAAAGACTAAGGCACAAAATGAGGTACAATTATCAGAGGGTATAAAGCAATAAGAAGATTCCATAAATACATTAGGAGCAAGAGAAAGACAAAGGAAAGTGTTGGTCTTCTACTTAGTGGGGAAGGATAGCTAATAATGGATAACATCAAGGAGACTGATGTGTTTAATGGCTGTTTTACTTCAGTCTTCACTAAACAGGTTAATGATGACCAGATACTTAACACCATTAATATTAACAACAAGGGGGAAGTAACACAAAGTAAAATAGGGAAAGAACAGGTTAAAGAATATTTAGATTAAATTGGATGTATTCAAGTTGGCAGGGCCCATTAAAATTCATCATAGGGTACTTAAGGAACTATCTGAAGCAATCTTGGAACCATCAGCAATTATCTTTGAAAACCTCATGAAAGATGAGTGAGGTCGCAGAAGACTGGAAAAGGGCAAACATAGTACCTAACTTTAAAAAGGGGAACAAAGACCTAGGGAATTATAGACCAGTCAGCCCAAATTCAATATCTAGAAAGATACTAGAACAAATTATTAAACAGTTAATTTGTAAGCACCTAGAAGTTAATAGGGTTCAAAGAAATAGCCAGCGTGGTTTTTTCAAAAACAAAACATGCCAAACCAACCCAATTTCCTTCTTTGATAAGGTTACTGGCCTAATGGATAGTAGTGATGATATAATCTTGGTTTTACTAAGGCTTTTTATACAGTCCCACATGACATTCTTATAAGCAAACTGGGGAAATGTGGTTTAGCTGAAAATTATATAAAGTGGGTGTGACCTGAACAGAATCCCATTGCAAGAGATTCACTGGTATCTGATAGTGATTTTCAGCTGGCCTGACCCCATTCATTGTGTCCCAATTCACTAATGTTCTAACTATATCTGATGTGTGTTGCGAATTATACCTATAGGTCACGCGTAGTTCGAGTCTAGGCTGAGGCACATAAACAAATCCACGACTGCAGAGTATCCAAAGATAACAGGTTTATTACGCCCGAGCTTGGTGCCCCCCTGCTAATCAGGAAGGGACCCCAAAATGGAGGTTACACAAAGATTATATACCTTTAAGCAAGGGATGCTGCCCTCGTGCATCGTAAGCCTTAGCCAATAAACAAGCCTTTTTCTTATCTACCACCTATCCCCACTAGGCCCTTGCCCGTGCTGCCTAGGGTTGCAACTACTTAGGCATGCGGTTACCTTTTTTTTCCTGTTGCCCTTATCTCTGTGTCCAGATGTCCCCTTTTCTCCCCCCTTGTTTCCTGGTACGCGATGTGTTTGCTTCTAGCTAAGGGCGGGCCCAAACCAAAATGGAGTTACATAACCAAACTTTCCTTAACACATGTCATGTAAGGTATCCCTGGAAAACTAATAACCCACTGATCAGTAATATTCTTGCATGGTGTATGTACAGTATATGCCCAAGGGGCCATACAAATATGAAGGCAATGTGGAACTAAAATGTGTTTATGAGCTACATCTGGGTGTTAGAGCAACAGGTCAACTATTTGCCTATAAGCCCAGCTGTTATATCAGGAGCAACGACTGTCTCTGCAAAACACCTGCTGCAGCCCTCTGTGCAGCAAGATTATGTGATAACACAAGGTGGCCAAACCACCAGCCTAGGTGAGACAGACAGGCACTGCTATTTTAGTCTAACATATGCCTCAGAGTGGAGTGCGGGGGGAGGGGGGTGCTGTGGAAAGAAGTGATGAGTTCAAGCAAATGTTAAACCGCATCCTGTTATGTATCCATTCCCTTGCCTCTCTCTCAATCTGCATACAAGGCCTTTTGAAATGTTCCTTCCGCATACACGTATAAGGTATGCATGCTAAGTTGTTTGTTGCTAGGTATAAAAAGGCTGCTCCGCACTTGTAAGGGGCTCTCTCTCTGTGGCATTAGCCGAGGAGAGCGCCCACTCAGCTGACTGGTCAATAAAAACTTAAAGCCATCTTCTAGACTCCTGTGCCTCCTTGGGGTAATTGGGCAGCTCCAGGGGGAAACGAGCCCATTTGGCTAACATGGGGAATGGGTAAACAGGTGGTTTCAGAGCCAATTAGCAATCATGTGTCAAGTGGTCATTCATTTGCATTAGCGAGAGCACGAAATGATCAATTTGTATTTTAGAAAGCACCAGTGAGGAAAGAAGCCAGCATGGAACTTCCTTCGCCACGAGACTCCATGTCTCCTTTCTCATAGCTTGAATGCACTTTATTTTGGGGGATAACTTTCTGAAGAATCCATTTCAGAGGTTCACTGGACTATAAAAGAGAGGGGCAACAAACCCCAAGTTCTCTCTCTGCTAAGACAAAGAGCACTTTAGACTTTGACAGAGATTCAGATTGGAGAGGTGGTCAGCCATCTTGCTGTAAGGTAGTATGGTAAGAATCTTACCTGGTACAAAGACTAATTAGATTAAGTATTAATTTCTAGAAAGCGTTTTTCATTTTTATTTGCATGTAACTCTGTCCTTGAACTCACTTAAAATCCTATTACCACTTGTAAATAAACTTGCTGTACTTTTAATCTAAACCAACCTGTTGCTGTGTTTGAATTGAAGTGCTTTGCTAACTCCAGTTAAAGTGATAAGCAGTGCATTTTGTCTCTTTAGAGGAGCAAACAAACCTTCTTCTTCTGAATGATCCAGGAAAGGGCTGGACATTACAGAGCATGTGGTTTGGGGAAAATTTGGAACTGGGGGGTGTTGGGGTCATCTTGCCAGGTGTAACCAAGGCTGTTGGAGGACAGAGTGTGGCTATGGTGAAACAAGCAGGCTGTTGAAGTCAGAGCTTCTGGGGCTGCTTATCACACAGACACTCAGTACAAGCTTGTATGCTGGCTGGGAGAGTCCATACAAGGGAGCTACAGCAGCAGAGTATTTTAAGGCATCCAGAATTACAGGGAAGTTGATGACACAACCCCTCAGTAGTTTGTATTACATTGCAGAATGTGACAGTGGGTGTATAAGTGGTTGAAAGACTGTATTCAGAGTAGTTATCAGTGGTTCACAATATGGGAATACTTATCTAGTGGGGTTCCTCGCGGGTCGATCCTGGGTCTGGTACTAGTCAATATTTTCATTAATGACTTGGACAATGGAGTGGAGAGTATGCTTATAAAATTTGCAAATGACACCAAGCTGGGAGAGGTTGCAAGCATTTTGGAGGCCAGGATTAGAATTCAAAACAATCTTGACAAATTGGAGAATTAGCCTGAAATCATCAAGATGAAATTCAATTAAGATAAGTGCAAAGTACTTTAGAAAGGAAAAATCAAATATACAGCTACAAAATGTGGAATAACTGGCTAGGTGGTAGTACTGCTGAAAAGGATCCGTGGTTTATAGTGGATTACAAATTGAATGAGTCTGTGATGCATTTGTGAAAAAGGCTAATATCCTGGAATATATTAACAGGAATGTCATATGAGAGATACAGGAGATAATTGTCCTGCTCTACTTGACACTGGTGAGGCTTCAGCTGGAGTATTGTGTTCAGTTCTAGGTGCCACACTTTAGAAAAAATGTAGACAAATTGGAGGAAGTCAAGAGGAGAATAACAAAAATGAGAAAAAGTTTAGAAAATCCGACCTATGAGGAAAGGTTAAAAACACTGGCTATGTTCAGTCTTGAGAAAAGAAGATTGAAGGGAGAACCTGATAACATTATTCAGATACATCAAGTGATAGTATAAAGATCAATTTTTCTCCATATCCATTGAAAGTAGGACAAGAAGTAATGGACTTAAACTGCAGCAAGGGAAATTTAAGTTAGATATTAGGAAAAACTTCCAAACTACAAGGCTAATTAAGCTCTGGAAAAGGCTTCCAAGGGAAGTTGTGGAATCTTCATCTTCGGAGGTTTAGTAGGTGGGACAAACACTTGTTGTCAAGGATGGTCTAGATATACTTGGTCTGGCCCCTCAGCAAAGGGGGTTGGACTTGATGATCTCTCAGGGTCTCTTCCAGCCCTACATTTCTATGATTTCCTAGCTTCTGGGAAGGCCCACCTCCTTCAAACTCTATCTGCAGAGTCTTTCCCTGTGTTAGCCTGTCTCCCTAACAACTTCTGACAATTGGCCTCTCTTCCCCTGAGAAGCTTTTAACAACTGTTTAGTGTTCTCTTGATCCCCAGGCTGACATACATACAAGGCTTGTAACTTGTTGGAGACACAATTTTCCCAATTGTCTTTTGTGTTTGTGCCTGGATGGTCTTATGTGGGAAGCCATTGTGTTGCCTTCCCTGTTTGTTCTTCCCACAGCCTCTAGATCAGTGCATTCATACAGGAAAGTCTTAACCCAGTATACAATAACTTCCCCTCATTGACAAGGTCACATACAACGTTGTTAAAATTGTTACTCCTTGGTGTTCTTAGATTGTTTCATGGCATTTCCACGTCTGTCACAATTTTGAGGTTAAATCCCATCATCCATCTCAAAGAGGTTATAATTCCTGAAGTTGAGTCTAGAATTGTTTCCTCCACTCTATTACAAATTTCTGTTAGGCCCTGCTTGGTCTAGAAAACTCTGGCATTGCAGCCACCGGTTGTTTAAACTTAAATGTAACTTTTTCCACCATGTCATGGAGGGTTAGATGATATGGTTGTAAAAATGCTGCTGAACGGTTAACATTGTTTCATAATTATCAGTTCGCCTGTTGTTCAGTGCTATTCTGCTGCATAATTCAGGTGTAATGTAGAAAACTTTTTGGCTGGGGAGAAAAAAAAGGAACTTGTGAAATTCAGGCCTGGCTGTAACATTATGGAACAAAACAAATGCATTACTGAGAAAGAGAACTGTATTTAATACAATTTAGATCTTAACTAATATAATTGACTTGCCAGTTCTCAACTAGAATGGTGAAATTTGGTACTATCCTAATTTATCATATGATGCTAAATAGGAGGAGAAATCCCAAATCCAAATACTGACCTTTCCATCAGAAAAAAACGGACACATTTTGTTTTAATCACTGAAGTGCCTTTTTGAGATTGTATCAGATTTCAAGACTGTTTTTCTATATGGGTCATTGTTTGAAAACTTTGCAGTGATGGTCTAAGGGCAGCTTACAGGAACACCTTATAAAAAAGGTCTAGAGAACATGACTGATGAGGGAAGATTTGAAAAAAATTGGGTTTGTTTAGTCTGGAAAAGAGAAGACAGAGAGGGGACATAACAGTTTTCATGTACATAAAAGTTTTCATGTACATAAAAGGTTGTTAAAAGGAGGAGGGAGAAAAATTCTTCTTCTTAACCTCTGAGGATAGGACAAGAAGCAATGGGCTTAAATTGCAGCCAGGGAGGTTTAGGTTGGACATTAGGAAAAATTTCCTAACTGTCAGGATCTATCTGTCAGGGTGCTTACGCACTGGAATAAATTGCCTAGTGAAGTTGTGGAATCTCCATCATCGGAGATTTTTAAGAGCAGGTTAGACAAACACCTGTCAGGGATGGTCTAGAGATAATACTTGGTCCTGCCATGAGTGCAGGGGACTGGACTAGATGACCTCTTCAGGTCCCTTCCAGTTCTATGATTCTATGAAAATTGTCACATAACTGAAAGAAAGGTTGGAATAATTTCTTTGCTTCTGATGGCATTACCCACTCAACAGTTACTGCTAATTTATTCCTGTCTCAGATTTAACTCTGTGGTCTTTGGTTTATTGAAAATACATCTGAAAAGCAAATGGCATAAAGAACAGTGCTCAAAATGGCAGGTATTCTTACAAAGCACATGAGGAAAGAGCTCTAAATCTGTTTACCTCCTCTCAGAGCCATTTCAAACTGCACAAATAAAACACTGTTGTACAGTCAGTATAGTCAGGCAAAGTAAAAACGTTTCTAGCTGAGGGTACTTCAATTTGCTGAGTACTCTTGTGTTTCCACTGAGTTATGTGAGAATATTTTTTGTTTAAATGTGAAATAGATCCAAGAGCCATGTGTGAAGGTATTTTGTTAGGAAGGATGGTCCAGTGGTTAGGACACTAGTCTAAAACCTGGGAGGCCTAGGTTCAATTCTCTGCTCTGCCACAGATTTTCTGTGTGATCTTGGGAAAGTCATTTACCTTCTCTGTGTCTCAGTTCTCCATCTGTAAAATGGGGATAATAGCACTCCCCCCCACCCCCACCCCAGCTCACTGGGGTAGTGTGAAGATTAATATATTAAATAATGTGAAGTGCTCTGAAGTCTGTTGATGAAAAATGATGTATAAGAGCTGGGCATAATTATTATTATCATTTGTTATCATGGGCGGCAAGTATAATAGACCAGGGAAGATTCTGCCTTTCCTGGCTGCAGCCGCTGCTGTGGGATGCCGGGCTGGGACCGGCCGGGGCGTCTGCACTGGGGCGACTCTGGGGCAGCCCAGCCCCGGGCCCACTGGGACTGCTCGGGTTGGATGCCAGCTTGGGCTGCCCCAGGGTTTTTGTGGCGGCGGGGGTGGGGTAGAGGTAGGTGGCTTGGGGTTCTGGCAGCCTGGGGCTTCTCTCTTCCTTTTAAGAGCCTGATGATAGTAAATACATTTCTTAATATAAAACATCAATGCCAGAATCAGAAACGGCACAGGATTCTGTAACAGAATATTCGTCCATGGAAAATCAGTTTGTAAAAACCCACAAATTAAGAAAGATTATCTTGAAGACAGGTTTTAAATATTTTCAGTCTCTTAATGCTCAAATTGGCTAAACAAGGGAGACTGAGCACTTCACCAGCATACAGATGTGTTGCAAAATGATACCTGCAGTATGTAAATGCAGTTAAACAGCATAGCGTTTTTCACATCCAAGCGAAATTGCAGCAGAATCTTTAAGAAATAACAAAGAATGGGGAAAATTACACTTGTATAGGAGGCACAATTTATCTTTAAGAAACAGAAAACTGTAATCCACTCCAGAGGATGAAGTCAATTTTTATTAATAGTTTTTGAGGTCAGAAAGCACCATTATGACTATCTAGGCTGACTTTCTGCATCAATCCTGTAATTTCTGGTTGAACTAGAGTGTTCCTTTAGAAAGGCATCCATTCTTGATTTTAAAGACTTCAAGTGACAGAGTTCCTCTGATGGTCTATTATCTTCATTGTTAAAAAATTGCACCTTGTTTCTAGTCTGAATTTGTCTGGCCTCCGCCTCCAGTTTTTGGATCTTATTATGCCCTTTTCTGCTAGATTCATGGAGCCCTTACCTATCAAAAATATTCTCCCCATATAGGTACCTATAGACTGTGATCAAGTTACCTGTTAACCTGCTCTTGGATAAACTAAAATATTTATGACAGGTTTCAGAGTAGCAGCCGTGTTAGTCTGTATCCGCAAAAAGAACAGGAGTACTTGTGGCACCTTAGAGACTAACAAATTTATTAGAGCATAAGCTTTCGTGGACTACAGCCCACATCCGAAGAAGTGGGCTGTAGTCCACGAAAGCTTATGCTCTAATAAATTTGTTAGTCTCTAAGGTGCCACAAGTACTCCTGTTCTTTTTTGTAAAATATTTATCTGTATTTTAGATAACCCTGCTTTCTTATAAATCCATTGAAACCTACTCTTCGGTTTACCCTCTGTTAGACATTCTTTTTGGAACTAGGTCATTTAATACATCACACCTGCCCTCTCTCTACAGGGGCTCCCTGCTTGAAATATTTTATTACTTTCTTGTATGTTGTCATAGATGTACGTGATGCTGAATAGAATTTAGAGATACAATCATTGCCTTGGGTAGTTTGCAGTCAGACGTGATGTAATGCTGGAATAGATGACATAGGGCTTGTATGTTATATATAATGTGTATATAGTACATGTAGACTATAGTCAGTTATTGTGCTTTGTGATAGCTTTATATATCTTCTGTATAATGTAATTTATATAGTTCAAAATGTATCTCCTATGATTTAAACTCACATGAAATCTATGCTTTGTAAATAGTAAAACTTGTATATTTTTAGAATTGCTTCCTAGCAGTACAGTTGAGAGTTGATTGGGATGAATTCATTCATTCATTGCAACCCATTGGGATGAAGTAATTTTTAACAATAGAGAAATTAAAACTGCAATTCACCATTGACAACAGGGTAAACAAAACCAGGATCTATTCCAGGAAACTTTCCACTTTAATTGCTCATAGTAATTGGATGCCTTCAGAAGCTTTTTGAATGCATAGCAACAAGATTCTTATTTAAAGTGTATTTTTCTTTACAGCAATGCTGAGTGATGAAGATAATTGTATGAAGTTGAAAAGTGATCACGTGCCCTCTGTGCAATGGTATAAGCTGGTCATACATGAAGATGAAAAGACCAAGCTGTTTTTTAAAAGGTACTCTCAAGTAAGTGTGTCTCTGTCATGATAAATTAGATTTAAATTGCTGTTTAATCAAACATGCTGCATGGCGTAGGCACTGAAGATACCTCAGTGATGTGTGGTATAAAAGCCTAGGGAATGGAATTGTCACATCTGCCAAAGGGAGTTAGGCACCCAATCACATTGAGATCCAATGGAAGTTGGGTGCCTGTGTCATTTTTTTTTTCAAGATGCCAACCTCTGTCTCTCTTTATATATAATATACACAACCCATTTCCCCCCACCCCGTCCCCCACCTCCCAATAAGAATTTAGCAGCAAACCCTGGAATGTCAGTTTTATTTTGTGCCCAATAAATCATCATGCCAAGACACTTCCATAGTGTAGTACTTGATGAAAATAGAGTACAGTGGAAATGCGTTGTGGATTACTGAATGTTCATTTACTTGCTAAACACAATTGTGTTTTTTAAAAATATTGCACAAAAGATGTTTGTTCCTTGTAGTTAGTTTTAATTTGATAATACTTCACAGCTAGTAGTATATTAATATAAATGCTAAATTATATAAAAATAAATATATATTTGTATTAAGACACATCATTACAGTGTGGGCCATTAAATCTTTGTGAAGTATGGAGAACCTGCCGGTTTACTAGTGTGTGGATTAGCAAACTTTGCTTTTCACATAGAACTTCAGAGCCTAACTTTAGTCATTCATTTGTGAAAATCTTGGCTTTACTATATATTAACTTCTGACATGCAGCAGCCAAATATACAGTCATTAGTTTATTAAAAATTATCTATGCTACGCTAAGTGACTGACCATTAATATTTATTTGTGTATAAAAATCCATAAATTGTTCTGGTTGGCTTTTGTTCCATAGGAATAAATGAACAACTAAACCTCAAAAATAAATAGCCAAATTTCCTAATAACAAGAAATTATTCAAATTAACTACCAAGTAGAATAAGAACGATATGCATTTGTAATGGTCAATTTAAAAATATTTTTATTTTTTAGCATATGAGTGTTTCTAGGATATCAATGACCAAATAGCATTTTGCTAACTATTTTTGGTTTTGTTTTTTAACATGACAAATCAGGCTATTGACATTGCAATGTTACTGTTATACAATAGTCTTTGTCAGAAAGTACTTAATTAACATTATTTATTCTGTTCTGGGTAAAAAAAAAAAAAAAAATCAGTTCTTCGGAAAATGCCATTTTTATAGCTGAGTATTGGCAAGGACTCCATCAGTCTAAAACGCCTTGGCTGTGCCTTCTCAGAAGCAATAGCAGATGAATTGAAACTTTTTTTGCAGCAGTGATGATATAACATCAATTTTTTGTCTCTGCAGAACTTGTGTGGTGGGTTGTAAAATGCTGTGCAATTTTTGATTGACCTACATATTTCTAATTAAAAAAAGAAAAAAAACCTAACGTAACACACTGGGTTTGCCTATTAGCAAAACTGACTAAATGTGTGATCTTGTTACTGTAGCCTTTGTTTTTCTCATCCTTTCTTCTCTATTGTGTATTACTCTGTCTTGGCAGAATCTTGATTGTAAGCACTTTAATGAAGGGGCATTGCTTGCTGCTTTGTGTGTGTGTGTGTTTATTTATTTATTTTAATTGTAAACCATCTAGCACACTCCTGGATTCTGTAGCTTTAAAATAAAAGGCAAATACAACACATACACTTATGGTACTTTTGAATAAGCTGAGTTTCCAAAAAAAGGATGCTGTTAAGTAGCATAAAAGTGCTGGATGGTGCATCCACCTTTGAGGCTTAGTCCTTCATTAGCTCCATTTCATGTGAACTAACGCTTAAGTCAAGGTTGTTCTTTGAGTGATGGTCCCTATCTGGATTCCAAATGCAGGTGCGCATGGGTGCCGTGCGCTGGAGCTGGAACTGTTTGCAATAGTGTCTGTTGACCCACATGTGCATTGTGCCTCAACTGCATGGTACGTCTGAGGCTGTAAGAGGCTGTGCGGGTCGACGCCACTCCAGCTCCCTCTTACCGCCACATGGCCAGAGTCGGAACCCCTCTTTCTCGCTAAGAGAACTGCTCTTCGTTTCTGCTGTATATAGTTGTCGTCCCTGAGTTTTTAGTAGTTAGCTAGTTTTTCCTTGGACTTCTTCCCTTCAGGGGTTTCTTTCTCCCTGGCCTGGGGATGATGCCCCAACAAGCCGGCTTTAAGAACTGTGACTTGTGCCCTTGTTTCTTTTTCAGTGACAGACGAGCACATTCGTTGCCTTTACTGCCTTGTACTGTTTCTTGTTGCCCGGACTCAAGCAGCTCGTGAACTTTACCTCCACAAATATCTGATGGAGGAGGCAATGTGCCCACGTGCATAACTGGACACGGCTCCACCAGATCTGCTGGAACAGTGCCCGACACTGGTGGTGAGCGTTTCACTGCCGCACCCACCGAAACCCCACTGGATGCACAAGAAGCATGGGCATAAGAGCGGCTCCCCAGCGGGGACAGCTTTTAAACGCAGTGTTACCTCCCCGAGCCATGTTAGGTTGGGCGAGAAGTCGGGTGCAGTTGTGGATGCTCCTGCTCCTAAGAAGGCTTATATGGAGCACCGCTCCAAATGCTGTTGTACGCCACTGGCCCTGTCTTCTGCTCCGGCACCTGGGCATCCTCCTTTGCCCTCGGTGCCGTCAACACCGCCAGGACCTTCTGGCCTGTCCCACCCAGTCCTGCGCACTCTGGCATGCTTATCACCCCCTGATGCCATCAGATGAGCTCATGCTGCCTTTCGTTGTCTCTCCCCTGCGCTCTGGACCCTTGCCTGTTCCGAGACTCTCCTCTCCAGTGGATGAGCCCCTCCTGTTCCATCCTTCGCCGCCGGCTATGGTGACAGACGAGCTCCTTCTAGTTGTTGACCATCCTCTCGGACCTCGTCTTGCGCCACCAATTCCGCCTTCACTGATGGCCCCTCCTCTACTGGACCCCTCTTCGGAATCAGAGTGGTCCTTTGTCCCGGACACAGCCTTCTCTTCTGCCTGGTCCTAGAGCCTTGACTCTCGGCCCCGGTCATACCCACAGACTTGTGGTCCCTTGGCTGACCCATGGTTCCGCTACCCATGGGTACCGCCGATGCCTGGCAATCCCTATGCCTGGCCCTACTGGCCCGCTTGAGACCCCTACCAGGATCGGGGGATGTACTGCCTGCATCACTGTTTATCTGTCGCCCATACCGCCATCTTCCACGAGGAACCTCTGGATGCTCCTGCTCCATCAGCACCAGCCGCGCCATTGACACCTTCAGTCCTCACAGGTGCCTCTTCGTCCCCGGACGATGCCCGCATTCCACCCACCTTCTCGGTGCCTAGCGACCATACCCAATACCAGAGCTTGCTCTGTCGCATAGCTGCTGCATTTAATTTTACAGTGAAGGATGTTCGTGATTCCCAGGACCACTTCCTGGACATTCTCCAGCCTCTGGGGCCTTTCCATACCGCCTTGCCCATCCATGACACCATCTTGTAGCCAGCTCAGGCTGTTGGGCGCATGCCAGCCTCCTATGTCAAAGCGGGCAGAACACTGCTCCTTTGTGCCCTCTAATGGTACAGACTATCTCTTTACCCACCCAACTTCCTGGTAGTCCAAACGGCCATGGAGCGCACCCATCAGCAACACTTTAAATCCACCTGTCCTGACTGCTTTACCAAAAAGCTGGACTTGCTGGGCCGCAAGGTATATTAGTCCGTGGGCCTACAATTCCGCATTGCCAGCTACCAGGCTGTCCTCGCAAAGTATGATTTACTGTCCTATTCTAAGCTGGCTGACTTTCAGGACTTCCTTCCTCCAGAAAAACAGCAGGAATTTCAGCATCTGTTGGATGAGGAAAAACTGGTGACCAACGTATCTCTCCAAACGGCCGTTGATGCCACCGACACTGCGTCATGCTCCTTGGCATCTGGAGTGGTGCTCCGTCGCTACTCTTGGCTCCAGTCTAGCGGTTTCCCTACGAAGGTCAGACAACTCTTGAGGACCTTCCCTTTGACAATTATAACCTATTTAGTGACAAGATGGACGAGTCCCTCTGCTCCCTCCAGGACTCTCATGCCACCCTCCAGTCTCTGGGCATTTCTACTCCGGCTCCGACCCGCCTTCTGCCCTCGCCCTTTTGCCACTTACCAGCCGTACCCTCAATGGCCACCTGACCTGCATCGCCCTTGCTCCCAGCGACCTCGATGTTCTTCCTCTGTTGCTTCCATCACCATCCATCTAAGCAACCCTTTTGACTCTTTCCTTGAGAACCGTGAACCCTCCTCCATCCCTCTGGCTACACCATGGATCGGGGTTGTCTTGCCCTCTTTGCTCACAACTGGGGTAGGATCACCTCTGACCATTGGGTGCTGGACATCATCCACCAAGGCTTCCTTATTGAATTCCTCTCCTTCCCTCCTCATCATCCGCTCAGTGGCCACCCTCCGGACCCTTCCCAGGACCATCTCCTCTGTGAGGCAGCAACCACCTTCCTCTAAAAGAACACCATAGAACCCGTGCTGCGGCGCTACTGTGGCCGTGGTTTTTATTCCCCGTTTCCTCATCCCAAAGAAAAGGGGGTGGTCTTCATCCCATTTTGGATCTCTGCTCCCTGAACAAGTTTATTCACAAGTTTCAGCTTCAGGATGGTCACCCTCCCCCTTATTATTACTCCCACTAGGAGTGAGACTCCTCAACCCCACTCTCCAGTCCATCTTTCATTGGTGGAGCACACTGCACTGGGACCTCTGTGACGTTGGAGAACTAGAAGCTTTCCCCTCTTCTGCTCCCGTTGAGCCCTGGGCCCAGGCTCACAGGGCGATGCTGTGACGGGTTAGATCACAGAACCCCCACTTGGGAGCTGCCATCTGATGCTTAGGACTTCAGTGCCCTGCCCGGTTTGAGCCAGACTCTCTAGCCTGCTGCAAACCCAGACCCAGGTCTGAATCACGTCCCCTAAGAGCTGTAGGCTTAGCTGAAAGCAGCTAACAGAAGTGTTCTTGTCTTTAACACTCAGATGCCCAACTCCCAATGGGGTCTAAACCCAAATAAATCCATTTTACCCTGCATAAAGCTTATATAAGGTAAACTTATAAATTGTTTGCCCTCTATAACACTGATAGAGAGAGATGCACAGCTGTTTGTCCCCCAGCTATTAATACATACTCTGGGTTAATTAATAAGTAAAAAATGATTTTATTAAATACAGAAAGTAGGATTTAAGTGGTTCCAAGTAGTAACAGAAAGTAAGTCACCAAGCAAAATTAAATAAAACACGCAAATCTATGTCTAATCAAACTGAATACAGATAATCTCACCCTCAGAGATGCTTCAGTATGTTTTTTCCTCAGACTGGACACCTTCCAGGCCTGGGCACAATTCTGGTACAGCTCTTGTTCCAGCTCAGGTGGTAGCTAGGGGATTTCTCATGATGGCTCCCCTCTTTGTTCTGTTTCACCCATTTATATATCTTTTAAATAAGGCGGGAATCCTTTGTCCCTCTGGGTTCCCAACCCCCCCCCCCCCAATGAAAAAGCACAAGGTTAAAGATGGATTTCAGTTTAGGTGACTTGATCACATGACACTGTAAGACCTTCATGTCACCCAAGCCTTCATTTCTCCCAGCCTGACTCACAGGAAGGCTTGCCTGCAAACAGAGCAATCCACAGTCAATTGTCCTGGTTGATGGGAGCCATCAAAATTTCAAACCACCATTAATGCCCCACACTTTGCATAATTACAATAGGCCCTCAGAGTTATATTTCATATTTCTAGTTTCAGATACAAGAATGATACATTTATACAAATAGAATGACCACACTCAATAGATTATAAGCTTTGTAATAATACCTTACAAGAGACCTTTTCATGAAGCATATTTTAGTTGCATTATATTTACTTATTAGCATATTTTTATAAAATCATATAGAGTGCAACGTCACAGACCACCCTTCTCATTCCCTGGACCTCGGATCTCCACTATGCCTTCCCACCCATTCCCCTCCTTCCCCAAGTCCTGCGCAAAGTGCGGAAGGACTGAGTGACGGTTATCCTCGTAGCTCTCTCCCGACTTCACCAGTATTGATAAACCAATCTGTGCTTGCCCTCCAATTCCTCTTCTGACCGTCCCGGGTCTCCTAATGCAGGTGCGTGGCTGGCTGCAGCACTCCAATCCGAGCCCTCTGCACCTCACGGCCTGGTATTTGGATGGGGCTCGCGTGTAGACCGGGCTTGTTCCGACTCCATCCAAGACATCCTCACTCATAGCAGGTACCAATCCAGTTGAATCTGCTATCAAGCTAAGTGGCACCGCTTTACCGCATGGGCACAGTGCCATCACTTCTCTCCAGACTCTGTCTCCTTTCCTGTCCTTCTGGACTACCTCCATCATCTCTGCCAATCAGGCCTTGCTCGCTCCTCCGTCTGCATCCACCTGGAGGCACTCAGTGCCTTTCTTCATCCTGTGGATGGCTTCTCCGTCTTCACCCATCTGATGACCTCCCGCTTCCTCTGCAGCCTTCTCAATGCTTTCCCCCCCCACTACGAAGGCCTATCTCCTCTTCGGTTCAGAATCTGGTTCTCTCTGTGCTCACCAAGCCACCCTTCGAACCCCTCGCCACTTGCTCCCTCTCCAATGCCGAGCATTAGCTTTTTATCTCCACCACACACGTGACTTCCAAGTGGTCCCCGTCGGGCAGCTACTTGGTCCTCTGTCCACACCTTTTCCTCTCACTATGCCATTGCCCCCTCGACGGTGACAGATGCAGCAGCTGGTCACGCTGTCCTACTGACTTGGTCTTCTTGAGAGCCCTTGTGCCCGCTTCCATACTGACCACTGCTCGCTACTCTCCCGCGTTTGGAATCCTGACATAGGGACCATCACTTGAAGAAGAAGAGAAGGTTATTTACTGTAACTGGAGGTTCTTCGAGATGTGCGGTCCCTATTTGGATTCCAATTCCGCTCTTCTTCTCCTATGCTCCGGGCTCCATTTGCTTCCTGGGAGGGGTGTCGGCTGGCACAGCCTCTTAAAGCCTCGAATGTGACATGCAGTTGATGCATGTGCGGGTCAACAGATACTACTATGAACAGTTCCGGCTCCAGCGCATGGCGCGCATGCTCACCCGTGTTTGGAATCCAGGTAGGGACCACCTGTCTCAAAGAACCTCCAGTTACAGTAAATAACTTTGTCTCATACTTAATCCCATCCTTTGTGAGGTTAAAAGCCAGACAATTACATGCCTTCATATGTTGGCAGCACAAAAGATATCTGCTCTTTATAGTTTATTTTAATCCCTTTTGGAACAAGAGAATAAATGTTAATAAACATTGTCTATTAGCATTCTTAGGGAGTAGTTCCCATTACAGGAACTAGCACTGGGGACGGGGAGCATAAAGTAGTAACTGTTTAATAGTAACAATTTATAATTACTCTCTCCTATGTCACAAATTAAAGGTACTGCTTTGACTGGTGTCTGTGGGGAAGGGATGGTAGTGGAACAAGAGGACAGAAACTATCGTTTAAAATACTTTCAAGTGTATTATAACTAGGGCCCTACCAAATTCGTGGCCATGAAAAACGTGTCACAGACGGTGAAATCTGGTCTCCCCCCGTGAAATCTGGTCTTTAGTATGCTTTTACCCTATACTGTACAGATTTCCACAGTGAAGACCAGCATTTCTCAAATTGAGGGGCCTGACCCAAAAGGGAGTTGTAAGGGGGGGTCACAAGGTTATTTTAGGGGGCGGGGGTCACAGTATTGCCACCCTTACTTCTCTGCTGCCTTCAGATCTGGTCAGCTGGAGAGCGGTGGCTGTTAGCCAGGCACCCAGCTCTGAAGGTGGCACCCTGCCAGCAGCAGCACAAAAGTAAGGGGGACAGTACCATACCAGGCCACCCTTACTTCTGCGCTGCTGCCTTCAGAGCTGGGTGGCTGGATAGTGGCAGCTTCTGCCTGAGGGCCAGGCAGCAGCACAGAAGTAAGGGTGGCAATACCATACCATGCCATCCTTACTTCTGCGCTGCTGCTGGCGGTGGCTCTGCCTTCAACACTGGGCTCCCAGCCAGCAGCTGCCACTCTCCAGCTGCCCAACTCTGAAGTAGTGCCACTGCCAGCAGCAGCGCAGACGTAAGGTTAACAGTACCGCAACGCCCCCCCCTGCAATAACCTTGCAACCCCCCCCACAACTCCTTTATTGTTCAGGAGCCCTAAAATCAGGGGCGGTTCCAGGCATCAGCGCACCAAGCACGTGCCTGGGGCAGCAAGCAGCGGGGGGCGGCCTGCCGGTCGCTGTGAGGGAGGCAGACAGGCGGCCTTCGGCGGTGTGCCTGCGGGAGGTCCGCCAGTCCCGCGGCTTCAATGGCACTTTGGCGGCAGGTACGCCAAAGGCGCGGGACCAGCAGATCACCCACAGAAACGCCGCCGAATCCGCGTGCCGCCGACTGCCCACAGGCATGCCGCCGAAGGCCGCCTGACTGTCGTGCTTGGGGTGGCAAAAAACATAGAGCCGCCCCTGCCTATTACTTACAAATTAATAGCTGACATAATGAAATTTACGATTTTTTAAAAATCTTATGACTGAATTTGGTAGGGCCCTAACTATAACACTCCATCTAAGGTAACAGCGCTCAGCTGCCTGGTAGCTCTTATTACTTATGTTATTCAGATAGTAGTTCCCAGTAATAATACTCAACAGTCACATAGCCCTTTACCATGCTCAAACCATTGAGGAAAACCTGGATTAAAATGATTCTAGGAATGCTGGCTTTTTAATATAGGGCGGAAAGTTGGGTGTTTGGGTGTCTTTTAAAATTTGGGATTATAAATCCTGCATTCTGGCCTTCCAAGTAACCCAAAATAGATTTGGCGGCACCTAAGTGGTGGTTTGGGATTTTAGGCTCTGAAGTTTTCAAATTGTGTTTTCAGCACCAAAAACATTTAAGTATTTTTGATACTGAAAACCCAGTTTGCAACTGCACTTTTTACATGAGTAATGTTTGTTTTGGCCATTTTTAAGAGTGAAGTAAAACTATTCTTTTTAAAGAAATCGAAAAGCACTTTAGTGTAGTCCCAAAATGTACAGAGAGCAACCTGTTGATGTAGTCAAATTTGATGCAGGACACATCAAGGTCATTTAGTTTAAAGTAACCAGTGCAGAACCACACTACAAAGCGAAAGCATCTTTGAGCACCAGTCTCCATACTACAGTATTGATCCACTTTAGTGCAAAAAGCTTTGATGGGTTGAGGAAGAATGTGGTTTACAGCATTAGGACTGTGCAGTATCTCACTGTGGATTGCACTTAAACGTGCTTCTTTACATTTTTGAACTCGCTCACATTTTATCAGCTTCACAAAGGAGTAGTTCAGAAATAACTCCACTGTGGGCAGTGGCCTACTGCCCTAAAAGTAATCAATGGCTCTTGTTCGTTTTAGACGTGTTACACTGTTTGCAGTCGTGGTGTGCTTCCTTTATATCCTCAAGTTAAGTTTTGGCCCTGAAGAATGTGACACGAAGAAAATGCACTATGTGGACCCTGAACGTGTAAAGGTTTGCTATTCTTTATCTGTATCTAGCAAATGTTACTGATGTATTGTGTAGAGTTGAAAAGTTCACTGTAGGACCTGAAGTGATGGAGTTGTAGGCTGAAGTCCTGCAATGAAGGCAGATGAATTTACCTTTCTGTATGCTCCATTACCTGCACGGAGAGGCTGAGGTTTTCAATTCTTATGCTTGTGTAGGCAGTGAGACTTACACAGAGAAAATTATAGAGTTTTTTAGGAATAAAATTGAAGGAGGAAGAAAACAATTGTTTAACATTTGTCATCACAGATATGATACATAGTTCGAAAAAGTTTGACTGCATTAACACAGTGGAAGGTTGCAAGAAAAAAAAAAAAGGACTTAGATATGTACGTAGAATTCTGTGGCCTGATTATTTTGCCAGGTGCATGCAAGGAATGCTTTTGACTGTGCTGGAAGTTGCAGAATGGGATGATTAGTCATACTTAAAAAACAGTTTCTGTAGTGCCACACTGGAGAGTGAGAAGGCTTGAGAGTTGTTCTAAAAACTGAAACATTATGCTTGCTATTACACTGTAACACAAAGGTGCTGATTCTCACCCTGTGTTGGGAAAGAAGGAAGAATTTGATATTCTAAATATCTGCTTAGAATTCTAAAACACCAGGGCCTGTTTAAACATTTTTTGGTACCTGTAGGGTCTGTTCTGCACATCTGTGGAGTTCTTGTAATTGCAATTAAAAAAAATCCTTCCCTTTTCCCATTCTCCTTTGTTCCCCTTTTTCTGTAATCTTAACATCAGGCTTGCATTTTTGACTCTCCCACATATATCACACAAACATATCTCTTTGTTTTCTACTTGCCTCTGTTCCTCCCACCTTTCCATTTTGTTCTTGTTTTTATGATAAATCCTCTAATTTGTTGAGGGGTGGTAAAATGGCGTCTTTGCCTTTGAACTGTGCTAAAGCTTCCTCCTTGTACCAGACCGCAATTTGTAGGTTCTACTCTCTAAAAATGTGCAGGAGGATCTTGTTTCAAAGAAACAGATCATCATTTATTTGGCAGCGGAAGATTCAGATGAAAGTTAGTACTGTAGGTTTTTATATTGGTACTTCATCTTCATTTTAAGGAGAACTTGAGACCCTCCACTTCTGGGTGAACATTTTAAGCATGGTTATAGTGGGATTTTTTTAAATGACCATAAACATCTAGACTAAAATCAGTTTGCAAGTCAAAATGCTGCAAGTCCTGTCTTGGATGTGACAGAGTTTTTCTTTCCAGTTTACGTGTCTCTGGTAGTACAGTTTCTGCAATCAAAATTTAGCTGACAAATTTGTTACTGATGGATGACCATCTTCCTTTCCCATAGCTGTATTGTCCATGAACAAAAATAACCAGTTATTGTTTGAAAATGTGCAGGAAGCAGACAGACTTTGTAAAAAGGTACCATTTTACATAGTAATTTTTCTGACTGCACCTGCACTCTAACTTACTCCTAAAGAAATCTTCCACCTGAAGGATGTAAAAGTTATCCTGAGTGCAGATTTCAGAGTATAACACCACAAACAGGTAGCTTCTTGTTTTAACTGACTAGTTTTAAATTTCCCACAGTTGGTGGTTCAGCTTGGTTTATCTTTCTAAAACCTACACCTGCTAATTTATGGATGTCTGTTGGCCTCCTGGGAGGTTGCTTCAGACAAGATATGCTATATTTGTAATACTGAAATGTACTAGCTTGTGTGACTTAAATTTCATATACCGTCTTGTTTCAGAGAGCACAAAAATATGCCAAACTCATACAGCAAGGAGAATGTCGACCTTCTTTTGTGAAGAAGGAGATGAACAGATTATTTGCTGAGAAGTACAGCGCGAACATATTTCCCTTTGTAACGGAAGATATATTCAGGCATGAAGATGTGTTTAAATACAAACCTCCGTTTGGATTTCACAAGAACTCTCATAAACTTCAGAACCTCTTAAAACTCTTACCTGAGCATGACTTGCCAGAGAACTTGAAATCAAAACACTGTAAGCGTTGTGTTGTTGTAGGAAGTGGTGGAATACTTCATGGATTGGAGCTAGGCCATGTGCTGAATGAGTTTGATATTGTTATAAGGTGCATATTTCTCTTCTGTCTAACGTTACAAAGTAATTTAACATTTGTGTTGTTTGCAAACAGCCTCTCTTTTTGGGAGGGGAAAGGGAAGTCTCAAACTCCATTTATTACTTCATTTATGAAACTGAAAGTACTTTATTAATATTACTTGTCTTTACAATATTCAAAATATGGTGAATCAGATACACTTACTCAAATTCAGACGGCAGGAACCAGGAATCTGTCATTATTTCAGTGTGCTCTAGACCAGTGGTTCTCAACCTTTTTTGGACCAGGACCCATTTGTAAACATTGATGGCCAGTCCCACTCCAGTAAATAGAAAGTAGAAAACACACGTATTTTGCCTCCAAAATACTTATCACGCACTCTGTGTAGCAGTAACAACAATAATAATAACGATAATAGTAATAATAAGTGAAAGCAGCTCAATATCGAGAAAGCTAAAGGCAGAAATCAACATTAACAGGAACACATTAACGGTATAATAAATCCTAGGTTCCACTTAATGAGAAACCTGCGCTTGCTTCTCTTTGACATGTTTATCAAAGTTGGGTGTAATTTTAGTCAGCACAATCTGAAGGTTGTGTTCAACATCCGGTCTACTCCTACTTTTATTCTTCAGTTGAGTCAAAGCAGAGAATCCAGTTCTGCACAACTGTGTTGTACTGAAAGGCAAAATGACACTGATTGCGTGGCAAACAAGAGCAGGACATTCTCCAGCAGCAGCACTGTGCCAAAACTGGGGAATGCTCATTTCAGTGTATTTTCTCTCTAGGCTGCGAATGCAAGATCACTCGACCAGCTGAGATTCTTCCTCCTTAGGTAGAGTCGTGTTTTTCAACACAACTCCAAATGGATCCCGTATCCATTCTTTGCCCTTAAGTTGTTCGTCTGGAAAGTAATTGCAGAATCTTGTGTGCCATTTAGTTAAATGACTACTGATCGTTTTCTTCAGTGCTTCCTGGCTAGTGAAATCTTTCAGATTTTTTGTTTCTGGATATGTGTTACGAAACATGTCCATCCTATCATTTGAAACGTGTTCGTTCCACAGAGAGAGGGTTGGTTTTTTTTTAATGCAGCAATTTTGTCAGTTAGCTCAAAGCAGTTGTGCCCTCTGCCCTACAAAGACACATTCAAATCATTCAGGTGATCGAATATATCTGCCAGATATGCAGCACAAACAACCCATTTGTTGTTACTGAAGTGCTCTGCCAGGTGAGACTTTTTTTCTTCAAGAAAAGCTGCCAACTCATTTTTAAGTTTATATACATGAGACAACACTTTGCCATGGGACAGCCAGCAAACCTCAGCATGGTAAAGCAGATGTACATGTGTACTGCCCATTTTCTGACAGAAGACGTGAAAGCATCATGAATTCTTGGCATTTTGTTTGATGTAATTCACTATTTTTACAGCATTTTTAAGAGTTTCGTGAAGCTCAGGTGCCTTGTCTTTAGCTGCTAATGCCTCCCTGTGCAGGAAACAGTAGTTTCACGTTGCATTGGGTGCTTTCAAAAGGATTCTTAGAGCAACTACTGAATATTTCCGTCATCAGTTGTAACACCAACACACTTCGACCAGCTTAATCCTGCTGACTCCCAGTAATTATCCAGTGTAACAAATATATCAGCAGTAGTAGTAGAAATAGGCAAATCTACACTAACCAAGTACTGTTCTTGCAAATCACTTTTCCATGCATGCCTCACATAAACCAGCAAGATAGCATGGTTTGATACATCTATAGATTCATCTAATTGTAAAGCAAAACAGTCGCTTACTGAAAGACGATCAGTTGTTTGCAGTTTGGTGTATTCTGAGCTATATCACAGATTCTTCTCCATATTGTATTGTTGGAGAGAGAGAGATTGCTTTTAATTTTTTTTGCCACTGACTCGCCCAACAATTTAGTGCATATGTCGATAGCAGAAGGTAAAATTAACTCCTCAGCCACAGTGTGAGCTTTTTTGCAATGCGGTGTGCAACAAGGTCAGAGGCATGCAGTGTTTGCTCGCGGACAGTAAATACATGTTCATGTTTTTTTTGACATTTCCATTTGGCTTTTTCGTTTAAAAAAAATCAAGAGGCTTGTCTTTATAGCTAGACTGCTTTGTCTCCAAATGTCTACATAAATGTGATGGTTTTAGGCTTTAATTTGTTAACAGTTCACCGCAGATGACACA
Source organism: Chrysemys picta bellii (assembly GCF_011386835.1). Classification (NCBI taxonomy): domain Eukaryota; kingdom Metazoa; phylum Chordata; order Testudines; family Emydidae; genus Chrysemys; species Chrysemys picta. The sequence goes on along the minus strand of NC_088795.1, from coordinate 129,011,890 downwards.
CTCTGGCCTGTGTTCACCATTTCGGTCCACGGTAAATGAAAACCCAAACTTTAAGTAAGCAGGGTCGTACCTACAATTACTTTTCTTCTCAGGTTGTGATGAATTCCTACTATCGTTGGTACTTGCAGTTGCAACAGGACAGTTTAAAAATGTATCCATTTCACTAACTAAAGACTCACTTTGTGATTAAAACACATACTCTTCACTTGAAACTCTACTAAGCACTCTTTTCCCATAACTCTTCCCACCTTGCATTCGATTGGCTAATCGGTAAGGCTAGGTCATGGAGGTCACTGGTTCCGTGATTTTTATGTGACCTTCATGACTTCAGCCCTTGGTGGCGGGGCTCAAGGCTTGGGTGGCTGTGAACCTTTTGTACATTTGTGCGACCCACTTTTAGGTAGCAACTTGTGGGTTGAGAAACACTACTCTAGACACCAGATACCACACACTATGGATAATGAAAATAGTGAGTTAGAAATTACTGCAGTCATAGACAAAGCACAACGTACGCATGAAGTTGGTACTACATAAATTCCTAAAGTAAATAGATGTCTGATCATTCTAATGTAGGCTCTTGAAATTACCTGTGCCATCTTCTGGTTATCATGGGGAGTTGATCAATTATCTTGCTTTTCGAGTATTAAGTGTTCCAGGTGAAAAGGTAAGTGGATCTGTTAGTGTTAGAAAGTATTCTGTTTCAGAGTTGTGATACATAGCTTTATTTTCAATGCACCTGTTTCGTTGACACACTCTGGAAGACACATAGTATAACAGAAGCATAATAAACAGTCAATAAAAATGAAATAAACCACTGTCTTCTTTAAATGAAAAACAATTCTGAGGTTCCAATTAAAAGAAAGAAAAGAGAAAAGGTTTGGGAGTGATGAGATGGGCAAAGAATAATATGGGCTCGCTAGAGGTCATATTAAATACTCATTGGAATTAAAAGATGACAAGTGGAATGTAAAATATAGACTGCTTGCTCATTTTAGTGACAAAAGTAAGTCTTGACTGCTTTTTCCCCTCGTTAGCCCTGCAGAGATACTACTTTTCTTGTCACCAATAGATTTGCAAGACACTTAAAATTATGGACTGAATAGAGACACTAGATTTATGGCTTATTACAGCCATCTATAACCCACTAATAGCCCTCTTCCCAGCTGCTTCTCCTGCCTTTTCCTCCCTCTGACTGGAAAGGTGTTAACGGGCCACTTTGCCTTGAATAGTCCCTTGAAATATGTGTTAACTTCTTATGCTAAACTATCTGTTTCATCTTGCATTTAGCAGTGACACTCGGATGTTAAAGCTTTGTCTACACTGCACTTTCATTGGTAAAACTGGTCGTTCACGGGTGTGAAAAAACCAAACACCCGAGAATTACAAAAGTGTTACGGACAAAAAGTGCCAGTGTGGACAGTGCTACCGCCTCTCGTTGGGAGCAGATTTATTTTGTCGGCGGGAGAGCTCTCTCCCACTGACAAAGAGCGGCTACACTGCGCACCTTTTAGTGGCATGGCTGTAGTGGCCCAGCTGTGTTGCTAAAAGGCACATTTTGTAGACATAGCCTTAGTCTACACTACAGATTTAGGTCAACACATGGCAGCTTAAGTCAATGTAACTATAGAAATGTCTACACTTCAGTTTTGCTCCTGTCACTGTAACTGCCCTGCTACACTGACTTAACTCCACCTCCAGAGTGGCGTAGAGTCAAGGTCGATGTAGTTAGATTGAAGCAGTGTCAGTGTAGACACTGTTTTGTGTATGTTGACTGTTCCTGGCTTTCAGGAGCCATCCCACAATGCCCCACACTGACAGTACAATCGATACAAGCACTCCCCGTGAGGAGACACACTGCTGACACAAGGAGCAAAGTATAGATATACACAAGCAGTGTAACTAGTGCGGCAGCTGTTTGCCGACATACATTAGGTCAATTTAATTTTGTAGTGTACACATGGCCTGAGTTAATTTCCCAGACTTGCAGAAGAGCTCTGTTTAAACTTGAAAACTTGTCTCTCTCACCAACAGCTGGTATAATAAACGATAATACCTCATCCACCTTGTCGCCTAAATTCCAGTCAGTTAGAATTGTGAAGAGCCTTTTATTACTGGTGTTGATATGCAGGAAGCTTGCTGTTTGCCCCTCAGAGCCCTAGTTGAGTTATAGGGCAACAAGAAACATGAACACTGCAATAGTATTTGTACAGTTGCTTTTCAGAGCGAGACCACCCATTGAGGTTTGTTCTTGTTACCAGGGAACTAATTTATTGATGTATTCAAATAAAATTTGGTGAGCCAACTAAAACTTGTTACTTAGGTATTTAAAGTCACTTGTATGGTATTTTAATGACATCAGATACCATGTTTACTTATTGTGTTTTGTTTCACTTTTTTTAGATTAAATGATGCACCAGTTCAGGGCTACACAGATCATGTTGGTAACAAAACTACCATAAGGATGACCTATCCAGAGGGAGCCCCACTTTCTGAAAATGAATATAACCCTCAGAGCTTGTTTGTTGTTGTCTTATTTAAAAGTGTCGATTTCAATTGGCTTCAAGCAATGGTAAAAAATGAAGCATTGGTAGGTATAAACAGTTGACTTATTGCCTGCATATCTTGGTTTTCTGATGCACAGAAAACTGATTTTACTGTATTGAATTCTTCACAAGCAGTCAGGGTGAGTTGTTTTAAATCAGCAAGCAGGAAACTTTGATTTAAATATTCAGTTTTAATCCTGTTTTGCATTTGTACTTTTGAATGATTTTTCTAAAGAAAGGTTGATTCTCATTGGTTGGTATAACCTGGTACTACTTTTCGCTAACCAGGAGGGTACACAATATTTAATAGCACAGAGAGTACACTTATAAAGTTTGCGGATGATACCAAACTGGGATGGTTGCAAGTGCTTTGAAGGATAGGATTAAAATTCAAAATGATCTGGACAAACTGGAGAAATGGTCTGAAGTAAATAGGATGAAATTCAATAAGGACAAATGCAAAGTACTCCACTTAAGAAGGAACAATCAGTTGCACGCATACAAAATGGAAAATGACTGCCTAGGAAGGAGTATTGCAGAAAGAAATTGGGGGTCATAGCAGGCGTGTTGTACGAGTAGTAATTCTTCCGCTCTGCTCCAAGCTGAGTAGGCCTCAATTGGAGTATTGTGTCCAGTCCTGTGCACCACATTTCAGGAAGGATGTGGACAAATTGGAGAAAGCCTAGAGGAGAGCAACAAAACTGATAAAAGGTTTAGAAAACATGACCTGTGGGGGAAGATTGGAGAAATGGGGTTTGTTTAGTCTGGAAAAGAGAAGAGTGGCGGCGGGGGCGGGGGGGGAATAGGATAACAGTTTTCAAGTACGTAAAATGTTGTTATAAGGAGGCGGATGAAAATTTGTTCTCCTTAACCTCTGAGGATAGGGCAAGAAGCAATAGGCTTAAATTGCAGCAAGGGTAGTTTAGGTTGGACATTAGGAAACACTTCCAAACTGTCGGTGGTTAAGCACTGGAATAAATTGCCCAGGGATGTTGTGGAATCTCCATCATTGGAGATTTTTAAGAGCTGGTTGGACAAACACCTGTCAGGGATGGTCTAGAACAGGGATTGGCAACCTTTGGTATGCGGCTCGCCAGGGTAAGCACCCTGGCGGGCCAGGCCGGTTTGTTTACCTGCTGCGTCCGCAGGTTTGGCCGATCGCGGCTCCCACTGGCCGCGGTTCGCCGCTCCAGGCCAATGGGGGCTGCGGGAAGTGGCGCGGGCCGAGGGATGTGCTGGCCGCTGCTTCCCGCCACTCCCATTGGCCTGGAGAGGTGAACCGCGGCCAATGGGAGCCGCAATCGGCCGAACCTGTGGATGCGGCAGGTAAACAAACCGGCTCGGCCCGCCAGGGGGCTTACCCTGGCTGGCCGTGGGCCAAAGGTTGCCGATCCCTGGTCTAGACAATACTTAGTCCTGCTATGAGTGCAGGGGACTGGACTAGATGACTTCTCGAGGTCCTTTCCAGTCCTATGTTTCTATGACTTTTTTAGCAGTGACTTTTCTAGCTGCATTATATAGGAGATAGTATGGCTTAGTGGCTAGAGAACTGAACTGGAACTCAGGAGATGTGGGTTTAATTCCTGGCTCTTCCACTGGCCTGTGTGACCTGGATAGGTCACTTCTCCATGTCCCTTAATTTTCGCATTTATAAAATAGGGATGATAATACTGTGACCTCTTTTGTAAAGTGTTTTGAGATATAAAAGAAGAGAAGCTCTATATAAGGACTAAGTGGTTGTCATATTATTATTGGTATATTATTTGGATGGAAACAGTTTGTGCACATAAAAATGCACAAAAAATAGCATTTTAAAATTTTTTGTTAAAACTACCTTAAATATGCTAGATACATAAGAAAAAAAAGTATATCAAAATTTTTTGCGCTTAAAACCAATTGATTTATTAAACAACGAAAGCATTATCTGTAGTTAATTGAACTGATTTCTTTCTGGTTGTCATGTCCATCAAGATTTTATAACTGGTAGATCTCATCCTGTCCCCTATCCTGTCCCCTTGTGTTTATTGATAGATTAAAAGAGGAAAACAAGTTTTCTGCTTTTTAAGCTTCCAGCTGGTTTCACAACTTTGAATGAATTAATCATTGTACTGAACTACTTGAATAAACTGAAATGAAGAAAATATTTTATTTGCACCTGCAGTAGAGGCTAGATCTGTCAAAAGCTGGTGTAACACTTCAACAAACTCTGGTTCTAGGTTCATAGCCAATGAGTTCAATTAGTTCAGTGATTTAACTTTTCTGGCAGCAAACATATACTGTTTGAATATTATTTTGATATTTAAATTATTGTAATATATTTTAATAAATTTAGGCCTTAACATAGCATCATTTCAAATTTAATTTGAAATATATCTTCTAAAAAAAATTGAATTAAAATAAATCGAATTTTTGTGCTTTTTTTATCCACCTTGCAAGCAATCTATTTGTTGCAGTACTTCTAGTTATTGTTCATGTTAGTACATCCATGTAGTACTGTATGCTCACACTGATGCCTTTCATCCAAGTGTCTTGATCCTTTACATGAACTAAACATCAAAATACCTTATGTGCTCAGTAAAGTATAGTTCATTTTGTATTTGGGTTAAGTGACTTGGTTAAGGTTTTAGAGGCAGGAACAGAAAACAAGTGTTCTGACTGCCAGTCCCCTTCCTTAACCGCTATACCACATCATGCTCGTGTAGGGGTGTTTGTGTTATGTGTAATAGATATAATTAAATAAAAATGTCACTAGTTGGTATTAGCTGGCATTGGTTACTGCCTTTCAATTTCTGTATGAAGATTCATTCGTTGCTTAATGTATATTTAAAGAAATAGATCTATGTGCAAGAGACACCTGAAGTATTGTATTTTATTGATTAGAGTTATTATGCAAACATGAAATGCCATAAATTATTCAATAGTGATATATTTAATAGAAAATCTGTCACAATATTTAGCTGTTTGTGCACATAATATTATATTATAGATAAAGCAAAGGAAGGTTAAATTCTATGGTTTTGCAACCTGAACTAGTTTATGTAAGGCTTTTAGACTTGCAGAATTGACCACGACTACCTATGACTTTGCGCATGCATTTAGGTAGAATATACTGTTTTATTACAGTGCTCGGCATTATATGTTCTGCTTTATATATAATATATATAAAAAATGCTTTATATATAATACAAGGGACACTAATGAAGAAATTATCCTTTGAATTTAAATATTGGTGATATCACACTGAGTGATTATTGATTTTTAGAGTTAACAGGCAAACGTATTACATTTGTGGAACTTTGAGGAACTATCACTGAGTGATCTATTGGGCCCAAGCAATGTGTGGTTTTATAGAACACAAGCACACCTTTCAGAAAAAATTGCACAATTTCACATAGCAGCATTATGTTAACAACTATCGAATGCACCCTCTGATCTGAACTGGATATTTGACTGACTGTGGTGGTTCTAATGTCGTTTTATGGGCTTAAAACTGCATATAGTATATTCTAATAACAAAAAGTCCCTGTATTTTTGTAATATCAGAAGAGAAGTCATATTACAGCAATAGATATAACAAATATTTTTCATAGCGATTTTTTGGGAAAGAATGTGCCCAATGTACAGAAAAGGCACCCTCTTCTTGCATCACTTTTCTTATTTGCTCACTATGACACAATTTATGGAGAGAAACATAAAATGAGCCTGATTCTGATCTTTCACCAGTTTAGCACCGGTGCACATCCATTGACTTCTTTAACATTCTGGCATATTCTGGCATGAGATCAGAATCGGGCGCGCTGAGTCTCATTGCTCTTCTCTCCTTCTATCCTACAACACTTGTCTTTAAATGTACACTGTCAGCTAGAAATACAGATAATTTGAAAATGTGAGTAAAATAGTTTCAGGTCCTACACCTGTTTGCGAGTTACTCAGCCAACTGTTGTGGAATTTTGATCATGTTCTTGCTCTTTTCAAATGCTTTCTCTACCATGTTGCTGTGAGAAAGCCCAAATAGAGGCAAAAGGGGTGGGTGGATGGGTGAGTGACTGTCCACGGAAGTGCAGTCACATGTTCAAAGTAAATGAACTAAACAGATAAAGAATTGCATTTTCTCTTTCTCTCAACTTAAGTATTATTTGTTTAAAAGAATTCAGGCATTTGGGAATTCTACATCAACGTCCTAGTAAGTCTTTGCCATAAATAATTTCTATGAGATGTGGACAATCTTATGTTTTAGTAGTATTGAGTTACATGCTAGGCCCCAGTATCAGTTTGCCATGTCAAAGTATTTGTTTCCCTGTGTTTAATTGATTTTTTTTTTCTCTTTAGCCACTATGGGTGCGACTATTTTTTTGGAAGCAGGTGGCTGAGAAAATTCCTGTAACACCAAAACAGTTTCGTATTTTAAATCCAATCATCATTAAAGAGACAGCCTTGGATATACTACAGTACCCTGAACCTCGATCTAAATTTTGGGGCTGGGATAAGGTAAGATACCTTTTTTGGAAGGTGCTGGATAGATGCATTTAACTCCTTCGAAATCTAATACGACAAGATCAAATAAAAAAGAGTTTGGACTTTTCATTCAGTGTAGTCTCTTTGTGCAATTTCTCAGTCATTGTAAAACACCAAAGTCTTCTCTTCTCAAACACTATTTGTATTTTCTTTAACATTCCCTATTAGATATTTGTAAAATAGTGGGGTTTCAGCGTTCTCGTTAATCATAGAAAAAGTACAAAATCTAGGGCCATTTTAGTTTTTAATTTAGGGGTTAGGCTTGTTTATGTTCACGTAAGGTGACCTGCATGTGATTTTTTTTTTTTAAATACCCCAAAGTTTTAAAAAGAAAGTACTTCTGTGAAAGCATTAAGGTTGCAGGTCTTCTCAATACCATATACATGTGGTAGGCCATGCACTGCATTTAAGCATTAAGAATTTAAGGCTTTTTGAATCATTTGTGTGAGGAGGATTTTGCCTAAGAATATGTCTACACTGTAAGAATAGGTGAGTTCTTCACTTGGGTAGCTCACTTGGGTTAAAATAGCAGTTATTAAGCAATCAATGTGTAAGCACCTGAAGGATAGTAGGGTAATATGTAATAAGCATGGATTTATCAAGAATACATCATGCCAAACCCCAACCTAATATCCTTCCTTGGCAGGATAACTGGCTTTGTGGATATGGGGGAAGCTGTAGATGTGATATATCTTGATTTTAGCAAGGCTTTTGACACATCACATTCTCATAAGCAAACTAAGAAAATGTGGGCTAGATGAAATTATAAACTGGGTGCACAGCTGATTGAAAGACTACTCAGAGTAGCTATCAATGGTCAGCTGTAAAGCTGGAGTGGGAACTATAGAACATAAGAACGGTCATACTGGGTCAGACCAAAGGTCTATCTAGCCCAGTATCCTGTCTTCCGACAGTGGCCAATGCCAGGTGCCCGCGAGGGAATGAATAGAACGGGTAATCATCAAGTGATCTGTTCCCTGTTGCTCATTCCCAGCTTCTGGCAAACAAAAGCTGGGGATACTATCCCTGCCCATCCTGGTTAATAGCCATTCATGGACCCTATCCTCCATGAATTTATCTAGTTCTTTTTTGAATCCTGTTACAGTCTTGGTCTTCACAACATACTCTGGCAAAAAGTTCCACAGGTTGACTGTGTGTTGTGTGAAGAAATACTTTCGCTTGTTTTAACCCTGCTGCCTATTAATTTCATTTGGTAACCCCCAGTTCTTGTGTTATGAGGAGTAAATAACACTTCCTTATTTACTTTCTCCACACCAGTCGTGATTTTATAGACCTCAATCATATCCCCCCTTAGTCGTCTCTTTTCCAAGCTGAAAAGTCTGTCTTATTATTCTCTCCTCATACGGAAGCCATTCCATACCCCTAATAATTTTTGTTGCCCATTTCTGTAGCTTTTCCAGTTTCAGTGTATCTTTTTGAAATGAGGGGACCACATCTGTACACAGTATTCAAAATGTGAGCATACCATGGATTTATATAGCGGCAATATGATATTTTCTGTCTTATCTATCCCTTTCCTAATAATGCCCAACATTGTTTGCTTTTTTGAATGCCGCTGCACATTGAGTGGATGTTTTCAGAGAACTATCCACAATGACTCCAAGATTTCTTTCTTGAGTGGTAACAGCTAATTTAGACCACATCATTTTATATGTATAGTTGGGATTATGTTTTCCAATGTGCATTACTTTACATTTATCAACATTGAATTTCATCTGCTATTTTGTTGCCCAGTCACCCAGTTTTGAGAGATCCTTTTGTAGCTCTTCACAGTCTGCCTGGGACTTAACTATCTTGAGTAGTTTTGTATCATATGCAAATTTTGCCACCTCCTGTTTACCCCTTTTTCCAGACCATTTATGAATAAGTTTAATAGGACTGGGCCCAGTCCAGATCCCTGGGGGACACCACTATTTACTGCTCTCCATTCTGAAAACTGACCATTTATTCCTACCCTTCGTTTCTTATCTTTTAACCAGTTACCAGTCCATGAGAGGACCTTCCCTCTTATCCCATGATAGCTTACTTTGCTTAAGAGCCTTTGGTGAGGGACCTTGTCAAAGGCTTTCTGAAAATCTAAGTACACTATGTCGTGGAAAAAGTCACCCACGCATTGATTTTAGTTCACAGACTCAATCCTGAGGCCAGTTTATTGCAATACATACCAACGCGTTGGGGTAGCAGTCCGAAAACTACCACCCCTAGCACAGCACGCAAGCTGCTTTTATTCTTTTAAACTGCAAGCATAGGACAAATAATACGTCATTTGCGAGTAATAAGAGTTGGGGTCTGTCCCCTTTCCTGGCATCTTCCTTATTATTTTACGAGAATTGGGTGCCTATTGGGTGGAGAGCTTCTTGGTGGTTTCCGCCATGGGTGGTACTTGGCACCAGTTGGAGTGTTTTTCTCGGCAAGGTACATATTATTTTCCAGGGTTTTACGGTTAGGGGCATAGGGATTCATTACAGGACACCCAAAGAAGATATATGATTGGCTAGTTTGGCAGTTAGCTGGAATTACAGGGTGCTCACAGGAGAAGTTGCATTTACTCAGTTTGCATTTAGCTATTGCTTCACACAAGCGGTTATTATATTTCATCAGCCATGAACATATTTCATTAGTGTTGCTGCTGAGGCTTTTTATTCTTTCCCTCCTTGTCTCTCCCCCCTCCGGTCATGACCCTTGACCGAGTTTGGCAGGAGGCTGTGTCACTTAGCCTAGTTCCGGCTTGTGGCCTGCAGGGCGGGCCTATATGACGAGTCTTCGCCGATGTTCTGAGGGGAGCCAGGCCTATTCCCCACAACTATAATCCACTGGATCCCCCTTGTCCACATGCTTGTTGACCCCCTTCAAAGAATTCTAGTAGATTGGTGAGGCATGATTTCCCTTTCCAAAGCCATTTTGACTCTTCCCAACAAATTATGTTTATCTATGTGTCTGACAATTTTGTTCTTTACTATGGTTTCAACCAGTTTGCTCGATATTGAAGTCAGGCTTACTGTCCTGTAATTGCCAGGATCACCTCTGGAGTCCTTTTTAAAAATTGACATCACATTAGCTATCCTCCAGTCATTTGGTACAGAAGCTGATTGAAATGATAGGTTACAGATTACAGTTAGTAGTTCTGCAATTTCACATTTGAGTTCCTTCAGAACTCTTGGGTAAATACCATCTGGTCCTGATGACTTATTACTGTTTAGTTTATCAATTTGTTCTAAAACCTCCTCTAATGACACCTCAGTCTGAGTGAGACAGTTCCTCAGATTTGTCACATAAAGAGTGGCTCAGGTTTGGGAATCTCCCTCACATCCTCACCCGTGAAGACCAATGCAAAGAATTCATTTAGTTTCTCTGCAATGGCCTTATCGTCCTTGAGTGCTCCTTTAGCATCTCAATCATCCAGTGGTCCCACTGGTTGTTTAGCAGGCATCCTGTTTCTGATGTACTTAAATTTTTTTTTTGCTCTTACTTTTTGAGTCATTGGCTAGCTATTCAAATTCTTTTTTGGCCTTCCTAATTATATTTTTTCACTTCATTTACCAGAGTTTATGCTCCTTTCTGTTTTCCTCACTAGGATTTAACTTCCACTTTTTAAAGGATGCCTTTTTGCCTCTCACTGCTTCTTTTACTTTGTTGTTTAGCCACAGTGGCACTTTTTTTGTTCTCTTACTATGTTTTTTAATTTGGAGTATACATTTAAGTTGTGGATTCATGCTTCATCCATTAACTTCTGTTTTCTTTCATTGTTGATGCAAGGCCTACACTGGGCCTTGTACTGTTCAATATTTTCACTGATAACTTGGATAATGGAGTGGAGAATGTGCGTCTAAAATTTGTGGATGACACCAAGATGGGAGGGGTTGCTAGCACTTTAGAGGACAGGATTAGAATTCAGAAAGCATCCGAAGAAGTGGGCTGTAGTCCACGAAAGCTTATGCTCTAATAAATTTGTTAGTCTCTAAGGTGCCACAAGTACTCCTGTTCTTCTTTTTGCGGATACAGACCAACACGGCTGCTACTCTGAAACCTGTCATTAAAGAGGACAGTGATCAGTTGTTTTCCATGTCCATACAAAAAGTGGTTGACTTAAGCTGCAGCAAGGAAGATTTAGGTTAGATGTTAGGAAAAATTTTCTAATTATAAGGATAAATAAGTACTAGAAGAGGCTTCCAAGGGAGGTTTTGGTATCCCTGTCATTGGAGGTTTTTAAGAATAGGTTAGACAAACATGGCAGGGATGGTCTAGCTATACTTGGTCTTGCTTCAGCGCAGGGTGATGGTCTACATGACCTTTAGAGGTCCCTTCCACCCCTACATATCTATGACTCTGTGAAAACTGATAAAGGAGAGAGATGTTGTATTGTAAATGTTTATTTTTCTTTTTAGAATGTTCCCACAATTGGGGTCACTGCAGTTGTTCTGGCCACACATTTATGTGATGAAGTGAGTTTAGCAGGATTTGGATATGACCTCCGCCAACCCAACACACCTTTGCACTACTATGACAATCTCTGCATGGCTGCAATGGAAGGACAAACTATGCATAATGTGACAACTGAAACAAAATTCCTACAAAAACTGATCAAAGATGGGATTGTGAAAGATCTCAGTGGAGGAATACAGTGTGAATTCTGCAAAAAACCAAGCTAATGACTGGAACTGAGAGCACAGACTGGATTAGAGGTTCCTGCAGCCTTGCTAGCAATGGCCCTTTCAGTGCTCTCATCCCACAAAGACTTTGAAGAATCTCTCTTCTTTGTATTTCTGTTGCTTTTTAATGTCAAGTTGAATTTGTTGTATTTTTTTTTATTTATTTTGAGTCCAGGTTTTTACCTTGCACACTTTTTGTGGGTAATTATCAATACAGTTTTGAGTTTAGAGAGATTCATTTAAAATATGTCATGTTTTAAGCTATCTGAAGGAAAACAGAAAATTTAAGGGTTTTATATGTGAAGGGCACTCACGGACCTAGGTGTGTGTCTCCTAATCTGGGGAGAGAAGAATTGTTCCCACTGAAGTGGTGTTGCCTTTGTGGGTCCATTTGTCAGTACATGATTCCTCTGTGCATACGAAGAAAAGCAAAGGTGTGTGTTCGTAAGAGAACTTGCTTTGTTGCTTGTAGGTTCACTATTCTTTGGTAGATCATCCACTTGTATCACCTTCCACAGATATTTAGGCTACTCCCTTTCTGTGCTGATACCTATTTTTGGGGGGGTGAGGGGGCAGGGAGCAGGAAAGGGCAAAACTGATGTGGCAGTGAAGCTGAACAGTAAGTTAATTAATGCCACATCTAATCATGCCTGGTATTTAAATCATTGACCGGTGTGAATGCTTTAGGATTAGAATGCTGGCCACTTAAACACTTGACACATTTGGGCCTGACCATGTTATAACCAGATTTAGCCTACAGTAGATATCTAACCTGAAGCCAAACTCTTCTCTTTCCCATTTCTGGCTCCCAAAAACCTGGTCATAATGTGGTTGGGTCACAAAAAAGTTTAAGCATCACCGTTACAGGAACAGCATCAACATGAATTCCAGTCCTCTTTAGGGAGGGAGTTAAAAAGTAGTGTTTGGGGCTACACCTGCCCTTTTGCTATTTTATAAAAATGTTTTAGTCCTTGCTGCTGAGTGAAAGACCCACAAACAAAATGGAAACTTACTATGTAGTAGTCGGAGTGAAACTGACTACAGACAAAATAAAAGAACGGAAAGATTTTATTTAATCTCCTTCATGGTACAGTAGGTATTAACTTGCAACAGTACTATGTAAAATAAAAATTCAGATTCAAATATAGTTTAAGTTGATAGTGGCCCTTTTATGTTGTGAATATGGTGTATGCCTTTGAGGAAGTAGTATGATCTACTAGCACTGTACAATGTCTTCTAAGTGCAGATTGCTTTTAAAAATTCCTGTATAAATGTACTTTCTAATGACCAGAAATCAATGCAATTGAAAGAAAGCGGGATTGCAGATTTGTGAGCAAGTCTGAACTGTGTCATTTTATTGTGCAAATAACACAGTTGTGGTTATTGGATTGCTTGATTTTGAGTGCTGTCTGGTACTCAGAGCGAGTGAAAAATGCTTTATTTGAATGTGAAATCTTACCAGAAAGTTAATAGAAGTGAACAGGTGAAATATAATTATATGAATTACAGGAATCACTTTGACTTTCCAGGTGACAAACCTTCCTATTAGTTCCTTATCATATGGTAAGATACACTAGGCATATTTTTAAAATTAGCATCAGGTTAAATTGCATCAAGAAAATAGGACGTGGAATGGAATATAGTATTCATACTTGCCATGAAGAGTAGGTCTAATGGATGATTGTGTATGAACGCAGAAGTTGCACTGGCTATGGTTGTGGAGAGACAATAAAACAATGCCAGTTTACAAAGTGTAACATTGAAGATAGTGGCTATGAGCCTGATCTTTCCTAAGTACCCACACATCCCCTAAAGTGAATGATTAGAAATCACGCTCTGTGTGTTCAGGGCTCCATTTGTGCAACAGCAATAATTATTAACCTAACTTCCTCTTCGTAACTTGGAACAAACTAGTTTTTCTTAACAGCAATAAATTTCTAGTCCATGTTTTTGTATGCTTTTAAGTATAGATCAAACTGTTTACTTGAAAAATTACTGATATGTAAAGAGTTTTTACAGATAGTTTCGTTTAATATAACATGTTGATTATTATCCCCTTATAGTTAAGATAAAGCAAGCGACCTTAACTCCATTCAATATTACTGAAATATGAAAGGGTTTGGGAAAGTTCAAAATGTGCATATGGACAATAGTACATTGAAGTCTTTCAAAGCGCTGTTACACAAACGTTTTGTTATACATCAACTGTTAGTTCACCAGGACTTCACACTGTTATGACTTAAGAATATGAAAATGTGAACTTAATAGAATGAAAGTATTATTAAAGCAATCAGTAACGTCCTTTGAAGTTTTCCATTTATCATCAGCTCTACAAGATGCTTTAATGTGGGCTTAAACTGTAGTTCAACCAACTTTGTCAGTTGTGATAAAACTTTTTTCTCTGTAGTAGTAAATATTATGTGGAATACCCCTATGTGGACTTGACCATTCCTGAAACAACAATGGAATTCAGGCTGTGAAAAGCAATAAACAAATGGAACCACTTTCTATTTATGTAGTTTCACAGGTCACAACATATTCTGTCTCTTTCAGTAAGAATTATATATAGCTAGAGATTTCACTGGTCCAATAGTTGACATTAGATCCCACACCATCTAGAAAGAGGAGACCTTATGGAATAGTGCCTCATTTCCTCTCACTTACGCCAGTTTAATTTCATTAATTTCATGAGAGTTATTCTTGGATCTCCTTGGTGTACATGAGAATTGGTCCCCTACTCACAGCCAATGTGCTCTCCAGCTTCTTGAGGCTAATGTAGATGAGAATATATTTGTCTTAATTACAGCATTGTCCTTGGTGTTTACATTAAAAGTACTTGTACTGAGATTTAAAGATTTTGTGAGTGAAGATAAAGAAACCTTACATTAGAATTTGCCTTTTATAATAGCATTATAGGTGGGAGGAGGCACAGATGCATATTCAGTATCAGTGCAGTTTGTATGCTTTTTTCATAGTTACTGGATAGGTTTTTATTTTGGTGTCTAGAACTTTGTTCATTTTTCAACTTTGAATGGTGGTAGGTTGTTAACTTGCAGCATCTGTCACCTGAAAAAGGCAAAAAATGATATACGAGATGATCTGTTCAATCTTAAAGTATTTAAACCTGTAATCTACTCTAAACTACTTTTTTAAAGAGGGCACTAGCTTGCCCATTTAAAAATATATTTTATTAAAAAAATCTTTAAAGTAATTCTGAGTTTAGTTCATATTTGGGGGGCTATTTAGAAGATAGCACAAGAGACACACCTAGGAACAGCTCAATTATTTTGGCTTAAAAGAGGTTGCCCATTCCAATTTGCTTTCACAGATTTTCACAATTTTGTGTATGCAGAGTATGGATTTCATTGCTGTGTGTGTACAGGAATCCTGCATGTAACTGGAGGCAAGCCAATGTCCGCTTGGGATTTTTGTATGGTAGTGCTACTTACGATTAGTTTGTACAGTGCTATGGACATGTAAAATGCTGATGTATGTAAAATACAGGCAAATGGAGACGTGTAAATACAGAGTGAGAATATTCTACAAAGCAGTGTTAGTCTCCATGAAAGATCTGTAACCCAATGGTATTCAAATAGGATTGTGACCCAGTCTTGAGGTACTTGGAGATGTTTATAGCGACTGAATGTAGACCAACCTCTTCTGCCAGTGGGTGCCGGGTGGTAACTTGGACTTTAGTGTGGCAGCCTGGTCTTGAATAAGAGGTAACAGAGGAGACCAACTGACATAGAAATGAGAGACCTGCACAGAAAAGAAGCATGAGGTGGCTTTTGTCACCAGGCCTTGTGTCCTTCAGCAAGGTGGGGCAGGGAGGTTCCTTGAAACCTATTCTTCTTTCAGAGGCGACAACAGAGACTACACAGAGGTGGTCAGGTAGCATTCTTTCTCTCTCCCACCAGCAGGAGGGGTTCTTGCATGCATCTCCGGTTCAATAAGCAGTGGGATCTCTTCCTTAAGGTTGACTTTCCAGAACCTTTCCCTTTTGCCAGAGTGTGACTGTCTTGGAGAGCATAAGCCTTGTTTTCTATGTAACTAAGGCTGTATCTGTATGATGAAGTTTGGTTGGTACAAGTAACATCTGTGAACAGCCACCAGAGTTTGTATGTTGCCCGGGAGTGTGCATGCTTAGCTGTTGGCTTTGGTGCGGTGCATACTTACTGGGAGTGCTTGTGTCGGTGTAAAGTTAGGTGCAACACAAGTCGATAGCCCAGTGTGCCCCGTGCCACTGTCTGGCACAATACCTTTTGTGATATTTTTGAGTGCTTTGTGGAATAGCTGTGATTTGTCTCAGGATTTCTTAGAGATAGGGGGCAAGGTCACACCATGCCACTTCCTTCATCCCATCATACTTTCCACATCTCATAATTTTTGCATTGTTTTTTGAAAACTCCCTCCGTTCCATGTGGTGCTTTGCCATCATTTCTCTGTCAGAACCCTGGACCCTCTTGAGCTCAACACAATTCTTACATGCTAACTGAATGCTGACGTGTATATAGTGAGGGGGGGAAATGTCAGGTTGCTGCTGACATTGATGGAGCAGCGCCACACAAGCCAAAGAAAGGAAATTTGAACACTCAAAGAAAGGAATAATAGAATATCAGGGTTGGAAGGGACCTCAGGAGGTCATCTAGTCTAACCCCCTCAAAGCAGGACCAATCCCCAGACAGATTTTTGCCCCAGATCCCTAAATGGTCCCCTCAAGGATTGAACTCACAACCCTGGGTTTAGCAGGCCAATGTTCAAACCACTGAGCTATCCCTGGTGACTCTACCTTTGTTTTATTTCCTCTGGCTGAGCACAGGACACTGTTCTGATGCGGGTTGTGTAAGTGGATGCCATACAACCCTTTCTAGAACTTGTTCCCTAACCTGTTATTTTCTAACACTATACCAGTAAAGCAAAGAAGAGTCAATGCCTTTGCCTTAATTTGGAGGTGGGCCAGGTGCCATTTTTAAATGGGAAACAAAGGTGGCTTGGTGGCGGGGAGGGAGGTGAGGTTTGAGGGAAAGGAAAAGCAAAAAACACATTTCAAGGAATAATGCATGTACGCACTTACCCAAGCTCCTTCACCCTTCACGAGCAGGCTCATCTGCGCTTTTTTAGAAGGGGAGCAATTTTAGCCTATTTCTTCACTGCATTATACTCCAGAAGGAGGATCAAATTCAGCTCTCTTCTAATTTCCTGGACTGTAATGGAGATAAACCTGTGGTATAACAGGTCTGTAGCGTTGAATCATTGTTCCAAAGCCCATGGCTGTTGCGTTTCTTGCAGGCATGCTAAAAGGACATAGGACTGGAAGAGCCCTGAAAGGGTCATCAAGTCCAGTGCCTTGCTACCACAAGTAACCCCATTTTATAATTGTGTTCCAGACTTCCACTCCTGATGGCTAAAAACCTAATTTCCAGCCTAAATTTAATAATTGTTACTTTATATCCATTGTGCCAACATTGCCATTTAGCTTAAATAGCTTTTCTCCCATGCTGCTGTTTACCTCCGATCTATTTACTGAGCGTACTCATATCCCCTGTTAGCCTATGTTTTTTGCTAGGCTAAACAAGCCAAGTTCTTTTAGTCTCCACTCATTGCTATGTCCTCCATTATCTTGATCTTCCTAGTAGCACTTTTTTCACCTGTTCCAGTTTGAATTCATCATTCTTCAACATGGGTGACCAGCATTGTAAATAGTATTCCAGATGAGGTCTTACCAGTGCTTTGTACAAATGTCAAAGGGGAGAGAATCAAGTGGTCAGAAAACAAACTTGAAGAAACTCTGGAGAGCTCACACTCTGTGTAACTGGGAAGAGCATATTTTTTCTCCCAGCTGAGATCCAGTCTGAGTGGAGGATGTGCTTCACAACTGCAGGATTTATTGGGAATCAAAAGTGAGTGCCAAATACAACCTACTGCCTGCACTGAGTACTGCTGTTAGGAATGTTGTAATGTGGGCAGGGCTAATACCAGTATCTCCATATAATGTAACTTGCCACTGTTATTTAAGTAAAGCTGGGGGAAAGAGAGGAAGTGGGCTACAGATCGGCATTGCAAAAACTGGATCAACAAATTCTTTCCTCGCTTGCATAATAGGCTTGTGGCTATTACCTGCTGCTTTGGCCACTGTGCCCTGAAAAGTTCTGTGGACGAACTGTTTGTACTTGTGCATTGCACTAGGAGACTCAAAGTGAGGAAAATGCAGTGCCAAGACTGACATTGTACGGATTCATAGAATTCAAGGCCAGAAGGGACTATTTCATAATCTAGTCTGATCTCCTGCATGTCATAGGCCATTAAATTCAACCAGTTACCCCAGTAATTGAACCCAGTAACTTGTCTGACTAAAGGATATCTTCCAGAAAGGCATCCAGTCTTGATGTGCAGACATCAAGAGAAGGAGAATCTACTACTTTCCTTGGCAATTTGTTCCAATTGCCAATCACAGTAGTTTAGAAATTTGTGCTTAATTTCTGTTTGGATTTGTCTGGTTTCAGCTTCCAGCCATTGGTTCTTGTTATGCCTTTGTCTGGTAAATGAAAGAGCACTTCAGCACCTGGTATTTTCTCTGTGTGAAGTACCTATATGCTGTAATCAAGTCACCTCTGTCTTTTTGATAAACTAAAGAGATTGAGCTTTTTAAGTCTCTCACTGTAAGACATTTTCTCCAGCCCTTGAATCATTTTTGTGGCTCTTTTCTGCACTGTTTCCAATGTTTCAGTATTCTTGTTAAAATCGATCTCACTGATACCATATAAAATCCCCTCCCTATTCCCGCTCGCTACTTCCCTGTTTATACATTGTTTATGTTACAGCATTGCACTGGGAGCGTATGTTCAGTTGCTTCTCCACTCCTATATCCTTTTCAGAGTCGTGGCTTTCAAGGCTGCAGTTCCCTGTTCTGTAGATATGTCCTGCGTTCCTTGTTCCTAGACGTTTCATTTGCATTTGGCTGTATTAAAAGTAACTTTTTTGAATGGACCAAGCTTACTATGTGATCAAGTTTGCTATGCACGACGGCCCTGTTCTCCTCATTTACTATTCCAGAAATCTTGATCATCCACAAATACTATCAGCGGTGATTTTATATTTACTTCCAGATCATTGGTGAAAATGTTTAATAGTGTCAAGCCTAGTATCAATGCCTTCAGAATTCCATTAGAAACGTCGTCCTTCCATGATGATTCCCTGTTAACTACTTTATGAGATCTGTCAGTGAGCCAGCTCTTAATCCATTTAATATGTGCTCTGTAGTTATTGTTTAGTGTCACTTTTTAAATCAGAATGTGGCATGGTACGAAGTCCAATGCCTGACATAAATCGAAGTATGTTATCTCTGTGCAGGTACCTTAATCAAATTTGTAATCTCATCCGAGTGAAATCAGGTTTGTTTGACAAGGTCTGTTTTCAATAAAACCTTGAATTGGCACGAACTATATTTCTATGCTTTCATTTTTTTTAGCAGTTGAAGCACGTGTGTGTGGGTGCGTAATTTTATCTTACGGGTTGGGACTGTCTTTTGTTTGCTCATATCGAATGTTTTCAGGTCATGTGAAGGCCAAAAGTATAACAGGTTTCAAAAAAGATTTAGATAAGTTCCTGAAGGATAGGTCCATCGATGGCTATTAGCCAAGATGGTCAGGGCTACAATCCCATGCTCTGGGTGTCTGTAAACTTCTGACTGCCAGAAGCTGGGGCTGAACAAGAAGGGATGAATCACTTGATAATTGCCCTGTTCTGCTCATTCCCTTTGAAGCATCAGGCACTGGCCATTGTTGGACGACAAAAACAACGAGGAGTCCTTGTGGCACCTTAGAGACTAACACATTTATTTGGGCATAAGCTTTCGTGGGCTAAAACCCACTTCATCAGATACCTGGAGTGGAACATACAGTAGGGAGGTGTAAATACACAGCATATGAAAAGATGGGAGTTGCCTTACCAAGTGGGGGGTCAGTGCTAACGAACCAATTCCATTAAGGTGGAAGTGGGCTATTCTCAACCGTTGACAAGAAGGGATGGGTTTACAGAAATTACAGAAACTGGGTTTAATAATAAAACAAATGTTATTAACTACAAAGGGTGCATTTTAAGTGAATATAAGAGATAGACAAAACAAAGCAGATTACTAAGCAAATGAAACCAAACACGCAAAATAAGCTAGTTTCACTGAAGAAATTGGTTACAAATAGTAATTTCTCACCCTAGATATTGTTGCAGGCAGATGACAAAGTCTTGAAAGGCAGCTGCACTAGTGTCCAGCTTGAGACCTCAGGTATTATTACTCACAAGCTAGACGCCCTTCCAGCTTCGGCTCAACCCTTCTCCCCCCAGTTCAGTTCTTGCTTTCTGGTCTTTTTCACTGTTTCTTAGGGTGGGGAAGCAGAGGAGAACCGCGATGATGTCACTCCCCTGCCTTATATAGCTCTTGTGTAAGGCGAGAACCCTTTGTCTCCTCATGGAAAACCACTGGCCTTCCAAAAGGGGAGGAAGGGTATCCAGTACCAGGTGACTCGGACCCCGGTCTCTGCAGGGCTGTGGCAGTCATTGCTCGTAGGCTGTCTCCAGCGTCCACAGGAAGACCAAGCTCTTTCACAGTCCATTGTCTCTGCTAATGGCCCATTAGCCCTGTCTGGCTTTTCCATTGTTGTACCTGAAGGGCTGGTTGGGGTTGACACTCAAAGTAACATATTTGAAATACAGACACATAGTTAATATTCCTAACTTCAGATATAGAAATGATACAGGCCTACAAGTTGACTAATCACATTCAGTAAATCATAACCTTTCCAATTATACCTTACAAGCCCCATCTTGCGTAAAGTACATCTCAGTTATGTCATATTCATGTCATAAGCATATTCTCATAAAGAATATGGAGTGAAACATCACAGTAATATTTACATTGCAACAGTTTTCTTGTTCAATAAAGACTCAGTATTTGGCGAGATTAGAGCACCCCCAGTCTGCCGGCCGGCTTGCTAGTACCATATAGTATTTGGAAAAGCTAGTCCACCTGGGTTTAATAGGTCTATACAAAGTATCTGCACTTGCACTCCATCTTTTCATATTCCATATAAATTCTAATAACATTCTCTGTATTCCTGCTAGAGTTTTATGTGGGATAATTAGAGGAATTTTTTGAAACAAAAAAAAATGTCCTTGGTAAAATATTAATATGATTGTGGCTGTTCTTCCGTACCAAGAAACTGCATACTTCCCTCAGCACTCCAAATCTTGTTTCGTTTGCTGAAGTAGTGGTTTAATATTTAAATCATACAACTTTTCTAGGTTGTTTTGAGACCTGAATTGGCTGCCCAGTAGTAACTAAATGTTTCCTGTAAGTATAACTTCTCGGAGTCTGGCAAATGTATAGCTATTATTTTAGTTTTGGCATAATTTATTTTAAAGCCAGATGTAATTTGTGAAGTAATGGATTTCTTTAGATACTAATTTCAGGGAAATATTCAGATTAGCTAAAAATATTACATAATCTACACACAAAGCTATTTTTAATGAATTCCTGCAAGTTTTATTCCGGGGATAGATTAATTATTCCTTATCCTCTGTGAAGAAAGACTCCATGGCCAGTGTGAAAAGTAAAGGAGACAATGGACATTCCTGTTTCATTCTCTTATGTAATTCAAACAGGGCAGATTTAACCCCATTGACTATATCAGCACCAAATCAGGTGTGCCAAAGAGCAGTTTTGCACTTAAGAAACGGGGGCCAATGTCCATAGAGGATAGAATTTAGCATCAGAAGTTCCATGCTATTCTACCCAAAGCTTTTTCTGTGTTGTGACAAGAGAAATTGATCTTTTTATCTTGCACTATGAATGCTAGCTGCTATCGATGGTATGCCACAGTTCCCAATACAACAAGAACTCAATAGACCTCCAAGTTGTATCGAGACAGAGGCCACTATCAAACAGTTGTCACAAGGAAAGGCACCTGGTTTAGATGGAATGCCACCAGAAGTCTATAAGCATGGTGTTTATCACACGTCTCGAATGCTCATGTGGCTCTTCAATGCTATTTGGGAGTAGGAAACTATGCCTCAAGGATGCCTCAATTGTCCATGACTGACAACCATCATGGGATCTCGCCTCATTCCATTGCAGGGAAGATTTTAGCATGTGTCTTATTCAATACATTCTCCACCATCACCAATAAAATTTTCTCCGAGTATCATTGCAGCTTCCGCGCAGGATGCGGCTCAGCGGCTATGATTTTTGCTGCTCGCCAAATACAAGATAGGTCACAGTTTTGTTCCTGGCACTTCTGTATGGTGTTTGTAGACCTGACAAAGGCCTGCGGCATTGTTCGTCAAGAGGGTCTCTGGTGGATCTTGCACAAAGTTGGGTGCTCACACAAGTTCTTCACCATCGTGCACTTATTCCATGTCAGCATGCTGGCTAAAGTGCTGGAAAATGGTGCTTCATCAGAGCCTTTCTTTGTCTCCAATGGTCATGAAGACATGCTGTATGCTTGCACCTATATTATTTACCATTCTTTTTGGTGCTATGCTGCTAGATCCTTTTGAAGACTGTGACCGGAGTATTTACAAGCAATGCAACATAGACGGCAGCATCTTCAATCTCCAGTGCCTGTGTGTGTGTCACTAAAGTGATTGACTCTCTTCTCAGAGAGTTCCTCTTTGCTGATTGTGCAATGGTAGCACATACTCTCGAAGACATGCAGCCTCTCATCGACTGCTTTTCCAGATCAGCAAAGTGATTTGGGTTCTCTATCAGCCTCAAGATTGAGGTGCTTTACCAGCCTGCTCCAGGAAAAATGTACTCTGCCACCGAAATTGCAGTCAATGAGATGCTGCTTAATGCAGTAGAAAAATTTTGCTATCTTTCTCTTGTTTTTAATATACACCTCTACCCCGATATAACGCGCCCCAATATAACACGAATTCGGATATGACGCGGTAAAGCAGTGTTCTGGGGGGAGGATCAAAGCAAGTTTGATATAACATGGTTTCACCTATAATGTGGTAAGATTTTTTGGCTTCCGAGGACAGCGTTATAGCTGGGTAGAGGAGTATTTATAAAACCTCTTTTTGTTGCCTTTTATGTTCCTTGATAGGTGTTAACTCATTTTGTGCCTTAGCCTTTCTAATTTTGTCCTGAACATGTTTCAACACGAAAAAGGTTTTCAGAAATGCACCATCTCTTAAAAAAACTAAAAACCTCATGACAAGAAAGACAGGTCTGAACATGTTGAAACATGTTTGGGCTTTTCTGGACGTGCCTGCCTGTTTTAGGAGGTATATTTCTGAAATGAAGCTACACCATAATTTTGTGGGGTAGGTAAGCATTACTATTGCCTTTACAGACTATATTTTCCTATACTGGTTTGCTTGGTGAGGGCTGTGCTTTGATAGGCTTTGCCCAAGATGAGGTTGTATAGCTGTTTATTGATCTGTTTGTATGATACCGGGCCCACTACTGGGGAGCTCCATCAAAACACACTTCCTACAGTCATTTGCAACTGACATTTATAATACTTTCTCATTCCTTCCTTTTCTTGACATTTATTTAAACCACATACTTTTATTTTATTATTACAACATACCCCATTCTGTTCCCAAACCACATCTAACTGATTTTTGCTCAACAGCCTCTTTCCCCTTGAGTTGAGTGCTCCTGGGTTAAAGAGAGGCACTGCAGTGCATATCCCAAATGTGATGATATTTAAAACACAAGTTACCACTAATTTCTTTTATTTTTACAGTTCACTTCATTTACCGTCTAGTTCACAAAGTCTTGACTTCTCTGGCTGGGGTCATTAAAGATGCACCCTGGGAAGTTCTCAAATTGTTTCTCTCTCAGGTAGGGCTTGATGATTCCGTGCACAACTCATACCATTGAATGCAGAACAGTTTTATGGTTACAGCCTCGCACAAACTCGATACCATATTTGTTCCTCAAAATTAGATAGTACAGGCCTAGAGAATAAGCATCTCTTTTGGCATCCTGTTGAATATCTGGTTTTGAGCCTGGGCAAAATCAAAATTGGCCCAATTTGTTTGCTTCTTCAGAGCTGTCAGTGTTCAGATTCCCTCAGTCCTCTGAAGAACAATCACTCAGCAGCTGAAAAATGTACAGTAAGAAATATGTGAAAGGCACCTTTGTATTTTTTTTATCATGTGCTTTTAAAACCTTTTACTTTGTGTGGCAAGAGACCTCTTCAGCTTGCAGCTTTAAAAAACACCAAATTGCCTCTATATGGGCTCAATCCAAAAGGCTCTACCGAGTTGAACTACAGTGGTCAGGTCCCCTCCAAGCCCCTACATATTCTTACATACAACATACCTGTGACTGGTCTCTGTATAACTCTCCATTGGAATTACTTGGGGTCTCCTGGTTGGGATGTGTGGGAGTTGCAAACAAAACTTGGGTCAGTGGTCTGGCCTTGTATTTCTCCTCTGCAGTGTCCTGCAAAAACAACAAGGAGTGTGGTGACACCTTAACGACTAACAGATTTATTTGGGCATAAGCTTTCGTGGGTAAAAACCTCACTTCTTCATGCATCTGAAGTCTTTAAGGTGCCATCAGATTTCTTGTTGTTTTTGTAGATACAGACTAACACGGCTACCCCCGATACTTGACACCTTGCATTGTCCTGGTGATCGCATTCATTGGCTGCTAACATGTCTCAAATACCATTTGTGTCAACAATATATTTGTTTCTCCAATTCCCACAACTTTGCCTGTATAACATCTCTTCATGAGCCACTTGACTGCGGGTGTTGGCCAGGGACTTTAAGGCTCTTCCATCTTTAATCAGAAGTTGAGTTTAAATGGCCCATCCTCTTTTATACAATGGCTGCGCAATACTCTTAGCCAAAAGTTTAGGGCTAATGTTTCAAAAGTGCATTGTTCTCCCTCCCTAAGTAAGGAGGAACTTCTGTTTTAGGGCATAAGAGGATGGGCACTGTTGCACCCTTACTATTGTTTTATTTGTACATCTTATACTTTCCCGAGTCAGTACTCTTACCGAATTAAAACCCAAACCAAACCAAGTTATGTGATAAAAAGGTGCTGAAGTTAAACAAGTGGTTAATGCTTTTCCCTATGATTTAACAGCATAAAATTAAAAAAATTGTATCCTAAAAAGCCATAAATTGACTTCGCCTGACTGCGTTGGGCTGAATGGGCGAATCTCTGGCCATGCTGTCTTCACTAGACAACCACAAACAAGACGAAAGAAAACCCGCTGCATTTCTTTGCTGGCCATACTGTAAAGGTTGATATTCAGGGGAGAATTAACAACCACCAAGGCAACGAAACAGTCAGCCTTATATAAAATGGCGCATACTTTTATTTTGCAGGCTACGTGTATAAGCCACAAAATAAACAATGAAACCAACAAGCAATAAATGTCCTAAGCAGTGTCCTAGATCTCTTTGCGTTTTTATGCTTAGCGACATTACATTTACTGGACTTTACCAGTGTAAATATTTACCAAAATAAGCCAACTTGTTCCAATAAGAAGGAAGCCCCTGTACTTTTTATTTGCATCATAAGGCCTCCTTTTAATCATAGTCAAACACCTCTTGATGGCTGTGGCTAACAAACTAAATGTGGAAGCCTCTAGGCCTACAAACATACTGCCTTCCTGAATAGCCATTTGTCAACCACAAAAAGCATATGAATGCCCTGTTCCTCGGACGACCCCTGTGTGCTTGTGCGTGAGGAATATAGGCAGCGGGGTGCCTGGGCCTGGGCCATCACAGAGTAGCCCAGAACCCCTCTTAAACCATACCCTCTTTCGACTTCAGCTGTTGTGATGGTGTAAGGAGTACTAACCTGGTAATGTTGCGTGGGAGTTTTACTCGTGTACTGTCTTCTGCTGACACTGGGCGTGCCTCCGTTTCCCTGGGGTACTGCACCATACTAGATGGTGATGGGAAATAAGGGTGTGACTTCACTGAGGGATGATACTTGATGGGCAGCAGGTAAACGATGATAGCTGCCCTTCGTAACCTGAGCCCAGGAGGGGGTTGGGGCCAGGTGACACCATCAGCCCGGGGCAACTGGACACAGGCTGGAGGAGGGGTTGGGGTGTGAGGCAGCAGGAAGGGGTTTCAGTTTGGAGCTGGCTGGAGAGATGGGGGGAGGCCCAGAACCTGGGTCTGGGCTCCCCACCCCCCAAGAGGGACCCGATTGAGGGGTCCTGTTTTCTGTACCTACACCCATGACACTCAATAACAGACTTAAAGTGGCAATTCTTCAATAAAAAAAGTTCAAAAACAGACTCCAATGAGAAACTGCAGAACTGGAATTAATTTGCAAACTGGACACCATCAAATTAGGCCTGAATAAAGACTGGGAGTGGATGGGTCACTAATTTTCCCCCTACTGTTACTCACACCTTCTTGTCAACTGTTTGAAATGGGCCACCCTGATTACCACTACAAAAGTGATTTTTCCTCCTGTTGATAATAGCCCACTTTAATTGAATTGTCTCGTTAGAATTGGTAAGGCAACGCCCATCTTTTCATGTACTATGCATATATAGCTTCCTCCTGTATTTTCCACTCTGTGCATCTGATGAAGTGGGTTTTAGCCCACAAAAGCTTATACCCAAATAAATTTGTTAGTCTCTAAGCTGCCACAAGTACTTCTCGTTGTTTTTGCTGATACAGACTAACACGGCTACAACTCTGAAACCTGTCACCATGTAGTTTAAAATAACTGATACCAGCACAGAACTTGCTATGAAGCCAAAGCATCTTTGAACACCAGTCTCTGTATTACGGCATTGAATCACTTTAGTACTACAGGGCAAATAGCTTTAATGGGGCGAGGAAGGATGTGGCTTACAACAGTAGGACTGTGCCATGCTCAGTTTGGGTTGCATGTAAATAGGCTTCTATAAAGCTTTTATTAAACTAGCTCATGTCTTGTCAGCTCCATGAAGGAATAGTTCAAAAATAACTCGTGGTGGTTGTGGCTGGCTGCTTTAAAGATAATCAATGGCTCTTGTTCATTGTAGACTTCTTTTATTATTTGCAGTTGGAGTGTGCATCCTTTATACCCAAAGTTAAGTTTTGGCCCTGAATAATGTGACACAAAGAAAATGTACTACATGGGCCCTGAACATATAAAGGATTGCTGTTCGTTACCTGTAGCTAACAAATATTACTGATATATTAAATGGAGAGTTGGAAAATTCACTGTAGGACTTGTAGTGAGGGAGGTGCATGAAGTGCAGCCAGATGATTTTTGCATTGTTGTGTGCTCGGTTTTTTACTGAGAGATTGTTGTTTTTGTTTCCTGTTCTTTGTGCCCTTAGCCTACCACATCAGGTGGCAGCTCCCAAGGGGGTTTCTGTGATCCAACCCGTCACATAGGCTTCCTCAGTGAAACAGCACATCAGATGCCAAATGGATGGAAATAGGATGAGAGATGTATAGGAGGAGGGAGAACCAGCAGATAATAGAAGGTGCCGGATTCCTCTGGGCCCCGGGGGTGCTCAGCCCCCCACTCTATCCCAGGCCCCACTCCCACCCCACCACTTCTCCCAAGCCCCCTCCCCGGCCTTGCCTCTTCCCACCCAGTTCCACGCCCTCCCCCGAGCATGCCCCCCTGCTCCTCCCCCCCAGTGCCTCCTGCATGCTGCAGAACAGCTGATCGTGGCAGGTGGGAGGCGCTGGGAAGTTAGGAGTTGATTGGTGGGGCCACCAGCAGGCAGGAGGTATTCGGGGGGGAGAGGCGGAAGAGGGGGTAAAGTGGCTGCCAGTGCTAAGCACCCACTAATTTTTTTCCATGGTTGCTCCAGGACTGGAGCACCCACGGAGTCAGCACCTATGGATAATACTTAGTTCTCCCTCAGTGCAGGGAACTGGACTAGATGACCTATCAAGGCCCCTTCCAGTCCTACATTTCTATGGTAGCTAAGAGCAGAGGTGGGTATTAGTTTTCATTGGTAGGCTATTTACTGACCAGCCTCAAAGAGAGGCTCCTTCAGTGCGATAGGGGAGACTGCTAAGTTTTTAAAGTTGTTCTAAAAACTAAAACACAGTGCTTGCAATTAGAGAGTAACAGAGAGAGATGCTGGCTCTCACCCTGGGAAAGAAAGAAAAGCACAATTTTATGCAAAAGCATCTGTGCCTGCTTAGAATTTGAGAACCGCTGCTCGACAGGCACCACATTGTGTAACCTAGGTTGCAGGGGCCGGGTGGCAGAGCAGCGGCAGCCCCGAGCTGACCCTGGACCTGACCCCCGCCGAGTGGCTGCCAGCCGCAGCCCAGATCCCAGAGCTTGTGTGGCCGCCAGCTGCTCTGGACCCTCAGACCCCTGCCACGCGGGGCTGGCTGGCTGCCCGTTCCTGTCCACCGCTGTGTGGCTGCCCCGGTGTAATGATGCGGTTCTGGCAGGCCCCAACTGAGAGTGCCAATTTAGGACAAATTACTAAAACAGGGCAGTTACAGCCCAAGGCTGGGGTTTTTCCACTTCTAAGGCAAACCAAACCAGCCAGACTAAGAGGATTCTGGTCTCACCCCACTGGCTAACCACAAGTCACAAAAGCAATTTCCTTAGGCACTCCAGTTTCCCAGTATCACCACCAGTGCCACTCGTTATGGGGACAAATGGTTATGAAAACCAATACCCCAATAAAAGAAAAAAGGTTCTCCTGATCCCATAGGACCAAGCCCCAGTCCCAGATCAATATACAAATCACAAATCACGCTGTTGCCAATCCTTTAGAATCTAAAATTTAAAGGTTTAATCATTAAAGGAAAAGGATATAGATGAGAGTTAGAACTGGTTAAATGGAATCAATTACATACAGTAATGGCAAAGTTCTTGGTTCAGGCTTGCAGCAGAGATATAATAAACTGCAGGTTCAAATCAAGTCTCTGGAATACATCCCCAGCTGGGATGGGTCATCAGTCCTTTGTATAGAGCTTCTGTTTGTAGCAAAGTCCCTCCAGAGGTAAGAAGCAGGATTGAAGACCAGATGGAGACGGGGCATCAGCCTTATATAGTCTTTTCCAGGTGTAAGAACACCTCCAAGGCCGTCCTTAGCCATAGGCAGAACAGGCAACCGCCTAGGGCACCACGCTACCTGGGGGCACCGCTCTGCCCGGAGCCCGGACAGACGGGAAGCAGTGGAGCATGTAAGAGCAGGGCTGCTGGGTCCTAGAGAGAGCCGAATGCAGCACAGTCTGAGGGAGGGGATTGGCTGCTGGGGTCTCTGGGAAGGGAAGGGGAGGGGTGGGGGAAGGAACTCACCCGTGAGTGTGACTCTTTTCCCCCGGTGTGAGGTGAGGCAGGCTCGGCAGCTCTGGCACCAGTATCCTTTGTTGTCCCCAGGGCCGGCTCCAGGTTTTCTGCAGCCCCAAGCGGCAAAAAAAAAAAAAAAAAAAAAAAAAAAAAAAGCCGCGGCAGCACGATTGCGCCATTCCACTCTTCGGTGGCAATTGGGTGGCAGGTCCTTCGCTCCGAGAGGGACTGAGGGACCTGCCTCCGAATTACTGCGCTGCAGACCCAGACGTGCCGCCCCGATAGCGGCTGGAGTGCCGCCCTTTGGTATTGGCAGCCTCAAGAACCTGCTTCTTTAGCTGGTGCCTGGAGCCGGCCCTGTTTCCCACTTATTCTGTAGCTACATCTGTCATGCTTCCCCACTCCTTCACAATTCTGCAGTGCAATTTCCTTTGTTCCCCTTGCTTTTATCCATAATGGCTGTTCAGTAAAACCACTTTTCCCTGGCTGATGGAATTGATCTGCAAAGGGATTTATTAAATGCAGCATTTGTCAGAGCTGTTTTTTAAAAGATATTTAAACCCACTTGCTTTACTCAAAGGGAATATTTGTGCTTAGGCTTGTGCATCCAGTGTGCCTTCTTGGTGGCTAGTAAGAGGTAATAAGATCACAATTATTCCTTTGAGGTCATGGATTAGTCCAGGAAAGGAGAGACGAATTAGGTGGCCCATGCTAGGAGATTCCCTATGCATCTACCAGAGGGGGGGAAGAGAAGAGATGGAGGGCAGGGAATAAGTCAGTTCAGCCTGCTTATGGAGCTACAGCAATAACTGCAGTTGTGTATCCAGTTGTGTATCCCCACTCTATCACTGAATTGTTTTCTTCCTAACCAGGACTCAGATTCTATTCTATTCATGTTCTTAAAACAATGCCCATCCCTGACTTATGTGAGCCCTGGGGCCTTGACAATTTGTCCCTTATATGGACTAACCTCATTCCTTGGATTTAAGCAAGTTATGTTAAATTATCACATTAATTTACATTTTGATAAAACAGCCAAAGTTTTATGGGTGGGGTAAAACATAGGAGTACTGTTAACTTTCTATAGCACTTTATGATCTAAAAGAAGTTGGTGCCTAACTTCCCTTAGGCTACCACTTTTTCACAGAGGCTTACAAACATGCTTTATTTGGTTATGTTGACTGAACTGTAAAACCCAGCTCAGCCCTTTGGCCCCCACACCAGTCAGCTGACTCCTGGGACAAGGGACCAGGCTGGATCAGAGGTGCTGGAACAATTTTTATAGTGGGGTGCTGAGAGTCAGTGAACCAATCTGTAAACATAGGATGGAAACCACTTCAAGCCAGGGGGTGCGCACTTCAGCACCATGGGCTGGAATGGTGGTGGTGGAGGGTCTGGCTGGAGTCAGGGGACAAAGAGACTTGGCTGGGGCAGCGCATGACTACCATGAGAGGCTGAAGATCCTCACTGGAGTGAGAGAAGATAGGAGCCCAAATTGATTGGACAACAGTATACGATTCACATAAAATAGAATAAAAAATAGAAAAAATAATACATTTATAAAAAGTGCAAAATAAATTTAAAATAGTAATAATGAATAAAATACAAAAATATTAACAGACTTAAAAAAAGTAAAATAATAAAAACTGAAAAATAAAAGAATTGTAAAATACATAAAAACCATAAAAGGGGAAATAAAATTAAAAGAAACTTTATATATATATATAAACAACAATAAAATAAAAAAGGAAATACAAGTAAAATATATTAAAAAAGTAAAAATATAACTATTAAGAAAAAACACACACACAAAAAGAAAGAAAAAAGAAGTACAGTTGTAAAACCGAGGGCGAGAGTCCATGGGGCTTGTGCTCCTATATCATAGGTGAGGAGCTCTGGTGTGTGCCCCCGTGTCCCCCTCTCTGTCCCCCGTGTGGACAGGGCTAGACAGCAGTCTCACTCCGGCCATGCGGCCACCCCAGCCTGGGAGTGAGGGGCGGCGCCCTCCCGGGCTTCCGGACCCACAGACAAAGCCCGGGGGGAACCACTCCCATTTATACTTGCTGGACACAAGGCTCTTGCTCGTGTTGTACAGGAGGCTAAGCGACCCCCCTGTTATACACTGAGCAATGAGGGCTCCCTCCGTGTAGGGCAGAGGCGAGACCCTGCGCTCCAGGAACGAGGTAGCTGGTGGACAGACCCCGCCGGAGCGGGGAATGTCGGCAGGCGCCACTCTGCCTTGGATGGAGTCATCTCCACTTGAGCAAGCGAGACTCCCCACAACCGCCAGGCACCTCTTCCGCCAGTGGACGGTGACCCTGACTCCGAGAGAGACCCCCAGGAGAGCGAGAGAGAGACGGGGTGTCCCTCGGCTGGGCCCCCTGGGGCGAGATTCAGCCCAGCCGCAGCGGGGTACACAAGGTACTAGGTGGAGAGGGGAAGGAGAGAGAGAGAGCCAGGCTGGAGGCTCTCCGGGCTCTGCTCCCCTCTCTGCACCAGCCTGAGTGGGGGGCCTCAGGGCTTTTCCCAGCGTGTACCCAGCTCACCCAACCTTGTGTCATGGGTCTGGGCCAAGCCTTCGGAATGAGGGGAGAGAAAAGGGCAACGCTGCCTCTGCCCGGGCTGTGCAGGGAATCACCCCGCCCTTCTGGAACTACCTTTGGGGACCCAGCTGGGATTGTAGCTCATTGAGACTTCCAGAGCCTGGCCCCATTGCGGTCACTCCATGAGGTAGAACAGAAACACCTGCCTTTAAAATTCAACTGTATCTAGGGTGACCCCACTTGTATTTCAAGTTCCATAATAGAGGACACTGCTGCGGGGGGGAGGGGGTATTTTGGGGTGCTGGAGGGGTGTGTGTGTACTGGGAGATGGTATTTGGGAGGTGCTGGACAGAGTATTTGGGGGGTGTAAGAGAGGGAAAAACAGTCCCAATTTTTGGGTCTTTTTCTTATATAGTCTCCTATTACCCTCCTACCCCCTGTCCTTATATAGTGTGATTTTTCACACTTGCTGTCTGGTCACCCTAGGTGGGGGTAATTGGTGCCTATATAAGACAAAGCCCCAAATATCGGGACTGACCCTATAAAATCAGGACATCTGGATCTGGTCACCCTAGCTGGGGAGCGCGTCTCTCCCCCGGGCTGGCAGCGATCCATCTCATCCGGGGGGAGCTGCACAGGGCAGGATGAGCTGCGGTGGCTCCATGGGTGCCCCGTCCCTGAGATCAGATGCTGGGCTAACTTCACCATGGTCCGTGGGGCTGGCGGTGGTGCCCATTGGCGTGTGATCGGACCTGAGGGTTTTCTGCTGCTGTTGCCACTCTGCACCCCAAGAAGTGGATTTTGGGGTCCTGCAGTTTTCCACCTATCTCCTCCTCTACTGCAGTTGTGGGCCCAGCAGGCTGGGGATGAGCCAAGCATGAAAGCAGGACAGTGTTGCCATTTAGATTGTCATTTAACAACTTTGTTTGCCAAAAATGCTTGCTAACAATCCCTGAATTCAATTTCAATATATATTTTTTAAATCAATATCTTAGCCAAAACCAGAAAATTAAGTTGTTGACAATTATTTGTGACAGGTTTGGTTTGGGGCAGGGAGTGGGCCAGTTTTCATCAGAGAAACAAAAAATGTTGACTGACTTTCCTATAGCCCCGTTACTGCTAAATAGAGCCTCCAACAACTGTAATATGCTCATCCCCTTACTAGTGTATAGAGCAGGGGTTGGCAACCTACGGCACACGTGCCAAAGGTGGCATGTGAGCTGATTTTTGATGGCACACGGCGGCGGGCTGAGCGGCTCAGCCCATCTCTGCTCTGGGGTTCCGGCTGCTGCCCCATTGCTAGCTGGGGTCCCAGCCGCCGGCCCCACTCAGCGCCTGCTGCTGGCCTGGGGACCCCCAAGGAACCCCAGGCTGGCAACGGGCTGAGCAGGCCGGCGGCTGAGACCCCGGCTGAGCCACTCAACCCGCTGCCGGCCTGGGGTTCCATTCACTCAGCCGGCAGCGGACTGAGCGGGGCCGGCGGCAGGCTGAGCGGGGCCGGCGGCTGGGACCCCGACTGACAAGGGGCCGGCAGCCAGAACCCCAGAGCAGCAGCAGGCTGAGTGCTGCCGGCACCCCAGACTGGCAACGGACTGAGCCGCTCAGCCCCCCTGCCGGTCCCGCTCAGCCCGCCAGCGGCCCGCTCAGCCCGCTACCGGCTGAGTGAATGGAATCCCAGACCGGCAGTGGGCTGAGCAGGGCCAGCGGCTGGACCCCAGACTGGCAGTGGGCTGAGCGGGGCTGGTGGCTGGAACCCCAGACAAGGATCCCAGGCAAGGATCACACTAAACTGATAAGATCTGCATTTTAATTTGATTTTAAATGAAGCTTCTTAAATATTTTAAAAACCTTATTTACTTTAAATACAACAATAGTTTATTTATATAATATAGACACAGAGACAGACCTTCTACAAATGTTAAAATGTATTACTGGCATGGGAAACCTTAAATGACAGTGAACTTGGCACACCACTTCTGAAAGGTTGCCGACCCCTGGTATAGCGACCATCTGTTGTACTAAGATTCTCTTGCTTTTTTTCCCAGTGAGTCAGGATAGCTTTTGCCAGCCCAGAGGTTAGGCAGCCAATGTCTTACGTTTTCACAATGTTTTGTCCAACTTTCATAAAGTCAATACATGGTTAATATGAGTTAAAAAGGCCAGGGACACTTCCTTGTGAAGAATCTGTGCAGCAGATCACGCCAGAGCTGTGAAAATGTCAGTTTTTGATGGAACTTTAGAGGCCGTGATTTATCCTGTCTTTCTGGCAGTGCCCAAAATGTGCTGCTATGGCTCGCCTCTTTCCAAAGAAAAATAAGGCACAATAGGACTTCTGTAACATTTCTGTGCTGCCTTAATCTAGAGGAGATGATTCTGTGCTGACTTCATTCCGGTCACTTTGTGCTTTACCTAGGAGTAAAACTAGGGGTTATATTTCCCCACTGCTTGGAAACTCAGCTTATTAAACTGGACAATGCCATTGATCTATTTACAGTAGAAGGTTGATATAGAGTTGTAACTAACATTAAGACTGATGCCCCCTATACATTTAAAACTAAAAAGTGGCTTTGTAAAAATGACATGGGTTTCCAACTCTACCGTGTCTCAGTCAGGGCGGAGCGCCTTGTGAGGTGTCTTCACACTAGATCAAGGTCACAGCGCAAGAACCTAGAGAGCCTCGTGAAGCACGGTGATAGTTTTGATTTAAATGGACTTGAACTGAACGAAGATTTGAGTACACGGCAACCAATGTTGCCACATGCAAAATCGGTGATGGACATTGTACAGTTTATTCATACCAGCAAACTTGTTGACATATATCCTAATGTGTACATTGCCACTTGTATTCTACCGACAATTCCTGTAACAGTAGCATCAGGAGAACAATGAGTCAGGAATGCTTGACTGGTCTTGCTATTCCTGCAATCGAACAAGACATCACTTTGTCTTTGTCATACAATGACATTATTACTGCTTTTGCAGCCAAAAAAAGCCAGAAAGATTGCTTTTAATTAAAAACAAATCCTTGTTTCAATACCTCTTCATATAAATTTCCAATAAAATGTTGACAAATTAAAAAAATTATATTATTTGCATCATTCTGTCAAATCAGAATTTTTTCTGTAGCGCTACTTCTTTAGTGCTAGTCCATCAGCATCACAGTGTGCTTAATTAAGTTAAACTGGGTTTAATAACATGCATGTGGCAAGTTTTCCAATACTGTCAACTTATGTTTGTGTTGTTAAGAGCAAGTCAGGCACAGGGGCAGCAGTTTAATAATCCCGCCTCGGGCACCATAAATCCTAAGGACGGCCCTGAACACCTCTTTGTTCTTACTGTGGAAAATTACAGCAAAATGGAGTCTGGAGTCACAGGGGCAAGTTCCTGCATATTTTGCTGAGTTACAAGGCATATTTGCCGTCTCTCCATGGGTCAATTGTATAGCTGATGGTCCTTAATGGGCCATCAAGCAGGCTAGGCAGAGCTAACACCAACTTGTCTGGGATGTCACCCAGAAGCATAGCATAAGTTTGAAATATAGACAGTATAGAGCCAATATTCACAACTTCAACTACAAAATTGATACACACATATAGACAGCATAATTATAACCAGCAAACCCTAACCTTGTCTAAGACACCTCATTTGACCCCCTTTATACAAGATTTGGTGCCACTACAGGACCTTGGTTGCAACCATGTTCTATATGGTCCCAGATTATATCAATAGCGTCACACCCGGCCCCCGGAGCTCATGGGGCTACGCAGCTGCCCTGATCCCCCAACCCCATAGTGCTGGGTGAAGGGCAGCTCGGACCCCTCCACACCAGGCAGCTGGGAACCTGGGACTCCGGCATGGGCTGACACGCTGTACCTCAAAATAACATCCAGTGCCCCATGTTCACCACTTTTATATGGTTATGAAATATATTTTGTAGAAAGCATGCCTTGTGAGGTATCATTTGAAAACTCATGAGCTACTGAACATCATTATCCTGTTAATGTGTGTATCATCATTGTTTATGGAGTTATGAGATTTTGCTATATGTTTGCTACTCAAACATGTTGTGAGTCTGGGGAACGCTCACAAACGAGCTCCTCAGAAATAACAAAGGCCTTGCATGTCATCCCAAATGTCACATACACAGAAGGTGCTAGCAAGAAATTTACAATTCACCTGAGAGATGCTTCCAATCTTATGTACACAGGAGACTGCTTTGTCAATACCCCACCAGGAGGGTGTTCCTGAAGGAGAGGAGGAGGGTATAAAATAAGAGACAATGGCTCATTAAGCCCTGCTCCCCTCCATCTTGACACCTGGAAGCAAGAGTATTTGGAAGACAAAGAGTAGCACTGTTGATCTGGGGGAAGGGATGGTCCTAACTGCAAGGCTTTCTGATCAGTATGAACAGTGACCTGCCTGCAGCATCTGGTGGGGTCAAGAAAGTTGAATGCTTCAAAGTTTACCCAGCTTGGCAAAGTTTAGAATTTAGATTGTGGTTTTATCGTTTTATTCTTTTTGTAACCAATTCTAACCTTTTATGTCTATATCACTTTAGTAATCACTTAAAATCTATCTTTCAGTAGTTAATAAGCTTGTTTTATTCTTTGATGTAAACCAGTGTGTTTTGATGGACCTGTTTGGGGAAATCTCTGCTCAGGGCTGGTGCATATTCATTTTCTTTGATTAAAATGACAGATTTATGAGCTTGCACTGTCCAAAGGGGTCTTGAGCAATGTAAGATGCACATTTCTGGGGTTCAAAGCTGGGGGCATTTGTGGGTGTCTCCCCATGTACAGTTCATGAGTGGCTGGGAGAGTATTCCTGTAACTTTGTTGGGTGCTAATTGCTGTGACACAAAGCCTGGAGGGGTTGCATTTCACTAGCAGAGCCATGTAACAGGTATCCTGAGCTATAGAGTTAAGGGGGCACAGCTGTCGCACAGCCCAGATTGTACCCCAGGTGATGTCACACCTTCTCTTTCTCCATTATCCTTTGTTGCTCTTCTCCTATAACTTTTTTCACATCAGACTTGCATTTTTGACTCTCACTTACTGCACAAATGTCTGTTTTCTAGTCTCCTCTGTTCCACTCCTCTTCTCCACCACCTTCTCCTTCTCCTTTGTTCTTATTTTTATGAGCAGGGAACCCCCCTGTAAATCTCCTAATTTTTGAACGGTGATAAAATGGCATCTTTGCCATTGCACTATACCAAATCTTCATCCTTCCTCCAGACCTCAGTTTGCAGGTAGCATTCTCTAAAAATGTACAAGAGGAGCTTCTTTCAATGAGACTAATTGCAGTTGATCCAATAAACTATATTACCTCACCCACCCTGTGTCTCTAATATCTTGGAACCAATGTGGCTACTACAATGAGACAAATTAGCATTTAGTTGGCAAGGGCAGATTTGGCTAAAAGCTAGTATGGCAGGGTTTTACGACATCTTCATTTTAAGGAGAATTTGAGACTCCATGCCAAACACCCCTTTAAAATATGGTTATAGTGGGGCTTTTAACGACTGTGTAAACATAATGGTTCTAGATTAAGTTCAGTTCAAAGTCAAAATGCTGTAAATCCTGTCTTGGCACTGATGGTCAGTCTTTGTCTTTCCAGCTCATGCATCGCTGGCAGTCTTATGTTTCTGCAATCGGAATTTGGGTGACGAGTTTGTTACTGATGTGTGGAATGGAGCAAAATGTCCCATCGCTGTTTTGGCTGGGCACAGATAGCTTGCTTTTTAAAATAAAATAGCCATTCTGTCACAGATTGTAGTGAGTACCCTCTTCTAGCTACCCACAAGGGCTGCTGTGAGGGGAACTAAGCCGCAGGACCAGGCTGACCCTGAGATATCCCAGTTACAGAAACACACCCCTCTTCCAGAACTTCACAAAAAGGGAATGTAGCTTCTGGTTTACAGTTTTACACTCTTGGGGGCACTCAGTAACTGGACAGCAGTCAACACACACACACACTTTGCACAGTCTAACACCTTTATGCTCTGTTCTACTTAACCATGTAAAGCATGGGAGAGTACAGATCATATAAAACAATAAACACAAAACTTGTGTCTTTGTCTCAGGTTCCTGAACCTCCAAGGCATTCTTTGGGCTGGGGGTCCATGTCTCTTGGGTTGTCCGGAGTCCTTGAGGCCATCTGGGTTTAGGAATGTGGGCAGGGTCCCCCACCTCCATGAGGCTTCCACATGCTGGGTGACTTCTCCCTCCTGGTGCCCCTTACCCTGCTTCGGTGACCTTGCTTTCTCCTGCCCCATTCTGCGTCTTCCTCCTGGCTCCTGTTTCTATGTGTTTCTTTATTGAAACATCTCCTGGCCAATTCCACTCCTCCTACCTTCCTTCTTCCATCCAAATGAATCATCTACATTGTTTTTTTCTAAGACTGCAGCATCTATTTTGCATAACCTTTATGAGGCATCATTAACCTTAAGTATTTCCCTGTGATTCTGTCTGGGATGTACATGCTACAGACCCTGCCCAGCACTGGTGGATCCCCTACATATACGCACTCATAATACAGCAGTTTTTCATAAGATGACTTCACAATATCAATCAGAATTCTTAAGTTGTACAGGCATAGCCCCATTCATCACACCAGATATTACTTGAAAGTATTCAGCAAGCAGACGAGCTTTGTGAAAAGGTACCATTTTACATAGTAACTTGTCTGACTCCATCTGCACTCTAATTTATTCTTAAAGGAAACTTCCACCTAAAGGATGTAAAAGTTATTGCAAATACAGTGATGGCACCTGCACTGTTCTGTTCTATAAAGGATTTTTATAACACACTCATCACCCTAGTGTCAGAGCGCCTTCCAGTAGTGTGTACAATACTCACATTATTTAACACATCTGTCATATGGTATTAGTTCTCTCAGCCTCTCCCCAGAGGGAGAAGTGGGTGCGATGATGTGTCTTGTCTTGAAGGGTTCTTTTTTATTTATTTGTTAAAATATACCTGTTCCTATGTGTTTATATGAGAGGAAGCAAGGTCGAAGAGATATGCCTTTCACTGAAATGCAAGGTGGGGAGGTTTGTGATAGGCCTTAGTTCCTGGGGGAGATTATTCCACAGCTGGGACCACACCTCAAAACACACTCAGGACTACTCCTCAGACAGACAGCTCCCTGTTTTAACTGACCACTTTAAAATTTCCCATAGTTGGCAGTTCGACATGGCTGGTCTTCTTAAAAGCTACATCTGATATTTTACCGATTCCTGGAGGTCTCCTGGGAAGTTGCTTCAGACAGGATTTGCTATATTTGTAATACTGAAAGGCACTAGCTGGTTTGACTGAAATTCTATATGCTTTGGTGTTTCAGAGAGGACAAAAGTATGCCAAACATATGTGGTAAAGAGAATGTCAACCTTCTTGGGTGAAGAAGATGGACAGATTATTTCCTGAGAAGTACGGCATGAATATATATCCCTTTGTAAGAGAAGACATAAAGAGGCATGAAACTGTGTTTATATACAGTCTCCCATTTGGATTTTGCACATACTCTGATAAACTTAAATTCAGGATCTCTTGGCACTCTTACTTGAGCATGACTTGCCAGAGAAATTGAAATCAAAACACTGTAAACATTGTAAAAAGAACAGGAGAACTTGTGGCACCTTAGAGACTAACAAATTTATTAGCGCATAAGCTTTCGTGGGCTACAGCCCACTTCTTCGGATGCATATAGAATGGAACATATATTGAGGAGATATATATACATACGTACAGAGAGCATGAACAGGTGGGAGTTGTCTTACCAACTCTGAGAGGCCAATTAAGTAAGTGAAAAAAACTTTTGAAGTGATAATCAAGATAGCCCAATACAGACAGTTTGATAAGAAGTGTGAGAATACTTACAAGGGGAGATAGATTCAATGTTTGTAATGGCTCAGCCATTCCTAGTCCTTATTCAATCCTAAATTGATTGTATCTAGTTTGCATATCAATTCCAGCTCAGCAGTCTCTCGTTGGAGTCTGTTTTTGAAGTTTTTCTGTTGTAAAATAGCCACCCGCAGGTCTGTCATTGAATGGCCAGACAGGTTAAAGTGTTCTCCCACTGGTTTTTGAGTATTACGATTCCTGATGTCAGATTTGTGTCCATTAATTCTTTTGCATAGAGACTGTCCGGTTTGGCCAATGTACATGGCAGAGGGGCATTGCTGGCACATGATGGCATATATCACATTGGTAGATGTGCAGGTGAATGAGCCCCTGAAGGTATGGCTGATGTGATTAGGTCCTATGATGATGTCACTTGAATAGATATGTGGACAGAGTTGGCATCGGGCTTTGTTACAAGGATAGGTTCCTGGGTCAGTGTTTTTGTTCAGTGATGTGTGGTTGCTGGTGAGTATTTGCTTTAGGTTGGGGGGTTGTCTGTAAGCGAGCACAGGTCTGTCTCACAATGTAAACGTGTTGTTGCAGGAAGTGGTGGAACACTTCATGGTTTGGAGCTAGACATGTGCTGAATCAGTTTGATATTGTTATTAAGTATGCGTTTCTCTTCTGTCTGTTACAAGCTAATTTAGCATTGACATTGTTTGCAAGCAATGCTCCCTTTTACTTTTGGGGACTAATTCATTCATTCATTTATGAAGCTACGTTTGAAAGTACTTACATCAAAATTACTTATGTGGCTTTACATAATTAAAGTATGATGAATCAGGAAGCAAACTAATTATTTCAGTGAACCTTAGACACCAAATGCCACAGAACTTGGATAATAACAATAATGAGTTGAAAATTGCTGCAATCACAGATAGTGCTCAAAATACACATGAAATTGGTGCTGTACAAATACCTCAGGTAAACGGATTTTTGACCAGTCTAATCTAGGCTCTTGAAATAACCTGTCCCACCTCCTTGTTATTAGGGGTTGTTTATCAATAAATTTGCTTTTCCGGTAGCAAGGATTTCAAGTGAAAAGATAAGTGGATCTTCTAGTGTTAGGGTATGTCTACACTTGCAGAGTTTTCGCGCCGTAAGTTTCACCGGTGATAGGGAACCGGTGAAAGTAAAGCGCTGGTTTGTGTACTCACGCCATTCCTCAGGCATCAGAGTGTGTTTACATTAGCAGCAGTTCCGTTGCCTATGAGAGCAACACTCTAAGACAGCTATCCCACAGTGCAGTTCTCTCCAGTTTGACGATGGGTCTTCTGGGAAGGATGTGGGGTGGTTACGGGGCATCCCGCATCCCTACACAGCCTCCTCTCCCCAAACACTGATCAGGTCTAGTAGCTCAGTATTGCTCCAAGCAGGGGATCGTTGCTCCGTGAGGCAGCCACTGTCGCCTGGCCAGATAAGTGAGCACTTGTCAAGAAAACAGGAAGGGGAGTTTCAAAGTTCCCAGGGCTTTACTGGGGGAAGGGTGGATGTCTGTTTACTTGGTATCAGAGCAGCAGAGCTGCTGGCCAGAGTGGTCATCTAGGTGGGGTATCCTCCGGAGGCTAAAAGCTCTGTAAACAGGAAGAACCTGTCTTCACTTGCACATCACTGCAAAAGCACCACCAGTAAAAGCTGTATGCCTCTCGTGGAGGTGATTTTATTTTTGCGGTGAAACTTTGGAGTTTCACTGCAAAAAGTCATTGGCAAGTGTAGACACTCCCACGGTTTTTGCGCAAAAAAGGGACTTTTTCCGCTTTAAGTGGCAAGTGTAGACATGCCCTTAGAGAGCATTCTGTTTCAGAGTTGGGATACATCACATTATTTACAGCACACCTGCCTCACTGGCACACTCTGGAAGCCACATCATTTAACAGATGCATAATAGACAGACAATAAAAATATCACACCTTGATCCATCGGTCCTTCAGCCCTCCTATAGATTGTGCCGATCACAACACAACTTCCATTCTTCTCGTATCCTGGCCTTCCTTCTCCATGTGTGGCCATGTCTTTTCACAATAAAATCTTCCCATCTCTTTGGAGGTCGGCCAAGTGGTCATTTCAGTTCCCGTGGGTACCACTTGGCGACAGCTGCAGTCCATTGATTGTCAGTGAGCCTCGCTATATGCCCGGCCCATCCCATTTTACTATGCCTGCTCTCAACAACGACGTCCTGCATTCCACTCTGCTGTCTAATCAATTCATTGGTGACTCTGTCGGGGATTGAAATTCCCAGAATTCTTCTTTCCATTGCCCTCTCTGTGACAGACAGTTGCTGTTCCTCTGTATTTGTCAGCGCCCATGTTTCGCTGCTGTACAACATTGCTGGCAGTACTGTTGAGTTGAAGAGGCTGGTGCGTGTTGCCTTGTTGATTTTTCCTTGGAGAACATCCTTGATAGAAATCAATCTGCTTGATTTCTTTGCGAGAGTTCACCTTCCTGATCCTGGTGCATGTTCATTTCTTGGCCCAAATAGACATATTGCTCAACTTCTTCTGTTTGTTCTCCCTTGACTGTTGTTTGGCTTTTGGCAAGGTATCACACCGCATACATTTTGTTTTGGAGCGGTTAATTTCAGTCCGACTTGGCTGCTTTTTGCGTTGAGTTCTCGCAGCATTTCCTGTAGTTCGATAGTATTTTCGGCAATCTACACAATATCATCTGTGAATCTGAGATGGTTTAACTGCTCGCTGTTGATGATGATTCCACCCTTCCAATTCATCCACCTCATTACCATTTCGAGGCAGGCTGTGAAGAGTTTTGGTGAAAACTGTGTCTCCTTGTTTCACACCTTTCTAAACTGGAATGTGAAGGTGTGACAATGCGGTTCTGGCGGAACCCAACTGAGAGCGCCAACTCAGGACAAATTGCTAAAATAGGGCAGTTACAGCCCAAGGCTGGGGTTTTTCCACCTCTAAGGCAAACCAAACCAGCCAGACTAAGACTTCGGTCTCATCCCACTGGCTAACCGCAAGTCTCACAAGCAATCTCCTTAGACACTCCAGTTTCCAGTATTACCACCAGTGCCACTCGTTATGGGGACAAATGGTTATAAAAACCGATACCCCAGTAAAAGAAAAAGGTTCTCCTGATCCCAAAGGACCAAGCCCCAGACCCAGGTCAATATACAAGTCAGACCTTACCCACAAATCACGCTGCTGCCAATCCTTTAGAATCTAAAATCTAAAGGTTTATTCATAAAAGGAAAAAGATAGAGATGAGAGTTAGAATTGGTTAAATGGAATCAATTACATACAGTAATGGCAAAGTTCTTGGTTCAGGCTTGCAGCAGCGATGGAATAAACTGCAGGTTCAAATCAGGTCTCTGGAATACATCCCCAGCTGGGATGGGTCATTCAGTCCTTTGTTCAGAGCTTCAGTTTGTAGCAAAGTTCCTCCAGAGGTAAGAAGCAGGATTGAAGACAAGATGGCGATCAGGCATCAGCCTTATATAGTCTTTTCCAGGTGTAAGAACACCTCTTTGTTCTTACTGTGGAAAATAACAGCAAAATGGAGTTTGGAGTCACATGGGCCAGTCCCTGCATACTTTGCTGAGGTACAAGGCGTATCTGCCTTCTCTCAATGGGTCCATTGTATAGCTGATGGTCCTTAATGGGCCATCAGGCTAGGCAGAGCTAATCTCAGTTTGTCTGGGATGTCACCCAGAAGCATAGCATAAGTTTGCCATACAGACAGTATAGAGACAATATTCATAACTTCGACTACAAAACTGATACACACATATAGACAGCATAATCATAACCAGTAAACCATAACCTTGTCCTAGACACCCCATTTGACCCCCTTTATACAAGATTTGGGTGCCACTACAGGACCTTGGTTGCAACAATGATCTATACGGTCCCAGTTTATGTCAATAACGTCACACCCCCAACGCAAAATTGATGCAGGAAGGGATGACACAAACATCACTGACTGCATCCCAAGAGCTCCCCATCCT
The DNA here is from genome assembly GCF_011386835.1 of Chrysemys picta bellii. Lineage (NCBI taxonomy): Eukaryota > Metazoa > Chordata > Testudines > Emydidae > Chrysemys > Chrysemys picta. Next base: position 128,968,503 of record NC_088795.1, on the reverse strand, counting down.
GGGTTCTGTCCCACTACAGCTAGTATTGGGTTAGAAGCCATACCAGTGTATAACAGAAATGGTTTATCAAAATCATGTTCAACCACATGATTGAACCTCTTTACAAACTCAAGGTAAAACTTAGTTAGAACAATAGTGGATTGGATCTGCTCTGGCAGCATGGTTCCTGTATGTGTCATGTGATCTTGCCAAGAGCTAAAGAAAACAGCTACTTTATCCATACAAGCTCGGGCAAATGTTTGGAACCCAATTAACATCGAATAAATACAGATATTAATGTTCTTCATAGTCCAGGAATCTTGGCATTTAGCCATGAAAGCAATATGGTAGTGTGCCTCAGTCTTCCTTTTCATACAGCACATTAGGTCTGGACTGTCCTTTCCCCTGTGAAAAGTTCCCCTATTGTTTATAGGCATTACCTGTGAAACACCAGTGTAACAAGGCCTTTTAACATAACGTGTGTTCTCATGTATTCCTTTTAACATGTTCAAGGGATTCTCCAAAAGATTAGGCACATTGTATATTTTTACAGTTTGTGGCAATAGCAACACATTAATTACAAAATTTAGCAATAACAACAAGTTCATTGCAAGTGTCCATCTACAGTCATGTTTGTTATGCCACACCTTTGGCTCAATACTATTGGAGTTTGGGCATTTTAGGGTTAACCTGTGGCTTCCCTTTGCAAAATTCAGTTTTCTCTTTCCTCCTTGTCCTGCAGGATCAAACCCCGATTTCTCTTGCTTAACAGAATTCACTGGCTGATGGGGTGGGCCCTCTGTGCTAACAGCTATTAGCAAGTCCTTCCTTTCCCAGCCAGGCAAGTAATTTGCACTACCCCAGACCAGAGCCAGTCCACCAGTTTTCATATTCGTAACTGCTATCATCTCCAAGGCTGGACTCTGTCTTAAAGAGATACCACACAAATCCAAAAAGTCTGCGGGTGAGAGTTTGCTTGCTCTCCCCCGCATCCTCAAGCATTTAGCCATAAAACTGCTCTGCTCTGACACATCAGTAACCAAATCTGTCCTCAAACCCTGAAGCACAAACTGCTCATTTAAAGAATTAGAAAGGAGACATTCCTGTTCTAACACCATTGTCTCCCCAACAAGTTGGCCCCACACAGCCACTTGGTTATAGGGCTGCCTCAATTCCTTAACAACTTTTACTTCCTCTGAGACCTTCTCAAAGCTACCCACACTGGATCTTTTAAAAGGAAAGTCAGTGGATCCATTCACAACAGATAATTTTTGGCTGCTAGGAACTGAAACTTCCTTGATTAAATCACTCTCACACCCTTCAGTTGCAGGGAACTGCTTGCACCGAGTACCATGAGGATTCCTTTCTCCAGGAGCTTTTCTAAGCAGCAATTCACCCCTCACAGAAATTCTGCCCTTACCCTCTTCACCTAGGGCTTGCTCTAAAGGAACACTTTCCTGAGCAACAACAGACTCTGTCTGGGTCTTACTTGCATTCAGGATCACCTTTGGCCCATCAGGCAGATCTCTACACAATCCCCTTTCAGGCAAACCCATAGACTTCCTAGATAAAAGGTTAGAAATATTTCCCTTCTCTTTGCCACACACAAGCTTAGGAATTTTTTCCTTTTTGCTACAAGTTGTTAAACTGTCCGTAGGTACCACAACCAAATTACCTTTCTGCTCTCCTTGTGCCCTGGCTAGGGTATCACCCTGATCAGACAGAGTTGTTACACCCTTCTCCAACCACACATGAGCAACAGGCAAAATACAAGCACCAGAATTGTCTGGTCTCTGGGATTTTGCTAAGACACTAACCGGATGCAACCTAGTTACGGTGCCATTCTCCCCAGCAGATGCAAACTTAGGACCATTCCCTTCCTGGACTTTAGTTGAATCCAGAACCAACTCTGAGACAACTGCACTACCCTCAACCATCACAGGCCGAAAGGCACCTTCTGTCTGCTCCACAGACAAAAAAGAGTTGGAGACGCATTTTCCTTTACTAGACATACGGTTTGGGATTTCATTTCCCTTGTCCCAGCACACCGGGCTGTTCACAGACAACTGCTTGGAGACTGGGGTAGCTTCCTCCATAGGCAAGTCAATACCCCTGACAGACACAGGCACATTTCCTTCACTGTCACTATTCTTCGCACAGGAAACAGATAAGGTATAGGGACACTCATCTTCCCCAGGTGAAGAAGGACTGACAATCGAAATGGTAAGAGCTGGAGACAAGACCTCTGGGAAACCCTTGCTCAGAAGTTTAGCCATTACTTGGAAATGAAGAAGATACCATCTAGCTGGAAGGAGTCCAACACCATTCTGCTGTACAAGAAGGGCGATCGTGAAGATCTAAAGAACTATCATCCAATATGCCTGCTCTGAGTCTCACAGAGTCTGGATGAGGAGCAGCTGAGAGAGCAGGCAGGCTTTCAAAGGCATTTCAGCACAGTGGACCATATTTTCACTATAAACCAGCTATTGGAACGCTCAAGGGAATACAAATTCCCTTTATGTATTGCCTTCGATGACGAAAAAGCGTTTGACAGCGTAGAGATCAATGCAGTGTTGAAAGCTCTTGCAGAGCAGGGCATCGACACAATAAAAATATAATAAATAAGAAAACCCAGTTAAGATGTTCTAACTCAAAAGATAGATAAGGTTTGGGAGTGGTGGGGTGGAGGAAGAATAATATAGCATCAACAAAGACCATCCTAAACACTCATTGAAATTAAAAGGTGACAAGTGCTATGTAAAAAATGGGACTTCTGTTTGCTCATTTTAATGACAAAAATAACGCTTTACTACTTTTTACTTTTGTTAGCCTTGCAGAGCCAGTAGAGTTGGATGCTACTTTTCTTGTCTTCAGTACAATTGCTTCCTAAATTCCAATCCATTAGAACTGTGCAAACTCATTGAGGACATTGGGGTTCATCAGGGTCATTGTAGGGATAATTTTGACCTGAAGAGCCTTTTATTACTGGTGATGATGTACAGGAAGTTTGCTGTTTACCTCTCGGAGACCTAGTTTAGTCAGCAGGGCACAACATGAACCCCATAATCCAATTTGTACAACTGCTTTTCAGAGCAAGGCTGCCCTTTGACGTTTGTTCTTGTGCCCATTAATCTAGAAATAGAATTGCCTGCCTCTCAAACAAGATGGAAGGCTGAATTCGGGGGATTAGGAATGAGGGTTACGAGGAGAGTCATTTATTGATTTATTTGAGCACAATACAAGTTTGTGAGCCAAATACAGCTCATTACTTCAATATTTAAAGTCACTCGTGCGGCATTTTAATGAAATTAGGTACCAGGCCTAGTAGATGTGTTTTGTTTCTCTCAATCTTAAAAAAAAAAAAAAAGAGAGAAAGTGATTCACCAGTTCAGGGGTGCACAGACATGCTGGTAACAAAACTACCATACAGCTGTCCTATCCAGAGGGAGTCCCACGCTCTGAACATGAATATTATCCCGACAGCTTGTTTGTTGCTGTTTTTATTTAAAAGTATTGATTTCAGCTGGATTCAAGGAATGGTAAAAAATGAAGCCCTGGTAGGTAATGACAGGAGACTTATCACATGTCTGTCTTAGTTTTCTGACTCCTATGAAACTGACTTTCTAACCAAGTATCTATAGTTTACTGTGTTGCATTTTTCACAAGCAATCTGTGTTGCAGTACTTCTAGCTACTGTCCTCGTAATAATAATAATAATAATATTGTGCACTCATATACTATATACTAACGTTTGTCCAAGCATCTCGATGCTTTATATGCACTAACCATCACAACCCCCTATGAGTTTAATAACAAATAATTCATTTTGATTTTGGTTTATGTGACTTGCTCGAGGCTGCAGAGCCAGAAATAAAAACTAGATTTCGTGACTGCTGGTCCCCCGCTTTAACCACTAAATTACATAACACGAAGATAGATGGCTGTGGTGATGGTTAGCTGATGCTGATTAGTGCATTTCAAATTCTAGATGAAGATTAACTAACTGCTTAGTGACTCTTTAAAGATTCATTATCTTCAAGCAACACCAGAAGTATTTTAAGTTTGCATAGTCTCTCTCCATTTTTCATTAGTGATCCATTTGGTAGAAAACCTGTCAAGTTATCTAGCAGTTTGATGTGAACACAATCCTATAGATAATGTTACTTAAAGTTACATTCTATGATTTTATGACCCGCTTTAGTTAGGGAAGGCTTTTTACACTTGCAGAATTGACTGCATCATCTATCACTTAATTCCAGTGGGCATGCATTTAGGTAGAATGCACTGGTTTATTACAGTGCTCAGCCTTCTATGTTATGATTTTTAGCATGGATCAGTGTCAGGGTTCCCTCCCCACTCTGAACTCCGGGGTACAGATGTGGGGACCTGCATGAAAGACCCCCTAAGCTTATTTCTACCAGCTTAGGTTAAAAACTTACCCAAGGCACAAATTCTTCCTTGTCCTTGGATGAGTACTGCTGCCACCACCAAGTGAGTTAGACAAAGATTCAAGGAAAAGAACCACTTGAAGTTCCTGTTCCCCCAAAATCCCCCCAAACCCCTTCACCCCCTTTCCTGGGGAGGCTTGAGAATAATATAGCAACCAAATAGGTTAACAAAGTGGGCACAGACCAGCCCTTGAGTTTTTAGAACACTAAAAACCAATCTGGTTCTTAAAAGCAGAACTTTATTATAAAGAAAAAGTAAAAGAAACACCTCTGTAAAATCAGGATGGGAGGTAATTTTACAGGGTAATCAGATTCAAAACCAGAGGATTCCCCTCTAGGTAAAACTTTAAAATTACAAAAAAACAACAACAAAAAAACAAACAAACAAACAAAAAACAGGAATAAACCTCCCTCTTAGCCTAGGGAAAATTCACAAGCTAAAACAGAAGATAATCTAACACATTTCCTTCCTATTACAATTTGTAATCTTAGATGCTTAGTTCAGATATGGCTTGAGGTTCCTCGCTGATCTGGAGAGGACACACAAAGAGAGACAAAATGAAAACCTTCCCCCACAGATTTGAAAGTATCTTCTCCCCTCATTGGTCCTTGTGGTCAGGTGCCAACCAGGTTATTTGAGCTTCTTAACCCTTTACAGGTAAAGGAGGGATTTTATGCTACCCTTAGCTGTATGTTTATGACAATCAGTTTTTGCAATTACAAGTTACTGCATGTTGTGGGCAAGAGCTTAACTGCCATGTTTTTATTTAAAATGTTTTAAATGTCATACTAGAGAAACTAGTGGGGAAATTATCTTTAAAAACTTTGAATTTAAATTTTGTGATCTCAAAAATGTGGATGATTATGGAATTTTAGAATGAGTAGTCAAAAATATGTCAAACTAGTGCCCATATGAATTGGCTATTTGACTGACTTTGGTGGATTGAGTGTCTTTTTGTGGGCTTGAAGCTGCTGATAGTGTATTCTGGTCTTATACTCAAAAAGCTACATTAAAAGAACATTATTAAGGTTGCAAAGTCAAACACTCCAAAATTAGGAAATGGCATAATAAAGGTTGCTGTGAAGCCTTATTTTGGTCCCCTTGTATGTATGCATTATGATAGTCTTTAGTCTGTAGCCCGGAACTGGAAGAAACGTGCTCATTCCGTGCCCTCACCTCCCCAGTCTCTTTGCCAATATTAGTTCTCTCCCATTTCCCAGCTGCTTGTCAGTCCTGTTTCCTTCCCCCCTTCTTCCTCCCCAGCCCAATGATTCCCAATCCCATTCTCCTTGCCCAGCCAGTCCCACTCTCTCCCTAGCTCCTCCTCTGCTCTCAGTTCTTTCCATTCCCACACCCAGTCTTTTTTGCCCAGCCAGTCCGTCTCTGCTCCCTTGCCAGCCTGCAGTCTCAGTCTCTGCTCACTAGGCTCTGTGTCCTGGTCTACTCCCCCAGCCCTCCCACACAACACCCTAGGTCATCTGCATTTGAATCAGATTTCTTTCTCCTCCACACTGCCTGGGTGCTGACAGGATTCATTGAGAGCACTGGAAAAAGGATCCCTGCTCTCAGTTCCAGTGCCTACCTAAGAGAAGCCATTACAGGGAAAGTCCAGCTTTGTCCCGTTAGCCTGGGGCTGGAGAGACTATTCTCAGTTGCTCTGTGGGACTGGCAAATGTATAGTCCAGTCAGTCATAGGAGCTGGGAGGGGATGTGGCATGCTCACTTGCTCTGTGGGGATGCGGCACGCTCAGTCGCTCTGCAGGGATGGTGCATGCAGTCTGGTCTGCTAGAAGAGCTGTGAGAATCTCAAGCATGCTCAGTGAGGATGCAGTCGTCCAAGATTTTAGCTGTTAAGCTCTAGCAAGTCTCTACAGAGCACATACGAACTGTGATTTTTTTTTTCAAAGGCTTATAGCTTGGCCAAATTTGTGTGGATTTTCATGGAGATGGCAAAAGGCACGTCCCTGACACAAAGGCCATCTCCTGGCCGAATTTCAAGTCCCTGCTCCAAGCATGCAAATGCAAGAACTTTCCAAAGAAAAATTTGCCAGAATTGAATGTATTTTTTCCTAGCCTCGTTCTCAGAAATTGCTGAACTACTTTGGCTGGTCTGCTTCAATCCAGTGTACTTAGCTTTAAATGGATACTGTCAGCTAGAAATACAGTCAGTTTCAAAAGGGGTGCAAACTAGTTTCAGGTCCTACACCTGCTTCTGCGTCCCCCCAGCCAACTGTTGCAGAATTATGATTCCATATTCCTGTTTCTTAAATGCTGATGGTCTACCTTGTTGCCATGGGAAAACCCGGCCAGAGGCAGGTGGATGGGTGAGTGATTATACACAAAGTGCTGTCACGTGTTCAAAGTAAACAAACTAAACAGATAAAGAACCTCTCTCTACTCTTAAGTATTATATGTTTAAGTAAATTCAGGCATTTGTGAATTATGCATTAATGTAAATCACTTGTGAGGAGATGTGGACAGTCTTATGTTTTAATATTGATGAGCGAGGTGCTATGCCTTACTACCAATTTGCCCTTTCAAAGTATTTAAGTTTCTCTGTGTTTAACTGATTTTTTTTCTCTTTAGTCACTACAGGTGAGACCATTTTTTTCAGGAGCGGGGGGAAAAAGGTGGCTGAGAAAATTCCTATCACAGTGTGACCAGATCCCCGGGATACAACCTGGAACTGTGGGACTGCTGTGCTCCTTTAACTCTCCAGCCAATGTAGTTCTTTTAAATCAAGGGTTAGGCTTGTTTGTCTTCATATAAGGTGACCTGTATGGGATTTTTTTTTAATATCCCAAAGTTTTATAAAGCAAGTACTTCTGAGAAACACAAAAAGGAAGACATTAACCCCAATATTCTATACACACGTGCATGTGCACACTAGCCCATCCACGCCACTTAAGCTGTATAAATCACTCGTGTGTCCTTTCTTTACTGGGGAGAATTTCATCTGAAGTCAGAACGTTTCAGAAGGCAGAGACAACACGGAATAAGTAATAATAATCGGAAGATATATAAACAGTACACAGGTGAGAAGCAAATAATTCAAAACTTAAAACATCCAACTAACGAAACATGGTTGTATATAAATAGGATTATCTTCTCCACCAACGGTTTCAGGGAAAAGTAGTGTTTAACATCATATCAGAAGGTTGTGGGTAAATCCAGAGATTCAAATAATTAAACCCTTTGTTCAATAATAATCTTAACACCTAGGTCTTATATAGATTCCTTGACAAAGCAGAAGCTTTGCCTTTTAACAAACACTAAATTTTCTTTCTTTTATGAATTGAAGTAATGCACTAATGTTAGATTTGAAAATAACACTTTAGTTTTAATATAACTCAATTTTAAACATCTAACCTTCAAAGTGATGGTCCTGTTTCCAGCAAAGAGACAACAATTAGTTGTACAGTCGCTGGTGAAAGTTAATACAATGAAGCAAGGTAATAGATTTCTTCATCATAGTAGTATAAGACTATGCTAATATTCTAATGCAAAGATGGAATGCTACAAAACTGATAAAAGAGTGATAAGTTGCATTCTAAATATGTGTATTTTTCATTTAGAATGTACCTGCAGCTGGGATCACTGCAATTGTTCTGGCCACAGATTTATGTGATGAAGTGAGTTTAGCAGGCTTTGGATATAACCTTGGTCAAAACAACACATACTTGCACTGCTGTGGCAATTTTTGCATGGCTGCAATGAATGGACAAATGATGCATAATGTGACAAGTGAAACAAAATTTCTACAAAAATTGATTAAAGCAGGGGTTGTGAAGGACCTCAGTGGAAGACTAAACTGTGAATTCTGGCTTTTTTTTTTTTTTTAAATACAAGTAACCTAACTGTTAGAGGGCTTTCCCTTCACCCTCTCCTCTGGTTCTTGTCACGCAGACAGAAAGCAGAAGACCAGAAGTACAAAGTGCAGGCAATGAGATGTTAGTTCCAAGCAAGCACTCTGACACTGCAGAGTGTTTACCTCGTGTCCCCCTTCCCAGCTCTGATGCTGCAGAGCCTTGCCTGTGTCCCCATTCCCACCACCTCCTTTTTATCAGGCTCAAGTATACCTGCAATGCATGCCCACTGTCCCACCCCTCACAATTTATGGCCATGTTACGTTTTGGGGGGTCTTGGGTCTGGGGTCTTTGTCCCACCTTTTTTGTATCCCATGGGAGGGATGAGGAATGAGGTTGGGCTATGGTCAGGGACAGGCATTTCTTTGGCCTTTTAGTGTTTTATACCGTCCCCTCAGTCCTGCCTTGCTCTTCCTGACTGGTTGCTTGACTTTGCCTTGAGATAGGAGTTGAGGCAGCCTTTCAGTGTATGTTCATATATTACACTCCCATAACACTTTAACTGCTCTACCCCTTATCTCTTCCATTATACTAACAAACCCATCTGGCCAGGCAGAAGCAACACACACAGTGTCTTTGTCCTTTGTTCACATATATTAGTATAAGATATAAGAGTATCAAAAAGTCAAACCAAAAATTCTATCTCAGGCAAACAAGCCTATATACTAACAATAATGACTGGAGCTTAATGACTGGATTTTATAGGTTCCTGCAGCCTGATCTTGGATGGCGTTTTCACTGCTCTCATCCTACAAGCACTCTGAAGAACTGCTGATCTTTGTTTCCCTAATGCTTTTTAATGTCAAATTCAGGTGCTGTACATACACACACAAAAAACACAGAGCAAGCTCTCAGGGGAAGGGAATCTAAGCATAAAAGACAAACCACAAAGGGGTTCTGGTCTATTACTGGGACTTCTAGGCACTATAACAATAAAAGTAATAATAATAATTAATAATAATAAATAATTAAAATATATTAAGGCCAGTTTTTACTTTTGCATATTTTTCCTGGATAAGTATAAATACAATCTGAAGTTGAGAGAGATTCACTTAAAATATGTCATGATTTAAGCTGTCTGAAGAAAAACAAAAAAAGTTTTTATATATAAATCTATAGATATAGATATCTATCACTGCTCCAATTTAATAGTCGACAATAGATCTCAGGCAATCTAGAAAGAGGAGACATTATTGAGAATAGTGCCTCATTCTCCTTTCACTTATGGCAGGTTAATTCCATTAATTTCAATGGCGTTATTCTTGATTCTCCCTGGTGCAAGTGAAAGGGGCATCAGACTCCTACTGAACAAACAGCCAGTGTGTTCTCCAGCTTCTTGAGGCTAATGTAGATGAGAATATATTTATTGTCATTGTAGTGTTATCCTGAGGTTTCTAAACATGTTTATATTAAAAATACTGTACCTATAATGGGGGCTTAACAAATTTGGGGAACAAGCTAAAGTAATCTTGCATCAAAAATTTTCTTTTATAATAGCATGTAGATAATAGGAGACATAGATGCATATTCAGCATCAGTACAGGTTGTATGCTTTTTTCACTGTTACTGTGTGTGATTTTTTTTATCTGGGTGTATAGAACATGTTAATTTTTCAACTTTGAGTGGTAGTAGGTTGCAGCATCTGTCATCTGAAAAGGGACAAAACATGAGATTCTAGCTAATCTTTTCAATCTTAAACTATTTAAATTTGTGGGTTCCCGCCACTCTAAATTTCTTTTTAGTAGGGCTATAACCTATGTATATATAAGTCTTTAAGTAATTCTAAATTCAGATTTGTGGAGTTATTTAGAAGATGGCAAAAAGATAAACCTAAGAACAGTTCAGCAATTTTGGCTTGAAAAGGCATTGACCATTCCAATTTGCTTTGGCAAATTTTCACAATAATTTTGTACATGCAAAATATGAATCACTACTTATTGCTGTGTGCATATAGCAGTGATACTCAGGTTGATTTCAGCTGGAGGCAAGCCAATGTCAACTTGAGATTTTGAATGGTAGCATTATATGTGATTAGTTTGTACAGCACTGTGAACATGTAAAATTACCACTGCGCATGTGCAGAATTTATGTCCCCCACAGATTTCTTTGCTTCCCCACAGAAAAATGACTTTCTGATGGGGAAGCAAAGGGAAGCCCCAACAGTGGTCATGCAACCCTCCACAGCAGTACTTTTAGGGTGCCCAGGGCAACCGGTAGAGAGACAGGGGACATGACTGGGGAAGACCAGGCTGGTGGCTCCTACCCTGTGCTGGGCTCAGCTGCTAGTCCTGGCTAGGCTGGGGAGAACAGGACTTCCTCTTCCCCTGCATGGCATCTGGGGCTGGGTCAGACCAACCCCCACATTTCTCCCACAGCTGCAGGAAGCTCTGCAAATTCCCCCCCTTGCTTCCTGCACCCTCTCTTCTCAGCTGAAGGTGGAGGGATCCCTGTACAGGGAACTGCTCCCCCATCCATCCAGATGCCCTAATACCCAGACCCTCCCACCGAGCCTCAGACCCCTGCACTCAGAACCCCCCCGATGAGCCCTACTCCCCCTGCACCTGGACCACCTCAGTGAGCCACTTGCACCTGGATCTCCACCCCACTGAGCCCCAATCAGTTGCACCTGGATCCCCACCCCACTGATCCCCCCCACACACCCAGCCCCCCCGCTGAGCTCTCTCCCCCTGCTACACCCAGACCCCACCCTCCTGATCCCCAACCACCTTAACTTGGACCCCCTTGCAGAGTCCCATTACCTTTGCACCCAGAACCCCCCAACAAGCTCCTGTGCATCCAGATTCCCCCCTGCACCCAGATCCCCCACTGAGCCGCCTGCATCCAGATTGTCCCACACAGAACCCTCTCAACTCACTTCTGGATCCCTCCACACTAAGCTCCTTCTCACTTGGATCCTACCTTGCTGAGCCTGCCTGCCCACACCTGGTGCACCTGGCATGGAGGGGCAGAGCCCCAGGGTGTTTCTGGTGCAGGCTTGGTCCTTGTGCTGTGTCAGGATTGGGTGCAGCCTCACTGCTGAGTCCATGGGGAGGGGAGGGGAGCTGCAGAGTGATCGCCCACCTCTGGGCAGCCAGTGGCCTGTGTCCCCAGTGCCATGCTGGAGCCTCCACATTTATTTGACAAATACAATTTCAAAATTTTAAAATATTGTGCGCAGAATTTTTTTTGGTGCAGAATGCCCTCAGGAGTATAAAATGCTAAGTTATGTAAAGTGCAGGCAAATGGAGGAGTGTAAATATGGAGTGAGAATATGCTACAAAGCATCATTATTCTCCATGACCAGGCGGTAACCCAATGGCATTCAGATTGGGGATGGTGACTCACTCTTGAGCTTCTGGGAGGCTTGGAAAGAGACTGAACAGAAGACCAACCTCTTCTGTCAGTGAGTGCTTGCTGATAATTTTGGATTCTAGTGCTGCATCCTGGTCTTGAGACAAGCTGGCATGGGAAGGAGAGATATACAAGAAGAAGCATGAGGTAACTTTTGCCACCAAACCTTGAGTCCTTCATCAAGGCGAGGTACTACTACCTAGCCAGTTGTTCCCCATTTTGAAGCTGTGGCATTTGATTTTTTTTCCTTCCAAAATGAAGCATTTTTTACTTGTCTTTGTTGAATTTCATCTTGTTGATTTGAGACCAGTTCTCCACTTTGGCATATATGGATCAGGCACTTTCTGAAGACTTCTGCTCTGGGCAACAAAATACAGAATGGTAATCTGAACAACTTGTTTGTTTCGGTAGTTCGAACTCACATACGCACCCCTTTTTATGTTTACCAGCTGTATGCCTACAGCTCACTTACGTAATGGTCTCTAATCATAAATATGCTTTAAACAGAGCCAGAAAAAATCTTTTCACGTGTGGCTACAGTTTTGCCTTTTCTCCTGGGAGGGATAAATTGTTTAAAGAGAAGATATCTAGCATTTGCCGGAGTTAATCCTCCCCAGCTGGCAAGAGGGCAGATGGGCAGCATGTCAGCTGCAGAGATGGCCTTCAGCATCCCCCTCTAAACCTTGGGGAATTTGGTGGTATTAGCTCATGAGGCCCTGTCAGCAGCATAAATTTACATGCGGTTCCCCTCCGTGTTTTGGAACAGCTTTTGGGAAGGGAGCCTGATGTAAATTTGTACTCTCAGGCACCTGAGTGTGAATAAAGAGACAAAGGCCTAGGCCCTCAAAGTAGGTGCTGTACTGCCCTTGAACTCAATGGGTTTTAGGTGCCTAAATACCTTTGATCATCTGGGCCAAAGAGCCTCCATCACCTCAGATAACTGGGTTACGACACTGGAACCCCATGTCCCCACTCCTGGGTGTAAGAATTCTAGGGGACGCTGTAGACCAGACACGTAGCATTTCCCAGCCCCCCTCCCCGAAGTACAACCTACCTGGGACTTACGGCTTTCTCAGGGCCACAGCACATCAGTGGCAGGTGTGGAAGTAGACCCTAGGGCTGGGTACCCTGTCTCTGACCTTAACCACTCGTCCGTGCTGCTTCAAGTTTTCTGGTTTAATATCGACTCACAGGTCCTGGATTTCCTTCCTCACCAGTAAAACTCTGTGTGTTACAAGTCAATGGAGAATCAGACCTGTAGGGTCTAACCTATTAACTATAGTTCATCAAATATTTCAAATAACTAAAGACAAATTCCAGTTATTTTTCTTACTTGCTAATGCACTGTTAATGTGATGATTTTTTGTGGTTTAACAAAGAAATTTTGTTATATTTGACTCTGATTAAAGTACTTGTGTGTATAATAGTTGCACTTTTCAGTCCACAACTTACACTTAAAACAGACCTGTGCTCCTTACAGGCCTTTGGGCTGAGAAGGGCAACAAAGAGTTACACACGGTATCAAAGCTTTGTCTCATGTTTGTCTCCAGCTGGCTGGAGCCTCTTCTATTTACATCAATTGTCTATCTTGTGGTCAGGCCAAAACCAACTAGTTTCTGAACTTCCGTGTGTGTGACCTGTGTCAGCACAAAGCATTCATAATCAGCTCTGCCTTTCCCACCCTTCTTGTGTGGCTACCATCCTGACTAAAGCAGTGTTTTTCAAACCGTGGGTTGCGACATGTAAGGCAGTGGGTCGCCTTGCTCTGGTCAGCACTGCCGACCGGGAAGTTAAAAGTCCTGTCAGCAGTGCTACCCAGCTAAGGCAGGCTAGTGCCTACCTTTTCCGACACCGCGCTGCGCCCCAGAAGTGGCCAGCAGTGGGTCCGGCTTCTAGGCAGGGGGACCACGGGGCTCCAAGCGCAGTCCCCCGCCCCGAGCCAATGGGAACTGGGGGGGGGGTGTGCCTACAGGTGAGAGTTGTGCGAAGCTGCTTGAGCGCCTCCGCCTAGGAGCCGGACCTGTTCCTAGCCATTTCTGGGGTGCAGCGTGGTCCGCGGTGCCAGGACAGGCAGGAAGCCTGCCTCTGCACCCCGGCTGCACCGCAGACCAGGAGGCGCCGGAGGTAAGTCTGTGCCTCAACACCGCGGCCCAATCCCCTGCCCCAGCCCTGAGTCCCCCCCAAACCTGGAACCCCTTCCTGCACCTCAACCCCCCCATCTCCACCCCAGATCCTGCACCCCCCAGCCCAGATCCCTGACCCCCGCCTGCACTCCAACCCCCTGCTCCAGCCCTGAGCCCCTCCCACGCCCCAAACCCCTCATCCCCAGCTCCATTGGGTCGCAGGCATCAACAATTTTCTTCAACTGGGTCCCCAGAAAAAAAGTTTGAAAATCACTGGCCTAAAGCAATAATTAATTGTGTCACAGACAGTTCTGAGTGGTGACTTGCCACAAATCTGCTCTTTTTCCATGTTCTGATGCTGTCTGCGGTACTGTGGCAGGAGTAGGCCACATATGCAATCATGTGTCAATCTATTAAAACCCAGTGTTACACATGGTAGTTACTGAAAGTGGTCAACAAGAACACCACATGTTGCGCTGCACAGAGAAAAAGAGCCGTGGGAAAGGAAATGTCAATGTTTCCCCCACACGCACGTCTTTTCTAAAACAGAAAAACCCAAAGCACCAGGAACTTTTAATATGTTTGGAAATAAAACTCACAGCCAACAGCAGTTCTGAATGCTCAACGGCTTTCACAGCAGCGAGAGTCTGACTAAATACCGTGAGAGTCTGATTAAAAAGTTCTTTGACATAAATGGGATTCTTGGACTTTGGATCAGGCCCCTGTGAGCTTGATTCTGCCAAGTGACATCAAAGGGAGTGGAGGGAATCAACTGGGTGTAAAACTGATGCTTCTAGGGTCTTTCGTTCCATAATCTCATAGGAATACTCTGAAAGGCAATGTGCTGCGCTATACGTATCCAAAACAGCTTTGAGTAAATTGGATTTTTTTTTACAGGGTCGAAGGAGAAAGGAGGCGAGGGCATGGGTATATTCCAATAACGGACAAGCACCAGAAATGTGGTTTGGATTACTCCCTGCCCCGTCTGGATGCTCATCTAAAGCTCTGCATTTTCCCTCCCACTCCGATCCTCTCTCTCTCTCATTCCTCTTAGTGCCTTGGGAAAACATCAATAAATGATTCTTCTCTTTCCCGCCCGCCATGTCCATTACTGAGGTTCTTGTTGTAATTTAGATCGAATGTGCTGCATTTGGATGCATGGCCTTGTCTATACAATACTTGTTTCTGGTGATCAAAGGGTCAGAGGGAAGCCTTCCCAGGGTTTGTGGGTTTTCAGTAACTTCTTGAATTGAGGACACAGCGGTTTGTTGTGCTTTAAATAAAAGACTTATCTGGGCATAAGTGGGGGGAGGGATAGCTCAGTGGTTTGAGCATTGGCCTGCTAAACCCAGGGTTGTGAGTTCAATCCTTGAGGGGGCCACTTGGGGATCTGGGGCAAAATCAGTACTTGGTCCTGCTAGTGAAGGCAGGGGGCTGGACTCAATGACCTTTCAAGGTCCCTTCCAGTTCTAGGAGATGGGATATCTCCATTAATTTATTTAATTTATAACATGAAAAAAGAACAGGAGTACTTGTGGCACCTTAGAGACTAACAAATTTATTAGAGCATAAGCTTTCATGGACTACAGCCCACTTCTTGCATCCAAAGAAGTGGGCTGTAGTCCACGAAAGCTTATGCTCTAATAAATTTGTTAGTCTCTAAGGTGCCACAAGTACTCCTGTTCTTTTTGCGGATACAGACTAACACGGCTGCTACTCTGAAACATGAAAAAAGACACATATGTGAAGGAGAAGAAGGGAGCTGTTGGGTTCAGAGGCTTGGGCAGAAGGAGGCTTAGGTGGAGACAATGGCTATGTAGGCTAAAGCAGAGTTGGGAAGGGGCTTGAAGGTGAAGATGAGCCTAAACTTGGTGAAAGAAGAGGAGCAAGCACAGGGTTTCATGATTGGAAGAATATGATTTTGTTGGGGATCATGAGTCAGGCATGAATTTCAGAAATGCTGAAGCCAAAGAACATCAGAATGGCCATATTGGGCCAGACCAATGGTCCATCTAGTCCAGTGTCCTGTCTTCTGACAGTGGCCAGTGCCAGGTGCTTCAGAGAAGATGAACAGAACAGGGAAATTATTAAGTGATCCATCCCCTGTCATCCAGTCCAGCTTCTGGCAGTCAGAGGTTTAGGGAGGCCCAGAGCATGGGGTTTCATCCCTGACCATCTAGGCTAATTGCCATTGATGGACCTATCCTCTATGAACTAATCCAATTCTTTTTTTGAACCCAGTTATACTTTTGGCCTTCATAACATGCCCTGGCAATGAGTTCCACAAGTTGACTGTGCATCGTGTGAAGGACTTCCTTTTGTTTGTTTTAAGTCTGCTGTCTGTTAATTTCATTGGGGGACCTCTGGTTCTTGTGTTATGTGAAGGGGTAAATAATACTTCCCTATTCACTTTCTCCACACCAGTCATGATTTTATAGACCTCTAGCATGTCCCTCCTTAGTCATCTCTTTTCTAAGCTGAACTGTCCCAATCTTCTTAATCTCTCCTCATACTGAAGCTGTTCCATACCCCTAATCATTTTTGTGGTCCTTCTCTGTACCTTTTCCAATTCTAATGTATCTTTTTTGAGATAGGGCGACCAGAACTGCATGCAGTATTCAAGGTGTGGGTGTATCATGGATTTATATAGTGGCAAGGTTTTAGTGATGAGCTTAGATACAGGTCAGGAAGTCGAAGATAATGATGGGAAGGTTACCAGTCCGAGGGATGGGAAATATAAATGCCTTTTAAAAAACATTAGGCACCATGTTAGCTCAGCAGCAGTAAGTTGCAAAGCCACGGTCTACTGGGAGATGGCCTTGACATGTCTAATATTTATAGCACAGCAGGGTTGCAGCCTAATGGAAGCCTCTGGGTGATACCATAAGAATACTAGTAAAATCTGAGCTAGCAGAAGCCGTTGGATTACACTTGGTCTCAAAAAAGGAGACCGGGGTATAAATTTGCACTTGTGAAAAGCATTGGCATGATGGCCTGGTGGTGAGAGAACAGGTACCGAATGGCCAGTCCCTGTGCAAGCTTCCTCCTGCAGCTCCACTAATGTGTATCAACCCTGTTCTGGAGGGATCACCGACCTGGTCAATGACTAGCTCAGTCTCCAGGCCCATTCAGTCACACGCGTCTCCAGCAAGGGTAAAGAGATTCCTCGTCTCCAGGGCTAGATATATGTCTTAGACTTTTTTTTTTTTAAGTGGATTGTTCCAAGGTAGCATTTTAAACCTCGTCAGTTCTTATACAAGAGCCTGGGAGGTGACAGTCCCATATGGGCTGCAAGGAGATGGAGAAGAGCTATTAGATCATCCAGTACAACCTTAGCTGCTATGATCCTATGGAAAGAAAAGAGAAAGGAACTCCAGATCTGTTTTGTCCACCTTCTTCTAGCAGTTTCTCCCACCCCTCCTGTTTTCAGGATGGGCTGAAGGGAAGCAATTAGCCTATTTCTTTACTACTTTATAATGCAACAGGGGTGCCATTTAGTGGGGGCAGGGGTGGTCTACTTCCCTCCCTTCCCCCCAAGTTTCCATACAGGAGGCCTGGGCCAGGCACATGTCCTACCCCCAGAGGAATCTTATCTGCAGCACAGCCTGAGTGTGGAATGTGAGTTCTACAGAGTTCTATGCATCCGATGAAGTGGGCAGTAGCCCACGAAAGCTTATGCTCAAATAAATTTGTTAGTCTCTAAGGTGCCACAAGTACTCCTGTTCTTTCTACAGAGGAGAGGTGCGGCTCCCAGCTTGTGCCCCTGGGGCAGGGAGTCAGTATTTTGTTGTTAAACAGAGGCAGGGTGATTAAGATAAGAAAGGACTGGTAGCTAAATTAAGGATCAGGAAGTCCTTAGATGAGCCTGTAAAACAGGAATCCCTCTGTGGAGGGTGGGGTGTTGACAACAGAACGCAGGGGCCTCTGAAGAAATACAGCCAAGGTTATATTCAGGCTGTGTACACTCAGCTTATGTCAGCCTATGTCGCTCAGGGTTGTGAATGAATCACTCACGTGAGCGACATAAGTTACACCGACCTAAGCGCTCGTGTGCACCGCTTCTCCCACCGCCTTAGCTTTTGCCGCTTGTAGAGGTGGTTTTATCTATCCGCGTTGGCAGAGCGTGTCCTCACCAGATGTGCTGCAGCAGCGCAGCTGGATCGGTACAGCTGTGCCACTGCAGTGCTGTACATGAAGACATGGCCTGAGAAAAGAGGGAGATGGGAGGCGAATAGGTGAAAAGAAGGGGCCAAAACCCAGGGAAGGGCTAGCAGTGGTACAGAGATGTTCCCACTCTGCCTGTGGTACTTATGTGGCCCCATTACTGTGATATCTGAGTGCCTCACAATGTCTAACCTATTTCTCCTCACAGCCCTCTGTGAGGTAGAGCAGTGCTGTTGTCCCCATTGTACAGATGGGGCACTGAGGCATAGAAAGTAAAGGCCAGATTTTCAAAGGTATTTAGGCACCTAGTGGGATTTTCAAAAGCGCTTAGAAGGTTAGGTGCTTTATAAAACCCACTAGATGCGTAGCTGCATCTTTGAGTTCCAAAAAAACCTTTGAAACTCTGCCCCTAAGGCACTGGCCTGAAGTCATACAGGAAGTCCATGGGGGAAGTAGAACCCAGGTCTCTGAGGGCTAGCTCCATATTCACGGCACCAGCCTATCTCTCTGCTGCATGCTGCCAAAAAGGGGACTCTGCTAGTTGGGAGCAAAACCAAGGTGGCCAGTTCTCTGAGGGCTTGTCTTCACTACCCGCCCGGATCGGCGGGTAGAAATCGATCTCTTGGGGATCAATTTATCGTGTCTCGTCGGGACGCAATAATCGATCCGCGAATTGACGCGCGTACTCCACCAGCCCAGGTAGGAGTAAGCATCGTCTACGGGGGAGCCACGGCGGTCGATTTGCTGCCGTCCTCACAGCGGGGTAAGTCGGATCAGATACGTCGAATTCAGCTACGCTATTCCCGTAGCTGAATTTGCGTATCTGAAATCGACACCCCCCCCGTAGTGTAGATGTAGCCTGAGACTCCAGCACACGGTCCCAGGAGGTTGGCGTGGCTGTCATGGTTGACAGCATGAAAAGCAGCACAGAGGTCAGGAAGGACGAAGAAAGAGAGAGAGAGAGAGCGTGAGAGTCACGTGAGAGGAGATCACTAAACCCCCAAGGGGTGGCAGGCTCTGCCCGAGGCTGGGCTGTAGAGCAATGGCTGCTGGGCAATTTTACATTTTAACTGAAAACCATTTTGGTTTGTCATTTTTTTGTTCTGAGTTCAAGAAAAGGAAGGAATGAGGAAGTGTCATATGAGTATCAGATGTGCTTATGCCTCAAATTCTTTGGGTTTCCGCTGTATTCAGGCCAATTCCAGAACAAAGAACAGAAATTGCCTCTACAGACGATTATTATCATGATTTGTATTATTCACTGGGCACCATCTGTGTGCTCAGCACTGTTCAGAATATGCCAGAAAATGTAGTCCCTGAGCCAATGTGTATAAAATGTGTAGCCCTGATAAGATGGCTCAGACATTTAAGTATGAAGTGTATTGTTCTTGAGCATATGTTAATATCTATGAGTGGAGGCACTGACAGCTATAGAAGTTTTACATGATTAAGCACTGGAAGATTTGACCCTCCCCCCCACCCCAAGTTTCTTTCAAGAGGAAGAGCTGCCTCTGTCTGTTTATTTTCCTTTCCTGTCTGCAGTGGCCCTGATATACATCAGAAGACTCCATTTTTTCTCAACTTTAAAATGTGGAGTTCTTTTGGTGTTTGGTTTTAGATATTCTCCTGTGAGAACTGCAACTCACTCAGCGTAGTGTTGTTATACCAATAGAATAAAAACCAGCAGGATCTTATTAAGAGGGATAAGGCAAAGATGCCACATTTATTGTAAATATACTGATAAAGCAAAAGATAAAAGTAAACAATGTTGTTTGACTACTTATTTCTTATACACACACATACATATATATATATATATATATAGAGAGAGAGAGAGAGAGATTCATTCACACAATTATTTATTCAAGTTCTGTATAGGTGTTATAGTTACCAGCCTAGAAGTTGCTCATGCCAAGTTACTGGCCAGGTATCTTGGTCATGAGGATGGAGCCGAGTCTGTGTCAGGTGCACCTGATGCTCCTGGAGGCTGGCAGCAGAACCAGAGACTCAAAGTCCTCAGTCTTGAGAGTCCATTCTTATAGGAATTAGTTCCTATGTTAGTCTATGGGAGCTGTTTCATCCTGCTGTTGCTGACTCAATCAGCAGATGGCACATTCCTGTCCAAAGTGGCACATTCCTGGTGGCTCCACACTGTCCAAAGTTTGTGTTTCTCATCCTTCCAGGTGATGGGGTGGATCCCAGTTTACCCTCCGGGGGTTTCTGGTCATCCACTTGACACATTCTTCGGCTGCTGGATACTCCTTTTCTAGGCTGGCACCTCCCTAACCATTCATGTATATCAAGCATTCATCAACATACATTCCATATTTTAATTTACTGTCTCCACCACTTTCGGGGTGTGTGCTAAATCATTTGAAACTCCCGGCCCTTTAATCACAGAGGGTGGGGGTCTGTCCTAGGAGCCCTTGAATGAAGTGAAAGTCACTTAACAGCTTATAGTGTTTGTTTACATTGTATCAATTACTTCAAGAACAAAGTCAGTTAACTTGTTTGTAAGTTTTACATAGTAGCAAAGTATCTTTCACAGGATAAAAACAACAAGGAGTCTGGTGGCACCTTAAAGACTAACAGATTTATTTGGGCATAAGCTTTCGTGAGTAAAAACCTCACTTCTTCGGATGCATAGAGTGAACTCTATGCTTTCGTGAGTAAAAACCTCACTTCTTCGGATGCATAGAGTGAACTCTATGCATCCGAAGAAGTGAGGTTTTTACTCACGAAAGCTTATGCCCAAATAAATCTGTTAGTCTTTAAGGTGCCACTGGACTCCTTGTTGTTTTTGTAGATACAGACTAACACGGCTACCCCCTGATACTTGACACCATGCAAGTTTTAACAGAAGACCCAAAAGATTTTTGTACTTGGTGAAACTGTTGGATTTTAAAGTGTGGGGGACAAATCATGAGGGGGCCACTGTCACTTGGGGGAAATCACTGTTAGTACCTTCTTTTATATCCCTACAGTGTTGTGTTTAAGAGCCTTCTGGAAAGTAACTAGCCTTTAAATAGAAATGAAAGAGGTTTTGCCAACTCTCATGGTTTTGTCATGAGTCTCATGATAATTGTTTTTCTTAAAGCCCCAGCTCCTGGAGTCAAGTGAAGATGTGATGATTTCAGCCTTCATTCTTAAAGAAAAAGTAAGTTTCTAGCCCTCATGGCTGTGGAGAAAGCTTCAAAATGTGGCCCCAGTGCACCCTAAAGGCCCAAAAAGCAGAAGGCAAATAAAACGAACACAAATCTATTGTTTTTAAATAATCTCAGGATTTTTAGGCCAATTTCATTTTTGGTGAGCCTGATTCATGATTTTTGAACATTTGGGGTGGGCAATATTGTGAAAGTGACTTGAAAGTGTCAGTTTCACCCCCTGTTTAAAGTCAGTTTCTAGTCTATTATTTGTGGTGAGGTAATATCCCTAGAGCGCCAGGCAGGTGCAGTATAAACTCACGGGGCCTTACCCTAGTAGGATGTTTCCAAAAGTTTATGATCTATTCCAAGCTTGGTGACTGCAAAAAGTAAATAGCCTAAATGATAGAAAGTAATCTAAATATTTGTGGGGGGGGGGGGGATTGTTGTATTCAAAAGTTAGTAACAAAGTAAGAATATACATTAAAATTTTAAACCTAACCAGTGTCCTTTAAATGACTTGCCAAAAGATGTCAGAACATATTAGTATTGGAGCTGAGACGGTCTAATATTTATTTAATTTTCTTCCTTTATATAGGAATTAGATACAGTGCTCCTGTCATCTAATTTCTAAGTTATTATCTTTAAAAAAAACACTAGCATTTTCAGGTGCCTATGTAGCCCCTGGAATCACAGTTAAAGTTGCTCCTTTGCCCTCCATGAAAATCTGAAATGGCGCCCCTGTTCAAACGTCTGGGCTATAATGGAGATAAATCCGCTATATAACAGGCCTGAAGACTCAATGCCTCATTTCAAAGCCCAGGGCTGTTATGTTTCTTGCAGTCCCGTCAAAGTGGAGAGTCTCAAGTGGTTCAGAGAACAAATTCCAAGTAGAACTCCAGAGAGTTACGGCTCTTTAACAGGGCAGAGCATGTTTTCCTCAGGCACAGTAAAGGCATGTAATTTACATTTATGGGATGTAATGGAAATTGAAAGTGAATGCAGAGCACCACCTGCTGCCTAACCTGAATACTGCTAAGAATTTTGTAATATGGGCAGGGATAGGCGCAATATCTTCTTATACTGTAACTCACAATGTTAGTGAAGTAGGGCTGAGAGAAAGGAAATATATGACAGATCAGGGGTTCAAAAACTAGATCAACAAATCCTTTTCTCACTCTCGCAAAATAGGCATGTGGCTATTACCTGCCACTTTGGACACTGTCCAACTAGAAATGAGCCCCGAAGAGCTCTGTGAATGAACCGTTTGCACTTGTGTGTTGCACTAGGAAGCCCAAAGTAGTGACAAATGCAGCCCCAAGACTGACACTGTATAGCATTAGTTCAAGCCCCATGCAGTACTCGGCAACCGGCTCTTAACAGGAAAAACCAGGGTAGAACTCAGGTTTGTAAATAACTTTCCATAGCCCGGGTCTGGCGCTTACCAACATGAACCAAAGCATTTTTTATCACGCTAGGGCCTTGCTTCATGTGTGTGAGTGAATATGGCTCACAGGTGGCTCTGATTCCATCCTTCAGGGCCCACTCTCAGTTTAACACAATCTTTGTAATCAATACCGGAAAAAAGGGGTAAAGAATCTTCTAAATGCTCTTTTAAAAGAAGCCAGGCCTAGGTAGTTCAGTGCTCTGTGCGTGGGGATTCAGGCTCCCAGCTGCCTTTATTAATAGTCACGCTTATTAGCAACTAAGATTTCAATAGTGCCTTTCATCCACAGATATCAAAGTTTTCAACACCCTTCTGAAATTTAGTTAAAGGCCAAGATTTCCAAAAGCAAATAGTGATTTGGGGGGGGCCCACTTGAGACACCTTAAAGGGGATTGGTATTTAGAAAGTGCTGAATATTCACCCTGTGAAAATCAGCCACCTTCAAGGTGTCTCAAGTTGGGTGTCCAAAAATCACTGGTTACTTTGGAAATGTTGGTCAAGAATCACTTCCCCCACCACTGCCATGCAGCCTCCTCAGGTGTGGAAGACAAGACAAAGATAAAGCTGCTGAACAGAGGTTCTCAGAACTTTTTAGTGTGGCCCATCTCTTAATTGGCAGCTTGGCTTGTGGACCCCTCTCTCATTTGTCATCAAACATGACACCTCCCTCCATCCCCTGGGGTTCATCTACCTTCTCTGTGACAATTGCAGCAACTGCTTACGTGGAGAAGAGACACTAGGAAAGTATTTAATGTAGCAGCATCTGGAAATGAAGAGGTGGACACTAGTGCCCTTTGACCAGCCTGCTCTGCACGGCCAACATGCTTGTGTTTCCCAGACAATCAATAGTCCATGGGCCATGCTATGGGAACCACTACACTAGAAAATGTCCTTTAGGGACTAATCCTGCACTGACTGGAAGATTGCCTGCATGCTCCTATCAAGTCTTTTTCCATCTCCAATTTCTGTGAGGGCAGCAGTTTAGGATAGGATGTGCAGAGGATACTGTATCCAAGGGCCAGCAGGTTAGCGAGACGTTTGCCACTGTATCCCTGCAAACAGCAGCCACGCGCTTGCTTCTCCACGTCTCCCACCAGCATCGTGGCCCTTCATCCCATGCCTTTCCTCCTGCAGGGAACTCCCAACCCAAGTTCCTCAGTAAAGCAACTACAATGTTGTTCAAACCCCACATCTGCTGATAAGTTGCCAGTCATTAATGGCTAGGCAGGTGGCTGGTTATTCTGCCATTATTATTCCTAGTTTATTTAGACTTTTAACAAAATTCCTTTGATGTGAGCGGTGCTCATTGTCCCTTAGCTCGGATGTGTTCCTGTCACTGCTACCCCCTTCCCATCAGTAGTCCCTTTCACATGCTTGAGTCTGGTCTCTAACCTCTCTGGGCCAGGGACTGCCTTTAAATATATATATATATATTGGAAGTTTTAACAGGTTTACACATCATTGCCATGTCAATATCAGAGCCAAAATGACAGACAGTGAGCTTGTGTTAACGTGAATGTAATAATCAGATCTCGCTTGGTACCAGTTTAAAAGAGTGAGCCTCTTTCCACTAACTGGGGTGTGTTGTTTCTGGTGATTTTATTAAACTGAGGGCAGCTTCCGATTACACATTGAGTAAACTGGGCATTTCTACCAAATGTTGTTATTTTAAAAACTTGACACGTGTGGTGGGTTTTTTTTTCTTTTGCAGGTGAATGGAATGTGTCTGAGTACTGAATAAATGATAACCAAATATCTAAGTAGCTGTTTGTCCTCTGGGACTGCCTTTTAATGTGTATTTGTACAGCTCCTAGCACAATGGGGGCTGTAATCCTGATTGGGGCGCCTAGATGAAACTACGAATGAAACCACAATGTCTATTACAAGCATGCTGTAATACTGGCTAGATCTGAACACTTGTAGTGTGGAAAATAAGCCAAACTTTGCCAATTCATCCCATGTGAGCTATCAGGTAGATAGGTACCTGAAACCCTGATGCACAGAGATGTGATCTGAGCACAGGATCATCATTGCCTTTTCCCCAGATGGCATCCCACCGCTATCACTTTCCAATGTACTGTACCTATCACATTCAATGCCTATGCTTAGAAAACAAAATCCTCAGCCTGCGTCCTCGCATGTAGCTGTACGAGGATGTTATTCCAGCTCCTCTTTAGTTTCATAGGCACAGGCAGGGAATAGTTTATTAATTCACACATGTATAATCCTAGTTTTGGCCCCATGCTGGACAAATCTGCAGACAGGCTGAGGAGTGAATGTGCAGAGGGAACCTAAACAGCCCTTATGGCTTGAGAGGTGGCCCTCCCAGGGCAGCACTGGCCCGTGGAGGGTACTATGGGGATGCAGCATTTGCAGCCTGTTCGGACTGGGAAGTTTGCTCAATTCACAGGTGGCAACATGCTGCTCTAGTCCTCGCTTCCCTGCTAATTAGGGCAATGTGGGATTTTGATTTGGGGTGGGTGAAGGCTTAGGCACCGACTTCCCCTCTAGCTGGGGGGTGCTTGACCACCCCTCTGCCCCAAGCCCCACCCCCACTGTATTTTTTCAGTAGTCGCAAATACATCAAGTTGCTACTACAAAGTGCTGCTGTTTTCTGGAGGACTAACACAGGCAACTGCAAGCCAATGTACCGTGATTCCTTAGCTGGGGTAAATCGATATAGTTCCACTGAGCTTCACTGATTTGCATCAGATGAGGAACTGGCCCCACTGCATCTTTGGCAAGTCTCACTTCTCTATCTATTCCTGTCAGTGCTGCTGAATCAGATGTCCCTGAAGAATTCTTTTACTGAAGGTGTTTAAAGAACTTCCTCCACTTCTCCTCCTCCAACAATTCCTGAGTTTTCTGTATTATTTTAACATGTCATTGTTTAGGGGGAAGGAAGGCAAAGATCAGTGGTTAGGGCACTGAACACTGGGCCATCAGGAGCTCTGGATTCTTTGTCCCAGCTACTCAAATCTACAGCACAAGATTTAATTAATTAGTGTAGGTAATGTGCTTTGCTTGCATGAAAGGAATTTTATGTGTGAGAGATATTGTATTAATTATCATTATTTGTATTACAGTAGCGCCCAATGGCCCCAGCTGAAATCTGCTCCCCATTGTGCTAGGAGCTGTACATAGTATTTTGAATATTTCTGAAATAGGCCTGTATCAAAACCTCTGATCAGAACTGCATCCGTATCCAAATTTTACAACTGCCACTTATCTTTATAATGGGCCAAAATTCTGGATCCCAAACACCCCTTGAACTCTGAAGAGTTTGTGATCCAGAGGCTGAGCAAACCCCTTTTATGTGGCCTTTGAGTGGAAATGTAGGGTTTGGTCCCGTAGTTTCAGTGGCAGTTTGCATGGTAAGTTAATGATCATTATAAATCTGCACAGGGGTCAGGAAGGAAATACTTCCCCCTCCCTCCCCCGCCCCTGTGCACAGCACTGCAAATACGGCAAGCTGCAGCAATAAGGTTTATATCTTCTGTTGTAGCATTGGCCATCTGGCACCCCTGCTCGGGATGCTGGTCTTGATGGATCAATTTGACCTAGTCTAGCAAATGCAACTGTCTGTCCCTGGATTAATGCACCATTGCGGTACTGCCTTGTCATCATTAGCTAGACCAAGCCTGTGATGCTAAATTATACCATGACAACTGCATTGTCAATAGAAAAAAATAATTTCAGTTGTATATGACACTAACAATGACTTGTGTATAGTGTATTCTGTTTGCAGGGGCAGGGAGATGGGAAGGAGGCAGGACTGGTTTCTGGACTTTCATGTCTGATTAGAGCCAAGATAAATGAATGCCTCCCAGAGGTGACCTGCACAGGCCTAACTCATTTCCCCCAGCTCCAGTTAACAGGGTTCTTTATATCAGTCGCAATCTCACATTTCTTCTTGATAATACAAGCTTGTCACCTGCAGGTCTCTGGAGGCTAATCCTGCTCCCATTAGAGCTGATGGTTGTTTTTGCAATTGACTTCAAAAGGAACAGGAGCAGGCCCATTTTAGTCTTAATCTTGCAGGTGCCTATAATTAAAAATGTTCATCTGTACGTAATTTTCATCTATACGTTAGTTAGCTCCTTACATATGTTGATGCCAGGTGTCGGAGCTTTGTGACTTTGTGAGGATTTATGCTTCTGTTTGAATGCACCGCCCTCATCTTTAATCCTCTGTGTGTATCTTTATCAAATCTCTCTGTTTCTAAGCTCTGAGCAGCTTTTGTTCCTGGCAAAGAGCCTGATCCACCCAGGAAGTGCTAGGCACCTTGCAGCATTGGATCCAAAGTGACATTGCCTAATTATCTCCTTCCCTGCTACCAACCTGATTCCTGAGCACATGCAGCCCAGACAGGTGAAAAGGTCAATTGCGAACAGCCTGGATTACCTCCCCAGCCCCCCTACACACACACCTCCACATTCCAAAACTAGCTTGCAAGGGCTGGAATGTTACCGTCATTTCTCCGGTGGCCCACAAAAGACCCTGCTGCCATAAAATGATCACACCTGGTAGCCTAGAAACCACCCAGTGTCCCCATGACGAGATGCTGATGTTCAGCCTAGCAGCTGGCAATAGTAAACATGCCGCGCCCCAAATGGAATGCATTCCTCTAAGGGCAGGTCTTCACTACGGGGGGGGCGGGGTCGATTTAAGTTACGCAAATTCAGCTACGCAAATAGCGTAGCTGAATTTGACGTATCGGAGCCGACTTACCCCGCTGTGAGGACGGCGGCAAAATCGACCTCCGCAGCTCCCCGTCGACGGCGCTTACTCCCACCTCCCCTGGTGGAGTAAGAGCGTCGATTTGGGGATCGATTGTCGCGTCCCGATCGAATTATCGCGTCTTGCCGGGACGCGACAATCGATCCCCGAGAGATCGATTTCTACCCACCGATTCAGGCGGGTAGTGTAGACCTAGCCTAAGGCTTTAGGTTCTTCCACAAAGATGTTTCCCGGTGTCAGAGTGCCATGTAACGGGTGAGCCAAGAACAGAACATTTCTCACCTGTTGCTGCAAAATACTGGGCAGAAGAATACACCTGGAGTTATTTTTTATTCTGGCTCTGACTTTTCTCCCTGTCATACACTGGAATCTGGGACTTACCAAACTGGGTCAGAAATGAGGTCCATCTAGTTTGTCTCTGACACTGGCTAGCAGCATCTGCTTCCGTGAAAGGTTCAGGAACTCTGCCATATCTGCCTCTCACATTGTAGTTACTAAGTGATTCTAACCACTGTCACTTAGTGTCAAGATTCAAAATGCAACATATTAGATATAGTCGTCACACCTCACGGTGCTTGGTTTGGTTAGCTCAGGTTCCTTCCGGGTGTCCTGAAAGATATGAAAAATCTGGTTTAACGTGTGCATTCTTTAATGTCAGTGATTGCAAATCAGGCTAACTGCCAACTGGGCAGCACCCATTGAAGGTGGGTTTAGTGTAATGTTTCTGTATGTGCATTTGTATAAACAGCAGTGATCTGGTTTACTGATCAGATGAACAATGGTCCGTAGATTCTTTTAAAAAATAAACAACCCAAACAGACAGCAAGTCCAGATCGATGGGGCTTTGTTAAAAGTGCACCATGGCCCAGGGCAGTGGCACCATTTGCTATGCAAGAAACCAGAGAGAGGTTCTTGGATATGGTTCTCTAGTTGGCAGGCAACTGAATGTTTTCTTCCCCAATCCTTAATCATTAGAGATTGGCTTAAGTCCTGAAGCATGAGGTTTAATATCCTTCCAAAATTTGTCCTAATTAATTATGATAACGATATGCTTGAGAAAGAGAGCCTTATAGTTATTTGCATTGCAATAGTGCCTGGAGGCTTTATTCAGGGATTAGGACCCTATTGTGCTGGGCTCTGTGTGCACACACACATACAAACCAAAAAAGGTGTTTCCTGCCCTAACGACTTTACCAACTAAGTCTATAGCTACATCAGCACTTTTGTTGATAAAACTTTTGTCTGTCAGGGGTGTGAAAAAAACACCCCCCTGAGCGACGTAAGTTTCACCACCAGAAGCTATGTGTGGACAGTGCTATGTCTCCCGCTGACATAGCCACCGCCACTCGTTGGGGTGGTTTAATTATGCAGATGGGAGCGCTCTCTCCTGCCGGCATAGCGCGGTTACATGGGAGACCTTACAGCAGTGCAGCTGTAGCCTAGACTGAGTGGGACTCCAGGTGGTAACCCCAGACAGATCGGTGGTGCACAAGGCAACCCTTGAATGATTGTAATAGTGTTAGCAGCAGCGGTCATGGACATTTTAGATTGATAGATTGAATTTTAGATTTAAGAACTCCAGTCTTGGTTTTATAGGGCAGTATCAGCTAGTGCTTCTGTAAGCACTTTTGTTAAGGGAAAGGGGACAGAGAACCTGACCTACGGCATTTTTGATTTCACTGAAAACCCCATATGTTTAAAATTACCGCAGTCAACTTTTTCAGGGCCGAGTTTCACTTTAAGCTTGAGGAATCCAGGGTTGTTGTTTTGTTTTTGTTTAGATCGTCTTGTCTAGCAGTGAACAGGGAATTGTTTGTTGGGCTCAGGTAGGTATGTCCCGCCTACTCACTTGTTTGGGATTAAAGAACATCCTTCCTTCCCATTCATTGTCTTCTATGTTGTATTTGCTATGTAGCCGAGGTCAGCAGGTAGATCTTCAGTGCCACTATCACTGTGGGGAGGCTGAGCATGCTGGGGAAAGATGAGGTTTTAAAGCATGTTAGAAAGTTTGCTGCCTGCTTTTCAAAGCATTTTGAATGGGGCATTAAAAAGGCAAGAAATAAAGCCATAAACCGCCGATGTGCCTCATTTACAGCTGGCTCCATCTTTCACTGGCCCCCGATGATTAAGAGACATGAATTGATGATGATAGGAAGAACATTTGAAGCAGGTTATTTTCAAGAGAGAATTTGGGGAAAACCTTTAAAGACCCTAGTAGTTAATAAGAGATTCAAAGTTTGGCATAGACACTCCATCCTATAAAAGTTCCTTGGACAGCTTGTGGGATTTCTTTCCCCTGGGCAGTGGGAGACCTTTTTCCCTTTTCTGTTTGCTGCTGTTGCTAGCATCCCTTGAGTGAGTGTTTCTTTTCCTTCAGACTTGGACGTACCTTTCACTGTTCAACGCCCAAATGTGTGGCCTTTAGAATGTGAGATGATGGACCCAAAATAAGGGACGTGCCAAAACAAACAATAGTGATGAAAGAGTAAAATGTTCTGAGTTTCTTTTCTTTAACAAATATAATGTTTCCCGTGATCACTGTTTAAAGACTTTTTGGTCTCGGCTACAGCAGTATAAATAGATCCATGATTCCTGATGTCAGTAATTTCCTTTTTGAAATGAGGTAACCAGTATTGCACAGGGTATCCTAGATGTCCCATTGATTTAAATAATGGCATTATAATATTTTCTGGGTTGCTGTCCATCTCATTCCTTATACATCCTAACAGTTTGTTCGCTTTTTCACACAATGTGTAATTAGACTGTGGAACTCATTGCCACAGGATATCACTGAGGCCAAAAATTTAGCATGAGTCAAAGGGAGATCACCCATTTCTATGGATAACAAGAACATACCAATTTATAATAGTTAGTTAACAAAAGTTTTGGAAAGGAGATAAAACCTCATGTTTCCCTAATCATTAAGGATTAGGATGAGACCTTCCTGGGGGCGGGGTAGGGGGAGATTATCCCATGACTGCTACTGTGGGGTTCTTGCACCCTCCTCTGAGACAGCTGGTAGTGGCCAGGTGAGACAGGATACTAAACTTGGTGGACCACAGGTCTGATCCAGTCTGGCAGCTCCTATATTCCTAATTTACAGGGCTAACCAGGTCAGTAGCTAACAATATGAAATGTGTCCAGAGACTGGCTGGTCCATTGCTCATTAATATATTCAGTATCATTATCTGTCAGTGCAGAGTGACCATTGCACACCTTCCAGCGGCTATCAGATCTGGGGCAGTTAGGAAGGTTCCTGGCTTTGTAAAGAAATGGTTAAGACTGAAATACCAGCCAGTCACCATAAGTAAGGTTGCTCCTGAGAAATGTAAGAATTGTGGGACACATCCTCAGAGGGCATAAATCAGCATAGCTCCACAGAAGCCAGCTGAGGCTCTGGCATAAATGGTGGTGTAGGTGGTGCTTTTGGGGAGGAGGGATAGCTCAGTGGTTTGAGCATTGGCCCACTAAACCTAGGGTTAGGAGTTTGATGCTTGAGGAGGCTAAGAATAAGAAGTTGGGGATTGGCCCTGCTTTGAGCAGGGGGTTGGACTAGATGACCTCCTGAGGTCCCTTCCAACCCTATGGTTCTATGATTTTGTACTAATGCCTTTTTAAGACTCAGCAGCAGGTTTGTGGGGGACAGATGTAATGGTGAGGCAGGTTCTCAGATAGGTGTTCTGTAGCAGTGCAGGTTTTAAGAGCTAGGTTTTAGAGCTGGAGCTACTGAGGCACAGAGAGGTTAAGTGCATTGCTCCAGACCACAGAGATAGAGCTGGGATTAGAACTGAAGGAGTTCCTGACCGCCAGCCCTGTGAGCAGGCCACAGAGCCCCTCTTACTGCAGTTCTCTGGTGTGGTCCATGGGCCATTCCCAATCTCTGATTCCCAACAAATGAGGTGAGCAAGCAGAAGAGGCTTAGAAAAGAATGGAAGGAAAGAGAGAAATTCTCATGGGCCAAATTGAAGGAGGACAACAAAGAGCCTCCATAGGGTCCATAATTACCAACCCCCTTTCTCTTGGCACTAGGAAGTATTTCTCCCACCCATCAGTCATGTTATTTCCACCCAGTGCCACACATTTACCGGTCTAAACCATTGTTCCTAGTGAGGACCAAACACAAACTTATTGTGCAACAGGACAGCGCTGGGGGAGCGTCCGCAGACACCACAGGCACATGGAATAGAACTAGCAGCCCTCTGTTCCTGACGTACAAGCCTCTGCCCAGAGTGCAATAAGAACAGCTCTGTGGAGGTGGAGGCTGGGAGGACGGGTTGAGTTTATTGGCCTAAGCATCCGGCTTGCAGTAGCTAAACGTTATTGCCCACAAATTCCTATCCCAGCAGAGTCCCAGCCTTGCATGATAAACTGGGTTCTCTACAGTTTATTGTGCTGGGTCTTTCAGAGAAAACCCATCTGGGTTCTGTCTGCTCTGCATGGATGCTAACAATCCCTGAAAGCAGGGCTTGGCCCTATGGTTGTGGGCAAGATTTCCCCTGGTGCCATTGTGCTGGTGCCTGCTGGTTGTCTCCTTGGCTGCTGCCCTCCACCTCAGTTTGTGCTGCACATTGTGGAGTTTGTAAAGCACATTGGGATCTTTGAAAAGGAAGCAATAGAAATGTATTATTTTATTATATGCACCTGGGCAGAAACAATCTATTCTGCCCAGCAGATGGCAGTGGTACACAGACACACAAACTAGCGTACTCTCCATATAATCTTTTGTACATATCTAGCATCACCTCTTATCCGGGGACTTCAAGCCATTAAGATTTAGCATAAGCCATATACTCAAATGCTTTGCTAGATTAGGCCAGAGTGCTTAGGAGCTTGCAGGATCGAGTCCTGGTTTCTTATCTTCCCAGCTGATGAAGAAAATGACTGAGACTTTGACCCATAAAAATCAGAGCTCTGTGTAACTATTTGGCTAGGCTGGGATAGGTTGAAAGAGTTACTGCAGGCAGTTAACTTCCACACTTCTGATTCAGGGAGCATCTGTCTTGACACAAGTGATTTTGGGGGAATGTTTTGGTGGAGCGAAAAAACAAGGTGAAAACCTACAGTTCTTCCTCAGGTCTGATTCAGAACTTACTCAGGGGGGAAAACTGCCAATGACATTAACAGAAGTTTGAAATCAACAGAGCGAAAACGGAGAAAGCACTCAGGGTTTTTCACTTAGACAGAATTCTCCATAGGTGATGCTAAGAGAAAAACCACTGCTCTACAACGTGCAGCAAGGTGAAGTTTCTTCACCAGTATCCTCCTTCTCCCTTTTGTGCCTTGTCTGTAACTAACTCCTTTACTTAAACTCTGCATAATGACCAAAACAAAGCAAAACCCATCTGCTCTACCAGAGCAGGTATGAGAGACTGTGTCTGAAGACCTGTGCTCCGGGGAAATTGAAAGACTGGGGGCTGAAATGAACCACCAAGGCTGTCTAAAATAATCCGTTAAAATAGGAGAGCATCTATTGCTATACATTAACAGATTCACTTGCAGAGGGCATTGCAAAATGTAAAGCAGTATCACTTTGCACTCTAGTCTCCTCAGATCTTGCAAGCTAAGTAGTAAGTAGGCTGTTTAAGATTTGCATGGGAGACCTCCAAGGATGTCAGGTTGTGGAAAAATTAGTGCTGGGAATTCAGTAAGTAGCATTTCCTTCCTGAGTCAATGTTGAATGAATGTCCAGGAACAGGAGATGGCATTCTGTAGCGCAGTCATCCTGGCACCCGTCAGCAGTAAGAAAATATTGACAATAGTAGAGCCTGGAATCCTCTCTCCACAGAACAGGACCAATGTAGAGTGCATGGTGTCAGCTGGCACAGGTTGCTCTTCTGTTAAAAGTCAACAGTCTGCCATGTCCGTGCCTCCCTCAGAATGCTCCTAAGTGAAAGAAAATGGGTGTCTGTCCCCCTGCGCTCCTCCAGTAGACAATATTATTGCTACTGTGGCCTGTAGCTTCAGAGGGAAAGGAACTCTCTGCCTCCCTCTGTTGGTAAAACGGGAAAGAATGGCCACAGAGCAGCTTCATTTGCATAAGTGTTCTACCCAGAATTCTTTCAGAGACACTTTGGGAGCCCCCATAACTAGTTGCAAACTCAAGGCTGGTCGGGAAGGTGGAGCTGAGGAAAAAGGGAGTAAAAAGGTACCTAACTGGTGGCAAGGAATGCATCTGCAGGGAAAGGAGTCAGCTAGCAGGTCTTATGTGCTACTGGTTCCCCTCCCCTGAGGATCCTGGGCTGTTGGGAGGGCTTCATGATTAGAGATGTAGAGGACTTTGTGACAAGAGCTCACGCTGAGGTGACTCCTTGACAAGGTGTAATGCAAAGAGGGGTCTTCACTGAAGCCACAGAAGACAGCCACAGAGCTGAGTGACCTCTGGTGAGACCCCTCTTACCTAGCCATAAATAAAGCTGAAATCACTCTAGCTGGGTTCAGTGATGGACCAGCAGGCCCAGATTGAAGAATTCTGGTGCCCCCCACCCCCCAATTTCCTTAAAGTAGACAGAACATGTGATATACAAGACAATAGCCATCTTCTTCCTTCCCCCTAGAACAGAGGGGGGAGGCTGTGCCCTCCTGGGAGGCATGCTGGCCTTGTGGGGGGCTGTGGCCAGCCATCTCATGGTTTGGTGGTTATGGCAGAAGTGTGGGAGGGCCAAGCACTAGACTGAAGCTCTACTCATTCAGGTTTGGCCCAACCCCCTCCACCTTCATGACAGGGGATAGCCTGGCCAGATCTGAAGGAGTGGCGTTGTGACCTGGTGCATGGGGTCATAGCACTGCTCAGGTTTGAATGGTGGGGCGGCCGGGCCAAATTCGAGGGAGTGGCGTTGAGACCTGGTGTGGGGATTTTCAGCAATGTGCAAAGGGTTTTTTTACCCCTTGTTTTGTTTTTCCAAAGGCCAGGGCGGCCCCTGAGATGGGAGCCCTGTGCAAAGCTGCACTGCCCAAAGGACTGGAGACAAGTATGTCCAAGAGCACCTCAGGACTCTGGGACTGTACAATCCACTGACACCAAACCCTCAGTGGGGTTTAGTGCGTGGTGAAGGGGGAAGTGACGTGGTAAAGAGACATTTGTGTATTGAATATTAATGCCAGTGGAGGGGGACCCGAGTTAACAGACTGAGACAGATGTCTTGTTGCTGTCTATTTCCAAGTTGATTCTGTTCCCTTTCCCTCTAGTAAAGTTTTCCTTGCTTCATGCACAGACTCAGTGCTTGCTAGAGGGGACTGGTGAGCCTGTCCAGGGAAGGTATTTAGTGATCTCAGAAATTCTGAGTGGGTCTCAAGCTGGTGGTGTGTTTTAGTTTTAAGAGGGACCCCTAGCTATTTGAACTGGCCCACACTGCTGCTGACAATGCCTGGCAGCCAGGTTACACTAGGATCAAGATTACTATTTGTTTCATTTTGAGTTGGAGAGGGAGAGCGCTAGCAGCATTGGGTCAGTGACAGTGAGGTCTGGACTCCAGATGTGCAACAACTGGCAATGCAAGATGGGAAGATTATTTGTAGAAGAAAATCTTGGAAGCCCAGCGGGGTGGGAAGTGGGATACCAACTTTAAAATTAAATTCTCAGCCAAAAAGAAAGGAATTTAGCTGTGGTCCCCATCAGACCAGGCTCCTGCATAAATTGCTTCTGCCACCCAGCCAGGAGGATTATTGAGAAATGGGCTCCAACAGCAGAATTATCCAACATGGGGGAATTCTATATTAGACCTTGTCTTGACAGATAAAGAGGAACGAATCACAAAACTAAAAATTAATGGTAACTTAGTTACATGTGATCATGACTTGATCACATTTATAATGTGCAAATGGAATAAAATCCAGACCAGTGATACATATACTTGGTGCTTTCAAAGGGCCAGTTTCAAAAAGCTGACAACAATTATGAGCCAGATCATCTGGGAGGAAGAATTTAACCATAAAAATGTGAATGATAATTGGGAATTGTTTAAGAACGCTTTACTAGATGCCCAAAAAGCCACAAGCAAGGAAGAAGACCATATTTAAAGAAATGACCTGGTCTAGAGGGGAAGTGAAGGCAGCTATAAGATATAACAAATGGAATAAAGGGGCAGTTGATAGTAAAAACTATTAATCAGAAGCTAGAAATTATAGAAAATTGATAAGGGAAACAAAGGGACACAAGGAGAAATCTATGGTCAGCAGAGTTAAGGAAAATAAGGAGTTTTTAAGGTATACCAGGAACAAAAAGAATCCTAACAATGGTATTAATCGATTACTGGATGGAAATGGTAGCATTATCAATAATAATGTACAAAAGGCAGAAGTGTTCAATACATTTCTGTTCTGTATTTGGGGAAAAACACATCTTGTAGTTATATCATATGGTAACACACTTTCCATTCCATTGATGTCTCAGGAGAATGTTAAACAGGAGCTACTAAAGTTCAATGTTTTTAAATCAGGCCTACATAACTTGAATCCAAGAGTTTTAAAAGAGCTGGCTAAGGAGTTTTCTGGGCTGTTTATGTTGATTTTCAATAAGTCTTGGAACATTGGGGAAGTTCCAGAAGGCTGGAAAAAAGCTAACATTGTGCCAATATTTAAAAAGTGTAAATGGGATGGCTCAGGTAATTATAGGACTGTCAGTCTGACACTGATCTCGGGCAAAAAAATGGAGTGACTGAAATGGGACTCACTTAATAAAGATTTAAAGGAGGGTAATTTAATTAATGCCAGTCAATATGGGTTTATGGAAAATAGATCCTGTCAAACTAACTTGATATCTTTTATTGATGAGACTACAAATTCAGTTGATAAAGGTAATAGTGTTGCTGTAATATATTGAGACTACCGTAAGGCGTCTGACTTGGTATCGTATTACATTTTGATTTAAAAAATAGAAAGATATAAACTTAACATGATACATATTAAATGCATTAAAAACTGGCTAACTGATTGATAGGTCTCAAAATATAATTGTAAACACGGAATCATAATTGAATTGGTGTGTTTCTAGTGAGGTCCCCCAGGGATCAGTTCTGGTGTTTGTCTACAATTCAAGAAGGATGTTGATAAATCCGAGAGGGTTCAGAGAAGAGCCATGACAATGATTAAAGAATTAGAAAACATGCCTTATAGTGATAGACTCAAGGAGCTTAATCTATGTTGCTTAACAAAGAGAAAGTTAAGGGGTGACTTGATTATAGTCTCTAAGTATCTGCATGGGGAATAAATATTTAATAATGGGCTCTTCAGGCTAGCAGAGAAAGATATAACATGGTCCAATGGCTGGAAGTTGAAGCTAGACAAATTCAGACTGGAAATAAGGTGTACATTTATAATGGTCAGAGTAATTAACCCATGGAACAACTTACCAAGGGTCATGGTGGATTTTCCATCACTGACAATTTTTAAATCAGGATTAGAGGTTTTTCTAAAATATCTGGTCTAGGAATTATTTTTGGGCAGTTCCAGGGCCTGTGCTATACAGGAGATCAGACTAGATGATCACAATGGTCCCTTTTGGCTTATGAGTCTACGTATCTATGAAGGTTGTGCATGTCAGGAAGCATTATTACAGAGATAAGAGGGACAGACTGTGGCCTGTAAATGCAGAGGATCTATTGTTTCTGAAAGCTTAGCCTTCCTCATTGACTCACACAGATGAATGTGAAATTAGTAGAAAGTTGGGCAGCAAGTCAATGGGAAGATATTTAAATGTAAAAAGGAACTTCTTCTGTGCGTAAGCATCACTGAGCCACAAAAACCAGATCCTCACATACAGGTGGACTTAAGGGCTTGTCTATGTTACCCCACAGTTCGGATTACGGGGTGTGAATTGCAGCATGCTCCAAAGTGTTGAGCTGTAACGCCCCCCTGTGGATGGCGCAAGCGTGACCCCGTTTGAAGAGGTCTGCGTTAATGCAAGCTAGGAATCTTTTAGCTGGTGTCTACAGCATCCACACAAGGGAGTTACAGTGCCACACTTCGGTGCGCACTTCTATTCACATTCCCGCAGTCCGAACTACGGGGCAACGTAGACATGGTCTTAGATGGCGTTGGGTCTTTAGAATGGTATGCAGAAACTTTCGCCACAGAGTCACTTGTGTGGATACAGCCTGGGACAATAGTAGCTGAAAACTGCTGCCATTTGACAGGTGGTCAATGTCATGCATTGTCAAGATCCCCAAACTAGACTCTACTAAGGGGCCTGAGGGCGTGTTTCTAAAGAGAAAATGAAGGTCTGCTCTAAACTTAAGTTTTGCCAGCATAGCTGTGCTGGTTAGGAATGTGGGGAGGGGGGGGGGATCACATGATGTAGCTGGGCCAGCAAAAGCCCCAGTGTAGATGCAGCTATACTGTCAAAAAAGTCCTTTTTGTGGCACAGCTTATTTCATTTGGAGAGCTGGTATAAGCTATGCCAGCAAGCCCTGTCGAAGTGCAGACAAGGCCCAAGTATTTAACAGTCCCACTAAGATAACTGCATAGTTTTTCTGCATGTTGTATGTGATATGCCCGTCACTAAGGGTTGCCTTGGTTCTTTGATGAGGATAATGGCTGTAGATAGTAACTTTCTTACTGTTAAAAGCGACAAAGAGTCCTGTGGCACCTTATAGACTAACAGACATATTGGAGCATAAGCTTTCGTGGGTGAATACCCACTTTGTCAGACACAGTGAGTATTCACCCATGAAAGCTTATGCTCCAATACGTCTGTGAGTCTATAAGGTGCCACAGGACTCTTTGTCGTTTTTTACAGATCCAGACTAACACAGCTACCCCTCTGATATTTTCTTACTGTTACTTTCTCTCTTCACATTGTTCTTCCCTGAACTGTAAAGACTAGACACCAGGATGAAGAGAAATCAAGTTTATTTTTAGCTCTATCGTACAAAAATTACTGGTAAAGTACACACACACAAATGGAGAGGAGTAGAACCCCTGCAGAGATACAGTGGTCAGCACTATAGATAACCCATAAGTAAAGGTATATATCCATTACAGGGGAGCACCTATAGTTAGTTACCTACTTTTTCCAGTATAGACCTTGTTTTCAGTTGCTTGTAAGTTTGCCAAACTTAAACCATTCAGGCTGAAATTTTCCATGCTGGATGTTTGCCTCCGGTGGATTTTTTTTTAAAATAATCATTAAAAAAGGCTCCGCCGTTGCTCAGAATGAGGTAGGGGAAAATATGTTGTTTTTCCACTGTTAAAAAAAATAAATTCTTATAACTATTTTGTTGAGGAGCTCTAGAGCTTCCATGACTTGGAGCGGGCACTTGAAATGTGGTGGGGGGAAGGAGAGGTCAGGGATCTGCCTTTTGCCTTCCCTGTGAAAGTCCACCCAAATCTAGCCAAGTTATGACTTTGTGAATCTGTTTTCACATACAGGCTCAGTAGAGACTAGCTAGAATTTGTCAACTGAATTCTCTGACGCTTCCTTCTAGTTAGCAGGAATGAATGAATTTGGGTGGATAATAGCCAGAAGAACATTTTGTTTGGCCACAGAAGAGAATCGGGCAAGCCCTTACAAGGGAAAGTACAGTATGTGGGCACATATGTTTAATATCTATCAGCAAGTACAGTAACAGCCTAGAATAATTTGGCTGTATCACATCACATGAGAGAATTGTCCTGAAATAGGCTGATACTCTTGATGTTATTTTTGCCACGCTAGACATTGTAGCCCTGACATCTCATGCTGCTGGATTATGAGGGGCTATCCTCTGGATCATAACACACCAAGGGGAGGATGCTTCATTTCAGTCTGCAGGAGGGGACGCGTTGAAAGGTGAACTGCAGAGGTGCTTTAAAAACCAAGCAAGTTTGGAACATGACAGAAGAGTGTAGCATGGGGAATCCGCTCTGGCCCAAAACTCCAGGAGTCAGTGCACAGACTGAGTAGAAGGGCTGCGCACTAGTGGTCCAGTCCGGGAGTCCTTCCCCTCTGATGCACAACAGCTGCACAGCCACTCTACCGCTCCTTCTGAGCTTGCTGTTGCTATGACGGGACATGTGTCGCACACAGACTCTCTTCCTTCTTGAGATGAGTCTTGACTTGTTAAACATTTCCAAAAGAAACCGTTCCCGATGGAAACTTGATTCCTTGCATGACGGTTCTCCAAAGCTCTTGTTTCTCCAAAGGCTGGCTATGTGCCCTGAATTTTAGCCTCAGTGCAAGTATTCTGTGTAGAAGTTTTCTATGCTGAAAACTTATGCCTGCAGCCCAATAAGTTCATGTAGAACCTTTTGGCCCCAGTGATCACTATTTATCCAAAGCCTTGAGTCTCTGTGTGAATTTCATGTCCCCAGCTCCTAGGGTGACCAGATGTCCCGATTTTATGGGGACAGTCCCGATATTCAGAGTTTTTTCTCACGTAGGTGCCTATTACCCCCCATCTCCTGTCCCGGTTTTTCACATTTTCTATCTGGTCACCCTACCAGGCCCGAACAAACTTTAGCAGAATAATTGTTAAATGCTTAAACCATTTTATTTTGCAGAAAAGGATTGGTAAATATGAAGGAAGCTTTAGCAAGATGATTTTTTTTTTTAATGAGTCTTAATTTTGAAAGGTCTTTTCTGTCTCTTGCTCATCTATTTTAATTTTTTAAGCAGTTTGTAAAAAATGTCAAGTCTAGAGTTTTGTTTAAGGGTTAAATTGGGTATGGGGTGGGGGGGCAAAAGCTGTGATGTCTTCTACAAGCCAAGCCCCGCCCTGTCATGACCTCCTAGCGAGTTACCGCTCATAGGAGACTATGCAGGTCTTGATAATGAGGGCCTCTCTTCTTTTGGTGTGCTTGGACTAGCAGTGAAGTTGTCAGAAATGTTGATATTTAAACTGCTGTTATTAAGCTCTAGTTTGTTTTTATACTGCACATTAAACATTAAAGCTAAACACAGTAAGGACTCGTATGCATTTGGCAGGTCAAAATTCAGAGACCAGGGCAGTGCTTAATTTGTAATGAAAGGGATGGCGGGGCTCAAGCCATTTTTTTGCTTTCATGACTGATGCAGCAAGCCCAGAGGTGCTGGGGCTTTGTACGACCAAACCTAGAGGTGCCAGATTCAGCCCCAGCAAGTCCTGGCACATATTAAGCACTGGACCCGGTGTTTTAAACTGATCCTGAACACCATGTTTGAATTCTTGGCCCAGACATCTATCAAGGTCCCCACGAAGGAATAGCATCAACTGAAAGACAGTAAAGCAATGGCTGGATCCATGATTATAAAGATCAGAATCAAACCAATAACCTAGAACATGGCAAAAATAACCTTTTCTCCCCCCTCTAAGCCTTTTCTAATAAGAAGAGCACCGTGAGGGGGAATGGATGGATGTGGCATGAAACTGAAAGCCAGACAAATAGTTGTGCAACAGGAGGAATTTTTGCCAGATACACCAGAAGCTTCCTCTTCTGAGGCTGTATGTAGGAGATACAGGAGGCATGTTGGTGCCACCTCTTTTGTTGCTACATGAGTCTCTTCCTTGGAAAGAACTGGTTCATTATTTGGCAGGAGGAGCAGTCCTCCAGGAAGGTGTTCGTGACCTATGTGTCTGTGTATGGTACTTGTAAAACACCCATTGCCTTAGTATCTCAACACCTCACGGCACCTGTGTGAGGAAGAAAAGCACTATTATCCCCATTCTACAGATGGAGAACTGGAACACAGAGAGACTAAGCAACTTGCCCTAGGTCTCACAGGATGGCTGTGGCAGGACAGAGACCTGAACCCAAGTCTCAGGAGTCCCAGGCTAGTGCACGAACTCCTGGGCTAGCTTTCATCTCTTAGACGTGAGCTTCTTGGTTCTCACTTCCTCTCCTTGCTATGTGCATGTTTTATTAACATATTATTTGCTAAGCTCTATCGATACACTCACAAGTGACACAAACTGAGGGCAGTCCCCGCCTCAAAGAACTCACAATGTACACCTCTACCTCGATATAACACTGTCCTCGGGAGCCAAAAAATCTTACCGCGTTATAGGTGAAACCGCGTTATATCGAACTTGATTTGATCTGCCGGAGTGCGCAGCCCCGCCCCCCGGGAGCGCTGCTTTACCGCGTTATATCCGAATTCATGTTATATCGGGTTGCGTTATATCGGGGTAGAGGTGTAACATGCTGTTGTTTCTTGCTCCATCCCTGTCTCTAGCCTTCCCCCAGAGGTTCTTGTCCTCCTGCTGAAGGACGAAACCCTCCCATGGCCTTTCCAGTGAACTCTTTTCTTCCTGGAAAACCCAAGGCCGTGATTCTATTCGGAGTCTGAAAGGGCCAGCACTGGATCATGTCCAGGGGAATGCGCTGGGGTCTGATGTCTTGAGAAGAAGGGATGGGGAGGAAAATGAGGTGATTCTGGTTCAGTTTCCGACAGATGAGCTTAACACTATTTCATATGGAAACGAGAACGTGTGAGCGCCGTGTTCGGGAGTGTGAAGGAGGTTTCAGTTCACAGGTGTAGGGCTGGATCTTGGGTTAGTCTCCTTCAGACCAACTCTTCCAGGGTGATGAGGAGGAGTATTTCCTTTGGCAATGCAGGAAGAGAGGGTGGAGTGGAAAGGCTTCGCGGCTGTCCCTTGTCTTCACTTCCAGCGGGATGAGGGGCAACACGTTTCTGACGTGAGACTCAAACTAAGTGCGTCTTAGGTTAATGCCCCGTAGCATACATGTAGCCTGTAATGTGTTGGCTGTTATTACACAGCTGCCCACCAGACCTTCCCCTTAGTAATAAGGAGTTTGTAGGTTTCAATCCTACATATTTATATTGATCTCTATATGTGAATTTTTATTTCAGTAATTAGCTCACAGAAATGTAGGGCTGGAAGGGATCTCAAGAGGTCATCCAGTCCATCCCCCCGGATTAAGTGTACCTAGGCCATCCCAGACAGGTGTTTGTCTAACGCGTTCTTAACCCAAATATGGGGATTCCACAGCCTCCCTAGGAAACCCGTTCCAGTGCTTATCTATCCTTATAGTTAGAAATTTTTCTGATTCTCTAGCCTA
This sequence comes from Chrysemys picta bellii, assembly GCF_011386835.1. Taxonomy (NCBI): domain Eukaryota; kingdom Metazoa; phylum Chordata; order Testudines; family Emydidae; genus Chrysemys; species Chrysemys picta. Next base: position 128,926,268 of record NC_088795.1, on the reverse strand, counting down.
AATCTTCCTTGCTGCAAACTCAGCCAATTACTTCTTGTCCTACCCTCGGTGGACATGGAGAACAATCAATCACTGTCCTGGTTATAACAACCTTATCCATCCATCATGGTGCTAAGGTAGGTAGGCTTTACAAATGAAGGAATACAAAAAATAGTCTCGCTTAATATTGTCTCATTGTTTTCTTGTACTCCCATGTCTGTCTGTATCAGTCATTTGTCTTTTGTCTTATACAGTACTTAGACTGTACGTTCTTGGAGCAGGGACCATCTTTTTGTTCTGTACTTGTAGGGGGGAGGGATAGCTCAGTGGTTTGAGCATTGGCCTGCTAAACCCAGGGTTATGAGCTCAATCCTTGAGGGGGCCATTTAGGGATCTGGGGCAAAAATCTGTCTGGGGATTGGTCCTGTATTGAGGGGGTTGGACTAGATGACCTCCTGAGGTCCCTTCCAACCCTGGTATTCTATGAATACCTAACCCAAAGGGGTCCTGGTTCATGTCAGAGGTGCTACAGTAACATAAATAATAACTTTTTAAAAAAGTAAACTTTCTGAAATACATTGCTAAATATATATGGATATAGGAACTATATGGTGTGTGACGTGGCCTAAAAGTTTTATTGACACTTATTGGGATGACTAGCATACTACAGCACAAATAATATATACACCATATGAAATTTTTACCAGTATGAGGTTGGCTTGGCTGTATTATCTGAACTGTTTTATTCAGGTCATCTCTAATGGATGCCAGTGAAACTTTTATATCACACCAACTTATCATCTATTCTGTATATGCCACATATTTAACAGCAAAAGTATTTCGGAAATATTTTAGATTTTTAATGTTAACTATTTTTGGCATTGCTCCACCTGCTAAGCCTGCATCCTTTATATAACATGAGGGGGAAGAGAGAAAAAAATTAACGAATGCATTTTAAAAACCTCTAAAATGCCTCCAAGTAGTTTTTCTTTACATAAAAATGTCACAGTTCAATATCATACAACCCTTAAAGTGAAAAGCTGGTGGTGTGTGTCCCATCAGAAAGCTGGAAATCTCCCCTTTCAATTGGCATAAATTCCCTAGTTTTATACTTGAACAGTTGCAAGATATAAATAACCTTTGACCCTGATTTCACCCACCGCTAAATACATTTGCAAGCCCTGTTGGGGTGAAATGTGCCAATGGTTTAGCAGTACACAGCAACACTACAAAGGAGTTGAGGTTAGGAAGTGGAGAATACTACAGCACATTGACGCTCCAGGGGGAATTTTTAGTACATAAGAATTTGGTTCACAGAGTGGGCTAATACCCCTATTCTCGTGTTATGGGATCTTTAATGGGACAAAAATAGCCGGGACCTCAGTAGGCAAGACAAAATGTAATATTATGGCATTGTTTTAAAACTGACTCAGAAGGAAAAGGTGCTGCCTACGAACCCTGAACCACTGTAACGGGGGGCAGGTTCTAGGATTGCATAAGGATGCAGAGCTCTCTTGCTGACTCACCCTCATGTCCCATAGTAGGTTCCTGCATAAAGATGCAGTTATTTCTCATGACTCATGCTGGCAGCTGGGCACTTGTAGGAGTTTCAACCAAATACGAAATTTCAACCAAAACCAAAGATGATGTTTCTCATGAACATTTTTGCAAAAATGTCACCCCAATTTTCAGCAACCCTCTGAGTATCTCTGAGACAGAGGGAAATGTGGGCAGGGGCCTGAGACATACTGCAGAGAAAAAGCTTAGATTGTAAGCACTTTGGGGGCAGGGACCATCTTTTTGTTCTCTTTGTACAGCACCTTGCACTATGGGGATTGGCCCATAACAGGGGCTGCTGAGTACTGCCACAAAACATAATAGGAGCAGCCAAGCTCAGGAGAAAGCATAGATGGAAGTTTATTTGTTAATTAAGTTGGCAAAGGCAGAACCGGTGATGGGGGGGATATGCTTGGATCATGTCTAATATGTATATACACTCTTTGGAATAGAGTGGGAACTTTGCCTTCTGATAGCAATTGGCATAATTAATGCCCATCAACATGGTTTACGGAAAAGAGATCTTGTCAAACAGACATGATATGGGTTTTGGATGGGATCACAAGTTTGGTTGATAAAGGCAACTGTGTTGACATTACGTACTTAGACTTCTGTAAGGCATTTGACGTAGTCCTGCATGATGTTCTGATTTAAAAAAAAAAGTGCTAGCACTACACAAAATAGTGGCACCCATATTAAATGGATTAAAAACTGGTTCACTGAGATCTCAAAAAGTAACTGTAAATGGGGAATCACAGGCCAAGGGGGCTATTTCTCGTGTGGTCCTGCAGGGATCTGTTCTTGGCCCAATGCTTGCCAATATCTTTATCAATGATCTGGAAGAAAATATAACATTTTCAGTAATAAAATTTGCAGATGACACCAAAATTGGTGGAGTGGTAAATAGTGCTGGGAACAAGTCAGTCATACAGACCAGCCTGGATTACTTGGGAAGGTGGACTCATTTGAACTACATGCTTTTTAATACAGCCAAATGCAAGGTCATACATCAAGGAACAAGGAATGTAGGTCACACTTACTAGATGGGAAACAGTATCCTGGAACACAGTGATACTGAAAAGGACCCAGGGGCCATGGGAAATAACTAGTTGAACATGAATTCCCAATGCAATACTACAGCTAAGAGGGCAAACATGGAGAGCCCTGCGTGGATACAAAATTTATATCCGCGGATGTGGATATCTACGGATATAAAGCGGATATCCATGGAGCTGCAGGTCTCTACCAGGAACCACAGGAGCGAAAGTAAAAGCATGTCAGGCCGCCACTTGCAGAAGCCAGTGCCCATCCCGGGCAGCTCCTCCAGCATGGCTGTACCACCTCCCAGCCCTGCCCACTGGGGCAGGTACCAGGGTCACTGGCAACTATCTCTGGTCGCGCTAGTGCGTGCAAGTGGCTTGCATGCTCCCAGACTAGAGTCCCTTGAATGCAGCGGTGTGCGTCTCCTGTGCCCAGGGTGGTGAATGTAGCTTCCCAGTTTTCTGGGTGGTGGCTTGAGCTGGTATTTCAGATTTCAGAAGGAACTCCTCTTTGCTGCTGACAACACCTGCCGGAGGGATTAAATGTAGTTTTCTATGGTTTCTGGTAACATTTTCTGGTATCTGTGTAACCACTGCCCTCCTCTGGACAGAATCGGAACAGTTCAGTTATGTGTGTCAGGCTTTATATTGCTATATGTCAGTGGTTCCCAAACTGGGGTTTGTGAACCCCTGGGGATTCATGAAATGTTACAGGGGGTTCTCGGGAAAAAATTCCCTAATGGTGGACAGATCTGTCCCTAGGGACCCCAGGCAGCACGGGGCCAGCAGTCCAGAGCCTTGGGGACTTCCAAGAGCTAAGCAGATCAAAGCAAGCAGATCTATCACACTGAGGAGATTTAAACTTCAAGACTCCTTATAAGTAATGGAAAGGGAGGTGGATATTTTTTGCTGTTTTTAAAATGAAATAGGCAGCTAATATTGTTTTTAAAATTATTATGAAGAACAAGTTTAAGCTTTGTTGTAATGTGCATTGTTTTCCTGGACTGCTCAAGACCTGAATGCTTGTGTAGGAGGAACTCTTTGAGTTGGCTTCTTAAATACCTTCATTCTGTTTCACATCTGATACTCCTTGATGAAACATAGGAGCCTTGTCTTATAACAGGCTCATTCAAAGTGATACAAGCTACGAAAGTGAGATCTCGGAAGAGTGTTGCCATTTTCATAATGTAATAAAAATACTGTAATGATAAATAATAATTAATAATAAATAGTGTGTAATAAACATGTCATAAAAACAAATTTTATATTTCCAAGATCACTGCTTTTACAATTTATACTCAGGTAAAGGAGAAAATCCCTGGAAATATTCATTTTTAGGAGGGGGTTCGCAAGACTTGACATGTTAGTGAAAGAGGTTGTTAAAGTTTGGGAACCACTGCTATATGTAATGAGCGTGTCCTTTAGCAAGTGATAAGGCCATGCTGTTTTTTTAAAATTTTGACTGGTGGGGTGGCTGGGGGTGGGAGGATCTGAGTTCTAGTCCTGCTGTTGCTGTGTAGGTCTGAATGCCCAAAGCCTGCAGCATAGTGACATCCATAAAGTTCCTAGCTGGCCATGAATTCGTTACAACATGCTATTTATGGCACCAAGGATCTGTACCTTTGTGTGGCTTCCTCTCCCTCCCACTTTACAAGACACTACAGAGTATCTATCCCCTTGACTGGACCACAGCCTCACCCCCATAGGTGCTGACTCCACGGGCACTCTGGGGCTGGAGCACCCACCAAAAAAAACAGTGGGTGCTGAGCACCCACCAGCCACCCGCTAATCAGCTGTTTGGCGGGCCCCATCAATCAGCTGTTTGGCAGCGGGCAGGAGGCGCTGGGGAGAGTGAGCGGGGTGGGAAGAGGTAGGGCGAGGCCTTGGGGGAGGGGGCAGGAAGAGGTGGAGTGAGGGTGGGGTCTTGGGGAAAAGGGCCTAGTGGTGGCAGGGCCTTGGGACGGAGCAGGGGTGGAGCACCACCCGGAAAGAAGAAAGCTGGCGCCTGTGCTCACCACCGTACTGCAAGAAGCATTGACTCAGGAAATGCTGAATGCCACATCGAGTTCAAACCAGGTGGGGATTTTAGGCAGTCAGAAAGCAGTTTCACAAGTCACTGTTCTTACTCTCCTGACTTGTGCAGTCACGAGCAAGTAACTCAAACAGAACCGTGCAACGAGGTCATAACGTTCTCGCCTGTGATAAGGGCTGAAAAGTAATGTGAAGTGATTGGCTTGCCTTATTTTGGGGCAGGCTGCATGCATTTCAGATATCTTGGGTGGTGTGTGTGCTAGTTGACCGTCACATTCTTGTCAATTGCCTCCTCAAAGGCGGAGCCTGACATACTGGTTCTATATTATATTTGCTTCCTCTGTGATTCTTTTCTCCCTTTTCCCGTGTCCTTAACAATCATAAAACTATAATGGAAACAATATGAGCATTGCACCGATGAAGGCAGATCCCCTTTGGATGGGAACTGTGGGCAGAAGAACGGAAGATCGCTCACTCAGAAAACACTGGGGTGTTTTTAACAGTCCTGTTTCTAACCCCTGGGCTGTGTTTTCAGGTTGCTCTTGGGGGCGGGGGGAGCGGAGGTACCTTTTCTAGGAAAGAAATAGAGGAGAGAGAATGATGTTCTGTTTAGTTTTCCTAAAAAAGGGCCACAAACAAGGCTGTGGGAGGAGCTAGGTTCCCTGGAGCAGATTCTCTCCTGTGCCAAGCCCTGCTTAGGGCAGAAGTGAAGGTGATGGATGGCGTCAGGGAGCCAGTTATAGTTGTCTTTTACTCTTGGCCCTGGCATAAGTAGAGCAGGCAACAGAGTGCTCTAACTCATGCTAGCTAGCAAATGGCCCTTAGGGACCGTACCCCAGCTGAGAATTTGCACAGCACCTAATACAATGGTCCACGACTGGGGATACTGGGTACTACTGCAATACAAATACTGTTCCTCATCCCTGACACCCACAACCACTTGCTCCCTCCAATGAAGTGTGTGGGGGTGTTTGGCGGAGGAGCCGGGGAATACTTAGTTGGGCAGCTGTAGCCACATTGCAGCCTGTTTGCACCACTTGGGACAGTGCAGACTGGTCAGACCCAGGGGAGGGAATGTGACCTATTATGTTTAGGCCTGTGGACTATCCCTGTAGCTGAGGATTCAATGACATTTTCTCCCTCTTGACCTATTCCTGCAGACAGACCCTTTGAGGCAGAACTGTGTAGCCACCAGAGGGTGCCAAATGTCCCTTTGTAGCCAGCCTGCAGACTACCTGTACCATAGAAGACCTGCTGAATTTAGGGCTTTCCCTGCCCCTGGAGGGGCTGGGGCATTCGGATATTTTTTCCTACTGGCTGTGATATAATGAAGGAGGTTTATTTGATAGGGAGTGAAGGACAATACACTTGGGTTGTTGATTTCCCAATCTGGCTTAATGTTTACAGCACATACCATTTTTTGTTTTGTTTTAAAGTTTGGCTTAACTTTCTAACCAGAAATACATCTGAACTGACTCACCTTCATAAAACTTGGCTCACAAGCTAATTAAATAGCTTGGCTTGAACAAACCGAACCCCTATACTACCACCAGCTCACAGAATCCAATATTATTTAAAGATCCTGGGTTTCCTTATATAAGAGTTCAATTGTTTCTTTAAAAAAACCAACAACCCACCCTCAAACAGAATATAAATTTATACATCAGTGAGTTCTTAATTTTCATGGAATTTCTCTCCCCCTCACAGACAGAAGTTGTATATACAGGATTTTAGTATTTCCTCTCCGGCTCCAGCCCCAATTTGAAGGACTGTAAAAGTTTGAACTGATTCCAATAGTGCGTGGTTTGCCTCGTCTCTGCTACACGGCAGAGTCAAAACAGCCCACACAGTAACAGACATGCAGTAAATCTTGAAAAGAGCATTTCCTTTACACACACACACACACACACACACACACACACACACACACACACACACACACACACACACACACACACACACACACACGATTGAAACTGAATTATAGTTTAAAAAATAATATTGAAATCTTGTGGTGAGGGAGAGAAAGCAACTTGTGTCCCTTGTAGGCAACAACACTTTGCATATGTGTTTATGACTGGCATCCAGTTTTGTTCATACTCTGAGATAATGATAACTTGCTACATGGTCAGCCCAATTTGCAAGCATTTATTAATTATTAGCTAATGATCATATGGAATGATTGACTTAGAGATCTTTCCTAGCATGTCATTTTGTCACACACAATTTTTAACTCAAAAGGAACGCACAATAAAATTCCAAATAATCAAAAATGTCTTAAGGAATAATGTTTGCAGTGTTATCATCATGTTGGCCCCATGATTTGAGAGACAAGGTAGGTTAGGTAATATCTTTTATTGGATAGCTTCTGTTGGTGGAAGATACAAGCTTTCAAGCTATGCAGAGCTCTTTTTCAGGTCTGGGGAAGGAAGCGGAGTAGGGTGACCAGACGTCCCGATTTTATCGGGACCGTCCCGATATTTCCTTGTTTGTCCCGCGTCCCGACCGACATGCGGTCGGGACAACCGGACAAACAAGGAAATGCCCCGAGCCTCGAGCCCGGAAGTGCTCGCGCCCCCCCCCCCCTGCCCCGACTCCGCCCCCTCCTCCCCCGATTGGCTCCCTCCCCGAATCCCCGCCTCTTCCCCGGGCTCACCATTCCCCCTCCCTCCGCAAGCGCTGGAGGGAGGCCCGGGAGACGCAGGGGAAGCGCGGGGCCGGGGTGAGTAACAGTCCGGCCTGGCCCAGTGCAGGCAGGACTCGGGTGGTTGGGAGAGGAGGGGGGCGACCCGCGGGGCCAGGCGACGGGGGAGGAAGCGGCCATGGCGCTCGGCGGCTCTGGCGCCCCCGAACCCCCCGAGCCGGGGCCTGCAGCAGCGTGTACGCTGGGCCCAGCCCCTGGCTAGGCACGTCTGGGCTGCCCAGCTGGTGCTATCGCGCGGTGGCCCCGGGGCGGAGGCATCGGCAGCCCAGCCCCGTTCGTTCCCCTGCGGGACGGGGGGGCTGGGGCCTGCTGCCCCCACTCCGGGGCCGCCGCGGGATAGCACCAGCTGGGCAGCAGCCCAGACGCGACTGGCCAGGGGCTGGGCCCAGCGTGCGCGCTGCTGGGTCCCCGCAGCAGGCCCCGGCTCGGGGGGTTCGGAGGCGCCAGAGCCGCAGCCGCCGAGCCCCATGGCCGCTTCCTCCCCCCGCGGCAGTGGGAGCTGCAGCAGCGGCTGCTCCCGAGTCCTGCTGCCCGGGGGGGAGAACAGCCGCCTCCTGGCCCCGCGGGCCGCCCCCCTCCTCTCCCTACCACCCGACTGAGTCCTGCCTGCTCGGGGCCAGGCCGGACTCTTACTCACCCTGGCCCCGCGCTTCCCCTGAGTCTCCTGGGCCTCCCTCCAGCACTTGCGGAGGAAGTTTTTTTTTTTTTTTTTTTTTGGCCCCGCCCCCTGCCACGCCCCCCCACGTCACCCCCCCCCGCGACGCCCCCCCCCCCCCGCGTCCCGATATTTTTCTTTGGTGATCTGGTCACCCTAAAGCGGAGTGTCTGAGCTAAGTACAAGTTGGGACAGATTGTTAAGCAGAAGGTGTAATGTATGTGACAGGCAGTCACTTGAAATGAAGTGGGCAATTAGGGGTTAGACTGTTATCCATAAAGGGTTTGAAATGGGCAATTGATGGTTAGGAGATAGTAGGATGTGTTACAAACAGTTGTAAAGAGCCATAAAACCAGTGTGTCTTAACTGTCTAGCAGAGTTATGAATTTAAGTTCCCAGGCTTTCCTTTGTTTCTTTGGAGGGCAAGTACTGAGAGGTCAAATATGGAGTGATCACTTTGTGAAAAGTATTTGCCCACAAGTAACATGGTGTTTATGTCTTTTAACATTTTTGAGAGCGTAGTGATTGTCTGGTTTCACCCACATAGTTGCTATTGGGACATTTGATGCACTGAATGAGGTACACCACATGCTGTGATAGGCATGTTTAGGACCCATGAATCTTGAAAGGTCTATTTTGAGGGGGATTGATCATCATAGCAGTGGAGATATGTCTGTAGATTCTGCAACTCTTCTGGCAGGGTCTGATACTGCTTTGAGTTGGTGGGCTTTGGTCTGTGGGGAGCTTACTTCTGATGATGAGCTTGATGAGGTTGGGGGGGTTGTTTGAAGGTCAGAAGAGGAGGTTTGGGAAAGATTTTTTTCAAGATGTGGTCCCCATCAAGTATGGGTTGTAGTTGTCTAATGAAACCCCATATGGGTTCCGGTGTGGGGTGGTAGATGACAACTAGGGGTGTGCAATCAGTAGGTTGTTTTTTCTGTATTGAAGAAAGTTCTCCTGGGGTATTTGGTGGCCTTTCCATGATGTGATCTACTTCTCTGGTCGAGTATCCTTGTTTAGCGAAGACCGTTTTAAGTATGCTTAGGGGTGTATCTCAAACTTTCTCTTCACAGAATTTGCTCTGGGTTCTGAGTGCCTGGGGGTAGATAATAGATTTTTGTGTATGTGTGTCTGGGATTGTTGCGGGAGGTAATATGGTGATTGGTGGGCTTCTTGTGTATATAGCTGTTTGTAGGATTCCATTGGTTAAGCTAATCATGGTGTTCAGGAAGTTGATGCTGGTATAGGAGTGTACTAGAGAGAGTTTGATGGATGGGTGGTGGTTGCCGAAGTTGTGGTAGAAATCTATGAGGGAGTTTAACTCATCTGTCCAGAAGATGAAAATATCATCTATGTATCTCAGGTATATCATTGGTCCCATGGTGCATTTTTCCAGAAGTTCTCCTTCAAGGTGGCCCATGAAGAGGTTGACATATTGGGGAGCCTTCAAAGTGTGTGTTGTAAAATGTGAAGTAGTTGTGGGTGAGGGTGAAATGGACGAGTTTGGCAATTTACTTTGAATAATGTAAGATTTGCACTAACGTCTCTCTTTAAAAAAAAATAAAAGGGGGACTAGCAAGATATGTGCCAAACTTACCCATTTTATCTCTTTGCATTTTGTGTGGCACTCCTTCCATCCCAATTTTCACCTAATTACATTGCAAACTCTTTGGGAAAGGGGCGCTGTCTTCCGATCTCTGCAAAGTGCTTAACACACTTTTGGCCCTGTATAAACAATAATAATAATACACCGAACCCTCGCAGAACGCACGTCTATAGAGTGCGAATTCACATATAACACGGTTGCGGCCATGGATCCCAAATTTAATTACTTTAATTGCAATTCCTTTTTAACGCGGTCCCCGCGTTAACGCGGTCCCACGCATGGATCCCAAATCCCGCGTTCTAGTGAGGGTCTAGGGTGCATGATCTTGAAATGAGGATGCATTATGCAAAATTGGTTATATTTGCATACTGAGTGCAAAATTCAGCTCAATAACTGTACCAAGATCCTTAACTGCCCTAGGCCATACACTGAGCTTTGCAGGTCTGCTGCATGATGTTGGATCAATATTTTTCTAGCAATGGTTGTATAAAGAGTGCACTATGCGTCTGAGATTCCAGAATTGCTGTTTTGTGCAGACGTGCATTTAAAATGAAGAGAGCTGAATTTTTATTACAATGCATGCGAGAGGAGTTTGTAACTCCTGGCTCACCCCATGTTGAATGCTCAGCTCTCTAGGGGTCTATCTATGCAGCATACTAAGTCCGGGCTGTGACTCAGGTTTGAGCTCAAGCCCCCTTTCATCCACACACAAATCAGTCTGACTTGGGCCAGCAAGAATTCAAGACCTGGTCTTAGAACTCTGCTAGGTTCTTAGAACCCTGGGTCCAAGCTTTGTCCTGTTGCAGCTCAATCTGCAGACCCTGGTCAGAAGGTCTGTGTCGTGCAGTATGGCTGCATTAGCATGGCTGTGAGACCCGGGTCCAGCAATTGTAACACCAGGTTTACAATACACTGAGGATGCTCAAGCATGGGCTTGGAAACACTGAGTCCACAAGTTTCAGAGTAGCAGCCATGTTAGTCTGTATCCATAAAAGAGAACAGGAGTACTTGTGGCACCTTAGAGACTAAATTTATTAGAGCATAAGCTTTTGTGGGCTACAACCCACTTCTTCGGATGCATATAGAGTGGAATAAATATTGAGGAGATATATATACACACATACAGAGAGCATGAACAGGTGGGAGTTGTCTTACCAACTCTGAGAGGCCAATTAAGTAAGAGGAAAAAACTTTTGAAGTGATAATCAAGATAGCCCAGTACAGACAGTTTGATAAGAAGTGTGAGAATACTTACAAGGGGAGATAGATTCAATGTTTGTAATGGCTCAGCCATTCCCAGTCCCTATTCAATCCTGAGTTGATTGTATCTAGTTTGCATATCAATTCCAGCTCAGCAGTCTCTCGTTGGAGTCTGTTTTTGAAGTTTTTCTGTTGTAAGATAGCCACCCGCAGGTCTGTCATTGAATGACCAGACAGGTTAAAGTGTTCTCCCACTGGTTTTTGAGTATTATGATTCCTGATGTCAGATTTGTGTCCATTAATTCTTTTGCGGAGAGACTGTCCGGTTTGGCCAATGTACATGGCAGAGGGGCATTGCTGGCACATGATGGCATATATCACATTGGTAGATGTGCAGGTGAACGAGCCCCTGATGGTATGGCTGATGTGATTAGGTCCTATGATGAGTCCACAAGCTCGGATCCCACAGGCCTGGGTTTACAAAGTAGTGTAGACGTGCCCTAGGAGGTTGAATGGCAAGAGAGCTTGAAATCTCAAAGGCTTTGATTTATCCACAAGGTAAACACTGAGAGGTTGAGAAAATGGTAAAGTTGTTATGCTGGCCTAGCAGTGGATCTCCCCTGGACTGGAGAATGAGCGAAGCTGCTTTGGCCTTCTTGGCGCCCATGGAAATGTGGGAGTGGAAGAGATGGGGAGGAGGGAAGAGAGAGACTGAAGAAGAGGGGAAATAGAGTGTGAAAGGAGAGAGACAAGATGAGATGGAAGAGGAGGGAGAGAGAAGCAGGCAGCCCAAGAAACACAGTTGGTTGAATTTTTACACGGTAGGCTAAATGGTTGAACTTTGCCTTTGGGCTGGCTTCATGACTGAATGGAAAAATTCATGCGTGTTATACCCCTTGTTCAGTCTCCTCGGGGGGTTAGCCTCTGTTAATGGAGCTCTATGGCGTAAGTTTCAAAGCATGCTCTATGAGATAATGGAGAGACTTCTTGCTTACAGGTATTTATGGCCCAGCAGGCTGGACAGACGCCAATGGGTTGATTTTGGAGTTGTAGGGTGGACCATTAAGGATGGGGGTTTAACTCACGCCATGGTTTGAAATGGTGCCTTAGTTCATTTGTCCACAATACTTCTCATCGCCAGAGTTTTAAATTAATTTAATTAGCGAATTAACCCTGGGAGGAGGCTGGGGAGATTACCTACCCCTTAGTATCTATCTACATGGTAATACAAATAACTTTCAGTTCAGAAAGATCTGGGGTCTCAGGTCTGCATTTGGACTGGAAAAGGCACCTCCTTAAAACATCTCAGCTGATCTCTGCACACTGTGGGCCCTCATGCTGTCTAGGGTCCTGCAGGGGCAACAGTGCACTCTGCCTTATGACAGTTGTGGATCTCAGGTTTGTAGCCAACCAAGCCCATGTGGGCAGGCTGAAAAGTGGAGGAAGAAGGTGGAAAATTAGTGTGTGTGTGTGGGAGGGCGTGGGGGGGAGTTCATCCCCCTGGAAGATGTTAACACACCAGCTGCCTTCTCCTGCATGGGGGATGGTTTTAAAGCATTTCAGAACAAAGGGGTAGGCTGGGGTTTAAAGGCCTGTGCCTGGCTAGCATAGTGGCGAGGGGTCCATGTGGCCCTGCTTCTTTCTGGGAGGTTAGCTCCACTGGCAATGCATAGTGCCTGCTGCAGATGGTCCCTGGGCTGGGATACAAAAGGGAAGACAAAGGCTCCTTGCACTCTCCCCTCCTCCTTTGCACACCAGTGCAGGGCCAAGAGTTCAGGCCAAAGAAAATAAGCTGATCCCCTGTGCATCTGGCAGTGGGGTATTTGGCCAGCTAATTGGTTTCTGTTAGACACCATTAAACAAGCAACTAACCCAACAAACTCCGGCCCCCTTCACTCCCCCCTTTGTCTCCCACCAGACACAGATGGAAACACGTATAAAAAAATACTCCAGAAGCCAAATTCAGCATTGTAATCTCCAACACCCCTTCCTTATCAGGGTATTCCCTCCTGGGCTCTCTGACCTGTGCCCATTCCCAGCCAGCGCCCTCAGAATCCCCCTCCCTTGTGTCCCTGATACATGAGACCAGGCAGGCAGTGTGGGTGGGTTTTGTGATGGTTTGGAACCTGTTTCTATACAATGGGAGAGCAAAGGGCTGTTCTTCCTTCCCTCACTACCTCTTTCCCCTCTGATTAACTCTTCTTTTCCATCCTTCTCCCCTTCCAGCCCTCCCTTTTGTTCCTGTGTCTCCTATTCCTATCTCCCGCAAAGGTTCGCTTTTCAGCTGTTGACTTACAGTCCACACAGTGTGACTATGAACTCCAAGACCGGATCTTGCAGCTGAATGTTCATGCAGGCCATTTTCCAGGCATCCAGCAGCTTTAACAGCCATTAGAGGAGTATAATTCCCCAAGCCACCTTGGGTCACCTGACATGCAGGTATTTCAGACACTGCACATGCCTACATTAAACATCATGGTGCTTATAAACTGAGGATTTTCATGTCATGTAAAATAGGTGTTGGATCTTGTAAGGAACCGGGATATGGTAGCACTTCATCAGAGTCTGCAAGTGAGGGCACTGGAGCAATTATGGCTCCATTTCCAGCTGGGCCTCATGACACCAGGGACTTGGAATAGTGGGAAAAGTCTGTTGCTCTACTAATGAGGCGCGTTGTTGGTTTTTTGGGGTTTTTTTTTTTGTTTCCTCTTCAGACTGGTTCCCTGTTAAGACATTGTGCGGAGCCAGAAGCTCTAGTGCACAGATGCACAGGGCTCGGTGACTGAGGGGTCACTTTAAAAGAGTTTAGCTGGGCAAGACACCCTTTTGGGGCTGATGGTCTCATGGCAGCCAGGAGCTATGGGTTCTATTCCCAGGTCCATCACCAACTTGCTGTATGACTTTCAGTGGGTCTCCCATGGCCTGATTTTCAGAGAAGCTTGTAAGGCGATACACAATCCCAGCAACTTTCCTTTGGCTTTGATGGAGACTGCACGTGCTCAGCAGTTCTGGAAATCAGACCTTTAGCCCTCTGGGCCTCGGTTTTCTCATCTCTAAAATGAGGATAGTGGTACCTACTGCACAAGGGTGATGTGAGACTGAATCCAGTCATGTTTGTGGTGTGATTTGGGACTCTTGCGTAGAAGGTCCTAGGGAAGGGCAAGGTATTAGCACCAGTAATTCACTTTTTCCAGTTCTCGGCAATGGTTTTTTTTAAGTGGAGTAAATGAGACCACACACTGTTGGCTCCCCCTTGTGGCCAGGTGTGGCACAGCAGCTCTCTCACTTCTCTAACATCCCCTGCCCTGAGGACAGTTGCTCTAGCACTGTGTGGTGGCTTCTCTTCCAGTGACTCATCCCCCCAGGAGGGTCACCATTAAGTCCACCCCTTCCAGGGTCACAGTTGTCTAAACTAAATGTCCCAAAATGTCTTTAACAAAAACAAAATCCGTCCTCTCTGGAGCTATTCCTTAGCCTGTCTTTGGGGCTTAGCTGTTCAGCGCAGGGCCCTGGGCCATAATCCAGAGTAGAGGGTGGGACTGGATTCTCCTACCAGTCCCAAAGAATGGAGACTACGAGCCCATTCCCAGGATTATCAAGCCCAGTAGAGGGGCTGCAGGCTAAGTCTGCTTCTTCCCCTGTGCTGCGATTTTCTGTGGGCCACTTTCTACCCAGCCTCTTAAGTTCCCCTCTGGGTTGCCTAGTCTCTACCCTGATTAATCAGGGTCTCTAGCAGGCTTGCCTGCCTGGACAGCTTTCCTCCCTCTTCTGAGAGTCCTTAGTTGGCTCTCACTCCAGCTCTTTTCCCCAGTTGGGCTTTGTCACCACTTAAGCCTGGCTCTCCTCTTTACTGCAGCTACTTTCTGTTCTTTAGGGGGAATTGCCTGATTCCCCTTAGGTAGGGTCATTCTGTGATTGGGTTGGCTTACTCTCCAGACCATGGGGCAAGACACCCTGTTACAAGTCGATTTGGTGCTTGTGAATGGTGCCAGACTGACACTCTGGGGCATCTGGGACACGCACATAAACATGCTTAAAACTGCCTTCACTAAACAAGGACACTCCACCAGAGAAGTAGATCTCATTACGGAAAGGGCCACCCAAGTGCCCTGGGAGAACCTGCTTCAGTACAGGGGGAAACAAATACCAACTTGCTGATCGCACACCCTTCGTCACCTACCATTCCACACTGGAACCAACACAGGGTCTCATCATATTTGATGGGGACCACATCTGACAGAAATCTTTCCTGAACCTCCTCTTCTGGCCTTCAAACAACCCCTGAGCCTCACCAAGCTCATCATTAGAAGCAAGCTCCCCACAGACCAGGACAGACCCACTTAAAGCAGCACCAGACACTGCCAGAACAACAGATACAAAACTTGCAGACATAACTCCACTGCCACTATGCTCAACACACTTTTCAAGATTCATGGGTCCTACACAGGCCTATCACAACATGTGGTGTACCTTGTCCAGTGCACTAAATGCCCCAACAACAACTACACCTCTACCTCGATATAACGCGACCCGATATAACACAAATTCGGATATAACACGGTAAAGCATGTAATACCTTGCAGGGTGGCTCCGGGGGGGCGGGGCTGCGCACTCCGGTGGATCAAAGCAAGTTCAATATAACGTGGTTTCATCTATAACGTGGTAAGATTTTTTGGCTCCCAAGGTGTCATGGAGTATTGGGGGACTCAGGGCCCTGCACCCCCGGCTTCCTGCGATTCACCATGACTCTCAGCCAGCCAGTAAAGCAGAAGGTTTATTTGGATGACAGGAATACAGTCCAAGACAGGTCTTGCAGGCACAGACAACAGGACCCCCTCAGTTAGGTCCAGCTTGGGGTCCCAGGGCATCCCAGCCCACCCCCCTTTGGGGGGTCAGAGCCATCTCTGCCTCCCAGCCATCTCTCCAGCCCGCTTCCAGCACTCTGCCTTCAGCGACCCCTCCCACAGCCTTTGTTCAGTTTCCCGGGCCAAGGTGTCACCTGGCCTCCAACTCCTTCCTGGGTTCTCATGTTACACGCTCAGGTATTCACCCTCGGGCAGACTCAGACTCCCATCCCCCAATGCAGACTATCCTAGCCACACTCCCCTGTCAGCATTCACAGACCACAGTAAGAACAGGCCCAGTTCGTCACACAAGGACAGTGTTATATCGAGGTAGAGGTGTATATGGGTGTGAAACCAGACAAACCCTATGCTCTCAAATAAACTCACGTGGAAAAATGATAAAATACCTTATCAGTGGTGGGCGAACACATTTCACAAAGAGGTACACAGATAAATAGCACTTGAGGCTTGCTGGAATTCAGATCCAGAGAAAAATCGTTTATATCCACCTGTCCAAGGCTGTGTCTACACTGCATACCTTACAGCAGCACAGCTGTGCTGCTGTAAGGTACGCAGTGTAGCCGCTCTTTGTCGGCAGGAGAGAGCTCTGGCACATAAAAATTTTTTAACCAGGAAGGCAATACAAAAAACCCAACCAGGTGGCACCCCTATGCCCACCCGAGAAATTAGAACTCTGGGTATTTTTCTCCAACAGCCCACTTTAGCTGAAGAAAAGCTGGTTGCTGTAACCGGTCGTTCATCCTCCATGTAGACTAGCCACTAGCGGGTAGTCTTTTATGCGCACTCAAAGTCCATAGTTTACAGAGAGACCACAATAGGGCTGAGAAGGTGTCCAGGCACACTCCCCATTCAAACTCTTGGGTTCTGTGTGGGACTGACCTTCAGTTGTTTTAAAGACTATGCAAATCTCTGGTTGGGAGACAGTGGCAGCCAGCCTGGAATGGCTTTTTATGTAAGACTGAGAGACATTAATAGTTCAAGGCAGCTGCATGGATTAATACCTTGCAGGGTGGCTCTTTGCATGGAAAGGACTGGTATTTGGCACACTGATTTGCTGCATATTTTGTGGTCTGGAAGAGGTCTTAACATCCCTTTGTAATGCAGTCATTCCATAGCAGATCTCATCAGTAGAACTGAGAGCTCATCTGCAGAACTGACTGAATACATGGTTTTGAAACCACATTATACTTTCTTGTGACATTGGTACCTGTGGCGCAGCAGCGCCGCACCTAAGAATTTATTCCAATCACAGATACTCAGACAAGGTAGGACTCACGCACAGGGTTTGCTTCTAGGACCTGTGGTTTTAAGTAAAATAACAAATGTCATCAGACTCATTAAAAGAGCTGAGCGAAACTTTTTGGATTAATAGTTTTTTCACCGAAAAATGCAGTTTCTGTCAACCAAAAACTATTTGCGAATTTGAATCAATTAGTTTCAGCTGGGGAAAGGTTTTTCAGGGCCAGGTTCAGAAAAGTGTATGTGCATGGATGTGTGTCCCCCTTTATAACTGTTAGCCCAGTGATTAGGGTATTTGCCTGGGATGTGGGAGACCCAGGGCCAACGAAAAAGTGAGAGCCATTTTATAGCCTGGTGGTTCAGGCACTCACCTGGGAGGTAGGAGAGGTGGATTCAAATCTTCTTTCGGCCTGATTCAGAGGAGGGATATTCTGTCATGACCAGGATGAGAGAGATAGACCTAGTGATCGGAGCAGGAGTTGGGAGTCAGGCTGAGTCAGGTACCAGGGAATCAGGTCCAAGACGAGCCAGAGGGTCAGGCACCAGGAGGCAGGCAGGGTCGGGTTACTGGGAGATCGGGCTCATGCACCAGATTACAGACAGCAATCAAATAGTGAAGTTGCGGACAAACCCAGGTTGGAAGCCAGAGTCTAGGGTCTATCGCAAGCAGAGTCTGGAGAAGAGACGGGCAGGCAGTCTATGTTATTGCTCAGACAATTCCCCTTCATGGCTTTCTGGTTTAAGTACTGGTATTGGCCAGTCAGGGAGCTGTGAAGAGCCACCACTCAGGTCCTAGTGGGCAGTACTTCCTGCCACGCCCAACCTCACAGAGTCCTCCTGTGGGAGCCCAATCTAAGCCCCCTGTGGCAATGCAGAGGTATCAGCATCACAGAACCCCTCAAGTTGCAGCCCCGCAGGTTATAACATCATCCCCCCATCAGGCTCCCCT
The DNA here is from genome assembly GCF_011386835.1 of Chrysemys picta bellii. NCBI lineage: Eukaryota > Metazoa > Chordata > Testudines > Emydidae > Chrysemys > Chrysemys picta. Next base: position 128,908,443 of record NC_088795.1, on the reverse strand, counting down.
ACAGGATGGTGCCGACCCAGGTTTGTCTGGGGTGTGGACATGGGAGCCAGGCTCCCAAGTGTGTTCTTTGGGGCCATAGCCTTCCCAGTCCACCAGATAGTACAGGTGGCTGTGCTTCCATCAGGAATCGAGGATGGCATGGACTTCATATTCCTTGTGACCCTGGATTTTGATTTGTAGAGGTGGCAGTGTGGGTCAGTCAGGGAAGGTGTTCTCAATGTAGGGCTTCAGAAGGGAGACATGGAAAACTGGGTTTATTTTGAGGAACTGGGGAAGCTGGAGTTCAAAGGTAAACGGGTTAATTGGTTGGCAGATTGAGAAGGGTCCCAGGAACTGGTGGTCCAATTTGTGGGAGAGTCGCCTGGTCTGGAGTTTTTTGGCAATGAGCCACACCTTCTGGCCTACCGTAAATACTGGAGCTTCTTGTTGCCGACAGTCCATGTGCCTCTTGTAGGCTTTCTTTGATTATTCTAGGTGGTTCTTAAGTTCTTTCTGAAGATGGAGCTGTTGAACCCAGTCAGTTGCAGTAGGGTTCAGGGAGGTTACTGGTAATGCCGGGTGGAAAAGGGGATGGAACCTGTAACTAGCAAAGAAGGGGCTCAGACCTGTGGAGGCATGGTCAGCATTGTTGTAAGAAAACTCTGCATATGGCAGAAGTGTGGACCAGTTATCCTGCTGATCATTTAGAAAGTACTAAGTATTCTTCCAGTACTTGGTTCTCCTGTTTAGTTTGTCCATACATTTGGGTGTGGTATGTGGTGGAGGTGGACATACTGAGGGCCAATAGCCTGAACACTTTGTGCCTGAAGTGAGAGGTGAACCGTAGGCCCTGGATGGAAACTATGCAGTCTGAGAGTCTGTGGAGCTAGACTATGTTGTGTAGGAGGAGTCGGGGAGTAGCCTCAGCAGAGGGCAGCTGGTTTCAGGGGATGAAGTGGGCCATTTTGGTTAGGTGGTCCATACCATTAAGACTATGATGCGGCCAGATGCTGGAAATTCCACAATAAAGACTAGGCTAATGATGGACCAAGGCCTAGGCATAGTCTACAGGGGTACTAAGGTGCCAAGGGGTCTGGTTCGAGGTGTCTTGTTACATACAGCACTCATGGGCGTCCACGTATGCTTGAACCTTGGCCCATGTGTGGGGCCGCCAGAAAAAATGGGCAACCATGCGGGAAGTCTTCCAGCAGCCAAAGTGACTCACCATCGGAGTGTCATGGCACAGCTGTAGCATCTCCACTCAGGTGTCCTGGGCAAGTGAGTCTTCTTTCAAGGCAGACCAGATGAGGGACAGCAGGTCTTGCTGAATTGTGGCATTAGCAAAGTTACCAGACTTGAGGAGATAAGGGGGCTCAGAAGTCAGTTCTTTCATTCCCATATAGTATTCCCCCTTCCATGATAGAGCATTGTCTTTCCCATTTCACTTTCTCAGGCAGTAGGTAATTGTAAACTTGAACCGAGAAAAGAACAAGACCCACTTTAACTGCCTCTGGTTCAACATTCAGACCTTGCGGAGGTAGTTGAGGTGCTTATGGTCAGTGAAGACCTGTACTGGGTGCCGAGCTCTCTCAAGGTGGTGACCCCATTCTTCAAATGCAGTTTTTATGGCAAGCAGCTCTTTGCCCAATATTTTATAGTTCGTCTTGGCCAGGGTAAGTGTGAGAGTAGAATACAGAAGTTTCTGAAGAGTGCAGAACTGATTGGTGTCCGAGTACTTGCAAGAATACCTCCCCTAGGGCCGCAGTGGATGTTTCTGTTTCCACAATAAATGGATCAGTTGGGTCAGAGTGTGCCAGGATTGGGACCATAGTGAAGACCGCCTTTAGCTGGTGAAAAGCAAGCTGAGCAGAGGAGGGAAGTCAAGGGAGTTATTAATTGGGATAAGATAGTGATGAATCACTTATAAAAATTCACAAAGCCCAGGAAGCGCTGAAGTTCCTGGAAGGTCCAGGGTGTTGTACAGTTGCGAATGGCTTCCACCATCAGTGGATCCATCTGGATTCCCTCTGGGGAGATGATGAATCCCAGAAATTCAATGGCGGCCCGGTCAAAGGTACTTTTCCAGTTTGGTGCACAACCCATGCTTCTGTAGTCGCTCAGGGACAGACCTGACATGGTGGTAGTGCTGTACTGGGTTCTCTGAAAATACCAACATATCCTCAAGGTAGATTATCATGTAGTGGAACAGGATATCCCTGAGCACATTGTTTGTGAAATGTTGAAATGTTTACAGGGGCATTGGTTAAGCCAAGCAGTATCACAAGTATTCAAAGTGCCCATATTGGGTATGAAAAGCAGTCTTCCATTCGTCCCCATGCCTTATGAACACTTGATTGTATGTTCCCCAAAGATCTAGTTTCATGAAGATCCCGGCAGTCCTCAGGCAGTTCAGCAATTCCAGAATGAGGGGACAGGGTACTGGTTATGAATAGTTACTTGGTTCAATGCACAATATTCTACACAGAGGCATAGTGACCTGTCCTCCTTCACAAAGAGGACTGGTGCCCCCTGCTGGTGAAGTAGATCCCTGAATGAAGCCTTTGGCAAGGCTTTTATCGGCTCTGGGTCAGACATAGAGTATATCCATCTGTAGGGTGCCTTTGCTCTGGCCTGTTGGTCTATTGGGTAATCATAGTCTCTGTGAGGGTACAGTGAGTCTGCATTTTTCTTTTTTAACATATCCAGGTAGTCGTGGTACTTGTCAGGGAGGCTGAGGTTCTGGCCTGGAGCTGCTTCTGTCTGGCTAGGCCATGCCATCTGGGGTTCTGCTTCTGAGGATCTCCTCCCATGCTGGGGCCCTTGGGGTCAGTCACTTGGGGGTTGGTTGCTTCGTTGGAGGCACACTTTGTGACAGTATTCAGAGGAGAAACTAATGCTCCTCCACCACCAGGAAATACACGGGTCATGCCACTCTGACCAAGGAATGCCAAGAATTATCGGGAAGAATGGGGAGCGGATCACATCAAAGCATATTGTTTCTCTGTGCCCTTCCATTACGGCCTCTAAGGGGACGGTCTCTTGAGTCACTGATCCCGACAATAGGGGCAACGCAACAATAGTCTCCACAAAGTCCAGTGTGGGTTTCGACTGGAGGGGGATCTGGAGAGTTTCGGGTGCCTCAGCATCTATAAAGTTGGTAGCAGTCCCAGAGTCTATCAGTGCTAGTTGTGGGGGGGTTCTGTGGCCTCTGCCTCAAGACTTGCACCTGCAGTAGTAACAGGAAATCCGGGGATGCACTGTGGTTTCCAGGTTGGGTTCTATTGAGGGCAAATTCCAAACTTTTCCAGAACTGCACTGAATATTTTTTACTGATTTTTTCCTTTGGCTGGTCGAACCGAAAAATCAATTATTTGCCCACCTCGACTCGAGACAAAATCACTAGAGTGGATAATACTGTATATGGGTTTGGTTTAAATACTGTTTTAAAAGTTTGTACATGTCAGTGTAATGAGCCATTGGTACAAACAGAGAGAGACCGGGGGCATCAGTGGTGACTGGGCTTGGGATGTTCAACAATGGCCTTCTCCATTAGGGATAAAGGAGCCCCTCTTGAATGGCGAGTAGCTTAGCAGGCTATTACAATCACTTGCCAGCTGCTAGGAGCTATGGTTGTATACACTAAGCCACTCTATTGATTAGTGCATTTTACGCAAATCCAAATCCCAAACATAGTATCATGGACCCCAATGATCCTCTGTGCTATAGCTTATTATTAAATCACAGATGATCTAATTTGTCCTCTTTATTATGCACTGGCTCTTTCATGTACCTTGTACATCCTTTCCAGCATCCACTTATTCTTCACACTGAATTAGTGGCTTCAGCCTAGATCATTACACTGGCATCTCTTCCCCCCCCGAGCCTATAATTTCAAACGCAGTTGCTCTCACTCAGCTGGAGGGACTTATCTGAAAGTAGCTCCCTTTGCAGAGTAGGAAATCTATAGGCCCCAGCCCTCTGCATGAAAAACAAATGGAAAGTGGAAATCTACATGGTGTGGGATCAACGAGGCTGTCGAGAGGAGCTAGATGTGCCGTGAGCTCTACTCAACACACCCAGTCCCTATGTGTCAGGAACAGGAATTCCTGAGCAATTACAGTAATTACCTACGATGACATGAAAACACACAATTGTGCTGAAGTTTTTTTTTTTTTTCTTTTCCCCCCCATGTGCTCTAGGGAACAGGAGCCCAGGTTTGAAGAAAATAAGAACAAGCCCAAAGAGCGAGGATGTTACGTTCTTTACAATCATTACTGAGTTAAGCCTCTCACTCTCATTGAGAGACATAATGGTATTTGGAGGGGCCCCCAAGCTATGCCACCGGGGAGTGGAGCAGAACAGCCCCGTGACCGTGAGCTGCTGCAAAGCCATGTGCGGCCAGCGTGAGAGCAACTGCAGCAGAGAAGAGCAGCTTAGGGACCTGAGCTCTGCTTCTCTTCCAGAGCCAGCAATGGTGGCTTCCTGCCTCTGCCTCCTGGCTGGATTGTTGGAGACCCCTAAGAATGGCAGGAGCTGTGAGGATGGGTGTTACATTCCGTTCTATCACCCCTACTTCCCTTCCATGATCTCAGCTAAGTCCTCAGTGCCTTTCCTTGTTACAACCCTATCTCAGCTCCCAGCAGCCCCATCTCTAGTGACCAGCAGTGGCTGCTGTATGTTTTTAAAGAGGTGTGAGAATGGGATGGGTGCTGGGGAAAGGAATAGCTTAATTAATCCCCTTCCAGCACCCCGAAGCCTGTAGGAGGTACCCACGGCTCATTAGTTCCCCAGCCTGGAAACTCCTGGCGCTTTCAGCCCTTCTATTTTCTTCCAATAGACAAATGGAAAAATTTACTTCTGTCACTCCCAGGCCTGGTCTACACTACGACTTTAATTCGGTTTTATCAGCGTTAATTCGAATTTACCCTGCAACCGTCCACACAACGACGCCATTTATTTCGAAATAAAGGGCCCTTTAAATCGATTTCTGTACTCCACCCCGACGAGCGGAATAGCGCCAAAATTGATTTTAACATTTCGAATTAGGGATAGTGTGGCCGCAATTCGATGGTATTGGCCTCCGGGAGCTATCCCACAGTGCATCATTGTGACCGCTCTGGACAGCAATCTAAACTCAGATGCACTGGCCAGGTAGACAGGAAAAGCCCCGCGAACATTTGAATTTCATTTCCTGTTTGCCCAGCGTGGAGAGCACAGGTGACCACAGATAGCTCATCAGCACAGGTAACCATGCAGGCCGATAATCGAAAAAGAGCACCAGCATGGACCGTGAGGGAGGTACTGGATCTGATCGCTGTAGGGGGAGAGGATTCAGTGCTAGCAGAACTTCGTTCTAAAAGACGAAATGCCAAAACTTTTGAAAAAATCTCCAAGGGCATGATGGAGAGAGGCCACAATAGGGACTCAGATCAGTGCCGCGTGAAAGTCAAGGAGCTCAGACAAGCCTATCAAAAAACAAAGGAGGCAAACGGTCGCTCTGGGTCAGAGCCGCGGACATGCCGCTTCTACGCCGAGCTGCATGCAATTCTAGGGGGGGCAGCCACCACTACCCCACCTGTGATCGTGGATTCCGGGTCGGGGATAGTCTCATCAGCTACACCTGAGGATTCTGCCGATGGGGGAGAGGAGGAGGAGGAGGAGGAGCTTGCAGAGAGCACACAGCACTCCGTTCTCCCCAACAGCCAGGATCTTTTTCTCAGCCTGACTGAAGTACCCTCCCAACCCTCCCAAGCCAGTATCCAAGACCCTGACCCCATGGAAGGGACCTCAGGTGAGTTTACCTTTTAAAATATAAAACTTGTTTTAAAAGCAAACGGTTTTTAATGATTACTTTGCCCTGAGGACTTGGGATGCATTCGCGGTCAGTTCAGCTACTGGAAAAGTCTGTTAACGTGTCTGGGGATGGAGCGGAAATCCTCCAGGGACATCTCCATGAAGCTCTCCTGGAGGTACTCCAAAAGCCTTGCCACAAGGTTTCTGGGCAATGCATCCTTATTCCGTCCTTCATGGTAGGACACTTGACCACGCCATGCTTGCAGCAAATAATCTGGTATCATTGCCTGACAAAGCCTGGCAGCGTATGGTCCCGGTGTTTGCTGGCATTCAAGCAACATCCGTTCTTTATCTTGTTGTGTAATCCTCAAGAGAGTGATATCACTCATGGTAACCTGGTTGAAATACGGGAACTTAATTAAGGGGACAGAAGTGGCCGTTCTTACTGGGCTGTTTGCCTGTGGCTGAAAATAAATCCTTCCCTGCAGTTAGCCAAGCGCAGATGGGAAATTGGCCCTGAGCTTTTCGCGTTTGGCTAGCAGGGATCTTCCCTGTTACCAGCCAGGCGGTGGGGGGAGGGGTACCGTGATCATCCCAGAGAATTTATGGCGGGAGGGTGGGGGTGGGGTGGTTAGTTTGTTTTCTGCTTCTGCTGAATGTTAACAGAAAAACTGCAGCACTCTACGGGCTTTGCTTGGTATGTGGGAAAGGAGGGCGCAGAAGCCGTAAGACAATGGCTTACCATGGCCGCATGCAAGCCGAATTCTGTTGCCCGGACCTGTGATCTCTAGCAGCAAAGCCACAGGCACTCAGTATTAAGAGGCAAAATGCGACCTTGCACAGAAATCACATGTGCTATGTAATGTGAATAGTGTTGGTCACCGTGAAAGAGTATAAGCATTGTTCTGCAAAATGTATCTTTTTAAACAATTCTCTCTTTTTTCCCCTCCCTACAGCAGCTGCAAATTCCTCAAGCCTCCCTCCTCCATCCCGAAGGCTATCACAGATAAGGTGTCGTAAAAAGAAGACGCGAGATGAGATGTTTTCAGAAATTATGGAATCCAGCCGCAGTGACAGAGCTCATCTGAATGAGTGGAAGGAAACGGTTGCAAAGTATAGGAAAGAAGCCAGTGAACGTGAGGACAGGAGGGACCAACGTGAGGACATGAGGGACCAACGTGAGGAGAGGAGAGACGCTCGAGATGAGAGGTGGCGGCAGGAAGATCAGAGGAGGCAGGATGCAACGCTGGGGCTGCTGCGTGAGCAAACAGACATACTCCGGCGTCTGGTGGAGCTTCAGGAACGGCTGCAGGAAAGCGAGTCAATAATGAACGCCAGCGACCTTTTAAACGGCCAAATGCACATTCTACCACCATTCTGCACTTGCTCAGCCTGTAGTTGAACAGCTCCTGACTCCTGTCCAGGCTGCCTGTGTATGGCTTCATGAGCCATGGCATTAAGGGGTAGGCTGGGTCCCCAAGAATAACTATTGGCATTTCAACATCCCCAACGGTTATTTTCTGGTCCGGAAAGTAAGTCCCTTGCTGCAGCCCTTTAAACAGAGTAGTATTCCTGAAGACGCGAGCGTCATGAACCCTTCCCGCCCAGCCCGCGTTGATGTTGGTGAAACGTCCCTTGTGATCCACAAGTGCTTGCAGCACCATTGAAAAGTACCCCTTGCGGTTTATGTACTCGGTGGCTTGGTGCTCCGGTGCCAAGATAGGGATATGGGTTCCATCTATCGCCCCACCACAGTTAGGGAATCCCATTGCAGCAAAGCCATCCACTATGGCCTGCACATTTCCCAGAGTCACTAACTTTCGCAGCAGCACCTGAGTGATTGCTTTGGCTACTTGCATCACAGCAGCCCCCACAGTAGATTTGCCCACTCCAAATTGATTCCCGACTGACCGGTAGCTGTCTGGCATTGCAAGCTTCCACAGGGCTATCGCCACGCGCTTCTCAACTGTGAGGGCTGCTCTCATATTGGTATTCTGGCGTTTCAGGGCAGGGGACAGCAAGTCACAAAGTTCCATGAAAGTGCCCTTATGCATGCGAAAGTTCCGCAGCCACTGGGAATCATCCCACATCTGCAACACTATGCGGTCCCACCAGTCTGTGCTTGTTTCCCTTGCCCAGAATCGGCGTTCCATGGATAGAACCTGCACCATTAACAACATGATCTCCAAAGCACCGGGGCCCGTGGTTTCACAGAATTCTGTGTCCGTGTCCATGTCCATGTCCTCATCATGCTTGTCGCTGCGCTGCCGCTGCCTCCTCGCCTCGTTTTTCTGGTCCTGGCTCAGCATAAACTCCACGAGAACGCGCGAGGTGTTTACAATGTTCATGACTGCTGTCTTGAGCTGAGCGGGCTCCATGCTTGCCGTGGTATGGAGTCTGCAGTGTTCACCCAGGAAAAAAGGCGCGAAATGGTTGTCTGCCGTCCGTTGCTTTCATGCAGGGAGGGAGGGAGGCAGGAGGTGAAGCTGTACCCAGAACCACCTGCGACGATGTTTTTTGTCCCTTCAGGCACTGGGATCTCAACCCAGAATTCCAATGGGCGCGGGAGACTGCGGGAACTATGGGATAGCTATGGGATAGCTACCCACAGTGCAACGGTGCAGAAATCGACGCTAGCCCCGGTACTTGGACGCACACCGCCGAATTAATGTGCTTAGTGTGGCCGCATACATTTCGACTTTATACAATCTGTTTCCCAAATTCGAATTATATAAATTCAGATTAATCCCGTAGTGTAGACATACCCCCAGTCACAGAGCGCCAGCTACCCAGGGGGTTCTATGATCAAGGGACCACCACATTCAACTTCTTTCTCCAGGACCTTGAAAGCAATGAAGCCTAGCAGGGAGGCTGCCAGACCTGCTTGTCTTTAAAAGCATGGAAATGGAATGGGTAAGAGCCCTGGCTGCTCCTGGAGATGTATGTACAGCTTGGTCACATGGTCACCTTCCATGCGGGGTAGCCTCAGTGGCCAAAGCCTCAGATGTGGGAGTGGCAGAAATAAAGTAGGTTTTTTTCCTTTTTAAAGAGGGGGAAGATGAGAGTGTCAGATTCCTTGGGGTGGAGATACAGGGTATCAGGGTACCTGAGGTTGGAACAAAAGGAATGGAACAGCTCTGAAGACACTAATGCCCCACGTCAATCTTTCTCTACAGTGTGAGTCAGATCAGGACTGGAAGGAACTGGACACATGTTGGAGGTTTGCTAAGGAAGCTTGTTGAGGAGTCGTGGTGAGGGGAGAGTGGACATCACAAAGAGTGGGGAATGCCCTCAAATGGTTCAGAGAAATGAAATCATGTGCTTGGGATTGTGACTCAGGAGATTTGGGTTCTGTGCTGTTCCTGCCTCCCCACAGCCTTCCTGTGAGATCTTGGCCAAGTCACTCGTTCGCCATCTGTATAATGGGGATAATACTTTCCACCTCACAGGAGCAGTAGGGATAAATTCATGAAGGTTTGTGAAGTGATCTGATGTCCGGCTGAGAGGGGCCAATACAAGGTCCTGCATAGACGGATGGCTTAGCTTGGGTTAAGGAGTGAAATGTGTTGCAGATTGGACAGGTGATTAAACAATTTCCATTTTTTGGTAAGAATAAGAACCTGTGGCAGAGGTAAACCCCAGTGGTTAGCTCTCAGCATCTCTGCCTGAAATGCCGCATTCCTAGCTGTGGGCCTGAGCTGGAGATGAATTTTCCAAAGTTTGGAGTGATTTAGGTTTTGGTTTGGGTCCGTCTATACTGAAAACAGTGACTTACACCAGACTAGATGGGTTCAGAGTGAGGAGAGACAGGAAAACGTGTAACAGGAAGTGAGCTCTCCACTCCTTTCCTTGCATAACACTATCTCATAGCGTACCATTTGTTCACTCTTGTTAACTCATTGTTTTAGGCGCACAATGGCCCCAACAGCCTCACTGACGTACACTGCTAGACTGATAATATAATACACCGAGGCTGATACTATGAGGTCACACTTCTTGAGAAACAAGCCTTCTATTTCCTCCTCACCTTCACATGCTTCACAAACGCACCTGATAAAGAATAATGGCCCTAGGTTTGCAAGGATTGGTTGGGAATACCTTGCATTGCTTTGTGTCCTTTAATCATCATCTCCTTGACAGTTAAGGTCGGTATGTCACTAGGGACATTTTCAGGCACGTTGAGGCTGTCAAATGTAAAGTCTTAAATGCTAATAATAGTGGAGATTTGAATCTCTGTTACTTAAATACAGTAGTTTCATGATGTCCTCAAAGAATAGGTTTTACAGGTATATCATACCGAATAGATTTTATTTCAACTCCTGAGGGAGAGGAGGCAAAGGGAGAAGGAGGAAAAATTCTGGTTGCATATCTCCTTATCTCTTCTAGCTCCATTGTCCAAATCATGTTTCTTCTCTTTGCCTCCTACTTATTATCTATTCACATGTGTCCTTGATTTTATCAGCCAAGAATGTGCCTATGTGTAGTCTATGAGAGATTTTTTTGAACGGGTGCCCTGGGGCCTGCTGCTGCTGTTGGCATTTTGGGGTGGAATGGGGGAGGGGGAGGAAGGGGGAGAAGTGAGGGCTGGTGGGAGGGAGAATGAATCAGACCCAGAACACGAAAATAAAACCACCTAATTTTTCATCCCCCTGATTAACACGCTGGTTTATGTGCATGTAATGATGACAAATGATACTGACATCTGATGCTGTCTAGTTTGGCAGATTCAACATTGGTTTGTACCCTTCCATTAAAGCTCTGCATGGGACAGAGTTAAAGGAATTATTTAAGAACTCTTGGAAGAAAAGTATTTGACAGGGATAAGCGAACAAGAAATTGGAAAAAGTATGGCCTTTTATTTCCTACCAATTTATTCTGAGTCATTAATGTGTGACTGCTTTGTTTAATACCTACCATGTTTCTAGATCATACATATTTTATTCTCATTGCCCTGTCTGTGTTTTACTGAATTACATGCGGGGCATGATTCTGCTTTGGGTTACACCAGTGTAACTTGTGAGGAACTCCACTGAATTACGTCAGTGCGAGATCACAAGTGGGCCCACTTTCATGCAGCCAGCTGAGTGGCTATAGTGTTTCCAACTCTTGCCATTTTTTATGATATTTTCTAAAGCCCCAGCTGATGGAGTCACTCGCTTACGTGAGAATCTCAGTGTTTATTGGTAAATAAAGTAAGTTTCTAACCTTCAAGGTTGTAGGGTAAAGCTTGAAAATATGATGAATATGTTCCTTTAAAGGTGCAAAACCCACAAAGCAAATAAAAGAACCTCAATTTATTTTTTAAAAATTTCATGGTTTTTAATCCAATCTTATGATTTTGAAGGACCTGACTCATGATTTTTGAATGCTAGGGGTAGACCCTATGGAATTCCAATGCTTAAATTATACTAGGCTTGGAACACCTGTAAAAGCCAATGAGAGTTTTGGGCATGAAGTGGCGACAACATCAGACTCTCTTTGCATTTGAGATGGACCCAAATCGGATCTGCTCTGGAGTTTGGGTGTTTGTTTTAGATTTGAATCCCTAGAACTGGTTTTGATTCTGGGTTGTATCCTGTTTGAGTCCCTTGAAGCTCTGACAGCACTTCTTGCATGTCCAAGTAATGACTGTCTCAGTTGAGCCTCAGACACCCAGTTATACCCCAAAGTATTCCTTATGAGCAAGTTCCCGGGAGCCTAGGTTGGCTCATCTCCGCAGATGGTCACAAGCAGCCATGCTTTGGCTTCATGTCAGCTGTTTTCACATTCACCAGAAGGCCTCCTCTGAGACAACCTAACAACTAAAATATGATGAAGCTGATCGCTACTGGATACTTGTTAGCATGTGTAGCACCATTAGTGCAGGGCAGTGGTATGATGGATGCCATCTTGGCTGACATACGGGAGCTCTCCAGAGTTAAAAGTACGAGCTGCTACAGTTTCAGCTAGAGACTGAAGACTCTGTAACTGGGGCTATAGCAGATTCTTATCCCTTGTGGATCGGCACAAAGAGGGACATGTAAGACACAATGACCAGAGGGTTACAGTGGCTTCTAACAAGCTTCATCCATGTGCAGTGGAGCACAGAAAACAGGCCAACAAAGTGATGACCAGGGCACTGTGGGATGATTTTGGGATGACTTCTCACTGTCTTGGGGTACAGTGTGCCAGTGATTCACATCCTCCCTGGCTCTGCACCAGTAGATATTGACGTCAACCACCTGTTGACCAACCTTGTTAGAGACCACTCCAATCCAAATAGTGCTGTGATCACCTGTACCTTTCTGGATGCCTTGGTGTGTGAGGCATGGTAAGGGAACTAGCCAGTGAGCAATAAGCCATATTTCTGTCATGTAGAACAAACATTTGTAGCTAGTGGGCCCACTGCTTTGCATATCGTAAAGCCTAGCTTCAACCCTGCAGAGAGTGTCGCACATTTTTTTATCCAACCTGCAAAGAGAAATGTATTTACCAGTGGAGCTGTGCAAAGGCTGGAAATGCCATTTTACAAAGAATTTTGAGATGTTTAAATCTGGCTTCATTGTTAATCAGGGTGAAAACCAGAAATTTCAAAAGTCTCCACAAAAGAAAATTCTGGGGTGGGGGGAGAATTGCTTCTGGTTGGTTGAAATGGTTCATTTTGGATTGGACTTTTTATTTTGTACTATATAATAATGTATAATACACAATTTTTGAAAATGAAAAGTCAAGTAATTTCAGAATGAAAAGCTTAAACTTTTTGTTCCAACAATGTCAAAATGGGACATTTGATTCCTCGCTCCCTCCCCGTTTTTAACAATGACATTCTGGTGAGATTGACAGTGACTCTGTTTCACTACGTGTTTTGATTTTGATGGACCCACGTAATCCAATGAAACATAGTTCCTCCAACCAGCTGTACATACCAGCATGTCCCTTTCTGCAATTCTTGTTAGTGATTCAATCAGCACATCTGTTAATATTCCTCCTTTCTCTCCTCAGTTTATGGATTTTGTTTAAATGTTACAAATCTGCATGTGTTACCTTTTATCTATAAATGAAGATGGATTGCTGGGTCAGGCTGGATTTGAATTCATTTCTCTGTTAAAAATTTGTAATGCTATTTAAAAGGCTGGGTGGAGTTCAAGTACGTTCTGGGCTATGGCATTAAGTGAGCTGCTCCTTTTGGTGAAATTATTTCCGTTGCATTAAATTAAGTAATTTAAGATGTGAAATAGTTTATGTAAGCAGGGTCTGAATGAATGCTTCCCCGACAGCTAGCTGGGAGGTGGAGAGACTTGGATGTGTTTATGTAAATACAGTTTGCTTCTGCTCTGCTTATATATTCAGCAAAAAGTGATCAACTTTGGCTGGTGGTGGGTACAAATCACCTTAGTGCTGAATGCAGGGGTAGTGAAATATGGTTACCAATGTTGTAATTATTGTAGGAATACAGGAAAGCAGGACTGTGCTTAACCTGTCCCAAATGACTGTGCTTAACCTGTCACCCTCAGTTGAAAGAACCTCATTAAGTCAGGGGCTCGAATGTCAGAGCTCTGTGAAAGTAAGAGGGGTGGGAACAGGTATCTCTAGCTAGGAGGCTGCACACCCTCAAGGGTCTTCTCCAGACTGGTTTAACTACCCACTGTTCAAAGAATAGAGCTAAGTAGACTTAATTAGGGGTCTCTGTGTTGTGTTAAATGCCCCACTAGAGCTGAAATCACTTGAGAGGGGGCAGTGTTTCTGCCCAGCCTGCAAAGAGCTGAAAATTACCAAGAGACTGATGTGCAGAGGTCATAGCAGAGAGGCAGGTGGCAGCAGAAAGCGACTGACAGTCAGCTGGTAAATGTGCAACTGGTGCGGGAGAGAGGCGTGATGAGCAGCCAGCAAGGTAACTGGTGGAGAGGCCTGGCAAGAGTGGTGAGCAGGCGGCCTGCGTGAGTGCCCAGCAGGGTGGCCGGCAGAGAGGGGCGGTGAGCGAGTGCCCAAGCAGCGGGGCAAGTAAGGTACTTCTTTACCCCACCTGAGGGGGAAGATGAACTCTGCAGATGCACCTCTGAACTCTGGGTCTGCACTGACCAAGGACCACAACTGTGAGTGGGGTGCAGAGAAGGGTCGGGCACATCAAAGGGACTTCGGGGTTGCTGGACATAAGAACCTGAGGGGAAAAGGACACTGCCCAAACTACTTGGGGGTGGGTCTTTTGCTCATGGTTTATGTTTATGAACCTGTTTGCGGTGTTTCCCCAAATTAACGCAGAGTTACTTCCCTCCTTTAATTAAATGTTTCTTTTCTACACCCAGACTCTGTGCTTGTGGGTGGGACGTATTGCCTCTCAGAGGCGCCCTGGGGTGGAGTGTAAATTTCTGGTTACTGGGTTGGGGCTTGAGCCAGTTCTGTGTTGGATCGATGGAAAGGAACCCCTAGATATTGAACCCAGCCCTGGTTGCTGCTGGCTCCACCTGGCAGAAGGGTGACATTTAGATATTAGCCACACACTTCATTGCTCATGTAGGCCTTGTGCTATCCAGTTGCGTGAATGCAGCTGGATTTTTAGAATTAAGGCCCATCTCAGGGTGTGTCTGCACTTTGAGCTGGGGGTTTGATTCCCATCTTGAGGCAGCATACCCAAGCTAGCTCTGATTGAATTAGCAAGCTAAAATAGAGTCAGTGGAAGCAGTCGAAGAGGCTAACTGCCCTCAGAGCATGCCCTTCAGAGACAATAGGTACGTGCATTCTCTTTAACTTCTAAGGATAGAACAAGAAGCAGTGGGCTTAAATTGCATCAAGGGAGGTTTAGATTGGACATTAGGAAAAACTTCCGAACTGTCAGGGTAGTTAAGCACTGGAATAAATTGCCTAGGGAGGTTGTGGAATCTCCGTCTTTGGGGATTTTTAACAACAGGTTAGCCAAACACCTGTCAGGGATGGTCTAGATAATACTTAGTCCTGCCATGAGTGCAGGGGACTGGTCTAGAAGACCTATAGAGGTCCGTTCCCAGTCCAATGATTCTATACTGGTGGTGGCTAGTCCCTCCCACTGGTCACGCTGCTGTGTTTATGCTTTTAGCACGCTAGCTTGATCAGAGCTACCGCAAGTATGTCTCCACACGCTGGGAATCACACTGTCAGTTCCAAGAGCAGACATACCCTCACAAGGTATCCAGGGGGGGCACAATCATAGCTTGGCTACCCCCAGAAACTGAGGATGTAGCAGTGGAAGTTGAGGCTGGAAGGGTTGTGACACTAATGAGTTCCCCACTGGAACAGAATTGGTGAAGTCTGGCCCAGCTAACAGACTCCACAGAATCAATATGGGATTGGATGCAGTGTTCAAAAGGTACCATGTAACATCCACATAGAGAAATACCATCAAGTTGAGTGTAGGGCCGTGCTTTGCTCAGCCAACATCAATACTTTGCACTTCTATAGCGTCTTTCATCTAAGGTGGTCAAAGCCTTCATGAACATTAATTCTCGTGGCACCTGTGAAGTAATTACCCTCAGTTTACAGATGGGGAAACTGAGGCAGGAGGGGGAAGTAAGTTGCCCAGGGACAGACATGATGGGATTCTTCCCTCTACATAAGTCCTTTGCATCACTACAGACCCCCTGAAGCCCTGTCTTGGGCACCTAAGTAGCACAGAGATTTTCTGCTCCATTCTCCCTTGAGCTCACTGCAGGGTCAGGGCCATAACTCCGAGCTTCTTCTCTGTGACAGAACCAGAGCCACCCGAATGCCCCCGTGTGACCAGGGGTGCCTGTGCAGTGCCCTCCCCTCGTCTTCCTCTCCTCGAGGGCTCCTTAAACAAACCCCAGGCAGTCTTTATCATTCAATCACAGCCCTTCTCAGGGCCTGGTTTCTTTATTACAAAGTTCCAAAGCAAACACAAAACAAATTTTCCACCTCGCCTAAAGCTGGGCCCAGCCCTTCCTCCCTGAGGAAGTGTCTCCATTGCATTTTCTTCCACATCCCAATGCCCTTCAGGGCCCACTGCAGAAGAACGGCTCTCCCAGCAGCTACAATTTCCCTTCCAGCTCTGCCCTCACTGAACTCCCACTGACCCTTGTAGCCCAGGTGCAGTCCCACCCCCCTTCATAAGCTCAACTGCAAGCACCTGCTCTGGTACAGGGGAGCTGGATCTATTTTTAATCACAGGGGCCAGCCCTCCCCTGGGTCCCCAGCCACTCTGAACAGATTTCAAATGCTGCTTCCAGTAAGTTAAAAGTAAGGGAGGAGGGCGGTAGTGGAAATTTGTTTCTGGCTTCCATTGTGTATCCAGACCCTACTGCAGTTGATCGTATTGTACTACTGATTGTTAGGCAGGACTCTGCTTTGAAATCAATAGCCCAGTATATCTGCCTCTAGTAAAATGGCTTGTTTTGCTTCTTTCAACTTTATTTTGGTAATTCTGTAGGCAGAAGTGACCAAGATACGGAGGCTCAGAAATTTTACTGTGGATCTGTGCTGTCTCTGAGATCCTACGCTCCAGTGACCTGAAGCCAGTTTTCTTTGTCAGATGATTTTGTGTTAGTTACATTGATAATTACACAGCTGGGCAGTGGGAAATCGTGTCCGGTAGCTGACGCCTGGCGAATAGCGGTTGGCTGTGTTTAGAGACCCGAGGACCTGTTGTAATAACACCACCACTTAACTAGACTTTTCCTGTAACTGCTGTGACAGACGCAGACCAGTGGGGTACAGGAGTCTGGTAGAGGGCAAATATACTGGTCACTGGATGAGTAGTTTTCTGTTCCCTGAGTGACCAGAGCAGGGGCTGCACTAGAGGAATCAGGAACCTGCTAGAACCAGTTAAGGCAGGCAGGCTAATTAGGACACCTGGAGCCAATTAAGAAGAAGCTGCTAGAATCAATTAAGGCAGGCTAATCAGGGCACCTGGGTTTTAAAAGGAGCTCACTTCAGTTTGTGGTGTAAGTGTGAGGAGCTGGGAGCAAGAGGCACAAGGAGCTGAGAGGGTGTACTGCTGGAGGACTGAGGAGCACAAGCATTATCAGACACCAGGAGGAAGGTCCTGTGGTGGGACTAAGGAAGGTGTTTGGAGGAGGCAATGGGGAAGTAGCCCAGGGAGTTGTAGCTGTCATGCAGCTGTTACAGGAGGCACTATGGACAGCTGCAGTCCACAGGGCCCTGGGCTGGAACCCGGAGGAGAGGGGGGGCCTGGGTTCCCCCCAAACCTCCCAATTGCCCTGGACTGTGGGTTCTTCCAGAGGGAAAGGTCTCTGGGCTGTTCCCCAACTCACATGGTGAATCTCTTAGGCAAGAAAATCCGCCAGTAAGTGCAGGACCCACCAAGATAGAGGAGGAACTTTGTCACACTGCCTTGGATAGCAAAAGAATTATAGCTTCCTAGATGCTCTATGTGAGGCAGAGGCAGGGCCGGTGCAAGGAAGTTTCACGCCCTAGGCAAAACTTCCACCTTGGCCCCCCGCGACAGCTCCCCCCCCTCCCCCCGCGACAGCTCCCCTCCAGGGGAGCTGTGCAGCAACTCCCCACCCCAGCTCACCTCTGCTCTGCCTCCTCCCCGAGCACACCGCCCCGCTCTAATTCTCCTCCCCTCCCAGCTGATTGGCACTGCAAGCCTGGGAGGCGGGAGAAGTGGAGCAGCAACTGCGCGCTTGGGAAGGGGGCATAGGAACGCTGTAAAAAAAAAAAAAAAAATTGGGGGCACAGCTTTTTGGTGCCCCCAAATCTTGGCGTCCTAGGCAACTGCCTAGTTTGTCTAAATGGTAGCACTGGCCCTGGGCAGAGGTGGGGAAAAATTAGTCCTGGTAAAGGCTTACCTAGTCTGGTGTCGGGCCTTGCCCCTGCCTCAGTTTCCCCCTCTTGAGTTTCCCAATAATTGTACCCAGGCTCTCACATGAGTCTAATAACACCCCTTCTTGGTGTCTGGTTTATTAAAACAACATCACAGTTCAAATGTGAGTTTAAATCCAAACAAGTCCTTCTCCAGCTACATAGTTTCTTCAGCCCCTTGCTGGGCTCAGCAGTTCTTTCCCAAGAATGCAGGTGCTGCTGCCTCTGGTTTTCCTCAAGTCTCTTCCCTCTTAAGTCTTCTGCCTCTGCACCTCACTGTAGGTAGATCCAGGCAGGCTTCTCCATCTAGCTGGTATGGAGAAATTTTGCCTGTTTTAAGGCTTCTTAAGACCATCCTTCTTCTCTACTTAATGTTGCCAGTGGTTTGTGGTCTTTAGGACTGTATTAGTGACACAGGAACCTCAATGTAGAATCATAGAATATCAGGGTTGGAAGGGACCTCAGCAGGTCATCTAGTCCAACCCCCTGCTCAAAGCAGGACCAGGCCCCAACTAAATCATCCCCGCCAGAGCTTTGTCAAGCCTGACCTTAAAAACCTCTAAGAAAGGAGATTCCACCACCTCCCTAGGTAACCCATTCCAGTGCTTCACTACCCTCCTAGTGAAAAAGTTTTTTCCTAATATCCAGCTGAAACCTCCCTAAACCTAAATGTATTCTGAGGTTTAATTCACTTGAGCGAAATAGCCACAGTTCAGAGGTGGAGGTGAACATGGCTGAAAATCAGGCTGGAACTATTACAACACACCACACGATCCATTGTCTACAGCCAAGCGCTGAGGTACAACCGCATCTGCTCCAACCCCTCAGACAAAGACCAACACCTACAAGATCTTCACCAAGCATTCTCAAAACTATGATACCCACACAAGGAAATAAAGAAACAAATCAACAGAGCCAGACGTGTACCCAGAAGCCTCCTGCTACAAGACAGGCCCAAAAAAGAAACCAACAGAACTCCACTGGCCATCACCTACAGTCCTCAGCTTAAACCTCTCCAACGCATCATCAGTGATCTACAACCCATCCTGGACAATGATCCCTCACTTTCACAGACCTTGGGATGCAGGCCAGTCCTCGATCACAGACAACCCGCCAACCTTAAGCATATTCTCACCAGCAACCACGCACCGCACCATAATAACTCCAACTCAGGAACCAACCCATGCAACAAACCTCAATGCCAACTCTGCCCACATATCTACACCAGCAACACCATCATAGGACCTAACCAGATCAGCTACAACATCACCGGCTCATTCACCTGCACGTCCAGCAATGTTATATATGCCATCATGTGCCAGCAATGCCCCTCTGCTATGTACATTGGCCAAACTGGACAGTCACTATGTAAAAGGATAAATGGACACAAGTCAGATATCAGGAATGGCAATATACAAAAACCTGTAGGAGAACACTTCAACCTCCCTGGCCACACAATAGCCGATGTAAAGGTAGCCATCTTACAGCAAAAAAACTTCAGGACCAGACTCCAAAGAGAAACTGCTGAGCTCCAGTTCATTTGCAAATTTGACACCATCAGATCAGGATCAAACAAAGACTGTGAATGGCTATCCAACTACAGAAGCAGTTTCTCCTCCCTTGGTGTTCACACCTCAACTGCTAGCAAAGGACCTCAGCCTCCCTGATTGAACTAACCTCGTTATCTCCATACTGATTTATACCTGCCTCTGGAAATTTCCATTACTTGCGTCTGAGGAAGTGGGCATTCACCCACAAAAGCTTATGCTCCAATACTTCTGTTAGTCTTAAAGGTGCCACAGGACCCTCTGTTGCTTTTTACAAGAATAGGCTCTCCTATTGGATTCCCAGTGCATCTTCCATGCTCCACAGCAGAATCTGGCCCTATCAAGGCTAAGGGTCATTAGTAGAGCTTGTTACAAACGTGGATCAGTGATATTAGAATAAAATTTCTTTTAATCATGAAGACTTTAAATATTATGAATCGATTGTGAAGGGCCTGTTGTTGTTTTTTCCTTCAAAGACGCTGACCTCCTTCAGTTCCCACTGTCTGAAACAGAGTCTGTGGGAGGTCAGCACCTCTGCAAATCAGACCGTTAAGTAATCAGGGACAGGTTTTGTCTTCCATTACAACAGTGCAAGCCCATTGGCGTCGACAGATTATCTGAGGGCAGGATTTGGCCCTGGTAGATTTTAATTTTTCAGACCCAATAGTGATCATTGGATGGAGTGTTTTTTTGGGGGGACCTTCTCACATGACTGTGTACGCAAGCTAGAGATGAAGGGCCCAATTCAGATCATTTGCTTTTCAGATGCTGTGCACCTATCAGGGCTATATGTCTTCTACAAATCCAGTTAGCTGGCATGCCCAGTACGCGTGCTAATACAGTTTAGTATAGGCTGTTTCTAGGCCTTATGCAAGCAGACCACAGAGGAGTTTTTAATCAAAAAGTGAATGAAAGGAACTGGGCTGAAAGCCCTGGAGATTGACAGCTACTACGTATCCCCACAGTCGGTATCTTCTCCCACACCACATCACCAGTCAGAGGCACTGATTGACTGTGGGTGTTCCGGGGCTCAAGCACCCATGGGATTAAAAAATGGGGGTGCTCAGCACCCATCAGCCACAGCTGTTCGGCGGTGCTGCCAATCAGCTGTTCAGTGGCTGGGGGAGGTGCTTGGGGGAGGGCGGAGAGAAGCAGGTGGGAGCCTCGGGGGAGGGGACAGGAAGAGGTGGGGCCTCGGGGAAAGGGAGGAGAGGGGGTGGGGCCTCAGGGCGGAGCGAGTTTGGGGCACCCCCAGGGAAAAACAGAAGTGCCTCTGTCACCAATAGCTTTCAATCCTGACCTGGCTGAAATATTGAACTACCTCTATGGAAGGCAGGATAGACTAGTCTCTGAGCCCATTCGATCCTTGGCCTCCTGGCTGATACTGCCAAATCTGGTGACAAATAGTGGTGGCGGGGGTTGTTTTTATGTGGCTGTGTTCAAACCAGGTCTGAGACCACCGAGCCCATTTCACGCTGGCCACTGAGCAGTTGTCAAAGGGTGATGACTTTTGACCACTACTGTTTTTGTTAACAGGAAAAATAAAACCATATGTTGCATAAGTAGATGTACAAAACTTTTTTTTCTCTAAATCCCTACAGTCAAACTGTCAGCAGCAGAAGTATTTACTTTAGTAATGCAGCTGGGCTCAGTCCCAGGCTCATTGTGTTTGTGCAAGCCTTTTCACCACTGCGCTTCAATAACACACTGATTGCCAGGAGGGCGAATGAATGCATGCTGTATGAGTTCTGTTATTAGGCCTATCAGTTACAGCACGAGACAAAAGGGCCGGAGTCAACAAAGGTAACATTACAGAGATACCACTCCCGCATTGAGTCTGATGGAATTAATGGAATTCCTAGTCATCAGTGCCTTCAAGAGCAGTTTGGCCCGAGTGAGGACTGTAGGATGTGGCCCTCTGGACCAGATCTTCAGCTGGTGAGAATGGGAGTAAATGGAGTGGTGGCTGAGTTGTTGTATGAGTGGTGACGGAACTAGAGGGGGATGAAGGGAAGGTGAATCCGGGTGAGTAGTGAGAGAATGGTGTGTGTGTGTAAGAGAGAGAGAGAGAGTTTGGTGTCGCATGTGGTAGGTCCCTGTCTTTCTACGGGGTAAATTGAAACCTCAAGCTCTGAGCACGTTTAGATCTGGGGCCAAGCTTCGCTGTACTCATGACATCAATTCAAAAATGTTACATTGGTGTTACAGCTGCCTGACGTCAGTGCAAATGTACGGCCATGAAATCAGCCCATCCATTGAAGTCCTAGCAGCAGCACCGTGTAGTCTGGTGCCAATGCCATGTCAATAGCAGTGTATGCAAGACATAGATTGACTTTATGCTATGCTGTTATAGCAGTATTATGATGTCAGTGGAGCTGGGGTGAGTGAAATCCCATTGTAACACGCTATTGCCATTGCATATGCCCCCTCCATAAAACAATTATGAAAAATCTGCTTTACAAAGTGATCTCCTGTAGCTGGTTTGTTTTATCTTTTCCAATGAGGAGCGCCACCTATCCACACCAAAGGCTAAGGAGCTATCATGTTTTAGATTTTTTTTTAAAATGGAGCGCTTTTAATATAGCTACAGCTGCATATAAAAAAAGGGCAGCTGAACTTGTGAGGAAAATCTATGTTGATGGCCTCTCTACACCTTAAAAATGCCATAGCTGATTTGAATTCTTTCTTAGAAAACATATTTGTGTTGGGCTTGGAGGAGCTAAGGCCAAGTTTTGGCTCATTGCAGATCAATGTGTTGAGAATCCTAGGAAGCAGTGATGCAAAGCTAAGTTCAGCTGCTAGCAGGGCCTTATCCTGAGAAGGGCTGTGTTTCTCTTGAAAAGCATTGAGGGCTCCCCTCGTCAAAGGTGATGAATCAGTTCCAACAGAGTGCTTGGTGCGTTGGACACAGACATAGAAAGCCCCTGTCCCGAGGAGCCTACAGTCTCCAAGATAAATACATACATAGAAGATGAGCCACCGTGAAAAATCCAGGAATGCAGCTAATGTTGACAAAACATTTTAATTGGAGTTAGGGCTGGTTGGATATTTTCCACTGGAAATGTTTTTGCATAGAAAATTGGGGTTTAGAATAACAGATTTTTTGTGAAAAATTTCTGCTTTCCATGGAAAATTTCAACCTTTTGCTGGAAAACTGAAACCATTGGGGATTTTGGCTGAAAATGTTCAGGTTTTGGTGCAAATGATTTTTTTCCATTTTGTTTAAATTGATCATGGGTGGAAAACCCCATTTTCCAACCAGCTTTATGTGAAATTCTCAAAAGACTCAGCTTTGGCTTAACTCTGTTCCTATTGAAAGCCAAGGGCGTTTTTACCTATTGACTTCAACGGGAACAGAGGTAGAGCAATGCTCACTCTAAATAATAATTTCATGGAGAACTCTCTGCCACCCATCCCTAATGTGTTCAGGTGTATGAGTAATAGAGTAACTTGGCTGATCTCAACACCATGGCATTGGCAGACAAGTGAACTCTCAGCTAATCAAGATCTAAATAATGCACTGCAGGGTATGATGTGTGTGTTTGCAGTAGGGCTCAACAAACAAAGGGCTTGAGTGCAAACACTAGGCAGCACTGCTTCATTCATGATCATGTATTTTAAACCATTTTAAAGTCGTCTTGTTATTTGGCTTGGCTTTTGTTGCTAGAAGAGATTCTCACAGAGGAGAGAGTCTGCTTGCATGAAAATAATGAATGAATTAAAATGTTACATGGACGTCCTCTGCCCAGCCCAGTGACTGTAAGGGTATCCTGCACTATGACACCATCCATGCTGCATGGAGAGCTTTCCCGAAAGCAGTTGGCAAAGAGAGTGCCTGCGTGAGTTTGTAAAAGCCTTTCCACAATGTCTCGGATTGAAACATCCTTTGAACATTCATCTTGCAGAATTTTTTTCAGTGACACCAAAATAAGCATCAGTCAAGTCAAAGGAATTTGGAACGTATTACATGCACATTTGTGCATTGTTACGAATAGGATTTTAACAGTAGTAGAGACTAGGTCTTCAAAAGTATGGGCCATGGTGCATTCCCCCTTAGCAGATGTAGGCTGAGATATTCAGAACCAGTGAAGAAGGATGGAGCTTCATAGAGGCAGTCATGGCCTCCTACAGATCCCAGAGGATGTGAGCTAGATTCCCAGTCTGTCCCATATTGGAGGTGGGTGGGGGGGGGGGGGGGGGAAATCCCAGCCTCCACCCCCAATGGAACAATTCAGGAGTAAACACCGGTGATGGTGTGCTTAGGACACTCAGAACTGTGAAGTATCAGGGGGTAGCCGTGTTAGTCTGTATCTACAAAAACAACAAAGAGTCTGGTGGCACCTTAAAGACTAACAGATTTATTTGGGCATAAGCTTTCGTGAGTAAAAACCTGCATCCGAAGAAGTGAGGTTTTTACTCACGAAAGCTTATGCCCAAATAAATCTGTTAGTCTTTAAGGTGCCACCAGACTCTTTGTTGTTTCAGAACTGTGAGACACTGTTACCCCTCTGACTTAGCAAGAGCTACGGCCAAGCTATGGGTCAGCTCTCTGCCACACCAGCCTCCTGCCTTGCCAACAAACTCCTCAGGACTCTGCCAGTCTAAACCTTGCCCTGCAGGTAACAATCAGTGAAACCCAGTTCCTGAGCTCCCCAGAGACCACTCCCTGCAGTGTCCAGACCCTCCCCCGGGACGCTCATGGAAATTATGTTCCTTGCCTCCAAAGAAGCAGAGCACACCCCAGCCGGTGGGTTTAGCTGAAGGCTCACACTTCACTTTCATACACAGCACTGAGATGGTGTTGGGATACAACAAGAATATGTTTATTGAAAAGAACAGAGATTTAAGTGATACTGAGCATCAGGAACTCAGCTGCCTCTGAGCTCGGTTGCTTAGCGACCCAGTGAAATCGGCTGGGCCCAATAATGCTTCACTAAGTGACTGTGCTCCCTGAGCAGGGCCGGCTCCAGGCACCAGCTGAGCAAGCTGGTGCTTGGGGCGGCAGATTGTTCGAGGCGGCATTCTGCCCAATCCTAGGGCGGCACGGCTGCTTTTGTTTGTTTGTTCTGCTCCGGCCGCCCTGTAGGGGGCGGCGGCGCGGAGAACCAGAGCGCCCTGCAGGGCAGTCCTCTTCCTTCCCTCCCCGCCGATCGGAGTGGAGCCCTCGTGGCAGGCGGCAGCGCAGCGGGAGGGGCCGTGTGGGAGCACCCCTGCTGTAGTCCTGGCAGCCCCCTTCTCTCTCTTTTTTTGCTTGGGGCGGCCAAAAAGCCAGAGCCGGCCCTGTCCCTGAGCAGTCAGAAACCCCACCAGATCCCCATTTACGCCCCGTAGCAACCGCAGCATATTGGCTGCTCAATGCCTGCAGCTCCGCCAGCCCTGCTTCTTGTCTAGCCCTTGCCTCAACCCTTGCTCTAGCCCTCGTTCCTGCCTAGCTTTGAATTCCTGGCTCTGCCCCTTGGCTCATGCCCTGACTATGCCTCCGGTCCTGCCCTCTGAGTCTGCTCTGACCTCTAAGCCAGACTTCTGCGCCAACCACTGGGGCTCACTGCCCAGACCTCGGTGTGTGTGATACTCAGCAAGACAAAAACAAAACAAAATAAAACACACTTTCTAGTGACTAAAACGTAATCTTAGGAAGTTACAATCTTTTGCCAAGCAGTTTTCTTACTTACGTCAGGTTACCTGCATCCCTAGCCCGCCAGGCTAAGGGATCCAACTTTCACAGGCTGGAAGGGTGCTGTGCCATGTGTTCCCACGGTGATGGATAAGTTGATTAAAAAGAACAGAGATTTTGCTGCTCCTATATCTCTGCCTCAAGAGCCAGGAAGGCTTCCTGGGTGCCAATTCTGTCCCCTGATATGATTGTTAAATGTTCTTCTCCGCCGCTTGTTTAGCTTGCTGGCTTTGTTCACCTTATATGTAAATGTACTTCCATTGTCCTCTGTCTGTAACCAAACCGGTCAAACAGGTGAATCCACATTCCTTTGTCTAGGGCAGGATGGGTTCATGCTCTGCCTCCCACACACATTTTAAGAACATATTTCCAGCACACATCTGTGACTCTTTGTACACAATCCCTGTATACATCACACAATGATTTTTCAGGACCAGCATGTCACGAGTTTACATCTGATAATACCTTACATGATGTCTTTGAGATACATATGACACCAGCATGTTGGGTCAGTGAGTGTGTCAAGCCTGAGGTGAGTTACAATAGGGGGGGCCCTCTGCCAGTTGGCATTGAGGGGCTCCCAGGGTCACAATGCCATAAAAGAAACCTTAACTACTGCTGCTGCTGCTTTCTTTATTTGTATCACCATGCTCCCTAGGTGTCCTAGCCATGGGCCAGGAACCCACAAGAGGGGGGTTTCCAGGCCCTGAATTTTGCTGATAAGAGAGCAGACTGACAAACAATCTCACCCATGCAATCACTACTCACGTGAGTAGTGTGCTTAGATAGCACAGTGAAGGATGGACAGACTGATCTTTTGAGTTCAGTAGGACTATTCACCTGAGCAAGCATTGATTCCATGAGTCTGCAGGCTCAGGCCATGGATGGAATGATCAGGTTTCCAGCTATTTGCAATGGGTCTTCCAGATCCTTTGTGAAGTTGGCAAGGTTGCACTGTGCATGCAGCGTGACACTATGCAGATACAAGTTTGACAACTTTCAAGTTCATGAGTCTTGTGCAAGTAAAATATTATTATAAAAGCTGCATTCATATAGGGTTTTTTATATAATTTACATCTTTTTGAAGAAGAAAAGAATAAGGAAGGAGCTAGTGGATTTATCTGACTGTGATGGTTACATTTGGTTGGTACTATGTTATTTAGATTGTAAGCTCTTTGAGGCAGGGACTGTTTTTGTTCTGTGTTTGTACAGCGCCTAGCACAATGGAGTCCTAGTTCATGTCTGGGGCTCCTAGGCGCTATGGTAATACCAATAATTAATCATCATCATAATTATCTGCTTTGTTAAATAGTTAATGCTAATAAAAAGTTTGAACTCAGAACAAAAAAATATCATAGTTTGCATGGTTTGGGATTGTGTCCCGCCTTATAGAACACAGGAAACTGAATAGACAGAGCAGAAAGGTTTCAAGAGGTGCTAGTCCTCTGCTGATATTTTCTGGTAGGGAAATAAGTGTCTTAGAGTTAGCAAGATAGTATTAAAAATATATTTATACAAAGCCAAACCATTCTTCCTTCCTCGAACACAATCTTTGCTCCCTGGCATTGAGCACCACCTCTGTTTTCAAAGCAGTCTTTACCTGCTCTCTAAAATCACAGGCAGGCACCATTTTTCAGTTCTAGTGTTTTGAACATGCAACCCTCAGATTCATGCTCACAAATCCTACCAAATGCAGCTTGTTTGAATCTGCTGTAGCCACTTGCATGTGAAGACCTTTGCACCACTCCAAAGTGGAATCACAGTTTTGGAGGCAGCTTTGGAAATATTGGCCCTATGTCACTTATTTCCCATGCAAGTTGTTTAATCCATTAGGGAAATTTCAGTTAGTGCTACATGATTGCGTCTCCGTTATCTGGGAATAGGGGAGAGGCTGTGAGCGGGGGATAGCTGTCCACTCCTATGTAAACCAATCCTGAACTGATTAGTTACCAGAGCAAAGGAAATCTTCATGATTTTTACATTAAGGATCTAAGGGTTTTTTTTTTTAATTTTTAGTTTGTGCTGTTTTAAATGCTTGACGTGGAAGAACACCTTTCAAGTGTGTCAAGCACATGCTGTCCAGATATATTCAACTACAGGTATCTGAAATCCCCAGATCTATCATTAGCAGGTGGCTCAATTTTCTGACAGCCCCACTGTTTCTTTAAATAAAAAAAAAAATCCATTCCCTTGTTCTTTATTACAAGCCCTCAGTGGTGAAAGAACAGGTTAAGGACTATTTAGAAAAGCTGGACATGCACAAGTCCATGGGTCCAAATCTAATGCATCTGAGGGTGCTGAGGGAATTGGCTGATGTGATTGCAGAGCCATTGGCCATTATCCTTGAAAACTTGTGGCAATTGGGGGAAGTCCCGGATGGTTGGAAAAAGGCAAATATAGTGCCCATCTTTAAAAAAGGGAAGAAGGAGAATCCGGGGAACTATCGACTGGTCAGCCTCACCTCAGGCCCTGGAAAAAAATCATGGAGCAGGTCCTCAAGTAAGCCATTTTGAAGCACTTGGAGGAGAGGAAGGTGATCAGGAACCGTCAACATGGATTCACCAAGGGCAAGTCATGCCTCACCAACCTGATTGCCTTCTATGATGAGATAACTGGCTCTATGGATATGGTGAAAACAGGGGACGTGATGTATCTTGACTTTAGCAAAGCTTTTGATACGGTCTTCCACAGTATTCTTGCCAGCAAGTTAAAAAAGTATGGAATGGATTAATGGACTATAAGGTGGATAGAAAGCTGGCTAGATCGTTGGGCTCAATGGGTAGTGATCAATGGCTCGATGTCTAGTTGGCAGCCGGTATCAAGCGGAGTACCCCAGAGATTGGTACTGGGGCCGGTTTTGTTCAACATCTTTATTAATGATCTGGATGATGGGATGGATTGCACTCTCAGCAAGTTCACAGATGACACTAAGCTAGGGGGAGAGGTAGATACACTGGAGGGTAGGGATAGGGTCCAGAGTGTCCTAGACAAATTGGAGAATTGGGTCAAAAGAAATCTGATGAGGTTCAACAAGGACAAGTGCAGAGTCCTGCACTTAGGACGAAAGAATCCCATGCACTGCTACAGGCTGGGGACTGGCTAAGCAGCAGTTCTGCAGAAAAGGACCTGGGGACTACAGTGGATGAGAAGCTGGATATGAGTCAGCAGTGTGCCCTTGTTGCCAAGAAGGCTAACAGCATATTGGGCTGCATTAGTAGGAGCACTGCCAGCAGATCGAGGGAAGTGATTATTCCCCTCTATTCGGCACTGGTGAGGCTACATCTGGAGTACTGCGTCCAGTTTTGGGCCCCCCACTATAGAAAGGATGTGGACAAATTGGAGAGAGTCCAGCAGAGGGCAACGAAAATGATCAGAGGGCTGGAGCACATGACTGACGAGGAGCGGCTGAGGGAACTGGGCTTATTTAGTCTGCAGAAGAGAAAAGTGAGGGTGGATTTAATAGCAGTCTTCAATTACCTGAAGGGGGATTCCAAAGAGGATGGAGCTCGGCTGTTCTCAGTGGTGGCCGATGATAGAACAAGGAGCAATGCTCTCAAGTTGAAGTGGGGGACGTCTAGGTTGGATATTAGGAAAAACTGTTTCACTAGGAGGGTGGTGAAGCCCTGGAATGGGTTGCCTAGGGAGGTGATGGAATCTCCATCCTTAGAGGTTTTTAAGGCCTGGCTTGAGAAAGCCCTGGCTGGGATGATTTAGTTGGTGTTGGTCCTGCTTTGAGCAGGGGGTTGGACTAGATGACCTCCTGAGGTCTCTTCCAACCCTAATCTTCTATGATTCTATGATTATTGATGGTTGAGTCTTAATTTATGTGAGATGGTGGCACCTGTACTGTAGGTGTGTAAATGCACATAATCTGCTGAATTCAGTACAGATATGAAGTGGTACCATCCCTGTCTTTAATATACATATATATGTGCTACATTATCCACAACTAATTGTTATCCGCAACCACATCTGAAGTTAAACAGCACACAGCAAGGTAATGTCACAGTTTAAGACGGGAAGTAACAAATTCTGCACATAGTTGAAATTGCAGGAGGGATATATGGTTTAATTCTTATACTAAAAGAAAAACTTCCACCATTTAATTGTAAATGCACATAGATATACCTGTAAAGGTCTGTTTATTTAAGCGCCAGTTCTGCATACACTTATGCATGTGCTTAACTTTATGCATGTTAGAAGTCCCTTTGATTTCAGCAAGATTACTCACAGGCATAAATGTTTGCAGGATCAAGACCTTAGACACTGATAGCAATGACTCCAATGGTGTAAATATATTTTAAAGTGCATGATAGGAGCTTTTAGCAGTTTGTTAGTAAAGCATACTGTCCATGTAGTGTATTGATAAACCTCATGGCCAAACTCTGCTCTCCCTGTCACTGACCAGTGTACATCTGGAGAAAGACCACTGAGATCAGTCGGAGTTTATCTGGATTTACACAGGTGTGTCTGAGAGCAGAATTTGGTCCTGAGTACCTGGGCAACTTTGGTCACTCTTAAAACAAAGTCACATTAAGATCCTTGGATGATAGCTGCAAAGTATAGTTACTGATAATGAAACAAAAATGTAACTAGGAGACGTCTACCTTTTAAACTGCTGCCCGACGTAGCTGGAGAGACGTGCCAAAGACTCCATAGAAGTCCATTAGGGACTTTGCTATTGCTATTGATTTTTATATGGAAGGTGCCCAGATACTATGGTGATGGATGGCAGGATAGAACTTTTAGAGAGATGGTCTTGAAAAACTCTTGGACAGAGAGGGTAAATTAAAGTCAGTGCTAATATTTACAACTGATTTACAAAGGCCTGACTACACATTCAGGTTTAATGACCCCGACAGACTTTTGATCTAGAATTAACATTATAAAATATTTTCTTTTGGGGTTTTTTTTTTGCTTGTTTTTATTTAATGTGGTTATTATGATTTTTTAATCCTTTGGAGCGGACCAGTGAGCTTGTGTCATTAAGACCTAAGGCAGAGCAAGGCTTAATGGTAGTGGGCCATCTGTCCCAGCTCCTGCCAGTGTGATAATTACTGAAAGCAACTTTAGCAGAAACATTCCTCAAATCTAATTCTACCTGGATCACTACCTCTGTCACTCCCCCAGGTCCTGATGCATGTTTTACTCTCCATTCTCAGTCACTGCCTTCCTCTCATCATTACTGCTATGTAATCAGATGGATTTGGGACTCTCTGACGATCAAAGAACAATTTGCCTGTCCCCCTAATAATGGCTATTCTCTGGTAGTGAATGCTCTGGTTGGTCTAGGGGGCCCTGCATGTAGCATAATTTTCTATAGTTACCTCAATTTACACGCAATCCCAAGGCTATTATATAGGGTGTAGTATGTGATTACATATATAACATATTTGGACCTAAGAACAGCATATATATCATTACACAAATCATTCATGTAACCATGCTGGTACCTTTTTATATAGGGTAAGTACATAAATTGCTAATCATTACAATACAGTTATATTACAGCTGCAGTGTAATTAGTGCCCCTGTGACATATAAAAGGAATAAATGAACTCCACGTAAAAACTACAAAGACCATTGAAGTCAGAAATACTTTAGAGTGTGTGAAACATTCAAGTAATGAAAATCCAGGCAAAATAATATACCCTTACATCATACATAAATAATTGTATACATCATACTAGTCTCATTGTTATATTTTGCCCTTCTATCTATTTGTTGTATTTACCTGTTGTGTCTCATCTTACTCTTAAATTGCAAGCAGGTTGGGGCAGGGACTGTCTTTTTGTTCTGTGCTTGTACAGCACCTAGCATAAAGCAGGGGTTCTCAAACTGGGGCTCAGGACCCCTCAGGGGGTCGCGAGGTTATTACATGGGGGTCGCGAGCTGTCAGCCTCCACCCCAAACCCCACTTTGCCTCCAGCACTTATAATGATGTTAACTATATTAAAAAGTGTGTTTAATTTATTAGTGGGGTCACACTCAGAAGCTTGCTGTGTGAAAGGGGTCACCAGTACAAAAGTTTGAGAGCCACTGGCATAAAGAGTTTGGCCTGTTAGGTGCTACCACAATAGAAATAATAATAATTAGTATACAAACTGCTGTTAGTAGGGAGTGTTCTGGCAGTTAATTAGTTCAGTGAGTGACCAAACAAGAAAACAGAGCTGGTTAAATCATGGGTCGGCTCTTCCAGTCTGTCTAGGCTGTGCTTGGCACAAGATCCACTCTAGATGTGGGGGGAAGGTGATTTTAAGGCATTTTTATGCTCCCTTGCATCCTGGCAGTGCAGATGCCCATCTGATCCTTGGCAAAGTTAGAGCAGCTTGTGAGAGGCAATGCGGCTGGCATGGGACCCAGGATCTGGCTCTACATGTTGTGAATAAATTGCCCAATGGAAGTAGTAGCCCTTGTATCTGTCTGGGAATTATTTACGAACCAATCCTTATTTCTGCATATGTGCCTTTTTGTAAATATTTGCTTCATAATTTATGGAAATAAATTTCAGCCCTTGGGACATTCCAAACTCAGCCACTTAGGCTATTTGTGATGCTTTGCTTCTGCTGGGTCACTGAAGAACTCATTGACTTCACTGGAGCTAATACGGATTTGCACCGGTGGAAATGAGTGGAGAATTTGGCTCTGAGTTTGTATTCTGTGGCTATAGACTACCTAGAGCCATGGAGATACTTGAAAAACACATGGAAATGCAACAGAGAAAAATGATGTTTTAAAAACAGAGGGTCTTCAACGGAGTTGTGCCAGCAAAGACTTTGGCTCAATGACTGGACTACATCAAAAATGTTAATGTTGATATCTGCATTATTAATACAAAAGTATATTAAAATTGGTTTTGAATGGAATAGCTGAAGGACTAGATTTAAATTACATTTCCAATAAATAATGGAAACGTATGGGGCCAGCTTGTGCTCTGTCACATCAGTATAAATCCAGAGTGACTTCGTGGTCTCTGTGGAGTTACTTCATATTTATACCAGCAGAATCTGATCCCTTAGATTTTTATGTTACACGAATTGTCTAAGCTCACTGTTTCCATTTAACCAGGATTTTATCAAGAAGAATTTGCCAGATCCTCAGCTGGCATAAATGAACATGGCTCCATAGACGACAGTGGAGCTACCCCGGTTTATACCTCTTGAGGATCTGGCCCTCCAATTTTAAAGGAGGATTTGCAAACTAGAAGAATAATGAAGGATTGTTCTGATTTTGCTCGAATGTGCACCACTTTTACATGGGTGTAACTTGCGTTAATTTCAATAGAATATATGGGTGGAAAGAGTCAGAGGTGGTAACTCAACCCTGTTTCTGTACAGCATTCACAGTTTTAAACAAGGTTTGGAGTTCTGAGTACAAAGACCTTGGCCTGTTCATTACCATGGTAAACACACTAGAAAATTCATGCCAAAGGTTAGAATTGTATTGACTGAGACACACAAAAGGAAAAGAATAAAAAAGAGGCAAAAAGCATTGAAACCGAAATTGAGTGAGTATGCAAAGCAAACTTAATTAAAACCTATCAAAGTCTCTTTTTAGAATGAGGGAATATTGATTAGAGTCTTTTATTCTGTCAAGCAGCCCTTCTTAGGGGGGAAGAAAGGGTAAGTTCTCCTGTTCAATTCTCAGCTATTACCTCACCCACCTTGTCTCTCTCAGATCCTGGGCCTGACACAGCTACAACAACCCTGCATTCAGTTCTCAGTCAGGAATGATAGTCACTTTCCTGCTTTCAACACAGAAGGGCGAGAAGAGAGAGGATATTAAAAGACAGGGAAATGCGGGTATTATTGATAGTCTCAGGATACAGGGTGGCTGGTCAATCACAGATGCTTTGGGCTGGCAGGTTGGCCAAGACACCTATTTTTCCTGTTTCTCTGGATCTCATCTTACCTCCCTGGACAGGGACATTATTTAGTTGGTCTGGTCAGGTCCTTCTCCTTCACTAGTTCTTCTCAGGCTGAGCAGGGCTAGTTGGGTTGCTCCATCTCATTGTGCTGGTGCTGTGCGGTGTAGTTGGTTTCAGAATTAGAGAGAGCCAAGAGAGGAGGAAGACGGTGTGGGGAAGGGAGTGGAAAGGGATACATGAGGTATGGGAAAGACCGAGCAGGATCTCACATGTATCAGGCTGGGGTTCTCACTAGTGCAGTGTTGATGGTCAGGCATTCCCACTGGCTAGAAGTAGCAGTGTAGACATTCGGGCTCTGGCTGGAGCCCTGGTTCTGAAATCCAGGGAGGGAGAAGGGTATCAGAGCCCAGGCTCCAGCCTGAGCTTGAACGTCTATACTGCTATTTTTATCTCCATAGCGTGAACCCTGTGAGTCTGAGGCCTGGTCTACATAACAGGGTTAGATCAATGTAAGCTCCCTTGCGTCAGCCTAGCCATTGAAGTGTCTTCACTTAAATTTGGCTCCTGATTTAGTAATATCACCTCCACGAGTGACATAAAGTCACGGTTGATGTAATTAGGTCAGTGTAGATGCTGCACTGCTTACATCAATTGTTCCTGGCTTTCAGGTGCCATTACACAATGTCCCACACTGACAATACAATCCATACAAGCTCTCCTGGTGACGATGCGCGCCACCAACACAAAGAGCCAAGCATGCACACACACACAAGTGATTTAATAACTGCAGTGGCTGTAATGCTGATGTCAGGTCGACATCATCTTGTAGTGGGTGTAGACATGATCTAAGTCAATTGATGGAGCTTGAGATTTGCTGCGGTGGGTCTTTTATTGCCGCGTAGGCATACCCTCAGATACCATAGTAATGGGGGCCAGGTAAGGACCTAAGATTAGACTTGAATATGTCAGCTGAGCATGAGGTTGAAGGGAATGAAAAATCCGATGGAAAGGAGAAAGTTGAACACTAGTAGGTGGAGAATATGATTCTTAGTCTGTGTGCACTTTATATATAGATTGCTCTCTGCTTACTGTATTTCATCTTTGATGTACATCAGAGGCTCTGAAATGGGAATTGTTGACAGCATGCAATATGAACATTGCATTTTCAGAGGTCCATCCACCTGTCTTTCAATCTGAAAGAGTTTGTCCTTTTTTCTATAATATTATTTCTCTCTTGGAATTAAAAGTGGTGTCATGCACATTGGAAAACATAATTCCAACGATCCATACAAAATAATGGGACCAGATTTTTAAAGGTATTTAGATGACTAAAGGTGCTGATCGGTGCCTGGTGGGATTTGCAAAATTCCCTATAAGTGCCTATCTGTACTGTATCTTTAAGTGCTTAAATACATAGTGCTGGATTATCCTCTCTTTTACAGGGATGTAAATCAGGGGTACTCCTTGAAGTAAATAGGATTATGCAGTAGGAGAATCAGGGCATTCTTCCTAATGTTATGAGGTTTAGTTAGAATTAGGTGGTTCTTAGAGTTGCTGCTTAGATACCTTGGTGCTAAGTGTCTTTTATATACATGAGATTAGATAGATGTGCCTCCCTAGACGCATTGAATCTGTTTCCTCTATGGCCAGATGCTCCAGCCCAAAAGCATACAGAGGGCTAAATCCATCCTAATTTACTTTTTTTCTCTGGTCTCAATGGGGTTGCACAGGGTGTATTTCAAGACATTATTTGCCACTAAACTTCCATGCACTAAATTTCTTCTCTGCTATATGCAGGATTACAAACCTCAAGCACTCAAAAATCATGAGTCAGGATCCCCCAATATGACAGGCTTAAAAATCATGAGATTTTAAAAAATATTTGGGGTTCATTCCATTTGCCATGTAGCTTTGTGTCCAGAGAGTGTATTGGGTTCACACTTTCAAGCTTTTCTCTGTAACCATTATGTCTAGAAACTCTTTTTTTCTTTTTTCTTTTTTTTTAATGAAAGATGAGATTTTCACCTAATTACATCCCTTCAGGGGCTGGGGCTTTAAGAAAACCACCAAATATTGCAAGACTCGGGATAAAATCACAAGAGTTGGCAAAACTACATTTGCAACCTGGGGTCCCTTTACTGAGGTTGTCCTCTTTCTTCATGAGTGGTTTTACAGAACTGTTGAAAGAGGATTTCTGTATTGAGGAAGGATTCTTATCTTCAGCCCTGTTCTTGTATGTGTGCTTTTACATTATGCATGAGATACAGTGTTAGCATACAATGTATGGAGTTCTGCTGAAGTCAATAGGATCTCCTGAGATGTAAATCATCCCAGAATATGGGCTATATTCTGCTCTCTGTGAGACCAGTGTAAATCTGGACTAACTCCACCGATTATAGTTAGTTACTTACCAGGATAGCTGAGAGCAAAATTCCGCTTTATATCTATAGCTGCTGCTAGGATCGGCATTGTGGTACAAGACTAAGTAACATCTCAATGAGTTGTTTGTGTCAAAACATTTATTTAACATGCAGGTACAGTAGCTCTCATGGAATGCTGCTGTGAATCCTTTGCTATTGAAACATACAACCTCTGTTTGTTTCACATAGTTTAAGGTCCATTTCACGCCCCCTGAAAACTCACAATGGGGAGATGGAGGTGATAGTGTTGTCACATTTCTAAGATCTGCTTTCATTGTTAAATATCTCTGAAATCTTCATGTTGGCTAAAGTCATTCAAAGATAATTTAGACCTGAGTGGTACAGTGCCTGACCAGGGCAGATGCTATCATATACTGGGGTGCTGTGTGAACACTTACAAGGTGTGGTGCTTTAAGTACAGATGATGTGTGCTGTTGTTGGCATGGCATACCTTACCTTTCGCATTATAGTCCATAACACCCAGGAGGCCAGAATCTGATCTCAGGTACAATATATTGGTGTAAATCTGCAAAAATTCCATTGACTTTACTGTAGTTACTGTGCTCTGGATTTTCACTGCTTGTAATCGAAATCAGAATCTGGCTCCATGAGCCTATAGTGACTAGATTTAGTAGTCCTGGTGAGCACCACTCTGTGCTGTAGTAAATGCATTATCAAACTAGAAACCCTTTTGCTTGGATCAGGTCGTCATTACTTATTGAACATGTTGTCGCCTCTTTCCATTATGGAAGTTCCTGGTCAATTACAGTTGAGTTCTGGCAAATTGTTCAAGTGTAAATTAAAAGGACAACAGTGTCGAGGAACAAGTTCAGCTTCAGGGCACAAAAGTAAGCAACCAGGAAATATGCAGCTTCAGGGCTGTATCCTGTTCTTTACTTTAAACCCTGCAAATCTCAAGATTTTGTGTAACTGAACCCAAAAATTGAAAATAAGGGCAAGGTGGGGGAGGGCTCTCTTTTAAAATTCAGATACGCACAGTTCATATTCCCATTTTCCCTTACCTTCAACACATGTATTTATTTGGGCTATTGCAAGGGAAAAGTCCACTTGCCAACGGAATTTCCCTTCGGATAAGCTCTGCAGAGTGCATGGTGGTGTTAGGCACGTATGTCATCTCTTAGATCAGCTCACTGATATAGCATTACAAATGTGTAACAGCCAATGGAGCGTTTATATTGAGGCTTTGTCTTCACTGGCACAAAGGTGTCTTTTTTACAGAGCGAGAACAAACACTGGGTAGTTATCTCAGATAAAGCACTGGTAGCCTTTACCAGGAGGTAGCTAGTCAAGGTCAGCACTATACTCCTTCCTATGGGTGATCTTGCCTAATTTACCTCGCAGAAAAAACTCCAGTGCCTTGTCTCCACTATGTTTTTACAATGGCATAGCTCACACATGTGTTAGTTATCCCATGGTAAAAACTCACATTCATTCTCAGTGAAGACATGGCTTAGGGCTATCAATATTGCCATATTGCTAACTTTGCTGGCAATGGTGTTGGGCAAGAACTATTGTAGTTCCCTAGTTTTAGGTAAATGTATCCCATTGATAGTCCAGAGTAGAGCTGAGTGAACATCTACAAAATATTTTATGGACATTTGAAGACCTGACATTACTTTTGTTCTGGCAGTACTCCATTAGTATTAGCTTTTGGGGAACATTCCTCTGCAGGACTTTATGGCAGGAGCAGCAAATTTAATGTGAGTGGTAGAGAATATTAGAAGAAAATGAGTTTTGGAATTTGTAAGCCTGAATCCTGATTCTATCTTCCCCCCAATCAGAGCACACGCAATACCATGTGACCTAGATATCCAACCAGAATGCAGCAGTACAGCTCGGCTTGTGACTCCTGCATAGTTCCTGAAAAAGAACTATTAGCAGGTAATGAATAATGAATAATTAGTAACTAACACACCTTACAAAATGGTGAACTGCTTCTGGACAATTTGTGATCAGAAAAGGAAACTAAATTCCTTTAAAAAGTGCCCACTCTGAATTTTTCATGCAACTCTACTCCAGATCAGAGAACTGGCTGTGCTACCCCAACTACATCTAAAACAGCATGGGCTGACTGTGTCAGTCTTATCTCCCACCAGTGGTTCCAAGCCGAATTCTGTGCATTTACCCAATGGGAGGGCAGGTTTACTGCTAGTCGAAGCAGTTTGTCGCTAGGCCCCAGAGCAAAACTTCCATCAGCACACCTAGGTATCCACATTCGCTCATGTTGTGGTGTTCCCTCCTCCCTGCCCCTCAATCCTTCAATTCCTTCCCAGTTTTTCTATCAGCTCCGTTAATTCTCCTCTACTGTACTAAATCCATCAGTTCATACCTTCCCCTCCCATCTTCCTGGTACCTCTCAGCAGTGGATCTTCAAAGCTGCAGCAATTCCCTCCAGTATCCCTATAGTGATTGCTGAGAAGACACCACAGGAGATTTCTGGGTGGTTGCTCCGCTTCTGGTAGCATTGCTCAAGTATGCCGGGACTCCGAAGCACTGTGCGGGCTGTGGGAGATGTATTTACACCCTTGAATGGGAAGTATCATGCAAGGGCGCTTCAAGCATTTCAACTGGGAATTCTCCCATGCCCTCACTGGAAATCTGCATTCCAATGAACAAGCCCTCAACCCAGAGTCCAGTGCTCTGTCATGGAGGGTCAGACGCTCTTCAGGGCGGATACCACACAGCCACTCAGCCTTCATATACCACCTTCTCAGGGGCCACGAAAGCCAGGAGAGATCTCTTTAAGTTGGTGAGCTCAGACAGAAAAATAAACAGATGGCAACTGATGAGTTCAGGATTTTGTATTGATATCCGGTCAATGGTTTAGTAGCACAGAGTCTGATCTCCCCTCTGCACACATGCATAATTCCTGCTGAGGCTGCTAAGAGTTACATGTTCATATAATGAAGAGAAGAGACCCCACTCCCCCACGCAACTCCAGACATACACACACAGGGCCAGATTGAGATCTGTTACACTGGAGTAAATCAAACGTAAGTAAACCTGATTTACACTAGTGTAACTGAGATCTGAATCTGTCCCCTGAGGTATAACCTTTACCCTTAAGTGAAAACAAAATATGTTAATCTCCTTTCTTTACAAACCCATATTCTTTTACTCTGACACTGAATTCTGTCCTCCATCACTAGCAGATGTCTTGCATATGAACTGCATTACCTATAAAGTTTGCTTACTCCAAGCAAATGGTTCTTAATTTTTTTACTTCAATTTGAAGCGAAAAATACAGTATAGGATTCAAATGCCTTTGCATTACATGGGTTTTTAACTACTTAAAAAAAAAAAACAGCCAAAAATGACTTCACAAAACCGAAACAACTACTGAATTGTTTTGCTACACACCATGCTGCCTATCTGAACTGTCTTATTGATTTTTTTTTATTGCTTTACGTGGCACTTTTTATTTATTGATATATTTATATTTAAAAAGCACAGATCTGGTTTCAGCACTCACTTTGTGTCAATATTTCTACCCTATGCACGTGTTTCCCAGCAGGAAGAAAACCAGGTAATTGCCAAAGAAGTAGAACAATGAAATCGCTGAAAGAAAGAGAGATCAACTCTGGAGCAAGTGTTGGTGTGTCCTGGTTTTTTCCGGCTGTGAATGCTGGTTCCAGGGCTGCAAGTAGATAGATATGAACAGGAGAAAAAAAAGAGGAAACTTTTAGAGAAGGATTCAGAAATTCAGATATGTCACTGATTAAACTGGCCCACTCAACATTACCTAAACGGAATTTCTGAGTTTTCTTTGGCTCAAGGATTTAACATTTAAGGCAAAACTAGACACAGTGTAGAAGCTCCATCAAGTCTTTGGCACAACAGCTACAACAACAACAAAATGACTGTACAACATGAGCCGAGAGGGTAACATTTCCCAGTTAAGCAAAGGGAAAAGTGCTAAATAAATTGCACATACTAAAAGGTGGCTGGCTTAAAAAAAAAAGACATCTCCATTTTTTTTTTCCAGAGATTGAGAAAGTCCCACTGCCAACTCTCGTCTTGAAAAGGGGTCTTTTCAAAAAGCTGCAGTCTTCATCTGGATCATGCAACCTTTGCCAAGAATGGATGGAACTCTGGTTGGAAAGTCTTCTGAATCCTCCCTCCTGGTTATTACTCCTGGAAAGAAATGACACATCACAGCGGTAAACATATTGGTGAGTGGGGGATTCTTTCAACGACACCAGGTGCTTGTTCTTTAAAGGCCCAATCCTGTGTCTATAAAAGTCCATGGCAGTGTTCCTCCCATTTACTTCAGTGGGGCAGGATCAGGCTTAATTGCTCTGAGAAGGAAAGGTTAGGTGAGCTCAGCAGAACCTGAACGATATGGTGTCCCAAGGATGGAGACACAGAACGTTAAGGGCCAGATTCTGCTACCGCTATTTCCAATGAGTAGCATCTTACTGAGCAGGATGTCCCCTTGAAATCTGTGGGGCAGATGGTGAATCCCAAGCTCACACTGCCGAGCAGTCGGTCTCGGGGGAGCCCCCAGGCTCTGGCTGACTTCAAAGCTTCATTGTGAGTAAGGAGTTCACAGGACATTTCACAGAGTGACGTGTTGCTCAGAGAGAGCCAGGGTTGCAGAATCATGCCTGGATCAGATCCTTGTTGAGCTGGTTCAAGTTTTTCATGAGCCCCCCCCCCCCTTTTTTTTTAATGAAAAGTGGCCTTTTAAAAAAAACAAAAACTTTTCCATGAAAAGTTTTTTTTAATGTTTGATTTTTCACCAAAAAGAGTAAAACTATATTTTTTTCTTATTTTGTTTTTCCTCTCCTTTCCTCCCCCCGTTTCTAGTGGCAAAATGGAAAAAAGGGGGGAAATGAGGAAAAAGGGGAATGAAAAGAGGAGCCTTCTTCTCCCAGGAAACTGAAAAATGTTGGGGAAAATGGTTTTAGATTTTTTTTGCAAAACATACTTATTTTTTCATGCAGCTGTCTTGATTCCCCCCCCCCACTCGTCAATGCTTCTGCCCCTACAATCTTTTTCCCTTCTTCCCCTCAACCTTTCTTTCCTCCTATAAATCTCATTCTCTCCTCCCCCCACAAATCCTCTCCATCTCTTCTTTCTCCTTCCTGACCACTGTACTCAGAGCGGCAAGCCCCGTCAGGGCTGTCTTGCCAATTGTGTTTCCCATTTTCACATGCACAAACTAGGGGTTCCTCTTGGCCATGTGCCAGATGGGTCCCCAAAAGCAAATTTATACTGAAAATGAGAAATGATTTGCAAAGCATCGAATTGTAGACGCTCAGATACCACAGTGATGGGCGAGGCCTATGAGCTTGGATAGAACAGAACAGCATGGAGTAGGACAGGCATCTTGAAGAGTGAGTGTATGTGTGTTTTTAGGGAGGGTTTGTGGCAAAAGGATAAACGTGCTGAATCCAGCTACAACTGCTAAAAGCTGAAGTGATTTTAAATACAAAACTCATATTTGAAAAGCCTTGTGAATTTTCAAAGACCTCTCGGGATCTGTTTTAAATTTCAGAAGTTGAACACGGATTTATGAATGGAAGGGAAACTAAATGGGACAACCTGGAGTTGTGCGACAGAGTGACTTGAGTTACTGCATTCATCTTTCTGGTTGGCGTGCTTCATGGCCTTCAGAAGCGAAATGTCCCCCTTGCATTCGTTTGTGCATAAATCTGTTAATCACATGAGGGACAGACCTAGTTTGGGAATTTGCACTCAGCTGTGGAACGTCACTGCAATGTTTCATTACTGCATCACAACACACAGCACTCAGAGCTGTGGTTTCAAACATAGAGAAGTTGCTCACAAACCCACTGCAGAATAGGGTGACCAGATGTCCCGATTTTATAGGGACAGTCCCGATTTTTGGGTCTTTTTCTTATATAGACTCCTATTACCCCCCACCCCCCGTCCCGATTTTTCACGCTTGCTGTCTGGTCACCCTACTGCAGAATACCCAGTCTGCATTTCCAAGCAAATTTTAGTACAATGGAGACTTTTTGTTACTCCCAGTCAGGCTCCTAAATTTCATTTTCAAAAGTGTCTTAGGCACTTAAGGGCTAGATTCACAATGGTAATGGGTGCCTAGGTGCCTCTTTAGGTGCCTACATCCAGCATTTAGGCATCACGGACGTTCTCAAAACCACCACTTAGCTGCTACCTACCTCCATAGACACCTACGTTTCTTCTGATGGGCGTGTACAAAGCCCCCTAAGACCTGATGCAGACCTACAGCTAACAAGCAGCTCAACCAAAACCCAAGTGGGATTCTTTTACTGTTCCCCCCCGCTTATCTCGCCAGCAGAGCCTGATCCTGAAGGAGATCTCAGAGCAGGCGTACAGGCTCTGGCCTCCTTCACATGACTGTTGATGTATCATGTTGAATATCCAATAGCCCAGTAGTTAGGGCACTCACTTGGGATGTGGGAAACCTATGTTTGAATCCCCACTCTGCCAGATATGGAGCAGGGACTTCAATTTGAGTCTCCCACATCCTATGTGACTGCCCTAATCACTGGGTGTAGAGTCAGTCTCTCACTGAGATGCCTTTGAAAATCCCACTAGGTGCCCATCTTCAGATTTACAAATTCATTCTGGCTCTAAGTCACTTTTAAAAATGGGAATGAACAGAACAGGGCAATTATTGAATGATCCAGCCTGTTATCCAGTCCCAGCATCTGGCAGTCAGAGGTTTAGGGTCACCCAGAGCATGGGGTTGCATCCCTGACCATCTTGGCTAACAGCCATTGATGAAACTACCCTCCATTAACTTATCCAAATCTTTTTTGAATGCTATTATACTTTCGGCCTTCACAACATCCTTGGGCATTGAGTTCCCCAGGTTGACTGTGCATTGTGTGAGGAAGTACTTCCTTATGTTTGTTGTAAACATACTGCCTATTAATTTAATTGGGTGACCTTTGGTTAATTTGTTAAGGGGGAAATAATACTTCCTTATTCACTTTCTTTACACCATTCATGATTTTACAGAACTCTATCATCTCCCCCTCTTAGTCATCTCTTTTCTAACATGAACAATCCCAGTCTTTTTAATTTCTCCTCATATGGAAGCTGTTCCATACCCCTAATCATTTTTGCTGCCTTTCTCTGTATTTTTTCCAATTCTAATACAGCTTGTTTGAGTTGGGGTGACCAGAACTGGATGCAGTATTCAAGGTGTGGGTGTATCATGGATTTATATAGTGGCATTATATTTTTTGTCTTATTATCTACCTCTTTCCTAATCATGGCTAACATTACTAGGGTTTTTTTTGAGTGCTGCTGCACATTGAGCAGATGTTTTCAGAGAACTATCCACAATGACTCCGAGATCTCTTTCTTGAGAGGTTTAGACCCCATCATTTTATAGGTATAGTTGGGATTATGTTTTCCAATGTGTATACCTTTACATTTATCAACATTGAATTTCATCTGCCATTTTCTTGCCCAGTTTTGTGAGATCCCTTTGTATCTCTTTGCACTCAGCTTTGGACTTAACTATCTTGAGTAATTTAGTACCATCTGCAAACTTTGCTGCCTCACTGTTACCCCTTTTTCCAGATCATTTATGAATACATTGAACAGCACTCGTCCCAGCACCAATCCTAGGGGGACCCCGCTATTTACTTCTCTGCACTGTGAAAACTACAGCTTATCCCTACCTTTGTTTCCTATCTTTTAACCAGTTATTGATTCATGAGACGACCTTCCCTCTTAGCCCATAACTGCCTGCTTTGCATAAGAGCCTTTGGTGAAGGACCTTCTCAAAAGCTTTCTGAAAGTCCAAGTACACTGCATTGACTGGATCACCCTGGTCCACAGGTTTCTGTGTTTCTAATTCTAACTGATAAGTGATGAACGATTTCCCTTTACAAAAGCCATGTTGACTCTTTCCTAACATATCGTTTTCATCTGCGTCTGATGATTCTGTTCTTTACTATAGTTTCAACCAATCCACCAGT
The DNA here is from genome assembly GCF_011386835.1 of Chrysemys picta bellii. Taxonomy (NCBI): domain Eukaryota; kingdom Metazoa; phylum Chordata; order Testudines; family Emydidae; genus Chrysemys; species Chrysemys picta. The sequence goes on along the minus strand of NC_088795.1, from coordinate 128,865,403 downwards.
TAGGCTTACTGGCCTATAATTGCCAGGATTATCTCTGGAGCCTTTTTTAAAAACAATTGTTGTCACGTTAGCTATCCACCAGTCATCCGGTACAAAGGATGATTTAAGCAATAGGTTAGATACTACAGTTCTGCAATGTCATAGCTGAGTTCCTTCAGAACTCTTGGGTGAATACTGTCCAGTCCTGGTGACTTATTAATGTTTAATTTATCAATTTGTTCCCAAACCACCCCTATTGACATCTCAATCTGGTACAGTTATTCAGATGTGTCACTTAAAAAGAATGGCTCAGGTGTGGGAATCTCCCTCACATCCTCTGCAGTGAAGAACAATGCAAAGAATTAATTTAGCTTCTCCGCAGGGGCCTTGTCTTCCTGGAGTGCTCTTTTAGCCCTTGATCATGCTAAAGGAGCTCTCAACTTCCACTGACTGCACTGGGAATTAAAGGTGCTCTGCACCTCACAAAAAGAGATGCAGGACTGAGCCCTTACTCAAAAGGTACCCGAACTGGAGTTCCAGTACTCTCTAAAAGTGCTTAGACTTTACAGTGAGAAGTGACATATAAATGTAGGTGCATTGGTAGGAACATAGGAATTGCCAGACGGGAGCAGACCTGAGATCCGTTTAGTCCAGTATCTCATCTCTGACAGTGGCCAGTACCAGATGCTTCAATGGAAGGTGTGGGAATGCTGCAGTAGTAGATGTGGGATAATCTGCCTCTCGCATTAGGTCTCATTCTGATCTCATGTACTTAGAGATTGGCTTAAACCCTGAAGCATGAGGTTTAATATCTTTCCACAATTTTTGTTATCATTAACTATGATAACTCTGGATAGTCTTGACACCCATATAAGGGTCCAGTCCTCTTTTAAATCATGTCAAGTTCTCTGCCTCCAATACTCTCCATGGCAGTGACTTCAACTGCATATTGAGCAGAGGTTTTTATTGAGCTGTCAATAATGATGCCCATGTCTTTCTTGAGTTGATAAAGATAGCCCTTATAGGGCTTCATAGAGCTTATCACTGAAGAGTGGGGGCTTTCTCTATTCCTGACCTAGCCAAATCCCTACCCAGTGACACGTCTGCCGTGAAATAGGCATAAGATACAAAAGATAAAACCCGGTGATGCTGGATCAGACCCAAAATTTACCAACTCCTGCATCTTGCCTCACTGTCCGGCAACAAACAAACAACTCCAGAACAACAGCTGGATTAGCCAAACAGCTGATTGCGCTCAAAGCATAACTTCCAGAAAGGCCTCCAGTCTGATTTGAAGCTATCAAGAGATGGAGAATCCACCATCTCCCTGGATAGTTTGTTTCAACATTTAATCACCTCACCGCTGGAAATCTGAATTTGTCTGGTTTGACCATCCAGTCAATGGTTCTTGTTATGTTTTTCTCCACTGGATCAAAGAGCCCTTTAGAACATGATATTTTCTCCCTGTGAAAGTACTGATGCACTATAATCAAGTCACTTCACAATCTTCTTTTTGATAAGCTAAATAGACTAAGTTGTAAGGCATTTTCTCCTGCCCTCAAATCATTATTGTGGCTCTTTTCTGCATCCTATCCAATGTTTCAGGATTGCGTGCTATATCAGGGATGTTATAAGGGTATCAATATTTTCTTTTATATTAGCAGTATTGGAAGCTGCGTGTGTGACCATCTGCTACTGCATATTGTGCAAGCCCCCTTTACATTTCCCCTTTTGTCCTGTATATGTGGGTATACAATGCACATCAGGGCCCATTCTTGCAATAAGGTCCATGCAGGCAAACCCATGTGCTAGCACAGAGATGGGTTGAAGTCACTAGGGCACTGCATGTATGCAGTGATCTGACCACACAGAGCTCATTGCAGGGCCAGGGCTCAGGTTATCTTAGAAGTGGAGCATTTCCTATTAACTGATCTTGAGCTCATCTTTAAACCTAAAGCTGGGCTTCAAGCTGCAAATTTGTATCCCGCATCTGGATTTTTAATGCCCCAAAGTTTGGGGGAATCTGGATCCAGGGTTTTAATATGGCCCATTATAGAGCTACTGGCCAATTGCAAAAATTAGATTCAGTCTCAGTTCAGATTGTGAAAACTCTCATATTCCGGGGTTCTGGTCAGTTGCATCTCTATTCAAAATGTTTAACAAAGCCATCACATAAATGTAATTAAATTCTTCACAATATGCATTTGTTTGTTTTCTACACTGAAAAAAGAAACAGATGCCTCCCTAAAGTTCTTTAGGGCAATGAAAACACAGAGAAATAGGAGAAATTACTCAGTCAAAATATTCTATTAACAGATTAAATGGTAACATCAAGAGCTCAAAGTGAAAACGTTTTTGGTGCCACTCAAAATGTTTTTTGGTTCTTGATGAGAATGAAAATGTAAGGATTTGACTAGGGAGAGGCAGGATCTCTTATTTTAACAATGATGAGCTCAGTTTTCAAACGTGGGCCTCCAGTTTGGGATCTGAGCACTCACCTCAACATGGAGATGCTTACGTCGGCTCTTACGGTACCTAAATGCTGATTTGAGTAACACAATGTAGAACAAGTGCCCTAATTTAGTTTTGGAAATATGAAAGTTGTGATCTGAGTTTTTGAATAAATTAGTTTTTGCTGGCAGAGGGACAGGCAGACAATTGTATTTACCTTAAACTATTTGGTAGGAAAATCACCTCTTATTCTGTGTTTGTCAAACAATCAAGACATTTTATGACACTACGTAAATATAATTATTAATAATTACCACAACAACATTTGGTTGCTTAAAGACTACTTCATTCCTTATGGAATCAAAACATAAAACAGGAAAGGGGGCAGGGAAACTCTGGAGAAATGAACTACCTCAGTAATGGACAGTAGAAAAATAGATTCTCTTTGAATCCCATGCTGTAACCTGTAACAACAATCTTAGTAAGCTAGACCTTTTCCACTGCAGAAATGAATTATCTAGCAATAGTCTTTGGAGAAAACAAAAGGGAACAAAGTAGGGAACCTTGCTGCCTCGACATCAGAGGCGTTCTGCTTGGAAACAGGCTTGCAGGACTGGCAGCCTCAGATCCTAGTCCAAAGCCCACTGAAGTCAATGGCAAGACTCCTCGTGGCTTCAGAGGGCTTTGGATTGCTGAATTTTGTCAATTAGTAAACAAATTGGGATTGTAACAGGTTCTGCGTTCATTGGTTTTGACCCACTGTCCTTTATATATTACTACGTAATGCACCATTAATAGATGTTGTGCAATGCTGCTTTAGTAATAGGAGATCTCCCTGCAGGTCTTTGCTATGAAATCTTTGCTGAGAGGCACGGAGGCCAGCGATATTTATGTGCAAATGAATGGATTAGCCAAGTGCAGATAAATGACATTGCGAATGCAAAAGGAAGGCATCCTATGTGATTTGATGTTGTAGGAGCTTTGTAGGTTACACTGGCATTCCACTGATTCAGTGTAGCTACTCCTTCGTCTAAGTCAGATCAGAATCAGGCTCATTTGTTTCCCAGCCCTCCCTCTCTTCTCACAGTAGTCAGAAAGTTCTAAGGCTGATTTAATTAATAATACTAATAAAAAACCTCACATGGACATCCCCTAATTCTTGAACTTGACAATTTGACTAATGATCTTAGCAAACGGGCATTGTTGGGAAGCATTTCAAATGAAGTGGTTTCAATAGACCAAGATGCCTGTGGAATCTGGTTGGTTTGTGTTCATTAACTTCCGCATAAATGAGGGCCAAATCCTAGACCCAGTGCACAGTCTATGTAAAAGGGACGTGTGTGAAGGAGATACGTGGAGAGGTCAGGGGAGAATCCTCAACACCCAGCTGTGGAACCTAAAGTTACAGGAGACCATGCAGCTGCTGTATTCCCTCTTAAGCAGGGATATTGTGGTTCTTTGATAGATCTACATAGATCACCAGCCTTGCTCTTGTCTATCCTCCACTGGGCATAGGGACAGCCTGAGGAGCTGTGCTTATTGGCACTTGGGGTATGTGTGCTGGCTCTCCACATCCTGTCTTTTATGCAGCGGAAAGACTCCAGTGCTAGCCTTCTGCTCAACATCATTGCATCTTGATGGAGCAGAAGGGATGTGATCTTGAAACCCCACTGGGCCAGTGCAAATGTGAGGAGTGCAGCAATGGAATCCATAGAGATATGCTGGAGCCCTGAGAATCCACTGCCCGCAAAGGGCAGAAGGGCTAAAGAACTTACTTGGACTCCACGCCCTTACTGCCCCTCTTCTACAGACAGCAAGATCAATGATGGCAACAAGGATCACTTACGGCATCCAGGTGCTAGACCAGTTCAAGACAGAAGAACTGCTGGAGCATTTTAAGTTAACGCTAGCTTGCAGCAATAGCATGGGCTGGAGTGGCTGCTCTTTAGCATTATCCCCTTTGGCACCTGTACTGCTCCAAATCGTAGGTTTATCAAAAATGCATGATTGCCATGGAAGGGCTGCTGGTGGCTAGTTGTGCGGGGGGGGGGAGGGGCACGTCATTGTATGTAGCTGCCTGGTCTGTCTACCTAATTCAGATGGCTATTTTGTCCCAGAGTTGACGTGGTTTTGTTCCTGGGTGTGCTGCCCAGCAGATGAAGGTGTAACATTTTAGACAGTGGAGCCCAGGCTGTCCTGGGGTGTCTTGGGATGGCTGAAAATTTTGAATCGTGTGGGATTGGGATGGTGAGGAGAGCCAGCTCAGGGTTTCTCTACAGCCTTCAAAGGCAGCTTGTGCTACTTTCCCAGCTGTAGACAGCTAGGAGAGGTTCCCCATGCCAAAGTGGACAATTCCTCTTTTAGTCCTGCTAAGCTGCCGACCTCAGGGAAGCAGAGTGGCTATTTTTAAAGAGCAACCTCCGCTTTACTCAAACAAGGGAAAATGGGAGCCTGAACCTTACTTACCAGAAACCCCCAGGCATCATGAACCTCCACTGAAGAAATGGAGTTCAGATGATCAAGACTTCACTGCACCTGGTATTTAGCAATGTGACCACTGATACGTGTTACAATCATCAATACCTGTGTTTACTATCAGAATAGCAATCATCTTCATAAATCTCTAAAATGAGCGTGATAGATCTTCAAGGGAAGGAGCCGTGGCTTTACGTTGGGGCTGTGTCTCCATAATAGTGCTAATGCATCACATCACAGTATCTGAGAACAATTCATCTCTAAGCAAAATGTTTCAGCGCCATACGACTGGTGCCTTGCGCTACCTATTCCTTTTATGTTAGAAAATCACCACTCGTTCGTCCCAGGAGTGGGGGTAGGGAGGCTGCAGAAAACGCTGCCTACAAATTGGAACAGAATTGCCTGTATTAGAGCTGGATTCTGCAAAGGAAAAATTAAATGGCATTAGTGCATGGCAAGAAAATCACTGTGTGTGTCTGTCTATCTATCTATCATTAATTAATTTTCTTGCCTTATATAATTTTAACATGATTATAGTATAATATAGATACATTTTATTTTTAATTCCACATATACATAGATACAAGTGTGTGTGTGTGTGTGTGTGTGTATATATATTTTATTTATACTATATATATTTTAGTTTCTAATTTTTAATGGTGTGTACACACACATATAAACATATATAGAGAATTAAAAATATGAAGCTAAATTCCAGCAGAAAACTTTTTTATTGAGCTCCAACTGTTCTGCTGTTATTCATAACCCAGTTTCCTCTCTCACAAAGAGACCTTTTGCATGGTTTTTCCTTCTGCCTCTATAACAGCTGCTCTCAGTGTTGTATCCTGAGTGATGATGAGGTTCTGAAAGTGTTTTTTTGGAACAGATGGCCAGGAGAGAGCTGGGGAATGTGCCAGCAGAAAGCTGGGGAATGTGCCAAATCCTGCAGTGACTGAGTGCTTTGGGTTCCAGCTCGCGTGCCTTTCCCCTGCCCTCTGCCCTAAGTGGCGCCAGCAGGACTTCCCAACTAGCACTCTGAACATCTGGAGTCTGCGACTGCCAGGAGAGAGAGGCGGGGGGGGACCCTCCCTGCTCCAGCTTAGCTTCCATGTACTCAACAATGTTACTGACTAACAGAACAACTAATCAAAAACAAAGAAGAGGGGGAGGGAAAGAAAAAAGAACCTTGCAAGCTAAACAGCTGCAGCCGCACAGAAAAGCAAACTTACCCACTGCATTGGGTTAACAGTTAACATTATATTCAGAAAGATAACGAAACACGCTCTGCTATCGTTCAAAAGTTTGAGCGGGTGGTGGCAGTGGAGCTGCCACTCTCCTGTATGCGAGGGGAAGCCCACCCAGCATTGTGGGGTGAATTATTTGTGTGGGATACTTAGTGAGGTACCCTGTTCCTGCGCCCCACAACAGGCCCTGGAGAGGCTGGCCAAGGGGAATGCCACAGCCGCTGTGTGCACCATGGAGCCGTGCTCAGGGATTGGGGATGAAAGGGGGTTTGGAGTGAAGTCTGGAGAGAAGGCAGCAGCATGGCTCGTGTATCCACAACTTTGTAGATCCACTGGTGAAATCCTCTTGCAGAGTCAGCAGCCATAGTACAGCTCATGAGCTGTAACAGCAGCTAGGTTAGTGCTCTGTGGCCTGAGATGAGGATACAGCCCCCATGAAGTCCCTTGTGCAAAGCCATTTACTCAGACTTTATGTCCCAGGCACTGCCTGTTTGTAGGCATGAGTGGGGGAGGAGGGAAAAGAACAATAAAAAGGATCATTTGTGTTAGTGGTAGGTCATGACTGTGTAATGAATGAAGCTTGTTTGTATCGTGTGCCACTCTTCTACACAGCAATAGTGTGTGGTTAGCACTCTATCAGGGCCTGATCCAAAGCGCACTGCAATCAGGGGAATCTTTCCATTGACTTCAGAGGGCTTTGGATTGTGTTCTGTAGGTGTGTGGAATGCCACACAAAATAGAAAAATATAATACGTATTCTCTTCTCTGACCCGCCCTCTGCAGCTTTTACGTCCACAACGCTCACAATAATGCCAACGGAGAGTTCTGCCCGTGACCACACGATATTCCCTACCCCACTGTGTCTGTTTCAAAGGAGCTTATTACCCCATCTCTGTCAGATACGGAATTCTGTGCTGAATTCTGCCCATGGATGAGTATCCAGGTCTCCCATTCACTGGGATTCGTGCATGTGCCTTCAAGAGCAGGAGATGGCTCAAATGATTTACATAACAGACTGAAAGGCAAATTTAAAAAATGAAGATGTTCATAAGTATCCTCTCTTCCCCCTTTGCTCCCCATAGCCCATGGCCATTTATTTTACAAAGAGGCATTTGAAGTCTTTCATTTTACCCTTGGTTCCTTTTAAATAGGATCCCCAAACACCCTTAGTCAAGTCTCAGCTAGAACAGCAGCATAAATTGCCAAATCCCCTTGTGTTTTAGACTTGTTAAGAGCAGCATTTTCTAGCATAAAAGGTTTCAAAGGATAAATCCAACTCTTCTAATTAAGACAATGGAGTGAAAAGAAAAAAATCCATTGTTTTTCCTATTGCAACAGCAAAGTCTGAGCAATAGTCTAATGTCCGGAATAGCAGATAATTCAACATCAAAAACAAAGCAAAAGGCTACATATCATCAGCAAATTCAACATCTGGAGCCGTTGCCTGTCAAAACAAACCCCGATCAGCTACTTTTTGTGTGAAAAGCTCACTGCGCCATAGCACATTCTGTAACCTGCTTGAGAATTGAGAGTGACACGAGAGAAGGAGACAAACCACAATAAAATAAAGATGACCGTAGATAAAGGTACTGGGGGATGGAGTGAAGTGAAGGACATTGCTTGGGGACTTGACTGTCTTTACTTGGCTCGTTATAACTTTAAAGAGCAAGGAACAAACAACCCAAAGTCGATAATTTAGCAGAACTACCCAGTGAACTGCAACTTTTGAAACCTGATTAAAAACACACCGAGTTCTTGGAAAACGTGCCGACTTCAAAATTAACGAGAGAGCAGTGGTTTCAGTCCAAGACACTGTATCCTCATCCAACAGTTTAAGGAAGACCCCCCGCAGAAGAGAGATCTTTTTACACCACCTGAAGTCCAGAGCTCAGTTCTTTTATGAACAAATATCCCAGCCTTTTAATAATGATTTCAGTGTTTTCATATCTGATATTTACACCGCTATGGATTATGGGGCTAGAGGGAAGGCAGAGGAAATTAAGCAGATTCTGATTATAGGTATAAAGAAGTGGGTTTTTCCTACATTTAAATAGATTCACCTCACCCCATTTTTAAAGGCTAAAGATCACATTCTTGTAATTTAAAGGTCCCAATCCAGCACCCTTTGATGTCAAAAGGAGTCTTCCCATTAGCTTCAAAAGGTGTCAGATTTGGCCCTGACGGTGACAAAACTGTCCTTGGGTTTACTTTCATTGGCACCAGGGGGAGCTTCCAAATTCTGCTAACCAATAGAAGTGCTGGTTTGCTCTCAGCGCTCTGACTGGTTGCTGGAATTATTGACTGGTTAGTGTGTCCAATCAATGGCTCTTAGTTTTGTTCTTCGCCTTGACTGAGCGCCTTCTTGCCAGCACATTAGGAAATACTGCCCAGGATAACTTGACACTTGTTGATTCATCTGGAAGAATCGGCTTTGCTGGATAGAGACTACGGGCCTAGTTCTGGCCTTGGATAAACCTGAAGATGTTTCCTGAAATGTTCCCCTTCCCAGCTGGGACCTCTAAACATAAACATTGTGTTTGTGAGACTCAGAAATAGAAACTGATCAGTCTGGTATCAATGTGTAGGAGACAAAGCCCCCCCTTCTATTTCTGAGCAGGCATTTGGGGAGGGCTGGGCTTGCATTTCTTTGGAAATTTGAGGGTTAGGAAGATTTTGTTTTGTGACGTGATTATTGTTGCTGACTAGTGGTTGTATGTGGGGGCGGGGGAATGTGCTGCTGTCCGGTGAGAGTTTCTGCAAATAGGAGAGATCTTCTTTTATGTTCGAGTGAAACTGAGAGAATAAACAGCATAAATGTCAGGATTTAGATGTTTAGTTGTTTATTAAAGACCAGTCCAAACCTAAACCACAGCTCAGAACACCCATGAATTTGGAGCAGTTTGAAATCTGGGATTTTTATGTCTTTAACCCTTCTTTTAGTTTCCATAATCTTGGACACTGGTTCTCAAACTATTGGAGATCCATCATCCAAAAAACTGGTCTGCCGTCCACCATCTCCTGATCCTTTGCAGCTTGCTGGGGTGCTGAGTTTGGGGCAAGTGGGGCACTGGTTCTGGGCTGTGCTTCTCTTCTCTTGCCTCACGAGCACTATTTGAAAAGGCTGTGAAGTTGACTGTCCTGTCCTCTGCCACAGACTCAGCGCTATGCAGGAGAGGAGGGAGTAAGGGATGGGACTGCTGCCCTGTGGGGCTGAAGGGGATGGAGCAGGGGCAGGGTGACAACAGGAGGCACAGAGAGGTAGAGAATTGGTCTCTTTCTGCCCCTGCCATGATTCCTTCTCACCATGAAATTACGCCATTTTTTTTTTCTTAACCTGTGGGATAAGACCATCCAGGTGATCCCTTGCAACCCACCCCATTGGTTAAGAAACAATGACGTAAAGTGTTAGCAATATATGTAAGGAATGTCTAAGTCGACTCTGTCCTCTGGACCTTTCAGTGTGTCTCAGCCTGATTTCTGTCGGTATTTTAAATAGTAACCATCTTGGAGCATGGGATTTGTCTTTTTGTGTATGTCTTGTATGGGACAGAGTACGAAGGTGTGCTAAGTCATAAATATTAATCATGTCAGCTAAAGGAAGAGGCCGGGAGAGTGCAAATCTGTTTTATTTATAAATTGGGTTTCTGAAAAAAGTATTTGTTGGGAAAAAATGAGGAAACCTTTCTGAATCAGAGGTAGATCTTACTACAACCGAAGAAGGTGAATACTGCTCAGCTTAGCTGTCCATTCATCCATTAAAGTCCTGCTGATTTATTATCCTGCATGACAACTGGGTACAGAATGCGGAGGGAAGTTCAATTCAAGTTTACAAAACTCTTTTTGTCATAAAACTCTGAACAAAGACATCAATCACTCTTTTAATTTACCCATGTCACTTTCCTAGAGGAAAGCTGGCAGAATGCTCAGTTTCCTCTTTAACGCGGCTTGATGATGATTTCCCCTAATTGGTTCAATGTTAAGTAACCTGAAGGAATGCAATGTGTAATTAGATTTAGTGTTGTTTCCCCAAGATACCCATATGTTCTTCAGGTCAGACATCTCGCTAATGTGTTTATATGTACAGTGTCTCCATTAGCTACTTCTTTTTTATTTTGTTGTCAGACGATTTTTTTTGGAGATAAGCGTTCGATTAAACAAAACAGAAAACACAGCTGAGTGATTGTGTTTTATGATCTACAAAAGGCGACCCAGGGCTGGTTTGTTTTAACAAATAACAGCCACAAGACAATGCTAATAGGATCGTGGTCATGTTAAAGTGTGTTGGGCAAGTAGCGAGAGGAAGAGCTTGGCCCAGAGAATAGGAAGGATGGAAAAGTTTTTGATTAGAGAGGAATGTGGTTGTTACAAGATCACACAGATTGGGGGGGAGAGGAGGTGAAGAAAACCAAAAAATGGGGAAAGAATAAGGAATAAAAATAAGGAAATGTTCAAAGGATGGAGAAAGAAGGAAACCACCTTGGATTATTTGTGTTATTTTGTTCTCTTGAAACATACCTTCCTTTTTTTAGATCTCCCTTCTGCCTGCAAGGTCCTAGTGCACTGCTCCACGCATTCTGAGAAGCTCATGTTACTGTGGTCAGCGCTGTAATCCATGTCAGCTAGTCTGGCCAGGGAAAGGATATAGTTACAGGCTATTCTCAAAATGGCCAGTTTGGACAACTTTTGACCATAAGAATAGCAGGGAACCTAGAAAGGGTAACAGGAAAAAAAAAATTAGGCCAGACAAACAAAATATCTGTGCTCGAAGGCATGACAAAACAATTGTAGGTTATTTATTTAGCAGTTGTTTAACATAAATAGGAGTTTGACTGATAAAAGGCCATATGGTGCCATCAGTTTTTTTTTTAAAGAGAACTCCCCTGCTGATCTCCATGGGAATGAAACCAGTGTGAGATGACTTGATTTCAGCAGGGGCAGTTCTGCTTAAATTCTGATGGCAGGATATGGCCCGGAATGTTTACTCGAATTCGGTTTTGTGCTTAGTTGCCTGGCTGGTTTCATTTGGATACTGCAACCTTTGTGCCAGATTCTGATCCCCTCACTCACGCTGAGTAGCACCCAGGGGCGGTGCCAGGGTTATTGCTGCCCTAGGCAGCAGCGCTCCTCCTCTGAGCATTCGGCAGCGGGGGTCCTTCCGCTTCATGTCTTCGGGGCACTTTGGAGGCGGGTCCCGGAGCGAGTGAAGGACCCACCGCCGAATTTCCGCCGAAGACCCGGAACGGAAGGACCCCCCCGCCGCCGAATTTCCGCCAAGGACGGCAAAATGCCATCCCCCCCAAATCTGCCGCCCTCGGCGACTGCCTAAGGTTGCCTAGTGGAAGCGCCGGCCCTAGTAGCACCTTACTCCACAAGCAGCCACACTGACCTAAGTGGGACTCCTCGTAGAGTACCGTACTATAGTGCGAGAGCGCGAGGGTATCCGAATCTGGCCCCTTGAGCTTTGACAACAACAATCAGCACTTACAGCAGATGTAGATGTAAAAATACAGCATCGTTGCCGAGTAGAACCTTGAGACAGTAATTCTCGCTCAGGTAATCCACACGCCATAAATCTGATGAAAGACCCAGCAGTCTCACCCCATTTCTCAGCCAAGATTTAACAGCAGAGGGCTGTGGTGAGGTCTTATATTACGAATAACTTCAGACTTTCACAGAACATATTCCTGAATGTTTTCTAGTATAATATGAAGTATTTGAATAATAAAAACTAATAACTAATAATAATAAATTAATAAAAATAACTGGCACTTGTATAAATAAATAAATTACAATAGCCTTGATTTATTTAAAATCATGGTCTTGCAAAACTCTTAAGTACATGCTTATCTTTAATACATGAGTAGCCCCACTGTACTCAGGTCCAATTTTAAAGAGAACTCTCCCAGCTGAAGTCAATGGTATTATTCTTGTGCTTTGCTGGACTCACCAATTTACAGAACTGCCAGTGGGCCTTGCACTCAGAGAAAATCAGTGAGATTCTTCTGCATATAGAAAATTGGACTCTGAGGCCTGGTCTACACAACAGAGTTAGGTTGATGTAAGGAAGCTTATGTCAACCTAATTATGTCAGTGCACACACTACAGCTTTGCTCCCGCCGATATAAGTGCCCTACTATGCCAACATCATACCTCCACGTCCCCGAGAGGCGTAGTGCTTATGTCGGTGTGGTTAGGGCAACGCAGCCTCTGTGTAGATACTGCATTACTTAGATCAGCTATTGGCTGTCACCCCAGGGCAGGTGGGAGGGCTCGAAGGGACCAGAGAGCCAGGGCGGGGGGCAGCTGGGCTCCCAGCGGGGAACTGCGAACAGAGCCCCCACACTGCCACTCTTAACTCGGTGGAAGCGCTCCTGGTGAGGATGTACACTACCGACAGAAGAAGGGCAATGTGGACATGAACCACCACAGTAATTACTGCGGTGGCTGTAAGTTGACCTAACATAGGTTGACTTAAGTTTGTAGTGTAGACATGCCCTGAGTTATTTATCTGAAACCCATCCCTGTACACTAGTTACCCAGGCTGGCTGTCTTTCTGTCAATCTAAGATTTTATACTATACCCATCACCCGGAATACCTGAACTCTTCTGTAGTGTCTGACTGCCCAGCAGAGTCCCTTTCACCCTGATCCTGGGGTTTTTAGACAATTGGAGAAGCTTCCTTTGTGCTTTTGCCCTTCTCATCCATGTCTCTCCCGCCAGGTTGTCTCCAGGTCCATGAGCAGATAATGCAGAGCGTACAACCAATACTCTGAACCAAATTCATCCCTGGCGTGATGCTATTGATTTTAATGGAGGGATTCCATTGGCCCTCCATGTCCAACATGTTTGCCAAACACATAGTCTCTCAGCTTGTAGGATGTGGGTTTGTATGATGAGACCTCAAGGAGTATCTTGCACTTCTCCAGAAACAAGCCAACAAACTTCACAGGATTTTCCTCAAATTTTTAAAATGTATAGCACAGTATTGGTAATACTGGGGATGTAGGGAACCTGCTCTTCTCTCTCTCTCTCTCTCTTTGGAAAACCCGTCTTCCACTTGGTGGCATTCTCACAGCACATGAATCAGGGACCCGCTCTAATGTTTACTAAGTAATAGAATCACCTCCTGTGTTCTGTTGTATTGGTGTGCTGGGGAGCAGTCTCCTTCCTTTATGCCAAAAGCAAGCCAGGATCGCTCTATAGGAGCACTCAAAACATTCTCACGTAAGAGTCATGTTAAGTATTGTCCATAATGCTCCCCAGTAAATCAGTGGCCTGGCTACGAATGGAACACAAGAATTCTATTGGCACTTAGGCCTGGGCTACACTAGCGGGGGGGTTCGAACTAAGATACGCAACTTTCAGCTACGCTATTCGCGTAGCTGAAGTCGAAGTATCTTAGTTCGACTTACCTGGTCGTCCTCATGGTGGCGAGTCGACCACCGCGGCTCCCCTGTCGACTCCACTTACTCCTCCTGCCGAGGTGGAGTACAGGCATCGATTTGGGGATCGATTTATCGTGTCTAGACGAGATGCGATAAATCGATCCGCGATACATCGAATACTACCCGCCGATCCAGTGGGTAGTACAGATGTACCCTTAGTCTTGTGTTCTCTCCACTAGCTCACAATTTCTCCCAACAGCCTGTTTACTTGGCTTTCAAGAGCTCCCTGCCTACTCTCAATCCTTTGTTGACACTTGCAGCTACCCACTGTGCTTCACTTCCAGTAGCCCCTTGCCTACAACTCCACAATGGACTTAAGCTGGGCATTTTTCTTGTTAAAGGAGAATCCATGGCAGCGACAAAAACAAAATATCTGTTATCATTGGAAGGATATGATGGGGCCAACGAAAATCTAAGATCAAACAGAAGTCACAGCTGATGATCAAAGCAATATGGAGAGCAAAATGGAAGGTTTCGGTGAAAAGTGGGAACGATTTCAAAGTGAGAGCAAGAAAGTTAAATCAAGTGGAAGTAAAACGGACCATGAAATACTTGAGCCTGATGCACATATGTCCGCCAGTTACAAAACAAAAACTGGAGGAAAATATCTTTTCCCTCCTTTGTTTCCCCTCCCCCTCTTTTGTGAAGGTTTTTTTATTTTATTTTGTGAGCCATGTTTGTTACAAAGTTCAAGAAAGATACCCGTGTTAAAATCCTAGAGAAAATCACCAGCTGGGATTAGAAGACACTTTTCCGTACACTGTGACAAGGTATAAATTGGAGCAGCCCCGAGATAAGGGTTTATTCAAGAGCGTGCACACCTGGAGAATTTCAGCTTTTCAGAGAGCAGGATGGTGCATGCAGTACAGGAACACAGACACATATGGGTTTTCTCTCTAGTAACAATGTTAGAATAGAGGTTTCCAAGGAGCACTTCCCATCTTGACTCAAATTTAATGGGGGAATTATAAAGAGGCTTGTGCGTTAATTATGAATAGATCTGAGACACAAAGTTCAGATCTGGTCTGGATCCAAACATTCCCCAAAGAGGGGGAGTTCAGATTGGGGTTTTGGTATTCGCCCAAGAGAAAGCCGGAAGTGGACTGCCGGGCATAGGTGTTGCAAGCCTTGGCTATGCACATGTGGTGGGGAAGGACTCTTTCAAGAGCAGGTTTAAGTGTCAAGAACAGGTATTAGAGTATTTCGAGATTTACAGCCTGATTCTGCTCTCACACTGGTGTAACACCAGTATTGGTGTCAGTGATACACTGATTTACACAGGCAGGAGTGAGAGCAGAAGCAGGCTTCTAATTTACTCTTTTAAAGAGGGCAAACCTTTTTTTGCAGCCACACCACCCTTGGCTCATCAGATCTCAGAAGCTAAGCAGGATCAGGTTTAGTTAGTGCTTGAATGGGGGACATACAAAGATTTAGGATGAACATAAGAACAGCCAGACTGGATCAGATCACTGGTCCATCTAGCCCAGTATCCTGTCTTCTGACACTGACCAGTGCCAGATGCTTCAGAGGGAATGAGCAGAACAGGGCACTTTGTTGTCCCCCATTGTCCAGTCCCAGCTTCTGGCAGTCAGAGGCTTAGGAACACCCAGATCATGAGGTTCTGTCTCTGATCATGTTGGCTAAGAGCCATTGATGGAACTATCCTTCATGAACTTATCTAATTTTTTTTAACCCAGTTATTCTTTTAGCCTTCATGGCATCCCCTGGCAAGGAGTTCCACAGGTTGACTGTGCAATGTGTGAAGAAGTACTTCCTTACATTTGTTGTAAACCTACTGCCTATTCATTTCATTGGGTGACCCCTGGTTCTTGTGTTAGGTGAAGAGGTAAATAAGACTTCCCTATTCACTTTCTCCACACCATTCATGGTTTTATAGACCTCTAGCATGTCCCTCCTTAGTCATCTCTTTTCTAAGATGAACAGTCCCAGTCTTCTTAATCTCTCCTCATACTGAAGCTGTTCCATACCCCTAATCATTTTTGTTGCCCTTCTCTGTACCTTTTCCAATTCTAATATATCTTTTTGAGATGGGGTGACCACAACTGCATGCAGTATTCAAGGTGTGGGTGGATCATGGATTTATATAGTGGCTTTACGATATTTTCTGTCTATCTATCCTTTTCTTAATGGTTCCTAACATTCTGTTAGGTTTTTTGACTGCTGCTGCCCACTGAGCAGATGTTTTCAGAGAACTATCCATTCACTATGGGTGAGTTTACTCATAAATGCATGGGCAGGGGGATTTCTAAATTTCAGGCTATGACAGAAACTTAATTAGAATGTTCCCTTCATCTCTCTTCCCCCCGCTGCTTTCCAGCTAGTAGCACAGCCTCCAATTTTACGTATAGAGGAGTTAGGAAGGAAGATTTCTCTAATATGAAAAATGCTGTTGTCTGCCAGAAAGGCAAGGAAATTGGCACTACCCTATATTTATCTATGTTAAGAAGACACTGGGCTGGTATCCCAATGGCAGCTGAAGTGTGGGCCCCGGGATTAATTAGTTAATGTTTGTAAAATTTGTTGGAGTCCACAAGGGCTAAGTACTATTATTGTTTCCTTGTTCCCCAGACAGGCACAGGCTGGAAGCAATGCAGAGAGCACACTGTAGAAAATGCACTGTAGGAAATAACTCTGCATTGGCAGGAGGATGGATGGGATCTGATGTAACAAGTCTGTTCCATCTCTGATAGCTATGATTCAGAGGCAACGCTTTTGGAACCCAAAGATGCTCCATTTGAAGCCAATGGGAAGTTTGCCATTGGCGTCACGGGATTAGGACCAGGCCCTCAGCCAGCTCTGTGCTCTTGTGTCCGATCCTGTCCTATCCCATTAAAGAAATAAAATATGGAAGATGCATCCCATCCCCATCACTGGAGGGAAAGATGCTGTGACATGAGGCCACTGACAGTGGTGTGGAGCAAAGTAAGGGGAAGTCTACACAGCTAAAGCTACACACGGGCCACCCTACCTGAGCTAGCTTGAATCCAACTACCAAGGGTAACAATAGCTGAAGACAATACAGCACAGGCTAACGAGCTGAGTGTGTACCCCGGTTCTGGGGTACCTGTGCAGCACTGTCTTCACTGGCATTGTTACCCACCCTAACTGGACTCCAGTTAGCTGGGGTAGGCTAGCTTGTACACAGCTTTTGCTATCGACTTACCCTAAGTGGGGAAAGCAGTGGGTACAGGATCCATTAACAGCTCCCTCAATTAGTAGGACAATAGATATAGTCACAGTAACAGGCCAGATCCTCAGCTGGAGTAAATTAGAGGTGCTCCATTGACTTGGATGGAGTTATGCCAATTTACATCAGCTGAGGAGCTGGTCCAATATTTCCCTTCCATTATCAAAAGAACATGTTCATTTTCGTACAAATGCCTTATGAGCTCATACCTATAAACACTATGACGCCCGTTCCACTCTCTCTTTTCACGGGTGTAAATCAGCAGCAACTCTAGCGAAACCAGTGGAGTTGCACTACTATAACGCTGCGTAAGTGAGAGAAGAACCAGGCCCTGGCTAGAGCCCATCCTGCTCTGTTGCACTGCTGTAAATTTGGACTAACTTCGCTGCCTTGCACGGACTTGCTCTGGATTTACATAAGTGTAAATGAGAGCAGAATTTGGCCCCATCTGTAGAGTTGGTAAGGCAACGTTAGGCAGCAAAACGTACAGGCTTACGCTATAAAGCAAGGCCTCCTGACAGCAAACTGCCTCTACAATTTGCCAGAATAAGCTGCTGAATTTGCCTATCTTTTAATTCCTCTGGTTTATTTTTGTGCTGGGAGTTAAAATATTTTAGAGCCCCACTGGGAAGGTAGTTGGCTGGCTTTTCGATGAGTCCTTTTAGAATACGCAGTGTAACTTAACTGTCTCATTGTTTGTGTTGAGCAATATGCCAAAAAAATTTCCAGAAGGTTCACATGAATGTCTAGTGCTTAATAGCACTGGCTTTATTATATCACTCCTTCCAACCTGAGATGAGTTAGTGTTTCCACAAGGGTTCAGCGACCTCACTGGGGTACTGGCAGGATAGGGGAGTGAGGAGGACTGTTTTTAAGCTCCCACCCATGCCCATTGCTGGGTCTGGTGGGGAGAACTGTTCCCTGGATTTACTCCTAGAAGAAGCTTCCCTACTGCCTCTCTCTCTTGCATAATTTCCCTAGGACTTGGAGAAAGGCAGCATCATGCCTGGGACAGCAAAAGAGAGAGCTCACCACCTTGACAAGTTTAAGAACACGTCCAAAATATCATCACATGTTCCCAAATTGTTATTTAAAGGAACATGTTATTTGAAAAGGGCTGAGGAAGAGCGTGTTTGGTTTTGTCCGATAGCACATGCAGGTGGGTGAGTGTGTGTGTGTCATGAAATGGATGTGTAAATAAACAAGAACTAGCACAAGCCACTGATTTTTTGTTTTGTTTGTTTTAATTCTCTGGATATGGATTTTTTTTACAGTTACATTATCTACCCTGATTGCCCCAAGTGCGCCTGGGATCCCAGACCGTGATTTGTTTGTATTACGGCAGTACCTTGGAGCCCCGGCAAGGAGCTGCGTCCCATTGTGCTAGGTACTGTGTAGGGCTGGTGAAGAATGCATGTGCACGGGGTTCACATATTCTAGATGAGCTGGTGGTACCTTCTGGACTGTGATTCTGTGAGCAAGGATATCTCCATTGCTGCAGCCCTCCCACTGCCCTATAAGAGCTTTCCCATAGCTAGATATGCCTTATGCATGTCAGGTGATTTACAGGTACAAGATGGCAAGCAATGTTATATAGTGCATAGGATTATTCCTACGTAGCAGAAAACCCTGACGTTTATTTCAAGTATGGGACTGGGCCCTACTGGTGTGTCTACACTGCAGCTGCAAGTGTGCTACCCAGCCTGGGTAGACAGACTCACTCTAGCTCAGCTCAAGCTAAAAATAGCGGTGTGGACGTTGTGGCACCAGGAGCAGCTCCAGTGAGCCACCTGAGCTTGGACCCAGGGGGCCAAATTCAGCTCAGGAGTAAGCATCACTGAAGTGGCACCTGTTTACACCAGGGCCAAATGGTCCCCCTGATCCTTCTGACTCATTTGCCAAACCTGGATTATTGTTCTGCTTCTCTGTGAGCTGCTCTGGCCACTGTCCCCAGGTGTCTGTCAACAGAGCACCTCCTGGAAAACAGCTTCTCAGGCAGTGCTGGCTGCCACGTGGGAAAACTCTACCCTCTCACTGAGGAGCAGGGTCCTGCTTCCCTGTGCCTCCCTCTGCATATGAACGCTGCTCTCCAAGTTATGCCGGGGGCAGAATTAGATAGGACTGGGGTGATAACACTAACGTTATTGATGAATCAAGCTGTGGCCAACACACAAATTGGTCAAGGGACAAAGCACATGCAGGACGTGAATGAAGATGCTGACAATAACAGTATTGATGATTCGGTGCTTGCGCACTGTCCCACCTCACTGCCACCGTAGTTGCTGAAGAGGATAATCTGAGAGCAGACTAGGGTCAGTCAGGCAGGGACTGGGGGTTGGATCCAATACCCATTTATGTCAATAGGAGTCTTTCCTCTGATTTCAGTGGGAGTTGGATTGAGCCCTAGGGGAGAGGGAAGGATAACTGACTGTGTCTACAGCAGAAAGAGACAATACATATTGTCAGTCACAGGATTTTTTATCAGGTGAAAAAGCCAATTAGACATCAAGCAACAACAGGCACAAGACTGTGTTCTTTGTGTAACATTTTTCCTTAGTTTGGGGAGGTGTGTTGGGAGTTTTCTCTGTTTTCTTTACTTTCTTCTCCCTTGTTCCGTTGCCCAGCTTTGTGTTATCTGTCTAATTTAGATTGTGTGGTGTTCATGGCTGGGGCCTTGTCATCTCCCTTTGCTGTAAAGCACCATGTACTCCCATGGCACTGGAAATCATAATAGTGTAACTCGGAAATGGTTTAAACCGCTCCCGGGCCAGATTAATGTTGCAAAGTTCCGTTGCCACGCACAATGGAAATGCTACACCTGGAGAGCTCTGTTGGGGGATGAGCCTTGAAGGCAGGGATCCTCCCTTGGGGGCACATTCAGCTCTTATTGAAGTCAGTGGGAGTCTCTCTGCTGACAGCATTGGAGCCAGAACAAACCCTGTCAGGCCGGCTCCAACCTGTAGTAAAGTCAACGGGAGGCTTTTCAATGACAGCCGGATCAGGGCCTCAATCTGCTCCTGGTGACACACACTGTAAGTGACCATCAGTGGGCTGAAGAGTTAAGTCCTGTGAACGTGGGATCTCTTTTACACTCATTCAACTACCAGTGAATAGCAGCCAAGGGAGGGACACGGACACCAGCAGACAGCAGTGAAGGAATGCGAAAGGGCGGTAAATTCAGCTCCCAGTAGCACAAAAAGCTGTGAAAACCGTGAGTAAAACATCCCTGGGACACCCATCAGCCTGGAGAGTGGGCCTATCAACTACTGAAGAGAAAGAAAGGAGTACAAATGTGGTGGTGGAAAGGTTTAGAAAAATGCTGACCTAGCTGAAGGGGAGGAATCATAGAATCATAGAATATCAGGGTTGGAAGGGACCTCAGGAGGTCATCTAGTCCAACCCCCTGCTCAAAGCAGGACCAATCCCCAGACAGATTTTTGCCCCAGTTCCCTAAATTGCAGCCTCAAGGATTGAACTCACAACCCTGGGTTTAGCAGGCCAATGCTCAAACCACTGAGCTATCTCCCCACTATCTGTGGAAATATCTGCTCCCAGCATAGTGACTCCAACTCACTGGGGCTCCGTGGACCATATTTTTGAGGAGGAGTTTGAGAGGCGAACATCAAAAAACTGCCTATGTGCCAATGTGGGCAGCTCTCCAGATCAGACAGAGAGATGCGGGCCTCCCCTCCTATCAGTGGAAATCTTGCTGCCATTTGAGTTTTCTCAGCTCTTAAACTGGCTGTTCCAGAATTCAGCACCAGTGGGATGCAAATGAATGACATGGTGGAAGACTCTGCCACTTATTCTGGCATAGGTCCCTCTTGCTGCAAAACTGAATTTGTAAACTGAAACGGAGACACTGCTGCATTGTTGCTGGTTACTGAGCTAGCTTTCACAGTGTCTCCGGATCCTAGCCCAAATAGTGGCGTGTTTGAAAACATGCTGGCATGGGTGTTTCATTCATTTTGATACCATCATTCTGCCTCATTTGAACATGGTTTGGCCTGTTCTGATCTCACTCTTACGCGAGGTTTACAATAATGTACCTTCACTGAAGCCACTGGAATTTCGCCAACATAAGTGAACTCAGAATGAGGTGAGATGGAACTTTGTTCTCATTAACAAAGCACTGGAAGCATGTCTTCTCCCTCTATAGCATCTGGGCTCCTGAAAGACAGTGGCCACCAGGAATGATAGGGGGTACAAGAGAGTCTATGGAAACAGAGCCTTGTCATGTCACATGCTCAGATACCATGGTGATGGGCGCGGTATAAGAACCGGAATAGAATAGAATAGAAAATGGCCACACTGACATCACTAGGACAGGCAATGGAAGCCGAACGTTTTTCAGGATGGTGAGCTGTGCGTTAATGGGGGAAACCCCATGGCCCTATATTTGAGGGTCTGTAGCAGGAGTGGCCAAACTTACTGACGCTCCAAGCCGCATACAATAATCTTCAGCATTTGAGAGCTGCAAGACATGCACAATCTGCCGCTTGGAGCAGCACCTGCCGGGGCATGGGGCTTCTGTCCCGATACCCCCATGGGAGTCTAAAGCCCTTAGACTCCCTCTCTGCAGGGCAGAAGCTCCGAGTTCCACCACAGGACAGAAGCCTCAAGCTCCCCACCCCCCACGCCCAGTCTGGTAGGCGAAGAATGGGGAGGGGGGTTGGGGAGGCTCCGTAAACCACACTTTAACTGTAAAAGCGCCACATGTGGCGCGTGAGCCACAGTTTGGCCACGCTTGGTCTACAGCTTGTAGTCCCTCTCTGCTGTCTGTGAGACGAGGCAGCAGCAGCAAGAAAAACGAGCAAAAGCGTTTGCACTATTTTAAAGTGTTTTAGTGCATGCAGATAGTGAGGCCCTTGTCTCATTATCCTAGCATGGAGCAGGAACTACTCTGTCGATCCCAACAGTCTTTTGTATTAGTGGGAAGATGTTGCTCTGAGGAAAGAGCCACAGATATCAGGGAATAACTTTTCCAGTAGCCAGTACCAAGAAGTCACTTGTGGAAATCTCTAGGGAAAGAAACGGCTATTCGCTTGTGTACCACTCCAGTAATGCTCTGACAGCATTGTCGTCTTAGCAGCTAGATACTACAGAGTGGCTAGGCAGTCTGGTGCCAAGATACTATAGTGATGGATGCATTAGAAATGCAGGGAGAGAGAAATTCATGCTACTGGTGGCATAGATACAAACAGAAGGGACCCAGTGTAGTGCAGCAATAACCAACTGCTGCTCTCGTTTTAAAAAGCGGAGTTGCTTTCCAGAATATACAACTGCCCTTCCAACTCCCATCTCGGAGGAGAAGTCTGAACAGGGGAGCAGAGTGGGGATAGCTAAGTACTTAACAACATGCCTGGATTACTCTCTCCTTCTGCAAAACAACTGTGGTTGATTCTTCTCCCCACCAGGCAGAAAAACAGCCTTACTGCCATCTGGATAGCTAGCAAATACAGCTGAAACATGTGTGCCATATGTGCACAGCTGTATAGTGTACGTATGCCGCTGCCCAGCATGCTGCATGCCAGTTGCTTGACTTAGGGTGGGCTGGGAAGTAGGATTCAGGAACAGGATGGAAAGAGAGAACATATTGCAGAGAAGCAGCATTTTTCTTCTCATTTCACTGAATTGGGCCCCATGCGGCTTAGTAGCTATGGGCCCAATCCTGAAGCCTCTGCTTACGTGAGCACTTTAGCTGAGGCTGCTGCAGTGTCTTATATGAGATAGGGCTGCGGGATCAGGCCCTGTAGCCCCAAACGATTACTTCATAGTCGAGTGGACTGAAACTCTGGTGAGCAAAGTCTATTTAAATCCATTTCCCCACAAGCACAATCTGAACGTATAGCTCTGTTGCACTTGCTTTCCAGCCCTCATCTCCCAGTTGCTGGTGTACAACATGACACCTCTGCTTTGATTTCAGAGCTCCTGTTCCCTTCCCAAAGAAGGAGCGTAGGGCTGGGAAACAGAATCAGCAATGGTGACTCTCTTCTGCGCCACTTGCCGCCCAGCCTATGGCAAGGTATCGGTTTCAATGCTTCAGGGAAAGAATCCCAGCTGCTTAAGAGATCGCTGTGTGATGACAAGGAAGGAATGGAGGAATAACTTAACAAATAAACTGAGGTCTGTGTGTAACCTTCTCCTAGTGGGCAGAGTATGGGGATTACCTCCTGTCCAGCATGCCGGGGGCAGGCATTAAGGCTTCACTTAGTTGAGATCTGCCAGTTTAATCTCTACAAATGAATCTCTGTATAATCCCTATCTGAGCTCTTTGCCCAGGAATGCAAGAAATGTCAGGCAGTTCCTTACCTATGGATGCCTATATCATGCCACAATGGAAGCACATTAAACCTGCTCTGTCCTATATTCAGTACAAAACCGATCACCACAGCTTGAAAGCTGAGTTCAAGGGCGTAGGAATGGGAAGGAGGTTACTAAACTCTGTCAGATTTGTTCAGATATACAGTGTGGGCCTATCCTCAGCTGCTGTCAGCTCCACTGAATTCAGCATGCTACAGAAGAAGTATCTGCTATAATTTCCCAGGTCTATCTGAATGACGCCGGGAAGGCCTTGCCATTTCGCCATCAGATTTGATACGGGTGATGCAAGTTGGAAGCCAGTGCTCTGCACAGGGGCAGGATGGTTGCTCATCTGTTGAATCTTCCCCCTTGTCACATGTAGTGCCAAGCACATTGTTGGCAGTTAACGAAAAACAAATCAAAACATCACTAAACGATGATCCGTTGACCTATCCCTTCCCCGCGTTGAATTGCCAAGAAAACCTGCCAGTGCTTTTCTTAAGGGAAAACAAACCTCGTCTGGGGAATTACCGCTAAGTTGTCTCTCCACAGCCCAGGCACCAGCCTGTTCAGAGTGCTTCAGCACTGACCTGGGGGCAGCGGCTTTGGGGGTGAGCGGAGAGCTCAGGCTGCTCTCCATGCTCACTTGTTCCTTGCACACTCAGCTGAATCCAGGGCTGAAATAATTTATGGAGATAGGGCCAAACCCAGGAGTTTAAGAACTTTGCATGAAATGCCCAGTTCCCAGAAGAGTCGGGCCTCAGTGTGCTGCTCGCTCGGTTTGTGCTTGAGGTCGGCAAGGATGGAGACTGCCAATGAGTTGGGAAATTAGTGCCACTTTCCATTGTGTTTTTGTTGTTGTTGTTGTTGTTACCTGGATGTCTGTCCATTGAGAACTGGACTGACACAGACATATGCATTGCACACCGGTCACTGAACAGCCATAATGGGGCAGCAGTTTTTGAAAACAAAAATATATCAAGTGTCTAGTTTTAAACTTACAAAAGGCTTAGTTTTGCAAGACTCCCTCTTACTATGTGTATGCACAGGGCCTAGCACCGTGGGGCCACAATCTTAATTGAAGCTTTCTGCTGCCTCCACAATATAATTAATAATAATAATAATATCTTAACGTAGGGACAAATGAGTGACTTTACACTGAAAAACTGCCCCATGATGAGCCTAATCTTGTTCCATGGAGATCAATGGCAAAACTTCTGTTTGCTTCAATGGGATTAGCAATGGTCCCTGTGTGTTCACAAAAGTGGATAATAACGCGGGGGCAAATGAACCAATCACTCTGGGATAGGCAGCCACCCACCCTTAAAATCAAAATCATCCTTCGGAAGCTTTTCAGGCAGCAAAGCTAGAAACTTCACGAGATATTCCTTGAAGGGAGAGCACAAAGTAACCATGTACAGAAAAAACGGGCCTGATCCTGAAGCCCTCTCTCAGGTGACCCAATCCAACAGTTCACATGAGTAAAGGCTGCAAGATGGAACCAAAGGGTCTGATTCAGAAACCCTGCAAGTCTCACTAACACCAATGGGCCTGTTCATGTAAGCAAGGGCTGCAGGACCAAGCTGAAAGGACCTTCTGCGTAATGTGATTGTTCAGCACCTTGCAGGATCAGACCCCTGCTATGACAGGGAACCTTATGTGACCCTGCCTGCTGTATCCTTCATATCCTTGGAATGCTCTTACTGGCATTTACAGAGAAGGCAAAGGAACAAAAGCTGGCCAAGCATGGGGAACTGTTGTTTAATGGCTCTCTGCTTTCACCAGGCAGGCCACTACAGTGGAAAACAATTTAATTAGTCAACTAAGGGGAAGACTAAGCACTGAAAAGCGCTATTTTGGGGCTCACAAAATGTGATAGGTCAGAACCTCCCGTTTCATTGCACTCCTGGGACTGGTTTTGAGAACAGCTGAGCACTCATTGCAGGCTCCAGTCCCGGCTCTCTCTCCTCTCTTTCACAGGACCTGTCTACTCAGCACATTTTGCAAGGTCTGGAGGTCATGTTATAACCCTCTTGGGTCTTTCTTGCTGGTGCAGACAGGACCAAATGATGTTCTGTTATAGCCCTGATCTCTACAGCCACTAAACTACCTTAGCGTCTCTGTAGACACATCCCAACCTACCAAGGGTGCTGCGAGAATAAATTCATTGACTGTGGAACTCTTTGCCAGAGGATGTTGTGAAGGCCAAGACTATAGCAGGTTTCCAAAAAGAACAAGATAAGTTCATGGAGGATAGGTCCATCAATGGCTATTAGCCAGGATGGGCAGGGATTATGTCCCTAGTCTCTGTTTGTCAGAAGCTAGGAATGGGCGACAGGAGATGGATCACTTGATGATTCCCTATTCTGTTCATTCCCTCTGAGACACCTGGCATTGGCCACTGTTGGAAGACAGGATACTGGGCTAGATGGGTCTTTGGTCTGACCCTGTATGGCTGTTCTTATGTACTGGGAGGTGCTCAGATACTGTGGTGATGAACACCATAAAAACCCTACAACTAACTAACTAACATGAAAGGCTTCACTTTTGCAAGATACATAAGCATGTGGACCTATTCAAGGGCTTAGAGTTAACCTTGCTGAATGGGTCTAGCGTCACCAGACGGGCGGATAGAGGTGCTTCCTTCACACTAAGCTGCTTCACTCAACACCATGTTCGGAAGGTGACCATGTCGCAGCGACATTGTCCTGAGCATTATTTAACATTTCAGACGTTCTCTTCTGCGCTTGGAAAAAGTTTATATTTCCCATTCAGGCAGGATGATGAGGATTTTATATGCTTTTTTAAAAGAAAGCTTTTTCTTCACATTGGCTTAAAGGGTACCTTGAAGATGGATCATGTAGAATGATGAATGAGGGTGAGGATGTCAAAGAGGCCTAAGGGTTTAGACAGCCAACTCAAAAGTCAACGGGAGTTGATTTCCTTTACTCCCTTGTGTCTCTTTGAAAATTCCCAGCCCAACTCTTCCAGGTAAACAGCAAGAGTGAGGTGAGCTATTGTGTCATGAGGTGGGATTTAGGCTTCATTGTAGCTCACAACTTTGGCAAACAGTTTGCTACAGCTCTCTCTCCCACCCCCTGCCTGGTATGAATAAGCTGCCCCTATAAAAAGCCAGTGTGATTTTGGGGGGAGGTTTTTAAGAGTCAATTTTCAATCTCTCTCTCTCTCTCTCCTTTGCTGCTCTAACATTTAAAAAAAAAGTTTTGATAACCACTGACCAGCCTGGTGAGCACTATTAATGGCTCTTGCACTCTGCCCTTATCCCTCGCTCCACTAAATCAGGCTGTATTTGTATTGTAATAATAACTCATGGAGCGAATGCAGGCGACCCCAAATAAAGTTGAGTTTCAGAGCTTGTTTAACACACAGAAAAAGTAAAATATCTCTGGGAAAATGATACGAGTAAGATGAGGTGTAATCAATAGGACAATGGGCTTGATTTAGGAAGATATTGTTTATCCCCAGCATGAAACCCACGTGAACTCTTTTGATGAGAGGAATGCTGCATCCAGGAGCAGTTTTTGGTGCTGAAAAAACGCCGTGTTAGATCCAAAGTTTTAAACTGTCCAGTAATTCGCTTTATCACACCCATCCTGTGCAGCATGAATACCCTCTATTCTATCAAACTACCTCCTCGACTCCCCTCCCCTCCTAATCTCATTAGGAATTAAAACAAAAACTCTGGCGCACAAAAAGTTTAGTGACCTTTTGGGTGAAGTTAAGTGTGACAAAGGTCACGGAAAGCGCCCCCACTGCGTGGAATGCCCCAGCAGCAGGGCTCAGGGTATCTCCCGCAATCCGAGGCGGATGTATTAGCATTTCAGTGGCAGGCAAATGTCTTTAAAAAGACAAGCGGAGAGGCGCACCCCGAAAGCCCCCACTACACCCCGCAAAATCAGGGAAGAGGGCGAAACAGCACGGGGGGAGAGGGGGTCATTTTCTTCTCCTTTGAAGTCAAACTTCTTTGGGGGAAGGGGGGCAGCCACGCAGCGGAGATGGGCCAGGCAGGAGCTTGCATGCCCGGGGTGATTGATGAGCAGAGGGGAGGGGGGATGCGAGTACCTGTTTTCGCAGCGCCTCGAAGGCTGCGCTGATGGTATGCACGCGGGTCCTCTCCCGGGCGTTCGCCAGCAGCCGCCGGGTCTGCTGGATGGCTTTGATCTCCGAGGAGACGCCTGCCGGTTCCCCCAGCCGTTTCCTAGGCGATGCGGCGGACTCGGGCGTGCTGTTGTAAGCGCCATGTGCGACCGAGGCGTAGGCACTTTCCAAAGGGCGCTGCGGCGGCGGCGGACACAAGACGAGCCTGGACGGGAGGCTCTGCTCCCCCGGGCACGGCTGGAGCCCGTTCAAAGCGGCCGGGGGCAAGCCGGGCTCTTTGCGCGGGGGCTGGGAGGCGAGTCCTGCCGCCGGGAAAGCGCCTTTCCGCATGTCCAGCGCCCCGGCGGCGCTGCCCGCCTCTCTGCCGCCCAGGAGCGGCGGGGCCGCCGCCCCCTGCGAGCTGCCCGCCGCCCCGCTCTCGGGCACCAGGCTCGCGGGTCTCTCCAGCTGCCTCCCGCCGGCCGCGCGCTCGCTGACTTTCAGCGCCACTTTGAAACTTTTGTAGCCGTTCGCGGGCGGCTCTTTGTGCTTCCGCTTCAGCTTCTTGAGGCCGCCGAGCTCCTTCACGCACAGGCTTTGCCACGGCTCCTCGTCCAGGAGCTGCATGTTTCTCATGTCGGGCGCCTGTCAGTGAGTGCCGGCCGGCCGCGCTCTCTCGCAGGTCGCTGGCTCCCCCCCTGCAGACATACACCCTCCCTCCCCCTCCTGCTCTGCTGCCGCAGCTGGGCTACCACGCGGCTCGGCACAGGCAGGGCGGCGGGGGGCTCTCCCCTGGAGCAGTCAGAATGTCAGCTGAAGTCCCTGCCGCATTGGCCGCCTGTCTGGGGAGTGCACGCTGCGCTCCATCTGTGTTTGTTTAGCCTCAGTTTACACAGAAGCCCCTGTGAGAGAGATCAGTCAGCGCGCCGCCTGTGACAAGCTGACTGCCTCGCACGGCCAAGAGACTTTCCAGCCTTGCAACCCCACAGATGAGCTTTAAAGAAACAGGAAGCATTCCCCGCCCCCCCCCCCCCAACAGCTGTGCTGCCAATCTCCTT
Organism: Chrysemys picta bellii; assembly: GCF_011386835.1. Classification (NCBI taxonomy): domain Eukaryota; kingdom Metazoa; phylum Chordata; order Testudines; family Emydidae; genus Chrysemys; species Chrysemys picta. Next base: position 128,837,142 of record NC_088795.1, on the reverse strand, counting down.
TGTTCACTCCCCCCCCCACTTGCTGTTTTATAATAGTCTGTTTCTTCCCGACACACAGGCAGAGACAAACTCCCACCCCTACTAGAGACACAGACTTTCTAAGAGCAATTCACGATGTGCTGCTTTATACATGGAACAGTTCCCCCATATCTTCCTAAATTAATGGTGAGATGCCTGGTTTCCTGCAGTCCTTTTCTCCTGCCCTTCCCCACTGGTCAGGGGTCTATTTATTTATTTTTATTTGCTGGCTGAAGAGGGTCGTCTTGGTTCTAGGTCCCGCCTAACACTGCTAGCAGCCTCATTGATCACTCACATACAAGGGGAAGAAACTGATCTTTAGGGTATGAGAAGAACTCTGGCTGGGGAGGTGCTTAACTTGACACATTCTTCTTAATTATGCCAGCAGGAGTTATTCGACCTGAGGGAGTGAGAGCCGAGGCAGCCCTATGATTTAGCAAAGATCTCTCTGAGACAGGCGAGGCATTTCTGTCTTCTTACTTCTCAGATCTCTCCTGCTGCTGCGGCTTTGGTACTGAGTTTAACTCTGCTTTTAAGCTGCTTCTACTGCAAAGACCATTTTTTGATTTTTACAAACAAAACCGAGGAAGCCTTGGCGAGTGAGTTACTTATTGAGGATGATTATTTATTAGCACCCCAGTGGTAGGCACTGTACAAACACATAGTAAGAGACAGTCCCTGAAGACCATACAGCCCAGACAAGCTAAAGAAAGGGTATTTCCCTCAAACAAAAAGAACAGGAGTACTTGTGGCACCTTAGAGACTAACAAATTTATTAGAGCATAAGCTTTCGTGGGCTACAACCCACTTCTTCGGATGCATATAGCTTATGCTCTAATAAATTTGTTAGTCTCTAAGGTGCCACAAGTACTCTTGTTCTTTTTGAGGATACAGACTAACACGGCTGCTACCCTGAAATCCCTCAAACAGAGGTGTGTGGTGAAGAGACTGGCCCAACGTCACATCAGTGACAAAGCTGGGAATAAAAACCAAGGGTAAAACCTCTTCAGAAACATTTAGATGACTTAGCATAATTACCATTTTCGCAAGTTGACACTTGGGAGCTTAAGTCGACATTGCAATTAAAAACATGCAGCTGCACCATGCCGGCTGACTGGGACTCCCCAGGCTCGAGCTAAGGGGCTGTTTAATTGTGGTGTGGCTATTTGGGCTCTGGCTGGCACTCAGGCTCTAGGACCCTGCGAGGGGGGAGGGTCCCAGCAGGAATGTCTGCATCGCAAACAGCCCCTTAGCCCAAGCCCCATGAGGCCAACGCAACTGGCACGGGCCAGCCACGGGTGTCTAATTACAATGTAGACATACCCATTGGAAGTCAATGGGACTTAGGCTCCTGTGCCACTTAGGTGTTTCTGAAAATTACCCCTGATGTCTTGATGCCCAGTCCAATGTCCTACCTACTAAACCACACTGTCTCCGCTATTAAAACACAAGACCCAGGAGTCAAAAGAACTAAGTTCTGTTCCCACCTTGGCCACTGTCTTGCTGGGAAAATTGCTTTAATTCTCAGTGCCTCAAATTCCCTATGCAGATAGGGAACTTCTCTATCTCATGCACAGTTGTAAAAGTTAAGGGATGCCTTTAAAGTGCTTTGAGAGCCTCAGATGAAACAAAGTATTATTACTAATTAATAATAGGTAATGTAACATAATACTTGTAATTTTCTCCCTATTTTTGACTTCCGGTTCCTAATTCTTTTAAAGATGAAGGCTGATGTAGGGATTTTCTGTAGGCATGGCTTCCCCCAAATTACCCAAGTGTGTGTGTGTGGGTGGGGGGTGTGACGGGTTTGGTCACAGAGATCCCCTGGGACTGTCACCTGATGTGCTGAAATTACCTCTGGGCCCATTTTCCCTGCCAGCTTGGGACTTCCAGAACCCCGTCTTGTTGAGCCAGACATGCTAGCCTGCTGCAACACAGACCCAGAGTCTAGTCCTTGCCCCCAAAGCTGCAGACTTAACTGAAAACAGCTCAGCAGGTTACCTGTCTCCAGCACCCAGACACCCAGTTCTCAATGGGATCCAAACCCCAAATAAATCCATTTTGCTCTGTATAAAGCTTATACAGGGTAAATTCATAAATTGTCCACCTTCTATAACACTGATAGAGAGATATGCACAGCTGTTTGCTCCCCCAGGTATTAATTACTTACTCTGGGTTTATTAATAAACAAAAGTGATTTTATTAAGTATAAAAAGTAGGATTTACGTTGTTTCAAGTAATAACAGACAGAACAAAGTAAGTCACCAAGCAAAATAAAGCAAAAACACGCAAGTCTAAGCCTAATACATTAAGAAACTGATTGCACATAATATCTCACCCTCAGAGATGTTCCAATAAGCTTCTTTCACAGACTAGACTCCTTCCTAGTCTGGGCCCAATCCTTTCCCCTGGTACAATCTTTGTTAGATCCAGCAGACATCTCAGGTGGTAAGCAGGGGTTTTCTCATGACTGGCAGCCCCTTTTGTCCTGCTCCATCCTTTTTTATAGGTTTGGCACAAGGCGGGAATCTTTTCTCTCTCTGGGTCCCTGCCCCTCCTTCTAAATGGGAAAGTACCAGATTTAAGATGGCTTTCATTATCAGTTGACATGGTCACATGTCACTGTAAGACCCCTAGTCTCCATTCTTTCTGGGTTGGCCCACACATATACAGGAAGGCTGTCCTAGTCAATGGGAGCCATCAAGATGGTAAACCACCATTAATGGCCCATACTTTGCATAATTACAATAGGACCTCAGTGTTATACTTCATATTTCTAGCTTCAGATACAAGAATGATACATGCATACAAATAGGAGGAATATATTCAGTAGGTTATAGCCTTTGTTATGATACCTTACAAGAGACCTTTTGCATAAAGCATAGTCCAGTTACATCATATTCACACTCATAAGCATATTTCCATAAAACATATGGAATGCAACATCACGGGGGAGGGAGTGGGACGATCTCACCAGCAATTCTCTGCATGCTCTACCTTAAAAGTTAATTCGCCCAAGAAGTCTATCTTTCAGCAGAGGCGTGACAGCTGCCAGCTAAGGGACTTAGGCCATGTATATGCACACATTTGCAGTGGTTTTCTTAAATCAAGTTAGCTCAATTGGTATGGTTAAACCAGTGCAAGCCCCTGTGTGGAGACTCTTCTTTTAGTTTAAGAGTGGCTTATTTCTCTTTAGCTTAAACATGAAATAATCCTAGTTTAAGCCAAAATAAGAGTGTCCACAAAGCCTTCTGCACTGGCTTAACTAAATTAGTTTAAAAATACACCTTACATTAAACTGACGCAACTCTGCCTGTCCTTTAGCTCAAGCAGTAGCTGTTAAAACGCCAAACCCTGAGATATCGGTGATAAACATGATGATGATTTTTATCTTTGCATGTAACAAAAACTAGATGGAGAAATCACAGTGCCTATAGAAGCGGAGGGGAGTATAACAGATAATATAACCCTTTGCTGTTGGTCATTTAACATCAGGCTTGTCTACATATAGAGTTGCACTATTTTAATTTAAAGTGTGATTCTAAATGGATATTGTTAAGCTGGTGCAAAAGACTGTAGAAACTTTTATTTCAGTTTTAGCCTGGTTTATGTCAATTTAGTTAAAGTAATTAGGAATCAGCTTAGCTAAACGGAAATAAGCCACTCCTAATATCCACCCAATTTTGGCTGAGTTAGAAGCCTCTGTTAATTGTTTTGTGCACATTCTTAGTAGAAGTTTACTAGAATTTGGCAGCTAAACTCTCTGAAGATTCCATCTGTACTGAGCATGCTCCTGCTCAGGGCTGCAGGAGCCAAGCAGAACTGTTCCTGTAATTCCTCCTCCTGGCTGCTAAGTGTTGCCTCAATTCTGGACCAGGCACTGAAAGCAGGGAGGTTAAGGCCTGTGCTAGCAGCGCTCCTCCTGCCGGTGCACTCCTCCAAGCAGTATGGAGGAGAAGGAGGAACAGCCTCACTTGAATGCAGAGTGAGGACAGGCTGGGAATGAGGTGGGAGAGGAAGACTGGCTGGGGGAACAGGAGCAGGGAAGCTAGGCTGATGGGGATAGGAATAGACGGTGGCAGGGGCTAGTGGTGATAGGAGCTAGGGAGATAGTAAAAGAGGGGAAAGGTAGCAAAATGCACACACTGGAGGCAGACATTCTGGGAGACAGGGACAGAAGGTCTATGGCCAGGTCTTTAAAGGTATCTAAAGATGCAGACAGGTGCCCAACTCTCCTAGGTGCTTTTGAAAATCCTGGTAGGTGTGTACTGCATCTTTTAAAATCTGCTAGTCTGGCTCTTGAAAAATCTGGCCTTTAGTATGTAAACATGTAATGAAAGACTGTACCATAAATGCAAATGCACCAGGGAGCCAAATTAAAGTTGTACAGTCAACCCTAATTTCCTATCTTTGTGAATGTTTGACTTTGCAACCTTGATGTTCTGTTCGCATGGTTCTTTTTGGCGTGTAATTATTATTTAGAATTATTAAAACACACACTTTAAGCTGGTTAAAAAAAATATTTTCCAAATGTTATCTCCTTTTAGTAAGTGGTACGCACTCACTATAAGATATGCTTCCACCCCTAGAATATCTGGGGAAACCCTTCATTTATTCATACAGGTCTAGTCTGCTGTTAATACTTATTGCCTCACATTTCACTCCCTCTTGCCCCTCTCTGCTCTACTAACTTTTATGTTTTTCTCTTGGGGTCTAATCAGGCCCTCCAACTTTCATAGATTCATCAATTTTATGGCCAGAAGGAAACATTATGATAGTCTAGTCTGATCTCCTGCATAACATAGTTGATAGAATGTCACCCAGCAGTTCCTACATCAAGCCCATAACTGCTGGTGAATTAGAGCATATTTTTTAGAATGACATCTACTCTTGATATTTTTGAAGTTGTTGACTGCCTTACTTCTAATTAACATACTAAGAAGGAGGTGTGAGATCATCAAAATAGCTATCCCCAGTATTACACTACTGTCCTTCACTTTTCAAAAGACTCCATACTTCTAATAAGTATGGTTTAAAATATCTAAACATATTAGTAAAGTTGCTTTATGGCAGTCTTATAAGAAATGAATATCCTTGATATTTATAAAGAATCATGTCCTTTTTCAGGAGTCTCTGAATGTTGAACATATAAATACTAGAGACGGTTAAAAATGAGGAGGAAACAATTTTTTAAATTTCACTAATTTCACCACACACACACATTTTTTCATTGAAATTCAAAATGTTGACAGAAATTTTCATCCAGAAATCAAAATTTGTCAAATAAATGTGAACTAGCTATAATAAATACCCTTTTATTCTAAGTCATACTAGTTGTGTTTTGTTTTGAGACACTCAATTGCTATTCTAGGTATCAACAATCTTTCTTGAAAACTCAAAGTTGGTTACTGATATCAGTGTAATTTTATCAAATTATATTTCTATACCTTGCCAAATATTTTGATCAACGTTGGTCTTAAATGTATAGGGCTGGATGGCTCGGAGAGTTGGTACCAGGTAAATAAGCCTAACACCTCTGCACATCATGGCCAACGTCAAGGCAGATGACGCAATGAATGTGTGCTAACACAAGAAGGGAACTGCCTCAAAGATCTGGAACTGGAGCTGACTAGAAGGGAAAGGATAGCTGATCTTTATTGCAGGGATGCTGAAGAAAAGGAGTGATGATTGATGAGAAGCCGTTTCCTGCTGGGAGTTCTCTGGTCAGCTGCCATCAAGAAGGAACGGACTGAAATGTTTGGAGGACAATCTTTAGATTTGAGAGAGTCTGGCTTGTACCGTTACTCTGCTACCACTGCCTAAGAGCTATGGGAGTTCTGCCAATCTCATGCTAAGGAGCTAAGACTCCAGAGTGAAAATCTGAACAGATGGTGTCTTTGGAGAAGTACTATTCTATTCATCCAGCAGCAGAGATGCTGAATCACAGAGATGGTAAAAGAGATACCCCAAGTCACAGAATAAGTCTGTAGCAGAGCCAGGAATGAAACCTAGATCTCCTGACTGCTGGTTCTGGGCTTTAACCAAAAGATCATCCTTTCTTTCCTGCTTGTTAGCCTATCACCTAAATTAATGGAGATATCCTATCTCCTAGTCCTGGAAGGGACCTTGAAAGGTCATCAAGTCCAGCTCCCTGCCTTCACTAGCAGGACCAAGTACTGATTTTGCCCCAAATCCCTAATTGGCCCCCTCAAGGATTGAACTCACAACCCTGGGTTTCAGGAGGCCAATGCTCAAACCACTGAGCTATCCTGCTTTCATAAAAGGCTATCTGGAAAAAAAAAGTGGGGGGTTACGCAGCGCACATGCAATTCTAGAAGCCGATGCTGGAAAATGAATTCTTCTCAAAAGAAACAAATAATCTAATGCCAGCCTAGCAAGATTTAGTAGCAGGAGCTCATCAGGATGTTCTGAAGGATCTTCTTCCAATCCCATTGCAGAGTATATGGGCCAGATTCATATCGGCTGTAAACAGGTACAATGGAACTGATTTAAAAAATAAACAAAAAGCAAATGCAAACTAACTGATGGAATATACATCACAACAAAGTGATGCAAATGTTTCAAAGGTGATTCAGTTGAAACATTTTTATTCTTTCTTAAAACCAGAGCACAGTTCCAAATCCTAGGAAAAATTAGAACTCCGCTTTCGTTAAAAGAAATGCTGTACACTCGTATATATATTTTTTTCAACTGTCCTCCTTAGACAGGGATATTTTTAAAACACTGCTGGAGAGCAAAAACAGTCTGATCTGAACTTGCACAGTGGGTATGTCAATGTGAAGTAGAGTTATCAAAGTGAGACTAATACTCCGTCTTAATTTTTCTTCTTTAACTTTTAATTGGGGTGCTATGCACTGTGACACTGTTGTTAGTAGTCTGACAGCATTTGCATTTTAAAATCCTTTTTCCGAGGTTATAACATTAATATATCTATATATAAAATGAGAGTGGGACAACTTTTTTCAATATAAATGCCTTCAGGAGCACATTCTTTTATTATGAAGTATTTTTTAAAAAAAAAAAGTTCTTGGCAGCCTTCTAGTTGTCCAGTCCCTGATCTAAAACAACTATTTTTATAGTTCTATGAAAAATACATTCATAAAATCAGCAATTTGAGACTATAAAGAGAGAGAAAGAGAAAGGTGATGAATCACACAGTTATTATTAACGAAAAGAAAAGAAATATCTCCCATATTAGAAGAGCCCTTGTAGTATTGCTAAATACCCATAAAAAGTAGAGTGGGAGTTGCTAGAAAGTGTAAAGTCAATGGTCTTTCATCAGTGGGTTTTTTTTTTTTTTTTTTACATTTTTAAGCTAGCTGGAGACTTGGCAAGCATACATGGGCAGGATTATAGAATAAGCCACTTGGATATATGAACCTGTGCATGGACAGTGAAGTGAGGTAACAAATGAGCACTATTCACACCCAATATATATTGTAGTCATATTTGCCATGGATCTAACATCATGTATCTTTTGAAATGCTTGCTTTTTACATGATATATTTAATTTCCATTGAAGAAGAAAAGGCTTATGACTGTTTGCAGCCTGGTTATATTATCTCTTTATTCTCTTATACTACATTATGAGATTTTGTCCTACTTGCCTGGGTTATTTTTTTTTTTTGGCTTTGCTTCCAAGAATGAAATTTGGCCCATTTTTTCTGCAGTGAGATTTGAAGAAGGCAAATAGGAGTGTCTGCAAAACATACATATTGGAAAATATGACTTCTAATGCTGAAAAAGAGGCAGAGACCAAGATTTTAGAAAATGGGTACCCAGTCTTGCAAGATGAGGTGCTATATCCTGCAGTGATGCTGAAAAGTACTCAGGTATCATAGTAGATAGCCAGGTGAATAAAAGCTCCCAGTACAATGACATAGCTGTAAGAGGGCAAATGTGGTCCTTGGGTGTATAAACGGTGCAATATCAAGTAAGAGTAGGAATTAGGTATTATCTCCGTACATAGCATTAGTGAAACAATTACTAGAATACTGTGTCCAGTTCTGGTGTCCACACTTCAGAAAGGATGTTAAAAAGTTAGAAAGGGTTCAGCAAAGAGCTTACAGGAATGATTTGCAGACAGTCTGGAATGTATGTTTTATAGTGACACTCGGATAAGCTAACTATATTCAGCTTCTTACAAGAGAAGGTTAAGAGGTGCCTTGATTGTGGTCAACCTGTACCTACATGGGGAAGAATTTTCTGACAGTAGGAGAAAAAAGACATAGCACGATCCAGTGGCTGGAAGCTGAAGCTAGACAAGTTCAGATTAGAACTAAGGCATACATTTTTAATATTGAGAGTAATTATCATATCTTGGCACATGCTATAGCTCAAACAGAAATTGTGGGCTTGATGCAAAAAATTACTGGGTGAATAACACTGGTCTGTGTTATTCAGAAAATCAAACTCGATGATCATAATGGTCTCTTCTGGGCTTAATAACATAAGCTCCTAAACCCCTTAAGTCCTAAACAACTAAGTAAATGGCCTGTTTTTCAAAAGTGCTAAACATCCACATTTACTTCAGTGCGAGTGGATGGGTGCTTGATACTTTTAAAAGTCAGGCAGCTTATTTCCTAGGTGCCTAAATATGGCTGTAGAAGTCTAATGTTAGGCTCCAATTTTTGAAATCTGAGCCTGAAGCTTTATAATACAATCTTTTAACCGGAGTAAAATGAAGTTATCAAGTCTGCATTGGCACCAATACTCCTACTAAAATGAGAGCTGCTGAGTTGGAACCCAGGACACCCATAGATTAGGAGCTGCTACCTCCCAGAAGGTTTAGACAACCAATACTAACTTAGGCCTGGTCTACAATAAAAAGTAAGGTCGAAGGAAGCCACCTTAAGTCGACCTATTAATGTTTGTGTCCACACTACTGGGTCATTTACGCCGACCTAAGTCGCCTCTAATGTCGACTTCTGTAATCCACCTCTGCAAGAGGCGTAACACTTAATTCGATTTTCATGGGTCGCCTGCGAGGTAGTGCAGATGCAGCGTTGTGTAATTCGACTTAATTGGCCTCCAGGTGGGGTCCCACAATGCTCATCCGTGACCGCTCTGGAGGTCATTCTCAACTCTGCTGCACTACAGCCAGGTACACAGGAAACAGCCCCTCCCCTGCTAAAGCCCCAGGAATTTTTGATTTCCCATTTCCTGTTTGATCAGCACTGGGAGCATGCCAGCTTGAGCACAGCTGATCGTGGAGACTACATGTCCCAAACACACTCCAGCCTGGTCTGCACCGGAGGTGGTGGATCTCATCGCTGTGTGGGGAGAAGAGTCTGTGCAGGCAGAGCTCTGATCCAGCAGAAGAAACGCTGACACCTATGCAAAGGTTGCTCGTGGAATGGGGGAGAAGGGCTACATGAGGGACACACAGCAGTGCTGTATGAAAATAAAAGAATTTTGCTAAGAGTACCAGAAGGAAAGGGAGTTGAACAGTCGTTCTGGTGCTGAATCCCACACATGCCAGTTCTACAACAAGCTGCATGCAATTCTCAGGGGTGACTCTACCAGCACCCCCACAAGCAACGTGGACGCCTCACAGGTGTGTGAGTATAGGGACAACAAGGAGAATGATATGGTGGATGAGGAAGAGGAGAAGGAGAATGGGAGACAGGTAAGTGGTGGATCCATTCTCCCCCAGAGGCAGGAAATATTTTTAACCCTGGAGCCCTGTGGGTTGCAGGACATCATGGTGGCCGACCGTGATGCTGGGGAAGGCACCTCTGGTGAGTATACAGTTACAATCAAAGTCCAGTTAAACTTTAGCAGGCACACACATTCGGAGGTATTGCATGTTTACTGAGAAGAAAAAGCGAGGTGCTGTGGTTCTCTGCTTACAAGAGGCTGCTCCAGCTACACAGAGGGTGGCCCCCAGAAAAGACTGTTTATGGGAGCTGGGATAGCCTGGGAATCCTCCATGGATATCACTAGGAAACTTTCATGAAGGTACTCTGCAATCCTTTGCAGAAGGTTTCTGGGCAGGGCAGGCTTATTTCTTTCACCATAGTAGGACACTTTCCCACACAACTCCTGAATTAATTCTGCTGGCATCATTGCGGTATACAGCATAGTAGCATAAGGACCCGGGTCTGTACCCAGACGCTTGCAGCATCTCCTTCCTTTCCGCCGCTGTTACCCTCAGGAGACTGGTATCACATAGAGTCGCCTAAGGGAAACAGGAGAAGTTCTCTTACAAGAAAAAAAAGGGCATGTAGACCCACCCCACTCCACCACATTCTGGATCGCCAACCACACGGCAGCTAATGTGCCTTTTACTGTGCTTGGCATGGGTCGGCAGGTGGTTTAAAGTGGCAGATAGGGGACTGGGGCCCCACATGAGAGATTCAGCAATTTGGGAGTGAAAACGTTTCCCTTCCCTCTGCCCCATTTGTAAATAGCTTCCTGTGGTGCTATGGGGGAGGGCCATTGTTCGACTAGCTACCTCTGCTCCCGACAGGAGCATGCTATCAACTTCATTAAAAGTGCGGTCACCCATGACCTGGGGGTGGGGGGACTACTCACCATGGCTGGAGCAGCAAAACAGCACAGTGAACAGTTATGGATTCTGATTATGTTATGGTTTGCACCTAGTGTAATAAGAGTGGTTTTTTTAATGAAAATGGCCTTGCTATGGAAACATTTTATTCATGTACAATGGCTCCTTTATTTTTTCCCATAACTGACAGCTGGAAATGTGACCTTCGGCATGTCATCAACACCTGAAAGCATCCTTTCGCTGATTAGAAGGAGGAGAAAGAGAACATGGGAGGACATGTTCACCGAGATAATGAACGCCTCTGGGACAGCTGACACAGAGCTGAGAGCATGAAGGATTTCACTGTCCGAGAAGTTAGTCATGGTCATGGAGAGCAGGAAAGTTCCAATGAGCAAGAGTGTGGGATGGAGGATGAGATGCTTTGGATTATGAGGGACCAAGCAGACATGTTGAAGTGTCTGGTTGAACTGCAGGAACAGAAGCAGGAGGGTAGAGTCCCTCTGCAGACCCTGGTTGACTGCCAGCCAGCATCGCCTGGCGCAGAATCACCCTCCTCCATGCGTTCTATGAGACGTGGGTGAAAAGTCCATTATCCCTTTCACTTAACTCAGGGGGAGGATACAAGGAACAGAAGGTGCCCATTCACAGACCTTTGATGGTCTGGAATGTGGTGGTATGTTACACAGCTGAAAATGTTTCTCCCATTCCAACTTTACAACCCCTTTTCCCCAAGGTTACCTTTTTTTTCTGTTCTCCCTCTTTACTTATGTTTGTTAAAGTAAATGGATTCGAGAAATAAATGTTCTTTATTGAGTAGAAGCAGTGGGCGTGGGCTGGGGGTTGGCTTTACAGGGACAGTGATACAAGGTAGGTGAAGGTTTCGGAAAGCACAATGCAGAAAAGCAGCTCACGTTACTGTGACTCATTATTGAAACGGCTTTTCAAAGCCTCGCGGATACACAGCGCCCCTTGCTGTGCTCTTCTTATTGCCCCGGTGTCTGGCTGCTCAGAAATGGCTGCCATGTGATCTGTCTCAACTGTCGACCCCTGCAGAAAATTTCCCCCCTTTTTTTTATAGATATTATGGAGCACACAGCAGGCAGCTATAACCATGGGGATGGTCTCTTCACTGAGGTCCAACCTTGTTAGTAAAATTCTCCAGCGTCCTTTCAAACTATCAAAGGCACATTCAGCCACCATTCTGCACTTGCTGAGCCTATAGTTGAACTGTTCCTTACTGCTGTCCAGATGACCGGTGTATGGCTTCATGAGCCATGGGAGCAAAGGGCAGGCTGGGTCCCCCAGGATAACTATAGGCATCTCAACGTTGTCAGTGCTCATTTTGTGGTCTGGAAAGAAAGTCCCGGATTGCAGCTTTTTGAACAGACCCAAGTTCCTAAAGCTGCACACATCATGAACCTTTCCCGACCATCCTACGCTGAGGTCAGTGAAATGCCCCCTGTGATCCACCAGCACTTGCAACACCATTGAAAAGTATCCCTTTCCGTTTATATACTCTTTGGCAAGGTGGTCTGATGCGAAGATGGGGATATGGGTGCCATCTATTGTGCCATCTATCGCCCCACCGCAATTATGGAACACCGTTGCAGCAAAACCATCCACTATGTCCTGCACATTTCCCAGAATCACTACCCTTTGTAGCATAAGTCGATTAATGCCCCTGCACACTTGGAACACAGCACCCCCCCACGGTTGATTTACCTACTCCAAATTGATTCCCCACTGACCGGTAACTGTCTGGCGGTACAAGCTTCCAAATAGCAATCGCCACTCGCTTCTCCACTGTCAAAGCGGCTCTTATTTTTGTGTTGCTGAACTGCAGGGCGGGGGAAAGCTCTGCACAAAGTTCCTGGAAGGTGGCCTTCCGCATTCGAAAGTTCTGCAGCTGTTGCTCATCATCTCATACCTGCAAAACGATGCAGTCCCACCAGTCAGTGCTTGTTTCACTGGACCAGAAATGGCGCTCAACAGAGTGCAGCAGCTCTGTGACTGCCAGCAGCAACTGTGAATTGTTTTTTTCAATGGCTTGCAGCAGGGCTGCTTGCAGGACATCGCTATGTTCCGCATGGTGGACCCTACTTCGGCTCTGGAAATACTGCAGTTGAAGGCACAAGGTGTTTGAGATGCTCACAGCAAGAGTGCACAACTGCGCAGGCTCCATGCTTCTGGGGTGATGGTGTACGCGCAGCGGTTTTAAGGCACGAAAACCACTGGGTTGTTTGCCATTGAGCACAGTGCATCATGGGATGCCAACGTAATGTTCCCATTCCCCTCTGTGACAATGTTTTGGTCCCATGAGGCATTGCACAAACTTCCCAAAACTAGGGTTACCATTCGTCCGGATTTACCCGGACATGTCCTCCTTTTTGTGCTAAAAATAGCGTCCGGGGGGAATTTGTAAAGCACTCACAATGTCCGGGATTTCCCCCTCCCCCGGCAGAGCAGAGTGAGCGGCTGGGAGGGCTGCAGGGAAGTCCCGGGCTGGACTCAGGAGCAGCTGTAGAGGAGCCGGATCCGCCCTGCATTCTGAGCCGGCAGCTCCCTTGCAGCCCAGTCCGGCAGCACTGTGCAGGGCCAGGGACCGGGTTTTGTTGTGCAGGGCCAGGGACCGGGTTTTGTTGTGCTGGGGAGCTCAGCCACGTGTCCGGCTCGGCTGCACAGAGCCCAACACTCTGTTCTGAGCAGCAGGGTAAGGAGGTCAGTGGGCAGGAAGGTTCTGGAGGTGGCAGTCAAGAAACGGGGGGGGGGCTTTTTGGGGGGAGTGGAGAAAGTTTTGGGCAGTCAGGGTACAGGTAGGGGGTAGGGTCCTGGGGGGCAGTTGGGGGGGGTCTTAGGAGGGGGCAGTTAGGGGACAAGGAACAGGGAGTCTTAGGTAGGGGGTGGGGTTCTGGAGGGCAGTTAGGAGCAGGGGTCCCAGGAGGGGGCAGTCAGGGGACAAGGAGCAGGGGGGGAGTGTTTGGGAGTTCTGGGGGGGGGGCTGTCAGGTGGCAGGGGTGGGGAGATGGATCGGAGCAGTCAGGGGACAGGGAGCAGAGGGGTTTAGATGGGTTGGGAGTTCTGGGGGGGGGCTGTCAGGGGGTGGGGAGTGGTTGGATGGGGCGTGGGAGTCCCAGGGGTCTGTCTGGGGGTGGGGGTGTGGATAAGGGTTGGGGCAGTCAGGGGACAAGAGGCAGGGAGGCTTAGATAGGGAGTGGAGTCCTGGGGGGCAGTTAGGGGCAGGGGTCCCAGGAGGGGGCAGTCAGGGGACAAGGAACGGGGGGAGGGTTGGGGGTTCTGGGGGGGCGGGAAGTGGGAGGGGCAGGGGCGGGGCTAGGGCGGGGCTCCTCCCGTCCTCTTTTTTTCTTGCTGAAATATGGTAACCCTACCAAAACACACTGCGGCAAGTTGCATGTTGGGATAGCTACCCACGATACACTGCTTTGTGCATTGATGCAGGCACTGCTAGTGAGGACTCACTCCATCGAGACAATGAGCGTGCTGTGGCCACGCACAATCGACTTAATTAATTTGGAGGCTCAAGGTCGAATTACATAAAGTCGACTTAATTTTGTAGTGTAGACAAGCCCTTGGAATCCTGCTTCCACTAACGTGAAGGACAAAACTTCCATTGACTTCATTATAAGCCAGTTTGGGCTCCTACACTGTAGCAGCACAAGATGTAAGTGATGCTGATTGGCAGAGGGAAGTAGCTTTAGGACTTGACAAAATTTGGACTGTTCCTTCAATTGAGAGTCAATTAATTGACTTACACAGAATTGCACCCTGCTTTCTGTCAATCTGAATTTGGCCCAGTGGAAATCATTATATAAGGCTAAATGTTATTTTATTCTATATTGGATCAAACTCTCCGTCTCATACGTCTCCCATTCCGCTACTTATCTGCCTTGCGTGAGAGGATTAATCAGTGAATGCTTGTACAGTGTTTATGACTGGATTTAAGTCCTGATCCAGCTTGCTTTCACATCAATGGGAGTCTTTCCATGGACTTCAATGGGCATCGGATGGGGCCCTGAAAGCGTTCGCATTCTCAGGGCAGGGATTGTTTGTCAACTCTTAAAAATAGAAACGAATGCCATGGTGTCACAGCCCTGCGGGAACCCCCCCTGCTGAACACTCACCAGGCTGCTAGGTTGGACCCACACACTGGATCCATCTGCTTCTGCTCCTTTATGTCTCAGCCCGTGTCTCTTTCTTTGGCCTGTAAGCTCATTCCTTGGGCACAGACTCTTTGTCTGACACCCCTTCTCAAAGTGAGATCCCATCATGCAGCTGCCCTAGCCCTGGGATTGGTGCTGAACCCCCCAAGACCTCCGTAGCTTAAGCACGCCCTCCCCAGAACTCCACCCTCCACGCCCTCCCCAGAACTCCACCCTCGTGGGTACTCTGGTTTACAGTTTAACCCTTTGGTGACATATGATAATTGACATCAATAAGACACAGACTTGGCAGAGGGATCTCTACACCAATCATTCTTTACTTTTAGACCACACACGAGATATACAGATCCAAGCAAAATAAGAAACACCGTACACCATTCCCTGCCTCTGTTTCCTCATCACTATGAAGTGTTCTTCAGGATTTGGTCAGGTATCTTTCAGGGTTCCACGTCCCGTCTCCTGGACTTCACTCCTCCAGTCCAGGTTCCTCTTTTTGTTCTGGTAGGTGTGAGAGCCGCTCTGAGAAAATGTAGCACTTCTAAAACTTCCAGTCCCCTCTGCCATAGACACAATACAGCAATACAACAAAAAAAGAAGCCAAAATCCACTTACTGTGAGCGGGCTTGGCAACACCTGGTCAGCCTCAAGTCCCTCTCCTCAGGTGATCAGGGACCCCTGTCGGGTGATCTGTTGCTTGGTTACCACCTACCTAGATTCTGGACTTGAAAAATTGGTTTGTTGCAGCTTTGGTCAGGCTCTTTAGCATAACCATTGTTCAGCCAAGGAGGGCCTTTTCAGTTGTTGATTGCACTGAATAACTGTCTCATTCAGAAGCAGAGAAGCAGGCACCACTTCCCCACTTCCTAACACAAGAAGTGTGACGCAATACTACAGCAAAAGACGGCCGTAAGACCTAAACCTATAGGAAGTTCATAAAAACAGACAAACAGCGACATAGAATTGCTTATAGTGATGAAAGTGATCTAGAAACCTATATAGACTAGTTTGTACAGAGCCTAGCACAATGGGGGCCAGATGTCAGGAGTAAGGCCCTCAGCTGCTCCTGCTCATGATGGCCTAACAAGCTAGCTAGGCTGCTTGATGGACCGTCCTGCCTGATTGGCCAAGGAAGCGAGCAGGCCAGTTCTTAAAACTCAGCAGCAGCAGCACCCTGTAGGGTGCTCAACACATGTGCCCTTTCTACTTCCCTGTGCTTGTCTCTCCAAGCCCTGCTCCTGCTTTGCTCCTCCACTACTCCAGCCCAGATCCTGCCTTGCACCCGGCTTTGTTCCCATCCTGTTCCAGCCTTGCTCCTGGTACAGAACCAGCCCTGCTTCTGCCTTCCCTGACTCCTGGTAATCCATTTCTGATGTTCGGCTCTGACTCTGTCTCAATCCTAGGCGTGACTCCTGCTCTGACCACTAGGCCTGACTACCTACAACCCGGTCCGCTGACAGTTTGAGCAGCCCAGAATAAACAGAGGGGAACTAGGCTAACAAAGGATCCAGACCTGTGGCTAGTATGGATCCCTCCCTGGACAATATTCCCCTGCCAGAGATATGGGGGGGCCTTGCAGACTCGGCAGGCCCAGGCCACTATGCTGCAGGCAGAGGTTGCTGCCCTACAGGTACAGAACTTAGTACTGCTCAGGCAGGCAGGCAGCACCACCCTCAACTCCTCCACCCACTCCTCGTGAGCCAAAGACTCCCCAGCCTGATAAGTTTAGTGATGATCAGGGCACATTTGGGGTGTTTCTTAATCCCGGCTCCTATTCCTGCTGTGCTCACAGTCGTTCCCCACGCACCAATGCAGAGTGGGCTGACTGAGGAGGGCGTAGCCTGGGCATCCCCACTCCTAGAGAAAGCAAGCCATCTCCTGGGCAAGCTTGAAGACTTCATTCAAGCCACGGCCATGATCTTCGATGGCCCTAGTCATGAGTGTACAGCCAAGACTTTGCCCTTTGGGCGTTGCAGCAGGGAGGTTGGCCTGTTGCTAAGTGTGCCGCAGAGTTCCACTGCATGGTAGCAGATACTGAATGGAACGAGGTCATGCAGCATTATAATTTATGCTTCGGTCTAAATGACGACATCAAAGGCGAGCTGGTAAGAGTGGACTCCCCACCCACTCTGGATGCCTTGATTGACCTCAGCATCAAGATTGACAACCGCCTGATGGAACGCCAGCAAGTGAGAAGGTCAGCTTCTCAATTCCTTTGCCATCTCTGGCTCACCAATCTGGGGCGCCTTCCCCATAGCCTGAATCCATGCAGCTTCACCACATCCGGCCCCAGCTCGCCAACACAGAGAAAAGGCAGTGCTGGGCATCAGGGCAATGCCTATACTGTGGAAGACCAGCACACTTTGCATCAGGCTCTCCTGCTAAGCTCCAATCTACACCCAAGTCAGGGAAGGCCAAACCCCAGCTCCTACCTTGTATCTCTATAATTTTATCTGTCTATGTTTTTACATTAGCTCCTGTAATTACCACAGCCCCTTTCCTCTTGATTCCTCTTGTCTACTAAAAAGCAACAGAGGGTCCTGTGGCACCTCTAAGACTAACAGAAGTATTGGGAGCATAAGCTTTCGTGGGTAAGAACCTCACTTCTTCAGATGCAAGTCTGAAGAAGTGAGGTTCTTACCCACGAAAGCTTATGCTCCCAATACTTCTGTTAGTCTTAGAGGTGCCACAGGACCCTCTGTTGCTTTTTACAGATTCAGACTAACACGGCTACCCCTCTGATACTCTTCTCTACTAGTTCTTCCCAGTGCAAGGTTGCCCTTTTGGGGGAACTTTTTCCCAATGTGCCTTTCTGTGGCTGGCCCTTTCAATATGGCAAAGGTGAGCAGTTGCACTCCTAAAGTGACCCATTTTCCAATTTTTGCACCATTTTGCTGCTGGCTGCATCTCCTTCTCTTCCAGATGGCAAGTGCCTGTCACGTTGGTCCTTGTTTTTTTCCTTTCTTAATGTGGAGGAGAGGGCACATTCTCCTAGTGACCAACACCAACAGTAATGTTGAGTCAACAGTAAAAGAGGATGATTCATAGACCGTCAAGAGGCTGAAATAACTTCACATAAAGTGTTGGTCAGGCAATTCTGAATAACACAGACGTTCACAAAAATCAAAAACTGTTTGTGGCTAATTTACAAACAGAAGAAAGAATGGGCTAAGTTCCTCAAATAAATTTTGCCTAGCTCTAGATAACAAATATTGATCCTTAAATGTGGCACTGGTGAATATTGCTACCCTTTTTTTTTTTTTTTTTTTAGTTCAGGCTAGTGTCTTTTGGAGAGAAATTCTCCATTTGTGGGTGAGGGAGAAAGAAACATTTGTTTGCAAGTTTTTTTTTTTTTTTTTTAATTGTGTCTCTTTAACACTGCAGAAAAGCTTAGAATGTCACAAACACTCTGGAGGGAGCTGGATTAGTGGGCAGAGTGCAGGTGATGCATCATGAATTAGAATATTATTTTTGATGTGTAAGCCCTATGGCCTGAAGTTCCAGAGGGGAAAGAGCTCTTTGCTTCCTCTTTTGGTGAAAAAGGGCAAGTGCTACCATAGAGAACTTCATTTGCATAGGCTACCTACCCACAGTTCCACCAATGACACTCAGGAAGTCACTGTAACTAGCCAGAAACTTGGATTTTGTGGGGTAGTGAGCTCCCAGAAACATTTATTTCTAAGAAGCCTGGACTCTGTTCAGGGGGGTGTAGCAAGAGATAATGCAGACTGAGGACTTCATTGTGAGAGATGATGTAGAGGACAGTAGGAGGGCTGAGTAGACTCTGTTGATAAAGCTGCATTATTAAGTTGATTTAGGTGCTGCTGCCTCTGGGCAGGACTAGGCAAGCAGTTCCCATGGGAGTAGAGATAGACTGGCAGAAAGATACTTGGACGGCTGCTACTTGCTGATCCCAACCATGAGTGGGTTTCATGAGAGTGTCATTACAGGACTGTTACCTGTGGGACATTCTCCTGGCAGGTAGAAAGGAAGTTAGATGGACAACTACCAAAGTTACTGGGAGAGGGGTATTTTGCTCTTTGTTTGCTTACATAGTCTGTTGCTATGTTTTCAGGTTGCAACTGTGTTTCCTTTTCACTATGCAGTCCCAGAATCCTTGGGAGTGGGGAAGTTCTGCCTGTTAAGAGCACCTAGAGAGGGTGTTCCGTTTTCCCAGGTTTTTGGGTGGAGGCTCCCACAGGGTTAATTTTTTGGTGAGAGGGATTCTAGATATATTGAACCCGGGCCTTTTTGCTGCTAACACCAGGCAGAAGGGTTACCTTCATTATTCAGTATTTACAATGTTGGCATGATAATTTAAAAAGAATTTTATACCACACAGTCCCAGTCCTGATGAGTTTATAATCTACATCAGGAGATGCAGCGTGAGATGGACACTGAACGGAGAACCAGGAGACCTGTACTCTGTTCCCAGCCCTGTCACTGGCCTGTTGTATGACACTGAGCCAGTCACTTCACCTCTGTTGGGAAAGAAGATGAATTCAGGTTTTAGCCAAATATCCATGAAAAGATCCAGAAAGACAGGAAGAGATGTGACTTCGGCTGTTCCTGGACAAAGGAGGAGAGGTCAGGAGAGAGTGGAGAAGAAGCAGATCTGAGAGTCATCAGCATAGGGATGATGAGAGACTAGGAGAGTAGATGAAATGGTGCAAGGGGAAAAAGGAACGGACTACAGCCATATCCCTGGTGAGCAACAGGAAAGAGGGGGATAGGAGGAAAGAGAATCCAGTGAAGGTAATGCTGTTGAAGCAGCCAGCAAGGTAGGAACTACACCGGGGAGGGAAGTCAGTGAAGCTCAGAATTGCACCAGCTACCTGTGTATTTGTGTTCTTACCCTGTTCTTACTCTGTATGTCTGTAAACTGTATACCCTGCCTACTGTGTGCTCACCTGTAAATATCTCTACAAGAAGGTTTAAGAAGTACTTCTACCTACACTGTCTCGGAATGATGCCATGATTGGTAACTTCTAGGCTGGATTGTTGTAGTACTTTGTTTCTGTATTAGTAAAGGGCTCCATAGACTTTAGCTGATGTAAAATGTGACTGCTGCCAAGATTCTTACTTGTACTTATTCAAGCTATTTCTCTGATATTGTGATCTCCAGGTTAACTTCCTACTAAATTTCACACTACATAAATTAATGCTCTCTGGACATTAAAAGCTTTCTGACAATCTGGCCCTGGATATCTCCGTGACCTTCTGACTCTTCTTATACTGATCCAGGGCCTTGAGGTGTAGTACAGCGCAAAGTAACACAGGCCAATAGAAAATCAGCTATGTGCCTGAAGTACCAAACTGCAGTCTGGATTTCAGAAGTGTTTGGACTTCTGGGGGTTTTAGCTTGTGCCATTAGAGAAGGGGGAGGGGGGCAGTAGACACTTTTGGATCTGGATTCAGATTCTAGCCTCTCAAAGTTTAAGGAGTTTGGATCTGAGGTTTTGGTTCTGGCACATTGCTAATATCAGTGCAAGCCTCTATAAGAACTTGGATAGATCTGGTTATCGTTGACATAATGCTAAGAGGTTTAGGCTTCTTGCTGTCCGTGGGGATGCCCATTGTAATCAGGAGATTTCTGCCTTGCTTAGAGTGACAGGCAGCTACGAGTTCTGCAAGGAGCCCACCAGTTTGATGCTCCTCATTACATTGTTGCAGCCAGCTCACCCCTCTCTGGTAGGTCTGTTTGTTAGTGTCAAGCAAAGACCCATCTGACAGCAGCCTCCCTCCCCGCCCCGTCCATCTGCCTCTCCCTCACAGTGAGACTGGAGCACTGGTGGGACCATAATCTTCCCTTAGGAGGGAGAAGAGACCCCACAAGACATGGCTCCCTTCTCAGGCAAACACCAGGGCCAAGAAACAGACCGTACACAGAAAGGGGGGGGTCACAATGAGAGTCCCCCTTTTCCCCCTAGCTAAACTCAGCTCTGCATTTGAGTAGTTCTGGGTGGGAGGTGGGGGGGAGGGTGACCAAGCTACCTCATCCTTTCCCCTGTGCCCCCTCTTCTTTCCCCCCTGCAGCATAACATAAGAACGGCCATACTGGGTCAGACCAAAGGTCCATCTCGCCCAGTATCCTGTCTTCCGACAGTGGCCAGTGCCAGATGCCCCAGAGGGAATGAACAGAACAGGTATCATCAAGTGATCCATCCCCTGTCGCCCATTCCCAGCTTCTGGCAAACAGAGGTTAGGGACACCATCCCTGCCCATCCTGGCTAATAGCCATTGATGGACCTATCCTCCATGAATTTATCTAGTTCTTTTTTGAACCCTGTTATAGTCTTGGCCAAAACAACATCCTCTGGCAAGGAGTTCCACGGGTTGACTGTGCATTGTGTGAAAAAATACTTCCTTTTGTTTGTTTTAAACCTACTGCCTATTAATTTCATTTGGTGGCCCGTAGTTCTTGTGTTATGAGAAGGAGTGAATAACACTTCCTTATTTACTTTCTCCACACTAGTCATGATTTTATAGACTTCTATCATATCCCCCCTTGTCATCTCTTTCCCAAGCTGAAAAGTCCCAGTCTTATTAATTTCTCCTCATTCATCAGCCGTTCCACACCCCTAATCATTTTTTTTTGCCCTTTTCTGAACCTTTTCCAAGTTCAATACATCTTTTTTGAGATGGGACAACCAGATCTGCATGCAGTATTCAAGATGTGGGTGTACCATGGATTTATATAGAGGCAACATGATATTTTTTGTCTTATCTTCCCCTTTCTTAATGATTCCCAACATTCTGTTTGCTTTTTTTGACTGCCGCTGCACATTGAGTGGATGTTTTCAGAGAACTATCCAGAATGACTCCAAGATTTCTTTCTTGAGTGGTAACAGCTAATTTAGACCACATCATTTTATATGTATAGTTGGGATTATGTTTTCCAATGTGCATTACTTTGCATTTATCAACATTGAATTTCATCTGCCATTTTGTTGCCCCATCAACCAGTTTTGAGAGATCCTTTTGTACTCTTTGCAGTCTGCCTGGGACTTAACTATCTTGAATAGTTTTGTATCATCTGCAAATTTTGCCACCTCACTGTTTACCCATTTTTCCAGATCATTTATGAATATGTTAAATAGGACTGAGCCCAATACAAACCCTTGTGGGGGGGAACCACTATTTAAAACTATCTTTTAACCAGTTACCAATCCATGAGAGAACCTTCCCTCTTATCCCATGACTGCCTACTTTGCTTAAGAGTAACTGCCATTATAAATTCATCTCAGGCCAGTGTGTGTGTGTCTGCCTGTGTGTGCATATGTGTGTGCAGGCGGTGTGGGGAGGAGGCTATTGCTGTCTGGTGCCACTGGGTTCTAGCAAATTCTGAGGAGGGATGTTCTTACCCATATAAATGTCTAATCCTTTTTGAATCCTACTAAGCTTTTGGCTTTAGTGATGTCCTGTAGTAATGAGTTCCATGGGCTAGTTCTGCATTGTGGCTAAAAAAAAAGTCTCCTTTTATCAATTTTAAATGTATTATTTATTTCTATCATGGTAGGACCAGAGCCCCGTTGTGCTAAGTGCTGTACAAACACAGAACAAACAGACAACCCCATGCTGAAGTAATTGTTGAATCAGTTTCAATGAATGTCCCTTTGTATTTTGAGAGAGGTTAAGTAGAAGTAGCCAATATACTATGTGCACTAAAAATAAGTTATGGGCATTTTAAGCATACTCCATTTCTCCGGTGACATAGGCAGGGAAGTCTGGGGAGTAAAAGTCTTCAAAGTTAAGCACATAGAATGCCACCCAGAGCAGGTGGAAAGAGGCACTGGAGGATGGCTAATTGTGCAGTTATGTGAAAGAGGACTCAATGTTCTGGCTGGTACAGTTAGGGACGCCTGTCAACACAGCCAAATAACTGCCTCTAAACATTTTCAGGAACTGAACTATGTATATAATGGCATGTATAACTACAGTGTTATGTAGCTAGCAAATGCTGCACCCAATTAAAATTCACTAAAATTATTAACCACTTAGTAACCACACGCCATAACCCTGTTTTTATCCATTTGTGTCCATAACCAGTTTACTGGCATGGTAAAAAAAATGGTGGTGTGGAAGGGGCCTAACACAAGAGTATAGGAGAGAGACAAACTCCGGGTGCAATGGGCAATTCTGGGAGCTGGCCAGAAAAGGGCCAGATTCTGCCCTCAGCTACGCTTGTGCAACCCATCAATTGCAATGGGGTTTTATGGGTGTCACTAAGGGCAATTTTTAGTCCATAGATGGTAATATATGAGCCTTTGGGAATGAAACTTATTAACTAGTCAAACCAACTGGATTGCCTTCTTTGACAGGGTAACTGATTTGGTGGATAGGGGAAATGCGGTAGACATAATATACCTGGGCTTCAGCAAGGCTTTTGACACAGTCCCACGTGACATTCTGATAAGTCAGCTGGAGAAATGTGGGCTCAGTAGAACGACCATTAAGTGGATATATAATTGGTTAAACAACTGAAAACAAAGAGTAACTGCCCTGTTTCCCCGAAAATAAGACATCCTCCGAAAATAAGGCCTACTTACAGTTTTGCCTCTCGTTGTAATATAAGGCATCCCCCTGATAATAAGGCATCCACCGATGTGTACCGTATTCTTCTTCATTGAAAAATAAGACATCCCCTGAAAATAAGACCTAGCGCATCTTTGGGAGCAAAAATTAATATAAGACACTGTCTTATTTTCGGGGAAACAGGGTATTAATGGAATGAGGTCAGGTTGGAGGGAGGTCTCAAGTGAGGTTCCACAGGGATCTGTTCTGGGTCCAGTGTTATTTAACATCTAATAATAATGACCTGGATACAGGAGAAGAAAGCATACTGATCAAATTTGCAGATGACACAAAGCTGGGGGAGGGGCCTGGGGTTGGAGGATAGAGCTAATATTCAGAGGGATCTTGATAAATTGGAGAACTGGGCTATAGGCAACAAAATGAAATTCGACAAAGCCAAATGTAAGGTGCTACACTTAGGGAAGAAAAACCAAATGCACAAATACAGAATGGGGGATAACTGGGTTAGCAAAAGCACTGCTGAGAAGAATCTGGGAGTTGTGGTGGATCACAACCTCAACACGAGTCAGAAATGCGATGCTAGTGCAAAAAAAGCAAATGCAATTTTTGTTGCATTAATAGAGGCATAGCATGCAAGTCATGGGCGGTGATAGTACCACTCTACTCGGTGCTGGTTAGGCCTCAGCTGGAGTATTGTGTCCAATTTTGGTCACCAATATATAGAAACTGGAAAGGATCCAGAGGTGAGCAACAAGATCAAAGGGATGGAATGCAAGCCATATGAGCAAAGGCTGAAGGAACTGGGTATGTTTAGTTTGGAAAAGAGCAGATTAAGCTGGGACATGATAACTGCCTTCAAATACTTGAAAGGCTACCATAAAAAAATGAAGAAAAGTTGTTCTCTCTTGCCACAGAGGGCAGGATAAGAGATAATGAGTCCCAAACTAGCTTGTGGTTTTCTGTTGTGTTAGATCACGATTCCTACAGAGGACAGATTGCTTACTTACCAGATCAGTGGTTGTGGGTCACCAGTGTGGTTAGATGTTGATAGATGTTTGGCTACGTGTGTGTGTTCCCTCTGTGTGCCGCCCCAGCCCTGCGCAGACAGCTGACGCAGCAGACCTCAAGTGAACCGCCCAATGACCACAAGATCCATTAAGGGAAAAAGGCACCCAGCCAGGTTTATTGTCGTTGAAGCACGGTACTAGTATCCCACAGACTCTACCGGACCACTAATATACGTACGCCTGTAACAATAAACCAGCTCAGTGAACGGCGGGACTTTCTATTCCTCCCTAGGCCAGACAAAGATACTCCCTCTGAGATACATCTTTATGCCCCAGTGCAAACAAGTTAGTACTGCCCCTCTGACATAGTTAGTTACTGCCCCCTAATGTGGCTCATTATTATTACCCATCACCCTGTACATGTTGGTTCAGTCAAAACAACTCTCTAGTACCATACTGTCATCCTGACCTTATCTTTTAGGAGGGGTCAGTGTGTTCCTTTTATCCTTGGGGAATGTTTTGGTACCATCCTTAATATCGGGATGTTCTGGTACCACCTGATATCAGGAGGTGTTTGCGTGCGTACTCTGTGACTTGCACTTCTTAGGAATGTATATTTCTGCAATATCAGCCTGTTCTTTCCAGATTTTGTAAACAGGTTCTGTCTCATACCAGGCCTCTAATACAAGAACTTGTGTCCCAGGCTCTCTTCCTATTACACCTTCTAACCCTAATAACTATTTCTTGGCTTTCCTATATGTAATTAGATGAAGCTTTTAATCAAGGGAGCCTAGGTACATGTTCTACTGGTATGGATCCATTATTGTTTGAATGCGTGTTGTTTAAAGGTGGGGCACCCTGTCGGCATGTCGGTAAAAGGATTGTTTCCATGCAAAGTCTTGCCCCCTGATCCAAAGACCTTTTTAAGCCAACAGGAGTTTTTTCACTGATTTTGGATCAGGCAGTTCCCTAAACTGAACAACCAACGAAAGGATTTAAAATGCAGACCCAGACGGCAGAGTGAAAATTTGCCTGGTGCTCCAGCCAAGTCTGGAGATAACACACAGGCTGTAACCTGGGTGTCTCTGGGAGTTTTGACTGCTTCATTGTGACTGTACACAGAATCAAGGTGGTTGTGATACAGGTCAGTGACACACATTACCGTGTCGTTCTCTCCCAATGGATTTTAAAATATTTTAGGCTTGGTTGAGTGGGCTATGTAAGAACAGCTTGAATAGGTCAGCAGGTGTCACCACTAGTAACATATCTTTTGCAGTTTGGTGTCTATTCCCTTGATTGACTTTCAAAAAGGTAGCATGCCAGGAAATGGCACTGCTGAATAATAAATGGCAGATTTGCACAAGCGATGTTAGTGGGTGGAGCTGATCAAAGAGGAAGTCTAAGTTACTCTGGAACAAGAGACTATATTGAAAGGGGTGATCCCTTCACAGGTGCAAAACCATAGGGCCTGAGCCAGACTCCCAGGCCTGGCTGTCCTCTGTGAACACCCCACCTCTGGTTCTCTTCTTCCAGCCACCAGTTGTTCTTCTCTCCCTGCAAGCCACAGCTTCTAAAAATGAGTAACTCACAACAGCTGATACCAAACCACAACGTGCCACAATGGGCATGATTCTGGCTCTCAGGTAGGCCAGTTTTACACAGATGCTTTCAATGGAGCTATTCTTAATTAGGGTGACCAAATGTCCCGATTTTATAGGTACAGTCCCGATTTTTGGGTCTTTTTCTTATAGGCTCCTATTACCCCACCCCCACCCCATCCTGATTTTTCACATTTGCTGTGTGGTCACCCTATTCTTGATTGACATTGGCATAACAGAATCAGGCCCTATAATTCTATCATTTGCCTTATACTTACAGCCATTTCCTGGCTACTGATGCACTCCTAATGATGTTCAGAGCGCCTGGCAAATTCCTGTGATGTTCATTCTCTTTTTTATATAACTGTATGAATATATCTCGGTAGATATAACAGCTGGTCAGGAGAAAATTGTGAATGGGATTGGAGGAGAGGCACAGAAATTTTTTTATGGAGGACCTACAACGGAGCTCACCTGGCAATGAGCCCTCTCCAATCTTAAAAGAAGAAAAAAAGTTTTCTTTTTAAAGGCCCAGTGGGGGTCTTCCAATTAAGAGTTATAAATAGAGGATGGTGGAGTTAACATGCACTGAACTGAACTGGTTGAAATGTGAGCTCTTGGGCTGGTCAAAATGTTTCTGCCTACACCTGTTTTTTGACAGAAAATTGCATTTTGGATTAAACAAAGCTTTTCGTGACAGGTTTCTGCTTTCAATGGGAAATTTCAAGTTTTTGTTGAAACTTTTCAGCCAAAATCTGAAAATTTCTGAGTTTTGGCTGAAAATTTTTGTTTTGTTTTTGACAAAAAGTTGATATTTTCTTCAGGGGGAAAAAAATCCATTTTCCAACCAGGCTGTATTCTGTTCACTCTTCCAGACGGTGAGCAGCCGAAAGAACCTCTATGTGAAGTGTTAAGTGAACAATGAAAGCCCGTAGTAAGGTCCCTGCTGGCTGGATGTGGTTCGTGCTCATCGCACAGGTGAGTTCCCAACCCTGGGACAGAATAATGGAAAGCAGGGCAGGCTGTCTATTAGTGGGAAACTTCTAAATATATTTGCCTGCGAGAGCCTGTAACGCTTCAGAGGGTGGCAGTTGCACACACAGATTAGAGGCGCTCACACACATTCATTTGCACACATGTGCCTCAGTCAGGTCCATAATAAAGGTGCTAGTCAGCTGCTGACAGTGGCCCACTTCATCGTTGCCATGGAGAAGCCTGTGGGAGTTGGCCATAGAGGACTAAAAATTCAGGGAGATTCCATGGCATCAGTCTCATTGGTGGGGGGAGTTGGTGCAAGAGGTGAGGCCTCTTGGTGGTACAGCTGCTGGGAGCCCGAGGGGAAGGGGAAATTCCAGTTCCACAGAGGAAAGAGGTATTACACAGCTAGCTGCACCTCCGCTCAGGAGTGCCGCCAGCTTTTCTGCCGCCCTAGGCGGCGGAAGGTCCCACCCCAAAATGCCGCCCTCCACAGAGGCAGCGGAAGGTCCCGCCACCGAAATACTGCCGCAGTCGCCACCCCCCAAATTGTAGTGCCCTAGGCGACTGCCTAGGTTGCCTAATGGGTTGCGCCGGCCCTGCCTCCGTTCCAGACGGAATGTGCCGATTTCATCTGAGTCCCTCTGTGGCTGCTCAGTAGCAGGGATAAATGTTGCTGCAAGTAAGATTACCTCTGCCAGGGATTGGCGTATGGAGCTGGGGTCTGAACCAGGGATAGTGCCTAAGAGAATGAACGGTACCATCTCCACCCCTATCCCAGAAACCCTGAAGAAGACACCACAGAGTTCCAGGAGAGGCACAGCCATGAGGTCCCAGGGAACAAGAGACGGTGCCACAGAGTCTGCACAACCACTCCCAGTGCCCAGCGGGATTTGCGTGTGTAGGGTACTCTCTGCTAGTGTAAGTGGAGGCGATGACCCAGGATAGTCTTATTTAGTGTTTGATCATCTGGTTGCACAAACAGTTTCTCTCTCTCGCTCTCCCACTCTCCCCACAAGGGGGGAATTAGCCTTTTTCCATCAGTTGATCTTGGATCTTTTCACAGTGAAGTGATCCAAACAGTCAAGGGTTTGTTAATCCCCTCACTGCAGAGACAGTCTGAATAAACTGACTCACAAGGTAACTCATGCCTTTGTTTAAAATGAAAGCATCAAAGTGAGACATTCACTTTGTCGAGCCCTTAAAAACTGCTTTCAGGGCTCCCACTGTTGCAGGAAGCATCTGGTTTGTCCACAGGCAGAAATCCTCTGCGTTGCTGAATTCCCATGTGGCAGAATGTCACAATGGGACCCCTCTTTCGTGCTTCTGCTACAGGGTATGAAAATCAGCTACTTTCGGTTCTTAGGGCTGGAATTGTGTTGCCCATGGAATTGTTGGGCTTCTGGGGGGTTGGTAGAAATGATGCAGGAAGATTAAACCTGAAGTCATCCTTCCTAACTGCCAGAATGAATCATAATATCTTTCATTTATGTAGAAGTGGGCCAGCTATACGCATTTGTGAAAGGAGACTTTTAATAAGTCACTCTTCTGCTTCCCTTTAGCTGTGCTGGGCCAAATCCATCCCTGGCTGAACTCCATTCAAGTCCCAGTGAATTTACATCAGGGATGAATGTAGACTGTTCTCTCTTCTCCCCAAGTGTGTTATAAATTGCTCCTGTAGAAGAAGGGTTTAACCAACATTTCTTGAAGCCATGTGTACAGGAGCAGTCCAAAAATGTATCTTTGTCTGATGGTGGTGAGCTGAATATTTGATTGTGCCTTGAGAGTACAGAAGTTCATTGGTATATCTCCTCCATCTCTCTGAGTATGTTTCTCTTCATCATGAACTAGCAAGCAGACAAGAATGGAGAGAGAAGACGGATGTCTGTGAGCAAAATAAATATAGGAAATCCGTATCTATAGCCAACTGGGTGTCCATCCAAAAATGTTCCATGCTGGTTGGATCTGGAAGAGTCATACACTAGCTAGAAGATCCTGAGCTGTAGCTGTCAAACATGGCTTTGGTTTTTCGATGGATGAACCGAGGACCTTCTGGCACGACCAATGAGAGGTCATGTGAATTTCTTGGAAAGTTCCCCTAGCTTATATTGAGTAGCTTGCCTGAGCATGAGTTCCCTTAGCAAAGCCAGAGATGGTGGCAAGTAGTGTTGGCAAATGGAAGCTTTGGTTGATTCCTTCAACCTGTTTCCTTCTTTGGAAACAGATGCATTTTGATTTTTCTCACAATTGTTGTGACCCAAGAATAACTTGCTTTTAACAGCAGTGCTCAGGAGGTGGAAAGGCACAACAACAACTCCCACAAAGGATTCTGGACTCTGGAATGTAGAAGGATGGCTTGACTTGTAGAATAACTGCAACTGGCACATGATTTATTGATTACACACCATCATATGATCAGCCCTCCGCTAGTTTTAAATATTGTATTGGAAGTATTAGTGAAACCAGATGGATTGCAGCTGGTCCAGAATGCGGTGAGCCTGTGGCCTGAAATAAAGAGGCAAGAAGCACAATGGTTTGGCATTGAAAATCCTCTTTTCTGCATGAACCAAGAAGTGACAAAGAAAGAGGAACAGTCACAGAGGCTGGCCTCTGCTATTGTAGATGTAGTCACCTGTGTGAATCCCAAGGTATCAGAATCCTAGGGGGAGCATCTGCAAGGAGTTTAGGGCAGTTAGTGGGTACTTTCCTGATGTCAACTAGCCCTTTTAACTAGCTAGATTGTGCCCACCCCCTGTGTGGGCATGCAAGGGAGGGAGAGAGGGTGTATGAAGCCTCTGTCCCCACCCACTTGTGTCCTTCACAGAGGGGCTTGGCATGACTGCAGTCCTGTTGCTCAGGGAATGCAAGGTCTCTACAGGCTAATGCCACTGTTGGCACAGGCCTGCACATAGGAGGGGTGATCTAGGAGGGAGCAGGGAACAGACTACTGCCCTTCCCATCGCACCCTCTTAGGATTGGCACACTGGGCTATTCTCCCAGAAGTACAAGGAAGCATTCGACCTCATGATGCTCAATGCCTGCTGGAGCTGCCACTGGGGTGAGTGGTGCTGCACTGCCCCACGTCTAGGGCCATGGCTTAACATCCCGTTTGAACCCTCTGTAGTGAGTGGCTCAGTTCGGCTTGGGAATGAGCACTCGCAGACTGGTTCCGGTTTCAAATGTTGACAGGTGGCGTGGTCTCTGGGTGGCAAATAGCCAGCAGGGATGCTGAGGCAGAAGGAATTGGTTGTGGCCTCTCCTCCATCAGCAGGCCCTCAAGGGGTGATGATACCGGCTGGGGAGGAGGAGACTTGGCCAGGAGATGTATTGATTCAATGCATCCCTTGAGCAGGCTCCCCCACCAGGGCTCCTGTGGAGCAGGAATGCTGAGGGCAGGGAGGGGGAGGCATCACTGTCTGTCCTCGCTTGGGGTGACTTACCCCTGGGGCACAAGGGGAATCAGCTGGCATGGGTGGGTGTAACTTGCATCTCCCTGCGCCAGCGTGGCTGACTCCAGCCCCAGAATAAGCCTTGAGGAATATCAGGCATATTAGCATTTGCACTGAAGTCACTGCAGAAGAGCCGAGGGCTGTCAGCAGACTGTCTAATTTATTATTTTGGCCAGTAACTGAGAGGTCAGTGATATGACATCAGAGTTCTACCGCCGGCTGTTAATAGCCATGAGGCTCAGGGTCGCACAGGTGCACATTACACACCATGTGACTCTGAGCAGCAGATGCAGCTGAGAAAATAGGACTGGCATCTGGTGCTCTCCCTGCCTGTCCCCCGTCTGGAGCCTGGCGCACTGGCTCTGCTCAGCCAGCGCCTTCAGTTATAACCAAGGCTGTTAGTATTTACAAAAAAATATCCAAAGGTGATTGGAATGGAGTGAGGCCAGGAATTAATTTGGCCCCGTAATACTTTTCAGCTTTATACAGCTCTTCCCATCCTTGCCTTTACGCCCCTCCATAGGCTACTTTTCAGCTCCCAGCTTTTTTCATTCACCCCTCACCTCTTGCTTTCAGGAAAAGCTGCACGTCACCCTCCTTTTCAGCTTATCTCCATCCCTTATGCCACGCAGTCCTCTTCATATGCCTGGAGCCCTCTCCCTGACTTTGGTCACCATGCCTCCTCCTTCTCCTCCTTCAAGTCTCTCCTCTTTTTCTCCATCGAAGCCTGACAGTTCCTAGATTTGTAGGACCCATTCTGATCATCTAGTCTGACCTCCTGCATATAGTAGGCCATGGAACCTCACCCAGTAATTCCTGGGTCAGTCTCCATCCTGCGGTCGAGCTAGAACGTGTCATTTAGAAAGACGTTCAGTTTTGATTTAAAGACTTCAAGGGAAAGAGCATCCCCCCGCACCTGTGAGTAAGTTGGTCCAATAGCTCGTTACCCTCACTATTAAACTGTAGACCTTCCCTTTACATTAAAAAATAAATAGTGCCATTTCTAAGCAGAGTACAATAGACTTGCACTTAATTTCACTGTTGTCACGCTCATCTACCTGTCTTCCCCTTGCTCCTGCTTCCACTATTCAGTGCTTGTCACTTCTTGTTGTCTTCTGTCTTAACCTCGCCCCTGATCTTGCAGGCAACTCTCCGAGCCCTCATGGGGCCCCGTTGTGGTTAATGGGTCTCTGTGCAGGTGCAGGCATCCATCTGTGTAGAGCAGCTTGCAAGATTGGGACTTTGGACTGTCCGTTCTGGGCAGGGAATTCATCTGTGTTAGTCTGGAAGGTGCGTTGTCCAGTTGTTGCTAATTAATAATAATAATAGGAAGGAATGCACTGGCTCTGTGTCCACTCCTTTCTCTCCCAAAAAGGAACAAACCGGCTCCCAGAGTCCTAACCCTGTCTTGATGGCTTGGAATCAGACAGTCATTTTCTGCCGTACCTCAGCGTCTCATAAGCATTCATGCTGAAGCTGCTTTTGGGAAGGAAGAAAAGTGTGGGTTTTAAACGTGCAATAAGGAGTCATTAATAACTGGACAATTTCTAGCATCTTGGGACTTTGATGGGGTTGATGCCCAGCTGTGATGATTCTTGTTCACAAGCATAAAGTTAAAAAAAAGAAAAGCGAGAGAGATTGGGAAGACTGAGAGCATTTTTCCCTGGGGCATGTCGTCAGAAACCTTGGCTACTGTTTATATAAATATATAAACTTATGTTTAGATTATCTTCCTCCTGGCCTATTGCTCATGATGCTTTCCAATAATACATTACAATAACTGATTTGTGTTACAGTGGTACAGAGAGACGCCAATCAGGATTCTTGTGCCGGTTGCTTTATATATCCACACAGTAAGAGACAGCCCTTGCGTGTGAGAGCAAATAGAAAAGACTGTCAACAATTGGTAGAAAGAAAATATTATCCCCATTTTATAGATGGGGAACTGTGGCACAGAGAGGTTTTTTTCCCCCAAGGTGTCCCAAGAAGTCTTTGGTAGAGCTGGGAATTAAATGCAAGTCCTAGTCCAGCACTTTAACTGTAAAACCATCCTTCCTCTCCAAATAACGCCCTTTAAAAATTGAAACAGACACAAATAAGGAGGTTCAATCAAAGGCTGCAGTGCTATAAAGGGATCCGCACAGGTGGATGGAGCCTGTGTCAGAATTAGGGTCTAAAAAAGGAAAGAGATGTAAAAGAAAAGGAGTGAATGTATGGCTGAGAGTGGACATTCTAAAATGACCTTTGGGTCACTCTAAATGTGAGGAGGGATGAATTGAAGTCGATTTCATGTGGGGAATGAGTTCCAAGCCTGAAAGGTGCTGATCAACAGCCAGTTTCGGACGTAAGGGTGGGAATCTCTGAATTGTGTATGATTTGTGAGCACTGATGTTCGTCAGCACCAGGCTCATGGAGTACAGATTGAAAGAAGCCAAAGCCCGTAGTTAGCTAAGAACTTTAAAAATGAGTAATATTAATTCAAAGTCCAGTGGGTATATCCCATGTGATCTTTTCTCTGCATTTGTATTGGGGAACTTCAGTCTTTTCCTATCTTCGTGTGTGTGTGCTTGATTAAAAATCAAATACATCCTTTAGTGGAGCCATATATAATTGAAAAAACATACTCCAAGAGTAGTTATCAATGGTTCACTGTTAAACTGGGAGTACATATCTAGTGGGATCCCACAGGGGTCTGTCCTTGGTCTGGTGCTGTTTGACATTTTCATTAATGAGTTGGATAATGGGGTGGAGAGTATATTTATAAAATTTGAGGATGGCCTCAAACTGGGAGGGGTTAAAAGCACTTTGGAGGATAGGATTAGAATTCAAAAGAACCGTGACAAATTGGAGAATTGGTCTGAAATCAACAAGATGAAATTCAATAAAGACAAATGCAAAGTACCACATTTAGGAAGGAAAAATCAACTGCACAACTATAAAATGGGGACTAAGTGGCTAGGCCAGGAGAGGCGGAAGCACCCTAGAAGTGTGGGGGGGACCACAGGTGTCTGAACCATGGCTTTCCCCCCCCATGCCACAACACTCCTGAGGCTCTGCCCCCACACGGCCCCTTCCACCAAGACCCCAACACTGCCTCTTTCCCCAAGGCTCTGCTCCCATGCTGCCTCTTTCTACCCAAACCCCTCCCCCTGCTCGCTCCTCTCCATCCCCTCCCACCATCGCTCATCCTTGCAGCTGGTAAAAAGTGGGAGGGCCCTGGTCCCCCCGTTCTGGTCCCCCTGGGCTAGACAGTAGTACTCCTGAAAAGGATCTGGGGGTGATAGTGGATCACAAATTGAATCTGAGCCAGCAATGTGATGCAGTTGTGAAAAAGGCTAATATTCTGGTGCGTATTCAGAGGAGTGTTGCACGTAAGACGCAGGAGGTAATTGTCTGGCTCTGCTTGTCACTGGTGAGGCCTCAGCTGTGTTTGGTTCTGGGTGTCACTTTTGGAAAGATGTAGATAAACTGGAGAGAGTCCAGAGAAGAGCTACAAAAATGAGACAAAGTTTAGGAAACTATTTCTATGAGGAAAGCTTTAAAAAAAACTGGGCATGTTTAGATTTGAGAAAAGACGACTGAGGGGGGACCTCAGAACAGTCTTCAAATATGTTAAGGGCTTTTAGAAAGAGGACAGTGATCAATTGTTCTCCATGCCCACTGAAGATAGGACAGTAATAGGCTTAAACTGCAGCAAGGGAGATTTAGGTTAGATATGAGGGAAAAAATTCTAACTGTAAGGAGGGAGGTTGTGGAATCCCTGTCAACTCAATGGTCTAGGTATATTGAGTCCTGCCCCTGTGCAGTGGGATGAACTAGATGCCCTCTCAAGGTTCCTTCCAGCCCTATGTCTATGATTCTCTATATGAATCTAATGGAAGTTGGGGTACTCACTATGGTCAGCAGCTATCAAAGGCCAGGGCAGGCTAAGCCTCCCCTGACCCAAGCCATGGTCCTGCCCATGTTCTGCCCTGAGGCCCCACCCTCCCTCCCCTTATACCCTGAAGCCAGTGGGGGCCACTCAGCTCCAGCCGGCAGCCTGGAGCTTGGGCCTACCGGTGGCCAGGGGCGACCCAGGATGGCGCTGGGGGTGGTCCAGTGCTGGGGTGGGGGGCGGCTGGCGCAGCTGGGGTGGGCAGCCTGGCGCTGGCGGGGCTGTCTGGTGCAGCTGGGGCAAGCGAGCCAGGGCTCCTTCAGCCACGGGGAAGGGGGAGGCTTCAGGTGGAAGGGGCAGGGCCAGTGGGCTAGCCTCCCTGAAGGGGGGTTCACCCGGCACCCATGGTACTCAGTATCTCTCAAGATCAGATTTGCTATTGAGTACGCATTCCAATTTGAGGTTTCTGTCCTGACAGCCCAAGCTCTTCATGGGATTGGCTCTCAGAAATTGCATCTCCGTCTACAACCATGAACACCCTTGAGAGCTTTGTGCCACTGGAACAATGAAACTCTAGGCCTATAGGGGGAAGACTTGTGGGCTCGGGAGACAGGCTTCAGAGGAGCTGCACCTAGACTATGTAACTGCCTCTAAATGATCATAGACATCCTGGTGTTCAGAGCTAAATACACAACTCCTTACTTTGACCTAGCTTACGCCTGCCCACCCCTACACCCCCCATTCTACTTGCTATTCAAGCTTTTACCCATACAGGTGGAGAAGGCAGGGAGAGAGAAAGAGGGAGATTATTTTATTATTTCTTTATATTTGTTGGGAAGTGCTCACATCCTAAGGCAAAGAGAGCTGTAAATAAGTAGATAGATCATGGTTTGGTGACTGGGACACAGTTTTCAGCTCCTGAAAAAGCATGGTTTTCACTAGCTAGCAGAGTCAATGGATTGAATGGGCAGCACTCCACCCCCCACCCCAAGGTTGTCCCTTCAAGTAGGACTAGAGCATGGGTGAGAACTGTGCCTCTCCATACTGTACCTGTTCGGTAGCTATTAGGGTGTTACATTTCACAAAGAGCTCATCCATTAAACACTGCAGATGAGGAAACAAAAATGTCCATCCGGTCTTGGACTTCCTTATTTGTTGTGGATAATTAGCGGGCTGTGCTAACCAGGGGAAAAACCATGGTTTTTCTGCTGCCCACTTCTTACTGTTTTGCAACAACAACATCCTCCTCCTCTTCCTCCTAAAAATAAAAACCTGAGTCCCCTCTTCAGTGCCCACATCTTGTTGATGGTAATTAGCACAGGGGATGGGGAAAAAAAGTATCTAATCCCCAGGAAGTGTTTTCACGGGCAGCCCATTCCAATTTCCCCCTGCCCTCAGCTCTGCCTTCTCCCATTGGCTGCCTGCTTCCTGGCAAACTGGCCCAGGGTACTTGTACCCCCTTGACTTCTGGATTTGCACCAAGGTGGCTGAGATCAGAATCTGGCCCTGTCCTCTGGCAGATGCTGTGACTGTGCAGAAGAATAGATCACAGGGTATTCCCTGCAGGAGAACACGCCTTCCAAAACACCCGTCTCGTCCTCACCAGCCCCAAACGGCCAGGGTTCGCTTTGCCTTAAAAGAAAAACAAAAATCTGAAGGCATCCAGTTGCTCCTGGGCATGTTGCCAGTGATTGAGTGACCTGCTGCTTCCTCCCAGTATTACATTCCGCTGGCATGTCTTCTGCCCTGACTGACGCCAACCTTCAAGCTCACCCCCCAAAGCAAACATTTCCAGTTGGCACCACTGCCTTGTTTTTCTGAAGAACCGATTCATGCTTCCCTTAAAGTTTTACTATATCAATTTTTTCCCCCTGGTGCATGGAGCCACTGAGAGGAGGAGCTGCTGCTGAAGTCTCTCTTCCCCCTCCTCCCCTCGCCCCTGATCTTTTTAGCGAGCATGCAAAATCCATTCAGAATGCTTGTTGTGTGTGAGTTTGGAAGCCTTCTGCTAAAAGAGTTATTCTCCTCTCATTCAGAGATAATTACTCCCTTGGGGGTGAGAGCCAGAGAGCCAGAGAGAGACTGATAATCTGAGAGGACATGGATACAAATATCAGTGCTGAGCGCCCAATGAATTCAATGGGACTTGGAGATGCTCAGCCCCTTGTAGAATTGGGCCCATTATATCCTTTTCCTGCTTAAAAGAGACTTCAAGTATCAAACAAACCAACCCGAACCCAGCCCGATCTGAACGCTGCGGAGACTGGTTGTGAGAAGCACGTGTTGGTTTATTTTTTACACCATGGAAAGAATGAGCTTTTAGAACACAAAGTCCTTGCTGGCTGGAGGAAAGGAGGTGACAGCCTTGGCTCCGTGCTGCCGGGTATGACAGACAGACCCAGGTTGAGGAATGAGCCTAGGGCGGTGCCCAGGCCAGCTGAGATGATATAGAACAGCAGAGGGGCGCCCCAAGAAGGGAAAAGGTGTTTCTCAGTTGGTGGGTGTAGGGAGGGAGGAAGGATGATCTAGTGGTTAGAGTACAAGCCTGGGCTGTCAGAGACTTGGGTTCAATTCCAGCTCCGCCACAGATGTTCTGTGTGGCCTTGGGCCTTTGTGCATCTCAGTTCCCCATCTGTAAAATGGGGGCTACTGATTCCTACTTCACTGGGGTGCTGGGAGGCTACAGGTATTAGAGACTGCGAGGTACTCAGCTGCTACAGTGCCAGGGCCATAGCTCTAGCACAGATATGCGGAGTTTCAAGAGCTGCGTCCCATCACAATGCACAGGGTGCTGAAGGGTAGGACTGAAATATAGCTTGTTAGAAATGGGCATGAGCAGCAACTCTGGATTCCAAACCACTTGGTGGTCAGGGGTGCTTGGCTCTGGGGGTATGGTTCAGCCCCCTCCCTAGATAAATAAAAACAACCAATATTTGCAGAAAGATTCATTGAGTGTTTTTATTCCTTTGGCTTGACCAACTTCCTATTTTCTCCTGAAATTTGCACTGCTTTTCCTGTTATATTTGACACATTTATTTTCAATTTTAAAAACCATTTTAGACCTGACCTCTCTGCTCCAAGTCTATGTAAAGCCGAAAGGGTGGAGGGAAATTGAAAATTGCAATAACACTAAAACACAGCAGCCTCTCTTCTGTGCAAGGCCCCTTTCAGAGATGGCATTAAGCATTTTTTTGACTGTCAATCAAAGTGTCCCTCACCGTAGCACAGGGGACCTGAATATGACAGTGTAGTTTTGTATGGGATGATCCAAGGAGACTATATAGTGATCTGGTTATTTGTTTTCCTCAAGTGATGTTTGAGGTTTCTGCTTGTGGGGTTTTTAATTCTATATTCATGTTTCTCTCCTGTTATGGAAGGAATAACAACTAGATCTACAGAGCACTTTTCCTCCTTAGATCTCAAAGCGTTTTACAAACCCGGTGAGTATCATTATCTCAGTTTTACCAACAAGGAAACTGAGGCACAGAGAGGTGGAACGGCTTGTTGAGGGAAGGTTTTGGAGAACAAGTGGGTCTTGCAGCAGTCCCAGGGGACAATCAGGTTTTGGTTCTACCTTATCTCTTCCAGTGGATCATTCCACAACTGAGCACCCACAGCAAAAAAACACTCTCCGTTTAGGTCTCACTAGTTTCGTCAGAGGCTTTGTGAGTGCAG
The DNA here is from genome assembly GCF_011386835.1 of Chrysemys picta bellii. Taxonomy (NCBI): domain Eukaryota; kingdom Metazoa; phylum Chordata; order Testudines; family Emydidae; genus Chrysemys; species Chrysemys picta. The sequence goes on along the minus strand of NC_088795.1, from coordinate 128,799,305 downwards.
GTGGGATGAACTGTTTTGGAGGGTCATAGACAGAGAGACAGTCTCTGATGCAACCAAGCTGTAATCTAGCCTTGAAGATTAAGATAACGGTGGCCGTGAATAATCTAAATATTTACACTGTGCTTGTTGCAGGACCTGTTTGATTCATCGTATTTGATTTATTTATTTTAAGCATAGGCAATGTTGAGAACCAAATCCTACAGCAAAACTTTGTGTAAGCCATTGTTAAGTGTGTGTTTAAATATCTACCCACTGAGCGTCTGCTTGGAGAGCTACCAGCTTGGAGAGCTATCTTTGTAGCTCAAGTGTTAGGGACTCAGACCCGGTGACTTGCGGCCACATTTTCAATGAGTAGAGGACAGCATGGCCCTCCCAGGTCCTGCTGTTTTGGTAGAGCACCCAGGCTGTTGTATATTCTCCTTGGGGACTAGCAGACAAGTGGTGGGGTTGCAATTCCTTTAGTTCCTTGGAGATCTATGAGAATTACTCCCACAGTATTCTTGCCACCAAGTTAAAGAAGTATGGGCTGGATGAATGGACTGTAAGGTGGATAGAAAGCTGGCTAGATCGTCGGGCTCAACGGGTAGTGATCAATGGCTCCATGTCTAGTTGGCAGCCGGTTTCAAGTGGAGTGCCCCAAGGGTCGGTCCTGGGGCCGGTTTTGTTTAATATCTTTATTAATGATCTGGAGGATGGTGTGGACTGCACTCTCAGCAAGTTTGCAGATGATGCTAAACTAGGAGGCGTGGTAGATACACTAGAGGGTAGGGATCGGATACAGAGGGACCTAGACAAATTAGAGGATTGGGCCGAAAAAAACCTGATGAGGTTCAACAAGGACAAGTGCAGAGTCCTGCACTTAGGACGGAAGAATCCCATGCACTGCTACAGACTAGGGACCGAATGGCTAGGTAGCAGTTCTGCAGAAAAGGACCTAGGGGTCACAGTGGACGAGAAGCTGGATATGAGTCAACAGTGTGCTCTTGTTGCCAAGAAGGCTAACGGCATTTTGGGCTGTATAAGTAGGGGCATTGCCAGCAGATCGAGGAACGTGATCGTTCCCCTTTATTCGACATTGGTGAGGCCTCATCTGGAATACTGTGTCCAGTTTTGGGCCCCACACTACAAGAAGGATGTGGAAAAATTGGAAAGAGTCCAGCGGAGGGCAACAAAAATGATTAGGGGTCTGGAGCACATGACTTATGAGGAGAGGCTGAGAGAACTGGGATTGTTTAGTCTCCAGAAGAGAAGAATGAGGGGGGATTTGATAGCAGCCTTCAACTACCTGAAGGGGGGTTCCAAAGAGGATGGAGCTTGGCTGTTCTCAGTGGTGGCAGATGACAGAACAAGGAGCAATGGTCTCAAGTTGCGGTGGGGGAGGTCCAGGTTGGATATCAGGAAAAACTATTTCACTAGGAGGGTGGTGAAACACTGGAATGCGTTACCTAGGGAGGTGTTGGAGTCTCCTTCCTTGGAGGTTTTTAAGGCCCGGCTTGACAAAGCCCTGGCTGGGATGATTTAGCTGGGAACTGGTCCTGCTTTGAGCAGGGGGTTGGACTAGATGACCTCTTGAGGTCCCTTCCAACTCTGATATTCTATGATTCTATGATTCTAAATGCAAGTGAAGGCATTGGCATTCCCAGGTTATACTTTAGGGTCCTGTGCGGCTCTGCATATCCCTTTCTCAGTTGTACCCTGTCCTGTCCACGTGGAGGTGGAGATACTGCTCAGAGATGCAGCATTTTGCATTGTTCCACTGCTTTGAGTGGGGAACATATGTTGAGGGGCTGTTCCCTGACTCCTTCCCCTCTCCCTGGTCACACAGAGCTGAGCTCCCGTATTGAGGCTGCAGAAGGGCTTGAGACAGCTACGCAGCATGTGGGTTGCTACAGCATAGCTAACATCTCCATGAATTGCACCCCCTCCCATCTCCTATTCTTCCTTTTGTGCTGCACAGGAGAGGGGAGAGTACATCCCCATAACCAACCTTTGTTGTGATAAAACCCTATGAGGGAAAGTTAGAGAACTTACCGAGGAGGAAGAATTGTTTCTAAAGAGAAGGGTTTTCTCCTTGTCATGGGGGAGCGCCAGCTGAGAGTTTGGAGATGTATGGATAATTGATCTCTTACGGTCTTGCTGATTTATTGGATAAAACAGGAGGGTATTTTCCAGTGTGAGTTCTTGTGGGGTAGGATAACAGCCAGGGACACCAGTGTAGGGAACTTTCCAAAGGTCAGAAATTCAAAGACCAATGGTTGTCCCCTGGACCTTTCGATGGTTTTTACTCAGGGTCAAAATGAATCTGTTCTAATTCTGATGCAACAGCTGAACCAAAAAGGGACAACAATCAGGTGATTCTGGCAAGCAGCAGAAGGCAGATAGGCTAGGAGCGATGAAGAATGATGATAGTAAACGAGAGTACTTGAGATATATGTTTAGAACATTTCTCTAGGGTAACTAAGTTTGAAGGTGTTGATTTTAAAGAATCATTTAGTAATGTAAACAAAAGGCTCATGCAGACACTTGGCGGGACAATGTCAGGTTAACAATCAGACTTGTACACAAATTTCCCTACCTGTGTTCTTGTCAGAAGAATGTAGATGATTGAATATTATACAGTTTCAAGACTCCACTTTGTATTTCTCTTAGTGCTGATTGCTGGCATTAGGCACTTCACTCAGCTTGGACAATGAACACAAACTAGTCAGTTTCTTTTTGGTTTACAATCAGTTTCACCTCCTGGCTCTCTCTGAAGGCCACATTTACATTCAAACAAACAATAGATTTCATTTAAATAAAAAAGAAAAATCATGGCAGCATGTCCATAGATCTTTGTTTTTAAAAATCCTAAATTATGGGCCTAAATTGGTGCAATCAAGAATGTGCTCAAACATTTAACAGAGATAAATGACAGCTCCCTGGAAAAGTAATTAATTAGCTGTTATTTGATTGGTTCTTTTAGCAGTGATGTCATGATTCCATGATGTCATGTCTGAATTCTTCAAACAGTTTCCATCTGAATTAAATGCCATCTTCGAGCTGAGGGAGAGTGGGATCGTGTATCGCCAAAGAAACTAGATTAAAAAAGCCATGAATACTGATTGCTCTGGTCTGTTGTTGAGAGAAATGTCTGAGGCACTTAGTTTAAATTTTAAATTCTTTCAAATGTGTTTTGCACAGTGAGTGCAATGCCTCTGACCGCCGTCTCAGCTCATCCAACTGGGCTTTGAGAAGAGCGGTGGTTCCCCCCAGTTCCTTCACAAGGTTATTTTTCACTAAAACGCAACAGAGGGTCCTGTGGCACCTTTGAGACTAACAGAAGTACTGGGAGCATAAGCTTTCGTGGGTAAGAACCTCACTTCTTCAGATGCAAGAGAAGTGAGGTTCTCTTGCATCTGAAGAAGTGAGGTTCTTACCCACAAAAGCTTATGCTCCCAGTACTTCTGTTAGTCTCAAAGGTGCCACAGGACCCTCTGTTGCGTTTTACAGATTCAGACTAACACGGCTACCCCTCTGATACTTATTTTTCACTGTAACTCATATTGTTACAACTACTCTTTTCCTTCTGCAGAGTCTATCCTACTTTTAGTGCCAGACTTCGCTCTGGGGGTGGGTGCTCTGTGCATGCGTATGTGCTAAGGCGCCCCTTTGCAGCAGCAGTCCCCAAAGGCAGGCTGGCTGACTCAGACTGTATGCCTCCACATGTGCATGGAGCGGGGAGCACAAGCTGGACCTGAGACACACTCAGGGGTGCAGCGTGTGGTCCCCACCTTTGCAGGCTGGTGAGAAGTGGGATACGGTCAAAGCCCTGCCCTCTCTTTCTTGGGGTGCCTAGCACCGCTGTTGGTGTTAAGTATCCCCATTCTTCACATGCCAGCACTTCTTACATCCTCTCCCAACTGCGAGCCATGAACAGCAAACCAAAAGCCAGCCCCACAGTGCTAGTCATTTTCCAGCCTCAGTTAGTTTGTCAGTATAGGGTCAGGGTTCTCTACATCTCCTCCCACACCCCTTACTGCTCCCTTTGCTTGCCTCCTCAAGTAAACAATAATTGTGTGGTGTCTAACATTTGGAAAGCACCCTAAAGACAGTGTCTATTCAATCTGATTCGTCGTATTTATCTGGTCACCATCCCCAAAATATCTGCATGCCTCACAATCCTTGATGTATTTAACCTCATTACACCACTATGAGGTGCGGCAGTGCTATCATCTCAGTTTTACAGGTGGGAAGCTGAGGCCCAGAAAGACAAGGTGACTTTCTTAAGGGAGTCCGTTGCACAGCAAGGAATATAACCCACATTCCCAAGTCCCAGGCTACTGTCCTAACCACTGGATCATCCTTCCTCCCTCTCCTTCTTTTACCATCTGTTATGTTTTGCTATTCTCTTTAGTTTTGACTGAGGACAGCTGAACAAGAAGGTGTTCCCATTTCTCCTCTCCCCCCGTACCAGGAGCTGTGTGCACCCTATTCCCCACTTTTCCCCATACCACTGTCCTCCAACTTCCTCCACCCCCTTACTAATGTTTTTTGTATGTAGTTTCCTTGGCTTTTTAAAAAAAGGGAAACTGAAAAAACAGAAAACCCACAGTGTGGCATCATATTGACACCCAAATGTTTCATCAGCAGGGTTGAAACCTTTAGATGCACCTCATTGACCTCTGCCACTTGAGCAAATGGAGTTACTGATAGCAGTAGAGGGTTGTCATCCTCTATGCGGCCCAGCACTAGAAGATGATGAGACACACACTTTGTCAGCAGGTTTCACAGATATTTGCTGTCAACAGAGGACTAGTGAGATGTTTGATTGCAGACTCTGGAATGGAGTGTGCACTAGTAGTCCCAGACCCTTCTGCAAAGCTCGATCCTTTCTGTCCCGTCTCTGTCCCAGTCCTGTCTCTTTCCCACCACTGGCTCCTCATCCCACTCCCATTCTCCCTGTCTACCCAGTCCCAGTGTCCACTCCTCATGCTGTGCATCCCAATCTCTTTACCCAGCCAGTCCTAGTCTCTCCCTCTGGACTCCCCATCCCAGGCTTCTCCCCTACTTCTCCCAGTCCCAGTCTTCCTCCCCAGGCTCCTCATCCAATATGCCCTCCCCACTCTGCCCCTTAGCTTCTTCTCCCAGTCTCTTTACCCAGCCAGTCCCAGTTCTTCTCACCTCCATCCTTGTCACGTTTCTCTCCCGACCTCCTTCCCTCCACCCTAGTGGTTGCCAGTCCCAGTCTCCCTCAGGCTCTCATCTAATCTTAGTCTCCTCACAACCTAATAGTTCCTGCCACCCAGTTCCAAATCCAGGCTACTTGCCAAGCCAGTCCCAGCCCCTCACAATTTGGCTACTGGTCCCAGTCTCCTCTGCCCCTCAGCTCCCATTCCCAGTCTCCTGGCCCAGCCATTCTCAATCTCTTCCTCCCCTCCAGACACATTCTCACTCAGTCTCCTTGAGGAGCTAGTCCCAATAGTCACCTGTTCCAATGCAGAGTCTCAGCTTCTCTCATCTCCCTTCCCTGGCTTCATGTCCCAGTCAGTTCCCTCACCCCAGGTCTAGCTCTTGTTCCCTCTGCATTTGAATCAGATAGCTAACTCCTCCATGCTGCCTGGGTGCCAGTGGGGGTGGGGAAGCATTGACAGGACAGGAGAGACAGGATCCCTGCTATCTGTTCCGGGGCCCAGCCTCAGTCCTTAGCAGCCCAGAGCTACAATTGCAGGGAACTGCTCAGTCTCTTATAGGCCCAGACTACAGTATACTCAATGCAGAAGGAATCTTTGGGGAATTTAGCTGCTCAACTCTAGCAAGTCTGAGCATGTGAGAACAGTGATTTTTCAAAGGATTATAACTTGGCCAAATTTGGATTGTCACAAGGCTTGTAAAAAGGCACATCCTTGCCACAAAGACCACAAATCCCTCCACATTTCGAGGCCCTTCTCAAAGGATGGGGGCACTTGAGCATCCCACAGAAAAGGTTACCACATTTTTTTACCATAGGTAGGCCTCATTCTCAGAAATGGGTGAAACATTTTGGCTTGAAATTTAAAACCAAACCAAACCAAACCATGTGGCCTCGAAAATTTCAGACCAAATGGCTGAAGTCTGGCAAAGTTATAAGCAACAGAAAACAGGGCCTCATAATGGGAAGTGTTGAGCAACTTGAATAATAGCCCTGCCTATATCACCCAATGAACACAGTCAGCTGTGTTCTGTCAAATGGTGACAAATCCCATTGCCCTTTACCTCACAAGATTAGAACATTGCTGTCCTGTCTGTTTTTAAATTAACAGGAACTTTTACCAGCATGTTTACAAACAAGACACTGATTTTCTGCCTCTTGTTCTTTCCAAGGATACCAAATTCTCCTCTCCTGCAGAATCTCTTTCACCCCAGCAAGAGACAAAGGGCTACCAGCTGCCTCTGTTATAAAAATCCGTTCTCAGATCAACACACAGGTTAGAATTGGCCTTATTAGACTAACTCTTTGTAGGTAGGGACCGTCTTTTTTGTAGTGCCTAGCACAATGGGGCTCTGATCCCTGATTGGGACCCGTAGGGGTTACTTCAGAACAAAAATGACATAATATACTGACTTTATACAAAGTGTATTCCTAAATAAATAGCAGACCTTTATAATTCCCCTTCCAATAAAATACTCAGTGGTGTCAACTCTGACAATTTTGTCATGAATCTTGCGATACTTGGAGTTTTTCTTAAAGCTGCAGCTCCGAGAGTCGTGTGATTATTTGAGAATCTCAGCTTTTGTATTTTAAAGAGAGGAAGTTTCTAGCCTTCATGGTTGTGGAGGGACAAGGCTTGAGAATGTGACCTGAATGCACCCTAAAGGCTTAGAAACCAGAAAACAAATAAAAATAACATTATGTATATGGGGGCCTGACTCATGATTGTTGAATGCTTGGGGTTGACAATGCTAAATACTTCTCATCAAATTGAAGAAATAATCAAGAATATATGCAGTTGATTTAAAATGCAGCTTAGATGAGAGTAGATGTTGGATCCAGATTATACTGGAAGCTTCAGAAATTGTTATATCCTACAAAAATAAATGGTAACTAGACAATGTTTGGATAGATTTTTTGCTCAGTGAACTGGTGCTAAAATCATTCTGTAGCCCCATCTAGTGTTTAAAGAGCCAACTTCTTTTTAAAAAAAGAAGAGCTCATAGTTTGAGGTTTTATCATCACTTAGTGTAACTCACTAGGCAATGTCAGTCAAGCCTTGTGGTGCTGAATTGCGATATGATGAATCAATTTTTTTGGAGAAGATTATACAAAATAGTAGGCATTAAATTTTGCCTGCGCCGCTTCCCGCAGCTCCCATTGGTCGGGAGAAATTCTAAACCGCAAACCGCAGCCACCAGGAGCTGTGGGCGGCCATGCCTGCGGACGGTCAATGTAAACAAACAGTCTTGTGGCTTGCCAGCTCATTACCCACAGGTTGCCCACCACTGTTTTAGACAGGCCTGAGTCATAAAGTTCAGATCTAGAATTTGGATCTGAATTTCCCAGAACAGTTAGAATTTGATGTTCTACACACACACTCACTCACTCGAGTCCTTCTAATTTCACTTGCCCTTTCTCGGTTTTTAAACGGTCCTTTCTTGGCAAAGCTCCCTTGATGTTGATGAGAGTTGTACATTAGGAAGGACTGCAGGATTTGCCCCATTTGTTAGCAATGTGTCAGTAGAGGAGGGCTGCTACATAACTAAATTCTCCAACAGAGACCAGGCAGTAGTATGTTAACTGATTATTGGATTGCAGTGATTGTGGACAGGTAACTGCATAAGAGACCTGAAGAAGAGCTCTGTGTAAACTCAAAAACTTATCTCTCTCACAAACAGAAGCTGGCCCAATAAAAGATATATAGGAGACAAGCTGTTTTGCTAGGAGCCCAGTACTCAGGTCAGATTGGTCAACAGATGAGACCATCTGTGATTCTGGGGCAAAGTTTCAGTTGCTAGAATGGAATTTATGGCTTCAGGGGGGAAATCATATGAATGTGGTTTCATCCCAAAATAAAGCATCAGTTGCACAGCCTAAGCTTTTCTTTCAGAGTTCGGGGTCATTCAAACCCAGCACTCAAAGCAAAACTCACAGCACAAACCGATGCAAACAAAAGATTCGTGTAGACCCTGTGAACTAGGACTACTGAGATGTGCACAGCTCTGCTTAATTGCTGTGTCATCCTCAAACCCCTACTTTAATGGCCATTTCTAAGAAACAGTGCGGGGAGGAAGGAAAAGCTATATTTTTATATGAAGGAGTGGTGTAAGAGGGTATGTTTAATAAAGTTAGGCTTCATATAACGGAAAATAAATCTTTACAGTGAGATCTCTGACACTCAATCTCACGGGAGAAATGGTAGAAGCCCCATTGCCTGGTACATTTAAAACTAGACTGGACAAACCACTTGAAAATGTTATGCTGGGAGCAATCCTGCACTGAATAGCAGATGAACTGAATGATCTAATAGGTCTTTTTCATCAGATTGTCTAATATCATATGACGAAGATGTAGATTTAATACATAGCCTTTAAACCTAAATTAATATGCTTTATAATCAGTTGACACTTAATGAGACCCCAGTTTTTAAATGTAGATGCCTATATTTGTGTAACCATTTTAGTCATTTAAACAAACAGGTGCCAACAAAACTAATTTAGAAGCCTAGCTTTACACCCATGTTTGAACATTGTGCTCTTAGATGATAACTTAAAGGTGCTTCCTGTTTATAAAGAATTAACTTTATTCCGGGCTACATAAACTCCAGGTAGGAGGATATGGTTACTGAGCTAATAGACATTACCCTTACATTGTTGTTATACTGATAGGATTAAGGGTAAAGTTCTCCACTCAGATCTACCTGGTGGTTTTTGATGTTGGTATTTTAATCTGATGTCCATGGGAGAAGTTTTATACATGTAGCTGGAGAGGAATATTTGGGCTCAAAATATGTTGTGTGCATCTGAAAGGAGATTTCTGCCGTAAATCCTCTTGAGACATAATTGTGTTAAAAATGGTGGGCCAACTAATCTCTGGTGTGGCTCAGTTGACTCCAGTGTTTTACAATCCAAGCTGAAATGGCCCACTGATTTCTGGTTGGATGAAACATGTGGTGATCATGCTTATAGTGGGCAAATGGATGGCGAGTTCTGAGGGCAGTAGCACATGAGCTTGGCAGAATTTGCATACTGGCAAAAGTATGTTTATAGTAGTGAGCTGATAACTGGCAGCATCTCTCTGACTGACGCCATTCTGTGCTCACATAGCACACAATCATGGTAGTCCAGTGGACAGAACACCAAATCAGAATACAGAATTTTCCATAGCAGGTCAGCCCAGTGGTCTATCTAGTTCAGTGTCCTGTGTCTGGCAGCAGCCAGTGCCATTTGCTTCACACGAAAGGAGAAAAAACTCCAAAGTGGAGAATTGAGCGTTGTTATCTGAGTTTATTTGTCAGTCTGTCTAGCTGTTGTCATTGAGGCCTTTAGTGCTAGGAACAGATGGGGGGCAGTGGTAGGAAACGTACTTGCTGTATTTTGGGAGGAGTTTATCTGAGGCTGCCATCAATCAATAGTGCTGGATTTGGGTATTAAATGATGTACCTATGCTCCAAGCGTGCCAAAGGGGTACAACTTAGAAATCTACCCACAAAAGCAATGTAGGTTGGATATTTTTGCAAGCAGATAAAGGACTGAATGAAATGTAATGCCCTCCGTTATTCTCCCTTCTGCCTCCTTTTGCGGTGGCTCTTGTTAGAATCTGATCTACCCGTTCAATCAGTACTAACAGTAATAATTGCAGAGAGCTTCTGGTGACAGAAAGTCAAGTCCAGGAACATTGTTCATCTCACCAGAACCTCTACAACGGAGGAAACAAAATTACAGGCTGAATTTACGTCCCCTGAGTGTGTATTATTTGTTATACCACACATGTAAACCTAATGGAATCCATGCTTGCTGGAAAAGTCGCTAAGTCACCAGACTCTCATCTTGTGAGGTCTGACCCTCCTTAAATCAGGCCCTAATTCTCAGCCTCCATGGTGTGTGGCTCAGGAATGCCCCTCTTCTGTTTGGTTCTCTGGACGGAGAATTCCTCCGGAGATAATGGTCATGGCCCGAAGAGTGCGCCTTTACAGGTTGGGTTTGCTCAGTTAACTTTAAAGAACACTCTCAGGTCAGACTGGTCCCAAATTTGGATTTTGTAAAAACAAATTGAATGTAAAGCTAAACTAAGTAATAAAGTCAGATTCTTTCTCCCTTATGCTGAGTGGGGCTTGCTCCTCAAGAAGTCCAAATAGACCTGTTCAAGGAGTAAGATGCTTGTTGACAGAGGGGCAATGGGATTCAACCCACAATTAGCACAGTAATATAATATTTATATTTGAGCGGTAACATGGTCTAGTAGATAGAGGACTGGCCCAGAAGACCTGTGCTCAAGTCCTAGCTCTGCCAATGATCTGCTGCGTGACCTTGAGCAAATCACTTCCCGCCTCTGGATCTACCCTCTTTATTGATAGAATTATTTTGAAAGCCCCTGAAATGTGAGAACTTATTTAAAAAACTCTGCTCACATATACAAAATGTTCTTCTGACCCAAGAGGGTCAGCCATGTTACCAGGTCAGTATAAGTTTGGATCTTACCCAAAATACCATGCTGCCAGCCAATCCTTTAGTGTCTAAAACTAAAGGTTTATTATAAAGGAAAAAGGAACAAGAAGAGAGATGTTAAATGGTAAAGCAGTCACATACATACAAAGATTCAAAGTCCATGAGGTTCCTAGAAGTATCGGTGAGTTTGCTGGCTTGAAAGTCCCTCTGGAACACATCCACAGCGTGGATGGGTCATTCAGTACTTTGTTCAGAGCTTGGTTTGTAGAAAAGTTACTCCAGCAGTAAGAAGCAGGAACAAAGACAAGAAGCAGGACTGATGACCGGATAGAGATGATTCAGCTGTCTTTTATAGTCTTTTGCCATGCAGCTTGTGTTGTGCTATCTTTGTCCCAAACACAAGCTGCCCAGCACATGGCCTGGAAGCCTTAGAGTTCTGTCCATAGGCATGCCCCTGCCTGCCTTTCTGAGTCATAAGGTATATCCCTGGCCTTCTCTCAATGGGTCAGCTGTATAGCTGATGGTTCTTAATGGGTCATCAAGCAGGCTAGGCAATGCTGATGCCAAACTGTCTGGTGGTTTCACCCAAAAGCATAGCACAAGTTTTGAAATACAGGCATACATACATATCTATAACCCATATACAAAGGTGATACAAACATATAAACAAGATTATCATATTTGGCAAATGATAACATTTTGGCAGATACCTTACAGGGCATATCTGGCACAACTCATTACAATTTTACAAGGGGGGGAAGGATAGCTCAGTGGTTTGAGCATTGGCCTGCTAAACCCAGGGTTGTGAGTTCAATCCTTGAGGGGGGCCATTTAGGGATCTGGGGCAAAAATCTGTCTGGAGATGGGTCCTGCTTTGAGCAGGGGGTGGGACTAGATGACCTACTGAGGTCCCTTCCAACCCTGATATTCTATTAATATTCATATTATACTCAAGTGTCCCCCCAGATCCCATATAGCATCACAAACAAGAACCTCCTTTTGAAGAAAATGATGTAGGAGAGATCAGTAACAATGGATGCTCCTTTTGTGCTTCAATTGTAGAAAACAGGGAGCCTGGTAGCCTGCAAACCTTCATTTTCTACTCTTAGATAATACAGCGATAATGGGGAAGATTAGTAATAAAAGGCATTTAACACAGGTAAGCTTCTGGCTGGCACCATGTACAGTCCAAGCACAAAGATGGCACAATGCACAAGGGCATCCTGGAGTTTTTGCTTAAGGGGAGATACAGAGAGTGGGAAAATACGGGTTCTTTACAACTGAAAACCTGGTCGTAAGAAAAATAAATCACATTGTGAAGAACTGAGCAGAATCAGTGTTAGTTAGAGATGGGCCTGGACCAAAACCCTGGATCAGAATGACTTTTGATTCAGGAGTGTTTGAAATCTAAACCTGTTCTGAACTTTGCAGGTGGCCCCCATCTCTGTAATGAGCCAAAGCAAAATCAAGGATTCACCCACTACCAAACCTTGACACTATTAAAACTCCAGCTCCTGAGTTTGCAGTTCAGTCCCATTTCTGGCCTTGTATAGTTTCTGTTCAACATTCACTTTTTTATCCAGTTACACTTTATACTAAATAACAATCTGGGTGCAGATGAACCCATCTGTGCTATCACCCTTGCAGGACCTATTAGACAAACTTACATGAGATAAGCAACAGAGGGTCCTGTGGCACCTTTAAGACTAACAGAAGTATTGGGAGCATAAGCTTTCGTGGGTAGGAACCTCACTTCTTCAGATGCAAGTAATGGAAATTTCCAGAGGCAGGTATAAATCAGTGTGGAGATAACGAGGTTAGTTCAATCAGGGAGGGTGAGGTGCTCTGCTAGCAGTTGAGGTGTGAACACCAAGGGAGGAGAAACTGCTTCTGTAGTTGGATAGCCATTCACAGTCTTTGTTTAATCCTGATCTGATGGTGTCAAATTTGCAAATGAACTGGAGCTCAGTAGATTGGTCCAGGCTGAGGTTGATGGTGGGGTGGAAGCTGTTGAAATCATGGTGGAGCTATCCTGCTACAAGACAGCCCAGAAGAGAAACCTACAGTCCTCAGCTTAAACCTCTCCAACACATCATCAGTGATCTACAACCCATCCTGGACAATGATCCCTCACTTTCACAGACCTTGGGAGGCAGGCCAGTCCTCGCCCACAGACAACCTGCCAACCTTAAGCATATTCTCACCAGCAACCACGCACCGCACCATAACAACTCTAACTCAGGAACCAACCCATGCAACAAACCTCGATGCCAACTCTGCCCACATATCGACACCAGCAACACCATCACAGGACCTAACCAGATCAGCTACAATATCACCGGCTCATTCACCTGCACGTCCACCAATGTTATATATGCCATCATATGCCAGCAATGCCCCTCTGCTATGTACATTGGCCAAACTGGACAGTCACTACGCAAGAGGATAAATGGACACAAGTCAGATATCAGGAATGGCAATATACAAAAACCTGTAGGAGAACACTTCAACCTCCCTGGCCACACAATAGCAGATGTAAAGGTAGCCATCTTACAGCAAAAAAACTTCAGGACCAGACTCCAAAGAGAAACTGCTGAGCTCCAGAGTAACAGCCGTGTTAGTCTGTATCCGCAAAAAGAAGAACAGGAGTACTTGTGGCACCTTAGAGACTAACAAATTTATTAGAGCATAAGCTTTCGTGGACTACAGCCCACTTCTTCGGATGCATATAGAATGGAACATATATTGAGGAGATATATATACACACATACAGAGAGCATAAACAGGTGGGAGTTGTCTTACCAACTCTGAGAGGCCAATTAATTAAGAGGAAAAAAAACTTTTGAAGTGATAATCAAGCTAGCCCAGTACAGACAGTTTGATAATAAGTGTGAGAGTACTTACAAGGGGAGATAGAGTCAATGTTTGTAATGGCTCAGCCATTCCCAGTCCTTATTCACCTCCTACAAGACAGGCCCAACAAAGAAAATAACAGAACACCACTAGCTGTCACCTTCAGCCCCCAACTAAAACCTCTCCAGCGCATCATCAGAGATCTACAACCTATCCTGAAAGATGATCCTTTACTCTCACAGATCTTGGGAGACAGACCTGTCCTCGCTTACAGACAACCCCCCAACCTAAAGCAAATACTCACCAGCAACCACACATCACTGAACAAAACCACTAACCCAGGAACCTATCCTTGTAACAAACCCCGATGCCAAGTCTGTCCACATATCTATTCAAGTGACATCATCATAGGACCTAATCACATCAGCCATACCATCAGGGGCTCGTTCACCTGCACATCTACCAATGTGATATATGCCATCATGTGCCAGCAATGCCCCTCTGCCATGTACATTGGCCAAACAGGACAGTCTCTACGCAAAAGAATTAATGGACACAAATCTGACATCAGGAATCAAAATACTCAAAAAACAGTGGGAGAACACTTTAACCTGTCTGGTCATTCAGTGACAGACCTGCGGGTGGCTATATTACAACAGAAAAACTTCAAAAACAGACTCCAAAGAGAGACTGCTGAGCTAGAATTGATATGCAAACTAGACACAATCAACTCTGGTTTGAATAAGGACTGGGAATGGCTGAGCCATTACAAACATTGACTCTATCTCCCCTTGTAAGTACTCTCACACTTATTATCAAACTGTCTGTACTGGGCTAGCTTGATTATCACTTCAAAAGTTTTTTTTCTCTTAATTAATTGGCCTCTCAGAGTTGGTAAGACAACTCCCACCTGTTTATGCTCTCTGTATGTGTGTATATATATCTCCTCAATATATGTTCCATTCTATATGCATCCGAAGAAGTGGGCTGTAGTCCACGAAAGCTTATGCTCTAATAAATTTGTTAGTCTCTAAGGTGCCACAAGTACTGCTGTTCTTCTTTTTGCTGAGCTCCAGTTCATTTGCAAATTTGACACCATCAGATCAGGATTAAACAAAGACTGTGAATGGCTATCCAACTACAGAAGCAGTTTCTCCTCCCTTGGTGTTCACACCTCAACTGCTAGCAGAGCACCTCACCCTCCCTGATTGAACTAACCTTGTTATCTCCACACTGATTTATACCTGCCTCTAGAGATTTCCATTACTTGCATCTGAAGAAGTGAGGTTCCTACCCACGAAAGCTTATGCTCCCAGTACTTCTGTTAGTCTCAAAGGTGCCACAGGACCCTCTGTTGCTTTTTACAGATTCAGACTAACACGGCTACCCCTCTGATACTTTACATGAGATAAGCAGTTAGCTGGGAAAATTTTCAGCTGGCTAAGTTCTCTGGTATATCCTTTAACAGCTCAGGTTAAATGCAGATGGGAGAATGAGCTCCAAATATTTGTCATTGAGGAGGAAAACATCAGATCCTGAGTGGATGAAATATCTAGGAGCAGAGTCTCAGATGGTATAACTATCATAGCTCCATTGACTATGATGGAGCTATAACAGTTGAGGATCTGCCTCCTTATTCTCCCATTTCAGGGGCTTTCAAAATAATACTGTCAATACAGATAAGAACCTGGAGAGGGTCCATGCAGCTAATCTTGTGGTAAATAGACCATCAATCTTATAGCACCAATCCATACTGCTAGAACCCAGTTACAATATAGTTGTTGCCTGATTTGGTTACACCATGGCTCTGTTATTTAGTGTATACAGAACATTAATGATGTCCCCAATCATGCTAAAGCTTGCACTGTCCAAGAACTTTGACATAGTCTGGCGATGCATCCAGTCTCATCTACACTAAGGCCTTGTCTACACAGGGACACTCAGGAAGGGTAATCTGAATTAATGAAAGGTGTGCATTTGAAGTGGATTAATTAGACAGGTTTTATACCCCTGTGTGAACACCTTTATTCAGAGTTAAAGTGGCCTTAGTTCAGTTTAGCTTCATTATATGAATTAAGCCAAACCAAATTAAGGCCACTTTAATTCTGAATAACAGAATCTCACACAAAGATTTAATGTGGTTTAACTATTCATTTCAAATTCACATCTTTCGTTAATTCAGATTAATTTTCCTGGCTATTCCCTTGTGGGCAAGCCTTAAGAAATGAAATGGTGTTGTAACTGGTCCCCTTACAAAGGTATAATGGGGCCATGTGCATTCATAGACGTATAACACAAAATATCTGAAGAGCAAAAGTAAAATAATATTAGATTGATACAGGCAAAGCCCTCGCTCTAGTCTCTCAGTTGTCCTACCTTCAAAGCTCTGCATCATAGACTCATAGACTCATAGACTTTAAGGTCAGAAGGGACCATTATGATCATCTGGTCTGACCCCCTGCATGCTGCAGGCCATAAAACCGTCCCTACCCCTTCCCTGGACTCTGCTGTTGAAGTCCCCAATCCTGTTTTTAGTGACTGCAATCGGCAGAGACCCTTCTGCTAGAGATCCCTGCCCCATGCTGAGGAGGAAGGCGAAAAACCTCCAGAGGCTCAGCCAATCTGCCCTGGAGGAAAATTCCTTCCCGACCCCAAATGTGGCGATCAGTAAGACCCCGAGCATATAGGCAAGAGTCTCCATCCCGACCCCGTTAGCCATTATACTATTTACCCACCATTGCTTGGCTTTCCTTGACTACTATGTTTTACCATTAAACCATTCCCTCCATAAACTTATCTAACTTTATCTTAAAACCAGACAGGTCCGTCGCCCCCACCGTTTCCCTCGGTAGGCCGTTCCAATATTTCACCCCTCTGACGGTCAGAAACCTTCGTCTAATTTCAAGTCTGAACTTCCCCACGGCCAGTTTGTATCCATTCGTTCTGGTATCCACGTTAGTACTAAGCTGGAATAATTCTTCTCCCTCCCTTGTATTAATCCCTCTAATATATTTAAAGATAGCAATCATATCCCCTCTCAGCCTTCGCTTTGTCAGACTAAACAACCCAAGCTCCTCTAGTCTCCTTTCGTACGACAGCTTTTCCATTCCTCTGATCATCCTAGTGGCCCTTCTCTGCACCCGTTCCAGTTTGAGTTCATCTTTTTTAAACATGGGAGACCAGAACTGCACACAGTACTCCAAATGAGGTCTCACCAGCGCCTTGTACAACGGAAGCAGGACCTCCTTATCCCTACTAGATATACCTCGCCTAATGCATCCCAAGACAGCATTGGCTTTTTTCACCGCCACGTCACATTGTCGACTCATAGTCATCCTGCGGTCTACAAGAACCCCTAGGTCCTTCTCCTCTTCCGTTACTTCTAACCAATGCGTCCCCATCTTGTAACTAAAATTGTTATTAGTCATCCCCAAATGCATCACCTTACACTTTTCACTATTAAATTTCATCTTATTTCTGATACTCCAATTCACAAGCTCATTCAAGTCTCCCTGCAGGATATCCCTGTCCTCCTCCGAATTTACAACGCCTCCCACCTTCGTATCATCTGCAAATTTTATCAGCCCACTCCTGCAATCGGTTCCAATCATTGGACTGAGTGCTCATCATGACCTGTCTTTCAGCATCTGCCTCCAGATGGCTTTCCATTGCCTCGAGATTATTTAAAGGCTTCTTCTGAGAAAATGGAAAAGCAGTGCATGCCCAACTCATGGTGAGAGGGCTTCCAGAAATGGCCAACTCCTCTGTTATGGACAAGCTCACATTCACTGGCATAATAAGAAAACTCCTAACTAGATTTGATCCAATAATGATAAGCTGATGGGTGTTTTTGCATGAGTGTGTTGTAAATTTATACCACTCAATTTAAATGAATCCTTCCTTTAGGATATTCTATAATACTTGCATTACAGTCGTGTCTCTCTGTAACCTTTCTATACCTTCTAGTCTCTATGGGCCCAACTTTCAAACTCGGGTGCCTAAAGCCAAGCAACTAAATTCATGTTTTAGGCAACTAAAGCAACATTTTGTTGCATAAAATGGATACTGAGGTGCCTAGAACAGGTGCTTAGACGTCTAACTTTAGCCACCCATGTTTGAAAATCAGACTGTGTGTAAGCAGTTGGCTTGTTTTTATATTATCTGAAATACTTCAATCACAATGATGTTAATAAAATAAAAGGCCTCATTTTTAAAGCTACCTGGGTGAACAGGGCCCAATCCAAAGCCCATTCAATTCACAGGGAGTCTTTCCATTGACTTTGATGGGCTTTGACCTGGTTTATGGAGTGTGTGATGGAGCAGTTACAGCCAAAGGCAGGGGAACCTTGAAAAACTTCACAGCCTCTCCCATGGCAGCAGAGCAGACTGGCACCAACGCATTTTTTTTTACCCACAGAACATTGTCTAGCATCAAGCTGGGGGCTTGGATTGAAGAAACCATGGGGCATGAAAGCACTGTGTGTGGAAAAGTTCTTAGAGAGCCTCAACAGTAGCCTGCTGAGGTGGGACAATGTTTTTGATCCCTGCCCAAGGCAACAGTAAGGGTAAATCTATCATTGCCTTAATGTTGGGTAGTGTTAACATAAGGGCCATCATCTTGGGTTGAACCTAGGATCTCCTGATCTAGCTTTAGAATCCAATGAAGACTCCTAGAGAGCAGCTGTCAAAAATACCCTGTATGGAGGTCACATACACTGAAGCGTGGCTTACATTACCATGTGTAAGAGGTAACCCCAAGGAGATAGATTGATTGTTGCTTAGTTTCCTTTTCTGTTACACTCTGTTTGTGGTCATTACACACCATTCATTTGACTGTGCTGCGCATCTAGATCTTGATGGAGTTAATGGCAAATTTGCTTCAGTAGGAGACGGTTGGGACCATTGTAGCATGTTTGCAAAATCTAAGGGCTCTTAGTGTAGTAAACCAACTTGATTTCCTAAAAGTTTTTTTGGTAGTGACCCAGATAGTTGTTCCCTTCTTCAACTACCTATTTTCATCTCTGCTTTGCATGTTAGTTCTTCGCCCAGTACTGGTTAAAGCGTAATTAACAAAACCTCAGCACAGTATTTTTCATCTCATATTGGATCTGTGCTACAGCAGGTTATATGTTGCTTGTAAAATATTTGCTTTGTCTGTTTAAAGGGGAAGGGAGGGGGCCTTTTCACTACCTGATTTATATGCCAAATACAAAAGTAAAATAAAACATGTGGCCAATGGCCTACAAAATTTTATGTTGAGTGTATAAGTCAGAGGAACTGACAATAAATTTCATTGCTCATTTGTAACTGTTGCAACAGATTTATACGTTTTATAACTGGTTATTGAGCTACATCATCAATGTAAGCGTTAATTTATATGTAATGGGTTGGTAAATCAAGGGCTGGTTTGTAAAGCAATATTTTATAATCTGGGGAAAATTACCTTCTTATTAGAGACATTTTACAAGCATGTGCCCTGTCCTAAACCCCATTCCTGGGTTTCTTCCCTAAAGACCTAGACAAGTGCCCTATTCGTAAATGTGAGTTGATGATAATGATGACGTTAGAATGATGTTTCCATTGGTGATGAATAGTGATTTTACCCACTGTGTTTGACTCATCCATGAAGGCAAACGGCTGCTGGCTAAGAGACAGTTGCTTATAAACATTAGACATTTGATGTGGGCTGGGCTGGACTGTGCTATGAATGAGGATTTTACTCTATAAATTGACTTTCCACAGACCAGGAAACTAAACAACCAAGCAAAGTAGCAGTTTTTGCCTCCCATGAGCATTTGCAAAGTACAATCGGTATTTCGATTGGACCCTGTACTCTTCCTAATTTCCTATCATAAAGTTTTGTGTAGTAATGTGTGTTGTTAAACAGCTGCCACCTTCCAAACAAGAGAGGGCTGCATTACGCTGATGGGTGAAGTGGTTCTTGTATAAGGGTTTTGGGATCTTTTAGTGTAATATTGTTACAGTTGGGCCCAAATAGCATCTTCAAAGCCAGACGCTTCCAAAACTTTGGGAAAGTTCCAATTCAGACCTGAACTTCCTATTTCATGTCTGTAATGGGTCAAATCATAGCCCCAACTCAGAACATCCCAGAAAACGTTGGTAGAGTTCAGATTCACATGGGGATTTGAATTTCCCAGTTTGGGTTCATATGCAATATTTTTTTTCATAAGGATTTACAAATTTGTCTAATAGAAAGTCACACCATTTCCATACAAAGATACCCATTTTTAGGGGGGGCTTAAGATGCAATTTGACTCACGAGCCCTCACTATATTTAAAAATAACGATGGGTATGTCTGCGCTGGAGCTGGAAGGTGTAATTTCCAACTCAGGGAGACATACCTGTGCTAGCTCTGATTGAGCTAGCATGCTAAAAATAGCATGGTGGTGCAAACAGTGGGACAAGCTAGCTGCCCCAAGTACATGCCTAGTGTCTTAGATGGTACCATACTCAGGTTGGCTAGCCCATCCCACCTTCATGCTGTGGTGGCTACTTTTCTATTTTTACCACACTAGTTCAGTCACAGCTAGCACAGGTATGTCTATCTATCCAAGCTGGGAATAACACTTCCAGCTTCTCTGTGGACATACGTAAGAAGAGACTGGCTTAGCATGACCGGTAGCCCTTTCTGGTGGAAGCCTTAAGAAAATGTCCCCCAAAGCCTATAGTTTAATTCTGTTGCATTATCGTGATTTATAAGAAATGAGAAAGTGTACTGTAGTAACATGGCTGGAGTAGTGCCACCTTATGGACCTTCTGTGTGTCCTGATGCAGCCACAGGTCTCCTGGGAAAGGGCAGCGGGGAGGAAGGAAGTCTATCTGTCCCCTATGTCCACCGGCACTCCTACCATTTAACCCCTTCACGGGGCTGGAGGGGCTTAGCCCCAAAACGTTCCCAAGCAAAAAGTAATCAATTCACTAATGGGTCATCCCCAATCTCCCAAACAATTTCTTAGTTGAGCATCATCCTCTGCTGGAGTCTAAGTGCTTCTTCCCCAATGGCTTCCCTGGCTATCAGGCCTGGTTTTGCCCAAGTAATGCTCCCTTCACACAGAGAGACAGAGCTCCATCCTGCTTCCTCACCAGTCAACCCTCAACTGAGCCATGTTCTCTCCTTTTATTCCCCCTCCAGGCTTGGTATTGGCTGCAGGTATAGCGGGGCAGGGATAGCTGGTCCCATAGGCTCTCTTTAATCCCTCCTCTGCTGGTGTGGGGCTTCTCTGCTTCACCACAGATAACAAGACCCTAGGTCCCCCTGACATGTCTTTAAAACACATCATAATAAAAAAAACACCAAAGCAGGAGCAAATTTCATCATATATCAGAAGTAATTAGTTCAGCCTTTACAGAAAAAATATTAAAACAATACTCCACTGTATATAGGTGATTAAGCTTCCCTATCATGTCCTGAGAAAGGCATGTAAATCTTTAGACTATTGAGTGGAGCCAGTCAAAAAACGCCAATTATTTTTTACAGGACATTTAAAAAAAATTGTTTTATTCCAAATTTCCTGTGAAAATTTTGGTTTTGTCGCTTGATGAAAAACTGAAAATCAAATTATTTTTGTTTAAAAAATAATTATTATGGTTTTTCATTAAAAATGTTCAGTTTTCAAAAACCCAAAAATTTTATTGAAAACTGAAAATGTTTCCCTAAAAAAAAAAAAAAAATCCAAATTTTGGTTTCCGTTTTCTTCATCAGAAAAAGGTCCCAGAAATGAAAAGCTTTTAAAATGCTTGGATGAAAAAAAAATTGGAGCAGGTTATTTACTACAGAGGCTTTTGGTGGTTTGTTGCTGGTTGGTGTTGACTCCAGCTCCCAGCTGCAAAGGGACTGCCTTCAACTTCAGAGTTCATATGAACATGAAGTTTATATGAACCTCTTTAATGCGTTTAGCTCACAACGCCCCTGTGAGGTAGGTGGGTGCTATTATTCCCATTTTGCAGTTGGAGAACCGAGGCATAGAAAGCCAAGTGACTTGTCCAAGGTCACACAGGAAGCCCGTGGCAGAGCAGAGACTTGAACCCAATCCTAGGCTAGTGCCCTAACCAGTGGACAATCCTTCCTCTCTCCCTTTTTAAATCCATCCTGGGCAGACTGATAGGGACAACAGAATGTAGCAGGACCCCCAGTAACCTAGCAAGCAGTCAAAGGCTGCCAAGAGACTAAGGGATAGTTTGAGGCCTCAGGAGTTGAGCTCCCCTTTTGTTTTATTTGGACTTAGCCTACATGCCCCCCCTCCCGGCCTGGGCCTTGTACAGCAGAAAACCTTCTCTGATGTAGGCCTTTGTTTGGAAACATTGAAATGTTCATCTAATGTTTCTTGTGATTTAAGGCTCCAATTAAGTACAGCAATCGAGCAGGCACTTAAGTTCTACTGAAGTCAATGGCATTTAAGCACAAATTTAAAGTTACGCACACTCGTGCTGAAGTGTTTTGCTGAACTGGGGCCTGACCTAAGGCCAGGTCTACACTAACCCCCTAATTCGAACTAAGGTACGCAACTTCAGCTATGTGAATAACGTAGCTGAAGTTCGAAGTACCTTAGTTCGAACTTACCTCGGTCCACATGCGGCAGGCAGGCTCCCCCGTCGACTCCGTGGTACTCCTCTCGTCTAGCTGGAGTACTGCAGTCGACGGCGAGCACTTCCGAGTTCGACTTATCGCGTCCAGACAAGACACGATAAGTTGAACCCAGAAGTTCGATCGCTCGCCGCCGAACTACCGGGTAAGTGTAGACCTACCCTAAGAAGAGCAGGAGTTTGTTTGGAAGATACAGATTGGTAGGGAACTCAAAACACAACACTGTTCTGTTAGCTTCACTTATTGCAACTAGCACGGGCGGGTGTAAAGATAATTTGGCCAGTTTCATGTAATGAGAAACCTGAAAGCTACTTAGGCCTAGTCTTCACTTACCGGCTGGTCCGGCGGCACGCCATCGATGTTCTGGGATCGATTTATCGCGTCTGGTTAAGACGCGATAAATCGATCCCGGAAGTGCTCACAGTCGGCGCCGGTACTCCAGCTCGCCGAGAGGAGTATGCGGCGTCGACGGGGGGAGACTTCCGGCCGCGTCTGGACCGCGGTAAGTTCGGACTAAGGTACTTCGAATTCAGCTACGTTATTAACGTAGCTGAATTTGCGTACCTTAGTCCGAAGTCCGGACTAAGTGGGGACCAGGCCTTAGTCTGGAAATGGACCCGGCAATTTAATTTTTAATAAGAAACTTCTAGCAATGGAAGCAATGATTCAAACTCCATTTTCATTACAGATACACTGTCCAGGATTGCACTATTTTTAAAACTAGTTTTACCTTTTACTTTTACTTCTAGACTCCATTGTTTGTAACAAATCCTTGGAAACCTAGCCAAAAAAATTGTTCTTACTGGTTTTTTCCTTATTCATTTGGCAAACATGGCTTTTTTTTGTCCCTCTGTTTCCTATGGCGCTCCAGCCAACATGACTTTGTTTCTTGTTTATTTCCTTGTGCCATAATTGTAAGCATCATCTGTAAAATCAATTTTGCTGTGGGGATTTGGGTCAGTTAACTTTGGCCCCCTCTGCTGGCTGTCTGCCTCAGCAACATTAACGTAAAACCACAACAGGGTCAAGGATCAACAGAGGCTGCACTAGTTTTCTTTTTGCTTATTATAGGTGCCAGAATGCTGGTTTTAAATATATGGAAAATCTGGCTGCTGCTCTCTGCCTTCCACATTGTACCACATTTGTACCATTCGATCTAATTCTGAGCCTGAACTAGCTGAAATAGGTCCCTTTCGTAAAGCATTTGAGACCCCAAGGGGTTAATAAAACTGCACTCTGCTATGCAAACAATATCAAATCGTGAGGAATTGTGCTAGTGACAAAATGTGGCGTTGGGATTATGAGATTCCCCTGCCTGTCAGATGGTTGATCTGGGGCAGGACTATAAAAGTAATGGGGGAAGTGGTGTTAAGAGAGGCTACCTAAAGGAAAGATATGTTTTCACCCTTCCAGCTTGCTGAAGCCTCTGGGTTATGTTACCAAATTTGTTTGGGCTGCTTTGCTCTCCTTTTGGACCCTTCTGTGTTAATGAAGTGAGACCTGAGGAAAGGGACTTGAACTGACAGTGGATGCTTCCAGTTTACAGTGACATGTTGGGCCTTATTCCTTTACCCGCTCACTTCCCTGGTCTTTCTCGCATGAACGGAGAGCAACAATACTCGAAGTCCGAAGGTGCAAACAATTCAATGTTTATTGGGGTGAACTTCCAGCAAGCAATGATTCCAATTTCCTTCCTTAGTGTCCCCCCTTCCCAGCTCTGACACCACAGAGCCTTGTCTGTGTCCCTGTTCTGGTCCCACCCTCCCCCCCCCCCCCCCGCGCCCCCTTAGCAAAACATAATTCCAATTCCCCCACCCCCATTCCCTGTTCCCATTCCCCCCCCCTTACTTCCTGATTGACTTCAGACTATATAGTAAAACTTGAGTTCTGCTTAGCTATACCTTAACCAATCATTTTACTGAAATTTAACTAACCAATCCTAACATATTGTAACATGATTATTTAACCAATTATATCCCACCACCTTAATTAGTTTACACCCAGCAAAATTAATTATACAGCAGACAGATGATTCTATAAAGAAACAATCAAAGAACCAGACAGAGATTATACAGACAAACAATAGGGAAATGGGGACTACAATGATAGAACAACAAAGAAATGAGGATTTCACGTCCCAGCTATTGATAAGTGAGTTCTTGCCAGACAGGATGCTATCAAACTAAGTTTCCTTTTACATCTTCTAGGCTCTTCCCTTTCCCTGGAGGTGACAGGCATTATCAGGACAGGATTGGATTCCTAACAGCCCAATAGCACCTTATTTCAATCTGACTAGTTTGGAATGTGAGGATGTGACCGTACACTTCCCAGCTTACGGCTGCCTCTGCTGCTTAGCCGAAGGCCTTAGCCTAAGAACAGGGCCTCAGACTGTCACAGTGAGAGAAGGTCTATAAACAGGCAGACTGTGATATTGATTCTTTCTTTTATACCTCTATAACTAGCTAAGTGATAAGAATACACCTAAATTCTTAAAGTATAGGCCTTTGCAGACAGGCCTGAATATCTATATCCTAACACATGTCACTGTTTGTTTCTTTTAAATCATAATTTCCCCAGATAAAAATCCTAACTATTTTATTTTTATTCATTTTTCAGATGATAAAAGCTGGATACACGTGAAAGTATAAAATTGCATGTTAACATCGTCTACGATCATAGAAATATATGTCTGGAAGGAATCTTGAGACGTAGTCTAGTCCATTCCCCCCCGCACACACAGACACACACTGAGACAGGATCAAATATACACAGACCATCCCTGACAGTGATGTCTAACCTGTTCTTTAAAACCCCCAACAACAGGAATTCTACAACCTCCTTTGCTAACCTATTCCAACACTTAACTATCTTCCTAGTTCATAAGGTTTTTCTAATATCTAAAATCTCCCTTGCCGCAGATTAAACCCATTTCTTCTTGTCCTACTTTCAGTGGGGGAGGAGAACATTTGCTCACCATCCACCTTATAAAAGCTCTTAACATATTTGAAGACTGTTCTCAGGTCCCCCCTCAGTCTTTTCTTGAGACCCAGTTTTTTTAACCTTTCCTCATAGGCCAGGTTTTCTAAACTTTTTATCATTTTTGTTACTTTCCTCTGGACTCTCTCCAATTTATCCACATCTTTCTTAAAGTGTGGCACCCAAATCTGGTCACAGTACTCCAACTGAGGCCTCACCAGTACTGAATAGAGCAGGACAATTATCTCCTGTGTCTTACATACAATACTGATGTAAGCAGGGTCTGAATGAATGCTTTCCTGATAGCTAGCTGGGAGGGGGAGAGACTTTGGGTGTGTTTATGTAAATACAGTTTGCTCCTGCTCTGCTGACCTATTCAGCAGATACAGTGGTGTCAAAGTGATCAACTTTGGCTGGTGTTGGGTACAAATCACCTTAGTACTGAATGCAGGGGTAGTGAAATATGGTTACCAATGTTGTAATTATTGTAGGAATACACGAAAGCAGGACTGTGCTTAAACTGTCCCAAATGAGGGGGCCACCCTCAGTTGAAAGAACCTCATTAAGCCAGGGGCTCAAATGTCAGCATCTAAGAAGGGTGGGGACAGGCATTCTAGCTAGGAGGCTGTAAAGTCTTCCCAAGAGTCCTCCCTGGACTGGTTTAACCTGTTTCCCCCCACTGTACGAAGAAAGAGCTAAATAGACTTCAATAGGAGCCTCTTTGTTACGTTAACTACTCAATCAGAGTGGAAATCAGTTGTGGTGGGACTGTGTTTCTGCCCTGCCTGCTAAGAGCTGAAAATCACTGAGAGACTGATGTGCAGAGGTCACAGCAGAGAGGCAGGTGGCAGCAGAAGGTGACTGACAGATGGCTGGTGAACGTGTGGCTGGTGTGGTGGAGAGACACGATGAATGCCCAGTAGGGCGGCTGGTGGAGAGGCGTGGCGAGAGTGGTGAGCAGGCGGCCGGTGGGAGCAGCAAGCAGGCGGCCGGAAGGAGCGGCCGGTGAGCAGCCAGCAGGGTGGCTGGCAGAGAGGGGTGGCACGTGAGTGCCCGAGCAGTGGAGTGAATAAGGTACCTCTTTACCGTAGCCGGAGGGTGGGGGGAGGTGAACTCTGCAGATGCACCTCTGAACTCTGGGTCTGCACTGACCAAGGACAGCAACTGTGAGTGGGGTACAGAGAAGGGTCGGGCACGTCAAAGGGACTTTGGGGTTGTGGACTTAAGAACCTGAGGGGGAAAGGACACTGCCCAACCTACTTGGGGGGGTGGGTCTTTTGCTCAAGGTTTATGTTTATGAACCATGTTTGTGGTGTTTTTCCAAATTAACGCAGAGTTACTTCCTTCCTTTAATGTAAAATTTCTTTTCTACACTCAGACTCTGTGTTGGCGAGTGGGGAAGTATTGCCTCTCAGAGGCACCCAGAGGTGGTGTGTAATTTTCCCAGGTTACTGAGTGGGGGCTTGAGCTGGTTCTGTGTTGTATTGTGGAAGTGGAACCCTGAGATATTGAACCCAGCCCTGGTTGCTGCTGGCTCCATCTGGCAGAAGGGTTGCATATCTGGGGGCTCATCCGGGATCCTGTGTCAGTATCTCTCGCAAGCACATCTTGAGTTATTCACTACGTTGGGAAAACACCGCAGAAGAATCCCAGACACAGCGGGGGATGGGAGGATGGCACATGGTGAGCTTCGGGGGAGGGAGGATGCAGGCTATGCCCCCCACACACACACTTTTTACCAGCTCTAAGAGTGAGCAATGCGGGGAAAGGTGGCGAAAAAGAGCAAGTGGGGGAGAGGTCTTGGGGGAAGAGGCAGGGTGAGGGCAGGGGCTTGGGGGAAATGGGCAGCGCAAAGGGGTGTCAGGGAGCAGGGGCAGTGCAGAGGGCTACAGTTCGGGCACTGGTGACTGCCCCACTTTTGGGACACCTCTGCTGCTCCTGCTCCAGACAGTACATATGAATTGCACAGCATTCCTGTTCCACCTCCCCCCAAAAGAAATTCTACTCCCTCAAGCAAATCTCTAATGATCAACGTTTTCCTGCTATATTTGTCACCACTTTGGATATCTGAGCATAATTGTCCAAATCTGACTACTTGTGCAGTTTGAATATTAATTTACAGGTAAAATTTTCAAAAGTGGCCACTGATTTTGGCTGCTCAACTTAAGACATCTTGGGTCTGATTTTCAAAGTTGCCAAGAAACCACAGATCCCACTGACTTTATCCGGAATTGTGGGTGTTAAGAATCCCTGAAAATCAGGCCCGCGGTGTCTTATGTTGGGCATCCAAAAGCCAAAAATCAATTACCGTGTTTGAAAATTGAAGCTCTGCAAATGTACTTAAATTATTATGGGGGAGATTTTCAAATTCACCTAAGGGATTTAGGGCCACAACTCCCAGTGATTATCTATAGGACTTGGGCTCCTAAATCCCTATGGTACTTTTGAAAGTCTCTCACTTTCATCTTCTCTGAATTTTTTTCATGAATTCTTTACAGCCAACGAAAAGAATCAAGTTACTGCTGGAGATGAAAGTCATCTTTACCTGTAGTGCAAGTACAATACGGATCCTAGCAGTACCAGTTTCCCCATGAAGGTCTTAATCCAAGGGACTTCACCTCTCTAAGGGTATGTCTACAATACCCGCCGGATCAGCGGGCAGCGATCGATCCAGCGGGGGTCAATTTATCGCGTCTAGACCCCGAGCGCTCTCCCGTCGACTCCTGTACTCCAGCTCGGTGAGAGGCGCAGGCAGAGTCAACGTGGGAGCAGCAGCAGTCGACTCACCGTGGTGAAGACACCACGGTAAGTGGATCTAAGTACATCGACTTCAGCTATGTTATTCACGTAGCTGAAGTTGCGTAACTTAGATTGATTTCCCCCCCGCCCCAGTGTAGACCAGGCCTGAGTGTGGTTGGGATTATTTTATTTTTATTATTAGCAATAATTTACACAGCATTGTAAATATATAAGACACTATTGGCTTCCTTGTATACACAATCACTGGCTTTTGCTGAGAGTGCAGACAAGGTCACCAATTAGTGCTGATTATATGGTGTGGGTGGGGGGGGGGGTGAGATGGACAGCTGCCCAGTAGGAACTGGACTGAGGCCAGTGAACTCATTTCACATAGGCCTCTGAAGACCCATCAGTTATAAACAATTTATAGTCATTACTGACCTATGCTGGATTTAAACTGGTGACCTAGAGGTGAACGATGACCTGACTCCTTTTGCCACAACAATAAATAATCCAAAAATCTCATGAACACCCACAGACTATAGCCTTAAAATAAATTTATAGCTCAGGCTAGCGATTACCAAATGTTCCTTAATGTTTCCCCTCTGACCTCTGGGAGATCGGTATCCCTCAGGAAATGAGTTTCTAATTAGATAGGAAAAGGCAGCAACAATAGTGTGGGAAAGCTGGACTAATAAAAAAGCTTGTAGTAGGGCAGCTCTGGCCTCCTGTACAGAGAGATGACAAATAATTACATGTCATGGGATTGAAAAGGGAACAAGATTTTAACGCTGCCTCTTCCCATGAGACATCTGCTGCAGTTGTGGATGGCAGAGAAGATGTGGGTTTGTATAAATACACTGTAGGAAGATGCTGTTAAGAGCCCCGTGTAAAGCCCTGCACAAAGGAAGCCAATTGCAGTGCACAACAAATCTTATTGGTCCTGTAAAACCCACGAACCATACTACAGTAGAACGTCAGAGTTATGAACCCCGGAGTTACAAACTGACCACTCAACCACACACCTCATTTGGAACTGGAAGTATGCAATCAGTCAGCAGCAGAGACCAAAAAAAAAACCCCAACAACAACAAAAACAAACAGTATATAACAGTTAAACATAAACTGATAACAAAAATAAAGGGAAAGTTAAAAAAAAAGATTTGACAAGGAAGGTAAGGAAACTTTTCTGTGCTTTTTTAATTTAAATTAAGATGGTTAAAAGCAGCATTTTTCTTCTATATAGTGAAGTTTCAAAGCTGTATTAAGTAAATGTTCAGTTGTAAACTTTTGAAAGAACAACCATAATGTTTTGTTCAGAGTTACGAACATTTCAGAGTTAGGAACAACCTCCATTCCCGAGGTGTTCGGAACACTGAGGTTCTACTGTATGTATGCTTTAGTGCCCTCTGCTGACACCTTAGCTATTAACTGTTTACATATATATAGCTATAGAGTACTATCTCATCATCTTTCCTGGGGTTCTAACTGAACTAATTCATACACAGAGTCGTCTGCTCATTAAAGTTATTCTAGTCAGAGGAGTTACTCTGTAAAAAGGATTTTTCTAACAACCAGCTTTGCATCATCAAGGTTAAATTCTACCCTGCCTCACACTCCATGCAACCCCATTGATGAATGTCCTCCACCTGGACAAACTGTGCTGTGTTCCCTTTGCCTCTCACCAGTAATAAAGATTCTGCAGTCGGGGTTTAGCTGGTGAGTTTGTTGTTGATGCACGAGATAGAAAAGTATATGCCTTGCTCTCCCATAACTGGCTCTTCATTTGGTCAGGAGATTTGTAGTAGGCAGCATGGCAGATAAGGGTATTCGGGGCAAAACTGGACCATATTCAAGTGAATGCCCCCTCCATGTGGGTGGGGAAGAGGTTTATTGTTCCAGATGGAAAGCATGCCAAGTTCAAATGGTTTGGTGTGTTTTTTACCTGAGACCAAAGCTCAGCGATTTTGCTGAATTACATTTTGACCCTGAAAGTCAAAACAAAACTCAGGGATTGTGGACCCATCCAAACCAATAACAAGAAAAGAACTGACTAATTCTCTATGAACCAAAGCTACCGAGTCCCAGCCCAGTCTGAGGAGTACAAGAGCTCTTGCCCCCCAGTGCCCATTAAATATTTGGCTCCTATATATGGACTCGACATTTTGCCTGAGTCCATAGTGAAAACCTATGTTGGTTTGTCACAGACTTTACAACCCAATAATCAACTTATGCTCCTAACATGCAAATGTATGTTGTTCCTGTAGAGTGTCGTTTATTAGACTCACCTTCGCCTCTGAGAAAGGTACCTAGAAAATGTCCACACATATCCTAGAGATACCAGTGAGCGTTTTGATTGATCCTGAAATGGAGACACCAGCAAAATAAGTATCATGTTAGAAATGCATGTTGAAATGATATAGCTGTGGGATAGATTTAATTGCATGGATAAGCATGTCCAGGTCACTTCCCTATAGAATCATAGAACCTAGTGATGGAAAAGACCTTTTAGTTCATCTCCTTGCTCTAATGCAGGACTGTTCCCCATTGTATGATCCTAACAAGTGTTTTGTCCGTTTTAGTTTTCAATGTCCCCACGTGAGAGGGCATCCACAATTTACTTTGGGAGACTGTTCTACAGCTTAATAGAGTGTTACTGTCAGGAGTATAGCATACTTCCATGTCCTCCAGCAACATTTCCAGATGGGATTGGGGGGAAGGGAGAGCTTTCCATGGAAGATCTTCAGAAGACAGGCTGGTTTTGGAACAGAGATGAAAAGCTGAGTCCAATAGAACAGAAAGGGGCTAAGCATTAAAATGCATTGAAGAGGGTGAAAATTATGCAGCCCAAGATCCCTTCTGCTTCAGCAGCAGCTGTGGGAACTACAAGTTGTGGACTACACATTGCTGCACGTTGGGAGAACTTCCTGGGTCCTGCCAGGAAGTACCATCTGCCCTCCCAGGGAACAGTTTCAGCACTGACTGAAGCTGGGGCCACAAGGCAGACAAGCGGAGAGGAGGCTGCTGGACTGTAATCCTGTTCTGTGTTTCCTTACATAATAAAACTTTGTTCCTGGTGGTTTGTCTGAGGTGGAGACACGCTGGCACACAACGCATGAAAAACCTCAGGTCAAGTTTCCCAACGTTGAGTAAAAAGCTACATGGCAGACTTACCCCTGCCTAGAACAGGGTGACCAGGAGCAGGATTACAATTACATCAAGTCACATACTGCATTGATCTATTTTGTCAGTAGCCCCTGGCTTGCAGAGCCTATCAATGTCATTGGCTTCCCTAGCTCAACTCTAACTAAACTGTCGCTAGGCTCTTTTCCCTTGATGTTTTCTGTTTATTGTTTTTATCATTCAATTATAGAACATAAAGCTGCCAAGGCATAGACCTGGAGTGCAATGAGAACTGTACAGTACCTGCCTTTCTATCACCCCACATCAATGACAATGTAAAGTTACTCATACAAATAACAAGACAATAAATATTGATACTACTGCGTAGAAGGGTTCTTTTGGTGACATCTTTTGATGTATCACTTTTGAATTGCAGGACGGCTATGCACAGGTTGTCAAAGTTGAAGCAAGGCTAATGTTCAAAGTTGACTAGAGCATCCTATGAATCCATGGCAACCAGCTGGCTGGGTTACATGCAGGAATCAAAGCCAGGACTTTGGGTTTTACAGCACAGATCGCTACCGCTTCAGCTAAAGGGCAATATTGTATGTATGTTAGCTGGGAA
Organism: Chrysemys picta bellii; assembly: GCF_011386835.1. NCBI lineage: Eukaryota > Metazoa > Chordata > Testudines > Emydidae > Chrysemys > Chrysemys picta. The sequence continues at coordinate 128,767,766 of NC_088795.1, read as the reverse complement.
TAGTAACAGGTAACTATCCTTTGCAAGAGCAGTCACTGAGAGGGGCACAAATGCACTTGGCTAGTGCATTGTATACATCCATTCACTTAATTCACCAGAATATTTCAACCAGGGCCGGTGCAAGGATGTTTCGCGCCCTAGGTGAAACTTCCACCTTGCGCCCTTCCCCCTCCCTGAGCCCTGCGGCAGCTCCTCCCCTCCCCCCCCCCGCCCGGGGAGCTGTGCAGCAGCTCCCCACCCCAGCTCACTTCTGCTCTGCCCCCTCCCCGAGCCCTGCGGCAGCTCCCCACCCCCTCCGCCCTGAGGTGCCCCCCCCGTTGCAGCTCCCCCCCCACCTGGGGAGCCGTGGGCAGCTCCCCACCCCAGCTCACCTCTGCTCAGTCTCCTCCCTGAGCACGCCATCGCTGCTCCACTTCTCCCGCCTCCCAGGCTTGCGGCGCCAATCAGCTGTTTGGCGCCGCAAGCCTGGGAGGGAGAGAAGTAGAGCGGGGGCGGCGTGCTCAGGGGAGGAGGCGGAGCAGAGGTGAGCTGGGGTGGGGAGTTCCCCTGCGTGCCGCCCCCACCCTTACTTGCTGCAGGCGGCCCTCCCCGCTCCCCCCTGCCCCAGCTCCCTCCGCCTAAATGCTGATGACGACCGGGGAGACCGAAGATCCGGCCGCCGTGGTCGCCGCCGAAGAAAATGCCGCCCCTCAAATGCTAGCGCCCTAGGCGACCGCCTAGGTCACCTAATAGGTTGTACTGGCCCTGATTTCAACTGGTCATCTCAGAGAGCCTGACCATTCAAAATGCTGAGCACTTCCAATTCCCACTGTTGTCAATGGGAATTGGTGGTGCTCAGTACCTGCCAGGAAGCAACCATTGCCTGGGAGGATGTGGGCTAGTATGTCCACTGAGGCTATAGCTCCATGGTAGTGTGCATGTGTCGCATGTATTGGGTCCTGGGTTCAATCTGCAGCCCCTCGCCTTTCATAGAATATCGGGGTTGGAAGGGACCTCAGGAGGTGATCTAGTCCACCCCCCTGCTCAAAGCAGGACCAATCCCCAACTAAATCATCCCAGCCAGGGCTTCATCAAGCCTGAGCTTAAAAACCTCTAAGGAAGGAGATTCCACCACCTCCCTAGGTAACCCATTCTAGTGCTTTACCACTCTCCTAGTGAAAAAGTTTTTCCTAATATCCAACCTAGACCTCCCCCACTGCAACTTGAGACCATTACTCCTTGTTCTTTCTTTCAAGGGAGGTTGTATAAGTGGAAGCTCTTAAAAACAAGTAGGACGAACACCTGTCAGGGATGGTCTGGGTTTATTTGGTCCTTCCACAGTGCAGGGGGCTGGACAGGACTTGATGACTTCACAAGGTCCCTTCCATTTCTATGACTCTAGAATTAGTTTTGTCTCTCTATCCCAGATATTTGTTTGATCTGTCCTTAAACCTTGTGATTCCTGCGCACATATTTCACCCACTAATCGAGGGAATATACCAGGGGTAGGCAACCTATGGCACGTGTGCCGAAGGCGGCACACAAGCTGATTTTCAGTGGCACTCACACTGCCCGGGTCCTGGCCACCAGTCCGGGGGGCTCTGCATTTTAATTTAATTTTAAATGAAGCTTCTTAAACATTTTAAAAACCTTATTTACTTTACATACAACAATAGTTTAGTTATATATTATAGACTTATAGAAAGAGACCTTCCAAAAACGTTAAAATGTATTACTGGCACGCGAAACCTTAAATCAGAGTGAATAAAATAAGACTCGGCACATCACTTCTGAAAGGTTGCCAACCCCTGGAATATACAATATTCCCATATATAGTAACGAGACAAAACATATAGCCTAAAAAGACAGGGCTCAGACCACTACCTATCATGCTCACCTGTAGAGTCTCATTGTTTCCCTGGGCTCCCCGGTTTGCATGTAGATACCTGCTGTCTCTTTTTTATACATAGAGCTGGGACCATCTTTTTGTTCTGTGTTTGTACAGTACCTAGCACAGTGGGGGCTGGGTCCATGACTAGGGCTCCTGGGTGCTATCACAATAAATAAAATAATAATTATAATACTTAGTAGTAGTAATATAGCTGAACAGTTTCTTTCAAAATTGGCAAATGCTTTGGGTTTCCTCTTAGTGAATGTAGTTTTGTTCTCAATAGTGGTCACAGAATTCTAGGCTGTAAAATGTCACCGTTCTTAGAAGGATCAACCTCCTTGGACTGTTTCCCCTCTTGTTAACAATTTCCATCTCATTTCCTACATGCAGCTGGAACTCCTGACAATAATGCTCTTTGGCTAATATTGAAATCAAGGGGTAAATAGGAATAGTAGACATCCGATCCAAGTTTTGTGCAGAGAATTAGTGGATGGAACATTCATGAGAGCTGGAAGATTTTGTTTTTGTTTGTGTTGTTTAATTCCAGAAGATTGCCAATTTAGGAATATATTTTTGCACTGACACCTGTGTTCAGTACTGATGCGGTTTGCTCCCATAGTGCTAATTGGGTCAAAGATAACCGTGTTTTTAAAACAAGTGTTTTCACTGCCACCACTCAGGTGAGGTGTTCGCTATTCAGAGTAAAAGCAAATACTTTATTCATATGCAAAAATCTGTTCAAGATTAACAGTGCAATAGGTGTGCAAGGCATATTACAAGTGAACAAGATCACAACATGGTCCCTAAAAAGTTTACAATCTACCTTATGCTGAAAGCACAACAAAATGACCATCATCCCTGCAGTGCAGGTAGGGAAGTGGCCTGGGTGAGACCCAGTAGACAAGTGAAAGGGAAAACTGGATTAAGTTACAGGTAGAGAGAATGCAGAGCACCATATCAGATATATAGGCCCAGTGTTTCTGAATTGTGTGTATATAACTCAATGACTAGTTTGCAAGCTTGCAATTTGATGCTTTTACCAAGGCTTGCTTAGGGTTCAGCAGCTGCTTTACTATACATTCAGTTAACATAGGAAGGAGGATTATAAAGTGTCATCTGTAAAGTGTAAAAACACTGGCCAAGTGCAGCTTTGACCTCCCCTAGTGGCTAGACTAAGTAGAGGCTTATGAATGTGCTACTGCTGCCCAGCTAACAGAGATGATTCTTTAGCTCCACCAACCGGGACTCATACCATTAGATACAGGGGTTCCCAGCTTCAATCCCAGAGGCTTTGTTACATGTTACAGGGTGAACTGGCTTTTTAAGAGGGCTGGCACTTAGCCTCACGTATGCCAGGTGTGAGCTGCCTCCCCAGGTGAAGGAAAGGAGGCCGGGGTCATGTGACTCAGAATCAGGCCTGCTGAAGGAACATAAGGGGGAAAGGCTGAATTCACTCAGAGTGAGTCTTTCCTTAATCCCCAGCTAGTGAGTCTGGACTGGGAGTGTAGCCTATAGGTGCCTACAGCGAGGCAAGTGTAACCCACGCATCTCCTGGGTGTGGTATGCTGGCCCATCTAGTGGCACTGAGGTCACTTAAAGAGAGAGATTAATGAGTCTGCTCTACAGCCTTCGCTAACAGCCAGATGACTTTTAGCTCATGCGGTAGAGGCTTGTGCGCTAAACTCCAGAGGCCCCAGGTTTGATCCTGCTTGCTGACGACTGTGGTCTGTTGGTGTTACACAAGCAGGCAGAAAGCCTCAGCAGGTGCAGGATCTGGACCAAGAACCCTGCCCCAAGGATTGTGGGCAGCAGGTTCTTGTGGTGTTTTGGACTTTGTTAATAAACCAGACTCTCAAAATGGGGGAGTTACTGAGAAACAACCTGCAGTGTGAAGTTTTCTTCCTTGTGGAAGAAGGGGAGACTGAGGCAGCAGCAGCAGCACCTGACACTAGACCCTTGGTATGCCCTGCTACTGTGCCCAATGTGAGACACCAAAAATACAGAGCGGTCTACTGTGAGAAATCTCCTCCCCATGTAAGTACTTAGAGGCAGTGGTCAAATCACCTCTTCACCTTCTCTTGCGTAAACTGAATACATCAAGCTTCTTTGGTCTCTCCCAGGAGGCAGATTTTCCAGACCTTGAGTCATTAAATAGGGTCACAGGTATGCAAGGTACCTTATGAGCAAATGCAACATGAAATCAAGGCTTTTGCTCCTCTGACCCAACATAAATGCTTCCAGGTGCCCCAATCAGAGTCAGTCCTGTGCCTTTTATGGGACTGGACCCTAAACAGCCATGAACAAGAAAAGTGAGACTGTAATGAGGCTGTGGTTAGCTAAATGGACACACAGGTAAATAATTAAGGTCTGATGGGCTCTTTCTGGTCCCCATAGGCAATCAATTGCTCTAGTGCAAAATGTGTGTGAAGTGCTGCCATGGTGGTGGGTGCTGTTTCACACCCACATTGTGCCGGTGTAAATGACTGTATGAGGTGCAGCGCACTGGGGAGCTGGGTCCAAAGAAGGAATGCTGCTCTTGAGGGAGGCTATGTACAGCAATTCTCGTGCAGTGTTTCACTTCGTATGGTTCCTGTTTAACGTTTATCATTCTAATCTCTTCACTGTCTTTCTCCGGTGTCTCTAGCATTGTCAGTCTTTGGGAATGGAGTGGGGCAAGGAGAGGTATATCTGCTTCTACCCTGGAAATGTAAGACTGGCCCGAGCCTAAGGAACAGCATGGAGGAATGCATGGCGAGGGGAGTGAGAGTAGGGTACAGAGGGGGATGTTAGGTGGGAGCCTAGTGAAGGGAGCGAGATGGGGAAGAAAGCAGCAGCCGTGTGGCTCAGAAGAACAAACAGCTGATACGCAGCCTCCCATGCCCTCTGCTAAGTATTTTCCCCTCTTGTCCCTCCTCCCCTGAGAAGTGGGTGGAGGGGACAATGAGGGTCCCATCTGAGCGGAGAGGAGATGAGCTGACTGGCTAGCTGCTGGGGCTGTGAGTACTGAGTGAGGGCTGTGGGCATCTCAAGAACCTTATGGAACAAGGTGCAAAGAGCTCGTCATTCTCACTCAGAGTACCCCAGTGTAAAGCTGTTGCTAGGCTACAACTCCATTCTCCTCCTCTCTGGGCCTCTCTCCTACCTCCACTCACATTGCTAGGTTGGGGTAGGGGACAAATGGGGAGCAGGGGCACTGGAACAGGGGGGGCCAAGGGGCCATGGCCCTCCCACTTTTTGTCAAGGGACTGGCCCCTTGCCCTGCCTCTTCCCCATGAGGCCCCACCTCCCCAGCCAGGCTGGAAATTGGAGCCCAGCCTGGGGAGCCTGAGCAGCTGTGGGGAGTCATGGACCCTCTACCTGCCCTGGGCGGGGGGCTGGGACACAGGCTGTTCTCAGGCCCCCTCACCCCAGCTCTGGCTTCCAGCTTGGCTGGGGGTGGAGACTCAGAGGGAAGAGGAGACTCGGGTGGGGCTGGGAAGGTGGTGGGGCCTCAGGGGCCCCCACTTTTAGGCAGAATCTGTCACCTCTGGAGGGGAGCATTCAGATGCCTCCCCGCCCCCAGCCAGAGTGCAGTGGGATATAGTGATATCTCATTCTTCTGTCACTGCTCTCTGGCGTCCCTTATTCCCAGAATGCTCTGCAAAGTTATAGAGCCAGGAGCGGTGTGTGCAATGCGATATTTCCAGTTCTTGCAGCTGCAGGAGGGATGGCTGGGCCTCCCATATTCTTTAAGATGTCCCAGTCTTGGAATGAGTGAGGGGGCTGGGAGTGAGTCTAACTGGCTGCCCATCCACATAAAAGAAGAGAAGGGGAGCCCACTTCTGCCTGAAAAAACCTGAAGTGAAGTGGAGGGCTGGCGCTGGACCCAGAGAAGACAACATAAAGTAAGAGAGGGAGCTGGTCCTGTTGGTGGGGAGCAGGAAGGAAAGAAGAGTGCTGTCTGGTGCTGGGGCCTCTTGGAGAAGGGGTAGTCTGGTACCTCCCACTCATCTCCCTCCGAGGGAATGAGGAAAGATGAGAGGGATCAAGGGAGACCTGGACTTTACCCAAACCACAAAGCGGGTTGAGTTTGAGAAACATGTAGACGACCAGGGAGGTTCTGAGGTTATTGGAACCAGACTGCTGCTCATCTGGGCTGTGTAAACCCTGAATAGCAGCTAATGTGCACTATGCAGCCACTATCCCTAGCTCATGCTCAGCCTTTCCATACATATGGCCCTGCAAAATGTTTCCGCAGAGGGAAATTACTAGATATTACAGCACGCGCTGGGGAATTATGACCAATGCCAGGATTTACAAAAATGGGAGCCTAAAACTGGACTTTTCTGGTCCATATTGAGGCATCTAAGTAAGTGGCCTGATTTCCAATAGTGCTAAGCTCCCATTGACCTCACTAGGAGCTGCAGAGAATGCAGCACTCTTGACAGTCAGGTCACTTATTTAGGAACCTAAACAAGGAATTAGGGCTGAAATCCTGGCCCTACTGAAGCCAAGGGCAAAACTCCCCTTGACTTCAGTGGAGTTTAACTTTAGGCACCCACATTTGAAGATCTTGGCCCCCATGTGCAAATGCACCTTCTAACTGAAAACATAGCTCCTGCAAGTAGAAACTTAATTATAGAATATCAGAGTTGGAAGGGACCTCAGGAGATCATCTAGTCCAACTCCCTGCTCAAAGCAGGACCAATCCCCAGATAGATTTTTGCCCCAGATCCCTAAATGGCCCCCTCAAGGATTGAACTCACAACCCTGGGTTTAGCAGGCCAATGCTCAAACCACTGAGCTATCCCCAGTGTCTCCTTATTCCCTCGTAAGACCCAGTAAGTCTCCCTGAAAACTGTAGATAAAGTATCCAGAGGGATGTTATTGTTGAAAGAATTGGGGCTGATTGAAAATTTTCTGTTAAAACTGTTTTCAGTGGAAAAGTGGGTTTTTGATTAGACTAAATGTTTAATGAAAAATGTCTGCTCTCTGCAGAAAATTGAGATTTTTTCATCAAAGAAACACATGACTGAAAACCAAAATGTTTTGATTTGGAAATACTGCTGGGGTATCCTATGGGAATTGTAGTTTGGTTGCCTCACAGCCCTATTCTCCTCTCTGAGCTGGGCTCCTTGGCTGGACTACATCTCCCATGATGCACTACCTTCCCTTTCTAAGACTGTGGTGCATTGTGGAAGCTGTAGTCTAACCAGGGAGACTAGCCTAAATAGGAAATTCATGAGCATGAGGCACAGTGAACTACAACTCCCATGCAGCACTGCAGCAACACTTCCAAATTTGAATTTCTGATGAAGTTTGAATTTTTCCATGTGAACCCCACCCCATTTTTTTTACCATATCGAGAAATAATATCCAGTTATTCAAGGAAGCACTGTCAGTTTGATCTAGGCCCCAGATCTAGAACAATAGCAATGTCTCTGCGAATTCTTTCTTTAAATTTGAATGAAACATTGTTTACACCCAAACAAAAAAATAAAATTCTCATAGACTGTGCATCCCAAACATTGCAGCATTGTGCTAGTACACTAGAGCCAGAAATTGAAGCTAACTAGAAGCAATCTAGTCTATGTTCACTGTCAAAACTGATTGAAAGGCAAAAGAGTAAACACATTTTATAAGCAGTGCAAGTAAATTAGATGTTAATTCTTTTAGCTTCCCTACCCTTAGGAGTTAATTATAATAACAGCCAATGAGATTAGTTTTTTTTTTTTTTTAAGTGGTAGATTCTTAGCTGATGTAAATTAGTGTAGCTGCATTGAAGCCAGTGGTGCAAATGATTTACACCAGCTCTGACCCATGATCTTTAATTGGATGATTTTCCTTTAAAAATACTGAACATTATTTACTTTGTCCCTATAAAGTAGCTACTGATACTTAACATATCTTTCTTCTAAAGCTCTAATTTCCATAGAATTTACTGCTTGCTTATATGTATAAATCTCCTGTAATTTTGGGACAGAATTAGCAAAAAGAATGTAGCCACCGCTAGTGATTTAAAAGTTTAATTTATTTCTTGTAGGAGCAGGTTATCAGGAGGTCATAAGCTCCTTGAACAGGTTACAAGGCTGTAGCAGAGAGCTGTTCATGAGCATAAATAAATTTAGCCTTGGTATCTTTAAATAGACTTTCATTCCAAATAATCCCACTGATTTCGTTCCCACTAGAACATTAGTTTTCGTTCCACTTTCCGCCCCCGCAAGCATGCTTAATTGATTCAACACCAGGATGGAGCTGTGTAATTAAGCTTGCTTAAGTGTAATGAAATCCCCACATTGTTTAAAAATAAGGTTTTGTCTGCAAATTCTGGAAAGACCTTTAATTAAGCACTTTAAACATGCTGGAAATGGAGACGCAGGAGGATTTAGAAAGCTACAGAGCAGTAGAATTAGTGAGAAGAACATCTAATATTTCTTTAATTCTCATGCAGGGTTTCTGCCAACAAGTCCTTTGTTAATACCAATTCTGGGGTACTTAATTTTTTTAACACTCAGCTATGAAATTGTTTTAATTGGGGCCGATTATCACTGTCAGTCCTTTGAGTCTCTTTTGCTGCTCATGAAACATGGTCTTCCTGTGACCTTGGATATCGGGTGGACACACTTCTGCCTGTGGTAGGGTGACCAGATGTCCCGATTTTATAGGGACAGTCCCAATATTCGGGGCTTTGCCTTATGTAGGCACCTATTACCTCCCACCCCCTGTTCCGATTTTTCACACTTGCTATCTGATCACTCTAGCTTGTGGCATTATTTTAGCAAAGGTATCTTTCACTTTATCTATCAGATACATGTTACTGTACCACATTGGTTTACATCAGTTGCCAATTTGCCTCCCTGACAAGTCTTGCTGCATGTGAATGCCATTACCTCAGATTTAATGCTGGCAAAAGGGGCTGGATTGAAAGCCCTAGAGGATGAAGGCCTCTAGTTAGCTACAACAGAGGCAGCAGCAACAGTTCAGGCTTCCCAGTGCTGGGCCCTATCAATTAGGGTGACCAGATAGCAACTGAAAAAATGAGACAGGGGGTGAGGGGTTATAGGCAGCTATATAAGAAAAACTCCCCAAAAACGGGACTGTCCCTTTAAAAATGGGACATCTGGTCACCCTACTATCAACATATCTCAACCCTTAAAACCAGGGAGGGCTGCCTTCAGGGCTGAGCGTTCCGTCTCTGAGCATATGTAATCCTTGGCTTCTCTGCTGAGTGCCAAAGGGGATGGCAGTTTTGGTAATATGGACAATTGTCCACAAGAAAAGAGCCAGGAACCCCCAGTCCTTCCCAGTGTTGTGTGACTTTTATCTTTTTTTATGGAGTTTTTCTGCTGTGCTGCTGTTCCTATTCCCATGGGTGACGTGTTCAGAACAAAATAAGAGCATACATAAAATGTTTCACCAGGTGGTGCTCTTTCACTGTTCTGACTCTAGCAGTTTGCTTGAACGTTTGGAAATTTGGAAAACCAGTTCGGTTATCCCCTGGGTTTATTCTTCTTAAGTGTCTTACTACTACGATTCAGTGTGCTAAATTCAAAACGCATTCCCTGCTAGTTAATCAGAGTTGTTAGGGTACCAGATAACTAAAATGTGAATGCGTTTCCCAACCAAACATTTTGTTAGTTCGAATCTGATATTTGATCAAGACACACACAAAAGCAGAGGACTGGACGCTCCCAGCGTGATCAAACTGACAAAGTGCAGCTGTGATCAGCCCTTTATTAGATATTTTTAAAGGGTCAGTGTAATGCCAGGATATTAGTGAAAACTGGGTTGAGTCTCATGTGTTCAAGGCTACGTCACAATGGCAGATATTTCAAGGCCTGTATTTAGTTCTCATGTGCAAATCCTGGGAAAAAATAAGTATATTTCATAGCCTCTCCGAGCGTTTAGTAATTATGGTCCTGACTCTGAAACTTACTCTCAAAGTCTCCATTTGTTCCAGCATTTAAAAGGTGGCTTTAAGTGCAATGGTCCTTTCCTATTCAAAGTCTCTTTTTTTTTGCCTGCCAGAGGTGTTTCTGCTGACTTTCCTTGTACTCCTGCTAATGCTGTGCACCCAATCCAGTAATGGGAGCGTGAGCTGGACTGTATTCTGCCTTACCCAAATTGCCACCTGAATTCCGAGTAAAGAATTGTTAGTGGTGATGCCGTAGAAAGCAAGAAAAATGTTGAGTCCTCAGCTGCGTTGAACCGGCCTAGTTTCATTAAATGATTTCAAATGTATTTTCCTGTAGAACACCTGTGAGCCTTTGGTCAATTATGGACTAGAAATGTATTCAGCTGTTTGTTTTAATAGCTTGTGGTGCAGAAAGATTGAATTGCAGTTTGCTGAGGCATCCCAGCTGCTGCTCAGGATTCAAGCTGTGAACCTCAAGGCCAAAAACGTGGCATGTATTTGTCTCTTCCCCTAATGCAAACTAGGGACAGTGGCGGTAGGGAGGATGTTATCATCCAACAGACAGTGTGGTTATGCAGTGTCACATGTAACAGTTCTCTCCGGATGCATTCGTTCTCGTTGCACTCTCATGGCCGAGCTGCTTTGCTCTTTAATAATAGATCGTTTAACCTCAGATTTCAAAGCTGAGTAATCTCTTATGACCCCTATTTCGAAGGAGGGGAAACTGAGGCACGGATGTTGAGTGACTCACCCAAAGTCACGTTGTATGTCATTACAACACCTAAGGCTAGCCCCCTGGTTTCCTGTCCGTGGGTATGTCTACACAGCAAAGAAAAGCATGTGGCTGGCCCATGCCAACTGACTCAAGCTGCGGAGCTATTTAATTCCTGTATAGACTTCCCAGCTACCCTCCCACCCTACAGGGTCCTAGAACCCAGGCTCCACCCGGAGCCCAAATGGCTACACAGCAGTGAAACAGCCCCGCAGCTCAAGTCCTGCAAGTCCAAGTTGGCTGGCAGGGGCCAGCCACGGGTGTCTAGTTGCTGTGTAGACATACACAGGCCAGTGCCTAGCCACAACGCCACACAGCCTTTTCTCATTGCTTTATTCATCACACCCACTCACAGCTCAGCTGTTGCCTACACTCTATCGTCTCTCTTCTTCTTCCCCAGTTCAGTAGCAAATGGATATGTTCCTGTTGCTCTACCTGAAAACACTCACAAAGTGAATGTTATATCATTTTCTTGACTTCAGAATTAGGGCTGGTGGGAAATTTTCCATCAAAACTTTCTCTTCTATAGAAAATTGAGTTTTCAACCCAACTGACAGTGTTTGCTTCCCCCCAAAAAATGTTGACTTCATTGGACAAATTGAAAACCTGAATCTGAAAATGTTTGGCCAACCGGAAAATGTTTGGGCTTCTGGTGTTTTCTGGCTGAAATGTTTTGGGTTTGGAGGTTTCTGAAGAAAACTGTTTTTGTTTTTTAGCTGAAAATGTTTTGGTTTTGGGTTTTTTTTCCAGCAAAAAGTCAAAATGTCCACAGAGAGGGGAGGGAAGGGGGAAACCATTTTCTGACCAGCAGTAGCCAGAATATCTGTGTCCTTTATTTTGTTTACATGAAAACACAGTATGAATTCCTCCTGCACTAACACAGAGCATTTCAGTAAATGTCTGGCGATCCTCCTCCCCTGGGGAGCAGCATAGGGTGTGAAGGGTGGGGCAGAGTCTTCTACGAACTCTCCATCCCAGGGTTAAGTCTGAGACCGGTGCATCCTGGGACAGAACTGGGTGGATAATCATGCCAGCATTGGCATAGGTATCTTATAGGGGAAAAACCATTAGGAGCGCTAGAGAAATCACTTTCAACAACATCAAATTGTCTAGCCTGTCTACTGTATTCCATGAACTTGTATGAACATCTGGAGAGATCCTATTGATTTCCATAAGGCAATACAGCTCACGATTCTGTACTGCCCCTAACGGTTGAGTCTCAATACATCGATTTACTGAGCTCCCAGTGACCTCGGACAGAACAGTGAGGATCACTAGTTTGTAGGATGACAAGATGTCCCGATAAAATCGGGACCATCCTGATATTTCGGTGTCTGTCCCGCGTCCCGACCGACGCATTTTGTCCCGATATCCACCAGCAGCACTGTATTTTTTTTTTGCTCAGCCGGCAGGACTCGGCTTTTTTTTTTCTCTGCCGGCGGGCACCCCCGGTCCCCCCGATATTTTCTTCCCCTCATCTGGTCACCCTACTAGTTTGTATCTTCCCTGAAATATGACTGTGGAGAACTGCAAGAACCCAATTGTATATTAAAACATCCAGGGACTAGCGAGCGAAAATCTCCACTTAATTTATAGGCATTGGGATTTAAGCGAGAGAGACTATTTAAGCATCTCTCATTTTACCCAGGACATATCTAGATGCACAGCAACATACTCGGCAAGTCAGAGTTATTTATAGGTTTGGCTGTGTAAGCACAATTTTTTTTCTATTGCTGAGTTAGCCATGACTGTAGGTTTCATGCATATGAGCAAACGCAGTCCTTATCTATCCTTAACACCAGCACACCATAGATTCTCTAGAGCCCTTGGAGACCTTTTATAGTATTTATCCTCAATGCTAAGTAACAAGGTCCCCGTTCATTGTCGCAGACCAGTCCCGGGGTTTTACTTTGTGAATGGCACTGTTTATAGAGACTAGGGCCTTGGAACCCAAAGATCATTGAGTGGAAAAATGCTTAAAGAACAGGAAACCTGCATGCTTTCCAAAGCTAAGTCAGCAGAATGGCAGAGCCCATCAATTCAGGCTACTGAGTACAGCAGCTTTTGGCAATGAGCTTCGGCCCTGTGAAGACATTTCTTTCTCTCTCTCCATAAATCACTGTGCGGTGGCTGGGCCACCTTGTCAGTAAGAGAAGGTTCGCCCAGCTGGCATGACCACAAAGGGGACTGAGGGGCTTCAATCCTTGGTAGCCATCAAACATTCCTGCTGAACATACGGAAACCCCGGCCCTCCTGATTGAACCGAACAGTTGAACAATCCTAAGAAATCTCTACCTGCTCTAAGGTCATTTAAATTAAGTACTTGAAATGTACTTATATATCAAGATGAAGTCATCCTTTCTGCACAGTTATTTGCCAGACAAATGTAAAGGCTGCCTACAAACCCTGCTGGACTTTGTCTGTAAAGCATCAAGGATGATGCTTGTCCTTAAAATGATGGATAAGGCGAATGGGCTTATTTTCCCTTTAACAGACGCCCCAGGATTTAGGTTGGCAAATTAATAAAGAGTAGGAAGACAGCTCTTTTGATGTAATGAAATGGAACCTGGGGAAAGAGAGCTAATTTGCAAACAGCACATTTATCGCCCCTCGGATCTGAATGCTAAGTTTATGCATCTCAGCTATTGGCCCCTGCAGCTGTATGACCTTGGGTTCCATAGAATAAGCAGGGCTGGGGCTGACCAGTAGTTGCATGGGTGAGGTCCGAGGGAAAACCCAGGGTGTCGCAGAAGGGAACACTAGTAATTCAAGATGTGGTGCTCATCCTAGCCAAGTCAGTACTGGATTCACATTACAGCAGTCATTGAGCTGCTGGAGGAAGGGTAATTGTATCTTTCCTAGGGATTTGTAATAGCAGCCAACACTGTAAGATCTCAACAATTCCCAGGTTAATTGCACTGGCATAACAAGAGCCCTGCTGGACTTTCTTTGGCTCTTCTCGCTTATTAAGGGAAGCGCCGTTTGGGGAAGTTTTTAATGTTAGGGTGGGGCAGAGGAGTGGAGTGGGAAAATGTTGTTGTGAATGCCACTGTGGTTATGGCTTTATCAAAGGGGAAGATCTTTAAGCAGGACCAAAAAGTGATGTTTACCTTTTAATTGCTGATTTCTCCAACACCTCCAGCTCCACCTTCCCTGTTGATTTAATTCTTCCTGGCTTGGTCAGCTGGTGGCACCTTTCCTATCCGCACTTCTCCCCTGTTCTTTTTCCTGTTCTTTTTGTCCCCTGTGTGAAGCCTTTTCTGTTGTTGTTGACTTGTAGCACGAAGCTTTCTGAACATGTAACTTTGACTTGCCAAACTGATGTGTGTCCCACCTTTTGATATCCCTGTCACCAGCTGTGAGGTTCTTTTTCAGGAAATCTTTGGACCGACTCCTCTGTCCTCCTCTTGATTTTTATCCCATTTAAAAATACATTCCTGCAGTGCTACTCATAGGAATAATCAAGATGTTGATCTAGGCCTGAGTTCTTCTTAGAGCCTTAGAAATAAATAAGATTAGGTCAAGGAATTCCTTGCAACTAAAACATCTTGTTCTACTTCAAGCAAAAAGTTTATCATGTCACCCTTTTATTGCATTTTCCTGTACCTGACAGGTGATCCGTAACAATGCCCTTCCCACTCTTTTATCTCTTGTAAATGAAAAATACATTGAGCTTTTTTTTTTCCTGTGTGGTTCCTCATCAAAGGAAACTCATCATCAGATTGTCTGTTGGCTTTCAGTACTCAGAACACTGTGTAAAAAGCATAATGGTCTTTACATGATGTCTACCTGTGCCTTAAGGTTTGATTAGTTGGGTTTGGAGCAGACACACACTATCTTTTTGGCTGGAGAGAGAATTTTACTGGTTTAATTTGCAAATTAAAAAAAAAAAGAAACCCTTGGGAATGAATTTTTAAAAAAATTCTTCTCCACCAGAGCTTGGTGGTGTAATCTCAACCTAGAATTTTGCAGTGTTATGTTTGACTGGCGTAATACAAAGTTAGTAAAGAGGATTCCCATGCAATCTCATGTCCCCAGTAGGCGCAAAGAATTGCAAAGGGGAAACAACTAAGGATAGAGGAATCCAGCATGACTGGCTCCTTCTGATCAAAGACACCCATGTTTGGACAGGTAGCCTATTCTACAGCAAATCAAAGAAAAATCAAACATGTATCTGGTTGGGTTGTAATGGAAGATATATTTGTATTTGCTAATTAAGAGCTGATTATATGCTTAGATAAGGAGGTTGGCTGGGGCTATGTCGAGCCAGAGCTGGTGATAGATAGAAGAAAAAGGCAAAGCCGTTGGACAGCGAGGCAGACAGACATGCAGGGCTGGCTGGTGGACGACAAATCCATTGCGTATATATGTGCATAGCTATCTGAGTTATCAGCAAAGAGATCACTTTAGGTCCTGCAGGAATAAGCAGTCGTGGTGAAAGAGGGCACTTGGAGGAAGATTCTGGAGCTGCTCTTGATGCTCTTTGAAAGACGCTCCAAAATCTGTTATGGAGCCCAGCCCTGGTTAGCTTCACTCTAGGTTCACTCTACAGAGTGAGCCACACACCTTCTTCCGGATGATGGTGAAGGAATTGCATTTGCCAACAGGTAGCCTCCGGGATACCCAAAAGAAGGAGGTGAGGCCCCCATTGGGTTTAAAAATAGAACTGCTAGCCTTCCAAAATCACAAATCAGGTATCAAAAAATTATGAGATTGGCTTAAAATTCATGAGATTTGTTTTAAAATAACCCAACAGTTATTACCTTTATTTTGCCTTCTGTTTCTTTCACCCTTTAGGGTTCACGTTGTCAAGTGTTGTCTGCAGCCACAAGGGCTGGAAACGTGCAATTTTAAAAACATGAAAGCTGAGATTCTTTTGTAATCACCTGAGTCCAAGAGCTGGGGCATTCAGAGAAACCACCATAGAATCATAGAATCATAGAATATCAGAGTTGGAAGGGACCTCAAGAGGTCATCTAGTCCAACCCCCTGCTCAAAGCAGGACCAATTCCCAGCTAAATCATCCCAGCCAGGGCTTTGTCAAGCCGGGCCTTAAAAACCTCCAAGGAAGGAGATTCCACCACCTCCCTAGGTAACGCATTCCAGTGTTTCACCACCCTCCTAGTGAAATAGTTTTTCCTGATATCCAACCTGGACCTCCCCCACTGCAACTTGAGACCATTGCTCCTTGTTCTGTCATCTGCCACAACTGAGAACAGCTGAGCTCCATCCTCTTTGGAACCCCCCTTCAGGTAGTTGAAGGCTGCTATCAAATCCCCCCTCATTCTTCTCTTCTGGAGACTAAACAATCCCAGTTCCCTCAGCCTCTCCTCATAAGTCATGTGCTCCAGACCCCTAATCATTTTTGTTGCCCTCCGCTGGACTCTTTCCAATTTTTCCACATCCTTCTTGTAGTGTGGGGCCCAAAACTGGACACAGTATTCCAGATGAGGCCTCACCAATGTCGAATAAAGGGGAACAATCACGTTCCTCGATCTGCTGGCAATGCCCCTACTTATACAGCCCAAAATGCCGTTAGCCTTCTTGGCAACAAGAGCACACTGTTGACTCATATCCAGCTTCTCATCCACTGTGACCCCTAGGTCCTTTTCTGCAGAACTGCTACCTAGTCATTCGGTCCCTAGTCTGTAGCAGTGCATGGGATTCTTCCGTCCTAAGTGCAGGACTCTGCACTTGTCCTTGTTGAACCTCATCAGGTTTTTTTCGGCCCAATCCTCTAATTTGTCTAGGTCCCTCTGTATCCGATCCCTACCCTCTAGTGTATCTACCACGCCTCCTAGTTTAGTGTCATCTGCAAACTTGCTGAGAGTGCAGTCCACACCATCCTCCAGATCATTAATAAAGATATTAAACAAAACCAGCCCCCACCAGCTACTCTCAGGCTCACCATAAACTTGCAAGAGTTGACAATACTGTAAAAATCCAATGATTCTTTAATGCAGCCAGAGCCCTGTTGTCTCCTCACAGAGCTGGTTCCAGGCAGCATCACCACCAAAACCACTTTCTCTTTCACTTTCCATCCCCCCCTGCCTCACTCAAATCTATACACACACCTGCAACCCAGGCTTGCGGGAAAAGGGAAACCTTTGCAAGGCTGGCTCCCAGATGACTAGATCAGTGCCATCTCGCCACAGACCCTGTAAAATATCTTTTAGTAACTTTCTCTGAATGGGTGTAACACCGACAGATCCCAGTCGTCGGCAGGCGGGATTGAACCTCGGATTTCTGGAGCTTAGTGCCTGAGCCTCTACTGCATGAGCTAAAAAGCCATATGCCTGTTAGCTAATGCTGTAGAGCAGATTCATTAATTTCTCGCTCTCTAGGTAGTCTTGGTGCCACTAGAGGGGACAGAACACCACACCCAGAAGGTGTGTGGGTTACATGGGCATTGAACTTTCTTAGAAAGGCTCATGACCCTCACCTACAGCATCACTTTTTCTCTGTCATTCTTGTCTCCCACTCAGGGCCGGCTCCAGGCACCAGGCACCCAAGCACATGCTTGGGGCGGCACCTGGTAAGGGGCGGCGGGGGGAGCGCGGCGCAGCATTCTGCGGGGGGGGGGGGCGCGCTCCGGCGGCGCGGCCCGGCGCTCGGCGGGGGGGGGGGGTCCGGGAGCCCGGCGCTCGGGGGGGGGGGGGGTCCGGCGCTCAGCGGGGAGGCGGTGTGGGAGGGCGGTGCTCTGGGGGGGGGTTCCGGCGGCACTCGGCGGGGGGCGGCGCGGCGCTCGGCAGGGGGTCTCGGTGGGCGGTGCTTTTTTTTGCTGCTTGGGGCAGCAAAAAAGCTAGAGCCAGCCCTGCTCCCACTAGAATTCTTCATAGCTGCCTCTGCTGCACTCTGCCTTCTAACTTCCTATAACTGAGGAGAGGGATGGTCTAATGGCTAAGACACTAGACTAAAACTTTGGAGAGTAGGGTTCAAATACAAGCTCTGCTTCAGGTTTGCTATGTAACTTTGGACAAGTCACTTAAGTCCAGATTCTCACTGGCCCCTACCTCATTGAAATCTTTGAGGAGCTGGGGCTTAATTGCCTTATTGGTTCCCCATCTGTAAAACTGGGATAATAGTAGTTCCTTACCTCAGAGGTGTTGTGAGGACAAATACATTAAGGTGCTCAGATGCTCTGTAATGGGAGCCATATATGTATCTTAAGTACATAAGTAGACATGGGAGAATTCAAGAAAGGTCTGGATTTCACAAAGCCTCTAGAATTTTTTGAAGTTTTGAGAAACATTTCAGGTTCGCTAAACCTTTTCCTTTAAGCTATTTTTAAAAGGCAGTTTTGAAAACTAACAGGCGTCTGTGCTCTGCAAGGAATATTTTGCAATAAAATAAACTATGGCATTGAGAACCATGTGCTATGCCAAAGCCAAATGGATTGATCATTTGGCTGTGATTAGTCCGATAAATTGCATAGTGTTTCTGTTCCCTGATTGGATAAACACACAAGCACAGACAATGTGAATTCTTAAATGTGCACATTTGAAAGTTTGATTTCCACAAATATTCATGTAACCCACTGATCAGCCTATGTTATAGAGGTGGCTGAAAATTTTCAAATTTTTCAATGAGGGGAAAAAAACCTCTTTCTTCCATTTCTTGACCAGCTCTTGTATTATGTGTGACACACACACACACACACACACACACACACACACACACACACACACACACACACACACACACACATATATTATCTAGAGAGGATTCATAGACTCTATTGCCAGAAGGGACCAATATGATTATTTGGTCCAACCTACAGTATACACAGGCTGTAGAATTTTTCCCAGGAATCCGATTAAGGATATGAGTCTGCTACAGCTGTCAACTGAGGGGGGGATCTTAGGTAAGTCTACACTGCAAATAGGGTGACCAGACAGCAAATGTGAAAAATTGGGACAGGGGGTGGGGAGTAATAGGAGCTTATATAAGAAAAAGACCCCAAAATCAGGAAAGTCCCTGTAAAATCGGGACATCTCACCCTAACTGCAAATTAAGATGTGACTTAATGCTACCTTTAATCTAACTAGTTTAGGTAACAGTAGTGAAGACATGGTGGCATGGACTTTAGTGCAGGCTAGCTGCCCCAGCACAAGCCTGCCATGGTCCCTGGGTAAGTACTCAAGTTGCTAGCTTGTTCTGAAGTCCATGCCACCATGTCTTCACTACTCTTTGTGACCCGCACTAGCTAGCTTGAAACTAGTATGGGTTTGCCTACCCACACTACAATCACACCTTAATTAACAGCAGAGGCACCAACTTCCTGATGTCTTAGGGGGTGCGTGACCCCCTGCTCTGACCCAGGCCCCACCCCCATCCCACCCCTTCCTGCAAGCCCCCTCCCCACCTCTTCCCACCCCTGCTCTGCCCCCACCCCGCCTCTTCCTGACCCATTCCACCCCCTCCCTGCCTCTTCCTGCCCCCTCTCCTCCCACTCACCCCCAGTGCCTTCTGCACACCACTGAACAGCTGATCACTGGCAAGTGGGAGGTGCTGGGAGGGAAGGGGAGGAGCTGATTGGCAGGACTGCCATTGGGTGCGGAGCACCCACTATTTTTTTCCATGGATATTTATGAGAGTAAAATCTGATTATTCCAATATTCGTAGCAAAGGATTGCAAGGTGAAGGTGATCAAAATGAGTTCATTTACCAATTCAAGCAAATGTTTATGGAAAAAAATTTCACATTGGTTGTCCAGCTCTTGTTCTAAATTTGGCAAAATGGGTCCTCCCATCCCAATGGGTGTCCCCCAGTAATTTCTTCATCCAGAACACTTCTTGAGAGAGCTCTTCTAGCCACCGCCATATCAGACGGGGGTTGCCAATTTTTCGTTGGACGTAGTTTGAAGGTTTCCGCACGTGACATGCTCTTCGGTTAAAGATTAATCTTTAATTTCGGGATACTCCAGGACAATCTTGGAGGGTTGGCAACCCTAGAAATGACTTGGATATCAATGTGACTCTCCAGGAAGAGTTAGGCCACCCGTGAATGAGGTCTGACAGGAGCATCTGCTGTGGGCCAGTGGTTTCCCTCAAAGCCCCTTTGAGACAGTGTGGGAAGAAGAGGTGCAGAGTAGGGAAGCAGCCTCATGCTATTAGCTGCTGGGTTTGGAGGGGATGAGGCTGTGACCGAGACCATTGGTGGTCCTGCTAATCCATGCTCCGAGTGGTGTACCTGCAGAAAAACATCTGCAGGATCAGGGAAGCATGCTTAAGAGAGAGTCTCCTTCCCTCCCATGCCGCCTACATCCGATCCAGTCTGTTGAGCTACCTACCACGAGCACAAGTGGTGGGAACAATGGATCCTCATTTTGAGTCAGGTTGGGGTTGCTTTGACCCAGTAGCTTCTGTTCTGTTCTGTTCTCCTGTGCACTACATAGGCACAGCTGAATGAGATCGAGGGTGCAGGTGGGGTTAATTGACCAGGCTCTGTTCTTGAAGGGTAACTGATGCAAATTCCTGGAAAGGTGTTCAATGTATGTGGACAGCGGCAGCTCCAGGCACCAGCGCTCCAAGCACGTGCCTGGGGCAGCAAGCCGTGGGGGGCGCCCTGCCGGTCCCTGCGAGGGCGGCAGTCAGACAGCCTTCGGCGGCATGCCTGCGGGAGGTCCGCCGGTCCTGCAGATTCGGCAGCGGGTACGCCAAAGCCATGGGACCGGCGGACCTCCCGCAGGCATGCCACCGAAGGCTGCCCGACTGCCGTGCTTGGGGCGGCAAAAAAGCTAGAGCCGCCCCTGAACGTGGAGGCTATTCGGGGTTTCCTGATGGATGTGCACCTTCCTTCACTGATGAACGCACATGCTTCTGTATGTTGGATTATTGCCAGATGCCCTTTTACCCCTTCCAACATTTCCCCATTTACATTTGTTCTCCCCATTCCTGCTAAGGACCAGAATGGAAAAAACAAAGACAAAAAAGAACCACTTGGGATTTGATGACTTTCCAAGCCATCGTTTATTTAGCAAAAATGAAATGGGGACTCATGCCAAATGCATGTTTTTTACTCATTTCATTTTACACATAACTCAGAAAAGTAAAGGGGAGGGGGGAGGGGAGAGACTCTGTTGGTGACTGATCCTATATCCTGCGAATAGGTTTACAATTAACACAGGATCATTTATAGCAGCCACTGAATTTTCACTTTCTTCGTTCTAAAAGGGAAAAAAATAATAATTGAAAACACACACAAACTCTAGCTATGTCAGCGTTAATTTTCATCTCCACAGAACACTCGGTCTCCAGGGCACGGAAGGAAATTCCAGAGAGTTAGCCAAGACAATCAGGGTTAATCTGTTTTTTAAAAAGTGTGGCGCAGGCAAGACCTTCACTTTCCCATTCTAAGGTCAGCAATGCTGCTCCAGCAGTGGCAGGCACTCTCTGGTGTGGGGCTGCCTGGCAGTGGGGCACAACCCCAGGGTGGTTTGGTTTGGCTGTGAAGCCAGCATCCAGGTGCATCAGCTATATGAACTGTGGGCGAACATTAAAAACAAAGAGCATGAATCACTCGGGGGTGGAGTCTATGCTCCTTTCGGGTGTGATTAATACCATTTTCAGTTGCGTGAGTGGTGTCACGCTGCTTAGTGACGATGGGATCGTTGAATTAGTATAATAGATTGATGCTTATGTTTGTTATATCAGGACATACTTTCCTTTCCAACATGAATGCAAAACCTGCTTGCTTTCCTACCCGGCATGAGAGAAAAGCAGCCCTGCTGTCTTGCCGAGTTGCTTATTTGTATTGAGGTTTTGCCTGACGGTCCCCATTTAAGGATCAGAGCCCCATTGTGCCAGGCACAGTGCACACATGTAATGAAGACAGCGGTGAGATGACAGCTGGCTACAACAAACAGATGGGGGAAACATAAAAGACCACTGAGTTCTGATTGTAGGCTCTTTCTCTTCCTCCTTGCAACAGCTGAACTATACCAGAGCCTCGTGATTTTCAAGAGTGATTTCAGCTACCCTGCGAACATGTGGCTCAGCGGCAGTAAGCATTTTTGCACAGCAGCGTGAGCCAGAGAAAGACGGCTCCCTCTGTGTTCCCCTCACTGAGGTTACCAAGGAAGATTAGAAGTGGCCTTAGTCAACTTCCCTAAATACTTTCCCCACTGCACAAGCTGAAACAATATTTAGATGGAGATTCCAGATGAAAGTTTTACTTTACACTGTATTATCCACCGGGCCCTGACAGCAGCACACCGTAAGCTTTCAGCAGGATGCCTCTGCACTTTGATTCCACCTCGTGTCCTGCTGTTGGTGCACATCTCATTTGAGACGACAGGGTAAGTGGTGAGGGGCTATTTTTAGAAAAAAAAAGCTTCTACACAGCCCCCTTCAGAAAGTATTTTCTTCTCATTGCAGGTTGGAGACTGGACTGGGACTTAGGAGACAAAGGGTTAAATTCCAAGCTCTGCCACAGATTCCCTGTGGGGCATTGGGTAAGTCAATCTATCTCTCTGTGCCTTAGTTCTCCAGCTGTAAAATGGGAATTACATCTGCCTGCTTCACAGGGATGTTATGAGAGCCATCTCAATAGAGACGAGAAATGGTTCAGTGGTTAGGGCTTGTACCTGGGAGTTAAGAGACCTGACTTCAAATCCCTGCTCTGATACCGCTATCCTGAGTGACATTGGCTAAATCACTTAAGTCTCTTTGCACTTCAGTCCCCCATCTGTGAAAGGGGGATAATAGCACTGCCCTTCCTCACAAGTGCGTTGTGAGGATAAATGATTGTGAGGTTCTCAGATACTACCATAATGTGGGTCACATAAGTTACCTTAGATCTCTTCTTGTTCTCCAGTTTCCCAGATGTTTTGTTCAGTTATGTTAGCCCAGCTGCTCAGTAATTCATACTCAAATAGTGATGAGCCGTGACTTTGCCACTCAAGTTAATGGTTTGTGGATGGTGTGTGTTTGGGGTTACTGTATGTGCTGGTTTTGTTTGGGTGGGTGGTTGTGTTGGTTTGTATCTGAGAGGTTTGTGTTGATTTGTGTGGGTAGCGTATGAGGGGGGTGTGCTGCGGTGAGGGGCTATCTGTGTTTGGGGTTATTGTGTGTTGTGTTGGTTGTGGTGTTGTGTGGGTAATTTTGAAAAACTCTGGCAGCTGGGCCAAGTAATCCACCATCAGTGCAGCCACTCTCATACAACCAATGGAATTGTTGCATGCAAATTATCTGTAGAGAAAGGGTGGTGATTGGTTGAGTCACCTCTGATATCACAATAGTCTAGGACTCTTAGTGTGGCATCGATACATGACTTGCTATCAGACGGGTGTAATTCATAGTCAAAATGTCTGAGAACTTAGAAATTGGATGGTAACAATCCGCAAATCCCAGTGATGATTCAATCCGGCGATATTCTGAACAAAAAGGGCTCTCAACCATGCTTGTAGCTGTTTCCATCACGGCACATTGACTGTACAGACATTCTAGGCTTTAGAGTGACAATCCTGAAATCTTACTTTCATTGCCACCATAGCAGTACTTAACATCCATTTGAAGACTGGGAAATGGCTGACTAAAATATCAGGTCTGGCATTAATTTATTACCAACCTAATAAAAAAAAAACCATGCACACTCTGAGCATGTGATAGTGTGGGTAGTGTTCTACCCACTGGTGGCTTATTTTAGGAGTGAGAAATGTGTCCGGATTAGAACATGGGGAGAACAAAAATTTGGGAGTGTGAGTTGTACTGATGTATAGATGCTTTGGGCCTTTCTGTTCTAAACCTGGCCTTACTGCTCCTACTCCCTCATTGTACATCACTCCTGCTTTGGTCATGATCTTGCCCAGAGTGGCTGAAGGACTGACAAGAGTAAATGCCACAGATGCTCCCAACCCACTGCTTGCTGATGGGGAAACACCATTACTGCAAGTGGTTGGGGTTCTGCTTTTGACTTTTCATGCTTTGAATCACCAGTAGAAAACCTTTTGTGCCTAAAATTTATTACCCTGTCACAGCTGTTCTGAGACCTACTGAAATGTGTTGATAGTCTTAATTCCAGTTCCTAATAGACAAATGTCCACATGACTGGCCTCGCCATCACATTCAGCATTTTCTAGCACAATGTAAGGATCAGCAGAACTTGAACGCAGGCCCGCAGTGCTACGATGTAACCAACATCTCCAAACTGCTACCTGGCAACAGCTGTAACTAGCCTGCTCCCTGTGACCCACAATCGGCAGAGGTTGCACGCCATGGGAAGTGCTGCCTCGAGGGGTCTGACTGACTGTGGTCTTAGCAATCCTTGACTGATGGGTACTTCTTCACTACCCGCCGTGTCGATTTATCCGGGATTGATATCGTTAAGACGCGATATATCGATCCCCGAACGCGCTCACTGTCGACTCCGGAACTCCACCAGAACGAGCGGCGGTAGTGCAGTCAACGGGGGAGCCGTGGCCATCGATCCCGCGCCGTCTGGACCCCAGGTAATTCGATCCAAGATACTTCGACTTCAGCTACGCTATTCGTGTTCTATCACAGCTCTGGGAAGGGAGTGGGGTCTAGTGGGTTACAGTGGGGGGCAGATACATCTGGGTTCTATATAAGAACATCAGAATGGCCATACTGGGTAAGACCAATGGTCCATCTAGCCCAGTATCCTGTCTTCCGACAGTGGCCAATGCCAGGTGTTTCAGAGGGAATGAACAGAACAGGGCAATAATCAAGTAATTCATTCCCTGTCGCCCTCTCCCAGCTTCTGGCAAACAGAGGCTTGGGACACACAGAACATGGTGTTGGCCTTCACAACATCCCCAAGCAAAGAGTTCCACGGGTTGACTGTGAATAAATACTTTCTTTTGTTTGTTTTAAAGGTGCTACCTATTAATTTCATTGGGTGGCCCCTCGTTCTTGTGTTATGTGAAGGAGAAAATAACATTTCCTTATTCAATTTTTCCACACCATTCATGACTTTATAGACCTCTATCATATCCCCCCTTAGTCATCTCTTTTCCAAGCTGAAAAGTCCAAGTCTTTTTAATTTCTCCTCATATGGAAGCTGTTCCATACCGCTAATCGTTTCTGTTCCCCTTCTCTGTACCTTTTCCAAATCCAATGTATCTTTTTTGAGATGGGTTGACCAAATCTGCATGCAGTATTCAATATGTGGGCGTAACATGGATTTATATAGAGGCAACATGATATTTTCTGTCATATTATTTATCCCTTTCCTAATGATTCCCAATGTTCTGTTAATTTTTTTTTTGACTGCTGGTTCACATAGAGCAGATGTTTTCAGAGAACTATCCACAATGACTCCAAGATCACTTTCTCAGCTAATTTAGACCCCATCATTTTGTATGTATGTTTGGGATTATATTTTGCCATGTGCATTACTTTACATTTATCAACATTGAATTTCATCTCCTTTGTGTTGCCCAGTCACCCAGTTTTGTGAGATCCCTTTGTAACTCTTTGCAGTCAGCTTTGGACTTAACTATCTTGGGTAATTTTGTATCAGCTACAAATTTTGCCACCTCACTTGCCACCCTTTTTCCAGATCATTTATGAATATGTTGAACAGCACTGGTCCCAAATCAGACCCCTGGGGGACACCACTAGTTACTTCTCTCCCTTCTCACCATTTATTCCTACACTTTGTTTCCCGACTTTTAATTGCAGTGTCTGGCAATGTTTTCAGGATCATCTAACAATTCTTAATTTAATTTAATGACAAGCCTTTTGTTATCTTAATATCTTAATCACCCTGCCTCTGTTTATTACAAACTTCCTGCCCCAAAGGCAGAAACTGTGATCAGCACAGAACTCAGCACATATCACATTCAAGCTGTGTTGCAGTTAAGAGCTCCATCTGGGGCTAGGGCATGCGCTAGGGTGACCAGATGTCCCGATTTTATAGGGACAGTCCCAATGTCGGGGTCTTTTTTTAATATAAGTGCCTATTACCCCCCTCCCCCTCCCCATCCTGATTTTTCACATTTGCTGTCGGGTCACCCTAGCATGCACTGTGAGCAGACCTCAGGTACAAAACATGGGGGTGGGGGGTGTCTAAAGCCCCCACTTTCCCCCCAAATGGCACCCCTGCCCTCAGTCCCCCGACCTGTGAAGATGGCTCATGATCCTGAAATGACATAATGATTCTCCTGCAGCTATACCAGCCATCCTCCTGGCTCCCGCACCCATTACAAGATGATCAGCAAGTGACAGGTGTGAGTCTCCACTGTTCCTCTATCCCCCACTGTTGCAGCTGTTGAAGGAGGAAATGATACGGGGTTGAGGGAGGCTGTGAGAGGGGGAATGTGTAGATTAAATAAACATCCACTGCAGAGTGCTGTCCAGGAAAGGCCTGTGAGGTGCCCCTCTCACACTCTCAGTAGAAATATTTTCAAACATTTGTCATCCCCACTGTTTTGTATTTGCCTATCATTAGTTCTAATTAGTACCATCTGTATTCCCAGTTCACTTGGCTGACTGAATAATTCAGCGGTGCTTACACTCCTACTGCCAGCTACAACATGACAAGGAGCTGTTCCTTCACAATCCAGGTTCTTTACTCTATTCACTGCAATCCTTTCCCCCTGGTGCATTCATCTTGGTGCAGAAATCCTGAAATTCTTCTGAGATTGTTGCACAAGAAACAGGAAGCAGCTTTCAATGCTGCCTTCCAACAGCCTCTCTGACCCGGGGGATCCTACAGATAGTCACAGCAGAAATAATTACTGGGCCTCTATTCTTATTATTATTTGTTAAACCTGTGTGAATCCAGTTTCCGTGAAAGTTGCAAGACTGGTAGCTCAGAGAGTGGTATCATTTGACCAGCTATGGCGCAGGCAACTGTGAGTTTCTCCATGCTTCTCAACAACCCCAGCCCACAAAGGAGTGAGAGGATAATAAAGTCTCATTGGTCTGTTCGGTTCTTGGCCTGCACGGTTGCCAGTAGCACTGGTTGAAAATTTTCTGTCGAAAATTTTTCCCAGGGGAAAATTGGGTTTTTGTCTCAGTGAAAATGTTCACTGAAAGAATGACTGCTTTCCACAGAGCTTGGCCGGTAGCTTATTTTTATTTAAAAAAAAAATCTGTAAGATTTTGGTTTTTGGAATTTGGGTTTTTGACAAAAATTAAAATCATTTTTGTATACATTTTCCATGGGGAGGGGAAAGAACCTAATTTCTGCTCAGCCCTACTTACCAGTTGTGATGGTGTTTCTGGTCAACTAGGAATTAGATTGAGACCACCAAGCTCATTTCATATAACACAAGCCATAGGCCAGTCATCAGAGGTTCTTCATCCCATTAGCAGTCTCCAGAGCCGTCTAGTCCTTGTCACTAGCCTTTTCTTAAATCTTAAAAAGCTATTAAAATTGTTGGGATTTTTCCCTCCCAGCTTGTCCTGTTGGAATTTGTTTTTCTCTAATTAGCTTGGAGAAAGGATCTGGCGCAGACTGCTGTATTCTTCTTGCTTTTGTCCACACCACCACATCCTCCCTTCACTATATGGCCCTGCAGGACCCACTGGGCCAACGTGCGCTCACGTTTACGCTGGGCCCTGTGTCATTGCACCGGTGTAACTGGGAGCAGGATTTGTGGCCGTGATTGCACTGCTCCCCATTTGACTCCTGTAAGAAGTATCTCTCCCTTGAGTTCAGACTGATCAGTCTATGGGTATGTCTACACTACCCGCCGAATCGGTGGGCAGCGATCGATCCAGCGGGGATCGATTTATCGCGTCTAGTCTAGATGCAATAAATTGACACACACACCCCGAGCGCTCTCCCATAGACTCCTGTACTCCAGCGCCGCGAGAGACACAGGCGGAGTTGACGGGGGAGTGGCAGCAGTCGACTCACTGTAGTGAAGACACTATGGTAAGTCGATCTAAGTACGTCAACTTCAGCTACGTTATTCATGTAGCTGAAGTTGCATAACTCAGATCGATTTCTCCTCCCCTCCCCTCCCCTCCTCCCCAGTGTAGACCAGGCCTATGTTGTTTAGGACCTAACCCTGTCACCTTCACTATTTCCTGTGGCCCGGGGCCACACTGCAGCCTGATGAGCTGTGTGGTGGCACCTCATGATGAGAGGAATCCCTCTCAAAGGGATGGCTCTCATCATGTCTGCTTAGAGTGAGTAGAGCTGGAAAGGGGTAGCCTAGAGTACAGTAACAAAACCTGTGTTCTTCTAGACACTAGTCTCTGAAAATCAGTCCAGGAATTTATCCTCCTCCTCAGATTTCCACCACTCCTACTCCCTGCTCCTTTTCCACCTCCTTTCCTCTCATTATTCTCCCCCACTCTGCCACCCCTGTGCTGCTGCTGACACTTTTACTTTGCAAATTTTGGGCCAGAGTCTGCCTTTATTTTCACCAATGTCAATCCAGAGTAACTCCACTGACATCAGTAGAGTTACACTGGTGTTAAGTCCACAGTAACTGAGGCCAGAATTTGGCTCTAAACTTTCACACCTTGATTCCGTTTTGCCTGTCTTTGGGCCTGGTTCTGAACTCATTTACTCCAGTTTAAATCAAGAATCACTCTACTGAAGTCAACAGAGTTACACCTGTGTGAGATCAAAATGAGGCCTTTTCTGTCCACCCTTTTCTGCTAGTTCTTGTGTTTGAGTTGCTGCTTAAACTGCCCTTTGGTCCACAATCTTTGTAGCTTGCTCCGATGTAACTGTTAGGTTCTTTCAGCACTTCTCCCTGTGTTGCTGTGGAAACCTCATAATCTTTTGTGTATGTGTGTGTTTTTACTTTGCTAGGAGTTGATGGAAATATCACTGACAGCTCTATCTTAGCTACATGGGTCCAAAGCTATGTATTCTTTGTCTGATTTCTGCAGGCATTTCCTTTTAAAATCTGATACACACCAGTTGTACCTGGTGATTTTTTCACTAGGCAGGGGTGAATCAGTTTGGAACAAGTTCATTTTAGGATGCGCCACTCGAAGCTTCACCCTGAACTCAAATCAAACTTTCTTTTGAGGGTGGAAGTACCCTTCTTTCCACTTCTGTTATTCATTCTTATGTATATATTTCTGGGTTCTGTCTGGGTCTAGAAATGTATACCTCAAGACGGCAGTTCTCATGGTTTCTTTGGTCCCAGTGAAAGGTTATGAAATCTTGCAAGCAAGCTCATGATCAGATGTACAACCCCAAGATTTTCAGAGAAACTTTGGATGAAAGACTGAATTATGCTTATTTAAGCCTCCAAACCTTTTGGAGTTTTTCTATTGCTAGTTTTCAGATATCAGCTACTGACAAAGATTTGGATGGTCTCAAGAGAATTCTTCCATCCTTAGCCACGCTGGAACTGCCTACCAGTGGAAAACAGGCAATTTCTAGTTTTGGATCTCACCCAGAAGCCAGACCTGCATGATGAATGCACATGCATCTGTTTGTATCTGAACCACCCTGAAATTTCATCAGAATCACCCTTGAAGTTCGTATCTGAGGCTCTGGGCGGCTCATCTCTAATTACAATAAAATGTTCCTTTTATTAAGTAGCATAACAGGCACAGATTACATGAATGGCACCAAAGTTTCTCCACTCCCCAAACCAGAGATCAAATGCCTCCGGTATCTATTTCTGATCTGATCTTTTTATTTGGCAATGGTACCGATATTATTGGACAGTTGTGTATCAGCCACTGGTATCAATAATGCCTTCTTTCTCTCTCTCCCCCCCCCCCCCCCCCCCCGTCTTTTAAATCAGCATGTAACCAACAATCTCTTAGCACTCAATCTGAAGGGCTTTCCAGCAGGCATGGTACAGCTGTTCCTTGTAGTAGCCTGGCTTCAAATGTAACGTATTCAGACCCTTCAGTACACAGCCTGCGTATGTGGTCTTTTTTTCCAGGCCATAGAGATATCTGGATAAACAATGTTGTGGCTGACAAATGGATTGCTCTATTTCTGGTATGAGAAAGTCAAATTGGACAGGAGAAGGAAAGCTAATAAAACTTAATCTCAACTGTCATTCAAGACGAAATCTCCTAGGAAAACTTGTTGATTTCAAATATCTACAGTTTTTAAACAGATTGTCAGTGGAATTGTCAGTATAGTGGAAACGAGGACCTGGAATAATGAGAGGGGCAATAAAACTACTCACTGGGGTATCAAAGCACATCTATATTAGAGTAAACTAGTCACTTTCCTGTGGTTTCAGGTCTAGACTGCTACTGACTTCCATGGAAGTTGGCTTAGGTGCCTGGGGAGGAACAGGAAAGGCACAACACCTATTCCACCACAGCACCAGATCCAGATAAGACCAAATGCTACCACTACCCTCTCCTGGGTGGAATTGGATCTGCTCAGTTGTGTGCCACAGGCTTTCTAATGTAGTAAGAACATATAGATGACCGCCTTTAGTTAAAAAGGGATGGGCTTATGCTTCTAGGATTCCAGCATACACACACAAGCGGCAGTGAACTTCGTTACCCTTTTGGATTAAAGGTTAAAGGGGGGCAGGGGGCTATATAAACCTAAGACAGCGTAAGTCATCTGTGGTCATTTCAGTTACCAAAGCTCACAGGTTGGTGGTATCAGCAGAGCTGGAATTTGGAACCTCCTGCCTGGGTTTTGGAACTGGAACCACTTGGGCTAATAGAAAGTCTGAGCCTATGGCACAGCGTTCAAGTGCTAATTTCTGATTCTATCCAGCAGAAGGAAGTAGTGGACGTAACCACTTGCTAGTTCATTACAATTGCAATATAAAATGAGTGCAATATATAATTTATTATACATGGCTAGTTTTGAAGCTATTGCTATGAGCCGCTGTTATTTGAGAGTCGCCTAATTGGCACGTTTTAGTGCCTTCTTAATTCTGTGCCATGTAAGAAGTTTCAACGGTAGCAATATACTACTATTTAGTAACATGTTAAATAGGGTTGCGGGATGATTTAGTTGGGGTTGGTCCTGCTTTGAGCAGGGGGTTGGACTAGATGGCCTCCTGAGGTCTCTTCTATGATTGTATGAACTTTCTAATTGCACAAAACCGAACACCCTTGCCCCGCCCCTTGCCCTGCCCCTTCTCTGAGGCCCTGCCTCCCGCTTACTCCATCTCCCCTCCCTCTGTCACTCACTCTCCCCCACCCTTGCTCACTTACCCCAGGCTGGGGCAGAGGGTTGGAGAGGGGGGAGGGCTCCAGCTGGGGGTTCGGGATTTGGGGTGGGGCCAGGGATGAGGGGTTGGGGTCCAGGAGGGAGCTCCGGGCTGAGGCCAAGGGTTTGGAGTGAGGGAGGGGGCTCAGGGCTGGGTCAGGGGGTTGGGGTGCAGGCTGAGGGCTCTGGGAGGGAGTTTGGGTGCAGGAGGGGGCTCGGGGCTGCGTCTGTGTCTTTTACCTTTCTGCTTTATGCACCAAAATACCAGTGATTGTTAGGTTGTCATTTTGCATTTTATGACTGCAGTGGAGCTAGAGAATTGGTGAGAGTCGAGAGACCAGCTTTTGAGCTTACGCAGTTCTGGAAAACTTACTCAGGCCATGTCTACACTACCACTTATGTCGGCAAAACTTATGTCACTCATGGGTGTGAATATTCCACCCCCCATAGCAATATAAGTTGTGCGGGCATCAGTTGCAGGGTGCACAGTGCTATGTCAGTGGGCGAGCTTCTCCTGCCAACATAGCTACCACTCCTTGTTGAGGGTGGTTTAATTACGTTGACAGGAGAGCGACTACACGAGAGATCTTACAACAGCACAGCTGCATCGGTACAGCTGTGCCATTGTAAGCTCTCTAGTGAAGAGAGAGCCTCAGACTGTCAAAACTAAATACAAGGTGGAACAGATTTTATTATAAACAGTTAACGTATATTTCAAGGTGAAGTGGGCCATTAACACCCCAAGCGGGGAAGCAGCTGGGGGGAGGAGGGTTGTTGGTGGGTTAATTGTAATAAGCCATAAATCCAGTTTCTCTGTTCAATCCATGATTTTTAGTGTCTAGAAAAGTGATAAATTTAAGCTCCCAGGCTTGTCTTTTGAATGTGTTGTGAAGGTTTCCTTTGAGGATGAGAACCGATAGGTCAGATATAGAGTGATCACTTTGTGAAAAGTGTTCACCCACAGGTGATAGGTTTTTTTTGTCTTTTATTGTTTTCCTGTGTGAGTTTATTTGAAAACATAGTGATTGTCTGGTTTCACCCACATAGTTGTTGAGATATTTAGTATACTAGGTGAGGTACACCACATGTAATTATAAGCATGCGAACAGGTACGGCTTTAGAAAGAGCAGGGCCCCCAGGAATCAGGCCCTGCTCCGGCCAGGGTCGTAGGGCTTCGGGCCGGAGCCGCTGGGGCCAGGTCCGGGGGTGTTTGACTGGGGCCGGGCCAGAGCTGTGGGGCCGGGGCTGGGCCGGCGCACTTGGCCAGAACCGGGGCCGGTGCCCCGGGGCCCGAGCTGAGCCGGGCCAGAGCTGCTCGGGCCGGGGTCAGGGGTGCTCAGCTGGCGCCAGGACCAGGCCGGAGCCACTCGGGCCGGGGCCAGGGGTGCTTGGCCGGCACCAGGACCAGGCCGGAGCCGCTCGGGCCAGAGCTGGGGTTGCTCGGCCGGAACCGGGGCCGGTGCCCCCGGGACCGAGCCGGGCCGGAGCCAGAGCCGCTGTGGCCGGGTCCAGGGGTGCTCGGCTGGGGCCGGGTCCGGAGGGAGCCGCTCGGCCGGGGCCGGACTGGGCCGCGCCCTCCCACCCCCCTCCTCGCGCCCCTCCACCCCAGCTTACCTGCTGCCGCCTGCCCCTGGTTGTTTTCAGACTTCCCGCAAAAAGCAGGGGAGGGGGAGGAGCAGGGGGAGGAGCGTTCAGGAGAGGGGAGGAGGGGGAAGGGAGCTGGGGGCGGGGTGGACAGCTGCGGGGCCCTCTTAGGCGTGGGGCCCGATTCAGCGGAATCGGCTGAATCGGCCTAAAGCCGGCCCTGCATGTGAAGGTCCCAAGGATATTGAAAGGTGTGTATGCGGGTTGTTGATCAGCGTAGTGGACACATCTGCAGGTTCTGCATCTGTTGTTTTGGCAGGGTCTGGTGCTGCTTTGAGTTGATGTGTCCTGGTCTGTGGGGAACTTGCTTCTGATGATGAGCTTGGAGAGGTTGGGGAGTTGTTTGAAGGCCAGAAGAGGTGGTTCAGGAAAGGTTTATTTCATGATAGGGTCCCCATTGAGTATGGCTTGTAGTTAAAACAAAGATCAGAAGCACTGGAAAGTAAAACGGGAGACTAAGGAGTAAGCAAATTTCTAAAATGAAGCACGTTTGGAACCAATTTCTTAGAGCTTTGCTACGTAACAGATGGAAGCTGGTTATGTATCACAGAGCAATCCTCGCTGAGCACCTGTTGAACTCCTCTGAGATCCTGAAGATTAAGATTCACTTTGTCATAAAATTAATGTGAAAGGGCCTTTAGTTATATGACCCTGAGAATGAATGGAGTGTCACCATTGCCACAAAACTTGCTAGGTTCAATAAAAGCGCGTATTGGGCCCTTATCTTAAAACACAGCCACAGTTTACTGATCTGAAATGATCAATCAGCCTAATTGCATCTGATACTTATTAGACCATAACTGCTGTTTAGCCATAAACAGCTGAACACACTAAATTTATCAGCTGGGTAATGGTTTTCAGTAAATGAATCACCGTCACAGAAGCATAAATGGTGCGAACAAACACACCCTCAGAATGTGTTAGGTAGCCTCATGGCTTTGTTCAGTTTTTGAAGGCACAGTAATATGGAGCAATAAAGAAAGCTCCTGGACCATATACCACACTGCCTTACATCTGATGCAACCTGTTTGAAATCAGTGGAGTCTGAGGGTGTAAATCCTTGCAGATTTTGGTCCATGCAGCACAGGATGTTGTACAATTAAACCCCTTTCTCACTAGAATTGCACAAAGCAGAAAGGTTATTCCAAATGGTGCTGTCGTCACTTTCAACCCAAACTCACTCTCTCTTATTGTCACTGTCATATATATTCTAGGGGAGCATTTCCCAGCCCTTTCCTCCCTGGCACCCAAAATCCACTTGTGTGTTTTTGCCATAACCCCAGTTCCACAATCCTTTGCAGCCTCAAGGGACTGTGGGAATGTATGGCAAGAAAACATGGCTCGATCTTGTGGGCGTGCTAGGAACAAGAGATTTGTGGGGTGCTGGGAAATGATACAGGGTACTGCTGTGTGGGGAAGATTTCATTGTGCCCCAACAACCATCCCTCTCACGAGCCATTTCAAGCCCACTCCCCCTCTGTAACCTAGTCTTTAAATCATGATTTGAGGACTTCAGTAACTCAGCTAGAGGTTAGGGGTCTACTACAGGAGTGGGCGGGAAAGGTTCTGTGACCTGCAATGTGCAGGAGGTCAGACTAGATGATCATGATGGTCCCTTCTGGTGTTTAAAGTCTATGAGGTGGAAAACCTAATTGTTCTGACCCCTCCTGCTCTGCTAGGGGGATGCATTCAATAAACCAATAGGCTTTTCTCATCTCTAATGTCCCTGAGCCTATCTGTCATTATTCCCTGCATGGAACTCTCATGCAACCAATAGAAATTGTGCATATCTGTGGCTAGTTACAGTCCTAAGATTCTGCTATGGCATGTAAGTAATTTTCATGACTAATAGAACAGGACATCACAGGCAAACAACAAGGAAAGAAGGAAGACATAAATGGAGTGGATTGGGGGAGAGGGAGTAGAAAGGGTTGTCTTGAAGGGGATAGCTCCTAAAATAAAAGAGGGGAGCACAGGATGGAGCAAACACCTGTGCTCCATGCCGACCTTGTGAAATGGTAACAGGGCTCTTTAGAGACTCTGGTATTAGGGGAGGGCGAGAAGTTCTTTGTAAATGGCCACATAAACTGTGCGTGTCTGAGGAGAAATAGCTGGAAACAGCACACATGCCTGTTTGTGCTGCTAATGCTCAGGGGGGAATTGTTGAAGAACAGTTCATCCATGTAAAAATATGACCCACGCTAGGCTGCCAATGCTAGTTAGGTCTGAGGCGACCGGTTGTGTAAGTGCAGGTCATGCAAATGATAGGTGCCTGGGGGCGGCTTTCAGTTATGCACACCATTTTTCCATAATTTATAAAACGTATGGCGAGCAGGATACATGCAAATTGCTCATTGGGGTCCCAGTTACTCCTTCCTCTTTCAAATTCCTTTGCCTCCTTGTGGAAATGCCCCCGGTTTCACTTTATTTATTTTCTGACTTGGAGTAATTCCATTCTCAGACAACAGGGTTAGATTGGGGAAGGACAAGCCCTTTTTGCTCTGAGGGTTTTATAGACATTAGTTCAGGGTAATAGATTTGTGGATTTTTTTTTATTTTTATTTTTTAAGGCCAAAGCTGGCCATTATGATCATCTGATCTCCTGTATAATACAGACCAAAGATTTCAAGTGATGGAAAATCCACCTCCTACTTCCATTTAATCAATTTCTCTGTATCACAGTCAATGGTAAGATGAAGAACCAATATTTTTCTTGCTCTAATCAAGAAAGCCCTCGCACAGCCAACATTGTAATAAGAATAAGGCAACATCAGTAAAAGAACTAACCCTCTTAAAGCAGTGCACTAGGAGTCAGGACTCTTGGGTTCTTTTCCCAGCTTAGCCACTGGACTCGTGTTATTTCAGCAGGTCATTTAACTTTTCTCCTTTGCTTTCTCCTCTATACAACAGATGTAGTAATAGTTCATTGGCTTGATTAAATAATGCTTGTAAAGGGTTCTGAGATCCTTGGATGAAAGTTGCTCTATCTGTGCGATGTACAGTAATTGTGGAAACCCTTCACTGTAGCATTCACTGCTCTGAGCAAGGTTCTGACTTGGTCATGAAGCTAACAAGGACATTTGAGGATAAGGAACATTTAATGTTCACCTGTCCTGCGGGGGATTTCTTCCTCTGCTGGGAGAGTTGCATTAAATTCCAGGAGGGAAAAAGAGACTCCTTTTGTGCAGCATAGTGGGAATGTTAAGGCTTCAAGAATGTAGGAGTTTCAGATGTGGGCTATACGTGTGGTCCCACTACGCACTATAGGCGCCAGTAAGGATAAAGAGAGCAAGCGAGTAAACTCAGAATGTTCGTGCTTTTGCTAAATCCAGTCGCTAATGATATTGCAACCAAGTCTTTGGACCAAACCATACTCTCCTTTCCAAGCTACTGAAGTCAATGGAGCTCTGGGGGTGTAGCTAAGAACTGATTTTAGCTCTTTGCACGGCAGTCCTGTTCTCTCTTAAAAACAATTGTGAGGACACACCCCTTCCTTAAAAAGAGCAAGCCACTAGCCCAGTCAAAGACCTGCTGTTTCATTCATTAGGTCCCGCTTTGAGCAGGGGGTTGGACTAGATGACCTCCTGAGGTCCCTTCCAACCCTGACATTCTATGATTCTATGATTACCACATATTCCACTTGGCTTGCAGTCGTCTCCCAAGCCCATCCATGCCTGGGTGATCTAAGGCTGCTTGGGGAGCACTGAAGTATGCTCAGTTTCAGTGCAACTCAGCCCGTCACAGATGCATCCTCCAACTGGATGGAAATGAAGACATCTGAACACCTGTGCAATGCAAGGACAAGACATGAAACAACACTGCCATGTTTTATTAGTCGGTGTTAGAGATGTTAATAAATAAGATGCATCATGTTGACGCCTCACTCCAGGGTCTGTGAATGATGAGTTGTGTCAATGCCCGTTAGGCTCAGGGACCTATCGTGCTGTACAAACACTTAGAAAGACACGACCCCTGGCCCGAAGAGCTTATGATTTAATTGATGACGAGGTACATGGTTAGAGCTGGGCAAAAAAAGCAGTTTCAGGTCAACCAAAACCAGTCGTGACTTTGGGTCAAATGCAGTGAACAGTTTTCAGCCAAAAAAAGGGACGGGGGGGGGGAGGAATTTCTAAGGAACGCTTCCCTTGACATTTTCTAAATGAGGCATTTCACCATTTTGTTTTGAAATGACGTTTTGTACATAGAAACTTGGTTACATTTAACTTTCAAAAACTTGTAAAAATACACCCAAAAACGAAACACAACATTTGGTTTGGGGTTTGACCTGAGACAATGTTTTGTTTTCGTTTTTCATTTTGACCACTGAGCCAAAAAATCAATGAGCTGCCCATCTCTGCACATGCAATGAATAGCAATCTGGCTTGTGAGTGACAACAGGACGGAACAGCAGAGTGAGGATGAAGGTAAGAGTCATAAGAATGTGATTTCCTAGGCTAGCTGAGTGCGGAGCCAAAGAGTGACCATTAAGGTACATAAGTATCAGTTGTCCTACCCAAGCACTGCCTCCTGGCCCACTGATCTTCACAGCTGCCACTGACCCTGCAATGGATCAAAACAAAACCCTGGTCCAAATTCCACTGACTTTTGGCTAAACTGGGAACCAGATCCAATCTTTGCATTTTGGCTGTACCCGTAATAGAACTGATTGAAAAATGGATTTTGCTGTTTAAAACTGAAAAATCAGGGAAAAAAA
This sequence comes from Chrysemys picta bellii, assembly GCF_011386835.1. Taxonomy (NCBI): domain Eukaryota; kingdom Metazoa; phylum Chordata; order Testudines; family Emydidae; genus Chrysemys; species Chrysemys picta. Next base: position 128,730,793 of record NC_088795.1, on the reverse strand, counting down.
CTTTCTGGTTTGATTTGAACCAATGCAATTTTTGTTGTTGTTGTTGTATTAAAAGAATAATGATAGAATTGACAGAAACATTTTGAGTTGACTCAAAACATTTTTTCAGGCTTTTTATGTGTTTTGAGTTGACTAACATTTTTTTCAAGTTTTTCATTTTGATTCAGCCGTTTTGGGGGTTTTCTCCACCTTTCTTTTTTTTTTTTTAATTGAAAATTTGGCCAATCAATATGCTGTTTTGAATTGAAAACTTGAAATTAAACTTTTTGACTTTTTCCAAAATAAAACATTTCAAAACAAAAAAGTCAAAACCGAAATTTTTGACTGTCCAATTTTTTCTCACTTGAAACTATTTGTCGAATTTGACCTGAATTCAACAAATAGTTTTGGGCCTCAAAGAATGCATTTCTCTACAAAAAATCAATTTGTCAAAAAAATGTCATCCAGCTCTAATCTGTAACTGTAATGCTGTCATCCAATTCTGCCCTCAGCTGTCACTCCTCTCTATGGGAGTTGCATGTACATAGCTGAGGATGGAATCTGGCTCTTTCTGTTTTTGGCACCAACCAGCAACAGAAATGGCATTCAAAGTTAAAGGCTGACCCACTGCCCCTTAACTCATGGGTCTGTCCCTCCATTTTAGAAGTTGGACACGGTCTTTCCCGGCAGTCAGAGGAGTGTTTTGCTTTATTGGCTTTTTTTGTACTTCTCCACACTCCCTTTGGCAGTGTCAAGTGCCATATAAGCATAGGCACACATTCTAAATTAGTTTCAGGGCAAAACTGTCCGTTCCCTTCAGCACTCATCCAGCTTTCTGATAATCTTCGGCAGTTCACAGGGCACCCAATCCAGCGAGGTGCTGAGTGCCTCCTGCGGGGTGGAGAGTGCTAACAGGGCTCAGTCCTTCTCGCCCCCAGCTCTGAGAGAACAGAGGGCTGACAGAGGGAAGAGTGGTGCTTCTAATATCGCCAGACTGCTCCTTAAAAGGGACCCATTGTGTTTGTAACAAAGTTTTCCATTTTCCTCAATTGCCTGTTGTTTGGCACATTCCGCCCCTGAAGTTTAAGGCAGATTTCCTGCCACTTCGGTCCCCTTCTTTTGGACAGTGTTAATGGAACGGAGCTGGAATAGACACTGCTTTTTTCACGTGACTTGTTCAACAGCAACAAGCACAACACTTTGGCTTTTTTCGGCCTCATAAATGACGGGTTATTACGTTTAAAATCATGGTGGGAAAATGAGTACCTGGGGAGCTAAAAGGGATGTATTCTACCCTGTGGCATATACCTTGTACAATGCCAGTGGGGATTGGCTCCAAAAGAAGATATCTAGGGGACATAGGCTACTTATTATTTATGTATATCTTTTGTTACAGTCACATCTAAAAGACTCAGCCAAGACTGGAGCCTCCTATCCTACACACAGTATAAACAGAGTAAGGGACAGACCCTGCCCTGAAAAGCTTAAATCTAAATCCACAAGACAAAGGGTGGGAAGGGAAACAGAGGTGAAGTGACCTGCCCAAGGTCTCATGGCTGGTAAGTGGCAGAGCCATGAACAGAACCGAGGTCTGCATCCCAGTGTAGTGCTCTATCCACTGGAATCCACTGCTACTGATTCCTGTGCAAAACTCCCACGAACGTTGCATAGACGACGGATTATGAATCCAGAGAACATGTGTCAGATTGTAAGAGTTTTTTAAAGGGAACCGCAAAAGCTATGCACCACTTCTCTTCTTATCTACAATGGTGCCTCTCTGCTGAAGCCAAGTGATGGATCTGAAAGCCTGTTTATTCACAGAACAGGTATTGCATAGGCCTGAGGTGCCTCTGTTCTGAATACAGAATGGGCCCAACGTGCATCATCCTTCTGCTTGAGAAGATAGTTCAGTCCTTAGCTCTTCTGCCAAGGCCGCCATCTCGTGGTGTCCAGTAATGGATTATGCTGTGGAGCCCTGTTTAGTGGGAATTGAACCGAGATCTTCAAACCCATTTCTCATAGGCCAGTGAATAGCCACCAGGGATAACAGCATCTAGCCTCTAAGGAGTTGATCTAGCTTTGAGTTGTCAGCATCCTTTAAAGCTACAACCTATTCTAGATCGGGGATGCATCACTTGACACTCCATAGAAATCAACTGATATCCTGACCTCCTTCTTGCCAGAAAGAATTGCCAGTCCAGCTGGTTTCTCCATTGGCTGTATCTGTCTTTCAGGTAACTATCCTTTTGATTCTGAGAACTCTGTCTTCCTGACATGCAGATGATCCATTTTGCTGCACCATACCTGGGATTTGCCTGTCCTCTCTTGGAAGTAAATCTTTGTGATTTCAAACCATTAGGCATTTCTTATTTCTCCCCAACCCTCCCAAACACCGTAATATGAGTCATCCCCCGTTTTCTTGGCAGGTGCTCCATAAGTAACGATTCAGGATGTACCATGTGTTTCAGTGCTCAGTGTATCATATGAGTGAAACATCACAGAGGATGGCTTAGAATGCTGGAAAAGGAACATTTCTACAAACCAAGCGTGTCCAGACTTCCCCTGTGTTCCCTCTGCTATTAAAGGCATTTCTGCTTTGTAAGAGCTTTCTTCTTCACAGCCCAGGTTCAATGATGAGGATGATTAGATTATCTGCACAGCAATAGCACCTAATGAGCGGCGATAGCGCTGTCCGCAAAACTTTTATTGGTCGGGGGGTGTTTATTCAGATGGGATGAGATGCAGAGTCCATAGACAAAGGTGCAAGAAACCCCTGCAGGTGGCAGATGTGGGATAATTTACCTCCATGATAGTCTCTTTCTAACCCCTAGTGTAGCGGAGATGGGTTTAAACCCTGAAGCAGGAGGTTTAATATCCTTTCCCAAAACTCTGGCTTTAGTATTTTTTATAACAACTCTGGATAGTCTTGTGACCCATATAAATGTCCACTTCTTTTCAGGAACTGCTCCCATAAATACCACTCAGCATGAGTAAACCCTGATCTACACTGGAGGGGGGAGGATCGATCTAAGTTATGCAACTTCAGCTACGTGAATAATGTAGCTGAAGTCGACGTACTTAGATCGACTTACCGTGGTGTCTTTACCATGGTGAGTCAACTGCTGCCACTCCCCCGTCGACTCTGCCTGCGCCTCTCGCGGCGCTGGAGTACAGGAGTCGACAGGAGAGCGCTTGGGAGTCGATTTATTGCGTCTAGACTAGATGCAATAAATCGATCCCCACTGGATCGATTGCTGCCTGCTGATCTGGTGGGTAGTATAGACATACCCTAAGGGTGGGAGAATCCAGACTTGAACTGGTCTTTCCTCTGAGGATGTGAGAGGGAGAATAGAAGAAGGCTATGTCATCTGAGGGATTCCCAGGATTGGAGTGCCAGGACCCAGTCACGTGCCTCTGGGGTCAGATTTAACCACCATAACAAGCACCACGCTTAACACTAGAACAACACTGTTTATGTAGCCCAGGCACAGTCAGGAGTAAGCCTGGGTCAGTATTTCTGTCAGAAGGTTACACAGACTGCCTTGCCCTGATAGAGAGACAAGGTGGGTGAGGTAATATCTTTTACTGGACCCCTGGTAAGCATTCAGAACAAACCCAGGTCAGGCTCTCTAGCAGGGCTTACACAAACTCCTTGGCCCTGGCACAACATACAGCACAGGTCCCCCCATGCATAGCTAGACACAGACTCTCTGCCCAGCGTCAATGCACACCCCCGGGAGTTAGTGCAAGCTGTCCATGCTCTTTGATGCTGGTGTGCACTGTGAGCTCAGAATGAGGGTCTGGCTGTGTGGTCTCCACTGCCCTGTGAGCTCCAGGCTGTGTGTCTGCAGGGCTCTCCAGTGCAGCAGCTGGCTTCTCCTTCAAGCAGTTCCTAGTTCAGACTCCACACCCCCGAGCTTTGGTGTCTCTCTGCACAGCTGGTCCTGCTCCAGCTGGAGTGGCTGCAAGCTCCTTGTTCTGCCTCCAAACTTCACAGGCTTGTCCCTGTCCTGCTCCCCGTCTGTTCATTGATTCAAACCCTCCCAGGTGGTCTGTAGCCAATTCTGTGTCCTTGTTTTGGAGTGGCACTCCCCTCAGCTAATGAGATTGGGTTGTCCTCTTGGGGGCGGGGCTCTACCCCCTCTCACAGCTGGCCTGTCTTCTGTGGCTATAGTGGCCCTTGACAGCTGACAAGAATTAAAAAATGGTCAGGCTGGACTCTAGGAAATAGAGAGAGGGGGATGCCTTGTTCAGTTGCTTCTCTGACTGTGGCCACACTGTAAGTGTTCACTTACCTTAGTATTCTGCACAGCTGGGGCCCACCCACTCTGATTGGATGTCCTTCATTCAGCATCACTTCTTGCTCCTTACACTTTTCTCTGTAGCCTCAGCTAACCACTCCATCTGAGCCCTCTGTCTCTGCTTTACAGCTGCTTTCCTGGCCCCTGGTGTCTGGAAGAACCTCCTGCTGCTCCCCAAGCACCTTCTCTCTTCCCCTTCAAATCACTCTGGAAAACCCAAGGCTTCCTCTGGTTTGATTTTTAAGGAATGAACTTTCTGCACACTCTTGAGTATTGTATGTGTCTGAGTTAGACTGTCGGTTGTTTGGGCCAAATTCAGGCCAGGTGTATATACTGTAAATTGTCTCCTCTCCATGGGCTCCAGGGGAACTGCATCTGCTAACTTTAGCCTCTATGGTTTCTGTGCATTGCTATGTACATTTACAGTGCGTGAAGAATAATAAATAACACCAGATAGATATTATAATAATAATACAATCCATTTCAGTGCATTAAAATACTGCTGGTAGAGTTACACCACTGTAAATCTGAAGAAACCCCATTCACTAGTGTTACACTGGTGTGACTCTGGAGTCAATAAAGTCAGACTATGGCAGAGGTCCCCAGACTGTGGGGTACATCCAGAGGACCATTGGGGGTGGGGGTGGCTGGGGTCCCGGCCAACCCTCATGGGGGCAGGGAAGCAGCATTGCTCTGCTCCTGGCCCCAGCTGCCGGCCCCGCACCCCGGGGTCCTGACTGCTGGCCCCACACCTGGGGCTTTGCTCCTGGCCCCACTCCCAGGGCCCTGGCTCCCAGCCTCAGCCCCCAGCCGGGGCTCTGGTCCTGGCCTCCCCTGCCCCCAGCTGTGGCCCCATCCTCGGCCCCCTTGCCCTTGTCTGTGCCTCCCGCCCCAGAGCCACAGCCCCACTCCCAGCACGGCCCAGGGTAAGGGGGGAAGGGGCACAACCCTGAAAAGTTTGGGGACCACTGGACTATGGCCTCTCTATGTAAACTGATCTTCAGAATCATAGCAAGCAGCTTCAGCTGCACAGAAGGTTGCAACTCAGATAACCGTTTCCTTTATGTGTATAAACCCGAATGGCTCAATTCTGCTGACCGGTGCATGAGCTACTCAGTTCTGGGAGTGCATCATAGAAATGCTGGACTTGGTTTCTGAACATTCCTGCAGGTAAATCAGGCACTTGGGGGAATAACTGGGGGCAGGTTGATTGATGAGGTTGCTCACATCCAGCATCTTTCTAGATGTCCATTCGTTTCAGTGGGAGTGTGCATAATAGTCTACAGCTGACATATGTCTGCCATTTGCTGGGTATTTGTTTTATAGTGTGTTTACTATGCAAAACCCCTGTGAATGGAAGAGTTTGTCCACGCGCACTAAGCAGGCTGAAAAATCCTGGTTAAAGGCTGAACTACTAATGGTAAAACCCAGGTGATTTCATTCATGCAGGGGGTGCAAAGGTCCTTTTCTTTTTCCTTTCTTCTTCTTTTTTTATTGGTCATATCAACTAAAAGAAAGAGATGGGACTTAAATACAAACATCTAGAGTAAAAGGTAAGCAAGGATGGTTTTGAGCCAGCGTTATGAGCTACAAAGGGGTTGTAATCTAGTGGTTAGAACAGGGAACAAGCAGTTCTGTTGCTTCTGCCAGTGATTTCCTGGACAAGTCACATAACACCTCTGCCTCTGTATCACCCATCTATACATTGGGCAGAATAATTCCGGTGATAGTGGTGTGTGGCATAATTAATATCTCCGAAGTACTCTGAGATCCTTGGATGAAAGGCATTTGTGACAGGGCGCTGGTCCCCAGTAGGGTGACCAGACAGCAAGTGTGAAAAATCGGGACGGGGTTGGGGGGGTAATAGGAGCCTATATAAGAAAAAGACCTAAAAATCAGGACTGTCCCTATAAAATCAGGACATCTGGTCACCCTAGTCCCCAGTGAACAAGAGATTAAATTTAGCTTCCTCCTGGCACAGGCACTCGGGGAAAGGAAAAGCAAAGGAGTATAAATTAAATGCTTGGAGGACGTGTAGAGGAAAATGCCTGTGAGGGGGAAGGGCTCTCATTCAGGGCCCTAGGGGTGGAATCCTAAACCGGGGGAGGGTTGGGAGTTGGTACTGGTTTTTGGTTTTTTGTTTTTTCTTATGTAATTTGTTTTAATTTCTGATTTATAAACATTAACCTTTGAGGACAAATACTTGTTGACGTCACCTGTGGGGGTTTTCCCCCGGCTAACTCATTTCCCCAGGTTACGGCATTCCATACATGCAAAGTATCATTTGGACGAACTCACCGTGCATTGCCTATGGTTTGCAACGAGTCTCTAGCCAAATTCACCCTGGACGTAACTCCAGTGAAATCAAAGGAAGTAGGCCAGGGATGAATTTAGGCCATGACAGAGAGAAACATACCCTTTTGTTCTGTAGTACCGTTAAGCACAGTATGGGGCTATAAAGGGTGTATATCGACACAGCTCCATTGACTTCACTGTAGTTATTCCCGATTACACCAGCTGAGTATCTGGCTCAATGAGCCAGGTGAAGTATGGACCGTGAGATTTAACACAGAATACAGCCTGTCTTTTGTTTCAGTCTGACTCTACACAATAGGGCTGAAAGAAAACGGCAAATTTTGTTGGAGGAGGGATCTATCTAAGGTACTTCTCTGGCCCCCCTCACTGTGGTATCTGAGCACCTCACAATCTTTAATGTATTTATCCTCTCAGCACCTATGTGAGGAAGGGCAGTGCTGTTATCCCCATTGTACAGATGAGGAACTGAGGCACAGAAACACAGAGGCCCAAATCCTCAAAAATACTTTATACTGCAACACTTAACCTCTAAGGGTACGTCTACATTGCAGTTAGACACCCATGGGTGGCCTGTGCTAGCTGACTCAGGCTCGCAGACTTGGGCTAAGAGGCTGTTTCATCGCAGTGTAGACTTCCAGGCTTGGGCTGGATAGGACCCTGTGAAATGGGAGAGTCCCAGAGCTTGGGCTCCCCTCCAGCCCAAGCCCAGAAGTCTACACTGCAATGAAACAGCCCCGCAGCCCGACCCCTGTGAGTCCGAGTTAGCTGGTACAGGCCAGCCACGGGCGTCTAACTGCAGCGTAGCCAGACCCTAAGTGCCTTGCCACCTAGTGCAATCCTCAGCCCCGAGCTAGGCACACAGGCTCCCCATACAATGCATGGCTTAAACACCTCAGAAAAAAATGCTCAGAGGCCAGCAAACTGAGCAGGGAGCTGCCTAAGCTCACCAGCAGTGAAATACAGAGGAGAAGGGCGTAAGCACCTAAGCAGCTGGCCTGGTGCATGGGACAGAGATAGGATCATGAGCAGAGGGAGGCACCTCAGCCAGAAACCCTCTGCTGGAGTTAGGCATCTAAACCTGGTCAGCCACATAGCTAGCCCATGCCCTAGCTGCCGAAACAGCCTTTCCCTCTCTTTCCTGCTCATGCTTGATAGTTTTCACACTCATCCTGCATTTCCCTGTGCTCCCGCTGTCATTTGTGTGGCGGCTTGTGCAGTTGCCCTACCTATCAATGGACTGGATCTGGCCCTCCTGCTTTTGGTGGGGTCTGACAAGTATCAGGTGTTAGGAAAGCTCAGAGCACACCTAGTATTCCCCTGCATAGTCTGAAAATCCTGGCTTGAGCTAGGGTGCTGAGCCGCTCGCTAGCGGCAGGATGGCAACAAGGCAGGGCTGGATTAAGACATAAGCTAATAAGCTACAGTTTAGGGCCTCACAATATGAAGGGCCTCTAAAAAAGAAAAAACTGACTCCATTTCAAATTTTATCAAAATCGGTTGATAAAGGAGAGATGGGGAAAAGAAGATTCTCTCTAAATATAGGCATTTTCGTTCAAATATGACAAAAATGTACACATCTGGCTACACAAATACCCTTACCCTACCCTGACCCTTCACTAATTGTTCATTATTGACAGGTGGAAGGACAGGGCTGAGGGGGAAAAAAACAATAATTAAACTTGTAAAATTACTACTTCTACGAGTAAGTCTGCTATCGGTCTCCTAAGGCAGCATTTTGTTGGCCAGCTGCTACTGGTAAAATTCTGACCGTGCCGTCATACCTTATTTAAATAAATATATATTCTCACTGCCGATAAAATTGGGAAAAAATGTGAGGTGGTGAAGCAGTCCTGCCAAGCTCATGCTCGTACGGGACTCGTCCTAGGAGTGATGTCATATATAGCATCCCCATTGACTGGTAATAGCCGGAAGGCCGCCATCTTTTGTTTACGGTCCAGCATGCTCAGTCATATAGTGCCTTCGCTCCTGTTTTCCTTCATTTTCTTAAGTGTTAGTGTGTTCTTTCTTCTTTTGATCTGTACATACGTACAATTGTGTATTTTAGTGCTCATGCCGCTTTCTGCTTCATGCGCTATCCATGCTTCACATGACTGAGTTTGCAGGTGATCATCTTATGGACTTGGGTCAAGTGGATTTTGAGGAGGATAAATTTGTGTTGGCTTCCCTCCATCAGTTTCGGGAACCTTCACAGTAAATATCAGAGAGTGCTGATGACAGGATAAATAGAGGGTTTTGAGAAAAGTGAAGGAAGAGAAGGGGGATAGCTCAGTGGTTTGAGCATTGGCCTGCTAAACCTAGGGTTATGAGTTCAGTCCTTGAGGGTGCCACTTAGGGATCTGGGGCAAAATCTATACTTGGTCCTGTTAGTGAAGGCAGGGGGCTGGACTCAATGACTTTTCAAGGTCCCTTCTAGGCCTAGAAGATAGGATATCTCCATTAATTTTAATTTTTTTTTAAATTTTAATATATATCCAAATATTTTGAGTACTTGCTGAGCAAGTTATTTCAAACAATGTGCATATATTATTTATAGGCTATTAAAGCCTATAATATTCATTATATTTGCTTGAATATAGGCTAGTTTTTCTCACTTTCTCAATATCTGTCTAGAGATTACCCGTCTTTTTACTGGTAAATTCTCTCTTTCTCTTTCGTGCACATAGCTTGTTGTCACTCTGTGTGTCCGAGGTGTTTACTCGAGATTAATTAGTGGTCCTGGGGGAGACAGAAGATAGAGAAGCGAACGTGAAGGAAGATGTCAGCTTTTCTTGCAGCATTTTCTAGGCAATCTGCCCTAAATATTCTGTGCATCGAAAGTGACAAACTCCGTAGCTTATCATTTGAGGACGTCAGCAATGACTTTGCTCTCCAAAAATCACGAATGAAACTGTTTTAAATTTCAGTGTTAAAATGAATGTGATGTGCAGCCATACTGCAGGTTGTACTGCTTCCATTACGTAAGCTGGTCTGTGTAACTGTAACTGCTTTTGTGTTGCTATAGATATAAAGTTTTCATATCTACTAATTAAGAAATCATAGATGAAAATATGTTAATTTGAAACTATTTTATAATGCAAACAGGCATATTGCAAGACGTGTTTTAGTTAGATTATTATTCTATTTTTACAACTTCACCTTTGCATATATGCAAATATAAAGCTTTCGTGTTTATATATTCAATGGTATGGGTCCTCTTACACTTGACATATCTTAGGGCCTCAGAATATCATAATCCGGCCCTGCAACAAGGTTTAGGTGGCTTTGAGAATGCTGACTGGCAGAAATTTAAGCTCCATGGGGACTTAGATGCCTATGGGGTTAGGTGGCAGCTGAACAGGTTTCAAAATGTCAGTGGCACCTAAACGGTGGGCGTAGATGCCTAAGTAGCTTTGAGGGGTTGTGGAGCAGGGAATTTATGTCCTGGGCTCTTGGGCCGTAACCAGAGAACCACCCTTGCTCTCAAAGGATAGATGGAAAATTCATAGGCACAATTTTGTTTGGGGACATTTTGCAGCTTCAAGTTTTATTGTGTTTTTCAGCACACATTTGCAAAATAGGGGGTTTGTGCTGAAACCTGAAGCTCAGAAGTGTCCCACCTTTCCATGGGAAAACAGTCTGCATTCAAATGAACATTTAGGAATTTCAAATTCTATAAAGGAGGAGGGGTTTTGTCTTCTGTAGAAATGAATGTATTTTCAAACTCAGAAGGGTCTTACTTTCTAGTAAGAACGTTTTTCATGACGTTTTCCATGTTTGTAATCGAAACACAACGTGAAAAACTTATTTCAAATTGTATTACCTCACAACATTTGAATTGTAATTTTTGTTCTTTTATTTTAAAGACTCTTATCATTAATATTTGTTTATCTAAGGAACTTCTATGGCTCCCATTACCTCACAAACTTTAACACGGTTATACTACCTGTGAGGTAAGGAAGTACTATTATTCCCATTTTACAGAGAAGAAACTGAGGCATAATCTGACTAAGTGACAGGAAATCTAGAGCAGAGCAGGGACTTGAGCCCAGGTTTCCTAAATCCACGGTTAATGCCCTAACCACTGGATCATCCTTTCTTTCTTTATAAAGTTTATGGTAGCATCCGTGATGTGCTAGGGACTTACATTTTAACTCTGGTCCTGATCCTGCACAGACTTAGGCATGTGCCTAACTTTACACGCTGGCCGTAGTCCCCATTGACTGCACAGGGAAGTCAACAGTCAATATGAACTTTACAGTGTAGGATGTTAAGCGCGTGCATAAGCCTCTGCGGGATCATGGCCTATATTTGTAAATTTAAAATTACAAGACACAGAAACCCTGATGTTCCTTTCTCAGTCAGACCTCTTTTTGGGATAACATTACTGTTACTTGTAAATAATATTCATCCAAAGGATAATGACGTTTTTGTTGGATAGTATTATTATAACAGACATATCAGTTTTCTTACATTTTTCTCCTGTTGTTCTCACAGGTCTGATCCAGGGTGGCCATAAAAAGCTGACATTTTTAAGAGAAAGGGATTTATTTTGGCTGATTCTGTATGCCCGCTGTCATTTGCTTTGAACAGGCATTGTTGTTTCTGAAGTGTGAAGTACATTTCAATAATGGATAATCATCGTGTCTTCAGTCTCTTTCGTTTTTACTTGTGCATTTTTGTTTCTATGCCAAAGCAAACTAACTCCTGCTCATATAACTCAACAAGACCAGATAAAATGCATCCAGGAGATTTGAGAGAACTGAGGCCTAGTCCAGTAGCCTGGGTTCAGGCCAAATTCTCAGTGCAGTCAATGGGAATTCAGACTACATAAAATCTGCAGGATCAGGCACCTACTGGAGGGAAAAAAACTCCAGACCTCTGAAAGTAACCTTTTATAACCATCAGGGTTAAGGTACCTGACGACTGGAAAAAGACAAATGTGGTACCTGTCTTTAAGAAGGCTATGAAGCAAATTCCTGGCAACTTCTGTCTTCTTAGTTTAGGGTATATTCTGGAAAAGTATCAGAGCAAGACAGTCTGTTAAGCAAGTCAGTATGTTAACATTTTGCAGAAAGGTGTCCAATAACTAAAAAACGTATTAAAAATAGGCAATGCCAAACAAAGCTAAAATTGCCTTTCCAATTTAGGAGATACAGAAAACCCAGCAGAGCTATGGTATATCTGGGTTTCTGTAAGGCATTTGATATGGTGCCACAGAAGAAACTAGATAAAAATACCATAGCACGGACTATAAACTGAGAACAGAGACTAATTATTATGGGTAAGAACTCTAGGGCACAGCAGGACACCACAGTGATCAGTTGTGGAGACTAGTGATATTTCATTCCTAGAAAACAGGCCAGTTCCCAGTCAGCTGGGGACCAGCTCATTCCCTGGGTTACTTGAGGGCATTATGCCAGGGGGGAAGAAAGGGAAAGCAGCACTACATGGAGGAGCCAGGTTGGGACTCTTTCCTGCAGTGAGTCCTGATTGACTCCACCTCCTGCTGGCCCATCTGTTCTGATCTGCCTCCCCTTGCTGCTGGGCCCCACTGCTCACATCACCCCAAGGAGCAGAAGGAGGTTGGCGGCTCAGAGTAGCAGCAGCAGGGATTGGGGACAAGAGCCTTCTGGCAAGGAGTCCAGAGTGACTAAGGACTGAAGAACAGCAGGTGAGAGCAGGTAGGCATGGCAAGGGAGCTGTGCACTCAATTAAGGGTATTTCATTTGCCAATGTCAGTGGGGGCTGCGGGAGGGCTCATTTTGAGAGGGGTAAATGGGGGGCAGAACTCTGGGGGAAAGGAGGATGAGCTCTAAGAGGGCAGGATTGTCCGAAGTGCCCAGAGGAGTAGACTCATCCTCAGTGCATTTTATTGAGGACAAGTAAGGTCATCCTCAGGGTCCTGTGAGTTAACTGATCTTGAGGAAGATATTCATTTAGCCAATGGCTCATGACACCACAATTGGAGGAGGACAGAACCAAACGGGATATCTTAGAGTGGTAGTAGAGAGGAAATCAAGAAGAAAGATGCATGCTTCCCAGGGGACAGCTCCCTGAAAGGAGTTCAAGAAAGCCCCAAGAGCCAGAGTAAATAGCACACTGAATGCAGGTTGACAGTGTGACACTGTCAAAAATAAAAACCTGTGCTATTCTGGGCTATTCTGGGCTGTCTCCAGAGAGGTTCCCATGTGAAGTTAAGGCATGAATAGCACCATAACTTCACGTAGCCCTGGAGAGACCCCACTTGGAATATTTTGGCCAGGTTTGGTTCATACGGTTTAGAAAATATATTGTAAATCTAGATGGAATACAAAGATGATAGGGAAAATGGTGAAGGGTTGGAGGCTGATACATGAGGAGTGGTGAAGACTGCTATATTTACATCTAGAAAAGGGAAGGTTTGAGAGGGACATGTCACACATATAAATATAATCAATAATGCAAATAAGGAAGGGAATTAGTCAGCCTCAGAAGATGGCAGGACTAGGAACAATGGCCATAAGCTAAGGAAGACAAAGACTTTGGATGGTCAAGGGTCTTAGTTGTTCTGTCAAGCTATGGAGGGGTGGAATGGTCTGCCAGTGAGGACACTGTTACTTCAGATATTCATACACAAGTTAGATATAATGCTAGAGGGAATTATGTACCATGTAATCTTGCAAAACGCAAACCAAGCACTCAGCACTCATGAACACCTAGCTATTTATTTGGGTGCTTAAGTAAGAGTTTAGGAATCTAACTTTAGGCACCCAGGTTGGCACGTCTTGGCCAAAGTGTCCCATTCAATGTCCAAAATGCCCTTTTTACACTGTCTATGATTCTCTTGTAATCTCAGAATAATGTTACCCCTGCTTTCCATATACTGTATAGAGATTTCACACACTGAAGATATAACGTGTAATGGGCTTGGTGGAATAACAGGATCATAAAATATCATTTGCTGTACCAGGGAGTAGTTAGGTCCAGGAAATTCCTTTAGAATTGGAGGCACACCCACCCACACCCTACCTACCTGCCAGTGAAAGAGACACACAAGGAAGTACTTAATATGTTAGAAAATGTATTTCGATTGTTAATTGCTTGGAGTAGGACTGTGTCTTCTGTCTTGTACAATATCCTATATGTGTAACCCTTTACTTAGGCTAGGAGTAAAATTACATTGCAGCATTGGGTGGTAACTGTGGGCAACATCTGACTATTTTATATGTTTGCTCAAAACTTCAGAGCACTATAAAAAAAATTCCAGGACCAAATATTAGTAACAAATTTGCAAAGTTCATTGCAGACAACAAATTAAAAAACATTCCAGCCGTTACCTTTAAATAGCCACCATTCAGTCGTGTCTGAGATACTGCTTGTATTTTCCTCTTGGAAAAGGAGATAGTTGCAGCAGTTCCAATACTTTCCTATGGCAATTGTGGGAAAACGTTGACTTCTTAATGGTCATCCCTGTGGGCTTGCTTCTAATGTGACTCACACCGGTGTCATTCATAACTGTCTCCACTGAATCTGTGTTTATTTAATCTCACCCACCCACCTATCTATATCTGGCTAGGTTCTTCACCCATCACCAGACTATAAGAGCACCTACATTAATAAAGTTACCCTTGTAACACTCACTGACAGAATGACGCTGGTATAAGGGAAACCAGAACTGGGCCCTGTGTCACGGTGATGCAAACCATTCCCCTTTCAGGGACAATGTTTAAAGTCATAGGTCTTAAGTTGTGCTAGTGAAAAAGTGTGAGCAGGTGCAGTTAATGGCATGGGTCAAACTTGTTCCTTTATGTTCAATCCAGTTACTACTTTATCTAAAGTTGTTTACACAGGTAGGCAGGTACCTATTTGCACTTGTATTATCTGTTTTGTGCAGGAAAATGTGGGTTTTGAACATGTGCTTTCTTGTGTACATAGTCCACATGCATATTTGGACTCAGGAATTAGGATACAGTTTTAAACATGTGCCCAGCTGTATTTATGGTGAGGTGGTTATGATCTCTATTCAAATGAGAAGAATGTAAATTCCTTATCTACATGGATCCTACTAAGTGCAATTCCTTAGTAGTTTTCACTGTCCTGTGAGTTGTCTTGTCATTCTCATTTTGTACATAGCTCCATGGCTGTCTAGCTGTATTACGGAGGATCTCTTGGGTGTCTCTCTGAAGCATCAGGTATTGGTTTCTGCTAAGATAGCAGACTTGATGGACTGATGGTCTGATCCAATATGGCAGCTCCCAGTGACTCCTAACAAATTATTTACCTCTAGCTGTGGTGCAATTTTAGGGAATGTCATCTCGTAGCTGCCAGGACTGTTCAGTTTCCGATTCCCAGCTCTTACCCCTCAAAAGCTCGGGAGATGACACTCATCATGTACTGCAAGCTGATATATGAATTTATAGAAGCAACCCTGTGAAGTACTGTAGCTAGATAAGGAGTCCACAGCCTATAACCAGGAGATGGCACAATGTAACCACTCTGTGAACACTGCTATTATTTGCAAATGTTGTACAAGCGGCACATTAAGTAAATCTCAACAAATAAGAGTGGATGTGTTAGCGCTTGCTAAAAACAGTGTTAAATTACAAGTATTTTCATAAGCCCTCCCCCCCCCCCCCAAAAAAGGGTGTATTCTGATTCTCAAGTGAAAGCCAGAGTGCCAGTGAACTCACAGCAGCTTTAGTGGTGTGTATCTGTGTGGTGTGTGTGCCCATCTCTTTCTCAGCGGGTGTCTTTTTCCCCCCGTGTGTGCTTGTGTGTGAACATAGGTTTCTTTCTGTGTCTGTCTGTCTGTGTGTACATCAATGTGGTGGTATGTGTGAGCTGGGCAACATGTGACCATGCATGTGCCTGTATGATTTCCGTAGTATTGCACCCACTTACACCAGGCTGATTTTGGCAGCGTGTTTAAGATTTAGATGCACACCTGCTTAATTATTTCCCAAGCTAAAAAGAAAATACCTAACCCTAGAACAAATGCACAATAGACCCCTGGAACTAATGTATTAGGGACCCGGAGCTGTCATCACTCACTTACAATCACGTTTTCCCCCTGCTCGTGAGGTGCACACCTGTGGTTTGCTGGCAGTGCTTTTCTTCTTAGCATGGGGGCGTCCCAGGTGCACAGCTAGTTTACATTCTTGGGTCTTCCTGTGAGCTTTTGAGAATTTCTGCCGGTATTTGCGTGACTTCTGTGGACTCTTAGTTTTTGTTACTGAGTATGATTTTATCCTCATTGCTTTAATATTAAGGAGCTGTCCTAAAGCCTCAGCTGTCAGAAGGCAGAGTCAATCCGCCAGTGTAACTCCACTGAAGTGAGTGAATGAGGCCCAAGCACCTTTAATTGTACCACTGTGCATGAGTGCATTATACCATCTGTCTACGTGTACCACTCTAATCGCTGTGGTATCTTAGTGCCTCACAATGATTAATGTGTTTTTAATCATCACAATGCCTCTTGAACATAGGGCCGTGCTGCTATCCCCATTTTACAGATGGGGAACTGAGGCAAAGGACAGAATAAACAACTTCCCAACGTCACAAAGGAATAGAATCCAGGTCTTCTGAATGCCAGACCAATGCTCTATCCACTGGTTTTCAAACTGGGCTGTGCCCTCCCTGCTGGTGGGCACCTCTAGGGCATCAGGGGGCCTGGAAGAACAAGGAGGTGGGAGGTATGAGAAGGGAGGAGGCATGAGCTCTTCTTGCACAGGAAGGGGGGGGCCCCATTCCAGCTCACTCCTCTCTCCAGAGACGGATGTACCCCCTTGGGAGGTAGTTCCTACCTGCCTGCACAGGCTTTTGCACATGCATGCTGGGGATTGCACTAGAGGAGCCTGCAGCCCGGGAGTGATTCTGGGAGAGACCCAGGGGTGGGGGCCCAAGGAGAGGGGTGCAGCCTGGCTGGCTGTGTTCTGCTGGGGAGCGTGTCCTGCGTAGAGAATGGGCTGAGGAGCAGCAGGACACATGGGCCATGGTGGGCTCCTGGTCCCCAGGCACCCGTGGAAATACTGTTTCTTAGAGGGGGGGTACACCTGAGACATGAATCCCCAAAGGGGAGGGACAGCAAATGAAGTCTGGGAACCTCTGCACTAGATTAGCCTTCCTATCTTTATGTAAACCTAGGCTAAGGCCATGGGCGCCGACTTCCCCTCTGCCTAGTGGGTGCTCGACCCCTGCCCCGCCCTCGCCCCAACCCCCTTCTACCCCTTCCCCAAAGTCCCCGCCCCACCCCCCCACCCACCCTGCCCTGCCCCCTTCCCGCCCCCATTCCACCAAGTCCCCGTCCCTGCCCTGCCTCTTCTCCACCTCCTCCCCTGAGTGTGCCACGTCCCTGCTCCTCCCCCTCTCTCCCGGAAAGTCCTAAGCGCTGCCAAACAGCTGTTAGGCGGCAGGGGGCAGGAAGCGCTGGGAGGGAGGGAGGAGGAGGAATGGGTACGCAGCACACGGGGGGGGAGAAGGAGGTGAGGAGGGGGGAGCTTGGCTGCCGGTGGGTGCAGAGCACCCACTAATTTTTCCCCATGGGTGCTCCAGCCCCGGAGCACCCACAGAGTCGGCGCCTATGGCTAAGGCCATAGATCAGGGGTGGCCAAACTGTGGCTCATGAGCTACATGTGGCTCTTTTACAGTTAAAGTGCGGCTCGTAGAGCCCCCCACCCTCCCATTCTCTGACTACCAGACTGTGGGAGGGGTGGAGCTCAGGGCTTCTGTCCTGTGGCAGGGTGGTGGGGTTAGGGGCTTCTGCCCTGAGGGGAGGGGAATCTTGGGTGCCTTCCATGGGACAGAAGCTCTGAGACCCCCTCAGGACTGAAGCCCCGAGCCCCAGCAGGTGGGGCCGTCTCTCTAACTTCTGAAGATTATCATATGCATCTTGGACGGCCAATAAGTTTGGCCGCCCCTGTCATAGACTGATGTGTAGTTTTTGTGGTGCATGAGGTTCTCCCTGTTATGCTTCTTGTTTACCTCTCAGGCATGTTGTGCAGCATAAGTAGTTGGCAGTTGTAAAGTGCTGCAAAAATATTGGGTAAAAGGGACGGGAGGGAGGCAAAGATCATGCTGATGAGATAGTGATTGATTTATTTTACACATAGGGCCAAATTAGCACCCTTAAAGGTGTTGATCGTGTGGAAAATAACCTGAGCAACGGTGCCTGCAGGCGTTCCCACGTCTGCACCGGCCAGCAGCAGGAACAGAAATTTGGTGAGTAAGCCCCTCCGTCCTTCAACTTGATCCAAACTTTGCAGAGGTGCCTCAAGAGATTTTGTGGCTCCAAAGGTAGAACTGGCTCCTATGGTTTCTCAGGTTACTGAATATCACAGATTTCTTATGTTCCTCTTTTCTGTTATACACACATCAAGCCATTTCTCTCCATCTATCTAGGAAGTTATGAGTACAAGCAAATGGAGGTGGTAAAGAAAGCTAGAGAGAATTGATTGTTCAGGTTGTCTCCTGTTCCAGTATCATTAAAGCAATTTTCCCCTATATTACTCTTCAGTGGGTTTAATGATGTCTGTATTAAATTATCCATTCTTGAACAGAAATTATTGGTATTGCTTTAGATTTCAGAGCATAAATACCATTTGCTTGCAAGCATAATAACGTGGTAGCTATTTGTGATTTAATTACGTGCTAAGTAACCATATAGTGGAACCGTAATTACATGCTACCTCAAGCAATGACAGGGAAACATGGTTATTTCTGTCTCCCAAATCAGTGTTAGCATAAATTTTTAGAATAAAAAAAATGTATAGAGACATGCAGACACATGTGGTTTTATGGTGCTTATTTTCCAAGTAAACTCTGTGTAGTTAGCATCATTATTTTTATTTGTTAAGTGCTACTGGACAAATCAAATTCCAGGGTGGTTACAGTTTGAAAGGGAAAAACAGATAAGACAATACATATTGGATAGAACTGGGTGGGAACCAGATTTTCTGTTTCATAGGAAAATCTGCTATTCTGATTTTTTTCCCCACTTCCAAAAGAGCACACAACCAAAAAAATTTAATATTACCTGTGAAATCAAGTTCTGATAAATTTTTGTTTCATGTCGATTGAACCATTTCATTTAGCTAAGAATAAAACCCTTTGTTCCAATTGTGACTCTTTAAAACTTTTTTTAAATGATTTTTAAATAGAAAAAACAAGAAATGTTGTTTCAAAAAGTGATTTCAAAAGAAAAAGTTGAAACCGTCTGTTCCAAAATAGGATGTTTTGACATTTTTTAAAAGCTTCACTTCATTTTATCAAAATGAAATTTCTTCAAAGTCAACACGTTTTTCTAAACATGTCGATTGAGATGAAAATGTCATTTTTCATGGAAAAAACATTTTGACTGAAAACTTCCAACCAGTTTATACCAGGAAACCTGAAAGAAGTTGTTATCCTAGGGATATCTTTGTCTCTGTCTCTCTCTCATCTAATGTTGAGGTGGAGAAGATATTTGGCTGGCAAGGGTTAGTGGGTGGCATGAAGACGGGAGTGTGAGGAGGAAATGAAGGGGAAGAGAGGTCAGCGTTGTTGACAGAGCAAAGGGGTAAAAAATAACAGGAGAAGACTGAGGCATATAAAGAGTGCAGCAGTGTTTGTATCCTGTAGAATCTTCGAGGGCAGTGCAAGGAAAGAACATCTGGATTTTTTCCAAAAGTTGACATGCTGCATGACTTTCCTACTATGGTACTAGCTAAAGAGAACTTTAAACCAAAACCTGGACCCAAACACCCAAGAAGCTTGGTGGTGATGACAATTGGGTTCACAGGAAGGGAGGACTATGTGAGTTCAAGAGGTTCATGCACTGGGGTGAACTTCAAAAGGTTCCTATAAGTATCTTGGCAACAGATGAACCTGAACCCAAACCAGGGATCTAAGATTCCACAAGCATTGCATCAGGATGTGCCTCTGAACTTCATTACTGGCCCCTATCTCTGTATAAAGCCAAACCATAACCCCAGGCCTGAACACTCCTGAGCTTTGGAAAAGTTTGGATCCAGAGCCAAATTTTTGCAGCTCAGGCTCATCTCTGATCAGATGTTTGTGGGGCTTAGCTGAACCTGTTGAAGTTTGCCCATCCCTAGTGCAAATTCTACCCTTGTTACAGATGGTGTCGTCATTCATTTGTACTGCACGCGTAGCATTGTTAAGAAAGACTTAACGCCATGTGTCCTGCATTCTGCTGCTGGCATCCAAGGCTTCACACATGCATTTTCACTTTCATCTCTGAAGAGCAGTGGCATAACTCACGATAAATCAAGAGCTTGCATGTGATTGACATTTGAACTGGCAGGGAGAGAGAGAGAGCCTGACATCTGGCCTAAGTGTTCTTTTTGCCAAGGCTTTGATATGTCCTTGGTGGAGAACCCTATTCTACTGAAGGCCATCCAGATATATCGGTGTGGGATTGTTCTGTCTCTCCCACAACACTTATGTGCTGCCCAAAGGCAAAGCACAAGCCGCAAGTGCAACCTCTGTGTTTCATCTTATTGAAATGTTCTCTTTAAATGTTTTTATTAAAAACCGATCATATTGAAGGAGTGTGGCCTACTGATTAGAGCAAGAGACTGGGAGTCAGGAGTCCCAAGTTTTTATAGCTGCCACTGACGTTGGTCAAGTCACTAAACTGCTCTGTGCCTCAGTTATCCTATCTGTAAAATGGGGATAAGAAGTCATTCCAGAGGAGGGATGTGAGGCTTAATTTATTATTGTAAAATGCTTTGAGATGCTTGGATGAAAGGAGATTTTATATATGTAAGGGTTAGTGTGTGGCATGAAGATGGGAGTGTGAAGAAGAAATGAAGTGGAAGTGAGGTCAGCGTTGTATATATGCGCAAGATATTGCCCTATATCAGTTTGCTGACATGGAGAGACTCAGTCCTGCAAATGTGCTGAAAACAAAAATTCATATCCATTAAACAGGTATTTATTTCTACTTGAGTTCCATGCACCCTGATTTCACCCTGACTTCACTTTCCTAGATTAAGGAGATGCAAAATTTGGCCCACTGTGCCTGAGGAAATTGATTAAAAAACAGTGAATTGGACAACAAAACTCTTATTTTAAATCTAGGGTATGTGAAACTCTTGGGCCTTCGGTTTGCAGATATATCTAAAAGCATTTGTCCTCCACATTCATTACAATTACAAAACCATGGCCCTGAACCTGCAATAAAGTCTGTGGAGGTGGAGCCCCACTGACTCTCGGTGTAGCTCCCATTTGAGGATCAGGGCCTCCATTAGGAAAAAACATGCTACATGGTGGTGAACATCATGTTTGAAATGTTTCAGCTGTGTTCAGAAAGGAGTCTCTCTTACAGGCTCATTTTGGAGAATTGTTTCCCAGAGCAACTGTAGCTAAGGTTGGACAGGGCCTTCGCTTCAGATTAAACACAGAGTACAGATTTGGAGAGGGTAAATTTTAGCTCAAAATTAGCCTTCCTGAGTGGTGGAAACAGTGTAACTATTAACTAACCCATCCCAATAACAAGGGTGCTCTCTTTTGAATGGGACTTTAGGATGGGATTGGTGAGACTGATTGAAAAATCAACCCCTCCTACCCCCCAGAGAAACACACAGACAAAAAACTGAAAAGCGCCTCCCCATAATTGAATTTAGCAAGGTGCTAGCTTCTCTGAATGCCAGCTTCAGATTAACAGAGTCAAGGTTAATTCACCCACACTCATCTCCAGGTGGAGAAGATCAATAGAATCACTTAAAGTAATAAAAGGAAAATCCCAAGTAGGTTGTAAAGTACATATCCAAGGAATCAAATACACATTTTCAGGGCTGTCTGACAAACATCCTGTCAGAGTTCATTATTATAATATGAAGTGCAAATCTGCCAAAGGAATGAATTCATCGGGAGGTGTTTAAGTGGCATTATATTAACATACACTCAATCTCCTTTAGCCTTGTGTCACTTCAGAATAATCAGCAAGCCTACTTTAAGATATAATAAACATATTTCATCCAATTAAGCAGCTAGCACATTTTGGGGGGCTGTACAAATAGTAACTAATGATAATTAACATATCCTGCTGTTTCAGTGGCTTTTGATGTGTCTTAAATACTGTAACAGTGCTCCCAATATTTAGTGAAAGTAACAATGCAACATTATAGATCCCATTTTTAACACACTCCATGTACATACCAGGGGCCCCTGAGATACACCAGCCTGAATCCACTCCTATTCCATTTTTTCTTGGCAAATCACTTTTCATTGCCGCTGCTATTTTTTATTCTGAAGAACGACGCTGCTTTTTGGCATTACACTTTTCAAACAATATGGAGCTATTTATGGCATGTGAACTTTCACAGATTTATCTAGAACTCTCTGCTGCTGAGGGTTTATTTTTATTATTATTATTTTTTTTTAAGAAAACATTATTTTGGGATTTCCCAATCTGGGTGTGTTCTGTGTTTTGGGGGCAAATCTTGCTGTAAATTATACTGAATCATAGAATATCAGGGTTGGAAGGGACCTCAGGAGGTCATCTAGTCCAACCCCCTGCTCAAAGCAGGACCAATCCCCAACTAAATCATCCCAGCCAGGGCTTTGTCCAGCCTGACCTTAAAAACCTCTAAGGAAGGAGATTCCACCACCTCCCTAGGTACCACCACCTCCCTAGGTAATCTGATGTAAATCTGGAGTGACTCCTATGGAGTCAGTTCCTTTTGAGTTCAATAGGAATTCTATGCCCAGCATGATCAAAGGGTTGGGGTTAGATTAGGATTAGAAATTGCCTGGATCACTACTTTACTATACTGCAGGTTTGTCTTGCACGGTAGTGTTCCAAGGGCTATACCTTCTGCCTTTGGATTCACATGTCTAGCTACACTGAAGTCAATGGGAGCTGCGTACATGGATCTGAAAAGAGGATAGAATCCTAATTGTTTTATCTCACTGGCTTTTGAACATCTTTAGCAATGGTGTCTCAATGATCCTTTATGTCAAATTATTTCATTATCTAATAAACCGGACTATTACATACCTTAGAGTTGGATTAGACAGATATATTCTAATTCAACCACCATGTGTTGGGCCAGATGCTGGAATTCCTGGATGGGTTTCTATGGCATGGGTTATGCAGGAAGTCAGTCTAGGTGATCCTCAGAATGGTCACTTCTGGCCTTTAAATCTATGAATTTGTTTCCCCCAATGTCTGATCTAGATATTCCTGTCAGGATATAGTCCTCGAATAATTATGATGCAACCTTATTATTTTACATTGTAAATAATTCCTTTGCACTTTCAGGTTATTAGCTGCCTGTGATGGGACTGCCGGAGTAAAACCTGGAATTGTGGGACTGCTGTCTTTGAAATAAGTTTATTAACTACAGTAAGAGATTTTAAGTGATTATAAGTGGTAGGCATAAAGGTCAGAGATAGTTAGCTAAGAAAATAAAAAGTAAACACACATTCTAAATCCTAAACTTTCAGACTAAGCAAGATTTGCATCAAACAGCTTTTCTCATCCCACTGGATGTTGCAAGTAATTTACAGTTCTTAATACACAAGCTGAATTCCCTTCTCAGCTTGGGGGCAGTCTCCCCAGTTCAAAGTCTTTGTCTTCCAAGCGTTCTTGTTGCCTTCAACATAGGTGGGGGAGGAGAGAGGTGGTCTCATGATGCCACTGTCCCTTGTGTTATACTCTCAATTCATATCCCAAGGAAGATACTGGCCCAGACATGTCCTGGGGGGCCTTGCTGAGTCACAGAGTTGAGCAATCCCCAATGTGTGGTGCCTGAGCAACTGTCTCTTACAGAATTGTAAATCTCCTGTTTACAATTCCCCTGCTGGTCAATGGCTTGTGATGGTCGCTTAATGCCTGTTTGGGTGTGGGTCACCTTCCTTGTTGCCACTGGGGAGCTAGCTGTGGGCATCTTCTGGACACACAGCATATTTCAATAACAACCCTATAGCAGAATATCATAATTCTATACATGGGTGGCGGGTGGAGTCCCACCCTGGCTCCGCCCCTTCTGCCCACCCACCCCCTGGGGCATGAGCCCCAAGACCCCCTGCGCCCCCGTGGCCCAAGACCCCTGACCCCTGTCCGCAATTGAAGCCCCGAGACCCCCTGCTCCCTCTTCATGGCTGGAGCCCCAACACCCCCTGCCTCCCCCCCCCCCCCATGCCCAGAGCTACGAGCCCTCCTCTGTGGCCGGAGCCAGAGCCATGAGACCCCCTGCCCCCCATGGCCACAGGAGCCCCAGGCCAACCGGAGCCGTTAGACCCCACCCAACCTTCTCGGAGGAGCCTCAGGCTGGCCAGAGGTGCTGCAGTCATGCCTGCCCTCCACAGACCCCAGGCCGCCTCGTGGGAGAATTCAAAAGCTCTTCTCTTCTTTTCTCTTCTGGAAGAAGAACCTGAGCTTTTGCTATGCCCCATGCAGGTTCCGGGATGGCTGAGGAGGCAATATGTGTTACTCACCTTCCTGGGTTCATCAGAAGTCTCCCTGGACTCCAGGGAGATTACTGATGAACCCAGGAAGCTGAGTAACACATAGGGCCTCCTTAGCCACCCTGGAACTTGCATGGGGCATAATAAAAAGCAAAATTTCCCCCGCCAAACCCACAACCAGAGTCTGGCAGCAGCAGCTGTGCTAGGGGAGGCCGAGCCTCCCCTGGCCTATTATACCCGCCAGCCATGATTCTATATACAATGATCATATACATCTTTTGACAGAACAATGAGTTTTAGCAGATCATGACCTTTCATATGATATCTTGCAAGGCATGCCTTCTAGGAACTATCACAACCATCTACCAGTGATCAATATGGGGGTCACAGGGTGCTACTTTGAAGTACAGTGCATCAGCTGCCAATGTGTGTATTTGAGTACCATATTTCATGTTCGTCATCTGTTTCTCTAAATTAATGAGCAGGGCCATCCCTAACTATCCTGGGGACCTAGGCAGCCCCCCTGCAGGGGATGTGTGTGGGGCCCCAGGCCTCTGTGGGGGGGGGGGGGCGGGCTGGCTTGGTGGCAGGGGGAACTGCCCCACAGCACTCACTGGTGGCGCAGCTGGGGCTGGGTTGCTGCACTTCCCGCCGCTGGTGAGTGTAGGACCGGCCCTGCTTCAGTCCTCAGGGGAGTGGGGGCAGGGCTGGGGCAGAGCAGGGGCGGGAAGAGGCAGGGATGGGGCGGGGCAGGGGCAGGAAGGGGCGGGGCTGGGGCAGAGCAGGATTGGGGGCCATGGGGAAGAGGCGGGGCGAGGCTGGAGCAGCTGCACAAGGCACCAGGAAATTTGGGGCACCAAATTTCCTGGTGCCCTACGCAGCTGCGTACTTTGCATATGGGTAGGGACGGCCAGGGACGGTGCTACCATTAAGGCAAACTAGGCGGTTGCCTAGGGCACCAAGATTTGGGGGCACCAAAAAGCGGTGCCCCCAATTTTTTTTTTATAGTGTTCCTGGGCTGGGCTGCCGCGCCGGTCACCGCTCCACTTCTCCCGCCTCCCAGGCTTGCGGCGCCAATCAGCTGTTTGGTGCCGCAAGCCTGGGAGGGGAGGAGAATTAGATCAGGGGCGGCGTGCTCGGGAAGGAGGCGGAGCAGAGGTGAGCTTGGGTGAGGAGTTGCCGCACGGCTCCCGGGGGGGGAGCTTCCGCGGGGGGGCGCCTCAGGGCGGGTGGGGGGAGCTGCTGCGGGGGAGGACGCCTCAGGGCAGTGGGGGGGCGGGGAGCTGCCGCAGGGCTGGGGTGGGCCCACCAGGTGGAAGTTTCGCCTAGGGCGTGAAACTTCCTTGCACCGGCCCTGGGAACGGCCCTGTTAATGAGTCAGACCATGGGCCAAAGTTATTTCATCTGTTCTCGTCCTTTTCATATTTGCAAAACATCTTATGGAAAAGATGTCTAAAATATGTGGGTTTAGTCAGGAAAGTTACAATGTAAAAAGCACCCATACTTAATACATATAGTGTAATCCTTGTGTGTCTGTTTACCACCACAAATAATCGCTTTTACCCTTTTCAGCACAACAAAGCCAATACAGCTATGGGAGTGCAACTGGAGTCTTTTATGCATCATCAAAACCTTCAGCTAAATTCTACACTAGAATTTTAATTACCGTGGATAGAGGAGGAAAAATGAAGATAGCTTGGTTTTCAGATCCCAGGTTTCCTGTCCTGGTCATCAGAAAAATCCTCTCCCACCTTGTAAACTGAGCAAATCTGCTCTGGAAACCAATGAAAAATGAACATCACCATGTCCATGTCATTTTTACAGTGCCTTTTCTGACTATTGCGCAGTTTATTGCTGCTTTGAAAAGGGACTGTAAAAATGCCACCTTCTGATTTAGCAGAGATCTGCTCTCTGTGTGTAATCAGAATCATATTTGCTGTCTTAATTGACGAGAGTAATTAGACAAGATTAATTGACAAGAGTAATTATAGAATAATTTTAAGGTCTTTTACTCTTGTTAGCGCTCCAGGCCAACATAGCTAAGAGAGTGAGCTGGATTCTGTTCCAGCTTGCGCTCCATCCATCAACAGAATTGTTAACTACGTTCAATTTACAGAGCCAACCAATTACGCCTCGTGAGACAATGGGGCTGCACAGGAGGACAGGAGGATAGACTCTGGTGCTTACTTCTGATTTCACACCAGTTTTACACTGGTGTAACTGTTGACTCTGTGGAATTACTTCTGATATACGCAAGTGTGAATAAGATCAGAATCAGACCCTAAATTTACAAAAACTGTATTTAGTTCTGATAATGGTGCATGAGAAAGAACTTAGCTTGACTCTCAGGGCCAGCTCCCCATCTGTACTCAGCACACCAGGGAAAAGGGGTGAAGATGAGGGGGTTAGGTGGTGTGTCATCTGTCCACCCCTGATCCTGGGGTTTGCCAGTGGCCAAATCAGCCCCCAGAGCAAGTTAGAGCAACCTTAGGGCTTTGATCTAGAATTGACGAGTCAATAACGGTGGAACCCTCGTAGCCTGACTTTTACAGTCATTTTTCAGAGTCGATTCACACATGGAGCAGATTGTACAACAAACAGCCGCTGTCCCCACAGCACACGTCTCAGTTACTGTCATCTTTTCAGTGCCTTGTCTTTTCATCCTTTCCTCTTTTTGTTTTCAGCCATAACATTTGCATTTGGAGACACCCCGAAGCAGAGCCAACCATTGGCAAGGTTGTGGGGTGGTTGTTGTTGTTTTTAAGTAAGACAAAAATCTACATTCAGATTTAAGAAAGGGCATTATTTTATCGCTCTGTTTAAGCACTGCCAGGAGTTATTCTATTATATCCAAACATGTCTATTTACTCTTTAAAGCATGTTCCTTTTATTTACTCCTCCAGAGCTGCTTGTTTAATCCAGTCTCTTTTCCACTGAATTACACTTGCACAATAACGCAATTGCAAGGCCAAACAGGTTCAGCTTGGGTAGGGGTGGCGGTGGAGGGAGCATGTATTCATGTTAAATAATATCTCTGCCATTTAAAAATAAAGAAATCAGTCTAAAGATCCATTCTGACCAGCAATTTTTGTATCTAAATATAAAAAAGGAGTCCTGAATGGGAGTTACTGCTCATGATCTTGATCAGCAAAGTTCTTTTAGAAACAATACATAAAATCAAGGAAAACCAGCTGAAAAATGAAGCCCATTTCTAAGTCTTTTATCCACGTAGTTTGAGGTTTGACAAAAATATATGTAATGCTCTTGTGTAATCATTTATCCACAGGGCTTGGTTATTTGAGGTGAGCCCAGTTCTCAGACACGAGCACCTTAAATGGACATCTAAGCCGCGCATTTGGATATTCAAATTGGCACAGAGATACATAAAGGCATATTTTCCATGCCTGGGGGTCAGTAGGCCTGATCCTACACGACTGACTTCGGTGGGTATGGAATAAAGCCCACTATGTGTGTCTGAATGCAGGGTTCGGATACCTAATAAGGGCCTCCATTGGAAAGCTAGTCCCATAATACAGTTTATATATTGTATTTCCAAAATGTCTTCATTGTGACAGTTTTATTATAACTGTTTTTGCCAGTGCTTTGTATGGACGGGATAGCAGCAGAGGACACCTTGTTATTTGTCCACTCCTCATTGATTTTATGTTTATTATCTGTTTTATTATTTTGTTTCCTCTGTGTTACAAACTGTAACTGGCTGCTTTCTTTTTGTTATTAATGACTACTATTATATCTTAATGAAACAAACACCATGGCATTTTAGTGACACTCCTGAAGACCAGGTCCCTGCCCCAAGGAGTGTACTTTATTATTTATCATTTATTATCATCTAAGTGTTCCTATTTGATACATTGTCTTCTTCTAGATTGTTATTCACCATGGCAGAAGCCAAATAATCCCTGCTGATGCTGTTGTACAATACAAAGCTGTAGGGTTTGTAACGTTTGGGTTAAGTAAGGGGCAGATTCAGTCTTTCTGAACAGGAAAGTGCTTAGCAGAAAATGTTGACAGGTTTTTGTATGTGCCAAAGACTGTTTAACATATAGCATATTCTTGCTGTTTTATCCATATCTTTTATGGTGTGGCCATCTGATTAAAGGGATTGTATCCTCGCGCTTTAGACTAACCAGGCCCAATATGGTTAATATTTAACCCAGGCTTTTGCCTATCTACAGTGTGATTCCCTCCGCATGCAATATTGCTTCTACCTTGCACCTTTTTCTGTCTGCCCTATACAGACTTTGTTTCCTAGTCATCTCTTTAGAACCTGAGACTAGCAGCAAGGACATATGGGTTCTGTTCCAAGCTCTGATTCATTGTATGACGAAGAGGATTGTGACACTATGTCCTGGGGGCTCTAGAAGCAGTGGCGTAGCCAGGATCTAAGAGCAGGGGGAGCAAACATAAAAAAGGCGCCCCCCCTTGGCTCCTCTTCTGGCCACGCTCCCCATGGCTCCTCCTCCGGCCACTCCGCGCCCCCCCCCTTGGCTGGCTCCTCCGGTTGTACCGCCCCCCCACTGGCTGCTGGCCGCCCTGCTGCGCCACCCCTAGCTCCTCCAGCCGCAGCTGCGGGCCGCCCTGCTGCGCCCCCCCTCGCTCCTCCGGTCGTGCTGCCCCATCCCCATGGCTCCTCCGGCCGTGCTGCCCCCCCTTGCCTGGAGGAGTTTAGCGCCGGCCGGCAGGCGCGCCACTTTTTGAAAACGTGTTGAGGGGAAGCGGCTGCTTCCCCTGCACCCCACTAGCTACGCTACTGTCTAGAAGTACAATAGATTGCGTGTGAGTGTCATTCTTGCTATGGGGGAAAGGCCTTTTCAGAGAGGAAGACTTTGCAGCGTTTCCTCAAGACGGTCAGACTCTGGTTTCCCCTGATGTCCTGTGGAAGTTTGTTCCATACCTGGATCCCCTCAAAAGAGAAAGCTCTGACCCCAGCTCTCACGTGTTTTGTCCTGAGCTATGTGATCTGCACTGTCCCAGAGAAGTGCGACTGTCTTAGCTGTTTGGAGATTGAAATTCGGTCTTTACGGTAACTAGAGCATGAGTCATAAAAAGGGCGTCTACAAAGGTGACTGAATAAAATTAACTTGTGCAAAATAAATGCTGGGGAGACTAAAATAAGAATTCAGTACTCTTCAGTGCAAACAATACTGTGTCAGGGGGACGAAAACCTGCCCTGTCTTTCACAAGGAGGACTATGGGAGACGTTCTCTGGTAAGACCTCTGCAAAAGGACTCCAGCCAGCCAGGGCCAGGGCACCTCATGGTGAGGTGGGTCCAGGTGCTACGCAGTGCAGTAGGAGCAGCGCAGTGCTCCCGCTTCTGGCAATTGCTGCTCACAGCCGTGTACATACTCAGCAGCAGGGGAGCGCTGTGCTCTTCCTCTAATGAGGAGCAAAGTGTACTCCCCAGTATGAAATACACAGACTATATCCCTTGGGACATGGGGCCTAGCCCTGTGCATGGGAATGGAGGGTGCTCAGCCCCTGGCAGGATCAGGCCTATGGTGTGTATAAGTGTTTTCTTCTTGAACATGCTGCAGACGTCCTTTCCTACTGGTCGCTCAGGTGGGGGAGAGGCTCCCTGCATGCTCTTGTCTCCCTCATTCCCCAGCATGGCAAAGGTCAACATTTGGCCCACTCCGTATTTTCCAATTACTTTTATCTGTGCATAGAAACAGAAAAATGTTTCCTAGCAGAATTGTCTTTGTATGGCCTTATGCATAAGAGTGAACAAGGCATAGCCGCAAAAAGAACAGGAGTACTTGTGGCACCTTAGAGACTAACAAATTTATTAGAGCATAAGCTTTCGTGGACTACAGCCCACTTCTTCGATATGCATCCGAAGAAGTGGGCTGAAGTCCACGAAAGCTTATGCTCTAATAAATTTGTTAGTCTCTAAGGTGCCACAAGTCCTCCTGTTCTTTTTGCGGATACAGACTAACACGGCTGCTACTCTGAAACAAGGCATAGCCGTTGACTATATGGTTAACATATTTTTGGTGGTATTTCCATCCAAAAAATGCAGCTGCAATATATTCTCAGTAAAGTGGAACTAATGCTCAACTTCAGCAAGAACATTAATAACTGAAAGACATTTCAAACAACACGGATTAGAGCAAAGGTTTCCCCCAAAGGGCTTTTGCTTTTTTTTTTTTACAAAGAGTTTCAGAAAAATCGCTGCCCACCCTGGCAATCAATATTGATTCAGAATCTGAAGCTGCGCCATTGATTTCTGTGGGTTTCCTCTGGATTTGCACAAGTATAAATGGGATCACAATCAGACTCATTGTTTCTCAACGGCATTGTTACAGATTGATACTTTGGACAATCTGAAGTTTCTCATTAAATGATGATGAGTAGAAGGATATGGCCAGCCCGGGTGAAGTTGTGCTAGTACAACCTAAATATATACAGTGCATCTGACACGATGCATGTGGCTGAGGCCTAGGACCCTACTGTTCAAAATTAAAACACAAACATATAGTCATGGTTTTGGATTAAATTATACAAACATTTCAAAATAGTTTACGCATTCAAATGGGTGTGCTGTCCTGGAGAGTCCCACACAAACGAAATAACATGCATTGGTCAAAAATGCTGAGAGATTTGAAATGAAATAGTTTGGAAAGATGTCTTATTTCTTCCAACATCAATCCCCAGACAGCTTCTCCTTAACATTCCTCAGGTCAGTGCAGCAATTGACTCAACATTTCTCCATTTCACTCTGTCTGTTCAGCTTTTGGGGGGTTTATGGTCAGTTTTCACTGTCTTTTCTTTCCTGTCTGTTACCTCTGGAGGACAAAAAGTGCCTGATCCTGACCTCACTTTATGCAAACAAATCTCCTAATTTCAATGGGCATTTTGCCTGTGTGGAGGATTGGGCACTAAATATTGCAACCCCTTTAAAGAGTGCGATAATATGATTTTTGGGTTGCATATTCAGAGGCATCAACTTGTGCTACCTCGATTTAATAGTCTCTTTCTCTGGGCTGGTCTACACTGGGGGGGAGGATCGATCTAAGATATGCAACTGCAGCTACGTGAATAGCGTAGCTGAAGTCGACGTATCTTAGATCGACTTACCTGGGGTCCACACGGCGCGGGATCGATGGCCGTGGCTCCCCTGTCGACTCCGCTACTGCTGCTCACTCCGGTGGAGTTCCGGAGTCGACGGGGAGCGCGTTCGGGGATCGGTATATCGCGTCTTATCCCCGATAAATGGACCGCTACTCGCCGATATGGCTCTGTTGGTTGAGACCATGCCTAGAAATATTGAATCTAATTCTCATCTCATACCAGCTCCAGTGGCTTCAATGGAATTGCTCCTGATTTATTCAGGTGTAAGTGAAAGGAGAATCGGGCCCCTTGTATTCGCTTCTGGAGACTTCAGTATCAGAAAGATTCCAAGAAACTGGAAGTGAGGAACAAAAATGATCTGGGATCTACATAAGGATGTATTGATAGAGGATAAATTGAAAAAACTAACCATGTTTAGTTTGGCTAAGTGATAACTAAGCAGAGGGAACTGGAATCTATATGCAAATATTTAAAAGGTGTAAACACCAACAATGGCAAAGATTATCTAGGGTGCTACAAAAGGGTTTCATTAAGAATAATGAGATTAATTAAATGAAAGGAAAATTAACTATTTTGAAAAACATTGTGACCAATTCTATATATGTTCTTATACTGCCTTCATCGCATCTGAGGTCCTTGCAGATGTGACTAACATCTGGCCCCAGGGAGAGCATTGTGCGTGCACTATTGTATTTTGTTTTGATAGGCACCACTCGGCCACCATAGGCATGACCTCGCACTCACTGTGTGTGTGTGAGGTCACACTGGTGGGGGCGGGGCAGCACGCTCTTCAAAATGGCTTTCCCGGTGTGGCATGACCTCACACACACTGTGCATGGGAGATCATGCCACCAGGGGCGGGGTCATACCAGCGGGGGTGGGCCATTCCCGGAAGTACTGGTATGTCTGGAATTTTGAGAATGTGTGAGTGGCCACCCTAATTGTGCCGGGGAATGGAATTGTGGACAGCTGTCCCCAGCCCAGAGCTGTGCCCAGGCCATTGAGCACTTTGAAGATAAGGACAGAGACAGTGAAGTTGACTCAGTATTCTGTGGGAAGCCAGTGTAGAGAGTGGATGGGTTTGATGTGCTTCTGGTAGCCCATGTTGTTGAGGAGATGTGCTGCAGTGTTCTGATGGCTTTGTGCCCAGGTATATCACATTGCCATAATCCAGATGGAAGGTGACAAAGGTGTGTCTAACCAAGGCCAGGTCACCAGCTGCTAGGACAGATGAGTCTCCTGGCCAACTGGAGATGGTAGCGGGCCTTACTTCTGCGTGCTATTGTGTGGAGAGTTTAGCATCAGCTTGGAATCCAACAGCACTCCTGGAGTACAGTGAGATTGGTTAGAGTGTATAATAGTCTCCAAAGGGAAGTGCTAGAAGATCTCTCTCACTTGTGACTTTTAAAATATAGTGGACAACCCACTAGGAAATGTAGAGGATAATTGTACACTGTAATGGGGCATATACTAGGGCCATGACTACACTTACCGGTAGACTGGCACTGCTGCAATCGATGCCGTGGGTGTCGATTTAGCAGGTCTGGTGAAGACATGCTAAATCAATGGGAGAGTGCTCTCCCATTGATTTGTGTACTCCACCTCCCCAAGAAGAATATGGGAAGTCGACGGGAGAGCGTTTCCTGTCAACACAGTGCCGTGTAGACACTGCTGTAAATTGATTTGAGCTAGGTCGACTTCACTTACATTATTCCCGTAAGTGAAGTAGCGTAACTTAGGTTGACTTACCCCGGTAGTGTAGACCAGTCCTACATAACCTAGGTCTTTCCCATCTCTAATTCTTATGACTCTAATTGATTGTGCATGTTCATACAATTTAAAACTACACTGAAGGGATGAAAAGTGACTGACTTGGGCATAGGGGGAAAGAAGTCTAAACTGAACACTACAAAAGAAGGAAACACTGTAAACATACCTCAGTAAGTCATCCCTCCATGACTCCCCTTGACTTCAAAGAGCCCTACAATTCTAATGTTTTCCCTATGGAATTTGATTCTGTTCAGTTCAAAATTCAGTAATTTTGGACCAGACCTTGCAGTCCTTACTGGAACAAATCCTGTGTTGAATTAAAAGGGGCAAAACCTGCTTACTAGCCTCTAGGCAGCTATGGAAGGTCCTGATGCAAGGGAATTGGTGCAGACCTTTTGGGGAACAGAACAGCACAGAAAACTCCATGCAAGATCCAGATTATGTGCAAAATCAGAGCCGTTGTGAGCATGACATGTGTTGGCAACGTTAGTCTAATTATTCAGGCCATCATTTTCAGACATGGATGCATGCTTATAATTAGCCATCTGAATTCCAAGCTGAACACCTGATTTTCAGAGGTACTAAGCACCTGCAGGTCTTGATTTCAGTGAGAGCAGAGCTTGAATGACACTAGTAGACTATTCAGCATTTGTCTTATATCCTCAGTCAGCAAACAGAGCAGAAAAAGTGCCCAAGTCATGTCTTTAGAAGAGTGTTGAGGGCATGCAGGAGGGATGTATTTTCTCATGAAGAAAGAGTTCTTATTTGTGTACAGATATCTCACGTTTACAGTATTTTAACTGTAACATTGTCTGTCTGAAGATAGATTAGATAGAGAACATTCCGGTTCTCTTAAGATACTGCTCTCTGAGAAATGGTGCTTCATACTCAAACTACAGACCCTAATGTAATACCAAACTGATTAGGAAAAACCCTCCCTCCAGCAGGTTCAGATATGAGTAGAAACCACTATGTTCTCGTCAGCTACAGCCAGAGCTGGGAAATACAAGGCTCAGCATTTTGGGGCCTGTTTTAGACCTGGTGTAAGTAGCATCACTGTAGATAATATACAAATATGGCTTGATTGCCTTGTCCTTAGCACGCTGAGAATGGCAATAAAAAATGCCCCATGTGTGATGCCCCATTTGTCCATCTGTCTGTGACTTTTTCTGTGCTGCCCCTTCCGCCTGGAATGCTTTCTCTGAATTGAGTAGTCAAGTTACTTACCTTCCCCCTCATTCAGCGCCCTCTTTAAGAGTCAACCTGGGATGGAGAAAGCACGCTAGTCTAGGGCAGGGGAAATGGGGCAATGGACTTGGGGTATATTGCATAACCTTGGATGTTCCTCACCTTCACCTGCAGACGTGCTCCTGCAGCTGTGGTTACAGAAGCCGACGGTTCCCACCTTCCCTCCGTGCTCTTGCAGAACACCCCCATGGAGCTGGACAGAGGGGCTCTTGAAGCAACCGCTGCCAGTCCAAGCTTCTTTTGTGGTCTCTGAGCCCAGAGCACTCAGCTCAACTGTGAGACAACGGACCAACCTGTGCGCAGACCTTGTTGGTGCATGTCCAACCCACACACCTCCTGGGTGTGGTGCTCTGTCCCCTCTAATGGCACCAAGACCACTTGGAGATTAAGGAGTCTGCTACAGCCTGAGCTAAGGCCCATGTGGCTTTTAACTCATGCAGTAGAGGCTCATGCATTTAGCACCTAGAGGTCCCAGGTTCAATCCTGCCTGCTGACGACCGGGATCTGTCAGCATTACATGTGCATGCTCTTACTTCAGTTTAAGAGTGCCTTCTATCCACTTAGCTGAAGTTGTAAGGAATTGCATAGATGAAGCCTTGTGCATCCCAAATGCTGAGTAGCATTGCAGTGAGTGGAGGCGGGAGAGAGAATATACAAAAGTCAAGATGGGGGAATAAAAATAAGAATGGAGATATAAAAAGATGCAGGTGGGAAAGAAGAGATGAACAGATTAAAAGAGAGCCCATGTCATCTGTTCTGGAGCAGGAGATGAGTTCTTATGGGATATAGATTGACCAGACCATTATAGCCAAATCAAAATGTCTGGGCACTACTGATCTACAAGGAGCCCTTGAGAACAATTCAGAGGCAAACTGCTTGTTCGTTTTCCATTCCAGCCAGACAGAGCAAAGTGCTTTGCTGCTTAGTGTTCATTTTGTTTACCGGCCCAAGAAAGTTGTTTTCTAGCAGACTTGACTCAGGACAACCTGGACAGAAGCAAACTTAGGTAGATGACTTTCCAACTGTCTCATGCAAGGGTGGTTAACCTGAGCCTGAGAAGGAGCCAGAATTTACCAATGTACATTGCCAAAGAGCCACAGTAATATGTCAGCAGTCTCCCATTAGCCCTCCCCCCAGCTCCCAGCGCCTC
Organism: Chrysemys picta bellii; assembly: GCF_011386835.1. Taxonomy (NCBI): domain Eukaryota; kingdom Metazoa; phylum Chordata; order Testudines; family Emydidae; genus Chrysemys; species Chrysemys picta. The sequence goes on along the minus strand of NC_088795.1, from coordinate 128,695,545 downwards.
CCACCCACCGGCAGCCCACCCATCAGCGCCTCCCCCTCCCTCCCCGCACCTCCTGATCAGCTGTTTTGTGGCGTGGGGGAGGAGGGAGGTGCGAGGGCACGGCAGGCTCAGGGGAGGGGGCGGGAAGGGGTGGAGTGGGGCAGGGCCTGGGGGAGAACCAGGGGTTGAGCAGTGAGCACCCTCCGGCACATTGGAAAGTTGGCGCCTGTAGCTCCAGTCCTGGAGTCGGTGCCTATACAAGGAGCCGCATATTAACGTCTGAAGAGCCGCATGTGGCTCCGGAGCTACAGGTTGGCCACCCCTGGTCTAGTGATTCAGCTGTATATAGTCTGGCTGGAGAAATGCAGCTCTCTGCATGTTTCTTTATTTAGCAGCAGGAGATTTTGTTGCTGGTAAAATAGGATCTGTGTCAATTGAGTAAATTGCTCCATATTTATTTCCTCATCCGAGCATTGTATTGGGGATGGATAGAAACTGAAAACAGGCTTTTCACCTTCTCATATAACTTCTGATGATTGCTGTGGATGTTTTGAGTCTGTGAGGAGGAAGCACAATCTAGTGGCTAGGGTTCTAGCCTGGGATGCAGGAGACGTGCGCTCAGTTTCCTGTTCCATCACAGACTTCAAGTCTGATTCCAATGAGAGTTAGGCACCTAAATACCTTTGAGGATTAGGGTGACCAGACAGCAAGTGTGAAAAATCGGGACAGGGGTTGGGGCGTAATAGGAGCCTATATAAGAAAAAGCCCCAAATATCGGTACTGTCCCTATAAAATCGGGACATCTGGTCACCTTATTAAGGATCTGTGCCTCTGTCCCTTAGTTCCCCATCTGCAAAGAGGGGATAAGAGCATTTAGCATGTTGTGAGGATAAATACATTACAAATTGTGAGATCCTCCCAGATAGTATGGAAGGCCATTCGAGTACCTTAGGTTTGTGTGTGAGCAGCGTAGGATTGGTTCCTTCACTGTTTTTTTAAGTTTTTAAAAAGATCATAATATAAAATAGACATAATGGCTTCTGTTTTGCTGCTATGTTTGTTTAGGCTCATTATTAAATCCCTTCGGCTAGTATTGATCATTGAGGACTCAAGCTATGTTGTTATTATTTGTATGACTGCAGTATGTAAGGCCTCATTGTGCTAAGGGGTGCACAAATATGCACTAATAGACAATCCCTGGCCCAGCCTACACAAACAAAGGTTGTGAGAAAGGAACTATTATTATTATCCTCATTTTACAGGTGGGGAACTGGGCCTGAGGCATAGAGAGACTAAGGACTTGTTTATACCATGGGGTAATGTGCTCTATGAGGATATGTTTTCTAAAGCGGATTAACTGGTCCGTGTAGACCCTGCTGGTGTGCTTTAACATAGTGCTGTTTGACACTCTAGGGCAGTGGTTCTCAAACTAGGGCCACTGTTTGTTCAGGGAAAGCCCCTGATGGGCCGGGCCAGTTTGTTTACCTGCCGCGTCCACAGGTTCGGCCGATCGCAGCTCTCAGTGGCCGCGGTTCACCGTTCCAGGCCAATGGGGGCTGCGGGAAGCGGCGGCCAGTACGTCCCTCGGCCTGCGCCGCTTCCTGCAGCTCCCATTGGCCTGGAGCGGCAAATCGCAGCCACTGGGAGCTGCGATCGGCCGAACCTGTGGACGCGGCAGATAAACAAACCGGCCGGGCCTGCCCGGGGCTTTCCCTGAACAAGTGGTGGCCCTAGTTTGAGAACCACTGCTATACCAGCAGTGTCTACATGGACCAGTTAGTGCGCAGGACATGCGCTTTAGAAACCATACCCACACAAAGCATGTTACACCACCATGTAGACAAGTCCTTAGTCACAGGAAGGCTGGGGTGGTGCTAAGAATTGAACCCAGAACTCCTGAATTCTAGTCTAGTGCCCGACCCACAAAACCATTGTTAGATAATAGGAATACCAACTAAAATGTTCTACTTCCTATCATCTTACATGAATGGGAGTTGAGGGCATTATGCACTTTGCAGGATTCGGCCCTTGATTTGAGTGGAACTTGGCACGGGCACAGAGCAGAGCTGATTGGTGGATCGGGCCTTAGATTGTAAAATCTTTGTAGAAGGGGCTTTGCATTCTTTTTGGTAAAGAACCTACGACATTATGCTCATTATATAAATAAATAAGACAATACAAAGAAGTTCCCTAGCTATTTAGAGCCCAAATGTTCTCTCTTGCTGGTGTAAATCGGGAGTAACTTAATCAAAGTCCAGTGTGTAAATGTGGTACTGTATAAAAGAAATGAGAGGAGAATCAAGTCAATTTATGTCCAGTACTGATCTTCAAAACTCTCTTTGAAGCCAGTAAGGATCATGCTGTTATTGGCTGATACAAGGAACTGCCCATCTGGGATATTTCAAATGAGTGAGATTTAATAATAAAATAATGACAATAATATATAAAGTATACAAAGGCAACTGTACAACAGCTTCTTTTTGTTTCTGTTTGGTGTTTTATTTGTTTAGTCTGTTTCTTGAATACATTGATTTTGTATATGGAAATTTGATTCTGTCAAGAACTGCCAAGCTAAGGCATTTAATAAAAAACGAGTGCGATTTCATAATTGTAATAACAGAAAACAGATTAAATGGACATTTTAACAGCTCCTTGGTTTTTGTTTAGGATCCTCCTTGTATGTGTTCACACTGGAGTGGTATTAAAACTTTTATTTGCTTCCAAGAGGAACAGCTATGCTGGGACATTTCAAATTAGATTTTGTAACAAATAACAACAACGACAATAGTTTTCTCTGTATGTAAAGCTTAGCTGTTAATACGGTTTTTCCCTTGGCTATTGTTTAGTTTACTTTGTGAGTGCTGTTGGATTGATTTTATACTGAATAAGAGAATTTTTTGGTGTAAGATGGGAGTTTAGAACTCAGCAGCATTTAAAAGTAAATAAATAATCATAACAGTTAATATATGACACAGACATGACAAGAGCTTATTTTCCCTTTTTGTGTGTGTGTGTGTGTGTGTTTAGTCTCATTCTGGAATGATCATCGGATGGGTGCTTAGAGATTTATGTGCTTTCAAGAGGAGTTGCCAAGATGGTCTATCAGACAGACAGAGTGGTGTGCAATTAGATAGAGGTATGAATTGTGGTAGAGAAAGAGAGGTATAGGTATGGTGACAGACTATCTGTCTCCCTATATCTGTCTCTCTTTGTGTACCACAATGCAGGTCTATCTAAATGCACACTCCTCTCTCTGTCTGGCTAATTATCTTATAGATTGTTTTTTTTAATTAGTCTCTTTCAAACCTAACAAGAAACAATCAGGCCGAAAGAGGAGTGAAAGTATGAATGGCCCATTAGCGAGAGAGACAAGGTGGGCGAGGTAATATCTTTTACTGGCCAACTTCTGTTGGTGAGAGAGTCAGTGTCTCCCTGGCACACATCTCTGATCCCTTCAGCATGGCCAGAGGCAGAGAGCTTGCCACCAAAGGAAGGCTCAAGTGAGTGCAAATGGAGAGGGCAGCTGGGTGGAGCTGAGAGTGCGGGAGGAGACAGCCAGCCAGCCAGCCCCCTTACTTGGGCTAGACTGCAGTGCCCGGGGAACTCGCAGCTCCCAAGCACCGGCCCCAGCCAGCTCCTCTGCAAAGGGTTAAAGGGAGCCTCAGCCTTGAAGTGGGCTGGAGGGAGGGGCGGAGGGATTAACTTGATTGGTGAGAAGTTTGTAGCTGGGCGGTGCCGGGCCGCCCTTACGGCTCTGCGCTCCCCCAGAATCACAAAGCCCTGCAGGGAAACTTGCTTTAGCGCTTGTTCCTTTGCTTCAACTCCCCCCACCACCCCTTAAACGTGATCCCGGCTCAGCTATCCCCGGGGCGGCATCACCCAGGCGTCCTGCAGCGCAGATCTCCTGCGACCCCGGGGGATCTGTCAGAGCCGGGGCTGCGGATTCCTAGCCCACCACCCACCCGCTCACTCACACACGCACCCTGACCCGGAGCTGCAGCTCGTGCAAAGCAGGGAAAATACAAGTTTTCTCTCCCCTGACTTAGCTAATCGCGGAGAGCCCTGCGCGCTGCCAGCGCCTTTTGTGGCAAAAGTGTATTCTGGTGGAAAGATGGTGGCTTGAAACTTTGATGCTTTAATGAACGCACTGAAGGTTTTGTAGGTAAAGGGACTCCAGCCCCTCAGGTACAGTTTGCATTGTGAGTTTCCTTTAAAAAAACAACCAAGCAAACAAAAGAGCCACGAACTTAAATCCTCCGCCAAGGAACCTGCTTTTCAGTGCCTGCCCTCCCTGCCTTGCAAAGCTGGGGGCTGTCAAAGTGCAAAGTTTGATTTACTCCCCTGCCCGCCTGCGGAAGGAATGAAGCTGAACTGAAGAGAGGCAGCACATGGGACTGGCTAGAGGACTGACTTTCCCGGATTGCCATTCAAAGGGATATGTTATGATGGGGCAAACAGCGCGCTGTTAAGTAACCGGACTGCCACTGAAGGTAAGTGGCTTCTTTAGCTTCCAAGACAATGAAATAAGGGAACTTAACCTGGGCAATTGATTGAAGTCCCCGTGTTTCGCCGAGGTTAAAAACAACGCCCGTGAAGGGGCTGGGGGCCCTGCAGGCGTTAATGAATTAAGAAGTGAGTTAACATCTGCTCTTAACGCCAGCCGGGGCGCACCGGTACGCGGTGACCCTGCCCCCGGGAACCAGCCGAGGTGCCAGCCGCCCCAGCCAGAAGGCAGGACTCCGGCGGGCTGCTAAGGAGTCCGGATTAATGTTAATGATTAATCAGACCTCTCTGCGTTTCAGGCTGTCTTCGGCGTTGGAGCCGCAAGTGACAGAGCTCAGCAGGCAGGGGATGGCTGGTGGCCCATGTGTTGTTACACTCCTCCCACGGGTGGGCAGCATGCAGAAACTTTTGTGTCACCCTCCCGAGCGCGGGGGCTGCTCGCTGGCTTGCCCGGGAAGGAAAAGGCACACGAGTGATAATTACCCCGCGAGTCATCAATACACATGTATGCCTGCCCAGGGGAGGCGCAGGTTCCAGCTCTCTTAGACCTCACTGGCTCTGGTGCCTTTGGGGAGAGGAGGTGTTTACTTGAAAAAGGGACAGGAAACCCCCCTGGTCAGTTTCACGCTGGATGTTTGAAGCCTGGTTTCTTCTGGCTGGATATATAGAATCACAGAACTGGAAGGGACCTCCAGAGGTTATCTAGTCCACTCCCCTGCACTCAAGGCAGGACTAAGTATTATCTAGACCAGAATGGGGAAGTGCTGGGAACTGCACCCCTCTTTTACAGGACTCGCTGGCTAATGGGGAACGGGATCAGCTGTGGGGTGGCTTGGTCCCATGGGCCCTGGACCAAGGCTGTGTGCCTTCCTGACTCCAGATGGTGGGGCTGGGAGGGTAAGGGACGGTGACTGCTTTGCTGGGTTGGTTTGGGAAGCACAGTTTCTGCTGAGAGCTGGTTACCTCTCCTGGCATGACCTGCCTCGGGCTCCCTGCTGTAAATAATATATTAACATAATAGCAGCAACCAAAATAGCCTTTCTCTGAGATGCCTCACTTTGCCTTTGCAAGGTATAAACGTTTCTGGATTCTTCCTTCCCCTTCCTCGCAGCGCAGTTCTGTAAGATGGAAATGACGGTACATCATGTGTTCCTCTGCACTCCCCAGGTGGGTTGATGTGCACTCATGCCTTGGGCAGAGATTCTGTATTAATCACAGCTCCCTCCCCCCCCCACCTCATTTTACCACCTTAAGAATTTGTGGTGCAAATTTGTAAGCTAATGGCAATGTGTAATTATTTGGTTTGTTGGATGCTATACATGGATTGTTGTATGTCCTGAGGGCATAGAGCGTTTAAATCAGGGAGTTTACAAGAGGGAGGAATTCAGATAGTGTTTAGAGAGTGAGAGTTTTAGGAGGAGAACAGAGTGTAATTAATGTAAACCTGATCTACCTAGATTTTTTTTTTTTAAACAGATATTAGAGCAGCCAAGGAATATTCAAGGGTATGAATGACAGGTTTGCAGCAGGACACACCTTTGGTGTAAACCAAAACAAGCCCTGCTTGAAAGGAAAGGAGGGTTGGGGAAATGAATTGCTGCGAAGAAAAATTCAGCACTGAAAGAAATATACAGAGCTCTAGCACCCACGTTAGAAGCAATGAAGCAGAAAAGCTAAATTCTGTGGGTGGAAAGGATAGATTCCTTTATTCAGCTCCTCCAAATGTTTTTAACCTGAAATCTTGTTTTATGGCCACTCACTAGAGTTTGCTTGCCTTCAAGACTGGTTCTGTACAAGATAGCAAAAAAGTGTTTGATTTATATCAGGCAAGAGCAAAAGATTAGGACAGAGCAAAGTTTTACATGCTGAATGCCAAGGAATGAATTATAAATATTTATAATTGCTGGTACAAATTTTGTTTGCTCTACTGACACACTGAGGGGTTGGTTTTTTTTTTTTTAAATTCTCATTGCCCTTCTTTTTCCTTCTTCCAGGTTTGAAAGATCAGAAATCTGTACAATACAGACGGAACCAGTTTTCAAAATGGAATTCCAGTTTGCGCTCTTTTTTGTAGGGATAGTTGCATTTTCAGATTCAGCCCGAGGTAAGGAGAATGAGCTTTAATGCCGCCTTGGAAATGGTTTGTGGCTTGTGCCTTTACATTTGCTCCAGTTGTGCTCATGTTCTTCCAACACCCTATAGTCCCTTTTCGAGACCAAATCATGATTAAAAGAACAGGAGTACTTGTGGCACCTTAGAGACTAACAAATTTATTAGAGCTGTAGTAGCTACTGTAGTAGCCCACGAAAGCTTAAGCTCTAATAAATTTGTTAGTCTCTAAGGTGCCACAAGTACTCCTGTTCTTTTTGCGGATACAGACTAACACGGCTGCTGCTCTGAAACAAATCATGATATTTCCTTCTACATAGAATCTCCCTTCCCCCTTGTCCTCCCACACATGCATTCCTCCCCTGGCACCTTTTTTTCAGTGTTGACCGTGATATCGCAACTCGATGCAGGATGGTCACTTTTTGGCCAGTTTGTTAATTGCAGGTGAGCTCTTTGCTTTTGTCGTTTATGTGTAAAAATACACAGTTGGCTTTCAACTTTCAGTGTAGGGTTAAAGGAAAACAATTGCATTCCTTTGTGGATCAGGAGTGCCTCTCCCCTCCTGTAATCCCTCCAAACTCTGCCCTGTGTATTCCCAATAGCAAACTAAACAAACAAATCCATTAACTTTCCAAGTGACAGACAAATGACAGTTCTCAACAGCTAGCACATATTTTAACACTGGGACTCCAGTAGACGATCGGATTTCAGTAAACAGGTTACCTTACCAGTGGTGGATTGAAAAACAATGACCTAGGAGTTGAGGTAAGGGAGGAGAGGTTTCCTATGAGAAGATAATTTAACAAAAGTTACGGGCTCAGAATAGAAAGAACCATTACTTGTCCTCAGCATTAGTCCAACATCACGACTCTCAACCTTTCCAGACTACTGTACCTCTTTTAGGGGTCTGATTTGTCTTGAGTACCCCAAGTTTCACCTCACTTAAAAACTACTTGCTTACAAAATGAGACCTAAAAATACAAAAGTGTCACAGTATGCTATTACTGACAAATTGCTTACTTTCTCATTTTTACCACATACTTATAAAATAAATCAACTGGAATATAAATATTGTACTTACATTTCAGTGCATAATATATACAGTGGTATAAACAAGTCGTCGTATGAAATTTTAGTTTGTACTGACTTTGCGAGTGCTTTTTAGGTAGCCTGTTGTGCTACATACATGTCTAGATGAGTTGATGTACCCCCTGGAAGACTGCTTGCCCCTAACCGGTACATGTACCCCTGGTTAAGAACCACTGGTCTAACATACCTTTACCAGTGCTGTCACGTTAGCATTGGAAAGTCTGAATGATAAACCACTCTCTCAGTCTAACTGATTCTCTACTGGTCACAAAGGAGAGGAGTGCATTGTTCCATGAGAATGGTTGTATGTATTTAGGATGTAGATTTGCCCTAGCTGTAATCCCAAACACTGTTGAAGAAGCATAAATTGCGAAGCGACCATTAAAAATGCCCAGCACAATATTATGTGTTGCTTAGTTTACAATTTAAATATTTAAACTTGCTATTAGTTCTGGAAGCCATAACTTGCCAAATATATATATATATATATAATGTGTGTGTGTGTGAGAGGGGATAAAAAGCATTGCTATAGAAACTCGGAGCTTGGTTAGTGCACTGTTGTTTTTTTTTCTTGGCATTGACTCCCAAGCAAATATTTTATGGAGGCAGAAGCACTGTAAAACGATTCTGCTGGAAGCCGAATGAAAAGGAAACCAGTGTATAGCCTTTAAGACCTGAAAGTCTGAATTCCAGGCCTGGTTTACAATGGCGACCCAGTTTTAAGTTGTAGGCAATGGACAGGAGTGGTATGAATTAAGATGACCTCGTGAATGTATATTATTCTAATAGACTTGAGTACCCAGTGGAGTTCACTGAGAAATCTTGAGTGGGCTGTAAGACCAAATCTTTTTGCGGTAATTTTCTGCAGTGTTTTGAGTAGAGTATTTGCTGCTTTATTGCTAAATCTTGTTTAATTTTTCTTTGTCTATCTTGCTTGTATTATTTTATTGTACTTAAAATATAGTATGCAGCTTAAATGTCTCATAGTGCTGTGAATGATTGTTTTGAACAGAAACAACAAAAAATTCACAGCCATGATTTCAGAACAGATCATAGTTTTGCATTTGCAGAGGTTACTTAGACATAGTGTAAACTTTGTAAGGCTACATTGTCTGGTGAACAGACCTCTTTACTGCTCCAGACAAATACCCCCTGCAAATGGTGAGAGAGAGAGTCTGATTGTTTAAATGGCATAAAAATGTGGTAAATTACTGTATTGTGGCCAAAGAAAAAGAATATAATCCACTTACTTTCTGATGTGGAGAGAGATAAATGGAGCAAATGAAGAGGAAAGGTGTCATTACAGGAAAAGCAGAGGCAAGAAGGTACCACATTTAAGGCCTGATTCTCAACCCACTAAAATCAATAGGATTTTTGCTAGTGATTGAAATGGGAACAGGACTGAGCCCTTAAACACACAGAAGTGAGAAACAGAAATATCTAGAGCTCTGAAACCTTATTCGATGCTGTAAAATTTCCCTTATTTAAAACACACCAGGATAATGTTTAGACTTTTTAAAATGTGCCCCATGTGTAACATGCCTGTGGATTTTTTTTTTTTACACTGGGTTAGACCACTGCAGATATATAAATATTACCTGTTTTAGTCATGGAGATTTTACAGACAATCCAGCAGTGGATGAATCTCAAGTTGAGGGTTTTCGGGTATTTCTTTGAAGTAGGAGGGGACTCTTTGCGCAATTAATGTGTGTCCTGATTGTAGATTGCATGCATGTAGCCCATATCATGGCCAACACTTTGCAACATGGGTTGCTGTATGTTAAATGGGTGCCTGCTGGTGGGAATGGCGAACACTCATCACCTCTGGATGTGGAATTAAGTGCCTAAATTTTGGCATCCAAGCTTGAAGCTTTAGGTTAACGTCTTTTAAACGTCTCATGAAATGTAATGGTGCTACAGTGCTAATTCCGTGATTCCACATTGCATGCTGTGTGAGCATGGGATTAAGGCCTGGGTCATAATGCGTTTGCACAAGAGGGCAGAGTTAAGGCTGCTCATGCAACTCTAACTGGTATTTCCTGGCTTTTGAGCGCTTAGCTGCCATCTTAATGTTCCATTAAACTTTACATTATATTCTTTTACTCTGTGTTCAGATAGCACCTTTCCTGGTGAAGGATCCCAAAGGACTTTGTGCCTGTGGCCTTATCCTGCAGTCTTTACTCTAACTAATCTGGGGGTTTTGCTAACATCACAGCTGCAGGAGCTGGCTGTGCATCCTTCCTGCACTGTTGAAATACAGGCATTTCTGCGGTGGAGGACGGCAGCCAGCTGAAATGCAGTACACGCCAGGAGAGGGGAAGGTTTGGCTAAAGAAACCAGGGTAAACCTGAACTCTTAGGAAAGGTGCTATGGGATTTTTAATTTCCATAAAGAGTAGGGACCAGCTCTGTTTTTAAGGGTTCATACAAAAGCGTCCTGGCAGAGTGAACACATGGAACTTAAGTTGTCTGCTTGGCAGTATGAAAGGCCAGCCCCTCCCTCGGTAGGGTTTGAACCTGTGCTTTCAGGGATCTAAACTTAAAGGTTTTAGCTAAGGGCATGTATAGAGAATACCTACCTACTATATCCTTGCTTATCTGAGAGACCCTTGGTTATTTTTTAAACCTAAATTCCTTCCCATTCTGGTGTCATTATTCACTTTAAAATGGTCACTGGAATCATGATTTTGGAATAGGTATTTCAGTATATTTCCAAGTGCAGACAAGCCCTTGGTCTGTCCCTCCTCTTTGGGGCTAACAGTGTACGGGGGTGCTCCTTGTGTGTGAAATCCACTCTTGTGTGCATGTAGGTTGAGTATTCAGGTTCTGTGCAGGCGGAATGTGGAGGGGCTGGAGAGACAAAATCTACCCCCCTGTGCTAAGGGCAAGGTATAGAATAGCAGCCTCAACCATTTGCACCAGTTGTGCTGGTGTTATCCTCCTGGACCTGCGCTAATACAGCCCTTCCCCCCCCCCCCCCCTTGCTCCTACTTTGAGCCACCCCTCATCCTGTCCCCTCTGTGACCTTCTGCTGTGCCTACTTATGAGGGTGCAATGTGGTATACCGGCACCTCTTTGCAGCTGCTCCATCCTATGCACCCCATGCAGCCCCTGTGATGGGGATAACTGGTGCCTGAGAGTCTTATGCACGCCCTCTTCCCCAGGGGTGAATGCTGCCCTGTGTTACTAACCTTTAACAAAATGAACTGTCGCAGTGTGCTCCTGCTTCTGCACACCACTGGTTGGATACAGGTAATACAATCTGATAGTTTCCTGCTTATGGTATCTGAGTGACACACAGCGCAATATTTGTTCCAAATCTGTCAAGTTGCCATCGTATTCGCCTGGGTTACCGTATATGGTAACAGAAGGGTGCACTTGGCTTGCTACAGTAGTTAAAGCACGATTTCATATGGTATGTTTAGAAGTTTTTGGTAAGAGCAGTAACAGCCCTTCCTTTGGCCAGTAAACCGATATTCTTATTGAAACTAACAAGTTTGGACATCAGTTTTATTTTCTGTGCATGGGGGCATACTGCTATAACTCCCTCTCTTTCCCCCCCCCCCCCCCCCGTGATACATGATTTAAAAAAATAGCTGGACTCTGGCGCATGACTTACAAGAAGTTCACTACTTGTGCAATTTAACTACGGCAAGCTCAAAATTCACTAGGCTGGCACAGATATTTCTCACACGTCAGTGTTTGACACTTGTTCTTTTAAATGTTGGAAATATGGGTCTTGAATGCTTGACAGTTTTCTTTTCACGGAGATGGTTCTTAATAGCAGGCAATATCTTTACCCTTAAGTTCTATAAATGTAATGATTTATAAGAGTGAATAGTAGTTAATACTGATGATATAAAAATAGGACAGCAGTTGCCTTCTGTTGTAAAGATACCGCTATACCATGGTTCGTCTTAGACTTGATTATTATTTGGACATCTTTCTTTTTCTTTCTAATGGGAAAGAAAAGCATATAGGACCTGATTCGGATCCCATTGAAGTCAAGGGTAGTCTTTTGATTGACTTCAATTGACTTTGGATCAGGCCTATCTGCATAAGAATAGGCTGACAGCATAGCCTATACCTACCTATTATATATCCTTGATGATCGGAGGGAACCCTGATTACTTTTCAAGCCTAAATTCCTCCTCCTTCTGGTGGTGTTATTCACTTTAAAATTGTCGCTGGGTGTAAAATATAGAATACAAAGTGTGTCAAACTGGAAGATAAGCATTGATTTATTATTATTATTTTTTTTTTAATTTCTTATGGAACTCAGAAAATCACTCCAACATGTTAGGGTTTTTAAAAGGTGTTATTAGTTGGTTTCCACAGTGTGCATGCTGTTTAGCTGCTTGGACCTTCCTTTAGAAAAAAAAATCTATCATTGTTGCGATGCAGAAAGTAAATTTTAAAGCCTGCTGTTTATGCATAAAAGTAATTTCAGTATGCCATGGGATTGTTTGCCAACATTTCCAATATCATTCTTTCTTCTGGAAAGACAAATGTTGAGTAAGTAGCACTTGCTAATTAATGAGTGCCTACTTTTAAAGGTGTGGGAGCACTGTAACGAATTTAGCAACTAGGGATCTAGCTTTTTTGGGGGTGTAAATTGGCCCCGGGGAGTTGATTTACATCAGCTGAGGATCTGGTCTTTTCCAAGTAGTCAGCTTTCACAGTGTGATAAACCCTGAACAGACTAAAGCAGATGTATATAAAGTAGTTGCTATGGAATATGGCAAGTAGAGATATTCACCTTTTTGTTACATATTTTGCATTAACTTCTGGAAGAGGTAAATCATTTCCACCTAAGGGGGGGGGGGGGAATGACACAAAGGTCATTTTTTGCCTGCTTTGAAAAAAAATAAATTCTGAAGTCATTGCTGTATTTATTCAGTTTGAGTATTATCAATGCAGCTTTCTTTTTTCCCAAAGATGTGAAACTCCTCCTTGGGTCTGCAGTGGCTTGTAAAATCGCCCTGTTCAAAAGGTCTGCTTTCAAATTAATCCCAATATTGCAGTAGTCAGTGGAAACACTCCTTCTCCTCCCCGCTTTAATTAACCTATTCATTTTATTTCACTCCTCAGAGTTTGTCTTTCGTCTGACCTCCTTCTGTGCTTTCTAGTGGGGCAGTTGTGCCGAAATGTATTTGATCTTGTTTTGAATATTTTCATTTGTATTTATATTTCTTTTCTTTTGTGAAGCTGGCTGTGTAACCCAGGATCTTTCTATAGTAAACATGTCTCGCTATTAATTTAGCCATGCTGACCTGTCCTATTTTGTTGTACAGAGGTTGAAAGTTTTTGTTCGTATAAGGGAATTAAAACGAATATAAGCATAAAGAAGCTGATTGTAAGAGTGGCAAAGAGGAGAGTCCATTACAAGCACGTATTGAATCTGCTTCTGTAGCCCTTACTCACATGAGTAGCCGCATTGAAGTTAACGAGTTACTTGCAGGATCAGGTCTTTAGGCCAGGATGCTGTTGTAGTGGGAATGTTAGAAATGCCTAAGTTTAGATAGATCCAACACGTCTGTTTTAACTTATAAAGGCCAGACCCAGAGCCCATGGAAGTCAATGGAAAGACTCCCAATGACTTCATGGGCTTTGGATCTGGCCCCTAAAGAACTGTCCGATGCAGATTAATTATGATGCTGACGCTTACACAAATCCACTGCTTTATTACAGCACATAGCTCCATTTTACAGCAGTCTGAGTACAGGGTTTTGGGTTGCTGATGGGTGCTGTAGTATATTTGTACATGGGGAGAGAAACTCCAGCTAGCGCTGCATTTCTTTTCCCAGAAGATGCACCGTTCGCAGCCTGTTGCTAGCTTTGGTGGGCTGGAAGGCTGAGAGAATGATGTAGTATGGGCCGTGGGAGAGAAAGCAACTTGGACATTCATTGCTTTAACTTCAGGTCATCCCGTGGGGGTTTTATTCCAGAAGAATAAGTGACAAGGTGGGTGAGGTGGTATCTTTTATTGGACCAGCTTCTGTTGGAGAAAGAGACAAGCTTTCGAGCTTACACCGAGCTCCTCTTCTTGTCTGGGAAGGGGAAGCAATGCGGCTCCAACAAGACTGCAAAGAGGAACGAGGGTCATTCTGAGGGGAACGTTGCTGGGTGCAGAGGGCCTGGATACCGTTGTGCAGGATTATTTAACAAGTTAACTTATGCCGTTTGCCATGGAATCCATTCGCATCTCTCTGATTTTCCCCTTTCGAGTCAAATAAACATCAGGTGCCTGGAGTTTGGTTAGTTGCCCTGATTACACAGTCTCTGCATTGTATTGCAGTATCCAGCAGTGCTGTGAATAACCTAACATTTTTATTTCATCAAAACCACTCCAATTTTCAGGAAGAAATCCAGCCAATAACTCCAGGCTACTTCTGCCATTAAGTGTTCAAACTTAATTTTCAGCTGCACTAAGGGTAGAAAAATGTAAATTGGGACCAGAGATGTCTTGGAGAGGACTAATGTTTCTCTTGATTTCTGCACCCTCAGCCCCTCCTGAATAGTTGTTGAAGTAAGAGCGGTTTCTATCTTGGCAGGAAACAAAATAATTTCTCTTTGTGCCTGGTAAATTTATTTCATGAAAGATTTACACAATCTTGGGTATCCTGTCAAGTGATTGAGAAGTGAGTAAAGCAAGAAGTGTCATAAACTAGATGCCTCTTGGGTTCTGTTGACTTTGGTGAGTATTGTTGGAGCTGTCAGTATTTATGCATGTTAAATTAAAAAAAAAAAAAAAAACTGTGGCGGGCAGACAAATGCAAAAATACAGACTTTTTTAAAGTCCTCTGTTATATTTGACTGTTGTTCAAGTTGATTCATATTTTCCTTGACCAGGTTGCTCGTATTTCATGTGCCCAGTGAATTGACTGCTGTGAGAATTCTGGTGAAATAGTACTTGGTCTGTGATCCTTGGTTCACATTCTTTCCATTACTTATCCATTCAGGTAGACTTAGCTTTTAACTGCTCTGAAAAGTGCCTCTGTTTACATGGCATCAGTGAATTTCAAATTGAATATTGCTCAGTATACAAGTGAGAAAATGGTTTTAACTGAGCACCAACCCTGCAGACTCAGTTTGGGAGCTGAAATTCAAGCTGGGTTCTTTCAGACTTGTGCAACATCTCCAGTAATCATGACCCAACTGTTATAAAAGCCTGGTACAACACCCATTGAAGTCAGTGGAAAGAATTGCAAAAGAGACAGAGTCCAAGGTTGGTTAACAATTCTGTTGATAATGCATGAACCAGAATAAGGTTCTTCCATTGGCTTGCCCTGCCAGCAAGTGTTGGAGCCATGCATAGAGATTCTGAAGTTCTGTTGACTCATGGTGGCAGGTGTGAGTTTAACTCCACCCAGGATATAAGGGAGATGGGGACAGGGAGTCCTGGAGGGAAATCCAAGGGACAGTCAAATTCAGGGAGAAAGTTGAGGCTGGGTTATGATGTATTATTGTTCTTGAGTCCCCAGTAAAACCAAATCCCAGGAGAGGGATTAGCCTTCAGACTAACTCAGTGTGTGTGAACTCTGTTGAAGATAAGGTATGGACATAATCCATTCGCAACTATGAGTGGTGTCCCTTTTCACCCATGTTCCACCAGATACTAGCCACATGGTGTATTATTATCTACATGGATAGACGTCAGTTGCTTGTGAATAGCCCCTAAATAGCCTGTAGGAATGACTCTGTACAAAATTCTTGTCATGGTGGCTTGTTGGTCACAGCGGTAAATGTGTTACTACTGCCCTGAATGACTTTGAAGCTTTCCCATGTCTAGACACAGCTAAAGTCTAGGTGGGTGTGCTGGGTGAATGGGGAAGAAAGGTGCAAATCAGAGGGAGGAGTAGGCTGCACTGTTCCCCTGCACGTTAGAGAGCTGGGGGGTGAAATTGTGCCTTCCTGGGGCACAATTAATGGGTTTACCTAGATTAGGAAAGAGGGGGAGATCTAGGATTGACCTTGATTAGCTAAATCAAGGTACCCTGTATCTACATGAGGGAGATGGTCATTGTTAGGATGGGATTATATAACACGTTTTAGATCATCTTGACCTTTTCCCCTAATCTACACAAATGTACTGTTTTTCGGAGCAGTCCATACCTCCTCAATATGGGCTAGATTGTAAATTACACAATCCGCCACTGTGTGTTTTGGAGGCAAGAATTGTTTTTAACTGTAGTCCCTACCTAGCCAGTTCTTAGACAATCACTATTCTCTTTGTATTTGCGTTGACTTTTCTTTTGGTGTAGCTTTTCCAAAGTGATTAGTATCTCTGGACGGTTCGCTAATTAGTCTGATATTTCAGTGAAATTGAAGCTAAGACTGGTGTGTACACAATAGCTAAAGGAGACATTCATCATGGTAAATCAGTCCATATCTGTAGCTCAGTTTTCTTTGAGTAGAAATGGCCCAATTCTGCCTTCAGATTCTCATTCACAACTCCTATTTGACAGAGAAATAGTCTGAAGGGACTTAGAGAGATAACACATTGGGTGGGAAAAAACTAATTGAGATTCAAATTGAGTAAGAGCAGTCTCATTCATGTGGGGGGAAATAATTAAAAATGCACGTTTGCAGTGGGTGGAAAAAACTGGTGAGGAGTAATGCTGAAAGAGTCCCAGTAGTGAGAGTGGACAGCACATTAGACATGAGTTGATAATGCAGTCAGGCTTCAAAATTAAAAGCCGGTGCAATTTTGGACTGTGTACACAAATATCAGGGGCTGGCGGAATTGATTTAAGAGGAAAGATTAAGAGAGCTAAATATGAATGATTTGGTTAAGCAACGACTAAGAGGGGACATAAGTCTACAAGCATTTGAACTGTGAGAACAACAAAGGGGGAGAGGAATATTAAAATATTTAATAACAGAAGTAACTTCCTCACAATGAGGGGTACCATACTGTGGAACAGCGAATGGAGGAAGTGGTAGACCCTTCATTGCTTGAGACTTAAAACTGTAGTTTTTGGATTTGGCAAAGCTCTGATAAATGTACTGGAAGGGAGATTCCTGGCTTGGCATGGACTGGCTGATGTAACAGAGGAGTTTGCAGACTTTTTCACAGGTGACATCAGCTCTCAATAGGTTGTCTTGTGGGCCCCGTAAACTCTCATTCTGCATTGATCGGACCTCCTGTCCATGATCACACGAGATCCCAGTGGCTACTGCAGCAATTGCTTATTCGGAAAAGTATTAGGAAGTATCCAATGCGTTTGAATGTAGTTTAGCAAGTGGAAGCTAGGAGGAGAACCAGCACCATGTGAACAGACAGCCGTGGACCACCACCAAATCTTTTGAAAACTACCGTGGTCTATGGAACGTGGTGTGGGAGCCTTCTACTCTAACACGTCTTTTCCATCTTCAATATTTGTGGGCCAAATTCTGCTCTCAGTTCTCTTTGGATTCAATGAGAGTTCTACCTGTGGAGCTGTGAGTAGACTTTGGCCTTATGATGCTACTGGAGAGCAGAACTGGGCCCTAAAAGAGCAGGCTGCATTTCAAATTTCCACTGTTTGGTGTCAAGCAGTGGGAAAGGGCAGTGTGATATATGGGAGTTAATGTAAACTATTGTAATAGGTCCTGACTGATTGACTCCATTATTCCTATTTATATTCACAGTCAATCAGAAACACAATATAGTCCATGCTAATTTCATCAAGGATTAGAGTGGGGTTTTCTGCTTGGCATGGCCCAGACAGATGTTTGTTTTCTGATGTATTTTGATTTGACTGGGAGTAACAGACCCATTATGAATTCATCTGCATATGCGTGGAAATGGGTTTAGGATGGGTGAATTGTAATTAGTGTATTTTTTTTTTTTTTTAAATCTGGCACCTACTGCATGTTTGGGTCACATGTTCACCATCTATCCTTTTCTTGCTACAGATCGAGATAAATGAATCATAGAGTCAACATGGGACATGTAGTCTTAGCTGCAGGGGAAAGGACAGTTTGGGAATTCTTAGATATTTTACCTTCGTGACGAATGACCACATGAGGGCCTGATCCTGCTTGCTTCATTCAGGCAAAACTCCTAGCCCCTGGTTCAGCGTAAACCAGAATTGAGATCAGGGTCCCGCTTCTCATGTCTTCAGTCAGTGGGAGTGTTGCTTGAGCATTGCAGGCAGAACTGTGCCTGGTGCTGGAATCACACAAATCCTCCTATGATCGGGTGCAATGCGGGGGAGGAGGGGCAGAGGGCCCAGACACCCCCACCCCTTGGCCCTGGACCGGAGCTAGAAATTTGGCCTGGCTGCTCCTCTGTCATGATGAAGGTCCAACTGGACCAGATTTGAGCAGCACTGTCACCCCATACACAAGGTCACAACACCGCTTTCCCATTGGCACTAGGTAGCCCAGCCCCGAGGGGGAGGCAGAGCACGGGGCACCAGAACTCCCAGTACCCAGAAGGGTGGGAGGATTGGATCCAGGCTGTTGATGCTTCCTGGGGAAGCAAAGATACAGAAGTAGGATGGGGCCTGTGGCTCACAGAACTGCCTGGCCCATGGCGGGGATGGTGCTCTTCTGTCTGACCGACTCTGGGTAAGAGTTCAGGGCTGGGGGTGGGGTGGAGAGACCACAGGGCTGGGTACTGTGGGGAGAGTTTGGAGCCAGGTATGGAGAGTGTGGGGAGGGAAGAGTGCAGGGCTGGGTGCAGAGACAGCATGAGAGACCTCAGGCCTGGGTATGGGGAAGTGGCAGAGGCAGAGCGTGGGGCTGGGAGGAGGGTAGATATCCGAGGCTGGGGGCAGTGGGGAGAGCTTGGAGCTGGCTGTGGGGCATGAGGAGGGGAGTGTGTGTGGAGCTGGGTGCAGGGGCAGCCTGAGAGAGCTCAGGACTGGGCACATGGGAGTGCTCGGGGGAGTGTGTAGGGCTGGGGGCAGGGCAGGGAGAGTTCTGGGACCACTCCTTAGGAAAATTCTGGTTGTGCCTCGGTCCCTGTGTCAGCTGTATCACTTTCTGGCAACCAGTGAAGTAGCAATAGGGATGCTGGCTTTGAAGTTTGATCTGCCACCCTTATTCCTATGAGTAGTGTTATTCAGATCAACTGCACTGCTCATGTGGTTCAAAATCAGTCACTGAGTCGGAGTTTATGGCCAAAAGGGACCACCGGATCATCCCGTCTGACCTCTTGTATATCACAGCCCACCAGCGTTACCCAGCATCCGCACGCTAAACCCAACAACCAAAATTAGACCAAAGTATTACTGCCCCCAGGAGACTAAACGATTGTGTGCCACAGGTAGGGTGACCAGATCACCAAAGACAAATATCGGGACGTGGGGGGGGGGTGTGACGCGGGGGGGGGGGAGGGCGTGGCGGGGGGGGGCCAAAAAAAAAAAAAAAACCCTTCCTCCGCAAGCGCTGGAGGGAGGCCCGGGAGATGCAGGGGAAGCGCGGGGCCGGGGTGAGTAACAGTCCGGCCTGGCCCCGAGCAGGCAGGACTCAGTTGGGCGGTAGGGAGAGGAGGGGGGCGACCTGCGGGGCCAGGCGGCGGCTGTTGTTGTCCCCCCGGGCAGCGGGACCCGGGAGCAGCCGCTGCTGCAGCTCCCACTGCCGCGGGGGAGGAAGCGGCCATGGCGCTTGGCGGCTGCGGTGCCTCCGAACCCCCCGAGCCGGGGCCTGCTGCGGGGACCCAGCAGCGCGTTCGCTGGGCCCAGCCCCTGGCCAGGCGCGTCTGGGCTGCCCAGCTGGTGCTATCCCGCGGCGGCCCCGGAGTGGGGGCAGCAGGCCCCAGCCCCCCCGTCCCGCAGGGGAACGAACGGGGCTGGGCTGCCGATGCCTCCGCCCCGGGGCCGCCGCGGGATAGCACCAGCTGGGCAGCAGCCCAGACGTGACTGGCCAGGGGCTGGGCCCAGCATACGCGCTGCTGGGTCCCCGCAGCAGGCCCCGGCTCGGGGGGTTCGGGGGCGCCAGAGCTGCAGCCGCGGAGCGCCTTGGCCGCTTCCTCCCCCCGCGGCAGTGGGAGCTGCAGCAGCGGCTGCTCCCGGGTCCCGCTGCCCGGGGGGACAACAACAGCCGCCGCCTGGCCCCGCGGGCCGCCCCCTCCTCGCCCTACCACCAACTGAGTCCTGCCTGCTCGGGGCCAGGCCGGACTGTTACTCACCCCGGCCCCGGCCCCGCGCTTCCCCTGCGTCTCCCGGGCCTCCCTCCGGCGCTTGCGGAGGGAGGGGGAATGGTGAGCCCGGGGAAGAGGCGGGGATTCGGGGAGGGAGCCAATCGGGGGACGAGGGGGCGGAGTCGGGGCGGGGGGGTGGGGGTGCGAGCACTTCCGGGCTCTAGGCTCCGGGGCATTTCCTTGTTTGTCCAGTGTCCCGACCGCATGTCGGTCGGGACGCGGGACAAACAAGGAAATATCGGGACGGTCCCGATAAAATCGGGACGTCTGGTCACCCTAGCCACAGGCAGAGCGAGCAGGAGTGACTAAGGTGCACAAGTGGCCGAGGCCCCTGTGATGGCAGGGAATTGATTAAATGAGATATTCCCAGATGAACCTGGCAAGCGACCCACGCCCAACATCAGAGGAAGGTGAACCCCCCTTGTGGTCACTGCCAATGTGACCTGAGGGAGAATTCCTTTCCAACATTGTATATGGTGATGAGTCAGATCCTGAGCGTGTGAGCAAGATCAAGCCAGCCAAACTGAGAGAGAGAATGCTTGGTGCCACCACAGAACACTGACTCACCCCCTTCAGTGTCCCATCTCCAGTCCTAGTCATCTCTGATGCTTCAGAGGAAGGAAACGAAGGTGTCCCATCCATACTCCTGTTCCTCAAATCGTCCCAATGAAGAAAACAGTCAACATGAGCAAGGGAGATATAATCAGCCCACAAGATTTGGCCTATAGATATATGATGCTTATTCCCACTTAGTGAGGGTTTCTGGGAGAACCCACCATCTATAGTGCTCTCCTTCTAGATAAAGTCGGGCATAGGTGCTGGATCTAAGGGTGCTGCCGTACCCCCTGGCTTGAAGTAGTATTAATAACCCAAATACATGGTTTCTACCTTCAGCAGCCCCACTATAAAAAGTGTTTCAGCACCCTTGAAGTCAGGAGAGAAAACTCAGCTCTGAAGACTGCAGAGTAGCTAAGTGGAGTTTGAGGCTTATTTTCTTTTATCCTAGTAAATCCAGTAAATTCTTTCAGTGTGGTCTTCTAAGAGTTTTTCAATTTAGTCTGACTTGCAGATTATTTGAATGCCATTATAAACTAGGGGTCAAGCAAGTTAATTCCCAGAACAGTGTGCTGCCCTGTTTTCAAACTGTGCTAATCAGAGTTTTGAGTCAAAGCGTGGTAGTTTGCTTAGTGAAATTATTTTCCTGTTAGAAAATTACAAATCGGCTCTGACTGTCCATATTGCCTTCAGTAACGGGAATGCTCGAATCACATGTGGAGACAAGGCCCAAAAAGGAGTAACAGCAAACCATGGCACAGTGGAGTCTGATTCCTTAGCTCCCAAGATCTAATGTGAGAAAACAGGCTGGCTATGAAGCCGCACAACCAACATTGTTACGGTTGCATTTATACCTCCATCGGGATTAAGGAAAGCTGTGTGCAACACATTTGAGCCGTAAAATAAATGTCCTTTTCTAAAAGAGACATTTGGTTGAGTTGTTCAGTTACCCCCTCCTCACCTTCTTGTAATTGACTCTTGTTTACTTTTTCCTCCTCCTTTCCCCAAGTTTATTACCAGTGTTTGGCCAGAGGAAATGAATTAACATAATTTACTGTTTTTAAAACAAGACACATTCTGTGCATGCACACACACACACTCACTCACTCATTCACTCACCCCTTCACCCTCCCAGCGCTGTGCTAAGGAGCATGTTTACAGAGTCTGGGTCCATTTAGAGAGAACAATACCCTGATTATGGAATGCAGCCTTCTAGTCACAGAAACCCAAAGAAATCATCAGTTTAACGTAGCTGCTGCCCCTTGAAGGTACATGCAGCGTGAGCTGTTTAAAAAAAAAAAAATCAATCTTTTGTAGACACAAACTGCAAGCATTGTTCTCAGCGGAAGTTGATTTAGGGGTTGTGGTGGGGAATGGTCTTGGTATAAACTCAGTGCCAAGTTTGAGATCTACCGCCATGCAAAGCTTTTGTTGTGATTTCTAATCTAATTTCCAAGCGTAAATAATAGTTGTGAGATCTCATGGGGGAAGTGACTTGATGCTTCCTGGTCTGGCAAAGTGCTTGGTGCTGGCAGTGTAGGGGGAAAAATACTGGTAATTGAACCCAGAAATATTTCCTGTTGAGGATGAGTCAAGGCTAAAAGGTGCAGTTATATGCGGTCGGCTACTGCTCTTAATTGCTGTAGTACACCTGCCTCATAGACAATGCCGGAACGATGTCATGTGAAGTCTCTCTCTGATTTATCCCTATTAGCTGGGAAATGCAAAGCACTGTGGTTCATAGACTGCGGATGCTCCTCTCTTTCCTAATACAGGGGCAGATTGTGGCAAGCAGTTACTCACGTGTAGTTGCACTGATTCTACTCCTGGGAGTAACTGCTCACCCGTGGGAGCATGGGGTTTGCAGTCTGCCCCGGGCCTGCAAGATGCTGAACCGGTTTGACCCCAATGAATTTAAGCGCCTTATAGGATCAGGCCCTTCTGTTGGTGGGGTTAGACCTGCGCTCTGTTGAATGTGACCATGACACTGCAGAGAAAGAGTAACCCATAGACTTTAAAGGCCAGATTTGGGCTGTTAGGTCTACATCAGGGGCTCCCATTGAAATCAGTAGGAGTTACACAGGGATCCAGAGGCAGAAATTGGCTCACAGAAATTAGAGAGGGAGAAGATTTGTTTCTGAGGTAATTTAGTCCATCCTCTGCCAATGCTGCATAGTGCCCTGTTGTATTAGGCTCTTTATCCAAGTCTAGTTTTAAATGACCCAAGTAGTGGGTCTTCCACCTACTTCCACTGGGAGACTCAAACCATCCAGCTTCCAACCCCACTGTTAGGACATTTTTTCCTGCTTGTCTAAATGTTGCCCTACGCAGTTCCATACTGTTGCTCCTTTTTCTGCACCATGAGCCAGTCTAAGCAATTCCTCTCTCTCCTTGCTCTTCCCAACCTTCTAAAACTTGTAGAACAAAGAGCATCCTATCCTCTCTGAGTTGTTGCCTTGCTCTAGTCTTGCACCTGGTTTCCAGTCACAGGCATAGTGCTGTCTGACCCCATACACAAATACTGTTCTACACCAGGGACCTCTGGAAAAGGGCAAAGTGGAAAGTCTGCCCATGAGAACAGGCCACGTTTTGTCAAAATGAGAAGTGAGTCTGAGCAGCAATGTTCCTCTTTTGCCTGGCATTCTGAAGACCCTTGCTGGAAGATTCTCTGCACCTTGAAGTCTTTAAACCATGATTTGAGGACTTCAATGGCTCAGACATAGGTTTGATACAGGAGTGGGTGGGTGAGATTCTGTGGCCTGCATTGTGCAGGAGGTCAGACTAGATGATCATAATGGTCCCTTCTGACCTTAAAGTCTATGATTCTAAGAGCTTTGTGGTTGTGGGGTGAGGCTGGGGTGGAGCTAAGGGATGACTGCTGCTATTCGTGTCCTCTGCCTGGAAACCTGTTGGACTTTTGCAGGCTAAGGTATGTTTTCCCTTCTCTGAATATTGAAGCACTCTTGGATTGGCAGAAGGGGCTTTGGGGTGAACCACTGGGAACATAGCTTCATGAGGGCTGGGGAGTAGCAAGTTAAAACTCATGGCTTTTCCTGGCCCTTTTATGGATTTTTTTCCCCCCCCCTGTGGATGGGGGAGTGATTTAGTCCCAGTTTAAACATTGTTCAGCAGCGAGTGAAGATGGAGATCTCTATTACTCTACATGGCATTGCCTCTGCTTTGTTGACAGCTCTCCGGTATCAAGGTGGCCAAAAGAGAACGCAATATACTTGCCAGAGCCAGATAAAGAGGGACTGTTCTCTTCCAGGTTCATTTCTGTGAGGACCTTTGACTAGTGATGCTGCTTCATGGTATAGAAAACAACCTGTACAAAATATCTTTTGTGAGTGAAGATAGTTTTCCAGGGGAACAGAGCCAGTAGGTGAAAAAAACTAAAGGCATAGGCCAGTATTAACAATATTTTTAAGGGATTTGTGAAGGATGCATATTTGTATTGGACTGTAAGGCAGTTGTGTGGGCAAATTCTGACCTTGTTCATGTATGGCTTCCATTGATTTAAACAAGAACCATGTTCATGCACCCAAGAGTCCTCACTCTCTGTGTTTCTTCTGTTGTCTGGTGGTTTAAAAACAGAAGGGTAGATTCTTATCTCCCTTTGGTGTAAATCCAGAGTAACAAATTTGAATGTCATGTGAGTTACTCTGGGTTTACATGGATGTAAGTGAGATCAGAATCTGGGCCCAAATTGTTTTGATTACCCCAATGCCAGCAGTGCAATAAAACATTCTTTATAATCTGTCAAAATTCATTAGATCCTTTCAGATATAGCCCATGAAAATTTTTTAGTAGATTAAAAAAACATTGTTTAGGGTTAGTTTGTATGGAATTAAAACAGTTTAGATCTTCTACTGAGAAAAATGTTTAGTTAAATAACCTACAATGCAGAATAAGAGGAGAACATTTTGATTAGCAGAAACTGATTAAAATATCAGCTGGGAGAACAGTCTGAATGAAATTTTATTGGTATTTTGATGTGTACCTTTTTGTTCAGACAGTTTCAGAGGTGTAGGACTATTTTGTCTTCATAAAAGTTTAATAAATACACAGATACAATCTGAAAAGCTAAAAATACAATAATCTGCCCGAGGACAGTGAAAAATGCAACGCAGTAAACGAAGGAGCTTTGTGCTGTGTAAGTCCGCCAGCCTTAACAACTTGTAGCAGAGCTGCCTTCTGATACCATTCAAACCTGAATGTTATTCTGCTGTGGGATAGAGACGAGAGCTGACTGGACCATTACAGTTCCATGTTGCAGCAACTTTTGAGGTTTTGAAATCTGTTTTCATTACACACTGGAACGTTTTCATGGAACTGGAATTGTGGTGCGTGTGTATGTGTGTATGGCTCGGTGGTTAGGGCACTGGCTTGATATGTGAAAAACCTAGGCTATGTCTACACCTCAAACGCTACAGCAGCCCAGATACAGCGTTTCAGTAGATACTCACTGCAGCAATAGGAGGGGTTCTACCATCCCGATAGTTAATCTGCCTCCCCGAAAGGCAGTAGCCGGTCAATGGAAGAATTCTTCTGTCGACCTGGTGTTGTCTGCACCCGGCGGTTCGCTTGGCTCAATGACGTCACTCAGGGGTGTGGATTTTTCACACCCCTGAGCGACATAGCTTGGTCGACCTAACTTTTCAGTGTAGACCAGTCCCTAGGCTCAAGTCCCAGCTCTGCCTGGTTCAGAGCAGACTTTTTCATCCCAGTTCACTCTGAATTAGGCAGAGCAGAGATCTCCCCCACCCCACCATGAAAGCTTGTCCCAACTGATATCAATACTTCTCCCCAAAATGTTTCAGCTTATGAAACAGCATATTTTGATAACATTTTATTTCACTTAAAATGTTCCCACCAGCTCTGATAGAGAGACATGAAGGCCAAAATGAAGGAACTTTTGAAATATTTTATACAACTCATAGACTTTAACACCAGAAAGGACCATGATGGTCATCTAGTCTGACCACCTGCACATTGCAGGCCACAGAACCTCACCCACCCACTCCTGTAATAGACCAATAACATCTGGCTGAGTTACTGGAGTCCTCAAATCAGGATGTAGAGACTTTATGCAGCTCTTGGGTCAATGGTCAGCAAGTGAGCAAGGCCTCAGTTCATATAGTGGGAGCCAGAATATGGCACTGTTGTTATTACTGTGGTAATGCCTGGGAACCCCAGTCATAGTTTGGGACCATACTGTGCTATCATCATTGTCATGGCAAATCCCAAAGGGACATGGCTTCCTTACCGGTCAAGTGCCACCTGCAGCGATCTCTAGCTAGATCCATAAGGTGGTCTGGCTGGATATTCAGTTTATGTCCATCATTGGTGATCTTATTGCACCACGGGAGCTTTTGGTGCGCACTTATTGTGCTAGGTGCTGTTCAGACAGAACCAAATAAATGACTGCCCCAAAGATCTTACAATCTGTTGTCAGTCGTAGAACCTGTATTCCTTACACATATACTGTGCTTTATTATGACAGTTACGCCTAGCAAAAATTAGACTCATATGGCTAAACTTTTCGTTAAAAAAAAAAAAAAAAAAAAGGTCTCCCCGGTTGTACCCATAGCATGTGTATTTGTGGGCACCAAGGGGTTAGGTTGAAAGCTCTTTCAGGCAGGGACTGTCTTTGTATTATATGTATGTGCAGTTTCTAGCGCAGAGGAGACTTGATCCCTGATTGGCGCCTCTGGGCCCTACTGCAGTGCAAATCATGCTGCTAATAACTGTGTGCATAAAATGCACAGATACATGCGGAGAAACAGGTGATACACCTGTGGTATGCGTGCAGTGAATACTCAGTGGATGCAGTTGTCTGAGCCCCTGTACCCACAATATTGTGCAGGAACAACGTATAAGTCCAGTCCTGCTGCCCTTTCCAAGGTAAATCTTGAATGACTTTAGCGAGTGTTGGACCTAAGTGTGTGTGTTAGATTTCTGACGCTGGGTTGTCAAACTTCGTTAAGTACAAAACTAATATTCATTAATCGAATGACCACCAGCTGACCCATTGCCAGCAAGCTGATTTAGCCACAAGCCCAGGAAGGATTTCACCACTCCAGAAAGTGATTCTAACCCCTCTGGAAAAAAAAGGAGTTCTTGTGGCACCTTAGAGACTAATAAATTTATTTGGGCATAAGCTTTTGTGGGCTAAAACCCACTTCATCAGAGGTTCTAGCCCACGAAAGCTTACGCCCAAATACATTTGTTAGTCTCTAAGGTGCCACAAGGACTCGTGTTTTTTGTTTGTTTTTTTCTGATACAGACTAACGCGGCTACCACTGAAACCTAACCCCTCTGAGACATCCCTTAGCCCCTTATGCATTGAGTGGACCTTTGCAGCATCCCCTGAATATTGGGTCTGTCATACAAGCAGAGGGAAGAATTCCAGAGCTGAGGGCCTTTCAGTGAGATTGTTTCACCTCCAGCTGACCTTCCCTCCCTGTCTTCTCCCCATACCACCCCTCTTCCCAAGATATGTAAGCCTGGGGAGGGTGTTAGTTTGTGTCTCAACTGATGTCAACTGGGAGAGAGAGAGGGTGAAAACCACCAAAAAACAAAACAAAGTTTCAGTTTTGGGTTATTTTTATTGAGAAACTGTAAAATTTTGACCAAAAAAAATTTTCTGCAAAAAAATTGTTTGGGGTTCAAAAAGCCATTATTTTGTTGGGAAAAAATGTTTGAATAAATTTTTTTTGAGTAGCTGTTGTCATAACTAACTCCCTGAATTGCACTTACAAGATTTTTCAATTAATTAATCATCTAAGTTGTTAGATAACAACCAGTAACAAATGAAGAATGCGTGTGAGGCCAAATTCATCCCTGCTCTATATCATTTGAAACCAATGTGGAGTTACACCAGGGATGGAGTTAGCATTTGATGTTTGTAAATAACGAAAATTTCTTATTTCAGCTTCCAGTTCAGCAACACACTTAAGCACACGCTTAACTTTAAGCATCTGAGTAATCCCTGTTCAGAAAAGCATTTAAGCATATGCTGAAGTCCTGGTGAAGAAAATGCAATATGCTCACTCATTTGAAATCAGTGGGATTCCTGCACAAATTTGCTTTCCTGAATTGGGGCACTAGCCAGTAAAATGTGGAGTGACTCCTGTCACTCAGGGCATAATTCTGAAGAATCTGGCCAGTAAGTTTGCCATTTCCTTGCTTTCGTTTTTTCCTCCGTGCTAGCACTAAATGGTAAATGCGAGAGAATGGACGTAGGCCTTCTTGGGGCCCAGCTGCAGTGCGGTAATGTTTGGCAATTGTTGAGGAAGATTTGTGAGGTTTCTTGGGGGGAAGGGTCAGGTCAGAGGTAGAAGCCCAGTCACCCTTTACCGGAGGCTTTTGTAATAACAGGGCAGCTCCCTGGGGAGGTGTCCTTCTGTCCTCCCTTCACTTTCCCATTGACAAAAAGCAGACTGCCTGCCCCCAGCTGTTCCCTCAGTCAAGTTACAAATGAGATGTTGAAAAGCAACCCTTGGACTTGAGACAGCTCTTCTCATTCTATTTCATTCTACTCATCAATTAATGTCAAACAAAGGTGTTTTATAACTGTTTTATAACTTTTTAAATAGAGGGACCCTCGGACCCTATTGAAGGGAAAGTCTGACTCCTGTGTGCTTCGGCAGCTGAGGTCTGCGTGCTCGGGGCTGTGGGACAGGGAAAATGGAACTTTTCCCTTTTGTGTGGCTGCCAAAACCTTATTTTTCCTTTTTCAGTTTACCAAACCCTAAGCCTCCTCTTCAGCGGGTGAAAATGCAAAAGACGCTTGTGTTTTTGATGGTGTGACATTGCTTTATACCAGAAGAAGAAGTGAGGTTCTTACCCACGAAAGCTTATGCTCCCAGTACTTCTGTTAGTCTCAAAGGTGCCACAGGACCCTCTATTGCTTTTTACAGATTCAGACTAACACGGCTACCCCTCTGATGCTTTATACCAGCGAAGGATCTGGCCCTCTGTCTTAATTCATTTCTGATTTGCTTAACAGAACTGTAAAATCTGGTGCTAAAAGCTATGCCCGTTTATATGGAATCTGTCTCTCCACCCCATGCTCTGAGGCAGCCAAGCAAAATGAGACCAATCAGTGTTTCAAGTAATTGTTCACACCTGTAACTCTTGGCCTGCATGATAGGTGTTGGGTCTGAAGAGTGAATTATGCCAAGCCTTAAAGAAAAAATTATGTATTTGACTTTTTTTTCTAAAAGTCAGGGGGAGACTTTCAACCTCCCCACACTTTACTTCTTTAACCGGCTTCTGGCAACTTGGTTGAATGTTTTCTGACTAACTAGCTTCGACACAAAGGCTACTGGCATTTTTTTTTTTTAACACCACTTTCTGTCAGAGCTGATAAAGCAGCAGTCAGCCTTTTAAAGATATTGCAGGGTGTTTGGGTTTCTTGTTTTGTCTCTATTTGGATATTTTAGCAAGAATTTGACACATGCTGAGAGCTGTCAGGAGACTTTTTTTTTTTTTTCTCCCCTTCCTGAAATGCTTTTAGCTGAGCTGGGAAGAAAAGAGTATTAATGGACTTCCTGTATTAGCTCTGTTTACCCAGGGCACCATGGAAGGTGAGCAGAATAGGTCGGCGAGGCTAATGGTGGCATCACTCTTGATTTCTACAGTTGCAAAAGGTTCATGCATTCTGGATTTAGAGGGGAAGAGGAATACCACAGAATATCTCTAAACATTTGGTTGCTGGCATAAACGTGTCATGTGAAATTCCCTGGTGCACAGAAGCTCTCATTTAATAGGATTTTCATACTTTTTGCCTGGGCATGCATTCTCCCAAACAACATGGTGGCTCTGTTTATGCTGCTGGCTGTCATTAACCCGTGATGGACTGTTTATGCTTAGTTTATGTTAGCCAAATAGGACAACCCAAAGTTCTCTGATGGTACCAACTGCTGCCTTTTAAAGACTCTGGTAAGAAGGACAGATTCATGGCTTTTTTAAAAGGAACCAGTCTCCTTATACTGAAGTATTTTCTTGTTTGGAGGAGGAAGGATAGTTTTGTGATTAAGGCACAGAAGTCGGAGTCAGGCGTTCTGATGGTTTCATTGCCTCTGCCATAGTATCCTATGGGCCCTTGAACAAGTCATTAAGGCCTCTATTTTCAAAAACAACTTCTAATTTTGAATGCCTTAATTTGTGGGTTACACAGGGATAGGTTTTCAGAGGAACTAAGGACCTGCAGCTTCCATTGACTTCATTTGAGGTGGTGGGTTTCACAGTCCCTGTGAAAATCTGGCCCACAGTACCTAAAGTTGGTCATCCAGAAATTGAGGCAACCAAAACTAGATGCCACCTTTGAAATATGGACTGTAGCTTTTCTGTGCCTCTTTTTGCCCATTGGTAAAATAGGGATAATAATCTTGTATTTAGCCTGATACACTTCTGTTAGGTGGATGGGTTAGCTGGCGTGTACAAATCACTTTATAGTTCTTGGATATATAATATAAGTGATAAGTAGTTTTCTCAGTGATATTTCATTATGGATGCAATTATGCAAAGTTTTGCACACAATCAAATATTTTGCCACAGTCAAATAACACCTTTCATTTACAGATCTCAGAGTACTTCGTAGCCAATCCTTAATTAAGCCTCATAACACCTATTGTTTCAGATGGGGAAACTGAGGCAAAGAGGTTAAGTGACTTCCTCAAAGTTGCACAAATCAGTTGCAAGATTAGAACATAGACCTTTTATTCTGCTGTTTTGGCCACTGAATCACATTTGTTCTCCAATATAACCTGTAACATATGAAGTTAATTTCAAAGATATATTTTCTTGAAGTAACATTCATGACACCAGAATTGAATAACGGGAAAAAAATAGACAAACCAACACCAGATGTCTGTATTTATAGAAAACTGGCACATACTATATGGTGACGACAGCACATTTCAATATATTTATGAAGTGCTGGTGTACTCAGAAATATAGAAATCCAGTCATTGTCACTAAAACTATTCATTATATATCCTGCTTTTTGATTTTAATCATCAAGATACATTTTCTCTTGCTGGTTCAAAACCTAAAAAATAGATTTCCCCCTTCTGATCACTGGTATTTGGCAGCTCATGGCCTGTACCTTTCAAATGTCGCTCATTTCAAAGGGACATTGCTTGTTTTAGTCCCAGAGTTACTGATGTTCTACGCAACTTTTGTGTCCTGTCTCTTTACATCAGAAATAAAGAATTGTGAAACTCAGGTTCAGCAAAGTGTGAGTTAGACTAAATGGAACGAATCCCTCAGCATTTAAAGTTGTTTACATGAATCATTTTTTGGAGCCCTCATTTTGGGTCTTTCTCACACCTACTTCCCACATTTGGGCCTTGACAGGTTGAGAGGTATGATCTGGCCAAGTGAAACATGGTTGAGACATGAGAGGCAGTGATATCTTGTGGTTAAAGCAAGGGAAGGACACTATCCAGAATTCTACCACTGATTTACTGTGTGACTTTGGCCAAATCACTTATTAAATCTCTCTATGTCTCAGTTTAGCTATATATAAAATAGTGATGTTAGTCAACTACCTCACAGGGATATTGTAAGGCTTAACATTTCTAAAGTTATCTGAGATTCTTGGAAGAAAGGTGCTCTCAAAGGGCAGGGTTATGTGTATTGCAATATGGAGAGTTAAGGGATTTAGATAGGTGTACTGGGGTATTACAGTAACAGACGACCAGCCTGTACAAAAACGTATGTAAAAGGAGGTCTTCCTTGGATTTTTCTATTGAAACGCAATTGCTGATCTGTGAGAACTACAAATGAAGTTGATTGGGTTTTCTTGGGCTGTTCGTTATATAATTGCTAAGCACGGTAGCTTGATAGCAATGGCGTTTTAGCCTCCAATCTTTGCTGTGTATTTGTTTGTACAAAAAATGCCTTTGACATACGTAAGTTATATTTCCTTACATTGCAAATGATGGATTCCTCCCCCATATCCTGTGACAGCCTTCCCTGGAGACAGACAGTCTGTGTTGTTTTAGTGAGATGAAGAAAGATTAGCAGGAAAGGTCTTGCTGGTGTTTGCAAAGACTTTGAGCAAAGGGAAAGATTATGACTGAGGAGCCATTCAGAAGTGGGCAAGAAAAAGCTTTGCTGTAAGTCACTCCCCATGTACAGCATGCCCGTCATTGACTCATGAAGTCTACGTACCTGATGCCTGGTGGGAAGACCACTGAGCAACGATTCACAAGGAACTCTTGTACAGCCCCTTCAGCCCCTGGGGTTAAGTGCCGAATGGGGTGTGTATGAGTTGGATCATTCTCCAGCAACCCCCTTCCTTTCAGAGCTGACACCCAGAGTGGCATCTGTGGGCTCCACAGGCCATATCTGGTCCATGAGCCATAGAAATGGCTGGCCAGGATACAGGACATATGAAGGTGGAAATGGGAGCATCTCTGCTTTCCTCCTTCAAAAAGGTTTTGTAGGTTTCTGGGGGCTAGGAATGGCTGTGGCTACCGGTCTACCTCTATGTAGTGCCAGTCACTAGTATGTAGGTGCTTCATATTCCCAACGAGTGCAGAAGACAGAACTTGTGGTGTAAATAAATACTACCTCACAGTTTGCTGGTGTCTGGCTGATGAACTCTCTGCCTTAACATTGATTATTTGAAGATGTGTTGCATTTACTATGTAGGAATATAGAGATTACAGTGCTGAAACAGACCCAGTGGTCTGGTACCATTTAGTTTGGTATTGTCTCTGGCAGTCAAATGGCCAATGCTGGATGCTTCAGAGGAAGAAGGCCTTCCTCCTCTCTGCCTCATAATGCACCTAAAGCGTGAAATACTGTACACATTTGGGGATGGGGATGAATTTCCTCCTGGCCCCAGCCGGTGATCAGTTTGTGCCCCAAAGCATAAGGATTAATTGCCCTTGTGGATTAATAGCCAAGTGAATTAACATCCAAAACAAACCTGGAACAGGAGAGCTGAGGGTCTGACTGAAATACTGCTTGTTGTTTTCTTTGTGGAGTACAGACAGGATGTACAGTAAATCAGGTTTGGTCAGAGCTGTTTGTCGGAAACAACATCATTCCACTGCGACCCTGAAAACATGACCTCTTTTGAAAGAGTTTTGACAGGGGAACTGGATGACCCACAGGGGTGGCAGGTAATTGGAGGCAGCAACTTTCACCTCTAAGGCGCTGATTCAAATCTAGCTCTTGCTGATTAGAGGCTGGTGGCCTGTATGAATAAATTGGTGGTCTCAGCCCAGTTCCCATGAAAAGATATGCTCAGTTTGCAATCTTTGCAGACAGGCTAGACGCTGAATCTCATTCTCCGTAGAAGCTTCCACCAAGCCAGGTTTGAAGCAGATTAGCAAGGCAGTGCTTGTACCAGTCGCGTAGCTAGCAATAGAAATTTGGGTGGCCCCCAAATGCTGTATGGGCACTACACCCTCCCAAGACACCCACCACAGCAGGGAGGCAGCAACTGGCAAAGTAATTTCCCTGCTGTGAGTGTCCTGGAGTGGGAGTAAAGCCTGGGAAAGGGGGAACGCTTCGTGCTGCTGCTTAGCCTGTGTTGGGGGCCAGGGAGTTTTAAGGTCCGTGCCCTGCTTCTCGATGTCATGCCCAGGCTATCTGCACAACCCCCTCCAGTAGAGGAAGAGGGCTCTGTGCTGGTGGAGCTGGGGCTAGGGTGTGGAGGGAGGGTGAGTCACTGGGTGACCCAGGCCAGTGGCAGAGCTGCTCCCATTTGAGATCATTCGCATAGGATCAGGTTTGTGCCTGGCTGCTGATTGGGTGGGCCATTGCCCTGGAGTAGGGTTACCATTCATCCGGATTTACCCGGACATGTCCTCCTTTTTGTGCTAAAAATAGCGTCCGGGGGGAATTTGTAAAGCACTCACAATGTCCGGGATTTCCCCCCTCCCCCGCCAGAGCAGAGCGAGCGGCTGGGAGGGCTGCAGGGAAGTCCCGGGCTGGATTCAGGAGCAGCTGTAGAGGAGCCGGATCTGCCCTGCATTCTGAGCAAGTGTATCAGCACAAAGTGCAGCCCTCCCCTTTTGCAACTGGGAGCGGTTTCTGCCATGCAGCGTAGCAAAACGGGAGCGAGAGCACTTTGTGCTGATACAAGGGCAGCTCTCCCCTGCAGCCCGGTCCGGCAGCACTGTGCAGGGCCAGGGACCGGGTTTTGTTGTGCTGGGGAGCGCAGCCACGTGTCCGGCTGGCACAGAGCCCAGCACCCTGTTCTGAGCAGCAGGGTAAGGGGGCCAGGGGGCAGGAGAAGGGGCAGGGAGGTTCTGGAGGGGGCAGTCAAGAAACGGGGGGGGGGCTTTTTGGGGGGAGTGGAGAAAGTTTTGGGCAGTCAGGGTACAGGTAGGGGGTAGGGTCCTGGGGGGCAGTTGGGGGGGTCTTAGGAGGGGGCAGTTAGGGGACAAGGAACAGGGAGTCTTAGGTAGGGGGTGGGGTTCTGGAGGGCAGTTAGGAGCAGGGGTCCCAGGAGGGGGCAGTCAGGGGACAAGGAGCGGGGGGGTGGGGGGCTGGGAGTTCTGGGGGGGAGCTGTCAGGGGGCAGGAGTGGGGAGAGGGATCGGAGCAGTCAGGGGACAGGGAGCAGAGGGGTTTAGATGGGTTGGGAGTTCTGGGGGGGGGGCTGTCAGGGGGCAGGAGTGCGGAGAGGGATCGGAGCAGTCAGGGGACAGGGAGCAGAGGGGTTTAGATGGGTTGGGAGTTCTGGGGGGGGGGGCTGTCAGGGGGTGGGGAGTGGTTGGATGGGGCGTGGGAGTCCCAGGGGTCTGTCTGGGGGTGTGGATAAGGGTTGGGGCAGTCAGGGGACAAGAGGCAGGGAGGCTTAGATAGGGAGTGGAGTCCTGGGGGGCAGTTAGGGGCAGGGGTCCCAGGAGGGGGCAGTCAGGGGACAAGGAACGGGGGGAGGGTTGGGGGTTCTGGGGGAGCGGGAAGTGGGAGGGGCAGGGGCGGGGCTAGGGCGGGGCTCCTCCGGTCCTCTTTTTTGCTTGCTGAAATATGGTAACCCTACCCTGGAGGCCCACCAGTGGCTTTGCCCTTGAGTTTGTACAGCTGCTACATTGTAGAGTCGCAGGCCTGGTCTACACTTATAAATTAGGTCAACCTAGCTATGTCACTCCAGGCTGTGAAAAGTTTTGCACCCTGAGCACAGCAGTTAGGCCGACTCAACCCCCAGTGTAGATGTGGCTAGGTTGGTGGAAGAATTCTCCCATCAACCTAGCTACTACCCAGGGGTGGTGGGTGAAACTTCCCCTGGGGGAGACGAGCTCCTTGTCCTGCTTCTTCCGCCCACAGCCCTGCCCACACTCCACCCCTGCTCTGCCCCAGGCCCTGCCCCCACCCACCGCTGACTCGCCACTCACCTCTTCACACCCCCCCCCCAAGCTCTCCCCCCCCCGCCAGACCTTTTCCCCGCCCGCCACGAGACCCCCCTCACCACATGCTTTGCAGCTGTCTTGCTGCTCGCCTCCTCACCCTGCTACCTCCCCCCCATGACATCCTCTTCCCTTTTCACCTTAAAGCACTGATAACATTCCCCAAGGGAACTGAACAGGCAACAGGTATAGCTCAGTTGCCAGATAGATTCTCCTTTGCGTGGCAGGGAGTTCGGTGTACGCTGTACAGAGAGAGACGAAAAGACAGGCTACCTGCGCCAACCTGAAGCCTAATCTCTCCTTTTGAAAAAGTGCTTGTCATTGACAGCCTGCATTAAGGCAGTAGTTCAATCACCTTTCTTACACAGAATTCCCTGCCAGACTCATTTACTTAAACTGGGTTTGAATAAAACAGCTAGCTCAAGAAATAAACTCACTGGCTATGTCAGCTCCTCCTTGAGCCAGGTCAGCAGTTACTTCTGCTGGGTACCGTGACTAACTGAAGGGTCGTCATTTGGAAACTGTTTTTAACCCCAATAACATTTTCCTACAATATAAAAGCCAGCTGAATGTGGCCAAAGGCTTCCTGGGCATTGGCAAATGCCTGTGAAATGGCTTCGTTACCACTTTAATACTTTTTATCAGTGTCAGTGATCTCTGCTATTAGGTCTCTGGAAGGCGTTTTCACTGTGTAAAGTTACTCAGGGATCCCCTCCGCTCACCTCCTCACTGCCCCCCCACCCCCGGCGAGGGGTGGGTGAGGAGAGACGCGACTGGCAGCTGGGGGGACCTTCGAGGAGGCAAGGGGGTGGGGTGAAGGAGAGGAGGAAGACTCCAGGCAGCAGCAGCAAGCTGTGGGAGCCTCGAGGAAGGGTCAGAGCAGGGAGGGGAAGAGGCGGCGGCGGGGGGGCGGCACCACGGCCCAGGTGTTGGGTGGCAGGGATGGCTGTGCTAGGGGAGGCAACGCCTTGCCTATTATACCCGCCGCCCATGCTACCACCCCTCACAGAGGTACGTCGATGGCAAAACCCTTTTGTCTACATTACTACTAAGAAGTGTCTACACTACAGCTCTGCTACTGCATAGCCCTGCCGCTGTGGCAACTGTACTATAGACATATCCATAGTCTGCTTTTGACCTCGCTTACACTGGTGTAAATCGGGAGTAGCTCCATTAAAGGCAGGGGTTACACCAGTGTAAAGTCAACCCGCGTGGGATAACGCTGGGGCCCACATCGATGTTTGAGATGTAAAAGACTTAACAGTAGAGCTGGGCAAAGGTCTAGCGACCGCACTTCCATTACATGAAGGATTTTGAGATTTGTCTTGGTTCTGATTGGGAACAAAACCCGAATTCTTCGTGAGGAAAATTCATTTAGACAAAATTGTTTTAAAAAATTCAAAATGGAAAATTGTTTCAAAATGAAAAATCAGACCATTTTGTCCTGAAAATGTTGAAATGGGATGTCAGAATTTTTTTCCCTAAACGAAACTTTGGGGAAATGGACACTATTTCACCAAGCATTTAGATTTTGACAAAACTGCATTCTCCGATGGAAGGTGCTTCTGTCAAAGTTTTTCCAACCAGCTCTACATAATACGTCAGCCGGTCCATTTCCTTGCCAGTGCAGGGTGGTCCCTGATGGGATGAAATTCACTTTTGTATGGGCTGGTCCACACTAACCCCCCACTTCGAACTAAGATACGCAACTTCAGCTACGAACTATCTTAGTTCGAACTTACTGCAGGTCCACATGCGGCAGGCAGGCTTCCCCGTCGACTCCGCGTACTCCTCTCGCCGAGCAGGAGTACCGGCGTCGACGGCGAGCACTTCCGGGATCGATTTATCGCGTCTAGACGACGCGATAAATTGATCCCAGAAGATCGATTGCTTACCACCGGACCCGGAGGTAAGTATAGACGTACCCTATGTAAGGCCCAATAACCACTTAACCTTAGTGGGACATCAGTGGTGCATAGGCTTTATATAGGCGCTCTCTGAGCATGGGGGAATTTCACCTCATAGCAAATTAGCAGAAAACTCCATTCTCCTGGGCTGCTAATCTAGCACCTTTCTTTCACCTATGAAAGAAGCCTGCTCTCTAAATCGCCTTTCTTTCCAACTACCTTTGGGTAATTCGGGGGGTTTCAGAACTAACATATTATGAGACCAAAACAATGGCAGCAAGAGCCAATCTTGTCGGTTTGTATTTTGGGCATATGAGGGAAATTACCGAGGGCTGGAACAGCTCTCGCATGTGTAGCTCGTTGGTATGTCGCTGGTGGAGTTTTATGGTTTTGTTAACAGATGTTGAGCCATACGATTTATTAAAACTGCCACAGTGAATTTATTAATGATTATTTCACATTCCGTGAGGTCTTAGGAAATTCTGCCCACAGTAAGGTCAAATTGAAGGGGCATTTGACATACTGCTGCCTAATGTACAATAACAACTGATAAAGGACCTAGGAAATAAGTTTCTTACCATAGGGAAACTTATCTGCAGCAGATATATAAATACAGCCTGTCTGGAGAGAACTGTTGGCTCTTTTACTTTGTTATGAGATCTCTGAGAAGTGGCACTGCAAGTCAACACATGCTGGGAAGTGCTGTGACTTTGGCAGGAGCATTTTTATCAGTAGTGTATTGCAAACCTGGTGCCCCAAACTTTGCCTAACGGATGGCCATGCTGGCAACTTGACAGATTCTGAAGGACTCTATCAAATTTGTATGAAATGAGATGTTGGTATTCGCCCTTATCTTTCGGAGGTGACAGCCAACAAAAACTCAATATGGCTCACCCCAGACATTCAAAAATCCTGGGTCAGGCCCCCAGATCATGAGTTTGGCTTAACAATTATGAGATTTATAAACCAAACAAAAACATTTGGGTTCTTTTTATTTGACTTCCGGTGTTGTAGCCTTTAGGTTTCATGTTTTCAAGCTTTTCTTTTTTTTAAATGAAAGCTGAGATTCTCATGTAACCACATGACTCCAGGAGCTGGGGCTTTAAGAAAAATGCCAGTTATCACAAGATTCATGATAAAATCCCGAGAGATGGCAACACACAACCTAGCATGCAGAAGTGCATCTTGAGTGAGCTTCATCCAAGTATAGTCCTGTCCTCCTTGAGGGCAGCTGCAGCTGACCTTCCAGATTCCTGTGTCAGTTTTGACCCACTGGCCAACTTTGTCCTAGCATGATTTGATCTGTCGGAGACAGCGTAACAATGGCATCCTCTGCTACCTCTCCTGCTGCTTCCAAAGGGGATTTTACAATGTTTTGTTAATTTTTGCACAGGCTACTTACTGGCCAAGCTTAGACATTCCTTGTCTGTTATTCATGGGTAGAAATGCTTGATTAGAGTTTCTCCTCCTGCAACATCAATGCAGCCGATGCCCTGGGATCTTCCTGCGCAGATAAGATTAAGAGCATTGAATTAACACTCTTGCCAATGGTTTTTGAGTGGCTGAGGACAGAAATTGCGGAGAGATTTTTTTTGTTTTGTTTTGTTTTGGATGATGATGTTTTGAAGAGTTTTTCAGTTCATTTGTCACTCCTCTTTCTTTGGTGGGTGTTGGGATAGAGAACTCACCTATTGGAGGTGGATTTTTTCACTTTGTTTCCTTTGCTGGCAGTGGATATAAGAGTGGCTGTTGTGAAGGGAATGAGTCACTGGTTTGTTTGAAGTATTGAAGGAAGGTTCTACAGGTTTTTGCTGATCTCAAACATGAAGCTGTGGTGTTAACAATTTCCTGGTGAACTCAGTTTTTGGTTAGTCTTCATATCAGGAAGATTATGCTGTTGCTATAAATTTGCATCATTCATCACCTTAAGGTAAAAGAGAAAAGGAATATTGTATTTTATAGCTCCTTTTGTCTTGCCATCACACACTGCTGTATAAGAAGCAGAATATAGCCACCAGACTGGAGTTGTTCTGGGTTACCATTTGCCATGGGGACACCATGTATAAGCTGTCAATTGTTGTGGTGCTATTTTTCTCAGTAGTCTTTATTTTTACTCGGGTGTAAAACCATTCACCAGTATGCAAACGGAGGTGACCAGAACTCATTTCACATCATCGTAGTTTCATAGATTTTAAGGCTGGAAGAGACCTTTTAGTCTGGCCCCCTGTATAACATAGGGCCATAGAATTTCATCCAGTTGCTCTTGTATTGAGACCAATAACTTGTGTTTGATTAAAGCATATCTAGCAGTCTCCATAGATCATATAGGGGGGCCGAGGGTTTTATGCTAGGTATTGAGGACATGTAGGATCCCGGGGGGGGGGGGGGGGGAGGGGCAGCATGGGGGAAAGCTTGCTTTGCAGCCACCTGTGGATATATACTCTGGATAGAGAACTTAATTTCCCAGACCTGTCACTATGTTGGGCCAACTCTGCTGTCAGTTACATGAGTGGAAATCTCTATTAACTCCATTGACTTCACCCCAGCATGCTTGGGGCCTTATCGGCACTGCTAAAAAAAAGGTGTATAACGGTAACTAACATGCATGAGCTATCCTGAGGTACAAACGCAGTGAAAACCTGGCACTGTAGTGATTTTAGCTGAGGTAAACTTATTGAGGTCAACGCTAGGCAGGGAAATAGGGCTGTCTACCTCATGGTAAGACTAAGGCTGTGTCTACATTGCGTACTTTACAGTGGCACAGCTGTGCCGCTGTAAGGTCTCCCATGTAGCCGCTCTATGCAGGCGGGAGAGAGCTCTCCTCTAGCAAAATAAAACCACCCCCAATGAGCGGCAGTAGCTTTGTCGGTGGGAGAGTGTCTTCCTTCGACAAAGTGCCGTCCCCTCTGACACTTTTCGTTGGTAAAATTTTGTCAGTCGGGTGTGTTTTTTCACACCCCTGACCGGTGAAAGTTTTACCGACAAAAGTGCAATGTAGACAACCTGAAAGGTCTAGTCTTCACTGTGTTTATACCTCAGGATAGCTCATGCATGTTAGTTACCATCAGGTAAAAAATACCCCTTTATTAGCAGTGAAGATAAGGCCTGAGAGTAGAACTTGCCTCGCTAGGTTCACTTAATTATCGGAGCATTAGCGCACACTGAGGGGATGACTTTGATGTATGAATGCTCCATGGGAAAAGTGTTGTTTCATAGAGCTGCTGTGGTACAATAGATCATGCTTGTGTCCCTCATGGTTCACAGGTATGTTTCCTGCATTCTGCTCACACATTAGGGTGGCAACCACTGTACGTAGGGTGATCAGATAGCAAGTGGAAAAAATCGGGATGGGGTGGGGGGTAATAGGTGCCTATATAAGAAAAAGCCCCCAAAATCGGGACTGTCCCTATAAAATCGGGACATCTGGTCACCCTAACTGTACGTGTTTAAGATGAGACATGAAATCTACATTCTAGAGTGTGAATGCTTGACCAACAGATACCATGTTTTCTAATATTGGTTGAGTTCAGTTTATATGTATTGGATGCCAAACTGTCCTATTAAAAACAATAATACCATCCAACCAGAAATCCTCATCCCATTAAAGTCAATGGCAAAACTCTCATTGACTTTAATAGGGCCAAGATGTCACCCCTTCAGATTTTTTTTCTGTCAGATATGCTAATTAAAAACAAACAAACAGAAAGCCATGTATGGAATTTTCTGGCCCTAATTGATACGGAATTGTATTTGAAAAGCTGTTCCTGAAAATGGCAGAAAATAAATGAAAAATGTAATTAAGCCAAATTTTTCAAAGATTTTTTTTTGTGTGCTTTTTCAGACTAGGTTTTTTAAAAATACTAGAAAAATACAGTGCGTTCCTGTTTTTCTCTGGGGTTTTATTTTGTACAAAATGCTTTTTCCTTCTTCCCCCAATTCAATAAAAGTCCTCTTTTGTTATGTCACCGTCATGGAGCGAAAGCCTGGAAACGTAATTAATTCAAAGCGTTCCGCATATGTGTAAATGGGTAACACTTATTGATAGCAGAGTTAAAGACAGTGGCTGAAACTTTCAGCAAAAATGCCTTGTTGCCCAGAAGAAAGAAATACTTTGTTTCTTCAGAGGAGTGAAAAGGATTTAAGGAGGCAAAATATGCAGGCTAAGCAAGTGCCTTCAGTTCACATTGTGAACACGCGCGCACACACAAGTATCTGCATATCTGCTATACATCTACAGACACGCAGACATGTTCAGAGAGACCTACGCATGACATAACGTCTCATCTCATAAAGGAATAATGGCTATAGACACACAAACCTCATTCGCGCACACAGGTGTGGACATGGATGCACTCACACACTTTGTGGATGCATTCCGTAACACATCCCTGAGTGGCGCTATGTCTACCTTTAACGGTATAAAATAACAATCTCCAGAAGGCTCTTTGGTGTTCATGTATTTAATTCCTAGTGCACAGCAGCTATAACTGAACTTTATACCACTCGAGTAATACTCTTTTTTTCCACCATACAGTACACAGTACAAGCTAATTAAAATCTAGTGGCGTGGGGGAACAGTTCTCAATATATTGAAAACCAGATTTTTGAGGTTATTCCTGCTGCAGAGTTCCCTCACTGTCTCCCCAGAAAGGATTTGTAAGTATTCATTGGAAATCTCCCATGGATTTAACTTCTTCCTTTGTTTTGTTTTGTAGTAAAAGCTTGATTGAAAGTGGCTGTGGCAGCAGTAATGCCTGGCTGAGTTTGGAGAAAACAAGCCCTAGGCCCATTTAGACATTTCATTTGAAAGAAGCCTCCATTATCTCCTATTAGGAGCTGTCCGTAGAAAGCTCTGTGTGTAAGTGTGTCTGCGCCCGCACACACATGCTTTGTGATTTCTGTTTCATTTTTATTTTTAATCACAAATTTTTGGAAGAAGACTGGAACTTTTCCTTACGTGTGCAATTAATGCCGGATTAACCAAAACACAGCTTTCTAGGCACATGGCATTATAGGGAATGTTCCAGGCAGTAGATGAATCCATTCCAAAGCTAAATTGCTGCTTCAGTGTCTTTCCCCCTCCCCTGTCTCTCTTTCTTTAGAATTCTTTCAGTGTCCTATGAGAAAAAAATTCAGAGAAGAAAACTTGAGAGTAACACAATAGATGTCTTCCCCTCTTACCTCTTCTGCAGGAATCTACTCTCTTAAAAAATCAAATCATGAGCTAGTGCTTGAGGTAACAAATGTTGTAACCAGATCCAAGTTAGCCTTGTGTTTCATTAAATATGTTGAAGTGCTTACTCAATTTCTACTGTATAGTTAAGTTAATTAAAAAAGTGAATTTTTGGACTAAGGCCATGAACCCATTGCTTTCAATGATATGTGAAGACTTTGGGTTTGGCCCAGTAAAAATATGAAGGGTCCATGTGTAAACTGGGGAATTTCTTTACTTTTTTTTTTTTTTTTTTTAAAGAACACTTCTGGAGACTGGAATTATCTGTTGAGCCACAGAACAGGAATAGCGTGGGCAGTGGCACTGCTAGCTGCTTCAGCAGTGGGCCTCACCCCTGTTCTAAGGGATCACATTTTGGTGGAAGTTCTGCCTTCT
Source organism: Chrysemys picta bellii (assembly GCF_011386835.1). Classification (NCBI taxonomy): domain Eukaryota; kingdom Metazoa; phylum Chordata; order Testudines; family Emydidae; genus Chrysemys; species Chrysemys picta. Next base: position 128,653,286 of record NC_088795.1, on the reverse strand, counting down.
TGGCTCTTGCCCTCTAGAGCCGCCAACCAGGGTGCCAGTTTTGGTGTTGGGGTTGTGAACACCCACGAGGAAGTAGGCTAAATCATGGATTCAGGGGGCCAGATTCTCATTTACACGAGGGTCCCTTTATGCTGCTCTGGTAGCGTAAACGGACCTTGATGTGGATTGAAACAGTCCCCTGAAAATACCCTCTGCATAGAGACCCACTCCAGCCTGTGCAGAGCTGGCTAAAGTCTTTATGGTGGCTCAATTCCCAGTCCCCAGTCTAGGGAGCAGATTGGGAGTGGGTTTGGAGTGACGGCTGCTTTCTGCTTCCCGGCTGTTATAGGGAATAACTTGCCAATGGACAATTTATTTACTGGTCAAATAGGGAGAATTTCATTTAAAACCTTTAAGGTGATTGTAGAAGAGAGGGTTTTTCCCCCCCCCCCCCCCCACACACACCTCTGATAGCAAATACGGAGGAAACTGTCTGAATTTGTGAGCCTTGTAGTGGAGTTTTGGGGAGCTCTCAGTAAAACTGGGGATACAAGGGCCTCCAAGGAGGGAAGAGGGGCTCCTGAAGGTGGTCTGAGTTCCTGCAGACTGCTAGGGCCCTGTAGGCGAGGGACGGTCTGCTCCCTCCTCAGATAAAGTCTGGAAGTACCACATTATCCTGCCATTTGCCACTTCTTGTGTGTGAGATGATGCCCAATAATGTATAGCACAAAAGGCAGCAGGGGTTGCTGGGGTCAGCCTCCTAGGCCTCCCAGTCCTACTCTTCTTTCGTCATGTTTGGGCTGTGCTCTTGCCTCTGCCAGCCAGGACATGGCTCCATAAACCGATGGATTTGTGTCGAACCTACCGTTGTGGGAGGAGTCTTGGGCTGGGTGTCCTGAAGCCTCCTGGGAAATTTCCCTGCGACCCTGCCGGCCAGCCCGTGCCTGGAATCCTTATCGACGCATTTGCACATGGGGAATAATCACAGTGTGTGTAAAGGGCAAGGTCAGTTTGTTCTCGCATTAGCCTTGTTATTGTTGCAGTAAGAGCAAGTCCACAATATCCTAACAAGAACTGGGAGCTTGTGTCCACATGCATTATGGGGTGGGGGTGAGGGGGCAATAGGAGAGGCTTAGGTTTGCTCACAACTCTGAGCTTAACCTCCTTAGGCCTCTGCAGTGCTCAGCCAAGGATTCAGAGGGGTAGCCTTGTCAGTAAAAGGATTGTTATCTGACTGTGGCTGCCTGTTGTCTGCCGCCTGCTCCCCTGCATTGCTGCGGACATCCCCAGAGCTCCTGGCCTACCTGCAGTGGTGCTAATTAGCGATGTGTTTGAGCCAAACGCCTGGGTGCAAACAGCTGTGCATCGGGTTTCAGATCTGTGTTCACAGCTCAAACTCTTTAGTAAGATGACTCTCAATGTTGTGAACTTTGGGCAAGTTTGGAGTTGGATCCACATTTCAAACCTAAGTTTTGGAATGCTCAGATCTGGCAATTTTTTTCAGTAGGTCCATTATGGAGATATGAGGCCTGTTTCTCCACTGTGTAGTTCTTTGCATGCTCATCTACACCTATGCAAAGAAGACCCCACTGACTATTCTTCATGCTGGTGAGAGGAAGCAGCCCCCTGAAAATACCTCCTGTGTGTGGCTGATGTAGAACTGGAATAAAGGCTCTATCCTGGCCCTGCTCTCAGCCCTTGCACGAGGTATTTTGGGAAGGGGCATGGGGCAGGGAGGAAGTGCAGTGCACTCTGGCTAGTCTCTGCTTCCAGGGCCTTTAGGAGGCCATGGCAACTAGAGAATAAGTTAGAGCAGCCTTCTGTACTGAAAAGGCCCCTTCATGCCCTCAGAATACAGAGAGCGCAAAAGTGGCTTGCAGCAAACTTTGCCATCATCTAGCACCCTACTGCCCATCCCTGCCCCAAGCAGAGGAATGGAGGAAGGGGCATCGCGACCCTGATGTCTCATGTTGGGCATTTATAAACGGCGTGAGAGGCTATTTTTGAATGTAATCTCTAATCGCCAGAGGGGGACTCTCCAGGTCAGGATTGTAGTGTGTTGGGGGAGCATGCACTAGGTCCTAACTTGGACCCAGCTTTGGGAGGAGAATCTGAGTGGAGGGCTGGAACAAAGCTCCTTTTAGTCCTAATATTCTGACTTTTGGGACGCTTTCAAAACGAGACTCCCAGTCTGACCAAGCAGTGCGCTCCTAGGATTAATTTTAAATTAGCCAAGACTGAATTATTTAGTGAAGCCTCATTTCTGTGGGATGGAATTGGTGCTGCCGGGCCTAAATGCTGCCACCCCATGACTGGACTCCAAATTCCTGTCAATTTTATGAGCCTGGCCGTGAAATTAACCATTTGACCATGTAATGACTTTTTATTGTATTTAATCTTCAAAATATGCTATTTATGCAAAAGCATGCGGAGGGCCACGTTTATAAAGCAGCGCTTCTTTGGCTCGTTTCCTGCCCAGCTGTTGTCCTCTTCAACCCTCTCCCTTGGCCAGGCAACAGTGAGGTCTACCGCTGTGGAGAGGTCAAGCCTGCAGCTCACCAAGAGCCATCTCGTGGGGGAGCCGTGGAGAACCCTTCTTCGCCGTAGCTTGCTGTTACTTGGCTTCCTGGCTCACTGCAGCCATTGAACCCAGCTTTGGCCCTGCTTCTGTTGCAGACATCATCAGAACCTGGTGTCTGATGAGGCCTCTGTCAGAGGAGCAAAAGCACTTACTTGAAAATGATTTATCCTAATTAGACAACTTAAAGGTTTCTTATGAAGCCAGTGGAGTGGGAGGAGGGAAGGCACTGAGTTCAAACTCCTTTATTCTCCAAAAAGCCATCATCACCTGATAAAGATTCAACTGCCTTGAGGTTTTGAAGAGGACGCTTCATGCTGCGTCAGTGAAAGGGGGAGTGAAGCCTTCAGTCCCGTAACCTTTGTTCTCTAAAGAGTGTGTCAGGGTTTTGGCTGTGCTGATGGCCTTGACTTTTTCTTTGAGTTCTAAGAGGATGTGAGATCAGCCTCAAAGCCTTTCTGCACCAGGATGCTGAGGGAGGGGAAAAGACGTGCACTTCTCTGCACAGCAGGGTCAAGATTTTCAAAAATAGAAGCCTAAAGTGAGGCTTTTAAATCTTTAGGCTCCTAAATAAGCAACCTGATGATCTCAACTGCTGAGCACCCCCCGGCTCCTACCAAAGTTAGTGGGAGCTGCTGAGGACTCAGCAGTTTGGAAAATCAGCTTATTTCATGTGGTGCCTGAGTATGGATTTAGGAGTCTAACTTTTAAGGCTCCTAGTTTTGAATATCTTGACTCAGTTTTATGGTTTTAAAAAATGGGTAAGAAATAGGTAAACAAATATAAAATGTTGTTACAAAAAAATCAAAGATCATGAAGAGGGAAAAACTGATGACCTAAGTGGCTAGGTTTTCACCTGTGCCATTTAATAGAGATACGTTGAAAGGGGCAGACTCCCTCCCCCCCCCACATTTTACCTTACTTAGAGCAAAATTCCAACCTATGTACCTGTGGCTTTCATGGTGGTAATGTGTGCCTAAAACAGAATTTATCCCTTAAGGATTTGCATAGTCATTTTCCCCCCTCTGATCCCTGTAACACTGTTCTTCGTATGCCCTGATATAGGCTGTGTTTCAGTGTAAGCTAATGTACCCCAGCATTCTGGGTGACACTATGAAAGCAAATCAGGGGCATCGATATGTCTGATGGTAGCAGACATGCCTGTGTATAAGGCCAGACTGGCTGCTAGCGCTTCCAGGTGCATAGGTCAGGGTGGGGGAAAAGTGCGAACAGCCTCCCACTCTTTGAGTGAGATTCTGCGCTGTGCATCTAGTCTAGGGGTATGTCTACGCTGCCGTTAAACACCTGTGGCTGGTCTGTGGCAGCTGGCTTGGGCTACAGGGCTGTTTAATTGCAGCACAGCCGCTCGGGCTAATCTCTCGTTCCATCTCTCTTTGGTGTGCTGGCTCATTCACTGGTGGTGGTAGGCAATAACATATTTGCTGGATTTCTCAGTGCTGGTCCCTAAAGCGTTGATTAGTCAGCGGCTTGGCTTCAGGGTGCTGAGAGATGCTCTGTGGGGAGCAGTGCTCAAGAGCTATCTCTTTTCTTGACAAATGTCTCCTTACAACCTCGTTGCTCTTGTGGTTTATGTGATTTCTCACCTGGCCTGGCGCCTAGAAATGAACTCACAGGCCTGGAAGAGCAGGAGGCGCAGCAACAAGTTAGCCAACCCAGCAGAGCAGTTTGTGTGAAAGCACTTTCTAGTAGAACGGATATCTCTTTAGATAAGCTATCTGGCCTAACTCCCTTCTCTGATGATACCAACAGTAGTTCTGTGGTCCCTTTGCAAAAACAGTTCCTCCTGAAATAGCCCAGTATAGGATGCACAAAACTTCCCATTGATTGGTGTGTAAGAATAAGATAATCAAGGGTTAAAATATGCAGGGAGAGAGTCTAACTTCTGCACCCCAAATAAGGAGAATATGCTAGTGAAAGGGAACAGTGAGGAGAGTGGCTGAATCCACTAAGGAAGAAATAACTTTCATTCAGGAGCATCTACAGATGAATCTCTTTATCATAGAATATCAGGGTTGGAAGGGACCTTAGGAGGTCATCTAGTCTAACTCCCTGCTCAAAGCAGGATCAATCCCAAACTAAATCCCTAAATGACCCCCTCAAGCATTGAACTCACAACCCTGGGTTTAGTAGGCCAATGCTCAAACCACTGAGCTATCCCTCCCCCCATCTTATAAGTGAGCTGTGTCGTAAAGCCAGCCTACTGGACCCTGTGGTTCTGTAATCCCCTCCCAACGGCTTACTTTGCAGAGGTATGATGAGGGGATTTGGGGAAAGTGAATGTGCCTGTGATGACAATTACTCTTAGTCATGGGTTTGGAGATTCCCTTGAGATAGGTCTAAGCAGAAACTTCAGGGCTTATCTGAAGATCTATGGACTAGCAAAGAAGCCAGCGCTCTTGTACTTCCAGCTGGCACCAGAGCACAGTGGGTAAGTTCTGAGCCCAATCATCTGTGATACCAACAAACTCTTGCAAAGTGTTGATTGGTTTCAGTACCAGTTGATGGGAATTGAGGGCACTCAGCATTTCGCAAGGCCCACTGTAAGGGAAAAGCTTGTCTTGTACTAAGACCCTTCTGACTCTGGCTGTAGTCAAGAAAGTATGAAGGAGAGAGACATGAGTGGCCAGTGACCTGCCCCTTGGGGGAGGCTAGCCCCCAGCCACCACAGCCTCTGGCCCCAGTGACAGCCGCCCTGAGTCCCTGTGGGAGGCAGGTCGGCCAGCCCCAGCCAGCCTGGTGCAGGGCAGAGCGCTGGGAACTGTAGGAGGGAGCCTGGGGGCGGAGCATGGGCGGGGCCATACCAGGCCGTTTCGGGAGGCACAGCCTCCCCCAGCCTAAGATACCCACTGCCCATGGAGAAAGAGATTAAATACAAACAAGCAAACAGCAAACCATCAACCAAAGTCCATAAAAGCTTCAGATTGTGGGAGTGATTAAAATTGTGGCTGTAAGCTTGGGTCAGTTCTTATTTTACTCAAACAGATCCACACATCCATAGTTACTGTACAAGGCTCAGGGGGAGGGCACCAATGTTAGGAGACCTGCATTGTCATCCTGGCTCTGCCACTGAATTGCTCTGTTGCCTTGGTCAACTCAGTGTTAGCATCTATACAGTGTCTTGTGATATTTGCTTTTCATAAAGCCCCAGCTCCCGGAGAAGTGGAATTATATGAGAATCTTAGTTTCCATTTTTTAAAAGTAAAGTGAGTTTCTAGTCCTTGTGGTTTCCTAGAAGAGCTTGAAAATGTGATCTGAGTGCACTTTAAAGGCTCCGAAAGCAAAACGCAAATTAGAGAACTCAAAATTCATTATTTTAAAATAAATCTCATGATTGTTAAGCCAATCTCATGATTGTTGGAATCTGACTCATGCTTTTTGAATGCACGGGATCAGCAATACTGCATTAAGTACACATTTTCAAAAGCAGACTTTGGTTTGAGATCCCTCAGTTTTTGGCAGCCTAACTTAAGCCACCCTGGGCCGGATTTTCAGAGAGTACTGAGCACCTAGTAACTGCAGTTGAAGTCAGGGGCAGCTGCAAGTGCTCAGAACCTCTGAAAATCAGGCCCAAAGTATTTTGAGTTAGTCACTCAAACGCAGAGGGCGCTTTTGAAACTTTTTAGCCTGAGCACCTCTGTGCCTTAGTTTTCCTTTCTGTACAATGCGGGAGAATGATATTCACAAACCTTTAAAGGGCTTTGAGAGCCCACAACGGACGTGCTGTGTAAGTGCCAAGTATTATTCTTATTATTCATGCCTTAGTCAAACCCCAGGAGGGTCAAACCACCCAGTGTTGTTGAATGTGTCTGTAGTAGAAAGTATTTAGAACACCATTCCTTCCCCCATCACACTCTTGGGGTGGGACTGCAGCGTTTTCATATTGATGTAGTTGTGGGTTAAAATTGGAGAGGCATGGCAAAGTACAGCACTCTGCACACGCACAGCTATGGGTTTAGAGGGAAACGGCTGGAAGGTATTGTTGTTAAAGAAACAAACCCCCAGAATTCCCCAGTCGCCCAGACCAGCCTGCCCCAACAAGCCTTGTGTCATAGTAACCTCTGTCTCCCAGCTTCCCGACAGCATGCGTGAACACCGTTTCTCAGGGAGAGATCTGTTAGCGCCAGAAAAGTAGGCGGCGTTGCTCAGTTTAGAGTTGTCCTTGTGTTTTTCCTCCCTCTAGTTACTGAGATAAGGAGTCTGTGAAAGACTGTGCAAAGCACCATGTCTGTTTAATCAGCATACGCGGGAGAAACTAGATATGCCCTGTTAGTGCAGTCACAGCCCAGGCATGGAATCAAGAGGAGGTGGAGGTGGGCGTGACTGGGAGAAATGTTCCTTGTCTCTTAGGAGTGTAAGTGTAACCGAAAGTCCATGGGAAGGGGGATTGAATCAGTGTCCTTGTGAAAAGCCTCTGGGAGCCTGGCAGACCGGGGTTGCTGTGTCTCCCAATTCTTGTGTGTAACCCAGAGTGAGTCACGCTGCAGGGTTTGCTGTGACCCTGTTAAAGGGCACTTGGGAGGCTGTGCAGCCTGGCCTGGAATGTCATCGTTTTTAGATGAAATAATGTGAGAACTGGGGTGTTATCTGGGTGCTTACCGAGACTGGGGTGGGCTTTTCTGCCCTTAGCCCTGGAGGTCAATGGGAATGATGCACATTCAATATTGACCACAACATCTGAGGCTGCAGTCCAACCTGACGGTAAATACATTCTGCCTGCCTCCGTTCTAACTGGAACTGCAGGGGCTTGTGTCATGTTTTCACCTCGCATCCTGAATGGCTGTGTAATATTGCTGTGCACTAATGAACAGCGGCTGTGCTCCATCCCAGAGTTGGCTGCATATCAGTAGGGAGTGTATCTTATCGTCTCTTATCTCCGGGGGTGTTATGAGGCTTGATTAGTAAATGTTTGCAAAGGGCTTTGAGATCCTCTGCTACAGAAGGCCAAAGAGCTGTTATGCATCTCCTTCTCACACCGCTCAGGGAGAATCCCCAGAAAAGTTTAATGCAGACTGAGACTGCACTGAATCTCCTGTGGAGCCTCTCAGAGAATGGACCCTACCCCTTACAGAGAGGCAGTTGTGGGAAAGGAAGCTGCAGCAAGCAGCACTGCTTAGCAACAGGGAGGGTGTGTATGGAGACACAGGGCCTCTGCATGGAGGGCCCTGGTGTGTCATGGAGAGCAAGGGTTCTGGAGCAAGCCCCCAGTCAGTCCCAGGTGAGGGAGTTTCCTGGCCTTTCTGCGTTTTGTGTGAAGTTTGTATGTGTGGGGGCAGATTCTCTCTGCAAATTGATTGCAGGGATTTCCAAGGTACCGATCACTGATATATATATTTTTTTAATTACTGCCCCTGCTGTTCAAAAACCAAAAGTTTGCCTCTTCAAAGCAATTTGAATTAACTGGTGCGCACGTTAAGTGGATGGATTAAGGTGGGCAGTTCTGATGAGCTGGTGCACGTGGTGGGTGGACGGGGGGCAAGGCGGGCAGTTCTGATGAGCTGGTGCACGCAGTATGGGTAAGGAAGCCACAAGCAGGGTTTTGGGGAACATTGTCAAAGTGGTTTAAACATAGGAAAATATGGTATTATCCTCACTTTAGAGATGAGTCTGTGAGAGATGAAGCGATTTGTGTAATGTCACGCTTTGGGGCTGTGGCAGAGCTGGGAATGGAAGCCCAGTCTCCTGACTGTACTTAATACTGTAGATCACAGCTGCCTCTAGAAATCTCGGTTTTATTTGTAAGTGACAGCTGAGGTCTGTTTTGATGTTACGGTGTGGCTGAACCATAGGATCTCCTTATGGTTTCATCTATTAAAATGAGTTGCCTTTGAGATTGTGGAAGTTAAAGGAAAAATGTTTATATAAGAATGAATTAAGATCCTCCCCCAAAAAGAAGAACTTTTTTTTTTTTTTTTAAGGAGATATGCCTATCTCATAGAACTGGAAGGGACCCTGAAAGGTCATCAAGTCCAGCCCCCTGCCTTCACTAGCAGGACCAAGTACTAATTTTTGCCCCAGATCCCTAAGTGGCCCCCTTGGGGATTCCCTGGGTTTAGTAGGCCAATGCTCAAACCACTGAGCTATTCCCTTCCCCCAAGAACCTTTTGTCTCAGATCGACTTTGGTATTTTATGACACTGTACTGTCTAGCCGATTATTGTAATGCCCTCTTTTGGGTTTAAAATCACAGATGTAGCACTTCGCATCTCACTGATAAAACATTGCAACCTCATTAGATGTAACTAATTTTGTAAGAATGTGGAACTCTGCAATGTATATTGATTTAGCTATTTAATACAATGCATTATTTGTGGTGTAATTTGTGGTGTCTAACTACGCTCTCTGAGCTACATAGATGCTACATACATACAAGATGTTACATAGATCTTTTCATTCTGAAAGACATACATAATGAAAATATATGTCTTTCAGAATGAAAAGATCTATGTAACATTGACATTCATTTGTATATACAGTTTGAACAGAGGTTTACAAAGCCTGTTTTTTTCAAAATAGCTTAAAGCTGGCACCCAAATGTGCACACCTAAAATTGCATTCTTATGTTTTTACACCTTAGTGTTTTGATATGTAAAACCTCAAATGTAACTGCACCAATTGTTTTTGTATGTTCAAATAAGCTAATAAGGCACCCAGCTTCCCAGTTTTGCATATGCAATTAGTTGGCCAGATTCTGCCGCACTGCGCATTACGTTAATAGTCCTATTGAAATCAATGGCTTTACTCCTGGGATAAGATCCTGCTGTATATGAGTAAGGGTGGCAGAATCTGTGCTAATATTTGTGCTTTCAGCGGTTTTGTGCATGCAAAATCTTACACCCTGAAATAAAATAGCATAGAGGTATGCAAAACTGGAGGCTGTTTCTGAAAATGTGGCCACAGAAGGATGAAGGCCCAGTGAAATCTAAAAGCATGGATGCGCTGGCTAATAGGAGTTTATTCTGTGCATTGAAGAATTTGGCATTCTCTTTGTTGCATGGAATCAGTAGTCGTCAGCATTCCTGAGAGTGAGCCTGGTTGGAGAATTTGTGTCTTCCTAGCCATTGGAAATGAAATAGTTCTCAAGTCCTTACTGCTCTTGGATGCACCAAGTGTGTCTAGTCCTTTTGGCTCCTTAAATTGTTACTTACTCTGAGAATTATTTAGTCAACAAAAATCCATGTGTTTAGTCTTCCAGCTAGATAACGTCTGTTGTTTAGACAGCAAGTGAATGTGGAGTAACCTGGCTGTGACACTTGTTCTAATTGTGCAGGGGAGAGCAGATAAAATATCTTTCTCCTTTTATGGCAGTCTCCTTTCAGTATCTTGTTCAAAACTTGGCAGACTGAAAAAGGGTCAAAAGCCAGCAAATTGCCTACACTTTTAGTGCTGGCAGCCCTGCTTTATGCTTTTGATGAACAGACCATTTGACAATAGCCGTTTAGTAGATCAGTCAATATTATGGGGCCAGATTCTGCTTTCAGTTACACCAGCGTAAACCCAGAACGACTCAGAGGGTTTCAGTGGAGTTGACGCTGCATTAACACAGGTTTAATTGAGGGCAGAATCTGGTCATTTGTCTGACACTGGAGACCCTATCATGCCATTGATTATTAGCCTGTAGAACACCCTGCTAATTTCTGAGTATTTGTTCCTATGCTGAGCCTATCACCGTTGTATCTGAGCACTGTGCAGAGGTGTCAAAGTGAACACAAGAAGGTGAGAGGGGTTATCTTAAAATGCAGTGGTGCTTAGGTGCTATCGTGTTGGGCAACAAGAACCTGCAAATATAGTTGGTATAATGTGGATCTGGGTTGGGCTTGAGGTAGCTGTGTTATGACCTTGTGGGTGTGAGTGCTTTGCACTTCCACGCAGGAAACATGAGCCCTCTGCCTGGTGGCTTGCCACACCAGACGCATGGGCTCTGAGCCATACAGAGGATGCAGGGGTCTCTGCTTTGTGTGCTGGCATGCCAGTGATATGGGTTCTCTGACCATTTCCTTGCTCCCCTGGGCCAACCTAGAGTGGAGGTGCTATGGAGGAAGCGTGCTCAACTCTGGGAGGAAAAGATTGTGGGTGGAGTACTTTGTATCACTCAACAGTGAAGCCTCTCGTTGAAAAAGGAGCAGTGCTGACAAGTCCCAAAGGGAGCTGCATCCTCATTCTCCTCTAGCTTGTTTCACACACTGACCCTCAGCCAGGTGGGGTTAAAGCAGGGGAAAGTGGGGTGAAGAGGCAGGATCCTTGGGGATCTGCAGACCTTTGCCGGACGGATGGCATAAGAAAACAACCTGTGCTTGCCTCTTGGGAGAGGTTTGACTCGCTAATCCTTCAGAGGTGAATTCTCCAAGCAGACAGCCAGTCCCCCTCTGACTTGTGTGAACAGCTGTGGGGTTGTGGGAGCCTGCACACTGGAAAACACACTCCGAATTCTTTTCCTTCCCTCCAGGTCTAGCACAGCAGTGGAATAATCTGTGACATTAAGACAGCGGGAAGTGGAAGTGACTGAAAAATAAAATAACAGTCTCAGGAAATAGCACTGTGCACTTTTCTGCTCCCAATTGGGAAAAGACAACACTTCATTCAACTACACGAGGCCCATCACTGGTTCCCGCCTGCTAATAACTTCCCCTGTCTCCCTGTGCTTTGCCATCTGCCCCACAGGCAAGGGAGTATCTGGAACTGGAGTCTGGTGAGGCGCATTTAACAGCGTGCACTTTGGAATAACACCTGGCAAAACAATTCCATGGGTTTAAAGCTTCTGTGAAAGGCCGCGGTTGGGTTGTTATTTTAATTTTTTTAATTCCTACAGTTCCATTCTGCAAGAAACCCAAAACACCTTCAAAGTCCAGTTTTAATGGATGCTGCTGCTCTTACAAATGTATCACAACCCACTTTTTCATGATGTCCCAAATCCAGTGTGTAATGGATCAAAGCGAGACCTTTGGAGACAAGCTGACCACTCAGACAGGTGGTCTTCATATTCATAGAGGATTTTTTTAAATTCTCCCTCCCCTTCTCAATACTATTAAACCTCTGGATGCAAGCACAGCCTCTCTAGACAGGTGTCTGAGGGAGGATGGCTAGTCTTACATTTCACTTTTCATTTGTCTTTAAGGGGCACGAAAGTGCAACAGAGTCAGAGTTCAACTGATCTCCCCCTCCTTTTCTTTTATCTGGTGTGACATTCTGCAACCAGTCGGAGTTTAACTCGCTGAAAACAAAAATGTTTTTTCTACCAGGAAATATAATCTTAATCCCAGAGGAGCTGGTTCTCGTTTACTCTAATACCCCTTTGCACCTTTCTGACAATGTTAAAAAGGCTGAAGCGGTGTAGTGGAGCTTTAATGTGAATGAGAATTCTTTGCTCAGTGTGTTTCTAGATGCATTTGAAGGTTATAAGTCCAGAGGAGGGAGGGGAATTGCTTAGAGTGCTGAAAAGGTAGAAACAAGAGCCATGGGTTGCATTGAGAAGTAAAATGTAGACTAAATATGAGGGGAAAAAATTCCAGATGTTTTAGGCTCTAGAACAGCCTTCCAAGGGTAATGGTGATGGAGATGCCATTGTTTGGGATATTTAAAACTGGACCAGACACAGCTCCAGAGAACAATTCATGTACTGACAAGAAGGTAGATTGTGGCAATAGGTCTCGTCTCACTGTGACCAACTGTGTAAATGATCTCAATCAAAGTGGCTGAGAAATCGCCTTTTGGAAATTCTAACGACTGGTGACCTCACGAGATTCCCTGACTTTTTTTTCCTCCTCCCAGCAAAGCTGGTAACAAACTTCTTCGCAAACAACCTGAACAGCCCCCCTCCAACACAGACACACACACACACATCAATTTAGCCCTTAGGGCTGATGAACCAAGGTTGGTGGCACTGGCCTTAAGCAACTTAATGCTGGTAATAAGATTCTCAGACTTTAAATCCTCAAAAGCAGATTATCCTCTTTGTTTATGTATAACTGAGATTTAAAAATAAGCAAGGAAAACTTCGGATAACTGGAGACCTCACCCACAGATCTGCGGCATTTGGTGCCTGCTGTAGTTGTCTGAATCTTAAACAATGCGAAGGAGTCGATGCCGCCTAAGGCTCTTGAGATTCCCTGAGAATTTCCATGTACTGTTTTGAGTACCCACAGTTTCAGCTCTGGTGGGCTCATCTATGGCTGCCCACAATCACTCTGTAATCTTGTGGTCCCATCCTAATGTAGGACCCAGCAAACTGCTCTCCGTAATTACAGAGCATGCAGTGCAGAAACATTAGCTCTTAAACCTATTCTAGTGTTTACTGCAGTGATTCTTTGGTGCCTAGTCCAAGTTCCTGTAGCCGGTGCTGGTATATTTCAGCGGAGACAATACTTCATTTGGAACTTGGGGTACAGACCGTCGCCCAAAGCCAGGTTCAACAGAACCGTAGATACACTGCCCTCGATCCACTCACGTTGTGCGGATTCTGGACTAGATCCTCAGCAGGCTTCAGTAGAACTGTGCTGATTTACACGAGCTGAGGATCTCAATGCCCAGATCTAAGGCATAATGTGGCCCTAAATTTACAGTACTATTAGTACTGTACTAGTATCAGTACCATTCTGTATCAAGATATTTTATTTTGGCATTTAAGGCCAGCTGTAGGTGTGTGAAGGCAATCCCTGCTAGGTTATTCGTTTTGTGTGTGTGTGTGTGTGTGTGTGTGTGTGTGTGTGTGTGTGTGGTGGGGGAGGGTCCCAGGCCTGACTCCTCCTATTTGTGATACACATGGCTTCAGGTTGTGACCTTGCATCGTTACACAGTGATGGAATGTCATCTGTTCACACGGCTGTGTTGCCATAGTGAATGCTCAAAAGGACGACCAACCTATTTAGCAAGTAGGATACAGGGGAGATGTGTTTAAAATCAGGGCAGTCCCATGAACGTTCAGGAGTGGTGACTCCACTCTGTGTGGCTCCTCCCACCGTGTGACGGCAAGGGCTATAGGTGCCTAAAGCTGGGCCTGATGACTTTGGATCCTAAATCCTTTCTGATGGTTGTAATCTGAGCAGCTGCCCCTTGTGAAATGAACTAGCTTGCTCATTCATGAATTACACAAATGTCTATGGTATGTACCTGAGAGAGAGAGGGTGGGTGAAGTCATATATTTTGTTGGAGCAACTTCTGTTGGTGGAAGGGACAAGCTCTTGAGCTTCACAAAGCTCTTCCTGAGTTCTGGAGAAAGTCACTAGAGTGTCCAAGCTAAATACAAGTGGGACAGATTGTTAAGCATAAGAAGTTCACGAGTGTTGTAGGAAACAACTTAACACGAAGAGGGCAGTTAACACCTCTGCAGTTGTAGGACAATGGAGGGTTAGTAGGCTGCAGGGTATGTTCCAAGTTGTTTTAATGGGACATAAAAATCAGTGTCTCTGTTAAGTCCATAGTTTTAGTGTCCAGCAAAGTTACGAATTTAAGGGCACATCTACACTGAAAACGCTGCATCGGCACAGGTGCATTGCTGTAGCGCTTTAATGAAGACGCTCTAAGCCAACGGAAGAGAGCTCTCTAGTCGGCGTAGTTAACCCACCTCCCTGAGAAGTGGTAGCTATGCCAGTGGGAAACGCTGTCTACATGGGCCTTAGGTTGGTATAACTAGGTTGATCAGGTGTATGGATTTTTCACACCCCTGAGTGATGTAGTTATACTGATGTAGGACTGTAGTGTAGACCAGACCTCAGTTCCCAGGCTCATCTTTTGAAAGTGTTGTGCAGGTTCCTTTGAGGATGAGGACTGAGAGGTCAGATATGGAGTGATCGCTTTGTGGGGTGTTTCAGAGTGTGCTGAAGCCTATTTGTATTTGGTGTCCTAGAGTTTGGCAGCATGGCAGGTACCTTCCCCATCAAGCCTTCTGCAGTCACTTCTTCCTGTTATATCATTGTGCGCCCCTCGTTCCTCCAGCCAACACCAGACTTCCATACCCCTCCCATTCTGTTGTACCCTCCGTTCCAATGCAGATCAACCTGCAGTAGTCATGCATTTTCCTGGCATGGTTCATTTTTAGAATTATTAAACAAGCAAAGGTGATTGAATGATTTCATAATCAGTTAACATTGCTGCCTAAGTCCCAGTTCACAACAGGATGCAGTGCAGCTGTGACCTATAAATGGGGGGCCCTCAACACATAATTGAGAACTAATGTGCCACAGGACCTAGATGCAGATACAATATTATAGGAGGCAGCCTGATTTTCTGTAATTTGTATGGTCATTTATACCTGTGTGAATGGCAGAGGCAGCATGCTCCAACTGGACTGAGGCTTTGGAGATTTGGATTCTGTTCCTGGCGCTGCCGTGACCTTGGTCAAATCATTTCACCTCTCTGTTTCCCCTTATGACTTTCATTTGACTTCTCTGTTTGGACTGTAAGGAATGTTCCCTTACTCTCAGGTTTCAGAGTAGCAGCCGTGTTAGTCTGTATCCGCAAAAAGAACAGGATATGCATATGCATCCGAAGAAGTGGGCTGTAGTCCACGAAAGCTTATGCTCTAATAAATCTGTTAGTCTCTAAGGTGCCACAAGTACTCCTGTTCTTTTTTCCCTTATTCTGTGTTTGTATGGTGCTTAACACAATGGGGCCCTGATCTTGACTGGAATCGCAAGGCTACTGTAATAAAGATAATAGTAAAAATAATCATGTAAAATGCTAACTACTGAATCAGTATGGCAAGGTTTTATAGAGAGCTGACTCATTTTTCTGGGGGTGGGGAGTGGCAGGGAACCAATAGTTTTCTCATTGAAAAAAGCATTTTTGGGTACTCAAAAACTGTTTGTTGAATTTGGGTCGAATTTGGTGAAAGGTTTTGGTTGAAATAAAAAAAAAAAAAAGTTGAAACTGGGTTTCGAACAGACGTTTGGCCAATAACCCCCCCCCAAAACACCAAAGAGAGGGTGAAAAACATCCAAAATGTCAATCTGAAACAAAAATATGGAAGAAAATCATTTTGAGTTGACTGAAAGCAATGTATGTATTTGATTTTCATTGTGACAAAAACTTGTAATTTGAGCTGGAATTTTATTTTTTTTATTTTTCACTTGCTGCTGCACCCTCCCCCAACCGAAACATGCATTATTTGCGCAGCCCTAGTTTTACACTCACATTGCACAGGTGTAAATGTAAAGGTATAACAGTGGAGAATCAGAATCGCACACTCTTTCTGTGTGTGTGTGTGTGTGTGTGTGTGTGTGTGTGTATTTGTATAAGCTAGAGCTTGTTGAAAAAACTTCCACGGAACCATTTTCCATTGCAAAACTCAGTTTCACTGAAATTGAAAAACATTGGAAATAGTGTTGATTTCACCAAAATTTCATTTAAGAGAAGAACCAAAAGAAAAGGCCCACATTCTCAGAATGAAAGGTTTTGATTTCACATTTTGAAACTACTTTTTTCTATGAAGAGTCAATATGGCTTTTGAAAAGGGAAATCATGCCTCACCAATCTATTAGAATTAGTTGAGGAGGTCAACATATAGGTGGACAAGGGTGATTCAGTGGATATAGTGTATTTGGACTTTCAAAAAGCGTTTGACAAAGTCTCTCACCAAAGGCTCTTAAAAAAGTAGGTAGTCATGGAATAAGAGGGAAGGTCCTCTCATGGATCAACAACTGGTTAAAAAGATAGGAAGCAAAGGGTAGCAATACGTGGTCAGTTTTCACAATGGAGAGAGGTAAATAGTGGGGTCCCCTAAAGATCTGTACTGGGACGAGGGCTGTTCAACCTGTTCATAAATGAGCTGGAAAAAGGTGTAAACAATGAGGTGGCAAAGTTTGCAGATGTTACAAAATTATTCAAGATAGTTAAGTCCAAAGCAGACTGCGAAGAGTTACCAAGGGGTCTCACAAAACTGGGTGACTGGGCAACAAAATGGTAGATGAAATTCAGTGTTGGTAAATGCAAAGTAATGCACACTGTGAAACAGTCTCAACTATCCATACAAAATGATGGGGTCTAAATTAGCTGTTACCATTCAAGAAAGGGATCTTGAAGTCATTGTGAATGCAGCGACAGTCAAAAAAGCTAACCAAATGTTTAGAGCCATTAGGAAAGGGATAGATAATAAGACAGAAAATATAATGCCACTATATAAGTACTTGAATATTGCATACAATTCTGGTTGCCCCTGCTCAAAAAAAGATATATTAGAATGTGAAAAGGTGCAGAGAAGGGCAACAAAAATGATTAAGGGTATGAAATAGCTTCCATATGAGGAGAGATTAAAAAGATTGGGACTTTTCATCTTAGAAAAGAGACAGCTGGGGGATGGAGGTCTGATAGAGGTCTATAAAATGATGAATGATGTGGAGAAAGTGAATAGGGAATTATTTACCCGTTCACATAACACAAAAATTAGAGGTCGCCTAATGAAATGAATAGGCAGTAGGTTTAAAACAGTCATAGGTAAGGCTGTGAGTTTGTCATGGATGGAGGTCACAGAAGTCATGGATTCCGTGACTTTCCGGGACTTCTGCAGCAGCCGGTGCGGCTGGCCAGTCTTATGTTCTAAATTTTTAAGTTTTCTTTTACATTATATGTTATAATATACAGTTTCTATAAAGATAGAATTAAAATGAAATATTTCAATTGATTTAAAACAATTTCTCCCCCCCCCCCCGACAAATGTTTGTTCTCAGAGAATTTTGGGGTTTTGTTCTAAATTGAAACAAAGTCAAATTTGGAAATCTCAAAGTCCTTCACAAAACAGAATTTCCATCCTCCACACAGCCCTAGTGTGTACTTACCCAATATGTGAGACTGTATGTACCTGTATCAATACACCATGTGCTATACACTATAGTTGCTCTAAAGGTAACATAGTCCAGTGGATAAGGCACCTTGGGTCTGTTCTCAGCTCTGCTACTGGACTAGTATTGAATCCAGGTCAAGTCACTTGAGTTTGTTATGCTTCAGTTTCTGTAGCTGAAAATCTGTGCTTATGGCAAGTAAGCATCCGAGTACTGATAGCATATGTTAATAAATGAAAAATTTATATATATGTACACCTCTACTCTGATATAACGCGACCCGATATAACATGAATTCGGATATAATGCGGTAAAACGGCGCTTCTGGGGGGGGGGGGGGGGGCTGCGTATTCTGGCGGATCAAAGCAAGTTCAATATAACGCGGTTTCACCTATAACGCAGTAAGATTTTTTTGTCTCCTGAGGACAGCATTATATCGGGGTAGAGGTGTATTAGATTTAGTCTCCTCTTTACTGGAATAGGAATTTTAAAATCTGTTTTAAGAAGAGAACTTCCTTAAATTAAAAAACAAAACAAACCCCCAAGCAAATAAATAAATCAGTCCCATGCGGATACACAAATCGCTTCCTTGTAAATACGAGCCCGGGAGCAGATGTTGACAGAGTTTAGGGAGAACACCCACTTTCATGTTAATGGTTTCAACCTGTTAATCTGAAAATGCTGTATTCCAATCTTCAGCCAGTTTTTAAATAGAAAGTCGAGAGAGAAGCGCTGTTTGTCTAGAGAAACGGGAGGCTGTGCCAAGTTTGAGATAATACCGTTTGCTGGAGTGTCTGCCCAGCACTGACAGAGAAGCTTTCAAGAAATGTAACTTTTCTTCACAACATGAAAGTTTTCTGAACAGCCCGGTCTCTGGATTTTGGCTTTAAAGGTGACTTTTTCAATCAGGCAGATAAATGCTTACTTTAATGGAGGTAAGGGGGGAAAAAATTGGCAGCTCAGACAGAGAAGGCCCTTTGTTTCACCTTAACTGCCAAGCCAGTGATCCTGACCCTCCGTGATTGTCTGTAAAAGGAGCTGCTTAAAAAGACTGAACTGGTTGACACTCATGGCTTGTTCCTCTGGGAGGCGGGGATCAGACTGTAATGACAGGTACAACAGGATGGTGATGACAGATTCATTCAGACAATATTCTGAGGTTGCCCGTGGCCCTTAGGCTGTCATCGAGAGTTTGGCAGGACCTCTGGCTATAGGGGGAGTAAATAGGTCTTCAGCCAGTACGGTACCAACGGGTGAAGAAATGAGGATTGTTCAGGTTAGATTAATAAGGGGGCAAGGGATGAGGGAAGGCTCCCTGCAATGAGTGAGCCGATTCATGGGTCTACTGTGCTTTGCTCAGTCTCCGATATTACAAGGAAATAGGTTTATGGGAGCAGAAAAGATGAAACGGTGATAAAAAGAAGAAAGGGTTTCCACCAATTTAAAACAGGGATTGTTTTTCGGCTGTACTGAGCCCCTCCAGGCTCCCACTGACTCTCTTTGGAGTTGAGGGCTCAGCAGTTCCGTACACCAGGCCCATCCTGCGTTTGTACTTGTCTAGCATCTTTTACATAAGGATCTCAGTGTTTTGCCAGATCTTCCACCCCTTGCCACCAAAGGAAATTTGATTGGTTGATTAATTTAGGCTCCAGAGCATCCCAGCGAGGTAGGTAAGTCACAGTATTCCTGTCTGCACACAGCAAAATGGGACCTTGGCTCCAGTTCTGCTCTCAGTTACACAATATAAATCTAGAGTAACTTCATTGGAGTCAAAGGGAGTTACTCTGGATTTATACCTGTGTAACCAAGATCAGTATCTGGTTCAGAGAGAAAGGTGAAGGGATTCTGCCAAAGTCTTACGTTGGGTCCATGGCAGACCTGGGAAGAGAGCCCAGGAATCGTGGGTCACAGTCCCCTCACTCTGTTGGTGAACACCCCACTCCCCCAGCATGCACACAGGGCCTCAGCTTTTAGCGCAGGCCCGTTGTCTTCCATAGAGCAGAGGGGCATTGGTAGGATGTACTGGTTGTGTCTGGTGTTCTAGCAAGTGCTGCTGCTTCTGCAGTCTCAGCTGCATCCTCTGATACACGCACACATCCCAGTGTCGTTTGAAAAATATCCACATCCCAGAGACCTGTACGACCCAGATAGATCAGAGGAAACCTTGGGCCAAGAGCGCTGCCCTGCAAAGACGCCGTCCAGGTTATCCTCATGTACTAGCGGCTTTGACAAGTTAAATAGGAGCTGAGATTAAATATGAATGGGGCCTATGTTGGAAAGATCAACCTTGGAGACCATTTAAAAAAAAAAAAAGTTATGTCAACAAAAAGGTCACGTGACTAAGGAGAAAAGAATCTAGGCATGTGGCCTGTGGCGGCTGCTGCTGCTACTACCATAACATTGCAGCAGAGTGAATAGGAGGGGTAGAAATGAGTGCTGGAAACGTACAGGGCAAAATCTGTTACAATGCAACCATTCTGGTGGGGGCGGGGTGAGGAATTTTAGGGGTGCTGCTGCCAGGGTGGGGAACTGCAGCTGCGGAAACATAGCATCACTTTAGGCTTCCTTAATAGCTGGGCTTCCCAAAGAACATAAAAATCTCCTTATGCCAAAGCAACTTACATGTGAGGCAATTAGTGGATCCTTTCCCTGTGTTGACAGATTTCATGTCTCTCTCAAGTTATTAATTACTAGGTTGTTGAGCACAGTCTATCCCATTCATGATCATTATTTATCATCCGTGATTTGTCTGATACTACTCACAGCAGCAGGGCCAACCTACCACTAGCATTCATCCCTGGCAAATACATCCTGGGCACATACAGGCACTGGTTATATGTGGACCAAACTCTGTTCTCCATTGCACCAACATGAATATGAAGTGACCTCAGCAGTCACTCCAGATTTATACCAGTGTAACAGAGCAGAATTTGGCCCATTGTTTTTGTTGTTTCAAAGTAAAGTTCTTTGCTGATTGCAGTTTTTTTTTAAAGCGGTTAATATTAAAAGAAACCCAGTTAGCGTATCCACCTTTAGCTGGGAAGTGCATTATAAGTAGAGGATGAAACGCTTCGCTCCACTAAAGTAGTGTAAATCTGGACTGACTTCAGCAGAGTGTCTCCAGGTGTACCCAGGCTGCAGTCTAGGTTACTACTAGGTGGCCAGAACATTTTGGAGGAAATGAAATTTCATTGGCAGATGCTGTGTTGCCAGAGTTGAAACATTGTGATGAAAATGTCGGGAAGGGAGAGGAGATGGACACTCTGATACTCTATAGCCTGGTGGTTAAGGCACAGGCCAAGGAGTCACAGGCCTGACTCAGGCTCTTGCTGCAGGGCTAAAAATAGCAGTGTAGACGTTTGAGTATATGTCAGGTCAGGCTATGCCTGCTACCATCATGTGAGTACAGGTCTGTCGCATCTTAGGCGCATTTAACATGCGCGGTTTCAGCTTTACATGGTTGGCAAAAACAAAACAACAAAAAAAAGAGAAAAATAACAATTTAAATACTGTTTCTGTAGTGCGGGCAATTTCACCCGCCATTACACTCTCTGTAATTTTGACTATACGCGATCCCTTGTTCCTGAATTTAAAAAAAGCTCAGGCTTTGATCCAAAAGCAGACACTTTGACACAACTCCCATTTTGGGAAAACAGTTTGGCTTCGTTCCAATGCGGAATGAAAACAGATTTCGAAACTTTGAAAGTTGCCACGAAACAGTGTGTCAGGCTCCAGTCACCTCTTGTTACTACATTAGAGCCACAAAGCTCAGTGCTTCCTGGAAGTGCGCTCACTATCTTCTTTACAAGACAGATCCTGCATGTACATGCATGCTATAAAACTATATCATCTGAAAGAATGCTCCCTGGTCAATTATCACTGACTCTAGCTAAAACGTCCCTTATCACAAATATGGGCCAACAACATACACTAGTAAGGCTGCCTCTGGTGGCATAATATTTTAGTAGAAATGGGTCTGTATTAAAACATCAAATCTAAACTCTCCTCATTTTTGGGGGGAGAGGAGTGTTAAGGTTTATGTTGCTGGATCCAAACCCACACCTATGGTTTTGATTCTGGATTGGATCCTATCCTGGAGGGGCCTGTTTTCTGGATCCAGTTTGGATGTTGGTCAGGAGAGTAGGACTTTAATGAAACCAGCTGATCATGTGACATTTCCACCATTCCGGATGGTGTAAACCTAGTGAGAATAGCTCATAAGATTCCAGTAACATCAAACTCAGTTCTGAGTCCTAGCCTTGGTTTGATCTCAGATCCTAGCCAAAACTGATCTGGAACCAGAAGCAAACGCTACCCTTTTGCTTAGATTACAAAACCGTGGGCCTGGGGCTATAAGAAATTCTCACAGACTTTTGGCACAACAACAATCTAGTGCATCATCAGCATTTTCAGCGTTGGATAATTGGGATGCTTCCAAAACTGATTTCAGAGCCAAGCAATGCAGCGTCGCTGGCTGCTGTGCACGGCAACATTTTGCATTGGGTATTGAAGCATTTTGTGGCATGTTAGTGAACGGAGAGGTATGTCACACACAATCTTTTTGCCATGGTGTGTCACTTAAGCTGTGTCACGACACTGCTACAATGCGTGTCATTTCATTGACATGCATACCACCGAATGCTGTGGCCCCTGTCAACCTATGTCCTTTAAACTTGGTCCTCGGCCATGGTCAATAGGCATTTTATATGGATCTGGGGCTTTCTAGGCCCAAAAAGAAACATTGCCTTATGGGTAAAGGCCCCTTAGTCTGACCCTTTGTGACCAGGAATCCTGAGCAGGGCTAAGCGCCAGAGAGCCTTCCTTCCTCCACTTCCTCTTAGATGTTAAAGATTTTCACCTCTTTGCTATGGAGTGCATGAAATTCCCAAGCAGTCTGTAACCACAGGGGTTATAGCAAAGCAAGTAATTCACTCAAAGGGCTCGATCCTACTCCCGCTGAAGTCTGTGAGAATTTTGTCATTGACATCAATGGGTGCAGAATCTGGCCCGTAAGTTTAGTAGCAGATCCAACTGCTCCAGACAGCATGATGTGGCATGGAGCTCACCACTAATCCTGCGCTTAGTCAGAGCTTGGCCTGAGTCTGTCCCTAAGTGTTTGAGGAGTGGGGTGTTTGGTTGGCTAATGCCATCCACTTTGCAAACTTCCTATTTGTGGCTTTTCCATCACAAAAGTTGACATCCTGGGGACCTGATGATAGGAAGCATGGTTGATGTTGTGGTTAAGGTGCTGAATGGAAGCTCAGGAGAGTGGGGATCTGCTGCACACTGCCTGGAGGATCTTGGATGAGACACAATCGGTTTGTGCCTCAACTCCCTCTCTGTACAATGGGGATAATAATGCTTCCTTTCTCCCTCCCTGTGTCTTTCTTGTCTATTTAGACTCCAAGCTGTTGGGGGCAGAGACTAATTTAGTTCTCACAGGGAGTGATCTTTACAAGTTTCAGATAGTTTGGAATTGGAGATGCCTTAGATCAGTGGTTTTCAAACTTTTTTTCTGGGGACCTAGTTGAAGAAAATTGTTGATGCCTGTGACCCAATGGAGCTGGGGATGAGGGGTTTGGTGTGTGGGAGGGGCTCAGGGCTGGGGCAGAGGGTTGGGGTGCAGGGTGGGGCTGGGAATGAGGGGTTCAGGGTGTGGGAGGGGGCTCTGGGCTGGGGTGCGGGAGAGTGTCAGGGCTCTGGGCTGGGGGTGCAGGCTCTGGGGTGGGGCAGGGGATTGGGGCGCGGGGTTGGGGCGCGGACTTGGCTCCAGCGGCTCTCGGTCAGTGATGCAGCCGGGGTGCAGCGGCAGGCTTCCTGCCTGTCCTGGCACTGCGGACCATGCTGCACCCCAGAAGCAGCCAGCAATGGGTCTGGCTCCTAGGCGGAGGTGCGTGAGTCTTGCCCGCAGGCACCCCTCTCCCCCCAGCTCCCATTGGCCGGTTTCTGACCAATGGGAGTGCAGAGCCGGTGCTTGGGGCAGCGCACAGAGCCCTGTGGCCCCCCTGCCTAGAAGCCAGACCCACTGCTGGCCACTTCCGGGGCGCAGCGCGGTGTCAGAAAAGGTAGGCACTAGCCTGCCTTAGCTGGGCTGCACCGCCGACGGGACTTTTAACATCCCGGTCAGCGGTGCTGACCAGAGGAAGGCGACCTAGTACTTGACATGCCGCGATCCAGTTCTGGGTTGCGACCCACGGTTTGAAAAACACTGCCTTAGATAACTTCCCAAACTTTCTCTGTACTCTTTCCACTAAAATCTCTGAACCAAATCCTCATGCCACTGGAGTGAGGGGTTTTCCATTTTATTAATGTGCCAGCTGCCTTTTTTCTTCCCACGCGCAATCTATGAAGTACGTCTCAGAGCATGCTGTCCTGGTGGGTTTAGTACAATTAGAAATTAGGCGTCAGGAGTAAATAATGAGAAATTACGGTCATGGAAGGTGGCTCTTAGTTATCATAGTTTCTCCTCATCTAAAATATGATTTTTAGAAGGCAACCCCCAAAACAAATAAACAAAAACCCAACAGCTACAATGCATGAAAGATCTCAGTATAGAATCTGTGGCCAGCCTCGCCTGTGTTTGCTTTCTGGGGCTCTAGTGGCATTTCCATTTGGGCCTCACTTTGTTCTTTCTCATCATCCTTGTTTTAGCACTTGTCACATGGCCATTCCCCGGAAGAACCAGAAGCGTGAATGCATTTAGCCGCAACTCTTGCAAGACCTCACTGATGGCACATCTGCATTCTGCTGAACCTTTGTTTTTTTTCTTTTCTTTCCATAGTATACTAGGGACTCGGGTGGGTGGGTGTATGGCTAAAAGACATGAATGATCTGATTTAATGGAGGGGAAATGCATTTTAGTGAAATCTCTGCCTTCCGTACAAACATATCGTCGTGGCTCCTCAAGGTGATTTTGAAAATCTCACTAGGAACTTATCTGCCTCTTTAGCACCTAAATAACTTTAAAAATCTCACCTTAAGTGGCTCCAACATCTGACTAGGTGGGTATTTCTATCAAGTGTTCTGCCTGGGATTCATTTTAAGTGAAGAAAAAATAGTATGTTGAACAAGACGTGATTGTTGGCCAGTAACTGCAAGGGATGGGACCTTAGTTAGACTGTTCCTTCAGCCCTTGTTTTCTAAAGCTAACTTAATTAGATCGTACACCTGTCCCTCTTCTGTGGTAATTTATATGGGGAAGCTACTGCTGTACATGTACCTGGCCAGATTCTGAGATAATTTACGTTGGTGTAATCTGAAATGTTTCCAGTACTTTATTGGAATCACTCCATTTTACAGCAGTTTAGTCAATCTTAGAGCTGGTCCTGGGTGTTCCAGTTGGACATAACTGTGTGAAAATAAGGGAGAGCCTTTGTTACTTGGTGAAAGTTGAAAACCAGCTTTAAAGAGAGAGACAAAAAGCCTCCATCTTTATGCTCAAGACTGTCACATGCAACACAGAGACCTCTCTGGGTAAATCCCGAATTGCTGGAATTCCTGTAGCCTCAGCAAACCCTGTCTAATCTCTCCCGGTCCCTCACATATCACCTCTGAATGTTTTCAATGAGTTCCCAGGCCTCGTGCTTTCTTGCTCCTGATAACTAGCCATTGCTGGGATGCCAGCAACGCTGCATTGCATAGTTCAGCTATCAACTAAAATATAACAAGATAAAGGGAATGGTTTAGGGCGAATATCTGTGGTAATTTAGATGTCAGGGATACACAACACATTTTCCTGAGCAAGTATTTTAAATGGATTTGAGTCAGTTTTGAAAAGATAAGAGTTGGCTTTTTTGATAGCATGCTGTCCATAGCTATATAATGCAAACATTCCTTCAAGACCACAAATAGCCTCTTGCAGCGAGGGATATATTTGAAATTGTTCTTAAATGGCAGGAAGTCATATCCCGCACCTCCAGATATACGATTAGCGCTTTAAAAGGTCTTGGTAAATAAATGGAGCAGTGTAGTTGTAGCTGTGTTGGATATTAGAGAGAGAAGGTGGGTGAAGTATTATCTTTTATTGGACCAACTTGTTGATGAGAGAGAGAGAGAGAAGCTTTCGAGCCACACAGAACTTTTCTTCAGGTCTGGGAAAAGGTACTCCTAACATCACAGCGAAATGCAAGCTTGGTAAATAAATGTCACACAGGGCCAGATCTTCAGAAGAAAATCTGGTTATGGGAGTGCCAGTGGGAGCTGAGCACTTTTCAAAATATGGTCCTGAGCTCTTCAGAAAATCTGGCCCATAATAAGTGAAATGCGACACCCAGGTTAAAGGATCTGTTGATGTGATCAAGCAATTACAGAATCACAGAAATCAAAGATGGAAAAAGGATTCTTAGGCCATGCCTATGTCCCTGCCAGTGCAGGACTGTTCCCTGCAGTGTATTCTCATATGCTTTTGTCTAGTCCTGTTTAATTGGGTCAGGTAATGGAGCTTCCACCACTTAGGAGACCATTACACTTTCAGATAGATCTTGTCGTTATGAAGCTTTCCTGATATTCCGCATATGTTGTCCTTTCCCTTAATTATTAGATTGCAAATAATTAATTTCCACATAAACGTTGATAGTAGATACCTACATGCCCAAGTGGAGAGAATGGATCCCTCAGAGTCTGTGAGGCAGAAAGTAGGATGAGGTGGCTTTGTCCAGCGCCTGTGCCCAGCTATTGAACAGTAAAATGCCAACCTGGAGTAGGTTTTTCTATCACAGCCATTAATGTAGAGACTTCTGTTCACGTGCAGTAGGTGTGATGCCTTCATGGCTTAAACAGAGCTTGATTTATAGTGTTTGTTATGAAGAATGATGCCTGGTTGCGCCAGGGCTGAAAGACTAAGGACTGTTAGTTTAAAAGGAGAGAGACAGTTGTCTACTACAGGGGTTCTCAACCTTTTTCTTTCTGAGCTCCCCCCCCCCCCCCCCCCAACATGCTATAAAAACTCCACAGCCCACTTGTGTCACAACAGCTGTTTTTTTCATATAAAAGCCAGGGCCGGCATTAGGGGATGTCAAGCAGGGCAGTTGCCGTGGTCCCAAGCCACAGGGCGCCCCGCAAAGTTACAATGGTCAGGCTTCGGCTTCCACCTCAGGTGACAGGGGCCCCAGGCTTCAGTCCCATGCAGTGGGGCTTGGGCTTTCTGCCCCGGGCCCCAGCAAGTCTAATGCTGGCCCTGCTTGGCGGACCCCCTCAAACCTGCTCACGGCCCCCCAGGGGGCTCCGGACCCCTGGTTGAGAACCACTCGTCTAGTAGTTAGAGCAGGGGTGTGGGAGTTGAGGACTTCTAGGTTCCGTTCCTGACTTGGTCACTCATTTGCAATGTGGTCGTGGGCATGTTGCTTAACATCTTTGTGCCTCGATTTCCCCATTTGTAAAATGAATCTAATAAGATTTATTCCCCTCCCCTATCTCCCATACAGGAGTGTTGCGGGTATCAATGTTTATAAAGTGCTTGGAGCTTCTTGGATGAAGGGTTCTAACTAAATGCCTATCCTGCGGATATTGTCTCATTGTTTCCTTGCACTCCTCTGTATCCATCTATCGTCTCTTGTCTTAGACTTGGACTGTGAGCTCTGTGGGGCAGGGACTGTCTTTTGGTTTTGTGCTTGTACAGCACTTCGCACCACAGGGGCCTGGTCCAGGACTGGAATCCTAAGGGCAATGGTAATACGAATAGGAAATAATAATAATACGGGCCATGATGACACTAGTCCAAGCTTTCATCCTGGGTCTCTAATTCAGAAAAAAGATACCTGTGGCATGGAAGTGATTTGCCCATACTCTGACTAGGGGCAGGATCTGGCAGGGAGGAAAGGATTGTACCCACCTCCTCCATTCGTGGAGACTACTTTCCACCATTAATGGAGTGGGGTCGTCATCTGCTTTGGAGGCAGCTGCTCGCCTGCCCTTCCTAACTGGTGATTTATGCTCCTTAAATGAATGCAACCTCCAATTTAGGTGCAGCACTTCACCTGACAGTGCTATGCTGAGCTGCCGGGCTGGGAAAAGGGCGGAAAACCATCCCAAACGCTGTAGTGGGGCAAAGGAGAACATTAGGGATGGGGGCGGGGAGGGGGAGGGAGAAATCTATGGACATTTCTCATCACAACTCTCGGGGACACAAATTTTCCTTTCGCAGCTATTTCTAAGTCTGCTTTATTGCAGATCCATTCAGCTTTTATTGGTATATAGTACACTACGTAGTAGCAGCCACTGCTGTCTGCACAGCTCTTAACATGATACCCTGCCAGATGGCAAGAATATAAACCTGCATTTGTACCCTGGGATTGATCAGAGTTTTCCGCTGTTGTCGCCCCTGTAACATTGTCACAGATGTGAGGCTACTACATGCTGGCTCTCATCTCCACAACGGCGGCTTATATAAATACAGCACAGTGCCCCTTTCATAACAATAGAATGCACGCATTCCTTAAATCCCAGGAATAGCCGAGCGCTGGGGAGGATGCGCTGTAAGCTTTTTCCATAAGCCTTTTGGGCAAAGATTGAGCGGGCAGGGAGCAAAGCTCGCTTCCGGGACCAGCTCTTCAGCGGGTGGGAATCAGCACGCTTACTCTCATTTGCACCAGTTTCAGTGTGAATCCCAAGAAGGAGGGAAATTTGGAGACCGTTAATAAATGTAATTTGAAAGGTTGATGGTACGATCACTTTGGATTAACCTAAAGGTGTGCAGGGGGGCAGACGTTTTCATGGAAGGAAACCCAGATGAGTGGATAGACCAGGGGTAGGCAACCTATGGCACGCGTGCCGAAGGCGGCACACGAGCTGATTTCCAGTGGCACTCACACTGCCCGGGTCTTGGCCACCAGTCTGGGGGGGCTCTGCATTTTAACTTAATTTTAAATGAAGCTTCTTAAACATTTTAAAAACCTTATTTACTTTACATACAATAGTTTAGTTATATGTTATACACTTGTATAAAGAGACCTTCTAAAAACATTAAAATGTATTACTGGCACGCGAAACCTTAAATTAGAGTGAATAAACGAAGACTCGGCACACCACTTCTGAAAGGTTGCCGACCCTTGGGATAGACAATGGAAGCCCTGTCCTGTCAGAGGAAAGTCTGCTATAAAGCAGCTGTAACATATAGGGGGGCTATTCTTTTAAAAATATAAGATGCATCGTTATGGCTTAAGGTTTGTTCAAATGTATTGGCTGAATTGAGCTCTGCTTCCTCCAAATACGTTTTTCCACCTGCGTTATCCCTTTCTCCCCCCATCTTCTTCCCTGTTGGCCGGGGTGTTTTTCCAGCAGGAGGCATCCCACCTTCAGGGCAGGTTGGTAACCCCCATGTTTTTGATCAGTCTCCTCCATGTGGATCCATCGCTGCACAGGAGGGGGCGTGTGGAGGGGGTGCGCGTGCTCTTTGTGCGAGCCACAGTGAAAGTCTGCACTACAAGAGGGGAGTGTGGGGCAATGATCAGAGCAGGAGACTAGGAATCGACACCCCTGGGGATCTATTCCTGATGCTGCCATTGATTTGGTGTGTGACTTTGGGCAAGTACAATGCTACCCTTTGTGTCCCTCGTTTTTTCTACCTGCATCGTGGCTATCCACGTTGATATCCTTGGATGAAAAACAACATGGTTCAGATTCTGTCCCCTTTTCCCATGTAGAACAGCGTCTGACTCCATGAACAGGCCCATTGAAATTGACAATGGGGGCCCCATTGCAATACTGTATAAATGCATAGTGAGAGACCGTCCTTGCCCGGAAGAACATCTCTGAGTCACTGAAAGGTCAAGTGAATTGCCCAAAGTGTCATAGAAAGACTGTGAGAGAACCAGGACTGGATCCCAGGTCTGCTGTGGGGCTAGTCAGACTCCATAACCACAAGATCACCCAGCCTTCCTCCCTGATCTGCTATGATTTTTACCAATAATTTAGCCCCATTACTATTAATCTAGCCCATTATCACTAGACTACAATTCCTCCTCATGCTTTTTGGAGTTAGGGTCACATTGTGCTTTTAACATGCAGCCACCAGACGTGGCCTCGGTGAAACCATTCACTGGCTGGGATGCAGTCGGTAACATAAAAGGAGGTCAAAACCTGGCAGCTTTCTTTTATAAATGGTACTTTTCTCACATTCGTGGGGGGAGGGGAAGAGTCGTTCGGTGAGATTTATAATGTCATGGTTGCTTGCTTCTTGGCTGACAAAGCAGGAAGAGCCCCCAGAGCATGCCAGCAGTAACCCTTGGAGCTCGAGAGAGAGAGACACTCATAAAGATAACATTTTATTTATCCTCAGAGAAACAGGATGATGGGAAATGTGTGTGTTTTCCAGACAAGAGAATCGCCCCCATCTCCAGGCTCCCCTGAAGCAGCTGGGCTCTCTTACTCCTGTAGTCCCAAACAGCTTCAAATTCACTTCCCCAGTGCCTTCAAAGGAGTTTTTGATAAATGTATTAAACTTTACAGCCAGCCGGGGCTCTAATTGCTAGGAGGATTGTGATAAGCTTTTTTTCTTGTTGTTTCAAAACAATCTGTAGGACGGCATACCAGTAGGGCGGGCCCGAATCCCCTCCACAGCTTCTCCGGCAGAGGGAGAGTAAGTGGGAATGCACCTCCCTCACCTGGATTTCAAACACAACCATGTGATTGTTTTAGACTCTATCCATCAGACTTTTTGTGTGGACAGAAGTTCAACACCAAGGGTGGGTTGTCCTTCTTGGCTTTTTCATCTGCTCCCTACTTATAGTTACCACAAATGCATGTTTTTTCAAAGAATGCCCCTGTTTCTTTACTGCTAAATTTAGCAGCTGTGGTCTGTTAAAAAAAAAACAAAGCACCAAAAAAAAGTCAGAGAGGCCTTTAGTTGCACTCTAAAAATAGGAAAATCTTTGCTGCTAAATGAAGTATAACCATAAATTCAAGAAGAGTTTGCAAGAAGCTAGAGACCGGCACTGATTTCAGCTTGATCCCCCTGTTAACTTTCTTCTGAAAGGCAAACAGAAAAAGTTAAAATGTATATTTTATTGTTTTCTGTTCCTAAACATAGCTCAAGCATCTTCCATTGCTGTACATCGTTAGTTGTTTTTTAATTACCTTACATTTTTCTCACAACTTTCATTGAAGTAGGATCTCAAAGCACTTTGTAAATGCAAATTAACCTTCAGAACATCTCTGTGAGCAGCAGGATAGTCGTTTTGGGTGAGTAAACTGACACTCAGGGAGATGGTCAATTGTCTGAAGTTGCAAAGCCAGGAATAGAACCCAAGGGCCTGAGCATCAGCGAGAAGGCAAACTAGTTCAGTGGTTAGATCATCACGCTCAGATTTGGGAGACCTGGGTTAAAGTCTATGCTGTGCTATGGGGTTCCTGGATGACCTGGGGCAAGTCACTTAGCTTTTCTGTGCCATAGTCCCAATCCCTAAAATAGGGGTGACGTGAGTTCACAGGGTCCTTGTGAGGCTAAATATATTAGAGGCCTGGTTCACACTAACCCCCCACTTCGAACTAAGAGATGCAACTTCAGCTACGTGAATAAGGTAGCTGAAGTCGAAGTACCTTAGTTGGAACTTACCGCGGGTCCAGACGCGGCAGGCAGGCTCCCCCGTCGATGCCGTGTACTCCTCTCGCCAAGCAGGAGTACCGGCGTCGACGGCGAGCACTTCCGGGATCGATCCCAGAAGATCGATTGCTTACCGCCGGACCCGGAGGTAAGTATAGACCTACCCAAAGATTGTGAGGTGCTCAGCACGGTGGTAGTGGCAGTCAGAAGAATGCCATAGATAGATTCTCACTTCCTCCATTCTTGTGCTTCTGAGGGTGGTGGTGCAAGTGCGTCTTTAAGCCACATTCTCCGTATTCTGGGGCCACAAAGGGCTTCCACACCCCCAATGAGGCTGACTTGAACCTGCGCTCTTCCCTCCCCCCCCCATTATGGATAACTGTGGGCACTGGGAAGCAGAGTGTAGCTACAGTGCTATGCTCTCTAGCTATGGCCCCAATCTGCTCCCCAGCCATTACAGGTCCAGGGAGGCAGCCTGCATGGAGGGTGGGGGCTTCAGGGGGACATTTCCACCCACTCCAAGGCCCCTTTACACTGACAGAGCCGCATAAAGGGGCTCTAGCATCTGTGAGAATCAGGCTCTGAGAATCCGGCCTATCAGTCCCCTGCTAAAGGCCTCAAACCTCAGATTCTTCACTTAAGCCACATGACTTCACTTGTCAGCTCCTTGGGGCAAGGGCCATCTTTTTGTTCTGTGTTTGTTCAGTGCCTAGCACAGCAGGGCCTAGACTGGGGCTCTAGACTATCACAATGCCTCTAATAATAATAATAGTCAAAATAACAAATAATTCGTCTTCGATAAGCTAATGCCATTAGGTTACTGGCCATCGCGTCATCAAGGTAATAGGTAAAAGGTCTAACTACTTTTCTCCAATGCTAAGTGGAATTGTACAGTTCTCACTATTCTGTTATGTATGGAAAAGAGGTTTACTCAGTATTACAGAGAGTCTCATTTGCCTTTTTCCTAGGCAGACACTTTGCTTCGTTAATAATCAGTTACCTTTTAGGATGTCTGAGTATGCGTGGGGCAGTCTAGCAAGCCAAAGGCAGCAAGTTCTTCACAGCAGAAGGAGAAGGGAACATTCAGTGAAATTCCAAGGCTCCAAATTTAAAAGCGATGAAAAACAAGACTATTTTAGTCAATGCACACATTAACCTGTGAAACTTATTGCACAAGATATCACTAAGGCCAAGTGTTTAGTAGGATACAAAAAAGATTTAGCCATTTATATGGATAATGGGAATATCCATTGTCAGATTAGATAGGTTATATCTATTGTGTGGAAAGGATCTACATCCTCATGCTTCAAGGCATAAGCCAAATGCTACCTGCCTGGGGTTAGGAAGAAACTTCCCCTAACGGCAGTTTCTTCCAGTGTTCTCTGAAGCAGGTGATACCGGCCACTTCAGAAACAGGACACCGGACTAGATGAACTGCTGGTATGATCCAGTGTGGCAATTCTTGTGTTTCTCCGTGACCTAAAATAAACAAAACCCAACCCAACAAATTAAATAATAATAATAAAAAATTTCCTGCTTGTGAAACTCTTTTGGCCGTTCATGTGAAAGGACTTAATATGGTGTTTTGGAAATAACATCATCACCTTGAATGAAATGCAGAGGTTACTGATTCCCTTGATTTCTTCCATATTTACAATTATTCCGCTTCTGTTGAAATGGGAATCACAAGTGCTGTGAGAAATGCATTTAGAGCTTGTCTAGAGCTACTGTAGCTTCTGCAAGCGCTTCGTTGTGTGCTCTGGTTCAGTGTGCTATTTTACAACTTCCTAAAGCCATAGTCCTCAGGATATCCTCATTCCTCCAATAGTAACACCAGGGGAACTGTTTGGCAGTGGTGGAAGCATGTTTGGACTCTGTGCCCCAAAGTTAAGGTGCATCCCTAATTACAGGGAGTTTATATTGGGTTTACAGTTATTTATTAGTGATTCCCATTTAATAAAGTATTGTCATGGAATTAATGTTTAGTGCGGGGGAAAGGGAGTGTATTGACAGCCCTAGACACTGACTTCATCTGTCCACGGAACATTTACCAGCTGGGGAGTAGCACATGCCCTACCAACATGCTTAATCTCTGTTCTGGTAGAATAACCTGTGGTGTGAGTAGTTCTGTTTCCATGGCCCTTTCAGTCCTTGGTGCGTCTGCTGTGACTGTCAATGGGGTTGCCCATTAGTGCCAGTTATAATGATGATTTCTGTGATGTAGACACTTGTTCGCCAGGAATGATGTGATTGAAACCCACCATCTTAGGTGGTCACCTTTTGGCAGCTGTTGACTGGG
Organism: Chrysemys picta bellii; assembly: GCF_011386835.1. Classification (NCBI taxonomy): domain Eukaryota; kingdom Metazoa; phylum Chordata; order Testudines; family Emydidae; genus Chrysemys; species Chrysemys picta. The sequence continues at coordinate 128,620,105 of NC_088795.1, read as the reverse complement.
GTCTGGAGTCGAGTCAGTCATGCAGAAGTGAACAGTTGCATATCTCACTGCGAATCCCTTGAGTCACCCTGCCCCTTCTAGGGCTGCTTATTTACTCCTGGTTAATTTCTTGTTATATTTCTCTGGCAGTTGGGAGGCAAAAATACAGTAGACTGCCTAGCTAGATATAGTTTTGTTTCAATATGTCTTAAAATGAGGTTCAAAGGGCTTGATGATCTTTTATTTTCACAAGTCTCCTGGGATCTGCAGGTTTGGCTACAATTATTACTAAGCGATACACTGTTGTGATATAGAATTCTCCTCTATTTAGGTTCCTTAACACTCCCATCACCCTAGTATGTGCTCTGTTACAAGGCCCGCTATCCTTCTGTAACTAGTGCATGTGTGTGTACAGCGAGCTCGTCCTATCACAGCAGATAGCCACCTGAAAATGAGTGTTCATCACACAGAGATGTGCCCTCCACGGATCTGATCCTGAGCTCCTGTTGTAGGCCATTGGGCGCGCTGAGCTCTGTTTAACTTTTATGGGGATTGAAGTTGTTCAGCATCTCTAAAGATTCGTCCCAAAGAGAGTAGACAGAGATTGGCACGATCCCCATAGAGTGATGCGGCTCCTCACTTCTGCCAAAGCAGGCCAGTGGTCTAGCAGGCCATGTGGCCCGACGGGCTGTGCTATCATTCATGCATGCAGAGATCATTTGGGGAATATTGCCGCTTCGTTAGAAGTAACGTAGTTGTTAGTCTTTAGGAACTAGAGTCAGAGCTGCTGACCTGTCTCGCCTCAGTGCCTACCTAGTTTGCTGCAGTTCAATTAACTTGAATTTACCTAGCAGGCTAGACTGACGCCGCCCTAATGTGGGGACACTGCTCTACTCTGATATCCTAAACTTGTTGTCCAGGCTGGATTGCTGACAAATTGACCCCGAGCCCTCTTGCTGCCATGTGTGGTCAGGTCTATCTGTCGCTCACCTAGCACCTGGAGAAGGAAAGCTGATAGACAATAGCAATAAGGAGGCCTGGCTAAGTATGTTGAACAAATGCATGGGCGGACATCACCTTGAACCTGAAACTCACCTTGATAAAGGGAGAAATGTGGAGCTCAAATTACACTCATCTGGCAGCAGGAAGTGCTTGTTCTGCACACTCAGGGCTGGATCCAAAGCCCATTGACTTCAATGGAAATCTTTCTACCGAATTCAATGGGCTTAAAGAAGTGAACCCCCATCCTACAACTGCACTGGCTCCCAATTCATATCAGGATTCAGTTCAGAGTGGCCTGCTTTGTTTTTAACTCCCCACCTCCACCGTCCAATCTAATTCGGACACATTGGGCCAAATTTTTGCAGCTAGTGTAAATAGGCCTAGCACCATTGAAGTAAATGGAGCGACACCAGTTTATGCTCGCTGAGGATCTGGCTTGTTGCCTATCTCGCTCTCTCCTTCTACTCACATGGACCTGGTCTGTTTCTCTTCCTTCCCCAGTCATCCTGCACTAACCTTTCCTCTGTTCCTTCACAGATCCTGGCCACTCTTGGCGCGAGAGCCTTCTTCTCTGCAGCTCCTTCCATCTGGAGCCATTTTCCTCTATCTTCCCATGTTTCCTCCCACCATCTCTGCCTACCTCTCTCCCAGCCCCGCACTTGCACACGGGGCAACTAGCCTCAAGCTATAGAAGCCCCACATTTACATGTTCAACATTATGATCACTTTGTGGTGGTTAAACCAGGGTTGAAATCGGGTTAGCCTTTTGGCTGGGGTTGCCTTGCCACCTGCATCACAACCTGCTGCTTTGCCATGAGGCGGCTGCCTACCAGGGAAGTCAGGAACGCCAGTTCTCGTTTTCAGTGGCAGTTGTGAGGGTCTTTGAGCTGAGCAGGCCTGCTCCCCTTTGGAACAGGCACACTGCTGCGCCAAGCCAAAGGCCTGGGGTTTGCTTTCGCTTGAGCTAGCGGTAGCCTCTGTCGGGCTGTTTTTAAATCCAATGCTGCAGCCCCCACTTTTTTAGCTCTTCATGTTCTGCACAGACCTGTCCATAAAGCAGCATTAATTACTAAATTGTGAACTAGATAATGAGGCTGAGAGAAACAGGGTCAGCATTTTACCCATGTTTGGTGGATTTCCTGCTCCTGGTATGTGAAGGCTGTGGGGAAACACATTAGGCTGTACTGCAGTTAGTTGCATGAACCCCATGGTGTTGAGATTGGGAGAGACCATGGGCAGAGTACCTTGAACTCTGACAATAATGGGCTGGCAGAGTGGCCCCTAGGGGGCTATTAGGACTTGTGCTAGGGGCTGAAGTAGCCCCTGGCTACCCCCAGAACCGGGGAGTAGGGTTGCCAACCCTCCAGAACTGTCCTGGAGTTGCCAGGATTTAAAGATTAATCTTTAATTAAAGATTATGTCATGTGATGAAACCTCCAGGATTACTTCCAATCAAAATTGGCAGCCCTATTGGGGAGGGAAAAGGAACCTTTGGGTTCTGTGCTAAATGTAGCTTGGCAGGATCCAAGCATCTGGCCCATGGTTTTTTTTAAAAAACCCACATTTAATACTTGTACCTAAGAGAAACCAGAGCATAGGATCTGTTCTTATGGTCACTTTTCCAGTGCTTGTATCTTAAGACCCCACAGCCAGTATAGTACCAGTGTTATGAGAATGAGCAATGCATAGTGTAATGGCGGCAAATGAAACCGAACTAAAGAGAGGGAGCTAAGGAGTTCCCATTTGGCAGGGTGAAGCTGGAAAATGTAACGCCTTGGGAGAAATTCTGCTCCTCCCCCTCCACAGTGAGCCTAGATCTGACTAGAATTCTAGGGAATCTTAAAATAGCTGTCTAGGACTTGCTAGTACAAGGACAGTGGGTTCGGTTTTTGAAAAAAAAACAACAAAAAAACAAAAACCTACTGAACAAAAAAATGTGCAACCTTACCATGAACCAGGGAAATGTAACCCTTTCTCTTGTTTCTTCCCCTTTGAAGACCTGGCTTTTTGTATTCTCAGCCATTACCATATGAATCAGTGAAAAACCCCAACATCTTGATAAGAATCCAGCTATACTTTATCAGTCCATCCTATAAAGTAACTAGAGCAGCTCCTTTTACTCCAGCCATTGTGGCAGCACACATTATGTTCTTCAAAGACTGTCTGTCTCGTTCAAACACAAGGTCCATATCTTAGCTGAACATTAACGTTACCTGATAGGCTCTACGTCCAGCTCCACCTTGCCCTTCCCAGCGAATTAGCCTTTATTATAAAGTCACAGCATGAGCAAAGGGAATAAAGAGCCTTTGTCCTAACATTGTGTCCATCCTGTGAAATTGATCAGGCACCAGGATTGATTACAAGGCAGGTAAAGAACTGATAACCTAGAGAATTTGTATGAAGACTCCTTTCTAACTTTTTTCCTTCTCCAGTTTGTGTTTCTGGTGTCAGTCTCACTTTTAAAATGATCTTATCTTCCCTTCGCGGCATTGCCAGCTCTCAGAAAGTTAACACTACAGTAGGTAGCAGCGAATGCATACCCTTGAAATACTTATGTCTTAACATCCCACAAACAATAAAGGAAAGTAGTATCAACTTCCATCACTTAGGGCATGTCTACACATTCAGCGCTGCAGCTGCCCCGCTGCAGCTCATCTGGTGAAGACGCTCTATGGCAACAAGAGAGAGCTCTCCCATTAGCATAACAAAATCACCTCTGCAAGCGGCAGATGTTATGTCGGCATAATAAAACCACTCCTGAGCAACATAGGTTATGTCAACATAAGCTGTAGTGTAGACATCACCATTGTGTTTTGTAATGATCCATTCAGGAGTTTTGCTACAGATTAATTAGCATGTAACAGAGATATTGATGAATTTCAGTAGTACCTGTAGTGATAGCGTTGTTTTAAACCAGGCAGGTTTCTCTTTTTTTTGTTTTGCAAAAATTCTCTCTTGTTTTACATAATTCAACTTTGGAAGCAGTACCGGCTGGTGGAATGTACATTTATAGCCCTTGCAAACTCTCATTTGTTTAGAGGTTGTTGGGTCTACGGCTATAACACCATTGCATGTAATTTTGCTAGATCTAGCAAGCTAAGCAGAATTTGCTCTGGTCAGTTCTTGGATAGGAGACTTCCAAGGAAATCATAGGTTCTGTGTGAAATGATGTGTCTACTATTAGAACCAGAATTTAGCTGATTGTGAACTCCAAATGTATATCACATGCTGCAGCCAGTTGCCTGAAGGGGTCAAAAAAGAAATCCCTCCCTACGTACGTATTCTGTGGTTTTTATATTTGTTTGCTCCTTCTGCTGAACCATCAGAGATGGCCATGACTGGACATCAGATAGGGTGGGTAGGTACTCTGAGGCAGGACAGGGAATTTTCTTTCTCAGATGTTTGGCTGGTGTATCTAGCTCACATGCTCAGAGTTAGCAGTCACATAGATTAAGAAGCAGATTCTGTCCTCAGTTACACCAGCATTTATGCAGAGTAACTCCTCTGGTATAATGGAAGGCAGAATCTGCTTTCATATCGTTTTAGTCAGCAGACACCACCAAATGAGATCTTTTCCAGAATCTCCAGCAATCATGTGGGAGACGGGAGGTTAAGGGCCTGATTCTTATTTCACAGTAGCATAAATGAGGAATAACTCACTGAAGTCAATGGAGTTAAAATTATATAAACCAGTGCTGTAAGTGAGTTCAGAATTAGGTTCTAAATGTTAAATTAATCTAGGATCGTCATACTTCTTTCTCTTGGAATTGTGTAACATTACTCCACATCTCTGTAAATACCCACCCATAGTACATGTAATATAACATACACTCAAAGAGGCTAAATTAAGGCTTAATTCTGGCATTTCCTAACTTTAGAGTGCTTGACTTTGCAAACTTAATAATGCTCTTTTAAGATAATTTGTGTGTATGTAAGTGTAATTTCCTAGTTTTTTTTTTTTTTTTTTTAAAACAGATGAAAAAACAAAGTCCACGTCGTATCATATTGACACCTACATAGGTCATCAGCAAAGTTGGAACCTTTAGATCACCTGCACAGACCTCTTCCACGTGAGCTAATGGAGTAACTGATAGCAGTAGTAGGCTGTCCTCCTCTGTGTGGCCCAACACTAGAGGAGGATAAGATGCACACTTTGCCAGTGGGTTTCACAGATATTTGCTGACAGCGGAGGAATGGTGAGACTCAGGAATTATGGATTCCTTTCCAAGCTGTGGAAGGGAGTGTGGGCACAGACTTTTCTGCCTGTTTTCCCCAATCTGGACCCCTTTCTGCCCTATTCCCTGTCTCTTCCCCAACTCTAGCTTCTCACCTCAGTTCCATTCTCCTTGCCTGCCCAGTTCCAGTCTTCACTCCTCATGCTTCTCATCAGATTTCTAATCTCCTTACTCACAGTCCTAGTCTCCCCTTCCAAGCCCACTGTCGGGACTCCCAGTCTCCTCCTCACACCAAGTCCTGACAGGTTCTTTTTCTTAAGTATGAGTGAGTGTACAGTCTTTGAAGAAATTCTGTATTGCTGGTTTATGTTGTAGATTCCTTTGAGGGAGCTGTTGCAAAAAGCAAGCAAGTTGGCTTTCTGCCTTATGCTACGTCTACACTACGAGCTAGGGTGTGATTCCCAGCGCACGTACACGTACTTGTGCTAGCTCTCATCGAGTGAGTGTGAGTATAAACAGTAATGTAGCTGTGGTAGCATGGGCAGTGGAGTCTTGGCTTACCCATGCTGTGTTGAAACCGGTGGGTACATACTCAGCAGTGCTAGCTTGTGTCATTGCTTGCCGCTACCCGTGCTACTGTGGCTAAGCTACTGTGACGAACTGGGACTGTTCTTACTGTGGTGTGTGAATGCTGACAGGGGAGTGTGGCTAGGATAGTCTGCATTGGGGGATGGTAGACTGCCCGGGGGGAGAATACCTGAGCGTGTAACATGAGAACCCAGGAAGGGGTTGGAGGCCAGGTGACACCTTGGCCCGGGAAACTGAACAAAGGCTGTGGGAGGGGTCGCTGAAGGAGAGTGCTGGAAGCGGGCTGGAGAGATGGCTGGGAGGCAGAGATGGCTCTGACCCCCCAAAGGGGGGTGGGCTGGGATGCCCTGGGACCCCAAGCTGGACCTAACTGAGGGGGGCCCTGTTGTCTGTGCCTGCAAGACCTGTCTTGGACTGTATTCCTGTCATCCAAATAAACCTTCTGCTTTACTGGCTGGCTGAGAGTCATGGTGAATCGCAGGAAGCCGGGGGTGCAGGGCCCTGAGTTCCCCAATACCCCGTGACAGCTACTATTTATATTGATGCTAGCTTGATGAGAGCAAGCATGAGCATGTGCACATACGCTGGTAGTGACACTCTTAGCTCACAGCGTAGACATAGCCTTAGTCTATCTAACTAGAGCCGATTCTTGGTGCAGCGTGTTGGTGCATGGTGCTTCCGAGGGGGATTTCGGCTGAGACTTCTGAAAGAGCGGATGTCCTACATGCCATTTGCGTCCCTCTTTGCCTGAGGACTGGTGTATATAGTGTTAATAAACAAATCACACCAAGAAAGTATCTGGATTCCATGGTACTGCTTTCTCTTCCAATCGGAAACTGACCTGAAAACCCCAATATCTGATACTGCTCGGGAGAAGGCAGACTGTATTTTCTAAGAAGCACTGCAAAAGGATAAAGGTGCTTGTATCTGAATTCAGCAATTCTTTTGGCCAAAAGAACTTGTTTTGTAATAAAGGTACCTTAGGGTTCCCCTCCATAGACTCTGTTTTGCTGATATTGGGCCTCAAGGAAGAGCCTACTCTTTTGTGAAATATTCCTACCAAAGATCTTAGGAATTTTGAAGCTGTCATCCTGTAATACCCTGGCTTTAGCCCTTTTGAGAAACCACATGATTTTCCAGGGAGGGTGAAGCCAGCTTGCTGGTTTAAAGCTGCAACATCTCACTGAAAAAATGCTGCTGATTTCACAGTCATGCGAGCGCCTGACTGGTAAACGTGTGGGCTGCCTGTCGATGTTTGTTTTTTCACCAGTTTGGCTGCACCGTGGCCCCCTCTGAATATGAAGCTCGAAGATCTTTTGAAAGGCCAGAAAAATCTGCTGATGGCTCTCACAGCTGATTTGAGCCACAGTGTCTGCTTGGCTGAGCAGAAAGATGACATAGCAGCAAAAATGTTATTGTAAAGAAAAAGAAAACACCCGTTAAGCTCTTGCCATTGTTTGAATCCTCTGTTCGGATGCCAGCGTCTGCACATTGAATAACACAGAGGTACCAAATTTTAATCTTTCCCCTGCTTCTAGCAGGTGTTGTGTTCTGCTGTGAATAAATAGGAAGAGATGCACAAATCACAGTCTAGCCTTTAGTAATCCTGCTGGCTACCAAAAGGCAACTTGTAGTAGCTCTCCTAGTGAATGGTTTAACAAGGTTTTCTGCTATAAGAGTAATTTACTAGATATTTTTCCTTATAGCTCTTGAAGGTAGGATATTGGATGAGATCGCTGGTGCCTTGAGTCGTGGCATTGAGCTATTTCAGCGTTGGGATGTCCAGATTGGCCCTGTTAAATCCTGAGGCATTGTAGGGTAGATATGTCTAAATGCCTGTCCTTTTGGCTAGAATCTGTTTTTTATCACAGATGCAACAGTGAAAAATCTCAGCCTCTGTAAGGGCCAGATTTGAAGGCTTATTTTTTGGAGTGGAAACGGTTTATGTAAGGAGAGCAAAGCTAACTTCAGAGCCTGCCACTGTAGAGAAATCTGATGGTGAATGGTTGTGCATACCTGAATATCACCCCTGCTACAGCAAAGCATAACCTGCTGGCGTTGAGCCCAGTCATGCTCCTATTAAAGTCAGTGAGACAGACCTTCAGCTGGTATAAATCACTGTCGCTCCAGTGAAGTCTGAGATACTTGCTGTTGACTGGATTGAAGCAGAATTGGGCCCATTATGAGATCATGGGAGCTTCTTACAACTTTCTGATTTTGTCATTTGTTAAAATCCCAGAGAAACCCTTTGAGGCTGCACTTTGGGGGCTATGGCTATGGTTAGGACTTACTTTATTCTTTCAGTTTACCAGAGCATATAATTAAAGGGACACTGATTGCATTGTATTCCCGTGGGCTTGTGCGTGCATGTGCACACCTCTGATGTCTGCTGGATGGAATCAGAACTGCTCAGCTGTGTGTCTGAGGCCCTTTTCTGTTAGCAGCTGCATGCAATATTCCTGTAGCTCAAATGGAGGGTGCCTTGTGCTATTGGTGCAGGAGGATCTGAGTTCAATATCTGGTGTCACAGTGAATTTCTGAGCAGTTGTGGTGTGCAGCATGAAGTCTATCATAGAATCATAGAATATCAGGGTCGGAAGGGACCTCAGGAGGTCATCTGGTCCACAACCCCCTGCTCAAAGCAGGACCAATCCCCAACTAAATCATCCCCGCCAGGGCGTTGTTAAGCCTGACCTTAAAAACCTCTAAGGAAGGAGATTCCACCACCTCCCGAAGCCAATGATTCATTTTGATATATACACACATACACCCTTGTGACATGTCAAGCAACCCAGCTGGGCAAGGATGATGCATCTCAGAAGAGCAGATCTGATGTATAAAGGACAACAATTGGTACCTCTAAGTGTTAAATTTAGAGGGCACTCGGGAGGCGCACAGATTGTCTTAGAGGCTCACTATACCGATCCTATTCAAGATAATCAGTTTTATCCAGCCTCTAATCTAACTGCTGGGATTTGGGGTGGACTGATTGAGGCGGAATGTAAATTAGGATAGTTTATTTGTCCAGAGCTTTTGCTTTCAAGAGTAGAAGAATTGACTGAGAGTCAATGAATTTTATATCTGCTGGGAATCTAGTGAACACTAGTCATTTAAATGTGGTCACAAGACTCCTTTCTTGCAGCAAGAAGCAATAGGCATTGGTGAAAACTCACTGATGTTTGGTCACTGAACAGTTTAGAGCTCTCAAAAGTGAGGGCTTTAGATTGTTACAATGTTAGTGATCACACTTAATAATATGGTTCCATTATCACTTTTCACCAAAAACTGTAGTAGCAATTGGACATCTCCCTTAATGAATTCCAGTGAAAATGAGGTAGGATCAGAGGCTAAAATAGGGAAAGAACAAGTTAAAAATTACTTAGCCAAGTTAGATGTCTTCAAGTCACCAGGGCCTGATGAAATACATCCTTGAATATTCGAGGAGCTGACTGAGAAGATAGCTGAGCCATTAGCGATTATCTTCAAAAAAGTTATGGGAGAGAGTCCAGAGGACTGAAAAAGGGCAAAAATAGTGCCAATCTATAAAAAGGGGAATGAGGACAACCCCGGGGAATTACAGCTTAACTTCTGTATCGGGAAAGATAATGGAGCAAATAATTAATCAATCAATTTGCAGACACTTATAAGATAATAAGGTGATAAGTAACAGTCAGCATGGATTTGTCAAGAACAAATCATGTCAAACCAACTTAATAGCTTTCTTTGACAGGGTCACAAGCCTTGTGGATGGGGGGAAGCGGTAGACATGGTATCTCTTGACTTTTTAGTAAGGCTTTTGATACTGTCTCGCATGACCTTTTCATAAACAAACTAGGGAAATACAACCTATATGGAGCTACTATAAGGTGGGTGCATAACTGATTGGAAAACCGTTCCCAGAGAGTAGTTATCAGTGGTTCACAGTCATGCTGGAAGGGCATATCGAGTGAGGTCCCCCAGGGATAGTGCTGGGTCCAATTCTGTTCTATATCTTCATCAATGATTTAGATAATGGCACAGAGAGTACACTCATAAAGTTTGCGGATGATACCAAGCTGGGAGGAGTTGCAAGTGCTTTGGAGGGTAGGATTAAAATTCAAATGATCTGGCCAAACTGGAGAAATGGTCTGAAGAAAATAGGATGAAGTTCAATAAGGACAAATGCAAAATACTCCACTTAGGAAGGAACAATCGGTTGCACGCATACATAATGGAAAATGACTGCCTAGGAAGGAATACCGCAGAAAGGGATCTGGGGGTCATAGTGGATTAGAAGCTAAATATGAGCCAATAGTTGCAAAAAAAGCAAACATCATTCTGGGATGTATTAGCAGGAGTGTTGTAAGCAAGACACGAGAAGTAATCCTTCCGCTCTGCTCCACACTGATTAGGCCTCAACTGGAATATCGTGTCCAGTTCTGTACACCACATTTCAGGAAAAATGTGGACAAATTGGAGAAAGTCCAGAAAAGAGCAACAAAAATGATTAAAGATCTAGAACACATGATCTATGAAGGAAGACTGAAAAAACGTGGTTTGTTTAGTCTGGAGAAGACAGGGCATACATGATAACAGTTTTCAAGAACAGAAAAGGTTGTTACAGGGAGGAGGAAGAAAAATTGTTCTCCCTAACCTCTGAGGATAGGAAAAGAAACAATGGGCTTAAACTGCAGCCAGGACAGTTTAGGTTGGACATTAGGAAAAACTTCCTCTCGAGGTCCCTTCCAGTCCTATGATGATATGATTTAGCATTATTTTAAAAAGGTTATTAATGGGTTAATAGCTATTATAGCCATGTTATAGATGAGAGGTTTGTGTTTATAGAGGGCTATAAGTAGAACTTGCCAGAGGATAACAACCCTGTTTTGTGGCATCTTTTTGAGGTTTCAAAATTATTCATTTTGCAGAGGAATGGAAACAAAACTTTTCATTCGGTTTTGTGAAATGTAATTTTTTTCAAAACGGCTGCTTTTGGATCAAAACCTGAGCTTTACAAGAGAGGGAGAAATGAGTCAAAATGACCAGAGAGCCCAAGGACTCAAAAGGCTTCCCGAAGAAAACTTCGGCAAAATCAGCTTGCCAAAAAATGTTGCAACTTAGACAAAAAGGCATATCTCGATGAAATACCGTTTTGTTAAACTGGTTTTAGTGATGAGCACTAAACTTGTTGGCCTGTTGGACTGCAGAACAATCTCTATAGTGGATTATCCATTTAATAAAACATTTACTAATAATGTATTAAACCTTTAAAGCTATTTATAAATGGAACCTTAATGTAAATCGTGACCAGACTGGCGCGAAGAGTTTGGCTGTGTATGCGTAATACAGTGTGGATAATAGAGGAAGTCTCCCAAGAGGAAGAAATCCCAGAAAACGTTCTTCCTGTAAGCAAACATTTACACCATGAACAAAGCCTTCTGAAACAATAAAGAGTCGCAACACAAGTGTAATCTGATTACAGCAATTACCTCCAAGGTAAACCTCTATTCCTGCTTTTGGCTGGATTTGTCCTGGGCTGGCAAACCCTAAGGAGGCAGCGTTTTGCAGGTTAACACAGTCCTCCTTGCTTACAGTTCGCAAAGCTTCCTGGATCAGAACCCCATGTTACAAATCAAGCTTTAAGTGAACTGGTAGCCATTTCTCCCCATAAAATAGAATTGCTAGGCTGGGCAGCTGGCTTTTTGGTTCTGGATTGTTGTTGTTGTTTTTTTTAGCTGCCCTTGCTGATTTTGTTGTCAGGTCATGCTAACCTGACTTTACATATACATATGTTTTTGCTCCAGTATACTTTGGGCTGGTTCCTCAGCTACTGTTAGTCGGCATAGCGTCATTGAGATCAATAGAGCTATGCCAGGTCACCCCAGCTGAGGATCTGGCCCATTCTGTTTAGAAGTCACCTAGGACTAGGGTGACCAGACAGCAAATGTGAAAAATCGGGTCAGGAAATGGGGGGTAATAGGAGCCTATATAAGAAAAAGACCCAAAAATCGGGACTGTCCCTATAAAATCGGGACATCTGGTCACCCTACCTAGGACTTAGGAGGCAGTTTCGAAAGGCATAGGAAGTTTTTTACTTTCGGGCACGAACAGAGCTAACAATTTTACAGCAAAACCCTGCTTTGCTCAGTGGATCTGTTTTTTGTTTTCCTTACTGGATCTACCCTGTGGGTGCTAAGTTCTGCCCTGACCTGCACTCTGCATAACCCCACTCATTTCACCGGGCTTGCATAAGCTGTAAGTCACAGCAGAATTTGGTTGCGAAGATCTGCAGTCCCTATAAGTGGAGAACCTAGAGGTCCACTACATATAGGGCACCTGATTCTTCGCAGCCTTGTGTGATGATAATACCACCTAGCTCCTTTGTAGCACTTTTCGTCAGTAGATCTCAAAGCACTTTACAGAGTAGGCAAATCCCATTGTCCTCGTTTTACAGATAGAGAAACCAAGGCATAGAGAGGTGAAATTATATGCCCAAGCCCATCCAGCAGGCAAGTAGTAGAACTGGGAATAGAACCTGGCTCTTCGGAGCACTGTTGTAGTGGGCTAGCCATTAGACCAAAGTTTATATCCACCTTGCACACTTCTAATTAGCTGTAGGGATGCAAGGCACTGATGAATCAAGCCACTGGGGACCAGGCTGTTGGGGTGAAGATCTGCCGGGTAGAATTCTATACTTATTTTGTGACTTGGAAGCAAGTATTGTGGCATCATCATAGGTGTGGGATGCATGAATTCTTTTGTGTGCCAATAGTCAGCACACAGAGTAACATCCAAAGAGGACAGTTATCTATTTTTCACTGAAAAATCATGTAATTGTAAGGGGAAATGTCATGCCCCATCTCTTGAAATCCAATATGAAGCAGTTGGTTTCTCTGTGTCATACATTCATGTTACACAACTCCATGTGTGGCCGCTCCCTGTAATTAACCTGAGCAGTTACTTTCCTTTTCTAATTGGTAGGAAGTGGCTCATGACATCTGTTTCAGCCCCAAGGCTCCTTGAGCTGTTTCCAGTTTTTCGTTCAAAGAAAAGGGAATATGAAGATGTGTAACAATTAGCAAATTTGATTCATGGCTCTGGAAACAGTGTCTTCAGTTTGCTTGAGACTTAATAAAAGTATATACATGGATCAAACCTTTTAAAGTGAAGCAAAGGGAGAAGTGAATGCTTACATCTGGTTAAAGACACACTGTGCACTTTAACTTCATTCAGACACCCTCATGTCTTTCTCTTTACACCTTAGATTAATAAACAAAAAGAATTTTAATTTGCTTTCTACCATTTGTGCTGCAGATAGTGTTATCCCTCCCCCATTCATACCTGCATCTTGTATCTGACCTTTAGCTAAGACCTTGATATTGCAGTGAGCTCTACATAGGTGCAGGGATTGACTCACACGACGATCATTATGTGACCCAAGCTTAGGACTCTAAGCATTTGGGGGCAAGAACTGTCCTTGATAGATTCATAGATTTTACGGCCATAAGGGGCCACTATGATCATCCGCTCTCACCTCCTGCATAACCAGGCCAGAGAACCTCATTGTAATTTTTTTTAAATAGGTATCCAGACTTTGACTTTCCAGCATGTCTGTATAGTACCTAGTGCAGTGAAGCCCTGACCTGTGTGTGTGTGTGTGTGTGTGTGTGTGTGTGTGTGTGTGTATGGGTAATACGGTAGAGAAAAGAGAATGACAGGGATTCTATGAAAGATGCAGGGTGGGAAGTGCCTGAGTGACTTAGGAGCACCAGAACTGTTGATTTTCAATGGGACTTGTGGTGGTAAGTCACTCAGGTGCTTTTGAAAATCCCACATTTCTTAGGCAGTAAAATGATTGGTAATCATAATAACATTTGCATTCTGCCCAGCTTGGATAGTTAAACTAGATGGGCTGGTCCCACTGACCTTCATATCTGTGTATGATGCTTGTGGTGTTTTAGACTTGTTATAAATATATTACAAAAATGATTCATTCCTCGGGGAATTGTCTTGGGGGCCTATGTGAATGATAATGTGTATGAGATAATCAAAACCCCTTGACTGGTTGGTTGGTCGGTCAGACTCCCTCAGGGCATTACACAGAAGTCTAATCAAATGCTGGAGCTGCTGCCCTCAATTCTGCTTATAGGAGTTCTGCCCAGGAATGGAGAGCAGTGTGCAGCTGTCTGCACGCAGTCCTACATTGGGGACCATGGGGACACACCTCCACAGAGAAGTTCCTAGAGGCACTGGGCCTATTTCTCCACTGCTTTGCTCCACTGTGTAATCGTTCACATCTGCGTCCAGTGGGGAGGATGCAGCGTTGTCTGCCCCTTTCAGCCCACGGAGCTGCTGTGGTCAGTGCAGAGCCCATCCACACTTCTTTTGCAGAGACTGGTGGGAGCACTACCCCTGCAAAGTCCTTGGGCTCCCTCAGAATGAGAACTGCCATGGCACCTAGCATGGGGCGGACAGGGCAGAGAGGATCATTGCATTCTGTCCTTTGTGCACTTGGGCAACACATTAGTGCACAGGACACTTAACATCTACAGGTTCCCATGTGAGGGCCAGACCCAATCTGCGTATGAGCAGTGTATATGGCAAAGTGCCATGTGGCCCCAAGACTCATCGGTTCCAAGGCCAGAAGGGAACATGGTGATCATCTTGTCTAATCTCCTGTACAGCACAGGCCATAGAACTTCCCCGGTATTTTTGGGGGGCGGGAGAGGGGAGAACAATATATTGCCCTCTGTTAATAAATAAGGGGGCTTGTGTGTATACAATATAGGAGTTGCATATATGGGATGACTAGATCTGGGCCTGGCCGGTACGTATACAGCAGTGGATTATAAGACCATCTGTAAATAAATAATGGGAACTCTTTGTGTGTATAGAAATGGTGGGTCTGGCAGAGCAATATAGGCATATGTACATATATAGCCATGACATATATCAGTGCTTCTCAAAGTGGTGGTCCGGCTGCCAGTCCGCGACAAGTTTCCTCATAAGAGCGTCAAATAGGATAATATGGCACCAGTCCCTGGCACATTGGGAAAAAAAAATTGCCGGTCCCACACATCAGATAGCTTGAGAAGCACTGACATATATGGCTCTCGGTTAATAACGAATGGGGATTTTGTGCTTGACTCCTGCACATGGTATTGACAGTATACCACGCTCCTCAGAGTCGTGAGAGGCTTTGTTCTGTGCATACCCAATGTATAAAGGGCTGGTGAGAGCAGTGCAAATCCATTTTTCTGGAGTAGGACATGGTTTTATTTCAGTTGTCAAAAATTTTTTTTCATGGGTGTCTGACCAGGGATGATAGTTGCCTAACGTTTTGGAGAAGAAAAAAAAAAAGAGTAGTGTGCCTGAGGGGGGAACAGTAAAAACGAAGCTGACTGGTAGTTGTTTGCAATTGACCTGTGACAGCTTTGGCAGTTTAAAGTCCTGACCTGCCTAAGTGTGTATTTGTTGATCGCAAATTCTCAGTGCAGTTATTCTGTCACTTCAGGCAGTTTAGCCAGCCTCTTACTGTCAGAGTGCTGTTTGTAGGCATGGCTGGGAATGGCTGGAAAATATACCCCAGACACTTATCAAGTCACCCAGCTCTGGTTACATTACACTGGCATTCTCTTAGGGTGAAATTCTCTTCCCAGGCCTTCCCCATGCTGACTGAACATAACAATCACACTTACATAGTGCCTTTCCTCAGAGGAGCTCAGATTGCTTTACAGACATTGATCAACTTAATGTCACAATGCCACTGTGAGGTAGGGAGGTATTCCTATTTTATAGGCAGGGAAACAAAACCACCAAGGGGTTAAGGCCCAGACTGTCAAACTTGGGTGTTTAAATCTAAGTTTAGTCACCTAAATAAGTGGCTTGATTTTCAGAGGTGCTGATCTTGTGTAAGTACCATAAACTTTAATGGCTCTTCCACGGAGAGGGTAAGAGACTACTATTGCTACTAGCTAATGGAGTCACTCCTTTAACTTAAGAGGTAGAGAGGCCTGTGTGTCGTTGCTGAAGACCTTGGGTTCTGTTCCTACTGATGGCCCATAGTTGAGTGCAAAGACATGGTGTCACCAACTTCAAGCAACCAAAAATCATGAGTTAGGCCCCAAAACTCAGGAAATTGGCTTAAGAATGTTATTAGGATCAGTCACCTTCCGAACACCCCCTTTTGTGGGTTGGGGTAGCTCTGCGGCACCCTGCCTCACTTTCCCCTTCTTGGACTCCTCAAATACAAAAGACAGTCACAAGCTATTTTTATTGTTGCATTTTAGAGCAGAGCTGAGCTTCAAGGTCAGGAGATTAAAGCACTGGGAATGCCCTTCTCAAGGACTTTGTGAGATGCTATTACACAAGAATTGCACGTTTGCAGCAATTGGGTCTTGAAACACTGGGCTCTGAATGCAGATGACACAGGTTAAGCCATGTAAACACACTAGAAGTACTATGAAGCTGCATGTAGCAATATTTCTTCTTCGAGTGCTTGCTCATATCCATTCCATTAGGTGTGTGCGCGCCGCGTGCACGATCGTCGGAAGATTTTTACCCTAGCAACACCGGCGGGTCGGCTGTGGAGCCCCCTAGAGTGGCGCCTTCATGGCGCTGAATATATACCCCAGCCGACCCGGCGCCCCCTTAGTTCCTTCTTACCGCCCCTGACGGTCGTTGGAACTGTGGAGCGCTGCTTAGCTGTTCTCCACTCTCCCTAGCTTACTTCATTATTCGTAGTTATAGTTATAGTTATAGTCCTAGTGTTGTAGTTTTAAAAGTTGTCTAGTTGTTTTAATAGTTCAGGGGATTAAGGGGGTCGTCTCCCCCTTTCTCCCCCGGCCGCGGGGCCGGGCTCATGCCCAACGCTCCCGGCTTCAAGCTGTGCGCCTCCTGCGCTAAGCCTATGCCCACGAGCGACCCGCACGACTCCTGTCTGAAGTGCCTGGGAGAGTCCCATCAAACAGATAAGTGCAAGATCTGTAAGGCCTTCAGACCAAGGACCAAGAAGGAGCGGGACTTTCGGCTCCGGCAACTCCTGATGGAGGCGGCACTTACTCCGGACGCTCCATCCACAAGTCAAGCCCCGGCACCTTGCGCCTCGGTGCGCAGTGCCCCGGCGGCACCGGCCATGACGACCACGCGAGTGGCGTCAGATGAGCCTTCCCGGCACCGGACCTCGTCGGCACCGCAAGCACGGCAAGTGCCTCGGCGCCGGTCATTATCCCCAGGGCATAAGAAAGCCCATAAGACGGGGACTTCCGTGCCGAAGACGCTGGCTCCCCCAGTGCCGGGGGTAGAGCCGCGTACGCCGGTGGAGCACCGGAAACAGGTGCCTCCAGCACCGTCGACTCCGGCGCCGAGGCCGTTGAGTCCGGTGCAGACGGCGTCTCCACCGAGGCCGGCGGTGATACAGTGCCTCCCGTCGACGCCAGAGACCTTCGCGGCGGCGAGAGACTTAATAGCTCTCACGGAGCCGGCACCGCCTCAACCACCGGCACCGACGGCACCGTTGACTCGCCCGGTCCAGTCGAGGGGGAAACCTGCCTTGATGCGCCCTCCATCACAAGGGCTGGAACCTCGGCACCGATCCAGGTCCCGAAGCAGGTCCCCACGCCGCTCGCAGTCCCGGCACCGAGTATCGTCTCGGCACCGGTCGTACTCGCGGCCAAGATCTTCTTCGCGGCACCGCTCTACGTCTCGGCACCGCTATGATCGTCGGCACCGATCAACGTCGAGACGTAGTTCTCGGCACCGCCACGGTCGACGCTCGACGTCGAGGGGCCGCTCCCGGCACCGGGCATACTCCAGGTCCTCGTCGAGGTCCAGATCCGACTCCCGGCACCGACGAGGTCATCGGCACCGGTCGCGGTCCCGGCACTGATCGCCGGCACCGCGCAGAGATAGGTCATCTCCAGACCGGCACCGTGCGGCACCACAGCCCACGGGGCTCGTTTCATCTCTCTCGGCACCGCCATGGCCGTCAAGATCGGTGTCTCGCTCCTCGGAGGACCTGTCGAGATCGGCATATCCCCCTCAAGGGCAAGCCGAGGAACGAAACTTGGGCCATTGGCAGGAGATGGCAGAGGACCACTCTCATGGACCATCTCACTGGTCGTTTTGGACCCCGTGGGCGTACCATCAGGCGCAAGGGGCTCCAATAGCTTCGACCTCTCGCTCGGGTCACTCCGTTAGAAGGGCCCCGGAGTCCACCATCTCTCGGCCTCCGCCAGGGGGCATGGAGGCTTCAGTGTCCACACCACCCGACACCATGGACCCAAGTGCAGGTGATGCCCCGGCCCAAGAGCAGGGGGATCAGGACCCCCCCTTGGATCCAGTGCCACCGGAGGCATCCTCTTCCTCCTCTCCGGATGAGGCAGTGGCGGGCACTTCCTGTACGGGTCCCCCTCCGATAGATCTTCGGGCTCACCAGGATCTCCTGCGTAGGATGGCCCGTAATATGGACCTACAGGTGGAGGAGATAGTGGAGGTTCACGACCCGATCGTGAATATCCTTGGAGCAGATGCCCCATCGAGGGTGGCGTTACCTCTGATCCGCACGATCCAAACAAATGCGGATACGATATGGCAAACTCCTGCCTCCATTCCACCCACAGCGAGAGGGGTGGAAAGAAAATACTTTGTCCCGTCGAAGGACTGTGGGTACTTGTATACCCACCCCCAACCGTGTTCACTGGTGGTGGAATCAGTGAATGCACGAGAGCGCCACGGCCAGCAGGCTGCAGCGCCTAAATCAAAAGAGGCTAAGCGGCTCGATCTGTTTGGCCGCAAGGTTTACTCAGCCGGAGGGCTACAACTTAGGGCGGCGAACCAACAGGCGCTACTGAGCCGCTACAATTTCAACTCCTGGAACTCTATGGGGAAGTTTAAGGAGTTGATTCCCCAAGAGTCCAGGGAGGAGTTTGGAGCCATGGTAGAGGAGGGCAAGAAGGTGGCTCGGACCTCCTTGCAAGCCTCCTTGGACATTGCAGACTCAGCGGCGAGGACCCTGGCTTCGGGTATCGCTATGCGCAGGATCTCCTGGCTTCAGGTTTCGGGTTTGCCTCCGGAGCTGCAGCAAACCCTACAAGATCTGCCTTTTGAGGGTCATGGATTGTTCTCGGATAAGACGGACTCTCGCCTGCAGAGCCTCAAGGACTCGAGAACAATCATGCGCTCCCTGGGGATGCATGTTGTGGGCCCCCAGCGCAGGCCGTTTAGGCCGCAGCCTCAGCGCTTCTACCCCCCCCCGCCTCGTCAGAGACAGGACTCGGCCCGGAGGCGAGGGCGAGGTGGTAGAAGAAGGTGGACCGGCCCTCAACCTGGCCAGAACCAGGGACCACCTAGACCACCTTCAGGCCCCAGGCAGAACTTTTGAAGGTGCGGTCGAGGACGG
The DNA here is from genome assembly GCF_011386835.1 of Chrysemys picta bellii. Lineage (NCBI taxonomy): Eukaryota > Metazoa > Chordata > Testudines > Emydidae > Chrysemys > Chrysemys picta. The sequence goes on along the minus strand of NC_088795.1, from coordinate 128,600,983 downwards.
CGCCCCACTCATCCCCCAGGATCCAGCCCCCTCCTTTCGGGATCGCCTCTCCCACTTCCACCGTGCTTGGTCCCTTATAACTTCGGACCGTTGGGTCCTCCGCACGGTGGAGAGGGGATACGCTATCCAGTTTCTTCATTTCCCCCCTCCTCCCCCCCTTCCCCGTCCCTCTTCAGGGACCCTTCTCACGAGCAACTTCTTATACAGGAAGTCTCTACGCTCCTCGCCATGGGGGCTATAGAGGAGGTTCCAGTGGATTTAAGGGGCAGGGGATTCTATTCCCGTTACTTCCTCATCCCCAAGTCCAAAGGAGGTCTGCGACCCATCTTGGACTTGCGCGGACTCAACAAATTCGTAGTAAAGTTGAAGTTCCGCATGGTCTCTCTGGGGGCCATTATCCCTTCCCTCGATCCTGGAGACTGGTTTGCCGCCCTCGACATGAAAGACGCATACTTTCACATTGCTATTTACCCGCCTCACAGACGCTTCCTCCGATTCGTGGTAAACAGGGTGCACTACCAATTTGCAGTCCTTCCCTTCGGCCTATCTTCGGCCCCACGGGTCTTCACGAAATGTATGGCTGTCGTGGCAGCGTACCTTCGTCGGCAAGGGATACAAGTGTTCCCGTACCTAGACGACTGGCTGGTACGCGGTCGCACCAAGGAACAAGTTCGCGATCACGTCCACATAATAGTGCGCACATTCAACAAGTTGGGTATCCTACTCAACAAGGACAAATCCACTCTAGAACCTACCCAGAGAATAGAATTCATCGGTGCGGTTCTAGACTCCAGACGCGCACAAGCCATCCTGCCAGACAATCGCTTTTGCACCATCACGAGCCTCATCCAAGGACTCAAGGCCTTCCCAACTACCACGGTGAGGTCGTGCCTTACCCTGCTGGGTCACATGGCTTCCTGCACGTACGTAACCAGGCATGCCAGACTTCGGCTTCGCCCACTCCAGACCTGGGTGTCATCAATATACCGCCCACATCGGGACAGCCTGAATATGGTGGTCACAATCCCGAACTCGGTCCTGACCTCCCTCACATGGTGGCTAGATCACAATGTGGTTTGCGAAGGGATGCCGTTTCACGCCCCACAACCCTCTCTGCATCTGGTCACAGACGCTTCATCTCTGGGTTGGGGCGCCCATCTCAACGAGCACCATACCCAGGGCCTGTGGACTGCACCTCAGCTAGCCCTACACATCAATGTTCGGGAACTGATGGCGGTGCGCCTGGCGTGCCAGGCATTTCTCAATCTCCTACGGGGCCGCTGTGTGTTAGTTCTCACCGACAACACCACGGCCATGTTTTACATCAACAAGCAAGGAGGAGCACGTTCGTCAATTCTATGCCAAGAGGCCATTCGCCTGTGGGACTTCTGCATCGCCCACTCAATCCATCTCACGGCATCGTTCCTCCCTGGAGTCCAGAACACTTTAGCGGACCGACTCAGCAGGTCCTTTCAAACGCACGAGTGGTCTATCCGTCCGGACATCATACATTCCGTCTTCCAGAAGTGGGGGTTTCCCCAGATAGACCTGTTTGCATCTCGAGACAACAGGAAGTGCCACGTGTTCTGCTCCCTGCAAGGTCGAGCCCCAGGCTCCCTCTCGGATGCGTTTCTCCTTCCCTGGAAAGACCACCTGTTTTATGCCTTCCCTCCGTTTCCTCTGGTCCACAAGGTACCGCTCAAATTGCGCAGAGACCAGGCACAGGTAATTCTGGTCGCTCCAGCGTGGCCGAGACAACATTGGTACACCACGCTGCTGGAACTCTCGGTTCAGACACCGATCCCGCTTCCGTTGTATCCGGATCTCATCACGCAGAACCACGGCCGGCTGCGTCACCCCGACCTGCAATCACTCCACCTCACGGCGTGGCTGCTCCATGGTTCACCCAGGCAGAGCAACAGTGTTCACACTCTGTCCAACAGATTCTGCTGAACAGTAGGAAGCCTTCAACACGGACCACATACTTGGCCAAGTGGAAGCGGTTCTCCTGTTGGTGCGAACAACGAGCCACGTCCCCATTGCACGCACCTATTCCTCTTATTTTGGAATATCTCCTCTCCCTAAAACAGCAAGGGTTGGCGATATCTTCAATTAGAGTTCACCTGGCCGCTATATCGGCCTTCCATCCAGGGGAACTCGCGTCCTCGGTATTCTCTAACCCGATGGTCGTTAGATTCCTCAAGGGCTTAGACCGGATGTACCCACAACAACGTCAGCCCGTTCCGACGTGGGACCTCAACCTGGTTCTCTCCAAGCTCACAGGTCCTCCATTCGAGCCACTGGCCACCTGTTCACTTCTGTACCTGTCCTGGAAGACAGCCTTCCTCGTAGCCATCACCTCAGCAAGGCGCGTTTCTGAACTCAGGGCGCTTACATCCGAGCCCCCTTACACAGTTTTCCACAAGGATAAAGTGCAGCTTCGTCCACATCCTGCCTTTCTCCCTAAAGTGGTTTCTACATTTCATATCAACCAGGATATATTTCTCCCGGTTTTTCACCCTAAACCACATGCTACTCGCCAGGATCAACGTTTGCATTCCCTGGACGTGCGAAGGGCCCTGGCCTTCTATATTGACCGCACAAAGCACTTTAGAAAGACGACGCAACTCTTCGTTGCAGTGGCCGACCGAATGAAAGGATCACCGGTCTCCTCACAACGCCTATCCTCCTGGATTACGTCTTGCATCCGGACTTGCTACGACCTGGCAGGTGTCTCAGTACCACACCTCACCGCTCACTCCACGAGGGCCCAAGCTTCCTCGACGGCTTTCCTGGCGCAAGTTCCGATCCAGGACATTTGTAGAGCTGCGGTTTGGTCGTCAGTCCACACGTTTACGGCTCACTATGCACTAGTGCAGCAGTCCAGGGACGATGCTGCCTTCGGATCAGCAGTTTTGCACACAGCAATGTCTCACTCCGACCCCACCACCTAAGTTGGGCTTGGGAGTCACCTAATGGAATGGATATGAGCAAGCACTCGAAGAAGAAAAGACGGTTACTCACCGTTGTAACTGTTGTTCTTCGAGATGTGTTGCTCATATCCATTCCAAACCCGCCCCCCGTCCCCACTGTCGGAGTAGCCGGCAAGAAGGAACTGAGGGGGCGCCGGGTCGGCTGGGGTATATATTCAGCGCCATGAAGGCGCCACTCTAGGGGGCTCCACAGCCGACCCGCCGGTGTTGCTAGGGTAAAAATCTTCCGACGATCGTGCACGCGGCGCGCACACACCTAATGGAATGGATATGAGCAACACATCTCGAAGAACAACAGTTACAACGGTGAGTAACCGTCTTTTATATTACAACAGGCTTCATTTTGAAGAGTGGCAGTGTAATCCAGTGTCATTGCAGTACCATTTTCGATGCTTTTTATTAGGGCCGTGCTCATTTTGAGCCATTGAAGGCTCGATTGTAAAGGAGAATAGGCCTTTATCACTCTGAAATCAAACTGTGTAGCTGTTTTAGCGGCCACAGAGCTCGACTGTAGTAGTCTGGACCCTCTGTGGTTGGTAATGAAATTCAGGGAATTCCAGGCACAAGTGCTTCTTCATCTGTCTCTGCTTTTATCTGAATGACTGAAGTAATTTGTGCAGGGGAATGGAAGATCGAGAAGGCCACGCCAGATTGCTCATTGCACAGGGCTCCAGATGCTCACTCACAGTAGGTAATTTAGCAAACTTTTAACTTCCTCTGGCAATGGCATCAATAGATAGGTACAAACCAGAGAGGGAGGGCACTATTCATATTGTGTTTGTCTGTCACCTGATGTGCGTAAAATGATAAGGTGCATCTGGCACAAGGACCCAGTGCATTTCTCCAAAGCTTGCTGTCATGGCAAACTAGCCAGCACCCCTCCGATACAGTTAATTGACTTTACAGATTAAAGAATTAAATTCATTTAATCTTTCATTGGTTTTGCCATGTAGGGAGAAATGTACGTTCGCCTTTTAAAGTCCCGTGTGCGTGAAATCGTATGCATTCTGTGCTTCAAATCACAGTAGTTAGTGGCTATGTCAGTATGCAGTAGCATATAACCACTCCCGTAGGATGAATCTACCTTGCAGATATAAGTACTGTAACTTATACTACAGCTAGTCAGGAATTTTCCAACTAAATGTTTTTGTCAGAAAATGCCGATTCATTGAAACCAAACCTGATGAAACTTCCGATTGGAAACATTTTTTTGAAAAGAAAAGTTGTGACATTATTGAAACATCCTGGTTTGTTTTTGAAATAAAAAGTTTCATTTTCTGGTTCAAAATGACTTTTCGTTTAGAAGTGTTAATTAATTTATACTAAAAAAATTGAAAAATTAAAAAAGGTTGAAATGGAAATGAAACATTATCTAAATGAAACATTTCAGTTGATGCAATTGGAATATTTTTTCTGATGGCTGGTTTGCAAAAAATTTGAGATTTCAACTTTTTGTTCTGATTCGGGATGGGAACAAATTTCAAAATCTTGAAAATTCTCATGGGACAGGAAAACCATTTCCCACCCAGCTGCACTTACTACAACTGGAGCTCCACCACTGGTAACAATGGACTGGATTCCTGATGCAGGTGTTTTTACCAGTGTGTCGTCTAACCCTGCTCTAAGCGAAGTTGGATGATCCAATGGTTAAAACAGCTGAGTTCTGTCTTACATTACAGCCACCGCTGTTACTACCACTGTTTAAGCAGCAGCTCTTTTGAATGGCAGGTCCTATTTTCCTAGTATGTACAAGGCCATAATTATTCTGTTAGTGTGGGTCAGATGACATCATGCTGTTGCAGAATGTAGGCTCTGCATGTGGGGAAAATAGCCATGTATTACAAGATATGGAATAGTCTGTAGATTGTGTAATAGTATGTTTCATTAATATACTACCGTATATCAATGTATTTGGCATTTTGTATAATAAATTATATCAGTACCGCTTTCATAGAATATGAGAACAAATAGACCGTGCATACATATATAGACCGTACACATATGGTAGTCATGTCCATGTGATAATTTGCAGAGCCATGTGATATAAAACATGAATATATATGTCTGTGTATATCATATAAGAAGTTGCAGTAACATTTTGTTATGTATAAATACGGTCTTTAAAAACTTTCCAAAATTGCATATAATTTGTATAATTATTTAAATAATTCCTCTCCCCGCTCTCTAGTCACAGTATCGATAATAACCATATTTCTATAGCAGTAGCTGTTTGCCAGGCACTTCCAGTGTCACAGGCTGGTACCAGTTCAAACTCTAGTTATAACAAAGAGGCTGACCACTAAACGCTAATTTTCAAGTTGTAGTAGCAATCGCTTTCAGAAGCTGGCTATACTTCTAGCATCTACTAGTGATTCCTTGCTGGGACAGCACTTTCAGGAGGAAATAGAAAAACGAGGCCAGTTCTTTACAAATACCTCATCTTGCAGACTTTGCAGAAAGTGCTGAAATACGCTTTTCCACAAACCTGTAATTGAGGCGAACTCCTCTGTCTGAAGGTGTAGCACTCACAGCCTGGGGTGGGCCTGGGGTCCCTCCTTTCAGGTACCCCAAGGCCTGAACACCAGGCTCTCTTGCCTCTATAATGTCCCTCCTTGGAGCTGGTTTATTATGAAAACATAGCGTCAAATTGCCCATAACACCAGTGCCAAACATATAGTCCATTTCTCACTCCAGTGTAAATAGTCATTACAATCTCAAGACATCTCGTCTCTTGTCACACTGGCACTTTTTGCCATGCCTGGACTCTTTGCTGGTCCCCTTCTATCACTCTGCTAGGACCGCCATGCCAGCCCTTCCAACTGGAGTGTACCCCGCTCTCTCTAGCAGGAACCGCCACAGCCTCTCTACTGGGAGTGTCCTTCCCAGGGCAGCCTCCATCACTCCCCCTGGCCCTCTCATTGGTTTCCCAGGGTCCAACTCTCCAGCCCTGGACATGGCAACCGGTAAACCCCTCTGCTGCTGCCCTGTCTTCATCCCTCTCCAGCCCTTGGCTCCAATTGTCCGGCTTAGAGACAGAAAGCAACTCCCTTTGCTGAGCTCTGGCTTGGGAATACCAGCCAGCACACCCCTCCTGCTGCTCTCTTGCCTTCAGCCTTCTCCCAGGTGCTACAATCAGTCTCCCGGCTTGGGCAGCTCTCACCTCCTGTCCTTCTCCTGACTGACCCAGTCCCTGACCTACCAGGTCTCTCTCCTCTCTAGGGGCCCAGGGGCCCTCTTTTAAGTCTGATTGTTGTGAGCTGATGTGACACAGGTGTACTGGCCCTGCTTCCTCTTAAAGGGCCAGTGTCACCCTGTGTCAGAAGGACAGATGGTTTAAGGCTTGATGATGACATGTGGAGTTTTTTTTATCTAAGGTCACTGTCTAGAACACCAAACCGTCCCACTGTTTTAATCCTGCTCATGCTAATAATGGATGACAATTGGTATTTTCTTATTGCCATACAGCAGCTTAGCTGAGATGAGTCCGTGGCCGCAGTCCAGTCTTTGCTCAGGTGCAGCCTGGACGCTGACCCGCTCTCTTGCTCTGATACCATGCGCCGATTCCACGGTGACTGGCCTGGTCTAAGGAACTGACCAGGATAGAACTGACCTTCAGAGGTGGTAGCTCCAGCTGAGGCACATAGGCCAGGCAGTGTGGGGAAGTTACCACTGTCACTCTCTGGAGTTGTTCTGTTTTCACTGCTGTCACTGTGACATCTGTGAGCACTCATAACACACTTTAAAAAAAGAATAGCAAGGGGTTGCGTCCTTTACTCAGCATATAGTCCTCTCAGATGAATGCTGAGCCAATCTCTTCCTCCCTAGTCAGTGATCTGTAATGCTAAGTTTTATCATTTCTCTTCTGGCCCCTGCCTTTCCCACTACAGACTAAAGTAGCACCATACATTGGGGTCAATAAGGGCCAGATTGTCAACCCTTGACTCGAACCGGTGAGTCATTACATGTGGGTAGTCTCATCTGAATCAGTGGGGACTAAATATGTGAATGACTGACCACTAGTAAGAATAAAGGGTTCATAATCTGGCCCTTAAATAAGAAAATAGTGTCCAATGGTCAAAAAATGTCACGCCCAACAAATCCCTTCTCAATGACTCTTCCTTCTGGGGATCTCCCCTTACCAGCCATCCTCCTCCTCCTCCAAGTAGCTACCCATTGAGGATGCATTCTCCTGCCAACAGCGCCTTGATTGTTCTGCTTGGAATAAATGAATCAAAGAAAAGAGAGAGGATTTATTAGATCCTTTTTTTCCTGCTAATTGCTCTAGGGAAATAGTTTTGTCAGCACTTCAAGTCTTCATGCCAGGTAAAATACCCAGGTTGTGCAGTAACATTTCTTTAATGGGTATGTATTGAATGGATGTTCTTGCAATAAGATAGGCCTGATTCTCCTCTCAACTACATGGTTGTAAATCAGGAGGAATGCTGCTGAAATCACTGGAGATATAAAACGCATATAAGAGCAGAAGCAGGCCCAGTACAGCATCTTACCTTTACCCTGTGTATTACAGTAGTGCCTAGAGACCCTCGCTGTGCTCCGAGCTCCATTGTGCTAGGCACTGTATGCCAACTGGGGCATTTAAGGCTTTTCACACTGATGTATCCCAAAGCTTGTACCCACTACTGAAAGGCAGCCATGTCTGGAGTGAAACAGAAACACAGCAGCTGTCTTAGCAACTGCTGATCACTTCCCCACACTAGGTCCCATGGGGACGCCTGCTGCACCATCCCCACTGCTTCAAGTGCTCTGGCAACTGCTCAGCCAGTCTCCTGTCTATATCGCAGGAGGAGGCTATAATAGCGACTCACCCCACAAGAAGCTGTCCTCCACCCCTACCCGCCTGCCTACATCAGGTCTCCATAGGTAAACCTAGGCTTATTTCCCCCTGCCCTGGTCCCTAATGCTCCCGCTGACCTTCTGTGCATCTGCTCATGTATCCTTTGTGCCACTGTCTCTCTAACTTGCTGAGAAGGGGGTGCAACCCTTCCTTCACTTCAGTCCAGCACAATTGTGTCCCACAGGTGAGTAGTGCTCTCCATCTTCTCCTCCTCCTTCTCAGAAACATCTCACTGCTGTGCCACTGGCACTTTTTTCTGTCACATATTAACATGACCAGACAGAACGTTGGGGCATGCTGGGTCTGTTGGAATGGGCGACGGGGGATGGATCACTTGATGATTACCTGTTCTGTTCATTCCCTCTGGGGCACCTGGCATTGGCCACTGTCGGAAGACAGGATACTGGGCTAGATGGACCTTTGGTCTGACCCAGTCTGGCCACGCTTATGGAGGTGCTGGAGACCTCATAGGAGGAAGGGAGTGTGGTTTAGGGGAAGATGTGTTGTCTGGGGTTACAGTAGGGCATTTGAGAGTCAGGACTTCCAGACTGTATTCCTGGCATTGCTGCAGACTTGCTGTGCAGCCTTGGGCAAGTCACTTCATCTCTGCGTGCCTCAGTTTCCCTATCTATGAGGTGAGTATGGTGACTATTTTGAGGGAGTATTTTGAGGCTTAAATAATTGTTTGTGAAGCCCAGAGCCCACATCCCACACCCAAACTCCCTCCCAGAGCTTGCACTCCAACCCCTGCCCCAGCCTGGTGAAAGTGAGTGAGGGTGGTGGAGAGCAAACGACAGGGAGATGGAGTGAGCGGGGTGGGAAGAGGTGGGGCAGAGATGGGGCCTTGGGGGAATGGGTGGAGTTGATGTGGGGCCTGGGACTGAGCAGGGAGCCTTGGGGGTCCCTGAAAATTTTTAAATCAAAATGGGGGACCTCGGGTTGCTAAAGTTTCAGAACCGCAGTATTAGAGCGTATTCTGGAGAGCTGCTAAAGGGAATACATGAATATGAAATGGTCTGACAATCTTACCTGGGCAGAGAAGAGAATGTTTATCTCCAAGATGGTATTGCATTCTTGAGTCTGAATTTCTTTGCTTTGGACAGTTTAAGCTAGAAACTTTTACATAGTTTTACCCTAATTTTTGTATCTAAAACACGGCAGTAGTATCCCCTGTGTAATGGATGAATTCCAACTTAATTAAACTCCATTCTGCTTGCCTAAATCCTACCCTCCTGCCCCGCCCCCCCAGTTTCAGCTGAATGTGATATTCTTTTCTACTTTCTGGTCTAAACTGTTGTGTACAACTCTCACGTTCCTATGTGGAAGTGGCAACATTTCAGTAGTGGGCAGAGCAATGTCTGTATGTAGAAAGTGGCCCTTTGGGATCCTTCAGGATTAAAACTGCTCTATGAATACTATATCACTTTCATTATTGTCAGTCTGAATTTGGGAATGGAAACGATCCCACATAGACTTCATCCTGTTTTACCTATTTCCATATTTGTTAAATTGAACCACTCATCAGAGCTGATATTAATGGCTTTATTTGAAGCATGTGGTTCTTATGAACTGCTAAGACACCAATAGCATTGGGATTAGTCTCACTGCCAAAAAAGCCAGGTCAATTCTTCAAGAAAATAAAAAAAAAAACTAAGACAAACTTTATTTTAACAGTGTCTTAAGTTTCACTTTAGGTTCCATAAATATTTGTCCGTGTTCCTTTTGTAAGACCCTTTGGCAAGACGCAAGGTCTCTCTCCAGAAAAGTGAATATAAATAAATTCCCCAAACCATGATGGAGGATTGGAGGTAACTTTAGCTCATGCCGGAGACCCAAAGCCAAGCCATGGATTGATTGTGGTTCTTGGATTACTATTTGTACAGAAAGGAGGGGGCGAGGAGAGAGAAAACATAGACATTCTTAGAGTGTCATGTCAAGGCCAGCGCCATTCGGTATGTGAAGGCATAGGTCATTTACTGAGGCTGTGGCAGAAATGTGACCTCTGATTGAATTGCAGTTGCTTTCTGCTCCTAATGCTTCCAGAAATCTTAAAATATTTTTCCTGCTTGAGAGGTGAAGGAAGGAAATCTCAGATTCTTAATGATGCCTGGTAATGCCATCTATTTCAGAGGAGCAGGCCAGAAATCATTGCGTGGTCACCCTCTCCCCTCCCAGCCTTCCTCGAATACCTTTGATATTCCTGAGAACTTGCTTTACCTCTGTGGTTTTTGGAGCAATAGCTTAAAAAAAAGCCCATGATGCATTAAAGTCCTTGGCTATAGCTAAGTACTTAAACAGAGGTTTAGGGTGCAGGGACTTTTGATTTAAGAGTGAGGCCTGTTCTATGCAGTTGAAGGGGGGAAATAGCTGACATTTTATACTGTCCCTGACCACAGATTAAGATTACCAGAGAAGTACAAAAGCAGTGGAGTCAAAATGAAGGAGGTGCATTGAGAGAAGCAGAGCCTTGGCTTCTAGAAACTCTCTGGTTGCTGGATCAGCTCCAATAAAAATTTAAATTCAGACAAACTGAATGCCTTATTTGTCTGGCGAAGGGAGGGGAAGGTGGATGGGTGAAGTTTTTCCTCCACCTCTGGATGTTAAAATAATGGCACTCAGATGTGAAAACTCCATATTCCTGAAGAATGTACTATTGTACCATCGCTGGGGTTAGTGTGTTCTTTGGTGTCTCTCTCTGTGTGCACCAGCCCAAAAAAACAGAAGGTGGTGGGGTGGACATGTTTGCTGGAGGAGAAACTCCGATTGTTGTACAGCATGGGTCTCATCCAGCTGTGTGCTTTATAGCCTTTTGCAAGATGCTGAGTGTCATCAGCTCTTAAAGAAATCAGTGGGAGTCAAGTTATAGGCTCAGGCCTTATGTAGACAAGGATAATTTCCCACATTGATCCCTCGTATCAGACCTCTCTGCTTGATTGACACAGCCGCTAGGCTGCAAACATAAAGGAACAATCACGCTCCATGTTTTCTGCTTTCACAAACAGCTGCTTTGCTGTGCATCAGTGCACATTCTGTGGCTTCTATTTCTGCTACATCAGTTTTACATATGGTTTGCAAAGCAATGACAGAATTTTGCTAACAGTTCTTTAATCTGGCTACTACAGAGGCAGAACAAAAAAAAAAAAAATCCAGGTACTAACAGACAACCGTAAAACTGCACCTGGTTTTGTGATTGTGCATTTGATATACATTTAGCATTCTCAGATTGGTTCTTGTTTAAAAAACCAAAAACCCAGGAAGTCCCTTTCTCTGCTCTGGAAGGAATTTGAATTTTATGATGTCACTAACATAACTGGAGAAAACTTTAAAACAGGGTCTAGTTAAAACTGAAATATTCATAGAACGATGGAAATTAGGGCTGGAAAAGAGCTATTCGGCCATCTAGTCTTTCCCCACGTTGGCACGGGTGTGTGTGTAGGGGGTGGGGGAGAGAATGTGTGTATAATTTTACTTACCCGGTTTAGGTTTAAAGGTGCTAAGTGATGTGGATTTCACCACTTCCCTCGGGAGACTATCCCATAGCTTAGTAAGTCTCTATGAGAAAAAGTTTCTCTTGCTATCCTGCCTGTTATCAATTATGCCCCATTACATAGCTCATGCCAGTGTTATGTTGGGCTTTGGTTGCTTTCATGTTCATCTCTCCATTTAGTGCCACCTGACCTGCCGGTTGTACGTTGTTCGGTCCAGGCTCCCAGCTAGCATCAGTCAGCATTACTGCAGTGAAGGCAATGGAACCACGCCGCTTTGTACCAGCTGAGGATCTAGCCGTGTGTGTGCCGCAGACACGAGACAGCAGAAAGGAACCAGTTTGTGTCTGCATGAATCTTGTGCCACAGGCTCCTTGGGTACTTAGAAGAAGAGTACAGGTCCTGAACCTACACCTGTACAGAGAGGCCCCTGATTTACACAGCTTCAATGCAATCACACAAACTTGCCTGCCCTGCAGCGTGATTGCTCCATGACAAATTGTTACTTAATTGTTGGATGGCAGAATAAAAGCCTTGGCTCCCTTAGGTTATTCATAACAAATTGGGCTGGAGAAGCCTTGAAGATTATATTAAGCAGCAAAGGAGCAGCTTTAAGGTGCATTCTTCGTGTGTTCAGAGTGTTTAGCTCCAGTAACTAGAGCAGTGCACTGAAATACGCTTATATCACACAGCTGTAGCTGCAGCGTTCGATTTTGGCTTGGTGGAATTTGATATTTCTAAAATATAGTTTAGACAGCTAATCTCTATATTTATTTTTAAGCATTTTTAAAGATTTTGATCAATTTAAGTTTACTCAGTTGCAGGAAATTCTGGATTTTACGCATTGTTTTCTATTTTTATCTATTTAAATTTTCACAGCTGCAGGAAATTATGGGTGGGTCAGGCAATTATTCCTTGACAGTAGACATTGAGAGTCAATAAGCTAAAGCGCTATAATTGTTAAAACGCAAATTGTCAGCATCACACGTTAAAATATGCAAAGTAAATATCCTTAAATCAACCAATCAGACCTGGTTGTACTGGTGCTTTCACAGTAAGTGATGTGGATTTCACCACTTCCCTAAGGAGACTATCCCAGCTTCCTGGCTCTTTGAGCTGTGGTCCAAGTGTAGTGTCTCCGTGAGAGAAAGTTTCTCTTGCTATCCTGCCTGTTATTAATTATGCCCCATTACATAGCTCATGCCAGTGTTACATTGGGCTTTGGTTGCTTTCATATTCATCTCTCCATTTAGTGCCACCTGACCTGCTGGTTGTACATTGGTGGTAAGTCTAAAGCACTGGATTTTGACTCTAATAAGTTCTCTCTGGGACTCAAGCACCCCCGAAAAAAATAGGGGATGTTCACCACTTGCAGGGCTAGATAATCTTTAATGGGTCCCGGTGCCCGGACCATGGCCCCGCCCCTGCTCCACCCAGGCTCTGAGGCTCCACCCCTGCTTGGCTTCTCTCCCCTTCCCCCTCAGATCCCGCCCATACTCCACTCCGAGGTCCTGCTCCCATTCGGCCTTGCAGAGTGGGGGAGAGGGCGGGGGAGGAAGGAGAGGCGCACCCACTGGAAAAAACAAAAGTCAGTCAGTGCCTGTGCTCTCAGGCAGCATTTTTCTCACTTTGCCTAGCTGTAAACTTCGATTATGATCAATGAAATTTTTTTTTGTTAGTTTGTGTGTATTCAGTGAGGACGACACCTACTGACATTCACCTATAAAAATCTAATCCTTCCAAGCCTCGTTATATTATGGTGTCTGCATACAGAAACTGGAGGGTGTTCAGAGAAAAGCAATGCAACTGACTAGAGCACTGGAGGGATTGATTTATGTGGGGAGATTAAAAGAGCTGCTTGTAAATATATGTCTAGCTTGACTAAGTGATGCCTGGGGGGGATATAAGTGTCTTACAAGTATGTGAAGGGTTGAACAGCAGAGAGAGAAGACAATTGTTTGTGAGCACGCAAGTGGGTTAATACTAGAGGTAATGGGATGAAAACGAGCAAAGTAAAATGTAGTCCCCATACAATGGGAAAACTTCCTTACTGCAAGTTCTGTTAAGACTGTGGAAGAGTCTGTCTGGTGAAACAGTGTGGATGTGCCATTTCTGAGTTGTTGAAAACAAATCGGCATATCTATATTAGGTACTTATCTGGCCCTGCTCACTGTAATATCGGAGTGCCTCAGTCTTCAATGTATTCATCCTCACGACAACCCGGTGAGGTGGGGCAGTGAATGCTATTATCCCCATTTTACAGCTGATAAGCTGAAGCACAGAGAGGCTAAGGGACAGGTTTTTAAAGGTCTTTAGGTATCTAGCGATGCATCTCACTATCAGTAGCTCTCAAACTTTTTTTTACTGGTGACCCCTTTCACACAGAGAGCCTCTGAGTGCGTGTCCCCCCTAATAAATTAAAAACACTTTTTTATATATTTAACACCATTATAAATACTTGAGGCAAAGCGGGGTTGGGGTGGAGGTTGACAGCTCACGACCCCCCATGTATTAACCTCGTGACCCCCTGAGGGGTCCCGACTTCCAGTTTAAGAACCCCTGCTCTAGATGTCTATCTGCATCCTTAGGTGCCTAAATACCTTTAAAAATCTGGCCCTAAGTGACTTACCCAAAGTAATACAGGACGTCTGTGGTGGAGCAGGGACTTGAACCCAGGGCCTATTCTAGTGCCCTTACCACTGGACCATCCTTCCTCTTACGTAAAACAGTTGTTTATACTGTAGGGATCAGTACTGCTTTGGTAGAGGGACAGATAAGGTCTTTTCCACTTTATAATTTCTATGATCCTTTGTGGATATTCTTAAGTATATTCCCTGTTTTATTTCTCTCTAAACCTATGCAGAAAGGAAACAAGTAATACTTTCCTACTGGTTCCTCTATGGGTTGGAATATCTTCAACGGATGCCATTTACAGAGCAAATGACATAGGGAACCATTAAGAACTCAGCATATTCACTTGAAAAAGTTAGCAGATGTAGGATTCTACCCCAGATACGCAGGTATAATGCCTACTAACATTAACAGCGTTTACACTGAAGGGAGACTCTATATTGCAAGCTAAGCCAGGTGGGTGCTGCATGGGGTAGTAGATTAGTAATGGGAGGTGGATAGAGCTGTTTGCCTTTAGATTGCTGGTTCAAATCTGGCCCTGCTTGATAATAACTTTTAGTTATTACCAGCTGCTTGGATTCTTTTGTTAAAGAGAATGATGGGCATTTCACAGCAAATAGGTATCCAGAATGAAAAACAATCCTAGGCCCTCTTGTAACCGTACACTATGCTTCTGTACAATCCTTCTGCCGAGGATCTCAAAGCACTTTGCAAACATTAACATAGTTAGTCTCACAGCAGCACGCTGCAAAATATTAACCCAATTTCACAGATCTAGAAACTGAGGCACAGAGAGATTGAGACTCATCTGGGATCAGACAGGAAGCCTCTGACACAGCTTGGAATAAAAGTCACATCTCCTGACTCCCAGTCCTGTGTGACTTAATCACAGGACAGATGAACTGCTGTGCTGGATCAGTGGTCCATCTAGTTCAGTAGCTAGTATTAGATACTTCAGAGAAAGGTGCAAGACATTCTGCATTAAGCAGTTATGGAATAACTTTCCCACAATGATAGCTTTTTCCTAATACCCATTAATTTCCACAGAAAGTGGACACGTTAATTTCTTAATAATTTTTTAATCATTCCTATATATAAATGCAGTCTAACCAGATTGCTAAACCTCCCCCCGAACACCCTACTTGCAGAATCCTGTGGTGTCAAGTCCCCTTTGTGGTCCCGTTTTTGTCTTTTCAGAATGAGAGTGCAGAATTTATGACCTGGGGTTATCTTTGTAGGCCTATCAGATTTCAGCTAAAACCCAGCCTTTAACATAAGTACTTCTACCAGGCCTCACACTAATAGAACAGGTCCTTAAGCATAGCAAGCTTAATAACCCAGTCACTTATGTTCACCTACTTGCCCCATGCATTTTCCAAGCTAATAAGCAATACACTCCTGTCTATCTTATACCCCAATAGTGTCATTCTACCTATCACAAACATAAAATCACTCACAGGGTTACAGGTGTGCAAAAATCATCCTTCTTGCCAGGAATAACGGCCTGCAGCAGAGCCTGGGACTAGCTACAGGGAAAGTAATGTGCCCAGATGGACTACAGCAGAACCACCTGATTGGCCAACCTGCCTGATTGGGTGAAGGGAGCTCCAGTCCTGCTTGGTTCCTGGCTCTGATTCCTGGTTCTGGCTCTGACCCTTAGCTCTGACTCCTGGTTCCTGACTCCAGCTCTGATCATTAGCCCTGACCTCCCACACCCTGATCCTGACACTTCTTCCCTTTCTGGCAGTCTCAGCAGAGATGGCTAAGGATTGGTTAGACATGGCGAATGAAATACCCTGTCATTGCAAGGTTGCAACCAGTTCCAGTTTGGAGGGATGTTGGTCAGACAATGGGAAGCCTGTGACTGACATACAGAACTTCAGACATTTCAGCTGTCAATCCAGCATCTTTAACCAGAACGAAATGCCCTTAGCATATTATGAATAAAAACAGATGGATCCCAAGTAAATACATAATTGAATTCCTGTTTTTCTGCTCTTCACACCCCACTCAGGCTGCTCTCAGCAGAGCCTCTTGAATGAATTACAGCTACACAATGAATAGGTAGAAGGAAAGGATGGGGAAAGTTGCATTGTTTAAGGTTAATGCTTTTCCTAAAAGGAGGCACTGAATGTAGCTGAAACTTGACTTTGACCTGGGCAATGGTACTAAAAGGCAAAGCCTGGTTCTGAGTTTCACTTTTGTTTTAGGGAGACAAAAATACATAGCGCCCTACTAAATAGTTCTCTCCTCCCCCAGTCTTGCCGAAAAATGAGAGTCGAGTGCTGACAGACAGCAGCCGTATGCAGCACGCAGGAATCCAACATAAACAGATTTGCTGGTTGTGTACTTGGACATGTTAAATGAGGCCTCTGCTTTGATCTTCCCAGCACTATCCTGGAGCCCAGCAAGAGAAAAGGCTAAGTAAACAGAGCTCTGGTTCCAGGGCTGCTTTGGTGCAGAGGTCTAGTAAAACTTTTATCAATGGCAGAACTTTGCTACTGAGGTCCCTGCTCGACAGCGGGTGCCTCAGTAGCAACAGCATGGTTTTATTGACCTTGCGTCTTTCTCTCGCTCGCCTTCCCATAATGGCTACCAGCTGGGGGACACGAGTCAGCTTTCCACTTACGGTGGCACAACAGTTTGCACAGGAGAGGCACCTGCTTCGAGTGCGTTCATATAAACTCCACTAATGGTGAATGGAACACAGAACGCTATAGTGGATCCTGGAGCACCAAAGCCAGGTTAGGCCTTGTTATTAAATAACTAAATTAATGGAGATATCCTATCTCCTAGATCTGGAAGGGACCTTGAAAGGTCATCGAGTCCAGCCCCCTGCCTTCACTAGCAGGACCAAGTACTGATTTTGCCCCAGATCCCTAGGTGGCCCCCTCAAGGATTGAACTCACAACGCTGGGTTTAGCAGGCCAATGCTCAAACCACTGAGCTATTCATCCCAGCACAGAAGCTCGAATGGACCCTGTATTATGGAATCCAGAGGAGACACTCAGTACTGCCTACCCCAAGTGTTTCAATATCACAACTCAGGCCCCAGAAAACCATGAGAGTTGTTAAATAATAAATTGGGGGTTCTTTTGATTTGCCTTCTGTGTTGGGAGCCTTTAGAGATAGTATTTTCAAGCTTTTGTCCACAACCACGAGGGCTAGAAACTTTCTTTGGAGTTAAAATGAAAGCTAGGATTTCCTCTTAAACTCAGGACTCCAGAAACTGGGATTGAAGAGAAACACCTATATGTCAAGACTCATCATAAAATCATGAGAGTTGGCAACATCCTCTTGTGGTTGTAGCACAGAAGCCCTGCTTTGCTACATTTTCTTCCCTTTTCTTTTGGTGGGTTGAACAAAGGAGGCCTGGCTTCCTTTCTGTCACAGTGGAAAGCTGATAGGAGAAGGAAGACTTGCCAAGATATTTTATTTTTATAAGTGTTATCAATGTTCCAGTGTTTTCATAACTAACAAGTGCAGCACTGGGTAATCCTGGAGCCTGGGCTTTTACCAGTGGGCCAGCACTGTCATCTTCACTGCATTCTAGGGAGGAAAAGCAAGCTATTGTGTCAGTTCCTCTGTCTCCTTCTGCCACCCTCCTGCCACGGAGAGAGCTGAGGTCTCAGGGCTGTGCCTTTGAGGAGTTCAGATCCCAACTCTGGCCTGTGTCTGGTTTTCTTATTTTTGATCACTTGACTGAGAGCAAGGCTTGTTGGGAGATATCGATGGCAGAGTGGCGGGAGAGCAGCTGTGGGCTAGGAAAGCACTCAGCCCAGGAGGGGGTGGAGCATAGAAGGACCCTGGGGGGTGAAAGGGGAGGAAAAGGTTTGGAGCAAGGCTGTAGTGGTGTGGGTTGGAGGCCCTGTGTTGATCCTGGTCTTTGTTTATGGGCCCGAGAATGGGAGGAAGTCACTGTTACAGCTACGCATGAATCAGAAGTTCAGGTCACAGTTTCAGTTCCTGCCCTGTCCCCTATAAGCTGCCACTGCAATGCATGGAGCTGGATCTATGTCACAAGGGGTTGGAGAAGAATTCCCCCAGCTCAGGCACCATGTACGGCCACTGTAAACAACCCTACACTGCCCACCTTACAAGCCCTGTATACAAGGTGTGCTGGGAGTTGGGGCGGGGAAGTGCCGGGAGCAGACGGAGAGTCTCCATTGTGTATGTTACTATGAAGATTTCAGCTCATAGGGCATAGCTCTTGGGTGGCTGCCTTAAAGTAGAGCGCCCTGAGGGCTGCTCTCATTTACGTTGGGAGGGCCAGTTTGGCCCCTGGATCAGGCCAGAATTCTGAGGGTGTGAAGGTGGTTTAAAGCCACTTTTGCTGACTTGGACTGAACCTTCTGTGCCCTGCCTACATTTCCTCTTATTTCCCTCACTTCACTGCCACCAGTCTCACCTCTTCCAGCCCTGTCCCAACACTGCTCCTTCTCTCCAGAGACATGCAGATACGTTTTGTTCATTGAATTACTCCTGTGGGAAGAGACTTTGTGACAAATACTAAAATCCATAACTGGATACAAGTTGTTGAAACTCTTTCATACAAATCCTTTATCACTGAACAGGTACACAGCATGGTTTGGGATTTATAGAGAATTGATTGTATCCATGTTTTATTCTTTTCAGTGACGCTCCCAAGTGGGCTTCGCCATAATCAGATTTGTGGTTAATGGGGCACAGCCGTTTGGAAGGGATTGGTATTTATTTTCAATAAAGATTAGGGGATTAGCAGCCGTTTAAAATCGGCTGATTTATCCAGCCACAGGTACAGGTGCAGTGACTGGCAGGGATCTGCTTTCCATTGACCTTGGGCTTTGAACTGGTGACTCATCAACTGAGGCAGATATGCCAAGCTGTAGCACATGAGCGGGTTTTCTGGTGCGAATTCTCTGATCCTCTGAAGATTTGAGTTATCTGAATAACAACTCCCATCTCCCCCACCCACAGTGCAAATGCACTTCCTGATTGTGGCCGCTGTGCACCTGGGTGGACGGAACAGAACATGCTGGGAAATTACAGATGATAAAGTGACACTAGCTTTAGTGAAACGGGAGGGATTCTGAAAGGATTCAGGGTGGAAGGTGAAACCAGGCCAGCGGTTCATATACTAAACTACCTTTTGATATAGATATGTGTGTGTCTGTGTGTACACAGTATAGTAGGATAAGCTAACTGTGTAATCATTTAGGTGGAAATTATTTCCAGATATGCTGTTTTTGCTATATAATTCCTGTACTATGCCTATCCTTTCCCCATCAGGGAAGGGTAACTGGGATTGTGCATTACTAGACTGTGAGGTAATTGAGTTGCATGCTAATTGGTATTCCAGTTTAGCTCTATCTATCTGATGAATGCAAAGATACATGCCACCATATTGTCAGCCAATGGAATGATATCATTGAATTACACAGAAGCTGATGTCAGCAGAGCTCCAGCAGACTCAGTTGCTGCTTAAATTTATGCATCTGGAATAAAGCAACTACACATAATAGTCACAAACTGGTGCTCTGGGTGCTGCAACAAACATGAAGTTGGTAGCCTAATAGGGTGCCACACCTCTCCAAAGGATTACTAACTCCTTGGTCTTGGGTGTTCATAATTTTGTTAATGCAAATTTGCAGACATTGTACTAGTGGGGCAGAATGGGGGGTTTCAAAAGCACCTAAGGGAGTTAGGTGCCAGAGTCTCTCAGATGTTTTTTGAAAATCTCACTCATAATATTTTACATTTGATTTTTTTATATTTTGATTTTTCCAAAACAAACCCATTGCTAGGTTCTGTTTCTGTAGTGCCTTTCACCACCCCTCACCCCCTCACACACAGAGACAAAGAGCAAAGCACTTCTCCTCTGGATGAAATGTGGCAGCTGGTTAACAGCAGTAGGTGAAATGGTACTGCACACAGTTGAAACTGCAAGAGGACTTGAGCAGGCAGAATGTAATTATCCAAACTGGAATTGCACAGTGCACCACGTCTATCACTCTGACTTGAGCCACAGAGTGCCTCTGGATTTTTAATAGGCAGGAGTACTCAGAAATGAGTATCTCATTTGAAAGGCAGCACCTGTAGCAATGCAGTGGCCCGTAACACTATGCCGTGGCTTAGGACCAGTACTGACTGAGAAGAAAAAATGTCACGTGCTTTCCTTAAAATACTGACCAGGCCTGAGCCTGCTTAGCCTGTGAGATCTGACAAGATAACAGTCTGAGGTGCTAAGGCTTAAAGGATCAGGAGAGTGCATTGGGAAATCTTGAGTCCTGCCACCAATGTTTTTACACCATAGGTAATGTTGCTTCAGCATCTGGTTAGTAAAAATTCAGGTGTTGATGCTGTCAGAATATACTGAGTGGCCAAGAACATAGTTGATGCCTCTTTTTCAATTTGCTGTAGCAATTTCAAATATATTCTCATAGAAAAATTGGCATGCGCACATTTTTTTTTTTTTTAGTTAGATTTAGGCATTTCCCACTTCTTCTGGAAAATATGTGCAGGAGCTTATTCTATTCTGTATAGGCCCTTAAGCCACCCTCCTCATCACAGTGTCTGAGCGTTTAGTTCTGGTGAGCCAGAGCTCATTCAAAGTTCTGCTTTCCTCCCATCAAACCAAGCATAGTCTGGACTCAGGAAACCAGTTGTTTTGGTTGGATGAACTCTGCACAGTGGCTGGTGGCATCTTTTCCAGAGCTTTATAATACTACAGTCTTAGAGTGAAATTGGAGGGATGTTTGGAGCCACTTCTCTCTACTAGAATTGGGCAGGAAATGGTTTTCTCATCCTGGGAAAACGTTCAAGATTTCCACATTTTTTTCCTGTTCTGATTCGGGACAAAAACCCAAAGTCTTGAGAATTTTCACAATCTGACCGTCCAATACAAATTCTGGGCCTGATCGGTTGAAACATTTTGTTAAAATGTTGACGTTTTTCATTAAAAAAAAAAAAATTTAAAACCCCCTGTAATTAGTATTCTTGGCTTAAATATAAAACAAATGGACATTTGGAACATCATCCCTCCCAAATTTTAGTTTTGAAATCCCATTTTGACAATTTTGTAACTTTTTCCCCCTAAAACGTTCTTGAAATGAGAAATTTGTGAATTTTTTTTCTTGCAAACAGGTTTGCTTCTGACAAATCAGCATTTTCTGTCCCCCCCCCAGATTCTCCCCCTCCCCAAATGTTTAATTGAAAAATTCCTGACCAGTTCTACTCTCTGTTGAATCTGTTTTAGGTAACTTGCTTACTGATTTATCACTAGTTCTTAAGTAACGTGGTGCTGCTCTCTGTTTGTGGTCACCAACAAGCAGTTGTGCTGTCTTCTAGTGGCGACTGGTCTGACACGTGCTAATTGACTGTGCATTGTGTACTGAGGCCTCTGCTCTCAGAACAGCCACTCTGTGTCAGACGCTGCAGTGAATTTCCCGGTACCAGAAGGCTTTTGGATATTTTGCCAGTGTCTCGTGTTTGAGATAATGAGCATTCTGGCACAGGCTGTCTGGTCCATTCCCACCATAATTATTGGGACAGGCGAGTGGGCTTCACAATCAGACAGGACAGTGTCAGTCCAATCTAATATATATTTTGAATTAAAGACATTGAGGAAAATGGATGGATACTCTGTATTGTGGGATAACATGAAGGCAAACCAGTTATTTACAAATATAACTCGCATCATTCAAGAATATGGCACTGAGTCAACCATAGTGGTTTCTGTTTCCCTGCAGACATAAACAATGACACTTACAATTTCCTGCTTGTACGGCTCACACTGCAGTGTCTCTCTATAGGGGAAATGGCTAATTACTTATTAAACCTTGTACTGTTCTCAAACTGGGTTAAACATTGACTGCCATAAGTTCAAGGGGAATCCATGTTACTACACACATGAATCCTGGCATCACATTTTCTAGGAGCTATTCAAATAGAGGATTAGGTGATGGGGAACTGCATAAATGCAGTGGAACAAACAAGAAATTGGTTTGCATTGTAAAGGCATGGAAGTAAATGTCTTTGTTTAAAGCCATAGGTTTTGGATATGACTATGACTGGTGAATATGATGGTTGTTTTGTTTTGTTACAGAGTAAGTGAATGAAACTGTGCTCTGCAATGTATGTAGTTTGTCTTACTGAAAGTCTTGGAGTGAGGGGAGGTTTGGCCGGGAAGTTCATTGGATGCACAAACAAGGATTTGCCGAGCTAGGGAACAATTAGCGAAGTGGATCACAGTAGCACACATGGTAAATTTAGGCTAGATTAACCTTGAAAGCTTCAATTTAGGTCTGAACCAAAGCTGATGGGAAATATGCGGGTCTCTTAAGTTTGCGGAAATGGTGCCTGGTACTGCTTCCACTAAAGTTTATGGGAGTTTGGAGGTTGATTTCAGCAATAACAGGATTGGGCTCTTGGGCTGATAGTCTTGGGAGAACAGGATTTTTAGTGAGATTTCTCTTTCTGTCTTACTGAAGCCAGAAGAACATCTTTACTAGCGATATTTAGGATATTTTCTATCCTGGCTGGAAACAGGAGGTTAGATAAACACTTATCCAAAACATTTCCAAACCTTACAGATTTGTTTCAATAACTCCCCCCCCCCCCCCCCGACAAAACCCAGTTATTGTATTCAAAATAGTTTGTCCTTGTGAATATTAATGAGAAGGATGGATAGTATAGAATTCAGTGGTTCTCAAACTTCATTGCAGCCCGACCCCCTTCTGACAACAAAAATTACTACACAACCGCAAGATGGGGGACCGAAGCCTGAGCTCACTCGAGCCCTACTGCCCCAAACGAGAGGACCAAAGACAAAGCCCCAGCCCCACTGCACTGGGCAGGGAGGCAAAACCCCAAGCGCTTCAGCCTTGTTGGGGGGCCTGTAACCTGAGCCCCGCCAGCCAACGCTGAAGCTTTGGCTTCGGCCCTAGGCGGTGGGGCTCGGGCGTTGGCCCCAGGCTCCAGCAAGTCTAATGCCAGCCCTGGTGACCCCATTAAAATGGGGTTGTGACCCACTTTGGGGTCCCAACCCACAGTTTGAGAACCACTGGATAGATCGACCTACCTAGACAGTTAGATCACTGTGATATCTAATCTCAAAACAGCACCTGCTGGCCATCCATTCTGTTATGTATCTGAAGTTGAATTTTAGCCCTTTGGGGCAAAGATTCTAGTCCTCTGTTTGACATAGTGATGAGCCCACTGATGGCGGTCAAGAAACAATAAATAGCATCTTTGCCCCTACACTAAAAGAGGAAGCATTCTAGTGTAAGATGTCTGTCTCCTCCGAAGTAATTGGAAGTAACCCTAACTCTCCTCTGTGTTCGCTGCCTCAAAGCCTATGGATAAAGTTACTGTTTTTCACAGCTGCAAAAATTTCCAGCAACACTTGAAATTGAGTGTTGCCAATGCACATTTCATTTAATAAGATGGTAATTGCATGTTAAATAAATAGCAACCCCTTATTAAAATGTATGCTCAGCATGTAAGACATGTATCTCCCCAACTGTTGCTGAACTGCATAAATCGATGCAATAATTAAGTGCCAGTTATTTAATATACAATAACTATTTTATAAAATCTCAGTGCAATGTATATGTAAGGGACTTAATTGAATGGAACATTCCCCCAAATATTCCCACCCCCTTATTTTTGGAGCTACCAGTCTAGAAAATTTATGGGCAGAAGCAACTCACAAGGCCGGTTATTACTCATGTAAAAATATGGCAGGTACTTCTTGTGCTATCAGTAAATATACATTTCCTCAGAGAAGCAGTTCCTACTGCAGGGATGTCGCAGACAAGAGAAACTTGTCATTTTATGCATGAAAAAATTAATCAGCAAATATTTCCACTGAATCACGTTCTTTTAGGTCCTACTGCATAGCCATAAACTGTGTAGGCTTAGATGAAGAAGTGTTAGTCAATAGTTAGTCCCAGCAAAGTCAATGAGATTACTCACTAGAGCTGGTGTGGAAATGAGGTTTTTTTCCCTGCAAAAAATTTCCCTCTTTCATTTTGGTTTCCAAAAACTTTTGGTTTTTGTCTTTGGAAAAAACACAAACATGTTTGTCCAAAAATATTGCTGGATTCATGGATTTTGAGGCCAGAAGAGACCATTAGCTCATCTAGTCTGACCTCCTGAATGTCAAGGGACAAAGAATTTCCCTCAGTTCCTCTTGTATTGAGCTCAATAGGTTTTTGCTAACATATATCTTCCAGACAGGCATCCGGTCTTGACTGAAGACCTCAAGAGCTAGTGAATCCACCACTTCCCTTGGCGGTTTGCTCCAATGGTTAATCATTGTCAACAACCACCACAAACATTATGGAAAAGTTTTACTTTTAACAACCCTCCCCAACTCTTTTTTTTTTTTTTGACCATTTCTACTGCTCACATGAGAAAGTGCTCACTACTGGGTGAAATTCATCTCTGTGCAGAGGGTCAGCACAAAATTCACCCTATTCTTAGATTGTATAGTCTTTGGGGGCAGGGATCATTTTTTTAGTCTGTGTTTGTACAGTGCCTAGCACAGTGGGGGCCTGGTCTGTGGAGCCTGTAGGCATTACCACAATAAAAACATTTTGCAGAGGATTTAAGTGGTGCATAGGACCTGTGCTGGCTTTCTGCACAGGGGTGAGTTTCACCTAAACATGAGTCAGTGTTGTACAATCAGGCTTTGTAAATGAGGAATTCCCCAACTTTCCCAAAGCCAGTCATCAAGAACAGGAAGTGTCTCCTAGAAACAACTACTGGTGTGTGGGTAAGTTGAGAACTCAGGTTTTGTATAGGCCGTTTGCACTTGAAATCATTTGATAAGGAGCTCAGATACTATAGTGGTGGGTAAGGTATACATCCCTAGGTAAACATGCTGATTTAGAAGACTGTATTTATGGGAAAAGATGTATTTTGGGTACGGGCACTACCATTTTGTCCTTATTGGTGGATTTCACTGGCAGATCACATACTGATTGTGTATATGATGTTCCCTACATCCTACACTCCTTTTGTTTGTTTATTTTTCTAAGGTACGGGTTATTTGAGTGCCCCATATAAGAAAGGGTTGCTAATTTGCCAGCGTAGGACTTCAAAAGAAATCTTATCTTATTGGAAAGTGAATGTTTAGTATTAAATAATAAAAGATACGTAACCCACAGGGCTCTTAAAACTTATTTAACTTCTTTATAAACTTTACAATACAGTACATGGATATTGTAAATTACTTCCTATTCCAAGAAACTGTCCAAGCTAGTTGACCTTCTTTGGAATTTCCTCTTTGTAATTATGTTTAATGTGTTAATAAAGTTCACTTTGAACTGTATCATGGCAAATGGTCTCCTAGGACATGGTTCAGCACTCGTGTGTTCGCCATATGTGAGTAAGAGTAGTTCAAGGAATAACAGGGCCGAGTCCAAATATTGTAGGAGTGGCACTTCCACCCCAGGTTAGCAGTAAAAGGGGTTCATGGGAAGTAAGGAATGTGGAGTGGGAAATCATTTAGCCTTCACTTCTAGGTGTTACTAAATTATAGCGCTAGGTTCAAGTCATTATCAAAACACCATATATTTAGAGGGTTTTCACCGAGAGTCATAAATCATGGTTAGTACATGTATGAGTCGAAGGAGTGCATGAACTTTGCAGCTCAGTCCAAGGAAACGTAATTACATGTGTGAGCTTTTTTGACTGTGAGAAATGCAGACAGTACACCCCGGGACACTATGCCATCATGTCTTAAATACTTTTCTAGAAGTTGTTTTCACTGTTTCCCAGAAATGGCTACTCACTAAAGCAAAACAGAATTTCTATTATCAAGAAGTAACAACCGTCAGCAGCTCAGAGTCTGTTGAGACGGTGGGGGGGAAATGGAATGCTTGCAGCAAGTGAAACTGTTTCTATGGTATAGGATAGTAGAGCGTACTATAGCGGGATATAAATTGAAAATTGCCCAGCTGTTCAGTAAGACAGGTGTAAGATCTGTCCCTTTATAAAATGGAACAGAATGGGGATTCCAGTTGCTTGTATTCCTAGACGAGGCAAATAAATCAGCACATATGTCTGCATATATACGAGTTGAAATATTTAAACAGAAGAAGCAATGTTAATTTTCCTCTGTGCTTGCATTAATTTAAACAAACGTTTGTGTCTCTCTGGGATGGTCTGTTTTGTGTGTGTGTGTGTGTGTAAACTAGAAACAACATCAAAAAACTTGATGCA
Organism: Chrysemys picta bellii; assembly: GCF_011386835.1. Lineage (NCBI taxonomy): Eukaryota > Metazoa > Chordata > Testudines > Emydidae > Chrysemys > Chrysemys picta. The sequence continues at coordinate 128,574,812 of NC_088795.1, read as the reverse complement.
AAGTGAAGGATCTAGAAGGGATTATTTAAATTATATTTTAAGCTTGGTTGCATGCTGGGTCTTGGAACTCTGGAACGATCTCTTCTAGTAACTACACTGGTTTGAATGTTATGGAGAAAATTTATATTTAGTTTCTATTTGGAGAAAGAGTAACATTGAGGCACAAATGGAGGAGGCCACGTTCTTTTCATGCCTTCCTCACAGATCCAGGGATGCCTTATTAGTGAAACTGGGGGGGGGAATTAAGGAAACAACTCTTGCCAGTTACTAGGCTCAATATAGGAGTAACTGAATAAAATTCTATGGCCTGTCTTATGCAGGAGCTCAGACTAGATGATCATAGTGGTCCCGTCTGGCTTTAAAATTTATGAATGAATCTATGGACTCCTCTGCACCATCCCTAACATGGTGTATTAAAAGGGTCTATAGCAATAGCCATTGGGATCAACTTTTTTGAATGGAAAACGTAAATATCTGGGCGGAGCATGAATGGAGGCAAAAAGGACCCATCATGACCGAAGCTGTGGCACTGTATATATGGCTGGGGCAGATGGCTTACATCACTGAAACTGTAGTGGAGTAATTACCTGGCCTAGAGGTCTCAGCATTTTCATACCCACAGAGATGCTAACCCTCCCTAATTTTCCATAATCTTCCTGATTTTTACATGTAATTACAAAATTACTAATTCAGGTTTAAACCTACCAATTTTTCAAGGACACGCTTTTTTGACATATAAAGTGTGTGTGCGTGTGTGTCACTCATCACCACTGGAGTCCATCACCACTCAGCAAATAGCGCTGCGGGGGGGCGTTCTTCTCCACCGCCCTGTAGCACATGCCCAGACTGCACAGTGAGGGTTGGACAGGAGGTGAGCTGCGGTGATTTTCAGTGGGCTCGGATTCACTGCCCAAGCCCCAGGCTGTGTGTTGTGCTCTCACTGTCCAAGGTGGGCCCTGGTGGATTATGTCAACACACACTGGGTACTTAGAGCTCTCCAGCAGTGAGAGGCTTGGGAGGTGAATCCAGCAGTGCCTAGGGTTACCATATCTAACAAATAAAAAAAGAGGACCCTCCACGGGCCCTGGCCCCGCCCATTTCCCCACCCCCCGTCCCAACTCCGCCCCTTCCCCACCCTAACTCCGCCCCCTCCTCCCTCCCACTCCCAGCCACGCGGAAAGGGCTGCCCGAGCGCTACCGGCTTCACGGTTTGCCGGGCAGCCCCCAGACTCTGCGCCCCCGGCTGCCGCTTCCCCAGCGCAGCTGGAGCCCGGGAGGGGAAGCGCCCAGCCAGGGGCGCAGGGTCTGGAGGCTGCCCGGCAAACCGTGAAGCCGGTAGCGCTTGGGCTTTGGGCAGCCCCCTTGCCTCCGGACCCTGCGCCCCCGGCTGGGCACTTCCCCTCCCGGGCTCCGGCGGTGCAGGGTCCGGAGGCATGGGGGCTGGAACAGGGAGGGGGCAAGGGGCCATGGCCCTCCCACTTTTGAAAGTGGATGGGCCTGGTCCATCCACATTTCGCCACGGGTCCCCTGCTCTTCTTCTTCCCCCTGAGGCCCCGTCCCCAGTCAGGCCAGAAGCTGGAGCCCGGCCCAGGTAAGATCAGCCCAGGCAGCTGTGGGGAGCCTGGCTTGGAGGCTGCTCTCGACCTCACCTCCCCCCTGGCAGGTGGAAGGACCCGGGTTGCCCGGCCCAGCTCCAGCTTCTGGCTTGGCTGGGAGTTGGCCCCCCTACTTTTAGGTAGGAATCCGTTGCCCCTTGCCCAACCCATTGGAGGAGGAGAAAGAGGAGAGAGGGTGAAAGAACACGTAGAAAAAAAAGATAGGCTATGTCTACACGGTGCCATTACCGCCATGCCACTAAAAGGCGCACAGTGTAGCTGCTGTTTGTCAGCAGGAGAGAGCTGACAAAACACTTCCACCCCCATCGAGTGGCATTAGCGTTGTCGAGCTGCTCACACCAGCGCTTGTCGACAAAACTTTTGTCTTGGTGCGTGTGTTTTTTTTTTTTTTTTAACACTTCTGAACAACAAAAGTTTTGTCTTTCACTTGCCAGTGTAGACAAAGCCTAATCTAGTCTCTTCCACACTGCAGGAGCTGCAGAGAAGAAGGCTCTCACACCAACAGCATTTGGCATACATTGCGCCCGGTTCTTGTAGGGACCAGTTCTGAAAAGTGTTAAGTACCCTCAGCTCCCATTGACTGTAATGGGGATTCAGGGGTTTCAGCACCTCTTGGAAGCACCCAGCAGCACCTTGCAGGATCAGACTCCTTGTCTGCAGTTAAGGAAGATAAGATAATCATGTGTGGTGCTGTCTCAGTTTGTCTCTTGCTGCTGATCCTCTCAAATCCCTAACAAGGCCAGTTGCTGAATTGTTTGTGGGGTGCAAGGTAAGGCAACCGTTACAGCATTCGTTAGTGTCCCTCCCAGTAGTGACCAGGGCAGTGAGCTCAGCGATACAAAGCTTACCGAAGGGATTCAGTTAGACTGGGCCAAACTTTTCCACCAAAATTATTTTCTGATGAAAAACAAAGATTCAACAACACCAAGCCGTTTTGTGAATTGGTGTCATTTTTTACCAAATTCCTGAAAGAACTGAAACAATTCATTTTGAGGTTTTATGATTCTGAACAACTTTCAGTTCAACTAGATTAAAATACTTGGTTCAAACAAAATCTTTAATTTGACCCCCAAATATTTATTTATTTATTACTTTTCAATGTGCCAAGTATTTTGAAGAAGCTTTGGTTTAGGTTCGACCCAAAATTATGCGTGCTCTTTCTCTCGCGCCCCCCCACCCCCCGTTTCAAAATTGGCCACAAACTGAAAAATCCATTATTTGCCGGATCTCGATTCAGTGCTCCGTTAACAGAAGATGGAACTGCACTGCACTTGAGCTGTGAGATAGAAGCTGGACTTAGCTACTCCCAAACAGCACACGAACACCTATGGGCTTTTTAAATATACCTCATTTCTATTGGGAAGATTTGAGATCTCGACCGTAAAACGGTACAAACTGTCTAGCTCAGTAGAGTCTGTGTAACTGGCACTCGGTGCATATGAGAGGTTCCGGGTGGTCCCTTTGCAAAATATGTTTTACCCCTCCCTATCTCCTCCCCAAAAATACCAAAGGACAAACATTGCTGCGAGGTGTGCCAAAGCGCATCTCAACTTGAAAAGCATTCATCCGTCACCATTGCAGTCCCAAGGCAAATATGTAGTGAAATAAGACCCAGTAGATTCCTGCACATTAAAAAGAGATACAGAGACCCATGACCGAACACCACCATGTGATTCTGCCATAAACATCTCTAGGAGGTCCAGCTCTCTGCAGCACAGTGACAGCCGTGAGCGTGTGAGGGCCTCTAAAGCTTGTGGTATATGATGATTCCAGAGAGAGAGTGCTGCTTACATAGAGAGTTGTTGTTGTTGTTATTAATGAGGATAGGTAATAAAATGGGACTGTTTACCTTGTCAAACACATAGGGACATGCTTTTAGCTTGCATTGGACGCCTCCATGCCCTGGAATTGCATCCTTCTGAGAACAGCATGCAGCTGCGCCCAGGGAAAGGCATAGCTGCAAAGAAATTGGGCATTTTTATTCCTCCTCCTAATATGGGAGGTTTGGGGGGGAAAGCACTTGAGGGGCAAATTTAAAAGTGGGGCAGGTTTAAAGGACAGCACAGGCATTTTTTTAAAGGAAGAACGGCTCTGGGAAAGGCTCCCTTTTTTTAAACCACCAAAAAGGTCTGCGTATAGATCTTATGACAGGGGAGCGATCCAAAAATTCCTCAGAATGAAAGGTCAGTCAGAGGAAAATGGCATTCGGGAGGACCAAGCTTATCACTAACCGAGTCATGTGACAGATCCAGAGGCAACGCCGCTTGCCATCAGGAGAACTGCATGTGCAGTGTGCCTGCAACATGACGCCACTGGGAAACTATCTTATTCCTCCCAGACTAAAAATTTGTCAGGAGTCAAGTTGAATGTTGGAAGGAAAAGGTTTTTGAGGAAGACTCTGCTGGGAGGGCCCAATTTCCCCTCCACTGTCCCCAATTGCCCTATACCACGCATTCTTCCCCAGCACTACTTATAGGCCAGTTTCTGACACCCATGCTCACTTTGAGAAGTACCTTGCTCTGCAGTTGATTTCAGTGTGGCAACTCATGGAGTTGAGGTTCGACTCGGTTTGAGTAAGGTGGCAGAGTCCGCCTTTAACTTAAAGGGGGACTCTAAGATTCGATGCAAGATGTCAGCTAGCATGTGGATTTTGCCCCCCTTACTCATGCACTAAGGTACTATGCCATGTGAGGAAGGGTGGCAGAACTTGGGGCCAGGTCCTCAGCTGGTGTAGCTCCATTAAAGCCTATGCCCATAAATGATCACTGACAACGGGTGAATCCCCCAAATGTCTGGAAATGGGGTTAGACTCAGATCAGCCTTCAAAAATTCTGATGACTCTCTGAAGCTTGTCCAAAGTATCCAAACCTTTGTAGTTTGCAAAAATTGACTGGACTTTTGAGTTTCTCACAAGAAGAGCTTTGCTTGCAAGGCTTCCAGTCCTTAAGGTCCTTGCTGGAAACACACAACGACAGCTTTTCTTATGGTATTTTGACATCCCTTCTGGAATCAGGGGGGCAATATTACTTGAGAGACCAACTCTCCTATTGGCCTGTTTACAGTAGGTGACGGCTGAGGTGTGCTCTAACTGCCATCACCTGGAATTTGGCTTTCCAGGACAGATGCTCTCAGGTGAGGGTCCCAGCCTTTGGGACTTGTTCACTCTTGGCAGTTCACCAGAGCCCAAATCTATTGAACTCAGGGCCTGATGTAAAGCCTTTAATTGACTTCATCAGGCTTTTGATTAAACCAATTCATTATTTTAGGGCTAGCTCCTGACAACTTTACTCATTTCCCACCAGCGTGAGTAAGTGTGAGAGAATCTGGCCCGTAGTCACTATGGGCTGGTTTATGGAGCCTACCTTACTCATGCAGAGAGTCTCATTGCAGTAACGGGATTTGCTCTTGCGCACCATCATAAGAAAGGACTCCAGCACAGATCCCATAGGGGTCGGGTCCTCTAAGGCGCTGAGCCGCTGTTGAGAGATGGTGAGCACCTCAAACCCATTGAAGCACAGTGGGGATTGAGGTCACTCAGCACCTCAAGTCATCAGACCCTATTAAAACAGGTGTGTCCTTATGCAGGAACAAGGCACTTATTGATCACGGCTGTTTTTGAAATGTTCTGAGAAAGAGAATGGCTGTTATACTGGTAGGGGCTATAGAAGTTAATAAATCAATGAATCCAATAAAGACAATTATTTAATTAAAGAAACATACTTGAACATTTCAGCTTTCAATTTGGTTCCCTCACTGGGGGACAGCTGACGGTGTGGGAGACCTTATCACTCCCCCACCCCAGCCCCAAAACGGGTTGGCCTGCCCTTGTATTTATCATTATCGTGCAGCACAGTATGTTCACGTTGCCACATTCCAGGACACCTTGTTATGCATGAAACTATTGCCTTGTACCAGCAGCAAACATTCAGCAGTCAGGCCAGCCCAATGAACTTGTCAAGGGAAGGTCGAGGCAATGGATAAAAATATCTCAAAAATTCATCATTTTGCATGTATGCGATGTTAATATGTCAGGATATCCTGTACCTTGTCATTAAGTAAATGCTACCCAGCAAATTCTTTGTGTCTTAGAACCATACTAGTGTATTCTTATGATTCCTGCTGCTGACAAAGCCCATCTGGTGACTATTAAAGGGAATTGCTATACATATAAACATAAAAGGATTATAACTCCTTGTTTTAAGTACCAATGCTGTTCCTAATTTTGGCTTCAGGATTTGTTATGTTTATAACAACCAGTAGTCTGGGTATCTGGGAACCAGTTCCCCATGACATAAAAAAGGGGTGGGGGAGGTCTGGGGCGGGGGGGGGGGGAAGGGAAGGAAGAGAGAAATACTGCTGATTGCCATTGGCAGGTTAACACAGTTGGTTAGAGCAAGGTGATAAGAATGTCTAAGTTCTGGATTCAAACCCTCCATGGGCTGGTATCGTCTTTGTTGTATCTGTCTGTTGTCTGGTTTTTTCACTTTGATGGTAATCTCTTTTCAATAAGTAACTTTTGTTATATTTGTAAAGGGCCCCTATTCATGACCGGTGGCTTGTAGATGCTACGGTGATAGAACTAGTTCTGATCATATTAATTCTTGTTTTTTTCTTTCCATTCTTTGTTAGGCCCACCCAGAATTGCTGATAAAGTGATCCACCGGCAGTCCGTGAGGTTAGGAAGAACCATCAAGCTCCTGTGTCCGGTAGAAGGTGACCCGCCACCTCTGACTATGTGGATGAAAGATGGACGGACTATCCACAGTGGCTGGACAAGGTTCCGGATCCTGCAGCAAGGACTGAAAATCAAGGAGGTGGAAAGTGAAGATGCAGGAACATACATCTGCAAGGCCACCAACGGCTTTGGCAGTATGAGTGTGAACTACACCCTTATTGTGATTGGTAAGTGCTGCAGGAGGAAATGTAAATCTTCCCTTTTTTAATGGTAGCGGAGAAGTTTGATTTCTTTGGAAACTTGGGACGCTGGCAGTGATTGCAGGCCCTCTTTGCTAATCATTTACTGACCTCCACCTAAATGGCCCATTCCAGTGCTTGAGGATGGCTAAGGCTAGCTACACTGCTGCGCATCTCTTGCATTGCAGTCAGCAGCCGCAAGATAAGATTACGGAGTGCCAAAGGTTACAAATAAACAGAAGTGATGCAATAATCACTAGGTCACAGATCACAACGAATTCCACACAGGAAAGGCTGAGTGATAAGGGGAGGTCATGCTGATCTTTGTGTTTGCTGCTGGAACAGGGTAGTTCTCAAAACGAATTTTAACAAGCCCATATTAAAGGGCACAACAAAGGGATTTGTGCAGTGAACAGTTGCAGACTATGCTAGGAATAAATCTAGCTATGGTGAAACTAGGCACAGAGCTAACACTGGGTCCTAAGGGTCCCAAGTTTCCAAAGAATCCCCATCAGTAGGGTCAGGATTTAGAATGGGTGTGCAGCGGGCCTCTGTCTTTGAAGGAGAGACCACAGAGGCTAGCCTTGCCTGTGTATTCCCCCAAAATTCTCAAGACTTTGGCCCAGATGTTGGGAATCCAAGATCACATGCTGGGTTTGGGTCGATACTTCTGAGGACCCAGGAGAGACCTGAATGCTTTTTCCTTCATTCTCAGTGCTCAGAGTGTCCCCATGAATTGCTGACAGGAAATGCGTCCAGCTCTCCTTAGCTGGAGGAAGAGGGCTGGCTAAAATGTGGCATGTTTCAGGGTGCAGAGGGAGGAAAGGAAAGAACTAGAAGGTGGGAAGATGCTAGAGGCCTCCACTCACTCACCTTCTCCCCCAGCCAAAAGCCTCCTTTGCCAGCATGAATACTTAGCCCACAAAGTCCTACCTCTTTCTCTGCTCATTTTAAACAACCAAAAGCTTCTTTCTGATGAGAGCAGCCTTGCCTGTGAAGACAGAAGAGCCCTGTTTGAACTCTAACCCGCTCCTGCCTTTTCTTCCCTAAACAACCCCACACTCATGCCAGAAACCAGATTCATGGCTCTTTGTTCAAAAAATCTCTAGGGAGAGGAAAGGGGCTGATCGTGCCACTCTGCAGAGTGCTTAGGGGAGGGGAAAACAAAAGACCACTTTTCCTGCCCAGATGAAGGAGCTGCTGGCCTGACGCAAACAAAGCTGCTTATCCGGCCCCCCCGAGGGAACCCTGCAGGAGAGCATAGGAGGGGAGAGTGCGCCTGGCATCCCTGCCCAGAAAAAGTTTAGAAATAACCTGTGCCTTGCAGAGATGTGCACAGTACGGTAGCCAAAGTGCCGGGAGTGGGGAAGGCACAGAGGGACTGAGGACAGAATTCTTTAGAAACAGCAGCGGGTGGGGCACGTTTCCACATCAGCTCTGCTGAAACGCTGGGCACAGGAGTCACAATGAGAGCTGTGTGGTGCTGAACGCGTCTGCAAACCTGGCCCTTACTTAGGTGGACAAATGGGAGCTGAAGCCTCTTGAAAATCCGGCCCTGAGCTCTTTTGAAAATGTGCTCCTACGGGACTTGCCTAAGGTCACCCAAGAAGTCTGTGGCCCAGTTAGGAACTGAACCCCAGCCCTGTGCTTTAACCACAGGGGTAACCTTCCCCTAGGCTCGAGTCTCTTAGAGTGGCTATACAGCAGCTGGCAGGTGTAATTCCCAGCATAGGCAGACATACCCGCGTTAGCTCTGCTCAAGCGAGTGCCTAAAAATAGAAGTGCAGCATGGCTGGCAGCTTGGGCTAGCCTCCAGAGTGTGCACTTGGGGGTCAGACAGGATTGCATGCAGGCGGCTGTTCTGTCCCGCGCTAGTCACACTGCCATTTTTAGCAGGTTAGCTTGAGGTAAACTAGCACGTGACTGTCTGCCCATGCTTGGAATCACACCTCCCAGCTGCTATGTAGACATAGCCTTAGTTTCCATCTGAGGAGAGATTAAAAAGACTGGGACTTTTCAGTTTAGAAAAGAGAGGACTGAGGGGAGATAGAATAGAGGTCCATAAAATTGCAAATGGTGTGGAGAAAGTGAACGGAGAAGTGTTATTTACCTCTTCACGTAACACAAGAACCAGAGGTCACCCAATGAAATTAATAGGCAGCAGATTTTAAACTAACACAAGGAAGTACTTCTTCACAAAACATACAGTCAGCCTGTGGAACTCATTGCCAGGGGATGGTATGAAGGCCAAAAGTACAACTGGGTTAAAAAATGAATGAGCTAAGTTCCTGGAGGATAGGTCCATCAATGTCTCCTAGCCAAAATGGTCAGGGACTCAACCCCATGCTCCGGGTGTCCCTAAACCTCTGACTGCCAGAAGCCGGCAGTGGGCGACAGAGGATGGATCACTTGATGATTGCCCTATTCTGTTCATTCCCTCTGAAGCATCTGGCACTGGCCACTGTTGGCAGATAGGATACTGGCTTAGATGGACCATTGTTCTGACTCAGTTTGGCCATTGTTACATTCTTCGTTTTGAAAAGCTAACCGCTCTTAAATAAGGTAACTTAGGCTGCATGACTGAAGAAAACTATCAGATCCTGGGAGCCAAGCCTGCTTCTTCTTTAATGCCTGTAAAGCACTGCACACACCTATAGCATGGCAGGGCCCATAATGACTTTTAAATTTCCTTTGGGAAGAGGAGTTGAGGCTTGAGGCCTGGGGTCTGCCCAGTGTGAAATGCCTGTGCAATGCCAGGGCTGAGGAAATGAGCACAGCTTTCGGGAGCGCTGTGCTGCTAACTGATCCGACAGCAGCTTTAGAGACAGGCTGAGGGAATTCAGTGACTAGGAGCAGATGATTAGTGACATATGGCTGATAGAAGAGCAGAGCGGGAAGAGGGGATTCCCAGCTGTGGGAATTGTAGGATGAGTCACTGAAGGCACAACAGGGGGAGCAGGATGACATGACGACAGTAAATAGATAATGGCAAAGGGCTAAATTTGCCTCATCTTGTGTGAGTGTCCGGGGGGCAGAGGTGATTTTCCCATCCCCAGGAAACCTGCCAGAGAGAATGGGCCCCATTGGGTGCTACGTAGGACCTGGATAATGTGCCCAGACGTAGCTTCTTCTAGCACCAAAGGAAGATGGCTAGGTCGTTTGCAGGCACAGTCACATCTCCACCTCTGTAAACTGGGGCCTGTAGGGAGTGCTGCTGAGCATGGTCTCCTAAGCCAATGGTCTCCTAAGCCATTCTGCCTGGCAGTGGGGTGGCATAGGTGTTAATGAGGTCAGATATTGGCCAAGTGTCTATCTCCGTCACTAAACTCTTCTCTGTCATTGCTGCCCAGGTCGGCACAAGGACTGCTGTACGACAGTTGTCTGACTTTATGTTTGCCAGATAGGAGAAATAGTTACAGCTTTACTGTGTATGCTGAATGACGTAAGCAGGCACCGAGGTACCTTGATGGGGGGATTGTAATAGTAATCAGGTGATTTTTGGAATTTGCACTTTGGTGGAGACCTCCAGACCCCTTAGAGAAGAGAGACCAGGAAATGCTTTAGCAGGGTAGAGGTGCTTGTGAGAAGGGAAATCCTCAGGTAATAGGATTTCAATAATGTCAGCTGTTGACTGGGATAACAACTACTCATACACTAAGAGCCAGCTTTGCCTTTGGACATCCACACCGGCTTCTCTTGACTCCATCCTCTGTTCCTTGAAACACCTTGTCTCCTTCATCCTTAGTATAACAATTTTGTTGCTATTATGACAGGTTTCAGAGTAGCAGCTGTGTTAGTCTGTATCCACAAAAAGAACAGGAGTACTTGTGGCACCTTAGAGACTAACAAATTTATTAGAGCATAAGCTTTCGTGGACTACAGCCCATCCGAAGAAGTGGGCTGTAGTCCACGAAAGCTTATGCTCTAATAAATTTGTTAGTCTCTAAGGTGCCACAAGTACTCCTGTTCTTGTTGCTATTATGGAAAATTAGAGGACCAAGAGCCTTCACCTTTTCACTCAGAAGCAGTTCATCTTCACTGCTGTTCTATACCCCCGACCTCCGAAATGTTATTTGTCCAAAACCCACCTGTATCTTTTCAGGCTGCCATCAACTTGTCTGACCGTCATACCCTAGTCACCGTGGCTCAGTAATTAGGCATCGTTCCCAATGTCCTGCTAATGAGCTCATTGCTTCTAGCACTGTGTAGTTACACACCGAATAACACTAGTAGCGACTGAAAGATGTTATCGTCCAATGGCTGTCTGATGGCCTATGTCCACATCGCATCCCCCTTCCACACCAGCATTGGTTCTTTTTTGTTTGTTGGGGTTTTTTTGGACTTTAGCCGCCTCAGCAGAAAGGGCAAAGAGTGACTAGGCTTTGGAGAGTTAACTCATCTCTCACCCTTGGAGATGGTACTTTGGCATATTGATGCGGGGGGGGGAGGGGGGTTTGGAGCTTGCATTGCCACTGCCTGTGCTTTACCCATTCTGTGAACCTTTGGATACTGTTCTAGCACCTTACATGGGATCTAAGGGCCCAACTCCCATTACAATCTGCGGGAAGACTCTCCTGGATTTTACTGGGAGTTAAATCAGGCCTGAACTGCGCTTGTTTAAAAAACAAAAACACAGGGGAGGGATGAAAAATCAGAGGCCAGGAAATGAGGCTTAGGGACTAACGCTGAATTGGAGGTGAGGCAAAACCTCTGAAGATATCAGGCTGCTTTGGTAAGTTGTATCATCACACAAATTGTATTAATAACAATACTTAGCACAAACACTAGCCAATTAGGCTCTGATCTTGCACCCATTGAAGCATATGACAATACTCCCATTGACCTCAGTGGGTGCAAGATTGAGCCCCTGTGGAATTTAAAAGAACTAGACATGAAAAAGACAAAACATGTATTGAATAGTGTGGTGCCGAAGCTTGTGGTAGAGTTAAGTTCAACGGGAAAAGCTTGTGCCAAGTGGTCATTTGCCTCCCTATATCTTGATACTAATGCTGGCTAAGAATAGCATCTCTTAACTTCTTAAGTTGTAGGTTGTATTTGCTCAGTCCATTCTTGATTGTTGATTATTACGTAGCCCTTGTCTCAAATGGCTGTCCCTAGACTTCTTCGTTTTATGTTTCAAACTGATTGCTCGTCCGTAAATGCTGTTTCCCCTGAAATCAGATGTCACCCGAGTATCTTTCCTGCAGAGGTCTGAAAGTCAACACAAGGTACCACTGTGTGATTCTTTCAAAGAATTCAAGTTGGCTCTGAACCTTAATGCATCTGGCAGATGCTGGGGTTTCTTCTTGTGAAAATGCTCTCTGTGTGAAGAGGAGCCTTTGTTTATTTTAGAGAACATGGCAGTGTTTTAAAACCAACAGCTTGTCAGCTGGAGGATGGAGAACAAATTGATGGTGCCGTTTTGTTTGTGCTCCGGAAAGCGCAAACATCATTAAGCAGAATGGCCTTTTGAACCATATGGCCCTTTTTTTAAAATTCGGTTTTTAAATAGCACTTTAAGAATCTTCTTTCAGCATTACTCGTAATGCTGTATATTTTTACACTGCGGCAGGTGCTCGGATACCATCGTGACGGGTGGAGTGTAAGATCCCAAAAAGAACAGAAAATAGAACAAGAAAGCATCCTGTCACATGAATGATTACTGTGGGAGAGCTTGAAAAAATTAAAATCCATTTTCACCATGAAAACATGCTGGGTGTTGACGTCAGTGGGGCCAGGATTTCACCTCTGTTCCTTATAATAGAACATAACAAGATGTAGTAATATATGAAAGTTTACACAACAGTTTTTATCTAACGATTTCAAAGCACTGTTATAAACTTTTAATTTAGCCTTGCAACACCCCTTTCAGGGAGTTAATTATCACACCCATGTTATATCTGGGGACACTGTAGCACGGTAAAGTTCAGTGACTTGCTCAAGGTTCTACAAGAACTGGGAGTTAAACCCAGCAATGTGGAATCTCATACCTTTCCTTTCCACTGTATCGCGCTCCCTCCCTCCTTTCAAAAGAATGATGGTAGGTTATGGGAAGATCTGCCTTTTGCAGAGATGGCTAAAGAGAGTAACTTTTTGAAGCACATAAACCCCATTATTTAGTGAACTGTGCATGTCTGTCTGTCTCACATGCCTAGCTTAGAAGCTATATGTGGAGGAGTTGCTTTCAACTCTGTTTCCAATAAGCAACTGCTGTCTTCTAACAAAAGGCACTCGTACAGTTCATACTGAAATAATACCTTGCATCAGGAATGTATAGTACAAGTAAAATCCTGTGATGGCTATTTTATTACTTACTTCTTATTTCTTAGGACAGACTATTTAAAAAAAATGATTAAAAGCAACAGGAAAGTGATGGTTGATGAAGGCTAAACAAGGAGTTGATTCATCAAAACTTCAGGGATCTCCAGTACTTAGAACCTTTTTTTCTCCCCCTTGTATCCTTTGAAAGAATAGATCTCTTACCTTTCATCATTATTATTAATTAATATTTATATTCCAGTAGAGTCTAGAGAATCCAGCCAAAATTGGGGCCCCTTTTCTACCAGGCACTGTACAAACACATAGTAAGGGAGTACAAACACAAGAGACATGGACAGTCAATGGCAGTTATGCTCCTAAGTGCCTAAATCACTTTTGAAAACAGGATTTAGGCTCCTAAATCAGATAGGTGTTGCAATGCTGAGTGCAGCAACACCTAAATACCTCTACAAATCCGGGCCTAAGGTCACATGCTCGAGCTGGGAATTGAGCCCACATCTCTTGTATCCCAGGTTAGTACCTTAAGCAAAAGACAATCCCTCTTCCACCACTTGCTCCAGAACCTCTTCCTCCTCCTCTGCCTTTACACAGCCCATCCCTTTTCCCAGTGAACAGGCCTTGCCGAGCCCAGCAAGTTGCTACACAGCTTATCTCCAGGTCCCCTTTGAGCGTGGGCTCTGGATCCCAAACATCCAAGAATCCCATTCTAATCCACCTCTGCAAGAAATGTAAGGAAATAAAAGCAGGTAACCAATAGAAGTAGAAGCTACAGTTTATTCTCATAGCCAGGCTTAATTGGTTTTGTGGCTTACCACAAGATCTGGGATGGCAATTACAGTGCAGACAGATTTATAAACAGTGGAAGAAGAACTCTTTTTAATCAGTATTAGCATTCTAGTGATTAAGTACATAGTTCCTTATCCCCGAGAATTATCTGTAGACCATCAAAAACAAATGAGCTGTACAACCCCCAAGGGTTATTTATATAAATATCCCCATGAAATTGTTCTCTGGCTGTCCACTGAAGTTTTTTTCTTACTGAATCGATCCAGATGGGCCATTTGCCAGCTCATGATCTGTAGCTATCAAAAGGAACTTTGTTTTTGTCTTTGAGCAGTCATGTAGATTTCTGGCTGTGAAAACTGGTTGTGTATGATGTTCCGGGAAACTGCTGCACACTCAAATTTCCTTCACAGAGGCAGGTAGAGGGGGTAATGCCTCTGATACTCCGCTGCTCAGATAGCTGCTCTGACCATAAGTGCGAGAGCTGGGGCCTGCTCTGTTTAAAATAAATAAATAAAAAAATTCAGCCAACTCTACTCAAGACCTACTGCTATCATGGTGCCTATGGGAAACTGCCAACCCCACAGGAGCCCTGAGGAAAATATAGCATGGGATCATGTAATTAAAGACCTTATCATAATACATACAGACAAGGGGAAGTGAATTAAGGTTACACAGACGACCTTAATTCTGGCATTGCCTAACTTTTGAGTGAGTGCTTGACTGTGCAACGTTAATATAGTTTGTGGGTAATTTTCCTAGGATTTTTGAAGGGCATACTGAAAAAACCAATCCTGTCACGTGGAATCCTATTGATACACACATGGTTCATCAGCAAGGGTGGAACCTTGCCAGTGCACAGGCCCCTGGCACTTGAGCTAAGGGAGTAACTGATAGCAGTAGCAGGTAGTCATCGTGTATGTGGACCTGTCACTTGAGGGGGATGAGAAATGCACTTAGTTGCTGACAGCAGAGGAATGGTGAGGCTCAGAAATGTTGGGATCTATATTAAGTTCTGGGGGGAAGTGTTCTGTAATGGTCACAGACCCTTCTGCTCCATTCCCTCTAGACTGCCCCCGTGCTGTCTCCTCACCACTCTTGGCTGCTTATCCCAGCCTCACCCTTCTCCTCTCACACAGCTCATCCCAGTCTCCTTGTCCAGCCAGTCCCAGTCTCCGCCTCCCTGCACTCCTTATCCCAACCTACTCCCTCCTGCACATGTGTCTGGCTCTTGTCCACTCTGTATTCATGTCAGACTGATTTTTCCTCCAGGGAGAGCATTGAGAGCAAAAGAAAGTCAGTCTCCCTGCTCTCAGTTGTGGTTCCCTGTGCCACAGCAGCTGGGGCCAGCAATTTCAGGGAAAATTCTGCTCAGCTACGTAGCCCCAGGATGAAGCAAGCTCAGTACAGACAGAATCTTCAGAAAATCTAGCTGCCAGGACCTCTTAACCCAAACAGTTAAAGTTTGGCAAAATTATAAATAACTGAACGCAGGATTTTATACTGGGAAGTGTTGGACAACCTTCACGCTCGGCCTATAATAACAAATAATATCACTTTGCCCACAAGTCGGGTCATTCATTGAAGGGGAGATCTCCAATGAACAGCTGGGTGCTATAGGAAGTGATATTATTAAATATTTACACTGCGGCACAGCCATCTCTTTCACTGAAGTTAAACACAGGGAGCTTTTCAATAAGAAAATAGTATGGGCCAAATCCTGTGGTCTCTGCCAACATTGCAGCATAAGCTGCTATTGCTACAGGTGATAGCCCAATCAACATGTTAGCAGACTTGAGTTGTTTGATCAAGTACTTGAAGCTCAATATAGTCCTTTATTTATCTTTGAATATGTACATTTACCCTTTTATTACCCTGTTTAGAGATCTGCCAGGTAGGGATGGCAGAATTGTCTGGGCCTTGCCATCTAGGAGATAGGATATCTCCATTAATTATAATTGTGGGGAGGGTTAGCTCAGTGGTTTGAGCATTGGCCTGCTAAACCCAGGGTTGTGAGTTCAATCCTTGAGGGGGCCATTTAGGGATCTGGGGCAAAAACTGGGGCTTGGTCCTGCTTTGAGTAGGGGGTTGGACTAGATGACCTCCTGAGGTCCCTTCCAACCCTGATATTCTATGTCTATTCTCAGTACACGCAGAGCTGTGTAGGTTGCTTGTTTCCCTTAGGGTCTGCAGCATGACCAACTTAATTTTGCTAGGATGCATCCCAGCACTACTTCAAAACAAGATCAACATTTAACCCCAAGAAGCAGCTGCTCATGTGTTTTTCTTTTCTGCTTTGCATCTCAGCCTCTTGTGTTTGTAGTCTCACTTGTTCGGTTTTATGTGGAGGAAGATTGTGGTGAAGAATCCATCACCTTTCTGTTCACATCCTCCTCCTCTTGGCAGCTTGACTCCCTTATAGTGTGTCCCATACCACTCATCCACTGTCTGTGTAATGACCTGTAAAATCATGTGATGGAAGGTGGGAGGTTAAAAACTTGGAAAGAGTCCAGCGGAGGGCAACAAAAATGATTAGGGGTCTGGAGCACATGACTTAGGAGGAGAGGCTGAGGGAACTGGGATTGTTTAGTCTCCAGAAGAGAAGAATGAGGGGGGGATTTGATAGCAGCCTTCAACTACCTGAAGGGGGGTTCCAAAGAGGATGGAGCTCGGCTGTTCTCAGTGGTGGCAGATGACAGAACAAGGAGCAATGGTCTCAAGTTACAGTGGGGGAGGTACAGCTTGGATGTTAGGAAACACTATTTCACTAGGAGGGTGGTGAAGCACTGGAATGCGTTACCTAGGGAGGTGGTGGAGTCTCCTTCCTTGGAGGTTTTTAAGGCCCGGCTTGACAAAGCCCTGGCTGGGATGATTTAGTTGGGAATTGGTCCTGCTTTGAGCAGGGGGTTGGACTAGATGACCTCTTGAGGTCCCTTCCAACCCTGATATTCTGTGATTCTATGAAAAACACCCAGTTGTCAGAGACCTCTCTGAGCACTTGGAACCATCAGTTTTGCTATTGAATGTCTAAAATCTGTCTGCTGAAAGTGATTGCGTTGAGAATCTTTAGCAGCCTTAGAAGATTTATCTTTAAAGTAGCTTTATCCTGCTTGGCCAGCTGCTATTTTGTGTTTTTTACAACTTTTCCAAGACTGCTCTCTTTGATAAACAGGCCTCTGTGAAAAATTTGCATTAAAAGAGCCTTTAAAAAAAAAAAAAAAAAAAAACCACAGTCAATGTAAGTATCCAGGGGAAAAAAAGCATGGCAGTGTATGAATGGACGTTTATTCTAGCATGGTTTTCACTGCTTATAGTACTAGAAAATCCTGTGTGAAAGATATAGAGTACTGTAAAATATGGTTTGCATTACAGTTCTCCGATGAAGTCATCAATCTGTGTAGAAATCATTTATAGTACAAAAGCTGTGAAAACATTTGTAGCCCAGAGTCAGGTGCCGTCAGCCATCTTGGAAAAGCATGACAAATGCATTTATAGCTGGGTTTTGGCCTCATAGCAAACTCTGGGGACCGAAGAGAGATGTACTCAGCAATAACTTGTGAATCAATGTTGAGTCAGCAATGCACACACCAAGGACACTTCTAATACTAAGCAGAAAACTGACATGAGTCAACACTTGACAAAGATGCAGGATTTGTATTTAAAAAACAAGCGTGGTTTAGCTTTCACAGAGTTAGTACTTAATTTTTTCATACATCGACTCCAGCATAAAATGTGAAAGGCAGTCTGTGCAGCATGGGCACAATTACACACCATGTAATCACAACTAATAATGATTATTATGTGAAAATGAGAAACTTCTTGCTATAGTAAATAGCAACAACATTTTCACCTTTAATTTGCCGTGGCCCTAATCTGTGCTGGTGCCTACACCCACCGATTAACACCGGGTGAGGATCTGGCCCCATTAATTCACTGACAGTAATGATTGTGTTGCTAATTAAAGCCCAGATTGTTTATGGCTTTTGGGAGCTGAGCAGAAGAGGGTGCCTTAAATCGCCACCCAAAATCCTGGCAGTTGAAGTAATTGCACAAGGAGTGATTCAGGCTAGTGCTCTATCGGCGCCGCTTTGTCACCGCAATCCATCTGCACAGATCCAATTGCAGAGCTAGGAGAAGGAGCTCATCTTTTGTTGAGAATGTGACATCAGATGTATTGCTAAGAGAAAGCATGTTATGCATCGGGTACAAGGAGTAAACCAAATTCTGCCCTGAGGTCTGCAGGAACTCATCCTGTTGATCAGGGGAGTGAAAAATACTCAGTGTTGCGTGTTTTCACATTTCATTATGAACTTCACTGACTCATATCGCTAAAAAACTCCCCATGCTTCCCAAAGCGTTCACTAGGAAATGGAGCTCCTCTTCCAGTCATAACGACTCATTGTCTGAGTGAAAATGGACTCATCTGAAGTGAAAGGCACCTCATCATGGTCTGTTATTTGCATGGCTGTAGCGCCTAGAGGCCCCGAGCTGGTCCCGTTGTCTCGGCACAGCAGAAACATAGGCTGGGATATTTGAAAGTGTCTGAAAGAGTTAGGTGTCCAATGTCAGTTGAATTTCAATAGTACCTCATTCCCTTAGGCTCCTCTGGAAAAAAGCCAGACACATTCCCTGCCACATCATGCTAAGTCTAGAATTTGAATTTTTCCAAGTGGAGGTACCCACTTTGTTGAATTTCCTGGGAAAGAAAAGAACAGGAGAGAAATCATCTGAAACCAAAAGGTAAATGTTGCTGGAAAAATGTCCCACTAACTTCAGTGGTTTCAATGAGTGTTGCACCCCTGGGTCTGAAATCCATATATGGCTCATATTATTTTGTTGCTGAAAAGCTCCTTCTGCGTAAAGGCTCTGAAAGAGGTTATTATGCCACAGTGTCAATATTAACTGTAGCCTTTCCAAAAATGGCACTGACTAAAAATGGATCAACAAGCCATTCCATTGACGACTCCATGTGAATAGGTGTGTGACGCTGGAAAACACCATGCATGGGTTACAGTAACGTGTCTTGCAGCTGCAGATCCATAACGCATCTTGGTGCTAACACACTATAATGTCCACATTTTTTACAAGATCTTTTTTTTATTAGTTTCATTTGATTTTCTAACATACTTTACAGTATGCTTATCAATACATCATGTGCTAGCCAACAAAGGCCCCACTGTTTCAAATAAACGTCTTTTTCTTTCCCCCTCAAGCTGTAACATAGAAGCCAAGTTTGGAAGGTGACAACACCTGTTCACAATTTAAAGGAAATTAAAAGATTTTTTTTTCCATGGATGTAAGCATGAAAATCATACATATATGTATGTATATATAATTTCCCCCTGCATACTCCATCCTGCGGTAGAGGATTGCAAGCCAGAGTTGCAGTCAGTGTACATTTAAGGCGTGCAGACCATATGGGTGCATTTAGCCCACAATCCTTTGCAGATGCTTTAGAGTGTGTGGCTGCTTCTATGTCCATGCAGATATCAAGCTGCAGCTCTGTTTGCTGTGTGATTATTTGTTTGGGAATGAAAGCAATACGCAGTGTCAAGAGGGCTGACAGTAAAAGTGTGTTTCATCTGGGCAGTTTATGGCTTCCTTCTGTTAGCTGATATTAATAGAATTAGCCCCTGGTCCAAACTAGTTTGTGGCGGACATTTCATTTCTTTTGCTTGGTGTGTCCGAGGGTAGAAATCATTTCATCTCCTATTTTAATGAAAGACTTTATTAATCCCAAATGTCTTTTGGAAAAAAACAACTAGCCAAACACCCACCAAGCACAACCCTCCATGCAGATGATGGATAAGAGCCTCAGTTGGTGTCCATGAAGTTGCACCAACTTACACCAATCTGACCACATCTGTTTACTGATGCTTAGTAATGGCCTAGATCATTCCTGGTCCTTGTGTGTGTGGATAAGAGGGGAGGGGCAGAGGAAGGGACTTGAAGTTGCTGACCAAAGTTCTGGCCTAGCTGCAGTCCTGAGCTAAAGGATGCTATTGCCTAATGCCCAAAGCAGTGCTAACCTCTTCAAAAGGGGCAAGGAGACGGCCACAGCCTCACTCTAGCCAGAAGCTTTGCTTCCCTAGAATGAGCGGGAGTGCAGCCTGCATTCTCTTCCATGGTGGCCCAGCAGCGCTGCTCCCCGGGGACTCCTGGGGACATTGTGGTAACAGGAGCCAAACACTGTGATGGGCCCCAATGCACAAATTCAAGATGGTT
Organism: Chrysemys picta bellii; assembly: GCF_011386835.1. Lineage (NCBI taxonomy): Eukaryota > Metazoa > Chordata > Testudines > Emydidae > Chrysemys > Chrysemys picta. The sequence goes on along the minus strand of NC_088795.1, from coordinate 128,554,995 downwards.
CCTTCCCCGCAGCTTTAGGATGTCTTCCATCCGCCCAAGATGTCCATCCTAATCTGTGTTTCCCCCCTGCTTCCTCTCTGCCCCTTTGGCTGTGCCCCGCTCTCCCACTCTGCCTCCTCCCACAAGTCTTTGATGCCTTTACCTCTCTTCTTCCTGCCCTCAAACTCCTTGGAGTGTCTATCCCTCTCCTCACCTGTTCCCTGTTTTCTTAAACTGCTCCTTGATAAAAGCAAGCTGTATCGGCCATCTGGGTGGCTGGCTGCCCATCCCTCATGTGCTGATCCTGTGACTGGCTGCTGCGTAGGCTGACATGGGAGAGGTACTGCTGAACGGGTGCAGTAGGCAGACAGTTGTGTGGGCAAGCAGCATTAAAGGAGCAGCAGAAGATTTGGTAACTTTCCCCCACCCCCGTTGGCCTCTGTTTTTCTCTCCAGCATCCCCTGCTGCTTCTGCACTGTCCCTCTTTCCTTCCCTTCACAGTGACCCAATGGGGGGCAGCTCTTGTCACCTGAATTTTCTATCCTGTGCCATCACTAGCTCTTGCAGTCCCTTCTGGACTGACAGATACCCAAGTACAGCCGAGGCTGCTGGGTTGGATACTTCCTGAGCACAATACTTCCAACAGCTTTCAGCAGGGCACATGCCTACACGTTGCCGCCTACCCAATACAGTGACTGAACCCTCAGATTATATCTCCTGTAGTCATACATACCCAGTATATCCTGAATATCCTGAGTAGTACCATTTAACCACATTTCACTGTTGGCAACGTCAAGTAACTGAAGTGCCCAGCAGGAAGGTTTGTAGATCAAGGTACAGTATGTAATGCTTACTTATTGTATCATCGGAAGCACTCAGCCTGGTTAATTTATAGAGTGTGAATTACCTTTGCTGATTTAGGAGACTGTCTCTTTGACTTACACCCTCGTGATCCGTACATGTAAGCATGTTACCCATGAAAATGTACGGATGCTGAGGAAGTGTATTATTTCATTTCTGTTGGGTCTGGTTTTGTACCTTTTCCATGCTGTCTTTGGCATTCAGTTTAAGAAAAAGATGGGAAATAAAGGGGGGGGGGGAAGTCTAGCAATTATCATAAACCTATTTTTAAATAATTTTTGTGCGTGTTTGAGGAGAGAGAGAACATATTCTGTGTTGTACTCGATGAATAATATCATTGTGCTAGAATGCTGCTTGCTTTGTAATAATACAGATTTCATAGAAGTCTGGAGTGTTTACATTATGCACTTTTTGGCAATAAATTTGGAAAAGAAGAGGGGGTAAAAAAACCTACATTAATCCCAAGAGCTCTGAAACTCACATGCCTTTTTAAACGTACCCTGTTAAAGACATTAAGTCCCTAGCAAACATCCATCTATCAGCAGTCGAGAATTTGTAAAAGGCGCACGTTGTTCTGAACTCCCTGCCCTACTGATTATGCACAGTTCCTTTATTTTGTGAATAGGATGACAACCCCTTAGCCTGGTAATGATGACAGATTTATGTATTTTAACACCCAGACACGGCTATATTTGTTAACGGCTTCCAGACTCCAGCGGTGCTGCAAACGTAGTTTATTTTCATTGTCAGTTTCACTGCTTTTTAAGGTGTCCTGCTGCCGTAGCCACTGTAAGCCGCGCTGCTGCTGAACTCGAAGGTTGAGATGTCAAGATGTTAAGAGCACAAGGCACCATCCTCAAACTGCTTCCACTTGTAAAACGTCACTTTCACTCTGGTTGCGCTGACAGGTTAGAACCCTACTGCTCTCACTGAAGCCAAGCAAAAGAGAGAAAGAAAAACCCCCGAAGAGCAGTAAAAGGAGTCAGATAACATAGAAATTACCCCTTCCCTCCTTACCTCCATGATGTATTTTGCAGCTATCAAATTAATGTTTTAAAGAGGGCGTCCTTAGAAACCACAGTAAAAGTGAAGAACATCAATATACCCTTTTGAAAACCTAACTGTTAAAACACTATACGGGTCAACACCTTTCTCCTCTACACAATGCAAGAGCCTGTGATCTCTCTTTAGATATTTGAGTTACCATCTTATATGAATGACAGTACAATAAGGAGACAAACAGCGAAGAACAATGCTCCTGTTTAAACACAACTTAAATTATTAACAATCCATGCACAGAAAATGTTTTTGTCGAGATTAAAGGGAAGCGAGTGTTTTTTCATTGCAGAAGGTCCAACTCAGCAAAGGCATTAGTAATCTCTCCTTCCATCCATCTTGTAACTAATACATGACTATGAGTGTTATGCCCCCTTATTTCAGGGAAATCACTATTTCCAGGCTTGCAAGGAAAAAAAATTATGCAGAATTCTTACAGTCCATTCATCTTTTAATGTCAGCCAAACCCCAAGGTTTGAGTTTTATGTCACACAAATCAAAGCAATTCTTTATGACGCAAATGGTTTTTACTACAACTTTTTGGATAATTCATTGTTTCTTCACAACCTTTTAAAGGCAGTGGGGCTGTTCTCTTGCTTAAAGTTAAGCAAGTGCTTAAGTGCTTTGTTGGATGGGGACCAGAGTGTTTTGCACTGTACAGAAGTGAGTCCTACATCACAATAATATTCTGTCCTGCGCCCCCCCCCCCCCCCCCGCCCCCATGATTGGGTTTCTTTCTGCGCACTAGTAAATAGCCCTCATTGTAAAGGGAGGCCATGTGCTTTTGTTTCAGATGGAATAATTTGTAATGTTATTTCTTCTGAAAGGCCTTTAAAATAAACAGGGATCCACATCTCATCCTGTCTGACTGAGCAGCCAGGAGAGAGAAGAGCCTGTGACAATCCCTCTCTCTCCTCTCACCCCCCCCCCCCCCCCAATTCATTGGCCGGGGAATGGGAAAGGGGTTGGTTCTACTTCACATGCAGCCTGGAATTCCCAGACCTGCCTGTTGCTCTCTCCAGAGAAATCCCAGGAATCTAACAGAGGAGAGGAATGGCGCCTCCTCAATCCCCCGCACAGCCCACTGTTTGTGCTGTGTTTGCAGCGTCTCCTGACAACTGCAAGCCCGCTTCAGCTTCTCCTGGTAGCCACCGTGCACTTTGGCAGAGGAAACACCCCACTGACGAACAATTTATGGGAATTCTAGCTAGGAATCTGCCCTGTTTCGGGGTGATGCTTTTGTTTGAAGACGGTTTCATTAGTCCTTTTCCTCCCCAGAAGCTTGGGAGATGAAGCACTTGTCAGCTGTGGCTGTTGTGAAAAGTAAATGACGCCAAGGATGGGCTATTTATCATTTTTTGAGAAGTCAGGCTGTGCCTCTCTGTCTTGGATGTAAACAATGGGCTAGGCATGTGTTCTATTCTGACAAATGTATTTCTGAGACGCAAGTAGCCTTATATTTGTTGTGGCTTATTAGTTGGATTCATCTACTGGGGACCCATTAGCCTTGACGTGCCAAGTACATTTTTAGAATACATGGGGAGATGCCAAAGAAACTATTCTAATGCATGTAGAGTGGCCACTCTTACAAATGCTGCCTCAGGTATGTCTACTCTGCAAGTAAAAACCCGCCACTGGCCCGTGCCAGCCGACTTGAGCTCGTGGGGGCTGTTTAATTGCAGTGGAGACATTTGGACCCTGCAAGGTGGGAGGATCTCAGAGCTCAGGCTGCAGCCCAAACTCGAATGTCTACAATTAAACATTCCCTTAGCCCAAGCCCTGCGAACTGAAGTCAGCTGGGATGTCTAATTGCAGTGTAGATATACCCTTGGAGAAATAACTACGGTCCTCTGTCCTGGCCTAGAGTAATTTTAGAGAATTCAGTGTTGGCGCTTAAAAACTTGTCAAGATAAATTCACAAGTGGCCAAACTGGTGTAACTCAATGGAGTAATGCCAGCAGGGAATTTGGTGCAAGGTGTTCTCTATACCTGTGATATTCACACGTACACCGAAGGCAGCTTGTCATTTATGTCTTTTCATGTGACAAGTGTCAATTCTATTCTGCATAACACTATAGGCATGGACTATATCAGTTAATCAGTACTAAGTAATAACAACATAGAAGTGGAGAGCTGTATTGTGCCTCCTGAGAGACGCCACCCAGAAGGATTTAAGTCATATTTGTGCCCCCAGATTCTGGGCTGCTTCTAGGCCTGAAAGAATGCCTAGTGTAAGTTAGAGCTGCCCCCAGGCTGCTCTAATTCACAGCAGTCTCCCTGTGGCTGTCTATGGGCTGCGCTGTGAACCAGAATACCTGGAGCACTGAACATTGAAAGCATGCCCCGTCCTCACTACACTTTGGCCAATGAGGGGAGCAGATTAGGGCTGCTCATATCATCTACCCCAGCCAGTTGTAATTCCTTTACAGCCCCTGTACACAATGGCATAGGGGGTATAGGGGGTGCAGTAGGGGCCAGAATTCTCCCCAAAGAGTATTGTCACCTATTTCTAGATTACAGGGCTCAAAGAGCAGGAGCGCTATACTACTGGGTATAATCCATGCCCATAACTGCCATTGATTTCAATGGGAAATCAGTAGAGTTACTCATATGGAATGGATCTGGCCCTGCTGGAAGTTAGGAGTGAATTACACTGGCAGAGCTGTATGGTGAAGCTTTCCCAGTCCCTGCCCACACCGTGCCTCATTGTATCTAGTGCTTGCACTAAAAAAATGTACCATGCTTATCTAAGGAAAAGCACTGTAATTGTATAGGGGGTTGGGAGAAAGTTAGGGGAGGGAAAGTGTTTGGAAGGAGAGGGAGAGGAGGAGAGACAGATGGTAGGAGCAAAATGGGAGAGAATCTTTTGTATCTTTCCTCTTTTACTGTAGAGACATTAAAAGCTTAATATTTTATGAGCATCTTCTTCCTTACAAAAGCTGGCAAAGGATGGGATTCAGTATGAGTCTGGCAGATTGATTTACAAACCCGCCTTACGAACTCATGCTGCTTAAACATACCAGAATGTGACAATTAAAGCCAACATCTGGAATTCATTGGTGGAGCAGATCCTAAGTAAACATTCAATGAATGTCCATTTCCTTAGCATTGGATTTCCTCTGGCTACCACAGCTTAACTAGTGTCATCCTGTCAGATAAAGCTGATGATAATAGCAGAGCAAAATGTGAAAGTAATGAGCCAGACCTGTTTATTCCATTCTTTAGCAGCAAAACCAAAATAAAGCAGGGCTTGAGACACTACTGTGACTTTCACTGCACTGGAGAAGTCAAAACAAATGAAACATACAAAACAGAGGTGTCAGTGAATTAAAATCTCATTCTGACATTCTGAGAATGTTTTGGCATTTCTGGTTTGTCAGAATATTTACTTTTTCATGCTGTTCCACCCCCATTCTTTCCTCTCCCGTCTTGTGGAACTGAGGGGTAGCTCTCAAAGTTCCAACCCCAGAGAGGGCATTAAAAAGAAGATAGATGCTGTGCTTAAAACTCATTAGTCCACCAGTTTTCACCTCTGTCTCCCTTTGTGGGCCTCTCATTGCTCAGGCCTTTCAAAATTTCTGGTCTTCAGCGGGACGTGATTGTGTCATGAACCAGATCCTGCCATTTTACTAGCCTCACACTGGGATTTGAATTTGGCACAGGCTTGAGATGCACAAATGAGTCAAAGTTCTGGATGTGTAATGTCGGTGCGACTCACTCAAGTCTGTACAGGGGAGATTTTCAAAGGCACAAACAGCGGTTAAGTACCTAACTGCCCCTTGTGCATCTGAAAGGCTCCATCTTTGGTTTAAACTTTGCATGGTTCCCTCCCCCTTCTCCCCCCCCCCCCCTCCCCGAAAAAAAAAGGAATTGGCATTGGCCTAATTTTTCTCAATGGTAACACTCCCATTGACTTCAGGGGGAGATGACTCAGGCCAGCGCTGAGCCCTTTCAGAAATCCCACTCTTTCTGCCTCCTGTCATTCGGTGCTTCGATAGTGATTGCTAGATGCCTGTCTATCCTTTCTTCGCTGGAGAAGTCGACCCGGGAAGCAGAAAACACTGAAGTTAGTTATGGGAAGCCCCTAGGAAAGCCTTCCTTTGAAAATGACCTACCCCAGGCTGCCTCTGAGAGCATTAGGAGCAGTAAGAGATTTAGAACCTGATTTTCAGAGGTGCTGAGCACCCCTGTGCCTTCAATGGCAGTTAATGCTCAGTGCATCTGAGCATTAACCCCCGTCAGGTGTGGCTGCATGAGTAGGAATTCTTTTTTAGACTAACTAGGCCAGGAAAGCCTTTGAGTTGGCATCACATCTACATCCCCTGTCTTTGGGGCTTGAGTCTTTTGATCCCTAGGTAATCGGGTGGCTAAATACAGCCTTTAAATGATAGGACTTTTTCAAAGCCTTCTGGGGCACTTTAACATCTCTTTCTCCCCTTCCGTTAAGGTCCCACCAGATATCGCCACCCTGTTCTCCTCACCAAATTCATTGAGGAATTTATTTTTCTTTTAATTTTTGTTCGGGCCAGCAATCTAAATAAGGGCTGAGCCCACAGTGACGTAATCGTAGTCCATATGACAACAAATACCAGTCTACCAGCCATTGCAACACTTTTCCTCCCAGAGTTTTTTCTACTTTGGCCCGGTCTACACTGGGGGGAGGGTATCTATGTAAATACGCAACTTCAGCTACGGGAATAGCGTAGCTGAAGTCAACATATCTTATTTCGACTTACCTCCCGTCCTCACAGCGTGGGATCGACGGCCGTAGCTCCCCCGTCGACTCCGCTACCGCCGCTCGCCCTGGTGGAGTTCTGGAGTCGACGGGAGCGTGTTTGGGGATCGATATATCGCATCTAGACAAGACGCGATATATCGATCCCCGATAGATCGATTGCTACCCGCCAATCTGGCGGGTAGTCTGGACGTACCCTTTGTGTCCATTCTCCATGCTGGGTGAGATGACATTTGTGGGCCAGTGGGTGTTTGTTCGAAGTGACTGGGAGGGCTTGTTTTCCCAGCCAGTAAGCCAGTTCCTGTGCGATAGAATGCAGCTCTCATCACAGCTGAATTGATAAGAATTAGTCTTGCATCTTTCACCCACACTGAGGTTGCAACTATGGTCTCCAAACTCAGTGGTCATTCCCAGGGCAGTAGGGATGGTACTAGGTAGCAGCCATCTAGAGGTTCACCAGGCCATCTTTTCCAGAGTTTTCTTTCCGGTGTTAGGATTAGGATTTCCGGCACTTGGCTATGTAGGGGTTTGGCTTTGAGAAGAGTCTTATCTCAAAGCTTAGATCACAGCCATTTCAGCCCTCAAGGGAAGGTATTAATTTTTGTTTCACCCAGATGTTTGTGAGCAGTGATCTATTCTCTTGTGTCCTACAATTGAAGAAGCCCAGTATCAGACCATGCAGCTGGAGCGCAAAAAGAGGTGCGACAATCAGGCATTCCAATAACTGAAAAGGATTCCTGTATGACTTCGCCGAAAGGGTTCCCAAGCATATGAAGCTCTGACTGCTATGGGGGTGACAATCATGCAATTCAAAATCAGGTCACTTATTTATGTGTCTAAATAGGGTCTTAGCTTAATTTTATCTATCCATTTTTGCAAAATATGGCCATTGGTTCCAGCGACCTAGAACCATCTCACACTATGCTGGGTCATTGAGTCAATGCTGATTTAATGGAAGAATGCACCAATTGAAACAGCAGGGCCTCTTCCTGCAAAGAAGGACCCCAAATACTCTTTGGAGGTCTCCAGTCCAAGTATTGCCCATCTTAGCTTGAGAAGAGATCTGATAAACCCGCAGCCCAAGGCAGAATAGCTGCAAGTGAAACTCATTTGGCCATTGCATTTTATATTCTGATAAAACAGAATTGCCTGCCAGGATAGAATTGAAGAAGCAAAAAAATATTTTTGTGTTGGCCCTTCTTTCCCTGGGCTTTGCATGAGCTTGGACCTAGAAGTCTGAACTGTGGCATGAAAGAACTCACAGAAAGGAGAGATGCAGGTAAGTTTACACGTGTGTTTTTGCTTCACTGGTGGATTTTCCAAAGCAGCCTGTGAATATCTTTCTGAGTTTTGGTGCCAACAGTAGGCTGAAGTACCCAATTTCCTTCTGAGGAAGAGAGACCCTTGAGGTCTATAAAGTTTATACAGTATCCTTTCAGATTTTTATTAGCCCAGTAAAAGATATATTTTCTGTGCCTCTGTATCTCTAGACATCATGAATTGGGGAAATATTCCACAGGGCAATGCACTGAATGCTGTTGCTGAAAATTCTGATTTATCTGAGCCATGAAAGCAGTAGTCCCAATATATCATAAAAGCTCTTGAAATGCTGCAGACACACAGCGCCAAAGGGGGCCACTGGTTATGTTGTCATTCAAGTTTTACTTCTTGTAGCTGATTAGCGCTACCTGAAAGCAGATTTTCTCCAGTCTGTTCCTCGTCCCTTAGTGTATGCCTGAAAGCATGAATTTAATTGGTTGTTTCTATGTTTAAAAGTGGTGCTTAGGCAATCGCTAAGCCTGTGAGGGCCCAGCGAGTCTATAATACTTACCTATGTTAAAAATAATTATTTTTATGAAGGGAGTGCCTAGAGGTTCATACCTCATTGTGCTAGGCCCCACTGTACCAACGCCTCATAAGAAAGAGTCACTATCCCAAAGAGCCTATGGTCTAAACAGACAAAATAACAAAGGGTGGATAGGGAAACAGAGGGACAGAGAAGCAAAGTGATTTGACCAACAGAAAGAACCCAGGTCTTCTAGTTTATAGTGCCTAGTATTTTCTTCTTTTTCTTTGTTTTTGTTTAAAAGACAGTTGAACAAGAAAACAAAGACTTGGCTAGTATGATGTGTGTTTTATAAAATCTGTTGAGCAGGAAATTCAAATGAGAATCATAGCAAGAATGTGTGAAAATATACCCACTTAGGGGAAAGTTCGGTAAGTTGGTGACAGAATAAGGGTTAATGAACAAGTTGGTTGTCAAATAAATTAAAGTCTCCTTTTAAGGCTAAGTTGCTGCTGTTTTTTGTTTTTGTTTGTTTGTTTTTTAAGACTAGGGATAAGGAAAGCTGCTTTCAAATTTATTCTTTAGTTTTTATGGAAGAGAAAAAGGAGGAGTGAGGATGGAAGAAATGCTGGATGAAGAAGGAATGCAAGGTCAGAGATAAGAGCGTTCTTGCTGTGCTCAGCTTAGTCTAAGATAGTTTGTCACCTATCATTCTTACTGAGAAGATCTGCTTGCTAGTGAGAAATAGATCCAAAATGGCTTGGTGTTTAAAAAAATAGATGGAGTTACAAGGATCAATATAATGTAATACAAGTGGGGCTCCAGGACAGACTCGCCACAGCCTGGATTCTAGGTCTGTCTGCTTGGAGAGAGCGAGGTTTATTTGTGCAGTAGTAACCAGCATGCCAAGGGCTGAGCTGAACTGACCCCAGAGTGCCAGGTGCTCCACTGCTTTGCACCTTGTGCAGTCATTGGCCCCAGTGCAAAGACTAAGAAGCCTGGGGTTGTGTCATCTTTGTGCTGATTCCCCGTGGGTGTTATCTGAGGGGAAACGTGCATCCTGCTGACCCTTTCCCTCCCACATGCACAGCCCTCCTCGGGTCCAGTAAATAGGGCGGGTCCGTGCCACAAAGGCAGCCGAGCCCCTGCCACGTCCATGTGGGGAGGAATGATTGAGCCCTTGGGTCTTCTGGTGTGCGCTGATTGCTGGTGGAAGGTAAATCTGACCTAACTCTGTTGTCTTTTGCATCATTTATCTCACCTAAAAATAACATTGTGGCCCCTGTGGTTGCCTTAAGGGTTATTTGTAGTGTGGTCTCTTTTCCCTTTCCCCTTCCAGAACACTAGCATTGCCGAGCAGAAGAACTGTACCATTGTGTGAGTCCAAAGGAAACACTGGATAGAAAATGTGAGGAATTTTTAGGCCATGATATGTTTGGACTAGGAAGCAAGGGACTTGCAGGAATGCAGGGTATAGTTCCAAAAATATTCCCTGCAATAGTGCTCTTGGTCAGTAACCATTATTTTTATTGGCTCATTGGTCCCCTTGAAGAGTGGTGATGTCATTTTCCCTCACGGTGGAGGTGGAAATGGAAACACAAAGAATGTTCTGTGATTTTTCAGGGGCGAGAGTGGACAGCGGAGCCAGATGACTTGCCTTGTCTTAAATGCTTTTTCTAATAGAAAAACAAAAACTATGGCATCTTGAAGGCCAGCAGTGACTGCTTTAGAAACAATAGCAAATAGTACTGTAGAAGCCCTCTCTAAAAACCTCCCTTTTCTTCCTTCCCCTTGAGTTTTCTACCTGCTGTAAAATCTTGTGTTTCTCTCCCAGATGATTATTTTTTGTAAAGGCTGATGTCAGGGGGTGCATATTGCATTTGATTTGTTATTTAATTATTTACACTGATATAACAAAAACAGGTGCCTATCTCAGCACCCTGGGCACCTCTGGCAAACACTTTAAAGAGAGAATATATTAAAAAACAAGCAAATGAACAAACCCTCAGCAACTCTGTAATGTATACTGCTACTAAAAGAAGCACAAAAAGATAAAGTAAATTCCCCTCCTTTGTCCTGTGGAGGCAATGTGGCCCAGTGGTTAGAGTAATAGGCTGGCCGTTAGAAAATCTGAGTTCTAATCCCAGGTCTCGCACTGACCTATGGGGTGTTTCCTGTCTGTTTCTAAACACACCTTGTGTGTTGTCTATGTAGATTGTTCTCTCTTTGGGGCAGAGATCATCTCTTCCTGTATGTTTGGCATTGCTTAGCACCGTGGGGCTGTGAACTTCATTGGATCCTCTGTAGTGAAAACAATAACCATCCCAATGACAATTGCTTCTTCAGCAGACTTCCTGAAAAGATGAGCCTTGTGACATGCTGTGAAGGTCAACAGCTTTGAGCTATTTTGGACTGTAGGGTGGGAAGAGGCCCTCAAAGAGAGTGCTCTGCCGACAGTCCCCTCTTTACACTGTGGGGGATCCAGCTCCCGCACCTCTGCTGATCTCAGCTGGGGGTTATATGGCCGAGAGAGAGATTTCTGCTTGAGTCAGTGGAGAGGCATTCTGAGATTTTCATTCATGAAAGGAAGGAGGCCATAAAGTTTCCTGAGCTTAGCTAGAGAGTTAAGCCCTGTTTCAGCAATGTATTTTAAGTATGTGTGTAAGTTCAAGCATGTGAGCCATTACGTTGACATCAATTGACTTACTGGATCGGGACCTTGCTGAGCAGTTTTTAGTTGGGGGGGAGGGAGGAGGAGGAATCTGTGAAACGCTTCAGTGCCTTTCTCAGGATTGTTCTGCAGGCATCTTGGGGTTGTGGAAGAAGGGAAATTAAAAAAAAACAAAAAACATGCTAAGTCAAAGCTTTGCTAACCCTGAAACATAACATTAGGGTTGATAAAGTCCATGTGATGCTGACAGTTATACAGTGGCAGGAAATTGTAAAAGGTGTCAGGTTTTCCATTTTAATTCTGGGAATACTCTGGAAGTAGGTTTCCTAGGAAATGCTGTTGAAAAGGTCCCTCTTTCTGAATTGTAAAGATTTACAATTTACCTTTTCTGTTAATCTTTTGTTCCTCAAAAGGTCAAATAAGGGAAATTCCTTTTTAGCTTTTTTTTAACAGGTTTTTCCCATTGCACTGGATAACAGAGTTTCTAAGTAAATGTACCAGTCTCATTGGAAACAAAACATTTAAATGCAAGTTGTCTACAAAGGCTCTAGAGGGATACAATTATATGGCATAATTCATACAACGTACAGTATATGTATTACTAATACTTAGCACTTACATAAGCACTTTACAACTTCAGAGCACTGAACAAACAACTGATTAATCCTCAAAGAAGGCAGGAGGTAGGCAAGTAAGAACATTTTTAGTGGCAAGATGGAGCTTGGAATGTCACTGCAGCTAAAGGCTAGACATACATTTCCTTCTGCAGATGGGTGTAGGTGTGTGCCGTTGGGATAGACATTTTAATTTCTTAGTGATAACTTTCTTACCGAACAGTGGCTGATAGGTTTGGGGTATTTTGTTCTTTATCAAGCCTTTCATTAATTAATAAACTGCTGGATATCTCTATCTAACTGCACCCATTATGTTAGAGACTGTGTTGTGCTCAATCCTGTATTTCTTGCGCACACATACCCCCAAACGCCCACTGGTTTCATTAGGAAATCTTGGGTGCAGATGCAATACCAGATTGAGTCATAAGGGCAAAATCCAAGTGCCTGCACACACAGCTGCCAGGTTTTTGTGCAGCTCTACATGTGATGTTTTATGCAAACTGTTTTTAATAAGCCAATTTGCTTATTTGAAGGTAATTTGCATATGGTCATAAAGTTCTGCTTATGGTCAATAAACCCTTCCTCAAAAGGTGGCAGGGATATGACACGGAGCTGCACAAACTTTGCAGCTATGAGGACAGGGCAGGTAGAAGGGTGGTGGGTTTCATACAACCATAGAGCTTAAGGCTACGCAATCATCTAGACTAGGGGTGGGCAAACTTTTTGGCCTGAGGGCCACATCGGGGTGCAAAACTGTATGGAGGGCCGGGTAGGAAAGGCTGTGCCTCCCCAAACAGCCTGGCCCCCGCCCCCATCCGCCCCCTCCCACTTCCTGCCCCCTGACTGCCCCCCTCAGAATCCCACACCCATCCAACCTGCTCCTTATCTCCTGACTTCCCCCTCCCGGGACCCCTGTCCCTAACCACCCCCTGGGACCCCACCCGCTATCTACCCCCCCTTTCCTCCCCTCCCCAGAACCTCTGCCCTATTCAACCGCCCCCTGTTCCCTGTCCCCTGACTGCCCCACGGGACCCCTTGCGCCTTACCGAGCCCCCCAGCCCCATGGCTGCAGGGGAGGGAGAACAGCAGGGGAGGGGCCCGGGCTAGCCTCCCGGGCCAGGAGCTCAGGGGCCAGGCAGGACCGTCTTGCGGGCCGTATTTTGCCCACCTCTGATCTAGACTGATGTCCTGTATATTACAGGTCACCAAAACCACCCGCATCCACACACTAAATCCAGCAATGAAAGCGAGACCAAGTATTACAGTCCCTCGGAGACTAAGCTATTATGTGCCACAGGTAGTGGATAGCAGGGACAGAGGCCTGCCTGTGCTCGAGGCCCTTGCAGTGGCAGGGAATTGATTATATGAGAGAGAGCCAGATAATCCTGGCAAATTACCTACACCCCAGGCTGCAGAGGAAGACCAAATAATAATAATAATTAATAATAAGCCCAAAGTCACTGCCAATCTGACCTGGGGGGGAAATTCCCTTCCGGACCCCACAGATGGGTTTGTGGGATTACTGGGGGGCTTGAGTTGGTGGGTGCTGGAGGGGATGTGTGGAGCTACTGAGGTGCCTGGGTACATTGCCCGAGGGTAGCTGGGTGCTGTCCACGGTGTTTAGGGTAGGTGGTTGGCGGCTGAGGTGGCGGTGCTGGCTGCTGTTGGTGCTGGGATGTCTGGGAAAGCTGAGGTAGGTAGCTGTCTGGGAGGGAGCCAGAGTCTGTCTGGGGGGCAGGTAGCTAGAGGTCTGGTGACGGGGGTCACTCTGGGCGTCTGGTGGGGGCTGGGGATCTTTGGGGGTTGTCTGGAAGGCAGGGGGCTGGGGGCTGGCTGGAAGTTAGGGAGTCTCTCTGGGCCCTGCCTGGGGCTAGCAGTGAGTCCCCTCAACTTCTGTCCACACCAGCCAGGCCACCAGCTGCTACTGCCCCTGCTGTTTCCCTGCTTGGATTCAGCAGAGGGAGCAGCCAGGGGTGGGGCAGACATGCAGGCAGGCTGCTTGAAGCCATGCTCCACAGCAGCATCTAGTGGCCATCAGGGCTCCTGCAGCTCCTGCCCTCAGTTCAGCTGGATGCGTGAGAGAGGCAGGACTCTTGGCAGCCCTGAGCATGAAATAGGGCTGAAGTAGGACTTAAGTGATGCACAGGCCTTCTGCTAGCCCTATACGTAGGGGTATATTTCACCCTTAACGAGGGCTTAGGTGGGGTTTAAGTGAGGCATAGGGCCCTGTGTGGGGCTGGAGTGAATTTCCCCTAGAGTGCAAGGACTTGTCTACATACAGAATTACACCAGGTGTGATTTGTAAATTGATGCAGAAGGCTGTGTAAAATTTTTATTTCCGTTTAAACCTGGCTTAATTTGGTTTATCTTAAATCAGTTTGGGCATGTCTACATGCTTCCTATACTGTTAGAAGTGGTTTTTCCATCAATCTAGATAAGCCACCTCCCCAAGCAGTGGTAGCTACATCGACCTAGCTGTGTCTACATTGAGGGTTAGATCAGCTTAACTATGGTGTTGTGGGGTGTGAATTTTTCATACCCTTGAGTGATGTAGCTAGATCAAACTTAATTTTAAGTTTAGTAAGACCTTAGTAACAGGTTAGAGCTACACCAAAATAAGCCATGCGTAATAAGTGTGTCCACATCAGAATTTGCTTTCCACCATGCACATTTGTGTGTAGGCAAGGCCGGATTATGATCTCAATTACGCTAGTTTAAATCCAGGGTAACTGAATTGGATGGAGTCACACTGCATTTACAGAATCTGTCCCTTTGTGTGTAATGGAATGTCTGCTTTGGGAGATTATAGCTAGATTATGCAGTGAGTGGGTATGTAAGGGGCAGCGGATCAGCCAGTCACTTGATTTGCTATCCTCTGGCTAGTGAATGTTAGCCAGCTTTCATTATAAACAATATTTTAGGCATTTAAGAAGACTGCAGTTTGTATCCTTCGAAGTTTAAAAGGGAAGGTCATACTTTGCTCTTTCAGAAATTAATGACCTTAATAGGCCTTCCAGTAACTGCAGCGTGTAGGTTCTTTCCCCCGCACCCTGCCCGAGTTTCTAACTTTAAAACGGTTCTGTGCATGAGTGCATGATTCACTCTTCTGGGCAGAACTAAAGCCTGTTGCCTAATTGGAGAAGAAAAATCTTTGATATGTGTGGGCTACAGATTAAAGAAATCTAACGGCCTCTCAAATTTAATCAGCCCAAGTAGGTTTGGTGGATCTGAGGTAAATTGTATCAGAAACGCTAATGACAGCAGGTAATTAATTTTCTTTCTTTTGTTTTTCAAATACATAGGCAAATAAACTGCACTGGGATTGTAGGGTGGGTTTTTGGGGGGTCTGTCAGGAGACATGCTAACGGAAATAAACAGAACAAAACACAGTGGCTAATTGTACGCCATTAGAAAAAGCAAATAGAGTATAGGATGACATTGGCCTTTGTTCAGGGAACTGCGTGGGTAGCAGGACACTGCACAGCCTGGCAGCTTTCTCCACTCCAGTCGCTGCTCCAGCCCTTGGTGTGGAAGAGTGGCTGTGTCACCTGCCCATCTCCGATAGGGAGTTTGTGGCTGCTGGGTGGGCATCACTTCCCTCCCCAAATCTCCCTTACGTAATGGCAGAGTCCAGCTCTGCCACAGGCAGGGAGGTTAGTTTTGGTGGGGATCATGGAGTTGTGCGCAGGAGGGTTTAGCAGCTGGATGAGGGGAGAGAAAATGAGGCCCATGCCTCCCTCTCTTGTACCGAGAAACCCTTCTCCCTCAGCTGTGGATTTGATTCCTGTGCAGCAGCAAACTGACACCTGGGCTCGTGTGTGAGGAGGGGTCACCTGGGGTAGGGCTACAGTGGGATAAAAGACCCAGGGTATGGTTGCAACTGGCCTTGGTCAGCTGACTTGGGCTCGTGTGGTTCGGTGTTAACATTTGGCCTCAGGCTCCAGCCCAATCCTGAACATCTGCACAGCAAATTGTCAGCCCTGGAGCTGGAGCCCTGTGAGCCTGAGACAGCCGTGGGTTTTTTATCCGTGTGTAGACATAGCCTTGGAGGATGCGTGGGGGAAGTGCATGCTGTCAGTGTATGACAGACTTACACGTACACTCTGCGAGCCTGACATCACTTCCGTCATCTTAGTTGGCCGACGGCGCCTTCAGGTGCCCAGTCAGTCTGCGTTGAGTTAATTTTTATTTATAGGTATTTCTCTGGTGCTCATCACCGTTGTATCTGAGCATCTGTAACACTGGGCCAGAACACTGTTTGTTGTATGACTGATGCGAGCACTAAGACCAGCCGTGAAAATAGAAATGGAACCGGAGACATATGGCCACACTATACCCTTGGGTGAATTTCATCCATCTAGGGAATAACTTTTTTCACAAAATAACTTCACTTTCAGCAGAGGGTCACTCTATTGGACAGGGTGTCCTCTCCCATGCCACTATAAACAGGATTTAACTACCATACCTGGATTCCACTGTGCAATAAAACAGACAGGGAGAGCTGGATTCATTTTCTGTGTTATGTTAGAGTGAAGTGTTTATAACAGTTCCCTTTTCTTTTACATAAATCTCATTTGGAAAAACAAATCCTGCCCGAGAAAGCAGCGCTCTGTATTGAGTTAGTCTCCATTGTATCGTAGACGACTGTATATTTGAGTTTATGTCTAAGGGCTAAATTATGGTCCCTCTGTACAGCCATGTGTATATACTCTGTTGCAACAGCAAAGTCACATTTTAGGATATGCTGCAGTTTCAGCCTCTGACTGCCAGAAACTGGGTCTGGACGGCAGCGAATGGACCACTTGATAATTGCTCTGTTCTGTTCATTCCCTCTGAACCATCTGGTACCAGCCACTGTCGGAAGACAGTATCCTGGGCTAGATGGACCATTGGTCTGACCCAATATGGCCATTCTTATGTTCTTATGTTAGAGCTTCATTGCACCCAACAGCTGTTGTGCCAGCCATGCATACAGAGGGTCTGGCTAATAAAGGCTCATGGTTGTGGATCTGCTGGCCCTGACCCCATCCCCAAGCTTCTCTGTGCAGTGGGTAGAAGGGAGCCACCTCCAATCTGTGCTCTGCAGCATTCAGAGATGGCAGAACCGAGCTCTCCATATGCTGTCCTGCACCCAGAGTAGAACTGCGCCTGTTCTGTTGGAGTGGGGGATCCTCTGGGACCACAGGGCATAGTTGGGAGTGAGGGGTGAAAGCCAGTTAAACTTTGGGGCACTCAGGGCCACATTAGCAACTTTCCAGGAACCTGAGTGCAGCACCTAATTTTTGATCCCAAATAAACATGCCCACCCGAAATGTTCGTATTTTCATAATGTCATTGTGGTGCCTGTTGGACATGCAAATAAAAAGTCAAGATTCCTGCCTTGAGGAGCTTAATCCAAAATACGCAAATAACCTACCATGTGGGGGGGGAAAGTAAGGGGAAAATATTTACTTGTATTTCTATCTTCCATGATAAATGAATAGAAATTGCTTGTTGTTGGAGTTCTCCAGCAGTGAAAACCAGAAGCTTAAGGCATTCACAGAGAACAGCAGGAGACTGACCTCCTAGTATTTAATAAAAATACGCAGTGCTTACTTAGTGATTTGCATCTGAGGATTTCAAAGCCCCTTAAAGAATTTGGTAAATCGCATGATCCCCATTTTACATATGGGGAAACTAAGTCACGGAGAGAAGTAACTTGCAAAGAGTCACACACAGCCGGTCTCCCGGCTTCTCTCTCTCTAGTTAAAGTACTTATATGGCCCCCAACACTGCAGTATCTGAGCCCTTCGCAATCTATCCTCACAGTACCCCTGTGGGGTGGGGAAGTTCTATTATTCTCACTGAACTGAGGCATAGAGGGGTGGAAATGACCACAGGTCACTCAGGAAGTCTGTGGTGGAGCAGGGACTTGAACTTGGGTCTTTAAGCTAGTGCCATAACCACTGGGCCATCTTTCCTCTGCCAGCCCTTGTTCCATATAGCTAAGAGAACTGAAAAGTCCACACTTGGTGCCTGATCCTGCAAGCTGCTGAGTGCTTTGTAAGAAGTGCCAATAATCCTAAACTCCTAGGTGCTCAGATGCCATGGTGATGCATGTGGTATAAGAACCTAGATGGATCAATAGACGTGCTGAGTGTCTCCAATTCCCAGTGCCGTTCAGGAGGCATTCTGCGCCTCACAGGACCATACTCTTCAGGAATCTGGAGACTACACTTTCATTACCTCTGCTTTGCAAGACCTTTTTTTTTTTTTTTTTTAAGTCTTACTTTAAGAGGGAGAGAACTGCAATTGTCCCACAATCATTGCCAGATCTTTACTGGCTGACACTGAGGTATGAGAAAAAGTCAGCAAAATATAGAATCTGTCAAGGAGTAGAGAGCTCTCAAAAGAAGCCCTGGGAATTGGAGATTGTGTGAAACAAAAGCACCATTATTTCTCATGAGCTTCAGCTTAGAAGTTCCAGTGTGTAAAGGCACTGCAGACCTCATCCATTGAATGGGAAGTGGCTGTGAAAGAAAAAGAATCCATTTAAGGTCTAATTGTGAAGAAGTTCTAGGAGCTTTGACCCACACTGTCCTCATTACATCTGGAATCTGGTGGTGATGGATTCACTCTGTTTCAGAAAACCACTTGAATTTACAAACTCGCCTCCACCATTAGTTTCGATGCTTTTATGCAACCAAACTTTAACTGGTCCACCTGAGAGTGGAATAGTTTTCTCTCAACCGTGGAGAATTCTTTAATATACCCAATAAAATGCAGGTATTTTTTACTGTCACCTTCTGTTAATATAATAATACTTTCTAACTCCTTTAAGCATCTTTCATCTAAGTCTCTCAAAGCATCAGCAGTCAGGTGAGTTTAGAAACCCTCATTTAAAGTATATATTTTCTTCAATAACTATAGATAATTGCTCACTAATTTGGAACAGTCAGCCATTTAAGTGTCCATTCATGTCAGTTTGGGGTGTGAAAGAAATACAAAAAATATTTTTGGACAATGCTGGTGCAAAGCCGTTTCGGGCTGTTTTTCTGGTGGGCCAGAGGTTTCTGGGATGGGAGGAAATCCAGTTTTCTCCTTTGAAACAGAGCCCCACAGCCATAGGGGGGTTTTAAACCAATTTTTGCATGTTCTAGTTTCTACATTACACCATACTGGAGATGGCAGGGTGTTCGGGCATCGCAAAAGGTGCTGTACTCTTCTGTGTACTGCAGTGGTGGTTTCCAATGGTGGTTCCTGTCAGGGCCGGCTCCAGGCACCAGTTTACCAAGCAGGTGCTTGGGGCGGCCACTTTGGAGAGGGGTGGCACGTCCAGCTGTTCAGCGGCAATTCGGCAGACGGGCCCTCACTCCTGCTCGGAGTGAAGGACCTCCCGCCGAATTGCCGCCGCAGATCGCGATCGTGGCTACTTTGTTTGTTTGTTTGTTTGGCTGCTTGGGGCGGGCAAAACCCTGGAGCCGGCCCTGGTTCCTGTGCTCCAGCATCTGGGACTACTTGGGGGAAGGTCAGCGGAGGAGCGAGGCTGAGGCTGTTAGCTCCATAGTGATGTGGATCCACTGTCCATCCCCCGCCCTTGCATAGAGGCACGCACAGCTACCGGAGCTGCTGCTCCATGGCTTTGGGGAGAAGGATTATTTATCCCAGGCCTGTCTTGGATCTTTCCAGCATCCATCCTAGAGATTCAGGCTCCGCATTTAACCCGACTGGCAGATTTCCCTTGGCAAAATCACTTGTAATGATCAGAGGCAGTACTCATTACATTTCATGTGGCTGATTTCAGAAAACTGCAAGCAAAAGTGATTGAGTCCTGTTGTATATTGTAAAAATAAAAATAAACAGTGGGCTCTTGTCATCCTACAGTGTAAGGATGGAGTGGGTGGGTAAGGAGAAGAGGAGAAAGAGAGAAAAAGTCTTCAGAATCCTGCCTTCTATAGCATTCACATACAAGGAGCCCAGCTTTGGCCCTTGTTACACCTGCAGTAGCTCTTCTTCAGCAATTCACATAATTCTCCGGAGCTTGCTACCCTTCATCAAGTAGATGTTATGCTTCTTGTGTTAAGGCCCTTGGGAAAAATAACAAGTGCATATGATTAAGAAGGTGCTTTGATAGGACTGCAAAGAAAAATAGCCCAGGAGCTTAACTGGAAGGTAAATATTCACTGTCTCTTCTGGTTGTGTACACACCATTTAATGTCCTTAATGGGCAAATTTTGTCCCTCTCACTCGCATAGTTCTCTGACGTATTGGTAAGGCTTTTACAGACTTTTATTTTGCAGTGTGATGACATGGTTATAAAAATGCACTAAACCATTGAGGAGAGGAGGGGGTCATGCTTACAACCCTTTTGGCTGGATTCTGTGCTGATTGGCACTTTGAAGTCATTGGGCATTTCTCGGTGCTGAATTTGGCCCTGCAGGTTTACAATGATTTTGCTTGACTCGTGCCGTCTCAGTTTTGGCTTACGAGGTGGGGGCTGGTCCAGAGCTTCACCACTTTAGTGGGAACGCGAGGGGGCTTCAGTCCTCAGGGAGACACAATTATTTTCCTCAACTCCCCCGTGCGCATAGGAAACAGATGCCCCAGGTACCCCCCTAAAGCAATGTAAAGTAGACTCCCCTCCAGGGGAGTAATGCTGGTTTGTATGGTGGTGAGGGGGTGGGCCCATGGCCTCTCTACCCTTTTGGAGTGGCTAGCAGCTGTGGGAGCACCAGCAGAGAACAGTCCTTGTGCACTCCATGCAAAGACTGCAGTTGTGACTGGTCTTGCACCAGGAGGGATATGGGAATGGGCTTGGTGCATCAGTGTGACTTGAGATGCCTGCTCTGGGAAGC
The DNA here is from genome assembly GCF_011386835.1 of Chrysemys picta bellii. NCBI lineage: Eukaryota > Metazoa > Chordata > Testudines > Emydidae > Chrysemys > Chrysemys picta. The sequence continues at coordinate 128,534,459 of NC_088795.1, read as the reverse complement.
AGCACATGAGCTATGTAACAGTGCACAGTAGAATTACAAACCGTTTAGGACAGAGCGTGAAGACAAACACCATATCGAGTTTTAGCCATAGCGGTATCTAGGGAGGCAGGGTGCCATTACCCAAATTAAAATCTGATAAGACACCAAGTTTAACACCTCTGCACTTTCAAGGAGTGTCAAGGGATCTTTATTAGCTACAAGGGGTCAGAAACTTGGGTGAACAACATGGCAAGAAGATGCCAAATATTCCCATTCCTATTTACATTCTGCTATCTCATCCAGGGCTGAGTTTCAAGGGAGAAACCAAGACTCAGGGCCGCAACACGCTCTCACCTGCTGGACCCTGGGAAGTCAGCTGCACACTTGTACCTATGAAGCCCACTTCTGTTCCAGCGCTACAACATGCTTTTCATCTGACCGTGTCATTCACCTTTCCTGATTTATGCCAGTTCCATGGAGGAAAAATGTTTGTTTTGATTTCATAGGGATTAGATGGAGTTAGTATTCTGCAGCTGCCATGTCACAAACATTTGTTTATCTTCAACTGTCCTCACAGTTCAGAGCATGACATCCACCCTAACGTTCTATTGATGGATCTCTGGATCAAGGTCACCTGCAACTCATTTTTCTTCTGTAACATTCTTGCCAGAGCTGCTTCTCCTCCCCACCTGTCTCCACCCTATTTCGGAGAAAGAGCGAGTGTTTGCGGAAGCAGATCTTGCTTCAAAGTAGCAGATGCCATGATCATTTCTCCCCCCCCCCCCCCCCCCCGAATGCGAAATGGCTGATATAACCCAGCCAGCGTTCTGCTAGGCCTCAGTCTGGACACCACCTGTCTGAGGGTTGGACATGTGCCAAAATTGGATCATTTGGACCCCAGAATCCCTTTCATGTGCTAACGAAGGCATTGTTCCCCCCAGCTTGGTAAATTTGTCTTTACTTGTACTTCACTGACCCTCAATAGGCACGTATCCATAGGCAGAGTGATGTGGGCAGGGCCGTCATGCATTGATTGGCTTGAGGAGGGGAAAAAAGCCCACTTTGTCAAGCTGCAGACAATGTGGCCAAGAGAAAGAGTGGGTCTGCATTTATTTGGGAGGGGTTATTCTTACCACTGGGAGCTGAAGAGAAGGAAGGGGAAGAAAGGCAGCTGTGCTTGGGAAACAAACTGCAGAGTCAAAAGGTAAAAATCTGACTTTCTCAGGAAAGCACAGCCTCCTTCTTCTGTAAGCTCAGGCTTAGGGCATTGACCTCGCATAGTGGTATTCAGGTTGTATACAGACCAGAATGTTTTTGAGTTAAAAAGGCACCTATCAGTAACACTTCTTTTTAAATCTGTTTCATCTCTATGCTGTTAAGCTATAGCAGAGAGAGAGAGAAAATAACTCTTAAGTCATTTAACGTAAACCCTTGCAAGGCAGGAATTCTCTGTGGTGTATTTTCTAGTGCTTTGTCCAGGCTAATTTTAAATGTCTCAAACATTAGGATTGCCTTCATAGATAGTATTTATATTATGATAGAGCCTAGAGGCCCAAAGTGAGATCAGGGCCCCATGGTGCTCGGCACTGTACAAACACATAGGAGGAAACACCGCCTGCCCCAAAGAGCTTGCAATTTAAGTAGACTAGACAGAAAAAGGGTGGGAGAAAGAAGGAATGTTATTCCCATTTTACAGATAGGGAACTGAGGCTCTTACAGGTTAAGGAACTTGCCCAAGGTCACAGAGGCAGATGTGTATTGGATCTAGAAATTGAACTCATCGCTCCCAAATCGCAGTCTCATGCCATAAGCAGAAGCCGGCCCTTCCTCTCTGGAGGTTATTAATAGATGTTTGCAGTGTTACTGTAGACATGTTGGTCCCAGGAGACAAGGTGGGTGAGGTAATATCTTTTATTGGACCAACGTCTGTGGGTGAGAGAGATGTTTCAAGCTTGCAGAGTGTTCTTCTGCAAGTGTGTGGAGCTCGAAAACGTGTCTCTTTCACCATCCGAAGTTGGTTATTAATAGATGTTATTTTACTGCCAGGAAATTTGTCCTGATACTCACCTTAAATGTTTTCATTCCTAATTTCATCCCAATAGTCCCGGGTAGCTCAGTACTTGAGCCTTAGTTCTAAAGAAGTTGATGTTGCCTTTTGGTTTGGTTTTCCACTGTTAACGAAAAAAGAGCAGCAATTGTTAGGCTTGGATCCTCTCTGTGGAATTTAAAATGTATTACCCCATAAAGAAACTTTCCTAATGCATAAAGTAGGTATTACGTGTGTCAAAACTTACTGGATGTGAAAGAAACCAAATCAAGACACAAATTCTGGGTATGAAAGGCAGACAATATGAGTGTCTCCATTGCTTCCGTGTTCACCTGTCTGGCCGTAAACATGGATCATCCTGTCTCTTACCCATCCAGAAGGATGTATAAAGAGTGTCTTTACGGTACTTACAATGCCATCAATCTGCCTTTTCTGCTGTCTAGTAGTAGCAGTTTGGTTTTAGAATTTGACAGGGTCTAATGTTCCCCTTTTCATATACCTTTTGTTTCATTGCAATAATGAAGTCTGGGTTGCACTTCTCAAGGATTTGCTGTAACAGGAGTCGGCAACCTTCGGCACACAGCCCATCAGGGTAATCTGCTGGCGGGCCACGAGACATTTTGTTTACATTGACCGTCCGCAGGCACGGCCCCCCTGCAGCTCCCAGAGTACACTGCTACCAAGTTGTCTGCTCTGCCAACAGTACCAGCTCTTCACCTGCTACTAGTCTAGTTTTCCTTCACGCACATTCTTCTGTGGCCCTCTAGTTCATGGGAAGACCTACCTGCAAAACCACCATGTTGTCTTCCTTCATCTCCCTTCTTAAAACTCACCTCTGCAGTGATGCCTATAAACACATGACAGGAGCTAGGCACTGGGAGTGCCAGGGGACTGCTGTTTATTATGCCAAATATGGTTGTTTTACTGTTACCTTGTCCTTCCTCCACCTCTGTTGGTTCTCTCCCCCCATTCAGATTGTAAGCTCCTTTGAGCCGGGATCATCATTTTTTATTACAGATGTGTAATGTGTCCTGCACAACAGGTCATGAGCCCTGATTGTGGCCTTTAAGCTCTATGGCTAATACTGTCATAGAGACCTAAAGGATTTAGGCACCCACTTTCAGTGAGATTTGGACACCTCTAACTCCCTTCCTCTCATTTGAAAATCCCAACATACAGCAATACAAATAATAAAGGATTTCTAGGGCTTTTCAACATACGATCACCTTATCCTAGAAAGCAGAGAAGTTAATGATGAAATGAGAACAGGTAGGTTGGCTCATGCATCTCCCACCCAGTGGAAATTTGCTCTCTGGAGCAGCGGTTCTCAAACTAGGGCCGCCGCTTGTTTAGGGAAAGCCCATGGCAGGCCGGGCTGGTTTGTTTACCTGCTGTGTCTGCAGGTTTGGCCGATTGCTGCTCCAGGCCAATGGGGGCTGCAGGAAGAGCAGCCAGCATAACCCTTGGCCTGCGCCGCTTCCTATCTCATAGAGCTGGAAGGGACCCTGAAAGGTCATTGAGTCCAGCCCCCTGCCTTCACTAGCAGGGCCAAGTACTGATTTTTTGTCCCCGATCCCTAAGTGGCTCCCTCAAGGATTGAACTCACAACCCTGGGTTTAGCAGGCCAATGCTCAAACCACTAAGCTATCCCTCCCCCCTGTTTGAGAACCACTGCTTTAGAGTGTCTTCCTAATTCTCTCTATAGTGCACTGTTAAATGAACCAAACTAAGAGGCTTCAACCACTTCCCTTGGACTGTGCTATGGTCCAAATGTTCTTATGGTTAGTCAGTTTATCATGATACTTAGTCAACATTTTATTTGGTTAAGTTCATCTTATTGGTCCTAGGTCTATCCTCTTGTATAACTCATAGTTTACCTCCCTCCTGTGTGTTTACATCTTTAGTCTAAGAAAAGAGGTCTTTGTAATCCAAATAAGTTTCAGAGGGGTAGCCATGTTAGTCTGAATCTGTAAAAAGCAACAGAGGGTCCTGTGGCACCTTTGAGACTAACAGAAGTACTGGGAGCATAAGCTTTCGTTGGTAAGAACCTCACTTCTTCAGATGCAAGTAATGGAAATCTCCAGAGGCAGGTATATATCAGTGTGGAGATAACTAGGTTAGTTCAATCAGGGAGGGTGAGGTGCTCTGCTAGCAGTTGAGGTGTGAACACCAAGGGAGGAGAAACTGTTTCTGTAGTTGGATAGCCATTCACAGTCTTTGTTTAATCCTGATCTGATGGTGTCAAATTTGCAAATGAACTGGAGCTCAGCAGTTTCTCTTTGGAGTCTGGTCCTGAAGTTTTTTTGCTGTAAGATGGCTACCTTTACATCTGCTATTGTGTGGCCAGGGAGGTTGAAGTGTTCTCCTACAGGTTTTTGTATATTGCCATTCCAAACCTGTAGGAGAACACTTCAACCTCCCTGGCCACACAATAGCAGATGTAAAGGTAGCCATCTTACAGCAAAAAATCTTCAGGACCAGACTCCAAAGAGAAACTGCTGAGCTCCAGTTCATTTGCAAATTTGACACCATCAGATCAGGATTAAACAAAGACTGTGAATGGCTATCCAACTACAGAAACAGTTTCTCCTCCCTTGGTGTTCACACCTCAACTGCTAGCAGAGCACCTCACCCTCCCTGATTGAACTAACCTCGTTATCTCCACACTGATATATACCTGCCTCTGGAGATTTCCATTACTTGCATCTGAAGAAGTGAGGTTCTTACCCACGAAAGCTTATGCTCCCAGTACTTCTGTTAGTCTCAAAGGTGCCACAGGACCCTCTGTTGCTTTTTCCAAATAAGTTTGAAATCCTTGAGTTTGTGCATAATAATTTCCCACTAGCAGGACCCCAAAGCACCGTACATACGGAATGGGACTGCAGAAGCACTCAGAGTTGTCTTAACTCTGCCTCCATTGAAGTCCACAGTAACACTCCCACTGACTTCAATGGTAGCTGAGTTTGGCCAATGCTGAGTGCTGCTGAAAATTCCACCTACTGTGTGCAGGACCAGTTTGTGGCTGAGTGGCAGTGGTCCACATAGCCGGAATCTAATAAGCATAAGAACCATCCTAGGGGAGTGCTGGCCTTGAGCACGGTGCTTCCTGGGTGCAGAAGGGGAGCATGGCCACTGCTCCACTCTTTAAGGGGGCGCCGCATGCTCCTGCTGTGCATCCAACTTGTGCCTCCTCCCCTATCCTTTTGGAGTGGCTAGGGCTTCAGAGCGCACTAGGTGGGAGTAGTCCCTGCATTTAGGTGCCAGGATTTTAGTTTTGCAGTGGCAGAAGGGGAGTGAGGACGAAAAGGCAAAGGCTCATAGCATGTAAAGTGCTAATATATTGTATATTCCCCAGGGATCACTTAACACAGGACCTGGTTCTCCACTGCCTTGCACCTTGTGCAGTGAATTACATCAGTGGAAGTTGAGCGCAAAGTGGGTGTAAAATGCAGCCAGATCAGAACAGTAACATGTTACATCCACTTTGTACAGGTGTAAATGGGAACACCAGGTACAAGACAGTGGGAGTTCAGGCCTGTGGGCTCTGCCCCCGAGGACATTATAATCTAGTGTAGGAATAGCTTCTCTGATAGAAACTGCAGAGGGAATTTCGGGTAGACAGCATGTACAGTAATTGCACAAATTGTGAAAAATGCAGCGGGATTTTTAATGGTGATGAATGATTAGGGCATTGGTTTAATGTTTTGCTCGAATGACAGATGAATCATAGTTATAACGGATGGAAAAGTCATGCAGAAATAGATTAGGGGACAGGTGAGCTAAGCCCACAGGTAAGCGGGGAACATGGAGACCTGGGAGATGGGTTGGAAACAAGAGGGAGTGTGGGCTATATTGGCAGAGAGAAAGGAGGGTCAGTACAAAACTGGGAGGCAAGATCAAACCAGTATCTTAGATGCCTATATACAAATGCGAGAAGTATGGGCAATAAGCAGGAAGAACTGGAAGTGCTAATAAATAAACACAACTATGACATTGTTGGCATCACTGAAACTTGGTGGGATAATACACACGATTGGAATGTTGGTGTGGAGGGGTACAGCTTGCTCAGGAAGGATAGACGGGAAAAAGGGAGGAGGTGTTGCCTTATATATTAAAAATGTTCACACTTGGACTGAGGTGGAGATGGACATACGAGACAGAAGTGTTGAGAGTCTCTGGGTTAGGCTAAAAGGGGTAAAAAACAAGGGTGATGTCATGCTAGGAGGCTACTACAGGCCACCTAACCAGGTAGAAGAGGTGGATGCGGCTTTTTTTAAACAGCTAACAAAAGCATCCAAAGCCCAAGATTTGGTGGTGATGGGGGACTTCAACTATCCAAATATATGTTGGGGAAAATAACACAGCGGGGCACAGACTATCCAGCTAATTCCTGGACTGCATTGGAGACAACTTTTTATTTCAGAAGGTTGAAAAAGCTACTGGGGGGAAGCTGTTCTAGACTTGATTTTAACAAATAGGGAGGAACTTGTTGAGAATTTGAAAGCAGAAGGCAGCCTGGGTGAAAGTGATCATGAAATCATAGAGTTTGCAATTCTAACGAAGGGTAGAAGGGAGAGCAGGAAAATAGAGACAATGGATTTCAGGAAGGCAGATTTTGGCAAGCTCAGAGAGCTGATAGGTAAGGTCCCATGGGAATCAAGACTGAGGGGAAAAACAACTGAGGAGAGTTGGCAGTTTTTCAAAGGGACACTATTAAGGGCCGAAAAGCAAGCTATTCCGCTGGTTAGGAAAGATAGAAAATGTGGCAAAAGACCACCTTGGCTTAACCACAAGATCTTGCATGATCTAAAAAATAAAAAGGAGTCATATAAAAAATTGAAACTAGGATGGATTACAAAGGATGAATATAGGCAAACAACACAAGAATGTAGGGGCAAGATTAGAAAGGCAAAGGCACAAAATGAGCTCAAACTAGCTATGGGAATAAAGGGAAACAAGAAGACTTTTTATCAATACATTAGAAGCAAGAGGAAGACCAAAGACAGGGTAGGCCCACTGCTCAGTGAAGAGGGAGAAACAGTAACAGGAAACTTGGAAATGGCAGAGATGCTTAATGACTTCTTTGTTTCGGTCTTCACCGAGAAGTCTGAAGGAATGCCTAACATAGTGAATGCTAATGGGAAGGGGGTAGGTTTAGCAGATAAAATTAAAAAAGAACAAGTTAAAAATCACTTAGAAAAGTTAGATGCCTGTAAGTCACCCGGGCCGGATGAAATGCATCCTAGAATACTCAAGGAGCTAATAGAGGAGGTGTCTGAGCCTCTAGCTATTATCTTTGGAAAATCATGGGAGACGGGAGAGATTCCAGAAGACTGGAAAAGGGCAAATATAGTGCCCATCTATAAAAAGGGAAATAAAAACAACCCAGAAAACTACAGACCAGTTAGTTTAACTTCTGTGCCAGGGAAGATAGTGGAGCAAGAAATTAAGGAAATCATCTGCAAACACTTGGAAGATGGTAAGGTGATAGGGAATAGCCAGCATGGATTTGTAAAGAACAAATCGCATTAAACCAATCTGATAGCTTTTTTGGATAGGATAACGAGTCTTGTCGATAAGGGAGATGCTGTGGCTGTGGTATTTGTGTATTTTAGTAAGGTATTTGACACGGTCTCGCATGATATTCTTATTGATAAACTAGGCAAATACAATTTAGATGGGGCTACTATAAGGTGGGTGCATAACTGGCTGGATAACCGTACTCAGAGAGTTGTTATTAATGGTTCCCAATCCTGCTGGAAAGGCATAACAAATGGGGTTCCGCAGGGGTCTGTTTTGGGACCGGCTCTGTTCAATATCTTCATTAACGACTTAGATATTGGCATAGAAAGTACACTTATTAAGTTTGCGGATGATACCAAACTGGGAGGTATTGCAACTGCTTTGGAGGACAGGGTCATAATTCAAAATGATCTGGACAAATTGGAGAAATGGTCTGAGGTAAACAGGATGAAGTTTAACAAAGACAAATGCAAAGTGCTCCACTTAGGAAGAAAAAAATCAGTTTCACACATACAGAATGGGAAGAGACTGTCTAGGAAGGAGTACGGCAGAAAGGGATCTAGGGGTTATAGTGGACCACAAGCTAAATATGAGTCAACAGTGTGATGCGGTTGCAAAAAATGCAGACATGATTCTGGGATGTATTAACAGGTGTGTTGTGAGCAAGACACGAGAAGTCATTCTTCCGCTCTACTCTGCGCTGGTTAGGCCTCAGCTGGAGTATTGTGTCCAGTTCTGGGCACCGCATTTCAAGAAAGATGTGGAGAAATTGGAAAGGGTCCAGAGAAGAGCAACAAGAATGATTAAAGGTCTTGAGAACATGACCTATGAAGGAAGGCTGAAAGAATTGGGTTTGTTTAGTTTGGAAAAGAGAAGACAGAGAGGGGACATGATAGCAGTTTTCAGGTATTTAAAAGGGTGTCATAAGGAGGAGGGAGAAAACTTGTTCACCTTAGCCTCTAAGTATAGAACCAGAAGCAATGGGCTTAAACTGCAGCAAGGGAGGTCTAGGTTTTTCATAAATTCATAGATTCTAGGACTGGAAGGGACCTCGAGAGGTCATCGAGTCCAGTCCCCTGCCCGCATGGTTGGACATTAGGAAAAAGTTCCTAACTGTCAGGATGGTTAAACACTGGAATAAATTGCCTAGGGAGGTTGTGGAATCTCCATCTCTGGAGATATTTAAGAGTAGGTTAGATAAACGTCTATCAGGGATGGTCTAGACAGTATTTGGTCCTGCCATGCGGGCAGGGGACTGGACTCCATGACCTCTCGAGGTCCCTTCCAGTCCTAGAATCTATGAATCTATGAATTATCTAATCCAGCCCCAAGAAGGCAAGATCACATTAACATTTAATGGCTAAAGATGCACGAAGAATGCTTAACCAATAAGAATGTATCCTTTCAGTTCTCTTGCTTCATTGTCATAGGTTCAGATTTTTCTTCGTGTTCACTGCATTCCTTCAAATTTAAAAAAAGAAAACTCTCCCAAACCCCTTTCTCCAGAGAGAGATTAAATAGTACCCAATTCGCATCTGCACCCATTGCCAGATTCTGCCCAAATGTTTAAGATGATTGCCAGCCAATGAAGAAGAACTTCTTGGTTTGGGTATTTTGCAAAAATAACAACCACTGGGTCAGCCATTTGCATACAGTGCCAGGAAAATACTGCATTGGTTTTTACTATGCACACTGAAAAATAAACCCTGAGCCTATTGACAAAGCTAGCATTTTCTCAGCAAGAGTTTTATGATAGTTTCATTTAAGTTCAGGAGGTGGTCCAGTCATTTCTCTCTTAAAAAAAAAAAAAAGGTAAGTGGTTTACCTTATATACCTTCTATATATGGAAATAGCTAAATGTTAAGTAAACACATTTGAAATGACATCCTTTTTCTAGGTAGAACCTAGATTTAAATGAAGCTTTTTTTTGACAATTTCTCCACCAAGACATTCTAAATTTAGCTATTAAGCTAACCCCTTTGGAAAATAATGGCAGCCTATTCTTTTTATAGTTTAGTCTGGAAGAAAACGTCTACAGAGGGTCCTCCCAGGATTTTTTAAAATATTTAGAAAGAGCAGCAATTCAGCATCACTTCTATTTTCAGCCTTCCAGGATGATATTTTTTCCCTTTAGCTATTTCAAATGATCCTTTTTTCCCCTACATTATTTATAACAAGGGCACTTAAATTGTGCCCGACTGGGGGCTGCATTGACAATTTGTGGCAGACAAAACACATTCTACAAATGTTAGAGATGCAAAATGTTCTCATTAATAGTTTATTGGAGCATTTTTTTACCTGGTGTTAATAATTGATTAGCTCAGGGAACAGGTATAATTTTGACCTTGACTTCACCTTGCCCTTCCCAGAGGGTCTTAGTGTCATGTGTAGATAACGCCAAGTCATGATGAAAATATGTTACTGGTCATGACAACCTGTAGGGTCCCCCTAGATTCAACTAAGATCAGCTCATGTCGTTTTAAACATGACTATCCTTGTCCACAAGGACAAAATAGAGGCCAAAGTGTGTTGTTCCAGCTAATTTGACACTGGGTCTATGATCATTTCCCTCCTAAAAGTACACTAATGGTTACACTGCTAGGCAGGTGTCCATCAGGAATCACTGTATCTTGAATGTCTCGTGTTTTATTACATAAAAATAAAATAATAATAATGACTTGAAACCTGCAAACTGTGCACACAACTAGTCTACATAACCACACGGCCGTCACTATTACCCACAGCCTCTCCCATGCACATTCTCTCTATTTTTTTTGTTACACTCTTTTGTTGTATCTGGTCTTAATTTATATGTTGTGCTCTTCAGAGCAGGAACCTGTCTCTTACTCTGTGTTTGCATGGCAGCTACCACGATGGGACCTGATCCTGATTGGGTTTTCTGGGTGCTATTCTAGTACAAACAGCAAATACTGAAAACAGTATTAATCATGATTATGGTGATACTGCATGTTATGCCTAGGAGATAAATCTCAGTATGATGTTGAAAGGCCAGAATTGTGAACACGGCAATTCCACCCAAATCCAGAGCAGCACTAAAAGGGCCAAATCCTCCGATGGTCTAAATTTCTATCAGTTGAGGATCGGTCCCAAAGAGGGGTGAAGATTGAAGAATGGAATTAGGGCACATCTCTTTCATGTGGATCCAGTGACATTTTTCTCTTACATACTTTTTTTTTTCCTTCAAAAAGGGCAATATCTTGGCTTTTAAATTTCAAGAACATTTGCACCAGCCAAGGTCTGGTAGGATTTTCCATATGTGAGTGCTGATTCTAACTATCAGGCACTGAAGTAGAAATGGACATTTAGTTTTCAAAAGTAAATGGGAAGGTATTTTCTGGGCGCGCTTTAGCATCTTGATTTACTACTGTAATGCAGAGAGCTGGGAGGCTACCATCTTTTGATGGGAGTCAATCAGCATCTCTTAATTTTCTCCATAACCTTAGAGTGAAATAAATTGCCAATGTTTTATCAGAGAAACTTGGCAGGAAAAAGTCAAACAGTTTCAAGTGTCATTTTCCATGTTAGTACCTTTGTTTTGATAGTGTTAAAAGAGAGAAAATGAAACTGAGGCCAGATGCTCAGCTAGTGTGAATCAGCATCACTCGTTCACTTCAGCAGAGACACTCTGATTTACACAAGCTGAGGACATGGCCTTTGGAGTTCAGAAAATTCCATGGTTATGTATAAATTTGTTAGCGCATAACAGGTCTGGGAAGAAAATTCTGGTGCTAAGATTGCCTACCGGCTTCATTAGAGCCTTTATAGACTATGGAGTGTGACCATAATTAGGAGGTTTTACAAATGCATTATATTTACTCAGTTGGCAAATATATAATTAATGAGAACTAGAATCTCAGCATGACTGTTCCTAATGACATACACAGATAATTTTTTAGTTCCTGAACATTTTTAAATCCGCTGGTTTCCCAGCTCCCTCTGCATCACCTTCAAACTCCTTGAACTGGCCTTCAAGTCTCTTGAAGGTTCTGCCCCATCCCGCATGTCTGCTTTTGTCTCTTACCACTCCCCCATATGTCCTTCGCCCTGGTCACCTTCATGCCCCCTTTGCCTACTGTACTGTTCTCCTTCTTTCATACTGTCCCTATGTCTGAAATAGCCTCCCTCCTCCAGTTCACCTCATTCGCTACCTTCAGACCCCTCTGACAGGTTGGATCACAGAAACCCCCTTGGGAGCTGCCACCCAATGTACCAAGACTACTTCTATTCCTGTTTTCCCTGCCAGCTCAGGACTCCAGCACCCTGTCTTGCTGAGCCAGACACTCCCGTCTGCTCCAACACAGACCCAGGGTCTGAATCACTTGTCCCAAAGCTGCAAGTTTACCTGAAAACAGCTCACAGAAGTGTGCTTGTCTTTAGCACTCAGATGCCCAACTCCCAATGGGATCTAAACCCAAATAAATCCGTTTTACCCTGTATAAAGCTTATGCAGGGCAAACTCATAAATTGTTTGCCCTCTATAACACTGATAGAGAGATATGCACAGTTGTTTGCTCCCCCCAGGTATTAATACATACTCTGAGTTAATGAATAAAAAGTGATTTTATTAAATACAGAAAGTAGGATTTAAGTGGTTCCAAGTAGTAACAGACAGAACAAAGTAAGTCACCAAACAAAATAAAATAAAATGCACAAATCTATGTCTAATCAAACTGAATACAGATAATCTCACCCTCAGAGATGCTTCAGTAAGTTTTTTCTCAGACTGGACACCTTCCAGGCCTGGGCACAATTCTTTCCCCTGGTACAGCTCTTGTTGCAGCTCAGGTGATAGCTAGGGGATTCTTCATGATGGCTCTTCTCCCCCCTTGTTCTCTTCCACCCCTTTATATATCTTTTGCATAAGGCGGGAACCCTTTGTCCCTCTGGGTTTCCACCCCCCTCACTGGAAAAGCACCAGGTTAAAGATGGATTCCAGTTCAGGTGACATGATCACATGTCACTGCAAGACTTCATTACCCACTTGCCAGCACACACACATATACAGGAAGACTCACAGGTAACACAGCCATCTGCAGAGAATGGTCCTGGTTAATGGGAGTCATCAAGATTCCAAACCATCATTAATGGCCCACACTTTGCATAATTACAATAGGCCCTCAGAGTTATATTTCATATTTCTAGTTTTAGATACAAGAGTGGTACATTTCTACAAATAGGACGATCACACTCAGTAGATTATAAGCTTTGTAATGATACCTTACAAGAGACCTTTTGCATGAAGCATATTCCAGTTACATTATATTCACTTCTTATTATGTTTTTATAAAACCATATAGACTGCACAACGTCACACCCTCCTCAGAACCCACTTGTAGCTAGCGTTCTGCCACCAACCTCCATGCAATCCCTCCTCCTTGTGTCCTGTTGTAACAATTATTGCACTACAAAGAAAGCAAAGCCTGCTTTTGAAAATGCTACTAGGTCTGAACCTATAGACTCCTAAATACCTTTGAAAATTGGGTCTGAGGAGCCTAACTCCTTTAGGCTTCTTTTGAAAATCCTTACTCTCTCTCTGTCTCTCTCTCCCTCTCTCTCTCCATCCCCATACACACCTCTCATCTCTATCTATCTATCTATCCCCATACACACCTCTCATCCATCTCTCTCTCTCCATCGCCATACACACCTTCTATCTATCTATCTATCTATCTATCTATCTATCTATCTATCTATCTATCTATCTATCTATCTATCTATCTCACTGTAGAATCTAACATCTCTCTGCCTCAGTGGTTATTTCCTATAAACCAGGGCAATAACGATGCTTATTGATGGGTTTGTGAAGATTAATTTTCAAATGTTTGTAAATTTCTTTGAGGATGGTAGTTATGAATAGCACAATTTCACAAGACTGAGTAACTGAGGCCAGGTCTATACTAGACAATTTTGCCAGTATAGTAATGTTGGTTAGGGGTGTGATTTGTGTGTGTGTGTATATATGTGCGTGCCTCTGTAAGCTGCATCTATACTAGGAGGGTTTGCTGGCATAGCTATACCAGCAAACCATTTCTAGTGTAGACTAGGCTTCCGTGAAGAGGGAGTGTTTGAAGAATGCTGGAGTACACTTGTTGGGCAAATGGATCAGGGGACGCAGATCGTTCTTTTCTTTAGGAAACAATCACCGGGTTCTGGATTGTTCCCTTTCTCTGATGTTCTTTCAGCCATCTTTTAAATATTTCACAGGGCTTATTGCCCAAAGGAGGCAAGGTCAGACATTTCTAAGACAAGAGTAGTCCCCACTGCACAGATCTCAGTAAAATTAGGATGGATTGGTTTGTCAAGTTAATGTCTTGCAGCTGGGCTTTGGCTAAGTGCCTCACATCTTACATTACTCTACCATCTCTGGATGGTGGGACCTCCTCTGTCCTCCTGGAGCCTGCTGTTCTGTTGATCAACAGGTGGAAGCAAGCAGACCCTGCCAGTCAAAGCACTCGTGAGCTCTTACAGCAAGTTCACACTCACTTTTAATTAAACCCTCTCATCAAACATGAGCGCTGCTCCTGGAGCCTTACTGAGGGATTGGAAATCATGTGGTGATCAGTGAGTGATTGACTGAAGTGCTGACCCTCTTTGCCCTAATTATCTGCAACGGGGATGGCTTCTAGTTTCCCTGAGTTGCACAGGCATGGGAAGCCCAGCCGTGCTGTGAGTGTAAAGGGGCATGATCGGATGGACTCTGCAGATTTGTACAAATGATAACGCAAGATTTGTGAAAGGCTGTTAAACTATTTACAGTGCGGTGGTGAGGAAACGTACCCTGTCTTATTTGTTATCTGTGCCTCTTTTCTTTCCCCCATCTGGGCAGAATCCCATTGGGTAAAGGGAGGGGGGGAAAACAACTACCAATGTTCTACAATAATGGGCTGACCACTAGGCAGCAAATAGTCTAGTTGAGGGGTTCTCAATCTAGGGGGTGGGACCCCAAAGGGGGTCGCGAGCTGTCAACCACCACCCCAAACCCCGCTTGCCTCCAGCATTTATAATGGTATTAAATATAGAAAAAAGTGTGCTTAATTTACATGGGGGGTTGCACTCAGAGGCTTGCTGTGTGAAGGGGGTCGCCAGTAAAAAAAAATTTGAGACCCACGGGTCTAGTTTCTTCATTGCTGCGTGCATATCAAAACGCGGGACTAATGCACTAGCTCCCTTTTGTATTATCAGAATTTTTAAAAGTGTCAGGTGAAGCTTATTTTAAGCTCTCCCAGAGAGAGCAGGGGTTCCTGTCAGCCGACAAGAGCTCTCAGAAAGCAGATTAGCCTGAGTACGTTTTCGTAAGGAGGAGAATGCATTTGGGGGCAGTAAACATTCACATTTGTTCATCATCAAAGTGACAATGCTGCCCTCATTACCAGGATTCCTCCCCTCCTTCGGTTCCACTCTTGCCCTACTCTATTTAGGCTCATGATTTACTGGGCTTCCTTGACCTCTGACCTGTGTTAAGAGAATTATGATGTAAACACCTTCCTGTGGCTGCAAAGCAAGGGAGTGGGGCATTAGAGAGCCGTGACCTGCAGAAGCAGGTGGAAGATCAGAACAGGTTTGGGGCGTGAGTTATATCATGTGTTTAAACCTTTTTAGGCAGCAGGGCTTGTTATGAAGAATATAGTTAAAGTCCTGATCCAAAATGCACTGAAGTGAGTGGGGATTAGATTAGGTCATATGTTCATTACTCAGATTGAAAAATAACCCCCCAAAAAAACCAAACAAACATTGAGCGTGAACAAGGTGAGTGGGACGGTTTCTTCGCAGACGCACAGATACCTCAGTGCTTAGGTGATCTTGCTTTGTGGTTGAAAGCAGATACGTTGTTACTTGCTGCAGATGGGCTGCGTAACAAAAAAGAGGGTGGCATTGTGAGAAGTAGGTGGGAAAGTGGCAGAGAGCAGGAAAAGCTGAATGCAGACACGTAGGCATGATTCAAAGCATCCCCCACTAGAGTACAAACAAGCCTTTGCATTTTGTTTCTCTCAGGTGCCAGCTTTCACCGCTAAAGTCCTGCCCATGCTAGCAGAATTCGAAACCTGTCTCAGAACCAGTTGAGCATGTCCACACTACTCTGCTGGGAGTGCATCCTATGTTGTTCCCAAAGGGCAGGGATCCACGTTAGTTAGAACTATGTGGTGGTTGGGACTCAATCGCGTGGTTGCAATCTGACTTCAGAACTACTTTGTGAAGATGCAGAAGACAGTGCTGCACTCCTTTAAACCATGTTACGTTTAGAGCAGAAGTTAAATCTGGCAGCATGGACAGAGGACTCTGTGGTTTTTTTCTGCTAATGTTTGGTCTGGGAAGAGATACGGTAATGTTGCTTCGGGTGCTTTCTGCAGCACATCCAACTAACTTTTCTGCCTGGGACTCTCATGTGACGTATGTTTTCCCAGGAGATTTTTCAGTAGGGTTGTGTGCACAGTTGCATGTGAAGTGTTTGTATTTGTTCACCTTTCCTCTGAGTTATCTCTGGGAGGAGCCATTTCAAGGGCCAGTAATACGTGAGATCTGGCCTTCCTGAACTGAAGATCCTGGATAGTGGCATTGCTGTGAGAAGACCCAATATCTCTATAAAATGATCTCTTTGGCAAAAAATGCCTCTAGAAAATGCAAATACAGGTCCAATCTCGTCCCTGACTCACACCTCCTGTTGACTTCAATGGGGTTTTCATGTGTCTCTCTGAGTGCAAAATTTGGCTGGACACTATAAAGATAAACAGGTTTATTTGGGTTTCTCTGGAACTCAAACATGCAGCCCTGATTTCTAGTACTCCCCAACTTCAGCCCGGTTGAAAATACTTTGGGTGAGATACTCATCTGGCATAACTGGGTTTAGCAGCATTAAAGTAAGTGGGAGTTACCTCGATTTACACCAGGTGAGGATCTGGCTCCTTCGAACAGACTGGCCAGTGAGGTGGTGTGTTGCGATCACTGCTCAGAATTGCACACATCCTATTGCATGTATTACCCCCACCCTGGCCCACTTATTTCACTCATCTACCCGTTCCAATTTGTTTTTTAGCTCGTAAGCTCTTTGAGAAGGGGACTGTAATTTATATGTCGGTACTCTGTCTAGCCCAAGGGAACCTTGATCTAGTTGTAGCACTACCACAATATAAATGTTAAACACTAAGAAAGAACAGCCTTTCTCATGGGATTTTGTCATTCTCTGTCTGGGATGAAGCCAAGAAGTGCAGAGACACATGAAAATGTCATTTGAAAGAGTTGTGATCTTTCTGCATTTTGGAAACCTTTTGAATTTGGTTCAGGTGTTGGGTAAAGATTCAGGCTGATTGTTTTGTTGACGATGCGCTCTGTGCTGTACAGATCAAAGAGCAGGCAAAGGGCTGGATTTCGAGCTTGATTACACTGGTTTCACAACAGTGGGACTTCAATGAAGTTATTCCTGATATAGAGCAGTCTAAGTGGGAGCATAACCAGGCTTGCAGACTCTGCCCCCAAGGAGCTGACAGGAATGTAAGCCAACCACAGCAAAGCCAAAACACGACAAATGGGAAATACACGAGAGGATCAGAGTGTGGAAGTGCCACACAGGGCAGTGCAGAGATTCTTCTTTGCTGAGAGCACTGTCAGGTTGGTAAACTTCACAGAATGAGTGTTTTTTAAAGAGGGACTTCCAGGAGGGAGGTTGGAGGTGTGGCTGAATAAGGGATGAAAACAAGAGTGGGATAAGGATGCAAAGGAGGAGTGAATGGAGGTAGGCATGTGGGCATGTGGTGTGAAGAGGGGAGGAGCTGGAATTGGATGCACAAGATGATAGGTAAGCTAGTGGAGGGGTTACTGTTCACCCAACCTAAATTAAAATCATCATTGGGGTTTACCAATACTGCGAAAACCCGAGGGATTGCACAGACCTGAATGCACCCTGGAAAAAACAACCAGTTTTGGAGAAAAGACCTTGGAATCTCTGGTGACCTAGAAGGGAGGCTGTGAATAGCATTATACTGGCATGCTCAACATGTAATAACAATTCCTTAGACGCCTACATCTTGTTTATTGGGATGCTGGTTTTCTTTCTGCCTGTCTCTGGAGAGTACATCAACCACAGCTGACAACAAGGAAAAAATGCAGTGGCTCTGCAGGAGGAAAAAACCCCAAAAACCCCAGCCTTTCTTCCTACTATTATTGACTTAGCAGTGTCTGCGCAAAGGTTAGACTCACACGGAGCAGTTTGTGTAAACTGCAAAGATTCTCTGAGTTGCAGCACCGCTGACACTCATGACAGATAATCCCGTCTTAATGATAATAGGGCCGAATCCATCTCTGTTGTAACCAGGTGCAGTGGTAAGCTGGTGACTTCAGTAGAGTTGTGCCTGTTTATATGGGGACAGTTTGGTCCAGAGAAACTATACTTTGCCTGAGTGCTCTCTGTGTAACACTCCAAGAACTGGGTATTGAAGTAGTGGTCATGAACAGAACAGCTGGGATTAATTGCACGGGTGTAACTGAGGGTAGAATTTGCCCGTAATATATATAGATACCTAAAGAGACATTAGCCCTTTCCACAGTATACCAGCAGCATTATATGTGTCGGCCCTGTATATAGCTGTATATACTTCCAAAGTACACTCGAAC
This sequence comes from Chrysemys picta bellii, assembly GCF_011386835.1. Classification (NCBI taxonomy): domain Eukaryota; kingdom Metazoa; phylum Chordata; order Testudines; family Emydidae; genus Chrysemys; species Chrysemys picta. The sequence continues at coordinate 128,516,284 of NC_088795.1, read as the reverse complement.
CAACAGTAAGATTTAACATGGGAGACTTGCAAATAATAGGCCACCCAGGGGTGTGCGCAGGAATTTAAATTTGACCACTTTTGGAGGGGCGCATAAAACACATGATGTTATGAGTAAGGCTCCGTGTTTGTCACGGATTCCGTGACTTCTGCAGCAGCCCGGTGCAGCGGGCCCGGGAGCCGCCGGAGCTGCTCGGGCAGCCCCTAGGACAGTCACATTGGCTGCTGCTGGGGCAGTCTCGGCCCTCCCGCCCCCCAGCAGCAGGAGTTTGGATGTGGCGGGGGGGTTGGGGTGCAGGGCGGTGGTTACCTGAGGGGGCTCCCCGGAAGGGCGACAGCAACTCCCCTAGCTCTACCTGCTGCCTCCGCTCGCAGGCACTACCCCCGCAGCTCCCATTGGCTGTGGTTCCCAGCCAAAAAGTGGGGAGAGGGATGGGGGGAGGCCACAGCGGAGGCAGAGAGATCCTCCAGGCCCAGGGCTGTGGTGAGGAGAGTGAGCTCCTCTGGCCCCAGGCTGCAGTGGGGAGAACAAGCGAGCTCCTCCAACTTTGGGGCCGCTGCGGGGAGTAGGGTTGCCACCCATCGAGTTTTCACCTGGACAGTCCAGGTTTCTGCTTGTGTGTCCTAGTGCCATTTGACAAGCCCTGATGTCCGTTTTTTTTTTTTTTGATCGAGGGAAGAGGTGGAGAAGAGGTGGGGCCTAGGGAAGAGGTGGAGATGGGGGCAGGGCCTCCAAGGAAGAGGCAGAGCGGGGGGAGGGTCTCAGGGGTCTGGTTACCAGGCATTAAAAGGGTGCCAGCCCTAGCAGGAAGAGCAAGCTTCTCCAGCCACGGGGTCACAGCTGGGAGAGAGAGAGAGAGCTTCTCTGGCCCTGGGACTGGAGGAGCTCTGTGCCCCTGCCACAGCCCTGGGGCCAAAGGATTCTGTGTCCTCACCGTGGCCCTGGGGCCAGAGGAGCTGTCAGCTCCCCACTGCAGCCCTGGGACCGGAGGAGCTCGCTCTCCCCACCATGGCCCCAGAGCTGAAGGAGTTCTGTGCCCCTGCCAATTATTGGGGAGAGGGGAGTGCCCTTGCTTGACCCTCCCCCGTGCATTCCCATGAGGCCACCACATCCGTGTACTGCACCTCCTTTCAGTTCAGAGGAGCTACACTTATTTACACCCGCTCAAGATGTGGCCCAGCATTTTTAGATGCCTCTTGAAACTTTCTCAAGTCTTCTGCCATCACTTTCCCATTTTTCCAGCCAAATTAATGTTACGGGATGATTTCCAAAGCCAGTCATTGTGGCTTATGGTTAAAACCCAGATCCAGTGTGGCAGCCATCTGTTATATTTACTATCTAAAATATCCCTTACTGACTAAGTCAACAGACTAATGAAGCTCAAGTAGCATCATGATGGGGACAGTGTAATAACTAGGTGGATGGATGGATTCTCCATCACTGGCAATTTTAAAATCAAGAGTGGATGTTTTTCTAAAAGATATTCTCTAGCACAAACAGGAATTAAAGTCTGATCTAGGAGCTGAATGATTTTCATTATGTGTGTGCCCATGAAGGAAGACCTTTTTTCAAAGTCTAACATGGGAGCTGAATGAGTTTTATTGTAATTTGTTATACAAAGACTTGTGCCTATCTGTAGTATTCTAGATGTAAGAAATATATAAATATGATTTAAGCTAAGTAACAGTAAATAAGTTTGGGGTTGCTGCCCCACAGTGTTGACAATTTAAGTTAATTCCATAACAAAAAGAGTGCCTGATGGTAGAGGGAACGAAGGTAAGACAATAGGATCATGAAGTTGCCTGGGTAAATAGTAAGAAAGGAATGGAAAAATGATGTACTTGAATTTGAAGGATATAAACACTGGAGAAGGAGAAGAGTTGATTAAAGTGGTCCAAGAAGGAATAGCTATAGCAGTAATGGTGTGACTCTGAGCAGAGGCAAACTTAGTCTGAGTGTCAGGAAACATTTCCGAAGAGAGCTCTGCCCATGAGCGGCATATCCCAAGGGAAGTGGTGGAAGTCCAATTGCTTAAGGACTTGAAGATGAGAACGAACGAAGCATTCGAAAATGTGCTGCAGATTGCTCTTGTCTGCTGGTTGACAAGTGGGTTGGACATGATAACTTAATAGGTCTTTTCCCTCTCTAATGTCTATGATTTTATCATATGATTCTAAATATATCCTAAAAGCACCATGTCGTCTTCTCCTCCTCCTCCTTCATATAGTCTTAATGTTTTCCAGCTTTCCTCTGGTTGTCTTGCATCACCCAGTGAAGCCTGGAACAGCCAACATGTTACATTTCAGATTGAACTCCTCCCCGCCACTGCACTGTTCTCTTTTGAAGATGCCAGCTGCTTTACTTACAAAATGCCTGGGAAAAACAGTGGGGGGACCTCATGCTCACCAGCACCTACATCAACAGCAAGTCATTCATGGCATCTCTCTTTCTTTCTAGTTGAGAGAGAGTGGATGGATTGTGTGACTTAAAGATGCCTGTGGCTGGCACTGAATTCTGGGATGCATATGAGAGTCCCCTAAAATTCTGCATTAGGGTGTAACCAAGATCTGTCTCAGGACAGTGCTTTAAACATTCCATTTTTCTATTCCTTGCCTAGCCACACGCGATGTTTGATTAACTCCCAACCAACTATGACGGCAAGCGATCATAGTACATCAGATAGGAGAATGTTAGTAAATAGCAAAGATTTGAAACATAAACAATGTGCTCCATGTCGGCATGCATACTCCAGCCTCTGGCACAACATGCTTTGGAAGGCGGTTTCAGCACAGCCAAAAAACTATGGTCCTAATCTTCTCTAATAAGGAAGCAGACCAGTTATGCCTTTGGTTTTATTCAGTGTGCCATGTGAAAGGGATAAGAAGGGCATCAATTAAAATGTGTTTTGCTAGGGAGTCACAGTCCAGTTGGAAGGCATCAGAACAGGCTGCATTTTCCATCTTTCAAATTGCCAGTAGACAATTAACAAAATCAGCATATTAACAGAGAGAATAAAAAATAGCTTAAAAGAGTGCAAAAGAAAATGGGCATTGGGTTTAATGAGTGCCATGCTCAGGTCCAGGTGCATGTTCCCAGTGAAGCATCTGTTTGTCACTTATTATTTGGAGTCACTAACACTTGCTCAAAGTGCCAGAAAACAAAAACAGAGCCTGACACGTATCAGGCACAAAAGGAGATTGCAATAGCGCAGATGCAAGATTGGATTTCACGTTCTGGTGTTTGTTAACTTGGTGCAGGGGGCGGGGACAGATCAGTTTCAGAGAGACCGACTGGGCAGATCCCCAAATTAGGCGTTCCGCCTGGTTTCAGATCAAACAACCACGAAAGTGACACATTTGTAGTTTGCACTCATGTGATAATGCAGCAAAGTGATAGGACATTCATTGTGGATTTATTGATCATGCTATTTTCCTAATGTACTTTAAGTTGCAATATCACGAAGTTCGGATGATGTATTATCGTGGTTCACTGACTTGGAGAGGCACACAGCTGCCAATAGTCCTGCTCAGTTACTGTGAAATTCTTTTCCCCAGGGCCAAAAAATAACTTTTCATTCCTGGGGACTATCTGTATGCCATGAGAATGAAGTCAAGCATATAACATAACAGCTACTCTACTGCATATGGATAGCTAGCCACAATGAAAGGCCTACTCTATGGTATGTCAGTAGAGATGTGCCATGAAACCAATGTGAAAGCTTCTGTTCTGAGGGGTTTTCCTGGTAACCTGGCATTCAGGCCAGGGTCATCAAAAGGTTCATGCTAAGGTTAGCAGATGTTCCAAATCTCTTTCATTCCCAAAGAACCAGTGGTAGCTCTTTATCTGGCAATGCAAGAAACGTCTGTGAACTCCAAATTGCCTGACAGCTTAGAAATTAAAGAAGTTTTTAACAACTAGTTTAAACGAGGTAATGGTAGGAAGCTAATAGAATATGGCGTGGGGCGAGAGGGGATTGCCCATTGGTTTTCATCTCTGCATTTGCTATTATACATTATTTGTATTGCAGCAGTGCTTAGGGGCCCTAGTCATGGACCAGGACCTCATTGTGTGAGGTGCTGTACAAACACAGAACAAAAAAATTGGTCCATACCCCAAAAAGCTAACTAGTGCTGGCTGGCTATTTTTCATCTGAACAAATTTCTGATGGAAAATGAAGTTTCAACATAATAAAAACATTTCCCCTCTCAATTTTTGCAGACATTTTAAATGTTCTGGCAGAAAAATCTAATTTAATTTCTGTTGGGTTCAACTCAAATGGAATATTTCATTTTGTTGAACTGACCTGAAACATTTTGAATCGCTTCAATAAAATAAACTGTATTTCCCTGTCAACACGTTGCTTTATAGGACTTGTAGTTCAGGCCTCCCCCGCACCCCCTTCTCTCTCATCGGTCAATCTCCCTAGAGGTCTGCATCTCCCATAATGCAAAGCAGATTTCTTTCTGGCTAAGCACTGTATGGTGCATCATGGGAGTGACATGACTCTGGGTGTATCATGGGAGATAAAGTCTGGCCAAGGAACCTGGCCCATTGGAGAGACTAGGGGCATCAGGCCTCTGAACTACAACTCCCATAATGCAATGCACCTCAGTGGTGAATTCATTTTAATATTGAAATTACTTGAAACATTTCAGGTAATTTTCAACAAACCAAAATGAAACATTTTGATTTCAGTAATGTCAGAATGTTTCATTTCGATAAATTTCAAAACCAAACACAGTGACATTTCCAAAATAATTTTGGGGGAATTTCCATTCAGCAAAAAATTATATGTCATGTCAGTTTTTCATCTGTTTAATATGAACGAATGCTGAAATGAAGCAATGTTGAAGGATGACTTTTTGTGGCATAAAACTTAAGGAAAATATATTTTTAACCTACGAAACCCTTGAATTTTACCACCATATCACTTCCACCAGGTGCTCAAACTATACATCTGAAATGTCCCTTATTTGTACTTGTGGCACCTTAGAGACTAACAAAAATTAAGGTGCCACAAGTACTCCTGTTCTTTTTGCAGATACAGACTAACACGTCACTCATTTTGGTCCTGTTTTCCACAGGAATGGAAGGGACCTTAGGAGGTCATCTAGTCCAACCCGCTGCTCAAAGCAGGACCAATCCCTAACTAAATCCCTAAATGGCCCCCTCAAGGATTGAGCTCTCAACCCTGGGTTTAGCAGGCTAATGCTCAAACCACTGAGCTATCCCTTCCTACCATAAAAAAAACAAATAAAAACCAGCATTTCATTGTTAGGCTAGAAACTGCCAAGGCTCCAGTGGACATAGCACTGTCCATACCAGTATGTCTGTCATTATAACTTATGTTGCTCCATACCAGTGTGTCTGTCATTATAACTTATGTTGCTCCATACCAGTGTGTCTGTCATTATAACTTATGTTGCTCCAGGGTGTGTTTTTTCACACCACTGAGCCACATAAGTTGTACCGACAAAAATGGTAGTGTAGACATTGCCTTAGTGTGTGGGGTTTTTTCATGCAGTTCTCCTCCTCCTAGCTTTAAATGAACCATCCTTTGTAAAAGGATATGTCTTTAGAAAGCAGAGTTGAGATTAAGTATTTCTTATATAAATACCTGCAAGATTGAAAGAATCTATAGTATTTATACCTGATAACACTGCTGTGATCAAACAGTTGTGGTCTGGTGTTTAAACAATCCCCTTTCTTTGTGACCCTGTTAGTTGGGTGTGGCAGTGAAAAGAGGGATTTGAAGATAAAATCCATCTCAGGAAGGGGACCTGTCTTCTAAAGCAAGGCTTGTGAGCAAAGCAAGTAGGGGCAGCAATTAAAGTTTAGCCACAATGCTTTGATGGCAGAGGAGGATAATGTTACAGGGGAAGGGAGAATACGAATTGTCAGTGCAACAGGTGAAAGAAATCTCACCCTTTTTGTTAGCAAAGAGGACAAATATTTAATTTGTATTTCCTGAGAAGTGATTTAGGGTTTTTTATTGTGAAAGAAACAAAGCGACGACGTTCTCTTTAGATGTTAAAAAAAGGCCACTATAATTGGGGTTTTAGTTTACAAGTTTTCCATTGCCTTAATTACAAAGAGCACCCTGGCTCGAAAGGAAACCTGGCTTGCTCTCACTTTTTATAGACTTTTCCATGCTCTACAGCTGATGGAATGACCACATTTCTGCCTTGGTCTATTGCAGTGGTTCTCAAACTTTTGTACTGGTGACCCCTTTCACACAGCAAGCCTCTGAGTGTGACCTCCCTTATAAATTAAAAACACTTAATATATTTAACACCATTATAAATGCTGGAAGCAAAGCAGGGTTTGGGGTAGAGGCTGACAGATTGCGACCCCCGCCCCCCCGTAATAACCTCGTGACCCCCTGAGGGGTCCCGACCCCCAGTTTGAGAACCCCTGGTCTATTGAGTACTGAAGGTGTTGATTTAGTCCCACAGGACAGCAAAGCAGTGAGATTAGGTGTGGTTCTTTTCTGTCTCAGGAGCCTGATAGTGGGTAATGCTTTAACTCAGCACAGAAGAATTGGTTCTCTCGGCACTGATTCTGAGTAGGCCTCCCCTTTGCTGTAGGAGTCATTTCAGGAGTTGAGCTGTCAACCTGTAAAACTGATTCCCAGTCTAGGGGTACGTCCAGCGATCAATTTATCTGGAATCGATATATCGCGTCTCGTTAAGACGCGATATATCGATCCCCGAACGCGCTCCCCGTCGATTCCGGAACTCCACCGCAGCAAGCGGCGGTAGCGGAGTCGACAGGGGAGCCACGGCCGTTGATCCTGCGCTGTGAGGACGGGAGGTAAGTCGGAATAAGATATGTCGACTTCAGCTACGGTATTCCCATAGCTGAAGTTGCGTATCTTACATCGACACCCCCCCCCCCTAGTGTAGACCAGGCCTTTGTTTGCAAAACCAACCCAAAGGAGAGAGGTCTTGGCATCACCACCTAAAACCTGTTGGCGAGAGCACGGATCACAGACAGGTATTGGGGATGAAAAGCAAAAGCCTTGTCTACACGTGAGAATAGCCCCAATTTGACAATTGATGGCCAATAATCAGCATAGCTGCCCCAGCGCTGACCTGCAAGTGTAGACAAGGGCAAGCCAGGGTTTGTGTCGATTGCTCTATTCGGGTTTTGCCCCTCCTGAAAGCAGGAGTAAATTCTGGTTAGCTCGGCTGAAGCAAACTCCTGCATGTCCTTGCCAGCACTTAGGGACCAGCACTGGTGCAGCTACTCTGATGGCTGGCCACAGACTGTTGAATATGGCAGTCTGAGTGTAGACAAGGTGCCACTTCATATAGGGAAGTCTTAAAACCTAAGATCTTCCAAAGTGAGTGTGTGCTGTTGCAACCTCCTAATTCAGCTGTGCACAACCCTTGATATGCTCATGGCAGTCGGGGTGCTTGCACACTTACTGCATGCTGATGTGCAAATCCTTGTGCAAAGCTTGCATCCACCGAGCAGCAGTTGTGCATGCCTGTGTCAGCATGTCCTGTAGCAGGTTCAGGGACCTCCCAGAACTCCCCTATTGAAATCAATGGAGAGTTCTGTGCAAAAATTAAAAAAAAATCACTGGCAGGATCTGACAGCTTGGCTCTGGCACATTTACACTGAGTCCTAGCTCTTCTCAGAAATCAATAACACGGGCTTTGTTTTCTAGCAAAAAGTTGTTTGGCAAACAAATGTCACACATAAAATCCCAGTTTTCTGGGAGGAAAAGAGGAAGCAGAAAAAATGTCAAACATGTCAAACTTTGCTTTAGAGAGTTAGTGTCTGTCCCTTGGTGAACTGGCCTGTTAATTTCTGTTTGGCTAATTGTCCCATCATTCTCTAAGAGCGTCTGCCTTTATCTTCCTCAGCAGGGATTGGGGAGCCTTACAGGGAGCTTAGCAGCAGCATGTGGGAGAGGCCTAGAAAGCTTGTCTTTTTACTAACATGGAGCTTTCCCATAAGCTGATTAAGAGTCATGTCAATACTCATGTGTTTTTATATATAAGCTACATATGATGTCTAAACCCAGTATGGCTGGATCCTCAGTTGCGGTAAATTACCGATCTACACTAGCTGAGGATTTGGCCCTATAGTTAGAACGAAAGGGCTGTACTGGTCCAGGTAAGCAATGCTAATACTGACCCTGTAGAGGAAGATAGAACAATATCCAGAACCCATTAGATTCACTATGGGTTCCAATGGCAATTCGTCCCACACACTCTCAAAATATGAAGATTAGGACGGGGACTAATAGAGGAGAAGGACCTCGGAGTCCTGGTTGATCGCAGGATGACTATGAGTCGGCATGTGACATGGCCGTAAAAAAAGCTAATGCGGTCTTGGGATGCATCAGGCGAGGTATTTCTAGTAGGGATAGGGAGGTGCTGGTTCCGTTATACAAGGCACTGGTGAGACCTCATTTGGAGTACTGTGTACAGTTCTGGTCTCCCATGTTTAAAAAGGATGAAATCAAACTGGAACGGGTACAGAGAAGGGCCACTAGGATGATCCAAAGAATGGAAAATCTGTCGTATGAAAGGAGACTCGAGGAGCTCGGTTTGTTTACCTTAACCAAAAGAAGGCTGAGGGGGGATATGATTGCTCTCTTTAAATATATCAGAGGGATAAATATCAGGGAGGGAGAGGAATTATTTCAGCTCAGTACTAATGTGGACACTAGAACGAATGGATATAAACTGGCCATCGGGAAGTTTAGGCTTGAAATTAGACGAAGGTTTCTAACCATCAGAGGGGTGAAGTTTTGGAATAGCCTTCCGAGGGAAACAGTGGGGGCAAAAGACTTCTCTGGCTTTAAAATCAAGCTTGATAAGTTTATGGAGGGGATGGTTTGATGGGATACAGTGATTTTAGTCAATAGGTCGATAACAATGGTCAATGATGGGATATTAAAAGTTACTACAGAGAACGTTTCCAGAAGGCCTGGCTAGAGAATCTTGCCGCAATGCTCAGGGATCAGCTGATCGCCATATTTGGGGTCGGGAAGGAATTTTCCTCCAGGGTAGATTGGCAGAGGCCCTGGAGGTTTTTCGCCTTCCTCCGCAGCATGGGGCAGGGGACGCTTGCTGGAGGATTCTGAGCGACTAGAAGTCTTTAAATAATGATTTTGGAGTTCTACAGCTAAGTCAAGGGAGAGAATTCTTCCAGGAGTGGGTGGGTCAGGTTTTGTGGCCCGCATCATGCGGGAGGTCAGACTAGATGTTCATAATGGTCCCTTCTGACTTTAGAGTCTATGAGTCTATGAGACTTCAGTATGGATTGTGGGCCCAATTCTGATCTCAGTTACGCTGATGTGTGTATATCTATCCATCTCTGGAATAACTACAGTACAGTGGATTTACTCCAGAATTTCACCAGTGTGAATGACATCATAGTTGGCCTTATTTTATGCTATCCATTTGTATCTCTCTCTCTCTCACTCTCTCAGACACACACTCACAGAGTGCCATTTATTTCTTGGTGTATTGTCATTTGCAGCATGCTATGTATGCACATTAGTCCACATTTCAAAATCAGGGGGAATGTATGCATAGAAAAATGCAAAAACCTCAAGCTCCTCCTTCTTTTCCAAAGACCCTTTGAGCCACTGGGGGACACCAGCAATAATTACACATGCATGTACACTCACATGCACGCATACCATAGATCTCCTCCTGTGCATCCATTTATGACATTCAGAGAGTTAAATATATATAAAAAGCAACAGAGGGTCCTGTGGCACCTTTAAGACTAACAGAAGTATTGGGAACATAAGCTTTCGTGGGTAAGAACCTCACTTCTTCAGATGCAAGTAATGGAAATCTCCAGAGGCAGGTATAAATCAGTATGGAGATAACGAGGTTAGTTCAGTCAGGGAGAGTGAGGTGCTCTGCTAGCAGTTGAGGTGTGAACACCAAGGGAGGAGAAACTGCTTCTGTAGTTGGATAGCCATTCACAGTCTTTGTTTAATCCTGATCTGATGGTGTCAAATTTGCAAATGAACTGGAGTTCAGCAGTTTCTCTTTGGAGTCTGGTCCTGAAGTTTTTTTGCTGTAAGATGGCTACCTTTACATCTGCTATTGTGTGGCCAGGGAGGTTGAAGTGTTCTCCTACAGGTTTTTGTATATTGCCATTCCTGATATCTGACTTGTGTCCATTTATCCTCTTGCATAGTGACTGTCCAGTTTGGCCAATGTACATAGCAGAGGGGCATTGCTGGCATATATAACATTGGTGGACGTTCAGGTGAATGAGCCGGTGATGTTGTAACTGATCTGGTTAGGTCCTGTGATGGTGTTGCTGGTGTAGATATGTGAGCAGAGTTGGCATCGAGGTTTGTTGCATGGGTTGGTTCCTGAGTTAGAGTTGTTATGGTGCGGTGCGTGGTTGCTGGTGAGAATATGCTTAAGGTTGGCAGGTTGTCTGTGGGCGAGGATTGGCCTGCCTCCCAAGGTCTGTGAAAGTGCCACAGGACCCTCTGTTGCTTTTTACAGATTCAGACTAACACGGCTACCCCTCTGATACTTAAATATATATATATTTCAAACAGTTTAAAGTATGTTCCTCCTTGTTCATGCATAGGTGCATTATTATTGATCTCATAAGTACAGATGCACTGAGATACCAGTAGCTGCTGGTAGTGATGGGTTTAATTGGAAACCATTAACACATGGACAGCCTTGTGAATCAAGGGAAAATCTTTGCTTAAACTAAGGTCTTTCAGTAATAGTTTTGTTGGCCATTCCAAACTCTTAACAAGAGTTCTATGTTTGTGTAGCGCCTAGCACAACAGGGTTCTGGTCCATTACCAGGGCTCTGAGGTACTACAATAATACAAATAATAAATGATTATAGTAATAAAAAGTAGGTGGTGTGTAGATAGCAAAATCTCAACACAATGGCAAAGAACATTTCTCATTTTCAGAGATTCTAAAACATAAGGTGTCAAGTATCCAAGGGGTAGCCGTGTTAGTCTGAATCTGTAAAAAGCAAGTGAGGGTCCTGTGGCACCTTTAAGACTAACAGAAGTATTGGGAGCATAAGCTTTCGTGGGTCAGAACCTCACTTCTTCAGATGCAAGTCTGAAGAAGTGAGGTTCTTACCCACGAAAGCTTATGCTCCCAATACTTCTGTTAGTCTTAAAGGTGCCACAGGACCCTCTGTTGCTTAAAACATAAGGCTCATCCCTTTCTCCAAAAGGATCCTAATTATATAAGAACAGAAACCGTAATCATTCTGAGCAAAGGTAAATTCTTATCATTTTAAGAATAAAGCTGATCATCCCTTAAATGCCGTAAATGGCTCCTTATCAACACCTTCACAGCCTCCTTTGCTCTTTGCTTAGCACTCTACAGTACTTTCTAAAGATCAGAGGAAGACCGGGGGACTGTCCAGGGCTACTCCATTTTTTTACTGTCAAGTTGTGTTTAATATCTTCTGTTTTTTAAAAAAGCCTACAATGTCTTTTCAGTGTTTTCTTCTCAGAGTTGCACAAATTATGGTGCATTTTTCATTTCTTTGCTTTTTCCAACACTTGAAGAAACCCCATGAGAAATCAGCAAAGAGTCTTGTGGCACCTTATAGACTAACAGACATGTTGGAGCATGAGCTTTCATGGGCAAATACCCACTTCGTCGGATGCATGTCATGAGAAATGGTTCCATTTGCCCAGGAGTTGTTGCCACGATGCTCAGAGCCAGTTTCTCAGCTGGTGTCAATCGTCATAGGTCCATTGAAGTCAATAGAGTGACATCAATTTATAGTAGCTGACAATCTGGCCCTCTTTTTTTCTAATAGCACAGTGACTGCCTGACAGGCTTTCTCTGTCATTAAAGAATGTCTTTAAGGTGGCAAAGCCACTGCAAGAACACAAGGGCAGATCAAATCTAACTGCAGCCACCCAGATTTCAAGGATCCCTAAAATTTCAACACCCATCTCCTCAAATGGATTTTCCTTCGACTCCTGAGTCACTAATCTTCCTCTCAAATGATGGTCTCCAGGTAGCCAGCCAGCACAAATCACTTATAATCTACCCTGCTTACGATTCACGGTTAAGTCCGGGCCTTCTCCGCCTGCCAGCCGTGGGGTCTGGCCTTAAAGCAGTGGTTTTCAAACTTTTTTTCTGGGGATCCAGTTGAAAAACACTGCCTTAAAATACCTTTCCTAGTGCGTGTTCAGGAATAGTTCAGTGCTGAGCATTTCCCATTTTGTTTCGGTTCCCTCTTTTGCTTCCTGGGAAGAATAGCATTCTCCTTTTGTCTTGTTTTTGCATTTTTGGGGCATAGGTATCTGGTTTCTAGCAGCATATTACTAATGTAGGAAAAATGGACGTAATTACAAGAATACCACACAAAGGCTCATGTGTCACTTTCGTTGCTTAATCCATTTGCAGGAAACAATCAACCAGGATTCCTTCTGTTTTGTAGCTGAATGGTTTGCTATGTCCTTTTCACCCTTCAGTAATGATGGGCCAAACAGGTTTGGGGAAAGTAAGAATCCAGTCTGAACCTTTGAACCCAATCCTTTCGGAGAGTCAAAAATGTTTGGTTAGAAGTATTAATACTTAGCACTTTTCACATGTGAAGCACTTAATAGACATTAGCTGAGGTTCGCCCTGGACTATGGCATAAACTCTGGCATGGTGACAGACTCTGGGCTACTTGGTGTAAATCCTGTAGCTGTATTGACTTCTGTGCCAAGTTACACCAGCTGAGGACCTGGAAAAGTCTCTGATAGGGGAGGGTATGATGGCAGAAAGAGGGCTCTAATGTCAAAAGTACAGTTCCCTGTATTTAGCCAAGTATCTGAACTTCACTTGTCCATGAGGTAGGTAAGTGATATCATCCTTGTGTTAGAGGTGAACTGAGGTTGAGAGAGAGAGAGAGAGAGAGAGAGAGAGAGTCCAAGGCCACAGAGAAAGTCAATACTAGAATGGAGTGTTTCTGATTCCTACTAGACCACACCTCACTCTCACACTTCACACTTTATTATTATCAATACTTTTCATTTCTATGGGTGCCTCTGCACTTGCTGGCTGCAGCCAGAACCGAATGTGGAAATGCCGAAATACTGCAGTAAAGGGCTGTTCTCCTGGCATTACCAGCCCAAATGGAAGGAAAAACTACAGGGCATTTTTCAGGAAAGCCTGTATCTGAGATTTCCATCCCAGTTTTGGAGGCTGTTGGGGTTTGGATGCTCCTGAATGCTTATCCAGACCAAACCTCTTTGCCCTTTGTGAAGCCCAAACTGCCTTAGCTACTGTAGCAATGTAGTTTATGATAGAAGAGGAAGAGATGGATAAATCTCAGAGTTTGAGTGTCTGATGTACCACACTCACGGGCTTAAGAGTCCACTTAATCAGTTTATTGATGTAAACCTTTGGCCATTGAGAGCTTACTTTTAAAGGCTTTACATCTGCTCATATAATCCCTATGCAGATTTTCCCCCTTTAAATGCTATTACTAGAGATGGCCTGTACCAAATCCCTGGATGCTGGTTCACATCCAAGTTCCCACTCATAATGGGAGAAATCCAACCGCCCTCCCAAATTTGGGAAGGAATTGGGGTTTGAACCCCCCAAATTCTATAGTGCATATATCCAGGAGTTTTGGTTTGACCTATAAAAGGTCCAGATCCAGAATTTGGATCTGAGATTTCAGTTTGGGCCCATAGCTAGCTATTACCTATTGGATGGCAGATCTTTATTCCTAATACACTTTTCTCCTACCACTTGTATAAGTAATTCACATAGGGCCAAATCCTGAAGGCCTCACCCAGTTTTTACGCCATCCCATTGATTCAATAGGAGTTTGATTGAGCAAGGATTGAGTGAAAAACTGAATAAAAACTTCAGGATTTTCCTCATAAAAAAACAGAAAGGTACCAACATTTATTAAATATCTCTCGTCCCATAAATAAGATTATATGTCTTAATGTCTGCAGTCAAGACTGGATGCCTTTCTGGAAAATATGATTTTGTCAAACACAAGTTATTGGGCTCAAGACAGAGATAACGGTGTGAGATGTAATGGTCTGTGATATAGGCTATATGATCTAATGGCCACTTCTGGCTTTTAACTCTATGAACCTGTGACTCTCTCTGTCAAAATTGCAAATGATAGTATGATCCAGAGGACAGGGCGTTGGCCTTAGGGGCAAGAGATCTGGGTTCTCTTTCTTGTACTGACTCGCTACATACCGATGGGAATGCTATCTAAGACAAAATGCTCAAACGTGGGTTTCTAAGGTTAGGTACCAAAATAAGTGGTGTATTTTTCAGAGGTGCAGCGTGAGAGTTGTGGGTGCTCAGCAGTTCTGAAATTAGGTGCCTACAAATAGATGTAGGTGTTTGATTTTAGGCACCCAAGTTTGAAAATGTGTGCCACTTTCCCTATCTGTAAAACAGGGATAAATGATGCACACCCTCTTCTTTTGTAAAGATCTGCTGATAAAATGTGATATGTAAGTGCTAAATATTACTACTATTATTATTAAATTATGGGACAAAATAATAAATATATGGTAGCCTAGGTTGTCCTTTCAAAGCTTGGAACGGGCTGTGGCAGCATTATTGAGTCCTGCAACATTCCCACCAACAATGAATGTGAGTGAGAGAGAAAGAGGTGTAATTGTTGCACTGACAGAAAAGATATAGACAGATGCACAGAAACATTCTGGAACAAAAATGGGGCTGCATCCACTGAAACAACAGATGCTGCCTTGTGAAAATATTTTTTCCATTATAGCTCTAATGTCATCTCCCATTTATCTCTCAGCAGTGCAGAAGGAACTCATTTCAAGGGTACCTATTCTTGCCAATAGCATTCCTCCTGGCTCTCAGCATCAGAAAAGGGAATGGGATTTTAACAGACATCATGGTGGGGACCATTTGTCTGCGATTAGACCCAAGAAAGGAAAGAAACTTTTGTCCCAGTGAAAGGAAAGCTTGTAGTTCATTAAGTGGTGGAGGGATTAACCATGTTGAGGGCTCTGCTCTGAAAAGGTACTAGAGATAGCCATGGGAGGGGTGAGGTTTCTCTCTAAGAACTTTCTTCCTATTCTCTTCTATTCTGTAGGTCTTTAATGGCTTCCCTGTGGTGGGGCATGCTGTAAGTAGAAGATTCTTTTCTTATTAGAGGGCTTTCTCTCTTCTACCCCCCTTCAGCCCGGTCTCTCTTTATCATCTGCCAGTTCATTATGGTCTTCAGCTAAGGCGTACCAGTTTAGGACTAAGCTAAAGAAAGTAAAAGAAAGAGGTTGGGGGAGGGAAGAGTCCGTGAACCAATTAATTTAGAAGTATTCAGGCCTGAGAATGTAGGCCACTTGAGAAGAAACATTGACAGAAAAAAAACATACAAACCTTTCACAATGTTTTCTTTCAGGTTTCTGCTACTGTTGCACAAAACTCTTGAGAGCTTTGATTTTTACAATTCTAATTTTCTTTGATTGAAGAGTTTCTCCATTAGAAATATTTCACATTTTTACAAGTGTTAGAACTTCACATGAACTGAAACCCAATGCTTGTTGCTTTGAAGGGGGGAGTGGAGGTGTTTTTTCAGTTATCCTTTGCGTCAAATCCTGAAGTTCTTGCTCAGGCAAAACTCCCGTTGTGGCCAGTGGGAATCTCCCCTGACTGGTTAGAAAGTGAGTTAAGGGCCTTAGGGGTTAGTCTCCTGCATTTAAAATGGAACATTCTTTCTTCAACTGAAATAGTTTTTGTTTTATCAAACCAGTGTTCTTGTAAGAGACTGAAATCTATTCAGTATTATTAAAGGTTTGGTTGGTATAATTCTGTAGATACCTTACATGGGGCTTCCTTTTCTTCTCTCTCAGGGCTTGATTAAGCTTGGAAATATACTGAAATAGCTGTTCCGGAGTAGTTTTTTCAGTAGAAGCCCCTGTGTGGACATTCTTATTCTGGAATGAGGCCATGTTTACATTACAAAATGATGGCGACCTAACGTACGTCGGCATGCACTCAGTGCAGTTATTAAATCACTGGCTGCCTTACGCTTACATGAGTTTAAGTATGAGGCTTAAACAATCATTTTAAGTATGTGTAATCTAGTCTGTATGTGAGAATATAGCGGAGTATAAGGGGAGTTTGCTTTAGAGTAAGAGGGCATGACTCCATCTTACACATCTCCTATGAATTTGGCTCTGTGTGTCTCAGAGGATGTATTCCTTGCTAACTACATTCTCAGTATCATCAAAATACTCCACGTTTACTATATTGTTATTAGAGATGAGCCAGAGCTGCATAACCCGTATAGTAACAGCTCCCTGTTTTGCCCAAGATGTCTAAACCAGCACATTTAAGTTATTTTCTCCTCATTCTGGAAGCCTCTCCATTGTCATAATTGATGTGACTTGTCCTAAGTATGCCTGCCCAGCTACAGTATGAGTGATTGTCAACAAGAGAATACAACTTAGCTGGATAAATACACAACTTGTCTGGTACTTGAAAAACTGCAAGTCATGTGTTCGTTAGCAAGTGTATTAGCATGTGTTGTGTTGGTATATTTTTTGGTTTGTGCAATTAGTATTTTAAAAGGGTGGTTGGAGTAAAGGGGGAAATATTCCTGATTAGAGACCCCAATGGGGTAGCATCACCTCTGATTATAGAAATTGCAAGAATAAATTGACAGCCTTGTGTTTCACCTTAGATTTGTTAGCAAGGTAGCCTGTAATCATGTTTGCAATGAGATTACTTACAACTGCTTCAGAAAGAGGGATTTGTCCTACACCTTTTAAAACCGCTCAAATCCTCTGCCGCACTACCCAATTATACAGTACTTTGAGGTGTGGTCTAGAGGCACCTCCAATCCTCTAATTCCTTCACTTTGAAGCTCTGCTCCATTTTGAGTGCAAAAGAACACCCTTGTGAAAGTGACAAGATCCCGGATCTTGGAAGCACCTGCACAGAACAGTGCCTGGTCTAGGTAGAAGCATGCATAGCACGCTTCACTGGCATAACACTTCTAAATTTTGGGGGCCTAAGTTAATTTCTCTGTCCCCAGTAGAGCAAATATTCGTTCTTCCTGAGACTGGGACAGCTTTTATACGTACATATTTTTTCACTGACTCTGATATGGAACGGAAGTAGATTTTACTCCACTATGGAGGAGGTGAGGAAATATTCAGATGCCTTAAAAAATGATAAGAACAGGAGTACTTGTGGCACCTTAGAGACTAACAAATTTATTAGAGCATAAGCTTTCGTGGACTACAGCCCACTTCTTCGGCTGTAGTCCACAAAAGCTTATGCTCTAATAAATTTGTTAGTCTCTAAGGTGCCACAAGTATTCCTGTTCTTCTTTTTGCGGATACAGACTAACACGGCTGCTACTCTGAAACCTGTCATTAAGAAATGATGGTGACTGACAGGTTTTGCTGCTACTTCATGCTGTCCCTGTCCCTACAGTATTTCACTCATCTGTTTTGCACTCTGGAGACTCTAGGGATCTTGCATACATTTGGAGCGATGTTTTCAGAACTATGGAGGAGACCAAGATTGACAAGGCTTGTCCTTTCAGTGGTCCATGGATAGCAATATGGGGCCAGAATCTGTGCTCAAATACGTGTGCAATATCTGTGTGGCGTGTTTATCTCTGAGGGCTTGAATTTTGGCCCTTTAATTTAATGCAGCATCAGCAGTGCTGATGAAATCCCCAAATCTTCCTTTTCAATTATTTCTCTGAGAATGATTCAGAAGCTACTAGAGGTTCTCCTTTAGAGAGAATGGAGAATTGTCTTTGACCATTTCCAAACCACTTTCTGTTTTTTCCAGCAAGAGTTGCACATACTCAATTCTGCAAGTGTCAGCGCAAGGTTTACCCTGGCGTAATCAATGCTGGCTTCCAGACTCTTATTGCCAGTTTACCCACAGAGCAGGGGCTGTTAGGTAAACTGGCAATAAGATTCTGGTGAGTGGAGGTGCAGACAACATCTGCCTTTCCAATCCTCAGTTTGCCAGCTTGAGCGCAGCCGACACCTTCAGGAGATTTTCAAGCATGTGTTGTTTCAGTCAGTTAGAACTCACTGATTAAACTGATGTTTTGGCAAGTTGTTTTCTTCCTGGAGTCTGTTCTTGATGGAATGGGCAAAGGGAGACTCCACTGTTACAGACCATGGCCCATAGCCCATCTTTATGTAATCCCTCCCATACAATCTTCATACAAACATTTTGATTTATAAACTCTAAAGAGAAAAGCTGATTTTTAACTACGGATGGATGAACGAATTACGTAAAACAAAAACCCTTCAGGCTTTTGCACACAATTCACACTGAGCTTTTGTGTGATTCCAAAAAATCCCATTTCTATGATTTTTTCTTTCTTGTACCCTTTCGCACTTCCAGGTTCTGGTCTGAATCAAAAGCAGCAAGGATGAAATACCACGAAAAGGCACACCCTTCCAAGACTTCCATATTATTGGGCCTGGCAACCTCTCTGGAAGTCTTTTTTTAGTTCCCTTTTTAGTTCCCACCCTTAGATTGAGAACCTTTTACAATAAGATTATTAAAAATAATTTATATATATATATGGAGATATACCTATCTGATAGAACTGGTCATGGAGTCCAGCCCCCTGCCTTTACTAGCAGGACCAAGTACTGATTTTGCCCCAGATCCTTAAGTGGCTCCCTCAAGGATTGAGCTTACAACTCTGGGTTTAGTAGGCCAAGTCTCAAACCACTGAGCTATTCCTCCCTCCTTCAATAATAATAATGAAGATTGATTTTAATAGCAGGAAGAGCTGAGGCGCTCCATTAAAAGGATTCTTTTTGTTGTTTGAGTGTGTCTCCCTGTTTTTCTTATTGTGTTGTACATAAAGTATTGCTTAAGCAGTAGGGTGTAAGTCAACATAGAATCTGACCTGTTTTATACAGGAGGGCTGCTTTGCTCTACACAATCCTGTTAATTGCACTCGCTGACACATTTTACACCTTCTGCTCCTTGGGTAAGTCACACTCATTTGGCACACCCACCGAATGTTATATCAGTGTTGATTACACTGCATTATCACTTACACCCATTTTCTAACCACTTAACGCCTAACTGGTGACTTGTATCACTATGTGACATAGCCCCAGGTGTCTACAATGGCCCTATCTCTGCCGCACTGAAATCTTGAAATCAGCGAGTCCTGAGGCCACACTTTGGAGCCTGACTGAGGAGGCTCTGGTTTTGTGAATGCTTTCACAGGAGACAAATTGGAGACATTTTTGACCAGATAAAGATGTTAGAGGCTGAAATGCATGAAAACATTGTAATACAGTATGTTAATGGTTCTTTTCCTGTCCCAAAAATGTCCATTTTTTTTTCCTCAGGCAAAAATAATACGATACACACAAAGTTATTCATAACATCTGGTTGAAAAGTCAGCCCTGGCATTAAGTTCTTAATTCAGAAATCAACCATGACAACCGCTCCTGGAAGGTATTTGTAAATGCTTTTATGCAGAATTCTAAAAATGTCTTTTTTTTCTGGTCGACATAGTGGCAAGAACAATCATGTGTTTTGCCTAAAGACTATTACTTCCACTGTTTTTTTAAATTTACACCTGACATACTCTATCACAAAAATAATCACTTATCTTCAAACAAAATAAACCATTTTATTTATTTCTTTTCTTTAAGACACCTCATCAACTTGGAAGGAAGTTGCATTTATAAAAAGATAAGTCATGTAAATAAACTAGAAGAAATCTAAGGAAAGGCTCATCTCTTCTTTGGCAGGCATAGCTCTGTTAAACCATGATTCTGCTTTGACGCTTCAGTTACCTGAGTATCAGGGGGTAGCCGTGTTAGTCTGTATCTACAAAAACAACAAGGAGTCTGGTGGCCTAACAGATTTATTTGGGCATAAGCTTTCGTGGGTAAAAACCTGCATCTGAAGAAGTGAGGTTTTTACCCTTGAAAGCTTATGCCCAAATACATCTGTTAGTCTTTAAGGTGCCACCAGACTCCTTGTTGTTTCAGTTACCTGACTTACCAGAACTGAAATGAAGAAGAAAATGGCTAATATTTTTGAAAAGTGTGTGTCCTTTGGGGGTGGTTGTTAGCTTTAAAAAAAAAAATCTGGGCACATTTGCAGATTGCCGTTTTATTGTGTTGGACAAGTGCTAATATACACAGAGCCCTATTCGTTCCTGGTGTGACTCCACTGTGAGCAGGTGTGGGAGAGGGGCAGGTGCCACTAAATATAATTTCTTGTATAATTTCAATTAAATCAGAGCAAGGCTGAATGTGACCCATTTTCTCTTTTCTTACACACATATATTCCAGCACTCAGATTCTGCTTTCATTTCACGTGTAAACAATTCCAGCAGAGTCGCCTTCTACTGATTTCACACTATATTTTTGCAAGTTGTCCATGGGATGTATAGCACTGATTTTGCTGAAGACTTTTACTGTTATCTTTTCAAACATTCCTTGCTGCCACTGTATTCGTTGACATATACCATAGTAGCAAAAGTTTCTGCACATTTGAGCTAGATGGGAGTTTCTTACGGCAGTGGTTCTCAACCAGGGGTACAAGTACTCCTGGGAGTACGCAGAGGTCTTCTGGGGGGGTACATCAACTCATCTAGATATTTGCCTCGTTTTACAACAGGCTACATAAAAACCACCAGCAAAGTCAGTACAAACTAAAATTTCATATGGCTTGTTTATACTGCTCTATAAACTATACACTGAAATGTAAGTACAATATTTATATTTTAATGGATGTTTAATTATGTGGTAAAAATGAACAAGGAAGCAATCTGTCAGTAACAGTGTACTGTGACACTTTTGTATTTTTATGTCTGATTCTATAAGCAAGTAGTTTTTAAGTGAGGTGAAATTTGGGGGTACACAAAACAAACCAGACTCCTGAAAGGGGTACAGTAGTTTGGAAAGGTTGAGAGCCACTGTCTTGCGGTATACTTCAGCTTAGTGCATGTGAACAAGGCTCCCCGTGATGACTGGCCCACACCAAGTAGTTAATAAGAATTAACAGAGTTTCAAGTGATGTAGAGGCTTATGCTTTTGATGCTACTGCGCCAGGGATCGATTCCCACCGAATACCATTGTATCTGTACTTAAGAATTTGTTACAAATTGTTGTTAATCCTTTATTTAAAAACATCATTACTTATTATTTAAATATTTTTTTTAAATTAAAGCCAAAAACATGCACTCAATTCTTAGTTGGAATGTTACTCTATTGTAATTGAGAACAGAATTTGGCCTGTTGTATCAATTTTGTCAGAAATCAAACCTTCGCTCCGGGCCAGATTGTAATCTGTGTCACTCATACTTGTTTCACTGAATCTCTCAGAAAAGGCACATGCAGTGGATTGAAACGCAGTAATATAGGCCATGAGTGATTGTTATCAGAATCCGGCCTTTAGGATCTTCTGGCAAAGAATAATATGCTAGTGATCGAATTGCTAAAATGAACAACTGACGGGTGTTTTAAAACATTAATTTGTTTTCCTTTGCCTGGAAAAGTAGATCGCTTCTCTTTAAAGCAGTAAGTGGTTATTGATAGTGCTACATAAGTGAACAAAATAAAATGCTTGCAATGGCTGTTATCAAAGGGTAGGTCCTTAGAGATAAAGAGCTTTTGTATGCATGTGCACGCTGACCCTCTCTTTCTATGGGTACACATGCAATATACAACAATGTGCTTCCCTCCTGAACTTTTTTGGGATATGGCATGGAAAGACTGCAGCAGTCTTCATGCAGTCAAATCCCAGATGGGTATTGGTTTCAAAGGGAATGATGACTAGCCAGTATGTTAAATATTTTAATTCAGTAAAGCCTCCTGTTCTCCTTGATGTTTGCTAAAGTTACGTTCAGCAGCTGTAGAGGAGAATGTGCACAAGAAACCAAAGGAGAATCCTGTGTCCTTTCTCCCCTTGCCTGACCAGTAAATCTTAGCATTGAGTAGGCAGTCAGAAGCCCTCCTCACCTTGGTCTGTGGAACTGGGAGAGGAGCAGTGAGAGGCTTGGATGGAAGAAGAGCTGAAAGCAATGGGCCCAGGTGCCACCAGTGTTCGGAAATGTCACTTTCAAGACTATCAACAGTGAAGGTTTCAGAATCTCTTGTAGAATAATCCCTACACGTTCTTTGTACCATTTCTGTATGTTGTACCAAGAGACACTTGTGCAGAAGAATCCTTTCATGCATGTACCTTTGTAGAGAAAAATCGATACAGCAGATGATATCCTTCAGTGCATTCAATGATAATCAACCCTGTATAATTACCATTTGTTCTGTATGCTATGGCATGGATGGACAGACAGACAGATGGGTCTGAAGTTTCCCAGAATTCAGGGGTGTCTGGATCAGGGTTGAAATTCTTGGACGGTAACAAATTCATCAAAGGATTTTTGAGGATCTCTTGCACCTGCAGTTTGAACCTATCCCGCCCAGCAGCAATGCAGGGATGTGGCTAGGAAAAAAGTGAGCAGAGGAAGGCATCAGAGATCCTCGTAGCTTTCTAGCCAGCCATGCCAGTGGTCTTTTCCTGTATTCTTTCCTCAGGAAACCCAATACCATCACTAGCTCCTTCTGCTATCCTTCCAGTGATGGTGACATGAAGTAGCAACTCCCAGCTGAGAACAGCTTAGCACAGCACCTGAGCTCATACTTGCTGGACCAGCATGAAGCTTCCTTTAGCACACCTAGTACATTTTCTGTCTGCAGACCACAGTGGTCCCAATCTGAGTCTTGGCTAGGGTAATGTGTAGGAGGGCAGAGGACCCATGCATCTCGCCAGTCCTGAGGCAGAATGGTTAGGGGTGTTGGGAATTTTGTTATCTGAGCAGGTCTGCTGTGCAGCAGGTAGCAGACATAAAAGAAAGCTGTTTTCTGTACTGCCACTAATGAACCTAGTTCTGCTACCATATCTGTTCTTAACCATGATTTTCTGCAGTGAGCTCTTCCACTTCCTTGTCCTATAAATTGTTGGACTTTTAGATCATAATCAAAGAGCTTCTCTCTTACTTTTCACAGTGCAAAGTTCAAATTTGTTATTATCCACTGTGTTGCAGCTGGTTAAATCAATCCGTTTTTGACAATTTTTGCAGAGCATTGAGTATTTGATTAGCTCGTTCCATTTTCCTTGCAATTCATGATCAGTTATGTTCTTGTTCAAAAGCAGTAATGTGTGACATAAAAGCCATTTCTCCCCTGTCTGTTGGCTACATTTGTCAACAACTTTAATCTATAGCTGTTGTGGTTTTAATGCCCGGTTCATTTTATAAATGACCTCACCTCATGGGAGCTTATGGTAAAACAAAACAGTCAAGTGTGGTGGCGGAGGTTGGTGGGGAAAAAATCTTGTAATTATCCTCTTTCTGCTTCCTTAAGAAGTTGTCTGAGTTGGAAAAATGTGTTGGGTCATCCAATCCTTCTTGCATTGAGCAAGGTCACCTACACCACTGATTCCCAACCTTTTTGGGTAACTCTTCCATTTTACCAAGCCAGGACATCAGCAATACCAGCTAGTATCTGCCTGTGACGTTGTGCAGTCTATATGGTTTTATAAAAACATAATAAGAAGTGAATATAATGTAACTGGAATAGTTTTATAAAAATATGATAAGTGAATATAATGTAACTGGAATATGCTTCATGCAAAAGGTCTCTTGTAAGGTATCATTACAAAGCTTATAATCTACTGAGTGTGATCCTCCTATTTGTATAAATGTACCACTCTTGTATCTGAAACTAGAAATATGAAATATAACTCTGAGGGCCTATTGTAATTATGCAAAGTGTGGGCCATTAATGGTGGTTTGAAATCTTGATGACTCCCATTATCTGCAGATGGCTGTGTTTACCTGTGAGTCTTCCTGTATATGTGTTTGCTGGCAAGTGGGTAATGAAGTCTTGCAGTGACATGTGATCATGTCACCTGAACTGGAATCCATCTTTAACCTGGTGCTTTTCCAGTGAGGGGGGTGGAAACCCAGAGGGACAAAGGGTTCCCGCCTTATGCAAAAGATATATAAAGGGGTGGAAGAGAACAGAGGGGGAGAAGAGCCATCATGAAGAATCCCCTAGCTATCACCTGAGCTGGAACAAGAGCTGTACCAGGGGAAAGAATTGTGCCCAGGCCTGGAAGGTGTCCAGTCTGAGAAAAAACTTATTGAAGCATCTCTGAGGGTGAGATTATCTGTATTCAGTTTGATTAGACATAGATTTGCGCATTTTATTTTATTTTGCTTGGTGACTTACTTTGTTCTGTCTGTTACTACTTGGGACCACTTAAATCCTACTGTCTGTATTTAATAAAATCACTTTTTATTTAGTAATTTACTCAGAATATGTATTAATACCTGGGGGAGCAAACAACTGTGCATCTCTCTCTATCAGTGTTATAGAGGGCGAACAATTTATGAGTTTGCCCTGCATAAGCCTTATGCAGGGTAAAACAGATTTATTTGGGTTTAGACCCCATTGGGAGTTGGCATCTGAGTGCTAAAGACAAGCACACTTCGGGGAGCTGTTTTCAGGTAAACTTGCAGCTTTGGGACAAGTGATTCAGACCCTGGGTCTGTGTTGGAGCAGACGGGAGTGTCTGGCTCAGCAAGACAGGGTGCTGGAGTCCTGAGCTGGCAGGGAAAACAGAAGCAGTGGTAGTCTTTGCACATTAGGTCGCAGCTCTCTAGGGGGTTTCTGTGATCCAACCCGTCGCACTGCCCATCTCCCATTCTGTCACAAGTGATCTAACCTACACTGCAATTAGGGTTGCTCCAAACCCCGGTCTTACTTGCCTTTGCAGTAGGGCTTCTGTTTTTTTTAATGGCAGGGTAACCTGTGTCATGGCTGCTTCATATCTTTCACTGATCACACATATGTACTTTGTTGCTGAAAGCAAAACACTTGTGAATTCCTCGGTCCTGCTAGGTACAAGAGTGTTGTTGGGCCCCAAGGAGTGTGTCTTGTGTTAATGGTGAAGACCAGGGCCAAATTAAAGGTTCACAAGAATGGATACAATCATTTAGGGATAGATCGTGATACTCTTACACACCTTACTCCTCTAATAGGACTGTGGGACCACTTGTGGAGGAGGGTGTCGCCCAATATGAGTAAGAGAGTCAGAATCTGGCCCTTAGTTTGTACAACGCCAGGCACAAACTCTTATCTGCTTCTGTGCTTTGTACAGAACTGACCGTGCTGTTGACAATTAAAATAACGATTAACAACACTTTGAAATAGATTGTCAATACCCTTTTAAAATGAGAACTGTGGGTAAGATGCCCCACTAACCATTTCCTTACAATATTGCTTAAGAACAAAATCTTCAACAGGCATAAATTGTCATAGGCCCATTGAATCTATCAAGATCTATTTGAGCTACTGGCCACATTTACATCTCAATACCTCCTGCCCAGCAGTCATACAAATGTCTCTATTTTGAGCCAATATAGACCTTCTCTATTCATACTTTCTCCAATTTTTATTTTTTTTTTAATTAAAAAACATGAAAAATGTGAAGAATTGTTTCTCCTTAAAAAACAAAAAACACAGAGACTGACTGATGATATTGAGCCAGGATATTGTTTTTTCTTTTCTACTTTCAATGGCTATAATCCATTATTTATAATCGACAAACAGGACATTTATCTCTTGGAACCAGAAAAAATAAAAAGACGTGATAAATAAATAATGGGAAATTGTTTTAACTCTTCCATCCCCAATCCCCCCATGAGACTATGCCTGAGTCCCACAGCAACAGTTTCTGTGCAGAGTAAGTGTAGCCAAAAGGTAGCCCATGAGCAGATATGGGAGTTCTATGATCTGACCTACAGCCACCCTCATTTTTTGTAGTTGAAGTAGAATGCTGCCGATGTCAAGATGGAGCTTGACATGCCCATCCATGATTGTACGCTCCATATACTGAACATCCATGTTAAAGGTGGAGGATGGCTGCCGTCTGCTCTGCTTCATACAAAATTGGTGCATCTCTTCAACTTCTGAGATGTTGCCAATGCAGCCTTCAACTGGAGCATCTATTTATTTGAGTGATATTTAATGTACTTTTAGAAATAAAAACAGAAGCACCCTTCTGCTCCTTTTAAAACAAACTCCTAGATTCTGCCAAAACACCCAGTCAGTATAATAGAAGGATTTACCTCTAAAGACCCTTTCGTTCATTCCCCAGGCCTTTCATTCCAACACAAAGGATTCTGGTTAAATGGACTGGGTGATGAAGAGGTGTCTATCAGATTGTGACATCTGTTTTGTACCCATGTTGAAATATGGGCACTGTGGCCTCATTAGTTCCGACTTGCTCAGGGACAGCCTGTTGTGCTGCATTCTAGGCAGCTGCCCTGCCCAGGGAAAGGTGTTTGACACCTCATTGAAGGACTGTCACTGAGAGTCATCAAGGTTAAAGTCTGAGACTATCAGCTTTGATTGATTCTCAAGGACTGGCCTATCCCCATGGTACAATGGTCTGCAAGGGATGGTGGGGCAAAGCATGACTGGTGGGTATGGATCTTCACAGTATGAGAACCTGGCACAAAGACAGAGGGCAGAGGCCCTATTGAAGAGCGGGATTTGCTCTCTGCAAGGGGGTCAACAATCACCACACATAAGCAGGGCTTGCAGGAGAGAGAGGGGAGGAGGAGCTCTGCCCGGTTCGAAACACTAACAAACCATGAACTGACTAGAGGGTGAGCTAAGGCTAGGGGAAGAGGTGCCTAGGAATTTTTGGTGTTTTTCAAAGAGCTATAACTCTCAAGTGCTTTAAGAGTAACGTCACTGTGGTTAGGAAATTCCTTTACTGAGTCTCTGGGCCTTGCTTTCCTGCCATGTTGTCTCAAAGGGGTTAGACAAGTAAGCCCTGAGAATCCACACCCTAGCGGGAACTCTGAGAGAATATGTGTGACTGAGGAGCTCTCAAACATGGGCTTACGGTTCTAGGGCAGCTTGATGGTGGAGTCCTGTGTCCCAAGGAGGGGTATCAGACAAGAGGTCTGAACCCAGAAGTGTGCCCTAGGATCCCAGAACTAGAAACAATGACTAGACTCTACCAAATCCCAGTTGGCTTGGAAGCACATGCAACCCAGCAATTAGGTCCACTCAGAACAGAATACAGGTTTCAGAGTAGCAGCCGTGTTAGTCTGTATCCGCAAAAAGAAGAACAGGATGCATCCGAAGAAGTGGGCTATAGTCCACGAAAGCTTATGCTCTAATAAATTTGTTAGTCTCTAAGGTGCCACAAGTACTCCTGTTCTTCTTTTTTCAGAACAGAATAGTGACTGCACAGTGGGTTACTGGGCCAGTTTGTAACAGACTGTGCCAATATTAGGTTAAATCCTGTTGCCTTATGCACTCATGTAGACCCCGTGTCTTAACCAGAATGCTTCCATGAATAAGGTGAGTGTGACATTGAGACTCCTTATTCCCTAGTTTTTATTGGCAGACTGAGTTGATCCAAAAAGCTTTGCTTCATGTTAGGTTGTGAAGAAACTTGCCTCTGTACCTGAAGAGGAGTGCATCCTCTGTTTGTCTTTTTTTTGGAGAATTACAGCAGTAAGAGCTGGAATAGGCCTATTAACTGAGCTAGTCTATACCCCTACCAGTGTAGCATGATGCTTCAGTTCTCTCCATGATGCCATCTACTGTTTTGACCATGACTGTGTCACATGGCTCCAGTGATAGGGCTTTTCACCTTGGGAGACTCTTCAAGTGTAAGGAAATTTTCACTTCTGATGTTCTTTTGCTCAATTTCTTTCTATGATGCATGGTAATGGTCCTTTTGATTATCCAGCCTAAACAATTCTCCCCCTCCTTGGTGTTTACAGCATCTAATTCCTTGCATGCAGTCATCATACCCCCCTTCCCCTTTACTTACTCATTGTTTAGTCATCAAGGCCTTTCCTCATGCACACATCTACCCAGGGAACAAGGTTTACCAGACTTCCTACTGTGTATGTGTCTGTACTTTTGCTGGGCTCAGCCCCTGGTGCCAGCCAGCACACATACCGTATGTTGTGGGTGATTCTCAATGCCCTTGGAATTACTTCACTGCCGTCAGCTTGTAGGAAAGAAAAATGGAACTGAAAACTGAGCCAGCGCAGTCCTGGGAGCGACCAACTCAGAGTGGAAACAAGTCAGCATCAAGCAAAACAAACAGGGGAATGTGTCAGCTGGATAATATGAGCCGTGTTTTATAAAGGAATTTCAAAAGGACCAATTAGGCTTCAATAGGGAGCCAGGCCTTATATTTAAAGCTCATAGATACACTAATCGTGACATTCCAAGTAAGAACTGTTGTTTACTGGATTTTGTTTTTTAAGGGTATAGCTTTCTGTTTAAATACCATTTTTGTAAAGATTTGGCATGATCTGGGACATTTTTCCCATCTTGGTTACCTCATGAGAAATTTGCGGTCCCGCTCTGTGACAACACTCTGGTGTGTATGTTACCATTGAAGAAGCATAAATAAAAGAACAATAAGACCACATGCAGCCCCCCTGCAGAGCAGGAACAAAGCCATGGGGTAAAATAATATGCCAGTGAGAATAGTAGACCAGATAATGTACCAGCTCCCAATTATTTATAAGCTAGAGTGAAGTATTTCAAATGATCAGAGAAGAGGATTTTTTTTTTAAGCTATTGACTATTATGATACAGTTAAATTATAACTGAATATCAAAATGAAATCACCAGAGGTCACTTAAAAAGGCTGTGGAATCAACTATGTATAGTTTCTGAAACCCAATGCCTTTTTTTCCCCTTTTGCATATATTTCTGACACTTTCAGCCATTCAGACTCCTACATCTCGAAAGAAAACACATCTCAGGTGTCACATTAATCTGGCTGGTATGAGACTGGCTAGCAACTTGCTGTTTTTGGATATGGATGCCTTGTCCATTTAAACGACTTCAGCAGTAAATAGTAATAATAGACCATAGTGGTGCAGTCTTTCAGAGACGAGACAAGAAGCTATGCTTGTTAAAACAGAAAGATACCCCAGAAGCAAGAAATTTAATGAAAACAGGAGCAATTATTAGAAGTGTTTTCACATGATACAATCCTTCATTCAGAACAGATAGTAGATAATGTTTTCACCCCCTCAGCTCATAGAGAGCCCTTTCCTGAGGGGTCTTGTGCCTTTTCCCTGGATGTATCTATAGTACAGCGGACATTCTTTTATTATCATGCATGATGAATTTGTAACTTTTGCATGCAATCTGTGGCGCAGAGCCTATGCTATGGAATGTGGGAGTTCCAGGCCCCAGGGATTTATGGGGCTGCAGATGCAGAGACTCAAGTCAGTCAGATTCGTGGCCCAGTGTTACAGGCCGTGAAGGGTAGACACTCTCTTCCTGGTGTAAATTTCCACTTGGAGTGTGAAGACCTGAGAGATTTGGATACATTCGGGAATCAGAGTGCTTCTTTTAAACCAGGGGCAGAGAACCTTTTTTCTATCGGGGGCCACAGACCCACAGAAAAATTCAGTTGTGGGCCACACACAACCTCACCGGGGCGGGGGAGGGGGAGGCTCGGGGCTTCCCCTAGGCTCTGGGATGGGGCAGAAATGAGGGGTTCAGGATGCTGGAAGGGAACAAGGGGTTGGAGTGTGGGAATGGTCTCAGGGCTGGGACATGTGGTTGGGGTGGGGGTGCAGGCTCTAGGAGGGGGCTGGGGTGCGGGAGGGGGCTCAGGGCTGGGGCCGGGGGTTGTGGTGCAGGAGGGAGTGAGGGGTGCGGGCTCTGACTGGGCACCGCTAACCTCAGGCGGTGCAGCGAGGCTAAGGCAAACTCCCCCACTGCCCTGGCCTGGCCCCGCACCGCTCCCGGAAAAGGCCACAATGTGGCCAGACAGCTCTGCGTGGTGTGCGCTGCCCACGCCCACAGCAGCTGCCCTGCAGCTCCCATTGGCCGCAGTTCCTGGCCAATGGGAGCTGCCGCAGTTCCCGGCCAATGGGAGCTGCTGGGATGGCGCCTGCGGGCAGGGGCAGGCGCACGTGGACTCGGAGCTTCCCTGATTGTCCAACCGACTGGCTTGGCACCCTAGCTTTCCCCTGCAGCGGGGCAAGCCAGTGTTCGCAGCTTCAGCCGGGTGGGGGCGTGCCTCGGCTCAAGGCTTCCGGACTGCAGCATGGAGATTTGCTGCGGGCTGGATGAAATTAAGCAGGGGGGTGGATCAGGCCTGTGGGCCGGAAGTTCTCCACCCCTGTTTTAAACTGATCCTTCACAATCTATCCAGGGTCACCCACAGTAATAATTACCCTTAGAAATAACAGCATGTAGGTTTAATGACATGCATTAATAAAAGTGCTTGTTTTTTGAAATGAAGGAGCGCTGCTTGTTACCACGGATCTGGGTTTATAGAGAGATAAACACAACAGCTCAGCTTTGCACTTCTATAGCTCCCTCCACCCAAGGATCTCAAAGCACTTTATACACGGATATAACCAATATGTCCAAATGTCTACATGACACCTTCAACATCTGTTCTCTTCATACTGAACAATCTACCTGGAGTCCAGAGTGGTCACTGAAGAATTTTACATTGAATTAAATGTAGATAGATTATCTGATCAAACTGTGAGTGGTTGGAAGGATTTTAATTTCCTGTGTATTTTAAAGTTTACATTTAAAATATCTCATATCTGTTTTGTCATTAGCTAACTGCATGCAGGATATATATTAAATGCAAGATTATTTTATACAGTCAAAATCAACTGAAATACTAGATGAGCAGTTCTCAGCCAGGAGTCTTAGCCCCCTGGGGGGCCACGAGCAAGGCCAGCATCAGACTCACTGGGGCTGAAGCCCCACAGCCCCGGGGCTGAAGCGAAAGCCTGAACAGCTTAGCTTTAGAGTAGCAGCCGTGTTAGTCTGTATCCGCAAAAAGAAGAACAGGAGGACTTGTGGCACCTTAGAGACTAACAAATTTATTAGAGCATAAGCTTTCGTGGACTACAGCCCACTTCTTCGGATGCATATAGAATGGAACATATATTGAGGAGATATATATACACACACAGACAGAGAGCATAAACAGGTGGGAGTTGTCTTACCACCTCTGAGAGGCCAATTAATTAAGAGAAAACAAACTTTTGAAGTGATAATCAAGCTAGCTCAGTACAGACAGTTAGATAACAAGTGTGAGAATACTTTACAAGGCGAGATAGATTCAATGTTTGTAATGGCTCAGCCATTCCCAGTCTTTATTCAAACCGGAGTTGATTGTGTCTAGTTTGCATATCAATTCTAGCTCAGCAGTTTCTCGTTGGAGTCTGTTTTTGAAGTTTTTCTGTTGTAATATAGCCACCCGCAGGTCTGTCACTGAATGACCAGACAGGTTAAAGTGTTCTCCCACTGGTTTTTGAGTATTTTGATTCCTGATGTCAGATTTGTGTCCATTAATTCTTTTGCGTAGAGACTGTCCGGTTTGGCCAATGTACATGGCAGAGGGGCATTGCTGGCACATGATGGCATATATCACATTGGTAGATGTGCAGGTGAACGAGCCCCTGATGGTATGGCTGATGTGATTAGGTCCTATGATGATGTCACTGGAATAGATATGTGGACAGAGTTGGCATCGGGGTTTGTTACAAGGATAGGTTCCTGGGTTAGTGGTTTTGTTCAGTGATGTGTGGTTGCTGGTGAGTATTTGCTTTAGGTTCGGGGGTTGTCTGTAAGCGAGGACAGGTCTGTCTCCCAAGATCTGTGAGAGTAAAGGATCATCTTTCAGGATAGGTTGTAGATCTCTGATGATGCGCTGGAGAGGTTTTAGTTGGGGGCTGAAGGTGACAGCTAGTGGTGTTCTGTTATTTTCTTTGTTGGGCCTGTCTTGTAGGAGGTGACTTCTGGGTACTCGTCTGGCTCTGTCAATCTGTTTTTTCACTTCAGCAGGTGGGTATTGTAGTTTTAAGAATGCTTGATAGAGATCTTGTAGGTGCTTGTCTCTATCCGAGGGATTGGAGCAAATGCGGTTATATCTTAGGGCTTGGCTGTAGACAATGGATCGTGTGGTGTGTCCTGGATGGAAGCTGGAGGCATGTAGGTAAGTGTAGCG
Organism: Chrysemys picta bellii; assembly: GCF_011386835.1. Classification (NCBI taxonomy): domain Eukaryota; kingdom Metazoa; phylum Chordata; order Testudines; family Emydidae; genus Chrysemys; species Chrysemys picta. The sequence goes on along the minus strand of NC_088795.1, from coordinate 128,484,239 downwards.
GTCAGTAGGTTTCCGATATAGGGTGGTATTTATGTGACCATCGCTTATTAGCACAGTAGTGTCCAGGAAATGGACCGCTTGTGTGGATTGATCTAGGCTGAGGTTGATGGTGGGATGGAAATTATTGAAATCATGGTGAAATTCCTCAAGGGCTTCTTTTCCATGGGTCCAGATGATGAAGATGTCATCAATGTAGCGCAAGTAGAGTAGGGGCGTTAGGGGACGAGAGCTAAGGAAGCGTTGTTCTAAGTCAGCCATAAAAATGTTGGCATATTGTGGGGCCATGCGGGTACCCATAGCAGTGCCGCTGACTTGAAGGTATATATTGTCCCCAAATGTGAAATAGTTCACAAAGCTTAGCTTTGTGGGGGCATGGGGCCCCTGGCAACTGCACTGCCTGCTACCCGCTAATGCAGGCCCTGGTTTTGGATGCAGAGAAACAGGTGTGGCACAGGTGGGCTGTGAAGTTTTTATAGCATGTTGGGGGGAGGAGGCTCAGAACGAAAAAGGTTGAAAACTCTTGCACTAGATAATTGTTTAGAATTGTGATGTCTTAGGAGAAAACTCTGTAGTAGTGATCATTCTAATAATAAAGCACTAGCCTAATTGAAAATATCTCCCATTGATGCTGTTGAAATATATCATATCTTTCATAAACTTGGGCAGAGGGCATGAAGGTATCATCCATTTTTGCCACTAATGGATGATATGCCTGCCTCTTGCCATTACTCATCCTTAACGTCAACCCCTATCAGCTAATCCAAATGTAAAGGTGTTAAACTGCATCTCAGCTAGGTGATAAGTGGCGTTTATGAGGGGCTTAACTATCTCTACAACTACCTATAGGAAAAATGGGGTGTTGTTTTTAAATAATCTTGATAAGGCCCTGGCAATTAGCTAATTTGAGTTAATTGGCAGTCATTTAATTTGAATTACAATAGCGCCACAAACTCTAGTTTAGTCTAAACATATCCTAAGGCTATGTCTACAGGAGAGAGTTTACAGCAGCAACACTGATGCCGCTGTAGCACTGCTAGTACAGATGCTCTAAGCCAGTGGTTCTTAACCTTTACTACAGCCTGCACCCCTTTGGCTCTCAAAATATGTTCTCGCACCCCTTATCAAAAATCAAAATATGTTTTCGCACCCCTTTAACCTAAAAAATATGTTCTCACACCCCTTAAACCTAGATTTTTTTGTATATTACAGTAATCATTAAAAATGTATAATGTTAGTAAATACATAGGTTTGATGAAACAAAGTAGTTGTACTTACGTGCCTGTGCTTAATTGGTGTTTTCGATGATTTAGCTTCTAAAAAATCCACCTGCAATGAGCGGCGGTAGCTATGTTGGTGGGAGACGCTCCCCTGCCAACATAGCGCTGTCCACACCAGTGCTTAGGTAGGTGTACCTTGCATTGCTCAGGAGGTGGCTAATTTACACCCCTGAGCAACATAACTTCTATTGGGCTAAGCTATAGTGTAGCCATAGCCTTAATCTCTTTGTGCCTCAGTTCCCCATCTGCAAAATGGGGTTAATGATACTTCCTTTCTCTATCCTCTCCAAGATCTTCAAAAGTGGCGAATGATTTGGGGTGCATTCATTTTTTAATACCCAACTTCACATACTTTAAAGGGGGCCTGATTTTCAGAAGGTGCTGAGCATGCACCCTCTGAAAACAGGACCCCTGCAAGTTGGGCTCTCAAAACCAAAGGCACTCAACATCACTAAGGTTATGTGTACACTGTGAGCTAGGGGTGTGATTCCCTTGCTCATGTACACATACTCATGCTAAATCGCATTGAGCTAGCGTGAGTATAAATAATATCAGTGTAGGTGGGGTAGCACGGGTAGCAGCAGCGGAGGCATGGGTGAGCCGTGCCGAGTACATACCCATTAACTTCAGGCAGGTTTGTACTTAGCACATCTCAGCCATGGCTTTGCTGCCACTGTCGAGGCTATTGTGGCTACACTGCTCTTTATACTCACGCTAATTCGATGAGAGCTGGCAAGAGTACGTGTACACGAGCAAGGGCAGCACAACCCTCGCTTGGGTTCTAGACATAGGTCACTTTCAAAATCTTGGCCTTCATCGATTTAGATTGTAAAGAAGGTGAACTAGTTTGGTTTCATTCTGATGTATTGGTCTTACCCTATTCCCTATTATTGCTCCCATATGCTACAGGCAATATGCTAGGATAGTATTTTTCAAAATCAGGGAGTCTCATTTCATCCCACATCATGAGGCTCTTGTAATGTTGTTAAATGCCCTTTTGCCTTTTTTCACTATCCCATAGAAATAATTTCACTATATAAGCCATTGTTTTGAAGTATGTTTTAGAAATTTGTAATGGCAGCTTGGGAATATATAGATAATTGTGGAGCAACCATTTTTACCATTTGTGTTTTACCCCACATAGAAAGCTGTAATTTGCTCCATGTAATTAGGTTAGGTTTAATTTTGGGTACAAGTAGACCAATATTATCCAGCATAATATACTATAATCCTCCCTTTAAGTAGGATGCCAAGTGTTCCATTTGTTTTGGGAACCAACAAAATTGCCACTTGTCCAGAGTTGTACTTGGACAGAATTGTGAAAGTGGTAATGCTTCTCTCCTTAGGCCAGTTTATTTTGTAGCAGACAGTGTTCCAAAGATATCTGCAATGTTCATTGAACATTTTATAGATTGTCCACGATACAACATTGTGTCATCTGCGTCAGATAAGGATGCATGCTGAATGGTTCCTGGAAGGTGCTGTGTGACTTCAACTCCCAAGTTAAGTGTCCTCAAGTTAAGAGGTGTTGAGGGTGCTCAGCACCTTGAAGGATTTGGCCCAGAATGCCTTATGCTCCTTGCCACTTATATAGATTCTTTTAATTCTGGCATCCCCTTCTACTTCAGTGGATAAGAGTTCAGTATGAAAAGCAGAAGTTGCATTAACATGCCTGCCATATTCTGCAAACCAGTGATATTGCTGATGACACCTGCCCGTTGTTAATTACCTTAGGCAATTTATTAATACATAACACTTTATTTATAAAGGATTGATCCAAGTTAAAAGCTTTCTAGACTGCACATAGGTATTTCCTCTCCACCCTTTCAAATGCTTTCTCTTCACCTCACTTTCAGTGGATTACATGTCATTTACAAAGCCCACCTGGCAACAGGTGTTTGAATTGTTTAGCACAAGGTTCTCAGATCATCAATGGGCTAGCAGTTGACTCTTCAGATTACATAAATTTTCAAATATACATCTATTAAGGGTATTGGCCTGTTGGTCTTATATAGATGTGGAATTTTGTTCTTCTTTGGGATGAGTTAATACAAGGGCGATATTTAAATCTGAGAGGAAAGATTCTTTAGCATATTTCTGTGCCTTGCTGAATACTTGGTGTGAGATCTGGACAACTTGAGCTTGATCTGTTTTCCAAAATACAGTTGAGAACCTGTCCTTTTCAGTAGACTTCCCTGCATTTAAAGTTTTTTAGTGCTCCTGTCATCTCTTGATGAGAGAAGAAAAGATCAGTTCTTTCTCTTTCTTTTCTCAACTTACTTCAGGATTCTCTAGTATATTTTCTGCTGTTCCTCTAGATTCTTATTTCTTAAAATTCTCAAAACAAAGCAAAAATAAATACCTCAGGGTTTCTTCTTGAGCTTCCCTGTGGGAAATCCAGTTGAAGGAATGTATCCACTGTGCTTGACTATTTTTAGAAAATTAGGCTACCTGCAGCTAAGCAACTTTTTATACCATGTTTGTAAAAGCTCACTGAAGTGAATGAAAAGATTTCCTGTGACTTCAGGGGCCTTTCTGCCCCAAGTAAAGCAATGCACACAGGTTTCAGCTTTTCTATGCTATAAAGTAGTCCTGAACCTTAACAAGTTCCTGGAGAGTTAGTTTAGTTTGAGTGTTTACATATTAACCCGAAGGTATTTAATTATCTTCTCTAGGGCAATTATATTTTCTCTCTCTGACTTCTTAACCACAAGATGATTGTGAAATGAATAAGCCCTGGAAAACACTATAAAAGACTCTTGTAGTGTTGTTGAAGAAACAGCTGAGTCCATATTCCTATCCATAAAGAACAGAATTTCAATTTCCAACTCATCATGATGTATCCGTTCCTTCCACACTGAGGTATTAACTTGCCATTTTAGGAAAGGTCAACACCCAGGGTTAGTATGATTGATATTTTCGTTCAACATCACATTATAAAAATCATTTAAGACCCATTTCTGCACTGTTGATAGGACATCTATGTTTGGGATCCAGCTGGAATTTTCTTTATACTGACTATTTCCAGCCGAGTGAATGATTAGGGAGATTTATATACACATGTGAATGATATTCCTATTCATGCTTTGGTGCAGGAAATAATAAATATTTATTGGTGCTACTATATAGGGAAATGATAGAGATATAACTTAGTTTGTGTGGGAAATGGCAGCTGCCAGGACTCACACGGAGTGTAAACTAGTGGTTAGAGTAGAGGGCTGAGAGCCCGGACTCATGCGTTTATCCCTGGCTCTGCCACAGTCTTGTTGTCACTGATCTGGGGTTAGTCACATAGGCTAAACTTTTCAGAGGAACTTAAGTAAGTTAGGAGCTTTTGAAAATGGGAATTAGGCTCCTAAATCACTTATGTCCTTTTGAAAATTTTACCCTTGAGCTTTTTATGCTTCAGTTTCCCTATCTGTAAAATAGGCTGACATTTAGGATTGCTAATGTCCACAAAAAACGGGCACCTGGCAACCCTATATGGCACCTGGACACAGAAGCCAAAACTGTCTGGGTAAAATCTGGACAGGTTAAGTGGATCAAGAATGGAATATCTGACTCCTGATGTGGTACAGCTCTCAGCACTGAGATCTGTGTGTGCGGTGACATGCTAGGAAGAGAAATAACCTCACCAGGAAGGAGGATTCTGTTTGATTTCCCCTTTGGAATAGACACCTGAAGATGGGCAGAAGGGCCTGTTGTGAGGAGGAGTCAGGATGGCTTGGGAAGGAGGGAGGCAGGCCTGTGACTGCCTTTGTAAAGTAATTGTTTTAAGGGATCTGTCAGGGAGCTGTGATGGTACAGTGATTAGCTCCAGCTGTTTGCCCCCGTGGTTCATGTTGTGGTTAGGGCAGATGGGCCGTGATTGGAAACATAGCTCTGATTATTCTGCGAGCTTTGTGGAGCTTTGTAGATAGTGACACCTTTGCTTTTGAGAATAGAAGTAGGACCTAAACAGTGCAAAGCACAAAACATTCACAAGGGGGTTTTCAGATGCTTTCCCTGGCTTTGTGGAGGGTGAGTGAAAAGGAAGGAATGTTTTAAAGATGGGCTGAGATCCTAAACTTTCGTAAATCACCATAGCTCTATTGAATATAATGGAGATGTGCTGATTTACACCAGCTAAGGTTCTGGTCCAAGATTTATAACCAAACCATGCAACATGGCATTGAGGGTGAGTTTTGAATATCAGAAGGAAATGGTTACATCACCACCTCCTACCTTCGTTCTGCAGGCAGGGCCCCCTTGATGACTATAATACCTCTGCACAGGCCTTAGAGAATGCAGTTCTTAGAATTAGCAAAGAAGGAAAGCTTGAGGGTAATGATAATATATTGACTGTTGCTTTTGACCCTAAAAGATCTACTTATCAGTCCATTTCATATTCCATGTATATGCTTTTTCTGTCTGACATTTAATTCTTACTGATGGTACAATTACACCCTATTTCCAACCACAGCTCAGGGTTCTTAGTACAGATTCTGATAACTGGATGAACCAGCTGTTAGCATCTGGGTTTGTAAATTCTTCTGGGTCTGTAGTACTGTTATAGTTATGCCATTATCTGTTTTAAATGTTTCCAGAGGTGAAGGAATGGGGCTTCTCTTACTTCTCTTGGAAAACTTCCACAGACTAATAGACATCACCGTTGGGAAGTTTTCATATATTCAACCTAAATATTACTAATTGCATCCTATTTTCATGTAGTTATTCTACTGATGTCCCTAAAATTTTCCTCTCTCTTCTTAGTGTTCCATGTCCCCACCTTATGCATTTAATTTTTTAAAGGAAATATATAATCCTTGTCCAAACCAAAGCTTTTTAACAAGGACCAAAACAATACACCACAGCATTCCTTAGTGATTGCTGGAGCGAATAGATCAGAACTAGAGAAAACTCCTCCCCTCCCGGTATGGAAACTTGGAAGTAAATTGGAGTCTTCATTGGGAAGCATTTGTATTTGGACCTGGAGCAGCATCTGCATTCACCTACATACTGAGATGTGGAGTAATAACAGTCAGCACTAATATAGAATTTTACATCCATAGATGACACAATGGATCTGTGCATCATCATCTCCATTTTACAGGAGCCATAAGAGTTTAAGTGACTTGCTCAAGGTCCTGTAGAGAGAAGAACAGGAGTACTTGTGGCACCTTAGAGACTAACAAATTTATTAGAGCATAAGCTTTCGTGGACTACAGCCCACTTCTTCGGATGCATATAGAATGGAACATATATTGAGGAGATATATATACACACATACAGAGAGCATAAACAGGTGGGAGTTGTCTTACCAACTCTGAGAGGCCAATTAATTAAGAGAAAAAAAACTTTTGAAGTGATCCGAAGAAGTGGGCTGTAGTCCACGAAAGCTTATGCTCTAATAAATTTGTTAGTCTCTAAGGTGCCACAAGTACTCCTGTTCTTCTTTTTGCGGATACAGACTAACACGGCTGCTACTCTGAAACCTGTCCTGTAGAGAGTCACTGGTTTAGCCAGGAATAGAACCCAGGTTTCTGACTCCCCGTCCAGGGCTCTAATCACTAGATCACACTGCCTCCTCTCAATATGACAGGGCAGGTTTGTTGAAATCATTTCCTTTGTAATAGATTTTGACTTGAGGGAGCCTGCCAGGCCTGTGGCAGAGGAAAAATCAGTTTTTTTTAAAATAGAAATTATCACAAAAATGGATAACACTTAAAATGCAAACCAAACCATTAACACGGAGTGTTGTTTTATTTTTAGCAAATTCTGGGCTTGAGTATCAATGGTTATTTTTGGCACAGTCAGAGCCAAAAGCAGACATATCTTCAGTGCCCATTATATTGCCAGACTTTCTGCCAGTAACCTTTCAGTTATTTCTTTAAAAACAGTGTAGTGCTCCTTGACTATGTGCTGCCTGGAGCAGGTTTGGTCTGTTTCACGTTAAGGGCTTTTGTTTGGCTGGGGCAGAAAAAGGGGTTTTTCCTTATTTTTCTCTTTAACTATTCCTAATCCTTTTGTTACATTGCACCTTTCCCAACACAGAAAGGCCATACTAAAGTCACTTCCTGCTTTCCCTTCACATTATCCCTGTTGATAGAGTAGACAGGTTAGGGGATAGGAAGAGCAAGCCGAAGGGGTGTTGGAAGAGCTATGGAAAACTTTCATGACACTGAAAACTTGAACCAGTTTCTTAATACTGGGCTGAGTTCCAATCAGAGACAGGCCCCAAGTATCCGAGCACCCCTTGCACAGAGAAGTTCAGATAAGAACTTAAGTTACTGACTCTATCTCTACTAGGAGCTCAACCACACATTCAGACCCAGGCATCCCTGGAGGTGAAAGAAATTCAGAACTGGATCCAGATCCAAGCCTGTCTTGGGTTTCAAGCCAAACCGGGCTGATGTTAGTGTTGTTAGTCCCAAGGGCTCAAGAGTCATGAATCTGGCTTCTGCTTTTGCTGAGCCTTTATGGTTATTCGGGTTAAGTTTTCAGACTCTTCTCCATAACCATGAGGGCTAGAATTTTTTTTAAAGAAAATGAAAGCTGAGATTCTCAAGTAACCCCATGCCTCCAGGAGCTAAGGCTTTAAGGAAAACAGCAGCTATCATGAGACTCGCAATAAGATTACTAGCTGATGTAGGTTTTCACATGGAAATCACGGGTCAGTGGATTTGCATGAATGTCACTGGGCCTTTGGGATTAATTGAAATCTGAAATTCCAAATGAAACTCAACCAGTGTTAATCCACACTATGGAGATCTGGGGGAAAGGATCATTTTAATCTCTGTGCGCCAAAAGCTACCAAGTGTTGTACAGTTGTGACTGTCTGCCTGTGTGTCCCCCAGGCACCAATCCCCATGCTAAATAGGCACCACCATCATGGTGGTAATAGACTGACAAAAAAGATTTTCAGAAAGTTTGTTTCTATTCTGTCCACAATTTTTCTTATTAATCTCTGGCTTGCTATGTAAAGAAGGCTGAACTAGTTTGGAATAGACTAGATAGGGCCTAATATTTATTTATTTTCTCTCTTTCTTTTCTTGGAATGAGGCAAAACCACATTTTCTCTATAAAATTCCCATGAACACTGGATCTAAGCAGGTTTCAGAGTAGCAGCCGTGTTAGTCTGTATCTGCAAAAAGAACAGCAGTACTTGTGGCACCTTAGAGACTAACAAATTTATTTGAGCATAAGCTTTCTTGGGCTACAGCCCACTTCGTCGGATGCATAGAATGGAACATATAGTAAGGAGATATATATACACATACAGAGAACATGAAAAGGTGGGAGTTGCCCTACCAACTGTAAGAGGCTAATTAATTAAGATGGGCAATTATCAGCAGGAGGAAAAAAAACTTTTGTAGTGATAATCAAGATGGCCCCTTTCACACAGTTTGACAAGAAGATGTGAGGATACTTAACATGGGGAAATAGATTCAATGTGTGTAATGGCTCAGCCATTCACAGTCTCTATTCAAGCCTAAGTTGATGGTATCTAGTTTGCATATTAATTCAAGTTCAGCAGTTTCTCGTTGGAGTCTGTTTTTGAAGCTTTTCTGTTGCAAGATTGCCACCTTTAAGTCTGTTACTGAATGACCAGAGCGGTCGAAGTGTTCTCCTACTGGTTTTTGAATGTTATGATTCCTGATGTCAGATTTGTGTCCATTTATTCTTTTGCCTAGAGACTGTCCGGTTTGGCCAATGTACGTGACAGAGGGGCATTGCTGGCACATGATGGCATATATCACATTGGTAGATGTGCAAGTGAATGAGCCCCTGATGGTATGGCTGATGTGATTAGGTCCTATGATGATGTCACTTGAATAGATATGTGGACAGAGTTGACATCGGGCTTTGTTGCAAGTATAGGTTCCTGGGTTAGTGTTTTTGTTCTGTGGTGTATGGTTGCTGGTGAGTATTTGCTTCAGGTTGGGGGGCTGTCTGTAAGCGAGGACAGGTCTGTGAGAGTGAGGGATCCTTTTCCAGGATAGGTTGTAGATCTTTGATGTTGCACTGGAGAGGTTTTAGTTGGGGGCTGTCTGTGGTATCGGATGTAATTTTGTGTAGCATTCCCAGCCCTCGCTCTTTCCTCAAGAGGCTGGTGACACCCATGTGAGCAAAAATTCCCCTAATTCATGTTAAGGCCCACAGTCCGCCTCCCCTAAACAAGCAGATATATTCTTCTTTGAGTGCTTGTTCATGTCCATTCCAATTAGGTGAGTGCGTACGTGTGCAAGGCAGCCAGAAGATTTTTCCCCTAGCAGTATCCGTTGGGTTGGTCTGGGCGCCCCCTGGAGTGGCACCATCATGGTGCTCAATATAGGGCCCTATCGACCCGCCACCCCTTCAGTTCCTTCTTACCGTCAGTGACGGTTAGCTGGAACTTCCCCTTGCTCTTGTCGTGACAAGCGCATTTGGCAGTCTGTATATAGTTCTCATTAATTCTGTAGTTAGTGTTAAGTAGTTAGTAGGTACTTTACTTAGTTCTTTAGTTTCCTTTGGAGGGGTTTCCTCTCAGCGCTATCCCAACGCTAGGGCATGCTGCGGTCTCCTGGCTTCAAAGCCTGTGAGGTCTGCGGCAAGTGTATGCCTAGAAGCGATCCTCACACTTCGTGTTTGAAGTGTTAGGGGGAGAGCCATCAAAAGGATCGCTGTAGGATCTGCAGGGGGTTTCGCCCCAGGACACTGAGAGAAAGAGATCAGCACCTGAAGATCCTACTAATGGAAGTGGCACTCTGGCCCCAGTCCGAGCCCGGGTCGGCAAACCCGGCACCAAGTACCTCCTCGGGGATCAGTGCCGAGTAAAGACAAGGACTCTCAGCACCGTCAGGCACCGGTCTCAATCACCAGTGCCGCAAAAGAAGAGGAGGCCGGAGAGGGCTCGTTCTCCCCTGGCTAGCCCCCAGGAACCGGCCGTTGAGACCCAAGCCCGGCCACACTACTTTGGCCCCACTGCCAGAGATGGTCATGTCGACTCCTGCCCCCATGGAAGGGCGGTCGAGTCCAGACCCTTCTCACTCACCAAGGCCGAGCCGACAACTTTACTTCCCGCCAACCCCGGAGGCATCTGAGGCAGTGCAGGACCTGCTCCAGCTCACAGCACCGTTCTCTCCGCCCAGACGGGAGAGGTCACTGGCACTGGTTGCTCCCCCGGCACCGTCAAGGGGAAAACCTGCAATGATGGCTCAGTGGTCTCCATCCCCGGTGCACTGCTTCTCAGCACCAGAACAGGGTCAGCAGCCTCGTCAGTCCCCGAGCCCTTGGCGCGGACCCTCGGCACCTCGCAGTACCGCTCCTCCGTGGTCCTCCTTTTTAGAGACCCCGTAGTCGGAGTTGGACATCTATCGATCTTGTAGGAGCAGAAGTAGATGGTCCAAGTCATCATGAGACCGGCACACTTACCTGGCACCGTGGCCCACGCAGTGGCAGCCCCTGGCACAATAGCCCTTTTAGACTCCCTGGGCCTTTCACCAAGGCCAAGGGTGGAGCGAAGGGCCGCATTCCAGGGTGGCAGTGGCAGCCTCGGCCACTTCCGTACCACCTCTGGCACCGTCGTCATTGGCAGGATCGGAGGTAGCTCCATCGCTCCCAGACGCTGCCCCAACCCCTTCGGCGCCGGCGTCTGCTACGCCAGCCCCAGCGGTATCAGCACCAACGTCCTTGGCACCGACAGCCCCAACACCATTGGTTCCGGCTTCGACAACTTCAGCATCGGTGGTATCGGCACCGATGTATACAACTCTGGCACTAGGGGCCACGGCACCGTCCGCGTTGGCTCCAGCCCAGGATCCCCAAGTGCCGCGATCCGTTGGGTCAGTCCGAGTGCCCCCTGGAGTAGCACCATCATGGTGCTCAATATAGGCCCCTACCGACCCGCCACCCCGTCAGTTCCTTCTTGCCGGCTACTCCAACAGAGGGGTAGAAGGGTGGGTATTGGAATGGACATGAACAACACATCTCAAACAACAGTTACGAGAAGGTGAGTAACTGTTTTTTCTTCTTCGAGTGCTTGTTCATGTCAATTCCAATCAAGTGACTCACAAGCCTTAATTCAGGAGGCGGGGTCAGTCCTGTCTGTCACGGCCACACCGCCTCCCCTAAACAAGCAAATATATTTCTGTTTGTGTAGCTCTCTCACTGGAACTCTCCAGCTTCAGGGGACAACAGGATGCCAATGTGGTTTACTGTTCACTTTGGATTTGGGTAAATGAGGGAGTGGATCTGTAAACTGGACTTGAGGGGAGATCTCTTTCATTCTTCCATGAGGGAAGGCCTCATTATAGTTGTTCAAGCCTGACTGGATTACATCACTTTCAGTTTCCCCCTCATTTCACTCCCTCCCCGCCTGCCGCTGTCCCTTTATTTACACCCTCTTGTACTGTTGTAGCTTGAGCGGGAGCTGCCTTAATGATGCATGCTGATCACTTCATTCCCCAACACCCTCCCTCCATCGCTTTGAAGTGTGCTCAGGTCTCAGGCCTGAGTTCAAAGGTCACTTTGTTTATTTATGCAAAGCTGGATCATCTGTGAAATGGGGCTTTCAAGGCCTCTAACATCAAAAGCTCCAATGCTGGCCCCATCAAGTCAAAGCAGGGACTGGTCTTGCATTATAACAAATTAAAGCAACTTTGTGGGTCGTAGACAAACACGGTTAGATATTTGCTCCATAAATTGCGGCGTTGTTTTGACCCTTTGAAGGACTGATCGGAACCTACAGTTGGCCTGAAAACAAACCATTCCCTTTTAGCTAATATGACACATTCTCAGAAAGTCATGCATAAATAAAATCTGATCCTGGCTTGGTAACAGCCTGCAAATATTTTCCGTCAGAGCCCAACTGTCATTCAGAACTTTTGATTTGTTTTAACATTAAGAAAGAGGCAGATCTGGAGCAGTTCTGCTATAATAATAAACAGTAATAATATTAATAATAACAGTAATAAAATATCCTTCTTGTATACGGCACTCTTTGTCCCATATGGTCCCAAAGTGCTACGTAAACTACTGTACAGAGATCCCTTCACTGCAGAAATGGAGTGGGGAGGGCTACAACCAGGCTGACAATATGCACAGAACATGATGCATAATGCTGAGTGGAAGGGAAATTTCAGCCACTGCTTCAAGACAAACCCTCAATCAGGGCTCTGTATAGTCCACAACACAAGGGGCCAAATTCTGCATCAAGGACTATTAAATGATGTGGCAACATTCATCCATTCTGTCTCCCCTGAATTCTCTTCATTCCCATTCTCTTCTATATAAACCCAAGCAACAGTCGCTCATTGTTGAAAATACATCAATGATTGTTTTTAATTATGGGATTTTCACTGTGCTCTCCAGCTGGCCCATCTCCTAGGCTTTGGCTACCGTGATGATGTTCAGGCATTCCAGTTCAGAACCTCCTTCCCCCGATATGTGCCAAAGGAAGGAGGAACTTGTAGCCAACTTCAGCTGGGCATTGCCTCCTACAGTGTTCTTTGTGTTCCCTGGCTGCAGGCTGGACTCCATTTTTGGCTGCCTGACCCCTTCTGCCTGGCTTCGGGAATAGTGCAGGGAGCAAACATGGCAATCCAATTAACTCACCCTGTAGGAAAACTGAAGAGTAAGAGGCAGCAGAAGGCAGGGCCCAGCAGGGCAGAGAGGCAGAAAATAAAAACATCAGGAGCCCAGCTGTAGTAAAATGGCAAATTCCGTGGCAAAAATGATGAATTTTCTTGCATCTTGTAAAAATTCCAGATCCTCTGGCCATAGAATTACAAAATCCAAGATTCCTGACTGAGGTGACAGGGGCAGTTACACTTCTTAGAGCTCTTATTTCGGGCTCTCTGCAGGCTTGTGAAGACAGCGCTGCATTGCTTTACACTCAGTTCACATTTTCAATGTTATCTTCACAACTATGAGGGTTAGAAAAACAAGGCTTAAAACCTACACCAGCCGAGAATCTGATCTCTCTCTCTCTCTCTCTTTCTCTCTCTCATTTATATATTTATTTGAGAGCTTTAATTCTATAGCACAATTCCACTCTATATGCATCCGAAGAAGTGGGCTGTAGTCCACGAAAGCTTATGCTCTAATAAATTTGTTAGTCTCTAAGGTGCCACACGTACTCCTGTTCTTTTTATAGCACAATTCTGTCACAAGGGGTGAATTGCATGGCAAATTCCACAGCCACAGAATTGCAGAATGTGCAGGTCCTGCCATTAATCTTACAGATATTGTGGATCTTTAACATTGTTGCTGGGGGTGGTGAGAGGAGGGGGACGACGACAAGATCTCAGTTTTTAAGGTCTTGCACAAAAACATGCACACAGGAAAAGTGTATGTAGGCAATTTCTCTACCTGAAAGACAGCACTGGCCCAGCTGGGATTTGACCATGGAATTGTAGAGAATTTTACTGTTACAGACATAAGGCACATAGGGTATGTCCAGACTACCCGCCGTATTGGCGGGTAGCGATCGATTTATCGGGAATCGATATATCGCGTCTCGTTAAGACGCGATATATCGATCCCCGAACACGCTCCCCGTCAACTCCGGAACTCCACCAGAGTGAGCGGCGGTAGCGGAGTTGACGGGGGAAGCTGCAGCCGTCGATCCTACACCGTGAGGACGGGAGGTAAGTCAGAATAAAATATGTCGACTTCAGCTACGGTATTCCCGTAGCTGAAGTTGCGTATCTTACATTGACACCCCCCCCCCCCCCCCCAGTGTAGACCAGGCCATAGACCACTAGGCTATCTGCTCCAGCTGTAAAGAGATGTGTTTTTTAAAGAGGAGGTGAACAGAGCATTCCACCTCATTGGTAGTAACTATCTGATTTATTGCGTCGTTCTGACAGCTTTGAATATAACCAAAAATCATCTTTAGGTTGCTTTTGTTGCCTTGTTCATCACTGGTGTTCAGGTCATAGTTGCACACGAGCAACTCCTTCAGGTCCACTATCCGTGCAATAAGCATCATTCGTCAGATGTCTTGAATGATTTACTTGCTTGGCTGCACAAGGAACATTGGTGCTACAGAACAGAGAAAATGATTGTTGGATTGAACATAATGCCCCTTGATAATAACTCAATGCCGGATTCAAACCAGCACCATTCATAAAAGTGATGGCAGAACACAAACAAGTGTCATTAAAATACCCAGGTCCAGAGGAACCAAGCAGAGACAAGGAGTAAATGAATCCCACAGATCTGACCACGCCTGCCTTTTGGGAACATTCTGCTCCAGATTCAAACTTGAGGCTTGAGCTGAAGCAAACACCTCTGAGCTTTGAGGAAATTCTGAGCTGGAACCAGATTTATGGCTCAGCTCTCTCTCTAGAATTGAGCAGGCTGAACAGTGAGATTGTTTTCTGGAGAAAGTTTTCTGTCCATAACCAGAGGAACCTACTCATAGTGAGTTCAGATCTAGCGCAGTTTATAGAGAAGTGGCATGGGAGCCCCAGGTTGTTTCATTGAAGAGTGCAGATCCCGTTGTAATGACCCTCCAGTTAGTGTGAAGTTGTTGAGTCAAAAAAACAAACAACCCCCATCCAACCAAAAAGCCCTTCACTATATCTGAGGTTTCAAGTCTAAAATGTTTTATTTATTTTCTTTAGAATATGCTATGAGTTTTGGTTTTAGATGTGCAATGATCACAACAAACGCAGACAGTGTGAGACTTAATGGATCTGAAAAACCCTGGTGAAATATAGTAATTATTTACCAAGGGTGTTTTACTTTTCCACCCAGAGAGATATTTACACTATGGGCTGAGTACCTTTACCATAACTCATTTTTATTCTGTTCTCTCCTCCTCCGCCCCCCCCCCCTTGCCCTCCCTCAAATTTTTTTCCCTGGGTCTTGTAGGTAACTCCACAGGTTTGGGATTTGGCTGGATAACAAGCAAAGAGTCGTCTTCAAAGGATCAAACGGATTCGGAGCAATTTGGCTGACATCAAAGGCTTGGCAGCATGTCAAGTGGTGTTGAGAATGCCAGTCAGTTAGTGTGTGTAAGCAGAGCGGGGGTTGCACATGAGCTGACATACTGTAACATGAGGCAGGAGACAAGGGTGGGTATGCCGCTCTTTGTACATCAAGCTGAGTAGGATTAAGATATAATTGACAGAACATTGCCACTTAAACGTCTTATCCACTTTTAAGATGTTCAGCAGATGAACAATGGGCAGCAATTCTTTCATATTTGACCATGGCTTTTCTCCCTCCTGCCCCCTTTTACTCTCGAAGTGGTTTTTGATTGTGCAAAGGGATTTCCTGGTTATTTGGTAAAAAAAATTACAAGATTCCATTTCCAAGTATATTGATATTTACAGAAAAAAATAAATGCTGCTTAATTTATTTGATTATTATTCAGAAAGGAACCTGTTTGTCTTCTTGATGTCTGATGTTTTCTTCTTCTTTTCTTTTACACTCACTGCATTAAATTTTCAAAGGTCGCAAAGTTACATTTGCAAGATGCAGTGCATTGGTTGTTTCCTACCATTCATTCGGGGGGCTGCGCAGAATGGGCTGCTGATTATTCAAGCTGAGGAGGACTCCGTGTTGTATGTTTTCACTGAGGGGCAGAGGGGTTAGTCAATGTTGCCTTTATGGTCCTTAGGCAATTCCATTTCATGCTGCTTCCAGAAGGATTGGGTGTGAGTTGGCCACAGCCCTTGTGAAAGCCTTCTGTGTTCTCGGTGACAGGAGGGGGGCAGCTTCAGTGAGCTGCTGGAGTTACAACCCGCTGCACTGCTGCCTTGGAAGTTTTCTTTTCTCTCCTAAGTGACAGCTGCACGTACTTCTGGGGAAACTTTGCTGGGCGAATCAGAGATGGAACAGAAAAATATGTTTGGGGCGAGGGTGGGGGGACGCCCTGCGTGGCATCTCAGGCATTTTCCTTGGATGCTGTTTAAGACACAGCAGCAAATGAGAGCAACGCACGTGCAGGCATAAAACTCCTGGTGCTAAAAACACACACAATTTTCCAACGTGGCAGTAATTGGGGGAGTGCCACGCGGGGAGAGTGAGGGTTAAATATATGTTGTTCTTCCTTAAAATCTCTGCCAGAGCTCACTGTAGTGTTCAAGCATTATCCACCTTGCTAAACAGCTGCAAGGACTAGATCCATTATTTCTTAGAGTTTCTGGACACGCTTGTGTATGTGCTGAGTTATTTCCCCTGTACTCTGCAGTTGAGATTAGAACGAGGCTTTCCTCGCTTCTAGCCTCCAGATATTTTCATGTGGGTTTCAGGATTTGTACAATCGAAACTTTAGTCTCTCCCATACTCTTACCTTAAGGTCACATATTTCTCTTGAGCTGCATGTGGAATTTACACTCGTATCACTGAGGTTGGTGCACAATGACTGAGGGCAACTCTCTGATTGGGTAGCCTTTAATTATGGGAACAGTCCTGAGATGAAGAGGAGAAACTGCCCACCAGCATGGAAGGGGTTAAAGAGAGCCTTTGTGCCCAGCGAGCCCCGCCCCGTTATACCTGCAGCCAATGCCAGGCCTGGAGGGGGAAGAAAAGGAGAGAACCTGGCTCAGTTTGGGGCTGACTGGCGAAGAGGCAGGAGCTTGCTGCCCACCTACCTGAGGGGAAGGCTCACTAGCCTGCCAGCCAAGGCAGCCACCAGGAAATAATACATCTCCTTGGCTGAGGAGACTGTGGAAGAGACTTAGGAGCAGCCGCCCTAAGAAATGACTGGGTGACTGAAGCACGGAGACCTTGTGTGGTTCCGGCCCCGCCAAATTTAGGGCTGCCCCGCCCAGAGGAGCCTGAGACTGTGGCAGGGCTCTGCCCAAGGTCCACAAGGGAGTGCTACTGGAGACAAGCCACCCCAGTGACTTGGACTGTAGGGGCCACGCCCCACACTGAAGGGACAGCGATAAGAAGTAACCTAGGGCAGTGGATTTAGACTCCTGGCTGGGAGGTGTATACAGGGGTTGACTCACACAGGGCCCTGGGCTGGGACCCGGAGGAGAGGGAGGTCCTGGATCCCTCTACTCAACTGCCTTAAAGACTGAGGCACCTTGACCAGCGAAGCAAGGGGCCGGCAGTCAAGCATTCCAACCAGTAGGCCACCCAACCCTCCAAGCTCCCTGTTAGAAGTCCCACTGACTTAATTTCCAGCATCTCTGAAAATAAGGCCACTTAAGTAGGTGCCGGAATAGGGATCTTGGTCCGTCCCATGTTTGAAAATTCTGGCCTGAGTGACTTGTCTGGGATAAGTTGTGGTATAGTTAATGAGATGTCATCGCTTTGTCCAGAAAAAAGGGTTCTAATCCTGGTTCTGACAGTGACGTATGATATGACCTTGGGTAATTCTCTGAACCTCTGTTTCCCCATTTTACAAATGGGGACAAGAATATTTACTTCCTCCTACCCTTTGTCTTGTCCATTTAGACTGGGAAGGGGCTCTCCTACTGTTTATTCATGCAGCACCTAGCACAATGGGGGCGCAGATCTCAGCTGGGGACTCTAGGTGCTATTGTAATAGAGATGATGATGATGGGGAACAGGACTAGATGGATCATAAATTTAGTCCAGTTCATTCCAGTGCTCTTAGTTTGTTTAAAAAAAAAAATAGCCTCTCTACTCAACATTGTTGCCTTCTTGACCAAAACTTTAGATTCAGCACTCTCCCAGGTTCGTTTGATCCCAATAGGCCTGCTTGCTCTCCTGATCTTTTATGGAAACTGCAAGGTAAAACTGTTGCCAGAACTCCACTCCTTGCACGCCGCATGACTGATCACATAAGTTTCTCCCACCTCCCGGGTTTAATTAGCTGTAATTTTGATGTATATCATTATTTGCATGGAGGGTAGAATGGATCAGCTCCTCCTAGGGAACGGTGACCAGTAAATATAAACAAAAGGGCTTTTGTCGGCTATTAATGGAAACATTGATTAATCTCCCATCATGTTAGTCGCCTACTGAAAAGCTCATAAAGCAGCACGCAAAATTGTTCATTAAACTGGCCAGGCTGCAAGCACCAGGAAGTGAATGCAAAATGCACTTCAAGTGCCTTGCGGCAGCACAGTGCCTCCCAAAGGCAATGCAACCTCCTATCAAAGGCAGCTGTGTAGAAGAAGATGTTTCTTAAAGCTTCTCTTTCTCTTTCTTTACAGATGATGCCAGCTCAGGAAAGGACAGCCCGCTGTCTGAAGGCTCCAATGGCGAATATGAAGATCATTCCGGGAAGCAGTGGGGTAAGGGACAGATATATATTATATTTTGGCTTCCCACACATCCCTGTTCATATCCATCGCCATATCGATCGCAGTCCGCCTCGATGTCGCATTGCACTGAAGGAATGGAAAAGGCAGCCTGAGAGGAATTCGGTGATCAGATCAATTTGTATCTGTGGATGGTCAAATGTCAAATAGAATCTCAATTGAATGCATCAATCTGAACTGATCCCTTCCTTTATTAAGTGTCCTCCTGCCCCAGGAAGTGTAGCTGGTGATCCACACTTGAGTGTCTGCTATATCCTAGCATCGTACTTTCTTGTACTTGTTTCCAGGGGCAGTGGCTTTCCTTTCCATGGGTAGCCTTATTATGACTGGGCATAAATTCTCCATTAAAAACCATATTGAAATGTATAATGGGATTTCCAAAAGCACTGAGCCTACCTCTGCTCCCACTGAAGTCAAATGAGAGATCTGGCTTCAACAGAAGTAAAGTTAGGTGAGCTCTTCTGAAAATCACCAAGTACAAAGCCCTCAAGTGGAGATGCAGTTGATTGGCAAAAGAACTCCTTCCGCCAGTATACAGTTGAACCATCTCCCTGATTGATGGAAGGTGTACTGGCAAGAGGACTTTTTTTGCCTGTATAAGCTGTGTCTACACACTGATTTTTGCCAGCATAGCTATGTTTGTTGGAGGGGGGACGACAAGTTCACTTAGGGGTTTTGTTCATCTTGTCATAGGCTTAGCAGAAGCTACTACGTCCAGCTCCGAAACAAGGTTCTGAACTGCTCCAGGGTTTGCGAGTGTCCTGACCCAGGGTTTGGTTCAAGCCATTCTCCACATGCTTTTTGTGGAGAAACAGAACAACTTTTGGCCACTAGTGGCATGGGCAGGAATTTGAACTGATAACCCAGAGGTGTCAGGCGCCATATCTCATTTCTGCTTTTATGGCCCAGCTACAGCTCATCCCTTTTTTATATTTTTAGTTTGGTTGGTGATTTGTCACCGTGTTCCTAAACCTATTTCTGAGAGATTTCATCCAGTCTAAAGAGCCCTATTCAAGAATTTACCCTTGCCCAAACAGGGCAGCTCTAAGCTGTCATCAAAATAGGAAATTCCAAATATAATAATGTAACAAATGCATGACTACCAACTTCAGGGAAGCCACCATGTTGTGAAACATGGCCAGCTGGTAACTCATGGCAACAGTGAGGATGGAGCTCATTCTGCTTCAAAAGGACAGGCTCCTACCCCTGAGCTAAGGATAATCTCCTCCAGCTGTTGGCAGTAGAGGGTATATGATACCATTGTATTGTAGTTCCGATTCTTACCAGGAGAGAGCAGTGATGCCCATAAACACTGGGCAGTTAATTACATTATTATGTGGACAGTGCTAGCATCTCTTTTGCACAGGACTGCAGACAGGGTCCAGGAGCCAGTGCTTGTTTTGTCCTGGGAAGCTGATGAAGAGGGATGTAATTTTGAGAGAAGATGGCAGATTTTTATAGAGAAAGGAGGGAAGATTCAGCTATTCCACACTTCTAGAAATCTCACAGGACAGCTTTTGCACATATCACATGAAAAAAAGCAAACGCAGACCTGTCTTCAGACCTCAATCCCGTAAGGGGCGTGAGCCAGAAGTTGAGCTCTGTGGCAGAAGTGCCCTCTAGAGGTAATTGTGGACAATCACGATAAATTGGACATTTCTGCAACCACTGCGTTAATTCTCATCTGTTAAGGGGATGCGACAGGCACCTCTGAGATTTATCCATCCATCTGTGAGATATTCCTCAAGGAAAGGAATTTGTTAAACTGCTTCCTACCAAGTTTTTGCTTGACATTTTGCCATTAATTATTTAATTTTAATTACACCGAATAAATCTTCGTAATAAACAGCGTTAGAGCAGGAGACCTGCACACACTGTCCCTTTGACACAGTCAGTTTGTGTTTCCCTCACGCTTGCATATGGCATAGTTTATACTGTAGCAAAGTGCAGCTCTTGGAGTTTACAAAGCAAACTCCGAAAGGTGTGTGGGAGAACAGTCATGCAAAGTCTAAATAACATAGAGGCACTTTGTAATGGGGTCCTCTGGCTCTAAAGGCCCCTCCCCCAACCCTTGGGGAGGAGCTACTGAACCCGGGACTCAACTGATGATGGGGGACAACTAAGGAATAACAGGGTTGGGAGTGGGGATCATAGGTTCAAAACTAGGGATCCAGAAGGGGACACCGAGCAGAGAACCCCGGATAGCATCCGCTGCTCCTCAGAGCTGTCTAGGGAGCCAGCGGACGCCGCTCAGAGGAACATGATACGTGAGACAAGGGAGGAACAGAACAGAGCACCTCCCCATCCAGCATCCTCCTCCTGGTGTTGTAGATGGCCACTTTGGCCAGTGCCAGGAGGAGGTTGATGAGGAAGTCTCGCCTTCATGGGGCCACAAACGGGGTGTGCGAATATGAAGAGGAGTGGGGAAAAGTGCAGACAGAACCTCAACAAAAGGTTCTGGAGGAGCCGGAAAAGGGGCTGCAACCTGGTGCATTCCAGATAGGCATGCGCCAGGGTCTCCCTCACACTGCAAAAGGGTCCTCTAGCAGTTCAGCAAGCAAATCTTCAGTAGATGATACAGATTTTGGATGCCATTTAGTAAATGCAAGCTCACAGTGCTCCCGGCCTCTCACTCCCTCACGCTCGCTCTGTCTCGCTCTTTCTTCTCTGTGTGTGCGTCTCTCTCTCTCTCCTTTTGTCAACTGGCCTCTCTGAACTTGCCCAATTCAAGCTTTTGTCAAGGAAACCTTTCAGGACTGTGTAAATGGGATCTGGTTTCAGTGTATCACACACAGGATGGAGCAGCTTTTGAGGCCACAGTAATCACTTAACCTTCTAAAAGAAAAAGGGGGGGAAACGCCTGAAAAAGTATTATTTTACCTGTAGATTGCCATGTCTCAGAGAGGGATTGTCAGAGGGGTGAACACAGGACTCCAAACAAAAGTTCTTGAGGGATGAGATAGAGTGAAAGCAAACTGAGCTGTTGTTGACCTGACTGTAGTGAGGAAAATGCCGACCCTGTTTTACAATATTGTCCCTGTGCAGGGACTAGGTGGGGAAACAAACCCTATTGCAAGCAGAGGGCAGGTATGGGCTGTTACACATGAAGTTCCAAGATTTAAAGTCAGTGATGTGACTCATCGGTCAGTACAAAAAGTATTAGTGAATGTGCCTGTTCTGGACCTGCACTGTGAAGTGCTAATGCTAGTGTAGAAATCCCATCCAGCGAAAATCTACCCTTACATGGGCTTCAGTTCATGTGCACGGAGTAAATTATTGCCTTGTTAAAAGATAACCATTTAGATCCATTTCACTGCTGGATGTTAACCACTTCTGTGGCTCATAGACAGACACTCCACATCCATAATGAAAGCACCCTGTGGTCCTATTGGCATTTGTCTCCAGGACAGTGGCTCATGGTTTCGAGCGCTCCCAGTGCGTGGTGCTGAATGGGTTAATTATCTCTCTGGGAGTGTGATTGTTTTTACTAGATAGGAGGCCTCTGGTTTCAGGAGATGATCAAGGGAATACCCAGCAATTTACACACGGAAACCTATGGAATGGGCTAGCATGTGACTCTAACCGCCCCAGCTGTCGCTGGTAGTACATTCAGTGCTGGAGTTGCTCCGGTTCATTAGGTTACACATGAAAGCCCCTGCGTGGAGAGTGAAGCATTTCTGCACCAGGGTTTGAAATAACATGACATGGCGGAGATCCAAAATGACAGCCGGGGGGCTGTGAGAGGAGGGCGGCTGCTCACATAAGAAAGGGCCTTGAAGAGAAGAAGCGCCATGGGCAGCCTCCTTCCCAGAGAGCGTGGCTGGGTCTGAGGCCAGTGTGTGTGACACACACACAGATCTGTGAGGGGTCCGGCTTCTTTTCCTCAAGTGTGTGAGGCCTGCGCGCCAACATCCTCACGCCCGGGGAGCTGCACGCCAGCCTATCCCACTCCCAAGTGGTGAGGGGACGGAGCAGGAGTGGCACAATGGCCATAAACCAGCCTCCAACAGAGCTCAGGCTGTAATTTTTGCCACTCCTGTGAAGCCACAAAAAGCACTAGAGTGAGCAGCTCATTCATAATGAGCCAGATTGTACGTGGAGGTGGAGACTTCAGGGGGAGTTTCTCCCTTCATATACCAGTGCTTGTGCTCTCCTGAGCACAGGGACTGCTCGCGGCTTGTGGCCCTACGGACACCTCATGGGCCATGGCCCCACCACACCTGTGCACTGGAGAACAGAGCTGGCTGGATGCACAGTCAGGGAGCCTGCTGCACCCCCTTAGCAAGTGTAGTGAGACTCTCCCTGTGCACTGGGGAGCTCAGAGAGAGCACCTCCAGCACAGCTTTCTTGGCGTTCCCACAGCTGTTCTGCTGCTGTGACACATTCCCCAACAATGTGGGCCAGTGGCTAATCGGTGCAACCAACCTGCCCCAGTGTGTCATAGAGAAGGCCAGTCACATCCACCTATTCAATATTTGCATGGCTCTTTACAGATAGAATTAAAGATGCAGCTCCTGCCTCAAGGCCCTTACGTGCTAGGTGAGACACATCACGACAGGGTGCCAGGAGAGATGGCAGCGGCCTAGCAGGTGACAGGAAGGAAGGGAAGGGGTGTTACACGAAGGAAGGTTATAAGGTTGCACTGAAGGCAAGGCATGCAGCTTGTCAGCTCCCTTTGGGGCTGGGAGGAAGAGCTATTAATTTAGATTTCATTAGGCTGGTGGGGGAGGGTGGGTCATTGGAGACATGGAGAAAGGAAGGGGGCTTGGAGGAGGGTGTTTGAAGGAGGAAAGGATCACAGAGGATACATCCAGCACAGGAGACAGCAAGTGAGAAAGTGCAAAAGGGGCTTTGCTCTGGGCCTGAGTGAGAGATTTAGGGGAGGCAAGACACAAGATGTAACGGGGCAGAGCTGTGTAGAGGAATAGTGAGGGAAAGGAGTTTGAGTCTGACAGGGAGCCACTAACTGGAATCTGAGATGGGACTGGCAGGGTCACAGTAGTGAGAGAGGAAGGTGAGTTTGGCTGGAGTGTTTTGGATAGATTGGAGGATTGCCAGGTGGGAGTTAGGTAGGCTGAAGAGGAGGAAGTGGAAGTAGGCTTGGCAGGAGATTGCGCTAAGAAATGCCCCGGGTGTAGTATTGCATAATGAGAGTAATTGTGGGAGATTTATACCTTCTTCTGAATCGTTCATTACAGGCCACTGTTAGACAAGGTTCTGGCCTTGAAACTGCCGTATTCCACTGTAGCAATTTTTAAGAGCTTTTCAATAGATTTTTTTTTAATCATATTGGTAAATCAGGCCATCCAGTTATTTTACAAGAAAGGACACAGTGCAAAGCTATGAAAGCCATGTGGATAATATTACCCCACTCCCTTTTTCCTCTGAAATTCTGTTGTGGAATTTAATGAATAATTGAAATTATGTCATTAAAAGTCAGTAGGAACTGAGCGCCTAATTCCCTTCTTTGCTTTTGTAAATCCTGCACTTCCTGTTGACTTTTGTGAGATCAGGATTTGGCCCATTGTGAGCTTCCACTTGAGAACCTGTGCTTCCCTGAGGAGACAAGGTTGCAGCAGAACCCATTACCCATTGCTGAGTCTTCCAGATACTGTTGGAACGGAACAGCCTTGCGCCATGTTTCTGCTCACCTGTCATTTGGATGAGTAGCTCTCCCTAACCTTTTCATGGGGATTTTTTGAATGAGAGTGCTTTTTACTATGAATTTTTCATAAATGAATGCTGGATGAATCTCAGAAAGTTCAGTTCAGATCAACACTCAGAACTCTGCCTGCTCATCTGGACAATCTGAACCTCTGGACCTTGTAAAATTGGCTTCAAGTTACAGAGAGAGCAGGTTCCTTGTACAATTTCTCTGACTCTCTGCGGCATTTGGCCACATTTGGGGAGTTGCTGAGCACTCTCAAGTCCCATTAAAACCAGGTGTGGAGGGTGATTATCTCCTCTCTGGATGATCAGAAGTAGACCAGAAGAACAATCAACCTTATAGAATTCTGTATTCTGCTTCTGGTCATGGCCGAACCCAAGAAATGCAAAGCATAGAATTCTATAGCTGTGTCCTGAAAGGTGGCCATAGTGCTAAGGGAAACTATGAGGCCAAATTCTGCCCTGAGATACAGGTGACTCTGGTATTATTTTATGACATCGCTATAATCAATTGCCATAATTATAGAGTAAAATTCTGTGGCCTGTCTTATGTAGGAATTCAAACCAGTGAATGAAATGGTCCCTTCTGACCCTAAAATCTATGAACCTATGTAGTACTTATTTTTATGAAGGAACCACACTGGACCAGTGTATGCAGTAGTGATACTTGGGCATTTCTTGCACATTTGGAGTAGGGTGTCTCAGAAACAATGCCGGCAGGCCCTATAGACAGCAGTGCAGTGCTCTGGTTGGATGGTCCATCATGCACCTTGCTTAATGTAATCAACCCTTTGTGTCCTTTGCAGCCCGGCCCAGATTCACGCAACCTGCCAAGATGCGACGGAGGGTGATTGCACGGCCTGTAGGAAGCTCAGTCCGCCTGAAGTGTGTTGCCAGTGGGAACCCTAGGCCTGACATCACCTGGCTAAAGGACAATAAGCCCCTCACACCTCAGGAGATTGGGGAGAACAAGAAGAAGAAGTGGACATTGAATTTGAAGAACTTAAAGCCTGAGGACAGTGGGAAATACACTTGCCGAGTGTTTAACAAAGTTGGAGAAATCAATGCGACATATAAAGTTGAAGTCATCCGTGAGTGCTGCCTCTGGGCTGAGTGGGTTATTAGGGAGGGGCTTTTACAAGCGGGCTGACTTGAATAAATAGAACCTTGTACCAAGAGCTGTGTGCAATGCCAGAAACTGAATTCCCAGATTACACTAAACGGGGAGGTGTTGCAAACTTCAGCGCAGACAGAGAAACAATTCTTCAGAGTCTCTAATAGAGAGGTCAGAAACATGGGCAGGAAATAATAAAATGTGATACATCCTGATAAATGCAGGCTAGTATGTCTGGTGAGAGCAACTCCCAGAGTAGCAGGGAGGTACTCGGGAAAAACTACTATCTAGAGAGAGAACTAATGGTGACAGTGATGGTATGTGTGCTCACAAGGTGATATGCCTGCCAAAAAAAGTAAGTGCGATTTCAGACTATAGACAGTCACTTTGTGGACCAGGGAGTCCCACTTTTAGGGTCTAAGAGCCATTGGGAGTTGTTCTGTTGACTTCATCGTGGGTTGGATAAGGCCTTTAATGTGTTTGAAGAAAAATAGTTTAGGGTGGCTACTACAGAGATAATGGGATGAAGTTAATCAATGGAAAAATTAGGCTGGATATCAGAGAAAAGCATTCTGTTGAGTCATAGAGCAGTCTCCCAAGAAAAGTGATAAAAGTCCCATCACTAAAGTCATTAAAAATTAACTAGACAAAGCATTTAGGGCCAGATTTTTAAAGGTATTTAGGAACCTAAAGTTACAGACAGATGCCGACTGGGATTTTCAAAAGTGCCTAGATGCCTAACTCTGAGGCACTGACTTCAGGCACCCATTGGGAGTTAGGCACCACCTAGGCACTTTGAAAATCCCACTAGGCATCTATCTTGCATCTTTAGCACCTAAGTACTTCTATAAATCTGGCCCTTAAGGCACATGCCATAGGGGATTGTCCTGCTGTGGCAGTGGAATGAACTAGATTGCTGTTCTCTGTATTTAACCCTATAGAGGATTCTGTGGCTCTAATTTCCTGTCTTATTATATTTGAAAGTAATTATATTGGGGAAGCTACTCAAACTAAGTGAGGAAGGGCTTCTATTCCTAAGTTTATGCTATGTTTATGCTAGCCTAGTATGTTGCCATGGAAATGATTGATGCTGCAAGCTCAAGAAAGAGGAGGAGAAAGGCTGTGAGAGGGAAGATCAAATATCTTTGATTAGTCAGGAGCAGGGGCATGGAAGACCATAAAGCAACACATGACACATGGAAAGCATGTTGTTTGTGTGTTAGTGCATGTGTTTTAGCATGATAAAGTTTATCCCGGTGTGAAATCTGCTCTGATAACTCCCTTTCTCTAGAATAACAGGAATTAAAAGCATATGTGGGGAGTTCTGTTGTGCTCTGAATGCACAAACCTGCTGGACATCTGGTATCGATAAAAATGCAGCTGTGTGGAGACAGTAAAAACATGTGTTTACACTAAAACCAGGAGCAGAGACAAGGAAATGAATCAAGTCCCATCCTAATGTCAGTTGTGGCATTTTCACTTCATCAAAACCAGACGGCACCAGGAACAAACCCTTTTCTGTGTCAGAGAGTAGTCCCGTTTATCTTGGTTTTTATCAACCTACAGACATATGTAACCTTTGTTTTCATTAGCATTTTCTGGCTAGGAACAAAAACAGCAACCAAAGGGGCAATAGAACCGAAGCGATAAGAGTATTAAAGCATTTTCACAGGCTTCTTCCTATTTTAATAACATGCCAGGGCACGTTTCAGGTTTTATTAAATTTCCTCCCTTAAATCTTTTTTCCCCCGTAAGCCTCCACTTTTCAGTCTCACCTGCTTATCGGAGTCTAGAACTTTCCAGCTTCGATCCCTGCTGATGTGTTCCTCATGTATGTTCTCTTGAGAATGTGACATTTCTGTCACGCTGGCTGACTTTCCCTGAGCATGTCTTTGGGGTCTCGGTGCCGATAGCCTCCTGTACATCCTATCCTGATTCTTCGAAGTATGGAACATTGTTCCTTCCTCCCACCTCAATGCCTGCCCAGTGATACTGGGAACTGGTTCTTTACACACCCAGCCCAACAGTGGTTTCCATTAAAAAGTCAGCATTTGCCAGCAGCTACAACACGGTGATATCTGAGACACCACAGTGTCTCCCTGCACCTAGAAGAGGGAAATCTATGGTACTTCAGATACCACCTTCCAGAAACAGGTGGTAAATACTAGGAGTACTTGTGGCACCTTAGAGATGAACAAATTTATTTGAGCATAAGCTTTCGTGGGCTACAGCCCACTTCATCGGATGCATCCGATGAAGTGGGCTGTAGCCCACGAAAGCTTATGCTCAAATAAATTTGTTCGTCTCTAAGGTGCCACAAGTGCTCCTGTTCTTTTTACGGAAATAGACTAACATGGCTGCTATTCTGAAAACTGTGGTAAATACTGACTTTCAGATGTGAAATTGGAATTTATTCAGCATCTTTTACAGTGCCTGACAAAATGGGGTCTCTGCCTGAGGCCGCTGACTTCTAGTAATAATAAATAATAATAATAGGCTGGTCTGGTGAGCTAGTCTTAATGCTCTTCGGGAGCCCTGGGTTTGATTTTCTATCATGGTATCTTGCTTCCCGGCCATCATGGGAATCTGGGAGTGTTCCTGAGGTGAGATGGTCAGAGGACAGAGAAGGTTTCCCTGCTGGGTAGGGAAGCAAGATGGCTGTGGAGTTCTCCTCAGGAAACAGCATGGGAAGTGGTGACTTCTCCATGCTTAGCACATTTGCAATTAGACCGGGGTAGGCAACCTATGGCACGCATGCCAAAGGCAGCGCTTGAGCTGATTTTCAGTAACACGCATGCTGCCTGGGTCCTGGTCACCGATCTGAGGGGGCTCTGCATTTTAATTTAATTTTAAATGAAGCTTCTTAAGCATTTTAAAAACCTTATTTACTTTACATACAACAATAGTTTAGTTATATAGTATAGACTTATAGAAAGAGACCTTAGAAAAACGTTAAAATGTATTACTGGCACGCAAAACCTTAAATTAGAGTGAATAAATGAAGACTCAGCACACCACTTCTGAAAGGTTGCCAACCCCTGGACTAGATGAAGTAAGAGTTAATGCAGGTAGAAGTGAAGTACTTGACTTAGGAGGTCTTTCCCACCCCTAACATCTCTGGGCTTAAAACTTGGTGTGTAAGCCTCCCTGAGCCAGGAAAGTGGGGGAAAGATGGAGGACTCCCCATCAGCATCAGATTCCCACAGGCATTTTGCCAGCCCCAGTGATGAAGCATGCCTCCCAGAGCACTGCAGGAAGCATGCCCCTGAGTGGCAATTGCTGCACCCATTAACAGAATGCACCCACCCTGCACTCCCCACCGTCAGCTGGCTAGTGCGGAAAGTGGAGTGACCTTGTCCCATCTTCTTTGGTAAGTCTAGGGGGCTTTTGGAGAGATAGGGATTGCCCTGTGCAAGGAGAGGGAATGTTCCTTTCCCTCTCTTGTCATACCCATACTGAGCTAGCAACAGCCTGGACCTGTGACTCTCCCGTTGACTCACAGTAGGTCCCCGTGGCTAAAGCACACAATTTCCTACAGATCTAGCAGGGAACATGCAGGACTGCCCTATGGAAACATCCTAACATTACATATAGCTGCCCTAGCAGGGAGCTAGCCTGGTGATACGATGGGCCAGCATCGTGATTAATGCCAGGGGCACTTTTGCCATAACAGTCAGTTTAGGTTGCCACCCTTGCTACACTATCCTGCAGGGTTCCCTGAATTTCTTTCTGGAATACTGGCAGGAAAGTGTCCCTGTGGTTTGCCCTTTTTCACCCTGGCTCAGGACACTTACTTGCCCTGTTCCAGATTCAGAGAATAACGCTGCATGTGTTATACCCCGGAGGGTCAAAGTGCACCGTGAAGCAGAGGCCTGTGCACTGTGCCTCTGTGGCAGACATGCCAAACCCACGAAAAAAATGGAGAAATTGGGC
This sequence comes from Chrysemys picta bellii, assembly GCF_011386835.1. Lineage (NCBI taxonomy): Eukaryota > Metazoa > Chordata > Testudines > Emydidae > Chrysemys > Chrysemys picta. The sequence goes on along the minus strand of NC_088795.1, from coordinate 128,455,035 downwards.
TTGTTTTTTGTCTTAATTGGCTTGTGAGTTGCTTGTTGGCTAGTTTTTGGCTTGTAGCTTGTTGCTTGTTTGGCTTGTAGCTTGTTGCTTGTTTGGCTTGTAGCTTGTTGCTTCTTTTTTTTGAACAGCTCCCAGCAAGCAGGGGCAAGGGGGGGGCAAGGGGCGGAGAGAGTCAGGAGTGTACAGCAGGCCCACCACAGTCCCAGACTGCATGCCGGGCGGATCTAGTCACATAGAGTGTTGGGGTTCTTAGGGATTGGCTTGTTTTGGCCTTGTTTTGAAGTGGGATTAGCTTGATTATTCTGAAAGTCGGGATGCTTATTTACCACGTGAAAGTTGGCAACTGTGCCCTGCTCTGGGAAATGCTGCTCCTACAAAGCTGCAATCCATGCTCAGGATGCAGTCAGGACAGCAGCTGCTGCAGCACCCCTGCCGAGCATGCAACCTGCCTTCACCTCTGTGGCCATTCAGCTACACTGGCCAGCCTCAGCAATGGGGGTGTGGCCCATCCTCCTCCTTGCCTCTCCTTTTTGGGATAATCAGCGCCCTGAGGGGGAGTAGCAGGGGACAGTTCTTGCACTCAAGAGAGCACAGGGACTTCACATGGGCCAGAACCTTGAATGCACAGTACAAAGTGGGGGGAAGGTAGGGTTACCATACGTCCGGATTTTCCCGGACATGTCCGGTTTTTTGGGCTCCAAATCCCCGTCCGGGGGGAAAGCCCAAAAAGCTGGACATGTCCGGGAAAATCGGGGGGGCCGGGACGGGGGCCGGGACGGGCTGGCGGAGCGGGGCCGGACCGGGCTGGGGGCTCCGGGGCCGGGCCCGGGGCTCGGGGACTCCGGCGGGGGCTCGGGGGCTCCGGCGGGGCCGGGCCCGGGGCTCGGGAACTCCGGCGGGGGCTCCGGCGGGGCCGGGCCCGGGGCTTGGGGGCTCCGGCGGGGGCTCGGGGGCTCCGGCGGGGCGCGGCCGGGGGCTCCGACAGTGCCAGACCGGGCCGGGGGCTCGGGGGACGGGCCGGCAGGGCCGGGGGACGGGCTGGGGACCGGCAGTGCGGTGCTGGGGGCCTGGGGGCCGGGCCGGGGACTGCAGTGCTGGGCGGGCCGGGGGTGGTCGGCCGGGGGCCGGGCCCAGCCTGGGCCGCGCCTCCTCCCCCCACACTCCCCCTTACCTGCTTCAGGCTTCCCGCGACTCAAATGTTCGCGGGAAGCAGGGGAGGGGGCGGAGACTTTGGGGAGGGGGCGGAGTTGGGGCGGGGGCGGGCCCGTGGAGTGTCCTCCTTTGGGAGGCTCAAAATATGGTAACCCTAGGGAAGGCTGCTTGGTGTCTTCTCTTTTCCCCACTCCCTCCATTATTGAACACCTGCAATGTCTAGTCCTATGCATGCAACCCGGGAAATGCAGCTTTATAAACTGAACTTGTGTTACCGTTGAGAGACAGTTTAGAGTTCTCTTTAAAGCAGGAGGGAAACTAGTTAGTTCTGGGGTTGAACTGTGTGACTCCCTGTAACACTTGTGAGGCTTGGGTGGCTGAATACCAATGCCCCTCGCTCAGTAGGTAGCTGGGATAATAGGATCAGAGGAGAGATGGAAAATACCTCTTAGATGAGATTTCTAGGGCCTGATTCCTCAGCACAGACAGAGAGGTTTGCAGCATCCGTATTTGAACAATCAGAAATCGGATTGAGGAGCACCATTTATTTTTCATCACGTGTTGTATTTGTTTGCAGAGAGGACTCGGTCCAAACCCATTCTCACGGGAACGCACCCTGTGAACACTACCGTGGACTATGGCGGGACCACGTCGTTCCAGTGCAAGGTCCGCAGCGACGTCAAGCCCGTCATCCAGTGGCTGAAAAGGGTGGAGTACGGCACAGAGAACAAGTACAACTCCACCATTGACGTCGGGGGGCAGAAGTTTGTCGTGCTCCCCACTGGGGAGGTCTGGTCCCGTCCGGACGGCTCCTACTTAAACAAACTGATGATCACACGAGCCAAAGAGGAGGACGCTGGGATGTACATCTGCCTAGGGGCAAACACAATGGGATACAGCTTCCGCAGTGCTTTCCTCACGGTATTGCCAGGTGAGTGTGGGGTGGCTGGAACTTTCCTTCTAAACTGTCCTGGGCCAGCATCCTTGCAATCGCGGATCCAGATCCTCAGCTGGTATAAATTAGCTTTGCTCCATTGACCTCAGTGGAGCGTCACTGATTTACACAGCTCGGGATCTGGCGAGCTGTCGTGAGTGGCCAGATTATGCTGATTTTTCTACTGCCCGGGGTGTGTCTGAGTCGATCTCCACCCTGAGCCTCCTTGTGCATAAATAACAGCTCCGGCAAGGTTAAATAACCGGGTTGGAAAATGCCTGATCTGCTTTTGTGCTGGAGCAGGGCGGGGAAGTCGTATTGTGATGCCGTCTGTGCAACATCCTGTAAAGTGAGCCCAGGCCCCCTCCCCTCCCCGTTTGTTTTTTTTAATTGGTTTGTTGGTAAAAGGAAACAATGAAACAAGCCAATAAACAGAGAAGAATGAAAACAGTGTAACGATCACAGCCACAGGAGAAGAATGGGTGGGAAGGAGAATGTGCCAGGCTTGTTAATTTCTCATTTGATGATCCCCTGGGAGCTGTAGTGCAGAGCTCAGAACGGCTTGCCTCTTTGCTTGTGCTCTGCTCTGTGGCTGAGACCTGCAGCACAGGAGCATTCTAGGGCTTCCCGTCTAACTTCTTCGTTGTCCCTTTTGCCCTCTTTCTGCTCCGAAAAGTCATTTTATAATCCAGACTCTGCTGGCTTTAGTGACAAAAAGAAATCGGCCTTGCTTTTCCTCCCCTCCGCCCTGCGGAGCCATCGCAGCTCAGAGAAGAGAGGAGAGGAAAAGAAGTGGTGGAAATGTGGTCCTATTGTATACATTAAGCATTTTAAAAAAAAAAATGATGTTTTTCTGATGGGATTTTTTCCGCACTGAAATAACTAAAACAAAACAAGCTCTACGTGTATTATTTCAAACTAACACTAGATTTAGGCCTCAATGGAAAAAAAAAAAGTCATTGACTTCTTTAAAGAAGTTTGGCTTGGAAAGAAAATTACACACATCTGAAAATAGTGTACAGGAGAGTACAAGCTTATGATTGCGAATTCACAAATTATCTTGTATGTGTCATCTCAGATTTTTATATGGCACCTCTCGTCACGTTATCTGAGCTCTGGTACCTTAGGGCCAAATGTTTAAAGTTATGTAGGTAGCTACAGCTGCAGATAACCGCTTAGCAGAATTTCCAAAAGCCCCTCGTCACCCAGGTCCCTATGGGAGTTAGGCACCTAGGTGCTTTTTGAACACCCCACCAAGGACCTATCTGCCTCTTTAGGTGCCTAGATACCGTTAAAAATCTGGCCCTGAAGGCCCTGATTCAGCAAAGTGACTCAGCTTTCAGCATGTGCTTAAGTCGATCCCTATTCAGCACGGCACTTACACATGTGTAAGTGCTATTGAAGACAATGGGATTAAGCACAGGTTTACAGTTCAGCACATCCTCAGGTGCTTTTGTAACTAGGAATGGACACTGGCATGTGCCTAAATTAGGTAATGCAAAGTTGCGTTTCCCACAGCACCACTAATTGAGTCCTGGATGCATATTATACAAAGTCTACTATTATGCAAAGTGGGCCGGAACCTAAACCCTGAAATTTGGGAGTGTGGCTCTGATTCTGAACAGTGCCATTTCGTCCTGTCTCACTAGGGCTTAAGTGGAATAACATGTTCATGAATGCAGGATGCTAGAGGTTTGTAAGAGGGATAATCAACTGCATTTCTTGACTATCTGCAATTAAATTCTCAGTGGTGACAGTGCTATAAAATATAAAGTGTTGCGTGCAGTGAGCTGCTCTGGTGAGAACAAAAATGTAAGCCTCTGTCACTAAGGGCTCAATCCTGCTCAGGGGGCCCTGTACGGGTGCAGTGAATCAGGGCCTGAGCCATTCGCAGTGGGTCAGTGTCTAAGCGAATAGTAACCGCAGACATGGCGGAGGGCTGATAGGGGATTCTTCTTACTTACCCGAAGCTGGGACTCCCAACCCTGGCTTGTCCTGAACAAGTGCACACACTCAGTTCTGCAGTGCCTGGGAATCCCACACAAAGTCCTAGTCCTCCCTTGTCTCAGCAGAGCACCAAGAGGTGCTGCAGGAGGGATGCTACTTAACCTGCCTCTTCCTGTCCCAAACCTGCCCACATAAGAGACCGCTCCTGCAAGGTACCACTCCTGCCTAGTCCATAGCCTGAGCATTGCTGAGTGTGTATTAGCTACAGGAAGATGGATTGCTACTAGAGAGGGATATTTAAGACTTAATGAACAGAGACGTGTCTGGCAGAGGCAAATATGGGACAGGCCTCTGCTCTCCGTAACCAGATCATGCAGGTCCAATTGCTGGGCAGCTGACATGGCCTGCGTTTCATCTTCCGGTCTGGGCAGGGAAGCCAGCTCCATCTCTGAGCGCTGGGGCTGAGAGACCATCTGTTGGACTGGCTCTGAAGCGGACACTAGAACTGGGGAACTAAAGCATAATGAATTATTGGGGGAAAAAAAACTTTTAGCCCCTTCCCCCCCAATCTTAAACCAAAGAAATTGATTTGTTTGCCCTTTCAGTGCTTTTCAAAGGAGAAACAGCAGCAAAACATTATGATGTTGGCGGTGTGTCCCCCTTGTATTTGGCATGGCTGGGGTTGTCAGACAGACTATACAAAAGCCAGCCTTAGCTTAACATCTGTTTTGAATCCCCCTTTCCTGGTTTTAATTAACTCTTTCGATTTCTCCCTTTCCCTCTTGTAACACACACACACACACTCTCTCATGCAAACCTGATGTCCAGATCCCAAGCCACCGAGCGCCCCTGTGGCCCCGTCCTCTGCTAGCAGCCTGCCGTGGCCGGTGATCATCGGGATCCCCGCTGGAGCGGTCTTCATCTTCGGGACGATCCTCCTGTGGCTCTGCCAGGCCAAAAAGAAGCCCTGCTCTCCCCCAGCTGCAGTGCCCGTGCACAGACCTCAGGCCAGAGACAGGATCTGTGTCTCCCAGGGTCCTGACAAAGACTGCATCTCCTCCATAAACTATGAGGAATACGTAGCCCACCAGCAGCATTTGCTATCCCAAGGGCCTGCGTTGGCCCCAGCTGTGGCATCGAAAATGTACCCAAAGATTTACACAGACATCCACACTCACACGCACTCACATGTGGAAGGCAAAGTTCACCAGCATCAGCACATTCATTATCAGTGTTAAAGGGCAGCCAGAGACCGTAGCTCATTGGTGCTTTTTTCTCACGGTACCTCAGAACAGACTGCTTCGAGTCAGCTAACACTGCCAGCAAAAGGCAAAGTGGACAGAGGAGGGAGAGAGAGAGAAAGAGATTTTTGTTGTTGTTGTTACTATTACCATTAGGATGTAGATGAGGAATAATGAAGGAATTCCCAATCTCAGCACAAAGGCGGCCATCTAAAACAATGGAAACTTCTTGTATGTCTAAATCAAGATGGCAAAAGATAAGGCAGGAAGCTGTGACATGAAACACCACGGACCCTGTTGCATTGCCAAGCAGAGGAAGAAGAGGAGAACACAATGATATTGCAGTTGATATTGCAGTTCCTGCCTCTAGCACATGCCACCTGTTTTGGTGCAAGGCCTATCAGATGTCTTACCCTTGGGAATGTACAGAAGAGCTCTTTATCTCAGAGTGGCTGAAGCTTGGAAGTACCTGAGGTGTAGTGCCAAAGCACCAGGAGACTGTAATCAACTGAAACATTCAATTGCCCAATTCCAAACGAAAAAATAAGCAGAAGAGTTTCTGGAAAACGCATTTCTATTTACAATGTGAAACTCCACATGCATCTCGCCAGCAGTAATTTTGCCTGACAGTTGGTGATAACTTAGCTGGCTGGTTCCATTTCTGCAAATCAAGGGTATTGTGTGTTCCCCAAGGGGGCACTGCTTGAAATCTTTAAAAATGTTCAACTCACCCCAATGCTATGACTCAGTGCTACTGCCAGGAAGAAGGAAGGAAGGACATTGTACAATGCAACTTTATATTTATATTTAAGAAATAATAATTAATAATAACTGAACTGCTGAAGGTCAAGAAAAGAAAACATGCTGCCCATTTTTGATGCCGCTAGCTGTGATTTTCAATCAGATCTTCATGGCTTATAGTGACAAGCTACTGGATTAACTGTGTCAATGAAAAATAAATGAACAACTAAAAATGAAAAGAGAGAGAAAATAACTGTTTATGAAAGAATGAATTTGCTAAATATGCACCTAGGGTTGTGTGTGGTTTTTCTTTCCAGATAATGTTTTGCAGTTGATTCAAACAATCTCATTTCAGTTTCATTTAAAACAACAAAGAAGAAAGAAAGAAAGACCGTATTAAATACTTATATGGACTAGAAATGAATTCAATCACAAATATAAAACCTTTGTAATTCTATATAGAGTTTAAACAGAAGTCATGTATATTTAATTTATTTTGTTAAACAAGAAAAAAAATATGATATTTTCCTCAAAACAGGCATTTCTATACATATTTTTGATCAAAGAAAATAAAGATGAATTGTGGGTTTTTTCCAGGTTCTTATAGGTGCCATGCTCCAAATATAAGCAATGTAACATATAACAGTACTTTATTTAACCAAATTGAAAGTCATATGTTTGTATGCATTTTTACAATAGCCATGTGTAATTGTTCTAGCAGCATCTCTGGCACTCCAGGTGCCATCATTTCCAATAGAAACTGCTATTTGTGCTGTTTATAACCTGTTCGGAAAGTTTTGCTGTGGATTGATCACTGCCTCTGCACCCCATGTTATCCTGGCCTCATTAACAAAGAGCTCAGACCACAGGAAAACTTGTTTCACTGTTTATTTAAAAAATGGGTTTGATTTTTTTGTGGTTAACATTATAAGAAGTGAACTGGAGACCCGTGATATAATTAAGAATACCTTTTCCAAAAAAATGGTTTAAAAGTGAAATGTTCCTAGGCACGAGCCCATCAAGTGGACTTCTGCCTCTGAGCGTTTTGGGGAGAAAAAAATTGCAAGTCTGGACAAATGATTTGATCCCTAAAAGCAGCTTCTGAGCATAAAACACTCAGTAGAGATGAAATTCACCACAGCAAGAGGAGCCTGCACAAGGCCCTCTCTACCCATTAAGCCCCCTGTTAAGGGCTTCTGGCTCAATCCTGCAAGGGCCCAAGTACTCTGGCCTTGATCCCCCAAAGCACGTAACTTTGCAAACATATGGCCTGGTGCGCTGTGGTTATTTTCCATTGGCTTCAGTATCCGTCAGATCAGACCCATTGAGGTTAATGGGAATACTCAGATACTTAAAAATCAGCATCGTTTTAAATGCTTTGCTGGTCAGGGCTAGAGAGCTCAGCGCCTGACTGGCTGGAGCCTGTAAGTGGTGGGTAGGGCCTTCTGCACTGGTGTGAATTGCACCCACAGGCTCTGGAATAACACAGCGAGGGGTGTATTGTACCTTTGTTCCCTGTGTTGCATTCCTATTGGTTGTAATGGGAGTGGAACGAGTACAGCTTATTATACCCCTTATTGTGTGCATACTGTAGATGGTTTGTCAAGTCAAACCTTCACTCCGTTAGAGGGGAACCCAGACTGGCTTTGATTCCATAAGGCCATAAAGTTAGTCACTACATTCAGATCTTGGATGCTGGTGCACGGGTCCCTTCGGTTTCAGTGAGCATCGTGAATGAGCGTCCATGTGCGTAACTGGGGTGTTGTAAGTACTGATTTAACCAAGATTTGCTAATGGCTGCAGTTTACTGGGTGAGCCATCCACACATAGAAAAGTCTATGCGCAGTTTCTATGTACATCAACTATGTTATAAGAAGTCAGAAGATTGGTATTTCCATGAGAGGCTGTAAGGGCTGTGGCAGAAATGTCACCATCTATTGTGTCTACCTCTCATACAAGTCTATGAGAAGTTTGGTATTTTTGTTACCATAACCTGCACAAAGCTAATGCACATTAAAGCAATGTTAAGGGCACGACACAAATCCAAATTCAGAGATAAGGGGGATAGTTCTTCCAACGCTTTCTGGGCTGGGATGCTGTAGGCAGGGACCGCAGGGTGTCACATGCCAGACATGCTGCAATAGCCTTACTGCTATTGCTTTAAAAGTATGGTGGACTCACCACTCCTGTGTGGTCCCACTTTGAGTGAACCACAAGAGACTGCCACATGACATTGCCAAGATGGCAGCAGTATCTCTGACAGGTACTGATAGATTACTTTTAACTCAAAAATGACAATGTATTTAGCATACGTCATTGTGTTCCATCCCAAATAGAGTTCTTATTCCCCATTGACCCTCTCTGCCCCCTTTCATCCTGGAGCTTCATAATCTTCTTTAATGGAATGAAAAACTTTAAAATGTTGCCAGCTGGTCCAAATGGAGGGATTACCTTTTCCATCTTGGAAGTAGGCCTTCACCAAGTGCCCTTCAAAGCTCCGGTCTTTAAAATGCTAGTCATATGTGTAGTTGTGAGGAGGGTGGTAATAGGAAAAAAATGAAGGCGGTCACAGGTAGTCCACCACCGCCATCAAAATATTGGTTGTGCAGAAGCCAAGAACAATTGTGGTTCCTGGACAAGATTTTGAGAAGTCACTAGAGATTTTGCGTGCCCAACTTGAGACATCTTAATGGTCCTGATTTTCACAAAGTGCTGAGCTCCTACCCTCTGAACATCAGCCTCCTTTAAAGGCCCTCGGGTTGGATAATCAAAAAGTGAGGCACCCTGAACCACTGGTCACTTTTGAAAATGTTGGCCAAAGTTGTGCTTATCTGGGGATAAGGTCTGTGTGAGACTGGTGCCGCTAGCAGTGTAAGCTCCCTCAGATGGGGTGGGGAGGACAGAGCTATGGCCCTAGGCCATCCCCACTTCAGCTTGGGAAGTGAATACATGTCACGACCAACCCCCATATCCCTCCCTTCCAAAGGGGTAGGTGAAATTCACCCCCATGCAGAAGGCCAGCACAAAACCTCTTAAGCCCAGCATACACCATGAAAATAGGGCTTGAATGGGACTTAAGCATTGCCTAGGCTTTGGGTTGGCTCTGTACACATGGGTGAACTTCACCCTTTAGACAGTGTTTTGCCTCTATGAGGCAATGAGCCTCCTTGAGCTCCTGATGGGGCCCACTCTGTTCCACCCTAACGTGGGCCATTCATATGCAGGGCTGTATTGTGCCTTACAGGAAACACAAAGCATTCCTATGTCTAAATAAGTTCAGTGAGAGTCTGCTCTTAGTCACCCAGATGTGAATCCATTTTTTTTCCAGTGAGACAGAATGTGGCCTGACCTTTTTTTAAATAAATAGAGAACATTTTAAAAGAACGGTGAACTTGCTAAAAGCTACCTACCACTGACCCTACTTTGAATTCAGGAGCTTGATCTATATACAAACACATCAGTCTATGGCATAGAAAGTGGGCCTCACTTTTAAAGGCACAAAACTTGAGGATCAAAGAGAAAAGCCAGACTTAATATTGAACATCCTTGTTATTTTGTTTGTGTGGCAAACTGAACATGGCCTTAAATGTCATTTTTGTGTGTGGTGTCTTTAAACTTTGTATTGACAATCTTTGTACAGTCAGCCCTTTTAAGGTGAAAGCTTTATCAGACATTTACAAATAAAAAGTGTGATGTCATTTTCAAGCAGTGGGAAAATAAGCTAATTAAAGATATTGGAAGGAGAAGCAATGGCCTGTGTGTGTGTTTAATGAAAGAGATGGAGGAGTAAAAGCATGAATTTGTAACTAACGTGTGGGTGTTAGCATAAAATGGAGTTTTATAAACTTAATATGCATATAGAAATATACCATTTATTTATATGCATTTGTATGTACATATGTGCCCATATACAGGGACTGTATGATCGTGTGATGTGGTATAAAAGTTTTATCGCAAAACAAGTGCTAATAAAATCTTTACACCACACCACACCACAGTATGCTGTATTCTGTATACGCAACATATTTAACACAAACATTGTGTTACAAATGTGTCAGAGTTTTTAAAAAATGTATAGGAACTTTTTTTTTAACCCATTCACCTGTAAAGCCAGGTACCATGAGTCCAACTGTGCGGGTTACACAAGAACTGCTTCAACCTCTGAAAAGGGGGCTAATTAGCTTTCACATACAGAAAAATAACGGATGAAATCCTGGGCCTGTTGAAGTCAATGGCAAATCGCCCACTGACATCAGCTGAGCCAGGATTTAACCCCCTGACGCTGAAGTCTGATACCTCCAGTCCTGCAAGGGCTAAAAGTAAATGCTGGGTCCCACTGAGAAGCCGGCTCATGCAATATCAAACTTTAAAATTGTGACATTTTTAGGTATAGAAAAGCTGTCACTGGCCCAGGACTGAATCTTGGTTTGGCCCAGACCTTGGCCCAGGTAATTGTGTGGGGAAATTGCACACTTGGGAAGAGAGAAAGGAAAGTGTCTCTGACAGGTTTATTATTTTGGTTGTTTGATGTTCCTAGGTTTGGAATATTAGAAAAAAACACTGAAGGAGTTGAATTAATGGGCAGAAGGCGTGTGAGGTGGTCAAAGGTGACTGATAAACATATGACTTTGTAACTTATAACATGGATGTCACCTCCATATAGGTGTAGGGTCTGGAGGAGCATTTATGCTTCTAAATACTTTTGAATGAAAGTCCCCTACCTGGGGCCTGTTCCAGCTCCCATGGATGCCATTGACTTCACTGGGAGCTGAATCAGACTTGTGGAGTGATTGAAATGAGCGGGCCCTTAACTTTAAACTCTTTGTGCCAACTTCTGGCTGGCCCATCAGCGGAGAAGGGCATAACAACCCGTGGCCAGAGACCGAAGTCAGGCAAATTCAAATTAGAAATAAGGCATGCATGTTAACAATGAGGGTGATAAACCTCTCAAACAAAAACTACCAAGCGAAGTGGTGGGTTCTTCATCTCTTGATGTCTTCAGATCAAGTCTGGATGCCTTTCTGGGAGATATTTTAGTCAAACACAAATTGTTGTTCAGCTGCGACCGCAATGTCTAGCCAGCAGGTGATGAAGAGAAACGGTGCAAAGAAAGACCCGGTGCTAGAATACAACAGGAAACACCAGCATTGGTGTCACAGCCACTGGCAGATTGAGGAACGGGAACATGGGACGAGTATTTACAGCAAGAAGATGGAGGTGAGAGAGGTTTTGGTTACCTTCCTCCTTGGAGCATCAGAGCACTTTGAGATGAGCAGCTAGGGTGACCAGACAGCAAATGTGAAAAATCAGGATGGGGGTGGGGGGTTATAGGAGCCTATATAAGAAAGACATCCAAAAATCAGGACTGTCCCTATAAAATCAGGACATCTGGTCACCCTATGAGGAGCTATTAGCACACCCAGTCACCCATACAACCCCATTGGCCTCAGTTGTATATGTTTAACTGAAGGTGGAACGTGTGACTTCAGCACTTTCAAGGGTATTATTAAAGTAATAGTATTATTCCAGGGGAAATCATTTAAACTGGTGTTGTCTATCTGTGTGTAATACACATGCATTCTGACTATAGCAGGGGTAGGCAACCTATGGCACGTGTGCCGAAGGCGGCACGCGAGCTGATTTTCAGTGGCACTCACACTGCCCAGGTCCTGGCCACCGGTCTGGGGGGGCTCTACATTTTAATTTAATTTTAAATTAAGTTTCTAAAACATTTTAAAAACCTTACTTACTTTACATACAACAATAGTTTCGTTATATGTTATAGACTTATAGAAAGAGATCTTCTAAAAACGTTAACATGTATTACTGGCACTCGAAACCTTAAATTAGAGTGAATGAATGAAGACCTGGCACACCACTTCTGAAAGTTTGCCGACCCCTGGACTATAGCTACCCTGTGCGTAGCTACACACATACATTATGACCAACAAATTCAAACTGGAATGCCGAAAGCTCAGCACCTGAATCCATATTTCGGGACTTAGATCTAGATTCTCACAGTTATTTAGGAGCCTAACTCTCATTATTTTAAATGGGAGATAGGCATCTAAATACCTCAGGATCTGCGCCTGAAGCCCGAGTTCCATAAAGCACTTAAATGCATGCTTAAAGTTAAACATGAGTAGTCCCACTGACTTCGGTGGGACAGCTCACGTGCTTAAAATTAAGTGCATGTTTTAGTGCCTTGCTGAATAAGGGCCTTAAATAAAACAAGCCTGCTTTTCAGAGGGGCCCAACATGCACATTTCCTATCGATTTAAATAGCTGTTGAAGGCCCTTGTTATTTAGGCACTTAAATAAGGCTTGTGGCACTCAAATTTGAAAATGTTGGCTTGCGTGTGTATTCTATATTTTGGCACAGCTGAAGGCAGTATAGTTGCACCAATTTACATCAGGTGTGATGATGTATATTATATGGACAGAAAGCTGCATACACAGAGTATGTGCATGGGAATATTTCTGTGTATATTACTACTTGGCTGTTATATAGCATTTTTTAATCTGTAGATCTCAAAGCGCTTTACAAAGTAGGTCCCCTTTTTTAGAGACGGGTAAACTGAGGCACAGAGAAGGCACGTGACCAGCCTAAGGTCACTCAGCAGACCAATGCCAAAACCGGGAATAAAACCCAATTATCCGTTGTACTGATTAGGATACATAATTTATGCTATAGGCTCATGTTGTTTGTAATACAGAATTATTATCATGTCGTAGTGATGGCAGAAAATACAATTATGCTAGCAACCAAAAGGTAATAGATATTTTGGATTATTTCATTAACATGGTTTTGCCAGGAAGGATTAGTCTACCGATTTCTTGGACTGAGAATTTTTTTTTTCCCTAAAAACTTCTTTTAAAAAAAGGTACATGTGGTATTGAGAATGGAGAATAATGCCTAATAAAACTTTCACTTTAACTGCAAATATTGCATTGGTTGTTTTATAGAACTGTCTATTGCAATTTTTGTTTATGTAGCAAGGTCTACGTGGAGGAAGAAATGACCATACTAAGCTTTTATGGAAACTATATGTGTGGCTGTATGACCTTTATTTGTGGTTCTTTTAGGTTTTAAAAGTTTTTTGCATCACTGCCATTCTCAGCTTTAATTAGAATTAAACAAATCTTTTTCACGTCCTGAAATATACATGGGCATTAACAAAGCTACGAATCCATATTTTTTTCCATTTTAACTGAACAAATCCCATTTGAAGGGCATTTGATCACTGCTTATTTCTGAGCCACTTTATGCCTTAGAAAAAGGGGTAATAAATAATACTTTAGAAAAAGGCTTCAAAATATCTCTTTTCCTTGATCTGGGTAATTAAAAAATTGAACTGCTATTCCTGAGATTACACACAGCAAAATTACACAGAAGTCACTTGCTGATGGAATTATGTGAATTACACAACTCCTCATTCTTGTGCCATAAAACATTGTGCTTTCTAGCGGGAATTAACATCATTAGAACTTAAATATACATATAGTCTCTTGAGCATGCAACATTAACATTAATATACTGGTTAGCAGTTTGGATAAATGCAGAGTCCCCCATTATGCTCAAAAGCAATTTCATATTAATCTAATCTCGATTGATGTCCTTCTTAAATTATTCTTTTGAACAAGTATTTAAATGTGCAGTGGAGGGAGGATAAGGTGAACAATTAAAGTTAAGTGAAAATGGCATTTCTTTTAACCCACAATGTTTTTAATTCATTGCAAGTTTTAGTAATAAAAAGCCAAGGCTGCATGGTGATCAGTCATTTTGACATTTTTATAGTGTTTTTATTACCCCTGGCTCATTTCCATACTAAAGAGAACATTTGTAACAATACTTGCTTGCTTGGTTATGATTCGAATTCTGCTTTTGCCACGTTTTGCTCGTCTGTTGCTTTGCTCAGTAATACTTTTGGCCCAGGTCCTCCCAGAGCCTGCAGTGTGTTTATTGAAAAGTAAGGAAAAAGAAGTGTCTGCTAAAACAATAGGCTACTGCTGGTTGAGTTAACATGGCCATAATGTCCTTATTCTGCAGACAATCAGTTAGCAAAGCTGTTCAGTAAACTTGCTCCTTGGTTGTTGAAAAAATAAATATTCATGCAACTTGCAGTGGTGTTTTCATGTATTTCATTTTCTCTGGTTTGACATGCTGAAGGTTTTTAAAGCCAGTGACTTAATCACAGAGATAAGAATTGAGTGTTTAGGTTGAATTAGTATTGATGTTTGTATTACTGCTGCTTAGGACGGGATGCATTTGAAAAGAGGTGCTCAGGTATTTGAGTGATGAGGCCATATAAATACATAGGTAGAAATGACATATCACATATTTACATATTTTTATGTAAAAATGAATCATTTACCTAAATTGTCCTTATAAGGTCAACTTTCTCTGGAGTGAGTGGGAATTTAGGTTGCCAAACAGCTCACATTGGTCCCAGTACCAAAGTGCTTGAACAAACTTCACAATTCTCAATTCTGCAGCCTGTTCCTCTTGAGCAAAGCACGTAAGCATGTCCTTAATCCTAAATATGTGCTTCAGTCCCATTGACTTAAAAGGTAAATCTTAAAATTAAGCATGTGCTTAAGTGCTTTGTTGAACGGGAGCTGAAGTTTGAGGCTTTGAGAACTACACAAAATACGTTACGAATTGTAAAATTGTATCAAGTTCTCCTGTAATTGAATCCCACTGTCCTCTTGTGATGGGGCTTATGCCTCACATTGGTAATTAAAGGTTAACAAGGGCCTAATTAGCCCAGGAGGTTACATCTGGGGGAGATGGGGTCAGCCCCAGTTTAGTATTGGGCCCAGCTAAGGAGGGGGATAAGGCTCCATACATGCCCGCCCAAAGCAATGTAAAATGAAGCCTCTGGAACGAGGCAGCTGGTAAAGACCCTGTGCATCCTTCTGGTTTTGTGCGAGTACAAGCAGTTCCTTCTGGACAGTCACGAGCTCAGCAAAGAGCCTCCTCCACTGGGCGTGTTGTACTTAACCATGTTTCTCTTGTCATCTTGCCCTGGATTTGCTGTGGGACTGGTTCCTCACTGACACAATAAAAATGAGCAAACTCACTGGATAAAATAAGAACTGACCTGAACTCCTTCAAGTCCCTCCTTAAAAATCCCCATTGTCGTAATGGGTACAGAAAGCTGCCTTACGGTAATAGCTAGGCAGGTGGCGAATTGTTCATACTGCTACTCATTGGCTAAGAATAAGAAGGCTAATCTGTGCAAAAACCATCCTGGGACAGCTCCGTTAATTCCACTGGCACTATGCCAGTTACACCAGCTCAGGATCTGGTCTCCCAATTTTTGTTAACTTGTCTTTTCATTTTCTTCCTCCGCTCCTTGTTTGTATCGTTCATCCGTTATGCCTCGTTTTTTCAGCTCCAGTCCTGCATTGTGATCCATGTTCAGCCACCCACTGCCATGGAGCTCTGCATGGGCACGACAAGTCCCAGGTGAATCACAAGGCAGGACGGAGGCGTTGCATAGCTCCTGGGGGCAAGGTCTGCTATCACGATGAGTAACATTTTCAAAAGCACCTAAGTGATATAGAAACCTAAATTGCATTTTCAAAAGTGATCCTAACTGACATGGCTATCCAATCTGCACTTCATCGTGCCTCGTTGCACTATTCTCAGTAAAACATAAGATCCTCAGTACAGAGACCTGTGGGAAGAATAATGCTGGAACCTGATGCTGCAGAATGCCAAGGTTGCTCTCTGATAGGGTAACTATCCATGGTAGTTCAGGGGCAGCATAGGCATCTGCCTTTTGATGTTAGAAGAGATCAAACCGGACATTTACCCGAAACCTTCTTCCAAATCTGGATGCAAAATAGGACACCTGAGGATAAGTATGACTTGATGTCAGAGTGAGATGATAAAGTACTTCTCTGCAACGTTTGTGTGAGCTGGGGCCTGATTTTCATTTACACTAAGATCCCACTCCCTTTACATCAGTAAGGGGGTATAAAGAGACCTTAACGTGAGCGTAATTATGTTTGCACTTTCAGGCCCCTTGACACTGCTAAAGCATCATAAAGGGTTAGGGTTAGGGTGCTGCTGGGGGGAGTCCTCTCTCCCCACCGGAGCACCCTTCTGCACCTCTAGCCCCTCATCCTTGGCCCCACCCCACAGCCCGCACCCCCAGCTAGAGTCCCCCTAACCTCCCACCCCAATACTCTGACCCAGCCCTGAGCCCCTCATCCCCGGTCTCACCCCAGAGCCCACACCCCCAGCCAGAGTTCTCACCCCCTCCTGCACCACAACCCTCTGTCCCAGCCCTGAGCCCCCTCCCACATTCCGAACCCCTAGGCCCTGCCACCACCACATGAATTTTGTAATGTCACACACCACCTCCATATTGGTGCACATAACAAAATTCATTCCGCACATGCATGGGAAAAATTAGAGGGAACACTGATTCATGACCCACAGCTGAGCAGATCTGATTCTCACTCAGTGGGGGGCAATGGTACATACACCCATTGCCTAGTACGTTATACTATTTTTGTGCCCTGATCATTTGTCTTACGCTCTCGAGGCCTGATCTAAAAACCACTAATGATCTTCTAGGGACTTCAGTGGTCCCTGGGTCAGGCTCTCAGCAAGGTTTGGGTTGAAATCCTGGCTTCATTGAAGTCAATGGGAATTGTGCAGTGGATATGGGGGGGATTCCCCACACTCCAGCCATTCTTTTTACATGACAAATCTGAGGAACTGTCCCATATTGAGGTGTCAATACAAGAGGTTTTGGAACCAACTGATAAACAGGAATACGTCACCAAGACCAGATGGTATTTGCTTAAGGGTCCTGAAGGGAAAATATGAAATTGCAGCACTGCTAACTGTGGTATGTAAACTATTGCTTAAATCAGCATCTGGACCAGATGACTGGAGGGTAGCTAATATAACACTTATTTTTTTTAAAAGGCCCCGGAGGTGATCCTGGCAATTACAGGTTGGTAAGCTTATCTTCAATATCAGATAAATTGGATGAAACTATAGTAAAGAACAAAATTATCAGACAATATAGATTCAATACAATATATTGGGAAAGAGTCAACACAGCTTTTTTAAAGGGAAATCATGCCTCACCAATCTATTAGAATTCTTTGAGGGAGTCAACAAGCACCTGGACAAGGGTTATACATTCGATATAGCATACTTGGACTTTCAGAAAGCCTTTGACAAGGTCCTTCACCAAATTCTCTTAAGCAGATTAAGTAGCCATGGGATAAGAAGGAAGGTCCTCTCATGGATTGCTACAATAGAATTTGACATTCTTGCGTGTATCCCAAAATTTGACAGTACTGCAGTCAGCCATTTTGTATGTTCAGCCACTGCCAGCTGAAAACCAAATACCACGTAGCAAGAAATAATCTTAAACTTTTGTGAGGCAAGGTCAGACAACTGCATATTTGTAGTTTTCTAATCAGAATAGGAGGGTGGATAAAAAGTTATGGAGGAAAGTGAGTGAATAGCGACCTTGGTTTTAGGTGCCCCTGACAGATTGTTGTTAGGACTAGAAATATTAGAAATGTTTTGAGATAATGTGTAGTTTGTTGAAATTAGGAGAATTGGTGACCCAGTGGAGGTTGTTATGCTCACCCAGTAGGAGTCACTATAGGTTATGTGCTTTGTTAGAGTTAGCTATACAAGATTAGGTAAAAGTAAATACCTCTGAGCAGTCTGAGGGAGCTTTTCTTTGGGCAAGGAGCTGGTATTTAAACTCTGTCACCTGGACAGAAAGAGGACCCCTAGAAGCTGGTTGGTGATTACATCTCAGACTGTGGCTAACTATATCTGGGATGTTCTAAATTGTGTGTGTTTGTGCTTAATATCTAATAAATAGAATAGAAGTTTGTCCTAATGTCCAACCTAAACCTCCCTTGCTGCAATTTAAGCCCATTGCTTCTTGTCCTATCCCCAAAGGTTAGGAAAAACTATTTTTTCTCCCTCCTCTTTGTAACAATCTTTTATGTACTTGAAAACTGTTAGAATCATAGACTATCAGGGTTGGAAGGGGCCTCAGGAGGTCATCTAGTCTAACCCAAAGCAGGTCTAATCCCCAGACAGATTTTTGCCCCAGATTCCTAAATGGCCCCCTCAAGGATTGAACTCACAAGCCTGGGTTTAGCAGGCCAATGCTCAAACCACTGAGCTATCCCTCCCTGCTGTTAGCATGACCCACTCAGTCTTCTCTTTTCCAGATTAAACAAACCCCATTTTTTTCAATCTTCCCTCATAAAGCATGTTTTCTAGACGGTTAATCATTTTTGTTGCTCTTCTCTAAACTTTCTCCAATTTGTCCACATCTTTTCTGAAATGTGGCACACAGAACTGGACACAATACTCCAGTTGAGGCCTAATCAGCGCAGAATAGAGCGGAATAATTATCATAGAATCATAGGAGATTAGGGTTGGAAGAGGCCTCAGGAGGTCATCTGGTCCAACCCACTGCTTAAAGAAGGACCAACCCCAACTAAAGCATCCCAGCCAAGGCTTCTTGTGTCTTGCTTACAACACTCCTGCTAATACATCCCAGAATTTTGTTCGCTTTTTTTGCAACAGCGTTACACTGTTGACTCATATTTAGCTTGTTGTCCACTATGACCCTCCCAGATCCCTTTCCGCAGTACTCCTTCCTAGGCAGTCATTTCCCGTTTTGTATGTGTGCAACTGATTGTTCCTTCCTAAGTGGAATACTTTGCATTTGTCCTTATTGAATTTCATGCGATTTACTTCAGACCATTTCTCCAGTTTGTCCAGATTATTTTGAATTATAATTCTATCCTCCAAAGCACTTGCAACCACTCCCAGCTTGGTGTTGTCCGCAAACTTTATAAGTGTACTTTATATGGCATTATGTAAATCATTGATGAAAATATTGAACAGAACCAGACCCAGAACTGATCCCTGCGGGACCCCACTTGTTATGTCCTTCCAGCATGACTGTGAACTACTGATAACTACTCCCTGGGAATGGTTTTCCAACCAGTTTTGCACCCACCTTATAGTTACATCTAGGTTGCATTTCCAAAGTTTGTTTATGAGAAGATCATGCGAGACAGTATCAAAAGCTTTACTAAAGTCAAGATATACCATGTCTACCGCTTCCCCCCCATCCACAAGGCTTGTTATCCTGTCAATGAAAGCTATCAGGTTGGTTTGACAAAAAATGTTCTTGACAAATTCATGCTGACTGTTACTTATCACCTTATTATCTTCTAGATGTTTGCAAATTGATTGCTTAATTATTTGCTCCATTATCTTTCCAGGTACAGAAGTTAAGCTGACTGGTTTGTAATTCCCCGGGTTGTCCTTATTTCCCTTTTTATAGATTGGTACTATATTTGCCCTTTACCAGTCTTTTGGAATCTCTCCCGTCTTCCATGACTTTTCAAAGATAATCGCTAATGGCTCAGATATCTCCTCAGTCAGCTCCTTGAGTATTCTAGGATGTATTTCATCAGGCCCTACTAACTTGAAGACATCTAACTTGTCTATGACATTTTTAACTTGTTCTTTCCCTATTTTAGACTCTGATCCTACCTCATTTTCACTGGCATTCACTATGTTAGATGTCCAATCACTACCAACCTTCTTGGTAAAAACCAAAACAAAGAAGTCGTTAAGCACCTCTGCCATTTCCACATTTTCTGTTATTGTTTTCCCCCCCCCATCCCCATTGATTAACAGGCCTATGCTGTCCTTGCTCTTCCTCTTGCTTCTGTATTTTTAGAATATTTTCTTGTTATCCTTTATTGTCTCTAGCTAGTTTGATCTCGTTTTGTGTCTTGGCCTTTCTAATTTTGTCCCTACATACTTGTGTTATTTGTTTATATCCATCCTTTGTAATTTGACCTAGTTTCCACTTTTTGTAGGACTCTTTTTTGAGATCAGATCATTGAAGATCTCCTGGTTAATCCAGGGTGGTCTCCTGCCATACTTTCTATCTTTCCTACGCAGTGGGATAGTTTGCTTTTCTGCCCTTAATAATGTCTCACTTTCAATAAAGCTGCCTTCCACTTTCAAAATCTCAACCAGTTCCTCCCTATCTGTCAAAATCAAATCTAGAATAGCCTTTCCCCTAGTAACTTTCTCCACCTTCTGAAACAAAACATTGTGTCCAATACATTCCAAGAACTTGTTGGATAATCTGTGCACCTTTCACACTGGATGGTCCCCCCCAGCCTGGCTTTCTTTAAGTGGGAAATGCAGGCCACAGTCTCTGCAAATCCACACCACGATCTGGGTAGAGGCATCCATGGTCAGGTTGTCTGGCTGGATACAGGCGCAGGTGGAGGAGACAGGACCAGCATTGGCACTGGCAATGTGGACCTTCCTAACCACAGCAATTATATTATGACTCACTCCCTGTTTGCAGTCCCCTGTTCACTAGCATAGTAGTTTTAGATAAGAGCACACTTTCTTGTATCTCTTATTTATCAGACGGAAGTGCTCTGTTCCCATTGAGTTATTCCTGACACCACCTGGAGAGAAAGAAGTGAAGTTACTGCTGCTTTGGGTTCTGAAAAAACCCAGGTAACAGGATCAGTAACTGGTAAAAAGATAGGAAACAAAGGGTAGGAATAAGTAGTCAATTTTCATAATGGAGAGAGGTAAATAGTAGGTTCCCCCAAGAATCTGTACTGGGATCAGTGCTGTTTACCATATTCATAAATGATCTGGAAAAGGGGGTAAACCATGAGGTGGCAAAATTTGCAGATGTTACAAAATTAGTGAAGATAGTTAAGTCCAAAGCTGACTGTGAAGAGTTACAAGGGGATCTTACTAAACTGGGAGAGTGGCCGACAAAATGGCAGATAAAATTTAATGTTAATAAGCACATTGGGGAAAAAAATCCCAACTATCCATAGAAAATGATGGGGTCTAAATTAGCTTTTGCCATTCAATAAAGAGATCTTGGAGTCATTGCTGATAGTTCCCTGAAAACAACCACTCAATGTGCAGCTAACACATGTTAGTAAAAGCTAACAATGTTAGGAACCATTAGGAAAGGGCTAGAAAAAAAAAACAGAAAATATCATAATGCCACTATATAAATCCATTGTGTACCCACATCTTGAATACTGTGTGCAGTTCTGGTCACCTCATCTCAAAAAAAGACATTAGAATTGGAAAAGGTGCCGAGGGGGCAATGAAAATTATTTTGGGTATGAAATGGCTTCCATATGAGGAAAGGTTTAAAAGACTGGGACTGTTCAGTTTAGAAAATATATGACTCTGAGGGGATATGATAGAGGGCTATCAAATCATGAATGGTATGGAGAAATTGAATAGGGAAGTGTTATTTGCCCCTTCATATAATAGAACAACTATGGCATCACCCAATGAAATTAATAGGCAGCAGGTTTAAAACAAACAAAAAGAAATACATTGTCACACTATGCACACCCAACCTATGGAACTTGTTGCCGGGGATGTTGTGAAGGCCAGAAGTTTAGCTGGGTTCAAAAAAGATTTAGATAAGTTCATGGAGAACTGGTCTGTTGATGGTTTTTAGCTGAGACGGTCAAGGACACAACCCCATGCTCTGGGTGTCCCTAAATCCCCAACTGCAGAAACTGTGACTGGATGACAGAGACAGGATACTGACAGTGGCATTGGAACAGTTTTTATAGTGGGGCTGAGAGCCATTGAACAAAACTATATGCCCTGTGTATGATGGAAACCACTTCAAGCCAGGGGGTGCAACCACACCCCCAGCACTCCTAGTTCCAGAACCCGTGGATACTGGGCTACATGGACCATTGGTGTGCCTTATGGCTGCTCTTATGTTCTCATGACATCACTGCCAACAGCATTCCACACTTGTTTCCTTGACAAGCTACTATCACGTTCAAAAAACTACAGTCTGAAGAGGTAAGGGATTCCCCCCCATCTGAATAAGAGAGTGTGTGTGTGTGTGTGTGTGTGAGAGAGAGAGAGAGAATTAACACTGGATGAGTTATACCATCCTGACAAGTGCAAACATGTTCCATAAGCATTGTTAGCAGTCCAATGATATTTCATGGGCCCCCTTGCCCAGCAATAACTACATAAAACTGTTTGTGAATTCTAGATAAGATATTGCCACCATTTGAATGCTTTTGTGAGCGAGTGTACAAATTGATTTATAAAACTTGAAAAAATCATCCCAACTAACAATACACATTTTGAGAATCATTAACCCAAAACATTTGGAAGCAGGTTTGAATTGTATAAAATTGTTTAAATAAACAAAGGTAAATCCCCTCAGGAATGTCAGGCAACAAATAGTGGACAGATTTTGGCAGTAAACTGGCTGCTTCCCACAACTATGGATGACCAGTATTTCCAAGATGCATTTTTGGATTGTTACTCTTGTTGGAGGTACTTTTGTTTTGTTTTGTAGTTAAGCTTTATATTTGGAATCTGCTGAGGCCATGTATAAGAACATAAGAACGGCCATACTGGGTCAGACCAAAGGTCCATCTAGCTCAATATCCTGTCTTCCAACAGTGGCCAATGCCAGGTGCTTCAGATGGAATGAACAGAACAGATAATCATCAAGTGATCCAACAGTGATGTAATAGAAGGGAAACTATATATGGAAGGTAGAAGTATTTTTTCATGCAGTTTGAAATTTTCTACCAACTCTTGTTAGATTTTGGACATTCATAAGAAAATTAAAAGTCTCCTTAATAAACGCAAACAAGTGTTGGGGATGGGATAGGATAGATTTCTTATTTATTTTGCACCATGTAACAAGATGCAAAGCCTCAAATCTGACAGGGAGAGAGTGTAACTATGTTCAGTTCAATACTATTTTGTTATGACAAGCTATACATCTGCTAAGTGCAAAGGGAAACAGAATGTTAAGGCATCTGCCCAGGATACAGGCTGCACAGGTGTGCATTTACAATGATCTCTGATCTAGGGTCACCTTGCTGTCACTGCATCTTTCTTTTCTTTTCTCTCCTCTCAATATTATGCACTGGTTTTGCACATTTCCTTTTGACATAAAGACTATCCCTGACCCCAAAATTGCCATAAGTGTCCAATTTTATGGCAGGGATTGGCAAGGATTCCAGCACTTTTGCCATTGACCTCAATGGAGACAGAATTCCACCTTTGTTTCTTTTACAAGTTCTAGCTTACCCATGACACTGGACTCAGTTCCCCTGAAACATATTGTCCGTGAGGAAAGAATATAGGATGACAGAGCTGTTGAGACTCTACCTCTCTGAGTTTCAGAGGTTCCAGAAACCAATCCCACCCTGGGAAAAGGAGAAGAAGGCAGACTGTGAAAAGTTCCTGTCTTCACTTATGGAATGTGGGCTAAAGTAAGGCCATTTCAACTTGTCCTCTTGAATCCAGATCTATTAGGTCATTTTTCATTCACTCAGCCAGTTTACCTGATTTATCAGACTCCCATTTTAACATTTATTTGCTCCGTGTGGTCTTTTTTACTTTAAATTAAGATTCATACATATTTTATGGTGTTTTGAATATGTGAAGTCTTATGAGTTGTTATTATTAGGCCTGCCTGCCATTTTTTCTTTCAAAACTTTTTTGGACAAAAATTGGCTTTTACGTCAACACAAAAATTTAGACAGGAAACTGAAAACTGAAGAAAAAAAACATGTCCTGACAGGCAAAAAAATTCAATAAAACCAATACTTTTTTGCCCAGCTGGCTGAAAATTAACAGTTTCCAGTTGCCAAAATTTGTGCGGGGAGTATGGGGTTTTAGTTTTCCAAGGAAAATCTGAAAAACTTTGTAGAAAAATTGACAAATGATTTTTTTTCATTTTTGGTTAATTTTTTTGCAGAAAAAAATTCCTTACCACCTTTAATAAACTCTGGATTATTATGATTATTGTTTAGTTTATTATTAAGCTCGGCTTTAGATACCTTTTAAGGATCTCAGAAGTCTATGAATAGCACGTATATAGATAAAAATGTGTTACTCTATTTTTAGAGTAACACATTTTACTGCATTCATACTGTGAATGTTCTGCAACCACTGATTATTTAGAATCGGTGTCACTAGTGTTGCATGGCATTAGAAAGCATTTTTACTTTAGTCTATATTTTATATTATATATATGGGGATGTGTTGTTATATTTGTGATATTACATTTTTATATGGCTCGGTTAATCTACAATGAGTTGGGTTTTAGTTCCTTCTTTGTTTAAAAGATTGTGTGACTCAGGCATGAGTAAACTAGAATGCATTTTCTGGGCATGTTGAGGCTGAAAGAAATGCAACATGAACTAGAAAGAGGACTATTCCGCAGCCATTACAAATCAGCGGCCAAGTGTTTCACATGCAGAGAACTTAGGGTCTGGAGCTGAGTTGCAGGAGTCCTCACAATTCGTACGATGAGACTCTAAAGAGAACTGAGGAGACTCCTAAAACACTGAGAATTGGAACAACACGGACTGTGTAGTGTCCTAATCCAGCTTCAGGAAATTAAGGGCTCAGCTTGAAAAAACTGGGGAGAGCTTAGGTACAGGTGACACCAGAGCTCCCCTGCCACAGGGAAGCCCTCCTGGATTACTCACGGCTTGCAGCAAATATATATTTCAGAGATGAAAAGCTCCTTGCCTCATTAGCAATCCTCTGGGCTATCAAGTCTCCAAAGTCACTTATACCGATATGGAAATGATGGCAGTGTGCTGAAAGGATGGAATACAGATTAATTGAAAATCAATTGATCTTGTCTATGAAGGCAAAATAAGTGCAGCACAAGTTACAAGTACGCATATTTGGAATAGATTCCATACCCCATGTTCCACCGTTATCTCAAACCAAGAATTATAAGCATTATAACAAGGAGTTATAGTTGAGAGTTGAGGATTACAGTTTTCTCATGGACTGTTGTTCAAAACTCCACAGTGGGTAGAGCTTAACATAGTTCGTGATAATAACCAAGTATCACGTTGCCCTGAGCATAAAAAAATGACAGATTCTGGAGCAGGTGGGCAGCTTTAATTATATGGCTCCAAAGGGAATAAAAACTCTGATGGGTTTTAGTGTCTGTCTGATATGAGTCAGTCCACAGTAAAATTACTTGTACAGAGTTGATGAGAATAAAGTATTTTGGCCCATATTTGTCCTTCCACCGTCTCTTTCTGTCTGTCTGTGGCTGTGAGAACTGAGAAAACAAGATCTGTAGGAGGCACTGAGATGTAATCCCGTCAATGACTTTTGCACATGCCACAGACAAAAAGTCGGATCAGGGAAGTGCTTCAACAGCTGGGATTGCAACAGATGTTCTCCAGACAGCTCTGCTACATGAAGATGTAGTACAGCACACAGGTCATGTTACAGGGACAGAAAATTAAAAAAGAATGATTTTACATGCATGGCCGCTGACCCCTGGGAGCTGGCAACATGAGTGACACTGAACAGAACAGGCAGCTGAATCCCTTTCGAAGAAATCTTTACATCCATTTCTATTGGAATCTGTGTCTATATACTAGAAGATTAGTAAATAGCGCCAATGACATGACCTGCAGTACTGCTAACAAAAACACAATGCGAAATCTTCTCCCTATTTCTGGAATTTAGGGCCCTGATTCTATTATTCCAGGTCTGTGCTTGGGGTTTTTCACCTCCTTTTTACCCCCTAATTTTGGAGTTGTATAGGGGCACGAGCAGCCCCTGGTGTAAATTAGAGCAGCCTCAGGGCTGCTCTTATATTATTCCACTTCCAATTCCCCCCTGTTGGTCTAAGAATGAGAATAACCATAGTGCAGGGCACGCTGGCCACAGCTGTGATTGGGACTGGCATCAGGGTCAGTGTAGAGTCCTTACACCAGCATTTATACCAGCTGGAGAGGTCTGCCAAGGTTGTATTTTCATGGGGCCATTTTCTGCCCCCTTTAAGTCCCCTTTGCACTGCCAGAGTGGCATAAAAGGGGCAGAGAAAAACTGAGCATGTTGTCTAGATCTGGAGCCTTTTGAGGGCTGCCCCCCAAAACAGAATTAGATGATCATCGGGGAATTCCTCCCCCCACCATTCTTGAAGATAATGATGGATAGCTCTGCTGATTCCTCCTCCCATCCGTCCTGGTGGGAGCACGCAAGAGTCACGTTTGACAGGAGAGAGGACTCAGCATTGCTTGTTAACTGTGGGCCCAATCACTCTCTCCCAAAGGAGGCGGTTAAGTAGGAGGAGACCGTTGTGATGTTTCCCTCATGGAGTTTCCTCACAAAATATTCCAAGGTGGGGGGGAGGGGATTGGCAGAGCTGGGACTAGGCATAAGCAGGCTAAGCAATTGTTTAGGGCCCCAAGCAGCTCCAGGGGCCCCCCTATTCACCCTTTATTATGTGTTGCATGTGTGTGTGGAGGGGGAATCTTCCTACTTAGGGCCCCCAGTGGGCTAGCACAGCCTGGGGATTGTTCCATCATTTGAGGAGGGAGGGTGGAGAGGGAACCAACTGTGGGTCCAACCACTAAGCCCCATAGATCCTTTGGATGCCCAGGTCATGTCAAGGGAGCCACTGTGGCAGCTCTGGGTCCCTGGAAGCAGGGCCAGAGTTCCAATTAGACACAGTAGGCATGTGCCTCGGGACACCGGCATTCTAGGGGCACCTAAAAGTTAAAAGTGGGTTAAAAGTTCAAAAGTGAATACATACAGCTCCCCTGTGCATGGGTGGGCTCCTGGCACAAGTTGGTGGCTGCCCAGCATGTGGGGCTGGAGCAGGGTGAGCATCCGAGTCAGCCTGCCTGGGGGGATGCAGTGAGCCGTGGCTGGGTGGCTACTGTAGATGCTGGGAGCTGAAGGTCCACCCTGTGTCACGGAGGCAGAGGGAGAGGCATGGCTGGTGCCCCATTCATTTGCACGGGCAGAGCCGGAGCGCGGCTGCTGCGCTGTGATGCGGGCAGGATGGACGACACCCAGGGACCGCTCGCCGTGGGGAGAGATACAGTCCTCCCCTTGCGCCTTGCCTGGGGCGTGTGGGCTGGGCCCCAGCTTGAGGTGGGACCATCGTGTGTGGCGGAGGGTCTCGTTCCTTCCCAGGGAGGCTGTATTTATATTTCCTTTTGTTTAATTTCTTATGGAAAACATGAAGGCAACTGTAGGCGGGGGGGGGGGGGGGGGAAGGGACAGAGGGAGGGGCACTGAAGATGCTGCACCCAGGGGTGCATAAGGTTTAAATCCAACCTTGCCCAGAAGCCAGGGTCCCCTGAAACCAGGCTACCACTACTTCCCCAGATAGTAGTGTCCCTGGTATTCCCTCTGTATGGATTTCAGAGTAGCAGCCGTGTTAGTCTGTATCCGCAAAAAGAAGAACAGGAGTACTTGTGGCACCTTAGAGACTAACAGATTTATTAGAGCATTAATAAATCTGTTAGTCTCTAAGGTGCCACAAGTACTCCTGTTCCTCTGTATGGAGAGATTCCAGCTGTGGAGTGCAAGCTTCTTTGGGAGTTGAAGCCACATCTCTGAAATTTACTCAACACTCTGTAGGACAGGAACATTGGACTTGCCATATTGAATCAGACCCAAGTCCAGCTAGTACAATATCCTGTCTCTGACAGTGGTGTGCACCAGATGCTTCAGAAGATGGCAGAGGAATCCTGCAATAGGCAGTTGTTGAATAATCTGCCCCCCACCTAGGTTTCACCCTGGTCTCTAATAGTTAAAGATTGGTTGAATCTCTGAAGCACAAGGTTTAATATCCCTTCCAAAAATTGTAGTGTCAATAATTATAACTCTAGATATCCATGTAACTATCCAATCCCTTTTTTAATCTTATTACGGTCGTGGCTGCAACAATTTCCTGTGGCAAGGAGTTCTACAGTTACATCCTACACTGTGTGAAAACGTTATTTCCTTTTATCAGTTTTGAATTTCCCATCTTTTAATTTCATTGACTGTCCCTGTTTTTGTGTTATAAAACAGGTAGAACAGAAGCTCCTGATTTTCTCTAGACCACTTGTAACCTGCACACCTCCTGAGTGTGGTGTACTATCCCCTCTAGTAGCACTGAGACCACTTAAAGATTAATGAGTCTGCAACAGGCTGAGCTAACAGCCACATGATGTGGCTTCTAGCTCATGCATTTAGTTCTAGAGGTCCCAGGTTCAATCCCATCCACTGACGACCAGGGTCTGTCAGATTTACACACATTATTTTGTATACTTTATCTTGTTGCCTCATGTTTTTCTCTTCTTAAGGCAAACAATCCCAATCTTTTCAATCTCCCTCCATCTGAGAATTTTTCCAGCCCTTTGATTCTCATTACTCTACTCTGAACTCCGTCCAGGTCTGTAATGCACTTTTCCAGATGAGATGACCCAGTACTGCATACAATATTCCAGGTGAGGTTGCATGATGGATTTATATAATGTCATTATAATATTTTTTGGTATTACTCTATCCTGTTCCTTATGAATCCGAACATCTTGTTAGCTTTTTTACTACAGCTGTGCATTGAGCAGAGGTTTACATCAAGCTGTCTATAACGATCCCTTTCTGGGACTGACGCACTTAATTTAAAACATCAGGATAGCCGAGGGAGCCTGACTGAGACTGGCGCAGGGGCAGGAACAGGAACAGACACAGGCTGGGGCGGTCTGTCAGAACTGTCAGGCAGCTGGGAATTCTCCCAACTAGGTAGCAACATTGAGCAGACTGGACTGGTTGCTTCCATTTGAGGCCTATATAGTTGCCTAGGGGTCACCTGGTTAGGCCCTTGCTTGTGGATTGGCCGGCCCATGGTTAATTGGCATGGGCCTATCATAGGACTCACAGGTAATTACCTCAGAACTCTCCCCAGCTCAGGCTCAGGGATGAAATCACAAGAACTCTACTAGGCATGAGTGGTTTAAATTTTTCCCTACAACGTGTATTATTTACATCAGTCAACATTAAATTTCATTTACCATCATGTGGCCCATTCACCTGTTTAGGTCTCTCTGAGGTTCCTCACAGTCCTCTTTGGTCCTGACTAAATAACTCAATAACTTTGTGTCATCTGCAGCTTTTGTTACCTCACTACTCACCCTCCTTTCAAGATAAGAACTAGTGTAATTATTGTGGCTGTTCAGTGCTGGACTACACTGAGGTACCATATATCCCATCTGGGCCTAGTGACTTGCTGCATTTTGAAATATCAATTTGCTGCAGCACAACTTCTTCTGTCACCTTAGCTTCTGAGAGTGTCTCATCTTTGTTAGCAAGAAAGGGCAGTTCTGGAGTGAGAATCTTGTCAACATCTTCACTGGTGAAGACTGATGCAAATAAATCATTTTGCTTCTCAGCAGTGTCCTTATTTTCCCCATTTCCTCCTTTTAACTCTTGGTTATTCAACAAACTCACCTCTCCTTTCTTAGGCTTCCTGCTTCTGATAGACTGAAGAATCTCTTGGTTGTTTTTGCACCTTTAGCCATTTGAGCTTCAAACTCCATTTTGTCCCTTCTTATTTCCATCTTTCTTACTGCCTGCTGTAATTTATACCCCCATTTATTGGTTTCACTTGGGTCTAATTTTCACTAATTTTGGCAGATTTTTGTTGGTCTCATATAGCCTCTTGAACCTTGCATTTAGCCATAATGGTTTCCCCCTTTTCCTTCAGCGGTATACATGTCTTCTGAGATGTTACTATTGTGTTTCTAATACGCATCTAAGGATTTTGCTTCCTTTACTTTGAGCTTGCAGGCCTTTTTTTTTTTTTTTTTTACTAACCTTCTCATTTTATTGAGGTCTCTTTTTCTCAAATTTAGCATCACTACTTCAGTTGACTGCTGTGTGTTACTAAAAAGTAACTCAAGAATAGCCTCTCCTCTTGTGTGCTCTAAAACGAGCTGTTCCAAAAAGCAACCAATTAAGCGCTGAGAAATTATTTCTGTAAACTTTATCCCCTTGCACCATTGGACCAGTTTGTATGTGGATAGTTGAATTCCCCCATTATTATCATTCCACTGAATTTTGCTGCATCATTGATTTCTCTCACCATTGTGCCCTCAATTGCATTTTCTTGATCTGGTGGTCAGTAGACTAGCCCCAGGATAGGTGAGAAAAGATGGGTGCAGCACATTGGCTAGTGTGACCACATGTCCCGATTTTATAGGGACAGTTCCGATATTCAGGGATTTTTCTTATACAGGTGCCTATTACCCCTCCTCCCCCCGTCCTGATCTTGCACAATTGCTAACATTACCTACCTTATAATATCCATCCATTACATTCTGCTTCTGCCATGTGTACCACTCCAGCAGCAGCTGATCCTCTTGGCTCTTTTCTTGTTTGGTGCATAGAATAATTCACTAGCCTGCCTGTTAATTTTAACATGTTTCAACAATTTCCCCCCTTATTTGTTTAGGGTTTTTTAAGTTAAAGCACACTGCATATGAGGTCAGCACCATTAGGCAGTGAGAAGGTAGCACCTTGGTAGAGTGACTAGACAACCCGATTTTATAGGGATAGTCCCGATATTTGGGGCTTTGTCTTATATAGGCTCCTATCCACCACCCTCTGTCCCGATATTTCACACTTGCTATCTGGTCACCCTACACATTGGTATCTTATGTACTATTGCCAGTCTGATACACTTTAAAAAACAACAACCACCCAATAGTAAATGGAAATAGACTGCCTTGGCTAGTTAGGTAAATATATTAAGCAAGCATAAAAAACGTGAATTCTGTTAACTTGATGAAATGAGGTCACAGGCCCAGATGGATTCCATAACAGCACTTTCATTGCAAAGGGATTCCTTTACACATATTCCAAACATCCCCTCTAATATGAGGAAAGTGTGAACTGTCATGTCTTTACATGATATCACTCTTCTGCTAGCATTTAAATAATTAACCTACACCAAGAGATGATTGGAACTGGAGACATCAAGGTTCCTAATATAAGAGCCTCATTTTGTTGTGTCTCTTGGAGTACGTCAAATTAAGTTACCATAGCAACTTACCATTACTGAACTAACTAATTCCTGGAGTTGGTCAAATCATGAAACAAGTTCATAAATATATTCATGACTATATGGGTTGACTTCACATAACCACTGGGTATTTGTGAAAGTGTTTGCCGGTCCCAAGTGATTTATATATTTTAAGAAGAATAAATTATTCAGCTAAACATTAGCAAAGTCCACACTTGCAGTACAAATCACTTGTTGAAAGGGTTTCAGTCATCCAATCAGAACAGAACCAACACATATGACTTAGCTGACTAATCAGACACCACAAATAAGACAAGTGGCTACCTGTTACTGAACAATGATAATGAACAAACGAAGAAATCAGTTTACAAATGGCCCATAGGCTGAAAAGTGTATGTCCAAATTATTTGGTGAATACTTTTAAATAACAGATATATTTGCAAAAAATCAAGATTGATTCATGAACAGAAAAGAGGACAAAATGTGTACAAATGGCACAACATTTCTAGTGACTAATTCTGTTTTCTCTAGTAATTACAGTGCATTGAAACTTTATTTTAAATTTCAGATCTATATTTT
This sequence comes from Chrysemys picta bellii, assembly GCF_011386835.1. NCBI lineage: Eukaryota > Metazoa > Chordata > Testudines > Emydidae > Chrysemys > Chrysemys picta. Next base: position 128,423,527 of record NC_088795.1, on the reverse strand, counting down.
AAACTCAGTACTATATTCTTTATTTCTCTTGCTTCTAAGTGGAGAAGGCCTTGTAAAAGGTCCTGTGTTGACAGTTCTGGGGTCTGGCTGAGTGAAGATTTTTTCCCAAGGGCCTAAAGGAAAGAGTGCAAAGTTGGAACCGCCAGCTGGACTTTAGAGGGGTCTTTAGAAATATTTCCCAACTGTCTGGTGGACACTGTCACTGAGGGCTTAGTTGAAGCAAACTAGCCCTGGAACTTTGTTAATTTTGGCTGAAACAAGACAAGAATTTGTTTCCTTGGGACCTAGGTTTACCCAAAAAGGGCATAGTTTAGCCTCTTAATGGGAAAGAATTGTTGATGTAAAAGGTCATCCCAGGTGGAACTTCTGCAGTTGTCACTTGCGGCTTTAGGAGCAGGCAGCTTTGTCTCTCTCTGGTTTTGTGTGATATCTTTCTTAATTTAAAAAAATAAAATTGTGTTACGCGGCTGCCTTCCAGAACGAATACTGTATGTTTTTTTTCATCTAACTTCTCTGTGTGTATGCCATGAACATAACAACTTCTGTTAGAGCTATGGCAGCTGGAGTCTATTTCGGCTCATGCGTCATTGCCAGAACAGTCAATGGAGTTCTGTTTGCAGTATCTCCAGAGTTGATGAGGTATAAGACAAGAAGAACCCATATTCCAAGTTGAATCTAGAAGACTGGTAGTTAGAAAAGCCATCACGATACTTGTAATCCAAGTGGATGAGAAGAGGGGTCACGGAGGGACAAGAAAAACCTCATCCTGCCGCTGCTACAGAGCCCCTTCACTAGAAAACGGCACTCTAAGGAGCTGGGAATATAGGCAGGGTTGTGTCACACCAGTGACCTTGAGATGAAAAGATCTACCAATCTCCCCTATATTTAATTATTTGAGTTGAATTAACTTATTTTGTTTAATCCAACCACATGACTTAATATGATGCCCAGGGAATGGTTCCCACCTGAGACAATCATGAGGAACTTTTTCTCCTCTGTTTCTGATGGGAGCTGGGAGCTGTACATTTACATTCCCTTGGCATTGGGCATGTTAGAGTTGTTTCCGTGTGAGTGGGAAGGTTCTTTCTCAATCATCCATTAGTGAGTAAAACTTACTCAGTAATATACCTCTAGCAGGGGCGGCTCTCTGTTTTTTGCCACCGCAAGCATGGCAGTCAGGTGGGCTTTGTCGGCATGTCTGTGGGCGGTCCGCGGTCATGTGGATTTGGCGGCGTTTCTGCAGGTGATCTGCCTGTCCTGCAGCTTCGGTGTACCCGCCACCGAAACAGCAGGACCGGCTGACCTCCTGCAGGCATACCACCGAAGGCCGCCTGACTGCCGCCCTCACATTGACCGACATACCACCCCCCGTGGCTTGCCGCCCCAGGCACGTGCTTGCTGCGCTGGTGCCTGGAGCCGCCCCTGACCTCTAGGCAAATTACCAAATGTCCCCACTTCTGCTTTGTGACAACAGGCCGAGGGAATTTCTCTCATGCAGCTAAGAGAATTTTGGAGGCCAGGATCTACATGATATTATAAACAAATCATCGTAAATGCAGCCAGATTTTCGGAGGCGTATCTGAACTGATCCTAAACCTCTTTGCAGCTTACACATCCCTGTAACCGTCAGCAGCAGTGACTGTGCTGCCAGTATTTTAACAAGAGACTCACACAACCTCATTCATCCCAACTCCCTGCAACCTGCAGTAAATCCAGTGGGTGAGGGGGCCTGGGCTTCCAGAGAGGAGCCCTGAGGGACTCGGGAATCTACTCATGTTGGCTTTTTCCCATTGAAAGCAAAGTGTTTTCTCACCACTGCCACCAAGGAGGGACGCCGCACCACTTGGCAAAGAAACTGAGGGCTGGTTTTCTTGATAAAAGCTGGAGTATTGCATCAGATTCTTCCAACTATAAAGAAGTTTGGATTTAAAGCTAGAGCCAAACTTCCTAGCTCAGGGCTATCTCTACTTGGGAGAAGGAAGATCCAATGTAGTGATGAGATTTAAAAACCCCTGAATGCAAAAGAGGATGATAATCAGAATGATTTTGGCCATGCTAGCAGCCTAGACAAGGTTGACAAACCAAAATTAAACATTTTGAATTGGGAATGTCTGAATGTTTATTTTTGACAGAAAACGCCACAATTTTTTGGTTCCAAAATTTCTGAATCAAACTTTTGGTTCCTCATAAGGTTTAATCCTGAGTAGGGATGAAAACAAATGTTGAAATATCAGAATTTCGCACTGGATAGAAATTCTGTTTTTCAATTAACTCTGCTAATCTTATGTGTATATACATAGATATATTCTCTTTGGAATCAAGGAACTAAGTGTAACAGTGTTTAGTTACTCTACATCAATGTCATGCAACTTGAATAACAGCATACGCTCTTTGACAAATTATCTCCAATGTTGCTACAGGCCAGCAAATAACATTCACCAACCAAAACTACAATGAAAATAGACATCCACGTTCCATAGACTGTGAGCACCTTGGAGCCAGGGCTGCCCAGGGGGGCAAGTGGGGCAATTTGCCCCAGGCCCTGCAGGGGCCCCCACGAGAGTTTTCCAGGGCCCCTGGAGCGGGGTCCTTCACTCGCTCCGGGGGCCCCGGAAAACTCTCACGGGGCCCTTGCCCCCGAAGCGAGTGAAGGACCCGCTGCGGAAGACCTGGAGCCGCTCCGGGTCTTCAGCGGCAATTCGGCGGTGGGGAGTCCTTCCGCCCTGGGACCCGCCGCCGAAGTGCCGGGTCTTCGGCAGCAATTCAGCGGCGGGGGCCCTCTGTCGCCAAAGACCCCAGGCCCCCTGAATCCTCTGGGCGGCCCTGCTTGGAGCAGGGACTGTTCTTCTTAAGTGTTTTGAAAATACTGTGCACATAGTGGGCACTGCTATAAATAAAATTAATAATAAATAATAATAATAATATGGTTTCACAGGATCTTATGAGTAAAGCACCTTTGCTGGGCCTTCTGCAAAATTAAGCTGAAACTTAATGTCCACAGAAAATGGTATTAGGAAACATGTCACCCAAATAACCAAAACGAAACCCTACAGATTATCTTCATAAATTCCAAGGCCAGAAAAGTCCATTACGATCATCTAATCTGATCGCCTGTGTAGCACATGCCATAGAATTTCACCCAGTAATTCCTGCATCAAGCTCATAATGCTACACAGTTATATGTAACATGCCAATAGAGAACATTTGCTTTGGGGGATGTCAGTGCTTATTGTTGTGTAATATTTATTACAGCTAGTCAGAAACTGGAATTTCTGTTCTGTGGGAAATGTTGACATTTTGAAATTTGTTCTGGAACAAAAAGTCAAAATTTTGAATTTTTTTGCGGAATGAAAATTCTGGACAATTTTGAATTGGAATATGGAAATTTCTTTTTGAAAATATCAAATCATTTCATTTTGCTAAAATAAAAACATTTCATTTTGATAATTTTGAAACATTATACTATAAAATATAATATTAAAATTAATTTAATAATACAAGTCAAAATGAAATGAAATGCTAAAGTCAAACTGAAACATTTAACTTTAGCTAAATAAAATGTTTTAACATCATCAAACTAAAAATGATAAAGTTAAATGATTTGTTTCTACACTGTGCCATCAAAAACCTCATTAAAACTGACATTTCCTGAGAAATGTTTTGCTTTAAGTGAAACTGAATTTCTGACAAAAAACTGTTTCATCAATTTTTTTTTTTAAAACCAGCTCCAATATGAATGTTGCAGAAGTTCCCTTTGCTCAGGTATAAATGACTACATGAGGTATAAGGCTGGACTGTATTTATTTTTCTGGTGCTAGTTCATACACTTATTTCTGTGCACTGGTGGAGAATAAATTACTGTTATTGACTGGTGAGAATTTGGGTGACAAAAATATAATGGTGTAGGACTGCTAGAGCAGGGGAAGGCATGGATCTGTGATTCCTAGTCAGGCTTCTAGGTCCAGAGCCTGCACATACACAGGAGAGTAGACCTATTGAGTTCAATGGGATTACTCACACGAGTAAAGTTATTTAACTGGGTCAGGGCCTCGCTGTTGTACACTAACGTCCCGATTCTCCTCTCTGGAACTTCATTTTCTAAACAGGGCTAATTCCCCTTGTCTTCAGTGGGCCAACTTATTCCTGATTTGAAACATTCTAGGTGAGAGGAAAATCGGGCCTCAAAACTGTGTGGGTTTGGTGGGGGTATATCAGGGTTATGGCATATCCATAATAAAACCCTGCTGGTCTGTGTGGATTTCTCCTGCAAGGCTTTCCTTTGATTAACAGTTGCATAGGTGCTGACTCTGTGGATGCACCAGGGCTGAAGCACCCACGGAAAAAAAATAGTGTGTGCTTAGCACTCACCGGCGGGCCCCACTGATCAGCTCTTCCCCCTCCCCCGAGCGTGCCTCCTGCCCACCAATGGACCCTGCCGATCAACTCCTGCCCTTCCCCCCCAGTGCCTCACCAAGGAGAGGGGGAGGAGCGGGGGCAGGAACAGGTGGAGTGAGGGCAGGACACGCTCTGGGGTGGGGGTGGAATGGGGTGGGAAGAGGCAGGATGGGGGTGGGGTCCTGGGGGAAGGGCTGGAGTGGGGGCAGGGCCTGAAGCGGAGCAGAGATCGAGCTGGGACAACTTCTACTTCCTTCATGGACATTTGCACATTTACTCCTGATGGTGTGCCCTTAAATGTTGGTCACTGGGGGGTAGATTACAGCTAAATTTCTCCTTTTCTCCCTTGATACAATATTCTGTTGAGACCTCCCCCCGACACACACACATACCTGCCTTGTGAAGTCCCCTGCTTAGAGGGACTCTTGTTTTCTGAATCCTTCCACTCCTGAATCCTTTATCTTTGTCTCAAATAAAATGCACAGCTCGCAGCAATCTGCACTGTACAGTGTGCGCTGCTCTACCTCAGTGCTCCATCCAGACTCCCTGGATTGTGGGGTCCCAGTCCCATGGACCCCAGGGCCACCCGGGGGGGGGGGAAGTGGGGCAATTTTCCCCAGGTCCCCACGAGAGTTTTCAGGGGCTCCCATGAGAGTTTTCGGCGAGTCTTTGGCGGCAGGTCCTTCAGTGCTGCCGAACACACCCGGAGCAAAGACCCGGAGCTTCTTCCACTCCGGGTCTGCGGCGGCAATTTGGCGGCAAGGGTTCCTTCTACTCCGGGTCTTCAGCGGCAATTCGGTGGCGAGGGCTCCTTCTGCTCTGGGTCTTCGGTGGCGGGTCCTTCACTTGCTCCGGGACCTGCCGCCGAAGTGCCCCGAAGACCCGGAGCGGAAGGACCCCCGCCGCCGAAGACCCCAGACCCCCTGAATCCTCTGGGTGGCCCTGACGGACCCTGCCTTAATCCTGCGCTGCTACTTGTAATGATCACTGCCAGAGCCCACCTGTTCATTACTCCCTCCCTCAGTTAGTGAAATGGCAGTTGTCTTGTTGACGAGATCCAGGTTGTTGTGAAATGCTTCAGGCCTAATGACATGTGCTTCCAATCATCAGCAAAGGAAGCAGGAACTGATATTTTCAAGCTGGATGAGCTAATTGTTCTAATCAACAAGTCCTTAAAGCAGGAGAGGTGCAGCTGTTCGGTGGTACTGTAACCCAGCCGTCTCACATGAGGACAGCAGTTAGCTCACAAAACACCACAGGAAACAATAACCAAGAGGCAAAGGAGCTAAAGCAATAAATGGAGCAACAGTGATGGTTTAAAGAGAAAGGCTTCCAGAATACAAAAGGAAGCCAGAGGAGACTCTGACTCCATTAGAGTTGTCTGGACTCACTGGTATGGCGTGGGAGTATCTCTGGCTTGGGGTGAAATCCTGACTCAGTTGAACTCAATGGCAAACCTCCCTTGATTTCAATAGGGCCAGGACTTCACCCCCAGACTCCAGTCTGAGATCTGCAGGAGCATACAGCTGTCTCATCACTGGCTGTTAACACAGAGCTGACATATTTGAATGCATCAGGTTTATTAAGCAACCTTGACTAATCTCTTCTAATTTCTCCCTGTCTCTTCATCATTCTCTGTATCGTGTCTTCCCTGCTGGCCCCTGTGCCCAGAAATCTCTTACCAAGCACTGCCTCTTGCCTCTTGCCTCCTTTAAAACTCACTTCTTTGTGCATTACAGCAACCCAATTGTTACCAAAAGTAAAAACAATTGCTGTGTTAGAATCTTCTCTGGGGTCTTCCAATGCATTTTGAGCTGCCCAACTATTTTATTGTCATTACATGAATTACAGTAGCAGCTGGATCAGACCCCGCTACATGAGGCTCTATGAAATACATAATGAAAGACAGGCCTTGCCTGAAAGAATTTAGAATCCACCTGCATGCATCATATTGCAAGACTGGGGTCCAATTTTGGAACACACACACACCTACTGAAGGGAGGATGAGGCTAACAGTAGTGGGACGGTAGTTACATAGATCAGCTACTAGCACCGTAAATTGGGTTTGTGCCATTTAAAGTGTTTTGTTTGTTGGCTTTGTTTTAATAATAAGATAGAAAGTCAGTGGATTATTTGTAATTTAGGAATACAATGATGCAGAGACTTCTGGAGCTGAGGCCTTATGCTTAGAACACAGGAGACCAAAAAGTAACACACAGCATCTGCACTGGGCAGGATGAATTCCATTCTGGAGAGGGGGGTGGCGTTATGGTGGTACCAGTCACAGACAGAGGAGAGGTGATTACCAGTTTCCATGGACACATTTCACTTCCTTTCGCTCTCTCTCTGTTCTCCCCATCTTCCCACCCTCATGGAATTTGATATCTCATATCTGGCCAGCTCTGCTGGGAGTTGATCTTCAGTCCGTTCCAAAAATGAGGCACCCACAGTGAATGATCATGTTTGAAAATCTCTACCACAATGAATGACTCAAAATTCACCCATGTCGTAACCTCCTTGACTTCAATGGGAATCCAGCGTGACTGAATTTGGCCCAGTGCATGTGATGCAAAGCAAAGATGTTTCTATTTTCTCATCTAAAAATATTAAAATTGAAGGCTATACATGCATTTTAAAAACACCTCTTTAATCCTTGCAGTTGAACTGCTCTGCTCTTGCATTGCAACTGAGAATTCAGAAAAAAGTATTTGACTGAATGAAAGAGAGGTGATTTGCATCATTAAGAAAAATAAGGGGGAGAAAATGTGTGATCTTCAGAAAAAACAACCTACATTGAATGCATCAAACAGTAAAAAGTTGACAAAAAAGGAGTGAATTAAAACTCTTAAGCCACACTTGAAATCACATACGCCTAAAAGTACATAGACAAATTCCTTCCTAACTTTTTTTATATATACATAATTAGTCTTCGGATATGCTTGCTGGAGTGAGCACATTTGTCCCAAGCTCAGGAAACAAATGGGATGATGTAATTGGTTTCTTTCAGTTCCCACTTCACTGCAACTCTACAATACCCTTGGACTTCAGAGGATTAAATTCCTTCCTTGGCATTGGTCCAGTTACTGGTCATTGCCATTTGTTGATTAGCCCAGCATTCCAGAAAACATTTTATCCCCTTCATTAACTCACAATTGACCAATCACATAAATCAGGTTAAGGAATCGTGGACCTGACTACAAAGACGGGCGAGATTCAAAGAAACAACAGATTAAAGAACAGGTTGATTTTGCTTTTATTGAAGGTCTCTATGCTTTAAATTTCACATAATGACCCCCTGCAAAAAAAAAAGAACATTAATTAAACCTGCTAGTCTTTTATTTACTTTTCAAAGGAAGCCAAAATCATTGTTTCTGCGGTAAAAGCACCTTCTTAAAAGCACACAGAAACCTGTTCATTTCCATTACATTTAGAAAATTGTTAATTTACAAATGGCTATATGTAAATGTCTGCGATGGCATTTTTATATGAATTAGCAAATAGCTATGTGGTGTATAGTAGTATTGCTATATGCAGGTGTGACGGGATGTGTACCCCTACCCAGGCCCTGAAGGAGTTATATTGGCTTGCGGGACCAATTAGAGAATCTGGCTGTACCTGAAGGGAGAGCAAGGCCTCACTGAACAAGAAACCCAGATGGAGACAAGCAGGCTGGATTATAAAGCCAGGAAGTTTGCAGCAGAAAGAGGCTGTAGGAAGAAAGTCAACAGTCCCTCTCTGGGAGCAGAGCAGAGGAGAAGTGAAAACCCAAGAGGGAGAATAAGCCCTGGGGTTCTAGCTCTGGAAGAAAGGTCCACCCCAGAGGAGTTGTGGGGAAAGGAAGCCTGAGAGGATGAGGTAGAAAGAAGCCCAGGGAAACAGCAGAAAGGGGTAGGAATGTGCAGATTCTTGGCTGTTTGTTATAGGGTCTCTGGGATGGAGCCCAGAGTAGAGGGTGGGCATGGGCTCCCCTACCATCCACTGGGAAGTGGTGCAGGAGTGTTGGAGACACCAGCCGGACAGTTGGTTCAGAGAGACCTTGTTTCCTTGGAGGGGGAGGACTATACAGTGACCTGGCAAGAGGGCTGAGTCACAAAGTGGGAATACCCTGAGTTGGGGGGGAGGGGGGCATCACAGGGGTAACTGAGGAAAGAGGGCAAGCCCTGATCTCCAGAACAGCCATAAGGAGGTGCCTCCTGCCGACAACAGGTCTGTATACAAAGGAAACATTTTAGAGATACAGGTGCATTGGTGCTGAGCTGTGCTCGATATAGGTATTGTTCACTATAAGCCAGATCCTGTGCCATTGGAGTCAATGGGAGTTGTGTACTTGATTTCACTGGAAGATCAGGCCCTATCTAAATAACAGCCTGCCATCTTTCTGGGTAACTTTCTTGAGTTTAGCTCCAACTTGTGGTCGTTTTTCCTTGACTGTTGCAAATAGCTCATTAGCTCAAGCCCAATGCTTCTCACACCAGACTTTGGTCTGATGATTTGAGCCATGATTTCATATCCTGTCTCTCTCACATACCCTACTTTTTTTGGCAACATTGTAATAGAGGTTTCACTTTAGAGCCATAATATCGTGATGCTGGTCCTTGCTGCTATTGTTGGTATCCTGAACAAATATATTTCCTTGTTCGATTTGGGGAAATATCTCCAAGAACATGAGAGGCGGGGTTTTAAATTGCACAGTCTCCCTAAGGTTCTCTCTTAAGTCTGTGTGTATATGTGACCAAAATGTCTGGATCTGTGGGTAGTCCCAGTAAATGCTCTGTAAAGGTGGGGTGTGATTGATGACCCATTTGCTCACATCCTTTCCAGCCAAAGTTCGGGATTGTTGGGGGTTACTAGGGTATGGAAGTGCATCATCACTTTCCTTTCATGGAGGTTTTTTTTATTTTTTTTTTAAACTAGGTACGTAGGAAGTTATAATGTACAAAGTCTGTTCTGTGTAAGTGACTAAGGCCCTATGAAAAGGAAAATGTTCTTACCATAATATTTTCTTTACCAACAAAGAGAAAATTAGAATTGAGAATTAGCCTAAGATCCTTGGGACTGCCTTTTACTTGTTCAGTGCAGATCAGGGGGAGGTGTGTAAAGTAGCTCCCTGATGCTGAAGTGGCTGGGCTGATGCTCAGGCACAAGTCTAAGCAGCCCTGTCACTAGTCCCCAAGAGGCTGGGTTGCCGGCTGGGGATTGCCGTAAGATAAAGATGCCCCAAATGTGCTCCTGGTTCCTCCAGCATGCTCCCTGTACCAGAGTGGGATGAGAGCCGAGATAAAATAGAACTCGGTCAGCTCAACAACACTCGGGGATTCCCCTACACATGGCCAGGATCCTCAGAGAGGGTTGGTGAAGTTGGCTTATGCCTGCCTTGCTTATGCCTGTTTTATGAGATTAACATGCAAATAATCATTTCAACCAGAGGAGAGCCAAAGGGGTCTCATTTGCAGTAGCTTTTCCCTCCCGGAGTTGGATTTTTAGCAAGGAGGGATCCAGTGGTGTCACATCAGGGATGAATAGCCCTGCCTGAGTTGTCACACAAGGTAGTGCTTTATAGTAGTTACAGCAGGAGAATGGCTGTTAGGACTGTTGGGTTCTCTGTGACACTGCTGCTGCTTGATGGTGTGAACGTGGTCAAGTCACTTAGCCTCTCTGTGCCTCAGTTATATGCATTTTACAGATGGATAAATAACACAATAATAAAGCTCATGCGTAGTGTGGTGGCCTAAGGGTATGGCCCACACTTTTGGTGATAGAGGTCCTGGGTTCATATCCCCAGGCAGCTGGGGGTACACTCTAGCTTATCAGCTTGATGCAGCAGTCAGTGGTTGAAATTGTTTGACCTGTGTTATGCCAGAGGTCAGACGAGATGATCACAATGGTCCTTTCTGGCTTTAAAATCTAGGAATACTCATTTCCCAAGCACAGAGTCCACCCTCCACGCAGGGGCTACCTGGCCTTTCTGCCCTCAGAGGGCTGTGAGGAAATCCACTCCTGATGTCTCACTGGGCTGCCCTTCCACCAATTTGAGAATGGGAATGCCACTCTAGAGAGGAAGCTCAGCTGATGGGACTGGAGAGGTAATCCAGGGCCTGGGAGAACACAAGTATAAGGCTTTAGCCTGGTGCTGTGCCTGGGGGTGGCTGCACCACACCTCTTCCAGCAAGACCAGCTGTGAGGTCCAGCTTCATGGGGGAAGAAGTCCTAAGCAACCACAGTGGGCACTTGGTGACATGGTAAAGGCAAGGACTCAACGCGGTGATCTTGTACTGCAGTCACGTGCTGGCCACCAGACAGGAGGAAGGAGGTAGCCCATCCCTGGGATGGAGTTTGGAAGGAGCAATTTGGGCTGCTATTTTGTTGAGTTACAGAAGAGTCTGATCCCGCTGTCAGCTTTAATTACTGGGCAAGGAGGCCCAACCAGAATCCACTAGGTAGGCCGCTTGTCTTTCTGGGGCTTCAGCCTAAACTGCCAGCTCTGTGCTGTCCACCATTTCCAAGGTGACGGTGCTTCTCTGCGCCATCCATCGCCTCAAAGCTGCTTCCTCTGCTACTCTGCGCTGTCCATTGAACATAATAATGGCCATACTGGGTCAGGTCAATAGTCCATCTAGCCCAGTATCCTGTCTTCTGACAGTAGCCAGTGCCAGATACTTCAGAGAGAACAAACAGGACAGGGCAATCCAAACAGGGTGATCCATCCCCTGTCGTCCTGTCCCAGCTTCTGGCAGTCAGCGGTTTAGGGACAACCAATGTATGGAGTTGTGTCCCTGACCATCCTGGCTAATAGCCATTGTTAGACATATCCTCCAGGAACTTATTTAATTTTTCAAAACATGCCCCGGCAACAAGTTCCACAGGTTGGCTGTGCACTGTGTGAAGAAGTACTTCCTAATATTTGTTTTAAGCCTGCTGCCTTTAATTTCATTGGGTGACCCCTAATTCTTGTGTTACGTACAGGGGTAAATAACACTTCCTTAATCACTTTCTCCACACCAGCCATGATTTTACAGAAATCTGTTATATTCCCCCTTAATAATCTCTTTTCTAAGATGAACAGTCTGTCTTTTTAATCTCTCCTCAGATGGAAACTGTTCCATACCCCTGTTCATTTTTGTTATCCTTCTCTGTACTTATTTAAGTTCTAATATATCTTTTTTTGAGATGGGGTGACAAAAACTGCATGCCGTATTCAATGTGTGGATATACCATAGATTTATATAGTGGCATTATGGTATTTTCTGTTTTATTCCTTACAGTTTCTAACTGTAACAGAGTTGGCACCCACCTTTCACAAGCACCCCACTCTGGTGTGTCCACTGTCTTTAAACCAGTCCAGCCCTGGTATGGGGCTGTATCCCCAGGACTTCCTCCCTGGAAACACTATCTTCCTGTGGCCCTCCCCGGGCTCAGTCCCCGCAGCCAGCCAGGAGCTCCTTCATTGCTCCTCTAGTCCCTACAAGCAAACTGTCTTTGGGTCAGTCCTAGCAGCCAGCTAGCCAGGAGCCTCTGGCTCCCCTGGTCCCTGCCCCCTCTTAGCTGTCTGTGATCCTGTTGCTTTTCCAGCCAAGCACACAGTCCTTCCTTCTCCAGCTCCAAGCAGCTACTAACTGCTGTTCTGGTCTGCAATTCCTTTTTATAGGGCCCTCCTGGCCCCTGATTAGCCATTCCAGCAGCCCCTCTGATTGGTTGCTTCCTCACAACCACTCTATGCTGTTTGGAGGACCTCTCCACTGCTCCTTTCCTGGGATAGGTGTGGAAGAACCCTGAGGCCTCCAGCAGAGGGCCTTTGGGCCTAGTCCACTCCATCGCTCTAACATTGTTAGCTTTTTTGACAGGTGTTGTCAGACAACTGTCCAGGATGACTCCAAGATCTTTCTTGTGTGGTAACAGCTAATTTAGACCCCACTGTTTTGAATTATTTTTTTCCAATGGGGATTACTTTGCATTTATCAACATTGGATTTCATCTGCTTTTTTTTTTTTTTTGCCCAGTCTCTCAGTTTTGAGATCCCTTTGTGACACTCCCCAGTGAGCTTTGGACTTAACTATCTTCCATAATTTTGTATTATCTGCAAACATTGCCACTTCACTGTTTACTCTTTTACAATCATTTATGAATATGTTGAAGAGCATTGGTCCCAATAAAGATCCTTGGGGGACCCTGCTATTTACCTCTCTCCCCTGTGGAAAACTGACCATTTATTCCTACCCTTTGTTTCCTATCTTTTAACCAGTTACTGATCCATGAGAGGAGCGTGCCTCTTATCCCAGAGCTGCTTACTTTGCTTAAGAGCCTTTGGTGAGCAACCTCATGAAAGGCTTTGTGAAAGCTCAAGTACACTACATTGACTGAATCACCCTTGTTCGCATGCTTGTTGACACCCGCAAAGAATTCTAATAGATTGGTGAGGCATGATTTCCATTTACAAAAGCCGTGTTGATTCTTCCCCCACAAACTGTGTATATTGATGTGTCTGACAATTCTGTTCTTTGCTACAGTTTCATCGTTAGGTTTACCAGAGTGTAATTGTCACGATTGACGCTGGAGACTCTTTAAAAAAATCAATGTTACATTATTCTGCCAGTCATCTTGTACAGAGGCTGACATACCCTAATTAGTGGTTTTGCAATTTCATATCTGAGTTCCTTCAGAACTCTCGGGTGATACCATCCAGTCCTGGTGACTTATTACTGTTGAATTTATCAATTTGTTTAAAAACCGCCAGTGTACTGACATCTCAATCTGGGACAATTCCTCAGATTTGTCACCAACCCTCCCCCTCCTCCCCCAATCCCCTCCCCCTCCAAAAAACAGGCTCAGGTATGGGAATATCCCTCGCATACTCTGTAGTGAAGACCGATGCAAAGAATTCATTTAGCTTCTCTGCAATGGCCTGGTCTTCCTTGAGTGCTCCTTTAGTACCTTGATTGTGCAGTGGCCCGCACTGATTCTTTGGCAGGCTTCCTTCTTCTGATGTACTTAAAAAATGCTGTTAGTTTTTGTGTCTTTTGCTAATTGCTCTTTGAATTCTTTTTTTGGCCTGCCTAATTATAGTTTTACACTTGACTTGCCAGAGTTATGCTCCTTTCTATTTTTCTCAGTAGGATTTCACTTCCCATTTTTTAAAAGATGTCTTTTTGTCTCTAACTGCCTCTTTGACGTTGGTTAGTCACGATGACATTTTTGTTCCTCTGACTGCCTTAAAGCTGCTGTTGTTCTGCACTGTCCACTGTTCTACAGCAGTCCCAGATCAGCTCTGAGGCAATGTCTACACTGCAGGCTTCTTGCAGTGGCATTCAGGGTATGGGTAGCTATTGGCTGCAGTGAAAAGCATGCTGCAGCCACAATGCTGTGTGTAGCTACATGGGTCAGTGAATGGCTCTGGTGGGGGAGACAGCGGGGAGCTGTCAGAGCCTTTCCCCTCTGCTGGACTCGTTCACTGTGGCAGGGAAAACCTCTGGCAGTTTCTCTTGCCTGCAGCCCAAAGGCTCTGGAGGCTCCTTGTTGCAGGACTCTCCCTGTGATGGGGAAAGACTCAAGCAGCAAGGAGGCAGGGGGACATTACACAGCTGAAAATAGCACTTCCCAGGCAAGCAAAGAGCCGTGTAGGGTACTTACAGGAGTAAGGAATGTCTTGACTCTACTTGCCTAAGCCATTCCTCACCATCTACACTGCTATTTATACCTATGCTGGGGGCATATAGTATACCCAACATGCTGCTGAAAGGAGCATGCTGTTTAGACATACTTTTCAGATGGAGCAGTGCTATGATAGACCCTTGACAGAGCCCTCATTGCAAGAAGTGCACTCCCCACAGATGATAAAGGCCTCTCTGCCCCAGCCCCCCTTTCCCCTTCATCTCAGTCCAGACTCCCTTACTCAACTGTGCCTGACAGCAGGGTGACCCTCGGCACATTTGCTGTCAATGGCTTGTCCTTGTACAGCTCTACCCCGATATAACGCTGTCCTCGGGAGCCAAAAAAATCTTACCGCGGTATAGGTGAAACCACATTATATCGAACTTGCTTTGATCCACCAGAGTGCGTAGCCCCTTCCCCCTCTTACCCCCGGAGCGCAGCTTTACTGCATTATATCCGAATTCATGTTATATCGGGGTAGAGGGTCAACTGCGTTATTTTTTTTTTGCCTCCAAACTCAACAATTAACTGAATTTTAATCAAAATGTCCTAAACCGTCATATAAAACTGAAATGCAAATAAATCCCAACTCATTCAGTCAATCCCCCCTTGCTCTGCAATAGATGCCGGCAGAGAGCTCCCTCACCAGTGCTGCTCTCACCCTTCTGCAGTTCTTTAGCTTCTTTGGGCTGCTCTTCTCTCACTTCAGCAACAGGTGACAATAGTGACCTTTGTTTTTTCTAAGGCTTCAGGCCTTAGGGCTTACATTGACTTTACACTAAATGCTGATTGATGTTTACTTAATCAATTATCAGAGGGGTAGCCGTGTTAGTCTGGATCTGTAAAAAGCAACAGAGGGTCCTGTGGCACCTTTAAGACTAACAGATTTATTGGAGCATAAGCTTTCGTGGGTGAATGCCCACTTCGTCCGATGTGGGCATTCGCCCACGAAAGCTTATGCTCCAATACATCTGTTAGTCTTAAAGGTGCCACAGGACCCTCTGTTGCTTATTACTTAATCAATGTTACTGATCTATATGTTAGGCCTTATTTCTTAGAACCGTGTGATTCTTCCCAAAAAACCTGAATGAAGGATTTGTGCTGGAAAACCCCTAAAATGTTCCCTTTTTTCCACCTCATTTCATTTCACCTCCCATTACCATTACCTTATGTCAGTTAGTGGTGCATAGGATGAAAACCCTTGGCGAGTTTATGGGTGAATGCATCCAAGAAGCTAGAACTTCTGGCCGTTCTTCTGGAAGGCCTTATGCCAAGCAGACATCTTGGATACATCTCTGCTTTTCTTCTTTTCAGTCTGGTAATCCAAGGTCAGCTGTACCATTTTCAGCTCCAGCTTTCGTATACTTGGGGATAGCAAGTCCCCAAGCATACTAAATCATAGAGGCCCACCAAATTCTATATCAGTTCTCACAACTATGTTGCAAGGGAGACATTCATCCCTGTTCAGAGGCCTCTGCACTACTTAAATCTTTAAAGTCCGGCTCAAGTGGTGCATAAATTTATGCTGGTCCTTTTGAACATGGGGCGATTTCCAACCCTTGTGTGTCCATTTGTAACAATTTTCAAATACTGCATATTCTTAATCAAGAAGTTATTATTTATTGAATAAGCCAATGTGTATGTGTATCACTGCCCTCTACTGGGTAGCATCTACTGGTTAGAAATGACAAAGGCCCTATGATTCTGCCCTTACTCAAGTGGTTGGGGGCATTTCCTTTTGAAGGAGGAGGATCTGAGTTGTAGTTCTATTGTTATCAGGAACTGAACAGCAACCAGGATGCGCAGCACTGTGATATCTTAATAATGAGAGAGTAACTTAATTATGTTGAAGAAACATTGCCACTAGGAAGAAAAATATACTGATTACTAGTAAGAGTTATCAATCTACTTAAATGGAAATCTTGAAGTTTCCACCCATTTCCCACATGTAAATTATGTAACAATAACACCCTGTTTCTCTATTAAAAGCACCCCAATAAGGTTAGATCCTTTCCACCAACATAAGACTTAGTAAAGGTCTGCCTTATCTCAGAAGTAAGGGCACTCTTATGACTCCAGTTAGTGAAAATTCACTGTCTAGCAGAACACAGCAAAAGCAGTAATACCTCTGAGCATGTCAGACTTGATTACAGAAAGAGAAACTGAATACACCGTCCACCTCTGGGGCCTGCAGCTGCTGCAAAATTGAAGATCTCTGAGGTGTCCCCCTGTGCGGGGTTCCCTTTGGAGATGGAGGATCCAGAAGGAATGTGTCTTATTGGTGGTAGCTGAAAAAAATGCTGAGTCTTCCCTTAGCCAAAAGCAACACTGTGAATGAAGAACAAAGGATGACATGTTGCACCTATTTCACCAGAGGTTCTCAAAGCGCCAAAATCCCACAGCAAAACACCTTCATAGTTTAGGGAAATGGGATTTGGAACCCAACAGCTGCCATACTGGATAAGACCTGTGTTCCGTCTAAGGTACTTATATGGCTCCCATTACCATAGTAACCAAGTGCCTACTAATATTCTTCTGGGGGTAGGGAACAACTGTTATTTCCATTTTAGGGGGAGAACTGAGGCACAGAGAGGCTAAAAGACCTGCCCAGATCACACACACACACAGGAAGTCTTTAGCAGCATAGGGAATGGAACCTGGGTTTCCTGAACCCCAGGTTAGCCCCCTAAGCACTAGGCCAGCCTTCCTTTCATGAAGTGGCCAATTTCAGCATCTTCTGAGGAAAGTGCAAGAAATCCTGCAGATGGCAGACCTGAGATCATCTGCCCCTCAGGCAAATTTTCTTCCTGACACCTGTTGGTTGGGGTTTGGGTTATGCCCGGAAGTATGAGGGTTTATACGGCCCTTCAAAACTCTAGAGCTTATATTTGCTTGTTTTGTGTTAATATTTATTAATTGTTATTTGGCAACAGCTCCCAACATAGCACCAGAAGCCATGTTTCCCCTTATACCCATACTGATGATTCAAATAAATGTTTTAAACGGAACAAGGCGGTGGGTGCACGGTGGAACATTCCTAGAAGGAAGTTTGAGAGTGTAGGAGGAAATTTCTCTTTCTGGTGCACTTCTTGGCTTAGGCAGCACAAAAGATTCTTACCCCAAACTGCACCTCGATACATATTTTTGTTGTATATAGGATGGATGGTCTTGTACGTAAATCACTGTCCTGGTGCTTGTGAGATCTACGTTCACTTCCTGGCTCTGCCAAAGACTTCCCGTGTGACCTTGGGCAAGTCCCTTAGTCCCTCAGTGTCCCAATATATAATAGGGAGGGTGGGTTAATAATACTTTTTCTATCCTTTTGTTTTGTCTATTTTAGATTGTAAGCTCTCTGGGGCCTCTAGCTGCTGCAGTATAAATACATACTAATATGTACACCAACCTACATTAAACTGAGGACTACTTTACCTATAGCCTCAAGGTCTTTGCTTCTTGCAAACACAGCTTTGCGGGGAGAGATTATCATCAAGTTCTCCATTTCTGTTTTAAAAATCTGCTTTATGCACATTTGTTCATGTCCATCTCTCATAAAAGGAAACACATTTCTCTTCCTGAAAGAGCAGATGAAAATACCCTCTTCTTCCACCCTACATAATCTGTTTATGTCCTTTTGCTCCCATGTGAAAGGGCATCGTGTACCCTGTTAAAGGCTAGTTTGGTTTATGTCCCTTGGCTCCTCTTCTTGAGGCAAGTGGCATCTTGGACTCAGCTGTATTCACTCCTTTGAAATTTGATGTGTCCCCTGGTCCTGTTGCCTGCTAGATAGAGTGGCTGTGGGCGGTACTTTAATGTTGATATCCCAATTGGTAATCACATGTATTTCAGGAATGCTCTGTAATACAACCTGTCTTATTGTTGCCAGCCAGAAGTTTCCATGAAGTCCATGGCTCCTTTCCCCTATATTGTTTACTCTTTTTTAGTGGGACATAATTACAAATCTGTGTGACCTAAGTATAAGAAGTCATTTGCTGTTCCAATGCTCCACTACAGACACTGAGCAGAAGTGAGGGACTTCTTGAAGGAGCAATTCCTCTTGCCATTCTATGCAGGCTGTCCTTATATATCCATTATTGCCTAGTGTATTACCCAAGGGCAAAGGTCTGACCAACATCTAAGCAGGCACAATGCCATCATAACAGATGGGCATAAATGGAGCAGCCAAGAAGCCATGTATGTGCATCAAATGTGTTTAAGAGCTGGATTCCCAGCCAGGAACGTCGGAGCAGCTGTCCATCCTTAGTTCACGTGCCTATAGTTTAGGGGATCTGCCATTGCTAATCCATCTTCAGAGCTGGTTTAACTTTCAAAAATTAAAAATAGCTTCCACTGCCATGGAAGGAGTGTTCAGTCTTGGCCCATTTAAATCAAGGGGGTTGGGTGCACACATGGGGGGGGGCAGGGTAAAGGAGAGATGTTAGCAAAAAGCATCAACCTCCATCCATCTTTCTGTGGTGGTTCACTGTGGAATTGCATGTGGGAACCTTATGTATCCTAACCAGCTCTGGGCAGGATGGACTAGGCTGGCTTGGGATCTACCATGAGGCCTTACACCAACTTCCATTCCATTGTGTGTGGGGGAGGTGTATGATGCTCCCGTTGAGATTCTGCCACCCTTACGCATGTTGAGTAGTCCCTATTCACCCCCATTGAAATTAATGGGAGTAGTCATGATTCAGGTACAAGTCCATGTACATGAGAATGCTTGAATCTGAAGGCGCCTCCCTCCCCCCACTTCCTTAATTAAAACTGTCTTATTGCTCAGTTGAGCCTCTTCTCACAGCATTTTACCACACCTTTGTGAACTAAGCATAGGGTTTGACATTCTTAGACCCCCTAGGAATGAAAGACTGACATCTCTTAGCTCAGCTCTTCATCCTTCAAAGAGATGTAGTTGCACCTCAGTGGTTTTGTATATAGTTTGCTTCTGGAAAACTTCAGGACGAAAGTTAAAAGGAACTGTAGATGTCAACTATTACCCCTCCTCTGTTCAGAGTGAAGGTGGAGTTTCTGTGAAAGATGTGCTACAAAAATGAAATTGTGTTCTACCTTCATTCCAAGGCCCTGTCTACACTACAACTTTAGACAGTTATTGACCTGCTTAGTTCTAAATACAGTGTGTCCACACACAACATGGTCAATTTAGTGATGATGGCAGCTAATTGTTTCAGCGGCCTAGCATGGCATGTGATTTTCTTTTTCTTACAAGTTTCTAACATTGGTAGTCTATGTAGCAAAATGTGTCTGTATAACTGAGTTGGCTAGTTCTCCTCCTCCCATCTTTCTGTGGGGTCGGACATCCCAGAGTGTATTGCTTCACGTGTTGCTGATGCTCTTTGTATATGTCCTCTGTATACTTTGGCTTCCTGAGGCAGGAGGACAATTGCCCAGATTTTCCCAGAAGGCAACCCTGGTAGTGCTCACTGACCAATGGGGTACCCCCTTGTGTCAGTGCAGGGTGTTGCTGCTAGTTTAGCTCCAGCATTTCCTGCAGGTTGCCTGCCTGCCTTTGGAGTTGGGGCTTCTGTGGCTCAGCCCGTCAGCCAAGCCGCATTCCAGAGTATCATAAACAAGTCCAAAGAGAAATCCCCATGAAACTGAATAATTCTTCTGCTCTCTCAGGTCTCTGAATCTTCTCTTCTCACAAACCCTATCTTAGGTCTCTCTCCCACAGGTCACTGACTCTGCTACCTGTGAGTTTTCCTCTTGTCTTCTCTGCAGTCTCTTCCTAGATCTTGCACACTTTTTTCCAGGACCTACCACAGGGCCCAGTCTTGTCCCTATGACTTTCCTTAATCTGCATACCCCAGGCCCTTCCAAGGAATTGAACTCCCTCCATCCCAGGTCTTCCCTCCATAACTGAGCTCTCTCAGTCTACTTATAAGACCTAGCTCTGCATCTTCTGGCCAGGAGGCTGTTAGTCAATCAGCCACCCACCAGGTGCCGAGCATGACTAATTGGGGTTTTATCCCTGACCGTGGAGGTGTTGGGGATTAAGCCAAGATACAGTGTTAGTTCCCAGCATGACTGATTCATAATGCAAAAAGTCTCTGAATATTTGAAGCACTTTGCACTACTGATTGTTACTCACTCGCACTGCTTATTTCATTTTGTCATTTTAACTCCTACCAATCTCAGCCAAATCTGCTTTTCTGCCTAGCTCACCATATTCCTCAGTGGATGAGTGTAAATATTCATGCCCAACCACTACACACACCTGCTTGTATAGCAATGACTATAAAAAGCAATGTAGAAATGCTGGAATATAATTTATGGAAGTACCTCATCTGACAGGGTCATTGTTACTGCACATTAAATAGTAATCAGCCACAAAAAAGGGGACATAACATGGACTAATAGATTATTGATCACTGCAGATTTACTGGAATCCCTACAAGGTGATCTTCAAAACTTTCTGTCATTGCTTGCAAAGCTCTGGCTTTACTACTATTAATTATTTCTACTGTGTTAGTGTTTAGGCACCCTGAACATGGATTAGGGCTACATTTTGCTAGACATTGTACCCACAAGTAACACAAAGACTCTCCCTACCCTGTAGAGCTTGCAGTGTAGAATGAGGACAATTCACAATAAGTGAGTAAGCAGACAAACAAAAGAGAAGAGGATGTGGAAGCAGTGTTGCCAACTCTTGTGATTTTATTACAAATCTCGGGCTAGTCAGTATTTTTCTTAATGCCCTAGCTCCTTGAGTCAAGTGATTACACAAGAACCACACTTTTGGTAATGGAGAAAAGCTTGAAAATGTGACCTAAATGTAGTCTAAAGTCGCAGAAATCAGAAAACAAATAAAAATAACCCAACATGTATTGCTTTTTGAAAAAAATCTCATGATTCCTAAGCCAACCTCATGATTTTGTGAGGACTGACTGATTATTATGAATGTTCGAGATTAGCAATATTAGGAATGACAAGGTAACAGCAGGGTTTCGGTATCCATAGGCAGTTACCAGGCTTGGCATTCTAGGTAATCTTCAGCTTTAAAGTCAATAGGAATTCCAACTTTGTGTCTGAGGGAAAGGTTTGTGTCATGATAACACAAGATAAGCCGTGGGTCTCAGGAACTTTCTTGCATTGTTCCAGTGCACGGAAAGCATAATGCTCCAATGAATAGCTTACAAGCCAAATTTTGCCCTGTTCTAGGAATACATTAACCAAAATACATGTTGTGTATTTGACCTCCTAGCACTCACCGACAAAGTTTACCTCATAGTTACTATTTTCCTAATAAATTCATTTTAAGGTTTGTTTTTCAAGCTCAAATGGAAAATCCCAAATTGTGTCATGACAAGAGTAAACACTCCTACATGTTTAAATGTTCTGTTTTCCACTACTCTGCTGCCAACATCTGGGGGTGCAGAAAAGAAACCCAAACAAGTTGAGTATGTTGAGAATGAACTAGGACAGTATTGTAGCCAGCTCACTGTGGCCTGTTGCTATGTGTTGTTACATTTATTCAGCTGTTGTCCCCAATCTATACACAAAGAATAGAAAATCAAAGCTTTCACTTTGATCAGTGAACACCATTATCTCTCCCCTGATGAGCTGCTGGAAGGCCTGTTATTTTAATGTTAGAAATGTAATTGGCTTATACAGTGCCAGATATACCATATGCAATTTAAGATGCCTTTGTATCCCGCACATCTGCATACTGAGTGCTTCTGAAACAAAGTAAACATTGTACTTGAAAAATATTAGTGATCATACATCATTTGAGTCTAGGCTTTCACAGTTCTGAACTCAGATTTGTATCTAGAAGAACGACAAAAGGCTTGGGAGAAAACTATTAGGGGCTGTAGTCTGATACTCAGAGCAGTGTAAATCTGTAGTATCCTTGTTGTGGAGAGATTCTGGATGTGTACTGGTCTAATTAAAATCGTAGTATAGCCTTAGGAGTGTATTTGTTGAGCGTGTTTCTACACTCACTCACACTTGCTTTACACACAGTTACTCCACTGACATCAGTAGTTACTCTTGATTTGCACGGTAATGAGAGGAAACTCAGACTCTCTGTATTTGGTCCTAATTTGGATTCTGCCCTATGAACTGGAATTGTAGTTCTCTGCTCCATCAGGGTGTGTGGCTGTGCCTGGCCATGTTTTCCTGGAACGGTCTGCTAACATCCAAGCTTTTATAATGAACACCTAGGGTAAAATCTTGGCACCATTGAAGTCAATGGCACAACTCCCATTAATTTCAATGGGAACAGGATTTCACCCAGGATAATTACCAACCAACACACATGTATGAAAATACTAACATAATCCAAAACACTGACATGATCCACACATGCAGGTGGAAATGAAAATCGCTTATTAAAACCAGAAAGAAAACCAAGGCGGCTTGAAAGGTTTGGTCAATATTTTCACGTGATGAGTGATTTTTGGGTGCCCAATTTGAGCTACTGTAAAAGGGCCTGGTGTTTTGGAGGATGGATTCTCATCACTTTCTGAAAATTTGGGGGCCTTTTACGGTGTCAAGTTGGGCACCCATAAATGGAGATATCCAAAATTACTAGTCCCTTCTGAAAATCTTGGAGCTTGTATCTGTCTTTGCCTGTTCGTTGAGAAAGCTTTGCAGGTCAATCTCCAGTCCTCCAAAAGGACCTCCTAGCCAAACATTAAACTTTCATTGGTATTTTTAGTCTCCGGTAACTGTAGTTAGGTTTTTATGTAGTACTGAATTACTTCTGCTGGGGACTAGAATTTTGAAGTATGTTACAGCATTGCAAGGATTTTGTATTTAAAAAGTTAACAAACAAAAAAAAAGTTCTCTGCAGGCTGCTCAGGAAAAGGTTTTATGAGTCAGTTTCGCACTTCTGGATTGTTGTCTGTTCTTTTTATTCAGTTAGTGACTCTGATTTGTGTCTGTGCATTTGGTCATGTTTTGTAAGACCGGAGTATTTAAGCAACAACATCAGCTTATTAACAGAAGAGGACTCACATTTTCCAAGAAAGAATGCCAAAGTTGGGCCTGCAACATTTGCAGGCAACTGGATTGTTGGCAATATACATGAGTGATAATTCATTGTGTTTCTGCAGCACCTTGTATCCCATGTAGGGATAGCAGAATATATCTGAACAATCACCAATCAAACCTCACAACAATCCGGTGGGGTAGTAGGTAGGGGTATATATTAATAAAATACAGGATTTCCTTCCCCACGTTGAAATGCAGCTGTCTCTGGGATGGAAATCAGCCATATTTTAACAGCATGCAACAACAATGCACGAAAGAGCTCAGAGCAGCAACTGTATTTCTTAAGCCTATTTTCCCGGATGCAGAGGATGACTGAAGCTGTGTGAAATTTCCATAAGCTGACTAGGCAGAAAGTAGGGTGCCTACTGGAAGGTGCTCTGCAATGCACACTTATACAGGACAGGAAATGCAATGCCTGCCTAGGCCTTCCCCATTCCCAGCTGCTCTCAGACAGAGAACCATGAACTTTGATCCTAGAACTCCATGAAGGAGAGAAGACCTTAAACCAGGGGTTGGCAACCTTTCAGAAGCGGTGTGCCGAGTCTTCATTTATACACTCTAATTTAAGGCTTCGCGTGCCAGTAATACATGTTAACGTTTTTAAGAAGGTTTCTCTATAAGTCTATATATTATATAACCAAACTACGGTTATATGTAAAGTAAACAAGGTTTTCAAAATGTTTCAGAAGCTTTATTTAAAATTAAATTAAAATGCAGATCTTATCAGTTTAGTGTGATCCTTGCCCTTGCTTTTCCTTGATGAGTTTTCCAATGTCTGGCACGTATTTGGATACTTTAAGCTGCACAAAGGCTTCTGAGTGATCAGTTGTTCACCGGCTGGCAGGAGGTCAGCGGCTGGAACCCCAGAGCGGCAGCTGAGGTGAGTGGAGCTGGAGGCCGGTAGGGCTGAGCAGGGCCGGAGGCCTGGACCCTGTCTGGCAGGGGACCTGTGCTGGAACTGTAACTGGAAGCAAGGTGAGTGCGGCTGCGGCGGGGACCCCGGCTGGCAAGGGGCCAGCAGCTGGAACCCCAGAGCAGCGACTGAGCGGCTCAGCCCGCCACCTCTCTGGGGTTCTGGCTGCCGGCTCCTGCCAGCCGGGGTCTCAGCCTGCTGCCAGCCTGGGGTTCCTTCACCCAGGAACCCCTGCCTTAAATGTTCAGGCTTTTTGCAACCCTGGACCTCCGTTTAGGATGTATGGGAAGAGCTCTTAAGGGTAATCATGACCCTAGACTTGCATAAAAGAGAAAAGAGTCTATCAGGCCAGTTTCAACGGATGGGGCAGGGATTGGAGGAAGTGGGGATGAAGGAGAAATTGCGACGGAGAGTCAGTGATAGCGAGGGGAGACTAAGAGCAAGGAATAGAAGAAGAGAAAAAATGAGGTGAAAAGGGGAAGTGGTACTTACATACAAGAGAGAGAAACCTTTAAAAAAAAGAAATAATAAAAAATTGCTAGACATCACAGCAATGCAGAGGCAGGAAAGAAGGATGGAGGGATACAAAAGAAAGGGAGAAACTGAGAGTAGTTGATATGAGGAGGAGACAGCAAGAGAGGGAGCAGTGTACCAAAGGGAAGAGAAAAAACAAAAAGGAATGGAGTCAGGGGAAAAGGAGGCGGGAAAACAAAAACGTACTGGAGAAATAATGAGAAGAGGTGCAGAAGGTGAACTGAGAGGAAAGTTACACCTCAATTACATTGAGAAGGTCAGAGTGAAAGGGCTGTCTTTCAAATAAAGGAACTAAAATAGCAAAAGCTAGGGATGACAGGTGATCATGTGGCCCATCCACCTACTGTATCTGTCCACCACATAATGTGTTTTCCCTGGTTGTCGGTTACATAAAGACATTTCTTCTAAATCCTCTTCTTTGCTCCCATCCATGAACTCTCATTATGGTTACCCTTTTAAACAGTGTAAATGAGTGTCAGGCTGCTTGACCCTGCAGGGAGGGACAGATCTGGTC
Source organism: Chrysemys picta bellii (assembly GCF_011386835.1). Taxonomy (NCBI): domain Eukaryota; kingdom Metazoa; phylum Chordata; order Testudines; family Emydidae; genus Chrysemys; species Chrysemys picta. Next base: position 128,398,511 of record NC_088795.1, on the reverse strand, counting down.
TGCTGACTCACCCTACTGGCCAGATCAGGAGGGGCTCATTAGTTCCATTTAGGAATGTAAAAGACTAAAGGCCAAATCCTGGCCCCACTGAAGTCAATAAGAATTTTGCCATTTATTTTAATTGGCTCAGGATTTGGACCAAGATAGGAAAAAGACAGGAGGTCGTGTAGGGAGAAAGCCCAACTGTTACCCTCAGGAAGGAGCTAAGATTTGTTTTGTAGGAGCAGCTCTGCTCTATTACTTTGTTACCTTATCTAACTACATATTCACAAAGAGAGTGATTTTGGACACTATCCATCTTGTGTGTGTAAAGTTAGAATCAGGGTGGGGACCCTACCAGATGACACATAGTTTTCTGGTGTCCCCCAATTCTATGCACCTCAGGATTTAAGGTGTTTAAAGCCAGATTAGCTCTTCCTAAAACTCATGCCTCCATGACCCCTGGACATAGGGATTATCTATGATATTCAGAGCTGAATCTGCCTTCTCCAGTTTTTTGAGTAAGAACCAAAACCTTGAATCTGAAAATCAGGGAAGTCTGGCTCCAGAACCAGGTCCCAATTCTAAGGGGGAATTGGATAGACAGAGAGAGACTAATGACTTCCCCAGTGTCACACAGTAAATCAGTGGCAGAGCCAGCAGGACAATCCAGGTCCCCAGACTCCCAGTTCTGTGCCCTAACTAATAAACTCTCTGAGAATGCTTTGCAAAGCAGCACCATTAACAAAGCACATGTGATTTCTCACCTGGAAAACGAGATGGAAAAGGTAATGCAATGCACTGGGGAAGAGCTCACAAGAACATCCCTTATACGGGAAGATAGAAAATAATGACTGCAGTTGATGTGATGAGGGGATTAGATTGTGAGGATAATCTGTATATCACTATATGGAGACTTTGCTTCAATGGAAACTGCAAAGAATTATTGAACCAAACTGAATAAAGGCAACAACAACAACAAAAAAGTGCCAAGAAATAAGAAAGAAAGCTCATTTAATAAGACTAAACCCCTCTTCACCCCCGCCCCCCTCCACACACACATTTGCCACAAGGAATTTTAATTGATAAAGAGGCTTCCAAGTTCCAAAACAATTTTATTTGCACTGGTTAGTTTTTCAGGGAGCACATTCAGAAACATTAAAAGCAAGTCCATTTCATTACGATGCCTTAGTCTAATTATATTCTAAACAGAACACCCTTCGATCTGACTACCCAAAAGGGGCAGCTAAAACTGGATTTTTAAAAAATAGTTTTTCCATTTCAGAGAGCTATAAAAATAATGACACTGTTCAGTCCCTAATGAACACTAGCCAGAATTATGTGGCACAATCTCCTTTTCAGCTGAATGTACTTCCTGTTCCATAGTTTTAATGCTCTCTCTTTCTCAGTCTCTCCATTGGTCTCAGGGGACACCAGTTTACTACTTCCTCTAAAAGTGCCCAAAAGGAAATGTCCAGTAGAATTGAATTAATTATTTATTAATGATAACATCTGGGATTTTCCAAAAACGCTCTCATGATTTAGGAGTAGCCATGCCATGACTTGAAAATCTCACACAATAATATGACACTGATAATATATCATCATTTATATTGTAGTGGTGGTCAGGCCTGATTCTGGTAGGTAGTGAGCAGACACAAAGATAGACAATTCCTCCTTCAAAAGAGCTTACAATTCTCAGGCCCCAATCCTGCTCCAGACCCCATGCCCATGTGGAAACCTCCTTATTATGTCGAATCTTAATTGCTAGTGATGAGTGAGCTAGAAAGCACCCAGCTTAACTTTCAGATCCCTGGCTGAATTTGCAGGGCTGGCAAACAGAAAAGGTCTGTCTTGATTTGTAAACAGAGCAACTATGTTTTGAAAACAATAAAGAGAAAACAAATGTGTATCTCCACAGTGTTTCTTTTAGTCATTTTTCTAATTACAGTTAAGTAATAAGTAGCCCAAAATATCCTGCTTTAGTAATTATTTGAGAACTGGGAGCATAAATAATGATTTTCAAGTAACAGATCTTTTGCATCTGACAGAGCAGAATATATCCGTAATTGGTGCATGGCTCACAGCTGAGAAATGTTATCCCAGAATTGAAAGTTTGTCATTAAAACTGCACTTTGAGGCTTTTCCAATGTGTTCAGTATTGGCCTAACTCTGCCCAATGTAAGTTAATTGTAACACTCCCTTTGATTTCTATGGAGCAGAACTTAGCCAAGGCTAAGCAATTTTGAAACAGTTTATTTCAACGTACTTCATGTGTTTGTGAGGCAATGATGTTAAGACAGTAATCAGTATGTTCTGTAAAGTGTTACGTAGGTCTTTGGGTGTGTGTGTGTGTTAATTTAACCCCATCTGAACTGGCATGCCATAGGCATATGAATTGTGCTTGAACCCTGACTTGGAGCGAGTACTGTAGCAGTGAGGGTACATCCAATTCCATGTTGTCCATTTAACCTTTGAATGTTCTGGTGAAGCTTTCACATTATTTGTGTGTGTGTGTATGTGCGCGTGCGCAGCAGGGCTGCCCAGAGAAGGGGGCAAGTGGGGCAATTTGCCCCAGGCCCCGCAGGGGCCCCCACGAGTATGTTGGAGGCTCCCCCCGCCTCCGTCTGCCCCCATCCCCCGGCGTCTCAGCTGGTAAGGGGACGGGGCTGCGAGCTGCGGCCCAGCTGGAGCCAGGCCGCTGCAGCGCTGTCCGGGGCGGCTCCTGGACGTGGCGCACTGAGGCTCCGGGAGAGGGGGTAAGCGACATGGTAAGGGGCTGGGGCCGGGCACCCCCCTGACCCCCAGCCCAGCCCCTCTGAGCTGGATACCCCCCGACCCCATCCACCCCACAGCCCTGACCCCAGCTCTGAGCCCAGCCCCTCTGAGCCGGACATCCCCCCAACCCCATCCCCCCCACAGCCCAGACCCCCAGCTCCGAGCCCAGCCCCTCTGCGCTGGACCCCCCGACCCCATCCCCCCCACAGTCCTGACCCCCAGCTCCGAGCCCAGTCCCTCTGAGCTGGACACCCCCCTGACCCCATCCCCCCCCAGCTCCGAGCCCAGCCCCTCTGAGCCGGACGCCCCCCTGACCCCATCTCCCCACATCCCTGAGCCCAGCCCCTGTGAGCCGGACACCCCTCTGACCCCTTCCCCCCCCCAGCTCCGAGCCCAGCCCCTCTGAGCCGGACATCCCCCCGACCCCATCCCCCCCACAGCCCAGACCCCCAGCTCCGAGCCCAGCCCCTCTGAGCTGTACACCCCCCCTGACCCCATCTCCCCACAGCCCTGAGTTCAGCCCCTGTGAGCCGAGCACCCCCGAACCCAGAGCCCAGCTCCCCACCCAGCCGTGGGCAACAGCAGGACCACCCCCAGGCAGCGACAGCCCATTGGCACCAACCCTCACCATTACCCAGCAACAGCCCATTATGTAATTGCAAATGTATACATACCATTAAAGCAGTTAATGTTTTTAAATAATGTATTTTCAAATTATTACAAATTAATTTTTGAATGTATTTCACTAGTTATTTTTTACATTTCCAAATACATGTTACTATAGTATTGCAACTTTTTTTTATGGAAGGGCCCCCCGAAATTGCTTTGCCCCAGGCCCCCTGAATCCTCTGGGCGGCCCTGGCGTGCAGGGTTATCAAATATATTTGTTTCTCCAGGAGAAATTGAACCAAAGCCTCCATCATGTCATGCATGCCTCCCAATCTCATGGGAGCAAAGTTTTTATTGACCAGTTACCTAACTGAATTTGAATCAGTGACTTCAAGGTGGAAGACTCCATTGTGGGGCCAGCTACTGTAAATTGGTCCAGGTCCAGTGGATTTCATTACAAATTCCAGGGGTCTTCTAATTCCAAGAACTTTGATTTCCAGTGAAAACAGAATAATGGCACTCTTCATACTCGCTTTCTGCCTCAGCCAAAGATTGATACTAATTCATAGCTTTTGCTGGCACAAACCTTTACATTTTTCTTTTAATGTCAACATAACTCCTTTAGATCCCAACGATTTTAAAAATCTTCTTCTGTTCTGTGGACTACTCAGCAGACGAAAAAAAATGCGAGAGAGCTTTTTATAAGGCTTAACTTTGATTGTTAGCCACACTATTGTCAGTCTTTTTTGCCTTGTGGTAAGAACAAAATGTTGTTTTATCAGTATATTTTCCAGTGTATATTTTTTGGCAGGAATGTTAGTTTGTCTCTCTCACTCTCTTTTCCCCCCTCTCTTCTTTTTCAAGAAGCAGAGTTGTTGGACATGGAAAGGAATGCATCTGGCCTCCTGAGAAGAGAAACGCAGAAGGAAATCAGAATTTGAGTGAGTTTTGCAAGGAAGCCAACTCTATTTTGTGTCTATGCTTCCTTTCCAAAATTGCTAATGGTGAATTGTCCAAAACATGTCACTTACCAAAGAATATTGGCACGGGGAGAAAACAATGAGTTATCCTTCAGTAAAGATTAACTTTGCAATATCAATTCTTTGATCTAGTCCTTTGCATGACAAGTATATTCATTTATAAATCCATTTTAAAGAATCTGTGGGCTAAATTCATCCCTAGTCTAAGTCCACTGAAGCCACCAGTGTTACATCAGGGATAAAGTGAGCTGTGTGTTTTTCTTTAAGTTAATATGTATTGATGTTAGTAGTTATTATTTGTATTACAGTAGTGCCTAGAGACCCTAACAGAGTTCGAGGCCCCATGATGTAGATGCTGTACATACACATAGTAAGAGATAGTCCCTGTTTCAAAGACCTTAAAATCTAACTAGACAAAGGAGCAGAGAAAGGAACTACTATCCCCATTTTAAATGTGGGAAACCAAGGCTCAGAGAGGCTAGGGTCCAGAACCTCAAAGCTATTTAGTCACCTAACTCCTATATTGATTTCCATTGGAGTTAAGGATCTAAATATTTTTGAGGATCTGTCCTGATGGACTTTGCCCACAGTCACACAGGGAAGTCTGCAGTAGAGCTTAGAACTGAACCTACATCTGCAAACTTCCATGCCAGAGCCTTAGCTACATGTCCATCCTTCATCTCCCTTTTTACATCTCCATCACTGTTTCATTTCCATTATGTTATTGCTTTAAGGGTCAGATCCTGCTCTCAGTTACTTCAGATTTATACAAGTCTATCTAAGGGCAGAATTTGGCCCTAAATACATACCCTATTTAGTTATTGAAAATGGCACACTTCTCGGAATGACCTTGTACGTAATGCAGTATCAATAGCATCCTAGTTCTTCCAAGTCACACAAGATTATTTTCTAGGTACAAAACTTGGCTCCGTTGTGTTTACACCATAACTCCACAATAAAGGGACTATAAATTAATACTAAATGATTGTAGTAGACCAGTGGTTTTCAATCTGTGGTCTGAGGACCCTTCGGGGTCCGCAAACTATGTCTAAAGGGTCCACAAAAGGTTGTCATTACCATAAAAAAGTGGTTTTTAACCTGTGGTCCGTGGACCTCTGGGGGGGTCAGCAGCTTGTCTAAGATTTCCAAAGGGGTCCGCACCGCCATTCAAAATATTTTAGGGGTCTGCAAATGAAAAAAGGTTGAAAACCACTGTAGTAGATGAAGTACAGTTAGCAAAAATGAACTTCTTACAGTTATATGCCACCTGTACCATAGAATCTCTATGGATCAGGTGCTGGAACAATCTTTATGGTGGGGGTGCTGAGAGCCATTGAACCAAACTGCAAACCTCTGTATATAATGGAAACCACTTCATGCTATGCTACGGATAAGAACATAAGCCCAATAAGAATGGTCAGACCCAGTTTGGCCAGTGGTCCATCTAGCCCAGTATTCTATCTTCCGACACTGGCCAGTGCCAGATGCTTCAGAGGAAAGGAACAGAACAGGGCACTTTATCAAGTGATCCATCCTCTCTCATCCTGTCCCAGTTTCTGGCAGTCAGAGATTTAGGGACATCTGGAGCAAGGGGTTGTGTCCCTGATCATTTAGGCTAACAGCCATTTATGGACCTATCCTCCATTAACATATCTAATTTGGTTTTGAACCCAGTTGTAATTTTGGCCTTCACTGTATCCCCTGGCAATGAGTTCCAAAGGTTGGCTGTGCATTATGTGAAGAAGCTGCTTCTTGATTTCATTGGGTGACCCCCACCCGCTTCTTGTGTTATGTGAAGGGGTAAATAACATTTCCTTATTCACTTTCTCCACACCAGTCATGATTTGATAGACCTCTATCATATCCCTTCTTAGTTGTCTCTTTATCAAGCTGAATACTCCCAGTTTTTTTAATCTTCCCTCATATGGAAGCTGTTTCCTGCCTGTAATCATTTTTGTTGTCCTTTGTACTTTTTCCAATTATAATATATCTTTTTTGAGACGGGATGACCAGAACTGCACACAGTATTCAAGATGTGGGCGTATCATGGATTTAGATAGTGGCGTTCCGATATTTTCTGTTTCATTATCCCTCTCATAATGGTTCTTAACATTGTTACCTTTTTTGACGGCTGCTGCACACTGAGCAATGTTTTCAGAGAACTATCCATGATGACTTCAAGCTCTCTATCTTGAGTGGTAACAGCTAATCTTAGACCCCCGTCATTTTGTGTGTTTAGTTGGGATTATGTTTTCCAGTGTGCATTACTCTGCATTTAGCAACATTGAATCTCATCTGCCATTTTGTTGCCCCATCACCCAGTTTTGTGAGATCCCTTTGTAACTCTTCGCAGTCAGGACTTACTACACCTTCTTTACAAAGGGTAAGAAACAACTCCCTAATAGTGCAGCTCTCCATCTATAATCTAGTGCTGGGGGCAGAGGGCGTTGGAGGGTGGGGAGCATGATCATGCTCTTCTATGCCAGGACATCATCCCTATGAGGCAGTGTGTGCTGTCAACACTCCCTAGAACTCCCAGGGGCTGAATGTCAAACTATGGCTGTTTGGGTGTTGCACTGAGTCTCCCAACAGCCTCTCCCTGTCTAGCACACCAGTATTGGGCTGCAGTATTTAGCCTGTACTGTGGTTTACATAGAGAAATATCTATGGTGACAATGTGATCAAGAAAACATCAAGGAACTCAGGAGATAGACTTCATCACAGCCATATAAAAACTCCATCTGGCAATCTTTCTGGAAAGGTGGGGCCTGTTGAGCTCATTGTTGGATGAAAGAAATCAAAGAAGGCAGGTTCTCTAGGCAACTTATACCGCATTGTGTCAGTGAAAATTATCCAGATGGGTGCTTCTCTTGTAACTTTTTTAAAATCACGGAATACAGGGTCAGAAGGTCATCTAGTCCAACCCCCTGCTCAAAGCAGGACCCATCCCCAGACACATTTTTGCCCCAGATCCCTAATTGGCCCCTTCAAAGATTGAACTTACAACCCTTGGTTTAGCAGGCCAATGCTCAAACCACTGAGCTACCCCTCACCTGGGAATTGGAATATTTGATGGCAATATGATATAATCTTTATTGTCTTGGTGGATTTCTTATTGTTTCTTCAAAATAGTAAGCCGGGGTGCTTGGCCAAATGATTTATAAAAAAGTCTATGCTAGATAGACAGGAGAAAAGGATTGTGCTAATATTTTCATGGTATAAAAGATTTCTTTCAGCTATTACTATCATTTGTATTACAAGTGCACCTAGAGGCCCCATTCTTCAAGGCACTGTACTACATAGACATAGTAAGGGACAATCCTTACCCCCCAACAACTTACAATCTAAGTGGAGAAGACAAAGGGCAGGTGAAAGGCATTATTATTACTATTACGCACATTGTACAGATGGGGAACTGTAGCACAGAGAGATTGTGTCTTGGCCAAGGTCACAGCAGATGTCTGCCGCAGAACCGGAAACTGAACCCAGAGCTGAGTCCCAGGCCCATACTGCAACCGCAAGACCATCCTGCCTACCCAACAACATGTTTAATGCGGTTGCTGTTGCGGTCTCTATGCACACAGAGAGGGGGGAGGGAAAAGATACTTTAAGTCTACGTGACAGGTTTAGAGTAGTAGAAAAACAAAACAAGAAAGACCACCACCTTAAACCTGGGTAGTGAGCTGGGCAGAAAGTCTGATCACTGACTAAAAGATGGCTTACAGAGTCTATGACCTCTGTATGTCATTTATCTTCTAAAGCCCTGATTCTGCAAAGACTTACTCACATGCTTAACTTTATGCACGTGAATAGTTCCACTGAAGTCAATGGGAATATGTGTCTGCCAAAGCATGAGTGTAAGTCTTGACAGGATTGGGGCCCTAGGAGACCAAGGGATATCCTTAAATATGTACAACTTTTATATACAGATATACATTTGCATTTAAAAAAAACCCCACCTCTAATTGGATTTTAAGACCAGAAAGGACCATTATGACCATTCACTCTGACCTCCTACATACCACAGACCATAGACTTTCACCCAGTGACTCCTACATCAAGCCCCATAACAATAGACCAGGAAGCGTCAATTATCAAATGCATTTAAAACACTTTTCATTGTGAAGTAAAGGATTTTGTCATAATTTCCAATGACAAACAACTGAATATGAATTAAATTCCATGACACTTTTAAAAAAACTAAAACAATGACTTGACAAAGCTGTGACTTTTCCCCATTTTCTGCCATGACAACAAGCGGTGTCAACCCTTCCATTTCCCAGTGCCTCTTTCCAACTTAGGGGGATACATTCCAAGGTGGAAAACAGGAATAAATTATTTTGCTTCTTCCAGATCAGAGAGCTAACACTGGGGCCACTTTCACTGGTAGCAATGGCTTGTTCTTTTGCCTTTGGAACTATAGCATTGAACATTGTGGTGAGTAGGCTCTGACCTTTTCTGTTCAGTTGGGAGCAAGGAATGCAAACTTGTTCACTGTTTAATAAATACAGTAAGTGTTATTTTTTATGTGCCTTTTTCTTTATTGTCCAATAGCTAGAAATTGCAAGTGCTCAGGAATAGAAGCAAGGTTGTAGGGGAACCCAGTTCCCCTGGGCAAGCTGTCGTACACATGTACAGGAAATTGAATGCAGAAATTATTGCATACAAGGCTGTTAAAGAAGTGACAGGGTTATAAAACAGATCTTTCAACTGCCACCCATTATGAGCATTCCAATTGTAGAGGGTCACATTTTAATACAAATCTGCTGTCCCAAATTACATTTGTCTTTTCCCATAAACTAGATGTTGCCAAAGTTTTATAAGAAGGTATTGCTTCTCCTTGCCTTAACTCACTTATCTCCTTTCTGTATTCAAAAAAATAGAGAAAAACAAAACAGTGACTTTGGAGAATTTATGAGCTCTTAATGTTGTATCAGTGATGGGGCTTGTTTTCTTGGGTTGATGAAATGTGTGGAATTTTTTTTAAAGCACCTCGTTCTCCGAAAGTGGATAACATGGGACTGCATAAATAGAACACAGAATCGCATTAGGCTTAATGTGAATAATTTATGGTATTAATTTTTCCTCTCATAAGCTGATAGTCCACCCTCTGCCATGTGCAATAATAGCATACACTTAAGGTGAAATGACTCATTTCTAAATAATTGTGACAACAAACTGGTTAGATGATCGTATTCTTAGTTATTACAAGGCATTTTTAATATGCTTTCCTTGCTCCCTCTCTGCTGTTATTCTTATTTTCAAGGCAGCAGATGAAAAGATGTCTCAAGGCCATCTATGGAATTAGATTTGAGCTTACAGGCTAAGTAGGTAAGCAGAGTAACATTTAATTTAATTAGCTTTGAAACAGGTAAAGGGAAAACAAGCTCACAGCCCCATCAAAGAAATTGTATTTCAGAGGCATGTTAATTTGTGGAATCATCTTTCCAGAATTCATCTCGCTTTTGCTGCCAGCAAATCAATAGCCAACCTTAACACCAATTCAGATCTAAATTCCTTTTTTTACTTTAAGCCATAAATACTTAAAAAAAAAATACTGCAGCCCAATTTCTATACTGATAGTTAATGGCTTCATTTGAATAGTCATTATTCTTTGAGACTCAGTAAATCTAGAGGGAAAATGTAAAAGTTTTGTCTTTAAGTCAGCAAATTCAATTATTTCCAGTTTCAGATAGCATGGTTCATACAAACATTTAAGTCCATATCACAGGCAGTACATACTAATTACAATTCATACATTGCAGAGGCTTTTTATGTTATTTTGCAGAGTACTTTTGTGTAATCAGTCAATTAGAATTGTGACCAGAGATCCATATCAGCAACTGATTTTGAACTATATGACTGGTACACTTGAGATTTACATTTCATTCTTTCTGGCTAGGAAGCAATTATTTTATAGTACTATTTTCAGAGACGACACGCTGATTTCTTGACTATAAACACTTTAGTCAACCAAATAGTAACCGAAGAATTTCAACAAAGGGTTTTTTGTTTTGTTTTTTGTTTTAAATACATTCATCTACTAGAGTAATAGGAAATTCTTCCTTGCTGAATTCAATATGATTTTCAACAACATCATATGGTAGCAGAAATAATTGTTGAGATAAATAGTCAATAAATGACACCCAACTTATGGCACTATTGCTGGAAAAAACAATTCTTCAGACCCTCAGATGCTGTAATCAGATAGTTCTATATAAATGTAATTTTTAAAAGAATAGTAAGTTATAACAAAACATGAATCAGTTGCTATTTGTTTTAAATCCCTACATTTAGCAAGTCACATTTATAGCTGCAATTTTTAAAACATAGAAGCTAGAACAACTTCAGATGTTAGCATTATTTCACACTTATACCCATTCACTATGCTCCTTAGATCACATTTCACTAAGACCATTTGTCAGTATAAAATACTTTTGCTATTACTGATTATAGATTTTGAATGCAAATACATTCCCTACTGCTTACAATAGCAGTAATAGCTTTATTTATAGTTAACAGAGGCTGTTGTTGCCTTTAAAATACTCAAATATAACAAAAGTTGATTGAAGTTGATTCTATTTGGGATACATGTTAATGATTCAGCATTGAGTGTAGTTTTTGAATACACACGAGTTTAATAGTTGAGGAAGTGGCATGATCTAAACAGTCTGAACATGGTTCTGGAAGTCAAAAAAGCTAGTTCTGATTTTGACTGCCTCAGTTTCCCCATCCATAAAGCAGGGATAATACTTAACTACCTCCCAGGAGTGTTTGTGACAATTAACGTTTGTGATGCACTTTTATGTCTTCATATGGGAGGCAATATAGCAAGTGCTGAACATCTACGACTATAAAGATTTCCCTACAAGGTATCATTATTAATTGCAATTTTCACATCTCTTGCATGAGCATAAAACTGTAGCATGATTCATTTGCATGCCAGAAATAGCCAAACACTTCAGGTTCATTTCAGATATATGCATATTTGGCCATTCATCCAAATCCCATCGCCACATTCTACTGTGTTATGCTAGAGTAAAGCTAGAATAACGCAGATGGGAATCTGGCCCAAAGTCACAGGAAATTAGGTTGGAAATCTTACAAGTCTGACTTCTCTCACAAGCGTCCACCGGCTGGGAATACTGTGAGAATCGCCTTCTCTGGAGTATTTGGGCACTTTGGCTTCAGGTGCCTTGCAGAAACCAGGAGGTGTGCAGTCCCACGACAGTGAGTGGGTCTCTCTCAATCTCTCCTGTTGGTGCTGTTCCACTTTGTATAAATAATTAAATATTAATTGGGCCAAAGAAAAGAAAAGAAAAAAAAGCAAGAGTTAGATGCTATAGCCTGGTGATTAGGAGCACTCCCCTGGCATGTAGGAAAGTCAGGTTCAAGTCACTGCTCCAATGACTAATTATTTATACAAAGAGGAACAGCTTCTATAGCAGAGGTTGAGAAAGACCCACCCCAGAATACCTAGTAGCCTGGTGGTTAGCACACTGATGTGGGAGAGCTTGATTCAAGTCCCTGCTCCAAATCAGGCAGAGTGGGGATTGAAACATGGGCCTCCCACATCCCATCTGAGTGTCCTAATCACTGGGTATTCTGGGGTACACAGGCCGGCCCCAAGAATTCCCAACCTGCTCACCCCTGGCTGGTTTTCATGTGGGTCAGTTGTGCTTTGAGCAGTTACTGGATAGGCCCCTGCAGACATAAGCACCAACTGCATGGTTGCTCCAGGGCTGGAGGTGAGATAGACCGGGGAAGGCCGAGTCTGAGAATCCTGCCTGGGTTCAGGCATGAGTGAGGGCTCATAGCAGCTGGGGAAGAGTGGTATCAGGACTTAGGCACCCATGGTGATTTAGGTACTTCCAGGAGTAGGTGGCAGCTGAGCCGTGATTTTGAGAATATGAGTGGCACCAAATATTGGACTTAAGAGGCAGTTAGGCACATTAGAACCCTGGTGAATCTAGCCCATTGGCAATGTCTCACATTTGTGAAAACTGAGTGCTTATGAACAGTACCAGAGCTCCAGCAGCGGAGGCTGCATCAGTCATCCACAGACTAGGCCCGGCAAAAGCAGCAACAGTGCAAGCTTCCCTGCCAAGGTGCCTCAACCCTGATCTAGTGTAGAGGTGAGAAGGTTGTCTCGTCTCTGTAGCCAGCTCTCTGCCCACTCTGAAGAAATTGACAAAACAGGTGCCAATTGCAATGCTGGCTTTTCTGTCCACTGGGAGCTGAACGTACAGCACTCCCCTCCTTGTACTTCGCTCATCACACAGCAATTGGGCAATCACCATTTTTGGTCACTACTAGCTTGAGCTGCAGCTGCAGCCTAGAGGTTTGCGGCTCTCTGTTCCATTGCCAATCAGTTGAGCCCTTTGGAATCAAATCTGAAAACTCTCTGCTAGCGGCGTTTTAGCAAATCGCTTCAAATGGAATCATTTAGCCAAACTCACTGGCTGGTGTGACTCCACAGCCTTCAGAAGAGAGACCCCAGTTGTGAATTTGGCCCACTCAGTCAGTGCCCATTTATGGCTATCACGTTTTTCAGATACCACTGCCAAGGGTTAAAATGTTTACATGCCCCCAGAATTCAAATGGATTGGTTGCATGTCAAATGCCAGTGAGAGAGACAGCTGGAGTATCTAAATTGAGTGCTTTGATCTTACTATTTGTAAAAAAGAGATCATTTGGTTTCCCCAAGAAGCACAGACATTTAGAAGATCCATATACAACTCATGCAAGTATTTGATTAGCAACATTTTCTATTCACATTTAGATAGTTTGTATATAATGCTTACTAAATACATCTATCTATATCTATATGTGTGTGGTTATATGTATGCTCACTAATATACATATTTGCCTGTATATATAGAGACACACTAATCTGTTACGTTTATTTGCCAAAAACATTACAGAGGATTAAAGCTTTAAGATTATTTTGAATTTTGTGTTAACACCAATACTCTGAAGTCATCTCCTCTCACCATATGCAAATCCTTAGGTAACACGCTGAGTGTAACCTTAGGTATTCAATATTTTTAAGGAGATGCAGACATGAAAACACAGACTTCATTGTACTTTAATCAGGTCTGACACTGATTCAGAAGAGAAGAATTCTAAAATACGATATTGCACAGGGGAAATATTTCCATTCTTTACAGGAGAGGATTTTGTGGTTAGTCCACAGCACATTTGAAATAGATAGCAGATGTTTGTGACTTCAGGCGGTTAACTTTAGTCTTCCTGACGCACTATCCTTTGCTCATTGTGTCGGAATAAATAAATGTTTTTTGGTACCGGGAAGAAAACAGTTTATTTTAAACATATTAGAGAGTGATTGTATGTATCTGCAAATAAACAATAGTCAGTTCTCATATTGTTTAGTGACAGGTTTATGAAGAATGCCAATATTATAGTTAAAATAATAACCTCCAAGATGAAATAAACATACATTTAATTAAATGTGAGATGAATTGTACAGGAATCTTAACATTAGCATAATGACATTTCTGAGATGCAGTAATATAAAGGAATGTGGTGTTTACAGGGGCTTTCATAAACATGGTAAGAGCCTCTTTGCAATTGAATGATTGTTATTAACATGTAATATACTTCTTACAATGACTCGCTTAAAGAAAGCTTGATAGTACTCTATTTTAATAATTTTCCTTGGTGTCTATTTTCTCCATTAATTTGGAAGCAATATTATATTCAATGTATATCTTTGATGATCAGATTCAGTGAATGATCATTTGTTTCTGTAGTCCTGCTCATCAGCACATGAATTTAGCATCATGATCTCAGTGTCAGGTGGGCAAATATTTCTAGTTTTACATTATCATCAGACCATCCTCCAGCTAGGGTGGTGGAATCTCCTTCCTTAGAGGTTTTTAAGGTCAGGCTTGACAAAGCCCTGGCTGGGATGATTTAGTTGGTGTTGGTCCTGCTTTGAGCAGGGGGTTGGACTAGATGACCTCCTGAGGTCCCTTCCAACCCTGATAGTCTATGATTCTATGATTCTAGGGTTGTTATAAAGAACTGAGCACCTCAAAGTAAGCTTCCAAAAGCATCTCAACCAGCTTCTAAACATGTGGGAGGATCTTCGCATGTCCAGTTTTTGTGCACACAGCTTTCACAACTAAGCATAATTCACAAAGAGATCAAGTAATTAAATGACTGCATGGTCTCTGTACACGAAACTTGGGCATAAAAATATTAAAAAATGAAAATGTGATCAGAGGTGAAAGAAGGGCATAAGGGAGATTCACCAAAAACTGCATGTAGCTGTGGAAACTACAAAGGCCTAATTTAAAGCACAGAAACAGACATTTTCTTTTGTTGATAGTCCATCACTGACGATATTGTTGCCATTCTCATCTATGTTTTCTTTTATAAAACTGGTAACTGCATTTACAATGCCAGTTTTGAGCTCCCAAATAAAGGTCATGCTTTTCAAAGGTAACTAGTGATTTTGGGGACTTATCTCAAGATACCTTAATTTAGGTCTCTATTCAAATGTCTGTTTGTAATTGTGTGTCTTGAGTGATGCACGCAGTTTGGTAGACCCTGAGGCTGAGATTTGGAAAAGTGACCTGTGATTCGGGATGACCAACATGTTACACTTTAAGGGATCCAGCTGTTCAGAGGGCAAGTACTCAGCACCTTCTGAAAAATCAGGTGTCTCAAGTTTCAGATCCCCCCAAAATGGAGGCACCCCAAATCACTAGTCATTTTTTAAAACCTTGTCCACTGAGTTGGTGCATCCAATAAGTTCACTCCTTTAGTTGGTCATCAAAAAATTGGTACTTAGGCCTAGGTCCTCAAAGATACTTATGTGCCTAAGTCCAATTAAAATCAGTGGAAGTGATCTAAATCCTTCGAGACTCTGGGTTCAACTGTCTTTGGTTTCAAAGAAGGAAAGGCAGAGCAAGTTATTCTAATGCATTTATTAACGCACTGTGCTGCAAACAGTAAACTACATACATGATTTTCATACAAAGCAATGAACAGAGGGAAAAGTACCATAACAACGACTGCTGACTAACATGATGTGACACATCAAAGGCTCAAAATAGTACTTCCAGAAACATGTTATTCATTAAATCAGTGGTGCCTGCTATTACCATAGTCATAGGGGTGGGGGGAGGGAGGAGAGGGGAAATAGTGGTTTTCAGTTTAAAATGTTAAATTAGGTGGTTCTAGAATGTGGGGGAGGTTGGAGAATCTTTTTTTCCAGCCAGTTTATTCAGCTTGCACCTGCTTAAGTGCCATAAGAAGGGGTGAGTGGAGAGTCTGAGTAACAGAGCAGAGTTAAGGGTACTCACCCAATAAGTGGGACACTGTATTTTGTAGAATATTAGTGAGTCACATTTCCTCAAATCAGATCAGTGTTGAGTCCTGTCATGATGGGGTCTCAGACTAATTAAAGTGCTTTTTTCCTTGGCCACCAGTTCGGGCAACTGAATTTGAACCCTGCCATTGAATATTCATGAGAAAGAGCTGCATCACCACTGAGAACACCAACCTTCAACAATACTTTTCACCTCAGGAGCAGGTCCTTTTTAAGCCACCCTGTGTTAACTTAGTATTATTTGTTGGTTATACAGTGCCCCAAAGTGGTATTGTAGGGTATTTGGTAAGATGGGTCCTGGCCCCAAAGAGCTCACACCCTAATAAGACAGCATATGGACAAAAAGGAGCAGGGGAGAAGGATGCACCATTCCCAGTTATGTTCTCGCCCTGCAACCAGTCTTTGCAATGTTTCATTTTTTAAAATCTGTAGCATATATTGGCCCAGAACCCCAACTGATGTAAATCAGCTTAGCGCCATTCTCCAGTTTACACTCTTTGCCTCACTTTTGCTTGCTAACCCAATCCATATACCCTTCTCCAGTTGCTAAGACGAGTGACTTCTACCTTCAGGCCGTAGTTTTCTTATTGTTGCAACATGTTTCAGATCTGTTTCAGTGAAGTCTACAGAAGGTCACTATATATCTATGTTTATAAGCACACTTCATTTCTATTATTCATAGAATCATAGAATATCAGGGTTGGAAGGGACCTCAGGAGGTCATCTAGTCCAACCCCCTGCTCAAAGCCAGACCAATCCCCAACTAAATATTAGGCTTGATTAATTACCTTTTTTATTTTCCTCTCAGCTGCTCCCTCTGCATTAACACACGGTAAAAGCAGGAACATACTGTAGTAATGTCCAGCCTGGTGGCTCATGCCAGGGCCCATCTAGTCTGGCATGCTGGCTTCCAGGGTGGCCTATACCAAATGCTTCAGAGAATGTGGCCAGAAAGCCCATAACAGACAATTTTGAAATAACTTGCCCACATGACAAAATGTCTTCTTACTTGGGTCAGGTAATGATTGGTTTGTGCCCTGAAGCATGAGAGCCTATATCCTTCATTGATATTTTATCTATTGTCTCATTATCCAAATCAATGTTCAAGCCTTTTATGAACTTTTCTAAACTCCTAGCATGAGAAATTTCTTGCGGCAATGAGTTCTATTGGTTAACTACATGTTTTGGTTTTTAAAAATAGTCTTTCCTTCTTTTTTTTTTTTTTAGATTTTTTTTACTTTTTGGTTTCATAGAAAATTCCCTATTCTTGTACTGAGAGGTTAACTAGCAGCACCTGATTTAACTTCCCTGTACTCTTCATTAATTTGTATACACTATAATTCCAGTTATCTAAATTTCTTTTATCCCAAAAATCCTTGTTATCTGAATCCACAGTGTACACCAATGTAGCGCTATGTTAGTTAATCACATCCTTTTTACCCAAAATGCATGGTTATCCACAACTTTTGGACTTCCCCCTGACTAATTGGCAAAAAGAAAGTGGCGTTGTCCAGATGCTGAGCATACGCTATGCTAACACACAGCTCTGGTATATTTGACTTGGGCATGCAGTAAAACTGACTTTTGAACGTTATTTGGTCTTTGAGTCAATGATTCCCCTTCTGCTTTTAAACCCAGGGCCTTGAAATGGGACATTAACTGTTGTTAATAGGTCTGAATAAGCTTTGTGGGGTCAACCTCCAAGAACGTATTTGCCCCATCTTCCTTCCAGCCCCTCCCTGCCCATTGCTTTTAAGAACAGTGCTTGCATTGAATTCCTTTCCTTTAGATCTGTTCCTAGTCCCTTCCAGTAATCAATTGCCATCCTTTATCCTCCACCCCCCACCCCCATGCTGGCTTAACTCTGCTGGCTGGTGTGTTTGGGGTGGAGTATTACCAAAGCTCTGCTACTCCTGCCTCTCTCCTTGCCTATCTTCTTACAGTGAGGAGAGGACAGTGGTGGGAGCAGTGAAGGAACATAAAGGAGAATAAACCCCCCCCCCCCCATGGTCTGACATGCCTGCATAGTTTGATTTACAGCATAACCTTATGTGATGTTGCACTCATTCTGCCTCCGTTTCACCATTTGTAAAATGGAGTTAATGATATCAGGGTTTTGTTAAGGTAAATTCATTAATGCTTGTGAGATGCTACCGTGATGCATGCTATAGACATGCCTCTAAATCAATCAGTATTTTTTCCTGTTCTTAAATTGCCACTATTCCTCCTTTCACAATTGAAAATGGAGACTGGTTGCTTTATCATTTCTTTACAACATCCCCCCACCACCCCCATGAATGGATGTTTCAGGGCAGCGCTCTCTCTGGGACCCCATGTACAAATTCCACAAAAGGGATATCACTCCTAGTGCTATATTAGTTATACCAAATTGCAAAACACGGGTCCGGGGGGGGGGGGGGGGGGGGATTCTTTTCCTTTTGCTGCTAAAGCCTATCTGAATCCTGGCTCTGATCCTATTGAGACAGGGAGAAATGAAGTTAAGATCAGAATCTTTATAGCAGTGGCATATCTACGAATTTTATTTTATTTAGACTTATTAAGAGTCCTAATGCAAGCACTAAGCATCTGTTAAAGATAGCACCTAAGGATAACTATCCTTAAGATAAATGACATTACTGCCCAAAGCCATTTCACATGGGACTGCACCAATATCACAAATAACCCTCTAACCCAGTGGTGGGCAACCTGCTGGTGGGCCGCGAGACATTTTGTTGATGTTGACCATCCGCAGGTATGGCCCCCCGCAGCTCCCAGTGGCCGCGGTTCGCCGTTCTCAGCCAATGGGAGATGCGGGAAGCGGCGGGCCTCAGGGACGTGCTGGCTATTGCTTCCCGCAGCTCCCATTGATCAGGAACGGCGAACTGCAGCCAGTGGGAGCAGCGGGGGGGGGGGGGGGGGAGCAAGCCCACAGAGAGTCAACGTCAGCAAAATGTCTCGCAGCCCACAATCAGATTACCCTGATGGGCCACATGCAGTCCATGGGCCGCAGGTTGCCCACCACTGCTCTAACCCCTCATAGGCATATTAGCCACTGCTGACTACCCCCATTTCCCTCAACCTACTCCTCCCAGAAAGGCCTAGGAAATAGATAGGTCTTTCAGCAAAACCTAAAGAGCAACAAATCTGGACTGCTTGAAACTAAGGTGGGGGGATGAGTTCAGAGCCAAGGACCCCACCCAGAAAATTCCCTGCTGGCAGCTGTTGAACCAGGCGCTGTTGGCTGCAGGGCCTCCACTGAAGATAGTTGCCATGAGATCACATGGAGAGACAGGCAGTGATTCAACTAGCCAGCTTTACTGGTCAAACCCAATCCCAAGGGAGCATCACTGATTGCATTGCCGGCCCTAGACACTGCCCTTGTTGTGGGCTGCCCATGGAGATGTCTGTCATATCCCTTGTGCAAATGGTGTTTTATTTCTTGCCAAAACATGTTTCTCAGAGTACGGCTACAGCGCAATCAAGAGGCATGAGTGCAGCACATGTGTACATACCCGAGGTCGCTTTGATCTATCTACATCCAAGCTAGCAGCGTAGCATGGCAGCAGGGATAGCCGCATAGGCTAGTCTCCCGAACAGAACCCTGCCCAGGACCCGGGGTGCATATCTGAGCACCTCGCCCATGCCACCTCACTAGACTGCTGTTGTTACTTGAGCTGGGGTTAATCTAGACAGATCAAAGCTAGCGTGGGTAGGCCTAAACATGCTTCAGTCACACCGTCTATTTGCTGTGCAGACATATCCATAGACTTAATGTTATCTCATGCCAAAGGATTTGAAATGGACACAAGGTTTTGATCCTGAGCAGTGCTGAATCCCTTCTGCAAAGTACTGAACTTTGGTGGGTGATCAACATGACACAGAATCGGGCTCCTTGAGCCACAATTCTTCCTGCCCAGACCCTTCTGCTCATTGATAAAATGGTTCTTAAAGTCACTTCTACATACGCAGGTATTTAGTTTTTCGGATCTCGTCACCAAACACAGTAGCATGGTTCAGTGGGCAGAGCATGCGAGTCAAGTCAGGAGATCTGGGTTCTATTCACAACCCTGTCAGTGATCGGGGCAAGACACTTCATTTCTCTGTCTCCCCTCCCTCTTTGTTTAAATGAGGGCTCTTGAGGGCAGGGACTGCCTGTCACCATGTGCTACAATGAGACCCTAAATCTTGCTTGGGGGCTGTAGGTGCTACTATAACACAAATAATATTCCAGTATAATGTATTCCCTTCATCTGTATTGCACAACGTTTCTGGTGCTGCCCCTATCTAACTGTTCTCATTCGAAGCCAGTTGCAATAGTTTTCAACAGCAATCAGACCTTCTGGCCACATGTAAATGCATTTGAAAACGAGGTTTCATTTAAAGCAAAGCAAGATCACATTGCGATTTACTAACGGTGCTAGTTAAATAATTTATGTTTTACTGCACTTTATGCTTGTACTATATAGCCCAGGTAACTCCACTGACAAGACTTTGTTGCCTCACTGCCCAGAAATAATGATCTCAGACAAATGTATGTTCACTGTCAGCTGGGCTCTTTTTGGTTCACTTGACATGGTTTTGGCAGAAAAGACAGTCAATAAGCACCTACATCTGAGGTCATTGTTGCTATAAAAATTGCACATTCTGTATAATATCCACACCACGTTTTAAAGCTTTTAAAATGTTCTGTCTCATTACTGTGCTACTGTAGGGTTCAGAATAAATCCTATTTAAGCAGACTTCAAATATCTAATCGACACAGGATTTCATGCTGCTAAAGAATATTCATATCACATAATACAGCTGAAAAATTAATATTTCTTTTTAAAAATATTAAGCATCGTTTTTGTGTGTGTGTGTATACAGGATCTGGGCTAGGTCCTGCAGTCCTTACTCAGGTGAGTAATCCATTGAAATCAATATCTGGTCCACTGTATCTTTCATATTTTAGTGTTAAGGCAGTTGCAATTCTGGGGTTTGATTCTGTTCTCAATAATATGATTAGGAAGAGGAATTAAAGTTTTGGACTGTCAGGATTACTATAAAGTATAATAGAATAAAACAGCCATTCTAACAACTGTTTAGAAGAATGATATCCATTTTAAAACTGCATACTTTTGCACTTTTCATTACCAGATTGAATTTGGGAGAGAGGGGAAGAAGAGGGAAGAAAAATAAATGATAGGAAAGAAATGTACTCATAAAAATCTAATTTTCTATCAGTATTAACATAACATATTTTTAAATTACTCTTGGATTATGTGTTTGTTTTGTTTTTGCTTTAATGCTGTTGCATCTGACCCATTCTGTGGAAATTTGAGATTTTGAAAAAAATGTCTCACCCCACATAGGTATGAAAATCCAAAATTTTCATGGTTGCGAGAAGAAACCATTCATTTTGGGTCACTCAGAATGGTCCATTTAATTTTTGACCATTTTGTATAAAATAAAGTAGATTTTGAAATAAAAGTAATTTCAGAATGAAATATTCAAACTTTCAATTCTTATTTTGGGAAACTGGTTTTTTCCATTTTTTGTTCCAAAATGAAATTTCATCAAACATTTTGAGAAAAAATTTGGTTTAGTTGAAATGGTCTTTTCTGATGGAAAACTCAACCATCTGTATTCACAAGAGTAATCTTTGACATCACAAACTGGGAACAGAACCCAAGAGTAAAATCGTGACCCTGCCGAAGTCAATGACAAAACTACTATTGATTTCAGTGGGGCCACGATTTCACATCAAAAGTTATGATTTGACTTCTCTTCTCCTGCCTCAGGCGCACATCGAAGAATGAACTTTAAAATACTGGGTTTCTATTCCTGTGAATATGAATTATTTGCATGACTAAATATTTTCATGATTGCATCAGAATCCAGTTCAAGATCCAGTTTGCTCTTAATGGCTCCCGGTGGGATCTATAACTTTTTAAATGTGTTTTTAGGGACAGAACATTGACTTTAAAATGTATATTAATGGGATGATAATAAATGGAGCATCTGTAACAGGCATTGCAAAGACAGCATTCACTGGGCAATTTTTAAAGAATTATCTGTTGCAGTAATAATAGAAGGTTTCAGAGTAGCAGCCGTGTTAGTCTGTATCCGCAAAAAGAAGAACAGGAGGACTTGTGGCACCTTAGAGACTAACAAATTTATTAGAGCATAAGCTTTCGTGGACTACAGCCCACTTCTATAGACATGCTTTTCTGTCAAGTGCTATCTTTATTTACCATGATTATAAAAATATCGCTGAAATTTCAAAATTATCATAAGGACAACTTTTGATAAAAAAAAAGTTAAAAGATCAGTGGACAAAATTAATAGAACCAATCTGATACCGAGTACTGGTATATTCCCCTTAGGCATCTGTGAAGACAGAACTTATTCTACCGCACCAGAAATGTTTATCAAAACCCATGTTAATTGCCAAAATAGTGAGACTGCAAACTGAAAATCCTGATCATCCCTAACAGAGCTAACATATGATACCCATGTTCGACATAAATACGTGAGTACTCCTATTGAACTTGCTAAGACCACTCACGTACTGAAAGTTAGGTACGTAAATAAGTCGTTGGAGGATCAGAGCCTTAGAGTTGACAAAATGATCTTCCCAAGTAATCAACTAAAAAGAGTCCAGGATAGATTATCCTTATTTTAAATAAAATTATGAATATATGCAATGCCATAAAATGCTCATATTGCTAATGTGTAAAGTTTGTATTGCTTAATAGACTACTTTTATCTAGTACATGCACACCCACGTGTATATAAGTTGTACATCACACTCTTTTCTTAAACTTAAGTTTTACTGTAAATTAGACACTAATTCCTGTAACTTTTTTCTTTACATTGTATGTTAAATGTTACAGTTATTAAAAAAGTACACACAGAAGCAAACATACCATAATATAATAAATAATAACAATAATCAATCATGGAAAGATTAATTTGAATATTGCAAGCATCATTCTCAGCCAGTCAGTTTTCTTTTAAATTGTTTATATTTTTCAAGAAAATACAAACACTGCAATGGACATGAATAAATGAATACAACAATCAGCTACATCCGGACAAAGGAATGCAGGTATATACATGTTTTATGCTTTTAGTTTCTGATTTTTTTTCCTTTTAAATTTTGACACAAGATCTTATGAATTTTTTTTCTAAAATACTGAACTTGCTCTTCTAAAAAAAATTGATCCTTCATGATGGATGTAAAAAAAGATTGTCCTCTGACTACTTTTTGGCTTTTCTGATTGGCCACAGAAAACTAGTTTGATGACTATGAGTCGAATCTGAACAAGATAAAAAAGCTATCAGCTTCTCAATGAATATTTCTAAATGTACATGATTATTCAGAAAGCAACTACATTTGAAATCTTCATTAGGAATTGACAAGTATGTTTTTGGCACAATAATGCCTTTCTGGCTTATCAAGTAAAATGCTTGTTTGGTTTTCTGCTCCCTCTCTCTCTAATACCAGGCCCCTAGGAGTGCTAATGTTTTATAGGCTGTATTATTTCCATTACTGGTGCTTTGGACCAATTTTGGGGGATTTTATTTGGTATCATTTTAAGCGTGATTGATACAAGGTGAAGATCAATGAAAACAAATTCAAGGGCAAAAGTATGGGGTAGCAACATGTCCGCAAAACAAAAAATAAGACTCTGCAACAGCTGTGTGGTATCAGTTTTGCTCGATGCTGCAAAGACCTGGGGCATTACGCAAGCTGACAAGAAAAGATTTGATGCATTTGATAGCAGGTGTTTCGGAGGGATATGTAATGTCAAATGGCACCACTATGTTGGGAACATTGAGTTTCACAAGAGAACAAGAAAGAAGCATATTATATACCTCCTAACAAGGAAGTGAGACTTTAACAGACTGACCATCTAGCAAGCACGGAGCAAAGACGGAGAGTGAGAGGACTTACAGAATGGAGTCCCTTATCTGGGCTTCCAAGTGTATCCTAGGGCAGATCCACTGCTCATTGAAGTCAATGAAAAGCCTCCCTATCTTCTCTGCATCTATCTTGTTAGGCTGTAAGCTCTCTGGGGCAAGGACCATCTTAGTGTTAGCCCTGTTCTGTGCTGAGTACACAGCTGGCACATAAGAAATAATCATAAAAGAGGGAGGAAAAGAAACAATTTAAAAATGAAGGTCTGTGGCCCAATCCTGCAAACCCTTGCTCTCCAACAAACATGGAAATAATGGTTTGATGAAGCAGGCCCCTAGAGTTTGGCAAACGTGAACTTAAGCTGTGCAGGGAAAAGGAGTTAATGGCACACAAAGAGCCCATGTTAAGCCCATGTGACTCCACTGACTTCACTGAGGCTCCACAGATGTCAGCAAGAGAAAGATCTGACCCACAGTAACAATACCCTATTGTTTGCTTTCTCAGTATCTTCCCAGATGCAGATTTTGTGAATGAAAGATGAGGAGCATCTTTTTGAAACTGTTGCCTGAAGAGTTTCAGAGTAGAAGATAATTGAAAACAGATGGGCATGAGACGGTAGAGCCAGGCAATATGGACAAAGCGGACCTGTGCTACAGAAGCTCTAGCAGCTGTTATGACCCTTTAAGGTGCGAAAGAGGCTGTACTAATGTATGGACTACCAGCAAGTTACATTTGTTCATGACTGAATCAAGAAAAGGAAACGTACACCTTCCAAATAGTAATTAGAATCACATTCAAAAAGATCTATGTTGATTTCCCTATATCAAATGATATCGAAAATAGTTCACTGATCAAGCTCGGATTTTGCCTTTTCCTTTATTTATTTTAAAAACCTCTTGTTTCAGTTTTTTCAGTTGTCTAACATACCTCCAGCTGGCATAATATGTTATTGTTGTTTTCATTTGAAAACTCCTCAGATTTCAGTACAAATATTCAATTACTGCAGTAAGACTTTTAAGTGAAGCAATTGAATCTTTGTTAGCCATCAATTTCAATTGCTATTTCCTAGCTGGTATCTTTTTCTTTATTTTTATATGCAGAGCTCAGGACAGGCTCCCAGAAACAGACTTTCTTTGTTAAACTTTTAGTAATAAAAATGTTATTCGTCTGCTGTACTTTATAGCTCACTTTAAGAAAATCAGCGAAGGACAAGCGTACATGATTCATCAAATCATTAAACAGAAAATATTATAATAAAAATAAGAACATTCTTCCGCCCCCCCCCCCCCCAAAAAACATTTTAAATTGAAATGTCCTCAGCTTTGGACATACGCCAGAATAAGTGACAATAATCATTAAGGCAACTCAACTGGCCCATCAAACATTTGGTATTTGAAGGAGTTGAGCTCTTAGGTGCTTGTCACAAAGGAAAGATTCACACACGTGCTAGAAAAGAGACAAAACTGAAGTTTAGCAGAATCATGTGCTCGGGACTAGCAGACTGAGATCGGGGTAGGATTCACACCAGTTAGATTATTATGACAAAATTGATAATGGCATGGGGAAAACTCCCTTTTTGACTTTGAAAGGACCATACGCAATGCTTATGTGCTGTGCCTGAGAATCTATTCACAAACATAGAACGTAACCCCATTGCCTGATGCTGATAGATGCCACTAAATCTACAGTAGTTAAGAAAACCTAGTGGAGGCAGCTGTTTTATACTTAGCAAGTCTCCCATTAGAATGGAGTGGACAATTGTCTGTCTTTCACAGCCAAGGAGAGGGAATGAACTTGGTGCAGGTCAGGAAGCTGAATGGAGCGACGGCTTCTGAATTGCATTCTGATTGCACTGTGCCAAATAAAATATTTCACCTTTGTTCAGTTGGGTTGGGTATACAATGGATAGTCATATGTAACCCTACCTCAAAGGCATTTCAGGGAAACATATAATGTGGATTATAGCCTCTGATGTGATTTAGTAGTATATTATATCTCCCATGTTTACCTATAGTGGAATTGTGTCTCTAATAGAGAGAGGAAAACTAGAGGAGCAATTTTTTCATACAGGAGGGGCCTGATTCTGCACCATAAAGTCATTGGGACCTTTGCCATTGACTTCAGTGGGTGCAGAATCAAACCCTAACTGTATAAGTAAGACATTCTACTGTTTAACAAGAAATTGTGAAATGTTGAGTGGTTAATTAGGGTTGCAAGCTTTCTGATTGCAGAAAACCAAACAACCTTGCCTCGCTTCTGCCCTGAGGCCCCACCCCTCCCCCCCCTTCTCCAAGGCCCTGCTCACTTCATCCCCCCTCCCTCCCTTGCTTGGTCTCCCCCACCCTTGCTCATTCGCTCATTTTCACTGGGCTGGGGCAAGGGGCTGGGGTGTGGAAGGGGGTGAGGGCTCCTGCTGGGGTTGTGGGCTCTGGGATAGGCTCTCAACCTTTCCAGACTACTGTGTCCCTTTCAGGAGTCTGATTTGTCTTGCGTACCCCCAAATTTCACCTCACTTAAAAACTACTTGCTTACAAAATCAGACATAAAAATACAAAAGTGTCACAGCCCACTGTCACTGAAAATTGCTTGCTTTCTCATTTTTACCATATAATTATAAAATAAATCAATTGAAATATAAATATTGTACTTACATTTCAGTGTATAGTATATAGAGCAGTAGAAACAAGTCATTGTCTGTATGAAATTTTAGTGTGCTAAGTTCGCTAGTACTTTTTATGTAGTGTGTTGTAAAACTAGGCAAATATCTAGATGAGTTGATGTACTCCCTGGAAGCCCTCTGAGTACCCCCAGGAGTACATGTACCCCTGGTTGAGAACCACTGGCATAGGAGACAGCTATCTCTGCTATACGTCCACTGGGGAATGCAAATCAGGGGACGTGCAGTCAGTTTCCATTCCCTTTGTGCTGCCTGAACAGCACAAATGTCGCACAGTATACTAGAGAATATGACCCAGAGCCTTCTGAGCTTTCTTTCATTATTTACCTTAAATAGTGTCTGTGCGATAGGTGCTTCTGGGCAAGTTTAGCCCTTCATGGAATATTTGCACCCAGTGCTTTACATCTGAAAAATTTAGTAACTGTTTTCCTTACTCATATCATAGCTGTGCTAGCCATATTATTATTTATTTGTCTTATTGTAGCACCTAGAAGCACTCGTTATACCCCCAGGAATAGGTGGTGTAAAATACCGAACAAAAAGATGGTCCCTGCCCAATGAGCTAACCATTCAAGTATAAGACAAGATACAATAGATAGGGGAGTACAAGGAAACAATGGGGCATATTGGTAAGCATGATAGACAGTGATCTCAGAGCACCAGCAGCCTCTAGGTAAGCCTGACAACATTTTGGGGCAGAAGGTTCATAGGTCTATTTTTTTCATTCCTACGTGCTCTACTTTTACATCTCTTATTCAGCAAAAGTTTCGCCAGCAGCAGCACCTATCTGTGATCATCATGGTGGTAGTCTTGGGCAGACAGGTAAAACCCATTTCTGGAAAATGTCCATTAATTACATGTCATTTTGTATAGCAAGAGCATTGCAAAAATATTGTTTTGGAGGCTTTCATGGTCATCTGGTTCATAGGGTCAGCATGACATAGTGGACTAAGCATGGGATTTGAGGCCTAATTTTCCAATGTAGGGGCACAAATTTAGGCACCCAAGTGAGATCATATTGGCCATAACCAGCTGTGTCTCAGTTTTCTGATCTGTAAAAATACTTACCACCCATTATGGCTGCATAAAAGATTTACTGTGCTGCAGCTATCGAGTCAGAGAGGAGTGAAATCTCCATGGCAGTTTACTGGCTCTACCATGGCTACTCTGGCAAAGCAACCTATCAATACTTAATGG
Source organism: Chrysemys picta bellii (assembly GCF_011386835.1). Lineage (NCBI taxonomy): Eukaryota > Metazoa > Chordata > Testudines > Emydidae > Chrysemys > Chrysemys picta. Next base: position 128,371,029 of record NC_088795.1, on the reverse strand, counting down.
TAAGAATCCCTACTTCAACTGCGGAACTCATGATCACTGGATGTCATTGGGTATGTCTGCACTGCAATTAGACACCCTGTGCCAGCTGACTTGGGCTTGGGCAAAGGGGCTGTTTAAATGCCGTATAGACGGTTAGGCTCTGGCTACAGCCTGGGGTCTAGGACCATGTGAAGTGAGAGAGTCCCAGAGCCTGGGCTACAGCCCGAGCCTGAACATCTACACTGGAGTTAAACAGCCCCTTAGCCTGAGCCCGAGTCAGCTGGTATGGGCCAGCTGAGGGCGTCCAATTGTAGTATAGACATACCCATTGAGGCCAAGAATTGAGAGGATTCAAAGAAGGAATGGACTAGAATTGGTCAAAAATTTTCCACCTCAACATGTTTCTGCCAGGAAACCATTTCCTCACAATAAAAACTTTCTGTGGGAATGTGTTAATTTGGGAGGGAGGGGAGACATTTTTTGATAAGGGTCAAAACAATTTTTCATTCTGAAAATTTTATTCTATGTTATAAATTATAAAAGGAAAAAAAGGAAAAAAATCAGAAAAAAGCATTTTGATTGTATTTAAATGGAACATTTTGATTGACCCAAAACAATGATTTATTTACTGACTGAATTTTTGATTCATGGGAAATGTATTGGCTTTGTCCTGACCTGGAAAGAAAACAAATTTTGAGATGTCAGAATTTCTCATGGAATGGAAATCCCAACTTTCAACCAGCACGTGAACAGACATTAATAAGGATAATAAAGAATATGCAGTTATAACAGTAAATACTAAAAATAACAAAGTTTTGGAAGGGATTAAATCCTCATGCTTCAGGACTTCAGTCAACTTCTAACTCCTGGGGGCTAGGAGGAGACTTATTGCCTTGCAGGGGCTGTCTTACACCTTCTTCGGAAGCAGCTAATGCTTGCCACTGTCACTGACAGGGAGGATACTGGCAAGGCCGGCTCCAGGCACCAGCTAAGGAAGCAGGTGCTTGGGGTGGCCAATACAAAGGGGCGGCACGTCCGGGTCTTTGGTGGGAATTTGGCAGCGGGTCCCTCAGTCCCTCTCTTCCTCTTTGAGCTGCCGCCGAACTGGAAGACAGGGGGTGAAGGACCTGCCACTGAACTACTGCCGAAGAATGGAGTGGCGCGATTGAGCTGCCACCGAAGTGCCGCCGATTGGCTTTTTTTTTTTCTCGCCACTTGGGGCGGCAGAAAACCTGGAGCCGGCCCTGGATACTGGGGAACACCCTGAATCTGATCTAGTATGGCAATTTCTATGCTACTTTTAAGAGGAGTGTGAGGATTTAGTCAGAGGGCTTGATTCACCAGTGCAGATATTCCAGATTTTTTCAGCACATACTCAGTGGCTGGAAATTTGTCCAGAGAGGACAACTGGCAGTTTCAAGGCCCCCAAGAAGAGATAGGCAGAACTGGCCATGGAAGGGTGAGACCAAGACAGCCAGGGAACAGGTTGTCCTGTTTATCCCCTGGGCAATCTTGGCCACTGGGGATTCCTATTGAGTTGCACTCCCCAGTGGAGACCAGTTGTGCAAACAGCACCTGTCCTTGCCTGGTCTGAAGCCGTGTTGCTGGCGCATAGGATTTCTAGGCCCCTGCTGGCACAGACAGCTTGTCATTTGCATCCCCTGGAGTCAGTGGGCATAAATTAAGCCCAATGTTTGTACGGCACTTTGAAGATGTAAAAGGACGAAGGGCACAGCAAAACTAGAGTGAAACTGTATATGCAAGTATCGCTAACGTGCAAAATATTTGTGTGTGTGAAGAATCCTATGAAAAATTCCAGAAATTCAAAGAAATCTATCTGTATGTATGTTTCCATCCCTGCTGTGCTAATGTGAATCGGGAGTCATTCCATTGCCATTAACAGAGCTGCACTGGTGAGAGAATAGAATCAGGCACATAATTCACACAAATCATGTCTGAATCACGCAAATCACATCTCGATTAGAAACAGCTGTTTTTTTTCCAATGCTAGAGACCATCTAACATTTAAGGCTCTGGCTAGGTAAGTATCCTCTGGTACAAAGAAATAGCCGATGCTAAAAATTGCATTATGATCATATGAATTTCCTCTTCCTCAGACCCCACTGCTCCCTCCCCCAAGTCTAGTAGCTGGGCTTGGTACAGGAAGTTCTTGGCAGGGGCAGTGGAGTAGTATCAGAGCAGCAGGATGGCTGCTGCTGCTGCATTCCTGCAGCTACATCACCAGGACTGCAGTGACCAGCAGCTCGGCTTAATCATAGAAGATTAGGGTTGGAAGAGACCTCAGGACGTCATCTAGTCCAATCCCCTGCCCAAAGCAGGACCAACACCAACTAAATCATCCTAGCCAGGGCTTTGTCAAGCCAGGCCTTAAAAACCTCTAAGGAAGGAGATTCCACCACCTTCCTAGGTAACCCATTCCAGTGCTTCACCACCCTCCTAATGAAATAGTGTTTCCTAGTAGCCAACCTAAACCTCCCCCACTGCAACTTGAGACTATTGCTTCTTGTTCTGTCATCTGCCACCACTGAGAACAGCCTCTTTGGAACCCCCCCTTCAGGTAGTTGAAGGCTGCTATCAAATCCCCCCTCACTCTTCTCTTCTGCAGACTAAATAACCCCAGTTCCCTCAGCCTCTCCTCGTAAGTCATGTGCCTCAGCCCCCTAATCATTTCTGTTTCCCTCCCCTGGACTCTCTCCAATTTGTCCATATCCCTTCTGTAGTTGGGGACCAAAACTGGACTCAATACTGCAGGTGTGGCCTCAGCAGTGCCGAATAGAGGTAAATAATCACTTCCCTTGATATGCTGGCAATGCTCCTACTAATACAGCCCAATATGCCATTAGCCTTCTTGGCTACAAGGGCACACTGCTGACTCTCATCCAGCTTCTCGTCCACTGTAATCACCAGGTCCTTTTCTGCAGAACTGCTGCTTAGCCAATTGTTCCCCAGCCTGTAGCAGTGCATGGGATTCTTCCTTCCTAAGTGCAGGACTCTGCACTTGTCCTTGCTGAACCTCATAAGATTTCTTTTGGCCCAATCTTCTAATTTGTCTAGGTCACTCTGGACCCTAGACCTACCCCCCCAGCATACCTCTCTCTCCCCACAGTTTAGTGTCATCTGTGAACTTGCTGAGAGTGCAATTAATCCCATCATCCAGATCATTGGTAAAGATGTTGAACAAAACTGGCCCCAAGACCGACCCCTGGGGCACTCCACTTGATACCAGCTGCCAACTAGACATGGAGCCATTGATCACGACCCGTTGAGCCCGACAATCTAGCCAGCTTTCTAGCCACCTTATAGTCCATTCATCCAATCTATACTTTAACTTGCTGGCAAGAATACTGTGGGAGACCGTATCAAAAGCTTTGCTAAAGTCAAGATATATCACATCCACCGCTTTCCCCATATCCACAGAGCCAGTTATCTCATCATAGAAGGCAATCAGGTTGGTGAGGCATGACTTGCCCTTGGTGAAACCATGTTGACAGTTCCTGATCACCTTCCTGTCCTCCAAGTGCTTCAAAATGGATTCCTTGAGGACCTGCTCCATGATTTTGCCAGGGACTGAAGCGAGGCTGATCAGTCTGTAGTTCCCCAGGTTCTCTTTCTTCCCTTTTAAAAATATGGGCACTATATTTGCCTTTTTCCAATTGTCCGGGACCTCCCCAGATCGCCACGAATTTTCAAAGCTAATGGCCAGTGGCTCTGCAATCACATCAGCCAACTCCCTCAGCATCCTTGGATGCATTAGATCTGGACCCATTGACTTGCGCACATCCAGCTTTTCTAAATAGTTCTTAACCTGTTCTTTCATCACTGAGGCCTGCTCACCTCCTCCCAATACTGTGTTGCCCAGTGCAGCAGTCTGGGAGCTGCCCTTGTCTGTGAAGACTGAGGCAAAAAAAGCATTGATTATTTCAGCTTTTTCCACATCATCTGTCACTATGTTGCCTCTCCCATTCAGTAAAGGTCCCACACTTTCCCTGACCACCTTCTTGTTGCTAACATACCTGTAGAAACCCTTCTTGTTACCCTTCATAGCCCTTGCTAGCTGCAACTCCAATTGTGCCTTGGCCTTCCTGATTACACCCCTGCATGCTCTAGTAATATTTTTATACTTCTCCCTAGTCATCTGTCCAAATTTCCATTTCTTGTAAGCTTCCTTTTTGAGTTTAAGCTCACTGAAGATTCCACTGTTAAGCCAAGCTGGTTGCCTGCCATATTTGCTATTCTTTCTGCACTTCAGGATGGTTTGTTCCTGCACCCTCGATAAGGCTTCTTTAAAATACAGTCAGCTCTCCTGGACTCCTTGCCCCCTCATATTAGCTTCCAAGGGGATCCTGCCCATTAGTTGCCTAAGGGAGTCTAAGTCTGCTTTTCTGAAGTCCAGGGTCCCTATTTTGCTCCTCTCCTTTCTGCCTTGTGTCAGGATCCTGAACTCAACCATCTCATGGTCACTGCTGCCTACGTTGCCACCCACTTCTACTTCCCCTACTAATTCCTATCAAAAGCCTCCCAGCTCTTTCCCTTATCCATGCTACAAAAGGATATGGGAAAGACGTGTTCCTAGCATGCAGCAGGTACAGCCCCAGACACAGATGGGCTTCCCTCACATGTCCTACACCACATGGTTTGTTGCACCTGCGGATGATGGATCATCATTTGCCCCAGGCACAGGAAGCTGTCCCATGGGATTCTGAAGACTGGGCAGAAACTTTTAGTCTTAAAAATGCAGATGGGATTCTCAAAAGTGTTTAGTTGTGGCTTCCTTTTGCTCCCATTGAAAAGAATGGGAGTTTTCGCATTGGGCAGTTGGCCAACATTGCAGACTATTGAGAATTCCACCCGACAAATATACACTACTGCAGTCTTCTAAAAGGAAACCCTTCTTATTTTTCTCTTCATGGAACAACTTAATTAGGCATTTACTTCCACTGACATCAACGGTGCAGGATCGAAAAGAGAGCGAGACTTGGCATAACCATATTTTCCATTTTCACATTGCATTTTATTGACACAACGTGGGTGTCTTTCATATGATTCTACTCTAGAACTTCACTAACACCAATGACACCAGCATAAATAGGTTCTCTTTTTGTATCAGGAATATTGGGCATGGCATAAATCTTCATTTCTTAAACACAGATGTCTCCTCAGAAATAACCTCCAGTATGAAAACTAGAGTCCTATTTTAGGACTATGGGGCCCACTTAACATAGTATCTGAGTGTTTCACAATCTTCACCTCACAATATCCCTGTCCACTAGTTATTATCCCAATTTGACAGAGGGGGAACTGAAGCACAGAGAGACTAAATGATTTGCTCAAAGGAAATCTGTGGCCGAGCAGGGAATTGAACCTGGGCCTTCTAAGGTGCAGGCTCTAACCACGGGATGAGCCTTCCTCGTTTCAGCATAGATTTACCCATTCAGCGTAGCTTTTTAAAGATAAGTATTTCTTTAGAGCTAAGACTGTGCTCAGCCTTGTAGAAGGCTAAAAACAAAACAAGTCCTTGTCCTGAAGATTTTACAGCTTAAACATTTCATTATATGAGAATTTTCAAAGGAGCTGTAGTTTTTTAAATGAGATCCAAGGTGGCAACATCCAGGGATTCTGTACCTTGTCTGTATATCGTAGTTTAGAACAAATATCCATTTGTCTCTGTTTTCAAAAATACTATTAAAGCATCTGTATGTTTTACAACGATTCACTAGGCATTAGTGTTTTTACACGCTAAATGTTTTATGCTGCACAAAGCAAATGTTAAACCCATGCATGTATTAAGCATGTACATGGAATATGTACTGGGTGGCATAGAGGTTTTTATCAGCAAGTTTGGAGTAGGCACGTGACTCACAAGTGGTAATGTCATGAATAAGCAATGCAGGTTATCCCAAAAGTGTGCCAATAAAATGTAATAACACTTCATCATGCATTCTGTATATGCATGATATGTTACAGAAAAAAATATTTTAGGATTTTTTAAAAATTAGGACTATTTTTCATATTCCTCTGCTTATAAATCAAGGTGCCTTAATAGCCCTAAGTCTAATAGCACTGATCCTGGGGGCAGGGGAGGAGGGACAGGGAAATTGCTTTTTCTGAACATTAAAATATTACAATGTTAAATTCTGATAATATCAGAGCTAATGTAACCCTTCTGCCAGGTGAAGCCAGTAGCAGATAGGACTGGGTTCAATATCTTGGGGTTCCTTTCAATTGATACAACACAGAACCGGCTTGAGCCCCCACCCAGTAAGCTGAGAAAATTACACACCACTCCTGAGCACCTCTGAGAGGCAATACTTCCCCACTCGCCAGCACAGAGTCTGAGTGTAGAAAAGAAACTTTTAATAAAAGGAGGGAAGTAACTTGGCATAAATTTGGGAAAACACCACAAACAGGGTTCATAAACATAAACTATGAGCAAAAGACCCAACTTACTTGGGGGTTGACAGTGTCGTTTTCCCCTCAGGTTCTTAAGTCCAGCAACCCAAAAGTCCCTTTAGCGTGCCCGACCCTTCTCTGCACCCCAGTCATAGTTGCTGTCCTTGATCAGTGCATATTCAGAGTTCAAAGGTGCATGTGCAGAGATCACCTCCCACCCTGGATCAAGGTAAGGAGGCACCTTACTTGCTCCGCTGCTCGGGCACTCGTCCGCTGCCCCTCTCTGCCAGCCACCCTGCTGGCTACCTGCTGAGCCTCTCCATCAGCTGCCCTGCTGGCCACTCGTTCACCAGCCAATTGTCAGTCACCTTCTGCTGCCGCCCACCTCTCTGCTGTGACCTCTGCACATCAGTCTCTTAGTAATTTTCAGCTCTTTGCAGGCTGGGCAGAGACACTGCCCCATCTCAAGTGATTTCAGCTCTCAGTGATCAAGCTTTAAAATAACAAAAGAGGCTCCTAATGAAGCCTATTTAGCTCTTCTTTGAGGAGGAACAGGTCAAACCAATCCAGGGACTCCTAGGGAGAGTCCAAACATCTCCTGGCTAGAACATCTGTTCCCCCCCCCCCCCCTTACTTTCACAGGGCTCTGGCATTCAAGCCCCTGGCTTAACGAGGTCCTTTCAGCTGAAGGTGACCTCCCTCATTTGGGACAGGTTAAGCACAGTCCTGCTTTCCTCTGTTCCTACAATAATTACAACATTTTGGTAACAGCATTTCACTACCCCTGCATTCAGCACTAAAGTGATTTGTACCCAACACCAGCCAAAATTGATCACTTTGACACCACTCTATCTGCTGAATATCTAAGCAAAGAAAGAGCAAACTGTATTTACATAAACACACCCAACATTTCTCCCCTTCCCGACTAGCTGTCAGGAAAGCATTCATTCAGACCCTGCTTACACTAGCATGGCTAGAAGTTAGTGCTGAATCTCATGGGGAATCTGAGATTGTTCCTTTTTGTAACAGTAAAGGGCGTAGGCTATCCGAATGTAAAGGTGTGGCATTTTTATGTATAAACAAAAGCAGTCAATGTCTCGGGACTTAGTTTTGCCTTTATTGGACCTTGAGGCAGAGTGGATATGCAAGGGAGACATTTATGTGGCAGTTTGTTTATTCAATGGCAGGTATCCAAAGTCACTTGAGAGGTTAGATGATCAGTCCTGGAGTAGATAGATTAATGGCAAAACACAAGTGAAGCCAGCAAAGAGTGTTATAATAAATTCATTTCCCACTGGATAACACCATCATGTATGTGGAGTGTCTGTATATGGAGGAAGAGTGGGAAGAGAGAGCGGGGAAATGGTATGTACACCCTCCTGCCTGTGTTTTCAGAGCTGCAGTATAAAGTGAGCTGGTTTAAGAATTGCTAAAGTTTTTATAGCTCATACATTCTATTGGACTCTATGAAATCTGGTAGGTTAAACCGAAAATATTCGTGTAAGTGCTAAAAAAGACCTGACTAGCACATTTAGCACAATGGCACCCCCTCTTGCCAGCCATGAATTATACTGAGGCTGCTCTGAGAGAAGAATGCAGCTTCAAGAAGCATCTGTGCATCTGTCCAAGTGCATTGTCATGTTCTCCTCACTCTTGCTGCTCTCTTTCCAATAGTGGTTTTGTCCCAATTTTTTGTTTATTTGCCGTTTCCCCTCCCCAACGTTAGCGAACCTGTTTTGCTGTCTTAAGGATTGGATGCCTATACTGGCTGGAGAAGATGAGTTGCAGTTTCAGAAACCAAGTGGAGAGGGCAGGCGAGACCACGCACATCTAGACAATGCTCCTCTCTTAGTCCCATCTTGTCATTCCCAAAGGAATACCACTAGTTAGAACTACCACTGGGTCCAATCCTGCATGATGCGGATCATCTCCAGGGAGGTGTCATGCACTCTTCATTTTTGCAAAACAGAGGGCCATCAGCCCGTCTCAGGGGGTAATTGGCTCCTTACAGGACTGGGACGAATTCTGCTCACATACCACGATTTATTTTTTGTTATTAACAAGAGCTTGATTCATGAAATAAAATATACAACAAATCTGATTTTGATTCAGATTCTCTATGTGTCAATTAGTGTTCACACTAAAATACTGACCCCCTCTGAATCATCTGTATCACATAAACCCCCGCTGGAGTATTGCAAGTTTTAATTATAATTATCTTCATTTATATCCCTGTATTTGTAATTAAAACTGCTCAGTAATGTCGCCTAACTTAAGAGCTGGTGCACAATTACCTCTACTTGTCAGGATGGCCAAATAATGCTTTCTTCTTATTTGTAAGGAAATTGGAAATTCTGAGGATTTCCTCAACTTTTTCTGTGCTTAACATAAGGCCTTGGTGATAAGGATGACAAGGGAATATTTCAATAATGTTAATATTAAGGAATTAATTTACCTCTACAGCACATAGGAAACTAGACACACTTCTCATTAATGTTAATGAGGATGGTTTATGGTTGTCCCCATTTGCAGTCTGGAAAATATATCCCATGTATACCTACAGTATGACCTGGCCAAATAAATCTGAGAATGAAAAAATGGCTTTCATGCAGACTTTTTGCTTCCTTTGAATTTTTGTATTATCTAAACAAAAACAAACAAAATTAATAGATTCCAAGGCCAGAAGGGACCATTGTGATCATCTAGTGCAGGGTTCTCAAACTGTGAGTCGGGACTCAAAGTGGGTCATGATGCCATTTTAATAGGGTCGCCAGGGCTGGTGTTAGACATGCTGGGGCCTGGGACTAAAGCCCAATGGCTTCAGCTCTGAGTGGCTGGGCTCAGGTTATAGGCCCCACCCCTTGTAGGGCTGGACCCCTTGGGCTTTGGAGACACCCACCCACCTAGGGCAATGGAGCTCAGGCTTTGGCCTTCCCCACCAGGACAGTGGGACTCAGATTTTGGTGGTCTCAGGCTTTGGTCCCTCTTCCTGGGGTCATGTAGTAATTTTAGTTGTCAAAAGGGTGTCACGATGCAATGAAGATTGAGAACCCCTGATCTAGTGTGACATCCTGTATAACACGGGCCCTGGAACTTTCCCAAAGTAATTCCTGTTTGAACCAGAGCATAGCTTTGAGAAAGATATCCCAGCTTGATTTAAAGATTACCAGTAAGGACAATCCACCATGACCCTTGGTAAATTGTTCCAATGGTTAATTACTCTCTGTGTTAAAAACGTATGCCTTATTTCCAGGATAAAGTCGTCTAGCTTCAGCTTCCAACCATTGGTTTAAGTTTTACTGCTGAAGAGCCCATTATCAAGTTTTTGTTGCCCATGTAAGTATGTACAGATTACAATTAAGTCACCCCTTTACCTTCTCTTTTGTTAAGATAAATAGACTCAAGGAGCTCAATCTATCACTATATGGCATATTTTCTAGCCTTTCATCATTCTCATTACTCGTCTCCAAACCCTCTTATCAGCATCCTTCTTGAATTGTGGGCACCAGAACTGGCCACAATATTTCAACAGTGGTCACATCAGTGCTGAATATGGTAAAATAACCCCTCTACTTCTACTCAAGGTTGCCCTGTTTATGTATCCAAGAACTGAATTAGCCATTTTGGCCAGTGTCGCACTGGGAATTCATGTTCAGATTATCCACTATCACCCCAAATCTTTTTCAGAGTCACTGCTTCCCAGGATAGAGTCCCCCATCATGTAAGCATGGCCTACATTCTTTGTTCCTAGATGTATATACAGTAAAAGCTTTGTTATCCAGCATATTGGAGGAATAGGGGGGTGTCAGCAAGTCAAAAATTCCGGTTAAGAGGGAGGGAGTTTGGGTGTGGGAGGGGGCCCAGAGCAGAGGTTTGGGGTGCAGAAGGGAGTCCAGGGTGCTGGATATGGACAGTGCTCACCTTGGGCAGTTCTCCGGAAGCAGTGACATGTCCCTGCTGCTCCTCTGCCCACAGGTGCTGCCCCCGCAGCTCCCATTGGCCATGGTTCCTGGCCAATGGGAGCTGTGGAGGCAGCTCCCGGGGCGGGGGCAGCGCACAGAGCCACCATGGATGCTCTTAGCATTATTTGGCGGAGTCTAGAGTTGTGCTGAGAATGGAAATTCTGTTTGGCAGAGGATTGTGAAATTAGCTTTCATTTCAGTTCGGAGTGAAACTTGAAAACTTCAAAATTCACTGTGTGAAAGAAATTTTAAAAAAAATAATTCGGGGTCAGTCAAAACATCTCTTTTTTATATTGACCATTTTATTTTATGTATTATAATATAATTCAAAATTTAAAAACATTCTAAACAAAAAGTCACCTCCAAAGGGAAAAATCAAAGTGTTTCAGGAATAAAATGAGACTTTTTTGATGTTGCTGGAGCTTCTTCCCTTTTCCCTTACAGAATGAAATTGCAGCCAAAGATACCTGCTATATTATGACAGAATATGGTTCCATCAACATTTTCCCCAAGCAGGTGTAGCTTTGGGACCTACTTCTCATGTGCTGTGATGGATGTGATCAAGCCAGTTCATGTGCTGAGAAGGTCTTTCTAACATCTGTGGGGTCAATTTTGCATCAGAGCCAGAAGGGAATTGCTGTCATTTCCAGTACAGGGCAGGAAGGAAAAAGTCAGCACAGGTAACTATGACCTGACATTCTCATAAAAACAAAAACAAAAACACAACACTAGCGAAATATAGTCTAGATGAAATTACTATAAAGTGCGTGCTAAAACTGCTTGAAAGATCATATTCGAAGAGTAGTTGTGAACGGTTCATTGTCCTACTGGAAGGACATATCTAGTGGGATCCCCCAGGGATCTGTCCAGATTCCAGTACGATACAATAGTTTCATTAATGACTTGAATAGTGGAGTGCAAAGTATGGTTACAAAATTTGTGAATGATATCAAACTGGGAGGGACTGCAAGCAATTTGGAGGACAATATTAGAATTCAAAATCACCTTAACAAACAGGAGAATTGGTCTGAAATCAACAAGATGAAATTCAGTATAGACATGTGCAAAGTACTACACTTAAAAAGAAAAACAAAAAAAGCATAAATACAATTGGCTAGGCAATAGTATTGCAGAAAAGGATCTGGGAGTTATAGTGGATCACAAATTGAATACGAGTCAATGTGATGCAGTTGCAAAAAAAGGCACAAGTGTATGTAAGACAAAGGATATAATTGTCCTGCTCTACTTAGCCCTGGCGAGGCCTCAGCTGGAGTATTGTGTCCAGTTTCGGATGTCGCACTTTGCCTGCCACACTCCACAAATTGGAGAGTCTAGAAGAGAACAATTTAAATGATAAAAGCTTTAGAAAACTCGACCTAAGAGGGAAGGTTAAAAACACTGGGCATGTTTAGTCTTGAGAATGAAGACTAAAGGTGGGGGGACTTGACAATCTTCAAATACGTTGCAGGCTGTTATAAAGAGGGTAGTGATCAAGTGTTCTCCATGTCCACTGAAGGTGGAAAGCTTTTCCTAATATCTAACCTAACTAGAAGTATCAAAAGCACTGGAATAGGCTGCCAAGATATTCCTTGTCATTAGACAGGTTTCAGAGTAGCAGCCGTGTTAGTCTGTATCCGCATCTGAAGAAGTGGGCTGTAGTCCACGAAAGCTTATGCTCTAATAAATTTGTTAGTCTATAAAGTGCCACAAGTACTCCTGTTCTTGTCATTAGAGGGTTTTAAGAACAGGTGAGACAAACATGTGTCAGGGATGGTCTAGGTTTACTTGGTCCTGCCTCAGTGCAGGGGGCTGGACTAGATGACCTCTTGAGGTCCCTTCCAGCCCTACATTTTTGTGATTCTATTGCTCTATGTATGTGAGAAAAGGAGCTGTGTCAGGCAATGTTTTTTGGAGCCAGGAGTAGAGAGGCATGCAGCTGTGTGTGTGTGTGTGTGTGTGCGCGCGCACGCGCATGTGGGGGAGGTCTCCAAAGCATAGTGGGAAGAAAAGTACTAAGGCAAGGTTGAAGTGTCCTGAGATAATGCTGTGTCAGAGGAGAGGTTCATAATGCAGAAGGCAAGTGGGACTTTTCTATCATCTAAGCCAGCTCCATGCCAATGGCTCCCTACTGTAGACATACATGTAGTGCTTTGTTCAGGCTAGTTTTAAATGCCTAAGTGATGGAGCTCCTGCCATTTCTCTTGGGTCGCTACTCCAAAGCGTGATCAAGGAGGGTGATAGCAAAAAGGCAGCAGGATGGGAGGGAGGGGAAAAAAGTTAGTGCATGAGAGTTTTCTGCATGAGGAAGGAGGCAGTGGGAGGGAGCAGAGGTGGTGGCGGAGGGAGATTCAGCATGGGGAAGCTGGTTCTGGAGTGAGGAGGCATTGGGAGGGTAGAGGGAGCAGAGTGTCTGTACCTGGTGAGATGGGAGCAGGTGGAGTGGTTCTGCTCTGGGAGAGAGGCAATGAAGGAGGGAACAGATAGAATGGGTTCTGCCCTAAGTGGAAGGGCACAGATGGGTGTGTGCATGAGCATGCCTCTGATAAAGTCTCTTGTCAACAGTGGTTACTCAACTCTACCCCTCGCTGCTATATAGTTGTACACTATTGACTTGAAATGAAGCTCTGCCAATTGATACCAGCTGTGGGTCTCACCTACAGTCTGATCTGTCACTGCACAGTTAGTATCAGGGAAGGGAGAATGTCTTGCCTAGCTTTAAAGCACTGTGCTGAAACAGGAGCTGACACACATGAAACAGTAAAACTACTTACTTCCTACTGAGGTTAGAGGGGAAATAAGGGCTCCTAGCACCTCCCAGGATCAGGGTATTATGTGCTATGCATAATCAGATCAGAACAGGCATTGCAATGCTGTTGCCACTTAAAAACACAGGTCCATGGAGCAACTCCTATTTCCCCACAAGCTCACAAATATTTTGTTTAACAACAGAAATTCCCGGTGAGTGACAACCATGTTGGCAGGTCACAGGACCTGCTGTTGGGTTATATCATTGTTATGAAATTCATGCTGCTAAGGAACTTTGAGTTGCACTCCATACTGGGAATAGGCCAAATAATCTGTGACTCAAAACGTCTCTCCTCATGGATCACTGAGAACACAAGAGATTTGAGTTGCCCTGGTGGGCTAAACACAGACATGTCAAGATCTCACTAGCACCAAAATATTTGTTTTAACTATCTTGGGAGAGGAATAAGGGCCAATGAGCAACATCTACTGGGTGGACACATTGTTTCCCAGATGTTTCATTTCCTAATTTTATTATTAATTAAATGCAAATATGCACTGGAATTGAAAATAATGGGTATGAAGAACAGTGGGCCAGATTCTGATCTCAGTTACACCTGTGTAAATCCAGAGTAACTCCAGTGAAACCAGTTAAATTACTCCAGATTTGCACGGGTGCAACTGAGAGCAGAGTCTGGCCCATAATCTTGAGAGATGTTTGTCCAAACACAGCACAAACAGATACTTTTGGCTTAAATGACTCCTATTATGAGAACGAATCAGGAAAGAACAAAAGGAAAATCTCCTCGCTCACAGTCTGCACTGAGGTGAAAGTACAGCACATGTCATTAAATGTTTAGCATTCACTGCCAAAGATATCTTAATTAACTTGGTCCATACCTCTCCATCTCCCAAGGCCCAAATGTGGGACAAAGATATTTTATTACTACAGGAATCACAATACTGTATGGATTGATTCCTTTAGGATAAGTTACTATTTTAGTAACTGCAGTCTCATGCTTGTTTATTTCTGATGGAAATTATTATCAACAGTAAAACTGAGGGGGACACACCAAATTTGGGTGGAATGTAGGTAATGTTGGGACTAAAATGAATGTGCCCCCTTGAAATAAGGGGTATTTGAGAAATAGGATAATGGAACTGTCTTATGCAAAGACCAGGAGATAACACAAGGCTACAATAGCTAAGTAAGCAATGTTTAGTTTTTCATGCAACCCCCTGTTGTAATCCTATTCTATAGAAGAAACAGGATTAGAAACAATGAGACACAGAGCTCTAATAATAAATGTTTTTCCCTTCAGAGTTGCTGTTAATTCAGTGAAGAAACACTGCTGGAATACACAAAATGGACAGGGCATAGAATCTGGTTGCAGAGGGCATACGGTTATTTGAGTGTAAGGTACTGGACATGAGAGAGACTTAAGGCTCCATTTGTTATTCTTTTTAAATCGTTATGCCTAAATTAAGCAAATCCACTTTGTGTACACATTGTTACTTCTGGGGGAATTCTGTGTACAAAATTTTAAAGTTCTGCAACATTCTGCATATTTTATTTTTCAAAATAACACAATAAAGTCATGCTGGTTTCAATTATTTGGGTAATTTATTTCAAAATACCTGTCAGCAAGTATGTCTGTAACAATAATAAAAAAGATTCAATGTTTTTGACAAATAGATTCCTTACTTGGCATATTAATACAAAACTTTGAGTAATAATTCATTTAAACTACAATATAGAAATGCATTTTCCGCACCCTCAGCAGCAGTCCAAAGGCTTGGGGGAAATCAGGGGTAATGGAGGAGCTGAGACAGAGGGAAGTAACTGCTGGGAAGGAGCCTGGGAGTGAACCTGAAGCGTTGTTGCGTGTGGGTGGGATAGGTATGGAACAAGTTTTTTTTGGGGGGGGGGGGAAGAGATTGTTAGGGAGTTGGGGAGCCTACCACATGCAGACCTGGCTGACCCCTAGCCTCTTTCATTCAGTCAGGCACATCTGCACCATCCCCATGTGTCCCTGCACCCACTCCCCTGTGCCCATGTGGTCCTGCACCCCCACTCCCATTCAGTCCCTGCCCCAGTCTCTTCCCCCCCACTAGCCTTTCTGAACCCCAGTCTATGTGACCCCCCAGAAGCCCTGTGTGCCCTGCTGTGTCCCCCCCATGTCCCATGCCTCCTCACGGGGCCCCAGGAGCATGTTGCTGTGAGGAATGCAGCATCTCTTCCTCCCTAGCGGCTGCTGGCTGTTCTGTTCTGCCACCAAAGCTGTCCCTGGTGGGAAAAAGGCATAACTGCAGCGTCACACCAGCAGAATGTATTTTCTGCAGAGAAAAAAAATCTGTGGCGGACATGAATTCTGTGCATGCGCAGTGGTGCAGAATTCCCCCAGGAGTAACACATATACACATAAATAGAGTATATTTCACTGCAAAGTTTCAGTTCCGTTTTTTGGAGGGGGGTGAAAATAAAACAGATAGAGATGGGCTCAAACCAAAACCTCAGCTTCAAGAGTCCTAATCCAGATGTGAACTCCAGGGCTGGCCCCCTCTCTTTAATGCATTGAACTGAATGCCTGGAGCAGCACACCTCTGAACTTTGCAGGATATTTGCAGCCTGGAGTTAAACTGTAGCTCAGACCATCTCTTAATTTTCTATTCATCAAAGAAGGCAGAGTTGAAATCAAGTATAGTCAGGAATAAACCACAAACTTCCTAGAGTATGATTTCTAATGCAACTGGCAGATTTTATGTTCTCCTTTAAGGTGTGTGATGTGGCTAAGTGGTGGACTACATCCTCTAGATTTGTCAATCCAGTTTATTCTGGGAACACGAATTCCACTTGAAAAGTTAAACACAATTTAGAGGGGAGTTGAACATTTCAGAGGAAGGTTAAATGCCTCTGAATGGGCAAGGTATGACTGGCTTGTCAATGTGGGCTTTGGTTGAATACGTGGGTGGTCCTTTGCTGAGAGAGGGACTTGTGCCCACAGTTTAGGACTGAGCACCAGGGTTCTAATCCTGGCTCTGCT
The DNA here is from genome assembly GCF_011386835.1 of Chrysemys picta bellii. Taxonomy (NCBI): domain Eukaryota; kingdom Metazoa; phylum Chordata; order Testudines; family Emydidae; genus Chrysemys; species Chrysemys picta. Next base: position 128,354,888 of record NC_088795.1, on the reverse strand, counting down.
TCAGCTGTGTGACACTAGCAAGTCACTTAATTTCCCTATTTGCAAAGCTTATTCTCACCTATTTTATGGGGTAAGGTTAAACCCATTTATATTGGAAAGAGGCTTGGATGGAAGGGAAACAGAAGGGTAAAGTGTCACTTGGTTCAACACAGATATGAGTCAGTTTGCTTATCTCTGTGATGTTTAACCAAAGTTGCCAGGCAATCAAAATATGTCTCCTCTACATTGTGCTCTCCACTTTCCCTGCTGGAGAACATACTTTTTCCACTTTAACCAGACCAGACACAGCCCATATTTTCTTAACTCCTAAAATAAATCACCACCCTAAGTAACAGATGCTCCAATGCACGTAGAGATGAATACACGATGGAGACAACAGTCATTACACTCATAACCATGTTTCACCTGTCTAAGTGGAGACCACCTATAGCTTGTTAGCAGTATACGGAGCCATCAGTTTGGCCAAAGTTGACATGGTTGGACTTCATGACTTCTCAAGGTCTCTTCCAGCGTTATATAACATAGAATCTTATAAAAATTGACAAGTAATAAACTCCGACCAGATGCAAAGGATACTCAAGCAGCACATAAAGAATCTTTACATGTGGACACTGTTAGAACAACATACGGTGTCTAGTTCATTCACAATGTTAAGTTATCCCAAAGTGGAGCTGGTCAAATAACCGATTCACAAATATTTTTGTCCCTGATTTAGGAAATCACCTAATTAAATGCTTAATTCCATCCTGTTTCCAGGACTGCACAAGTATGTGCTTGAGTTCTGTCCTGAATCAGGGCCTTTATAAATACAACTGCTGCATTCAGTTCACTATTATTTTGTGGGGTCGTGTTGTGATTATTCAGACATGCCATGTTTGTGAAACTCTCTCAGATTATAGCACTAATTTTGTCCAAAAATATGTACTAGAAGGGTTTTTTTTAAATGCTTGCATCCATTAAGCCTCTAGTTTTAAAAGTTTTGTTCATCCAGAGAGAGAACAAAAGCAACACTGTGTGAGTTGACCAATCAATTACTACAAAGAAAGGATAGCTGAAAATGATTTGTCCAAATTATTTGATGAATACATATGAATAAACTCTTCGGTAGAACAATTCCTTTGAATAAAGTTCCCAAGTGAGTAACAACATCAGGATCAAGTGCCTAGTTTCTCTCTTTCTGCATAGCAATGATACTGCCATAATAATGTAAACTGATAGAAAGCTTTCTCCAGCCAAACACAATAAATAGCAAAGATGGGAACACAGCCTTCTTCCACCCAATTCACTTCCACTGAGGAATGCACTTTGAAAATGAATTGGGACATAATGCTAGCAAATGTCTAAACCACAGCTAATTAGATAGACAAGGTAGGTGAGATAATATCTTTTATGGGACCAACTTCTGTTGGTGAGACAAGCACAGCTATGACAACACTGCAGATAACCACAGGTAAGTCCCTTTTTTCTCTTTTTAAAAAGCAATCAAATTAAATGCATGATGACTACGTTAATTCAACTTTTTCTGGATGAGAGTAATTAAATGCAAATTACACATGTTACTATAATGGTGCGATTTTGCAGGTATATTCACAAAATAAATAAATGGTCAGAAAATGCTAAAGTTCAGGTTCTAACAGGACCATTAAGTAGGCCCTATTGCACATGGGTATCTTCCATGCCCGTTTTTCTGGATAAAGTGTAGTACTATTTCTACCATACACCGTGTTCCATCATCGGTGTGATGTGCAAGACAGCCAAGTTAGCACTGCTATTGGATTCATAACTTTGGTATTTATTGCCTTTTTCCGATTTCAGCTGCATAACCTTAGGAGTGCCTGCATATACATTTGGGCATTTGACAAAAAAATTGTTCAGGGACTACACATTGTCCTAGAGTAATTGAGACAATTATACAATTAATTACCATCAACAGTCAGTAGCCAAAGCCTTTGCCATGTGTCAAGAAACCTTAATATAAGGAGGCTTCACATACTTTGTGGTAGCCTGCAGAGGCCCTCAGGGGGGTGGCTTCAGGTAAAGTTTACCATTACTAGCAGACACCCCCCCCTTGTGCTAGCTCTCAATCAGGGCCGGCTCTACCATTTTTGCCGCACCAAGCAAAAAAAAAAAAAAAAAAAGCCGCCCGGACTGTGCCGCCCCAAGAATGGACGGAATGCCGCTCCTTAGCATGTGCCGCCCCAGGCACGTGTTTCCTCCTCTGGTGCCTGGAGCCGGCCCTGCTCTCAATAGCCTGCGCTCCTGCCCAATGGTACGGCATCAGTTCTGCTGCCTTTTGGACCCCAGGAGCCCTTGGACAGGGGAAAGGGTGGCTCTGAGACTAGCTCCCCAGTTTACCACAGAGGTACATTACTTCCAAGGGTTGTTACCTGAGCCAGTCGTGGGAGCTCATGCAAGGAAAATACTTAACACATTTCCACTGAACTTTATGTCCGCGCAACATAAGTAATAGCAAAAAATGTTTCCCAAGCCATTTCCTTAACTTTCGAGATACCTTGCATGTAAAACTTTGAACTTCAGTTGCAATCGCTCCAGTTTCCCTTGATCATGCAGTATTTAATTTGCATAACATCTTTTTATAGTATTTATTATTGTTTTGGCCCCATTCCGAAACTCTTGTGTTAATGCCACTTGAACATCAGTCTCCTGCATAACATTTCAGTCTTGGAAAACACATGGACCCCCCCACCCCCACCACCACCCAACCCCTTTCTGTCTCCATTTAAACTGCCTTATGATAATACTTGTAAAAAGATCTGATCAGCAGTTTTTCAGCCCACTCCTATTTAATATGAAAGAAATTAGTGGAAAACCTAAAGCCTGGAAGGAAATTTTCACTACTGTACAAAACAAGACATGAAACCTTTAACATAATATTTACACATATTATGTTAACCTTTCAGAAAGTATTTAAGATTTAGCACTGTTGCTTTTAGAGTCTCAAGACAGAGTTTTTCTGGGATTTATTTACACTTAATAAATCTGACCTTGAGGGAAAACTAGGCCTCTACTCTGGTTTTTGTTCCCTTTATATACTCATGTTTACAGACCAACTATGAATTTTTTTAATGTGTTTATAAAAATCTTTAGACTTTTCAATACACATCAGATGCGATTCATACTCCAATGTACAGTATTCTCCCCTCCCCCAGCCTTCAAGGTTGTTACACATTATATCAGTGGTGGCCCAGGATAGCATCTCTGAAGTTAAGAAAGCATCTCAATATGCCTGGTTTATGACATGGCGTTTTGCAAGGCACGATGGGGTGTTCACCCTACACCAGAGCCCTGAAAGGATTATGGTGGCTCAGAAGGGTCCAATTAATCTGATAGGCCACAACTGTGGGAGAGCCAGGGACTGAAAAGGCTAATTGATGGGCTTTGATACCCCAGAAGGGGAAACTGTACAGTTACCTGGACATTGGGCTGAGTCACGAAGAGAGAGCACCCCGAGTCCTGATGAGCAAGAAGAGCTGCAGGGCGAGCAAGTGATGGAAAGGGGCACCAGACCAGACGAGAGCTGATCCCCAGACCCAGCCACAAGGAGGCGTCCCAGTGGAATGAAACCTGCTACACATGGCCATTAGAAATGGTGTCCAAGCACCAAACATACCAGCCATTTATCAGAGAAGTTTCTTCTGCTCCCTCTCACAACAAGTGTCATGGAGTCAAGTGTGGGGCTGGGAAGGGAGACACCCATACATGATTCCAGGTTGAGCAGCGGAGGTGAAGAACGAATCTTAATTCACCATTCAGCAATGTCACCAGCCTTAGATTTGTCTTCCAGCAAGAGAATGGGAACAAAAAAGGTATAAAATCTCTCTGATGAAGAAAAAGGAAATCTTACAAAAAATGGATAAGCTATTTAGATTCCTGGATACCAAGGCCAGAAGGGGCCACCGTGATCATCTAGTTTGATGTCATGTCTGACACAGGCCATAGGACTTTCCCAAAACAATTTCGTTTGAACTAGAGCATATATTTTTTAAAATCCAAGCTTTATATAAAAAATTGCCAGTGATGGAGAATCAATCATGACCCCTTGGTAAACTGTTCCAATGGTTCATTATCCTCATTTATGTCTTATTTTCCATCTGAATTTGGCTTCCGGCCATTGGATAGTGTTATATCTTTGAAGAGCCAATTATCAAATACTTGTTGTCCATGTAGGTACGTACAGACTAATCAAGTTATTCCCTTAACCTTCTCTTTTAAGGTAAATAGATTGAGCTCTGTAATTCTATCACTATAAGGCATGTTTATTAATCCTTTAATCATTCTTGTGGCTCTTCTCTGAACCCTCTCCAATTTATCAACATCCATCTTGAATTGTGGACACCAGAACTGGACATAGTATCCCAGTAGCAGTCGTACCAGCACCAAACACAGAGGTAAAATAACCTTTCTACTGCTACTGGAGATACCCTGTTTATGCCTCCAAGGATCACGTAATCCCTTTTGTCTACAGTGTTGCCCTAAGAGCTACACTTAGAGATGATTATCCACCATGCCCGCCAAATCTTTTCCAGATTCACCACTTTCCAGGATGGAGGAAGAGCTCAGTCATGTATTCATAGATTTTAAGGTGAGATGGAACTATTATGATCATCTAGTCTGGCTTCCTGTATAACACAGGACAGAAAATTTTACCCAATGATTCCTAAGTTAAGTCCAATAACTTGTTGTTGAACTAAAACATCTCTCATGGAAAGACATCAGTCTTGGTTTAGAGACTTCATGTGATGGAGAGTCCTCCATGTTCCTTGGCAATCTGGTCCTGCCGTCAATGAGCCTGGTGTGAAATCCTGGCCCCACTGATGTCAATGGGAGTTTTTCCACCCAGTTCCATTGCAGCAGGATTTCACCCATGGTTCATTATGGACTTCACTCAGAATATTTTGGGATTATAAGTACACAAAAAGGGAGGTGGCTAAAAATCTTCAGAAATTTCAAGAGTGTAATGGGAAGTCATGTAAGTGATTTGGGAAAACATTCCCCAGTTTTTACTAACTCTGACACTAAGGAAGAGTGTGAATGCTCTGCAAAGGGCTGGGGATGGGCTCACTTTGCGCCTGATTCTGAATTCCTTGTGCAACCAAAAATCCCACTGCACAGTTGCAGAATTTGGTCTGAAATAGGAGTATGAGGCAGGATGTTAAGGCCCTGTTCTTCTGCCATTATTCCTTGGGCAGAGCTTCCATAAAGATCAATGGGAGTCTTTCACAAAGTTAGAGTGTAGAACTATTCTAGTGCCCAGAGACCTTCTGTTTGGAAAGCTTTCAATAGTGAGCTGACTAAATATAAATATGAAAAAACCACAACATTTTTACTCACCAAGATGTGTACCAAATCATTGCGCCATCTTACTTTGGTTGTGACCTAAAATGCATGGTGTCATTTAAGTGCAGTTACGAGTAGAAAAGTGACAAGCTCTTTTGTGACATGCTGCTCTCCCCACCTGATAAGGGACCTTCTGCAGTGGTTCTCCATTCATCCTGTACATAGTGATCAACGGCTTGATGTCTAGTTGGCAGCCGGTATCAAGCGGAGTGCCCCAGAGATTGGTCCTGGGGCTGGTTTTGGTCAACAAGAGCAGCAGTGGTGCCTGCAGCCGTACGCACATTACATATGGGTAGGCCCCTCCTCCACTGAGAGGGCCTCCAAACATGACTGGTGCTGTGATCACAATGCCACTCATTGAAACTTGGCCCGGCAGTGCCTCCGTCACATTTTCAGTTTAAGTGAGAGAGGTTCAGATGTGCGTACCATGTGAAAAATGTCTGGGGGTGCCCATGAAAAGAATATATGCCAAAATGTAAACAACATTTCTTTGTTCTGAAACAAGAAATCATTACAAGAGAAAAAAAATGTAGGGCCGCATTTATTTTTACTTATCTTAAAGAGTGTTGCCATTCCCAAAGCAGCCCTGATAGTGCTCCTTTCTCTAGAAAAGACTTGGTTCATTCTTTCTGCAAAATGTATCTCGTCAGCCTCAGTTAATTCATCATTGAGATTTAACAATAATCTCTGCCTTTCTTTCTAAAGATTCTCCATTTTTAACGGCTCTGTTATGTAATGTGCAGCAAGCCAGGAATATCTTGCAAACTTTTGGAAAGGTAGCACTGAAATGTTCCGCCAGGTTTATCTCGGCATCTAAACACCATTTTTTAAATGCCAAAGTTCTTTCAATTACTAATATCTGGTAATTGTTGAGAATCAGTGTAATTTATGCCCAAGAATGTTCAGGGCTGAGAAATTAGGAAAACTTGTCTATATTCCAGGGGATGTCAAGTGTCACTAAAAGAAGAAAAAAGACCGAGGTTTACACATGTCCAGGCACCCTGGGAAAGGTCTCATGCAAGAGAATTTGGAACAAATTTCTGACTCAAGAGAATGCATGGGAAGAGAGAGAGTAAAAGCTCATATCTCCAACAGTTTCTGTAAACAATCAGGAAATACCCAGTCTACGGTATCCATTATTGTTATTCATGTGTGCAAGCATCACAAGACACAGAAGATGACAGTCTCTGGTGGAAGGAGGTTACGGTCTAAGCAAAAAGACAACCCCAAATCCACGAGGAAACCTGGGGTGGGGTGGGGGGACAGGGGTATGTGGGGGGTCAATTTTAGAGCATTCCCTTTTCTCCCCACTCACTTTAATAAAACAGATGGGTGGGTTAGTGTACGTGGGGTTTAAGTTACTGAGTTTTGAGGAGGAAGGTGAAGAGAGAGGGTGGGCTTCTAGTTCACTGCAACAGCGGCCCGGGCATACACAGCAGCATGGAAGAAGGCAAGAAGATAACAGCAAGAAAAGGACGAGAAAAAGAGGTCAGAAGTGGGGTTTAATTAGGAGAGCGAAAGGGGCACAGGGTTAGGGTGACCAGATGTCCCGATTTTATTGGGACAGTCCCGATTTTGGGGTCTTTTTCTTATATAGGCTCCTATTACCCCCCAACCCCTGTCCCGATTTTTCACATTTGCTGTCTGGTCACCCTACACAGGGTAAGTATTAAGAAATGAAAGCAGAGAGATACAGGTGAGGGCAGAGTTGTGCAGAGGTTTGGAGGCAAACATCAGTTTCTCCTCAGGGATCAAGGACAGCCTGTCTTCACTCTCCACAACCTGACTTGCTGGTTTTAAATCTGAGCGCAGGGAGAAGCAGCCAGACTTGGTAGAGTTTTGAGGTCTTTAGAGAGAGAGTCGTTTGTCTGATCTCTCCTTCATACCTTCAGGGAAATAGCAGGAGATAGAAGCCTAACACAAGGCCAAGAAACAAAGTGAACATTAAGCTACACCAGGTGAGCTCAGTACGGGAGTTCAGGGAAAAGGAGGCTTAACAAAGTGTTGATCTGGCCTGGTAACACACGGGATTGGAGTGGGGAAACAGAGCGGATGTTGCATATGTTATTGGGCTCCATACAGGGATAACTGGGTAGCAATTAATGGCTTGCGACATACAGGTCAGGCTAAGTGATCTAATGGTCTCATCTTTTTTTTAACTCCATTGAAGTTAGATATCTGCTCCAATGACCAGGGGCCCAGAGCATATCTTGAGGAGATAACTGAGCGTGAATAGTGCAGCTAAGATATTAACCAGACCCACCCAACAGAGTGCGTAGACCAGTGCAGACAGACTGTGGATCAAGAGCTAATACTTGGCTATTTGACCAAAACTAGGATTGGCCTCCCAGGGCCTTGCCCCACTCCTAGGTTGCCAATGCTTGGGATGAAAGGTACCCGTACACAGAGATCCAAAGACATAGGCCAGGGGGCGGGGTTTGGAATGGTAGTTTGACACAAGTTGTCTCTCTGCTAGGTGGGGTTTAAAGGGTCACAGATCCAAGAGGTTAGATTTCAAAGACGCGAGCTGGATCATTCAGGACACATTTCAGTCCCACCCGAGGAAAACCCCATCTTCTTAGCCTCTTTCCTCACTTGTCCACCTCCTAAGTAGAGCTGCTGTAGGAAGCAGGCTGAGCTCCCGCCCCCTCTCCTCAGCAACCCAACACCATTCTCTCAGCAAGGTAGGGGGGAGAAAGGAGCAAAAAGACACCGGCAGCTCAGGTTAGACCTGCTCCCTCCTCTCCTTCCCATTAGCAACAGGAATGACTCCTCTGCTCTTCCCCTTTCCTCCTCCCTGCAACACCCCACCTGGGAAGTGGGGCAAGGAGACCCTGTTGCTGGCCCCCAGACTTGAGAGAGGGGTGTGAAGAACCCCAGGAGCTGCAGAGGTGAGGTTGGGGAGAGGTAGAACAGGTGGGGGTAGGGATGGGACTAATTTGAGGGTTGGGGAAGAATTAATTGCTGGCAAGTAACAGACAGATGTGGGGTGATGAGACCCTCTCCACACCTCCCTGACACACACACACACACACACACACACACACACACACACACACACACACACACACACACACACACACACACACACACTTGTTTCAGACCACTTTAATCACTGCTGCTAGGCACATGTCTAGGTATTATTTTCTACCCATTTTCAGAGTTAAGACACTTCTGAGTGAGTTGCTCTCAGATGTCACCCACTACTGGATACTCTATTGTGGGTTTTCAGTAAGTATAAATCTGGAGTAATTTTCACATTATTTACTAATTCTTCCCAGCGTGTCTGGAATTTCACTGTTTGCCACCTGCCTGCTAAAACGGTTTGAACGCTCTTTTTTGGTAGTGTCCTTTCTGGGTAGTTGCAGGTCTCTCCCATGTATATAAAATAGAACACAATGGATTAAATAGGGAGGGGAGATATTCAGGGTTCAACCACCTCAATCCCAGAAACCTAGGGCCCACTGGCAGCACACCGCTAATGGGACCCTACACAGAGCTTTAGGCTCCCCAACAGCCCAGCACAGAAATGTCATTATGGCGAGAGAGTTCGACAGTTCCAAAGGCTGTGGTTTGTGTCCTCCAATCTTAGGACAAAGGACAATTATAAACCTTTGCCCCGGCTGCTCTCTTTAATGTTTAGTTTATAATACCATTTTGCACTTCTATATGGATTTCCATGCAAGGATCTAAAAGTGCTTTGCAAACACTGATGCATTTAGATTCAGAATATATATGAAGGTCAGTAAACTTATCTGAGTTCTACAGAATGGGAAATCAAGGAACAGAGAGGTTAAATCATCAAGAGTCATACAAGCATCTGTTGGAAAGTCTGTAGTAGAACCCGATCACCTGTGTCCTAGTCATTTTTGTTGTTATACTGGGCTTGGGAAGGGCATCCTTGAACTACAGGCAGTGCCAAACCTTATTGTAGCCGGTGGGCATGATAGCTATCTTAAAGCAGTAATTAAATGCCCCCTCATTTAGTGATAGCTGAAACAATTGAAGCCACTGCCCAAATAATAGAATACCATGGCAAGGCTGGAGTAAGGGATGAAAGGTTTTCCCTGGGGACTGAATGTAAATTCAGGGGGTGTTGGTGGAGGTCGGTGTGAGTCAGAAGCAGCCAGAGGAAAGCAGAAAGCAGCAAAATGCTAGGAGGAAGAGAAGCACCCTGAGAGAAAGCCAAGAGAGCTTTATGGGCAGAGGGCTGGGTGAAGAGAAGCTGGGAAATGTGAGCATGGAAACTGTTTCCTGTTTGATTCCTACTCTGTTCAGGAAAACAGCACCCAATGTACATTCTTTGTAATTAAACAGGATTGCATCAAATAAATATTTAACTCCATCATCGATTTCTCACCCTAATAGAAACCACCAACAAAGCCCCTAGTATTGGCTAATCACTCAAGCTAGAAAGGGTAAACTATTTATATTACAACAGCACCTACAGGCTTCAATCAAGATCAGTGTCCCATTGTGCTAGGAACTGTACAAACACACAGTAAGAGACTGTCCCTCCCCAAAGAGGCTAAGTGGAGAAGGCAGGTGTACGGCAGGAAGAGAAATAGAGGCACAGAGATGAGGTGGTTGGCCCAAGGCCACCCTGCAAGTCAATGAGTAGGACCCAGGTCTTCTGAATCCCAGCCTAGTATTTTATTCATTAGACTATGCTGCCTCTTGAGCCCTCACCTCAATATTATCTCCCTATCTCCTAGGAAATCTATGCAAGTATATTAAAAACGGTTTGCAGATTTCTTTGCATTTTGCACACCATATTGATTGTGAAAGATAATAATTAAGAGGCTCATATTCGAGCACATTTTGAATTTTAAGCCCCTGCACTCATTCAGATGAAATAACAGGAATAGTTTGCAGTGAACTGTAGTGCAAATGCAATATGAAATGTGCCTTTATGCTGGAGACAATTTGACACATGATCCACTTACCATACATGCAGGTTCAAAAGAAATCTGTTCAGAATTGTGCCAAGTTCTGAAAGTATTTTTGATCAATGTGCTTTGGAATTCTGAAGAACATTAATTCCATATCCTATTCTCCAAAATGTCTGCTTTAGACACAATTTATGAGCATACTTGTCAGGATACATTTAAAACCCTTTAGATTCCCAAGTACAGGAATAAAACACATATCACTACCACCTTCCTTAACATATTAGGATATAAATCAAGTGAGAGAGTCAGGGTTTTCTTAACTAAGGAAAACCATTGCATTTAAAAAGAGAGTTAAGTACTTATTTATCAGTGTACAATGTCTCAAATTCCTTTCTGTCAAGAGCGATTTAAAGGGGATTGTCCTGAGGGGTTGAAATTAATGCACACTTAGCACTGGGAAGTTAAATCTACTTCTTTACTCTGTCTAGTTCTCATATGGAGCCTAAAAGGGTGGGGATCTATTGGCTTCTTGTCCAAACTATGTGAAAATGTCTTAGGAGAAAAAAATTGCTGATAAATTCAGATCATTTTTCCAATCTTCTTGTCTTACCCAGCCATCTATCATCTGTGCAGTTTAGGGTTATCTTAAAGTGCTCAGCCCCAGAGTATCTAGGGGCTGTATTTTATTGGAGATACTTCTTTATGCCCCCTGAAATGCAAGTTTTACTGATTAGCCAGGTTACACCAGACTGAAGGGAGGGTTGTCTTATAAGGTGGATGCATAACTGGTTGATCATACTCAAAGAGTACTTATCAATGGTTCACTGTCAAACTGGGAGGCCGTATCTAGTGGGTGTCTGTGAAAGGGTTCACTTTAATCAGGTGGCACCCCCTTGTGGCTGCTCTGGGGAAATCAGCTCTTGGCTGGTCTAATACCCTCTTCTGTTGGTTTACCAAGGAGCTAACCCCTCTCTCCCCCTCTTCAGGACTCAGCCTTCCGGCCAGGTCGCTATGTAGTACTCCTCTTCCAGGGTAACAAAGTATCTCCAGACCTGCTGTCCAGTAGGTGCTCCTGTGCCACTTCCCAGTGGGTGCTAGGGGAGCCCAGCCCTCCTTCCCTCCACCACTGAGTTCCATTCCAGGGATATGCAGTTATCAAGCATATCAAGCAGTTAAGATCTGCACAGTCCTACCCCTTGCTGCTCTTTCCCTGGGCTTCTTCCTACTCAGGTTCCTTTCCCCACAACTCCTCTGGGGTGGACCCTTCTTCCAGTACTAGAAGCCTGGGGCTTAGTCTCTCTTTTGGGTTTTCACTTCTCTTCCGCGTTGCTCCCAGAGAGGGAATGCAGACTTGCTCCCTACAGCCCCTTTCTGCTGCAAACTTCCTGGCTTTATAATCCAGCCTGCTCCACTCCAGCTGGACTTGTTCAATGAGGCCTGGCTCTCCCTCCAGGTACAGCCAGGTACTTTAATTGACCCCTCAGGCCCACATTAACCCCTTTAAGGCCTGTTTGGGATGCACACCCCATCACTGGAGTGAGTCCTGGGTCGGGTATTTTCATTAATGGCCTGGATAATATGCTTGTAAAATTTGAGGCTGACACCAAGCTGGGAGGAGTTGCAAGCACTTTAGAAGACAGGATTAGAATTCAAAATGACCACGACACATTGGAGAATTGGTCTGAAATCAACAAGATGAAATTCAATTAAAGTAAGTGCAAAGTATTAAATTTAGGAAGGAAAAGTCAAATGCACAAACACAAAATGGGGAATAACTGCCTACATGGTAGTACGGCTGAAAAGGATCTAAAGTATAGTGGATCACAAATTTAATAACTGAACAATGTGATGCAGTTGCTAAAAAAGCTAATATTCTGGGGTGTTTTAACAGGACAGCTATATGTAAGACTCTGGAGGCAATTATTCCATCCTACGTGGCACTGCTGAGGCCCCAACTAGAGCACTGTGTATAATTCTGTGTGCCACACTTTAGGAAAGATGTGGACAAATTGGAGAGAGTTCAGAAGAGAACAACATAAATGATAAAAGAAAACCTGACCTATGAGGACAGGTTTAAAAAAACTGGGTATGTTTGGTCTTGAGAAAAGACACCTGAGGGGGGACTTGATAACAGTCTTTAAATATGTTAGGAGGGTAATCAATTGTTATGCATGTCCACTGGAGGTAGGTCAAGAAGTAATGGGTTTAATCCCCAGCATGGGAGAATTTGGTTAGATATTAAGGAAAACTTTCCAACTATAAAAGTTAGTTAAGCTCTGAAATAGGCTTCTAAGAGAGGCTGTGGAATCCTCATCTCTGGAGATTTTTAAGAAGAGATTTGACAAATACCTGTCAGGGATGGTCTAGGTTTACTTGGTCTGAACTCAGGGCAGGTGAACGGACTTGATGACTTCTCAAGATCCCTTCCAGTCCTACATTTCTATGCTTCTATGACTCCACCTGTCCTTTGAGATTTTGAAACAGGAGACAATGGGAGTTAAGAACACAGCATCTGAAAGATCAGGCCTTATTAACTTTTGCACTTCATCTCCAACACACAGAAAAGAGCTTAGCTGTACCATTCCTTTTTTAGCTCCTTCGGTAGGTCTAATAGTACCATTCAGAAACAGAATGTTGCATTGCACGGAAGACCAAAATTCAGAGAAAGTGGAAAAACTGCACAGACACTTTAGGTCAGGTCTGCCTTCAGTTGTGATGGTGCAGCTCTATGGACTTCCTTAGTAAGTCATTGGGCCAAGCTGAAATCTGGTGTTAATCAGTTGCAACTCAAACAGAACAGAATTTGACTCTATCTTCAAGTCAACAGGGTCCAGTTCAGAGGAGATCACTCTGCCCAGAGCTTGTAAATCACGACATACCTTCAGATTGCTACAGAAACGATGATCATACTGCATATAGTTGTGACACTGAAAAGGAGGACAGTTTTCCTTGTCCATTGCCATGGATGCTTCAGTAGCAGTGCAACCCCCCTCTGAAGAGAACATTGGACAATTCAAGTTTCTGCTTACACTTAAACACCAAGTTTGCTTACCAGGCAGCAGATAGCATTCAAAGGGTCTTTTAACTGCTTCCGATGCCATGATGTTTCTGTGATCCTGTAGTTCCTGTTCAGTTTCCCCTTTCTTATTACTGAAGAGATGACACACCCCTATAAAGGAGAATCTCCCGAATGCCACCCGTTATGCATAGTAGCTTTACCTTTGCATGACCTGTGGGGAGTGTGGGGAGGTGCGGAATGCTAGACACTTGTTGATATCTGAATGAATTTATTATGAGCCATGGCAAAGTTTTTTTGCAGTTCCACAAGAGTCATCTATTCTGTTTCTTTTTCTCAAGGAGCCAGGCTGACAGCTCATTTGGCTTTGTAACTCTTTCATTACATATATGCAAGGTTTTTAAAAAATAAAAAATTCAAGCCCCTGCTCCTTTTTCTGTGATCCTGGGTCAGAATATGTTACAGGAGCATTAATGCCTGGAATTGAGTTGTACAGCGCATCAGTATCTACTCTCTTACTAATCACATGTGAACACAGATATTTATTTCTTGTGATCAAAGGTGAAAATTGGGCTATGAGTAGCATGTTGTCTCTTCTGTTAATCAAAGAGAATAAAGTGTGGGACCCTGAGCACATTCACGTGATTTTATTAAATAAATTCAGATGTATAGCAAGGTAGGGATTTCATTACTTGCAAGGTGAAATGATACTGTTTTCCCAACCTAAGCAGAATTCCCTGGAAAGAGTAGTTTTAAAAAGAGATAGGACAGACCACGGCCGGCTCCAGGCACCAGCACAGGAAGCAGGTGCTTGGGGCAGCCAATGGAAAGGGGTGGCACATTTGGGTCTTTGGCAGCAATTCGGCGGCGAGTCCCCCAGTCCCTTTCGGAGGGAACAACCTGCAGCCGAATTGACGCTGAAGAATGAAGCGGCAGCGGTAAAGCTGCCACTGAAGTGCCGCCAATCGCGGCTTCTTTTTTTCCCCCACTGCTTGAGGCGGCAAAAACACTGGAGCCGGACCTGGGACAGACCATCCAACCCAAGTCAGGATGGCTGGGAGAAAACCTGTACCTTCCACTCAAGTCTGAACTAGTCTGAACACCTTAACATCCCTTGTGGGGTATTCCTCAGGGGTTTTGCGGACATGGTCTTCCCAGAACCATGATACACCATGATCCCAGCAGCCACTTCGGCCCAGATTCACAAAGGTATTTTGCACCTAAGTCACATGGTTTTGATTGTGAGATGTGGAAATGGGGAGCAGTGGTTCTACAGCATGCTCTCTGCTCCCTCTTGAGTCCACAAAAATCACCTCTGTGTCAAGCCCAAGTGTTTGGGGCTCCTTAGCGCTGAAGAGAAGGCCAGGGGTGAGGAGATTTGGGACAGCGGAGCAGCTGTATTCTGGGGTATGGTCCTCTCTGAGCAGAGGCAATATTAGTTCATTCATTAGTTAATGAAACTTTAGACACTATTAAATCCTGCTTCGCAATGCATTTGGAGAGGGAGACCCACATTACAGCCTTGCTGCCATGAAGAAGTGGGGTGCTCGCCATCACTGAGCCAGCTCCCCACACAACGGTAACATCTGCACCCTCTCCCACATACACACAGAGTCCCTGAATCTCAAGTGTTCAGACACTGTCTTCTGCTTCCTTAATGGCTCCCCAAGCCCATCTTCTGAGGTGAGCAGTCAAGGAAGTTCTGTGAGGTTCACCTCACTGAGTCTGCATGACTTTGTTCCTTTCCCATAGCCTTTACCCCTATGGGAAAGTAAAACAAGACCCTATGTTAATGGTTTAAAGGGATATTGTCTGGTCAAATTTGGGTTTGCATAGAAAATAATTGTTTACAAACCCAGAATCTTTCCGAAAAGTTCCCTTAGAAGTTTAGATAAACAAGTAATAGAAAGAGAGAGGTTTTTTAAATAAATAACTATTCCCCAGCAATATTTGTGACCCAAACATTGCAGCCTTGTGCTAATGGCAGAGGGCCTGCAAGTGATCAGAACTAGTAAGAGACAGTGTCGGGCACAGCCTTAAAATTGGATATTTATACATGCTGCAGTTCGGGCAATGGTGCCCATCCCATTCTAAACAGAGAGTACTGCAATGGACCTATTCCCACTGAGCAAGGTTTGCAGAATCAGTTACCAAATCTAGCGCCCTAGGCTAGATAGAACATGACACGGCCCAGGGAGAGAAGATAATAGGCAAGGAGGTGGAAACAAGAGAGAGAATTACACAGGACAAGATCATGAGATTACTAATTTTTGCTTTGTATGCCTCATAGTATAGCTCCCAGGAGCATGATTTAGGTGCTGTGCAGAACAGACAGGCCCAGCCATGCCAGTGCCATATTTATTGTTATAACTTTATTTATTAAGTTAGCATGAGAGCATTTGTATACTGATTGACTCAGGACAAAACACTGATGGCTGTTTCTTTTCTGGATAATCATTCACACAGCGCATTCCTGACCCCAATGTTGTTATAAAAAGGAAGCTAAAAAGTGACTATGGATTTCCTTGACTAAATGATAAGTGCCAATGTGTCACTTTATAAAATCCTAACTTCATTCAAATTGGTTTCCTCAGGACTGACTCACTGCCATTTCCCTAAGCAACAGTCACAGCTGGATCCCAGTGCAATACTTCATAGTAATAATTGCATTTATTCTTGCTGTCAAGGAAACTCAATTGACGTTTTTTGGAAGCCCACCCTATTACCTTTGGCAGCTTGCAAAAGTCAATTTTATTCAACGAATTGCTCATGTGCACACTCTCAAAGGCCCCAGACTTACATTTTTCACTGGAAATCTCACAGTAATGGGTTGCCTTTATTCTTAGCATTCAGGAAACACATTTTAGAGTTTTCTGTTATAAAAAGCCCTGCTATTACCTGCCAAAGCCTGCAGAAGTAAATTATCTTCGCTCAGCTATGCATCTGCACACACTGCAGAGTGAGTGGAAAGAAAGATTCCAAGGATTCAATGAATGCATCCTAACACAAAGCTATCCCTACTCTCCTGTGGGTGCTGTGCATTTACCAGGGGGTCGGGGGAAAGCAAAGCTATGGGCCTGCCCTCCTCTGCACCGGCCTGTAGGGCAGCACTAGTTGATGGGAGGGGGAGCTGGCTACACACTATTAAAGCAGGTGCAGTAACAGGCACACGCATCCTGCCTGCCTGGGAACCCCATCAGATGAGCACGCACTGGGACGGAGAATGCCCCCCAGTGCTCAGCCAGTGGTTGGGTGGCTCCATGCTTCCTCTTACTATGGTCTGTCCCCAAAAAGCACCATCCAGCTCTATTCGATGTAGCACCTTCATACCCTCTAAAGGCTCAGTATCCCCACTTTAGAGGTCTCACCTAAGGATTCTTCCTCCCAACCCCCAGCGAGACTTCCTCCCGGTTCAACCTTCCCCTTCACATGCCCTCTGGCCTCTCTTCCTCACACCCCCACCTCTCAACCCAGAAACAGTCTTCCTTCTCTCCCACCACAACTTTAGTCTTTCAAGATTCCTCCCCATATTCCATGTGTTCTCTCTTTCCCACCTCCCTTATCTTCAGAGCATCTCCTTCCCAGACTGTCACCTCTCACCCTGGGTTTGGCCAGAGCGTCCACTGATTTTTACTACCTATCATCTCCTCAGCTCAGCCACCCTTCCCTAGGCTCTTTATCCTGGCAAGGCTTCCCTCTTCAAGCTTTGGTGTGTTCTGGCTGCCCATTCTATCCATCTCCCTCCCCATCCATCTCCAGCAATCCTTGCTATCCTCTCTCTCTCAGATGTGTGAGAGAGACAGTAGATATTCAAAAAACAAACAAACCAAACCAAACAAAAAACCAACAAGCCAAACCAAGAGTCCTTGTGGCACCTTAGAGACTAACAAATGTATTTGGCCATAAGCTTTCATGGGCTAGAACCCACTTCATCAGATGCATGAAGTGGAAAATACAGGAGCAGATATAAATACATGAAAGGATGGGAGTAGACGTACCAAGCGTGAGGTCAGTCAGTCATTACAAAACCTAAACCTATTTTCCCCAATACTAATTTCCCCCTACTGTTACTCACACCTTCTTGTCAACTGTCTGAAATGGACCATTTTACCACTTCAAAAGTTATCTTTCGCCCCTTCGTATCCTGCTGTTAAGTGAATTGTCTCGTTAGACTGATTCAGAGGAAGATTCAGAGCTCAGAACCGCTGACAACTTCCATGAATGGTTTTGCACTTGGGGGAGGAAATGGGCCTGATCGATGTGGTGCATACCAATGCCCCTAGATTCAGTTGTAATCCACCACTGGGCCACAGTCTTGGGTCTTTGTCTTACGTTACAGACAGTGCTTATGTAACCCACTAGGTTAGTATGGGGCCCTGGTCCCACCCTGTGCCTAATCAGCAGATGATGAAAGTCTGTTACAGCCCAGCTAGGGAGCTATGCCTCTTTATCTCAGATGTTGAGGTAAATCTTGGGTGTGGGTCAGCTAAGAGATAGCCATCACACATAGAATCCTAGAATATCAGGGTTGGAAGGGACCTCAGGCAGTCATCTAGTCCAACCCCCTGCTCAAAGCAGGACCAATTCCCAACCAAATCATCCCAGCCAGGGCTTTGTCAAGCCTGACCTTAAAAACCTCTAAGGAAGGAGATTCCACCACCTTCCTAGGTAACCCATTCCAGTGCTTCACCACCTTCCTAGTGAAAAAGTTTTTCCTAATATCCAACCTAAACCTCCCCCACTGCAACTTGAGACCACTACTCCTTGTTCTGTCATCAGGTACCACTGAGAACAGTCTAGATCCATCTCTTTGGAATCCCCTTTCAGGTATCAAATCCCCAAATCAAAGCAGCTATCAAATCCCCCCTCACTCTTCTCTTCTGCAGACTAAACAATCCCAGTTCCCTCAGCCTCTCCTCATAAATCATTTTTGTTGCCCTCCGCTGGACTCTTTCCAATTTTTCCACATCCTTCTTGTAGTGTGGGGCCCAAAACTGGACACAGTACTCCAGATGAGGCCTCACCAATGTCGAATAGAAGGGAATGATCACATCCCTTGATCTGCTGGCAATGCCCCTACTTATACAGCCCAAAATGCCATTAGTCTTCTCGGCAACAAGGGCACACTGTTGATTCATATCCAGCTTCTCGTCCACTGTAACCCCTAGGTCCTTTTCTGCAGAACTGCTTCTTAGCCATTCGGTCCCTAGTCTATAACAGTGAATGGGATTCTTCCATCCTAAGTGCAGGACTCTGCACTTGTCCTTGTTGAACCTCATCAGGTTTCTTTTGGCCCAATCCTCTAATTTGTCTAGGTCCCTCTGTATCCTATCCCTACCCTCTAGCGTATCTACCACTCCTCCCAGTTTAGTGTCATCTGCAAACTTGCTGAGAGTGCAGTCCACGTCATCCTCCAGTTCATTAATGAAGATATTGAACAAAACCGGCCCCAGGACCGACCCTTTGGGCACTCCGCTTGAAATCGGCTGCTAACTAGAAATGGAGCCATTGATCACTACCCGTTGAGCCCGATGATCTAGCCAGCTTTCTATCCACTTTATAGTCCATTCATCCAGCCCATACTTCTTTAACTTGCTGGCAAGAATTTTGTGGGAGACTATCAAAAGCTTTGCTAAAGTCAAGGAATAACACATCCACTGCTTTCCCCTCATCCACAGACCCAGTTATCTCATCAAAGAAGGCAATTAGGTTAGTCAGGCATGACTTGCCCTTGGTGAATCCATGCTGACTGTTCCTGATGACTTTTCTCTCCTCTAAGTGCTTCAGAATTGATTCCTTGAGAACCTGCTCCATGATTTATCCAGGGACTGAGGTGAGGCTGACTGGCCTGTAGTTCCCCAGATCATCCTCCTTCCCTTTTTTAAAGATGGGCACACCATTAGCCTTTTTCCAGTCATCTTGGACCTCCCCCGATCACCATGAGTTTTCAAAGACAATGTCCAATGGCTCTGCAATCACATCCGCCAACTCCTTTAGCACCCTCGGATGCAGCGCATCCGGCCCCATGGACTTGTGCTTGTCTAGTTTTTCTAAATAGTCCCGAACCACTTCTTTCTCCACAGAGGGCTGGTCACCTTCTCCCCATACTGTGCCGCCCAGTGCAGCAGTCTGGGAGCTGACCTTGTTTGTGAAAACAGAGGCAAAAAAATCATTGAGTACATTAGCTTTTTCCACATCCTCGGTCACTAGGTTGCCTCCCTCATTCAGTAAGGGGCCCACACTTTCCTTGACTTTCTTCTTGTTGCTAACATACCTGAAGAAACCCTTCTTGTTACTCTTAACATCTCTTGCTAGCTGCAACTCCAAGTGTGATTTGGCCTTCCTGATTTCACTCCTGCACGCCTGAGCAATATTTTTATACTCCTCCTTGGTCATTTGTCCAATCTTCCACTTCTTGTAAGCTTCTTTTTTGCGTTTAAGATCAGCAAGGATTTCACTGTTAAGCCAAGCTGGTCGCCTGCCATATTTACTGTTTTCTACACATCGTGATGGTTTTTTCCTGCAACCTCAATAAGGATTCTTTAAAATACAGCCATACAATTATCAAACTTCTCTTAGAACAGCATGGGGCCATTGGGCAGGTAGCACTATTCTATCCTATCTGAGAGGCCCGGACATTTCAGAGCAGGGGTCCATTAAGGGTGTGCAGTGAGTGAGTACCCCAGGCGGAGAAGATCTGTGTTAAATGACTAAGTTCAACTAGGACTGTTTCCCCATCCTCTCCCACACAGAATATTTCAGGCCAGACTCTGTCCACCTCCTGGGCAGCTGCTGCAGGAGAGGGGAAGTTAGATGGAGCTTGTGCCTCCCACAGTTGCTAGGCTGAACTGCAGCTCTCTTTCTCCTACTCTGTGGGGACTGCTTCTGCCTAGCACTGCTAGCCAGCCCAGAAGGGGCTTGGAGGGTTGGGAAGGAGGCAGATCCATGCCAGGCTCAGAAGGCAGTGCACTTCAGATGGGCAGAAGCCTGCTGGGGCTCTCAAGAGCTCGGGGGCAGTTTGCTTGCTAGAGAGTCAATGCCCCTAGGAGCTTCTTCTGCAGTGGCACAGCTCTATGCCCGTTGCGGCTTCAAGGCACAACTGGACCTTCAACCTCAGGCTAGCTAAGAAGCACAATTTTCCAATTAATTTACAATGAAAATTGTATGTGTGAGATCTTGTTCGGACTCCCATAGACCACGGGGCTTCTGTATATTTTACCTATTACCAGCCTGTAGAAAGATACCTGTTCACCTTCAGCAAAAGCCCAAAGGAACAAAAAGTAGAGTGTCCCATGCTGTGTGCATCTGCTAAGCAGGTAAGAGAATCTGAGCAATAAATTTTCAAAAATTCTTTCCTCCTTTGTGAGTCTTAACTAACTGGTTCTTTCTATTGCTGCCATTTCCTCAAAGCCATGGAAATTCATAGACAATATCCCATGACATTGCCAGTCCAAGTCTCATTTGCACGTGCAATCCATGGTATTTGCAGTGTCACAGTGAGGAAATACCAAGAGGAATTCACAGGAGGAAAGATTTTGAAGTTAATTTATATCTGTGTGGAATACCGCCCTTCACACAATCTGATCACTGGGGCATTTAAAACAGATTTCTGTGCTAACCCAAAATCAAATATGAACATTCAGTTTAACATTAATTGCCACCTTTTAGACACCAGAGAAAGATTGCTTAGACAAAATAGAACTACTCCACTGAAATAAATGTACACATCTAAAACTCATGGGGCTTCAATTTATGGCTCTATTGAGGAGACAGTTAACAGAAAGAGAACCTTTAATAAGATACAGAGAAAGATTACACATGACTTTTGACTCCTATTTGTAAAAGAAATTTGATTTGGTAGTTTTGAGCAACAAACTGTACTGGTTAAAGTGAGGGGTTAGCTTCACTCATGGAAAGTTTTATTTTGAAAAGAACAGAAATATGGTAATACACTGAGTCAATAAAGACATCTCAAGGCTGAGAACTGGCAACTGGCAATGTTTTTCCCCTGTAAAATGTTGCCTGGGGGAATTTAAAACGCATAATTCAAAATGACATACCTCTAGACCTTATTTTTTCTTAAAAGAGGAAAAGACATTATTTCCACAGAGTACATTTTTCCTCCCCTGAGTTGGCATAACCAGAAACAGAATTTCCTCAGAAAGAAAATATATCAAATATTTAAGATAAATATGAAAAGTTTTTTTAAGCAATCCATATGTTCTTGTGTAGCAGTCCATTATAAAGGAAGCTTCCTGCTTCCCCCAGAGGTCTGAAGGCACCTGGGAGAAATTAAATGGAAAACATACTGGTATTAGAAAATATTATCAAGTATCTTGGGAGAGCAATGCTGGGTTGCTCACTTTGCTTGAACCGGACCATTGAAAAATATTCCAAAGCTGCAGAAATGTTCCTCTCCCCTCTGTAGCTTTAAGTATTAGTATTATGGCAGTGATGGTTCTGGAGACTTTCCAAACGTATAGGAGAAAGTCCTTGCCCTGCAAAGCTTAAACAAGCCAACTGCTCGGTGACTAGTCAGTTCAATGAAAGCCAGTCTCACTTTCCCCAAAGCAAGCAGTTTTGAGGCAGACTTTGCAGAACACCCCTAGAAAAGGGTCACCTCCACAGATGTCCCCCACCCCCAATCCAATCCACAGATGCCCCTCGAGGGGGCCAGGGAGGAGAGACCCAGGCAGAGAGCTGTTAGTGTAGGATTATTCTCCCCTCTGGAGGCAGTGGATATCATGGATGGGGTTGGTATTGAGAGCAGCACTATCTTCTGCCCTAAGCTTGTGTCCCCTTCAGTGAGATGTGGCTGGCCAATGGCACCATAACACCTAAAGGAGCCATTCTGAAAGGGAAGCCCCAGAAGAACAGCATAAAATAGAGCAGTCCTCTGATGACTCCACAGCTACAGGAGTCCTTTCCCTGCCAATACCCAGCACCTGTACAGTTGGAGGAGATGCCTCCTGCCTCTCATGTAACTAAGTCACTCCCACCATGAGGAGGCAATTAGTTGTAAACTGCAATGGTCATCTCAGATGTTCCTGGCTCCTCTCTCCCTGTCAGTTTTTCCATGGGGGTGGGGGAAGGAGGAGTGAAATGGCCCTAAATTTGAAATGAAGGAACAGCAATGTTGCTGTTGGCTGGTCTGAGGAGATTCCTTCATGTCACACCCATGACCCTAATATTTTACGACAGCCAGAATCCAAGTATATCCTATTTGTATGCGGCTTTCATTTTTGCGTGTTTCTGCTCTTTTGGGGTGGATTTATGCCCCTGGTTCATTGAGATTCAAGATTAGAGGGTTTTTAAAAAAAATATTTGGGAATCTTTTTGGAAGACAGATGCTTGAAACGTAAGATTATTACTGACCAGACTTAACACAGGCAGTCACACATGTTGCTAAATCAAACTGCTGCTGGGAATGGGCGAGCTTTCTGAGACTTGTTTCCAATGGGACATAATGCTGGAAAAGTTTATCTAAAAATTCACCATTAAACTCAATCCTAGAAGTAAAAGGCGGACACACTATTAAATACAGTTGAAGCTGAGAGGAAGTGAGCGGGTGGAATAGGAGTTGAGATATTTTGCCTTCACTAGCTAATGCCCTTCTGACTGTCATTACAGCCAGAATGTTACCAGTACCATATCCTTCACTAGGTCTCAAAAAACAACATTTTTTTAAGGATAATCATGACTGAAAATTAAAGCTCTTTGGGGGAATAAAGAAAGGACTTCCAAGTAATAGAAAATGCTAAATCTGGAAATTTGTTTTTCATGGAAGTAGAAACCTGTAGTTTTATATTCCAAAATGTAATGAGTAGAATTTGGTTTCTACACATGGAATTGTGCCCCCAAATTAACAAATTCCAGACTAAATGCATATTCCAGAACTGAAGAGTGCTTTCTCCATCTGTAAAATGATAAGACAATAAATGCCATTACACAGTCAACATGTACTGTTGTGATAACTGAGCCTAAAAGTTTACCCTACGTTTAATTGTAAAAAGTATATGATCTTATGTATTATAAGAGGTTACAATAACCTAAAACAACAAATGTTGTAGGTCAAGTTGCTTTCAATAATGAATGTTATAAACAGGCACAAGAGAACCAGACAGAAAGACTAAAAGTTAGTCCAAAGGAAAAACAGGCCTTGTTGACATAATTCAAGGACTATGCTGAAACCATGTCTGGTTAAAAAAACAAAACAAAATAATTCATGTACCAAAATAAGTGTGTTGGATATTAGG
Organism: Chrysemys picta bellii; assembly: GCF_011386835.1. NCBI lineage: Eukaryota > Metazoa > Chordata > Testudines > Emydidae > Chrysemys > Chrysemys picta. The sequence goes on along the minus strand of NC_088795.1, from coordinate 128,331,366 downwards.
TCTAATTGGTGGACAAAATAGTGAGGGAATGGGCTATTTCACCCATCACTCCCTATTTTGGTCCTTAAAGAAACAAATTTAGGAAGGAAAAAACAGAAGAACAGACAGAGATTACTGGAGAGAGTTTTACTATAATGGCTGTCACCCTCACCATCTCCTGAGAACCTGGACCTTGTTTGTCCTAGTCCTAAGCGTTGCCCTGACCAGACTGGGATAGCGAGAGGGACCCAGATGACATTGCCACGTCTACCAGCTCTGTCTGAATCCCAGCCACCACCTGGGATGAAATGGGATTGGACTTTAACAACAACAGCTCCAGACCATCTCATCTAACGTCTTCTCTTTTACCCCCAAAGGTCAGTTATCACCATTTTTGTTACCATCTAAGAGACTGTCAAACAAGGGGGTGGGGAGCTTCCTTCAAAAACTCTTTCTAGCTAAAGGGAAAGGGAACAAGGGGTGTTGTTAAAATGAAAGCCTTTTTTGATGCTTTACATTTCAACTGCTTTAATTGTTTTTCTTTCTTTTCCATATTGTTAAAAAAAGGTGAAAGATATTTAATGGTGTGTTTGCCGTGGTAAAAATAAGTAGGCAGAGGTCTCTGTATACCAAACAAACTATTTAACACTCTTTAATGCTGGACAGTGACTGGGTTATTTGAACACTTTTGGCTCATTTGTTTCATCTAAATACATACAATACCCACCGGTATTTTCTACTCTAGATAAGAAAATGTACTAATCTGGATGGTACTATATTTGTTAACTCAAACAGTGACCATTTTACTGACTGGTACTTAAGCAGTTCATGAACAGGAGATGTTAAGATTAGGAAGTGAAAGCCACTAAATAAAGGCTGATTTATAATTTGACCATTCAGCTAAGAGGGTTGCCTGACAAAAGACAGGAGTCTTGTGTCATGATCAGAAGTAAGAATTGGTCTAAGCCTGTTCTCTGGTGGTTGCCTAGTTTTCCTTTAGATGCAGCTGCCATGGAGAAGGGAAGAGGTGGTTTTAGAAGTAGCTCTCACTGCACCAGCCCAGGAGGGGAAAGTTATGCATATTGCTTACTTAAGTCGGGGAGGGGAAAGGTCCCAATCCTTCCCCTTTTAGTTTTAACAACCATCGTGCTAAGTGGATCAGTCCATTAAGGAATTTGAAGATAAGGATTGGAACTTTGAACTGAACTCAGGATTGATCAGCAGCCAAAATAAAGCACAGACTATTGGTGCTGTGTGTTCTTGTTGGTCTGCTCCACTTAGCATAGGAGCTGGTGAAACTTCCAAACTCTGTGGGTGAGACTGGTTCAGACTAAAGTGGCAAGTGTATGGATCAGTGTGGTTAGGTCCATATTTGAGATAAGGAGGCATAGTCTTGAACTTCCAAGAGCTTCTGGACACTACTACTACCTGGTCTTCCTTGAATAGGTGAAGGGTCCCTTATGACTGCAAGATTCCACACTACTTTGATATTTGAAGGCAGAGATGCCTCAGAGGCCAAGGTGATATTTCTTGCCTGTTTTTCCAGATGCTTCCCCTTTTCCTGCCAGCATTCCATTTGCCTTATCCAGCTGGAGCTTGATACAGTAATTTTTCATTTAGAGTGAAGTGTTCCTTTAGATCATGGAACAGCAGGGAGTCCAGTCTAGAAGAGAAGATGTAGAGCAAAATAGCTTTCTTTAGATCATGGAAGTAGTTTAAATACTAGAATCTGTTTGCTCCTGTAAGGCTTGATCTTGCAAGGTGATAGGATGCTTATTGGTTCTGAATAAGTCTGGCCAGAAATCAAGTCGGTTTTGGAAATTTTTTTGACGTTTCAAAAGTTGTTCTGATGCAGAACAAAAACGAGACCTTTTGAAATGTCACAAAAAGGCATGACAGACCAACCCACTACAGAATTGCCAATAGCCAGGTGATTAGGAAACAACTCACCTGGGATGCGGGAGACCCACATTCAGGACCCTGCTCCCAGTCAGGTAGAGCAGGGACTTGAATCTCCCACATCTGCAGGTGGGTCCCCTGATCACTAGATTGTCAACTATTCTGGGGCGAGGTGGTGTGGCGTGTGTCATTTTGACTAGAAATTCCATCTTGGACCTGAGATGTCTTCGACAAGACTTTTGTAGAAATTGCACAAAAATGTCTCTCTGTTTTGGGTTTGACGGTACATCATTTTAACTGAAAAAAGTTTCACCAATTTTTTTCCGGCTGCAGTTCCTACAGCCCTCAACTTCCACCAACTTCAGTCTCTCACAGAAGGGCTCAGCATGTTGTGTGATCTAGCCTCCAACTCTTACCCTTTAATAAAGGGCTATCAAAAAATGCTCTTCTCTCAGGGTAATGTTTCTCCTGCGTTTGTAACAGGAGTTTGTAACCTTCTGAGATGAAGCTTTGAGCTTCATGTGGAATTTCAGGACGGACTCTTTCTCTTGCATGAGATGGAATTCTTTTCATGGCAAGTTTTATCTCCCTTAAATGTTCCAGAAAAATATCAGTGTATTCTGCAGTGCTCAAACAATATGTATTTAAAATCCACCTTAATCTTCTTATGGCACTGATGAAAAATCAAGTGCTGCCTGGAAAGTGGAGGTGTTTTTTATAAGCTAGCCAAGTGCTAGCAAAGTCTTTGTTGGCCAAAGTAATCCAGGCAATCTTTTGCTTGCTGAAATGGTGGAAAAGAGATGCACAATTATCCCAATCTAGTATGGTTTCTTCCTGGCCAATCCCTAATCTGATTTTGCTACCGTTAGCCTGGGCTCCAGTCTGATTTGGCAGCTTCTCATGGGGTAATTCTCTCCTAGTCTATGTCCCCTCAGTTGGCTTTGGTTTATTTTCTCCTCTCTGCAGTGGCTCACCTCACAGAGTGCTGATTAAAAGGAAAGGGTATCTTCTCTTCTCATGGCAAAGTGCTCCAGAGAAGGGAGCTCCTTATGCTGGCTTAGACCTGAAGGACTTGAGAGGCTACAAGAACTCTGGAAGCTATAGCAATTAGAATAGGCAACAACAAATTCACCCCAAAAAGGGAAGATTAAACAACATTTACACATTGTTACAGTTGAAATAACACTGCAGCTAAGACAGCAACCACTTCAATGTTCCATACATGAGAATTAGTTTTAACAGCCATTCCGCTAAGTGGATCAGTCCAATATGGGCACTGAAGGCAAGGACTGGAACCGTGAGCTGAACCCAAGATTGATCAGCAGCCAAAGCAGAGCGTCAGTTCTGGTTCTGTGTGTTCTTGTTGGTCTGCTCCACTCAGGATAGGGGCTGTTGAAATGTCTGTAGTGTATGGATGACCTCTGATCATTCCATGAAGCTCTTCCTTTGCCAAGCAAAGCATGACACCCAAGTCCTGATTAACTCCCTTCGTCAGAGACTGGACCAGGTAGGCAGAATGATCTTAGCGCTGATCAGTTTCTAACCATGGCCCAGGATGTGCTGATGTTTCTGGGGGGAAAGCCAGTCCGGTGGCCCATGAAAGAGACTTGCCAGCCCTGGCAGCACTACTGTCTGGGTGCATTTTTCATGGCTGAAGGAAACTGAGGTTGCGCCAAATGTTTGACCTTTTAGAATGGCTACATCGTTCCTTTTCAGGATTTCTTTACTTTCCAACCCCTTCTCTCCCCGCTGGACAGCCTCCAAAAACAACCCTCCTGCAATGCTCTCCCACGTAAAACACAAAGAGCTCCTTTTACCAACCCGCTAGCTGTGCCGTGCAGAGCACAAAGAAATTAAACTAACAATGCAGCTATGAACTAGCCCATTAGAAGTCAGATTCGATGAAGGTTTTCTTTGATTCTGTCTTCAGATGTCGCTGCCACATCTCCCCTTGTGGAGCCCCCTGAATGCCTCAGTTTCTGACCATAGGTGATGTTGATTATGCCAGTACTTGAAGCAAGCGCTAAGTGAACTTTGACTGTCCCCCGGGTCTTTATAAAGAGAAGTTAACACACCCAGCTGCACAGCTTAGCCCAAAACACTCCCCGCCAGTGTGAAGTCAATATAGCATACACTTAGTTCTCCTTTTAAAATTACTTCTGCTGCCTCTTTGAAAGTGTTTCATTTAGATGTGATTTGTGCATATTAGGCAGGTTCACACAAGGATCACACTCTATTTGGGGAGTTCTCACAATTGTAAAGGGAATACCATAAATATCACAAATAATGGCAAAAACAGTAACTGGCACGATTTTAAGGACGTCCACTGAAATGCAAACTGGAATTTCTTATATATTCGTACATGTAGTAGGCTACAATAATAGTCTTCAGGTGGGTTGATTTCAGACCTCAATGAGATCTACAAAGCCATCCAAGTTTGAAACTACTGCACTGAATTTCTTTAAGATTTTGGATTCATAGATTCTAAGGCCAGAAGGGACCATTGTGCTTGTCTAGTCTGACTTCCTGATCCAGCTTCCCCAAAATAATTGCTAGAGCATATCGGGATGGGTTTGGGGGGGTAATAGGAGCTTATATAAGAAAAAGACTCCAAAATCGGGACTGTCCCTATAAAATCGGGACATCTGGTCACCCTAACCCAGACTATCGCCGCCTGTTTTCCCTCTCAGCAGTCACCCACAGGCTTATAGGCCAATGTGCTGCTCTTATACAGGAGCTTCAGTGCTATACCACCAGGAAGTGACTTATCCCTCCAGCTAAGCCATAGAGCTCAGCTCTTCCGGAGTGAAGAGTCCAAAGGAAACATTGACAAGTTTAGCACACCAGACTCTCGTCAGGCAATGCTTTTCCTCCAAGGTCTGTCCTCTTCTACAAGAGCCCCGCCCGTCCCGTGGGCACTAACTAATCCTTTTTTCCCTTTGACGACAGAGCTGGCTGTACCACCCCTCAAGGGGGCAGCACAGGCAGGAACCCTGGGGCCCCCTGAACTACCAGGCACATCCCTCAGGCAGCGGATAAGGGAACCCCATACATGGTACGCGTTGCTCTAAATATACTAAACAAGGGGCTGTGCCTTTATGGTTATAGTGGAGCAAACAACATGGCACTAGCGAGACAGCGGTGGGAGCACTGAGTTGCCTTGTGTTTCATGAGGCAGGAAAACATCTAATCTAAGTGAAATACACTCACCCACTTCTACAGGTTTCTAGCCTTGGGGCCCTAACTAATTAAGCTGTCCTCATTGTAGAGGTAATTGCCCAGACATTTCTTCCCAGGGCCCCTTCCTCTCCACCCAGGCCAGGCCCCCTCATTGGCACTTTCCTGGCTACTCCTCCACTCTTTCATGCAGTTTCCCCTCTATCCTCCCTAGAGTCCTCTCTGAGCCAGACAGGCTGCCCTTATAAACTCCCAGCAGGCCTGGCTCTTAGTCACATGCTCACCCTATCACATGACCTGTATACTCAGTCCCTTCACCTGGGAAGTTGGGCTAACTCTGGCACAGGTGAGGCTGAGTCCCAAATCCCTTAAAGGGCCAGCTCACCCTGAGACAGGTCAACATCTACCAACAGTTATTGCACTTACTTCTGGATGTGAGCATGGTGGAAACTGCAATACCTCAGACACCAAACTGCAGTAACTACGGTAAATGGGGACTCTGTAGCAGCCACCACAAGGTTATGTTTTTGCAGAACACCGCTGTCACGCGCACAGGCTAAATCCTATTTTTCACGGGTGGTGAACGTTTTAAAAAGAGGTCGTATTCTAGCTGGATCCCGCAATGAACAAGGAGGCAGCTGAGTTGTTTGAAGCTACCGATAATGTTGTTGCGCTTCTTTGAGAAAGCAGGCGGCACCATTTTGCAATTCTGGAGTTCTGGAAATGCGTGGAGGCCATTGAGAGTGCTGTAATTTTGACAGCTATGTATTAGGGTCTCATTAGCCCAGCAGAAGGGGATTTGAGGCAGTGACATAAATGGTATGGAACTGGCAGTAGACAGCCATAGAAAATGGAAGATAAGGGAAGCTGAGGATCAAGGATCACCCCACGGTTGCTATGGAGGACAATGGCTAAGGGCCGTTACTGTTTAAACAGTACATTTGTACTGGCACAGCGGACATCTCAAGTACAGCAATTGCATCTCTCTCTGCTTTCCAACCCCCTACCCTCCCCCTCCAATGATTATTTGTGACAGACTGTATAACAGGGGTCCAGCCCTGGGAGTGTGCAGACCCTCACACAGCTTCAAGGGCAGTTCTGCTCTGGCACACAGGGGAGTGCATGCTCTGTACCATCTATTAGGATGGTGCAATCTGCCTTCCTCAGTAGGAAAGGGGCCAGGGTAAGGACTAGTCTCTTCCCTGCCCTTTTGAGCTAATTTGTACCCCTGGGAGTATCTGAGGGAGCAGTCGCTGTGATCATCAAAGTGCAGAGAGTGCAAAGGGGTCTGGCCCCTGTGCTGTCCCCTCCCTTGCACACGTGCAAAGCCCAGACCTATCTTGCCCTTAGGTCTGGTTTTCTTTATAAAGTAAGGCGAGTGCTAGTGTATTGTAACAACCTGCGAGCACTCATAACATATATTAAAAGTAGGCACAGTCTATCTATAATGCTCTGTCTCCCTTATGTCAAAATACTTTAAAAGAATAAAAGGGAAACAAACTAGGAATCCATTTGTAATTTAACTCAAAATTCATCCATTTTTATAATAGTGTCATGTGGGCACCAGCTGGGCTAGGAGCCCAATAGCAGGTTTCCTTGATGATGGACAAGTAACACCCTTCAAAAAAAAAAAAAAAAAAAAACCTGTTAAATTAAAGCCTACTACTGTTTAAAAAGATCCTAGCTGGTTTGAAGTCTACAGATGTGCAAACCTCAAGTCATTTTCCATTCACCTACTTCGATTGATTAAAGCCTGCAGGTTTGTCAGTGTTTTGTGAAGTGCTCTGATACTAACCAGAGCAAGTCTTACAAAGTCACCCGTATGAAGTCTTGTTATTGGACAGCTAGAGACTGGAAAATAAGAGGGCACCTGCATTTTGTTCCTTCGCCAGTACTGTCAATAATTATTTAAAAATTGCTATTTTTTATTATTGTCAATGAGATCAAAACAAATTTTACATCAAGGTCTTGGGAACAAAGGAAACCCCATTTCTAGAGGAAAAATATTAGTGATCTTGCCCTAATAAAATATTTATATAGATTATTTCCAGTGCACATGAAACAGGGTTTCTGTAGAGTATTAACTACTGGAAGAAAAAATATCTAAAGAAAACAAAAGAAAAAAAATCCCCAAACCATCAGCCCTTAAGCAATTTTATTTTTAATAAATAATTCCCAGTGCCGAACCAATTAAAACCAGGCTACATGGATTTGGTGTGATCTGAACAAAGTTTGCATATTGCTAGATACAGTGAGTTGTTGGGTGGCAGCAGAGAACTGACTAGTGTTTTCACTAAATTATTTTATAATAGAACTGAGTGGAGAAGGAAGTTCTCATTCATGAAGGATTTTGAGATTTCGAAATCTGTCTTCATTCTGAATTGTAACAAAAACTGCGAATTTTGAAATTGTCTGTGAAGGAGAATTATGAAAAAAAAATCATTTCAGGTCAATCAAAACATTTTGTTTTGACAAAATCCTTTCACTTTTATTTGACCCTTTTTATAACGGAATACGAAATAAAAAAAAATACGTAGAAAGACAAGTTGTTTCAAAATGAGAAAAAAAAATCAAAATATTTTGTTCCAAAAATGTCACAGTGAGCTGTCTTGATATTGACAGAACTATTTAGTTCTGAATTACTTCCAAAATGAAATTTGGGCAAAATTGACCTGATTTTGTGAAGTATTTAGATTTCAGCAGAACTGCAAACTCCAGCAGAATACGGTTCTGTTGTAATTTCTCTGTGTTAGAGTGATGCAGTGTTTAAAGTAATTAACAATGTGGATAAGGCCACATTCAGTAAGGTGCTTAAAGCCCTGCCTAACTTCAAGCCCCATCGAAGTCAATGGGACTACTTTTGAGCTTAAAATTAGCGATGTGTTAAGTACCGTACTGAGTTGGGGCTTCAGGGTACGCCTATGCAGCCAAAGGGAAACAAAAACCCCACAGCACTAAGGCTACGTCTACACTATGGGGGGAGATTGATTTTAGATACGCAAATTCAGCTACGGGAATAGCGTAGCTGAATTCGACCTATCTGATCCGACTTACCCCGCTGTGAGGACGGCGGCAAATCGACCGCTGTGGCTCCCCCGTCGATGGTGCTTACTCCTACCTGGGCTGGTGGAGTACGCACGTCGATTCGGGGATCGATTATCGCGTCCCAACGAGACGTGATAAATGGATCCCCGAGAGATCGATTTCTACCCGCCGATCTGGGCGGGTAGTGAAGACAAGCCCTAAGTCTCAGAGCCTGGGTCAATTGACTCAGGCTCCTGGGACTTACGCTGCCAGGCTAAAAATAGCAGTGTAGATGTTTGGGCTCCGGCTGGAGCCCGGGGGCTCTGAAACCCAGCAAGTGTGGAGGATCTTGGAGCCTGTGATCCAGCTTGAGCCCAAATGTCTGCAGTGCTATTTTCAGCCCTGAAGCACAATCCTGAGTCAGTCTGTTGACCCGGGCTCTGAGAGTTGCTGCTGCAAGGATTTTTTGCTGTGTAGACATACCCTAAGACATCGGACGACGACTCCGGAGAGCTGGATTCTGTTCCTAGCTCTGACAGACTTCCTGCGTCACTTTTCAGGAGTGTAGATACTACAGTGACGAGAGCCACAGACAAGCCTATAGTTAAAAATAATGAAAATATTTAATATTCACTGAAGAGTGATAAAATTTAGGGGTCTGAGCACACCTATCTACATAGGTATGTAGCAAGATGTCCAAATATTAAGGTATAGTCTACCTAAATCTGAACATCAAGATCTTGAACCGGTTTAATGTTATTACTGTCCCTACGGACGTGTTAATGAAAACAGACCATAAGCCAGAACATTTTCAGGACCCAAACGATAATGCTATTGCTAAGACCCCAGTTTTCTCTTTGCTCAGAATATATTTCTGCGCTGAACCCTGATTCAAATTTGTAATAAAAACATCTCTGAATTTCCATGGGATTCAGTGAGTTCAAACTATGTGCCAGTAGTTCACTTCCTCAGCTTGTGTCATATCAATCCACAGAGAATCATTCCCCACACATTTAACACCTACAGTTTTATATTACTGTACAAGAAGTCAATGGGAGCACTATGCAGGCATCTGTGGGTAGAATCTAGACTTTAATGTTGACACCCTTCCTGTATCTGCAGATGGTTATCATATCAATGCTATAGTGATCCTTCACTCCAGCTATACATACAGCACCACATTTTAAAAAGTGGTCCCTCAATCTACAAGCACAGTTTTTAAGCATGGTCCATATATATATATATATTTATGTGTGTGTGTGTGTGTGTGTGAGTAGATATAATATATATAGATATATATATAGTATATCTACACACACACACACACACATAAATAAATAAAAACCACACATCCAGTGGGAATTTCCTTGTGTAAATCACACCTGATTTGCACACATTATGTTTGCCTGGAAAAAATTATGTGCACAAAATTGTAAGTGCAAATTTAGAAGCTGGGTTGAGACCACTTTGAAAGTGTGGGTCATGATCCTGCAAGTTCACATACATGTAAATAGTCCAAATGACTTCAGTAGAACTTTTAATGACTGGTCAGGTCAGTACTGGTTTGCAGGATTGGTCTCCTCTTGGCCACAATAATTAGGTATTTTACCTTTTTTGTAATCTTATTGTAGGTCAATCCACCAAACACTAACTCCTCTTTGATGTTTCTCTCTAGATCTCCTCCAATCTTTGCTGTCATATCAATACAGCCAAGTGACATGGGGAAATTGGGCTAGCTAGATCTATACTTCAGTACAGAAAGGATTGTCTTGCAGTTACAGCACTGGGGTTAGATTCCCAACTCTGCTACAGTCTTTGGGCAATTCACTTAGCCCAGCTCCTCAAAGGTATTTAGGCAGCTATGACAAATATCTTTAAGGGTCTCTATGCCTCAGTTGCCCATCTTTAAAATAAGAATAATACTTCTTTGCTCCCATCTTTTGTCTTGTCTATTTAAATGGCAAACTCTTCAGAGTAGGGACTGTCTCACTATGTGGCTGTACAGTGCCTAGCACAATGGAACCATAACCTTGTCTGGAACTTCTATATGTACCACCATAACACAAACACTAAATAATGATATTAATCCAAAGTAAGTAAATTTCCTCTGCTAACCTACTGGTATATGGAAAATACTAGACAGAAGTCTCCTTGATATTGCTTATTTTGTCATTTAGGAAAGTTCTCTTTAATTATTTTTTCTTGCTGAAAGAAAGTCAGAAGTGTGCCAGTTTTCCAAACATTCCTTGCTTGCAATTTGAAAATAGATCTCCCCAGACACACCGCATGTGGTGCATTCTCCGCCTCCTGTGCATGGCATTAAACACGCACCATTTTTCCAAAGAGAGTGCAAATTCTTAATTGTAACAGACTTTTCCAAAGCACAAACTACCTCCTGGCTAATTTCTTTCAGTGGCGTAGTTTATCACTATTCATATACAGCAGTCAGATCAGTGTCTGTTTCATTACTCAGCTGATTTCTCTAGTTAGTTCTCTAGCAGCAGGTGTCCAAAATACAGCTTTGTTTAGTTCTGTCAGTGTTTTAATAGACAGACAAGGCTGCCCTCTGCCCCATTTTTGAATATTGGAACTTAAGGTGCACTAGCTGAAAACTTTCACCCTCTCCCTTCAATATGTCTACAGACAGGAATTTTCAGTTTCTGTACGGTAAGAGAAAGAAAATGCTGTTCTTTTATAAAATAATCAATGGGGATTTCTATTTTGCTTCACTCACCGTAGAGGTCTCTATACCCAGAACTATGATCCTGTGATATAATCCTCTCCCCATCCCCCCCACTTCAACAAAGAAATAAATTAAAAATAAGAGGCCTTGCCCTTGAAGTTTCTGATCATCCATTGAACTTTTTTTTTTAATTACACTTCATTCCCAGATAGAAAACTCTCCTCTTCCATTTATTTTATTGATCCTGAACTGAATACAGTAGAATACCTGTGCAACTGTTCAAATATGTGCCAATACTCAGTCTGTACATGGCATCTGCATTATATTAGGCCAGCACCTGTGAATGGAAGTCAGCATGACATGAACCAAGAAAATCGTTTAAAGGAAGACAAATTCCCATTTGCTTTTCATTCACAGGTTTTAAGGCCAGAAGGGACGATTAGATTATCAAGTCTGACTTCCTGTATAACACAGATCATATGGTTACCCGTGTATTGAGCCCACTAACTTGTTTTTCAGTAATACACATCTTCCGGAAAGGCATCTAGTCTTGATTTGAAGACTTCAAGAGCCATTGCTTCTTGTTATGCCTTTCTTTGCTAGACTGAAGAGCCCTTTAGTGAAGATACTTTACACTAATTCAGTCATCTTCAATGTTCGTTTTGATACACTAAGGAGACGGAGCTTTTTCATCGTAAGGCATTGTTCTCCAGCCCTCAAATCATTTGTCTCTCTCTTTTCTGCTCCCTCGCCAATTATTAAGCATTCTGATTAAAATGTGAACACCAACTGGCCTCAGAATTGGAGTATTGGTCTCATCAAAGCTGTAAACATAGGTAAAAATCACCTCCCTCTGCCCACTCCCGTTTACACCTCCAAGGATTGCATCGACCCTTTTCGCCACAGCGGCTTTCTGGGACCTCATATGAAGCTGCAGTCTCAGATACAGTAACTAGCCATAAAACTAGAAGAATGGCAACATGTACCAGTGTACAATACTGTAGTTATACCAGAGTGATGTTAGCAGCAATTATACCTAATGTATGTGTGTCAGTGACGCAGTAGTTAGTGGCTTGTAGGTGTAATTAAATTGTTGGAGAGGTCTCAGAGCCACTGTAGTTAATGGCTTGTCAGTGTTTCCATTATAAAGTCTGAGTCTCTGGGTGTTTCAGATTACATCAAGAAGAAACATTCAGTATTTTGTTTGCCAGCCAGGATACAAATAGCTTTAGAGGCAGTAAATTAGCCTTCTGAGCCATTTTTGAATGTAAGAAACATTTTCCCAGTTATAGAAACTCTGGGAAGTTTCTGGGCATTTGTCTTACTAAAGAGTAATTGTCTCTGCTGAAAGACCAAGAGGAGAAGGGAATCTATGGCCTTTTTTATTACTTGGAAATGCATAAAGAATATTTTTGTTGTTCATTCCCCGCTTGATCAAGTCTTGTCTTCCCAAGTTTTGCTGGAGAGCTCCTTGGAGTTCCAGAGACCTGTAGGAAAGAGCGGTCTCAGCCCTTAATTGAAAGGCCAGGATGTAAAAATTTAACAAGGAGGCCTCTTCTCCCAGCTGTTTGAAATGTGTTTGAGTTAAATGATTGTTAACAAAAGCAAACAAAACTAGTTTAAATAAATCACTGGGGGGCGGGAGAATAGTGAAAAAAGAATAACTACATTCAAAATTGCAGGGAAACAGTCTTCACACAAACTTTTTTCTTATTGTTTTAGTAAGAAATAATTTTAATACCCTTTTATTAGGAAACCCTTTTTCTAAAGAAAGGATATAAGGGACGTTATGCAGTGTCTTTCACTCAGAAATGTTTGGTTTTAAGTGAAAATTAGAGTTACTAAGCCATACTTTGCTAGCAGTAGCTATCCCAGCATGTGCATGGTTACACTTCATACTTGAATGCATTCAGCTTCATGCCTAAGTCTCACCATGCACACAGAGCATGCGTGGACTGTTGTGACTTAATGCTGTATTATGTCTCTCTCTTTACTGGTGGCACCTTAAATGCATACTTCTCAAAATATCCAGGTGACAGCCAATGTTAAGTGACAACACTGCATGCTCTTATTTCAGAAATGCCATCATTTAGAGTCAATACTGTAGGAATGAGAGAAAAATATGGCAGGCCTCATCCATGGGTACAGAAGGGCCAAACAGAGAGAAGAGTTGGTCAATTCAGTTCTGATGCATTACTAGTTTGGTGCAAGTGTAGCTCCCTTTCAAGAATGGGAGTTAGTATTACAAAGAAGCGGAAAAAAACCCTTAAAAAAGCTGAAGGTAAATTAGCTGCACAGCTTACATTATCAATGGAAATCATATGACTAAATCCTTGCCCACCACACTGTCTGAAATAGACCCATACAAATTAAAGAACTGTCGAATTAGTTTGGCAACATCACTCTTTAATCCTCCCCAGCCCATTCTGATCTGTTAATTAGACACTGTTAGGTCTAATCCAGGTGTGTGCAGGGAATTAATTGGTGTTTAAGTGATCAGAATGCTGGCTCAGGTGTGGGGCCTGCTATCCTGCCCCTAAAGAACTTTCAAGCAAAACTCCTAATCATGCACTAGCATAGATCCCTGTACCCATTGTATGTGCCTCTGAAATTGATAAACGGGAACAAGAACCCTTGCTAGCAAATTCCAATGAGGGATCCAGGCCTACATAACATATGCAGGGCTGAGATGAATATAATCAGTAAATAAAAACGTTTCTGTAAATGTTATCTAGACTGCAGGTTCAAACGTCCTCTCACACACAGGGCTATCTACAGCACTTGATCTGAACGTACATTCCTATTTTACATGAATCAGGAAGCTCCAAGACCCCTAATGGTTATACTCGTCTGCAATATTCCATCTTGCAAAATACCAGTTGTCACTAAATATGTGCAGGAACTAACCAGCTAGTGGGATTTTCAAAAGCGCTCTGTGTCAGCCTGGCTCTGCTTCCACAGGAGTTAATGAAAGTTTTACAGGGGCAGCACTAGGGCAATGCTAAGTGTTTTTGAAAAATCCCATGCTTCATATCTACCATACAATAGGCCCTAGTCAAAGAAGTGTACCTTAAAGTAAGACATCTAAGCTGCCATGCTGTATCAGGATCAGAGATGACAGACTATCATATTGCAATGGTTAACATTTGTCAGTACGTGGTTTTGGGGAAGTTCACATACCCTTATGTTAAACTTTCTTTTCTGGTTTTCATTTACAGCATTTTCCCCTTTCAGATCTGCAATCCTGTATTTTATTGCTTCGATTTTAAGATTGTAGTCGTTTGTATATTCTGAGTCAAACTTTTAGGATATTATCAAAGGTGTTAACTATCGTTGGAAGGACATCCTTATTTAATTAATGATTGATTCTGTTACAACAGAGTAATCCACAAAGGTTTGGCCTTCCATATAATCGGATGTATTTTAAAACTGATTGTTCATTCACAATGAAAGTACAAAATAGATAAAGATATGAAAGCAAGTATATAGCATGACATTAACCAAAGCAGAAAATACAATTTAACTGGACTTTTACTTTAGCTTCCCACGTTGTTTTCAACTTTCCTTGTCTTCTGGATTGATGAAGTTTAAACAAATAGTTTAAAACTACACTAGTTTCCCTCCTTCTCCTCACCCCCATATCACAATCCATCTGTTTCTCCTAGTTCTACTTGACCTTTCAGTGAAGTTATATGGCCAAATTCACCTTGTCTCTAAGTCCATTGATTTCAGTGTTACACCAGGGATGAGTCTGGCCCTTTGTAACAGAGTTAGATGCCTCCTGAGCTCCCCCTGGTGGGGAGAGTTGGCTCTGCAGCACCCTGGTTCACTTTCCCCTCCTGGACTCCTTGATCACTCACAAAAAGCTTTTCTCTCTGCTCCATAAGATCCTTCCTGGCTTTATTGGCATAAAGTTCAAAATAAACAGAAAAGACTCTTCCCCCAACCTGATGCTGGGCAAAACCCCTCCTCCCTGAAGTACTGTCTTAGGATCTTCCCTGCAAGAATCTCCCTCCCAGGCCTTCCTGCCTGGAACTTGTCTGACATCTCAGTGTCTTCTTTGTTTTAGCAAAAAGCAACAAAGAGTCCTGTGGCACCTTATAGACTAACGGATGTATTGGAAAATAAGCTTTCGTGGGTGAATACCCACTTCGTCTGACACGTCTGTTAGTCTGTAAGGTGCCACAGGACTCTTTGTTGCTTTTTATAGATCCAGACTAACATGGCTACCCCTCTGAAATTTGTTTTAGCAGACCACTCCCAGCCTTTCCTACCTGGAGCAACTCACCTGGAGTCTCAGGGCCTTTGCTGCACAAGCCGCCCTCTCTCATTCTCCACAGTCTCACTACATCTTCCTCTGGCTCTGGCTTCCGGGCCCGAACTCTTCCACCTGGTCAAGGGTTTCCTGCAGGAGCCTCAGGTCACAACGGCCTCCTCTGGCTCTTTGTAGGGTGTCTACACTGCAGCCTCTTCATGTTTCCAGGCACACAGATATACCCAGCCTTCCCTATTGTCCACATTATATTAGGGAACATGCAAGATCCCAAGCTAGCTAGGGACAATGTAGGTATGCTCCTGGATGAGTGATCGAACCCTGTACCTGCCCATTTTGCAGTATGGATGCATCAATAGAGACCAGCTGTCTCTATCAGCCCCCATCAAGAGGCTGTTAATGAGGCACAGGTGTGCTAGACCCTATGACACCCTTTAACAATGAATTTCCAACATCACCATCATACCCCATACTCTTGTCATTATTTATGAGGTACTAGACTATGGCATCATAAACAGAAGACCATAATTTCACTGCAGGATAAAGTAGGGGATAGAGCTGATTGGAATATTTTAGACAGAGTGAAATGTCATCACAATAAGGTATTTTGTTGAAGTCAAAATATTTGATAGAGATATAGCAGTTTTGACAAGGTGTTGGTTGGGAAGGTTTTGAGGTCTAGGGCTCTCAGGAAACTTCTGACCAGGATGTAAGAGAGAGAACCTGAGCTTTTCAATTGGAAAACAGACATTTTGACAATTCTCTTTCATTCAGACATTTGAAAAGGTTTGGTTTTGTTCCAATGCAAAAGGAAAATCTCAGAAATTGTCATGAAACAAAATTGTCATCCTCTGGGCAGCTCCGGTAAGGGAGGCACGTTGGTGATGGAGGGCACATCTTCAGGCCAGCTTGCTCCCTTTAGAGAAAAAAACCCTGGGAAGAATCTTGGAGGGGAGAAAATGCTGTGAGTTTTGCCCACTGGGGGATTGCCTCCCCTTTGCCCCCCATTAGAAATGACTGTTCCATCACTTTTCACAGGGTATATGAGTTATTTTATAGATTTCCTTTGAAATTTGGAAGGGATAGTGTGTTTCATTTTGGGCCATTGGTCACCCATGAATCCCTGACACTGCAAGGAGCAATAGCTGGAAGATGAAGCTAGATAGAAATACAGGCACAAGTTTTTAGTACTGAGGGAATTAATAATTGGGAACGTAGCTAGTATAAGATTAATTCTCGATCACTTAGTCTTTACTCATAAAATTGGCATCTAAAAAAAATACGCTCTAGTTCAACCACCAGATATGGCTTGATTCAGGAACTAGTGGGTGAAATTCTATGCCCAGACTAGATCAGGGATTCTCACAACAAAAATTTTGGTGACCTCAGAATGTGGCCACCAACTCTTGCTGGTGGGCACTCTGACAAATTTTCCTAAAATACTTAATTAACTTTAGGAAAAACAAATAAATATGCACATATACATGTCCAAACCATTGTAATTTATTTATGTAGGGTTTTCGTTTTTTTGCAGACTCAATAATAAAAATAATGTACAGTTTTATTTTGGTGCCCCTGGCCCGCACTGCCTCCCCTGGCTTTCCCATCACCCGCTGGGCCCTGCTGCTTCTCTCCCCCAAATTGCCCTGCGCTTCCTTCCATGGCCTTGCATCCCAGGCTCATCCCACTCCTTGACTCTTGATCACAGCACCTGGTAAGGTCCACCCTGCTGAAGAGTGGAGAGAGAGAGTGTGAGTGTGGGTGGGTGCCCACCACTGGAGCCCTGAAGCTGGGGTGGGGTGGGGGAGAGGAGGAGGAGCAGGAGGGAACTGAAGCCTGCCCCTGGCTGCAGCAGGGAGGGGCCGCTGGTTTGCCCCCTCCCCCATCTCTGCCCAAGAGGCTGTTGTTGGCGCAGGAAAAACCCCTGGTGGCCACATGCAGCCTCAGAGGCCACATTTGAGAATTGCTGGACTAGATGATCATAATGGTGCCTTCTAGCTGCATAGTCTATGAAGTCCAATATGCCATGCTAAACATAATCTAGACAGAGTTCAGAGGCAAAGTGTCATTCTGCTTTTGTACAACCCGGTTTTTAGTCAGTTTTCAGCCATATTTACTACTTTCTGTATTTGGAGGCATTTAAAGAATAATAAATTTGAACTTACTGCATGTCGTACTTTATTCTACCAAGAGATCTATTGTTAAGGAACTTTATGAAAGATGTTCAGTGCATTAATAAGCTTTTTGTTGCAGACTGTGTTAACCGTTTAAATACCAGGAAAGAATTATTTGAACATGGAGTGAAAAATGTTGGTTTTTCCACACAATGTTATTTTCTGGAGATTTCCAGAGGAAAAGTGCTAAATGGCACAGTCCTCTGCTGGGATAGTACAGCTCTGCAACACATTCAACCCAGGGCTGTGTGCTAATCACTCAATGTAGCCCAGCGTGTCACACATTATTGATAAATAAAAGTCTAAATGGGATCTGATATCCAGGCTCATCAAAGGGAAAGCATTTTTAAAGAACATTACACCACAACAAAAGCATTCCCAGTAAAGTATCTGGCATTGGTGAATTGTTACAATTCATGCCGATTTCTCAGAGTGCAAGTTACTGAAGATAACATCTGAGAAGTGAAAACAAAACTTGAGTGCACCTGTGAAAAACCAGATTCCATTAGCAACTCCCTTATGAACTTCTATTCTGCTGGTTTGAACTCCTGGCAGTGATATTTTCTGATGATATGAGTAATGATGAAATGACAAACAAATTAAACCAACAGAGTCTCCATTTCATTTACAAAGCGCCTTTCCCATTATTTACCATTGCAAAGGAAACACAAGACCAAAACATCTGGTCCTGTAGCTGGGCTTCCAGCCAAAGCTTTAAAGTCTGCCACTGAGCTAAAACAACAGTCGCCTAATCTCAGCATTGTCCTTAGCCCTTTTAGTGCTCATCCTCCAAAGCTAGACCGAAGAAAGAAAACTTCTCTCAGTGTCTTTTCTTCAGGTGTGGTGCATGATACTGCAGCTGCATTCTGAGGAGGGGGCTGTGGCAGCTTGCTCACAAACCCACCACTTCCTAAAGGCAATGAAGACTCAAGCTGGGGAAGAGAGGTGCTCCCCTATCATACCTCACCGCATGCGGCTTTTTACGCATATACTGTTCTGTGCTTGCACACCACCATAGGAGTCATCAGTGCGAAGTCACAATTGATTTTGGAAAATCTGAAACTTTGTGAGCCCAGAGAAGAAAGAGACTGTGGAAAAGCCTGGAGCTTTCCCCACTGACCTGCATTAAGTTACCTCGAAACTTTCAAGCTTGGGAAGCTTTTTTTCTTAAAACTGGTATCTCAAAAGCTATCGACTCTCTGGCTATCAGGGATTAGGGAGATTTTCATGAGAGGCAGATTAACCCTCATTGACCTACTATGGGGTTTCTTGCACCTTCTTCTGAAGCACCTGGCCACAGTCAGAGAAAGGATATTGAACTGTATGGACCACTGGTTTTGATGCAGTCTGATAATTCCTATGTAGTAAAGACAGCGTAAAAGGGAGAGCCTGCTCACTGGGGGTGAGAGAATATCACAGCCCTTACTCTGCAGTGCCACGGTATAAGGACTTTCTTACTCCCCTGCTCAGGTTGTGACTCCAGCAGCAGGGCTCTCCCTCCCCTCAGGAAGATGCTTTTACCACTGAACTGGCCTTCATGGATCGCAGTCTAAGGTGCCCATCTCTACCCAGTCCTTGTACAGAGAGCAGAGGTGCCTCGCTCGCCCGTCTCCCCCCAGTCCTTGTACAGAGAGCAGAGGCACCTCACTCAGGCTTAGTTCATTGCTTTGTTGTTCCTGTGATTTTTCTAGATGCCCAAAAGTTAGGCATTGCAATGGTCAGCATTGCATTGCCTAAGTTCCTTTGTGACTCTAGCCCTTACAGTCTACCTGTAAAATAACACATAGGGGAAGCCCAAGGTTATGTAATATGCAGCAGTCACAGCACACCATTATTCAGTGTCCTGTGGTCATCACAGCATATGTGGGATTAAAGGACAGATTTGAAAATGGATAATTTAGTAGTCTTGCAGATTTTTTTTTTTTTTTACACGGATCTCCTTCCATGCATAAGGGGTAGCCCAGATAAGAGCACAAAGCTCCAAGGAGTGACCCAGGAAGCTCTGTCTACTAGCTTGTGAGAGCTGAATGGATTGTGGGGCAAAATGATTTGCACCAGGATTTAGCTTTTTATACTCAAAGCTGTTTTCCTAACTGAGCATGCCTGTATTTTTCCACCCTCCAGATGCCACAGCACCTGGAGAAGGACACAGTAGTGGCTCCTCTGAAAGTGATTCAGTGTTAAACCATGAATTTTCTGGGAAGAACTCACTGCTACATACTAGCAGGTCCTGCCACCCTGTTTCATGCACCCACACCACACCTGGGTTCTCATGATCAATTGTCTCTCAGGCACCTGAGTTGACACCACAGTAAACTGCTAACCTGATCCATAACAGCCTAAAATGGTGGAGGAACTGTGGGGAAGAGAGGTGGTTTCTCTTTTCATTAAAGAAAATACACAGCTCCCTGTGAGAGACAGTGATAGCAATGGAATTGCTGTTTAAGTGCCAGTAGCAATTACATTATTAAATAGTTTGTGTGTGACCGCTCTGAAAGGCATTTGTTTTGTTGCTGAACAAAAGAATGACATTCTGATTTCAACACTCTCTTTTAAACAGCTATTACCGCTCTGAATGCTGGGGAATATTTCTTAAATTAGGCATGCCACAGCAGATGTGGTAATGTCAGGCTCAGCTATGCTCACCTGTAAGCCATTTTGTGTAACTTCTTAGCAGACAATCGGAAGTGCCTTTGTCCCCCCAAGACTCATAGCTGACAAAATGAAGCTGAACACCTTGATAAGCTCAATGAAAGCTCTTTTCTTCTTCAAATAGAGAAAACCCAGGCAAGCCCTTTAAGAGAAGAAAGAAGAAAAAAGACCTTGGAATGGGAAATGGGTCTCATAGGCAGAAAATGCATTAGAGGCCTTTGTGTTGGTCTTTGGATGACAATGCTTAAAATGCTAAACTTGGCCTTTTCAAGAGCAGCCCGAGACTGCCAGGTCTGTTCTAAATAAGCCACATTTATGAGGCCAGTATGTCCAAAAGAAACACACTTCATAAAAGCAGAAAATGTGTAAGCCAGCTCCCAGCACAAAAAAAGAAAATCTCTATTACAAAGCTACTAGTATTCAGCCCCTGTATAAACACCATTATCAAAGACATATTGGTCTAAAAAAATAGTACGAAAAGGCAAGAATGCTAGCCAGTTATTTATACATGTTTCCATTCTTCCCAAAAGGAAAAACCACAAAGGTTCCCTTCGCTGGATGTGGAAACATATCTGATAAAGAGACGTTGGAGATGCTCAGCAGTGGGACATGCAGTTACTATTAATATATTAGCTTACTAAAAAGGTATAATTTTTTTTCCAAAGAAAGATCGTATGTGTTCTTCTGCTTCCTGCTCACAAGGGGCAAACAGCTCTCCACGCAGACCTCCAGCCTACAGTATATTGTGGTTTTTCTAATGCAGAGATTTAATTTGTTTTATTTGGCCTTTTCCTTTCAGGGATATAAATCCTAGTCCATCCTAAAGTTGCCCTTAAAAAAAGTCATAACTGAAGGCTCAGGGCTGTTTATGAGAAAAGATCTTGGCCCGGATTTTACCATCACAAAGGCACCCTTTGCTATCAGGCTATTGTCAGCATAATTTAAATAGACAAAAAGAAAATCTTTGTTTGAAATCTTATAAAGAAAGAAAAGCCCAGAAGGAAATATGTTATTCTTTGTGGGAAGAAAGTCCAAATCCTGTCCAAACTCCTTTTGTTTTGATCAGCTATACAGTTACATTGCTGCCAGGGAATGCAGAGAAAACATCCACGCTGTCTAGTTTTCTTGGATAAGAGTTTCACCTGTTTCCCTGGCACTGTAAATAATAATGTCATGCGTTCAAGTTTGGCCTGCTAATCCCCCAAAGTCAAAATGCATGCTTCTTCCTTATGGGAGGTCTAAATTAGACAAGCCATTTTATCAAGTTCCTAACTCACCAGGCCTCTCAGGGTAGGTCTACACGGGGATAAAAGACCTATAGCACAGGCACGGCTGGCCTGGATCAGCTCACTCCAGCTAGCAGGCCTCAGGCTGCTTGGCTATAAAATTGCAGTGATCCTCCCCCTTACGGGGTCCGAGAACCCAGGCTCCAGCCCGAGCCTGAACATCTTCATGGCAATTTTATTGTGCAGCCCAAGCCTGAGTCAGCTGACCCAGGGAGCCGTGGGTCTTTCATTGCAGTGTAGCTCTACCTCACCTGTCACGTCAGAGAATCTAAGTGTGTCTAGGGCCCAAGCTTGTCCATCATTCCCTACTACAGCCTCTAGCCTAGAGAGATCACTTTGTATTACTCATCCTCACCCTACCCCACTGCTAGTCAGTGTATGGGGAGCCCTGTGTTCAGCAAATCACTGAAACCTGAGACTCCCTGCTTCAGGAAGACTAGAGCTGCGAGAGCCCCAGGACGAAAGGTCTCCAAGGATGGGGAAAGGAAGAAAAGGAAGGAAAACACTGGAAATCCTCAGAATCCCACCCCATCTATAAGGGCACCACATAGTGTCGCTGTGGTGTTGTAACCACCAGGAACTTGACGGAGACATTCCATACATAGTGCCTGCTCCAAAGCCTATTAAGTCAATGGTAGTCTTTCCAATGACTTCAAGGGGCTTTGAGATAATCACCAGAGTGCTGGTTAAAGGCAACAAGAAGTGAAGTTCCATTTCTTTTATGTATGTGCTATTTCGGTTTGGAAACTTGCCCATGGTTTGTGTGGTATGATCTACAATATGCTACTGCTAACATTTTGGTTTTCTATAAAGGTAGGATTTCCATTTGTGTGTTCCTGTAAATATGGGCACTGAATAGTTGTCACAGGGAAGTATTTGCTAACATTCAGAAATACCTGTCTTTTATGTTCTCCGTTTGCACAGCACCTAGCACAATGGGGTCCTTGTCCATGACTGGGCTCCTAGGCTCTATGATAATACTAAGTAGTAGGATTCACTAAGACTCAGAAACAGAACAATAGCTGCATATTTTCTCTGCTAGGGAAACTAGCCCCCTGAAAGACCTTGTTGTAGTCGTTTTTACCCAGCAGCCACAGAACCCAGCACAAATACTCTTGCAGTAGAAAAAGAATTAGTGGGTGAAATTCACTTCAGCCTCATAAATCCAGCTGCATGAGAGTGTATGTTACTGGTAGGGCAAAATCTAACCCCAGCAGACAGGGGTGCATTGAATCTAACCCCAGCTGGGACAGGGGTGCATTGAAACCACCTTTTCCTCTCGCTACTACTACTCCAGTCTATGGGCTGAAACAATAGCTGCAGTCCCTCTTCGGTGCTTACCAGATGGTGGGGCTAGTCCTATTGGAACCATCCCGACCCCAACACTCATAGAGAAAGAGTCCCACCTTAATGTTTCAAAGGGTTTTGAACAGGCCCTTCAGACCAAGATAAAATACTTGGATAATATTGTGATGGGTGCAACATACATACCTAAATTAGAGAGAGAAATAATGATGCGACAGATTTAATTCTGGGTGGCTAGACAAATCTGTCTTTAATGTGCAAATCCTTTGCTATGGACATTGTCACACCACCAAATTACTTGTAGTATAATGACTAACTAATTGCTGGAGCACCACACGATGGTGATGTTTGCCCTTTTATCCCATTGAGGTATCTCTTGTTGTGAAGGGGTGTGAAGACTCCAGGTCGGCATTATACACAAGACAGTCAGTCACACACAAAAAAACCCTCAGATTAAATCTGATCTCAAGGACAAAGCTACAATTATTAGTACTCCTGTTTATAAGCGGACGGCTCTAATCTTTTCCTTACAACTTTCCTCCCCCATCTGTTATCCAGCAAGGCAGGGAAGTTGGGAGAAACTATGCAGATGGCTTTAGGGCAACCTACATTTTATACTAAGCAGCATTCTAGCCTGCTATATATTTCATGGCAACATAACAGGGACTTGCCCGCTTTTTCTAACCCATTCTGTCTGCTACTAAAAAGCGCAGTGTTTTTTGCTCTGAAATCCACAAGACAGCGTCTTTCTCTGCCTCCTCCCCTTAACTATGGGCTCCCTTGTGATGAAGGGTGCAACATTTAGTTCTAGTGCCAGAAGATTAAACTTTTGTCCTCTGGGTTTGATACTTGGACAGAGTCACAAAAGGAAATGAGTGCTAAGTGGCCACTGCATGCCAGGCTCTATTGAACGATCCTTCTCGTAACATATGCCAAGAGAGTAAACAAGGGGATATCTGGGGCTTTTGCACTGGGGAGCATTACATTTTCCTAAAACAAAGCTTCCTCAGCTTCACTGTAAGGCTTGACTCTTTAGAGAAGTGAGGCAATTCATGACAATTAAAAAAAAAAACAACAACCCACATATAGCATCCTTATATTCAGTGGGAAGGAAAAGGCAGGCAAGCAATAGTGGCAAGAGGCCCACAGGTGATATGAAACAGATTAACGGATGTGTCTGCAATGCAGTTGGGCAGTACAAAAGGACAGCACAATATTGGGCTGCAGTCACACAGACGTATCACGGAGCAGGGACACAATAGGACTGTACAAGATATTCACCTAGATTCTAGGAGCGAAATCCTGGCCATCGAAGGCAATGCCGCTTTGCCATTGATTCAATGAGGACAGAGTTTCACACCAGATGTCACCAGAAGCTGAGGTTTGTTATCCATCAGAATCAATGAACCACATCCCACGCTTGGAAAAAAGATCCCTGTCCTGGCCCCATAGAGTTTGCTAGGCCTATTGGACAGCCCAGAGGTTTTCCCTTCCCATTCACAATGCAAGTTTCCCCACCATATGCCACCTGGGCAAAGCACTAGGAAATATATCCTTGTAAACAATCCTGTACAGGCTGGTAGATGGACTACATGGCCTCAAGGGTCAGGCTAGCTGCAAAACAACAAGCCTGTTTCATCAAAAAGTTCAAGGTTTTGAAATTTGTCTTGATTCCGATGTGGAATGCGAATGACACCTTTCAAAAAATTTTATGAAAAGAATTGATTGTATAGTGCAGTGCCAGGGCATTTGGGAGAGCCAGGTTCAAATTTCTGCTCTGCCTGATTGAGGACTTGAACTATCCCCCAGGCTATTCTGTGTGTTCTCAGTCCAGAAATTCCCACCCTGGACCTCAGATACCTTCCCAAAGTTTTGTCAAAACAAATGCGTTTCCACAAAACATTTCGGTTTCAATGGAAGAAAGTTTTGTCCGGGAGAGGTCTGTAGGAGTGAGGCAACAACTGACATAAATCATTAGAATATCACAAGAAAGCCCATTCTCCTGAGATTTCCAGGCCAATTTAGCAGACCTTAAGATTCCAGTAAGTGTCTGAATTGAAATTTTAAAGGGGCACTCGCCTCACTAATCTCTAAATTGTGAGATGTACTTATCACCTGAACAAACTGTGGAACAAAAGTCCAGTTAACTTATTGCTGTAAAAGAAATAACCATGTGCCTTGTGTTAAAAAAATCCACAACAAACTCCCTCGCCTTTCTGTTATGGTTATGGGTATATGTAGAGCATCTTCACATCTGTGCCCTAGCTTGGAAAGCCACTGACTGATAACCCTGGGTACTGGGCTGATGGATGCTTTTTGCGGATACAGACTAACACGGCTGCTACTCTGAAACCTGTCATTATGCAAGGCACTGCATTTAGCCGTATGGAGTGGAAATCCATCAACCTCATGAAAAAACTCGTACAGATACAGACAGACCTCAATATATGTTCCATTCTATATGCATCCGAAGAAGTGGGCTGTAGTCCACGAAAGCTTATGCTCTAATAAATTTGTTAGGCTCTAAGGTGCCACAAGTACTCCTGTTCTTCTTCTTGATAAGACAGAGGTGTAACCCTCAGCCTATCAGTTTAACTTCTTTCTGACTGATAAGTGGAACAGCCAAACTGCAGAACCCATAAGCCTATGCAAGAGCACATTCTGGTCCCATTCACATTTAGCCAGTTAGAGGCATGTACTAATTGCTGAGTGGGTAAAAATAGTGATTGTTAAATACTGTAGTGATTAGTCTTTTCAAAGGCAAAGCACCATGAAAATTCATAAGGCACTCAGATGTTCTTGGAAGAATGCCTTGAGGTTTGCTCTGAAATAGGGATGTAAATCCACCTGCTTTTTGAAGTGCCCTTTGTAAACTGGATTTATTTTTCTAGGAAGCCATTGTTATGCTCTGCATAGGAAGCTCTGAGAATAAAGCCCTTGGTATTTCTTACCTCAAAGATTTTAACAGCACACTCCATCAAAGTAAATATTTGTAATTTAGTTATTTAGTACCATTGGTGGTTATGATGCCTTACAGATACACAGTCAGATTTTTTCCTTTAATTACACTCCAGCAATCTCCTTGAAGTCAGGGCTCTACAGGTATGACTGGGAGAAGTTTTTGACCCACATATTTTTAGGCATGTACCCATGTTACATATATTCACTAATGAAAAGAGATATCTTTCCCCCAGTTTCTGAAAAGCCCAACAAGTTGAGTCCAGTCTAATTTGCAAAGGATGGTCATCATTCAAATGTTATTCACTCACATGTTGTGATTTAAGATATCTGTTGTAAGGTGAGAGAAAGGATGGTCTTGTGGTTTGAGAAATGGACTGGGACTGAGAAAATCCAGAATTCCTGCTTCTGCTACAAGTTTTCTTTAGCAAGTCACTCTGTGCTTCAGTTCTGCATCTGTAAAATAGGGTCAATATTACTTCCTTTGTCTCTTGTCTATATAGATTGCAGATTGGTCGTTTAGGTATTAAGATTTTCTCTTATTGTGAGTTTGTACAGTGCCCAGCACAAAGGGGTCCAGATTAGAAATGAGTGAATAATGGATTTTTTTCAGTTTGGAGGCCAAACCAAAAAATCTGAAAAAATTTCAGTTTGGTTTGAACTGCAACTAGTTTCTTTCAAAATTTATGAAAAACTGAGTTTTTTCATTTCATTTTGGCCATTTTGGGGGGTTTCAGACTTTTTAACTTGACCAAATATAAAAATAAAGTGCCATTTCAAAATGAAAATTCAAAACAAAATATTTCAGAATAAAAAAACAACATAAAATGTTTTTAAATAGTTGAAAGAAAATGTTTCAACTTTCTCAAGGGGTTGGGGGTTTTGTTGTTGTTTTTTGGACAAAACTCTTCATTGACCTCAGGTTGAGTTTGAAAATAGTGTCAGAGTCCTGAAAAGTACATTTTTTGTCAAAACAAAAAAAAAACTACTTGCCGAAATCTTTTTGCCCAGCTCTCATTCTTATCTCAGTTTGGGCTTCTAGGCCCTACCACAATGCAAATATTGAATAAATAATTGCGCTGTTATCATTTGGTTGAATACAGTCCAATTTCTATTCTCAACTTATCTCCTTAATGCGTGGAATTCACACATCACCCCTAATTGAGATGAGAACAGACTTCGGTTCCCCATAAAGGTCATTTTAGATGATCTAATTTTTTAGCTCCCTGTCTGAGAAGATATTTCATTCTCTTTCTAATGGTGCAGCCTTTATCCACCAAGAAATAAAGATCACCAGTGTGCGAGCAGATTTTATATTCTATGAAACAATACGCTAAGACGGAATCATGACAGCTAATCCTTGTCATGCACAACTCTTAGTACAAGGAATGTCAGATTCTGAGGATATTGAACAATTACAAAAAATTGTTGGCAACGACATTCTTTGTTTTGAATGAGTGAAGTGCTAATTCCTTATAATAGAACTACCTGTCACGCTGCCACTCGGGAATTATATTCATGTTCCTCCTTCAAGCTTGCACTTATTTGGTAACATGGCAACCTTTATGGAAAATAGTATTTACACGTCTGGCAATTTAGCTGCAATGTTAATGAAGTGGGGAGAGGGAGCATGAAATGGGGAGGGAAGAGGGATGGAATGCAAGTGGCGTGACAAATTTTAAAATCTCAACATGAAAGGCTGTTTCCAAAACCATCTGCCAGGCTGCTGAGGTGATGAGTTTCTAAATGTAAGTCTTTTTTTTTTAAACACTCCATTGAACTATGGAGAAGGCTTTAGTGATCCATCACAGGCACAAGAAACAGAGTGAAAGACTGATTCACGCAGCCTCTTTTCTCTGATGTACTTCGTGCTGAGAATCCTGTCCCAGTCATTTGTTCCTCTGCAAAGTGGATCTAAAGGGTTACCAGATCAGACAATCCATGGTAGAAGCATACCTTCCCTGCACACCCCTGAGTATGCCTCAGACCTTCACTGAAAAGCTTTTTGATGCATGAGTGAGTGCAGGGCCGGCTCTAGGATTTTTGCCGCCCCAAGCAAAAACAATTTTGGCCGCGCCCCCCCCCCCCTGTTTTTTTCTTACCCCACCACCGGCCCTGCCTCAACTCTGCCCCTTCCCCAAATCCCCAGCCCTGCCTCCTCCCTCCAGGCTCTCAAGCCTAGGAGGGAGGGAGGGAGAGGGAGAAGTAGCGTGTGCGCTGCGGCCACTCGGGGTCTCCCCCTCCCTCCCAGGCTCTCAAACCTGGGAGGGAGGGGGAGATCCTGAGCGGCCGCAGCATGCAAAACAGCTGATTCGCGCGCCGCTGCTCCCCCTCCCTCCCAGGCTCTCAAACCCGGGAGGGAGGGGGAGATCCCGAGCGGCCGCAGCGCGCGAATCAACTGTTTCACGCGCCACGGCCGCTCGGGATCTCCCCCTCCCTCCCGGGTTTGAGAGCCTGGGAGGGAGGGCGAGCAGCGGCGCGCGAGTGGCAGCAGCGGAGGTGAGTTAGGGCGGCCGGGGCACATTTTTAGGGGCGGCATGGCCCGCGCCAGAATGCCGCCCCTAAAAATGTGCCGCCCCAAGCACCAGCTTGTTTTGCTGGTGCCTAGAGCCGGCCCTGAGTGAGTGAGATACCATTAAAAGTGGCCCTTGTAGTGATTCGCTCTAAGGAAAACACATATGGAGGAGGCAGCAGCACTTCGCCAGGTTTGGGACCCCTATTCAAAAGAGATTTTTCTTCCGGTACATTCCCCCCATATTATCAGAAGGCCACATTTATTCTTCAGAACAATTTTAATAGGTCTGGTCTTAAACCTGCACGTTAGACCCTTAAAGCCTGAGAACCAGGATATTACAGTTTCCACGCCTGTAAGATGTCCTTGGAAACACTTCACAGCTTTGGTGTTAAGAGCAAGACGTCTTAGGCCCCGATTCAGCAGGTACTTAGGCTGGTACCTATGAGCCGTCCCGTTCAAACTGAATTGGGGTCTTACATTGCAGGTAGAGATGGGTAGGAAGCCTTGGGAAATTAAAAAGTGTTTCGTAGGGTATCTATGTCCAAAATCTTTAAATTCTGTAATAATAATAAATTAATGGAGATATCCCATCTCCTAGAAATGGAAGGGACCTTGAAAGGTCATTGAGTCCAGCCCCCTCCCTTCACTGGCAGGACCAAGTACTAATTTTGCCACAGATCCCGAAGTGGCCCCCTCAAGTATTAAACTCACAACACTAGGTTTAGCAGAAACAACAAAGAGTCTGGTGGCACCTTAAAGACTAACAGATTTATTTGGGCATAAGCTTTCGTGAGTAAAAACCTCACTTCACGAAAGCTTATGCCCAAATAAATCTGTTAGTCTTTAAGGTGCCACCAGACTCTTTGTTGTTTTTGTAGATACAGACTAACACGGCTACCCCCTGATACTTGACAACATGCTAGGTTTAGCAGGCCAATGCTCAAACCACTGAGCTATCCCTCCCTCCATCCCAGCTAATGGACCCATTACTCTGAGTCCGGCCTTCTGCCAGAATGCACATATGTGTAGAAGGGGCACATTAACACAAGGTCGGCGAACTACTTGAAGGAAGCCATGATCTTTTCTTTTGAAATCTATTCATTGCTAGAATTCAGTAGAAATATTTTAAACTGAAAAGAAAAGGGAAAACATGTGCCTACCTGCTAAGGCACTACTTGTAGGGGTTCCAAAAAAACCCAAACCCCCCAAATAAAATAAATACGTTAAATGAAATAGATGATATGTTAAGATCTGAGATACAGTTTGTTAATCAGGAAGTTAGGAGTGGGAGAGAGTAATTTGCTCTTTCCCCTAAGACTATTAGAACACTGGATCAGTTGTTTTCTAAATTGGAGGTATTGTTTGGGGCTAATACTCCTTTACTGCGTGGGAGGAAGTCTATGGGTTTTCTTTAACCCCAAAAAACCACAATCCTAGTGAAAGTGTATGGGAATTTGCTTTCAATTCATAGGAGTTAATGACCAGACTAGCTAAGCATGACCCCAATGGCATCCAGGAGCCTGATAAAACATTGCAGAATTACTTGGTGACAGGTTTAACAGAACCCAGCCTTAGATAGTAGCTTAGGGGAAATGAGACTATGACCTTTTCTGAAGGTAAGCAGGAGACATTATGTGGGTAAGGGGAGAAAAACTCAAAGGTGAATGTCTGGCTTTGCGAATGGTTCATCTGCACCAGTGTATTGGGAGTGAGAAAGACTTGTGAAATGAAAAAGCAAAAGACTAGGTGGGCAGTGACTGGGTAAATTTGAAGTGATGTTTGTCAAAAATTGGAGAAGCTAAGGGGAGGATGTGGGAATGAAAAATGGTACCGAATGTTTCCCAAATATTAATAAGGGCCACATTTTCCTCTGATTTGCATTCCCAGGGTTTCATTCTCTTTTAACTTACACCAGTGTAAATCAGGTGTAACTCTATTGAAGTCAGTGAGAGAAGTGAAAGGAGAATCAGATCGCTAAGCTTTTACCCCTCTGCATCTTTAATACATATACTGTACTCTATTTGTGCATGGAACTTTCATGGTCGCTCTCTATATAACAGAAATGCAGAAAATACAGGAAACAGTTTCAATGCAGATTAGAGAGAATTTTGCCCTAAAGATGTATGTAGCCAGATTAAGTCTTTATTTATTTTTTCTCGTAACAGACTAAGTTAGGGCAATATTTTAAAAGGTATTTAGGTGCATAACACCCCTCAGTAATGAATGTGGTAGCAAGTAGTGTTAGGCCTACTCTTATTAAAGACAAGTTTCAGAGTAGCAGCCGTGTTAGTCTGTATCCGCAAAAAGAACAGGAGTACTTGTGGCACCTTAGAGACTAACAAATTTATTAGAGCATAAGCTTTCGTGGACTACAGCCCACTTCTTCGGATGCATATGAAGAAGTGGGCTGTAGTCCACGAAAGCTTATGCTCTAATAAATTTGTTAGTCTCTAAGGTGCCACAAGTACTCCTGTTCTTATTAAAGAGCTTCACAAATCACCTTGAAGAAGACCTAAGCAAATTTGCAGATTATATTAAACTAGAGAAATTGCAAACATCAGGGTGGACAAAGAAATAACTGAAATGGACTTCCGGAAAATAGAAACTTGAGCAAAGCAATAAGATTACACTTGGTATAATGCAAGTTAGTAGATCTGGGTGAAAATCTCAGTGCTGCCAGGAGGTCCAGCACAGAAGGCAGTTTTGGGGCTGTTTGAGGGGCCAAAACAGCCACTCCCAGAAATTAGAGCCATCCCAGGCTGCTTATGGACTACAACATAGCTCTGAATTGCCTTAGCTCCATGTAATCCAAGCCTGCCGCCGAGCTCCACACCAGCACATCTCCGACTCTGGCGCTCATACAGAGGGCAACAAAGGCCCAGCACGCATAAGCCAAGTAGATTCTTGGATACTTGCAGCACATTACAACTGTTATATGCTGCCAGAGCAGTGTATAGGGGCTGGAATGGGGGACAGTCTGTCATCTAGACGTAACAGAGAGACACCGATTTGTCTTGTGTGGTGGGGAGTAGAGAGATTGCTAATAAAGAGTAAAGCTAGCTTGTCCCAAGATTGCCAATCATTCTTCCTCCCTGCTGGATACTGTTTGACCAAGCTCTGTCACGGTGCCGCATTTCAATGGTTTCAATTCTGTCTGGAACCTGGCAATGCAAAAGATTTTCAAAAACAAAATGTAACAGAGAGAGGAAATAAAAAAAAATACAATGTTGTGGCCTTCCAGAAAGTTTAGGTTTGATTTGGGGTGAAGGTTTTTGGGAGGGCAGCAGGCAAGGGTGGGCAAGGTGATCAGGCCTGGGTCACTAAACCATCCTGTCCTGCTGATTGCACGTTGATCATATCACAACAAACACATTGTTCAGGGTTTCTGTAACCCTGGAGAAGAGAAGATATATAGCACACAGACGCCACAGGAAGAATGTAGCCTAATCAGAGTCAGACAGATTAGAGACAACAATAAAAAAATGAGTTCACTAAGGCAGATGTGTAAGACTGTCTCTGAAGCTGGGAGAACCAGACTAGCTCCTCTGGAGCCTATTGGTGCTCTGCCAGGGGATTCCTTAGACAGCAAACCACCACCTTTGTTGACCAGTGGCCCAGGGAATAGAAGCTCCCTAACTGTGGCAGAAACTCATGATCCAAGCTATGCATGGGCCAGCAATGGAAATGAATAGTTCCTTGTTTACATCAGTGAACAAAATAAAATGTGACTTTTTTTCCTTCCTCTGGAAGAAACTAAGAACATAAAGATGGCCAAATTGGGTCAGACCAAAGGTCCATCTAGATCAGTGTCCTACCTTCTGACAACGGCCAGTTCCAGATGCTTCAGAGGAAAAAACAGAAGAGGGCAATTATTGAGGGATCCAGCCCATCATCCAGTCCCAGCTTGTGGCAATCAGAGGCGTAGGGAGACCCAGAGCATGGGGTTGAATCCCTGACCATCATGCCTAATAGCCACTGATGAACTTATCTAATTCTTTTTTGAACCCAGTTACACTTTTGGCCTTCACAACATCCCGTGGCAAGGAATTCCACAGGTTGACTGCATTGTGTGAAGAATTCTTCCTTCTGTTTGTTTTAAACCTGCTGCATATTAATTTCATTGGGAAAACTCTTGGTTCTTATATTATGTGAAGGGGTAAATAACACTTCCTTATTCACTTTCTCCACACAACTGATGCTTATATAGACCTCTATCATATCCCCCCTCTTTTGTCTCTTTTGTAAGCTGAACAGTTGCAGCCTTTTTATCTCTCCTCATATGGAAGTTGTTTCATACCGCTCATGATTTTTGTCACCCTTTTCTGTAGTATTCCAGTTCTAATATATCTTTTTTGAGCAGGGACAACCAGAACTGCAATCAGTAATCAAGGTGATTTCCGTGGATTTATATGGTGGCATTAGGAAATTTTCTGTGTTAACTATCCCCTTCCTAATGGTTCCCAACATCGTTAGCTTTTTTGAATGCTGCTGCACATTGAGTGGATGTTTTCAGAGAACTATCCACAATCACTCCAAGATGTCTTTCTTGAGTGGTAACAGCTAATTTAGATCCCACCATTTTGTATGTATAGTTGGGATTATGTTCTCCAAAGTGCATTACCTTGCATTTATCAACATTGAATTTAATCTGCAATTTTCTTGCCCAGTCACCCAGTTTTGTGAGATTCCTGTGTAATTGTTCACAGTCAGCTTTGGACTTAACTATCTTAAGTAATTTTGTATCATCTGCAAACTTTGCCACCTCACTTTTTACCCCTTTTTCCAGATCATTTATGACTATATTGAACAACACTGGTTCCAGTACAGAGCTTGGGGAACCCTGGCATTTACCCCTCTCCACTATTCCTACCCTTTTAACTAGTTACTGATCCATGAGAGGATCTTCCTTCTCATCCCATGATGCCCTACTTTGCTTAACCACCTTTGTTGAGGGACCTTGTCAAATACTCTCTGCAAGTCCAAGTACACTATATCCACTGGATCACCCTTGTTCACATGTTTGTTGATCCCCTTAAAGAATTCTAGTATACTGATGAGGCATGATTCCCATTACAAAAGCCATGTCGATTCTTCCCCATCATGTCATTTTCATATGTGCGCCTGATAATTCTGTTCTTTACTATATTTTCAACCAATTTGCCTGGTTCTGAATTTAGGCTTACCAGCCTGTAATTGTCAGGATCATCTCTGGAGCCTTTTTTAAAAATTGGTGTCACATTAGCTATCTGGCACTCATCTGGTACAGCGGCTGATTTAAGCAATATGTTACAGAACACAATTAGTAGTTCTGCAATTTCACATTTTCTTTTTAGTAGTTCTGCAATTTCCTTTAGAACGCTTGGGTGAATGACATCTGGTCATGATGACTTATAACTGTTTAATTTATCATTTGAGTTAATTGGGGCCATTTAAACCAGCCAAAACAAACTTCACATTCAAAAAGTCTTGTCTGGTCTTATAGGGTTTTGATTCTTTCCCTTGGTTTTTTAGATAAGTTGAAAGAGGAAAAACAAATGTTGCCTCTCTGTCCCCAGCTCTCCCACACACAATGGGAATGGTATTACAGCTCTGACATATCCTGGAGGGCAGTATGAAAAGCTTCATTCTACTCTTTATCTCAGTGTAGGACATCATTACCCAGCGAAATACAATACCTCTACACTTACACCTGAAACACAATCTACCCCCTCCTTTCTCTCTCTCTCCCCCTTTTACTTGGAGCTGCTACTCCCTTGCTCCTTTATGTAGGATATTACTTTCACCGTCTGCAGCAGGGAAGACATCAGCTGTTATCTTCCAGCTGATAAAGATCTTTATTTGCTCCTGATGGATTGGAATTGAAGAAAAAAGTTCCTTCTATGGAAGATATGAATAGTAGAGCAAGAACACTGTGAATAGCGCCAATCTAGATGAAGCTATGTATCTCAACATCAGGAAACATGAGTGTGATAGTCTCTGAGATTTTTTGATCACCTGTCAGGCGTCTACATTTGTCTACATTTTTTCTCCAGTGAAAATATGTAATTATCACCTGTGCCACATCTTTTCTGGTCTAAGATCTGGTGTCAGCTTTAAGTGCAGGCTTTGGGCAGAATGTGGATAATAAAGATGAAGATCTATTAATCCTGAAAACCCAGCTGTATTCCACAATGTTTTCTCTTATGAGCTCTTTCCCCTCCTTTCAGTGGGCCCAGTCTTGCCAGGTGTCCAGTGCCCCTGGCATGATGCTGTGCCTCCCCACATCCACTGGTGGGCATTAAGGGCATTCACTCAGCATCTGTCAGAAGGCACTCTTTTTTTTTTTTAAATAAATGGAGATATCCTATCTCCTAGAACTGGAAGGGACCTTGAAAGGTCATTGAGTCCAGCCCCCTGTCTTCACTAGCAGGACCAAGTACTAATTTTGCCCCAGATCCCTAAGTGGCCCCCTCAAGGATTGAACTCACAACCCTGGGTTTAGCAGGCCAAGGCTCAAACTACTGAACTATCCCTCTCCCCCCCTGCACCTTGTAGAATCAGGCCCCTTAATAGACCAAATCTGACTGGTTGCTGAGTACTACAGCTCCTAGCAAAACCAATGGGCTAAGTGCTCAGAGGTATGGGGCACTGAAGTGATGGGAGTTATGGGTACTTGGCAGATGCTCAGCTTTGCCTCATGGGAATAAAGGGCTTCATTCAGGACCCCATTCAAGGAAGCACTTAAGTATAGTCTTAACTTTAAGCATGTACTTAAGCCCCATTGACGTTACAATTATTATGTGTATCGTGGTTGTGCCTCCCTGGATTTGAATGAGACATGGGTTCTCCTATTTCTCCACAATATAGTCCCCATTTTAGCAGAGAGATTGCCAATGGGAGAGCTGACATCCATGAGATGATCTTACCCAGATCATCTTCCCCCCCGCATCATATTACGTCTCTGTGGCAACAACAGCAATTACGTATGCAGAAAAGTAGTATTAGGAAAATATTTGATATATTTTTATTTTCCTATGTGCTTTAACAGCTGCACACCAGTCTGAGCGTTAACTCCATGAGAACAGCCATCACTGAGGACCACCAGCAAGGACGAAGCTTTGGGAACCACAAGGATAAGGCACTGCACTATTGCCCCAGCAGCTGTTGAGTAGATACACACAGACAGATGGACAAGTTCACTTTGGCAGCTCTCTGTGCATCCGTTCAAACACAAAGTATCTCATCTGCTGATAAAGGCTGATGTCTACAGAGTTTGAATTTCAGGGGACCATAGCGAGGGGGTAATATTTCCCACGGAAATATTCTGAAAAAGTGGCTTCCGCTGACAAATGAGCTTAGTTCATGCAGACTCAGCTGGCTGCACAGGACTCATCGCACGTACAGCGCACCTAGGTGTTGGTGACCACACTGAGGCCAAGCAGAGACCTCTTGGAAAACTTGACTGCAAGCCTATAAAACACTCCTCAGCTGCAGCGTTCATCACGGTTGTACTGGGCGGCCTTTGGTGTTTTTCTAAAAGACACTCCTGAGAGCTAAGCACTCCTCCGTGCTGTGGCTTTGTTGGCTGTCACAGTCATGCTGGCTGATCTTGATCACTGAGCAGCCCCCTTTTGCTGACAATCTGTTGGCTGACTATAGTTGCAGTGATGGGCGATGTTGAACATTGAGCAACCCCATTGCTGCTGCTCTGTTGGCCACCACAGTTGACATCAGCCTGTCACTGCCAGAGCAGCTGTAGGCAGGGGTGAAAGTAACTTACAGGACTTACCGGTACTGCCGGAGTCCTGAGGGGGGCATGACCTCAACCGGAAGAGGCGGGGCCTCTCAAGATTTAAAGGCCCTGGGGCACCGACTGTGGCTGGGAGCCCCAGGGCCTTTAAATTAACCCGGGGCTCCCAGCTGCAGAGGTGGCTGGGAGCCCCCAGGGCTCAGGGGCAAATTAAAGGGCGCTGGGCTCCAGCCACCGCAGAGCTCCGGGCCCTTTAAATCCCGGCTCCAGCCCGGCTGCCGGAGCTGCGGGGGGGATTTAAAGGGCTCGGGGCTCCCCACAGCGGCGGGGAGTCCAGAGCCCTTTAAATCCGCGCCGCGGAAGCCAGTGCGGTCCGGCATGGCGTACTGGCTCTTGCCGGTACGCCGGACCAGACTGTACCGGCTTACTTTCACCTCTGGCTGTAGGGATGAAAGCATATTACAATCTGGATTGCATTGTATTAGACGAAGGGATATAATCCTCGCAAATTAGACCGCAGCACGCTGACAGCTGAGCAAGCGCTCTGGTGGTGATTTTCTGGGTGCAGTCAGAGCAGCAACCACTCTGCTGCCCAAGCTAAATGCACTGTCTGAAAAGCATGAAAGCTAACAAGGAAGCACTGTCTAAAGTCAGCAGTGAAAAATCACTTCTCAAACAAAAACTCCCATCAATACAATAAGTGCCTGATTTGCTGCCCCAAGCCTCCACTTGTGCGTGCACAAAATTCAGTGCACACCTATACGTTTCCACACGTTACAGGTGCAAACACGTGAATAATTCCAGCCTCCACACAGAAACATAGGACTAACCACTGTGAATTAGATATTTCTGAGGGTACAAATGCTCCATGTAATCTGCAGTGATCTATCTCATCTGCTGTCCTACCTGCCTCTGAAAGTGCCCCGTACCAGGTGCTTTAGAAGAAGAGACAAGAAACCCTGTGAACAATTGTGGAATCACCTGCTCATACAGGAAGTTTTGCCCCATTCCCAGTCATTCAGTGCTTGATTTATTCCCTGAAGTTTTTATTCCTCATATTATGTTAGGTAAGTTTTTAAAATAACTGGACATGTTCTCATTACGGATTAAATGGACAATCCTTGTGATAGTGAGTTCCACAGTCTAATTCTACATCAGGTAAAAACAATTTTCTGTGTAGCAATTTGAAAATGGCTGCCTTTCAATTTCACTGAATGGCCCCTTGTTACTGTGTTATGCATATGTGCTAGAATTTGGACGTACTAAAACCCAGTTATCCTAATTGTTACTGCTACACGTGCAAGACTTACACTTGTGCATTCAGGCCTTGGAACTGTTCAAGGAGCTTGGCTGAAAACTTGGCTCTACAACAATACAAGATTTGGCTCTTACCACGATTTAATTCTGTAGAATCTTCTCTATATTTTCCTTTGGTTCCTCTGTCACTGTCCCTCTCCCCTTCTCTCCTCCCTCCCCCAATCACACTTTGGCTGGCCCTCTAATGGTAGTTGGGCTCAGACATACCTGATTAGCTACAGGCTCCACCCCCACCCACTCCTGATCAGCTCGATGATTTCTTTTGAAGGGCTGAGAAAACTCAGTTTGAGGTTGGAAGCAGAGGCAGGCTGGCTCCCACTCCTGTGAAAGGCCCTGAAGCAGGGTCCGGAAGGAGCCTGGGAGTCAGAGCTCTATCCCAGAGACAGAGGGAGTGAGACTGTGAGAGGGACTCAAGGAAAGCAGCTGAGGAGTCAGTCTGTCCCAGAGAGGAGAGACAAGGGAGCCCAGAAGGTGGGCTGAAGAGGAGCCCAACTGGGGATGTGTAATAACGGACTTACAAAATTACCCTAATTATAAGCTTGACTGGAAGCAGTGAGCACAAGTTCATACGATGTCACAATAACTTATAACAACTGTTGATGGGGAAAAAGTGCAAAAGGGAGACACACTGGATTAGTCCAAACAAGATGGCCTACTGATAGAACTCGAGGACTGTGTTCAGATCCTGCCTGGTAAACAAGAAAAGTGGGGGACCACAAATCAGTGAACCAAACTTGGTGTGTTGGAAATTAGGCCTAACTGGCACAGAAAATGAGGGGGAGGGCTATTCCACTTACCACTCCCTTTTGTGGTCCGTAAAAGAAAATACTTTTTATGTGAGGAAGGGGAAATCAAGACGTTGCAGTCTGCCAACAACCACTGCAGTGTGCTTTACCATCATGGCTGCCACCCGCACCGTCTTCTAGGACCCAGGATCTACCATAACACGGTGGGCCTTCATTGTCCTCATCCCGAGAGATGTCCTGACCAGATCGGGCCACCATACCCACCTACTTTGGCTAAATCCCAACCACCACCCTACTCTGCTCCCATATATCCTTTTCCTTCTCCGCCTTATTTCTTCTCTTTCCTCTCCCTATTCCTCTATCTAATAAGAGTCTAGCTTAACTGGCCAAGACTACATTTTGCAATACTGCTATAAACCAGAGAGGCAGCTAAAAAAGCAATGCCCTCAACTGCCTGATACTGGTACAAATTTGTCAGGTCTAAGAGTGTGTTCCATGCTTGCATTTCTCGAGTTGTGGGGTCTCAAGTGAGTCCTTTGGTATAACTTACATTGCTCAGGAGTGTGAATAATCTACACCCCATGAGCGATGTAATTATACCGACCTAAGCGCCGGTGTAGACAGCGCTATGTTGGTTGGAGAGTTTCTCCCGCCGACATAGCTACTGCCTTTTGCAGAGGCAGGAGTTAAGCTGACGGGTGAGTTCTCCCATCATCTTAAGAGCGTGTCCATCACAAGCGCCACAGCGGCAGGTCTGCATTGGTGCAGCTGCGCCTCTGTAAGTGCTGTTGTGTAGATGTAGCCTGAGAGTCCACACCAGAGACAGAAGCCACATTTTCCAGCTTTGCTATTCTTCCCTCGCCCGGTGTGTGCGCTCGTCTTCTTTTGTCTTTTAGAAAATGGTATCAGACTTTAACAGCAGCTTCGGCACAGCTCAAATAACCTCTTTTCTTTTCTCCAAAAAGGAGAGTCATTACCATTTTTAAATACCGTCTAAAAAGACTGTCAAATGGGGACAGGATAGGTGGGAATTGGAAAAGAGGGTGCCCTTTTAAAAACTCTCCCCAGCAACAGGGAAAGGAAACAAAAGAGGTTGTTAAAATAAAAGCCTTATTTAACAAATACTTTGCCTTTCAAATCTTTAGCGTTTTGGAGGTATCTTTAATAAAAGGTTAAAAGGCTGTCTAGCGGTGTTTCTCCCAGGGTACTAAGCAGGCAGAGGTTTCTGGATACCAAATCTGGACCCTTGTTTAAAACTGTTTAATGTTAGACAGGTTCAGTGTCATGTTAACACTCGTGACCCTTTGGGCCCATTTAGTCAACTGAAATGAATACAAGAGGTGAAAAGAACCTTCTGTTTGTTTGGGACTTTTTGCTGGGTCTGTTACCCTGAAAGAGGATTGATATCAGAGTGACCCAGCCAGAAGGCTGAGTCATGTTAACCCCTGGGGGAGACAGAAAACCCTGGGCAGGAGTCAGGGAACACATGCAGTGCCAGGCTTAGCCAGCAGGGAGTGCTACAGAGTAGACATGCCCCATGCCACTCCTTTATGTAGATTTTCCCCGAACTCCATGCAGTTGTGCAACAGCAGCTTCTGTTGGCACTGTTAGAAAAATGTCAAGTAAATAGGGTAAAAAACTAAACAATAATAATTTTGCTTCTGGCCTTGCTTTTAGTTTAAACAGGCTAAATAAGCAAGCAAAAAAATGTAAGTGAAAGCACAAGGCTGCCTGCCCCTTTTCCTTCCCCCCGTAGCTGGTAGCCTTGAAGATAAGGGGCTAATCGAGCAAGGGGTTGCTATGGTAACCAAGCAGCTGGAGGGGTGGGGAGGGTGTAAGAAGGAGATGCAAGGTCTGCAAAATAGTAACGATGGCCAAAAGTAACCCCGCTCTTTACCCCTCCCATCAGGTACAAAAGAGGTGGTCTTGTCGACCCCAGACTCAAGACCGCCCAGAACTGAACATGACCATATATTGGAAGAGGTGGTACCAGGAAAGGAGCACTACAAGTATAATTAGGTTTGCCAAGAAGAGGGGGGGTGAAAGAGGGAGCTCCATCGGCATTTGGAGATAGGGGTCAGGAGAAGAAGGGGGTTCTATCAGCGTATAGAATAATCGTTGGGGAAGGGGAAAAGGAAAACTCTATCAGCATATAGAAATAGCCCAACTGGTGTGAAGGGCTTCGAAATATGCTTGCTTGTTTAGCCCCAATAAACCCATCAAATTGCCTGCAGATTGGACTCTGGACTGTTATTTTCCGACAAACTGTGTCTGGGAATTAAGAGGGAGGAGGGAGCTGGACCCCCCACCAACATTTTGGTGCCGTGACTCGGATACACTTCGCTGAATGGGTAAGTAATACGGTAGCAGCCTGGTAAGTCCCCCGCGTCAACTGTTCGCGCAGCTGTTTGACGTGGGTATGGAGGGCTCTTGTGAAGAGAGTTGCAATTTCTTGCAAGCTAAAATAACGAAATTTTAAACAAATACATACAAAAAAATCAGGGTCTATACCAGGTACAGGGGTCAACCTAAAATAAAATAAAAGATTTAAGACAGTAGATCCAGGGTGTTCTTTTGCTGGCACTAGCTTACCTGTAGAGCATCTAGAAAACAAAAGAACCATTTCCCAGCTCGGTGGTGGGGACAGATTATTGCTTAAAAAAATACCCCTTCCTTTTGCACATTTTTTTGGCTTAAAAGCCAGGGTTCTCCCCACGTGCTCAGTTAGTCTTAGCAAAAAATTTAGGGTGGATAAGCCTTAAAAGCTGTTTTTAAATTTTTACCCACCATGGATTAAGAGCTTTGAGTTGATTTTTTTTTTAATTCCATTTTGTGGCATGTGATGGATTTTTACTCCAGTGGAAAGCAATGCAGACTATGAGGTGAGATGCTTCAGTCCTTACGATCAACTCTGTGCTAAAGCTAACGTTACAAAGATGGACAAGGCAGTTTAAACAATTCCTTGCCACAAACTCAGTAGCAATGTGACGATTACAAGCACAAAGATCAGTGAGAGAGCAGTCCTCTTGTGAATGTTGGAGGGCAATTACCCTGACCAAGAAATGGCTTGACCTGAGACATATATAAGCCTGAGCCATGGAGTGGCGACTAGCACTGGCAGTGTTGGAAATTTTTCATGCAGAAAGTTTTCCAGCAGAGGGATACAGCTCCATTGAAACTGAAGTTTTTTGTGCAGAAAAACAAATTGACAAAAATAATTGGTTTCCCTCATAGGAAGTTTTTAAACAAAGTGTTTCAACTGTAAATACATTTTTTAAAAAACCCACAAAAACAAACACAATGAAGTGACATTTTGAATAGGAATAACAATTTGAAGTCAAAAGGGATCCTAGCATAAAATGATGTTCATTTGGCTTATTTTTATTACAGAGGAGTCTATATTACAGCTTGGTGAGTCTGCCTGCTGGAAATCTGGCAAGAGTAGCTAGCCAGAAATTAGTTTCATTGCACATGATCAATCAGTTGTGCATTTTTAACTTTCAGGCCACTAGCCTCAATTCTTTCTTCCACATTTATTTTGGAAGCTGTACAAATAAGTTCAAAGAAAATTACAGGAACCACAGGTTATGGAAATGAAAATGGCACCTAATAGAGTATTCAGGGTCAAAAGCCATCCGTCAGACCAACTTATAAAAAGGAATCTGAAAATTGTCTTTATCCCGGGGGCAATAGGACTTTTCACCATAAAACCAAGTTGTGTACTGAACCAAACTCACACAAATTATATGTTTTCATAGACCTCCCAGATCACTGTAAGGCACATTTCTCACATCCAACCAGGCATATCGGGGAAAGCAGAGCAAGGAAATTCGGAATCATCTGCAAACGTTTATGATACTGGAGAGGAGTTTCTACCCATGGAAAATTCTGTTGAAGAGTCAGAATTTTGTAAATGCAGTGGAGCCTTTTGCAATACTGGGATGCTTCTTGGAGCAGCCAGGGCAAAGAGTCTCCTTGTTACAACCTGCCTCCATCACGAGGGGAGGTCTTACCGTGCCAGCTGGGTGTTAGGGAGTGAACACATTGAGACCGTCAGCCCCTCAAACACTCTCCTCTGGGATGAATCATGAACAAACTATGCAGTCTCTCCAAAGATCCCATTTTTTCCTCAAACATACTGAAACCTTTATTGTTGTTTTTGTGAATAACCCAACAGAATGCCCAATGTGACATAAAAAAAGGAAGTATTGACAATTACAGTGCAAGTCCCACACAACCAGTAGAAACAGGTTCAAATTAGAATTACTAATTTCGTTAACGTATACAATGTATGTCCTGATCCAAAGTCACCTGAAGTCAATGGAAAGTCACTTAATACCAATAAGGCACTTGGGCTGTGTACCAAAAAAATAATTCAATAATTAAAAACTCATGGACCAGGCCCAATGGCCCAGCTACAGAGCATTCCCCACTCCCACCCCTTACCCCAACTAGAAGGGAACAACTGATAGAAAAAAAGGAGAATTTCTACAAATGATCAGGGACAAAATGTGTGAAATTGGAAAGAATTTCAGGCCTGGGGCCTTACATTTTCACCTGTCCTGAGGTATTTCCTGCCCTGCAAAGTGAATGCTGTTGAACAGCATTGATTTCCTATAGAAAGATCCTGCCCTTTCTCCACGAGATGTGGAATTAAGACAAATAAACTGTACGATAAACAGCTTCAAACATTTCTGGGGACTAGGTGAGCATTTCAGCCCTGATCCACAAAGAGACTTAGGTGTGCCAACGCTCAGCATCACAATGCCTAACTTTTGGCACCTAGAAAAGTCACAGGAACAACACTGTGATGCACAAAGCCTGAGTTAGGCACCTAGGCTCCCTGTACAATGAATGGGCAGAGCTAGATGCCTTAGACGATGATCCACATAAGCCAGCATGCTAGGCCATGAACCACCTAAGGTAGCCAATGGGAGATGCTGGTGAGAGAGCTGAGTCCTCCTTACAGATAGAAGAGGTGAAGTGACCTGCTCAGCGAATTAATGAGAGAATTAGGTATAAAACTAACAAGTCCCTGACATCCAGTCCTGTATTCAGTCACTGGGCCATACAGACCACATTCAGGTGCTAAAAACAGACACAGGGGGCCGAAGGTCTTCCTCAAGCAGGAAGCACCAGTAACAAAGCCTACTACTCAGAAGGCCCAGTTCATTTTGTCCTTCAGGACAGCAGCACCCCTTCAATCACAGTGCTGCAGCGTCACAGCACTGCTTGTAGTGGAGACATACCCTCAGGTTATGAAATTGAAATGAGTGACAGTAAAAACTACAGCTGAGATTTTCAAAGCTGCCTAGGCTATGCAATTCCCATTAACACCAGTGTGGTAGGTGATAATTGCTACATTCTAATAAGACGAGCCCTTTGCTACATGCTTATAATGGAGTCAAACTTCACTGGACTTTCACTCCACTAATAGTGAAGTACATTGAAACAATGTAGGGTTTTCACTCCATTTCACTGCATGCAAAGTTTGAGTATAACTAGGTTCGCTACAAGTGTTGCCAGCTCTCATGTCTTTATCTAAACTCTCTGTATACTACTATATCACGTTCCATAGTCCAATATGTTGGCATAACGGGGGCAAAAATCTATTAGCAGGGATTGGAATCAAGCAGAGAGCTGCAGGTTAATTATTACTGACTCACTAGAGCATGTGTGGCTCATTAGACTCCAGCCTGAATATTAGGAAGGTGGGAAAAGCCCATGGAAAGAGATGCTAGGGTCTGGGGCAGGGCCAATGGGACAGCAGCACTAGCAGCAACCAAGCCTGGGAGAAGGATTAGCTTGGGGTTTATATCATGTTATTTTTGAATTAGTGTTTTGTTAATAAAACCAAGCCCCAAAGGGGATGACTGACTTTTTACAATGAGGGTAAAGTTTGTTTGGAACTACAAGGAGACTCCACCAGCTTACAGTTATAATATAATATATGGAGATATACCTATCTCATAGAGCTGGAAGGGACCTCAAAAGGACATTGAGTTCAGCCCCCTGCCTTCACTAGCAGGACCAAGTACTGATTTTTGCCTCAGGTCCCTAAGTGGCCCCCTCAAGGATTAAACTCACAATCCTGGGTTTAGCAGGCCAATGCTCGAACCACTGGCATAACCTAGGCTATTTGCACTCTTCTCTAACCTAGTTGAGCCTTTATGTACCCTAGTCATGATCTTCTGTAACCCGGGCATGACCTTTGAAACCTCAAATTCCTTGTATAACTTCTTTTTTCTTATATTTGTGTCTCTCTTTTAAAACCAGCTGTGTCTTTTCACCAGCAGTGGAGCTTTTCAGCAATGCAACATTATGTAAACATGCATTGATACATCCTCCAAACTTTGTTTTATCAACAAAAGATCAAAAGTACTCACTGCAACCATCAAAGCAACCTAGACTTTCTTGGTGAAAGCAGCCAAGCTCTTTCTTTTAATTGCCCAATAGCAAACATAAGGGGATTTTTCTTTCTTTTACAGTTAAAAATAAGTCAGGAACAGGAGGGCAGTGGTTTAAATGATCTCTTAATCAAATCTGTTCATGTAGGTGGATGTATTTCAAACCTTCCCCGCATTCCAAGCCGGAAGTCAATACTTCAAGCTTTCCCCCCACCGTCTTCCCCCCGCTAAGAAAAGATCTTTATCTTTACAATGGAAACAAATCTTTTCTTTAAAATGTTTCAATAGGCCTTGATTCTGTAAAACAAGCCACTTCTCTGACAGGTGCTTTGATTTCACAGAGTAAGCACGCTAAATAAAAGGGCAGACAAACATCACAGCTGCTTGAGCAAAAG
Source organism: Chrysemys picta bellii (assembly GCF_011386835.1). Lineage (NCBI taxonomy): Eukaryota > Metazoa > Chordata > Testudines > Emydidae > Chrysemys > Chrysemys picta. Next base: position 128,286,847 of record NC_088795.1, on the reverse strand, counting down.
TACCAGGTACAGTTCAGCACATACAACATGTACCTAGCAGTATGGGGGCAGGTTTCTCCTTACTTTGCTTTTTAAAATCTCACTAGTTTGTTGTCTCTCACATATAAAAATTGCCTCGTTTCTTCCCATTTAGGAATTTACTTGACCAGAGTTATCTCCATTTGCTTTCTCAAAGTCTCAGGATGGAACTAAGCACAACTGTCAAAGCTGGCCCCACATCCAGAATCTGAAGTTGTTCAGGTCATGTCCAAGGTTTGCTGAGCTACAGTCTGTTTATTCATCTACTTTCCCCAGCTTAAGCAGCTGCAAAGTGAAACTAAAATCTAATCAAGTTACCAATTTGCCATGCCCAAGAACATTGCCTGCTAAGATAGTCCGAGGGGCATCACCCCTTTTATTAATAACAAGTTACTTTGCAGAGAACAGCAGCGAGATCTAACAAGCCATTTTCCAATCACACTGATTGCTTTAGTTTGAATGTTGCTTCCCTTTCCCCTCCCTTCTTGTACCTCCTTTGAGGCAGGAACTCTATCTTCCTATGTGTTTGTACAGCACTTAATACATTTTTGGGTGCTACTGTGATATAAATAATATTATAAACAGGGCTGCTCAGCAGATATTGATTTGCAATATGAGGGGGAAATCCCTCCCTATGATGTAGCGGGGTGGTATGATAGAAAGAAGTCATGGGGTCTCTACAGCTTTCCATCAGTGCATCCTCACAATAGCCAGGCAGGAAACACAACCACCATAGCACTAAATGAAAGGTCCAGCTAGCAGAATGACCAGCTCCCTATAGTCCTAAGAGAGTGTGGTTTGCTAGTTTGGGCGCTGATCAATTAAGCCCAGACACTGCCCCACTGCAAATGCTGTGATTACTGGGAGGGGGCACAGCCGCTGTTGTCCAACATGTTCCTTTTGGGACCTACGCAGAGTCCCCTCCCTCACACTGGCAGGATGATTTGGGGACTTTGTCACGACTAGCACTGCTCTGCCGTGCAGCCATATTTCATAAAGAGTAATATTTGCCCTTAGAGTGGTATAGACGGGGGAAGGGCTCTCGCTTGTGAAGTAAATGCCAGTCAGCTCAGCTGACCTGAATAATTCTACAGCACACTGGTGTATCTGTGATCTTAAAACCATGTCTCTATTTACAGGGACACGGAGAGGGTGTATTTTCAGTGGATGGAATCACACTGCAGACATTTTCTCTACTTGGATTTTGGCATAAAGGTGGGTACAGCAAAAGAAAAAGCCGAGGGTACAGAAATTTGTTTCTACTATTGTAGTGCCCTGGGGAGAGGTTAGAAAAATATTTGATGTCTGTGAAATCATTTGAAACAGTTCATTACAGTGCAGCACTTGACATTCTACTTACATTTAACACCTTTAAACACAGTTTTAACTGGATTTGCTTGCGTGCACATTTTTAATTACTTGCCTCTCGGCTTGCTGGTTATGGGCAACATTATTCGTGCTAGACCTCGGCCCAATCCAGCATTCTTTGAGCACTTCAGTGGGAGTTTAGAGTGCTCAGAGAATATAAGGATCAAGCCCACTGTCCATAGGGAACAGAACAATTAATATTGTTGCACATGCTGTAAACCAAAAGCCATCGGCTAAATTAATTCTTGGGTGTAACTCCATTGGAATTACACCAGGAATTAATTTGGACTGCTACATCTCCCCTAGTTATGCCATAGGCTCCCCTTTTGGTACTAGGGTGACCAGATGTCCTGATTTTATACGGACAGTCCCGATTTTGGGGGCTTTTTCCTACATAGGCTCCTATTATCCCCCACCCCCGTCCCGATTTTTCACACTTGCCCTCTAGTCACCCTATTTGGTACATTCATAGAGCTGTCAGTGTTCTGTATATTCTCGCTGCCAAAAGCACTCCTTTACAGAAGCATTTTACCATACATCCTGCAGAAAATATTTCTGCAGTGCTGTAATATGTAAAATATATGAAACACTCAATCTAGAAACAGTGGGATCTATCAAAGTCAGATCAGACAGTGACTTGTTCATTCTGCAACACATGTGTGAGCCATTGCTTTAACACGGCACAGAACAAGTCACTTTCAACTCTGTCAGCGTACCAAAAAGAACAGACAAATGCAGTACCGGGGCTGAAGCTGAAAGGATTGGCTACCCTGGGTTTCATTTGCTTGCACATCTGACAAAATGAATTTTAGGCCAGCTGGAATTGCCGGGGAAGCAAGCTGTGTAACTTCAGGGGGGATGATGCTACTATCCCGAGAGACATTTTGGGTGGTAGTTTTATACGGGCTCCAGATCTGCCCTTTATTTAAATGAAAACGGTCTCATATTTTTTCTTGCTGTTAACAATTTGTACATCTTTATTTTTACTCTTCATCTTTTACTGTACCCCAGTACTTTCCATTCCACCAGTGATGCCAGTTTTGATGTCCGATTCACCTTGTTCTCCCATTCCTTTCTCTATGCTTCTCCATTCCCTTGTTGCATTCTCTAACTTGTTCTTCATTTCTTCTTCCCTGCCATCCACTACATAGGGAATGCCTTGCCCATCCCAGTTCACTAAACTTCCTCCCTCTCCTCACTGAAGTCCCTCCTTCGAGATTCCCAGTGTGTCCTGTCTTACAGAATCATAGAAATGTAGGGTTGGAGGGGATCTCAGGAGATCATCAAGTGCAGCCCCTTGCACTGAGGCATGACCAAGGAAACCTAGACCATCCCTGACAGGTGTTTGTCTAACCTCTTCTTAACAACTTCCAGTGATAGGGATTCCACAACTTCCCTTGGAAGCCTATTCCAGAGCTTAACTATCCTTATAGTTAGAAAGGATTCCCTAATATATAATCTAAAATTCTCTTGCTGATGATTAAGATCATTAGTTCTTCTCCTACTGTCAGTGGATATGGAGAATAATTGATTGCCTTGTTCTGTACAACAGCCTGTAAGATATTTGAAGACTGTTATCAGGTCCCTCCTCAGCCTTCTTTTCTCGAAATTAACATGCCCTAGTTTTTTAACCTTTCCTCATAGAGCTGTTTTTTTAACCCTTTTATCATTTTTTGTCATTTTCTTCTAGACTCTCTCCAAATCTGTCTACATCTTTCTTAAAGTGAAGCACCTGGAACCGTACAATGCTCCAGCTGAGGCCTGACCAGTGCCAAGTAGAGAAGGACACTTATCTCCCACCTCGTACACACAGCACTCCTGTTAATACAGCTGTAAAGGGGTACACTCGCTGCAGGTGCACCTCCTTGTGGCCAAGTGGGGTGTAGTGGCTCTCTCCCTGTATGGTGCCCCCTGCTGACAGTTGCTCCAGCACTGCAGTGGTCTCTTCTTCTTCCTGCAACTTGGCCTTCCAGCTGGGCCATGCTTTAGTTCACCCCTTCTGGAGTATCAGAGAGTCCAACCAAGCTATGACCTTACTGCAGATCTTTTGTCTGTCTCTGGGCTCTGTGGTCCTTACATCTTTTATCTCAGGGGGTTTCACCCCATCTTCCTTAGTGGTAGGGGAACTCCAGCCCTCCCTCTACTCTGGGTTCCAGCCCAGGGACCCGGTAGCTGGCAGCCAAGGTCTGCTCTATTAGGTTCCTTGCTGCCTCCATGGACTGCTTCCTACCTCTTCTGTCCCCCAGAGATTGACTGCAGACTCTCTACCAGCAGCCCCCTTGCTTTGTCTTCGTTTGGTTTTTGGCACAGCGACCTCATCCCACAAGGCTACGACTGCCACTTCCTTCATTCAATTTTTAGTCTCCCCCACCCCCCATATTTTTTTTTTAAATAGCCTTTCACTCACTTTAGTATCCTTAAGGAAAACCCCCCTTTCTGCTGCAACCCTCCTGGCTTTATAATCACCACCCAGCCATTCCCCAGCTGGGCCTCATTATCAGTTAAACCCGGCTTTCTCTCAGGCCCATGTTAACCCCTTCCAGGCCAGTGTGGGGTAGACACCCAATAACAATACCCCTTAATGATATTAGCCTTTTTAGCAACCACTTCATATTATTGAATCATATTTACTTTGTGATTCACTATAACCCCCAGATTTTTTTTAAAAGTGCTGCTGCCTATCCAGTTATTCCCCATTCTATAGTTGTGAATTTGATTTTTGCTTCCTAAGAGTAGTCCCTTCCACTTGTTTTTATTGAATTTCATCTGGTTGATTTCAGACCAATTCACCTATCATTTGTCAAGCTCATTTTGAAATCTAATCCTGTCCTCCGAAGTGCATGCGACCCTGCCAGCTTAATGTTATCCACAAGTTTTATAAGCAGACTTTCCGCTACATATTTCAAGTCATTAATGAAAATATTGACTAGTACCAGACCCAGAACTGATCCCTGCAAGACCACAGATGACTGGTGCCTCCTCATACTGGGAGGGCCCACAATCTAAAGGGGAGGACATGTGATCACTCCACATGTCCTCTGTCCAGTGACAGCCCCACCAACCTCTGCCCAGTCTGGGGATGCCATGCTCTCCCCATTCCTTTTCTCCCTGTGCCTCCCCCCCGCACATTTGGCCACTCTCCCTGGTGGGATGGAGCTGCTTCTGCCTGAGAGAGCCTGGCTGGGAGGCAGCGGCAGCCTGCTCCCTGAATGGGCTCGGCTGCCAGGGACAGGGGCCAAGTATGCAGGGGGCTTGGCCTATGTCCCCGGCAGCAGGGCCTGGGTCGGGGCTGGCCTTCTGCAGCCCCAGCTGCTGGGGGCAGGGGCTGAGTAAGCCAGATGCCCCACCCATTTCTGGCTCGCTCATCCCCTGTCCCTAGCAGCCAAGCCCGTTTAGGGAGCGGACTGCCGCTGCTTCCCAGCCAGGTGTCTCAGGCAGAAGCAGTTCTGTCCCGCTACCCACCCTGCTTAGGGTTACCATTCGTCCGGATTTACCCGGACATGTCCTCCTTTTTGTGCTAAAAATAGCGTCCGTGGGGAATTTGTAAAGCACTCACAATGTCCGGGATTTCCCCCTCCCCCGGCAGAGCAGAGTGAGCGGCTGGGAGGGCTGCAGGGAAGTCCCGGGCTGGACGCAGGAGCAGCTGTAGAGGAGCCGGATCCGCCCTGCATTCTGAGCCGGCAGCTCCCTTGCAGCCCAGTCCGGCAGCACTGTGCAGGGCCAGGGACCGGGTTTTGTTGTGCAGGGCCAGGGACCGGGTTTTGTTGTGCTGGGGAGCTCAGCCATGTGTCCGGCTCGGCTGCACAGAGCCCAACACTCTGTTCTGAGCAGCAGGGTAAGGAGGTCAGGGGGCAGGAAGGTTCTGGAGGTGGCAGTCAAGAAACGGGGGGGGGCTTTTTGGGGGGAGTGGAGAAAGTTTTGGGCAGTCAGGGTACAGGTAGGGGGTAGGGTCCTGAGGGGCAGTTGGGGGGGGGTCTTAGGAGGGGGCAGTTAGGGGACAAGGAACAGGGAGTCTTAGGTAGGGGGTGGGGTTCTGGAGGGCAGTTAGGAGCAGGGGTCCCAGGAGGGGGCAGTCAGGGGACAAGGAGCAGGGGGGGAGTGTTTGGGAGTTCTGGGGGGGGGCTGTCAGGTGGCAGGGGTGGGGAGATGGATCGGAGCAGTCAGGGGACAGGGAGCAGAGGGGTTTAGATGGGTTGGGAGTTCTGGGGGGGGGGCTGTCAGGGGGTGGGGAGTGGTTGGATGGGGCGTGGGAGTCCCAGGGGTCTGTCTGGGGGTGGGGGTGTGGATAAGGGTTGGGGCAGTCAGGGGACAAGAGGCAGGGAGGCTTAGATAGGGAGTGGAGTCCTGGGGGGCAGTTAGGGGCAGGGGTCCCAGGAGGGGGCAGTCAGGGGACAAGGAACGGGGGGAGGATTGGGGGTTCTGGGGGGGCGGGAAGTGGGAGGGGCAGGGGCGGGGCTAGGGCGGGGCTCCTCCCGTCCTCTTTTTTTCTTGCTGAAATATGGTAACCCTAACCCTGCTGCCAGGGCGAGCAGCTGAATGGGCCGAGGAGGAGGCACAGAGGGAGAAGGACAAAGCGCCTCTCTCTTTCCCACCCCTGGCAGGCCACTCTGGGGGGAGGGGGAGACTTGACCTTCCATGCCCCCCAAACGTCGCCTCTGCCTTGAGAAAGCCACTTCACTTCTCTGTGTCTGTTTCCCCTCACATCCTTTTTTAATCTATATAAAGTATAAACTCTTGTATTCTCTCTTACTCTGTGTTTGTACAGCACCTAGCACAATGGGACCTGATCTCCACTGGGATACCTAAACACTGCTGCAATACAAGTTGTAAATAATGCAGATTTTTTTTAATGTACCTAGGGAGACCAATTTATTATTTCTTTACAACTCAGCCAACCACCTGACAAGAAAAAAAAATGGGGAAGAGGCTCATTTACATCTGTTGTCTGCACCCACAGCCCATGTGTTTGAGAAAAAATGATGCTTCTTGTTATATCACTCTGAAATAAATGTTCAGCTGCATTTTGGAGAATGTCTAGAAATTGGCAGAAACACTGTGTGGGAATGAAACTGAACTACATTGAAGGCTTCCTATGTATGGCCTCTTTCCACTTTCTCTTTCAGACTCTCTATGTTAAAGAGAAAACAGCCTGGTCAAGTTCTTTAGGACCACTACTACTTTAGGTAAAGAAGTGGCTATTGACACGTCCTTTAATTTCCACAAATATGGGCGAGTTACCTGTAAATCTGCTAGAAGAGAACATCTAAATGGATTCTTAGTCTTGTGCTTCAAGTCTAAATTTTGCTGGAACTCTGCAAGCCTGTGAAGCATTCTGATCCTTTGAAGTACCTGTAGGTGCCTTATACACAGACCAACAACTAGAATCTTAGACCCACCTCAAACATTCAGTTTCTGTTGATATGTAACCCTTCTGCCCATCTAAGTTGGCAGCAACAAGGGCCGGGTTCTGTATCTAGGGGTTCCGTTTCAATAACGCAATGCAAAACCGGCTCGAGCCCCCACCCAGTGACCTGGGACAATTACATACCACCCCCTGGGTGCCTCTAAGAGGCAATACTTCCCCTCTCGCAAGCACGGAGTCTGAGTGTAACAGAAAATGTTTAATAACATGAGGTAAACGACATCAGCATTAAATTGGGAAAACACCACAAACAGGATTCATAACACAAACCATGAGCAAAAAACCCACCCCAGCAAATTGGGCTGTGTCCTTTCCCTTGGGTTCTTGAAACCAGCGACCCAAGGATCACCAAAGTCCCAAAAGTCCAAGAACCCCCCAAAGTCTCTGTCCCTGGTCAGTGCAGCCCCAGAGTTCGGGGGGGGGGGCACGCAGGGTGTTAAGGGGCACCTTACGTGATCCGAGGCCGACGGGGTTCCGCCGCAGCCTTCACCACGAGCCGCTCCACTCCACCAGCTGTCCCGTGAGCTGCTCCCGCCGTCCCACGAACTGCTCTGGCAGCTGCTCCACTCTGCTCACCGAGCTGTGAGCCGCTCAGCTCATCTGCTCCACTTCAGCCATCCCTTGGGCTGCTCCCACAAGGCTCCGCTCTGCTAGCTGCTCAGCAATATAGCTTCAGGCTCCCCCACTAGTTAACACAGCCTCAGTGATCTCAGTTCTTCTGTGATTTCAGCTCTTAGCAATTTCAACACATAGTAGGGGAGCCCCAGTGCTAGTGCACCATTGGCCCAAAGTGAATTCAGCTCAGCAGTCTGTAACTAGACTTGTAATGGAATCAAAGTTAGCTCTGATATTCAACAGTGGAGAGAGGAGAAGGTAGTGCAATTGGTGTTTCAACCCCTCAGAGAGGGGCCCATACCATCAGGTACAAATACCTGTCCCCATCCTCTCTCTATTCACTGGGTTTTGTAACCCATGCCCCTTGTCAAGCAAGTGCTACTTAGGTAATGGTGAAGGACTCACTCAGTCCTTCTGTCATACAACAGTTTCACTGGCCTTGATTCACAGAATCAGGGTAACAAAACTTTATTCTTCTGCCCCAATAACAGAGAAAACTGGGGATCCCACACCAGCCAAAGTAACCACTTTGAGTTGCTGTTGTTTTATGCCAGGCGAGTGGGTGTGCCTATGCAAACAAGATCAGCCCCTTGAGTTCTTTTCCACACTCGCCATAATTCACCACCAGATGTCAGGGTAGAGCTCATCCTGACTCTGCTTACAGATATAATGCAGAGGCAGTGACTAGCTTTTCTTGAGAAAACTATGCAGAGATAAACAAATGCGTATTCGCTACAGGAAAAATAAATACACAAAGAGAATTCTCCCAATTCAGATGGGGCTCTGTCTTCTGAAAAGCAGCAGCTCGGGCCTCCACAAACTGCTACAACTCTGCATCAAACTTGGCCTGAAGGGACTACTTCTAGGGGCAAGAGGTTTGTCAATCTTAATAACTCTGCTGGGACTGCTAATAAGAGTGTCACCTATGAGATGTGGACAACTGTTAATCAGGAATTGACTGAGGCAATAAGCTACTAAACAGCCGTCAGATAGTAACAACTTTCAGTTAGTATCAGTCTGGGTTGGATTTGACTATATCATTCTGTTGTCTTTTGTCTTCTACTTAAGATATGTCTACACTATGAAATTAGGTTGATTTTATAGAAGTTGCTTTTTAGAAATCAATTTTACACAGTCGATTGCGTGTGTCCACACTAAGCGCATTAAGTCGGCGGAGTGCGTCCTCACTACCATGGCTAACATCGACTTACGGAGCAGTGCACTGTGGGTAGCTATCCCATAGTTCCCACAGTCTCCGCCACCCATTGGAATTCTGGATTAAGCTCCCAGTGCCTGATGCAGCAAAAACATTGTCGCGGGTGGTTTTGGGTACATGTCATCAATCGCCCCTCCCTCCGTGAAAGCAACAGCAGACAATCGTTTCACGACTTTTGTCCTGGGTTACCCGTGCAGACGCCATACCACGGCAAGCGTGGAACCCGCTCAGCTCACCGTCACCGCAGTTGTTGTATCAGAGAGGCTTTGAAAACCAGTTTCATGACTGGCCAGACAGGGCCGGCCTTAGCAAGAGCGGGGCCCGATTCCTGGGGGCGGGGCTTGCCGGCAAGCCCCGCCCCCAGGAATCAGGCCACGCTCGGGCCAGGGTCGCGGGATTTGGATCCAGGCTGGAGCCGCTGGGGCCGAGTCTGGGGGTGCTCGGCCAGCACCGCTTGGCCAGCACCGCTCGGCCGGGGCCGGGCCGGAGTCGCTCGGCCGGGAACAGGGACGGCACTCCGGGGCCTGAGCCAGAGCCACCGGGGCCGGGGCTGCTCGGGCCGGGGCCAGAGCCGCTCGGGCCGGGGCCAGGGTGCTCGACCGGCGCCGGGACCGGGCCGGAGCCGTGGGGCCGGGCTGGTGCGCTCAACCGGAACCGGGGCCGGTGCCAGAGCCTCTGGTGGTGCTTGGCTGGGGCCGGACTGGGCCGTGTCGCGCTGCGCCTCCCCGGAGCCCTCCTCGCGCCCCCCCCGCCCCAGCTTACCTGCTGCTGCCCGCCTGCCCCTGCTTCTTTTCAGACTTCCCACGAACATCTGATTCGCGGGAAGCAGGGGAGGGGGAGGATCAGGGGTGCAGAGCGTTCAGAGGAGGGGAGAATGGGGAAGTGAGCTAGGAGTGGGGGCGGGGTGGACCGCTGCGGGGCTCTCTTAGGCACGGGGCCTGATTCAGATGAATTGGCTGAATTGGCCTAAAACCGGCCCTGTGGCCAGGCTTCGGTGTGACAGTTGTGTGTGTTTCTTCTTGATGCAAACCTGTCCCTTTTGTTGATTTTAATTCCCTGTAAGCCAACCACCCTCCCCACTTTGAAATAAAGTAACTATTGTTTGGAAACCATGCATTCTTTCTTTATTAATTAAAAAAAAAAAAAAAGAGAGATAACGGACAAGGTAGCCTGGGTGGTGTGGGTGGGGAGAGGGAAGGACAAGGCCATATTGTTTATTGTAGCCACGCTAAAAATCAAACTGTTTGAATGACAGCCTTCTGTTGCTTGGGCCATCCTCTGCAGTGGAGTGGCTGGGTGCCCGGAGCCTCTCCCCCCCCACACCCACCCCCGCGTTCTTGGGCATCTGGGTGAGAAGGCTATAGAACATGGGGAGGAGGGTAGGCGGTTATTCAGTGGATGCAGTGGGGGTCTGTGCTCTTGTTGGCTTTCCTGCAGCTTCAACAGACACTTCATCATGTCCATTTGCTCCCCTATTAGCCTCAGCATCTCGTCCTGCCTCCGTTCTTTGCACTCATTTAATTCTTTCCTGGCCTCTGCCACTGAATTAAGCTATGCCCTATCAGTGTGGGAGGACTGCATGAGCTTGGAAAACATGTCATCGCGAGTGCGTTTTTTTCACCTTCTAATCTGCGATAAGCTCAGGGACGGAGATGATGTGGGGGGAGGGGTGGGGGTGTAGAAACATTCTACGCTCTACGATTCTGGGGGGACTGCATGGTCACCTGTGCTGCTGAGTTTGCCATGCTGACCAAACAGGAAATGAAATTCAAAAGTTCCCGGGGCTTTTCCTGTGTACCTAGCTAGTGCATCGCAGTTCAAAGTGCTGTCCAGAGCGGTCACAATGGAGCACTCTAGGATAGCTCCCGAAGGCCAATACTGTCGATTTGCATCTGCACTACCCCAAATTTGACCCAGCAAAGTCGATTTTAGCGCTACTCCCCTCGCCGGGGAAGATTACAGAAGTTGATTTTAAGTGCCCTTTAGGTCGACGGAATGGGGTTGGTTGTGTGGACGCAGTCATTTTTAAATCGACCTAACGCGGCTAAATTTCACCTAACCCCGTTGTGTAGATCAGGCCTTGTAAACTCTATGGGGCAGGGACCACCTTTTAGGTCTGTGTTTGTACAGCACCTTGCGTAATAGTCTACTACTCCATGACTAGGGCTTCTACATACTACAGAAATACTAATAAATAATTAGCAATAAACAAAATACTGTTCTCAGTCTCCTCAAATAGGATAGCTCAGGGAAGAGTTTATAGGACTTGTTCAAGGTATCACACACAGAAAGCTCAGGGCAGAGCTGGGTGACAAAACATACCGTTCTGACATCACATCCCTGCTCACACCATCTTTTAAAAAAGTACACATCTATGTTATGCAACAATCTATCCTACTGGAGATTCCTATGCTTCAGGCAGGAGGAAATGGAGGGCCAAGCCTTGGAGTCAATGGGAATTGCAGATACTCAACAACACTCAAGATCTGGCTCAGGGTGCATCAAAACAGTGACATACCCAGTCTTCCCTGAGATAGTCCAGCCTGACCTCCGCAGTGTCCAGAAAGTCATGTTGGCTTACTCATGAAATGGCATCCGTGCCAGTCTTGGAGATGCCAGTGAAATCCAGTGATTATAGAAAGTCCTCTAGGAGTGAATAGGTATAAGAACCAAAAGGAGTCTTTAGGAATTATTGTAAAAACCAACAAGATTTAATATTGGGAGTGAAATCCTTTCTAGAGGAAGTTTTAAAAATTCTATAGAAAGGATGTCATTCTTTATTAAATTCCACTGCCTGATTTAAACCTTTTCTAGAATTTTACAGAGTGTTATATCCTATCTGTGGAATTCTGTAGAAAGGTTATCGCTTGCAATTAATTTCTGTAGGTCTAACCCATTTTTCCTTTGTTAGGTCAAACAACAGTTATGATGGAGTTACTATGGGAAAATGATGTTTGTGAAAAAAGTTAAAGGGTGATTATGACAGTCTGTATCACTATGTTCACCCTTTTTGCAAGATTAGGATAAACTTTGTACAAAGTATGTTGTGTGAGGTATCATTTGAAAACTCATAATTTGCTGATCATTATTGTCCTGGTAAAATATGTGTTGTGACATTGTATGTAAAGTTATGAGATTCTACTATATAACATTACTGAGACATGTTCCAAGTTTAGAAAAGCAGGCACAAACCAGTTCCTCAGAGACAAAAGGCAAAACTGACGCCTCAGCCAGATGTCAACAAAATCAAATGGACTATCACCTGGTTAAGTGGCCATTCCTTGGCAGGAAAAAGGGTGTGAGCAAGAAATGTACATTTTGGCAAAGAAACAGCTGAGGGTTCCCGTCCCAACAGACTTTCTGACTCCTGAACCTCATCTGGAGATAATTAAAAAAAAAAAACCTATAAGAAAGGGAAAAGACAGCCCAAAATACTCCTCCCTTTCTCTCTGCCCATGGCATCAACAACACCTGAAAGACAAGAAAATTATACTGAACTGGGGGATGGGTCCTGGCTGAAAGGAATCCAGACTGCTGATAAAGCATGTGGTGAGCGAAAGCTTTTCCTTTTTTAATTCATTTAGCTTGCTAAGTTAGGTGCTAGTAGCATTTTACCTTTTATTTTCTTACAACCAATTCTAACCTTTATGCCTCATTACTTGTAATCACTTAAAATCTTTCTGTAGTTTATAAACTTGGTTTTTTGTTTGATCTAAACCAGTGTGTTTGGATTGAAGTGTTTGGGCAACTCCATTTGAGTTAACAAGATTTGTGCACATCATTTTCTGTTAACGAGACGATGAACTTTATATGAGCCTGTATTGTCCAGGACAGAGCTGGGCAGTACAAGATGCACATTTCTGGGGGAAAGTCTGAGACCGGGAGTTTGCTGGTGTTGCCCTACAAAGTAGCACTCATTCGAGCTAGCTGGGAGTGATTTACATGCTGGAGGCTGTGTGAGAGCTGACCACGAGTGGTTGCTCTCACAGCAAAGAAGTATAAGAGGCACCCCAAATTGGAGAATTGAGGGGACACAGCTGTCCATGTGTCTAGATTATCCCCTGGGTAATGTCACAGTGACCACGCAAATGATTCATTTTAGGATGCTTTGTGTCTCTCACTAGCAAAAAAGCAGATTGCGGGGGAGAGAAGAGGCGGAAGAAGTAATACCGCTGGTGAATATCACATTTCTTCATTAGAATTTAACAAACAGAATTAATGACAAGTTCAGCATGATGACTGGACACACACTGGACATTTTTTCTTGTCATGGGGCTCTCAGTACTATCACCAGCTACTATTATTATTTTCTCAGTATTATCACCAGCTACTATTATTGCTTTCTTCATCTAGTCTAGTTTAAGAATTCATTACCATTTTGGAATGGGTCTCTAATCTCACATCAGCAGGACATGGCCTTCTGCTTCTGCACACAAGGAAAACCTTTGTCTATTATTTCTTTGTTCCTTGGTCAGAATGAGTGCACTTAGGGAAAGGTAATCAGAATATTCCTAGATGCCTTAAATACTTTGACATGGTTTTGCTCTTTATGGTTGAAGAACAAGGAAAACAGAGAGACTAAGAAAGGGATAGTGCATATTATGAAAGAGGCATATTAAGAATGGTTTTCTTTGCTTCTAGATTGCATCAGGAAATCAATCCCCAAAGTGATCATTGAGCGTGACAATGGAAGTGTATATATATATATACACAATATATATTAATGGAATGGCAGCTGGTGGCCTTGTACAGAAGCAGATGCTTTCCAACAGTCTCCAGATGGCACTTATGCACCCTCTGCCAAACAGTATGTTTTATCAATTGCACCAAAGAAAGTGAACCTGTCATCATTCAAGTCACTCATACAGGGTTTCCTTTCACTGTCCTGGAATCATATGACTTCATTTCAGATGGGCAACAGTAAGAAAGCCACCATGCAAAGAGCAACTGATTTCGATCAGTCACAGTGGAATGGTTTGAACTCCTTTACTTTAGTTCCCTTGAAGTGGTGGCACAGTGAGTGAATGGAAGAGCTAGCAGTCCATTCAGAGTAACGTGAAAGGTAATTTGCTGTATCTTGCCATTCAGATAAGAATAAAAGAACGGCCGTACTGGGTCAAACCAATGGTCCATCTAGCCCAGTATCCTGTCTTACAATAGTGGCCAGATACTTCAGAGGAACAAACAGGGCAATTATCAAGATAAGGATAAAAGATGAAATTCAGTCTTGGCATAAGTGCATACATCTTCTATTGATTTAAATAAGTGCATGCAGTTTGGGGAGAGGTGAGAGTGAGCGAATATATGAGTGAGTGCTTCTGAGGAGTTTGGAGATAGCATCTGAATAATGGAGGGGGGGCATGGATCAGCATTCATGGCACGCTCCCCGTCAGTACCCAGCCCAGGTCGGGGAAGCTAATGATCTAACCGGCAGACCAAATTCCATGATGAATCCTGGTCATGTGCCAGCTGAGGCACATCGTATATATGCTAAGAAGAAAAAGAAGAAGAAGAAGTAATGAAGTGTAAAGAGGTAGTGAATGTGAGTGATGGTGCTTTCTGGTTTGTGAGGGGAAAAAAAGGGTAGGATTGATGGGAGACTTGAGAGAACAGGAAAGATGGGAAACATATACTACAAAATCACAAAGTATTCAAAACCATTTCACCCACTAGCCATGATATCGCTTAAGCAAAAGGAAGATATTAGTGCACAGCTCAAAACTAGTAAGTAGGTAAAATTTTTCTTGAATTACACTGTGGTACTCTGTACCTCAAAGCAGCACCTTGGAACCTCCATATTCACCCCGTCATATAATTATGATATATTTCATAAAAGGCATGACATGTAAGATATAATATAAAAGGCTATGGTCTGCTGAAACTCATTATTCTGTCAAAATATGTATATCATCAGTGTGTAGGAAGTTATGAGATTTTGCTGTATGGTTGTTACTGAAATATGTTGTAAGCTTGTGAGTTGTCTACTGCCAGTTCTCCAGTGACAACAAAGGAGGTGATCCACTCTCAAGAGGGTGTTGACCATTAATCAGCAAAGGAGTTGTAAACAAGGGGTTTACAAAGCTGTAAGAGAGCTGCACAAGCATCACATACTGGGGGATTGCTCAGCTCTGTGACTCAGGAAAGCCCACCAGGACATATCTGGACTAGTGTTTTCCAGGCACCTGGACTAAGGATATAAAATAGGGGACAGTGGCATCATGCCTTTACCTTTCTCCTCCCTCAGCTATGCTGGAAGCAACAAGAATACTGGGAAGACAAAGACTTGAACTGAGGAGACAAGTCCCAGGATTAAAGGGGAACTATATTAAGAACTATAACCTACTTGCAACATCCAGTGCAATGAGAAAAACTGCTTGATCTGAATACTGCCTAGCCTAATAAGGTTTAAGATTTAAACTTTGCACTTACCTTTTATTTTCTTTGGTAACTATCTCTGACCTTTTGTGCCTACCACTTATAATCACTTAAAATTTATCTTTCTGTAGTTAATAAATCTGTTTTATATTTTACCTCAAACAGTGTGTTTTGGTTGAAGTGCTTGGGAAATCTCAGCTCAGTTTACAAAGGCTGGTGTGTGTCCTTTCCACATTGAGGGAGGAGCGGACTGGGTAAAAAACGTACCTGGGTCAGGCTTGATAAGTACAAGACGGTACAGTTCTGGGGTGCAAGGCTGGGGGTTTGGGAGATTTGCTGGTGCCTTTCTCTGAGTGATTCATGATTCAGCAATTTAGCTGAGTGTGGGGCTCCACATGCTATTGTGCTGAGTGATAACAGTGCCTGGAGGGGTTTGCTGCTTGTCACTATATTAACATTGTGAGAGAGAACCCAGGCTGGAGAGTTAAGGGAGCACGGCAGTATCCCAGTCCCAGGTTGTTCCCTGGGGATCCCATCACATACACAAAAAAGGGGTTTTGTTTTATTTTCTTACTGAAACACTATAAAATCTTGTAGAAAATAAGAAACTCATTAACCAAATGGCCAAGACTACATGGCTTAGAAGAACAGTGATAGGCTTTGTAATGTGTATAGCGAAGGTCATGGGATAATGTCTTGAATGTCTCTGGTGACAGTACTAATCACGATGCATTATTAATGATCATTTATTTGGATTGGATAACATGAAAATTTCCAGTGGACCCACTCTTGGTAAGGACTCCATTGTACTGGGTTCTGTACAAACACATGGTAGGACGAGATTCCAAAGAGCTTACAATCTAAATAGACAAGATAGACAAAAGGTTGGCTCAGGGTGAAAGACAAACAAGGAACTCTGGTGAAGGAAGTGGCATCAGTGAACAGAATTTATCAAGGACAAAGGTTAGGAACTGTGAGGAGTGGAAAAGGGACAGCTAGAGGTTGAGAGCCAAAAGGCAGGAGCAAGGGTGCAGTATATGATAGCTACAGGAAGCAGGAAGAGAGAGGAAAGACTGAGTGTGTGTTGCTCAAAAGAAAAGAATAAGTGAAGGGGTGGGGAGAAGGGAGCAACTGGAAGTGGCAGGAGGGGAGAAGCCTGATGCCCAACCCTTGTTCCATTAGGGATGATTTGGTGGAGAAGGGGACAGGATGACAGCTGCAGAAATGGAGTCAGGAGTGGGGAGATCCAGGTTTCAGTGAGAGCCAGCAGATGGAGAGATGGGAGAAAGACATGAAAAGGCTGTGGATGGAGATGGACCCAGCATTCCAGAGGGAGGAAGAGAAGAGGAGGGGGATGGGATTGGTGATGTGAAGGGAAAAGCTATTGGGACAGGTGGAAAGGAGGGAGATGGAGAGAGGGCCAAGATTGGACGAGATATCGCCCAAGGATGATGCAGAAGTAGGATAGATATTTGAGGGATGAGCTGGGTCGGGGAGGAGGGATGAGAGGGAAAAGAAGGTGCTCAGATACCAATGTAGTGGGAATAATATAAAAATAATTGAATAGAGTAGGCAGAGTGGAGGGAACAATGAATGAGGAAAGAATAAAAAAGCTGGTGGGGAGGGAGAAGAGGAAGGAGACAGTGATAGAAATGTTCTGTGATGAGCACAATGGAAGGGTACTGGCAACCTGTTATCCAAATAGTATCAGAAAAACAGGAAATTAAAAAAAAAAAAAAGGCAGTGAATACAGCAACAAACCAGCAAATGATTGTAAAGCAATTTAAATAATGGGTTTAAACAGGCAAATGGTTATCTAAGTAGCCAGAAAAAGCATATTAATCTTAAAAGCACAGAAGCACATTAAAGACTGTTTCTCAGCAGGAATCATAGGAAAATAGGCCAGTTGTGTTTTAATGAACCAGCCACAGGGAGCCTTTCATAAAATATAAAATAGAAATGTTGTAAGAGTATCTAAAATAAAAATGTACACAGAGTATAGTGCCTTTTATTTGCAAATGACCTAAATGATTATGTGCAATATTTGGCCATCTCCATAGTAAGTGCTGCATTATGGTTATAGGAACATGATGCCTTGGTATGGGGGGAAAAATTCTCCGAATGTAATTACAAATTCATGTAACATGTCCTAAAAATACCCCCCCCCCCAAACCTCTTTGCCAAACAAAACAAGAGAAGATATTTGCCTTTGACTGGATATTGACCTATCAAATGTTCCTTCTCTTTCCCTCGCCTTTTTGATTTTTTCCCAACCATCTCCACAAGACTCATTCTTTCTGGTGATTACAATGGAGTGAAGGAAAGGTGCTTTTGGGGCGGGTGGGAGGTAGGGGCGTCGTACACCCCAGAATCCAAATGTAGTTAACTATGGTGTGATTCTCTTTTACACCACTCTGGCAGCATTAAGGGGCCTCAAGAGTGTAAACATATTTATGCTCACTTTAAGGTCCCTTTAACACTGCCAGAGGAGTGTAAAGGGGCCGTAATGTAAATGAGAATCAGAGTCAGAGAGTTTAGTATTTAAATTCTTTCAGAGTATCCAGAATGTCTTCGATAATGCCTCACTTACATGGATAGGGTGGAAGTCAAACTTAAAACATTTCTTCCTTTTTTTAAAGAGTCTATCCATCTGAAAGAGAGGCTTAAAATGGGGAATGTCACTAGAACCAGTGACCGCGCTCCAAATTCACCAGTACACTATCTGCCTTGTATTGCTGCAGTGATGCAAAGCACCTGAAACCCTGGCTTAAAAATTAAGACCAGTAAATCTGGTCACTCAAATGTATCCACTGTAGCTGGGCTGTGAAAGCTAATTCAAACCAG
This sequence comes from Chrysemys picta bellii, assembly GCF_011386835.1. Classification (NCBI taxonomy): domain Eukaryota; kingdom Metazoa; phylum Chordata; order Testudines; family Emydidae; genus Chrysemys; species Chrysemys picta. The sequence goes on along the minus strand of NC_088795.1, from coordinate 128,268,989 downwards.
CTGGGGTCTCCCTACACTGGACACTTTTCGCCTCTTAAATCTGTTTTACACTGCTGTAAGTCTGTTGATTTCGATGAATTTATTCTCAGTTTACATCATTGCAAGCGGAGTGCAGTATAAGGTGTATAATAAAGCTCTACTATTATTCCCTGTAGGAGATATGTTTCCATCGGAACAGCAACCCGATGCCCGAATACTCAGTAAGAAACCAGGTTAAATTGACAAATATAGAATGCTATACCTCTGAATTTGAAGGAAGTGAATTTTGTGGCTAACTAGTGACCCCAATGATTGGTTAAGAAAGAGGGTTGATGCATATTGGAGTAACATCCAATCCTCAGTCAGGAGAAAGGAAGGCCATGATGAGTGAGCTGGATGTCTGAAGGAAAAACATTTGGTATCTCCTTATATATGGATAACAGCTCCCATATTGCTAAAATTGTGATTCCAGTAAGTAAGCGTCCAGTTTGTGTTTTGCTTTGGTACATGTTTCCTCAGTAAAATAACTTTGCTTAATAACTGTTAAATATTATATTACTTTACTGCTATGGTGGCAGGGCTAGTTGCACCTCCGTCCCCTTTCTTTTCTTGTCTCTCTGAGTACACCCGTTCAGGTTTTAGGCTTTGGGTCTCTACCCATCCTGAGGTGGAATTCCACAATTCTCCTACCCTTAGACTATGACGTGCATCAACATAAAAGGGCACTCACCTCTTTGAGAGGTTGGGTGTGGTACCAGTGTCCTTTTCTTTACCTTATTGCCCCCAGGAGGCTGCCGGCCAACCGTAGCAGGTCTTCAGTGACGTGATACTCCAACCAAGCCATAAAGTTTGAATTAATCCCTTCTGGGGTATTAAAGAGTCCAATAAAAAGACAATCTATTTGCCCACAGTTGGGTCTTCAGCCCCAGCCCTAACCATTTTAATGCAGCCATTTGTTCAGGCTCCAAAATAAGCCCTGTCCCCTTCTTGGTGTTTACATCACTTTACGTGTGTCCAGTAGGGGAACCCAGTCTACACACTATTTCAGGTTCCAACCAAGGGACCCTTTAAACAGCAGCTACATATTACTCAACTGCGCTTCTCTGCAGCTATTTCCTTGGGCCTCTTCCCACCAGGTCCTTTTATCTCCAGCCCTCTCTCAGGAACAATGTACGCAGGTCCTTCTCTCTCTACAGTCCCAGCCAGCCATAAACTGTGTCTAAATGTTGGGCACCTTTGGCGAGGGAGAAGCACCCTTCTTCCCCTCTCTGATCCCAAACAGGAACTGAACTCCTAAGGCCAGGCAGCTCCTTTTATCTGTCCCAGCATTTCTAGCCTCTCTAGCCCTTGGAGGACCAGGTCTCTGTGGTTTCCCAAAATGGCTGATCCAGAGAGTCCTCTTTAAGCAATCAGGGAGGACTCATATTCTCTGCTAATTTCCTCTCAACTCATTACTTCTTGGGGTAGAGCGGTTGGCCTGTAGCGTCCCTAGTAGGGAGCTGCAGAGGCAGAATGCACCCCATCACAATCCACTGTTCTTAACCTGGAGTTCCAACTGAGTTGTGATTTTTCCCTTGGGAAGTCTGTGCCAAGAGGTACATAGTGAACAAACAGCCTTCTTAAAACAAACTGTTGTTTATTTAGCCGTAGGAACAAACAGTTAGTGAAAAAAGGACTTCAAAACCAACTAGAAGCATGTCTATCTTACCTAGAGTTCAACCATATCAATATGGTGACTTGTGCAGGCCTATCTTCTCCAGCCACCTCCAGCAGATTCCTGTGTCCAAGTCTCATTCCCGCCCCCGCATTGACTCCCTCTCCTGCTGTGACAGTGTTCTTTAAGCCCTGATATGGTTCTTTGTTGTCCTGTGTTTGGGGATCTGCTCATAACCAGTTTTTAGGTAGGTCAGCGACAGAGACAGAATCATCAAAGCTAACAGTTCTGGCATTGTCCCATAAGAATTCAAAGTGTTTGCTGATATGTGGCTATCTTGAGCCATTCTTCTCCTTCCTGCCTGTATTTCAGACAGATCTCTAATGAGTTAAACCAGTATGTTCCTACTGTAAACATCCGAATAACCAGCTCAACGTACAGTATCAATATATAATCACAGGGCAGCTCCAAATCCATCACAGTCACATTTCAATATTGTTTTTGTCGTGAAATGTCTAGTCATGAAATAATTTGTTTAAATATTAAAGCTTCTTACATTTTATTTATTTGCATTTCTAAGGACAGACAAAAAGGGGTCCTATCCTGAGGTCTAGGGGCTCTGGATGTCTATTTAAAAATACAGTCAATAAAACCTATAGACAAAAGCCAGCAGTAACCCCAACCATGCAGTGGTAAGTAACCTAACCTTATAGCAAAGGAGAAATGAGGAAGCAGGCCCACTCCTAACTATTGGACCTCAAGTAACAAGCCTTTCCCTGATCCTAAAATATCAGCTTTACCACATGCCCAGAAGATCAAGAAATATTTGCTCTCTTAGACCAAGGGAAGAAGGTCCCAAATCAGTGGGTTTTCACAGAGAAAGCTGTCAGCAGCCCCTTTGTCTTTTCTTCTTATTTTTTATTTATTAGCAGATCTAATACATTGTTACAAAAACATTTTTATAAATCTAACTTTACAATTCCACCAGTAATAGTCTTGGTGCCTATACAAGTTCCAAAATATAAACTGGCCTTCAGAAATCTGTAATACTAGGGTGATGGCCAACTAGTAAGGTCCTTAGTATTCAAAGAAAGTTCTCCGATTGTGTGGTGAGGAATGATTCTTTCCCAGAAGATTCAAGGTTTCTAGGTAAGTATCCATTTTCCTTTGACATTTTCTAAACAAAGCGTTTCAATTTTTTTACTTGAAATAACTTTTCATTTTGAAATTTTCTTCAATGTTATTAAATTCAAAATATTAAAAAATGCTCCGCATTTAAATGGAATGTTCTGTTTTGGGTTGACTGAAACTTTTCATTTGGCCCCCCAACATTTTTTTTTATTTTTCAATTTGCCAGAAATATCATTTTCAGTTTGACCCAAATGATTTTTTAAAAATTTTCAACAAATTGAATTCACAGAGCTCTAAACATTAATGTTTGGTAGCACCACTTCCCCTTTGGCCAACGTCATTGTAGAGTGGCCTGTTTGACACTTGGCTTGCCTCTTCTCTTTTCCATTGTGGGAGCGCTAAATTGAATCCTCTCTGTCTGCTAATCTCAGCTGTGGTAGTATGGAACAAGGAGAGAGGCAGTCTCTCCAGAAGACACCTCCAAGTTTATTTAGGGCTTTTACAGGTCAAAATCAGCACCTTAAACTCCATCCACAATGCAGATCACAAAACATAGTATGTGCATCTGACTAGATGTCCCATTTAACAGCAGGTTGCTGCATTCTGCACCAGCTTCAGTTTCTGAATAGTTCATGAATGTAGCTTCAAGAATAGTTCATTGAATTATCTAGTCTTGAGGTGATAAAGGTGTCACTGATTTACAGGGTCTGGTCTATGCCCCAGCCTTTAACCAGTCCCTTGGGAGTGTCCCTTTTAGTGTGCCAGACCCCAAAGATCCACACAATTCCACAGAGGCAGGGCTGTGGCTTCCATGACTCTGAAACTGAGCCTTCGGGCGCCAGCAATCCCTGTCCCTCTCCATGGCTCCCTGCAGCCAGTCTAGCCAAGACTGACTCCTGTGGGAGACTTGTTCAAACTCTTCAGGATGCAATGCTCTCAGTGAGTATTTGCAGCAACACCAGGCAGCCTTTTCAAAACAAGGTATTATTAATCACCTGGCATACAAAATCTGAAAGTCCTTAGGGTAGCATAAAGAAGCAGAGGATAGAACTGAGTTCAGGCTGGCGTAAGGTTTAGGAACCATCTTTGCTTCCTCTCTCTGGGTATGTCTACATTGCGAAGTTGTCAACAAAACTTTTGTCTTTCATGGGTACTTAAAAAAGCCCCCTCGTGAAAGACAATAGTTTTGCTGATGCAAGTGGCAGTGTGAACACGGCTTTGTCGGCAGGAGCGCTCTCCTGCGACAAAGCTAACGCTGCTTGTGGGGCTGGAAGTATTTTGTCGGTAAAGGTGCCGACAAAGTACTGACCAAGAGCTTTTACACATTCTGATTTCTAGCGACAAGGCTGTGTCAACATAGCCTTGTCGCTAAAAGCTGCGTGGTGTAGACAAGCCCAGAGTCTCTGTCAGTTTTTCTGTCAGTCTCAGGCTGGTGGGCCCTGTGTCTCAGAGCTCAGCTCTTAAAACAGCCTCCTGAAACCTTTCCCCTCCAGTCCGGGGGCTTTTATTCTGTTTCCTTGAAGAGAGATGGGGGGAAATCTTTGGACTGTGGGTCACTAGGTGTGAATGTCTCAGCCCTGCGGGTTTCCAATGTCTCTTCTGGATCCTCCATTTACTTGTGTAGACTTTATTCAGTTTGTTAATGACTCTGGTCTCCAACTAGGCTGGTATGTGAATATAATACCTCATCCCTTCCCTTTATGCTCAGTACATAGCAATGTAAAGCACAGAGGGAAACTGAGGTATGCATAAGAATCATAAAAACATTATCAAAATTCCCACGTTCCTCACAAAAGGCATGAATCTCTCACCAGAGAGTGAAGTTCTCATCAGAGAGAAAAGGCTGCAATCTCCTGGCATGATTAAAATGAAAAGTTGTTCTGGTTACTGCTAAAAATTGACCATCAAACAATAATTGTGAATTAAAAAGGAATGAATCAATCTCTATATTATCTGTATCACATCTGTGTGTGCGTTTGTTTTAGACAGCAAATCTTGTATGTCATAGTTATGTTACATAAAAACATCTATTGAGCCAATTAAATGTTTTCAGTTAAGTGAAAGGATGTAATATTCTTTCTGTGAAAACCAAGAGGCCTTTCCTGAGGATGGCATAATCCTTTCATGAACAAAATGTCCAAAAATGCAGCTGTTTTCATTGTACTGAATAGCAAATTTCACCCTGGATCACATGTACAAATACATGCAAATATATTTTTCACTTGCAAATACTCACAATGTGGTAGTTTTGCACAGCTCTGAGTTCCTTTCCTCCATCCTCTCTGTTGCAGCTGAACTAATAATCTTGTGGAACTAGGTATGATTAACACTTCATAAAGCTAATTTAAATGTGTTTCTTGTATCACCTTTAAGGACTGGAGGTATCTTTGCCTATAAGTAACGATTTTGTATTTTTTACCAAATACAGGGCTGTGCAAATATGTTTGTAGGTAGCTAATGGTACAGCGCTGCTTTTAGCTGGACTATGAGACTCTTTCTCATTATTATTGTAAATCTAAAAGGCAGCAGAGTACACAACACCCTCAAACTAAACCCTTGACCAAGCAAGGCATCAGAATTGGGCCCCAAATCATTATGGGTCTGCTCCTGCCCCCACTGAATTTAAAGGGAGCAGGATTATGCCCAGTAGGTTTGTTTTCACTGCCCCTGCATCAACAGTAGAGACGGAGTCCTTTACGTTTTATAGCTTTTTATTTTTAGCTTTACTATTGGGTTCCTATTTTTCTATATGTTGCTATCAACACTACTTTTGTGCAAGACAAGGAAAGAAGTAACAGCCAAGAGCTGCTAATTCAGGAGCAGTTTGCAATTTCTAATTGTAAAACAGTCTGTCTTTTTTCCTGGCAATATTAGTGTTTTGTGATTTTACATATACTTGAAATATCCCATGCACATGCACAGAAATGCATCTTGTTCCATGATCCACCTTCAAATTGAGATTTGCCATAAATGTGAAGTAAAACTGTTCCACACAAGTGAATAAAGCACAAACACAATTGCAGCAATGTGTTTCTTACATTTTTCTGGCAAATTATAGAGGTCTGCTTATCAAATTTATGATGTTCTGCTCCTGTAATAAATAATCTATGAAACCATTAAAACTCTGTTTCTCATATGTCATTTACTATGGATAGACAGAACACATGTGCAAACATAATCTCCTTCACAAAGCCAGATACTGTATATAAAACTTCATGGCTTTCATTGTTATCTGTTTATAGTATTCACTGAACCCAGGGAGTTAAACTGTTTGATACATATTTGAGGCCTTGAAAAAAATTGGTTTTCTCCAAGTAGACACAGTCTACCAAGTTCAAATAAGTTATCCTTTAAACAGATTCATTTGAGTTTTGACACAATACCTCTTCTCATCAGATCTTCACTTGGAGCCTACATACCTGCTAACTCCTTGTCACAAAAGCAAGCACACGAAACAAAACCACACACACTAGATTTTTAATTTGCATGACATTATATACATTTGCATAAAGTGCTCCCTGTTGGTGACGGAGTTCCAGCTTCTCCCAAAATGCCAAATAATTCTGTTCCCCTCCAGCCTCATATCTGCCCATCCCCTACACCCATGTCAGTTAATTATGCACCTCTAGCACTCCTATCACCTAACCAATTTTACATCATCTAGCTCTCATATGAACTGTGCACCCCCATAAATAAACAAGGCAGACAAAGGATGAAAAAATGAGGAACAGCGAGATTAATTGACTTTCCCAAGGTTACATTGGGAGCCTGTGGTAGAGCCAGCAATAGAAGCCAGATTGCTTGAGTCCCAGTGCAATCCACAAACCATAAGACCAACCTTCCTCTCTGCAGTAAATACTGATGCTTTTTCAAATATTCATTAATTCAACCAACAAGAATGTTGCTCTTTCTGCCAGCAAACACCATGTCTCACAGCAAAAATCAGCAAAATTGCACTCTGAACAAAAATTGGCCATTTTCTCCATACCAAGTTGCTGTCTCTCTCATGAAAGTTGCACTTCATTGTCATGAAAAACATATCTTCTTCTCTTGACCACATTAAATTATGAATTTTCACTGGCGAGAATATTTTTACCCAGCTCTATTTTTGACCAAGGTAGGAAGAAAGTCCTGTGGTATAAAAGCCTTCTAAAATCATAATACTCACTAACTAATCCCTTGCTACATCAATCCAACTATTTTCCTTGGAGGGAAACAAACATTCTTGCAAGTACAACAGATGACATATGAAATGATAAAAGTGCCCACTGGGTAAATGAAAGATCTCCTTTCTTCTCTGTAACGTGCAGCTTTATAAGTCTAATGTGAAGCTCCGTACTATGCCAGATACATTTGGAAAATATCCCAAGTATAATTTTGAAACTCTGCCTATTTAAAAGTTTTGGCAACTTTAATAATTGCTTACAAAAGCTTCAGCAAAATTGCCATTTTCATGAGGCTTGCTCTGCCAAGAAGTGACAAAGGCAGCCCATGCCATCAGTTTACATCCTCCTGTATTTAATTTAATACTGTGAGCCAAACTTATAGCAATCAATATTGTTTTACCAGGCTAAAAATAAGTAGCAGGTCACTCTTGGGGTAACTCTACTGAAAAGAGTTACACATAGCGTAAATCTGACCCAATGTCTTTTGGCCATGAAAAAAGACAGGAAAAATCCAACTCCATATACAATTAATGCAACCAGTTTATGGCAAAGTTTATGATTTTTCCACACATATATTACAGCTAACTGACAACTAAGTACAGTTGTGAAACATTGTGAAGATAGCTGGAATCAAATGTTTGGGATAAGACCAATTAATAAAGAGATCATCTGTGCTCATATCATGTTCCTGCTGAATGCCCCCATCATATAGTAGCTAAAACAAATCAAACCAGGGATTAAAGGATTCCTTTCCTTAGCACCCCAAGTAAACATAAAAATTTCCCCCATATGGATTGCTGATGCAAAGATGCCAATTGTGGTGATGGCTTCTGTGTTGTCTGTCTATGCATTAAGAACTGCACTGAGGCCACTAAGGCTATATCTACAACAGGGATAAAAAACCTGCGGCTGGCCGGGGTCAGCTAACTTGGGCTCACGGGGCTTAGGCTTCAGGGCTGAAAAATCATTTGGACTGAAGCCCAAGCTCTGGGACCTACGAGGGTGGTGGGTCCCAGAGCTCAGACTGCAGCCCAGGCCCAAATGTTTACAGGGATATTTTTTCAGATATGGAGCCTGAGCCCAAGTCCTGATCCGGGCCAGCCACAGCTGCGCGGGTCTTTTATCCCTGTGTAGATGTACCCTAAGTCACTTCTCATAGGCCCTGAACAGCAACCCTTTGATCACTGCCAACCTATAAACACATTGGCAACAGTGTCTAGAAGTAAAAGACTTCATTTCCTGAAGCATAGCCTCTGAAACATCCGGCTACTAGGGTTTTTTTTTTATGTTCCTGCTCCAAAGCTGTTTGTAGTGACAATTAATTTAGATACTTTAAGTAATGATTTAGTCCAGTTCACAAACCTATTTTTTGAATATCACTTAAAAAAAAAAAATAAAAAAGGAAGAGAGAGCTCCACTGCAATTTATTATTATTTTTCAACATCTAGAGATTCAGTCAAGGTTTTCAAGTATGGGTTATAGGAGATGATATAGTCAGATTGTTACCAGGTTTGCCTGTTGCTTTGGGGTACACTCATTTATTAGGGTTACTCTCCTGAGGAGGGTTCCTGTCATTCTATCAATGTACTGCTTGTGTCACTGGTGTTTTCATACAGAGCTCTACTTCTCCCTGCTGCAAGTTCCCTCCCAATGGAGCTATCCTGCAGGACCTCGGTTCCCCAGGGCTGGGTTCGTCCAGCCCCAGAATCAGACGAACACACACACACATTAACACAGTGCGTCTGAATGGACCGGGTCAATCAGCACGCCCAAGCTGACCCCTTATATGCCCCTGGACTCAGCAGGCTGGGTCAAGCAGCACTTCCAAGCTGCCACCCTCCTATGCCCCAGGTTCAGCACACCCCTATCCCCACTTCCACGTTACAATTGTTCTGGTAGTAACCCACTTGATGAGCAAACCCCACAGGATTTTTGGGCGCTGCAGGGATCTTTAGCTTAGGTAAGAGGAGCATTGCTGCAGAGCAAATGGGGAAGCCAAATGGGGAAGCCAAAACCACAAAATGGGGGAGGGGGGGAAAGCAACCAGCTTAACCATCAAAGTTATTTATTGCCAGGTAATAACCATACAAGGGGAGCCAAACAAACAAAACAGTTACAATATTAAATCTAGCTTAAATTTGATTACAAAAGCCAGGTTTAGAAAACTATACCTGATCACACAAGTCAGGGTTGGAAAAATATACCTAGAGTAGAAAAAAACACAAGAGAGAGAGAGTTGGGTTCTCACCACTCCATGAAACTTCAACTGGTTGGGGTTCCCAGGTTGTGGTGGCAGCCAAGGGTCTGAAGTGCTGGAGCCAGGCAGAGACCACAGCATGATCCGTCAGGAGAAGATGAAGTCCCAATGGAATTGATGCAGACTTTGGATCCAGGCATCAGAACACTTACTTGAGCATGGGTAGGGATTTTTGGAGGGAAACAACAATGGTTCAAGGGAGAACACTAGATTTGTTTATGGGTAAACTTATGGCTCAAGGCAGTATACCAAAGTTGTTTTGTTCAGGCTAGACAATAGGAACTGATAATTCCTGGTCAGGGCCGGCTCCAGCTTTTCTGCTGCTCCCCCCCAAAAAGAAGATGAGTGGCGGCACTTCGGCGGCAGCTAAATCGCGCCACTTCTTTGGTGGCAGTTCGGCGGGGGGGTCCTCCTTCTCTTCTTCCTCGATGGTAATTCGGCGGCAGTTCACAGAGGAAGAGAGGGAATGAGGGACCCGCCGCCGAATTGCTGCTGAAGACCCGGACGTGCCGCCCCGATACCAGACGGAGTGCTGCCCCTTTGAATTGGCTGCCCCAAGTACCTGCTTCCTACGCTGGTGCCTGGAGCCGGCCCTGTTCCTGGTTATGGGTGGTGTTCATTCGAGGGAGTTCACAATGCAATTAGGCAGCTTCACTATTTTGGATACCAATAAAGGATTTATTACTAGAATTGGTCTGAGCTGGGTATGTGAAGGCGTAGGTTCATTAACATCTGGAGCAAAGATTCCCCATCATGCAGTGCTTCCCTGCTTTTCTGGTCCCAAAGTTCAGTGCAGTTCTTGCCTTGGAATCTCCGTTCATCATTCTGTATGCTAATGGAGATGCCTTCCTGTCCCATCTTCGAAGCAGGAGGAGGGGCCTTCATGAGTCAGACAGGCTGGATACTGCGCCCTGGTTCCCCAAGAATACAGAGCTGACAGGTAACAAGACTGCATGTCAGAATACTTAGGCCCAGGTTCAGTGCTTCATTTGTGAAATTTTTAGAGGGTGTGGAACCACAGAATAGTAACAAACCTGGAGACTAAGACAAATAATTATGATATTTAGCGGGTAATGTAATGAAAACCATGGATATATAGAAGAGGGGAAAATAAATTCTGTAAGATTTTATTGAATACATGTAGCATTCGGAAACAGATAATTTGTGGGGTGTAGCGAGGTAAATTTCCCTGGTTTCTCCTCAAATAGATAAAAATCACTCTCCACATTTTGAGAGTGAAATCTAGAGGTACAATTGATATTCTTCAAGATTCAAAGACATTTTTGGCTTCACTGGTTGATTGCAGAAGTCTCTTTAGACATGATGGTACTTGGCTAAGAAACTTATTTCAATAAGGTGTTAGCCCTCAGAGCAAAATGCCTTATAAACTCTCCTGCTTTTTGCAGTTTCATATACTACTTGCTCAGAAACTAGTTGTGACCTTTTCTATCTGTCTAATTGTGATGGATATGACACAGTGGATTAACGCAATAATTTTCCATCTTTGGGATCATGAGTTAAGTTATTAATGTTTCACTCCTTGTACCTATCACTAAACCGACACAGAATTTTGCCCAATTGATTATGGCTGGCTATTTTTATGCAAAGACCAGAAACAATAAGCAGGGAAGTACTATACTGAGTAACTGAGCTCCATTGGCACTGCTAGTTTTTTACTACTATGGACTATCATATTAATGAATATCCTCCCACCCCAAACTCACACATTGGGCCATCTTCTATTCTGTCTCTCTGCTGTAATTCTAGAGTACTCCCATGGATTTAACTGGAGTTACTTACTTTGGATTTACATCCATTTAACTCTATCAGAATCTAGCCAACTGTCAGCGGGTTTGCTCAGACTATAAAAGAGGGCAGAATCTGGCCTACTATCTAACAGTCTGTTTTTTAATTAGACAACTCTCAGCCTCTCTGTATTACAAAGAATATACTGTGCTTATTGATCAAACTCTTAGAATGTCTTACTTTTTTAAAACAAGACCCTCTTTCCTGGCGTGTCTGATTCTTAGGAGCCAGTATGAAACTAAGCTTGGACATTAATACATGTTGCCAGTATTTTCTCCCCATATAATGCCCAGGTTCAGAAAGAGTTTAGAGATTTAATTTGCCTTGCTCAGCTCATATTACAGTTAAACTGGTTCCATCAGTGCATCACGTTCCATGCGTAAAATGGTTTAGGGTTTAAATTTAAAATTCGAATGAGCATCAGAAATCACAACATTCCATATCTCAGACTAGATTAGTTCAAACTTTGCTGGGCAATGAATACAGGAACATAGCAATTTCCATACTCTTGGCCAGAACTGCCAATGGACCATCTAGTTCTGCATCGTGTCTCTGATAGTAGTTAATGCTAGCTGCTTCAGAGGAATGTGCAAGAAATCCTGCAGTAGAAGTTATGCAATAACCTGTCTCCAGGGAAAGTTCCTTCCTAACCCCCAATTAATTAGAGATTAGTTTACGCCCCAAAGCATGAATGTTTATATTCCTTCCAAAACTTTTTTTAAAAAAATTCTTACTACTATAACTTAGATATTTGTGTTACCCATATGTACCCTTTCCCCCCTAGTGGTGGTCTCCAGGCTCTCTTCTTTTCATATCTCCCTGACTATTAACTGGCGTAACCATGTGCAGTAATAGAGAGACAAGATGGACCAATAAAAGACATTACCTCACCCACCTTGTCTCTCTAATATCTTGGGAATAAAAACACTGCATACAACAACGTACAATATGCATATGATATGTTAGTACTACCACGTTCTTCCTACTTGCACTGACACAACAAGTCCTTCTTCTGAATAATCTTCTATCACTTGTTAATTGCTGCTAATTGTACTTTTTTCCTTACTCTATTGTACACCAACAGACCTTAATACACAACTTTAGTGTCTGGGCCCATCACCTTTCTTATACCACCACTCCCCAGTGACTGGAAGGGTGGCTGTTAGCAGTGGCAATGAATGGGAGAATCAGATAGAGGTTTTTTGGGGAGGAAAGATACTAAGGCTAATGTCTACACTACACAACTTTTAGTGACATGGCTGTGTCGCCACAGCCGTGTTGCTAAAAGTTGAGCAGTGTAGCTACTGTTCGTCAGCTCGCTTGCTGACAAAAAACTCCTACCAACGGGTAGAGTTTGCGTTCATAGAATCATAGAATCATAGAATATCAGGGTTAGAAGGAACCTCAGGAGGTCATCTAGTCCAACCCCCTGCTCAAAGCAGGACCACTGCCGACAACGCACTGTTCACACTGGCGCTTGTCATGGCAAAACTTTTGTCTTTTGAGGGAGGGAGGGTTAACATCTCTGAAAGACAAACATTTTGTTGTTCAATTGCCAGTGTAGACATAGCCTAAGTTTATTTGTGCAGAATGGTGTTGGGAAAGACAGTGTGAGGAAGCAACATTTGCCAACCAATACTTAAAAAGTGAAGTGCATGTTACTGATAATGTTGATAATAAACACCTCTTTTTGTATATAGCAATGCAAAGGTCAATTAAAATCCATTCATCTTAATACCCTTGACACAGCTGCCAGACCTAACATTTCTAACATCCATAAGCAAGTAAATCTATATCGAATAAGCATGTCACAGCCTCATAATACAAAATGAAGTTTAAGCTAAAGCAAGTTTAATTTAAAACAACAATGGGCAAAACTGCTGCAATTACGTTTAATATAATATTTATTTATTATCACTAGTTAGATCCTAACCAATATCCATATTTAGCAGGCACAGAATGTCAGCTTGAACTTTAATAAACTTTCAGGGACTGACTCATCGGTGGATTTATCCCAGTGTAAAACTGGAGTAACACAGCCATGAATCAGCCATCATTCCATATTATGGGCCAGGCCCTCAGCTTGTGTAAATCTGAGTAGCTGCAGAGACTTCACAGTCGCTATAATGATTTATACCAGCTGAGGGCCTGGCCCTTTATCTTTTACTTAATTCAAAGTAGACATCAGACATTGTCCCAAAGTGGATTTTACAGTAGGGTGACCAGACAGCAAGTGTGAAAAATCGGGACAGGGGGTGGGTGGTAATAGGAGACTGTATAAGAAAAAGACCCAAAAATCGGGACTGTCCCTATAAAATCGGGACATCTGGTCACCCTAATTTTACAGTGTGATTCTCTGCTAAACGAAGGTCTAAAGGTCTTTAATTTTCAACTTGTGTTCAGTCGCTTACATGACTGATCAGCACTGGGAACTATTTCACAATAAATAAACAGATTTTGTTGGGTTTGTTACGTCAAAAAATACAAAATCTCCCTCAGATGATGATAAGAGTACACCTATTACAACGAATGACATTTAATATCTAGAATGACACAGCCGCGAATACAGGGAATATCCTATCTACCAGATGGCTAAAGGGTGCTACTGACATGAAATTAGACACATGTGCCAGCTTTGCAAAAAAGAACACTTTGTTTCTGCTTGGCCTTGGCACACTTTTAACCCTGGCTAATTTAACATTAAAGCTACACTGGTTGTCTCAGTTCCACATTGTTAAAGCCAGCTGGATATGCCAAAAACTGCAAAGAGAGAAAACTTTTGCCTAAACAAATAATACTGTCACTTAGCATAAAGACTTAATCTTGTTAATGAGCAACAGGTAAGGCGACTACCCTGACTGAATAAATTTTCCAGAGACAATTACATTTAACATATTGCATGCTGATATCCAATAGAAGATGTGCACTGAAATCTTAACTTCACTATTACGCAATAATTCGTACTTAGCTTATGTTTTTCCTTTACACTGATTATAGCAGTCACAGGACATTTACGTAACCATGTATCAAAATGGCATGGGGGTCACTATAGTTAAGGTTGCGTCATGATCTCTGTTTAAACGTCAACATTTCAAGTCCGCTAAAATTAATATGCTGAGTCAGATTTCTTTGAAATTAGTTGTGTCTCAGGAAGGTTCAGAATAGGGTTAATAACCCACATTTGGAGTCATTTGAGCCATGGGTTCCAGAGATGTAAGCCCCACATAAAATAGCCATTTAAAAAAAAATTCTACATGGTGGGGTCCTGGTGTTTTTTTGTTTGTTTCCCCAAAGCTGGAGATAGCACTATTGAGGTGCTGTGGGTTAAAATGGCATTAATCCGCTGAGTTTTATCTAAGGTATTGCGTGGCACTCATTAAATCTTTGGGGGATCCAAACAGAGAATGGTATTAAAGAAAATGTACACTTCTACACTCTGCATACTCCAATACAGAAAAACAGCTAGATGGTTTCCATTGCCACCATTTTATATGCTTTAAAGCTTGACTCTTGCAAGTGCTCTACAATCTGAACAGTTAATTTGATTGATTTGAAATTTGGTGTGCCTCATGGGGATGCAAGGTTGCATTGTTGAGTCAAATTTGGCATCATTTGACTAAGGGGTTCCTGAGTTACAGATCCTCTCCCCCCAAAAACAATTTCCATCTACTACCTTGTACTGTTAAACCGAGAGGTCCTAATGACTGGATGAATCTTGATTGCTGTAAGCTCACTCTTCAACATAACTAAGGACAAGTTAATCACACAACACCACCTAAGAGAAAGGAGTTTTGGACTCATGTTGGCTGGATGTTGCTACAATTTGTGAGTCATGGGTGACACATTTTATTTTGGTGTGAATGTAATCAAAGTCTTTAGTGGAAAATAATTAGACACGTGAATGCTTCCTGGGAGGGGAGGGATGATCAGTGGACAAATAAAGGTTTGGGGATGCAGTGAGAGAAGGCGGATTTATAGGGGGATGGATATAGAGGACGTGAGAGAGGGTAGGGGCTCAGGTAAGGGAGACATGGCACACCTCAGCTCTGCCAGGTCACCCCGGCCACCATGCATTCCACAGCTTTGTCAGTGCACCCCACTCTCCAGTTCTGCTAATGCTCCCCAACCCCTATACACTCCCCAGATCTGTCAGTGCACCCCAACTATCCTGTACTCCAAGTACCCTGCAGCCCCAGCACTGCCAGTGTATCCCAACCACTCTGCACCACAACTTGCCTGCATCTCCAGCTCTGCCAATGTACCCCAATCTGCCTGCACCCCTTAGCTCTGCCAATGGACCCCAACTGTTCACCCCAGCCCCTGCACCCCAACCTTCATGCACCCCATAGCTCTGCCAGTGCACCCCAGCCCCATGGCAGTTAATGCAGAATTAAGGTTGCTTGGTGGTATGTCATACCCTTGAGGAACATTTTGTTGAGCAATGTCTGAATGTCTGAAATCCAGGAAAGACAGTTAAAGTTGCCCATACAAACTCATCTCTGCCCTCTTTTGGCAATACATCCCGTTAACTTTACTCTGCTAATCCCACAGTTGCTGAAATGCACATCTTCTTCATCTCCTATTACAACACATTCACTCTCACCTACAGGATTCCATCTAATACCATTAAAGAACAAAAAGGAAAAAATAAAGCTTGCCCACACCACCTTCCCTCTGTTCCCCTGGAGCTGAGAGTAGCCTGTGAGAACTATTTGAATACACTTCAGGTGTAGTCAGTGTGGCCTTGTCTACACTATGAGTTTAGATTGAATTTAGCAGCATTACATCGAATTAACCCTGCACCCGTCCACACAATGAAGCCATTTACTTCGACATAAAAGGCTTTTAAAATTGATTTCTGTACTCCTCTCCAACGAGGGGAGTAGCACTGAAATTGACATTGCCAGTTCAAATTAGAGTTAGTGTGGATGAAATTCAAAGGAATTGGCCACCAGGAGCTATCCCACAATGCACCATTGTGACCACTCTGGACAGCAATCTGAACTTGGATGCACTTGCCAGGTAGACAGGAAAAGCCCCGTGAACTTTTGAATTTCATTTCCTGTTTGCCCAGCGTGGAGAGCACAGGTGACCACGCAGAGTTCATCAGCACAGGTAACCATGCAGGCCGATAATCGAAAAAGAGCACCAGCATGGACCATACGGGAGATACTGGATCTGATCGCTATATGGGGAGAGGATTCCGTGCTAGCAGAACTACGTTCCAAAAGACAAAATGCCAAAACATTTGAAAAAATCTCCAAGGGCATGATGGAGAGAGGCCACAATAGGGACTCGTATCAGTGCTGCGTGAAAGTTAAGGAGCTCAGACAAGCGTACCAGAAAACCAAAGAAGCAAATGGAAGGTCCAGGGGAGAGCCGCAAACATGCCGCTTCTACGCTGAGCTGCATGCAATTCTAGGGGGGGCCGCCACCACTACCCCACCCCTGACCGTGGATTCTGAGGAGGCGGTACTCTCAGCCATGCCTGAGGATTCTGCGGACGGGGAAGATAAGGATGAGGACGAGCTTGCAGAGAGCACACAGCACTCTGTTCTCCCCAACAGCCAGGATCTTTTTCTCAGCCTGACTGAAGTACCCTCCCAACCCTTCCAAGGTGGTATCCCAGACCATGAACCTGTGGAAGGGACCTCAGGTGAGTGTACCTTTGTAAGTATAAAACATGGTTTAAAAGCAAGTGGTTTTTAATGATTAATTTGCCCTGAGGACTTGGGATGCATTCGCAGCCAATACAGCTACTGGAAAAGTCTGGGTAAAGCGATCATCCCAGAGAATTGGATGGGTGGTGGTGGGGTTTAATTTGGTTTCTGCTGCTGCACGTTAACAGGAAAACCGCAGCACTCAACGGGCTTTGCTTGGTATGGGAAAGGAGGGTGCTGCTTTAATGAAGGTTGCAGAAGCCGAAACACAATGGCTTACCATGGCCACATGCAAGCCGAATTCTGTTGCCCAGCCCTGCGTCTGTGATCTCTAACACCAAAGCTGCAGGCACTCAATATAAGATGCAAAATGCGACCTTGTACCGAAATCACATGTGCTATGTAATGTGAATAGTGTTGTTCACCGTGAAAGAGTATAAGCATTGTTCTGTAAAATGTATCTTTTTAAATACTCCTCTCCCTTTTTTCCCTCCCTCCCGCAGCTGCAAATTTTTCAAGCCTCCCTCCTCCGTCCCAAAGGCTATCTGAGATAAGGCGGCGAAAAAAACACATGCGAGACGGAATGTTCTCGGAAATCATGCAATCGATCCGCAATGAAAGAGCTCATCTGAATGAGTGGAATTACATGGTATCAAAGTACAGGAAAGATGCCAGCAAATGTGAGGACAGAAGGGACAAATGTGAGGACAGGAGGGACGAACGTGAAGAGAGGAGGGACACTCGAGATGAGAGGTGGCGACAGGAAGATCAGAGGAGGCAGGATGCAACACTGGGGCTACTGCGGGATCAAACGGACATGCTCCCGCATCTGGTGGAGCTTCAGGAACGGCAACAGGATCACAGAGTGCCACTGCAGCCCCTGTATAACTGCCCTCCCCAAGTTCCATAGCCTCCTCATTCAGACGTATAAGAACGCGGGGGGAGGGAGGCTCCGTGCACCCTGCCACTCCACCCCAGTGGACAGCCCAAGCAAAAGGCTGTCAATATTTTGAACTTTTGAAGTGGCCTTTTCCTTCCCTCCTCTCCTCCTCCCAAACCTCATCCGGGCTACCTTGTCAGTTCTCTCCCTCTTTTTATAATCAATTAATAAATAATACATGATTTTTAAACTATAGTGACTTTATTTCCTTTGAAAGCAAGCTGTGATCGAAGGGGGAGGGTGGGTTGCTTACAGGGAATGAGTCAAGCAAGGGGGCAGGTTTTCATCAAGGAGAAACAAAGAGAACTTTCACACCGTAGCCTGGCCAGTCATGAAACTGGTTTTCAAAGCTTCTCTGATGTGCAGCACTTCCTGGTATGCTCTTCTAATCGCCCTGGTGTCTGGCTGCGCGTAATCAGCGGCCAGGCGATTTGCCTCAACCTCCCACCCCGCCATAAAGCTCTCCCCCTTACTCTCACAGAGATTGTGGAGCACACAGCAAGCAGCAATAACAATGGGAATATTGGTTTGGCTGAGGTCTGAGCGAGTCAGTAAAGTGTGCCAGCGACCCTTTAAACATCCAAATGCACATTCTACCCCCATTCTGCACTTGCTCAGCCTGTAGTTGAACAGCTCCTGACTCCTGTCCAGGCTGCCTGTGTATGGCTTCATGAGCCATGGCATTAAGGGGTAGGCTGGGTCCCCAAGGATAACTATAGGCATTTCAGCATCCCCAATGGTTATTTTCTGGTCTGGGAAGTAAATCCCTTGCTGCAGCCATTTAAACAGATTAGTGTTCCTGAAGACGCAAGCGTCATGAATCCTTCCCGGCCATCCCACGTTGATGTTGGTGAAACGTCCCTTGTGATCCACCAGTGCTTGCAACACCATTGAAAAGTACCCCTTGCGGTTTATGTACTGGCTGCCTGGTGCTCCGGTGCCAAGACAGGGATATGGGTTCCATCTATCGCCCCGCCACAGTTAGGGAATCCCATTGCAGCAAAGCCATCTACTATGACCTGCACATTTCCCAGAGTCACTACCTTTGGTAGCAGCAGCTCAGTGATTGCATTGGCTATTTGCATCACAGCAACCCTCACAGTAAATTTGCCCACTCCAAATTGATTCCCGACTGACCGGTAGCTGTCTGGCATTGCAAACTCCCACTGGGCTATTGCCACTCACTTTTCAACTGTGAGGGCTGCTCTCATCTTGATATTCTGGCACTTCAGGGTAGGGGAAAGCAAGTCACAAAGTCCCATGAAAGTGCCCTTACGCATGCGAAAGTTACGCAGCCACTGGGAATCGTCCCAGACCTGCAACACTATGCAGTCCCACCAGTCTGTGCTTGTTTCCCGGGCCCAGAATCGGCGTTCCACAGCTATAACCTGCCCCATTAACAGCATGATCTACAAAGGACCGGGGCCCACGGTTTGAGAGAATTCTGTGTCCATGTCCTCATCACTCTCGTCGCCACACTGCTGTAGCTGCCTCCTCCTCACCTGGTTTTTCAGGTCCTGGTTCAGCATAGGGTTACCATATTTGAACATTGAAAAAAGAGGACACTCCATGGGGCCCCGGCCCCGCCCCAACTCCGCCCCTTCCCCTCCCCCGGTCCCACCCCTTTCCCCACCCCCGGCCCCGCCCAACTCCGCCCCTTCCCTGTCCCCATTCCAACCCCTTCCCCAAAGTCTCCGCCCCCTCCCCTGAGCACCCCACATTCCCCCTCCTCCCTCCCAGCCACACGAAACAGCTGCACCAATTCTAAAGTCAGGCACTCCACTAGTATAGACTCCCATGACTTTAATGAAGCTGCTCAGTGGAGGATCTGCCCCGGCGCTCAGTTTTTGGGAGCGGTCAGGACACGCAGCTCACACTGTTCTGTTTCCCAGCTCCCCAGATGCCTTGGAGCACCCAGTTCTCCTCCCTGCCCGGTAAAATCCCGGACATTTTGAGCTATTTAATTCTTTAATTCTAAAACGTAATTCTTTATATGTAGTGAACTTTGTATTTTCGTTTTGGCATTGTGTTTGCTCCTAGGATCAGGGGCAGCCAGGGTCTCCACGTGCTGGGCCCGCCACAAGCCAAGCTCAGAGGCTCCCATTGGCTGGGAAAAGCTCCAATGGGAGCTGTCGGAGCCAGCCCCTGCAAGCCCTGCCCCCACAGCTCTGATTGGGCAGGTATTTCGCAGTGATCCACCACACTGCTGTGTCTCATCACATATGGGGAGCTGAGTGCCATACAGCACACCCCAGCCCCAGGAGCTCTGATCCACTTGCAGGCAAGGCAGCCCGATGCCCATCGCAGCCAGAGCTCTGATCCCTCTGCACACTCCTGCCTTTTTCACACTGCCCTCCCCTCCTCCCCCACCACAGTCAGTGCTTTTTGGCGACTCCCCGGAGCAGTTCCCCCAGCGCTGCCCCCCACCTGTGCAATCAGCGGCGCATGGTACTCCCAGCTTTGCTGGCATCCCTGGCTTACCTTAGAGCAGGCTCTGGTGACTGCTGCTGCTCCCTGACTCTTCGGCTCTCTTTAAGAGCCAAGCTGCCCTAGTGCTACCGGCTTCAGGCACTTCTCCTACCTGGGCTCTAGCTGAGCTGCTCCTGCCAGCTCAGACTGTAAGAGCCGAGCTGCTGGCTTCTGGCAGCCCTCCCCTACCTCAGGACCCAGAGCTGGCTGGACACATCCCTTCCCCAGCTCAAGCCGAGCTGCTCGGCTCCGCCCCCTCAGACTTACAGAGCAGAGCTGCAGGAGCCAGCGTTACCGGCTTCAGGCAGCACCCCCCCTGCCTCGGGACCTTGCACCGTGGGAGCAGCTCAGCTGGAGCCGGGTAGGAGAAGTGCCTGGCTGGGGGCTCGGGGTCCGGAGGCGGGGGGGGGGTGCTGCCTGAAGCCAGTAGCGCTTGCTCGGGCAGCTTGGCTCTGTAAATCTGAGAGAGGAGGCGTGGAGCAGAGCCACAGGGGGAGAGGAAGTGCCGGCCATTTTCCCGGACATGTGTGGCTTTTCAGCAATTCCCCCCGGACGGGGGTTTGATTGCTGAAAAGCCGGACATGTCCGGGAAAAAGAGGACGTATGGTAACCCTAGTTCAGCATAAACTGCACGATAATGTGCGAGGTGTTTACAATGTTCATGACTGCTGTCTTGAGCTGAGCGGGCTCCATGCTTGCTGTGGTATGGCGTCTGCACAGTTCACCCAGGAAAAAAGGCGCGAAATGGTTGTCTCCTGTTGCTTTCACGGAGGGAGGGGTGAGGCTGTACCCAGAACCACCAGCGACAATGTTTTTTGCTCCATCAGGCATTGGGGTCTCAACCCAGAATTCCAATGGGTGGGGGAGACTGCGGGAACTATGGGATAGCTGTGGGATAGCTACCCACAGTGCAACCCTCTGGAAGTCGACGCTAGCCTCGGTACATGGACGCACACCGCCGAATTAATGTGCTTAGTGTGGCCGCATGCACTCGACTTTGTACAATCTGTTGCCAAAAATCGAATTCTGTAAATTCGGAGTAATCCAGTAGTGTAGACATACCCTGTGTTAGGTGTACCTACAGTAAACGGTGGAGGCAGTAGCTGGGTCTGCTTGGTAAAGGTGTGTTTGTGATACGAGGATGTGTGGATTACTTTCGCATGTGTGATAGCTACGATTATGATATGAGGAGATTAATATTTTGCATCCTCTGATGTGCGTGAGCAAAGGAAAGAGCTGCGTGTCTAGTTGCAGGCTCCAGTACGGAGCATTTAAAGGTGGAAATGTGCAGGTTATATAATTATCAGGGCACAGGAGTTTTTCAGCAACTGTGCGTTAATGTGGGGTTTTTTTGCCATTTAATCTATAGTAGAAACTGTTCCAGTTTATAACAGGATTTGCAGTTTGGGTTCTAAGATGAACCAGAACTCAGGTTCAGATTCCATGATGTCAAAATCTTGTAATTTGTTCTAATGAGATTTCAGTCTAAATGGTGGAAAACTTGCAAGATCAGCTGAGTTTATATGATTCTGCCACCTGGAATATTGGAAATCTCACAGGATCATCTGTTTTTGCATGATTTCTTCTATCCTGGGCTTCGAATGAATTGGATCTGAAAATCAAACTCCTTATGGTTTTGGGTTTGGCCTGGAACCAGAACTGTAGGGATGAGTTAAGATGTGAGGTGTATAAAAGGAAAATTCTTCAAAACATATAGTTTGTGGAAAAGCTCTGCTCCATCTTATTTTTAAATAGGAGGCATTATGTAAAACTATCACTGAAAATGAGGTACAGTAGGTAAGTAACATTATTTCAGCTTCTTAGATCAGAATTTGTAGTAGCATATGAACACAGTTTTAGATTTAACAGCTTAAATGTAGGAAACTTATTACTGAAAAGCTACTTGTTTTAATTGTATATTATTTTTATTTTTTCTTATTTGTATAGAACCAGCAATATCGTATGTGTGTAACACCTTCAAAAGATGAACTTGGGATCTTAAATTCATAATCTTTAGTGGACTCAAAAGAGACACTGATTTTATGTCTCATTAACAACCTGAACTACTAACCCCCCTTTGTTCTATGACTGCAGAGATGTTAATTGCCCACTTCATCTCGAAAGGTCTCTTGCAATATGTGTTAACTCCTTATGATTAATAATCTGTTCCACCTTGTATTTAGCTGTGGCTTTCTGATTACCTTTCCCAGACCTGAAGAAGAGTTCTGTCGGGCCCAAAAGCTTGTCTCTTTCACAAACAGAAGTTGGTCCAATAAAAGACATTACCTCCTCTACTTTGTCTCCTACAGATGTATAGGAAGTAGTGGCAGATTAGCCACTGGGCCAACGGAGCCCATGCCCAATTGGAGGGTCCCGGAAAAATGGGTGCCCCTGTGCCCCAACATGCTCCACCCACACGGCACTTCTGCTTGGGAGCTTGCCTCGCTCTACCCATTTGAGGAGCAGGGTCAGGTGCAAAGGCTTGCCCCACTCCCTGGGAGTGGCAAGAGCACCGGGCAGCAGAGCAGGGCAAGCCCCCACACCCCGACCCCGCTTCTCGGCTGGAGTGCCAGGGTGAGGAGCAGTGTGTGTGGGGGGGGACTGCAGGCAGAAGGGGAGAGAGATCTCCTGCCAACATAACACTGTGCACATTAGCACTTATGGAATATTCACACCCCCGAGCAACATAAATTTTGCCGACATAGGCAGTGGTGTAGACATAGCTGTAATTTCCCTCACTTTTTGAGGTGAGGGATGAAGAAGAAGAGATAGAATATGTGTGAAAGAGGTATCCATAGGCTACGTCTACACTACCACTTATGTTAGTATAACTTATGTCACTCAAGAGTGTGAATAAGTCACCGCCCTGAGCAACATACGTTATACCAATCTAAGCGCAAGTGCAGACAGGTCTAGATAATACTTAATCCTGCCATGAGTGCAGGGGACTGGACTAAATGACCTCTCGAGGTACCTACCAGTCCTATGATTGTATGACAGTGCTACGTTGGTGGGAGAGCTTCTCCTGCCAACATAGCTACCAGCACTCATTGGGGGTGAATTCATTAAGCTGATGGGAGATCTCTCTCCTGTCGGCTTAGAGCAGCTACACTAGAGAGTTTACAGTGGCGCAGCTGCATCTGTGAAGCCATAGCCATAGAGGAGAAGGCAGCTTGAGGCACCCGGCCTACAACTTCTATCAGTTAATTTTCCAAATATAATTTTTCAGTTCTTAGAAAAAAATAATTTTTTAGCTGAAAACCAATAACATTCTGGATATGGGATATTGAGTTTTTTTCACAAAAAGTAAAACAAAACAAAACAAAACAAAACAACCCCACAGCAAACAGATCCTTTTCCCCCAAGAAATTCATTTACTCAATATTCCAGTTTCTGTTGAAAAACAGTTTCACTTCACTTCCTTAGCACCTTTGAAATCCCTGCTCTAATTAACATTTTTAATTGCAGTTCATTTTAAAGTAATAATTAACAATAGCAGTTAAAAAAAGTGAAATAGAGATACGTGGGATCTAAGTGTATATGACAGAATAGGGCCCTAAGTAGTGTAGATGGTTGGCACCTCAAGAAAGGATGTTCTACTGCTACACCTTAATCTAATTTTCTTCTAGCCTAACTAAGTCATTTTGACAAAATTACAGTAGATCACTCTTTACCCAAGTAATCAGAACCAGATTATAAAGACATAAAGATATAATCAGACTTTTTGGAAACATTTCAAATGTAAGCTCCATTAGCTACCAACTCACAAATGTTTGTTATCTCTCTTGTTATAAGAACCCAGTTGCCAGAAAATTGGTTAATTATAAAATTATCTGGCAAGATGTATACATACATATCTGGCTAGATGCCAAAGTCCACAGTGTTCTTAGATGCAACTAAAACGGACTCCCATGGTTCACTCAAAAGTGACCTCTACAGAAATTAATGTTTTGGATATTATAACACATTTTTGTTGTTCTTTAGTAAAAATAATCATTAAGAAGCAAATAAATATACACCAAGCATTTCTGCCCAAAGAGTTCACATTGAGTAAAATTCACCCTTTGCAGAAAGCCAGTACAAAGTCTATGCAGAGAACCAGCACAAGGCCCATGCACAACTTTTGTCCCACTGAATCTCTATTTTGAGGCTTGCATGGGAATGAAGTGGTGCATATGCCTTTTGCTAGCATTCTTTCCTTGAGTAAATTTCATTTTCTAGGTATCAGATGCTCACCTGGCATTAATTAACAAATCTTTATTGACTTTAATTAAGCTACACTAATTCTCACCATCTAGCCCCGAGTGTTTAATAGCATAATTTAAGTGGTTGGTCTTGTATTCTTTGCTCAGCCAGAATGTTCACTCTCTTGGGCACATGTAGAATTCAGGACTGACTTCTATGTAAAACTGGACAAAACACAGAAGAAATTGTAAATGATCAGTCCAGGGAAAATATATAAGTAGTATGGTGACGTTTCATCAGAAGTGATCAAAGCAGTAAGATGATGTTATATCTGGCATGTTTAATAAATTGAATACCCATTAAGTAATCATTTAGGTAAAGCAGAAGAATACTGATTAGCATTTCATGAAAACAACTCTGAAAGTATTCTACTTAAACTTTTGTTTTTTATTCATGATCTTAATTAAACTTTTTGGAAACAGGCAGTATTTATGATTTTTGGAAACTAAATGAAACACAGCAGGGATCCCAGTTTATTGCCTACAAAACTATTACCCTTTTAAATGTTCTGACAGGCACAACTAGGTCTTATAAAAGCTATTTCCCTCCCTCACCACCTCTCAACTTTCTGTTACCATTTTAACAACCAATTTAAAAGACTTGCAATTACCTCAACAACACATTTTTAGAAGGCCGATTTTCTAACTGATTTTCCTTCAATTTATTGTCAAGAAAATTGTTACTATGTGAGCTACAGTTTCAATTGGCAGACCTATGTATCTGTAGTGTTTACTTTACAGCTTACAAGTTGATGAATAATGTTTGTAAGTTTGTCATCATCTATTGCGAGAAGATTTTTAAGGAGAGAAATATTTTAGAAAAGAAAATTGACACAAATAAAGAGTGGCTGAGTTGTAATTTAGTGAAATGTTTGTGCATATGAACACTAGTTATGAAGCCATCCTTTGGTCTGGTTTACAGTACCTGAATGGCTGAAAGTGTTTTCACTACTTAAATGCTGCAACAATTAGTAGTAGGGCTTAGAAAGCCTCTCTTGAATGCTGGGGAAAGAGGCGCAAAGGGGTTTTAGGCACCACAACACAGGAATGCAAAAGAGGCATGGGCGGAAATGGCATTCTGCTTCACACACAAATCTCTGCAAAGTTTTCAAAACAGCTGCCTTTCCACTGGCTAGACTGTGAACTCTTTACTCAGTGAAACCAATGGGTCTAGTTGAGAGTAACTGCTCATCAAATCAAGGAAAGCATTCATAGTTTGGATCCTTATTAGTATTCTAAAAAGTTTGTGGCGTGGGCAGAGAGATCTTGTGACCATGGGCATATCTCTTCTGCTCCCCTACCCTAAAATGCAATCTCAGGTATGCCACAGTCATGTTGTTCAAATAGTTATTCCAGCACACTTGCAGAAGCAAGTGAAGAGATATGCCTGCAGTGGCCACTAGTGAACAGGATGGGGATGATGGATACCAGTTGTTCAGGTGTTTGTCTTAAACATACATACATCTTCGGCCCTGAAACTGCAAATGCATGAAGTATTTGAAAAACAAAAATATTTAATTTTACTGTGTTTATTTTATAATCCAACCTTTTCTGTCAAATGTGAGGACTGCATGTTATTATTTCATGTCAGATTCACTGACATGAGAATAAAAATGAGAAGATAAAAGGAATACCATTAAGTATGCATATATCCATGTAAAAGGTTTCCCTACATTTCATTCACATACTTCCTACAACAGCTAGAAAAAAAATGAAAACTGATAAAAGAGCAATTAAAATGCATATTTCATGAATACAGACTCTAAAGTTTTCTTTAAATAATTTCACTCAAAGAGTGCTGTGTCAAAGAACTGACATTGTTATAGACTGGTAATTTAGCACTGAAAACATAGTGTGAGTATTCAATATACTGCACTATAGCCACTTACCTTATTACTTTAGAGTTGCAGTTGCACCAAAAGCAGAGAATATGAAGGAAGCATACAACTGGCAAAATGGTCCCCTCCCCAAAACACACAGATAAGAGACCCTGTATCTAAGAAAATATGCAAACCAAAGTACAATATTAAAGGCTAGAACCTTGCTAATTCACACTTCACTAATCTGTGCACCCTATAATTCTCACACACTCAAAACTCTTCCCACGTCTCAGGAAAAAATTAATAAGTGTACTATAGTGTCATACCATTACTAAGGCTTTGTTGTGTTTACAAAATATATGCCATCCATGCACATGAATTGTTACCAGAAATAATGAAAACTAAACTACACTTGTGAAAAAAGCACAAAGTTCTAGATATGTTGAGGTGCATTACCCTTGCTTTTTAACTATGCCCATTTATTCAATAATTTGCAAAAATCAGTGATTTGCAATAGGTCTCCTGGCCATTAGTGAGAATTAGAAAGGGTCTCCTGTTCAGGGGTATATGGGAAGATGGAGAAAACTATTCCAGAGCTCAAATGACATCAGAAAGTTTGGTGTTTTCATGTGAAACTCTCTTTGAGCTACAAAATACCCAATTACATCTCCACTTGCGTGGGTGCAATTCAGGGGTAAAAGTAAGTTAAAGGACTTACTGGTACGCCAGAGTTCTGAGCAGGGCTGTGGCCTCAACCGGAAGAGGCGGGGCCTTTAAATCAAGACTTAAAGGCTCCGGCTGTGGCTGGGATCCCCAGGGCCTTTAAATTACCCCCAGAGCTACCAGCTGCAGAGGTGGCTGGGAGCCTCGGGGCTCAGGGGCAATTTAAAGGGCCCGGGGCTCTGGCCGCTGCTACCGCAGCGGAGCTCCGGGTCCTTTAAATCATCACCAGAGCCCTGCCACTGCTACCCCAGGGCTCCAGCACCGGGGCCCAGGAGGCGATTTAAAGGGCCCTGGGCTCTAGCCGCTGCAGGGAGCCCCGGGCCCTTTAACTTACCAGCCTGGGGAAGCCAGTCCAGTCCGTCACGGCTTACTGGCTCTTGCCGGTACTCCATACTTTAAATAACTGGCTTACTTTCACCCTGGTGCAATTCCAACAGATGTCACTTGGAGCAGCACTCAAATAACTGAGGGCAGATTGGGGCCAGAAGTATTTCTTGTTACATCAGATGCCTGATAGGACACAGACATTAACGTGAAAATATCAAATACAGTTAAAAAGTCAACATTGCTACATATAATGAGAAATAACCACAGTATCTGATACCACAGTGTGGCTGGCAACCATTACAACCATTTTATGCCTGAAAAAGAAGAACTGGTACTACTGCCCTGATAAAGAGCAAGTGTGAAACCACAGAAAAATCTCTTTTCTATGGAATGGATGAACAGTCCCACACATGGGCAGAAGACGGGATTAAAAAATCAATGTGATAATCCCAAAGCATATAAAAACCAAAGTTCATGGCCTATGTGGATGGCCTCCAACTAGTCTCTGAATCACTGAAACCATCTTTCTTTCACCCTGGGAACTAAAAGGACCTGACATAGACAAATGGACTATTTTATTTGGGAGCCCCTTGGAACCATAATTCTCCAGGGATGATAAGATTTAGAAGGTTGAAAGTACTCAAAGTAGAGTAAAAAGTTTCTCTGACCTGAATATTATCAGTCAATAGCTTCTCCTTTTAGGAACTCTCCTGTTGCCAAGAGGATTAAGGGAAGCCAAAATTATTTCCTGGCCTTGGCCAGGGTGAATGGTGGGAGGGGATTTATTAGGAGACAGCTTCTGTTTAAGTCTCTACAGGAATAGGAGGCCAGGGCTAAAGGAACACAATGCTGATTTGCAGGTAGAGTACTTTCAGCCCGTTTTATCCATGCTGGCCTGGGGAAGAAACAAAATAGAGTTCTGTCTCAGAAACCATGGAAGGAGTGAACTACTGAACTGCACTTCTTCTGATCAGAGACAGATTAAGTACTAGCTGAGAAAGGGAGTGTTATGAATGGATGGTGCCCAAAAATGCTGCATCCTGTTTAGTTACTCTCTTTTGTCAATCTTGTGAAGAGATCTGACTGGCAGAACCTGAGAGTACAGAAATAAGCAGTGGCAATTTGGCATCTTAATCAGCTTGATTGTACAAAATGCTACTTGGCAAGTGTTAACTCACAGACTAAACATTTGTCTGCTGCAGACTTCCCCTCTATTGCAAAGTAATAAATAATTGAGAGGATGCCTTATATGGTTTAAGAGTGTCATCTTGTGAGAAAGGTAAGTGAGAAAACTACACAGGGAATCTCAAGTAACTTGGTGCAGACACTGCAAATAACTGCTATACTTGTAACACAAGCAGTAACCCCAATGACATTTATTACCTCATGATATTCCAATCTAATTTGTTATAAAAATAATACTCGTTTTTTTGTTTACATGTATTTAAAACACCCTCGGTTTATTGGAACTTTCCACCAAGCGAAAATGGATAAGCACCCTATCATTCCTTCCCAAGAGAGTGGGTAAAAGGGGAGGAAAACTCCATAACCTTCTTCTTACAGAGTTTACTCCCCCATTTTTCTATTCGGGGAACATGGATCCCCTAAGATCACTGGGAGGTCTGGTTCCAGGCTGGCTCTGTGACATCCTTGGCCCCACTCCCTAGCAGTGCTCAGTGTACCCATGCTGTCAAGTATCAGGCAGTTGGTAGCTGCTCCTGAGAAGCGGAATCTGCCTTAAAGGAAGATTTCCCAGTACAGAAGACATGAAAAGATAGCACAGCCAGGGGCCATATTATTTTTGTGTGTGTCACTCTGGGGGGTTGATGGGGACTGCCTAGCCTGGCCACTCCCCCCACAGATCCACAGACCCATGAACAGACTGCTATGGAAAAGATTCTGTGGATCTCTGGATCACAACTAGGCCCTAAGTTTGGTTTTGCTCTGAAAAGTGACCCTCTAAAACTGGCATTGTGCAGCTCCACATGTATCATCTGTCAGCAAGCTCCAGATCAAATTTTCTCGGTTAACAAGTAAAAAAGTGCTTTTTTCTAACAGTCAACCTTGCAAACTCTACCTGAGATTGAAAACTCAAGCAGTGTTTTTTTCTGGCTTCTGCATCCTCTACAGTACTAAAGTAATTTAGTTAACTATTCTGCTGATAATATGCAAGGCAGAATAGAGTCTTGCAGCTGCATGACTAACAGGGAGAAATATGGTAAAACTATAGATTTATCAGTAAAGAAGCAGATATGCTTTCCATACATATAGAGTTCAGATCTGTTGATTACAGGTTACTCACCTGTAACAAGTTTTTTCAGATAAAAGCTTGTACAACTCCACTTGGGTACACATGCACTCTCCATACTTTGCCAGGATCTTTCAGTAAGCTTTAGCTCTTGGCGCTGTGTATATGCTTCCTCCTATTACCAGATATTTGTGGCATTGCTTGTTTGGACCTGAGAGTGTATAAAGAGGTGTGGCGCTATCAGTTCCACTACCTGAAAGTCCATTACCTAGACTGGTATGGGGGATAGGGCAGGTCATGTGGATCTGCACATGAAATCAACTAAAAGGCCCTCCGGATACAGGGGAGTAACCTGTTCCTCTCTACTGAGTATTGCCTGAACAGATCCTCATTTCTTTCTTTGTTTCACCCACATTACATCTTGTCTTAAGCTAAAGGCCAGCCTTTTAAAGGATTAGGACCCCTAGAAAGGCAGATAGATGCCTAGTGGGATTTTCAACAGCACTTAGGGCCAGGTTCTCTTGAAATCAATGGAAGTTGGGCCAGATGTTTACAGGTATTTAGGTGCCTAAAGATGCAGTAGGCACCTTGTGGGATTTTCAAAAGTGCTCGGCATCTAGTCCCCATTGATTTCAATAGGACTTAGGCAACTAGGCAATTTTCAAAATTTCATTCCTACTGCATCTTAAGGTACCTAAATGCCTTTAAAAAAATCTGGCCCTCAGATCTTAAACTCTTTGGGGGAACGGTCATTTACTATATATCTGTACACTGCCTAGTACAATGGGGCTATTGGTATAACTGTACAAATAAATACAAATAATAAATATTATGCAAAGGGCACGATTTGAAGCTTTTTACTAGGGCTGCCGATTAATCGCAGTTAATTCACATGATTAACTCAAAAAATTAATTGTGATTAATCGCAGTTTTAATTACACTGTTAAACTGTAGAATACCAATTGAAATTTATTAAATATTTTGGATGTTTTTCTACATTTTCATAGATATTGTATTCTGTGTTGTAAATGCAATCAAAGGATATATTATTTTTGATTAAAAATATTTACACTGTAAAAATGATAAAAGAAATAGTATTTTTCAAGTCACCTCATACAAGTACTGTAGTGCAATCTCTTTGTCGTGAACGTGCAACTTACAAATGTAGATTTTTTTTGTTACATAACTGCATTCAAAAACAAAACAATGGAAAACTTCAGAACCTACAAGTCCACTCAGTCCTACTTCTTGTTCAGCCAATTGCTAAGATGAACAACTTTGTTTACATTTACAGGCCCTCTTCTTACAATGCTGCCCTCTTCTTATTTATAATGTCACCAGAAAGTGAGAACAGACATTTTGCATGGCACTTTTGTAGCCAGCATTACAAGATATTTACGTGCCAGATATGCTAAATATTTGTATGCCCATTCATGCTTCGGCCACCATTCCAGAGGACATGTTTCCATGCTAATGACGCTCGTTAAAAAATAATGCATTAATTAAATTTGTGACTGAACTCCTTGGGGGAGAATTGTATGTCCCCTACTCTGTTTTACTCACATTCTACCATACATTTCATGTTGTAGCAGTCTCGGATGATGACCCAGCACATGTTGTTCATTTTAAGAAAACTTTCACTGCAGATTTAACAAAACACAAAGAAGGTACCAATGTGAGATTTCTAAAGATAGCTACAGCACTCGACCCAAGGTTTAAGAATCTGAAGTGTCTTCCAAAATCTGAGAGGGACGAGGTGTGGAGCATGCTTTCAGAAGTCTTAAAAGAGCAATGCTCCAATGAGGAAACTACAGAACCTGAACCACCAAAAAAGAAAATCAAATTCTGCAGGTGGCATCTGACTCAGATAATGAAAATGAACATGCATTGGTCCGCACTGGTTTGGATTGTTATCGAGCAGAACCTGTCATCAGCATGGATGCATGTCCCCTGGAATGGTGGTTGAAGCATGAAGGGACATATGAATCTTTAGCACATCTGGCCCTTAAATACCTTGCAACGCCAGCTACAACAGTGTCATGAGAACACCTGTTCTCACTTTCAAGTGACATTGTGAACAAGAGGTGGTCAGCATTATCTCCTGCAAATGTAAACAAACTTGTTTGTCTGAGCGATTGGTTGAACAAGAAGTAGGACTGAATAGACTTGCATGCTCTAAAATTTTACATTTTATTTTTGAAGGCAGGTTTTTTGGTACATAATTCTACATTTGTAAGTTCAACTATCATGATAAAGAGATTGCACTATAGTACCTGTATTAGGTGAACTGAAAAATACTATTTCTTTTGTTTTTTTACAGTGCAAATACTTGTAATCAAAAATAAATATAAAGTGAGCACTGTGCACTTTGTATTCTGTGTTGTAATTGAAATCAATATATTTGAAAAGGTAGAAAACATCCAAAAATATTTAAATAAATGGCATTCTATTATTGTTTAAAAGTGTGATTAATCGTGATTAATTTTTTTAATCGCTTGACAGCCCTAATTTTTACCTTACTGGATTGTTCCACTCTTCAAGTTTTGATGGGAAGTGCCTGTGGCATCATCAAAACTAAAAATAATGTAAAAAATAATCAATAGTTGAACTTTACACTCTACCCTAAACTATACTACAGTAAATGAAGGAAGAAAATACACACAATAAGATGTGGGATTGAGAGAAAGCAGGAAGAGGAAGCTAGGGAGCTGGGGAGGTTCTGATCAGATGCTGCTGTCTTTCAAAGAAACTGAAGGACAGGGTAGGGTTGTGGCTCTTGAGATCCACTTGCGCTCACACCTTTGTTTGAGTATCTCAAATAGGGTGACCAGACAGCAAGGGTGAAAAATCGGGACGGGGGTGGGGGGTAATAGGAGCCTATATAAGAAAAAGACCCAAAAATCGGGACTGTCCCTATAAAATCGGGACATCTGGTCACCCTAATCTCAAATAAGTATGAGACTTCAGGGGATTGCCCAGGCAAGTCAAGCTTTTTCTTTTGTGCAGGGAGCAGCTAAAATCCTGGATGCAAGGCATAGGGAAGTGTTGGTACCAAGAGTAGCACTATATAATGGTGGGTGTAAAAAAGAGTGCTTTTTTTCTTTTGCAGCTGATTGATTGGTTGGCCGACTAAATTTGCTCCTGTTTAAATAGTTGTTGTTTAAATGTTGCTGGGTATATTGTGCTGTTTTAAGATTCACTTTTAAGATTTACTTACATCAAAATAAATACACATCCAAAAGGAGTTGGAGTGAGGTTAGGGCCATGCCTCAGATACCCCGTCCTATATTTAGTAGCGCTGGAAAGAGTGCACGTTACACTCCTTTGAAAAAGTAGTGGTGCCACCTCAGGCCTGGTCTATACTGGGGTGGGGTGGGGGGGGATTGATCTAAGTTATGCAACTTCAGCTATGTGAATAACGTAGCTGAAGTCGAAGTACTTAGATCTACTTACCACAGTGTCTTCACTGCGGTAGGTCGACTGCTGACGCTCCCTTGTCAACTCTGCCTACGCTTCTCGCTCTGGTGGCGTACCGGACTTGAAGGGAGAATGCTCGGCGGTCGATTTATCGTGTCTTCAGTAGTTGCGATAAATTGACCCTCGCTGGATCGATCCCTCAGGAGGTAAGTGTAGACATGCCCTCAGAGTGCTCACAACTGCCACTGGAGGTTCCTATGGCTAGTACAGTACATTTTCACACACACATGATTGCAACTGATAACTGAAACTCAAAAAGACACAATTTAGCCCTTTTGTATAATTTGTATTTAAGTAAGGAATAAAGAGCTGAAATACATAGGATTGTAGCTAAACGGGTCAGACAAAAAACTCTTAGGTCATTCAGGCCGACCCCTGCATTTTTCAGGACTATACACTACATCATTCCCACCAACATCTTATCTCATGTATTCTTGAATATCCACAGTGATGGTTCCTTGACCCTATCCCCTGGGAGTCTACTCCATTGCCAAATTATTCTGTTAAGAATGTTTTCCTATATCTAGCCTAAATATTTCTCTCCTGCAGGTCATTGCTCCTTGCCCTACCAGTGTCACTAATTCTCTGCTTCCATTACTATTATTACCTTTAAGGTATTTGAAGACTATAGATCATGCTCTCTCAGAGTATTTTTTCTGAATTTAATTATAGTTCCTTCAGTCTCTTCTTGTGTGTTTTATCTTCAAAGCCTTGTATCATTGTGTTGCCTTTCTTTGTATGATTTCTAGCTTTTTTTTAAACATTCCCTGAACTGAGAGGACCAGAACACTTCACAGCTTTTATACTAGCAAGCCATGAATTGCCTACAAAAATCTGATGACTGAAATTATTTTGTTTAAAGGTAATTTAGCACCCTCTGGTGTACCGTTGCTCTATTGCAAATTTCATTTTAGATGAAGGAGAGTGAAATCTCCAGAGCAACAATACTGTATAAGTTTTCATGTTAATGTTTGTGAACCAATAGTTATGGGTGGTTCAGCAGTTTTATTATTTATGTTTGTATTCAGGAACTTATGGCTCATTGGAAAACTGCTCAGGACTGCAACATGTGGCTAAAAGTTAAACTTCCATTGACTTCAATAGGAGATGCTTAAATATGAGCGTAGTGTTTTGACCTTTGAGTACAGTGTATTACAGAAAACACCTTCTTTTTTTTTTAAAGAAATTCTCTTTCAAATATTTTAATCATTTTTGTGTTGTACAATGCTAAAAAAAACACTAACAAAAAATGACAACATGGGAAGTTAACCAATATAAGATACTCCTTTTTTTCTTTGCTTAGGTCACACATGGTTTCCATTTAAGAAAATTATTTTTGCAAGTAATTAGTCTGTACTGTAAATTAGATCCACTATGATGATGATGTTGTTTTAAATTTCATATGATCTAGTTATAAACTCTTGCTGTAGGTTTCAGGGTTGGATTGGCAGCCACCAAGTGGACTACTAGATAATAGCTTTTGACCAACTTACAATATTGAGCAATTTGCAGCAGAACCAAAAATAATATGAGCATCCCATTTATTCCCAAATCCCTATCAACGTCAATGTAAAAAAAAAATTCCCAAAACCTTACCCCAATCAGTGTTTTGACTTTGAAAAGAGAGACGTTCCAGGGACTCCATGAAGTCCAACAGGAACTTAGCTATTGCTATTGACTTTACGTAGAAGGCACCCAGATACTTCAGGATGGGCAGCAGTATAAAACCCTAAGATAGATACTACCTTAGTAAGGGACCACAGGCATATTTTCCCCTGTTAAAGTATTTTGAAAATATCCTATGCTTGCCACTTGGTGCAATATGGCACATTTCATTGAGTAAATTACTTTTCAGAAGTATAACTAAGCTCGAGAGATAAATTCAAACTGTGTGGGTGAGCATTCCTATAGAAGTTATGCTGCTACCTGGGAAAAGGAGTGAGGAAAGAGAGGACCTCAGGCTGCCTCCTGCAGGCTGTGTGTGTGTTGGGAAGGGGAACTTCATGTTGCGCACCAAAAGTTTTGCTGCTGCCTGAGGGGAAGAGGAGGATCACAGGCCTTCCTCACTACGTGCTGCCTTTTACCAAGTGGGGGCCAAAGAACTCTGAAGGGTAAGAACATTCACTAAAGGAAACCAGTAGGACTGTAGTGCTACCATTCAAAAGGTAGAGGGGGACAAGCTCGGTTGAGGCACAGTTTAGTTAGTTTACTTTTATAATGAAAAATGACTATGTAAATATGGTACCTTCCTACTCACAATCTGCTCCCTGTGTGTATTCAGAGTCACAGCTGCTTATTTTAATGACAGAAAGTTTTTACTACTTTTAATTACTGCTCTGCAGAATCAACAGGTCTAAGAGTGAACTGGATTCTTTCCAGGTGTGTTCAACATCAACAAAACTGCCAACTAAGTTCCATTTGAAGAGCCAACTGTGCAATGTCATTGTGTTCCGTTCTGCCCTCAGTTGCATCTGTGCAATTCCACAGAAAGCAATGAAGTTCAAAAGTTATAACAAAGGGCAGAATTTGGCTTTCAGAAGCCAGAAAGAACACAGCTTGACTTTCAGATCCTGGGATGAGTTTTCAGTGAGATGAGATGGCAGTTCAGAAAAATGTATTTTACTTGTCATCTGAACTAATCTGATATGGAAATCATTGAGACCTATTTAGTATGGAAGCTTGCAATGACATTTTTATAACTTCACCTCTCAGAGGTATTGTAAGCAGAGTGGAAGGATGTACATTAATTGTCATTGTTTTAATGTTAATATCTTTCTAAATCATTCACCTTGGGATAAAATTCTGCCTGAAGGTGAATAATTTGGGAATCTTGTCTGCTATTTGAGTTAGAGAAGAGTGGGGACAAAACTTTCTACTGTAAAATAAATAAAGTAACATAATATTAACCACACATTTCTAAACATGTCTGCAATAGAAATATCTCAAATGTGTAGCTTGAAACTTGCTATGGACATAAGCCTCAAAGAAGCCTTTGCTTGGTTTGAAAAAAATGGTTTTTTTTTAATGTATCAGTTATGAGCAATAGAAAATTGTGTATTGAATTGAAATGGGCTGACCCAGATGTGCTTAAAATTGGATGCTGTCAAAGTTGGAATTGAGATTTTTATTCAAACCAGGGTAGCAGTTTGGATCCAAATTCAGACCAAGCATCTGAACTAAAATGGTGGAAATTTCATAAGAACAGTTGTTCTTCCAAGACCAAAAGCTGTTCTCAAAAGACCTCTATCATCCAGGCACCCTGCTGGTCTCCAGACCCCCATTCATTATTGCTGTGTTAGGTAGCAGACAGACCTCCAGTCTCTTCATGGGAGTACCTGCTGCTCTTCCCCCACTTTACTCTCTGTCTGGCAAGTGGGGAGTGCCAACCAAATCCAGTGGTGGACTTTGTGGAGTATTGAATCTCTTACTTCATTATACTCATGGGCACAGCAGTATCTGCCAGAATTTAAAATCCCAGAAAACTTGTGCATTTCTCTAGTGGAAGCCAACAGTGGTTTTTTGAATAGGAATCAAGATCTGGTATCCTGGATTCAAATACCACCAAAGATTAAGATGTTAGGATCTGGAGTTTTGATCTAGACCCATCTCTAATACAGAGCATGCACACAATAGTGTATATATGCACAATCATTTAAACAAATATGCACTTTGCAGCTACTCGTATACATGGCTAGTTTGAAGTACTTTAAAGAAGTTCTTATTGAATATGCAGTCATGTTAGTCTTGATGCCTGGTTACAAAAGCGTGAATATTTATGCAATAAATTTTTGGTCAAAGATTTTAAGAACAGTAAAAAAATTTCCATTTCCATTTAAAAGAACTGTGGGTGTTAATTAGCACTATTATTTTAAGAGTGCTTTTACCAAGGTGACCAGTTTGTTGTTTTATTCCAATATTACATTTTATAGAAATTACATGTACTCTCCGATGTACACAAACTAGTGGAGGGTTTCTCCAGATGCTTATTGAACAATACAGATTGCAGACATTTGCTTATCTTTCTATTGAACGTCCTCCAAGATTAGTAGATCCTATAATAAGGAAGATTTAAAAATAAAAAGGTATAAATATTTTTACATAAAGTTAAAGAATCATTGCATGCACTTGTTTAAGTGCTTTTAGAAATCTATTTTGTTAAGAAAAATAAGAATAAAAGAATCAAAAATGAAAAATGAAAAATCATTATAAATATTAATAAAAAACAACCATAAAGGACCACATGTTGCTGTGAGTTTTGACAAAGCTGTTTCTATGTATGCAAGTGCAAATATGGTAAGTGATTTTACAGGGAACATGAAAATGAGTCAGTGTACTTGTGAATAGGATTGAGCCCCATACTTAGAATTAGGATTCTAATTGTTTAAAAGACACTAGGGTAAGACTCATCTCAGTTATACTGGTGTAAATTCAGAGAAACCCTATTACACTACATTTAAATTACTGGATTTACACCAGAAACTGAGATCAGACCCTTGTTCCTATGGTTGAAGCTCAAGATATCTTTCCATTATTACAAGTCCAGTTTTCTACCCAATCCTCTATCACCCATTTTTCCTGAATCCATCAAATGCATATGTCATTTCACAAGCCAGATCATAGTCCACGGAAGACATTTCTGGGGCAAATTGCATAATACTTTTGGAAGATATGGGGGTTCAAAAATTAAGGTCAACTTAATTTCTCTTTCTTTCTTTTTGGCTTGTCATATTTCCAAAACTGCTTGGCCTACAAACTCCAAATTTTTCTGTCTGTTGGTCTTGGGACAGAATGGTGCTTCTTACTAGCTTTGGGAAGGAAGCTTGCAATTTTACATCAGAATTGCAATTTTGGGATATATCATAAATAGGGCTGTCGAGCGATTAAAAAAATTAATTGTGATTAATCATGCGATTAAAAAAATTAATCACGATTAATCACACTGTTAAACAATAATAGAATACCATTTATTTAAATATTTTTGGATGTTTTCTACATTTTCAAATGTATTGATTTCAATTACAACACAAGTATCAGAGGGGTAGCCGTGTTAGTCTGGATCTGTAAAAAGCAACAGAGAGTCCTGTGGCACCTTTAAGACTAACAGATGTATTGGAGCATAAGCTTTCGTGGGTGAATGCCCACTTCATCGGATGCACGCATCTGATGAAGTGGGCATTCACCCACGAAAGCTTATGCTCCAATACATCTGTTAGTCTTAAAGGTGCCACAGGACTCTCAATTACAACACAGAATACAAAGTGTACAGTGTTCACTTTATATTTATTTTTATTACATATATTTGCACTGTAAAAAAAAAGTATATTTCAATTCACCAAATACAAGTACTGTAGTGCAATCTCTTTATAATGAAAGTTGAAGTTACAAATGTAGAATTATGTACAAAAAATAACTGCATTCAAAAACAAAACAATGTAAAACTTTAGAACCTACAAGTCCACTCAATCCTACTTCAGCCAATTGCTCAGACAAACAAGTTTAGTTACAATTTGCAGGAGAAAATGCTGCCCACTTCTTGTTTACAATGTCACCTGAAAGTGAGAACAGGTGTTTGCATGGCACTGTTGTAGCTGGCATCGCAAGATATTTATGTGCCAGATGTGGTAAAGATTCATATGTCCCTGCATGCTTAAACCACCATTCCAGAATATGTGTGTCCATGCTGATGACAGGTTCTGCTCGATAACAATCCAAAGCAGAGCTGTTCATTTTCATCATCTAAGTCAGATGCCACCAGCAGAAGGTTGATTTTCTTTTTTGGTAATTCGGGTTCTGTAGTTTCCGCATCGGAGTGTTGCTCTTTAACGACATCTGAAAGCATTCTCCACACCTTGTCCCTCTCAGATTTTTGAAGGCACTTCAGATTCTTAAACATTCGGTCGAGTCCTGTATCTATTCTTAGAAATCTCACATTGGTACCTTCTTTGCGTTTTGTCAAATCTGCTGGGAAAGTGTTCTTAAAACAAACATGTGCTGGGTCATCATCCGAGATTGCTATAACATGAAATATATGGCAGAATGTGGGTAAAACAGAACAGGAGACATACAATTCTCCCCCAAGGAATTCAGTCACAAATTTAATTAACGTGTTATTTTTTTAAAGAGCATCATCAGCATGGAAGCATAACCTCTGGAATGGTGGCCGAAGCATGAAGGGGCATATGAATGTTTAGCACCAACGCCGCCTACTAAAGTGTCATGCGAACTCCTTCTCTAACTTTCAGGTGTTTTTGAGTGCAGTTATGAAACCAAAAAAACCCTACATTTGTAATTTACACTTTCACAATAAAGAGATTGCACTACAATACTTGTATGAGGTGAATTGAAAAATACTATTTCTTTTGTTTATCATTTTTACAGTGCAAATATTTGTAATACAAAATAATATAAAGTGAGCACTGTACACTTTGTATTCTGTGTTGTAATAGAAATCAGTGTAATTGAAAATGTAGAAAAACATCCAAAAATATTTAATAAATTTCAATTGGTATTCTATTGTTTAACAGCACAATTAATCGCAAAAAAATTTTTTAATCAAAGTTAATTTTTTGGAGTTAATTGCGTGAGTTAACTACAATTAATTGACAACTCTAATCATAAAGTTTTCATGGGAGATGTGCACTTTCATCCATGAAGAATTAACACTGAAGTCCTCATGGAACTCCTACCTTGGCTGTACAAAGCTTGTGGGCTAGCTTCTGTGCAGGTACTCCAGCTATCTTTATGATGCATTCAGTACTTTTTATGCTAAAGTGACTCTCACTTCCTGCAGTCACTGCTGAGTGTTTATGTGGGTGATGATGAGTGTTGGGCCCACAGTGAGGGTGAAGTTGAGGTAGGAATTCTGGCAAATGAGGGCACAGTGCTGTGATGGAAATGCTTAGCGATTGGGGAAGGTGATAATATAATGAAAGTAGCAATCAAGACAATTGCTATTAGATGGCCAGGAATATCAATATACATTAAATGCACATAACTGCTCTCTGTTTCCTTCCCTTCAAACTTATTGAGATACAGGACATGTAATTAAAATGCAATAAATATAAAAAATAAAATGTGATAATGTAAAATTTATGTCTTTTCTTGCATCTTCTCTTCCATTTCTTTCTTTCTGGTTTCAGTCTATCCCTCATATATGTCCGAGCTTCTTCTTTCTCTTTTTGTTCTTTGAAAAACAGCATTTCCTTTCCTCTAATTTTGTCTTTTCCTTCAATTCCCTGTTTTACTCAAATGATCTGTTACAGTGTCCATTCTTCTTTAATTCCTTTCATCCTGTCCCTCTTATCCAACCCCACTCACTGTTTTGTACCCCCTTTACTATTTTTCCACCTAGATCTTTCTTTTTTTCTTCAATCCCCACTTCTCTCCATATTTTCTTTCTCCCCTGAGTGTCATCACTTCTCTCTCTTCCATCTCTGGACTCCTTTCTTCCTTCTTTCTCTTACCTGCTAATTATTCTACCCCATCCTTTCTGAATTCCTTCTAGTCTTCCTGCTTAGTCCCAGGGGCTCTCATTCATCAGCTCCTCCACTAGTTCTCTCCAGCTTCTATCCAGACCACTACCAGTTCATTTCTTCCTTGACTCTCAGGATCTACTGGTTTCTTTTCCACACAGTTCCTCTTCCTCCTCAGGACTTCTCAACTGCCCCTCACTCTCCAACAACATCCTATCCATCCTTCCAACTACTACCTACAGCACCTTCATTACAGATGCTTCCTCAGTTTATCCCCACCACTACTGTTCATTCCTGCACTAAAAGAATCTCTCTACATATGCCAGACATTCCTAAATTCATTGTTCAAGGTTCACAGCTGAAACCCTCCTGTCTCTTCAGGGTTCCCATTCAGCCCCACATTTAATACCTTTGTCCTTCCAGGGCCTCTAGTTCATCTCTTCAGAACACTCCTTCTACCACATTTGTATCTCCAGTTCACCTGGTTCATTCCTTTTCCCCAGATCCTATAGAACTACTTCCAGGATACCCCCTTATCTGCTCTGTTTTCTTTCCCTAGTCTTTACCATCACTGAAACTTTGGAGGAGGGAAGGTTTTGATGTTACCACTGGTGATGTTGGGAAAGAGGTGGGTGGGGTGAATGGAGGTGCCAGAGCTGACACCAGCTTCCCCCTGCTACTATCTGGGTGCCAGCTGCAGAAGGACCATAAACAGGCTCATGTTGCCCAGCATCTGAAGCCCCAATAACCCCTAGAGGTAGGGTGACCGGATAGCAACTGTGAAAAAATGGGATGGGGTGGGGGGTAATAGGTGCCTATATAAGAAAAAGTCCCCAAAAATTGGACTGTCCCTTTAAAAACAGGACATCTGGTCACCCTACCTAGATGCCAAGTGCATGCTATTTATGAAAACTAAACTGCAGCCAAATAGAACCACTCGCTCTTGCATGTTTATCATCTGCATCTACAGTTTCTTCAAGAAGGCAAGGCCACCGCTACTGTTGATTTCAAGACTTTCAGAGCATGCCTACACTGCAATTAAACATCTGCGGCTGACTTGGCTCATGG
This sequence comes from Chrysemys picta bellii, assembly GCF_011386835.1. NCBI lineage: Eukaryota > Metazoa > Chordata > Testudines > Emydidae > Chrysemys > Chrysemys picta. The sequence goes on along the minus strand of NC_088795.1, from coordinate 128,227,548 downwards.
GGTTCAGGTTGCAGGGGTATAAACTTGAGGTGTAGGTGTTTGGATTTGGGCTGCAGGCTGAGCTCTGGGAGTGGGAATAGCTCCAGAGCCTGGACTCCAGCCCAAACCCAAATGTCTACACTGCAATTTTATAACCCCACAGCGAGCCCAAGTCAGCTGACATGGGCTAGCTACGGGGCTTAAGGTAGACCTACATTCAAATAACATTACATTTTTTAAAACCTCTCAGGGTATTTGCCAAAAAGATCAGTGGTAGTAACTTCTTATTCAAGTTTTTTGCCTCGGAATAATTACAGATTTCAAGGGATTAACTAAGGGGAAAAGAAGTACATTAAAGTTGCCATCACAATAGTGATTACTAAATTATTATATATGTAAGCAGAGTCAGGATGAGCTCTACCCTGACATCTGGTGGTGAATTATGGCGAGGGTGGAAAAGAACTCCAGGGGCTGATCTTGTTTGCATAGGCACACCCACTCGCCTGGCATGAAACCACAGCAACTCAAAGTGGTTACTTTGGCTGGTGTGGGATCCCCAGTTTCTCTGTTATTGGGGCAGGAAGAATAAAGTTTTGTTACCCTGATTCTGTGAATCAAGGCCAGTGGAACTGTTGTATGACAGAAGGACTGAGTGAGTCATTCACCATTACCTAAGTAGCATTTGCTTGTCAAGGGGCATGGGTTACAAAACCCAGTGAATGGAGAGAGGATGGGGACAGGTATTTGTACCTGATGGTGTGGCCCCCTCCCCAAAGGGGTTGAAACACCAATTGCACTACCTCCTCTCTCCACTGTTGAATGTCAGAGCTAACTTTGATTGCCTTAGGAGTCTAGTTACAGACTGCTGAGCTAAGTTTGCTTTGAGCCAATAGTGCACCAGCACTGGGGCTCCCCTACTACTAGCTGAAATCACAAAAGAGCTGAAATCACAAAAGAGCTAAAGCTATTTAAGAGCTGAGATCACTGAGGCTGTGTTAACTAGTGGGGGAGCCTGAAGCTATATAGCTAAGCTAACTTAGCTTAGCGGGGAGTGAGCGGAGCGGAGCGGCTGGAGGAGCAGCGAGCAGAGCAGAGCCTTGTGGGAGCGGCCCAAGGGACGGCTGGAGCGGAGTGGAGCGGCTCACAGGTCGGTGAGCGGAGCGGTGCAGCTCACAGGTCGGTGAGCGGAGCGGAGTGGCTCACAGGTCGGTGAGCGGAGCGGAGCGGAGCAGCGCGGCTCACAGGTCGGTGAGCGAAGCGAAGCGAAGCGGAGCAGCTGCCAGAGCAGTTCGTGGGACTGCGGGTGGAGTGGAGCAGTTCGTGGTGAAGGCTGCAGTGGAACCCCACGGAGAAGCAGCCGGTTGGCCTCGGATCACGTAAGGTGCCCCTTAACACCCTGCTCACCCCCCCGCCTTGAACTCTGGGGCTGCACTGATCATGGACAGAGACTTTGGGGGGTTGTCGGACTTTTGGGACTTTTGGGATTCTTGGGTTGCTGGACCCAAGAGACTTTGGGATTGGTGGACTTTTGGGACTTTGGTGATTCTTGGGTCGCTGGTTTCAAGAACCAACGGGAGAGGACACGGCCCAATTTGCTGGGGTGGGTCTTCGCTCATGGTTTGGTCTAAAAACTCTAGTTGTGGTGTTTTTTCCATTTAATGCTGATGTTGTTTACCTCATGTTATTAAACATTTTCTGTTACACTCAGACTCCGTGCTTGCGAGAGGGGAAGTATTGCCTCTTAGAGGTGCCCAGGGGGTGGTATGTAATTGTCCCAGGTCACTGGGTGGGGGCTCGAGCCGGTTTTGCATTGCGTTATTGAAACGGAACCCCTAGATACAGAACCCGGCCCTTGTTGCTGCCAACTTAGATGGGCAGAAGGGTTACATTTTTGGGGGCTCGTCCGGGATCCCCTGGGTCAGTACCCCTCGCAAGCACCTGTTGAGTGTTCCCCTGCATTGGGAAAAAAAAAATTGTGGTTATATTTTGAGGAAATTACTGTTTGTATAATGGCTAATATGTCGGGTTTGTTGGGCCCCGGCCCTGCAGCCTCTAGCTCAGGGGCCACAGCCTCAGCCAATGATTGGACAAAAGCACTGGGGCAAATATTGGAAAAGGTTGTGTTGTCCCATGCTAGGTCAAACTCTTGTCGTGAGTTGAGGTTATTTGCTGGGGCAGAGGAGTTCGAACCCTGGTTGGAGCATACCACTGAAATGCTGCAGGAGTGGGCCGTACCTGATGCAGAAAAGCGAAGATGTCTGATAGAGAGCCTTAGTGGCCCAGCATTAGATGTGATTCGCACCCTGAAGCTCATTGACCCTGGGGTCAGTGTGAAGGACTGCCTAGAGGCCCTTGATCATACCTTTGGGAGTGTAGAGGGCCCTGAAGACAGTTACTGTAAGTTCCTTAATTCCCGACAGCAAATTGGCGAGAAGATTTCAGCCTATATACAGAGGCTGGAAAGACTGCTTCAGAGAGCTGTCATGAGGGGTGCAGTGACTGCTGAACAGATGGATCGGACCAGACTGGCTCAAATTGTAAGAGGAGCTCAGTATCAGAATTCGATTCTACTCCATCTCCGGCTAAGAGAACGACGGGAACATCCCCCAAGTTATTCCCAGCTGATAAAGGAGGTCAGAGAAGAGGAAGAAAGGCAGGCTGCCAGCGAGTTTTGGGAAGCCCAAACATTGGAGCCAGCCGGCACAACACCACTGCAAATGGCCAGTGTACTGATGGTGAGCACCACAGAGGAACTTGCCCAACAAGTGCAGGTCCTGACAGAACGGATAGCTGAACTGCAAAGCACCATTGACCAAGCTAAGACTTCCGGGAATAAGGAGCCTCTGACCGTGGCAATGGAGAAGTCAGCATTTAGAGCCACCATCCCATCTGGGCGAAGAGGGAAAGGACAATTCTTCTGCTACCGATGTGGTCAGGATGGACACAGTGCTGCCAAGTGCCATAATGAAGAAAACCCCTCCTTAGTGTATGGAAAGCTGAGGATCAGTTGGGAGAGATCCGGTAGCTGCCAGAGAGTCCAGGGACGGGGACCACCCAGGCCCGCAGGATTTGAAGATTCCCCCAGAAAAGACTGTCCAGCTGGGATCCCCGCAGGACTGATAGGGCCTCGAGCAGAGGTCATGGTGAAGATTGAAGGGGTGGAGTGTAAAGCCGTGCTTGACACTGGATCTCAAGTGACTATTATATTTCAGTCATTCTACCAACAAATGCTTAGGCACCTGCCTATACAGCCACTGACTGGCGTTGGTCTGTGTGGCCTCAGCATGGATGAATACCCCTACCAAGGGTATGTCATAGTGCACCTGGAATTCCCAGAGGAGGTTGCTGGGGTAAGAGAAGAGGTGGACACAGCTGCATTAATATGCCCTGACCCTAAAGGGACCTCTGATGTGTCTGTGCTGATAGGGACCAACTCCAGTCTCTTCAAGGTGCTCGCGGATTACTGCAGACGACGGGCTGGGGACCAGTACCTGAATACCCTGATGATCCATACGCTTTGTGCTGAAGCCTATAGGAAGATTGAGGGTGCTAAAAAGGAGACATCTGAGCTACCGATTGGGGCGCTGAAGTACATGGGCACAACCCCGTTAGTAGTGCCTGCAAGGACGGAGCAAGAAGTGCTTGTCATGAGTACTCGGCTGAAAGGCAGTAAAGGGGCATTAGCAATGGTAGAGCAGCCGGTTGAAGGAGAGCTCCCGGAAGGACTGCTGGTCCCCAGTGGAGTCATAACCCTACCTGCTGAAGCCCAGGAAAAGGTGACTATACTGATTGCTAATGAAACAAGTCGAGATGTTGTTGTGAAGCAAGGACAAAAGATAGCGGATCTCTTTGAGCCTGAATCAATTGTAAAACCCCAGTGTGAGACTCAAGTTCCGCCAATAGACCCTGCAAAGTTTGACTTTGGAGATTCACCGTTGTCCGAGGAGTGGAAAGATCGCCTGAGGAGGAAACTTTGTGAAAGATCCAAGGTGTTCTCATTGCATGAGTGGGATGTGGGATGTGCAAAAGGAGTAGAGCACAACATCAGACTACATGACTCTCGACCTTTCAGGGAGAGATCTAGGAGGATTGCCCTCTCCGAGATGGAAGATGTGCGACAACATCTTCAGGAGCTGGCTGCGAATGGCATCATTACAGAGTCCCGCAGCCCATATGCCTCACCCATTGTGGTGGTCCGTAAAAAGAATGGGAAAATCCGGATGTGTATTGACTACCGCACCCTAAACCGCCGTACTGTGGTTGACCAGTACACAATGCCTCGAGTCCAAGATGCCTTAGACTGTTTGCTGGGAAGCCAGTGGTTCTCTGTGTTGGATCTTCGGAGTGGATACTACCAGATCCCTCTGGGTGAAGCAGATAAGGAGAAGACAGCCTTCATCTGCCCATTAGGGTTTTATCAGTTTGAACGCATGCCCCAAGGGATCTCTGGAGCACCTGCCACATTTCAACGTCTTATGGAGAAAGTTGTGGGAGACATGAATTTACTGCAAGTGTTAGTTTATTTGGATGACCTGATAGTGTTTGGAAGAACCTTGGAGGAGCATGAAGAAAGACTTCTTAAAGTGCTTGATAGGTTAGAGGATTATGGTTTGAAGCTTTCAATTGACAAATGCCAGTTCTGCAGGACCTCAGTGAAGTATGTGGGTCACATCGTGTCCCAAGAGGGTGTGAGTACTGATCCCGATAAAATAGAAGCCCTCACTACATGGCCATGTCCAAGTAACTACAGAGAACTCAAGACCTTTCTTGGGTTTAGTGGCTACTATCGCAGATTTGTGAAAAACTATGCTACGATTGTAAAACCTCTGAATGATCTTACCAGGGGATACCAGTCCAGCAGGAACAAATCTAAGACCAAGAATAAGGGAAGGTCCCCAAAGCCTCCTGTGCAGAGACACTATGGCCCCTTCGAACCATTTGGGCCACGGTGGGATGAGAGATGTGAAAGGGCTTTTCGAGAAATCATTACTTGCCTAACTCATGCTCCAGTCCTAGTCTTTGCTGACCCAAGCAAGCCATTTATCCTGCATACTGATGCCAGTTTGGAGGGTCTGGGAGCAGTACTGTACCAGGAAGTGGAAGGAAGACGTAAACCTGTAGCCTTTGCCAGCCGAGGACTGTCTGATAGTGAAACTCGCTATCCCACCCACAAGCTGGAGTTCTTGGCCTTGAAATGGGCCATCACTGAGAAATTTCGAGACTACTTATATGGTGCTCAGTTCCAGGTGTGGACAGACAACAACCCACTGACCTATGTGTTAACAAGTGCTAAGCTGGATGCTACAGGGCAAAGATGGGTGGCCGCTTTGGCTAGCTATGACTTCAGCATTCAATACCGATCAGGGAGAAGCAATGTAGATGCAGATGCATTGTCCAGGCGTCCACAGGCACCAGGAGTTGCTGTGATACCCACAGATGGAGTGAGGGCTATTTGCAGTGTGAGTCGCCGGGAGCCAGAGTCCCATGAGAGTCTTCATGGATGTGCTGCTGAAGCTTTGGGCCTGCCCCCTGAATGCGTGCCTTCTGCTTCAGTGAACTATATTGCGTTGGACCAATCTCCTTTGCCCATGCTCAATGCGGCTGACTGGCAGGAAGCCCAGCTGCAAGATATTGGCATTCGTGATACACTACTTGCCAAAAGGGAGGGGCGAAGCCCAGCTGTGGTTGTCCCACCTAACCCGGAGGGTAAACTACTATTGAGAGAATGGACCAAACTAAAACTGATTCAGGGAGTGCTACATCGAGTGACCACAGACCCTTTACAAAAGCAACGAGCACAGCTAGTGCTGCCAAAAGAGTACAGAGCCCTGGCCATGAGGGCCCTGCATGATGACTTTGGACATTTAGGGATGGAGAGGACCCTGGAACTTCTTCGTAGTAGATTCTATTGGCCTCGGATGGCTGAAGATGTTCGCAGGAAATGTGAGACCTGCGCTCGATGTGTTCAAAGGAAAACTCTGCCCACGAGGGCTGCATATCTCAAGAACATCACCAGCACCAAACCTTTGGAACTGGTATGCATCGATTTCTTGTCTTTAGAAGTAGACAAGAGGAATATTGGGAACATTCTAGTAGTGACTGACCATTATACACGATATGCGCAGGCATATCCCACGCGTGATCAGAGGGCCACCACGGTTGCTCGAGTACTGTGGGAGAAATATTTCTCAGTTTATGGATTTCCAGCCCGGATACACTCGGATCAGGGGCGGGACTTTGAGAGTCATCTTCTGAAGGAGGTGCTGAGGATAGCGGGAATTAAGAAGTCTAGAACAACGCCTTATCACCCGCAAGGTGATCCTCAGCCAGAGAGGTTCAACCGAACCCTATTAGATATGTTGGGGACTTTGCGACCAGAGCAGAAAGCAACCTGGAGCCAACATGTTGCATATCTGGTGCACGCCTACAATGCCACAAAGAATGATGCTACAGGAGTCACCCCATATCTCTTAATGTTTGGACGAGAACCAAGATTACCCATAGACCTGTGCTTTGGTGTATCAGAGGATGGAGATAGCTATGAAACTCATCAGCAATATGTATCCCGACTGAGAGAAAAGCTGCGGGATGCTTATCACTTAGCTACATCTGCGGCTCGGAAGAACGCCGACCGCAACAAACATCGATATGATGCTAGGGTACGTCTGCAAGAACTCCAGCCGGGGGACAGAGTTCTGCTGCGAAATTTGGGTATTGCTGGCAAACACAAGATAGCCGACAGATGGAAGGCAATACCTTACTTGGTGATGGAAAAGCTAGGAGACCTGCCGGTCTACAAGATCAAACCTGAAGAGGGTTCAGGGCAGACAAAGACAGTGCATAGAAACCTTTTGCTCCCTGTGGGGGAATTGGTAGGCACCCCGTATGAGATGGGCCACAACAGGGCAACTGGGCAGAACGAAGGTGCTGGACCAAAGCCGCCCTCCAACGTGGACAGCCAGCCCCCTGCAGCTAACCTACCCCCATGCAGCACATCTGAGAGTGAGTCTGAGGAGGAAGACACAACCATGGTGTACCCTGGGATGGAGACAAGATTTCAGTCTCGATCGGCTGAATCAACAGAGAGCTCCTCTTCTTCCACCCTAAACCCCATGGCAGAAGTATTTAGGCCCATTCCTGACACCCCTGAGCCACTGGTGGGACCCCCATGTGATGACACACCCAGGTTATTGGACAGTGGAGACATACAGGTGGAGGATGTCCTGGGCACCTTGGACCCTCCACTGTTAGAACTAGAAATGCAGGGGCCTATGCCAGTAGCCGAGGGACCCTCAAAGGAAACCTCTCCATCCATCGGTCAAGAGGCTGTCCCGCCCACCACGGCAACAGAGATTCTCAATAGACGAGACAGGGTAATAAGACCAGTAAAACGGTTGACTTATGATGCACCTGGGGTAACTAGTGAGGAACCAATATGTTTAGCACACAGGCTTGTGGAAGCTAGAGTGGGCTATCTGAGGCCCTTTGGAGGGAACCAGTGAGTTGTTATAATAGGGAGTGTGATTTGTCGGGACGACAAATTTTCGGCTGGGGGGAGGATGTAAGCAGAGTCAGGATGAGCTCTACCCTGACATCTGGTGGTGAATTATGGCGAGGGTGGAAAAGAACTCCAGGGGCTGATCTTGTTTGCATAGGCACACCCACTCGCCTGGCATGAAACCACAGCAACTCAAAGTGGTTACTTTGGCTGGTGTGGGATCCCCAGTTTCTCTGTTATTGGGGCAGGAAGAATAAAGTTTTGTTACCCTGATTCTGTGAATCAAGGCCAGTGGAACTGTTGTATGACAGAAGGACTGAGTGAGTCATTCACCATTACCTAAGTAGCATTTGCTTGTCAAGGGGCATGGGTTACAAAACCCAGTGAATGGAGAGAGGATGGGGACAGGTATTTGTACCTGATGGTGTGGCCCCCTCCCCAAAGGGGTTGAAACACCAATTGCACTACCTCCTCTCTCCACTGTTGAATGTCAGAGCTAACTTTGATTGCCTTAGGAGTCTAGTTACAGACTGCTGAGCTAAGTTTGCTTTGAGCCAATAGTGCACCAGCACTGGGGCTCCCCTACTACTAGCTGAAATCACAAAAGAGCTGAAATCACAAAAGAGCTAAAGCTATTTAAGAGCTGAGATCACTGAGGCTGTGTTAACTAGTGGGGGAGCCTGAAGCTATATAGCTAAGCTAACTTAGCTTAGCGGGGAGTGAGCGGAGCGGAGCGGCTGGAGGAGCAGCGAGCAGAGCAGAGCCTTGTGGGAGCGGCCCAAGGGACGGCTGGAGCGGAGTGGAGCGGCTCACAGGTCGGTGAGCGGAGCGGTGCAGCTCACAGGTCGGTGAGCGGAGCGGAGTGGCTCACAGGTCGGTGAGCGGAGCGGAGCGGAGCAGCGCGGCTCACAGGTCGGTGAGCGAAGCGAAGCGAAGCGGAGCAGCTGCCAGAGCAGTTCGTGGGACTGCGGGTGGAGTGGAGCAGTTCGTGGTGAAGGCTGCAGTGGAACCCCACGGAGAAGCAGCCGGTTGGCCTCGGATCACGTAAGGTGCCCCTTAACACCCTGCTCACCCCCCCGCCTTGAACTCTGGGGCTGCACTGATCATGGACAGAGACTTTGGGGGGTTGTCGGACTTTTGGGACTTTTGGGATTCTTGGGTTGCTGGACCCAAGAGACTTTGGGATTGGTGGACTTTTGGGACTTTGGTGATTCTTGGGTCGCTGGTTTCAAGAACCAACGGGAGAGGACACGGCCCAATTTGCTGGGGTGGGTCTTCGCTCATGGTTTGGTCTAAAAACTCTAGTTGTGGTGTTTTTTCCATTTAATGCTGATGTTGTTTACCTCATGTTATTAAACATTTTCTGTTACACTCAGACTCCGTGCTTGCGAGAGGGGAAGTATTGCCTCTTAGAGGTGCCCAGGGGGTGGTATGTAATTGTCCCAGGTCACTGGGTGGGGGCTCGAGCCGGTTTTGCATTGCGTTATTGAAACGGAACCCCTAGATACAGAACCCGGCCCTTGTTGCTGCCAACTTAGTTGGGCAGAAGGGTTACATATAGATTGAATTTTTCAAAACTGGGACTTTGCTTAAAAGCAAATATTAAAATTATTAGATTTAAGCTTTTCTATATCTTTATTATATTATTATTATACAAATTAAAACAAAAGGTATATTGATATTATACCCCAAATTTTCCAAAATTATAACTTGTGCATTGCATAATCAATAATTTATATTGTACCTTGAAAACTTTTCAAGGCAAATAATTTCATTTTGATAATTCATAGAATTTACTTGCCTACATGTTGCCTCTGTAGAAGACTGGAGATGGTGATTGGATGTCTTGTTACAGATGTCTGTGAGGAAGGTGGTGTACATGCATACAACTGAGGAGTTCTGAAACCAGAAGTATCCCATAAGCCTATTCTAGTACTTTGTGAGCCAGATGATGAAGTAAACGAATGTCCGTTATGTGGTATTCTTACTGGTGTTGACCTGTTAATGCAATCAGTGCAGTGAAAAGATCTGAGGCATTTTTATACTTCAATAGATTTCAAAAATTGTTGAAGAAATTCTCAAAGTTTATATTTGAAAGGAAAAATGTATTATCAGTTATTGCACACCACACGTGTATTATTTATCAGAATGTTAGACTGTTAGGTGACTTTTTTTCAAACAACTGAAAGACAAGACAAGGGAGAAAGTGATGAAACAGGAAAAAAGGACATTTTTATATTTGTATTATGTATTTTAAAATCAATCTGAAAATGTATAATAATATGAAATTAATTGGTAGCAGGTTTAAAACAAACATAAGGAAGTACTTCTTCACACAACACACCTCCAAAAGTATAACTGGGTTCATAAAAGAATTAGACAAGTTCATGGAGGATAGGTCCATCAATGGCTATTAGCCAAGATAGTCATCCTCTGGGTGTCCTCCAAGCCTCTGACTGCCAGAAGCTGGACTGGATGACAAGTAATAGATCACTTGATAATGCCCTGTTCCGTTCATTCCCTCTGAAGCATCTGGTACCAGCCATTGTGGGAAGACTGGGCTTCCCAGTCTTCCCAATACTGGGCTAGATGGACCATTGATCTAATCCAGTATGGCCATTTTTCTGTTCTTATGATTCAAAACTGTGAATGCAATGCACTTGCATGGTCTGGAACCATATCACATTGTTCTGTGATTTCCACAGTTCATGCAAGTTAAAAAAATGAGTCTTGTCAATATTTGGATGAGAAACTTCAAAGTGAGATGTAGGTGCTGCAGGAAGTGGTTCAGGTGATCCAGTGGGTAGCACTGGTCTCTCTGAGTAATTACAGAAGCCATATCCCAAGTATAATGAATGCAATATTGTGCTGGTGGAAGTGTTGCCTTTCAGATGAGACATAAAGCAAAGCTTTTGGCCACTTTGTTTACATTAGAGACAGATTTTTGTGTGCAAATACCATGACTGCAGGTGCAAAGAGCTATATATGCTCTAACCGCCTGTGCAAATTTTGGAACCCATAGTTTCAAAATCAGGTCCTCTAACAAGAATAAAAACGTGTATAAATTACAGTTAGCTTGCACAATGTCTTTTCTTTTTTGGAAAGGCAAAATACACAATACAGCCTTTACATTACATAGATTTATTATGAGGAAAAGCAAGATTTAATTTCATTCTCTTTACAAAAACTGTAACATCTTGAAAAGCATAAGCTGTATCTAATTACCTTAGAGATCCTGCTATGCTATTTTGACTTGCTGTTAGTCCCAATGATTGACAACCTTTATAAGAAACACTACCTATAATGAACAATTGATTTAAAAACAATATTAAAAATTAAGTACACGCTTTACTGAAGGTATCCTTTTTGGAGACAAAGGTAAGAATCTTAGTTTATATACTTTGGGCCAAATTCACCACAGGTTTATGCCAGGTGGAGAGCTCTGATGACAAAAAGTGAAGGATAGAGCTAGGCAGGTTGTGGCTGCAGAAAGTGACCACAACTAGTATATGTATGAGGGAGTAACATAGTCTTAAAATTGCGTAGAGCTGTGTGAATAGCTAATTTTTCACTTCACTAACTATACCAAAATTTAAAACAAAATTTTATTTCAGTTGACCCCAAACAATTTTTTTTGGAGTTTTTCAATAAATAAAAAAAAGTGTAAGGGTTTTTTTCAACTGAAATAATCTGACAAATTCTACATCCATTTGTGAAATGCTGATCAACCCAACTCTAAATATTTTGGTAAAAAGAGGTTTTGGCTGAAAAAATTGGCCCAACTCTTTTGTTAGTTTCTTTTTCCTGTTGTTGTTAATTAAAATATTAAAATAGCATCCACCGAACTGCTTCAATTCTCCAATTATTGTTTCTCTCTTTCACCCATCCTTTCTTAAGAAGCTTTCTTTAGTTTACCAATAAATTACTTTCTGTATTAATAATCAATTTTGTAAGCACTATGCCTATTGTACCAGCTTGCTTTGATTCACTGAACTTTGTCAACTGCAAACCTTTGTTTTCTTTGGGCTGAATACTGAAAAGTGCAAAGCATTTAATTGTATTGATATTAGAGGCAGTGCTAGCCCATTAGGGGCTCTAAACAGGAATACTCCCTCCCCCCCCAAAAAACAAATAATAAAAAGCGAATAGGGCTCCCCTTGAGCTGCTCAGGGCCCTAAGCAATTGCTTAGCGTGCTCATGCCTAGCACTGACTCTGATTTACATTTATGCTCAGTTTTATTATTTAATTCATTTCATGCATTTATTTATATTTAAACATCATGACAAAATGCTTATCCAAAGCTCTAGACATACAAACATCTTGAAAGGAAAAATGTAGCTTCGGAGGATCTGGACATTTAAATAAAATATGAAATAGATGATAAAATCATTAATGATTACTGATAAGTAGAAATAAAAGAATGTGTATTACAATTACAAAATCGTGTGTACTGCACACAAACTAAGGACTCAATCCGGCAAGGTGCTGAACAATCTAGCCCTGATCCTGTGAAACACTTAAGCATGTAAAAAGCAACAGAGGGTCCTGTGGCACCTTTGAGACTAACAGAAGTACTGGGAGCATAAGCTTTCGTGGGTAAGAACCTCACTTCTTCAGATGCAAGTCTTGCATCTGAAGAAGTGAGGTTCTTACCCACGAAAGCTTATGCTCCCAGTACTTCTGTTAGTCTCAAAGGTGCCACAGGACCCTCTGTTGCTTTTTACAGATTCAGACTAACACGGCTACCCCTCTGATACTTAAGCATGTGCAGAACTTTAAACATATGAGGAATGCCATTGTAGCTCTGGGAGTCTTCGCCTTTGCTCCAGCTTTTTTACATCATGTAAAATGGCTAGAGGAGCGAAAAGGGCCCCTAAAAAATCTATATCCAGCTGGTGGAGGATTACCCTGGTGCAGGAACTGCAGAACCCAGCCCTACGGCTGCCTCCTGAGGACTCCCCCACAAGCTGTGGTATAAGGAAGCATGCTGGGGATAAGACTGGAGGTGAGATGGGCATGCTGGAGATGGGTCTATAGTACATAGCACTGCAGAAGATCTGGGAAACATAGTACACCCCAGGAAGGTTTCCATAACATGGACATGCCTCCAGGGTTGTCCAGTTTACCTCAGGGACCTCTCCAATGCCCAACCCCAGAACAACCCAGTATTGGGAAGGTGCAAAGGTGACTTAAAGCCACCAGAGCCATTCCCCATTCTCACCCTACCTTTGTGCTAGGAGAAATCAACTCTTATGAAGCTTCCAATTTGGACTTTCTTACTTTCATTACCAAGCTTCATTTTTTCCTTTTCACATCAAATATCTGTACTAAGACAATGTTAATCTGTAATAACTAATAAGACAGTGAACTAATCAAGTAAAAGGCTGTGCATGCACCACAAGTAAATCACTTCTGTTTCTGAGCATTACATTAGTTTAATTTTTCTGCAACTATTAACAATGGTTGTTTAGCAAACATTACTTAGTTTAAGGGAGGTCACCCACTGGCCAGAAAAGATAAGTACTGAGCAGACCACTTCATTTCTGCTTCTTAACTAGCTCCTTCTTACTGGACTGATATCTCCACAATACCTTCCTTACAGGCTCAAATCAGCAATCCATTCCTATTCAACAAATCACTCAAGCATGTATTTAACTTTACACATATGCTTTAAACTAAGCATTATAGATATATAATACATTATGTCTAGTCAGGTACTTAAAAAACAAAAAATCTTACCCATACGTCCATCATGAGGTGGGCTTATCAATGACAGTCTTGTTGGACCAGTCACTGTCTCAGGCTAAGTGCATGGAAAGGTATTAATAATAGAATAATACATGTGCTATTTATTAATGCACTTTAACAATAAATTATAGATTCTATAAAACATTAAGGTAAAACATGTAAACTATTTTGATAAATATTGCTCAAATGTGAGACTACGCTTCATGCATAGTGACTTAATGCATAATGGTATGGGTGTATGCATCATTCATGTAGTTTGAATATAGTGCAGCACATATATATGCTGCCTTCATTTTCAAAATGATGCCCATTCATAGTGATTTCTATTTCCCCTCCATGCCTCATTTCTCTACTCAGTAGCCCTCTCAGAATCCTTTTCTGGCAACCAGCATTTACAGTAATTCAAAAAAATAGCTCTTTTCAACTGGGCATCAGAGATATTTTCATTTGACATATATGGCTATAAAGCAAAAATTCTCATCAAAATACTTAAGGATAAAAAAATTACAAGACTGTTCAGACCTTATGTAAGATAAGAACAAGGAAAGATTGGAGGCTAGTGCCACTACAGCAAAAAGTTAAGGTTGTCTGGGTGCCTTAACTGTGCCTTTGCATCCTTTAAAATGTTGAGATTTCTTTTAAGTGTAACCTTACCTCTAAAGTTCCTGCATAAGGACGATTGAGGATGCTTACAACATTCTTGTAATGTTAACATATTGGGATTCATTTCAGAACAGATTTCAAGCATTTTGCTATATAACTTGGCAATGGCATGATGTGGCTAAATCCCTATTTTTTGTATTCAAAGGATGGACTATTAGGATATGTCTACACTAGGGGATTAATCCGAATTTATATAATTCGAATTTTGGAAACAGATTGTATAAAGTCGAATGTATGCGGCCACACTAAGCACATTAATTTGGCGGTGTGCGTCCATATACCTAGCGTCGATTTCCGGAGCGTTCCACTGTGGGTAGCTATCCATAGCTATCCCATAGTTCCCACGGTCTCCTCCGCCCCCCCTAGAATTGCATGCAGCTCAGCGTAGAAGCGGCATGTTTGCGGCTCTCCCCTGGACCTTCCATTTGCTTCTTTGGTTTTCTGGTACGCTTGTCTGAGCTCCTTAACTTTCACGCAGCACTGATATGAGTTCCTATTGTGGCCTCTCTCCATCATGCCCTTGGAGATTTTTTCAAAAGTTTTGGCATTTCGTCTTTTTGAACGAAGTTCTGCTAGCACTGAATCCTCTCCCCATATAGCGATCAGATCCAGTACCTCCTGTATGGTCCATGCTGGTGCTCTTTTTCGATTATCGGCCTGCATGGTTATCTGTGCTGATGAGCTCTCTGTGGTCACCTATGCTCTCCTGTGCTGGGCAAACAGGAAATGAAATTCAAATGTTCGCGGGGCTTTTCCTGTCTACCTGGCCAGTGCATCCAAGTTCATATTGCTGTCCAGAGCAGTCACAATGGTGCACTGTGGGATAGCTCCCGGAGGCCAATACCATTGAATTGCGGCCACACTAACCCTAATTCGAAATGACAATATCGATTTTGGCACTACTCCGCTCATTGGGGAGGAGTACAGAAATCGATTTTAAGAGCCCTTTATTTCGAAATAAATGGCTTTGTTGTGTGGACAGGTGCAGGGTTAATTCGATTTAACGCTGCTAAATTCGAATTAAACTCATAGTGTAGACCAGTCCTTAGAAACTAACTGCTAGAATTTAACAACTAGTGCTTCAGAAAAACATCCTTGTTCTGAAAAACATGCAAGCACTTAAACATGCTGTGATAAATGAAGAGGGGTGGGGGAGGTAGCTCCCTTTTATGGACACCCAGCCAGCCAGTTAGCTATAACATTCTTCTTGGTAGCTGTTCTCTACTTGCTTTACCTGTAAAGGGTTAAAAAGTCTGACTGCGTGCATAGGAGAGCATTCTGCATTCTCCTGGAGAGCAAGGACACGGCTGGAACAATGCTGTAAGAGCTTGCGCCAGGTATGAAAAATCATCAAATCATACCTAGAAACTACTCATTTGAAACCTCAGATATGTAAGTAGATCAGGAAATGTCTAGAAAGACGTGATTAGGTTTATCTCTTTTCATAGAATCATAGAAGATTAGGGTTGGAAGAGACCTCAGCAGGTCATCTAGTCCAACCCCCTGATCAAAGCAGGACCAACACCAACTAAATCATCCCAGACAGGGCTTTGTCAAGCCGGGCCTTAAAAAACCGCTAAGGATGGAGATTCCACCACCTCCCTAGGTAACCCATTCCACTGCTTCACCAACCTGCTAGTAAAATAGTGTTTCCTAATATCCAACCTTGACCTCCCACACTGCAACTTGAGACCATTGCTCCTTTTTCTGTCATCTGCCACCACTGAGAACAGCAGAGCTCCATTCTCTTTGAAACCCCCCTTCAGATAGTTGAAGGCTGCTATCAAATCCCCCTCATTCTTCTCTTCTGCACACTAAACAAGCCCAGTTCCTTCAGCCTGTCATGTGCCCCAAGCCCCTGATCATTTTCATTGCCCTCCGCTGGACTCTCTCCAATTTGTCCACATCTTTTCCATAGCGGGGGCCCCAGAACTGGATGCAATAGTCCAGATGTGGCCTCAGCAATGCCGAATAGAGGGGAAAATAACTTCCCTTGATCTGCTGGCAATGCTCCTAATGCTCCCAATATGCAGTTAGCCTTCTTGGCAACAGGAGCACACAGCTGACTCATACGCAGCTCCTTATCCATTGTAATCCCCAGGTCCTTTTCTGCAGAACTGCTGCTTAGCCAGTTGTTCTCCAGCCTGTAGCGGTGCATGGGATTCTTCCTTCCTTAGCGAAGGACTCTGCACTTGTCCATATTGAACCTCATCAGATTTCTCTTGGCCCAATCCTCCAATTTGTCTATGTCACTCTGGACCCTATCCCTACCCTCCAGCATATCTACCTCTCCCCCCAGCTTAGTGTCATCTGCTAACTTGCTGAGGGTGCAATCCATCCCATCGTCCAGATCATTAATAAAGATGTTGAACAAAACCGGCCCCAGGACCGACCCCTGGGGAACTCCACCTGATATCAGCTGCCAACTAGACATCGAGACGTTGATCACTACCCGTTGAGCCCGACAATCTAGCCAGCTTTCTATCCACCTTATAGTCCATTCATCCAATCCATACTTTTTTAACTTGCTGGCTAGAATACTGTGGGAGACAGCATCAAAAGCTTTGCTAAAGTCAAGATATATCACGTCCACCACTTTCCCCATATCCACAGAGCCAGTTATCTCATCATAGAAGGCAATCAGGTGGTCAAGCATGACTTGCCCTTGGTGAATCCATGTTGACTGTTCCTGATTTTTATTTCTTTATGGCTTGTGGAATCAGCCTTGACACATGCTTAAAAATAAGCATGTACTCAAGCGTTTTCCTGAATCAGGGCCTGGGAGTTTAAAAGTTGCTTTATACAATGATTATCAGAATATAGGAGAACTAAGGTTTGTATACATAGAAATGAACTCACTTTCCTCATTGGGGAAGGTACAGAGTCAACCTCCATGGATTCTATCCTAATAATGCAAAATAAATGTGCATGTTGTAATAATAAATAACAAATGTATTCTAATTAAAATAATATTAGTGAAAATTATATGTTATATCCTCACATTCATGAATGACAAAAAATATATTATTGCAGTATTTATTTTATTATTTTAGTTAATATAAATAAATTCATTTACTGCTCCTTCATTTGTATAGACAATAATATTATTCTGAAATATGAATAAAACGTGTTGTTTTAAATGGTATCAGTTACAGGTTATGAGATCTGCTCTGCTGTGAAAACATTAAAGACAGTGTGGGGTTTGCACAGAAGTAAGTCCATAAAGAATTTGGCTTTAAATTATATAGAGATTGAAATGAAAATATAGGTAGGAATTATGATCCCAATTCAGCATGGCTTAAGTACATGCCTAACTTTAAAGATGTGAGTAGATCCACTGAAATCAATGAAATTACTCAGATGCTTATTGTTGGGCATATGCTTTAATACATTGCAGAACTGAGACCTATACCAGTAATACAACAATATTTAGTATTTAACAGATTAAACTAATTGCATCCAGAATTCATTGGCTACTGTACCATAAATAGCTGTCGTTCTCATCAACTCGTTAGTCTCACTACTGAGGAGAGACTAGATACTAAAATTAGAATATATATTAGTGTTTGGGCTCATAGCCAACAGGACATATACTCTTCTAAAGTAATAACACAAAGTAAATATAAGAGGCTTTGGACAAATACTAATTTTATACCTCTCATTGTTATTAAGGTTTTCTGTGATAATTCATGGATCTGTACCTACATTTCTGAGGTTGATGGGCAGTTGGGATGAAGTGTGTATGGAGAATATCCAGTCTGTTTTGCTGAAGGAACTAAAGTAATTAAACTGAATGTTAGAGCACTGTTACAAGCAATGGTACATATTTAATAATTAATGTTTTAAATTAATACTTCTCTTACTGGAAATGGGATTTCTAACTGTAGAGGAAACTGACGGTTGAGTAGTTTGTTGGGGAGGCCTCATGCTAAATGCAAAACAAAAGTTACAATAGACATAAATTAAACAAAAAATATGTTTGAGTTATATAACTACCATCTATTGCTCTTTTAACATGCCAAAGTTGCTCATAAAAATGCATATGATTAGCTATAAAGTCTATTGTATGTGTATTATATTGTCCACACCAATCCCTCTATGCATAGCAATATCTACTTATGGTAACATCTGGCAGACTATCTTATTAAAAGGCCCAATATTATTAATGTACAAGTAATTACAATTAACTCTGCAACCTTAGTTTTGTGAATTTCCTTAGTCTTTCTAAATAAAGTTTTCAAGAAAAAATATTGACCTGCATGTGTTTATTCATTAACATATCATCCTGCATATGGGATGCAGGAGGCTCTGATGTTTGTGTTTCCACTGGAATCCTTGTTGAGAACAGAAGCTTTATTCAGAAAACCATAAATCACATGGAAAACTTGCCGGGCCCATCAGACTTTTTGCAAACATTTCTAGTTAACAAGGTGAAGTTTTAAAAATTGACATTAAAGTCCACATCATACAAAAATGCTTGTCTCATAGTACAGCAAGTAATTTTCAAATGTACATCCATTCAGATCTGAGTCATTACCTGGAACAAACATAAAATATGGACAGCAAAAAAATGTTAACTTCTTAGAATACTTATTGATTTGAATGTTAAAATAAGAAGCTTGTTTCCTGTCATGTCATGTTCATGTGGGAAGAGGTAGGATAACAGAAAACATCATTCATTCATTTCTAGAAAGTTAAATAATAAATTCATCTACTCACAGAAGTATGTATCATAGGAGACAGAGGCAAATAAGCATGATTCTTTTTGTATTTTAATTTATATAACTTCTTGTTAAACATGCGGTATTCCAAATACAAAGCATACTTCAAACTTATCTTTGCTATGCTAAGCCTCTTACCATTGAATCTGATGTATCTGTTGTGTTGCTTTCTTAAGAGATTCTTCTAATTTTGCAATCTATGACATAATCAAAGACTTATAGAAATTCCATTTGTGCGAAACACAGTTTGATTGTCAAACACATACTTTTATAGAGAGTTTACTGATTGAATCACATTTATTCTTAGATACTATTGCCATACCAGTACACGGAAAGAGTCAGCATAGTAGTGGGTATATGGATCTATTTTATTTCTGAAGATCTACATGTCCATGTTTTTTGACTGACAAACTTAAATTTTGATTCTAGAATGCACTGACATGTTACAAAGCTCTGGTAAAGTGATACTGAGAAGAGAGTTTAAAGGAAGTTTGTTTCTATCTTTCTTCTCATTTTTGTCCCTGATATAAAAGTGGAGTGAATAAGAATGAAAATAAATGAAAAACCCCAATATAAAAGTGTTATCACAGATTTCCTGAGATCTGAAATGCAATTAGCTTTTTAGAGTCCTTCTTTGTACTTTGACTTGATTCAAAAAGAATTTTCAAGAGATACAATAGATTGTATTACACACACAAAATACATTAAAAGAACATTAAGATTTGCAAAGTCAAGCACTCTAAAGGTCACAACTCTGCTAATGAATCATGTGCATGTAAATATGATATTTTTTTCAGTTTGCTTTTGTAGATATCTAGGAAATCAAACATTCATACAAAAACGATGATAAAAGAACATTATTAAGGCAGAGGCCTATGGAAAAATAGTATCAGGTTAGTTGTATCAGGTTAGTCACAGAGAGACAGAGGAAAAATGGACATGAGCAACAATAACAATTGTATTGGTAAAAAAGGAATGTAGAGTGTCTCCAGTATTCGGTAAAGATGTGCGGCAGCATTCTTCACACAGCACCACTTAGCAATTAAACATTATAATGCAGTGTAAGCTTTCCACCACAACTACCCTTATTTTTTTCTTTTTCTGCTTTTTAACAATTTTAAAACCATGAAACTATTTTTTAAAACCAACTTCAAATTTCAACATGTGGCCATCTGCTATTTCCTGTCCATTCTTAAATCATACTGTTTGTTTTAACTATACGGTCAGAATGGGTAACAACTTGGTGACTAAGATGCCTTTTATTTGCAGCGGTTGTCTCTGGCAGTTCTGGACTAGGTGAATCATCTCCTTCTGGTTCTGCATCTGCAGCTTGTAGAGTTTGCGCAGTTGATTGTTCAAACTCTGGAACGAACTGAAGATGTTGATAGTTTCTGTTGAACGCCTCACTATCTTCTCAATAGAGTATGCCAGGGGTCGGCAACCTTCGGCATGCGGCCCATCAGGGTAATCTGCTTGCGGGCCGCAAGACATTTTGTTTACATTGACCATCCGCAGGCCTGGTCCCCCTGCAGCTCCCAATGGCTGCAGTTTGCCATTCCCGGCCAATGGGAGCTGCTGGAAGCTGCAAGCAGCAGGGACATGCTGGCCGCCGGTTCCCAAAGCTCCCATTGGCTGGGAACTTTGAACCACGGACACTGGCAGCTGCCGGGAGGCCATGCCTGAGGACAGTTAACATAAACAAAACGTCTCGCAGTCCGCCAGCGGATTACCTTGATGGGCCGCTTGCCGAAGGTTGCCGACCCCTGGCATAGACTAAAACCAGGGCCGGCACTTCCACTAGGCGACTCTAGGCGGTCGCCTAGGGCGGCAGGATTTGGGGGGCGGCATTTTGCCATCCCCGGCAGCAATTCGGCGGCGGGGGTCCTTCCGTGCTGCGTCTTCGGGGCGCTTCGGCGGCGGGTCCTTCACTCACTCCAGGACCCGCCGCCGAAACGCCCCGAAGACGCGGAGCGGAAGGACCCTCGCCGCCGAATGCTCTGAGGAGGAGCGCTGCCACCTAGGGCGGCAAAAACCCTGGCGCCGCTCCTGACTAAGACCCTAAACTGCATCTCCCCATTCGCCTTGTGGAGTTCAGCTGGGATGCGAAATCATGCACACTGTTCCTTCCAATATGATGGTCTGTCAAAGAGGAAGCTTTCTCATGCATGAGGAATTATGATGAAATTCTGCAGTTTCTATTGTTCCTCTGACACCACGTCAGCTTAATCACACAGAGACAGAGAAAAATGGATACTAGCAACAACAACTTTATTGTAAAAAAAAATAATGTAGACCGTCTCCAGACTTGAGCACTCAGAGAAGATGTGCTGCAGTAATCTTCAAACAGCACCACCTAGTGACTAAGCATGATAATGAAGTTTAAGCTTTCCATCACAATCACGTAATTAAAGAGTCTATCATAGTGCATATGCATAAATAGGTTGAATTAAGGTTGTACAAACAAACTTAATTCTGGCATTTCCTAACTTTGGAGTGTTTGACTTGCAAACTTAATGATGATCTTTTAACATAGTTTTTTGAATATAATTTCCCAGGTTTCTATAAAAGCAAACTGAAAAAAACCTCTGCCCATTGAGCTAATGGAATAACTGGTAGCAATAGCAGGTTATCCTCTGTGACACCCTATACCCCATGTGACACCCTGTACCTCTTTTATATGGTTATTATGATATGTTTTGTAGAAAGTATGCCTTGTGAAGTATCATTTAAAAACCCATAATCTGCTGAACATCATCATACTATTAAGATGTGTGTAACATCCCTGCATTTACAATTATGAGATTTTTACTATATGATTATTACTGAAATGTATTGTAGTATTGGGTGACTCCCACAAACCATTTTCTCAGAGAAAAAGGCACACTGGAAAGCCAGCAAGGTGCTAAAGAGCCATTGCCTCTTCAATCAGACATTCCCTGTCGGGGGAGGGAGGTGTGAACAAGAAATTTACAATTAATCTGAAGGACATCTTGGAGTTCACGTACACAATGGAACTGCCTGGCCCTATGACCCAGCAAGGATTTTTCCAGCACAAAAGAGTTGGAGTATAAGAAGGGGAAAAATTCCTCTAGTCACCTCTCGTCTCTCCAGCTTATATCACTCTACTTATATCATCAATGAATACCCGAAGAACACTGAAGTAAGGGGAGTGGTCACAGGCTGAAAGA
Organism: Chrysemys picta bellii; assembly: GCF_011386835.1. Taxonomy (NCBI): domain Eukaryota; kingdom Metazoa; phylum Chordata; order Testudines; family Emydidae; genus Chrysemys; species Chrysemys picta. The sequence continues at coordinate 128,205,750 of NC_088795.1, read as the reverse complement.
AAATCCAGCCTGTGAACTGAGAACTGTGAACTGAGAATTGCTTGCACCATCTGGTGGTCCTCAGAGTTATTCTGAATAGCCCTGAGAGACTTTTGGGAAACTGGCAGATTACATCATCTCTGCTGCCATTTGGAATTATAGACAGTGACTCACCTGTCCATATATTATACCTGCTTTGACCTCTCAATAACTCTCATTTCCTTTTCTTAGCTAATAAACCTTTAGTTAGTTTACTATTTAGAAAAACTGGATGAGCATGGGGAAGTCCATGGGGCCAGATATGCTGCATCCAAGGGAGCTAAAGGAGTTGGCGGATGTGATTGCAGAGCCATTGGCCATTATATTTGAAAACTCATGGCGATTGGGGGTGGTCCCGGATGACTGGAAAAAGGCTAATGTAGTCCCCATCTTTTAAAAAGGGAAGAAGAAATATCCAGGGAACTACAGGCCAGTCAGCCTCACCTCAGTCCCTGGAAAAATCATGCAGCAGGTCCTCAAGGAATCAATTCTGAAGCACTTAGAGGAGAGGAAAGTCATCAGGAACAGTCAGCATGGATTCACCAAGGGCAAGTCATGCCTGACTAACCTAATTGCCTTCTATGATGAGATAACTGGCTCTGTGGATGAGGGGAAAGCAGTGGATGTGTTATTCCTTGACTTTAGCAAAGCTTTTGATACAGTCTGCCACAGTATTCTTGCCGGCAAGTTAAAGAAGTATGGGCTGGATGAATGGACTATAAGGTGGATAGAAAGCTGGCTAGATCATCGGGCTCAACGGGTAGTGATCAATGGCTCCATGTCTAGTTGGCAGCTGGTATCAAGCGGAGTGCCCCAAGGGTCGTTCCTGGGGCCGGTTTTGTTCAATATCTTCATTAATGATCTGGAGGATGGTGTGGACTGCACTCTCAGCAAGTTTGCAGATGACACTAAACTGGGAAGAGTGGTAGATAAGCTGGAGGGTAGGGATAGGATACAGCGGGACCTAGACAAATTAGAGGATTGGGCCAAAAGAAACCTGATGAGGTTCAACAAGGGCAAGTGCAGAATCCTGCACTTAGGACGGAAGAATCACATGCACTGCTACAGACTAGGGACCGAATGGCTATGAAACAGTTCTGCAGAAAAGGACCTAGGGGTTACGGTGGACGAGAAGCGGGATATGAGTCGACAGTGTGCCCTTGTTGCCAAGAAGGCTAATGGCATTTTGGGCTGTGTAAGTAGGGGCATTGCCAGCATGATCGTTCCCCTCTATTTGACATTGGTGAGGCCTCATCTGGAGTACTGTGTCCAGTTTTGGGCCCCACACTACAAGAAGGAGGTGGAAAAATTGGAAAGAGTCCAGCGGAAGGCAACAAAAATGATTAGGGGGCTGGAGCACATGACTTATAAGGAGAGGCTGAGGGAACTGGGATTGTTTAGTCTGCAGAAGAGAAGAATGAGGGAGGGATTTGATAGCTGCTTTCAACTACCTGAAAGGGGGTTCCAAAGAGGATGGATCTAGACTGTTCTCAGGGGTACCAGATGACAGAACAAGGAGTAATGGTCTCAAGTTACATTGGGGGAGGTTTAGGTTGGATATTAGGAAAAAACTTTTTCACTAGGAGGGTGGTGAAGCACTGGAATGGGTTACCTAGGGAGGTGGTGGAATCTCCTTCCTTAGAGGTTTTTAAGATCAGGCTTGACAAAGCACTGGCTGGGATGATTTAGTTGGGAATTGATCCTGCTTTGAGCAGAGGGTTGGACTAGATGAGCTCCTGAGGTCCCTTCCAACCCCGAGATTCTATGATTCTACTATAAAATTGGCTACCAGCATTGTCTTTGGTGTAAGATCTAGGGTACCAACTGATCTGGGTAAAGTGATTTATCTCTTGGGACTGGAAGCAACTTGACTGCGGTGTGATTTTTCATGTAAGTAACCATTTCATCACAATGTCCAGTTTGTTTAAGTGGCAAGGTAGACTGGAGAGTCTCAGGAGTCTGTGACTCCATGGTAAGACTAATATAGTGAGCCAGCAGTTCACATTTGTTACTGGCTTGGTAAAATCTAATTATAGACTACACCACCAGTTTGGGGTGTCTGTCCTGTTTTCTGACAATCTACCCTGAGGTAGGCATTCATGGTTGTGAATCACTCCAGACACCATGACAGGTGCTAACACCCCCCCTCTTAATAAGTACGAAAGTCCAATCAAAATTTGTTTTCTAAATATAAACCAAAGAAATAAGGCACACAAAACAATCCTCCTTCCCACCCAAAGTCAAGCTTAGTTACCTTTCCTCTGTAGTATGCTAATAAGCGTCTTCTGTGTTTTTCTTGAAATTCTGAAATCTAAAAATAAAATTTGTGAATAATGGTTTTCAACTAATCATATGGACAAGTTGGGGGTGGGATAGCTCAGTGGTTTGAGCATTGGCCTGCTAAACCCAGGGTTGTGAGTTCAATCTTTGAGGGGGCTACTTAGGGATCTGGGGCAAAATCAGTACTTGGTCCTGCTAGTGAAGGCAGGGGGCTGGACTCAATGACCTTTCAGGGTCCCTTCCAGCTCTATGAGATAGGTATATCTCCATATTATATTATAAAGTTGAAATCGCTTCAGTTATAGTACATTTCTACAACATGAAGGAAAAAGAAACTGAAGTAATTCCCATTTTTTTATTTTTATATGTTTTTATATATCATTTAGGTTCAGAGCCAATAAAAACACTCTCCAGTTATACACCAGGGTGGCAACTAAAAACTTGTAAAATGTATATGTTTGAATCTGGAGTGGCCTGCCTAGGGGATGGTGGACTTATTTTATTGAGTTTGTTTTTTAAGACCATGTTCAATGACAAGGGAGAAAAAGAGGAAGTGTAGTTTTCCTCCAGTGTTTGCCCAACATTTAATCAATATAGAGTTAAACACAAACACAAATAAAATGGCAATATAAAACATACTATGTCTTATTGGCTATTATAGCTTGTCTTGTAAAAACATATTCTGTTAATTAAAAATATAGTCCGAGTGTGACACATGACTAGAAAGGGTTTAACATCCTGCAAAATAAATAACCCTCAAAAGACATGTGGGAAGATAATGTTTGTGTTTTTGTATATTTACATATGTATGAGTAAGGTCGACAATGTAATCAACAGTCCCCGTCTTTGCTGTATTCTGATAATACAGAGATCAAAAGAACATCCTATCATTTAAATGAATTGTGAACATGGTATATATCAGTATTCGTCTCTCTTTAAAATGTACTGTGAATGGTGGAGGAACAAGTAAATGGCCATAAGTTAATTTGTATAGCCAAGAACCAGTGATGGACCTCCTTCAAAGTCATCCTAATTACCTTTTGTTCCCTGAGGAACTCCAACTTGTCAAAAGACATGAAATTGTAAAAAAGATCTTTGGGTCCTGATTCTGTCATCTCAGATCTGCTTAGGCTTCATCAGGGGAAGTTTGAGTTGCAAGGCTGAGGTCCCAGTTATGCTGCTCCACCCTGAATATGATATTTGGACTTTGGACTATAACCTATGAACTATTTCTAAAAGAACTCTTTGCAACTACAAATCTTACCATCTCTGCTATGAATCTGCACTTAAATGAATTGAACTCATTTCTGTATGTATATTGATCTTTTAACCATCATCTCTCTTTTTTGTTTTTTAATAAAGCTTAGTTTAGTTAATAAGAATTGGCTTTAGTGTGTATTTGGGTAAGAGATGGAATATTCAATAACCTCGGAGGTAATGTGTCTGATCCTTTGGGAGTAGCAGAACCTTTTATTTTATATGATGAAATAAGATTTTCAGAAATTGTCATATTTGACTTAGGTACCTGGATGGAGGCCTGAGGCTGGATCACTTTAAGGGAACTATGTTGTTTGGACTTCTGAGTAACCAGTGAGGTAATAAAGAAGCTGTTTTATGATGGTTGGGTAAATCTAAGTATTGGAATATCCACCAGCTTTTTGGGGATTGTCTGCCCCATTCTTTGCAGTTCACCCTAATTGAGTGACCATAGCTGGCCCCCATTAGGATCCTGGTCACAGTGAGACATCCTACTTAGTTGTTAATACTACGTTAGTAAGTAGTAACTCTTGCTGAAATCAAAAAATAATTTCAAACTACTTGGAAACTGGCATATTGTGGCAAATCTCACTAATATGAAGTAGCAGAGTATAAATTTACACACAATAGTTACACTTGGGTTAAACACATAATATATTTTTCCAGCAGCTGGAAAACTAGGCCATGCCAGGTATTTGTTGTTTTTGCTTTCAGAACTCATTGAAAGGCAGTAAAAAGAACACAACCTAGCAGTGAATTTCACAATTCACAATATTTTATTTGGGGTTTGACAAATCCGATTGTCAAAATACTAATGTGGCTAGGATGTGATCTGTAATGGTCAGTGCAGACAACACTTCTATTGTAAGTGGAAATGTATCTTTATCTTAGGTTTAAGTTGTCTTATTTGTATATTATGTTGTTGTCATAGCTGTGGGGGAGGGGCGGCTAGGAGGAAGTTCAGTCCTGTCTCTATGTGCTTGAGTTGTTACTTGCAGTGTTCCAATAAATACTTTTATTTCTATAAGCAAATATTACAATGCCTAGTCTGTGAGGCCAGGCTCACGGTGGGAATGGGTGTAAGATAAACTGTTAACTGTACATATCAGCTGGGCTGGAAGAGAAACAAGTGACTCTCTATATGCTAATTTCTTGTGGCCATGTCAAAATGGCATGAGGTGTTTTGGCAGTAAAGTATTAGGCACAGGAAAAAAACAAAGGCTTGGGTTGCTGATCAAATGTTACTGATAAAGAGGCTGTGAATATAAAATAGAGGAGAAGCAAGAATAACCAACCTCTCTGTGCCCCTTACAGGGAAAAAAGAAATATATTGTACAATAAAAAACAGAATTCTAATATATTCGCATCTGGGACTTAGTACCCAAGCCATGTGCCATGTCCTAAATGAAACTTGGATTTTGTCACATGAAACTGTTCATTTTCTGGGAAATTAAGAAAGCTAAGAGTTTACTGGAAACTATTGAACAGACATCTGAATAACTGTCTTTTGATTCTAACTGTAGTCTTGAAAATTTCTGAATGGATTCTGAATTGTGCACATTGAAACAGTTTCTATAGACTATTCATCTAGACAACATCCAAATGCTCACATGAGTTTCTACATCATATTTTCCTTTCCCCTCCCTTTGAAACATTTTGTGGATTGTATTTTTTTTTAGCCATAGCATGTGGTGCCAACAGTGATTTAAATTTACTTGTTTAATTTCTGATATAGTCAATATTTGATACTTTTTCATTGCAAATATTTATGCATCATTAAAATAACAAGTAGTGATAATTAGTATGAGATTAAGACACAAACAGTAGCCCTGATGCTTTCTTAAGCACCTTGGAACTGTGTACTGGAGAAAGAAAATGTGGAAGTTGAACTATTCATACAATTTTTCCCTTTACACGGAAGTTAATAGAAGCTGCAAATGGTTAGCACTTTGAAAATCAGGCCATAATGAGTTGGTCAGTCCAAAAATGCCAAAAAACACAAAACGGGAACAAAAATCAACTAGCTAAACGAACAAAAAAACAGAGAAAAGAAATGAGGAAAACTGGAACTGCTAGACCTACAACTATACTGACAATGAGGAAAAAATAGGTTAGGAATGAAGATAAGTCAGTTTCTAAAAAAGAAAAAAAGCACACACACAAAAAATCTGGATTCTGATTGACAGATGGCAACCAAATCTTGCAAAACAAATCTCATAGGACTCACCTGTGTAATTTCTCTTGAATATTTTTTGCATAACATATCTAATCCCATAAACAGTGACTGAATTTCAGGATTTGTCTGCAGAGAAAGAGTAACTAAATGTTACCAAAATAAATGTCTACAATATAGCATTGTAATTTTTTAAAAGACAGAATTAGTGGCTGAAGAAAATGTAGTGGATATCATATTTAGGGTAAAATTTTCAAAAGTGCCTTTATGACTAAGGAACTTAGGTTCCATTTTCAAAAGTGACTTATGTACTTAGGAGCCTAAATTTCATTGACTTTTAATAAGGCACTTTTGAAAATGTTACCCTGTGTACTTAGAAAAACTTTAAAATACAGCATTACATTAAATGTTCCATAAACTGATTGATTGAACGGTTGTACATGGATAATAAATGGTAATGCAACAAGTTGTAGGGTGGTATCCAGTAGGAAGATGCAGAGATTAAGTCTGGTTTCATTCAGTATCTTTTTAATAATCTGGAAGAATTTTTAATAATATATTTAAACACTATAGATAATCTATTAAACAAATGTGCTTCATATATCTAAGAGTGAAAATTTAAAAGTGAACATTCATGGAGAGTAATATATGAAGAAGTGACAGTTTTCTTATCCTGGTATTTTATAAGTGAGGCCCCTAATATAACACAATGGTTTGCTGAAATTTTTAAATATGCTGCATAATTGTGTTCCATATTTTAAGCGCTCATTCAAAAAGTAAATACCTCGATATAGTGGCAAAGAAAACCCTTCCTAATTGGAACTGAGTTTAAAACTGATGTCTGAAGAGCCTGAAACAAGAATTCTGAGAGAAGCGTGAGATATTTTCATTCATCTGTAAAGGGTGCTGACTCTGAAGCCGAAGGACAAATGGTCTACATAGCCATATGAACTATTTCAGAGCTGAGAATTTCAGCAGAAATTACAAGCTAATGTGACTATCAACTATTGTTGGATGCAGTAGCATACATTAAACATTTTATAGTGGGACAGCTACTTGCTGAGGTGGGTAACTTCTCCACCAAATTTTAAGTCAGCTCTGCCCCCAAAAAGTTGGAAAATTTGAGTTCTATCCATTCCCCAGGAAGAAAATCTCAGCTGCCTCCTGAATGCCCAAAAGAAAAAAGCCACCTCTCATAGTTACTTTGGTGCCAAAATCCCCAGCTGTTCCCTACTCCATTATGAAACCTCCTGAGTTTTACTAAAAAATGTCTACAGTGCAATTAAGTATTTTCTCTTAAGAAAATGTGGTGCATTTTAAAATTTGGGGGTAGTGTATAATAAACTGAACTTAATATCAAAATAAATAATACACTATGATAGCTTTCTCTGAAATGTTTCTGGTTCTGTGTTCAGGGACAACTAGACAGAATTTCAATTCATGGATGAATAGATAATGTAAAGAAGTGGGACTGTAAATTTATTAGCTGTTGTGACTTTTTAGGGGAGAGACTAGTCTGTACAGAAACATAATGGAATGACAAATATAAGTGGGATAATGGAGCACTTGCCTATCAAATATAAATGAAAGACAGACTAGATTGTTGAGGCTGGTAAGTAGTGCTATTCAAGAAAGATTTAATAGACTCTGAGATATAATTTCTTTGATAAAATTTTCTTTCCTGAAGCTTCTGCTGGGGCAGTGCCCCTCCACATTGCCTTCTAACATAATGACATGGTTGACCTCCTATTATTTTACCATGTAAATTATGAAGCAGTTATCTAGTTCTCATTGAGTGAATATTTTGTATACCTATATAAATATAAACTAATGCACTCTAACCTATCTTTTATTCAAACTGAAACCCGTGCTAGCAAATCTCAGTGACCTTTATTCACCAATATAAGAAAATAAAATTTCATCCAGTGAGCAACCATCATATTCATACAAGTGCAGTATGCATATTTAAAATGTATTTTATGGATAAGCTATCAAATTTATTTAAGGTTCTAGCAAAGAGAGAGAGGTTCTTGAATTCATGCTAGAAATCTATTAAATGAAGAACTCCACTAGGAAGAGATTTACAAACCATCAAAAATAAGGGTTTGTAACAAATGTTTAGATTATTATTGTATAAAGCAATATAAGATGTTTTTATAATATCCCAAAATAATAAACACTGAGGCTTTGATTCAGCAAAGTACTTAAGCCTGTTCTGAAATAACGACCAGTTTGGTGACTGAAGTACAAAAATAGTAGAAATATAAAGCTATAATGACAACCATGCACTAACTGAAAAATGTGACCCTTCAATTACCCCAAATAAATAATGTAATGAGGAGTTTTAGCACATTTATAGGGCCCTATCCTGATTTCACTGAAGTCAGTTGGGAGTTTTGCCCTTAGTATCAATGGGGTCAGCATCATACCCATAAAACTTACTAGCCATTTTTCCTCTCAGGTCCCTAAATTATGGAGCTCAACCATTTTTTTGTGTGTGTGGATGCTTAATTATCATTCCCATTGATTTACTTAAGCAAGGCTTACTGATCACCACTAGTACCTTTTTAAACGATACAGTAATTAGCTACCTTTCAGTCCTCCAATATAGTAGCAGGTTTTAATGAAACAGTTAATCCTTTTGTTAACTGCTCAGCCACTACACTCTTGAATTCCTTTAGAATGCTTGATGTTTTCCATCCAGTTCTGGTGATGTGTTCCAATTTAAGATTGAAATCCTGGCCCTACTGACTTCAATGGCAAAACTCCCATGGATTGCAATGGAGCCAGAATTCACTATAATTTATCAGTTTGTTGACATCTCAATCTCTGACAGTGATTCATTGATTTACGTGAAAATAGTGGGTGTGACCTGGGCATGTAAATCCCAACATCATTTGTGGTGAAACTGATGCTAAGAAATAATGAAACTTCTCTGCAATGTTCTGCCCATCTTAATTACTCCCTGGTAGTCCAGCAGACCCATGGATTCCTACTTATAATATATTTTTTTAAAACCATTCTTATTTGTTCTTATGTTTTGGTTATTTGCTGTTCAAATTCTTAGGCTTCTTAATCTCCATTTTATATGTTACCTGCCAGAGTCTGTCTCCTTCTGCTGGCTTCAGTTGGGCTGAATATCCATTTTTGAAAGATAACTGTTTTGCTCTAACAACATTTTGTGCTTTGCCATCTAATTATGCACCCTTTTTTTTTGGTCTGTATATGCATGCCTACTCTAACTCTATTTTTGGTATGCTTAAATAGCCTCCATACTAAGTCTAAGGATTTTTGTTTTTGTCTTTAGGGTCTTTTTCATTAGCTTCCTCAGTTAAACCATTTTGAAAGTTCAGTATCATTATGTTGAACTTAATTATCTTGCGATCAGCTATTATAATGAGCCTTAGTGATTCATCTGTTGTTATTCCTTGGCCTGATTCTTGTGTGTTGCTTAGGACTATGTCAAGAAAAGTCTCTCCTCCTGTTATAGAGGACAGTACTAAAACTATTATCATATATTTAAATTCTTATGACTTGAGTTTTATATTCATACATATTCTACTCAAAACAAATACATTTTAGTTCAATAGATTTTATATTATTTTTGGTATAATGGTACTTCCCCCACCTCTACAACCTAATCTATCCTTATTGTATGACTTAGACCTTAATAATAGAGTATTCCATAGCATAGGCTTTTGTTTGTCATGCCACCAAGATTCAGAAATGCCTAGGTCATAAAGATCTTCTTCAATTGCCAGACAGTGTAGTTTACTTATTATTTCCCTTTAAGCTTCAGACATTGATGTTGATATAGATATCTACACACATTTAGGGTGGGGTTTTCAAAAGCACTTAGTGTTGGCTTAATTCTGCCCCACTGAAGTCAATGGGAGTATTAGCATTTCTAAGTATTTTTGAAAATCACACCCTTCGAATTTTTTATTCTGGCTAAGTGCCAGATTGCTTTATCTGACACCCTATTACTTTTCTGTAATGTGCCTCTGTGATATCATCCTGCCCTTCCTCCAGTTCAGCAGTATTTTTCATTCTATATTTTATTCATAAATACAGAGTATTATTGGTTTCAGAGTTGCAGCTGTGTTAATCTGTATTCACAAAAAGAACAGGAGTACTTGTGGCACCTTAGAAACTAACAAATTTATTTGAGCATAAGCTTTCGTGGGCTACAGCCCACTTCATCGGATGCATGCGGTGGAAAATACAGTAGGAAGATATATATATATACACACACAGACAGAACATGAAACAATGGGTGTTACCATACACACTATAAGGAGAGTGATCAGTTAAGGTGAGCTATTATCAGCAGGAAAGAAAAAAAGAACTGTTTGTAGTGGTAATGAAAATGGCCCATTTCCAGCAATTGACAAGAAGATGTGAGGAACTATAGGGGGCCATTTTCTGTGTGTGTATCTATCTCTCTCTCTCTCTCTCTCTATATATATATATTCCTACTGTATTTTCCACCGCATGCATGCGATGAAGTGGGCTGTAGCTCACGAAAGCTTATGCTCAAATAAATTTGTTAGTCTCTAAGGTGCCACAAGTACTCCTGTTCTTTGTATTATTGACATACTTAGTAGATGTATGTTAACCTGTTGTTAAATACTTCTAGGGATACTAAACCCTACTACAAGGCCCAGCAATGTAATACTGATTTCAGCCCAACTCTGCCTCTGTTCCAGGGCCATGATTGCCATATGGGCTTGTAGGAATGCTGTTTTCACTAAGCATGTTCATGATGTCCCCCTTACCCTCAGAAGGAAGGTGTTCCCTTTACCTGGCTGGCAGTTACTCAGGCGAAAATATAAAGTGCCTCCACAACCCAAATATGAATTAGCTAATGAGAAGGTGGTGTCTAGGCAGGAAGAGGAAGGATTAACTTTTCAACCCCATCTTAACAAAAATAGGAAGTGGGAGGCTGCACAGTCCTCTGGTGAGTGAGGGCAAGAACCCCTATGAATACTTCTATTCAGCTCTATCCCCACAAAGGAAAATAATACAGGGTTGAGTGGATTATTAAAAAAGGGAAGGTTTAGGGTGACTAGATGGCAAGGGTGAAAAGTCAGGACGAGGGTGGTGGATAATTGGCTCCCATATAAGACAAAGCCCCAAATATTGGGACTGTCCCTATAAAATCGGGACATCTGGTCACACTAGGAAGGCTAGACCTAATACCCATATATCTAAACACTGCTTGGACTGTACATGAGTTTTTCCTTCAATCCAAGAGCCAGAGTAACTGGTGCAGGTTGCACACTTTTTGTGGAGGGCAAAAAGGCCACACTCAGTACCGTGAACTGTAGTGCACAGGAGGACAGGGTTAATTTACCCGAAATCTGATAATAACATGGAACTTTCTACTTTTTGACAATCACCTCTAACCTTTTACTTTAGTCACCAACTTGCTTCTTGAAGAAGTTGTACTGATTTGCTGCTGACTTCTGGGGTGTACACACGCCAGGCTATATATAGTTGTGTCTGAAGAAATCCATAAATGTACCCTATATAGTAACAGAGCATCTATGACTACTGTCAAAACGTTTGTGAATGTCCATGTACAGCTGACAAACAAAAGGAAAGTATATTGTAATGAAATAACTCTACTGTTAAGGAAACTACAAATTAGTATAAAACAAATATTATGAAAGCCTTAGTTTACCTTTTTAGAAAGAAATATTGTACGGCAAGGAGCTCTACAAATCAAACATTCATCTTTTTTGCCTGTAAAATAAAAATGAATGTCATAGGAGTGTATGTCATACAGCATATGCAACTTGTTTTGATGCTTAGACCTTGTTTGTATCAAGAATCAAAGAGGCTGTACATAATTGCAAATAAAATCATATAAAGAGTTTGATTTTTCAAAAATGTGAACACACAGTTGCACAGGGAAAAATGTGCAATGGCTCCCAGGCCTGAATCCTACAGACACTTATGTATGCAAGCAACTTTATGCACAAGAGTAGTCTCACTGAATCCTGTTGTTTGAGTACTTCTGTTGACTTAAATGAGACTACTCACATGCTTAAATTTAAGTTCATGCTTAAATGATTTGATGGATGAGAACTAACCAGAGGTATGACTTTAAGATATTTTGGGCCCAATTCTGCCCCCACTGAACTCAGTGGGTGAAATTTGTGAAGTCTTGACTTCAATAGAATTTCACCCTTTGTGTTTTTTTTTTGTCAGTGACTTCAATATAAGCAGGATCAGACTTTATTCCTGAGCATAAAAGTAACCATTTTCTAAAATATGTCTTTATTATTTGAAACACATTAACAATTATTCTAAATAGATACACACAATCATAATATTTAAATACACTCATTATCTTCCTTGATAGTTGACTAGATATGTCTTATGTATTTATACAATAGCTATTTGCTTACTGCCTAACATGTTGAGTATCAATGTTTATAATGATGTTTGGAGACGAAGAACACTGTAAAAATGGTATTATAACAGGTAGAAATAGTATCTGAATTCACATCAGTAAAAACCTACACTCTATCAATTTTCTTCTCACTCAGACTTTATTAAGAAGGGACAGATGTGAGACACATTTTAGTTACGTTCAGTTACTGGGGCTGCACTTTGGGCACCTTCCTCTTAAACAAAGCCACTGATTACACCAGGTGCCACCAGACTCCTTGTTGTTTTTGTAGATACAGACTAACACGGCTACCCCCTGATACTTGATTACACTAGCTAATTCTTGAAGAATTTCTTTAATTTTTGATATATGAATTTTTGTTTTTTTCATAAACCCTCAGAAAAACCAAAACTGTTGAAATGACATCACAGTCTGACAAGGAAAGAGAAGAAATGCCATATTTTGTGTCTGTCTGATAATCAATAGGGGTGGCATCCACGAAGGTACTTCAGTGCCTAAACGTCAGACTTTGGTGCCTAAATCCCAGTTTTGGCTTTTGTACAATTCATAGGCACCTAAATTCATTCAGTGCCTAAGTTTTTCAGAGTAAACATTTTCTAGGCACCTATATTTCAGAGTCTGGGCATATGCACTAATGCCTCCCTCTATCTGTCCAGCAGTCTATGTGCTGCCTAAGCTCCAGAGCAATTTGCAAAGCCGGGGAAAACAGGTGCACACAGAGACCATTGACTGGATGGGGTTCCGTTCAAAATGCATACAAAGGACAAGATGGTGCCTGCCTTATAATGTTTAGCCCAGTGGCTAGAGCACTCAGCTAGGATATGGGAGACCTACAGTCAATTCCCCCTTCTCTGCCAGCTGGGGAGAAAGGGAGGGTTTGAATAGGTGCCCCTATTCAAATCCACTGTGGAACATGCTCTAACCACTGAGATATGACATATTCTGATGTGGATGACTCCCTCATATTCTCTTGTTGAAGCAGTGGCACTATTGGATAAATAATGAAAGAGTGTCTGGAGCCAGGGCCTCCCACATACCATGTGGGTGCCCCAACCACTGGACAAGAGAGACATTCCCATGCTCTCTCTCTGGCCCAATGACTATTCCACTGTGAATAAATACTTAAAACATAATTGGGCCATTTTGTGTGGCGCGAGGTGCCTAACTCATTCCCTCAAAGAGGCTTAGGTGCCTAAGCTGCCTCACTCCACGTGGTGTGTACCAATTAATGGACCACTAAGCAGAAACAGGCATCTCCCTGCAACCTGGACTTTTATGCCTATCTCGGAGAGAGGAGCAGGGCCTAGCACACAACTTTCTGGTTAACTTCTCCCATTGGCTAACTTAGGCAGCTCCTTGCCTACTCTGCTGGCTTTTGTGAATTCCATTCTGAAGTGTCTCTCTCTCCCCATTTATTGTAGAAGGAGCCTAAGCACCTAACTCAGCTTTATGGATCACAGAGTTGCTCCTGTGATTTTCTAGACACGTAAGCGTTAGCTGCTGTGACACTGAGTGTTGCAGCGCCTAAATCCCCTTGTGAATCCCACTTTACGAGCTTGATATTTCCAAGAGAAATCTGCCTCCCCTATGCTTCTGCCACAGCTCCTAAATATATATTGTAAGGCTTCCAAAATGTAGCTGATAGGCCAGATGCATAACATGGAGGTCTAAAAATATTGCAGGAACTCCCCCTTTTTAAAACGTCCTGCAGCTCTCAAACAGTAACGATTTAAATGAGGAAAATTTATAATAATAATATTGTAGTGGGGTTTAAAATGTCTGAAGCAACTAGTAAAATCTATCTTATAATGTAAATCCCACATGTTGAAATCTGTTCTAAAATTAAAGCAAAATGAAACAGTGCTTCAGAGTGAATGAAACAGTGCATGTCTGCACCTTAATCTGAATCAGCCAGTGAATGTGGGGACCATATCTGTCTTGCCTCAGACTTTTTACTAAAGCCTCAGATTTTGGGATGCATAAGGCATGATTCCAAAGTATCAAGACCTTGACTAACACTATAGTCAGATAAGGAGTTCTTTAATTCAATTTTTTAAAATTTTAATTTAGAAAACATGTAATATTTGTTTTAACGATACCTAGGGTAAGAAATTTATGTTAGGTGATTTAAAAAAAAAGGAAACTCTCAGGCTTTTCAATTTTATTGGACAAACACCATGCAGCCCAATGATCTTTTGATTATATGAAGGCGGAGGTTGCGGGGGGGAAAGGGGAAGGAGGGATGCGCACAGTCTCCTCATAAAAAGACCTAGTGGCTAGTCTGCTCTGTTTCATACTGATTAAGCTCACACTGCCCTTCAGCCACAAGCTAAGGCTGGGTCTACACTACCTGCCTGAATCGGCGGGTAGAAATCGACCTCTCGGGGATCGATTTATCGCGCCCCATCGGGACGCGACAATCGATCCCCGAATCGAAGCTCTTACTCCACCAGCGGAGGTGGGAGTAAGCGCCGTCGACGGGAAGCCGCAGAGGTCGATTTTGCCGCCGTCCTCACAGTGGGGTAAGTCGGCTGCGATACGTCGAATTCAGCTACGCCATTCATGTAGCTGAATTTGCGTATCTTAAATCGACTCCCCCCTGTAGTGTAGATGTAGCCTAATTTGCTAGTGTGGCCAGCATAGGTGCTGGAACTAGGGGTGCTACTGCACCTCCTGGCTTGAAGTGGTTTCCATTATATACAGAGTTTACAATTTGGTTCAATGGCTCCCAGCACCCCCACTATACACATTGTTCCAGGACCCCGATGGCCAGTCGGAAATATCGCACAGCTCTTGATGTGACCCTGATGGGTTGACGCACCACCAGACCTGCCACCCTCTGCCACCCTCGCTCCCTGCCTGAGCCCTTAGGCCAGGGAGCTGCATGGCCTGGGACAGGGCACGTCTCCCTCTCGTGATAGGCCGTTACCTTTCTGAAGACACGGCTCACAAATAACATGGCCGCAATTGGTGAGGCTGAACCTTGGCGTGGCCGTTCGGGGCTGTCGGAAACACACGTTGCAGAACACCAGGGCAGCCATCTTAATGGGGGAGCTGGGGCACTAATGTGCCCGGAGAGCCCAACCACGATGGAGGCTGTCTCGTCTCCTGGCCTTCCAGCCGCTGCAGGCAGCATTTGGCAGCTGCACCCGGAGCGGTGGCAGTTCGGGTTTGGAAGTGAGTGGCAGTTATGAGGGGAGGGAATTCCAGCTGCCAGTCACCCGCCCCTCCCCCACCCAGAGGGCAGTGAGCGTGTGAGGGGAGATTCACTAACCCCACCCCCCCAAGAGGGCAGTGAGCATGTGTGGGGGAGAGTCACCCCCCCCAAGAGGGAAGTGAGCATGTGTGGGGGAGATTCACCCCCCCCCAAGAGGGCAGTGAGCGTGTGTGAGGGGGGATTCACCCACCCCTCCCCCGCAAGAGGGCAGTGAACATGTGTGTGTGGGATTCACCCACCCCTCCCCCCCAAGAGGGCAGTGAGTATGTGTGGGGGAGATTCACCCCTCCCCCCCAAGAGGGAAGTGAGCATGTGTGGGGGAGATTCACCCCCCCCCCCAAGAGGGCAGTGAGCATGTGTGAGGGGGAATTCACCCACCCCTCCCCCCCAAGAGGGCAGTGAGCATGTGTGGGGGAGATTCACCCCCTCCCAAGAGGGCAGTGAGCATGTGTGGGGGAGATTCACCCCCTCCCAAGAGGGCAGTGAGCATGTGTGAGGGGGAATTCACCCGCCCCTCCCCCACAAGAGGGCAGTGAGCATGTGCGGGGGATTCACCAACCCCACCCCGCCAAGAGGGCAGTGAGCATGTGAGGGGGGATTCACCAACCCCGCCCCCCAAGAGGCTGGTGATCATGTGGGGGGGGGTTCACCCGCCCTTCCCCAACCAAGAGGCCGGTGAACATGTTAGGGGGGAGTCACCCATCCCTCCCCCACAAGAGGGTGGTGAGCATATGTGTGTGTGATTCACCCACACCTCCCCCCCAAGAGGGCAATGAGCATAAGAGGGTTTTTTTCCCTCACTCCCAACAAGGTGGTGAGCAGATGGGGGGATTCACTCACCTCCCCCCACAACAGGATGGTCAGGGGGAATTTACCTGACCTTGCCACCCCACAGGGGCGGAGATCCGGGTGAGGGGCAAAGATTTTCCCACCCTGCTCCTAGCATCCAACAGTGGTGAGAGGGGCAGGATTTATCCACTCCTCTCCCCTAACAGGGCGATGAGGTGGGATGGATTTACTCACCTATGCCTGACTACCAGGTTGTTTATATATATACATTGCCATCTGATGGCATATCAGAACAATAGCATCCATAGCATCCCCGATATCATTCATAAGTTTGTGGGTTCAATAAGATTGTTAATATTAGAGCTGGTCAAAAATTTTCCAACAGAACAGTTTTCAATTAAATCAAAACATTTTGCTGGAATGTATCAATTTCATCTACATTTTTGGGTAATTATCAAAATGTTTTGTTTCTATAATGGCAAAACATTTTATTCATGTAAATTTGAAATATTTCATTTTGACTTAATCATCATCTCATTTGACTTTATTGTTTCCACTATAGTATAATATAGCTGAGATGAACATTTTCTGACCATATTAAAATGAAATGCTCTGATAAAGTCAAAACAAAATATTTTGGAATCTATCATTTTGTGAATAATTCTGAGACTTTGACTTTTCATCGCTATTTGGAATAAATCCAAATTTCAAAATCTCAATTTCCCACAGAATGGAAATTCTGTTTTTTTTTTGTTTTGTTTTTTACTAACTCTAGTTAAAAGGTACCACAGATTGTTTCCTGTGTGCAGCTCTTAACAGAGATGAGCACGCAAATACTGATTTTGTCCATACATGACCAGATAAACAAATAACCACGTACTGGCACAAATGTATTCCTTCTATTACAAATCAGGCTTAAATGATATTCAAGAATCATTCTCTTTTACCTGCTAGAATCCGAGCTCAGGTTCCTTCTGCAGCTGATGATATCATTAACAGTTAAATCATGCTAAGAAAGGCACTTCACTGGTCTGCTCAGCTGCACGTGTTGTTGATATTATCAGCATATGCATGGGAAACACAGATCCCAGAACTGAGGTCCTGGAATGTATGAGACAAAAAAATAATTACTTTTAGAATACCTTTCTTAATTTTCAGAATAGTGGTGGAAACTGTTAGTGATTTATGATCAGTTAAGTGCATTCTAAACAGTTATATGTATTCCTTTTTCATTTGTATTAATGGTGAAAAGACAACAAAAATAAAAATTCCTGCAACTCACAGTTCCAAAAGTGCTTTTTTAAGGAATATTTTGTATTATGAAAAAAGACATCATTCATTGCATCTATTTACTTAATTTTATTAAGCACCTACTGATTTACATCTTTCAATAACTGCATTTCAAAAATACAATGTTAGAAACTCCCCGGTGATGTGTAACAATAGAACAATCAGTTCGGGTTGGACTAGATGACCTCCTGATGTCCCTTCCAACCCTGATATCTATGATTCTATGATCAGTTGCATCTGGCAACTCTTTTAAAAGGAAAAATATTAGAATGTTCAGCTAATTAAGCAATCTAAATAGCTGAATATAGGTAGTATTTTATAATAGAATTTTATCTAGACAAACTTGTTAAATCAATAGATGGGTACAATAATCACAACTAGAGATAGCCAGAAAATGGTAAAACTTTTCCATGAAAATGTTTTTTAATTTTTGAGGATTTTTTTAAAGTAAAAATTGATTTTAGGGTTTTTTTACATTGAGGAAAACAAAGGCATTTTTGGTTGAAAAAAATTTCAATGGAAAATTTTCAACCATCTCTAATCACTACTCTAAATGCTGCTCTGAATATAAGATAGAGAAATGTGAGAACCATAAACTTATCAGGAAGAATTGGTCAGGCTTTTAGGTTGACCTGCTGCTATCCAGCGTAGGCTCTCAAAGGTTTGGATCCATGTTGCTTATTGAAAGAAACATGATTCAGTATCAATTTCTAAATCTTATTAAAAATCTTAAATTAAAATAGAATCAAGAAAACATGTCACCAAAGCCAAGATATTAGTAATACTAAACTAAACTAAGAATAAGACACTATCATATCATAATCTAATCAAGCCAGGTAGTCTCAATATTGGACTGAAGTTAAATCATCAAATTAATGCCAGAGATGTAATCAATCCTTATATAACTTTTAAGAGGGAGGCTAATTGTCCATTTATTTATAAATCCCAAAGAAGGAATTTTACTAATGTCAGTCAAATCAATAATTTGAATCTGGCTAAATAGCTTAATACAGAAACCAAATTATTATCTAATGTTTGAACCACAACCTTAGAGCCAATTATAAAACTTCCTTCTTAACCTTCAGTTAGTATGCTGTGTCTAGACCAGTGGTTCTCAAACTGTGGGTCGAGACCCCAAAGTGGGTCATAGGCCTATTTTAATGGGGTCTCCAGGGCTGGCTTAGACTTGCTAGGATTCAGGGTCAAAGCCCAAGCCCGAGGGCTTCAGCCCTGGGCAGCGGGGCTAAGGTTACAGGCCCCCTACCTGGGGCTGAAGCCCTTGGGCTTCGGCTTTGGCCCCCCCAGTCTGGGGCAGTCAGACTTTGGCTTTGCCCCCCTCCCTGGGGTGGCAGGGCTCAGGCGGGCTCAGACTTCAGTCCCCCCTCTTGTGGTCCTATAGTAATTTTTGTTTTCAGAAGGGGTTCGCGGTTTAATGAAGTTTGAGAACTCCTGGCAACCTTTTCTCATCCAACCAAGTATTATAATATACACTTTAACAGAACACTCAATAATAAACCAATGTTTAACAATCGTGTTTACCAGAAATTACTGATGGTAATCCTAATGGCTCTAGACTTCTAAACACAGAACAAATTTCAATGAGTGTCTTTATAAGACAATATTTAGAGCTCTTTAACCTGGAGAATGTTTCTTTCTGGCACCTTCCCTGTGTGGGCTTTATAAGTACTCTCATACACACAGCTCTCAGCAAATGGATTTTTTTTGGTTTGGGGGCTGGACCAAAAGTTTGAAACACATCCCCGCCCACCTGAAAAAAAACAGGTTTCATTTAAACCCCCAATTTAAAAAAAAAATTTCATTGAAGCGAAACACACAGAAAAAACTTGAATTTAAAATCAACCAAAATGTTTTGAGTTGACCCAAAACAAAATCTTTTGGGTTTTTTGATTTGTTTCTAGTTGACTGAAACATTTGGGTTTACACAAAATGATTGATTTTCATAAGTTTTTCATTTTGATTTGACTTTACAGGTGGTTTTCACCTTTTTTGTGTGGGTGTGTTGTTTTAAAACTGGTGAAATTTAAAAATTAAAAAAAAAAAGAATTTAAAACATAAAATTGACTCATTAATCAAAACTATTAATTGAATTTGACCCGAATTAGGCAAATAGTTTCAGATCATCCCCCCCAAAATTAATTTTTATGTTGCAAAACAATTAATAAAAAAAAAATTGCCTAGCTCTACACACATATGTGTGCACACAACCACACTTTTATTTTCACATGCTAAAAATAAAGGATGGAACAGCTCCCGGAGAATTATAAACAAAAGACTAAACAATACAAAAGGATGAAATATGATACATAAAATTATAGAGGAGTTGTGTTTTCTGGACTTTCATTGTGTAGAAGCTGGAACTGCAGACAAGTTGCCAAATGGTGATGTTCTGCTGGCATAGCACTTCGCACTAGTAGACCTTCTTCGGGTGCAGGGAGAGACTGGTCAAAGGTAGAAATAGCCTGTTTGTCATAACTTCCTCTCTCTCTAAGCTGATCAGTTCTGGAGACTCTGGAACATGAGTTTTTCCTCAGATGGCTCATTGATCTGAAAGTTGAGGCTTCTTGGCCTGACCTTTGATTCTTACGGTTTACAAATTTCTCTCACTCATTTTTCAGTACCTACCTTCAAAGTCTATGGACAAATCAGGGGTGCGGCCTACCTGGGACCCATGCAACTTGGTCTTATCAAGTCTGAATTAGGACATAATTAGCAAGCATCAATTTAGAAAAGTCCTGCTTAAATCACCAGTTTTAAAAATATTTAGTATATTCCATATCCCACAGACTTAGTCTGGGGCCCCTCCCAAAACATAAAAAATTCAGACTCATAGACTGCTTGGATTAAATGTTTTTTAAAAGATTGTATGGGACACATTTTTAAAGCTATTTAGGTACCTAAAGATGCAGATACTCGGATTTTCAAAAGTACCTAGATCCCTAATTCCCATTGATTTCAGAAGATAAACTGTCTGGCCTCTAACCATTGATTTCAATGGGAGTTAGGTTAATATGAATTAGGTTCCTATTAGTTCCTGCTAGTAGGGTCTACATGAGGGCAGACACATTGCACACTGCCGTTCATACCCCCTGTCCCCCGTAGTGCACTGTGGGGCTATGTACACAAGCCCAAAAGCTTGACAAAGAAAAATTACTTTAAAGCTGATCAGGATGAAACCCATTTGAAATATATAACTTTAAATTTTATATAAGGTCTATATGTCCTTACAAGCTATTTTCTTCACAGAAGGAAATAGGACATAGGTTAGTAAGGAAGTAAGTTGCTAAGTGTTTGCTGTGATAGGAGATGCACACCACACGTCTTCTGCTTTTAAATCAAATTCTCCATAAACTATAACTAAATAAAACTTGTCAAATTATAGAAGCAACTCTCTCAACCCATCTGTTAATCCAATTGGAGGGGAACTACATGATTAAGTCATACACTGCAACGCTCCTGATAAATCCACTATGATCAGTACTCAAAAGTAACATCTGTGGCCTCTTAATTAAAATAAAAATAGCTTTCCAACAAAGAAAAACACCGAAGAACTGAAACTGTATCAATAATCTTACATATAAAGTTGACAGTCACAAATCTAGGGATTGCCAGGAATTCTATAATCCAGTCAGACTGAGTAGGATAGTTCTCACCTGTGATAATTTACGTAACTATTCAAGATTATTTGGAGTGTTTATGCAAAACTGCCAACTGGCAGGATGGACTGCCAACTGTATACCATTAGATGTATATATGTATGGTGCTATTCAGATTAAGATATAAACTAAATCTTTAGAAGGAAGTGGGGGAACTACAGTTGGGATTCTGCCAAAAGAAATGGGAGGAGAGACCCAACAGTGTGAATCTGATAGGGGAGCAGGAGGTGGGAGTGGTAATTATTGAGAATGGGAGGCATGAGTGATGCTTGAGAAGAGTATATTGACAATTTCCTCCCCTCCCCTCAATTCATGTACTTCATATTTTCTTGTAATATTTTTCTTACCAGAGGATTACTGTACTACTTGAAAACTAGTTTAATTTCACCTTTTTATGTTAATAAGACATCAAAAATAGTGCATATTTTTGCATTTTGTGCTTTATTAATGTAGACATTATGCATTATATGTTGAATAATTTAGAAGTATATTCACTTCTATCAGTCTTAAACAAGCTTTTTAGCTATAAAGAAATCTTTAAGACATTTCATTTGCCAGACTCCAACTAAGATAAGGATTAATGTTTGTGCAAGAGCCCACCACAGGATATTGCTGTTTGTTTCTTCACTTGTCAATCGAAAGTACTCCTCACGTTCCTGTTGAAAAGAGGGAAAAGGCATAATTATTTGATTTAAAAAAATCTAAGTACAGTATTTGATGCAGCTACCTGGTATCAAGGCACATGTTGTCTGTCCACATACTGGAGAGAATGAACCAAGCCCTATACGATGTTCTCTTCTTAACTATAATCAATTTGATGAAAATAAGAGTTTGAACTTCTTATCCATATTACTTTCAGGGTTGCAAATCACAATTTGAGCACTGAACAACAGGTTATGTAAGGTTGGCTTTTGTGCTGCAGTGAAAGTGTGAGCAGAAGTTTCATATGGTCACAGGTTGGGCTGAGCATTAGGTATAGTTTTTTAAGCACATGCATACTTCCTACTGAAGTCAATGGGACTGAAACACATTCATAATGTTAAACATATGCTTACGTGCTCTCCTGAACAGGGATGGACTTAAGCACAGACTTAATTTTTTCCCTGAATTGGAGCCACAATAAGGCACTTAGGGACCATATATTTAAAGGTATTTATGCATCTGAAGAAGCAACTAGGTGCCTGGAACTAGATTCACAAAAGGGACTGAGTTTTGCAACACTGCAATCTGACCCTTCAATCCAAATTTCCTTCTCTGGGACTTGCTCCAGCTCCTGTTAAAGACAATGACAAAACTCGATTGATTTCAAAGGTATTGGATCATATCCTGGGCTTTATTCCTACTACTAAATTGGAGTAACTTGCATACAACTCCACGCTCATGACTGCAGGATTGAGTTGCTATTTCCATCCTAATAGACTTGGTTTTTTACCTTGTATGTGCATATGCACAGCTCTGCACATGTGCCATGCAGGATCAAGCTCAGAAAGTCTCATGGGGCTTCCTTAATTACTTTTTCTTCTATTTTAGAGAGAATTGTTCTAAATAGAAAAATTAGAACAAACTGCAAAAATCCAGCATTGTTATGCTTAATGAGCTTATAGCTGGCACAGGCACAAAGATTTCAATAATTTATTCAATAATATGCAATGTATAGTAATAACACTCATAGAATTCATTCCTGCATTGCAAACATTCTTCATAGATATTGATCCTACAAATAGTGCATGTGTGCAAAATCGTTCACATCTGTGTTGTTAGAATTGGGGTTTATGATGCTAAGCACCACAGTTAGCATTGTAGTTCCTATTATTAGCAAAAATTACTACTATGCATGCTCAAACAGCTTTTTTACCATTGCAGCTCACATTTATTTATTTCATTATTTTATTTATATACAACTAGATCTTGTAAGTGTCCTCCTTTTCCATCCATATTAGGATTGTTGAAACCATGGCTCAGACATGGACAAGGGAGAACAGTTGCTCTCCTGATACTTTCTCCCTTGCAAGCAACTGGTCAGAGATGTATAGAGTAGGCATAGCTAAATGCTATAATCTAACCCATATTTATTTAATTTTTGTGAAAATAATCATAGAATATCAGAGTGGGAAGGGACCTCAGAAGGTCATCTAGTCCAACCCCCTGCTCAAAGCAGGACCAATCCCCAGACAGATTTTTTGCCCCAGATCCCTAAATGGCCCCCTCAAGGATTGAACTCATAAGCCTGGGTTTAGCAGGCCAATGCTCAAACCACTGAGCTATCCCTGTGAAGAGGAGTGAAACTGAAATTACCATTCTTGTGCTCTGTTAAAAGTGTCTACAAATTGCTGTTACAGATGGAAAAGGGTTAATGTAGTGCCCATCTTTAAAAAAAAAAAAAGGGAAGAAGGAGGATCCAGGGAACTACAGGCCAGTCAGCCTCACCTCAGTCCCTGGAAAAATCATGGAGCAGGTCCTCAAGGAATCAATTCTGAAGCACTTAGAAGAGAGGAAAGTCATCAGGAACAGTCAGCATGGATTCACCAAGGGCAAGTCATGCCTGACTAACCTAATTGCCTTCTATGAGGAAATAACGGAGTCTGTGGATGAGGGGAAAGCAGTGGATGTGTTATTCCTTGACTTTAGCAAAGCTTTTGATACGGTCTCCCACAGTATTCTTGCCGGCAAGTTAAAGAAGTATGGGCTGGATGAATGGACTATAAGGTGGATAGAAAGCTGGCTAGATCATGGGGCTCAACGGGTAGTGATCAATGGCTCCATGTCTAGTTGGCAGCTGGTTTCAAGCGGAGTGCCCCAAGGGTCAGTCCTGGGGCCGGTTTTGTTCAATATCTTCATTAATGAACTGGAGGATGGCGTGGACTCCACTCTCAGCAAGTTTGCAGATGACACTAAACTGGGAGGAGTGGTATATACGCTGGAGGGTAGAGATAGGATACAGAGGGACCTAGACAAATTAGAGGATTGGGCCAAAAGAAATCGAATGAGGTTCAACAAGGACAAGTGCAGAGTCCTGCACTTAGGATGGAAGAGTCCCATGCACTGCTACAGACTATGGCCCGAATGGCTAGGCAGCAGTTCTGCAGAATGGTTTACCTAGGAAGGTGGTGGAATCTCCTTCCTTAGAGGTTTTTAAGGTCAGGCTTGACAAAGCCCTGGCTGGGATGATTTAGTTGGGAATTGGTCCTGCTTTGAGCAGAGGGTTGGACTAGATGACCTCCTGAGGACCCTTCCAACCCTGATATTCTATGATTCTATGGAAGGATTTTACTCAGTCCTTCTAAAACAAATTCACTTTTAGGTTGAGATTAAGTATTGAGAATCTCAGCCCAAAATAGAATTTACTACAAAGTTATGATCATGTGAAAATAGAGTTTAAATTAAAATTTGATGCACATACAACCTGAATTATAGCATTATGACCAGCAAAACTAAAATTAACCAAATGATTTAATTAGTGGAAAGTACTGTAGAGTAAAACTGAGGATTATATAAAGATTAATTAATAATTAATTCTTAGCTTATATACTATATTTTGCTTTATAGCTGCAAAGTGTTTTACAAACCTTAATTAATATGTATTGTTCAGTTTTAAGTAATAACTTACATACGGTGGTCCACTTTAGTTAAATATTAATAGTACTTTTAATAACATTTAATTAAAAATAATACTACAACTAAATATTGTAATATGCCACCCAACATTTTACTTTCCAAATCCAGATGTTTCCATGCATTATTCTTTCATATTTCTATTAGGGAACAAACATACTCTGTGATAGTTTTGTTCTTTGGATATGTGATGAATTTGCTCAATTAGATGTCCGAGTCTAAAGTTAACTTCATTAACTTTGTCCTTGGCTTGAGCGATAGCTTCATCAAGAAAATGCTCTCCAACTCTAATGTCCAAGTGGATACGCTATGAACACAATAACAACAATTATTAGTCCCATGAATTTATAAAAAAAAAAAGTCGTCAGAAACAAAGCGAGGCATAAATAACAAAGGTTTCTTTTTAGCCTTCTTTATAGGAATGGTATTTAACTTATTTATAGATGTCCTTACTAAAGAGATAAGATATTTAAAATGTATATATTTCAAGGTTTTAATCTTTAATTACACAAATTTACATACTTTGTTATTAATGTTGTATTTTATACTAATGCTATTGATTCAACCAGTGTGAACTATTTATTATACTGTGTCCAACAAAGGGGAAAAAATGAACATGCTTAGGGCTACCCACTCTAATTAAAAATTGATACCATTTTCAATCCTTTTTTTTAATACTCTTCCCACTTAGGTTGTAGCTGAAGCAAAGTCAGAAACAGAGGCCTTGGCTACACTTACCGGCAAGTTCGACGGCTGGAAATCGAACTTCTGGGTTCGACTTATCGCGTCTAGTCTGGACGCGATAAGTCGAACCCGGAAGTGCTCGCCGTCGACTGCGGTACTCCAGCTCGCCGAGAGGAGTACCGCGGAGTCGACGGGGGAGCCTGCCTGCCGAGTGTGGACCAAGGTAAGTTTGAACTAATTCGAAATAAGGTACTTCGAACTTCAGCTACGTTATTCACGTAGCTGAAGTTGCGTACCTTAGTTCGAATTAGGGGGGGTAGTGTAGACCAAGCCAGAGATAATGAGAATCAGTCCTAGGTCTTCCACCTGGCATACTATAGCACTTCCAGTAGGTTATTAAATATGCTTCTAAAGGCAATTTTCTCCAGTTACTTCCAAAGTTTAGCTTGGTTTATAATGATATAAAGAACAATACATATATAATTCATGTGTGGCTCTCTCCCATAGATTTTAACTCTTTAAAGTTTATAGAGGTATTGCTCAAAGACACGGGAGCGACAGAAATGTAATAGCTTTCAGATAAGTAAGCTTTTGTACCTGCATCTGTGTTGATAAATCTTTCCCCTTATAACATTTCATCATATTAATCAGGACTTTGAAGCTTTACATAATCAAGGTGCTGTACAAATATTAATTAATCTGCACTGTATTAGACTGACTGTGCCCTGACTCTTTGGATATGAAAGGAAATTCTGTTTCATCTCTTCATCTTCTGAGCTCCAGCATTATCTTTTTCAGTCACTAGGAAATGTCATATATTGGCTAATGAGTCATTTGCCAATCTCTGAGATAATTCATCAAAGCAAGATTCTTCTGGTTTCAAACACTGACCACAACCAAAATAATACAGAATGTTCTCCACTGAATTCAGGAGGTCCAAAGGTCCACCTACATGGAATTGCTTTGCAAGATCAAAGAGCAACATTGGACACATGGATCCACTGAGATACTTTCATAATCCTTTCACTCTTGTCATAAATTATGCTCCTAGACCTCTATACTGTATGTCCATTTGTCTTCCAGAGCCTGTGGTTTAGATACGACAGATATCATCATTAAAAAGAATATTCAAGAAATACTCTTACCAGTTTACTTCCTCCAAATGAGATAAGCTTTGTGGAGTTAGACTGCAAACAGATATTATGCTCCCCAGGTAAGTGTGACGTAAAAGAGAATGTTCCTTGTGGACCATACAATTTTGACAACAGTAGCTGTAATGTGTTAAGTATATTTTTTTAATTTATGAACCACAGATATTAACATAAAAATAAAATGCTATGTATCATACCTCAGAATATTTTAATATTTAAAACTTAATATAAATTATATTATATTATTAATATAAATACAATTAACCTAACTTTCACATTTTATTAAGGGAATAAAAACTAGAAAAAAATGTGGTCTACACTGAGAACTAAAAACTTATCTATAGACACTAAACTAAAGTCAAAATTTTCAAAAATGGGTGTTTAAGTGTAGCTTCCAAGTCCTTACTTTGGCACATAAATAAGTATCCTGATTTTCAGAAGTGTTGAACACCCAATGCAATGAAGGCAGTTGTTGTGAATTGCTGATATATGCATCCTGATGGTTAAGCTAATATTTTTGGTTTAATTTATCATCTCCTTCCTTTCTCCATACACAGCTACTGGCTTTACTATGTTGCTTCAGTAGTCAATACAAAACCACATTGTCTGTATGTAAAATATTGTTTTTTCAACTATATTTTAAGTATTCTTTGATGGCAAGCTTTTCCAAATCTAGATTTAACGCAAAAAGCATTGCCAGATTAAATAAATAAAAGACGACTAAAATCAAGGCACTAAACCCATATAGATACATGAATAAATGGCCTGGATTTCAAAAGTACTGATTACCCTTCTTCTCTTATTGACCTTAATGAAACCAACATGTGCTCTGCACTTTTGAGAATCAGACCACTTATTTAGCTGCTTAAATATGGATTAAGGAACCAAATTTTAGGCACCTATTTTTTTAAATATTGTCCATTCCCCTTAGATAGTATGACCTTCCAGTTCCAAGAGTCAGTACAAATTTCTCCAAAATGTGAATAATAAGTTTTACCTCCTTAGTAGGAGTTGTAATGGTCACAAACATTCCCAAACCAGGCGCAGATTCAAGAAACCTGTGTTCATGTATGTCCCATTGCTGTACCTTGTAACTCCCTGAGAAGACAGATACAAATCTGTTAATTACAAGTTAGTATATTAAATATCTTTCACTTTTTCATTTTACATCAAGTCACTATAAAAACAAAATTAAGTACAAGATAACTTACATATTTAATAGAATTATGATTTTTTCCAGTTCACCATATAATTAGATTGTGGCATTTTGCACCACAATGGAGTGAGCAAGAAGTTACAAACCAGTGAAAGAAAAGTGACAATTTATTATCATTGCCTTGCATGCTCTGGCCTGGTTAGCAAGCCATGGCACATGGCAAATAGTCCCAAAAGTTCAGGTATCCATTACTCAAATTACGTTTTTATGATTGTCTTTCATGCAGCCCCTAGCACTTGTGAACAACAAGCGATCAGCTCTTTGATGGTTCCCTGGCAGTCTTGCATATTTCTCCTTCTCAAATAAGGGCTTTTTGCTTTCTCATTATCTGGGAAGATTTTAATGAACTCAGTATAAAACACTTAGTGGAATGGTCCTTTTTTTTTAGCAGGTCTTGAATGAGGTCCTGACCACTGGTAAACAGAAAATGCAGATCTCACATTGGTGGGGGAGAGTGGCAAAACTGTGCTATAATAGGAGCCCTGGGAGTAATGGTTGACTAAACCAGAATTCCTCCGAGAAAGCACATACTGCAATGGCATCTCCAGCACTGTAGAAATAGGTGCCTTTTGTGCTTTCCATCTTAGCTCAGCCAGCTCTTCTGGTCTGTGCAGAGGACTCTTGTAGCAACCTGCATGGAACTTGGAGGGACGAGCACAGGAGATAGAAGGGAAGAGTTTGGAGAAGGCATCAGGAAGCCATTCTGTGTGCACATAGCTTGAATGCTAGCTGCTGTCACAGCAATTCTGTAACTAATTCTCTTAATAAAGAGCCAGTTTAGATTCAGAAACATGGAGTCCTCTCATGTTATTACTCAGCATGCAGTACACGACACAACTGTAACACTCATGGCTAGCATGGAGCAGTGGCTATAGTGCAATTCCATATTGTGACTGGCACTCATTTTGGGAGTAAAGAAGGAAATGCTCTTTGTGCCCTGCTCACCACACCACCACTCATTCACCTAAGCAAGGCCAGCCACAGGGCTTTGGCATTATATATCAGGCTATCAGCATTAGAACTTCATAGATTAACATTTTAAATATTAAACACATTGACCATCATGTAGCAACATCTACCTACCAGTAATCAAGGTATCACTTGGAATGTCTTCTATTATGCATTTCTCCTCTCTTTCCCCTGAATGAAAATACAAAGCAGGTGAGACAGCAACCCAGAAGCTCAAAAGAATTCCTATTAAGTGGCTCTTCATGATTTTGGTGTATCCTTTTGGAAATGATTAGTTAGAAATGAGCACAGCTCTGTGCTCACTCCTTGTTTGCTGTTTATCAGTGTGGTTTTGGGAAAAAATGTGAGAAAAGACATCTGGCAGTTACTTCAGTTATTTATATATGTGTATGCGCTACCGAATGAGATAAGTAAAAGATAATTTGTGAAGTCTGTCCTACCATGAAAGGAGCAAAATTTTATTCGTAGCTCAGATATATGAAGTTTTATTGGACTAATTTATAATTCTTTGTGTGTGTGTGTGTGTGTGTGTGCACACGCACGCACTCTCTCTCACACACACACACACACGGACTACATTAGGACTGAAAGTGCCACAATGGGAAAATGCAATACTTCATGTTTTTCTGAGTTGTATGCTTTTAGTGTGTTTGTCAGCCTTGACAGTTACTGCTGGGTTTTGGTCCAACAGGTCAGCTGAGTATTCTTTGTGTGTGTATTTAAAAATAAAATCCAGCAAAGCTGCTTTCATAGTCAATAAGATGGCCAGGATCACTAAGTAGTGGAATGTTCCTATCAATGGATGTTGTCATTATGAGAAATCAAAATTGTTTGGGGAGGGGTGTAAATAAATTAAATTTCTCTCTTGCTCCTAAGTTCAACAAACAAGAGAAAAATAAAGATTAAAATAAACTAGTCTCTGCTTCCAATTCCAGCATCACTGCACTGTCTGGGATAATTTCTGTCTATTGAGTTGCCTGGCAACATCTCAAAGTTTTGCTGTGTTATTATTTCTGTTCATCTGTCAAAAGGGATCTCTGTTGTGTATGTGCTAGTGACCAAAAATGCCTTTTTTCAAGGAAAGGTCTCCTTCTATGGCACAGGATCATTCAAGAAAAACAGTATTTTCCATGGAAAGGATGTATTTTGCAGTGCCTGTTGCACCCTCCTCCTTGTGTTTCCTCCCAGTATCCCATTTCCCCACTTACCTCCAGGCTTAGGTCATCATCCCCGGGCGAACCTATTTTAAAGCCCTCCTCACTAGGTTAGCAAGTCTGCCTGCGAAGATGCTCTTCCCTCTCTTCATTAGGTGGATTCCATCTCTTCCTAGCAATCCTTCTTGCTGGAACAACTTCCCATGGTCGAAGAATCCAAAGCCCTCTCTCCGACATCACCTGTGTAACCACACATTTACCTTGACAATTCAACGGTCCCTACCTGGGCTTTTTCCTTCAACAGGGAGGATGGACATGAACATGACTTGTGCCTCAAAATCCTTTATCCCTCTTCCCAGAGCCACAGTGACCTGCTCAAGGACATTCTTTGTAGTATCATTGGCGCCTACATGGAGGAGTAGGAAGGGGGAGTGGTCCTCGCAGACACTCCATCACATCCTGAATTCTAGCTCCAGGCAAGCAGCACACTTCTCAAGTTTCCCAGTCTGGACGGCAGATGGATGACTCCATCTCCCTTAGGAGGGAGTCCTCGACCACCACCACCTGTCTCCTCCTCTTGGGAGTGGTGGTTATAGAACCACCATCCCTAGGACAATGCATCCCATGCCTTCCAGTCAATGTGGTCTCCTTCTGATCCCTTCCCTCAAATGACTCTTCCAAATCATTCTCCGCCATAGTACCTGTGCAGAGAACCCGAAAAAAGTTTCTTACCTCTATCTGCACCGGGGATACATGGGTTCTCCTCTTTCTCCTTCTGGAGATCACATGCTGTCAATTTTCTTCCCCATTCTGCACTGCCCTCTCAGATTCTGTGCCTGCAATACCAAATGCTGCATTGCCCTCTCAGATTCTGTGCCTACAATACCAAATGCTGACTTCTATCCAGAAAATCTTCATTTTCTCTGATGCAATGCAGGGTTGATACTTGGGTCTCTAGTCCTTTAACCTTCTCTTCCAATATGGAGACCAGCTTGCACTTCGTACAGGCGAAGTTGCTTCTATCCTCTGGGAGAAAGACAAACATGGCACATCCTGTGCAGGTTACAACCACTGATCGCTCACTATCCATAATGTCTTTCTTCTAAGAGCCTCTTCAGATGTTATATTTACTGCTCACAGAAGCCTGAAAGGCGAAAACATCCCAGCGAACTCCCATGCGAACTCCGTTTGCCTATCCTCTGTTCACCGCTTACTCGGTTTGCAACTGGCTGCTTTTTTATCAGGCTGCTGGGTCATAGCACTTGGCCCAGCTCAAAGCCTTCCCTCCAATCAACCATTCAAGGCCCACCTGGAACAAAGCACTCCCAATTCACACTTTTCAAACAAACAAACAATCACATGATCAAACAGTCACACTTTTCAAACAAACACATGGTCAAACAGTCCCTGAAACTAGCTCCAATCAAACAAATGGTCACAGCAGACAGACACTCGGCTATTCACCCCACCAGCTCACAACACAGCCCTCCTAATGCAGCACTCACCATAGTACAAGAGCCCCTTCCAGTAGTTGGTTCACTCATGTTCTCCCCAAGCGGACAATTGTGCACTGGACACACACATTTTGGTACATTTATGATAGAGAAGATAAGGAAAAAACATGCCTTGCATTTAGAGTGGAAGGTGGTGAGGCTTGTGATGGCCCTCAGTTCCTATTGGAGTTCCTTCCCTAGTCTTTGCCCAGATCCAAGAAAGCTCTGTCTCCTGCACAGACAAGCTTTATCTTTATTGCAGAAAGTTCCATTGTGCCAGAGGAGTGAAATTGTCGATCACATCCTCATCCCGGAGCTTTAGTCAGTCTTTTAGTTACTGTTGGCCCAGACCACTGAGCCCCTTGCAGATGAAGACTGAGACCTTGCACTTGATATGATATTCCATGAGAAGACAATGTAGGGAGTGGAGGACGAGACAGTAGCCAGTGTTGCTGAGCAGACATGGTGCACTAAAGCACTAAAGGCTTCATTCCCAAGTATATTGCATTGCTGTAGTCCAGCCAAGAGGTGACAAACATGTGAGTAACTGTGATTAGGTCATCGTTTGCCAGGATGGGACAGAATCTCCTAGCAACTAGAGATGGGACAAAGTGTCAGTCGTGGATGCTGCTGTGTGAGATCTTAATATCAGTGAGGAATCCAGGAACATTTCTAAGCTACAGACTAAATTGGCCTATAGCGAGGGAGTACCATCAACCAAAGGAGACACTCCACTGTGGTTGCAAACCTTTAAAAATGCTTTCCTCTGCCTATTAGCATAACCTCTGTCTTGCTTGGGTTCAGCTTCAACCTGTTGGGTTTTTTCCATGAGCTGATGTTGTTCAAATTGTGGGCCATCTTGGTGGTAGTGGTATCATATATTGTGAAAGACAAGCAGTGTATCATCTGCATATTGCTGGCACTTGGCATCTTACCAGTTCACTCTGTGCCTGTATGTAGCTGAATAGAACAAAGACAGAGTTGATCCTTTTGAGACTCCACAAGTGAGGGGTCTAATAATAGAGGTGTAGTTTCTTATCAAAGCTGCAGAGAAGTTCAGGAGGATCAGAGTCTGTCCTCTGCATTGGCTGCAGGAGATCATCCATCAGTTCCACTAAAGCCTGGCCTGGATCTAGATTGTGCCATAAGGTGAGGTGAGGAAAGAACAACTACCAGGTATACTGTAAACCCAGAGTAGTTTTCTGAGGCATATGGCGTTTCCTTCCTTCACTGTGCCAGCCCTTAATTTCCAGGAAAGGACACCTATCCATAGAATTTTTTGCAGCCTTTGTCACAATCTGCAGATGACACACGTGGATATCTTTGTGATGCCCCAGTATCACAGTGTCCTCTACAGTTTCCACAAGGTGAGCCACAAGATTCTGGGAGATTCAAGTGCTTTCATAGTTGACTTGCAAGGATACATTTGTTTCACAATAGCTGCTTCAATCGTTAATAGACAAATACAGGCATTTACCTCAGGATTCCCACCGCCTGTCTCAAGGGACTATCCTTCATCCTGATTTGGGGACACAAACAGCAAGTATGTGAAAAGCAAAACCTTCAACACAGCAGATTTACCATACAAATAAGTGACCATATCCTGCAGGCTAGGAAACCTGGTTATAAATGCACCCTTATGGCCAAGATTGAGTCTGCTCAACAGGCAACTCCGGCCAACAAAAGGCATGTGCAGGAACGCATCAGGGAAACTCTTCCCCAGCCCAGGAGCACCTGTTCCACATCCCCTGGTGTAAACACACATACCAGCATAGTACAATGAATATAGGAAAAGCAAATATTATTTACAGAAGGATGATTGGAGCAAAACAACGTGAGGGAAGATAGGGGGAGTGGTAAAACAGTGTTATATCCAAACACAAGGCTCCACAGGTCCAGTGGTACCACAATACAAAAGGACAGACACCAAGCAATGTGTCTACACTCAGAGTCCAGGAACCCTGGGCAGAGTTCCAGTATGGCAGTGAGTATTGGGTGCTCCTGCTGGTCTTCGGCGCCAGTAACCTTTCAACAATAAACCTCTCCGGTCCCTTTTCTGCCGCTCTCTGCAAAGCCACACAGAGCGACAGCCTCCCCACTTAGCTAGCGACAGCCTCCCTCCTTATGTCCAATGCAAGGTCACATGCCCCAGTACTCATGGCCCCATCCAGTTCTGGGCAATTGTGATACTGATTCCAGCTCCGGTTTGTCCGTCTCAAGTGATTCTTCCTTACCATGGTGCTCCTCCTGGCTCCTGTCCTGGGGCATCCCTGGTTGGTCACTCTGTCCCGCCCAGGCTTCGGGCTGGTTCTTGGCTGCTTCACTATGTGAGGGCCTGCTTGATATAGTCCTTCTCTCTGTAGCTACAGACAGACCTACCCTGTCACTTTATCTCTCTCCACACCCCTGGAACAACCAGCACTTCCTCTTGCTACAACAATCAGCACTCCCTCTGCCTCAGGACAAGGTTTTAAAGGGGCCATGCTCTCTAAACCCCAAGAGGGTTACATAAATGTCATAATGGAAGCGGTGGTTGAGTGCTTTTGAAAAAACAGCCCCAATTTGCGGATGCTGAGTACTTGAAAAATCTGCCCTTTATTATATATTTCATGTTGTCATAAGTTACAGCTGTTGCCATGAGATCCCGTGGAAAATATTACAAGTTCCTTCTTATCCTCTCACTCCTAGTGTTTGTAACCATCACATATTATGTTTTAACTTAGGGTTCTATCATCAGTCCAGTAACATGGACTAGTAATAGGATTTGGAGCCTTTGGCCGTTTATCAGTCAACAGTTCAAATTCTGTCCAGGCCACTAATAGGAATGATGCTGGAGGCTGAATTCATCCCTTGCAGCGACATGGCTGTCTCACAGAGCAAGATGACCCATTGAAATGGGGCAAAGAGCAATGAGAATGGATTGGGGAAGGGGCAAGGGAACAGAATAAAAGCAGAGAGCATACTTCACGTGTATATTTTAATACATTTTAAAGTTGTTCTGATACCCTGGTGATGGATGTAATTGTTTATCTAGGTATTTATACAGTTAAATAAAATAAAAACCAAAAACAGAAAATAAGGAAGACTTCTGTATAGAAAATAAAGAAAGAATGGAAAAGGACATAAAAGTAATACAGAATGTGGAGAGACCTGAGAAAAGTTCCTTTCTCTCCAAAATCAGGATATTTGAGAGCTAATGAACCTGTAAGAATGTGGACACAGGAGGAACATGGAGAAAAAGAAGATGTTATAAACAAGAATAAGTGAAACAAGGGGGATGGAGGACAGGAGAGTGATAATCAGAAGAATGCAAGGCATCAAGAAATGACAAAAGTTTGTTTGTTTTTTTTAAATACTTAGCTGTATTCAACTGGAGCCGAGTGTTTGTTTTAATTGTTTATTCAGTGTTTGGAGGACCAGTATGTACTATGCTGATAAAAGTTCTAATTTCTTCAGGACTCGTCAGGATCCTCATCTGAGTCCTATAAAAAAAAAGTGTCAGAACTTTTAAGTGTTCCTGTACCTAAAGAGAATGCAGTGTGCTGTGTCCCTTTTAGTATACAAAAATGGTTTTCATAGATGGCATGTTTCAGAATGAACCTGCCCGGCCCCATCCAAGATCTTTCTTGTTCATATCTGTGCCTTTCTTATTTTTGTATATTTTCTAGGACAGTGCACTGTAGACCTATAAACACCAACTAGCTTAAAAGTTTTCTGTTGAACTCTTATATTTCAAAAATCCTTTCCCTATGTTATAACTAAAAACTCTGCATAACCCACGTGCTATCATTTTTTCAACCAATTAGCTATTTGAGTAACAAAATTCAGTCTGGAACAGTTTTTGATATATTATGCTTTGTGAAATCCATACATAATTCTGTTTTGAGTCATTTAAAAACAAATCTATAATTTCTCATTTATGCCTCAAAATTTTGTGATTTTTACATAAACAAATAATTCACATCCACATATGCTTTTAGAGAAACATGGACACATTTATTTCATACATGTAGAAAATGGTATAACTTATAGTCAGCTGAACAGACTTTACAATTTTTCACCAGTTATTTCCCAGTCAGTTTATTTGTGTAGGGATCCACACCAAAGATCAGTCAGTTTTTAAATCTGGAAAACTGATTCAACTCAACTGAGTTCAGTGGCTCCCCATTAGTATCCAGACTTTTGAGTGCTTATATGAAGCTTCTGAGCTGAGTAGTTTTGTAGTTGGCATTTTTCCAATGTCTGAGGAAAAACAAACCTCTCGCTCTGCATGCATAGGATTCAAGACAAGTTTACGCAGTTATTTTATTGTCCTAACTATGTTACAATATCTGGTCACTCTGGTTTATATAAGTGTTTTCCAAAGAAGTGTACTCAATTAAACATGATAAAAGAAGTCAACATTAATGCCAATAAATTATAATAAAACATAATTTACAGCAACATAATAATTAGCTTTACAGATATAAATAAACAAATTTAAATCTACAAATTCTAATATTTAAGAATGTATGTGATAATCTAGATTGTACTCAAAAGATTTGTTAACATAAATGAACTGTGCAGTATGTCCAAAATTTTCTTTCCTGCCACTAGATGGTACTGCAAGAACTTACACAATATTTGTAGAAAGGAATGGGTTCCGTGGATTTTGTTTTGTTTTCCCTGTAAATGATCAAAAACTGTTGGACTAAAATTAAGTAATTAAAAAAAGTCTTGATATCAAACAATAGAATCAGCATCCAGTCTAATTAAACATTTCAATAAAACATTACAACATACCTGAATTATAAGGAATAGTGACTGACATGGAGTATAGATTCAACTAAATCTAACCTTAATTTAAATGATCTAAATTATCGTCTATTCTTTATTCCATTGGAAAGGAGATTTCAGACACAATTGTCTGGTTCACATTCTGTTTCTTCATCCAGGTTTGGACAAGGAGTTCCATTATTGGCAGGTTGAAGGCGTACATAACGAGTTCTGGTTTTGGTCCCTATCTTTCCACAAGTACCTCTGCAAAGACCCCAGGAAGACCACAGTGAAATCTCACAGTCCAATGGTGTTTCTGTAACATATATAAGAAGAGGTGATTTGACAGAAATATGTGCTTAAGGCAAACACATAGTTGGTAAAATGTACAAAACTATTAGCAAATTGTCCTTACTTATATAAATATAAGGCTGATGTTTGTTTTGATACATGAAGAATTTACTATCAGTTACATTACTGATAATATTAAAAAGATCTACTTGAAAAAACAGAATTAACATGATTTTAATTTTACATTCCTTTAATAAAAGCCATATGTTGTCTAGTAAATAAAGACATCGGTTTTCAGCTCCTGAAAAGGTAGACTTTTTTACTGTCATGTAGAGGTTGTTTGAGGTACTGCATTAGTTATGGTATAATACTTATTTAGTTGAGAATTTAAAATGTTCTTTTCATGGAAAACTTTAAAATGAGCATGCTCTGAAAATAGAATTGTATTTTATTGTCATCTCATTACTAATAACTCATTTGCCCTTGCATGGCTTGCTGGATAATACCAGGATTAAGATTTTTATCAAGTTTATTTATATACTCTGGGACTTCTTTGTATATATTGTTCCTATTCATTTCATTTTCTGTTTAAGTCCTATTCTATTCTTCCTCATCAGTAAAGAAAATGCTAATTCTTTTTATGACTAAATCTTCTTGTAGTTAGTTTTTGGCAAGAAAAGGTAAAGCACCTTTTATACACACAGTCTTCCCTTTGCCAATAAAATAAATTGTATAACTAAAAGCTTTTTAATACTAATATCCTTTACATTTACTACAACCAAATAAATCAGAAATTCTGTAAAGTAATATATACATATATACAGAATATATATATGAATGATATGTAAGTTATAAAATTCGTAAAGAAAATAGACAGATACTCTCTCCCTCTGCAGTTAGGAGGAAATATGTCTGTAGTCGCGGATCTCTATAGACCTTGAGTGGATGGGGAACATGGTTTGACCTTTGGTAATTAAATCTTTCCTTATGCCTGTGGAGTAAGTTTTTTATATGGATTAAGTTACTGGTATATACACAAAGTGGAGACTTCTGACTAGGAATGTCCAACAAATGCTTTACTTACAATGAATTGCTGTGATTCAGTCTGTGTTGCTCTTATTTTATAATATCTCCTGAATTACTAACATTTTTAATGGAGTAGAAAAATGGACTTGTA
This sequence comes from Chrysemys picta bellii, assembly GCF_011386835.1. Lineage (NCBI taxonomy): Eukaryota > Metazoa > Chordata > Testudines > Emydidae > Chrysemys > Chrysemys picta. The sequence goes on along the minus strand of NC_088795.1, from coordinate 128,168,129 downwards.
TAGAAAGCTTAAAAGAACTAAATGTTTAGTTTGTCTAAACAATGACTATTATCTCATCAAATGTATTACAAATATATTACATAACCTGTTATAGTTTGCTACTATTTACAGCAGTGGTTCTCAAACTTTTGTACTGGTGACCCCTTTCACACAGCAAGCCTCTGAGTGCGACCCCCCCCTTATAAATTAAAAACACTTTTAAAATATATTTAGCACTATTATAAATGCTGGAGACGAAGTGGGGTTTGGGGTGGAGGCTGACAACTCGCAACCCCCCATGTAATAACCTCATGACCCCCTGAGGGGTCCAGACCCTCAGTTTGAGAACCCTGTTTTACAGTATCTGCTATGGGGATGCCCAGTATTGGAACACTTGAGGGTGGGGGCGGGGGGTTTAACCTACACTGAGGCACATTAATTAACTTTGTGGGGAAGTTAATACAGCATGTTGCTCTAGTTAGAATGTCCAGTTACTCACATTTATGGGGAATTAAATAAAAATTAAATATTAATTAAATAAATAGTCTCTAAAAATACCATATTGTGACTTCCAACTCTTGGATCTTAAGCTTTCAGGACAAGACAAACCCGTCTGTCTTAGGCTAGGGAGCTGAGACCCAAGAATGAGAATCCTGCATGATATCTTCAAAGTAGCATACTAAGGACCCAGTTCAGGAAGCACTTACATACGTTTTAAAGACCATCCCTAATAAGGAAAGCACTTCAGTACATCTTGAGCTCCTTTCCTGAACTGGGGCTAGAGTAAATAGTAATCCCTTCTCAAATGTTGTGGAGGAAAGGATATTATTCTATATGTGATTTGTGTCACCCAATTTGAATGATGGATGATCAGCTCTTGTTTACTAAGAAAACATTTTTTAAACTAGAAATCTGCTTGTTTTAAATGTACAAGTCAGGCCTTATTAACCATGGGGAAGGTAAGTTTTCTTTATTTATTAATTGTGAGGAAATTTGTGAAGCCCACCTTATGGTCCAAACTCCTGGCACAGAGCCAAAGCCAGAGAAATAGACTCTCCAGTCCCAGTCTGAAGCAGCTGGCATGCACTTGGGCCGTGGTTGCTACTACAGAATATGCAGGGAGTGTGTCTCATGGATCTCTCCTGTGCAGGATTTTGGTCTCTGCACAACTTTCTTAAGAAGTGCTCCACGTTCCCCTTTTCTATGATCCTGTACAGAGAGTCACCAGAGGGTGCATAGAGTAAGCCTGCACAGGGCTCTCTACCATCTGTCCTCTTTCCTCCAATCAGAGGGGATGTAGCATTTATGCTGAGTTTGAAGCTTAGAATTTGTCACTAAGACTGGGTCAAATCAGTGCTATGAACCTTCACTTACATGAGCACTATTATTCACAGACGGTTTAAAAAAAGAATGCTGTGGTGGGATAAATATATTATTGTTTGAAATTAAATCTTGGCTTCACATGAGCATTTCAATAAAAATTTCAAACTCTCCTCGGGTACCTTGTTCTGTAGGTATCAGTTGCCATCATAATTCTACTCAAGCTGGTGAATTTTGTTTTCTTATTTCATATCACTATCAAAATACTTCTTACCAAGGAGAATATAGTAAATATAATCGTTTTGCGCCATTATGTAAGAACTCACAGGAAGGAAGCACTTTCTTTAGGATTTGCACAGGATTTGGGGAGCTGAGAGTCTGACAGAGTATCCCTTTCACACAGGACTGGTGGTTCTGTGGAAGTTCTATGGCTTGAATAAGACATGTGGATCTAACCCAAATCTGCGGATCCCTGGCCAGACATGAAGGCTTCCCCTCTCCCTCCCCCCATGTTTCTTTCGGTATCCTCTTCCTATGACATTTGAACTAGTTTATTGCCTTTACTGTTATTGTGGTCTCTGGTCTCTGTCACAGAGGGCCCAATTCTAATCTCACCTACGCTATGTTTACACTTGTGTAACTCCATTGGCTTTGGTAGAATGACTCCCAATTTATGCAGGTGTAAGTGATATTAGAATTAGATCCAGAGTACAGAGGAATAGTTAATGCTGTTCCACAAGGAAAAGGGTACAAAGAAATATAATGATCAGCTGCTTTTTGACTGGGCATGCCCCCGTTTTCTCTGCAGTTGCTGAAGCCTGTAGCAGGAATATTCCACATAACCCTATTCTCTTCCACAAGGCCTGCCAGATTTGAAGTTTTCTAAAATTTTGCTTCTCTTCTTTGCTGCTCAGTGAATGGGAACAAAAGGATCTAGTTGATCAAAGTACTAACCACTTACCTGAGACAGAGTCATCTATTTCATTGCCTACCGCAGTCAGGTTAGGCTGAGGACCAGGAAGACCCAGCTGGTTTCTTTTAAGTTTTACAATGGTTACTCGAGCAATAGGTGGCAAACTTTTTAGCTTGGGATAATAAAATGAGTTTGCTGGGTGACTTGGAGAGGAACAAGTGATCTATGAATTAAAAATAAAAGGAAGTTTATAGAAATAATATTGCCATGTTAGTAAGGATAGAAATTTTAAACAGAATATCATGTCTTAATTATATTCCTGGGCAAGTAAAACTCATATGAATTGGGGGTGCACAGTCTTTATCCACCCGAGAACCACAAAAAAGCTGTGATTTCTTGTCATGAAGATAATCCCACTAACTTTTGTGGAAGGATTCTGGGACTGAGATCACACAAGAAATTGTGACTATTTTTGGATGGAGATACTGGATGGAGGGTAGTCAGCATGCACAATAATGCTTGGAGCAGGTTGATGGAGGAGACAAGAAGTTGTAGGTAGGGAATGCTGGCAGTGGCAAGGATACAGACTGGGGAATAATGGGTGCTGTAGTAGATGTGGTATTGTTATAAGGGGTCACAGAGGGTGCTGTAGTAGATGTGGTATTGTTATAAGGGGTCACAGAGGGTGGTGCTTCAGCTTCTCTATTCTTTCCCACTCCCGCAAGCACTATATGTATACAACATACACACACTTACCTCTGTAACAGTATCCTGTGGAATAGTGGCAAAGTTTGGTGAGGAAAATGTGAAACCACTGTCTGTTCCAGCATCATATGGAAAAAGTTCTACTGTTTCTTGTTCTTTCCAATGATCTCCCTCACATAGATTTAGACTGTCAACACCCACAAACCAATCAGGGCTGGGCACAATTCGTACAACAAAAGAAACCTAGGAAGTGAAAGAAAAACATCATAATAATTAACAATCACCTGCCAGTCTCTACAGGCTTGGATAGCAGGAACTTCAGGGTCCGATTTCTAGTATAACAATGGGTCAAACATATTTCTGACTATTTTATTTGAGGGTTTCTAAAAGAACATATTCCAGTATGCTTTTTTATTTGATTTTATGTTCATAAAGTTCTTTAAAACTGGATTATCTTAGCAATTCCTTGCATTATAGTGGTAGCTATCAGTGGCATTTCAAATATCTCCTTTTGCATCCTACTGGCATAAAACTAGTAAGCAACCCTTAAAATGAAAATGTAAATGTACGTACTAAGGAGTGTCTTGAATGTGCTTCTAATTCCGCGAAGGTTTGTCCTGTACCACTGGAAATGGCAGGAGCTGAGAAGATTCCATGCACACTTTGAATTTTTTCTCCAGCTGCTTCTATTTCCTTCATTAATGTCCATGCTTCACCCTTTTCAGCAAAATCACGCACACCATTGCTGGCATATTCATCCTTTTTCCACATGTTATAGTCAGAACTATGGGTAACACCTATTTAAGGGAACACATTGCTCAATATAAAAGTCTGTTTTGGATTATCGTAATTGCTGCAGTTTCTCTGTTTTATTTCTGATGTGGAACAATTTGGGTATTTACCTTTAGGATTTTCTAAAACATTTAGCTTATCACTGTTTACTTCAGCCGTAGCCGATTGAAAATTGAAGCCAATTGAAAACCGTTGTAGATTCTGTAAGTATTTTGGATGCTGCAAGTTCTGTATGTTATTGTTTATCTGTCAAGCAACATTAGTTTTGACTTTCATTTTACTAAAGGGAATTCTCAATAAATTCAAATAAAGAACAAAAAAAAGTAATCACAACTGTAGAGAGTTTTATCTGGTCTTGACACTGTGCACATTTCACTTACCTAGCAAGGAAGACCACTGTGCTGGAGGCCTATAAAGGGGATACTGCTTAGGGAAAGCAGCCTGACTCCATTTCCCTACAAAGACTATGCTGTACTTAGCAACTTCCTCTGCTGTGCAAACAGAATCATCACCCACAGGCAGACAGCTGGTATAGCCTAAAATTGTTATAAGCAGTGTCCAGATAACTTTACAGGAACTGCAGCCAAGCATCAGGTTTTCCATTTCCCTACACATGGAAAGAAAAAAAAGTGTCCATGTTAGCCTTATTAGTCACTGTAGATTCAAAACTGAATAACTGTAACCCAATGAAATGTAATATAGCGTAAGTTTTGAACTAGAAGAAAATACACATCCAATGCATTTAAAAACTTAATGCATCTAAGAACATATAGGACTTACAGAGTTGAAGTTTCCATGCAGTATGTTACAAAGCTGTAACTCTATCTCTGACAACTGTTTCTAATGGAAAATAAAAAAATATCTTAAACGTGTTCATGGTAATGAGTTTGAGGAAACATGTTTTTGATTTTCTTTTAAAATCTTATTAGAATCTTGAATTAATTTAGACTAGTAAATGCTTCTGTAAAAACATTAATGATACATGTATTATTTTAAAGATAAAATTAAATTTAAAAAGCATGGAGAAGTAACATAAAAGTTGAAGCAGAATTTTTAGAACAGATTTAAAGTCAAATACATTACAAATATAATTCATTACTTTGCGATCATATGTGCTATGAAAAACATTTAAAAATTAACATAATTGCAAACATCCTTGCATCAGACTGAAACTCAGTTATTTAAAATCCCGCTTTTTAAATGCTTTTGTCCTTAGAGAAAACTGCATAAACATAATTGAAACACTAATAGTTGTATAATACAGTAATTCATTAAAAGAGTTTTGAGTACTCACTAAATGTTTCCTCTGGAGCTCAGATACGGTGAGAGCACCTGCTTTTGCTGGCAGCTGAGCTGTTCTGCAAGAGAGGACAGTAGGAGTCTTGCTATTTATGCCTGAAGAGGGTCCCTTTGGTCCAACAGTTATCGTAACCTTTAGACTTTCCAGTTTAACAAAATGAATTCCATACTGTAGCTTGATTTTTTTTTATGCACTACCAGAATCTCCTGGAAGCCAGTTACTTCAGGTTGCTATTGGAAAATTGTGATGCTGACTAGACACAGAATGTTTTTTAAAATTATCTTAGATTATTACCCACAACTCAGGTTTTCCGGGGACTGTATAGTTCTCTGCACATCTTATTAATGCTTCTAAGCTATAAAAATGAACGGAGTCCAAAACTAAAATTGTTCTGGTGGAAATGCTTTAAATGAGAAGCATATTTCCTTGTACGTTTTATTGTCTGACAGATGCTCCTTCCAAACATTTACAGAGAGTGCTCTCACTCTCACATACCATATGTACATGTTCAAATAAGAAGGTGAAAACAGCTAAACAAATCTAGGGAAAGAGACTTAAATCATTTTATATAGTCACACATATCTACCCTGCAAATATGGATTAATTTAAAATAGAACAGTATATATCTTTGTTGTCAACAATACTGTACACTGTATGATGAAAAGGCTCTAATATTTTGGTTTATTTGGAAGGTGTGGTTTTTGGAAGCTTCTTTGAGATTTTTCTTAGCTGTCTCCCCTTTAAAGTAAAAAATCCTAGATAACCATCTTAGTAGTAGTTAAATCATATATATTATTTAATGAAGTACTTACACTCACATCACTAAATGTATTTGTTTTCTATGCAAAAAGCTATAGATACCAGGGACAGTTAAGTTAAACAGCTAATACTCATTTTTAATTCTTTCCCCACTGCCTTTCCAAATGCCCTTAGGAAAAAAGGGTTTGTTAGAATGCCTGGAAGTGTGACTGATCAAGAGTCAAGTACACATCATGAAAAATGACCTGCCAGGAGACCTTCCCATTTAAATTGTGGGGTATCTAGCTTGAGCATGTCCTCTGATCACAAGCATTAGAGCATGGGACAAAGGCAATTATTCCTCAGGTAGCAAAACCCCAGTTATTATGGGTTTATAGGTTAAACCCTGCATTTTATATTCTGAAAGGAGGCTTGCAGACAGCCAGTTTTAGCTTAAAGGCACTACTAAAATTAGGGATAGATTGCCCCTTCCATGGGAAGTGGGAAGGAAAACTGAGATTTGTGTCATGAAGTTTACCTAGATTATTCTGCCTGGGGAGTGGGGTTTATAATGAGGCAGCTGAACAGAGGAGGTGTCAGCCACCAGTACCCACAATTCCTGAATATGTAGATGGATTTCATGAAATTCACTGGAGGCTAGGGCCATCTGTCCATGGTGTGATCCAAGGACCTCTTGATGCTGACTGGCAGAGGGCACAGAGGTGCATAAGGGTTACAAGGATCCCCTGGATCTGGTATTTACATTCCAGTTCACCAGTGGGTGTCATGTAAGGTTCTTCTTCGATTGATTGCAAATGTGTATTCCACAAAGGTGTGCACATGCCTAGTGCGCCAAAAGCCAGAGAACTTTGCTGAGCAGTATCCGTTGGGGCAACACACATGCCCTTGGAACCCCATAACCTCTCCCATGGCTATTTAAGGGCCACACCACTCCAATTCCCCTCAGTTCTTTCTCACCACCAGAGCATTCTATGTGGTATAGAACCATAGGATTGGAAGGGACCTTGAGAGGTCATCTAGTCCAGTCCCCTGCACTCATGGCAGGACTAAGTATTATCTAGACCATCCCTGACAAGTGTGTGTCTAACCTGCTCTTAAAAATCTCCAATGATGGAGATTCCACAACCTTCTTGGGCAATTTATTCTAGTGCTTAGCTCATGCTTTGCTATCACAGTACTTTTTCTGTGAATGCATGTGCATAGTTATAGAAAGTTACAGTAGTACCCTTAGTATTTAGTTAGTAGTAATTTAGTTAAGGAGAATTTAGCTTGGTGCAATGCCCTCGCCAGGTTTTAAGCACTGCCTGTTGTGTGGGGTGGTTAACCCTAAACACTCGGTACTTATTGTGCCTTGGAGATCCTATGCCCAGTCCAGAGCAAGGTCAACAAACTCTTTGGTAATCTTGCCTCCCAAGCTGCCCAGGCTGGAGACACAGACTGATGTTGCTCCATCTGAACTGGTTCATCCTGAACCGTTGTTCAGCAGCAGGTATTGATGCAGGAGATCCGATTGGCTCTATTTTCTTCCTCTTCTTCCTCACCAGATGATTCCACAGTGCTGGATTTGTTTTCTCCTGTGTCTGAGGATTGTAAGTGTTGTCAAGAACTCGTGAGGCAAATGGCTACAGGGCATTCAGGATGAGTTTGTTCAGTAGAATAGCCATAAATTGGTGGACATTATTCAACTTTCGGCACCAGGGAGGGTAGCTCTCTCTATAAATAAACCTATTTTGGAACCCACAAAAGCCTTGTGGCATACCCCAGCTTCCTTACCTCCTATAGCGAACCATTCAGGTAAGTGGTACTATGTCCCCATGCAGGGGTATCAGTGTTTTAAGTCCCATTTGGCTCCTAACTCTCTTCTTGTAACAGTGGCAAATGAGAGGTTGTGAAAAGGGAGGTATAAGTTGACACCTAAAGAAGTCTAAGGGGTTAGATTTAATGAGAAGGAAGATTTATTTTATCTCCTCACTATAGATGTGCATTGCTAATCAACGGCCTAATCAATAATAATACGTATTATCAACATATGACTTTGTCAACTGGGATGCGGTGTCCAAATTTACATATAAATTGCCAGAATCCTCCAGGGAAGAGTTTAAAGCCTTAATTGTGAAAGATCATCTAGTTGTTAAGACCTCACTGCAATCAGCACTGGATGTGCTGGACACTTCCTCCAGAACTATGGCCTCACCGGTAACAATGAGAAGAGCCTCTAGGCAGGGCCAGTTAGACAGGCAGAACTGCAGAGTCTCAATGCATGTAGGGAGGAGGGGTTTAGATTTATTAGGAACTGGGGAACTTTTGGGAAAGGGGGAGCCTATACAGGAAAGATGGGCTCCACCTAAACCAAAATGGAACCAGACTGCTGGCACTTAACATTAAAAAGGTTGTAGAGCAGTTTTTAAACTAAGGTCTGGGGGAAAGCCGAATGGTGCGGAGGAGCACATGGTTTGGACATCCCTTAGGAGAGGGATAGAGAATCTCTATGTCCTAGTGAGGACGAGAGGATGGAAAATGATAAAATACAGGCAGGATCTGATCAGAAACAGTCAAATAAAAAAGAGTCCCATTCAATTACATCGTGTAATGGCAGACAGCTAAAAGGAGACAAGTTTTTAAAGTGTTTATATACTAATGCTAGAAGTCTAAATAAGAAAATGGGTGAACTAGAGTGCCTCGTATTAAATGAGGATATCGATATAATAGGCATCACAGAAACTTGGTGGAATGAGGATAATCAATGGGATACAGTAATACCAGGGTAAAAAATATATTGGAAGGACAGAACAGGTTGTGCTGGTGGGGGAGAGGCATATGTGAAAAAAGCATAGAATCAAATGAAGTAAAAATAATAAATGAATCAAACTGTACAATAGAATCTCTATGGATAGAAATTCCATGCTCTAATAATAATATAGCAGTAGGGATATATACTGAGCACCTGACCAGGATGGTGATAGTTACTGTGAAATGCTCAGGGAGATCAGGGAGAATATTAAAATAAAAAACTCAATAATAATAATGGGGGATTTCAATTATCCCCATATTGACTGGGTACACGTCACCTCAGGACGGGATGCAGAGATAAAGTTTCTTGACACCTTAAATGACTGCTTCTTGGAGCAGCTGGTCCTGGAACCCACCAGAGGAGAGGCAATTCTTGATTGATTCCTAAGTGGAGCACAGGATCTGGTCCAAGAGGTGACTATAGCTGGATCGCTTGGTAATAGTGACCATAATATAATTAAATTTAAAATCCCTGTGGCAGGAAAAACACCACAGCAGCCCAGCACTGTAGCATTTAATTTCAGAAAGGGAAACTACACAAAAATGAGTAGGTTAGTTAAACAGAAATTAAAGGGTATAGTGCCAAAAGTGAAATCTCTGCAAGCTGCGTGGAAACTTTTTTAAAGACACCATAATAGAGGCTCAAGTTAAATGTATACCCCAAATTAAAAAATATAGTAAGAGAACCAAAAAAAGAGCCACTGTGGCTAAACAACAACATAAAAGAAGCAGTGAGAGGCAAAAAGGCATCCTTTAAAAAGTGGAAGTTAAATCCTAGTGAGGAAAGTAGAAAGGAGCATAAACACCAGCAAATGAAGTGTAAAAATATAATTAGGAAGGCCAAAAAAGAATTTGAGGAACAGTTAGCCAAAGACTCAAAAAGTAATAGCATTTTTTTTAAAGTACATCAGAAGCAGAAAGCTTGCTAAACAGCCAGTAGGGCCGTTGGATGATCGAGGTGCTAAAGGAGCACTCAAGGATGATAAGGCCACTGAGGAGAAACTAAATGAATTCTTTGCATAGTTCTTCACAGCTGAGGGTGTGAGGGAGATTCTCAAACCTGAGCCATTCTTTTTAGGTGACAGATCTGAGGAACTGTCCCAGACTGAGGTATCATTAGAGGGGTTTTGGAACAAATTGATAAATTAAATATCAATAAGTCATCAAGACTCAAATGTGAAATTGCAGAACTACTAATTGTAGTCTGTAACCTATCATTTAAATCAGCTTCTGTACCAGATGACTGGAGGATAGCTAATGTGACGCCAGTTTTTAAAAAGGGCTCCAGAGGTGATCCTGGCCATTACAGGCCTGTAAACCTGACTTCAGTACCAGGCAAACTGGTTGAAACTATAATAAAGAACAATATTGTCAGACATATAGATGAACATAATTTGTTGAGGAAGAGTCAACATGGTTTTAGTAAATGGAAATCAAGCCTCACCAATCTACTATAATTCTTTAAGGAGGTCAACAAGCCTGGGGACCAAGAGGATCGAGTGGATATGGTGTACTTAGATTTTCAGAAAGCCTTTGATAAGGTCCCTCAACAAAGGCTCTTATGCAAAGTAAGCTGCCACGGAGTAAGAGGGAAGGTGCTCTCATGGATCGGTAACTGGTTAAAAGATAGGCAACAAAGGGTAGGTATAAATGGTCAGTTTTCAGAATGGAGAGAGGTAAATAGTGGTGTCCCCCAGGGGTCTGTTCTGGGACCAGTCCTATTCAACATATTCATAAATGATCTGGAAAAAGGGGTAAACAGTGAGGTGCAAAATTTGCAGATGATACAAAATTACTAAAGATAGTTAAGACCCAGGCATACTGCGAAGAGCAAAAGGATCTCTCAAATCTGGATGACTGGGCAACAAAATGGCAGATGAAATTTAATGCTGATAAATGCAAAGTAATGCACATTGGAAAGCATAATACCAACTATACATATAAAATTATGGTGTCTAAATTAGCTGTTACCACTCAAGAAAGAGATCTTGGAGTCATTGTGGATAGTTCTCTGAAAACATCCACTCAATGTGCAGCGGCAGTCAAAAAAGCAAACAGAATGTTGGGAAAAATTAAGAAAGGGATAGATAATAGGACAGAAAATATCATGTTGCCTCTATATAAATCCATGGTATGCCCACATCTTGAATACTGTGTGCAGATGTGGTCACCCCATCTCATAAAAGATATATTGGAATTGGAAAATCCAGTTCAGTAAAGGGCAACAAAAATGATTAGGGGTATGGAATGGCTTCCGCATGAGGAGAGATTAAGAAGACTGGGACTTTTCAGCTTGGAAAAGAAACTGCTAAGGGGAGATATGATTGAAGTCCATAAAATCATGATTGGTGTAGAGAAAGCAGATAAGGAAGTGTTGTTTTCTACTTCTCATAACACAAGAACTAAGGGTCAAATTAATAGGCAGCAGGTTTAAAACAAATAAAAGGAAGTATTTCTTCACACAATGCACAGTCAACCTGTGGAACTCCTTGCCAGAGGATGCTGTGAAGGCCAAGACCATAACAGGGTTCAAAAAAGAACTAGATAAATTCATGGAGGATAGGTTCATTAATGGCTATTAGCCAGGATGGGCAGGGATGGTGTCCCTAGCCTCTGTTTGCCAAAAGCTGGGAATGAGCAACAGGGGATGGATCACTTGATGATTACCTGTTCTGTTCATTCCCTCTGGGGCACCTGGCACTGACCACTGTGGGAAGACAGAATACTGGGCTAGATGGACTTTTGGTCTGACCCAGTAGGGTCATTCTTATGTTCTTATGTTACAGAAATCTGCCATAGCTCCCAAGGTTCAACAAAGTATAGAGGACTTTACCTTCGATGGTCAGTTCTTGTTTTCCAAAAAGACTAATGAGATGCTGCATTCCTTTAAGGACTCTCCAGCCACTGTTTGTTCATTGGGGGTTATACCAGAAGTTAAGAGTCATCATTATGGAGCTCAGCAACAGCAGCAGCAATACTGTCAATATTCCCAGCAGTACTTCAGGCAGATGGCTTATCCTGCTAGGCAGCAACACTTCTCCCTGAGGAGACACAAGACACAAAGGAGAAGGCCCTCTGGTTCCAACTTCAACCAACAACCACCTCATCCTCCATCAGCTTTGGACAAGCTGCCAATGTGACTCTCCTCTCAAGGGCAGCATACCAGTCGTCAACTTCCTGACCATATTGCCTCCATTTGGGAACAGGCTGTCCCACTTCTACAGTACTTGGGAAACAATAACCACAGACAAATGGGTCCTAAGAACTGTGATCAGGGGATGTGATCCAATTCTTGTCCATCTCCTGCTTCCCACTCCTCTACCCTGTCCCTTTTCAGGAACCCCTCTCATGAGTCACTGCTTTGTCAGCAGATTCAGACTCTGAGATTCAGGATCCATAGAAGAAGTTACCCTTCAGTTTTGGGAAAAGGGAGTCTACTCATGTTATTTCCTGTTCCCCAAGTCCAAGGGAGGGCTGAGACCTATTCTTGGCCACTGGGGTATCAACAAGTACATCAAATATCAGATTCAGTATGGTAACACTAGCTACAATCCTCCCTGCATTGGATCAAAATGACTGGTTTGCCATCCTCAATCTGAGAATTCCTACTTCCACATGGTGATTCTCCCAAGCCACATGAAGTTTCTTATAATGGCAGATCAACATTATCAATACACAGTCCTCTGCCCCATGCATATTTACCAAATTCATGACTGCAGCCATAGCCTATCTCAGGAGAATGAGGATTCATGTCTTCCCATACCTGGATGATTGGTTAGTGAGGGCAAGTTTGAAGACCAAGTCCTTAAACTTCATTTCATGCTGAATCTCATCAATTTGTTGGGACTGATTTTGAACAGGGGAAAGTCAACAGAAAAAAACTGAGTTCATTGGGGCCATACTAGACTACAAGTTGGAGAGCTTTTCCCCTGCACAAGTGATTCCAAACAATTAATCACCTGTGTCTGTCCCTCCAATCTCATCATTCATGTGTGCCTGGGCATAAGCGTTTATTTAGTCCACCATGGGAGATCCACTTCAAAGCTGGTTAAAATCTGTCTGTCTATCTCTGGAGTTCCCAGTCATTGGACAGCTTTGTCTGAGTGCCACTGGTGATCCTGGAGTCCCTAGGGGGATGGACAGATCAAAACAATGTATGATAGGATATATCCTTTGCCCATCCTCCACCGATCAAGACTACAGTTACTGATATCTCCACAATAGGTTGGAGACTGCATCTAGAGACTTTGAAAGCTCACTTCAAGCAGCTTTGTCAAGAAGCAATAAAGTTGTGGCTTTTTTTGCATCAAGGAATGCATTATTCTCATGGCTGCCCACTTACCAGGGGCCAGAATCAGTTGGCTGATCACTTCAGCAGGAATTTCTCCCAGAATCATGAGTAGCCCCTGAAGTGCAGTGTTCTGAGGCCCATCTTCCGAGAATGGGACATTCTGTCTGTTTACCTGTTTGCAATAAAAAACAAGAAAAAAAAAAAAAAGAAGTGCCATCAATTTTGGTCACAAGCAAGTCTCAGTCCAGGCTCTTTAACCAACACCGTCCATCTGAATTGAGGATCAGCACTGCTATATGCCTTCCCCCCACAATCTGCTCATACTGCAAGTTATTCTCAAACTGAAGCAGATTATTCCAAACAGATACTCATTGTGCCAGCTTGGCAAAGACAATGTTGGTTCTCCAAATGTCATAGTCTAACTGTTCGGCCTTCCACACCTCTTCCCCTCCTTCCTGACTCAACACCATGATCAGACACCCAACACTGAACACTCTGTACCTCATGGCATGGAATCTGTGTGTTTAGATGAGGAGGAAGGTTGATGTTCAGAAGCACTTCAATTAGTCCAATTTAATAGTAGAAAACCCGCTACTATCTCTCTCTATTCTGCCAAGTGGAAGTGTTTTTTAGTTTGGTCCAGTCTCAGGGAATTCAGCCAATGCTAGCCTGCATTCAGGACATTTTGGATTACCTGATACATTTTAAATCCTCAAATCTGTCTCTCAGCTTGTTGAGGGTCCACTTAGCAGCCATCTTGGCATTCCATCCTCCAATCCAAGGGAAGTCAATTTCTTTTAACTCCATGGTAGTCCAAGTTCTAAAAAGTATTGTCCATATCTTTCCACCTGTGAAAGTTCAATTGTGGGACCTCAACACTGTACTAACTGCCCTCATCAGACCTCTATTTGGCCTCAAGCAAGTTGTTCTCTGTCCTTTTTTCCAAAAGACAGCTTTTCTTCTTGCCATAATATCCACAAGGAGAGTAAGCAAACTGCAGGCTCTAACAGCAGGGGCTCCACATACACAGTTTTTCATAGACAAAGAAATAGATAAGTTCATGGAAGATAGGTCCATCAAAGAACAGTGACTGAGGTTAGAGCACAGATGGAGACTCATGGCCCCCCAGAAATGACAATTGACATACATCAAGAAGGCTGGTTGTAGGCTCTGGTACTGATGCAGGTACCATTGAGACCAGCTCCAACTAAGATATTAGACACTCTACCTTAGAGACAGCCTCAAACTTTATTGGTATCAATGACACCAGAAGTCTATGCAGTAGTATGAGATTTCCTTTGCCTTTTGGTTCTGGACTCCCTTTTGCTGCAACAGGATTTGACTGGGATTACATTGGTGCTACAGTTGGTATCACAGCCAGATGACCTTCTGGCACCATCAACATTGCATGCAGCATCCCCAGCACCTAAGAGTCTTCCTGCACTGACCTTTTCTTTTAAGCAAACAGTACTACTTGGGACTTAACTGATCAAAATCTCCTTCTGTACTGAAATATAGACCTATCTTTATTGATTGGTCATCTACAGCATTAACTGGGGATGGATTCTTCTCTCAAGTACTGGAAAGACTTGCAGGGGGACTTCTTCCCACTGTTCACCATCTCTTCACACCTCCACCTTCTATAGTTTCAAGGCCTTCTCCCTAGTCATTCTTATGCTGAGTGAGGAAGGTTTCCCCTTACCCAACCTGTACTGTGAAGGTTTGGGGACACACTAAAAAGGCTTTCAGGAAGGGTTAAAATCTGCAGGATTTATGATCCCTTTCTTACTCTCCGCCTGCACTCTATAACAAAATGGTCACTCAGGCAAAACTATAACTACTTCAAATACCTATTTTTTTCCACCTGACTGTGACTGGGTGCCTGGAATAGGGCTCATAATAATCACGCGGTTGCCAATCCTTTAGTTATTAAAAACTAAAGGTTTAATAAGAAAAAAGAAAAAAGAAAAGAAAAGAGAATTATAATATACATACAAGTGATTGCAAGTCATATACATACAAGTGATTGCAAAGTCCTTATATCAGGTTTGTAGCAGAGATGGAATAAACTGGTAGTTTGCAAAAGTCTCTCCGAAATCACCCAAACAAATTGGGGGTCATCAGTCCTTGTTAAAAATCCAGTCCAGAGAAATGAAGACCAAATGGAGATGTCTCAGGTGCCTTAAGTCTACAGCCCATTGTGAAGAGTTACTTGTCCAAGATGGAGTCCAGTGTGACATGAGCATATAACATGTCCATAGATAGTTTACTGAATTACAGGGGGTGGCCATTGGCCTCCTCAGAGTCTGAAGCATCTACAGGAAGACCTACTGTGTGGCTGTATTCCCTCTAAGCTGCGCGGTCACACACCCACCCAGGAGTGAATGTAGTGCTGCACACTTGGTTAGCAGAGCCATGCACAGCGGCGTGTTCAGGTGCCCCTCACCATGCAGCTCTTCAGCCACGTTGCTCCTGCCCTCTGCCTTGCAGCCCCTGGCAAGCTGCTCCCAGGGTCCTCCTGCTTGCTGTACAGAGTGGCGAGAAGGAGGGGCGCTGATGTCAGTATCCCCCTCCATACCTCAACCTACCCATGTACCCCATCTCTGCAGAGTTGGGGAGAGGGGCCAGGGATCAGATGTTGTGGTCTGAGCCTTCTGGTGTGTGAGTGCTTTAAAAAGACAGCACACGGTCTCTCATAGACTTCCCCAGCAGCCAGCACACACACAAACTGTTTCTGTCTCTGACAAACACATACACGCAGTCTCTGACTCACACACACACAGACACACTCTCTTTCACCCTCACCTCCCAACACATACTTGTATTATTGTTGTTACTTCTTGGTACTTCCTGCAATTTCATAATTTTATTTCTCTCTTATGCTTAAATTTAATTCTTTGAGTAGCGAATTCTAAAATGCCTAACCAGTCCTGGCTGGAGTAATTATCCCTATGGTAACTTTTAAAAATATACATTATATCTAGGTTTTTTGTTGCTACTGGTGGTGCACATCTGCACATTACTTCGATATTGGTGCATGTAACAAAATTCATTCCGCACATGGATGGAAAAAATTAGAGGGAACACTGCTGGGTGCGATGAGTTTCTTCAATGGTCCATTGTTAGAGTGAAGTGTTCTTAATGGGACATCAGCACATAACTGTCTAGCCTGGGTGTAAATCTACTTGGCGGGGGGGTGGGAGGCGGGAGTGTCACCCAGGAATACAACACATGTGTAAGATACAAGCATATAGCCAATATTCATAATTTCAGATACAATGATGATACATGCATATGCACAGGATAATCATACTTAGCAAATCATAACTTTTCCATCGACACCTTATATGACATATTTTGTACACGATTTGTTGTAAGTGTATAACAGTGGTAGAAACGATACATCTTTCTTATACACAGCATCACGCTGGCAACCGACGTTTGGTCAATCAGAGGAAAACTCATCCAGCATTCGGTTGTTAGGAAACTGCTGACTATAGAGTCCCTGTGTCTTATTCCCTTGAATAATAATTGGGCTAGACACAATCAGACTTTCTAGCTTTGTGAAAGGATCTCTCTCACAATGCTTAATTCAGCAATCCATAGTTGCAGAAAATTGTGGATTTCTACTCAAGACTAGGGTTTACTATTCATGGCTGGAAAGCCACGTGTGCCAAATTTCTGTAGGTCAGCAGCTGGAGAAGAAAATTTCTGTGGGATCAGAACCTATGCTTGCATTCCTTCTTCAATTTTTATGCCCAGTTAAAGAGCAGCTGAAGCCTCGTGGAAATCTTTGGAAAAAATCTTCCATTTAGAAATCCTTTTGCCTGTATATAATATTTTCTTGTTTTTTTCTTTCCTCTTCTGCATCAGAAAAGTATTTTGTTTCTTAAACTGATGTCTCCCTCCAGCATACCTATCTTCCATCCATATCCAGCCCTCTTTTTACCCTGAGTTCTTGAGAGCAAGAGAGTAGACACACGAGGAGTTTAAGGTTTATTTCAATACAGGACTATGCCTAGTGTTTTAGCTTACATGTGACCATGCACAGCTTCTGCTCAGTCAATGGTGGTGGAGAGCAGCAATGTTGCAGTTCCTGCTGTCCACACAAGGTTTTGCAAGGTCAGTGTTGGAAAATACATAATCAACTGATGTGTGGATAATTTGTGACTTTGCTGTAAGAAACATTTTAACTCTAGTCATAATTTTAATTCTAAACCATTGGGTTATTTTTACAAACCTAAAATAGCAACAAAACAAGAAAATAGCTTAAAATATCCAGGATAGCTTTGTAAGAATAGCCAATATCGTGTTTAGTCAGTGTTTCAACTATCAATTTATACAATATGGAAAAAAATGTGTGAACACAGTAAGGCCAATTCTGCCCTCAGTTACCTGGCTGCAGATCACATTAAAGGGTGCAAACTCTACTTTGATCAAAGTAAGCTGAACCTATGAAATGGAGGGCATAGTTGTACCCCTTATGTAAGAAGCAACAGGAGGAATGACATAAATAGTGATGATGACACTTATTATATGATGAAAATAAGGAAACAGGGATTAAATTAGATCTGCCATTTCTTAGGTTTGTTTGCTTGCTAACATCCAAAGCAATAGAATGAGAAATCCCCTTGGCTTTTATCCATATTCCTGAACTATTGTCACCTATTAAATATTTACAATAAGATCATCCAGTTTGCTGCTAAAGAATGTGTGCGCATCCTTGAATATGCACAAGCTGTTTTAATAAGCCTATAAATATCTAGCATTTCTCATCTTCCAATAGAAATATCAATCTGAACTACTTCAGAGCATTTATACACCCATACCTTCTCTTGTAGTTACCATGGATACACATACTACTATGGATACTCAACAATGCCAAAAGGTTTACATTCAATCGGAGTCCTTCAGTCTGAGTTAAACAGTAAAACCTCAATAGGAGTGAAGTACGCAGCAGAATATTTTTGTATGAAAAATAGTGGTGTAGTACTAGAGCCTTCTAAGAAGCACATCACATGAAAAGGAGATCCTGCGTTATGTTGTGATGACCTAGAAAAACTCTGAAATGAACTGAACATTTAGATGGCTCCAAAGATGAAGGCTAAAGCTTACAGAGCTGAGTGAAGACCAATGGGACGCTATCGCCATAGTTTTTAATTTGCTGTGTTTGAAAGACTAGAAGCGATGTGTTTTGCACAGTTCACTGAAGAAAAAAAGATTTGGACAGAATTCAGAGTGTTTTGCATTGAAATTTAATTAAAATAATTTGACAGGATACTCAAAATAGCATACATCCACATAATGTAAACATGATCTAAAGATTAATACATTATTTCATGTCCATAATTTCTAGGTTGCACTTGGCAAACAGCATGGTATAAGGAAAATTTATTCCTTTTATTTTATTTGTTTTATTCCACTATAGTAGCTTTTGCATTCACTGAGCCAGTTAAAGAGGGTAATTGTTTGGCTTTTCATCTGCATCATTTTACATTTTTTTAAAGTTTAGTTTTCCTTGTTCAGCTTTTTCCCTCCACCCTTTTCTCACATTCTCATCTTGCTAATGGATTTTCCTTCTTTCTAATCCTCAGATGTTTGTAAGTTCACTAGTTGAATCTAAGGCAGGAACGTCATTTCATGAGGTGCATCAGAGATAATACTCTACAAAATAGTCTGGGGGAAAAAAGATAATTCAAAATGAGTTTGTGGTGAGAGATAACAGGGCAGAAAACAACAGTAAGATCATTCACACAGTGAAAAGTTGCTGAAGTTAAGGTATTTTTGTAGAAAACTTCTGTTTCGTCTTCTAAAAACTTCTTTGTTGAAATGGAGTAAGCCTCTGGTGTTACATGTTGTACCTCCTTTTTGCTAGTGAACCTTTTTGCAGGGATAAGTAGGCATTAGATAATACCACTTATACACGAAATATGCTATTTATTAAAATATGCCAGTCCTTTATCTCTTTGGCACCACTCCACAAGACTACCAAAGCTAATCTATATTGCTAATCCACTCATTACCACAACATATTTCACTGTTGAACATCTCTTGCTTTACAGGCTAATTAAGTTTGTTGCCATCACTTTTTAAAGCCAGGCTTAAATAGTATTATAGAAGAGAGGGATCAATATTAAAAAAATCAAATCAGTTTCAGACCTGAAATAATAATGCACCATGGAAAATTAACTGGCTCTTTCATAGGCTCAGGATCTGGATACAGATCTAATCCATGCATAAAAGGGGTTTTATGCACCACTGTATACTGACCCTCCTGTACCTGTTTAAGAATCAAAATCAATACAGAATAGAGGGTGAACCTGGAGTGGGGAAGGTTGGGCCAGTAACAGGGGATCACACGTTTTTCCTCGCTAGCTCTATGGAGATTACTCAGAAAAGGTAGTTCAGCTGTAGTCTATATTACATTTCTCTTAAGCCCTCTCCACACCAAGGAATGTCCCTTCAAGAGTGATTCTGGGGATTGTCATTACCAGAGGATGGCTTGCAAAGGGGGCCTGACTTGCCAAGGAGATCAGAGAGTTTAACAGAGACATAATTTTCTAGGATTATGCTTTAGGAGGATCTCAAACTACTTTGTCCTCAGGGGAAGGGGTGGGGCGAGAGGGGAACCATAGCCCATTCTGTGGACATAAATTCCATCCCCTCAGAATGGTTTGTGGAAAACCTCATGAGGAAATTTTCTTCACACCAGCATCCCCCATAGGTATTTTCATGGGACTGGATGACCAGGGCATCTTAACATGCTGTAACATCAGCTTCTTTCATATTGATATTCATAAAAATTGAGAGGACTGGTAACAATATCCCATTGGATGTTTTAGATTGGAATAGTCTGCCAATGGTAGTCACATCATTTAAGACATTAAAACTGGACTAAACAAAGTCCTGGAGCATATAAGAATATTAAAAAAAAAAAAAGAAAGAAAAAAAACTTCAGGCATCAGACAAAGTCCATTAATTTTGTACGTGGGAGGTTCTTGTTGGGAGTTTAGGTTCAGATACTGCATACATATATATTTTTGTCATCACTGCGTTACTTGGATATGAAAATGATCCAATATACATTGAGAAAAGTTAGAGCATTTGTTAATTCTGAACAGAGAGACCAGTTGAATAAGACAGTGGAGGAACTGTGATATGCCATATATTCAAAAGCATAAGAAGGTCTTAGAAGTGGTAAAGAAGAGGAGCAACTACAGTGTTGTGTAACAGAAACTAAATATTGTTTCTAATCTTCGTCTAGCATCTCAAGCTAAAACAACTTGCGCTTCTTCAGAAAAAAATTATTGGAGAAATTTTTCCAACTGCTCTTTGCTTCCCAACAAAACTCAGGGGACTGCGAAAGAAGAAGTCATATTTTCTAAGTAATGATTTATGCCAGGCATTTATTGCCAGTTTTTTTTGTTTTTTGAAAAAACAATGTTTAATTCTGAAATGGAAGAAAAAGTGGACTATCCATTAAAGCAATAGGCTGCATAATTCCTTGTAACTGTTGTTATTGTACTTTCAGTGTAGCTGTAATCATGTTGGTCCAAGGAAGAGAGAGATAAGGTAGGCAAGGTAATATCTTTTACTGGACTACCTTATACCTTTCACCAACAGAAGCTGGTCCAGTAAAAGATATTACCTTGCTTATCTTGTCTCTCTCATTATTGTATTATTACATATTTCGTAAGCACCAATAGTACAAAATACTGACAATTTTGACTTTGATTTTAAGATGGCATTGCCTAGTAGTGATAAAAACTGAATTTACCAAAGTAGTTTATGATTAATTGTATTTTCTCTGTGAGTTATATATATTGCAATTAGAAACTGATGTTAATTTAAATTCCAAATTAAGCTTCCAGTGCTGCAGGAATTAGTTCTGATAACTTACCAAGTAGTTCTTACTTCTGAGTGATTTCTGAATCAATGTGCCTGTCTGGTGCTGGACTAGATTCTATATTCAGTTACGGTGATATAAATATAGTTATTTTAGTAGAGGTGCCCGAGGATTACAGCAACGTAACTGGTCAGAATCTGGCCTGCTGTCTTTCACATGACATGTAAAACTGAGATCCTGACTTCTTTTGTCAGTAAAGATTCCATATCACTTTTCTGCATAGTAGACACATCATATATCAGTTGTCCTGGCCAAACTGTAATTTAGATAATATTCTACCTCTGAGTTCCTCCTTCAGATTCAATTAAAGAAGATATTATTTTTTTACTTCCTGACCTAACCTGGCGGACACACTGTTAAACTACTATTGCATTTCACTTTAGAGGTCGCTGCATTTTAGTGGTTGGGCAATGTAGTCCCTACCACTTATATCCCTAACATGCATGTTGTGAAGCTTAACTAACAAATGTTTGGAATTCAGTTGTAAGCATCTCGGTCCCAGGATATTAGAGAGACAAGGTGGATGAGGTAATATCTTTTATTGGACCAACTTCTGTTGGTGAGAGAGAGAAACTTTCAAGCCACAAAGAGCTCTTCTTTAGTTCTAGGGATATGTCTACACTACCCGCTGGATCAGTGGATCCCCGAGTGCTCCCCCGTCGATTCCTGTACTCCATCTCGGTGAGAGGCGCAGGCGGAGTCAACGGGGCGCGGCAGCAGTCGACTCACCGCGGTGAAGACACCACGGTAAGTCGATCTTCAGTTATTCACGTAGCTGAAGTTGCGTAACTTAGATCGATTCCCCCCCTCCCCCA
Organism: Chrysemys picta bellii; assembly: GCF_011386835.1. Taxonomy (NCBI): domain Eukaryota; kingdom Metazoa; phylum Chordata; order Testudines; family Emydidae; genus Chrysemys; species Chrysemys picta. Next base: position 128,146,559 of record NC_088795.1, on the reverse strand, counting down.
GTGTAGACCAGGCCTAGGAAAGGTATTCCAAGCGTCACAGCTACATGCAAGATGGAACAGATTGTTTAGCGTAACTAGTTAGCACATAACTCTGATAGACACTAAAAATCATGGACTGAACAGAGACACTGGATTTATGGCTTATTACAACAATCTAACCCTCTAATCCCCCTTTTTGTCCTATGACTGAAGAGGTATTAATGGGTCACTCTACCTTGAATGATCCATTAGAACATGTACTAACTACTTATGCTAAACAATATGTTCCATCTTGCATTTAGTTGTGACCCTTGGAATACCTTTCCCAGACCTGAAGAAGAGCTCTGTGTGGCTCGAAAGTGTACCTCGCCCACCTTGTCTTTCTAAATGTTTGGAAAGCACTTTGAGATCCTTGAATGAAAAGAATAACTAGAAACAAAAAAGTATTAATATTTAATAACTGCTAAGGTTGGATAGGCACAAAGACTGGATAAAGAGACTTCAGTGATGATTCCCACTGCCCTCTTCCTCAACCCTCGCCGCCCTAGTTAGCCGTGTGGATTATAATAGGTACCAAAATCTCTTGTATGTAATTGGCACGCCTCTAGTATTTAGATGAATGTAGAGCAGTATGAAAATGCCCGAGTGCCTAAAATACCTGAAATTTGTCAACCAAATAAATAGCCTAGTTTTCAGGGATAGTGAGCACTCAAAACTGCAACTAAAATAAATCTGGGTTTTGTGTATACGTGGAATGTAGGACCAAGCCCTTTGCTTTTTTGTTTTTTTTTAAGATAAAGTAACCTAAATGGTAAACAATTTTCTAATTCTTCTTAACAAATTTTGTAGGGGGGGAAAAACCACCAGGAAAATCAACTTATCTATGGCACAATGTAATGTGACATGATGTGAAAAACAATTTTTCCTTTTTTTCAAGAATTCCTGAAGAATCCTGTCTCCTTATAAGAGGCCTTGCTAGTCACTACCAATTGAACTCAGTCTTCTCTCAGCATGTCCTCCTTTTCACTTTGGCCAGGGCCGGCTCCAGGCACCAGCTTCTCAAGCAGGTGCTTGGGGTGGCCGCTCCGGAGAGGGGCGGCACGTCCAGGTGTTCGGCAGCAATTCGGCGGACGGTCCCTCACTCTGCCTGGGAGCGAAGGACCTCCCGCCGAATTGCCGCCATCGCGATCACGCCTTTTTTTTTTTTTTTTTTGGCTGCTTGGGGCGGCCAAAACCCTGGAGCCGGCCCTGACTTTGGCTATGTAGAAAACTGGGTCAAGCATTTGCTTTCCCTGTTGTTCCAATCCAGAGGCCAATGTCTTTAAAATATCTGAAAACTGACTTTGGCATTTCTTTTGGCTAAACAGCTTTCAGTGGATTAGACTAAGTATGGAAGCACCCTGACTTTTTCCCTATTACTCCCCTAGGGAAGAGTCAGAAATACCAGGACACAAACAGCAGAATAATTTCAAAATGTATTGATTCTTCAAGCTGTAGAGCAACCCCAGCAGCAACATCAATGTTTCTACGCGAATAGCTATTCCAATAGTTATACAAATAGCGTTACATAAAAATACACATTTCCTTGTCTGTACAACCAAGTCGCCCTTCCAAGATCGCCCATCAAGTACAGGAAGCTGCATTCAGTGCTACTTATATGGAAATGGTTGTGCTTGATATGATTTTTTCCCCATCATAATAAAGTTAATTAACGTGCCACTTACATCTGTGAAAATGATAGTGTGCTAAATCCACGTGTGACTCTGCAAAGTAATTTGTACGTAAAAGTAGGTATGTTGTGTCACTAAGCTGAGCCCAATATCACAGATGTAACTGCATAGTTTGGAATTATTTACATACTTCCTTTGCCAGGCACTTTGGCAACACCATCAGTTTTTGGGAGTCAGACTGCCAGGGTGAATCTGAATGAACCACTCATTGCCAACCACTCTGTGGGTACCAAGCAGCTCCCCATCATCTGCAAACACCTTGGGACATACCTTGAACTGGGATAAGCAGAAGAAAAGTATTAGGCAGCTTTGCAGTTTCCAAAATAGCTGGCAAAAATTTGAAGTACCAATATGGTCTATAGGCATACAAGGGATCAATCAAATATAATAATTCTGCAGAGCAGAAGGTTGTGCATCTTTAAGGGAGCCAGGAATCTGGAACTCCATCCTCTCTTTTTTTTGACTGTGTGCAATCAGGCTGTCTGCCATACATTTAAAGTTGGAGGGGAGAGAGATGGTTAGGCTCTGCATCTGTGGCTACCTAAAGAGATGGGGGGCAATATTATATTGATGCATAGGTACGCAATATTCAACACTGTTACTGTAACTCATACATTTACTTTGCTGAGATTTCAGTAGAATTCTATGGGGGCACAAGTTAGAAGAGGTTTTGGCCCATTATGTGACTGGGAGTCTGCATGTGAATTTGTAATGTAGAACCACTACAAACTAGTTACATGATGAACGGAGTGAAAGATACAGTTTGTTATTTGTCTGTGGTTTTGCCCATTATGTATTAGGTTCTTTCCAGACAGGCAAAATGTTAAAAGTCCTTGCCCCAAAGAGCTAACATTCTGAAGATAGACAAACAAATAGAAGTTAGTGGTAATGGGAAACATGAGAGTATGCTATTAAATCTCTGTCTCTGACCGATATCATTGCAAGTTAGAACAACTTGTAGAATTTACCCAGCAAAGTGTCTTTCCAGGATCCCTTATCTATTATAGCAGCTGCCCGTCTCCTGCTACAGAATCCAGCGCATAGCAAGCCTGACCATCTAAATTACATCATGAAGTTTTTATTAGTATTAGTTATCTTTATTTCTGAAGTGCTTTAGATGTACATGGTACTTTACAAATACAAGGTCTTTGCCCCAAAGAGCTCATAATTTAAGGGTCAGACCGTGTGAGGTATAAGGCACCCTCAAGTTCTAGTGAAGACTGAATTAAGGGCACCCAGCACCACCAGATAGGCTCTGTGTTAGACAATATACAAAAGAATGGATGGATATTTTAACATCTGTTGTTGATGTTTGGTACAATTCCTGTAGTCACTTCTTACAAGATTTTATAAAATAATTATCTGCCTAGTTTCAAACCTTAGCGCCCAAAGCCATACCATCTGAGTGCCTCACACTATAAAGACATAATGGCGATCTCTCGATCTCTCTCTTCCTTCTACGGAGATAAATAATTTTTTAAAATATAAAATGTGTGAGTGAGCTGATGTATGTACTATTGGAGGATAACTCGAAGAGCTGGGTTTGAAATTTAATTCTGAATGCAGTAGGGGTGGAGGAACAGTTTACTCATTACAACTCTGTCGGTTCAGTCTGAGAGGAAGGACCTGCTCCTGAACCATTTAAGTGCATTTCTGTTCATTCTTGCAGCCTCTTGAAGGCAGAACAGGTATTTGATGATCAATTCCTCTGAATGGGACAGACAGTTCCAGCAGGATGCACTTCCATTGTGGACACTAAAGAACAGGTGCCCTCTCTGTATCTTGCCTGGTCTGAAACCTGTTTAGGAGCGATCCAGGCTGTTGGATGTAGATGGTGGTGTTGAAGAATATTTTTAGCTAGCTTCTCATTTAATTTGCTTCGATGGTTGGAAACTGGGTGATAGTTTGCAAGGTTACTGGTATCAAGTGGCAATTTCTTTAATATAATTCAGATTATTGAGTGTTTTAAAATGAGAATTAGATTTCCCTCTTCAAAGGAGTTGTGCGGTCCAAAGGTTTGATTGTCATGAGTATGGGATAGCCATGTTATTTACAAATGGCAAAGCAATAGTAAACACTTAACCTTGAAAATTCTGAGTTTCAACTATTTTTCTCCCTTTGCAGATGGGAGGCAATTTGGCCCCATGTTAGGAAAAGAATGACAGCAAGATTAATAGAGCCTCCAAATCTGGAAGACTTAAAAAATTGAATGAAAGGATTTGTTTTAAAACATGGAAAAATTAGATATGCCAAACTGACTGATATCTAGGAAATGTTAGAAGATTAAACAAAGTAAAATATGAGTTTAATTATCAATTATAAAGGAAGAACATGTATTTTTTACTTTAAATACATTTTTTATGAGATGGGACTAATATGGAATATTCGTTTTGAATCTTGTAAATCACATGCCAGGCTACACTAATGAGGCAGATGGGAGGCATATTAACTACTGTACTTACCCTAAAAGAATGGGTGAGGTGTTCTGTAACTTTCCGAGAAAACACTAAGGGGAAACAATTTTAAAATCCCATCTGCTCTAATTTATATATTCTGACTAACGGGCATTGGAGAAACTTCTAATGATATCAGAAATCATTGTGGCATCTGGAAAATCTCTAGAAACAGATTAATTTTCTAGAGTTGATGTAAGCATATCTCCCATATTAGCCATGCTATTTTGTGCAAGTCATCATTATATGTATTCTCGGTAGAAAATGTATATTAAAATACTGGTATAATGCTAGTAGTTTATATTTAGCAAAGCAAAAAGTAGAAAAGGCTGTCAGTTAAAAAAAAATCCTTGCATGAAGGAACATAGCAAGATAGTGTAAACTCCTAGTAATGGTAATTGGGATCATAACTGCGGGCTTTGAAATAGAAACAAGAAAAATTTGATATAACTAGAGAAGGAAATTATTTTTTACTTCTAAAATCCCTCTAGATACTTTGTATTCATCTGCTGAAGATCTACGCTATGATTTTAATTTAAGTACTTCAGCATCTGCTGTTTGTATCCTCTATGTCTAAAATCCTGGCATGATATTCCGGTGCATGAAAAGTTTATTAGGGCACTGCTGTAAACTCAATGTTGTTTTCAGCTATAAATTCTTCTGCTGAGGTCTCGTGAGTAGATACTGACATATAGCCATTATTTTCATCTGTCAATATTAACCAATGTGTCTGAGGAAGTGGGTGGGTGAGGGGGAAACCTAATGGCACTCATACTGCTGCAGCAGATAACTCAGAGATACGTGCTTGATTTTGTCTTTACAATGTTAATAGAGTTTATTTCATACACACAGTATTATATATATAGTATAATAAATTTGTTAGTCTCTAAGGTACCACAAGTACTCCTGTTCTTTTTGCGGATACAGACTAACACGGCTGCTACTCTGAAACCAGTATTATATCTGTAGATTCTGGAACAGATACGTTGGTGAGGTGACACAACACGATCCCATTATTCAGGTTAGAAATTTTGTTCCGCTGACACAGTAATTCACATTGATGTGTGACATCTCTTGCAAGTTGTCATTAAATTAGAATGTTGACATGAGTTAATGTGATAGCATGAAATAATCAGCTTTGCTCTCTCCTAATTATTTGGGGTCCTTGAAGTATTCACCCTTTTATTCTGAGGCAGTTTTCCTCTTTATAATCTCAGTCTCTTTCAACTCATCACATATGAGTAGGTTTACATTTAATTTAATCTGACTCACATACATTCAGAAACAGAAGATGACATTTTTAGTTTCCATTTTCTCGAACAATAAACTATTTAAAAAGCAAGAAAGAGAGGCAAAAGAGTGGGTGGAAAGCAAGAAAGTAGAGGAGAGAAGAATCACTTGTTTCCTCTCAAATCTAGTTCCTAGAAAATCAGAATATTTGCTATAAGACTCCTAAGGTAGGACCAGATTTTCAAAGTTGGACATGTGTTTGCTGTTTTTGTGTTCTTCAAAGCAGACTAAGATTTCTATGGCATCTAATAAATCCATTATTTAATTAGAATGTTAACCCTTCCTTTCCAGCTGGTTGGGGAAGATATTATAGTCAACCCACCCACATCTTTTCAGACCAAAAAAACAAAACAAACCCACACACATTGGCAGGCCTTGTAAGGTGATAAGCTGTTCTTAAAAGCAACTAGAGCCTGATTAAGCCACATGTGTTGATGTGTCATTCCTAGGCTACACTCTAGCCAATCCACAAGTCAAGAGCTGGTCTGGTGACTCTCAGGGCAGGGATATAAGCCTCACAGAAGAAACAGCAGCTCAGTCTGCTGAACATCACTTCCTGGTCTGGAATTGTCCCATGCTTGTTAGTGGTAACAGACTCCACAAGCCCTAGCCGGCTCCAGCTTTGCTCTTGCTCCAGTCCTGCTCCTGGTCCAGCCTTGTTCCAAAAGCACATTGGGCTCCTGATTCTGGTTCTGACCCCCCATCCCAAGCTCCAGCTACTAGGCCTGACCTTCTCTAACACGGTTTCTAAAAGACTTAGCTTTGTAGACAAGGAAACGAAAACCCCACTCCCCTTCTTGGGGAGTAATCCAATGTTTTAAAGAGCAGTAGAGTGGAAAGATGGTACAGTGGTTAGGGTTTCAGCCTGGGTCTTAGATCAGAGAATCAAACATCAGTCTTCCATCACAGATTTAGGGCCAGATTCTCAAAGGTATTTAGGTACCTGAAGATGCAGCTAGGTGCCTAGGTGAATTTTCAAAAGTGCCTAAACAGGTTGATTTAATTGATTTTTATGGGAAGTGGTCATTTAACCTGCTTAAATGCTTTTGAAAGTCCCATTAGGTGCCTAAACACCTTTGGGAATGTAGCCCTTAATCTCTGGGCCTTAGCTCCAGGTTCATTGAACTTTACAGAATACTCAACCTCAATAACTTGAGTAAAATTAAGATGTTAGTACTTCCCTATCTCAGAAGCATGTTGTGAGGATAAATGCATTAGATTGAGTAATGGGGGCAATATAAGTACCTAGAGACAGTTTATGCATACATAAATCTTGATTAAATATAGGCCAAAGCCTAAAATTGCATGCATGATTTGCTAATGAAGTTATAATTGTCTGTGCTAATTAAGCAATCAGTTGCATGTCCATCTTTTGATAATAAATTCTAGTATATCTTGCTAATCAATGGTATATTAGCTAATAAAACCTAGAATTTCTGACTTATGGTCCCATGTAAAAACTGCTACACCAAACTGCTTCCAAAATGCGACTGTACATTTCAAGAGACTGCTCCCTTTGCTTAGATTTATATCTGAACTTGTTTATAGCCTCACTGACGTATGTTCACAGAATCATAGAAATGTGCGGGTGGAAAGGACCTTTAGAGGTCAGCTAGTCCAGCCCGCTACACTGAGGCAGGACGAAGTATACCTAGACCATCCCTGAAGGTTGTTTCTCTAAACCAGGGGTCCCCAACGCGGTGCCTGCAGGCGCCATGGCTAAGTCTAAGTCTAAGTGCGCCTGCGTACTGGCCGGTGGACGAGCATCCGCCAAAATGCTGCCGACAAGCAGCGTCATCCAGAGGCGTCGACAGAGACATTTCAGCAGTGACGCCTCTGGATGACGCTGCTTGTCGGCGGCAACACCTATTGACATTGCCGCTTGTCGACGGCATTTCGGTGGATGCTCTTCCGCTGCCACGGTTCTCCGTGGATCATCGTCTGGCCACTGCTCTAACCTGTTCTTAAAGCCCGCAATGATGGAGATTCCACAATCTGATTTAGAAGCTTATTCCAATGCTTAACTATCCATATCGTTTTTCCTAATACCTAACCCAACTCTTCTTCCTGCAGATTAATCTGATTACTTGTTGTCCAATCTTCAGTGGACATGGAGAACAACTGGTCACTGTCCTCTTTATAACGGGCCTTAATATAGGTAAAGGCTAATCAGGTGCCTCCACGATCTTCTTTCCTTAAGAATAAACATGCCCAGGTGTTTTAGCCTTTCCTCATAGGCCAGATTTTCTAAAACTTAACATGTGTGTTGCTTTTTTCAATTTGTCCACATCTTTCCTAAAGTGTGGCACCTCTAACTGAACACATTACTACAGTGGAGCCCTCACCACTGCTGGGTAAAGCAGGACAATTATCTCCCTTGTTTTAAGACATTCCCATTAGTACACTCCACTATATTTTCAGCCTTTTTAGTAACTGCATCACATTGTTGACTCGTATTCGATTTGTGATCCACTATAGCTCCCAGATCCTTTTTCAGCAGTACTACTGCCTAGACAGTTATTCCCCAGTGTGTAGTTGTGAGTTTGATTTTTCTTTCCCAACTGTAGTACTTTGCATTTGTCTTTATTGATTTTCATCTTGTTGATTTCAGATGTCTTTTCCAATTGGTCAGGGTTATTTTGAATTCTAATCCTGCCCTCCAGAGTGCTTGCAACATCTCCTAGCTTGGTATCATCCACAAATTTTATATGCATAATCTCGACTCCATCATTCAAGTCATAAAAATATTGACTAGTACCAAAGCCCCGTGGGATCCCACTAGACACATCCTCTCAGTTTGACAGCAAACCATTAATAACTACTCTTTTAGTATGGTCTTTCGATCAGTCGTGTGCATCCACCTTATAGTAATTTCATCTAGACCATGTTTCCCTAGTTTGCATATGAAAATATCACATGGGACAGTGTCAAAAGCCTAACTAAAAATTAAGATATCACCTCTACAGCTTCCCCTTATCCACTAGGCCAGTAACCCCATCAAAGAAGGAAATTAGGTTGGTTTGGCATGACTTTTCTTGGCAAATTCATGTTAGCTATTCTTTATAACCCTATTATCCTCTAGGTCGGAGCTTAAAAACTGATTGTTTAACAATTTGTTCCAGTATCTTTCCAGGTATCGACTGATATATAATTCCCCAGGTCCTTTGCGTTCCCCTTTCTAAAGATAGGTACTATGTTTGCTCAGTCCTCTGGGACCTCACCTATCCTCCATGAATTCTCAAAGGTAATCATTTATGGATCTGAGATCGTTTCAGCTGCTTCTTTAAGTACCATAGGGTGCATTTCATCAGGCCATGCTGACTTGAATACATCTAATTTATCTAAATATTCTTTAACCTGTTCTTTCTCTATTTTGGCTTGCTTTCCTTTCCCCTTGATGTTAATAATAATTGTGTTAAATATCTGGTCACAATTTACCTTTTTAGTGAAGGCAAACAAAATAGGCATTAAACACCTGAGCCTTCTTGATGTCTGTAGAACTGGAAAAATAAGTCAGATTAACATGGTTAAAAAGTTGCGTCTTATTTCCACTTTGAATGTTTCTAACTTCATCTTCCAGCCACTTGCTATTTTTATGCCTTTGCCTAAAAGATTGAGCCCCTAATATCAGAATTTAGCTTTGTGGTATAAGATAAGACGTGAGAGAGAATGATCACAAATGTTAGTCATGTTGCTTAATGCTGTTCTGGAAGGTGTTCAGATAATATGGTGATGAGGGCAATATAAGAACCTACAAAAATAGACTATTACCTTAGGTTTACCTAGTTCACTGCATTTAGCTGTATTATAGACAGAAATATTAAGTAAATTGTAGTACAAAAGAAATTTTAAAAAGTAGTATTTTATAACAAAACAGTATTCTTTTAAGTGAATTCTTCTGTGTTCTAATAGTTCAACATCACTGAAAAAAATGCAAGTAAATATAAATTTTGTCCTGAAAACAAAGTGTGTGGTTGTCAGTTTTTTTTTTTTTTTTTTTGGTTTTTGCTAACACATCATAAACTCATCTTAACAACTGGGATTCCCAGCAATTAGCCTACTGGAGTAAATACAGCTGCCAAAGCAAAATTATGTCTAGAATTCCAAATACACAAAATTAACCCATCAATGGATGATGTATTGGAATTAATGAAACAGTATGTGGTTTTCAAACTCTGTGGAAAATTAACCAATTTTTTATCGCAAAGCTAAATCTGAAGAATTTAAACTTTTTTCCAATAAATCAACTTATTTAAATAGCTACAATTTGTATAGAAAGAGGATGTATTTGTATAGAATACTGTTTTTTAAAAACAACATTTCTATTTCATAGGTGGTTTGGGGATTAGCACACAGAATAGACGAAAGATGATATTCTTCTACAAGAGGCATCTCAACATACAAACGTAATATTCATAGCCCAGAATCCCCCCACACACACACACACAAAAAAGTTGTCATTAAGTCCAATTTAAGGATACATTCTTTGATCCAAATGAAAGATTTCAGTAGATTGTGGCCTAACCATGATTTGGAGTCTTTATTTTTGTGTGTGGAGCACAAGTTTACCCTGAGGGGGAAAAAACAGCAAGATGTTTCTCATTAGAAAAGCCTCATGGTTACTGCCGCAGCTGCAGCTCTGGTTTCATTCCAGAGTTTGAACTCCCAAGAGACACAGTAAAGAACAGCTATGGCCCAAATGTTATCACATCCTAAATACAAAATCGACACAGGAAGAAGGAAGAAGTTTGATTTCTTCACTAGAAGAAAATCTTCATTTCAGGAAAATAAACAAGGTTATACAGTTAAACCACTGTTAAATAAAACAAGTTTCTAAAAAAAAAAAATGGAACTTTTCAAGATTTTGAAAGTTTCAGATTTTTCCATTCATTCCAGTTGTGGGATGCATTTCCTATATCAGGCTCTCTACTTCCAAACAGGAGACCCAGGCTGATTCAGTACTATATCAGCAAAATGTCAGCTACCACTAAGAGACAGTTACAACTGTTCAATTCTTTTTTACTACAGAACCCATACATAAACAACCCACATCTATAGATACCCCAGGTGTATGTACATGTCCCCCCCACCAAAAAAACAGTGGTTATATCCATGATCCATGTTATAAATTATAGAACAAAATGATAAAATGTATTTATCATGAACTTTTAACCACCTCATCTGTATTCTGCCCACTAATCCATCTCTCCTCAGACTACTAACAAGCCAAACCTCCGAACACTTCAAACAGTCAGGAAGCCTCCACTGGTGGGGGTCTGTGGGACCCAGACTGAAACATAAAGGTGATTTACAGAAAGAAAATAATTGAATAATTGGGCTCAGGAGATTTCGGTTTGAAAGGGTTTTGTTCTGGGATGAAGACCATGGTCAACAATGCCACTCCTACTCCTATGACATAGTGAAATTTTCTATCATAAGGATAAAGTTTGTCTACACAAGAGACAGTTTTCTCGGGGATTGTCTGAGACTGTGGAACAAACTCCTACAGGTTCTAAGGACCATCACAGACTTTGCCAAGCACAGGACTCACTTATTCTAACTTGCCTTCTCTAAGCTAAAAACATAAGCCCCTGTGGCACCTCTCTTCCAAAAATACCCCCCAAGAAAAGTACTTATGTATATTGAGGGGAAAGGTACTAGCCAAAAATAGGTCCATAAGATATTGAAAATAGCTCAGATTGAGCATCCTTTAAAATCGGTCTTCAGTAAGAAAAAAATTGTAGAAATGATCCAGCAATCAGCTTCTGTATATTTTGGTTTGATTGTCTTTCCACTTTTCCATTTCTATTACAGGTTTTCATGGTTGCCACAAATCTCTCTCTAATGTATTTTGTCTTGTTCTGCTAAGCCTGCCACTTCTATTCTTTATATGACTGAGTCAATCATTCTAGAGTCAGTGCCTCCTAAAACCATCAGAAGAGCACCCCCCTTGCAAATGGTTGATGTCAGTCCCTTATAACACTACAAAGGTGGCATTAAATCTGTTATAACTAAACACTTAGGCAGAATTGGTAATTAACAGACAGCAGACTAGACTGTTTGTACAGCACCTAGCACAATGGGGGTCGTAATTTATGACTAGGGCTCCTAGTTGCTACAATAATACGAATCTGGATCTTAGTTTCACCTGACTTCAATCAACCTACACCAAAGTAACCAAGTTCAGAATCTGGCCCAATCTTTTTGATCAGAAAAGAGAACCTTCATGGAAAGTAGAACAACTGGTCTTAGACTGGTTCTAGTGATGCTCTCCTGATCAAATGTAACTGTGAAGAGATAAATCTGCTGTACATTATTGCTGCAGGTAGTAATTTGTTTTGAACTCAAAGACAGCAGCAAAGAGATTTTGTATATGTTGTATAGCAATTAAAATATTGAAACAAATTTTTAAAAGCATACATCCAATGAAACCTAGAGAGAGAAAAAAGTCTCTCATGTACTTAATGCATCAAAATAACTCCAAATGTATTGTGTCAGAAATTAACTGTTCTCCTTCATAAATGCCCAGAGCAAGGAGAAAACATCACCATTACATGTTATACTATTTAAATGAATATGTATAATCCATACTGTGTACTCCAATCATTTAATTTTTTTACTGATGTAATTGTAAAATATGTTCCTCTTGCAGTCTTAAATGGGAATGGAACAGATGGTAAAACTTGATTAAGGAGTAATTTGTCCATTACTCCTTGGACAAGGAGTCTATGTTGCCAATGATTCCTCACTCTAACAGTATCTCATTACAAAGCGATTATGATTTGGTGGGATAGACTGAAAGGTAGTAGACCTTGAGGAAAAGTTTACGATCCTAGGGAATTCACTGTGGCAAAGTTCAACACAGCAGGGCTCCTCTATATTAGATTTCTGAGAAATCAAGAACAATCAAGAGAGATTTACGCTAAGATTTGCTGCCTTTTCTGACTTTCCAGAGTTGCTTGACAGAAAGAATATTCACATACAAACAATATACCGGTATGTCACACACAGTAATAAATATGGAAGTGTAACTCAGCATGAGTATCTTTGGACAGAAATCTCTGAGCTTTTTAGAAAGTTTCACTGGCCCTTAACTGTTTTTCATTGTGGCATAATTGCCTTTTTTTAAACACTATAAAGATTTTATAAATTACTTGTTAGAAGTATGTTTAAGAGGTGTATAACAATATTTTGGTTTTCGTTGTTGTACCATTCTATATTATTAGACATTACAGTAAATTTGAGTTTATCTTCAGTAAATGTGGATGTTTTCTAACAACATAAGAATGGAGATGCACATTCTTTTTGTGTAAATATAGCTGCAAGTCCAAAGGATCTATCCTTGGACTAATCTAAAGATATTTTTAATGATCCTGGAAAGAGGGATGAACGAGGAGGCGGCAAAATGTGCAGATGACAGAACTGAGATTAAAGACTGTGAGGGAATTGGCAAAACTAATTGCACAACGGCAGATGAAATTCACTGCTGACAAAGCCAAAGTAATACACATTGAAAGGCATCATTTGACTTACTCATATACCTTACTGAGTTCTAAATTAATTATTTCAGTTCAGAGAAAAGACTCATGTTATGTGGACAGCTCAATAAACTTCTGTTCAATGCAGAGTGATGGGTTAAAAAAAAAACCACACCACACAATCAAACCAAACAATAAGGATACATAAAGAATGGTATAGAACAGGGATTGGCAACCTTTGGTCTGCGGCCCGCCAGGGTAAGCACCCTGGCAGGCCGGACTGGTTTGTTTACCTGCCGCGTCTGCAGGTTCAGCCAATCGCGACTCCCACTGGCTGCGGTTCGCCGCTCCAGGCCAATGCGGGCGGCGGGAAGCGGTGGCCAGCACATCCCTTGGCCCGCGCCACTTCCCGCAGCCCCCATTCGCCTGGGACGGCGAACTGCAGCCAGTGGGAGCCGCGATCAGTCAAACCTGTGGACATGGCAGGTAAACAAGGTTGCCAATCCCTGGTATAGAAAATAAGAACATTATAATGGCAATATATAAATTGATGATATCCCCTCACCTAGAATATTGTGTTCAGATCTGGTCACCAAATCTCAGAAAAGGAATGGCAGCAATAGGTAGGTAGTGAAAATTATTAGAACAGTGGTTCTCAAACTTTTGTACTGGTGACCCCTTTCACTGGAAAAAAGTTTAAATTCTTCAGATTTAGCTTTGCGATAAAAAATTGGTTAATTTTCCACAGAGTTTGAAAACCACATACCCCTTTGCACAAGCCTCTGAGTGCAACCCGCCCCTTATCAATTAAACACTTTTTTATACATTTAACACCATTATAAATGCTGGAGGCAAAACAGGGTTTGGGGTGGAGGCTGACAGCTCGCGACTCTCCATGTAGTAACCTATTGACCCCCTGAGGGTTCCCGACCCCCAGTTTGAGAACCCCTGGATTAGAAGCATGAAGACTACTGTATGATGAGAGATTAAAAGCATGAAGATTTAATTTAGAGAGTAGATATGATAAAACGTTGTCATTTAATGGTGTAGAGAAGGTAAATCTGGTGCTCCTACTTACTGTCTCATAATACTACAACAAGGAGGCATCCAATGAAACTGAAAGGCAGAAAGTTAACTGATAAGAGATTTATTTACATTAACCTGAGGAATTCACTGCCACAAGATATCATTGAGATTAAGAATTTAGCAGGATTGAGAACAGGATTAGACTTTTATAATGATAATGAGACTATCCCTGGTTACACTGGGTAGGATGACTTATGTAAGGGCTATAAATCCTCACAACATAAATCAGCCACTAATTACACTGCTCTACAGCCAAAATGCTTCTGAAATAAATGTAGTCAAACTTTACTAATTCTGGGTCACTGAGAACGAAAATGATGCTTAAAATTGTTGATTGGCTCTAGTTTTCAAGATATGCTATTGGGTCAGTATATACGACCTTTGACTTGGGAATGGCAGAGGATAAGTGAGTTATAAAGGGAAGGGATCTCAATTTAAACCAGAAATGACTAAAATACATCTTTGACTGGATCTATGAATAAATCTATGACTGGGTTTGGACAGTACTTGCTTTTTAGGCAAAACAATGAATGATGCAATCTGAAGCTGGTATTGCGTCATACATGATATGAATTGCATCATGTTATTCCTAGAAGTCATGGATGATGCAATCATAACGAAGCTTACATCACTCTGCTGAACAAATTGCCCTACATCAGCTCTAGAAATCATACAGTGTCGTGCTCTCTTATTTGTCAGTGTTTGATTTTGCAAAGGGACACATTTCTGTTTAGCCAAAGTGAGCAGAGATGCCTCATACTTGTGTGAACAGCGCAGATAACTTCTGCTATGTTTGTGGTGAAGTGCCTTTTGCATCACAAAAGCGCAGTATAACCACTATGGTTAAGAAAGCCTATCACCTTTATTTTGGCTGCAAAATTGGAGATCAGGACAAGAGGTGGGCCCCACACATATGCTGCAACACTTGTGCAACAAATCTTCGCCAGTGGTTGAACAGGAAAAGGAAATCTATGCCTTCTGCAGTGCCAATGATTTGGAGAGAGCCAACAGATCATACCAGCAATTGTTACTTCTGCATGGTGCCTCCAGTTGGGAAAGGTGTGTCAAAGAAGAAAAAGTGGACTGTGCATTATCCAAACATTCCATCAGTTATACGCCCAGTACCCTACGGAGAAGGACTGCCAGTTCCTGATGCACCAGAATCATTCTCACTTGAGTCAGACAAGGAAGAGGAAGAGGAAGAGGATGAAACTTCTGGTCCTGAACCATCAGTGTCACAGGACCCACATTTTCTCCCATCCTCCTCCTCTGAACCACACCTCATAACACAAGGTGAACTGAATGACCTTGTCAGGGATTAGGAGTAAGAGTAAGGCAGAGCTGTTGGGCTCCAGACTACAGCAGTGGAATCTCCTGGCAGGTGATGTTAGGGTTTTCATGTTCCGTGACCGTCAAAAGGATCTTGTCCCATTCTTCTTCATGGAAGGTGATCTTGTAGCCTGCAGCAACATCGATGGTGTGATGGCAGCCCTCAACATCATTCACGATCCAGATGAGTGGAGACTGTTCATTGATTCATCGAAGACAAGTCTTAAAGCTGTTTTACTGCATAATGGCAATGTTTTGCCATCAATTCCAGTTGGTCATGCAGTCCATAGGAAGGAAACCTATGACAACATGAAACAACCTTTTGAGGTGCATAAACTATGACCAACATCAGTGGCAGCTTTGTGGCGATTTGAAGGTTGTTGTTCTCTTGCTTGGTCTGCAGACTGGATACACAAAGTACTGCTGTTTTCTCTGCAAATGGGATAGTCGTGCAAGAGATTCCCACTACATCAAGAAAGATTGGCCACTCCGACAGTCATTGGAGCCTGGGAGGAAAAGTGTTCAGCATCCACCACTTGTTGAATCAAGGAAGATTTTGTTACCACCCTTACACATCAAGCTGGGTCTGATGAAGAACTTTGTCAAGGCCATTGACAAAACACAAGCAGCTTTCAAGTACCTCTGTGGAAAATTTCCAAGGTTAAGTGAAGCTAAGATAAAGGAAGATGTCTTTGTTGATCCTCAGATTCATGAACTTCTTTGAGATGATGCATTTGACCATGCACTACGTGGCAAGGAAAAGACGGCATGGAAAGCCCTCCAGTTAGTGGCAATAAATTTTCTCGGAAACAACAAGGCAGACAACTACAGGTTGTTGGTGGAAAACTTCCTCAAGGCATACAAAAGCCTTGGTTGCAACATATCACTAAAGATACATTTTTTGCACTCTCATCTAGATTTTTTTCCACCGAACTGTGGAGCAGTGAGCGACGAGCATGGCGAGCGATTTCACCGGGACATTGCAACAATGGAGAAACGCTATCAGAGCAAATGGAGCCCATCAGTGCTTGCAGACTATTGCTGGACAGTGACAAGAGATGCTCCATTTAATGAATACAAGAGACAAGCCAAGAAGTGCTGAGTAGACACTGAATAGGACTAAACTATGTACATAATAGCTTTTTGCCTTTTGTTTCATTATAAATTTTATTTATAGAACCCTTTTGTTGATTTTTAAAGTGCTACATAAACAGGACAGGTGAAATATTATCATGTAAAGCAACCATAAACACATGAAAAGAGCTAGGTTTACAATTTATGATTAAAACTCTACTATCTACACAATATACATAGACATAAAATGTAAAAACTTAAATATCTTAGAAACAGTAGCCAATCAGTTGTTTTAATTGTCATATTTGAATTCAACACATCAAAATACATAATAAATAACACATTTTATCTCTGAAGCAGACGACTTCTCAAAAATTGTAGACCAGTGTTACAGAGGTTAGAGACACTTCCTTCATGCATAGGTTATTCCACAATTTTCTATTATAGAGATCCTTGCACCTTTCTCTGAAGTAACTGGTACTCTCCTCCCAGCCCTCCCTACTTTGTCACCATTGATCATCCCACCAACCTCCCTGCCATTCCAGCCTAGAATCTGGGCACCATCTCTGGTCCCTTTGTGTCTCTTGACCCACACATCCAATGCAAGCTTTACTGCCCCCTCCCCTCTTGTTGGCTCATATTACTTGTATAACGTAGACCAGAGGTTCTCAACCTTTTTCTTTCTGAGGCCCCCCCAACATGCTATAAAAACTCCACGGCCCACCTGTGTCAAAACAACTGTTTTTCTGCATATAAAAGCCAGGGCTGGCATTAGGAGTAGGAAGTAGGGCAACTGCCCAAAGCCCCATGCTACAGGCCTCCCCCATGAAGCTACATATCTTAGGCTTCACCTTCAGCCCTGAGTGGTGGGGCTCAGATCCCCAGACTTCAACCCTATGCAGTGGGGCTTTGGCTTTCTGCCCTGGGCCCCAGAGAATCTATTGCTGGCCCTGCTTGGCGGACCCTCGGAAGCCTGCTCATGGCCCTCCCAGGTGGCTCCGTACCCCTGGTTGAGAACCACTGGTTTAGACCACAGAAAAAGTACATGTATGATAGAAAAAGAAGTTGCAAAGAAGAGATTATGAAAATTGTCAAATTTATTTCAGGAGCCCCTACTGACAATCTCCAGAGGAAACCCTATCTTGTCTGAATATTTTCAAAGAGGCCTCCTCTTCTTCTAAGACACAACACTTCTAAGAAAGGGCTAAGAAATTTCCAAAACTTCTAAGGCAGTTTCCAATGAAGATAAAATATTCTAGAACTGGGCTATTGGTGGTTATGTGAAGTCTAATTTGCTAGCAATATAACAGTGCTTACTTTATGCTGCATAAGTAAGTTAATTTACTTTTCAAAATGTGGAAATTAAAAAGTAGTGTTTGATTTAGAAACTCAGACATACATACTACTAACTTCCAGAGGGAAAAAATATCAAATGAAAATTTCATCTAGAGAGCTACACATATGTTCTAAAAATTTGACATTAAATACTTTTCTTTTTAGATTTCATTGGAACTAAAAGGCTGATTACTTGGTCTGTGGAAAATTGGACTAGCATTAGAAAATATACTGTAGGGAACAATCCTGCATTGGCAGAGGATTGACAAGATATCTTCCTGGGGCTTTTCCATCTTTGTTTATTATGACACTTGCCAACCTATGTAACTTTTCAGCCCTGTGCCAAAGTTCAACTAATTGTGTTCAGATATTCCCTATTTGTGAAAATACAGGAAAAGCACAACTATGCAAAAGTGGAGAAAGGAAAGTTAATTTAAAATCGCCCTATTTCTGACATAAGACAGAGGTCTGCATTTACTGTTATTTTGTCCGTTTTACTCCTTCCTCCATGCAAAAGTTGGCTGAGCAAGATCATTTTGGCTTATGGATACTTTTTCAGCATGCACTCACCTGATGACAATGGAAAGATTTCGAACTGTGAAAAGTTTCCCAGCATTTAGCAGAATGAATCATGGAATCCAATATATTAGAGATGGAAAAGACCTCTTAGTTTCTCTGTTCCCTCCCTTTTGGCTGCAGGATTGCTCCTTGCGATGTATGGTCAGATCCTCGGGTACCCTGGGGCTGCTTCACACTGCACCCCCAGCAGCATCTGGCAACAGTGCCATGATAGAAGAGGGCCAAGGATATTCTCTCATTCCCTCTCCTAAAGGCTTTGTTCAGTCAAATGTCCTCTGAAGGCCAATGAGAGTTTTGCTTGAGTGATGTGAGAGAAATAACATATGTCAGGTAAAACAATAAAAAAAAGTCACAATACTTTCTTTCTTGCAGATCTTTACTGAACTGAGGCCAATATTAGCCATTTGTCTGCCCAACACTCAAACATTTTACAGTTCAAGAGTAAAAAATTAAAATAAAAATTTAAAATCCCTTTTGGGAGGGGTTGACGGAAAGCTCTCAAATATTGTTCTTTTGATGCTGTTCTGCAGATGTTTTCCATTTCAAACTTTGTCTACAAACATTTGTTTATTAAAATTGATGTTGTTACCTAACTGGCTTGTACTTAAAGCCACTGCAAAATAAATGTTTTTAAAAAGTCCCACTTAGGAAAGATGCTATGAATCATTTTCATTTTTGCTAGTTCCAAAGTGTGTCACAATTTCTTTAACAGTGCAAGAATCTCTGAATTACTTCCAGATTTTCATATTAATATCTCTGGAATCATCTGGAGTTCATCACAAATGGGTCTGTTTCTAGTATTAATGGTAACTTTTCAAAACATGCTTTATACATGGCATGTGGGTGCTTGATTGGAGCATTCTGCTTCTCAGATCAGCCTCATTATCTAAACCAAACCAAATTCTAAAGGGTCCAGAGCTTCCTCTCTGAGTCTGGTATGTCCATGAAAAGCTGACCATCAACCAATATAGAGTTATAGTTTTTCTACATATCAAGCGGCAGTAATATTTCATTTCCTGAGACACCGTACGCTGCAAGAAAAAAAAAAGCTACTATTGTCAGTGAAAAAGCTAACAATGGAATGTTTGCCTCCTAGTGCAGGTTAGACTATTTTGTTCTATTAATCATGCAATAAAAATGTATACAGAATATTTTGAGCCAAACTGTAGCCTTCTGTGTAAAAATCCATAGTGTAGGCAAAAGTAAGCATAGCATCCGTGGCATCAAGGCCACTGAAGTTCCTCTAATCATTTCATCCAGATTGGGTGGTTTAGTTGGGAAAGTGGCCCTCCTAGCCTGTGGATGTCCCAGGATTCAATGGGAAATTCTGCACATTTCAGGGTATCAGAAGAGCTCTAGTACATTAGAAGGATAGCCCCATGCCTCTGCACAACTTATTCCCCTAACAGCCTGGCTGCCTCTGAAGTTATGCTCCCATTGGTTTCCCCACTCATGTCTAGCCCAAACTCTGCTTCAGGGGACAGTCTGAGAGCATAAGACAAGAGTCCACAGAAGTTGAAGCTGACAGTATCGATATGATCTCACACAGGTTTGATGACAACAATCTCACAATCTCTGCATTTGGAAGAGGAAGAGGTCATGAAGTTTCCTTGCTCTACAACAACTAAGGGAGCTTTTCCTCCTTGATTGCCCATCTAAAGCAAGGGGTTCCTATCACTATTGAAAAGGTGTTCTTAACTCCTCCTCTAACCAGCACTATGGGAGAATCTGCCCAGAAGGTCTCTTCTCCATGTTTAGGCGACCTTTTTAAGAACTTTTCTTGGCTGGCTGTGAGTGTGATCCCTGCAAGAAGTTTCCATGCCTTGGACATTCAGGGATGTTGGCTGCCTCTCTTAATGTCATTTCCAAGGTTTGGGTGGAACAAAGTCTGACTTCACCCCAGGCAAGCAGAAAGGAGAAGCACACAAGAGGCTATATTAGGCTTTATGTGGCCACCCCTTGGAACTTCCCCTTCAGAATAGGAAGCTGCTGCTGCAGACCAGAAGGTGACAGAACCCCCATGGGGTAGCACCTGCAAAAGCATCCGTGGGCTCACAAGAGCATAATGGAATAAAAGGCTGCTTACTTAACAAGCAGCAATGTCTGAAAACAACCTCAACTAGGGATCCAGTGAAAAACTGCCCTCCGGGTTTTTAAGAAGCACCAATTGTTTGCTTCAACCCACCTCACAGAGCAGGTCTTTCACTACTCCCCTTTCTACTCACCTACTAGTGGCCAATTCTGTCTTCACACAATCTGAGCCCTATTTGCATGAGAGCCTTCTCAATTATAGCCCAATTGCAGTAAAAGCATTTTGATTTTTGGACTAGATTCATATGGGGATTTAGGGCATGTAAGAGGAGCCGGACTCACCCCTGCGGCGCCTCCTGCTGGTTAAGCAGTTTGTCCAGCGTCTGGAGCGCCCTCTGCAGGCCGGTGATCCGCCTGTCCTCTTCTGGCACCCGTGTCCCTCCCAGGACCCGGTGCCCCTATTACTGGGATGCTGCTCCCTAGCAGTACCCCACAGATCTGGGTCTCCCCTCCCTGGGAAACCCCCACCCACTATCCCCACCTTGCCTCAGCACTAGGCCACTCATCATTGGCAAGGTTGGGTTGGACCTGCTGCCTTGGCCTAGCCCTGGGCTGCCCTCTGCAACCCCCAGTACCCCTTGGCCTTCTACTAGGCCGCAGCCTGGGGCTTTCCAGGCTGGAGCTCCCCAGCTCCTCAGCCTTTCCCCAGCCCTGCTCCACTCAGGTACCCTGTCTCCCCGCAGTCAGGCCTTTTTCTCTCTGAAGGCAGAGAGAGAGAGAGAGACTGCTGAGCTCCTGGCTCCCAGCCTTTTTGTACAGGACAGCTGAGGCCTAATTGGGGCATGGCCCAGCTGCAGTAGCTGCTTCTCCCTGCACCAGCCTTCTCCCAGGGCTGTTTCAAACCCCTTTCAGGCAGGAGCGGGGGTCCACCCCGCTACAGGACACCATCCACAAAACCAAGGATCAGGCAGTGTTGGTGGCCTCCTTTCCCTGCTCTCTTCTCTCCCAGATGAATGTCCTATCCACCATATTATTGGCTATTTTAAGGTAGGTCTGTCTCACGTTGAATCAATTCAGCTTTATAGAACATACTTGAACAGTCATTGGGCCTGAGAGAGAATGACTCTACAGCCTAGTAGCTAGGGCACTCATCTGAGAGGAAGTACACCTGGCTTCCAGCCCCTGCTCCAGATTCAAACCTGGGTCTCCAACATCCCTGGTGAATGGCCTAACCACAGAGCTTTTGGGCATAAGGGCATCTTCTCCATTTTGTAAGTGCCACTTAAATCCCCATGTGAATTTAGTCTGAAAAAAAAATCAAAAGGCTTTGTTTTGATAATGTCCAAATGATGTGTTCCAAACAAAAGAATAAATTTCTGAAAGGTCAAAATGAATCATTTCAACATTCCTGAATTTTTTCCAGCTGAAACAATACAACAAAATCAACATGAATTCACAAAATGTTTTCTTCTTCTTCTTCTTCTTCTTCAACACTTAGCTGAACAGTCAGCCATAATGATAGTTTGCCATTTGGTCTGTTCCTGTGTGGCCGCAAGGACTTGAAGGGCTGAAAGTCCAATGTTGGAACAGACTTGATGCACCCATGTAATAGGGCGCCTGCCTCTGGGCCGCCTCCACTCCTAGGTCGGTGGAATTGTATCCCAGATGGCGACAGACAAAATGTTTTGGTCAACCAAAATATGCAATTTTCGGTGGCTAAAAAAAAGTTGGTCAAAATATTTTGCCCACCTCTATTCATAATCTCCTGCAAATATAATTATCTCCATTTTACAAAGAGGTTGTGACTGTCCCAAGTCACATAACCTAACAAAAGAACAAACCACAGATCTCCTAACTCCCATTCAGTGCGCTAGCTGCTAGTCCATATTCTTCATGGGCTATTCTCAGACAAAGGTATCTGCTAGTATGGACATTACAGATACCTTCCTTACAGAAATTTCTTCTGTTAGGAAAGTGAGCAAGTTGGGACCTCTGTCAATGAAGGAAGTATCTTCAATTTGTCTTGCAGAAGATGGTATTTAGTTAAGATCCTGACTTTGTATACAACCAGAAAACAAAAAGTTCCACTTAAACAATTTCTCTCTCTCCCTAATATTTGTTTCAAGACCAAATATTGTTAGAAAAACAGCCAGTTTTATCATCTATCTACACTGGACCAATGAGTGGAGAACATCAGATACTTATACCTCCAAGGGTCTCAAAAATGTTTGAGAGACTCCAGTACTAATGCTGTCAATGAATCATATCAAACATATGGCAAACATTCGAAGCATTCATTATAGGATCCCTCATAGGATCTTCAAAATATATTCTGCAAGAGGCTCCTGAAAACCTTACGTCTTTGCACATTGGATTTGCACCACATCCACTGGAGATTTCCAATTCTTTCAACACATACTACATAACTGACAATCTCCTCAACCAGTGTAGTCTTTAGTCATTCTGGCTGCCATTGATCCAAACTAAGCAAGGAAACAAAAATTGGAGAAAGTAAATTATTACACTCCATTTTCATTTCTCCCAGTTGGGTTTATGTTGCCATACATTTAATATTTGTTCCCTCTGTAAGAATTGGCTCTTACTACTGGATACATCCCTTGAGTATTGTCCAGGTCAGTGGATGACTGGCAACAAGAAAAAAAAAAAGGTTTCTTTACCTATAATTTTTAATTTCATAATGAAAAGCCTGCAGTGGGTCTGAAAAGCCCCTCACTATATAAAAAGCTGTTATAAAATTAAGTTTGTCTGTTATACCTTAAACCTATTAATCTAATAATCTTTAATGGTCCTTTTGTTTCTATCTAGTTTCAATAATCTTCAATGGTTGTTTTTTATTTTATTTTTTTTACCTAGTTTTTGTAGTTTCAACTTTGGAATTCAGCAAAGCCTTTCTGAGCTGAAAGGAAGGGGAGGAAAATTTTTAAAAGCCAAATTGCCTCCACTGTGATGGAATGAGTAGGTCTAGTGCCGAGAGATGTCCAGACCACTGGATGTCCACCACTATGAAAAACATAAATAGGCGATTCCCCCCTCCCCACTTCTTTACCCATCTCTCATG
Source organism: Chrysemys picta bellii (assembly GCF_011386835.1). Taxonomy (NCBI): domain Eukaryota; kingdom Metazoa; phylum Chordata; order Testudines; family Emydidae; genus Chrysemys; species Chrysemys picta. The sequence continues at coordinate 128,123,116 of NC_088795.1, read as the reverse complement.
TAGAGAAAGCGACAGAATTACATAAAAACTGGTACCTCCCTGCAGATACAACAAAGGAAAACCAAGGAGTTTATCTTGTTTAATTCACATTTGACATCAATGAACTGGTATTTGAGAGTACACATTAAAGAGCACCATTTACAAATGATACCAGTATAGCTCAACTCCGAAAGCAAAGGACCCCGTGAGTCCAAAGAAGGCTTGAAAAGTTTGTTTCCTTCTTATTTAACTATCATCTTGTAATATAAACTAAACTGCTTTGTGACTCAAAATTACAGTAAGAGCCACTGGTTAAGAATCCAAGATTTGCACAACACCCAGAATTCAGACAACATATTTTTTCAAAGATGTAACCATATTTCTTTAACTTAAATGTCTGGTCATAAACACAACTTGGCATCACTAGCGTACCATAGACTATGTTACCTTTTTATCTTCAATTCATATTTTAAATATACAAGATAAATCTAGGCACCAAATCCCTGTTGCACTTTTATTCTGACCCAATAAAAAAAACTGAATCAATTGATTAAAGCTGGAAACAGATATTCTGACCTCAACATAATTAAAACACCCTGCAAGTTATACAGCGCAAGACCTGTTGGCTCTAGCCAGCGCTTATTAAACATATTCTGTTCTTTCCATAAAACTATAACTTAATTCTCTGCCTATGGTTTCAATTTGTTCAACAGTCAGTATCAATTGCCAGCATTATTTTTCATTTTGCATGAGGAAAATATAGTTGAATTTCATGTCAAGCAAAATTGTCGAGTTTTTTATTCTTTTAAATCCTTTACCCCATTCTTTCCAGTGGAGCTGCAGTTTTTCCTTTCATGGTGCCAAGTTAGTGCCACTCCAAATACAGGCTTCTTTTTATTACAGTTTTTATGTACAATAATGTCTCTTCGGCACAGCAATAATCCCCCCGTGCCCCAAGGGAGAAGATTGCAGAAATATCATCCTAAACTATCTTGCTCTCTGCTTCATGAAGTGCAGGACTAATGAAGATCAGGAGGTCAGCATCTGTCTGGGGCCACCAGAACCAGCCATTGTGACTCCCCTAATCTAAATCTCTTGATCCTGCACGGTGCTGAGCTCTCTGGCCCTGAGCTAGCAAAACCTTTAAGTAATCCATTGGAGTCAATGGGACTACTCAAGTGCTGAAAATTAAGCATGTTCTTAAGTACTTTGTTGGATTATGGACAGATGTACACAGAGTATGACAGGACTGAGACCTGGATGATTTGTTTCTCTCTTCTATAGCAGGACAGCTGACAAGTTGCCACCAGTTCTGCACATTACCACAATGTTGGCATCAGAGGAAGATTTGCTGCTTTAGGGAGAAAACCCAAGGTGAAAATATAGTCAGAGGAAATCTATTTTAAAAAGTTACAGATGAAAGAAAACACTGGGTGATCTTTTACTATGTCTAACTAGTGATAGGCCCATCCTACAAGTTCAGGTCCAAATTCAAGCTCTCTCAAAATTCAAGGCATTTAGAGCTGAGATTTCGGTTTTTCCCATTTTAGAGATTAATGCCAGCTCCAAAGTTATGGTCCAAATATGAAAGTTCCCAAAGAATGGTGTTTGGTTATAATTTTATAAAAAAGCTACAAATCCAGATTCTGAGTAAACACCCTATCTTTATATTCGTTTTCCTTATTCAACAATCTGATTGCTCATTGTCACTGAGCTGGCTGTGAATGTGTCACCCTGTAATTTGGGGTATTTTTCAAGGCAAGATACCCGAGGTACAAATATAAAGCCCATAAACCACCAGTTGGAAAATATATCCTTTGGCCCACATATAATTAGTGATTTGAAGGAATGAACATAGAATGTGGAAAAAGGAATTCCGGAGTTCTAATTCTGACTGATATTAACTTGCTGGGAGGCCCTTCATTACTTTGTCTCAGTTCCCCCATCTGAGCATGGGACAAGGTCTTCTGTAAACAAAAACTTAATTAACTGACAAATATGGCAAGAAAAAATTTGACATACAAGTGAAAAGTAACTACAGGCCTGATCCTGGCAAAACACAGGTCCTGATTTTCCACTTCTTGCCACCTTAGGTTATCACATTTGTGCAAAGTTGGTGTACTCATAATGGTTGTATTTTACACTCACTCTGCACAGATGTAAGTGACTACACCAGGTTCAAGGCAGTGGAGAATCAGGTAATATAGTTCTAGGTTTATACTTCAAGTTTGATACAGAGCATTTGAAAGTTCCCCTCATCACACATGAGAAACCACTTTAATGACTGAATATGTGTGATGCTTATTAGTTCAGTATACTATATGCATTTTTGCTGACTAAAGGCTTGATCCTGTCCTCATTGAAGGCATTGGCAAAGCTCCCCTTGACTTTAACGGTGCAAAATCAGGAGCAGGTTTTAAGTTGCTTGTAGAGGTTAAAATTTTTTTTATTTTATATACAGAGAGAGAAAAAAACACTTGTACACATACACAGACACCTCCACAACACAGGGGAATTTGGTTTTCTAATTTCTAGTTCTTTTTCACTACTGTGCTGAGCTGTCATACCTAACATCGTCATTTGGCAGGATCCTGGCAGGAAAGCTAAGTCATATTTTCCAACACATTTCCTGGATCCTGATTTTAGAAAAATTATTGATATACTGTGAAAAGATGAAGCTCCTCTTTCTACAACTGGATTTGCCATTAACAGCTAATGTCTACAGCAAACCGATGAATGACCTTTCTTGTTTGTTTTTAAGAAAGGAAACTGATCTTTACATAGCTCAGAGTAAGACATTCAAAACAGAATGGGACAGAAAAGTTAAAATATTCCATCTGGGGAAGTTTCCTGAAACATCCTGGGGCTGACTCTTTTGCCTGGCACCTTGTGACATCACTTACACCAATGCAAAGTGGGTTAAAATGCTACTGTTCTTACTGGTACTTCATTGGCACTGCATCTCACTGTGATTTCCCAGCAGTCTGACTGGAGTCCAGCACCTGTGGCTAACCTTTCTCCCCAGGCTCTAACAGCCTATAACCAGTTACCAACCAGCCTCCACAAAGCAAAGTCCATTTATTCTTCAGGCAAAAGCATCACAAAGAAAACATATAAAACAACAAACAGACCTACCCAAATGCTAAAAGCTTACTAGAGGTCCCCCCCCCATCTCCAACACAGGACTCTAGTAGGGGGTCAAACTTTCAAACCTCTCAACCAGGTTTGCTTTTTTTGACTAGAAGTTCATGTCAGGGGTGATGGGGATGCTCTACTCACCACTGGACAGCACTGCCAACTGGAGGTTCTGGGGATTACTTTGGTCTGGCCAACACCCCTTCCAAGAATTACACCCTGGAAGTTTCTCCTCTGCAGTCCCTCTCACTCCAGGAATCGCAGTGTTCTCTTCATGACTCAGCTCTCCGGCTAGGTCACTATTGTGGTTTTTCCTTTTAGGGGGAGTGTATCAAGGTTCCCACTCTCCAGCAGTCTTCCATTTCACTGCCTCACAGTGGCACTCTCTCAGTGGCTGGCAGGGGAACGTGAGTCCACCCTCTACTCAGGTTCTGGCTCATGGACCCTCTATACAGCAGCCGAGGTCATAGAATCATAGAAGATTAGGGTTGGTGGAGACCTCAGGAGGTCATCTAGTCAAAGCAGGGCCAACCCCAATTAAATCATCCCAGCCAGGGCTTTGTCAAGCCGGGTCTTAAAAACTTCTCAGGATGGAGATTCCACCACCACCCTAGGTAAGCCATTCCAGTGCTTCACCACCCTGCTAGTGAAAAAGTTTTTCCTAATATCCAACCTAGACCTTCTGCACTGCAACTTGAGACTCATAGACTCATAGACTCATAGACTTTAAGGTCAGAAGGGACCATTATGATCATCTGGTCTGACCCCCTGCATGCTGCAGGCCACAAAACCGTCCCTACCCTTTCCTTGACTCTGCTGATGAAGTCCCCAAATCCTGTGTCTTAGTGACTTCAATTGGCAGAGAACCCTCCTGCTAGAGATCCCTGCCCCATGCTGCGGAGGAAGGCGAAAAACCTCCAGGGCCTCAGCCAATCTACCCTGGAGGAAAATTCCTTCCCGACCATTGCTCCTTGTTCTGTCCTCTGCCACCATTGACAACAGCCTAGCTCCATCCTCTTTGGAAACCCCCTTAAGGTAGTTGAAGGCTGCTATCAAATCCCCCCTCACTCTTCTCTTCTGCAGCCTGAAAAAGCCCAGTTCCCTCAGCCTCTCCTCGTAAGTCATGTGCCCCAACCCCCAAATCATTTTAGTTGATCTCCACTGGACACTCTCCAATTTGTCCACATCCTTTCTGTAGTGGGGGGGGGGAGCAAAACTGGAAGCAGTATTCCAGATGTGGCCTCACCAGTGCAGAATAGAGGGGAATAATCACTTCCCTCGATCTGTTTGCAATGCTCCTACTAATGCAGCCAAATATGCTATTAGCCTTCTTGGCAACAAGGGCACGCTGTTGACTCATATCCAGCTTCTCATCCACTGTAATCCCCAGGTCCTTTTCTGCAGAACTGTTACTTAACCAGTCGGTCCCCAGCCTTTAGCAGTGCATGGGATTCTTCCATCCTAAATGCAGTACTCTGCACTTGTCCTTGTTGAACCTCATCCAATTTCTTTTGGCCCAATCCTCCAATTTGTCTAGGTCACTCTGGACCATAACCCTCCAGCGTATCTACCTCTCCCCCCAGCTTAGTGTCATCCACAAACTTGCTGAGGGTGCAATCCATCCCATCATCCAGATCATTAATGAAGACGTTGAATAAAACTGCCCCCAGGCCAGATCTCTTGGGCACTCCACTTGATACTGGCTGCCAGCTAGACATCGAGCCATTGATCACTACCGTTGAGCCTGACAATCTAGCCAGCTTTCTATAGACCTTATAGTCCATTCATCCAATTCAATGCTGGCAAGAATACTGTGGGAGACCATATCAAAAGCTTTGCTAAAGTCAAGGTATATCATGTTCACCACTTTCCCCATATCCACAGAGACAGTTATCTCATCATAGAAGGCAATTAGGTTAGCCAGGCATGACTTGCCCTTGGTGAATCCATTTGACTGTTCCTGATCACCTTCCTCTCCTCTAAGTGCTTCAAAATGGATTCCTTGAGGACCGGCTCCATGATTTTTCCAGGGACAGAGGTGAGGCTGACCAGTCTGTAGTTCCCCAAATTCTCCTTCTTCCCTTTTTTAAAGATGGGCACTATATTTGCCTTTTTCCAATCGTCTGGGACCTCCCCCATTCACCATGAGTTTTCAAAGATAATGGCCAATGGCTCTGCAATCACATCAGCCAACTCCCTCAGCACCCTTGGATGCATTGCATCAGGCCCCATGGACTTCGGCATATCCAGCTTTTCCAAATAGTCCTTAACTAGTTCTTTCACTACTGAGGGCTGCTCACCTCCTCCCCATACTATGCTGCCCAGTGCAGCAGTTTGGGAGCTGACTTTGTCTGCAAAGACCAAGGCAAAAAAAGCATTGAGTACTTCAGCTTTTTCCACATCATCTGTCACTAGGTTGCCTCCCCCATTCAGTAAGGTTCCCACGCTTTCCCTGACCTTCTTCTTGTTGCTAGAAATCCTTCTTGTTTCCCTTCATATCCCTTGCTAGCTGCAACTCCAATTGTGCTTTGGCCTTCCTGATTACACCCCAGCATGCTCGAGAAATATTTTTATACTCCTCCCTAGTCATCTGTCCAAGTTTCCACTTCTTGCAAGCTTCCTTTTTGTGTATAAGCTCACTAAAGATTTCTCTGTTAAGCCAAGCTGGTCGCCTGCCATATTTGCTATTCTTTCTGCTCATCAGGGTGGTTTGTTCCTGCACCCTCAATAAGGCTTCTTTAAAATACAGCCAGCTCTCCTGGACTCTTTTCCCCCTCATATTAGCATCCCAGGGGATCCTGCCCATCAGTTCTCTGAGGGAGTCAAAGTCTGCTTTTCTGAAGTCCAGGGTCTGTATTCTGCTGCTTTCCTTTCTTCCTTTTGTCAGAATCTTTAATTCGACCATCTCATAGCCACTGCTGTCCAGGTTGCCACCCACTTCTACTTCCCCTACCAATTGTTCTCTGGTTGTGAGCAGCAGATCAAGAAGAGCATGGCCCCTAGTTTGTTCCTCTAGCACTTGCACCAGGAAGTTGTCCCCAACAGTCTCCAAAAACTTCCTGGATTGTCTGTGCATTGCTGTATTGCTCTCCATTCCTTGCACCTTGCTACTTGCTACCGTTCCGTGAACCTCTTCCATACTGTCTAGCTCTGCCCATTCCTTGTGGTTTGCCAGTCTTCTAACTCCCCACCCCCTTCTAGGGAGCAATTGTAGGCTACCTGTCCCTGTAACCTCCAAGGAGAGATTGCAGACTTTCTCAGCAGCCCCCTCAGCTGTCAATTTCCTGCTTTTATAAGTCCAGCCCAGCTCAGTCTCCTCAGCTGGACTCTCTCACTCAGTCAGGGGATTACTTAGCCACCTGATTCCTCCCGGCTGTGGCCTGCTGGGTTAATTAGACCTCTTTTTAGTCTTCATTAACCCTTTCAGGGCAAGTGTAAAGTGAACATCCCATCACAAGCAGGTCAGCTGTTTCTTTACACAGTTTGCGTCTTTGATCTCTGACCTCCTGTAACAGGTAACTTAGTCAATGCCTCCTCTCCTTCAAAGACTGGGCTGAATAACCATTTTTGGAAGATTTGCATTATCCACTCCCCCCTCCCACTTGGAACTCCCCAGGAAACAAGCTCAGCAAGCCAGAACTCCTGAAAACATATTTAACACTTAATATTGTTACAAAAGTTCATGACCGTCTGGCACATTTCAATATCATACTCTTTTGAAGATCTCACACATCCCAGGTATCATCTCTCTCACGAATCACATTTTTGGCTTTAAGAAGAAGGGAGGAGGGAGGGATATTATGAATTATGGGGGAGATTTTCAAAAGCATGAAGTGCACTTAGGTGCTCAACTTCCATTAAATATCAGTAAGAGTTGGACACATCTCCCATTTGTGCCTTTGAAAATCTTCCCTTATCCTTTGTGGATTTACTGTACATCTTCAAGTGGTTCAATATTTAAATGGATAGATAGTTGATCTATATGGATCAAAATCCACTTGATTAGAATGCAAAAGTGCCATATGAGCTTTAATGCTTAACAGTGATCAAGTCAGTCTTACTCTCACTTGAAAGATGGCACCTCCAACAACACAGTGCCTCTGGCATCTTGACAGAGCATCCAAACAGATTAACCTGGGTCACTGAACAATACTAGAGAGGGAACAGTTTGTTGTTATAGCAAAGGGAAACATTTAAAAGTAAAAAAACAGAGATTCCATTATAATAAATTAGCCATAATGGGCCAAATTCATCTTTTAGCACAATTTCACTGAAATTAGAGATAAATTTAATCCAGTGTTAATTTCTTCAATGAACTAGATAGGAGGAAAAAAGGCAATGCCAACCCTGTTAACTAAACATCCATTTGTGCCTAGTAATTTCTAGAGATTGTCCAAAACACAGTTTATCCTTGAGAATATATTCCTCTAGTAACGCTGCCAAGAACTTCCAGAGCATGGATTATCAGCTTTGGATGTGGGTATAATTTATGCACCTAGGGCCCCATTCCTGCACCTCCGGAGATCAATGGGAATTTTGTCATTGATTTTAATGAAAGTACAAGTAGGCCCCATGCTTTTGTGAAGATGAACTTGTTGTACTATTCACAAATTGGTATTCTTTTACAGTTATGCCAGATGGCTTCTGTTCTTTCCCTACAGAACTGTCCCCTTTTCAAATGGCTATTACAGTCTTCAGCCATATGCTGGATAAGATTCCTGCAGTGCACTAAATCAACTATATGTTGATTACTTTCATTTTCACACTGGTTGCACGCTGGAGATACATAATGCATTTTCCCATTCAATTTACAACTTGTTAATGTCCAGATCCTGTACAGAACTTTGTAAACACAAAAAGCAACTGTTGTTCAGATCTCGTCACTAATGACTTTCCCATCTGTTGGCTGCTGGTCAAGCACAGCTTGAACAGTACTTTGCACAATATGTGGAGAGCACAAACAACATCCGTTAACTATCTTTTGTAACTCAGACATTATATTTTTGTCAAGATATATAGCCCTTCCAAAAATCCAGGTTCACAGAATGATCTGCTACCTTGTCTATCTTACGCTGTATGTAAACAGCAAGGATTTACAAGAGAATGCCTCAAAAGAAGTTTAAAGAAACAAATAGTCAAGAGCAGCTTGAAATCTTTTTATGGCTCACACATACCATTGCATGGTAATGTATTTGTGAAATTCCTACAGAAATTACTCAGCTGAGGTAAATGGTATGTCATAAAATATTGAGCACAAAATTGCCCAAGCCAAAGAAAATGTTTTAGCCTGCAAAATTCTGAGCACCCTTGCACCAATCTAGCAAAGAGCATTCTTAGCTTTAAACACAAGTAGGGTCCAGAATGTTCAATATCTTGAAGGACCAAGTCCATAAAGAGAAAGGGTCGGATAAAGTCCCTGACGGGGAAGTTATGGAATATCCAGAGCCAAGAAACAGACAGCTTAATGATGAAATTTTCTTTACTTCCCCCCCTACTAATAAATCACTGAGACATGTTTGCTGCACACAATGTAAAACAGGTACATTTTATCTTTTAAATTTCACACACTCACACCCCTTCTTCTTGCTTTAAGTGTTGAATATTTGACAAAACATTTTAACTTTGTACCATGCATGCAAAAAACTCCTCTCTCACACAGCAACGGACTCTACCTCAGGAGAACAGACCTGGAAATGTTTGTTTTGTTTTTAAGGGTTTGGGGTTTTTTGGGAGGAGGTTAATTAGGTAGATTTTGCAACACAGGAAGCAGGAAGGGTGAGAATATGGGTTAGCAAAGTAAAACCTTGTTTGTTTGCTTTTAACCGATATTGTGAAATTATGAATCCAGGATATTGGTGTTTTTTTTTTCCTGAAAGTCCAAGAAGTCAGAACTCATCCACTTGGCACAACTATGACTTTAAAAAAAATGTTTGCTTTGACTTGAAAAGATCAGTGTTTGATGGACAGAGAGAGGAGTTAGCAGGGTTGGATTAAAACACAAATAGAAACTAGATGTGATATAACCAAGTAGCTGTAATCAGTGCATTCAGGGCCTGATCCAAAACTCATTGGAGTCAATGGGCAGGTGGGATGGCTGAGGAATGCAAGGTGATATTTTCCACTCCATAGAGGAGTTGTGTGTGCATTCAGAGACGTTTAGTACCTACTCCCTTGTTTAGAAGGAAAATACTTTTAGATCCACTATATGAAATGCAAGCTACCCTAAACCTATCCTCCATGAACTTATCTAGTTTTTTTTTTTAAACTCTCTTATAGTTTTGGCCTTCACAACATCATCTGGCAAAGAGCTCCACAGGTTGACTGTGCGTTGTATGAAGAAATACTTCCTTTTGTTTGTTTTAAACCAGCTGCCTATTCATTTCAGTGTGCCCCCTAGTTACATGAAGGAGTGTGTTACATGAAGGAGTAAATAACACTTTCTTATTCACTTTCTCCACACAAGTCAATATTTTATAGACCTTTAGCATATCCCCTCTTTTCCAAAGTCACAGATTTTGTAAACTCTTCTCATAAGGAAGCTGTTCTATACCACTAATCATTTTTGTTGCCCTTCTCTGTATCTTTTCCAATTCCAATATATATATCAATATATTCAATATATATATATTGGAATTGGAAAAGATACAGAGAAGGGCAACAAAAATGATATATATATATTTTGAGATGGGCAACTAGATCTGCACTTAGTATTCAAGATATGGGCATTTCATGGATTTATATGGATGTATTATGATATGTTCTGTCTTATTTATCCCTTTTCTAATGGTTCCTAACACTGTTAGCTTTTTTGACTGCTGCTTCACATGGAGTGGGTGTTTTCAGTGTGCAAAGAAAGGGAGGACACTGTGGCCTGTTTAAAGTTCATAATTAACTCATTTGGTTACGTCTTGTTACATAAATTCTATCTTAGGGTTTTCTATAGTCCCCACCCATGTAGTATTTAAGTACTTCCCAGGTAAATTACATCTGCAGGGCAATGTCCCTCCCTAGTGGACTTCATGAGTCTGCTACTTTTCTCACTTCCCTGGTATTGAAGTACCTACATCTTTAATTATATAGCTCTAGCATGGATTTTACAGGCCTGTTAGTGATAGGTCACTTTTATAGAGAAAAAGGGATACGTCAACCAGATACACCTATTTTCCTCTTCTCATTTCAGCTAATTTCTATTCATTTTTAGGAAAGCTCTTTGGATCCATTCAGGGATTATTTTTGCAGCTACTTGACCTTTTGGAACAATTTTAAGACAAGGCTCAGCATAGCGGAACCGAGTGAGGGAGAATCACAAAAATTCCCTTCTCTGCCCGCTTCATCCAGGGTCCTCCAGATCTACTCCCAGGTTAAATTATAGCAGCCCGATGAAAATCCCAAAGGGTCTAGTTCAGGGATCGGCAACCTTTTGCACGCGGTGGCCAGCACATCCCTTGGCCCACGCCACTTCCTGCAGCCCTCGTTGGCTTGGAATGGCGAACCACAGCCAGGGGAAGCTGTGATCAGCCAAACCTTTGGACGTTATAGGTAAACAAACTGTCCTGGCCCACCAGCGGATTTCCCTGACGGGCTACGTGCCAAAGGTTGACAATCCTTGGTCTAGTTCATGGCAGTTAGTACATCCCTGTCCAACTGACCACTTCCACTTCTTTAGACTGTATATCCAAAATGTATCAATTTACACCATTATTTATACCCTTCCAAATAGAATCATAGAAGTGTAGGACTGGAAGGGAACTCAATAGGTCATCTAGTCCAGTCTCCTGCGTGGACAGGACTAAGTATTGTCTATACCATCCCTGACAGATGTTTGTGGAATTTCCATCATTGGAAGATTTTAAAAGCAAGTTAGACAATCTCTCTAGGTAATTTGTTCTAGTGCTTAACTACCCTTACAGTTAGGAATATTTTCCTAATGTGTAGACTAAATCTCCCTTACTGCAATTTAAACCCATTACTTCTTGTTCTGTTCTAAGTGGATAAGGAGAACAATTTATCACCCTCCTCTTTAAAACAACCTTTTACATACTTGAAGACTGTTATCGCATCTCCCCTCAGTCTTCTGTTCTCCAGACTAAACAAATCCAATTTTTTCAATCTTTCCTCATAGGTCATGTTTTTCTTCAGTTATTTTTGTTGCTTTTCACTTGCCTTTTTCCAATTTGTCCACATCTTTCCCGACATGTGGTGCCAAGAAAAGGACACCAAATTGAGGCCTTATCAGTGCTGGGTAGAGTGAAAGACTTACTTCTTGTGTCTTGCTTATAACACTCCTGCTAATACATCGCTTTTTTTGAAACGGCATTATATTGCTGACTCATATTTAGTTTGTGATCCACTATAACACCCATATCCTTTTCTGCAGTGCCCCATTACCATAATATCCCAAGAAACAAGAAACAAAATCAAAACAAACCAACAGTCTCCACGTGTGCTTTCCCTCACTACTTCCTTTGAAGCAGTCAAGGACCTTTGCTTTCTTCTGCTATTGCTTTGGAAATTCCCAGTTGAGTAAAAGTTTCAACAGAGAAATCTACAGTAGTTTAGATCAATCTTGCTCAGACAAAAGCCTATCATTGTAGCAGGGCTAAGGTTTAAAACACTTTTCTATGCTCACTGCAGTCTACTCCTCCTAACAGATTAGCCAGGTTACAAGCATACTTCCGCTCTAGTTCTGACATCCCATACTACTCCCAAGAATGTACCTACACCACCTTATGATTTTCAGTCTATTTCTTTTTCCTTCTCCATATATTACAGATACAAAATGAGCTCAAGCCATAATATTTGGCGCATCCCTTTGTTCAGAGGTTTTCAAAGATGCTCAAATACCATGGTGGTGATGCATAAGATAGATACAAACAAATGTAGTTTGTTGTTGAGTACCTGGAGATACTCAGTACAAGAGCATCAGTTCAACCTGAGTGGCAGTCAAGCTGGTAGTGTCTGATATGGCGTGGAAGTTACGTACTGTCAATCCAGAGTTAGGAGGTTTCCATATGTTCTGTTGCCCTTTTAATTGGTATTCTTTTTCTGGAACGTTCGGAGTCTTAATTTATGACTCTAGCCACAGCCAGTTTCTTTAAATGTAACACCCTTGCATAATAGCCTCTTTTCATAGTTTACTGCTGTTTTATTTGCATCTCCTGGAAGAATGCCATTTAATAATATTTTTAAACCACCCCTAGGAAGAGAATCTACTGCCCTCAAGGCACCTCACTGAAGTTTGGAAAGAGAACCCAAGAGTTCCAGCTACACCCCAGTACAACATAAAGCACTTTCTTTTATGGGGTCCACATTACAAAATACACACCAGGCCTGTTTGCTGGCATATTTTTAATTATCCTTTTTCTATTTCTGAGATGTTTGTGTTGCTATTTTGCCCCTGACACCACTCTGAGGTTTCTCCATTAAAATCCAGAGGCAGAGTGGGAAGCAGGCTGGATCCATAAATATTGCAGGATTACCTCATCTAGCTCAGGCAAGCTCTTGAAACCTCACAAAGCAGCCTTCTTTCAACAGTTGTTTCTCTTCCCCCCCAGTTCTTACAGTAACAATGGCACGTATTTAGCATCCTACTGTCACTTTTCTGTGCCTGTTTCCTGTCCTTTTTCTGATTCGTCTAAATAGACTCTAATTTTTTTGTATTTGTACAGAACCTAGCACAGTGGGGTCTTGAACTCAGTTGGGCCTCTGAGTGCTATCATAATGCAAATAATAAATAAACAAAATAATAATAATAATTAATGTTGCAAATTAAAGTACACATTCTCTTTAGGAACTGACAATTTGCTGCCTGCACAAGGTATTTTTGGGCCATTTGGCCCAATTTTTACTCCTGGTTGTGAATTCTCCTATTAACATGGATTTGCAGCTCATGGGAAAGAAAGCTTAGACCGTGTAGCAAATACATAGTCTTCCTCCAGGGAGCAGTGCCTGCAGATCATCCTTCCCTCACTTGCATTCTTGCTGAGACCCATATTTAGTACAGAGGTATTTGACTTGTGTGCAATAACAGTCTGGATAATTGTGGTTGTGAGGGGTTTTTTGTTTTTGGGAAGTCAGTAAACATCAAGTGCAGTTCCCATCACACACATAAGAAATATAAACTAGACTCTATCTGGAAAATATCATTCTGACTGCATTTAAAACAGAAAAATCATGTCACGATGATTCATTGCAACATAATGACTTAAAGTGAATAAGTTGATAATGTGCAAGCAAAAATAATGTATTATCCACATATTGCACCAGCTAAGAGCTTGTAGGTATCATGTGCCATTGAGACCCAGCTCATATATGCCATGCTGCATGTACTGGGAGATATTCTATACATACAGAGACTGCCTACCTTCTCCTGAATCCAGCCATGGGCTCTGTTGGTGGCTTAGCTATGTGGTAGGAATGTCTGCCCCTTTCCTTGGTCCAACCCCAACTGAGTTGTAGGGCTCTCTGCTTTTATACTTCTGGAACTTCCTGCAAAGAGGGTGGGGTTAGCTGTGCCAAACAAGGTGATTTAACCCCCTTTGTACCAGGGTGAGGCCTACAAGCCCCCATGCCCTTCTGCATACAGGCTGTAGTTCTGTCTGGCACTCAAGAGAGCCTCATGAGGGACAGGGTGAAGACATACATGTAAAGGCCACGCAGGTTCTGACCCACAGTCAGGATTCAGATTCATTTTTATTCATCTTTTAAGTGAGCATCCAGCTCATGAAAGGTCCCGATTGGCAGCCATCAAGGCTTTAGGGTATGAACTATGAGTGGTGATTCCTACCCATGTAGAAGTAACCATGGTGGCGCTGCTTGAACTAGCACCTAAAAATAGCAGTTTGTCAGCAGCAGCATAGGTGGCCACTTGAGCTCACCACCCAAAGTACAAACCCACCCGACTCCCCAGCTATGTTCTCAGGTGGCTAGCCACCGCCCATGCTGCTGTGGATGCACTACTGTTGATAGGCACCAGCTGGCAGAGAGCTAGTTATCTTAGGTTAACATCTATGAGAGCTGGGAGTCACACCTCCCAGCTCAAACATAGACATAACCTAAGGCTACATCTACACTACAGGGGGGAGTCGATTTAAGATACGCAAATTCAGCTACATGAATAGCGTAGCTGAATTCGACATATTGCAGCCAACTCACCCCGCTGTGAGGACGGCGGCAAAATCGACCTCTGCGGCTTCCCGTCGACGGCGCTTACTCCCACCTCCGCTGGTGGAGTAAGAGCGTCAATTCGGGGATCGATTGTCGCGTCCCGACGGGACGCAATAAATCGATCCCCGAGAGGTCGATTTCTACCCGCCGATTCAGGCGGGTAGTGTAGACCCAGCCTCAGGCACTGGAACAGGTAGCATATGGACAGAGTTAATACGTGCGTTCCCGGCACTGCCCTAATATCAACATATTCCAGTCTCAGTAACACCAATGCAAATGTACAGTAAACTTCAACAGTTTTACTCTGAATTGACATGGCATCACCTGTCCCAGTGTATCTCAATCCTGTTCTTGTAGGATCAGTACATGAGAGGCAAGAGAACTTTGCTTTCAGTGCCTGTTCAAACCTTGAACTCTATGTTGAGATCAACAGTGCTCGTTATGTTGAGGGCACCTCTCTACAAGGAAATAAACTGAGGTCATCAACTCGTTCCACATAGGCTAGAAAAGAGATGTCATTTGATAATGATTTTGAAACAATATTGAGCAGCAATGAATTCAAACAAGCAACATTGGGGATAAATTATGAGGTCACTTACTCCAGTGTAAAGACAGAGTTATCACACGCAGTTACTGTACCTTGACACTGGAGTAAATGACATCAGAATCTGGCCCTAACGATAAAAAGCTACATAATGTATCCCATTACTAACTGCCCTCGGCCAACCAGGTCCTCTATTTTTCCTGCTCTTTATGATATATGAACTTTCATTGTTTATTTTACATTTCAATGGACAAACTGAGAAAACATTTCTGAAACTCTTCCAGACTTTATGACAAATGCAGAGATTAATATGTAACCCTATGAAAATGGAAATAATGATGCTTTTCCTTCACTTCAGATGTAAAGTTCTACATAACAAAGTATAATTATTGTTATGAATCAACTGCGCAGATGTCACAGGGATAACACAATAAAGTTAATCCATTTTAACTTTGTAATAATCATAGTTTACAGAAATGTTTCTGTGTAGTTAACCACCAAACTCCAGGAGTGGGATTTCAATAAAGTGCCTGACCAAGTTAGGTGTACATCTCCCACTGAAAAAAAAAAATCAATGAGAATTGGGTGCCTAACTCCTTTAGGCACTTCTGAAAAATCTCAATTTATATTAATTGTATTCTATAAAAGTACTATATAATGGACATGGGTGTAAGAGGAACAGAATGTCTCTCAATACACTAGAGCATTAAAAAACAGCTGGTGAGAGTGCCACATTGCCCTTTGAAAGGATAACATACCCTACTGTGAGATATTGGATGAAAGATTCCATAACATCAATGGATGGATTATTGCAGAATACAAATTCCAGTATTCTGCTGGCATGTACAACATACTCCACCCCCAAAAGGATGCAGAAGTGTAAGGAGATGTCCTGAAATGGTTCAAATCCTTCCTTTACCTCAGCAGCAGAATCCCTCCAGTCTCAATCCTCTACCCCAGCGAAACTCAAACTGATGCTTGAGAGATACAAGTGGATCTTTAATGTATTTCCTGTGGCTCTTTGCAGAACAGGATATTAAAACACCACATGATTTACTTATTAACCAGTCTAAGTTATTAACCAATCAGGATGCTTTTACTATGTCATTAACCAATTGAAGTTGATAAAATAATACCTAGTCAGTTATTTTGCTGTGAGAATGTATATAGATAGATGGATAGTAAATGAAACAATACATTCACGCTACTGTGGCTTTTTCGAGATCTGAGAATCACTGATCTACGCCGTATTATTCAACATGTGTATTAAGCCATTGCAAGAGGTATTGAGACAACATGAGATGGGATTGAAGTGCCAGCAGCAGATGTATAGCTCTCTGTCTCTTTTACATCATATGAAAACAGCACCATCTCCCAGATTTCTCAGTGACTAGCCAAAATCATAGAATCATAGAATATCAGGATTGGAAGGGACCTCAGGAGGTCATCTAGTCCAACCCCCTGCTCAAAGCAGGACCAATTCCCAACTAAATCATCCCAGCCAGGGATTTGTCAAGCCTGACCTTAAAAACCTCTAAGGAAGGAGACTCCACCGCCTCCCTAGGTAACCCATTCCAGTGCTTCACCACCCTCCTAGTGAAAAAGTTTTTCCTAATATCCAACCTAAACCTCCCCCACTGCAACTTGAGACCATTACTCCTTGTTCTGTCTGCTACCACTGAGAACAGTCTAGATCCATCTTCTTTGGAACCCCCTTTCAGGTAAAAAGAAGAACAGGAGTACTTGTGGCACCTTAGACTAACAAATTTATTAGAGCACAAATTTATTAGAGCATCCGAAGAAGTGGGCTGTAGTCCACGAAAGCTTATGCTCTAATAAATTTGTTAGTCTCTAAGGTGCCACAAGTACTCCTGTTCTTCTTTTTGCGGATACAGACTAACACGGCTGCTACTCTGAAACCTTTCAGGTAGTTGAAAGCAGCTATCAAATCCCCCCTCATTCTTCTCTTCTGCAGAATAAACCATCCCAGTTCCCTCAGCCTCTCCTCATAAGTTATGTGCTCCAGCCCCCTAATCATTTTTGTTGCCCTCCGCTGGACTCTTTCCAATTTTTCCACATCCTTCTTGTAGTGTGGGGCCCAAAACTGGACACAGTACTCTAGATGAGGCCTCACCAATGTCGAATAGAGGGGAATGATCACATCCCTCGATCTGCTGGCAATGCCCCTACTTATACAGCCCAAAATACCGTTAGCCTTCTTGGCAGCAAGGGCACACTGACTCATATCCAGCTTCTCGTCCACTGTAACCCCTAGGTCCTTGTCAAGGCTGTATCCCCACTTTGAACTTTAGGGTACAAATGTAGGGGCCTGCATGAAAACTTCTAAGCTTAACTACCAGCTTAGCTCTGGTCCGCTGCCACCATCCCAAGGCTAATTTCCTTCCCTGTGTAGCCTTGAGAGACCTTCACCAATTCCCTGGTGAATACAGATCCAAACCCCTTGGATCTTAAAACAAGGAGAAATTAACCATCCCCCCTTCTTTCTCCCACCAACTCCTGGTGAATACAGTTCCAACCCCCCTGGGATCTAAAACAAGGAAAAAATCAATCAGGTTCTTAAAAAGAAGGTTTTTAATTAAAGAAAAAGGTAAAAATCATCTCTGTAAAATCAGTATGGAAAATAACTTTACAGGGTAATCAAACTTAAAGAGCTCAGAGGACTCCCCTCTAGTCTTAGGTTCAAAGTACAGCAAACAAAGATAAACACTCTAGTAAAAGGTACATTTACAAGTTGAGAAAACAAAGGAAAACTAAGACGCCTTGCCTCGCTATTTACTTACAAGTTTGAAATAGGAGAGACTTGTTTAGAAAGAGTTGGAGAACCTGGATTGATGTCTGGTCCCTCTCAGTCCCAAGAGCGAACGAACTCCCAAACAAAGAGCACAAACAAAAGCCTCCCCCCCGCCCCAAGATTTGAAAGTATCTTGTCCCCTTATTGGTCCTTTGGGTCAGATGCCAGCCAGGTTACCTTAGCTTCTTAACCCTTTACAGGGAAAAGGATTTTGGAGTTTCTGGCCAGGATGTATTTTATAGTACTGTACACAGGACAGCTGTTACCCTTCCCTTTATAGTTATGACAGTCCTTTTCTGCAGAACTGCTTCCTAGCCATTTGGTCCCTAGTCTGTAACAGTGCATGGGATTCTTCCGTCCTAAGTGCAGGACTCTGCACTTGTCCTTGTTGAACCTCATCAGATTTCTTTTGGCCCAATCGTCTAATTTGTCTAGGTCCTTCTGTATCCTATCCCTACCCTCCAGCGTATCTACCACTCCTCCCAGTTTAGTATCATCTGCAAATTTGCTGAGAATGCAGTCCACGCCATCCTCCAGATCATTAATGAAGATATTGAACAAAACCAGCCCCAGGACCAACCCTTGGAGCACTCCGCTTGAAACCGGCTGCCAACTAGACATGGAGCCATTGATCACTATCCGTTGAGCCCGACAATCTAGCCAGCTTTCTAGCCACCTTTATAATCCATTCATCCAGCCCATACTTCTTTAACTTGCCGGCAAGAATACTGTGGGAGACCATATCAAAAGCTTTGCTAAAGTCAAGGAATAACACATCCACTGCTTTCCCCTCATCCACAGAGCCAGTTATCTCATCATAGAAGGCAATTAGGTTAGTCAGGCATGACTTGACCTTGGTGAATCCATGCTGACTGCTCCTGATCACTTTTTCTCCTCTAAGTGCTTCAGAATTGATTCCTTGAGGACCTGCTCCATGATTTTTCCAAGGACTGAGGTGAGGCTGACTGGCCTGTAGTTCCCCGGTTCCTCCTCCTTCCCCTTTTTAAAGATGGGCATTACATTAGCCTTTTTCCAGTCATCCTGGACCTCCCCCGATCGCCATGAGTTTTCAAAGATAATGGCCAATGGCTCTGCAATCACATCCGCCAACTCCTTTAGCACCCTCGGATGCAGCACATCCAGCCTCATGAACTTGTGCTCGTCCAGTTTTTCTAAATAGTCCCAAACCACTTCTTTCTCCAGAGGGCTGCTCACCTCCTCTCCATACTGTGCTGCCCAGTGCAGCAGTCTCGGAGCTGACCTTGTTTTTGAAGACAGAGGCAAAAAAAGCATTGAGTACATTAGCTTTTTCCACATCCTCTGTCACTAGGTTGCCTCCCTCATTCAGCAAGGGGCCCACACTTTCCTTGACTTTCTTCTTGTTGCTAACATATCTGAAGAAGCCCTTCTTGTTACTCTTAACATCCCTTGCTAG
Organism: Chrysemys picta bellii; assembly: GCF_011386835.1. Lineage (NCBI taxonomy): Eukaryota > Metazoa > Chordata > Testudines > Emydidae > Chrysemys > Chrysemys picta. Next base: position 128,104,045 of record NC_088795.1, on the reverse strand, counting down.
CTGCAACTCCAATTGTGATTTGGCCTTCCTGATTTCACTCCTGTATGCCTGAGCAATATTTTTAAACTCCTCCCTGGTCATTTGTCCAATCTTCCATTTCTTGTAAGCTTTTTTTTTCCATTTAAGATCAGCAAGGATTTCACTGTTAAGCCAAGCTGATCACCTGCCATATTTGCTATTCTTTCTACACATCGGGATGGTTTGTTCCTGCAACCTCAATAAGGATTCTTTAAAATACAGTCAGCTCTCCTGGACTCCTTTCCCCCTCATGTTATTCTCCCAGGGGATCCTGCCCATCAGTTCCCTGAGGGAGTCAAAGTCTGCTTTTCTAAAGTCCAGGGTCCGTATTCTGCTACTCTCCCCTTTCTTCCTTGTGTCAGGATCCTGAACTCAACCATCTCATGGTCACTGCCTCCCAGGTTCCCATCCACTTTTGCTTCCCCTACTAATTCTTCCCTGTTTGTGAGCAGTAGGTCTAGAAGAGCTCTGCCCCTAGTTTGTTTCTCCAGCACTTGCACCAGGAAATTGTCCCCTACACTTTCCAAAAAATTCCTGGATTGTCTGCACGTGGACTAATAATATCTGGCTAAAGCTGAACCCAGACAACACTGAGGGAATGCTAGTAAGAAGAAAGCCTTCAAAATAATTTTCCTCATCCGTATCACCAGGGCCGGCTCCAGGTACCAGAGTAGCAAGCAGGTGCCTGGGGTGGCCAATGAAGAGAGGGGCGGCACATCCGGCTGTTCGGTGGCAATTCGGCAGCGGGGCCGTCAGTCCCTCTCGGAGCGAAGGACCTGCCGCTGAATTGCCGCCGATCGCGATCACAGTTTTTTTTTTTTTTTGGTGTGTGCTTGGGGCGACAAAAACGTTAGAGCCAGCCCTGCATATCACCTCCTAGTTTTTAAGGCAACTGTCCTCAGATTGATAAGTTGATCTATAGCCTTGATGTCCTTTTGGACTCCTTAATGCTACTGGAATCTCAAATAGGGACAATAGCAAAAAAACAGACTTCCTTCTGAGACTGGACTGAAGATCTCACCTATTATACCAGTCACAGACCCATCCACAGTGATCCACACATTCGTGACATCAGCTCCGGGCTTTGTTATTGCAATTCTAACCCACAAAAAGCTCCAAGTGTTTATTTTTAAAAAGGCAACCTCCCATATGTTTAGCAGCACAAGTTATGGTAAGCACCACCTTGGTGCTTCACTCTACACCAGCTCGTCACTGAATACAGAGGCCTGGATCAAAGTCTCTGCCTTGATATTCAAGGCCCTTCATAGATTTTACCCTACCTACCTGAGATATCTGCTCTCCTCTCAAAGGACAGCTACATTCCAGTGGAACCATGAAACTATTGGCCACTAAGGGAAACTTCATAAGCAGAAACAGAACTTTCACAGGGACTGGACCAGTCCCGTGGAACTGACTCCTACAAGAGATAAGCAAGTGAACCTCACCAGATTGAAAATACACACAAACAACACTATTCAATAATGAAGCTATTTCTAAGAAAGAAAGAAATACTTGGCAGGTAGTGGGATACTATGGTGACTGGGGATATCTAGGTAGGTGGTCATATAGGGCCACAATTTTCTCTTTCTGCTCAGATGTGCTAGATGCAGGAATAAGGAGATTACAAAGATAGTTTTTAGACACACAGGTTAGGCTATGTTAGCACATATGTGAATAAATGTGCTAGTTATTCCCAGGGCACCACCCTAGTCCGGGATGTACCCAAAGGGCCAGTTTTCCCATTTACACCTCTGAGTATAATAAAGGGAACAGGGGAGACTGAATAATCAAGCCCCACAGTATCAACTTAGATGATATCTAAAAGCATTTAAGAAAACAAACTCCTTTTAGCAACTTGCGCTTAGATGGTCCATAACAAAGCTGAGTCAAAAGTTATAAAAATACAAATCTTTCTTACAAATGCCCTCTCTTCTGAGTCACCTTTTTTTATTTTACTGTGCTGGGATTGTTTTATGATCCTTTGTGTTCCAGTTGTTGCAGGCTAGTGGGCTGACAAGAACTGTGCCCCATTTATGCATAGGAAACTTTGTAAGAATTTCTGCCTCGTAGCTGCCCCTGTCTTCACTTTCTTCTGAGGGCAGCTCTCCAGCATATTCAAGTGAACACCATGATTTGCACAATGAGTAACTGAAAAACCTAACAATGACTGGTAATAGGCAATGCTCAAGGAGGTCAGGAGCTTGTTTTTTTTTTTAATTACTCCTTTTTTTTGGCTGCTTAGTTGTTTTGCTTTACTTTTTCCTCTTCTGTGGTTTTGACTTCTATTGAAGTAAGAGTTTCCTTCTCTTTTCTTGGATGCTGAGATGGAGGCGGTCTGATTCCAGAGAGAAGAGATTGAGTTCTGCATCTCCATGAACTCCAGTTAGTTTAGGGTTAAAAAACAAAATGAGGAGCGGAGAGGCCCAGTTGCAACATTTGTATTAGAAAAATAATTTTACATTCTCAAAAAGTCAAGGGGAAAAGTATAAATACTATTTTATTTGTAATAGGACTATACTTTACAAATGGCTTGGTTAAAATCAGGGACAGTTGAGGTCAAAGTCAAGGCCAGCTGAGTTCTGTTTCAGCTGCTCACAGGCTTGGATGTGTTGGGAGGTACTGTCACTCAGCAAGGGGCAGCAGCCTTGTGGGATAGCACCAGATAAGTCAACTGAACTGTTGCTGCTCCAGCACTTCCTTGCATTTTTTGTCTACACTAGAATAATACAGTGAGAGTGGGCAGGAAAACAGTGCTTGGCCTTGCTCAGAGCAAAAGCAACCCATAACACTTGTGAACAGCTGCAAGCAGGTGTGTATAGACATGGTATGTTACAGGTTTACTAGGAGGTTAGAATGGTGCTGGAAACACAAAATGCTGTCATGTAGTCAGACAAGGTCTCACAAGACAAACTCTACCTCTGTCCAGCAGAAGAATTAGGATGGAAATCTGTGAGCGCTCATGGCCTTTTCAGCCCTTTACATGGGTAATCCCTGCATGGGGGAATCTGGAACCCTTAAGGCATGCCCCAAGTAAGCAACATGAAAGATTTCCAGGGAGAGACCTCTGGGCTAGCAAAGCAGAATCCTTCTGTGGAGTAAAAATAAGATTTGGGAAATAATATTTGGGAATAATAAGAAATCTCAAAACACAGCCTACATTTTATTTTAACTGTAGTTTAGCTTCATCTACGTATACTCATTGACTGCAGGGAGCAATGGACAACCATTTTCCAGAAGTTTCATAACCTGCAGTTTTTAACTCAAAATATTGACATATTTCCATTTAAGATAGGTAACTGCCATGGAGGTGTGAAAGACTAGACACCAATATTTGAGATTTTAAATCCAGCATTTGTAGTAACTTGACTTTGGCATTTAAAAGAATTTGTTTATGTGATTAATTACTCAAGCTAAACAAGATGACAAAGGTTTCATATAAGTAACAGAATCTAAATAAGCTTATTCAGCTTATTTTACTGTGTGTTTAGCTGATGTTCTCTTTTGTTATCATTCAGTAGTAGTAGATGCTTTATCATCTTCAGGTTTGGTGTGGAATCTAGGGGGACAATGTAAAATAATACACTTTCCAGTTGCTTTAGTATGATTTATTTTCCTTAACATAGGATAAGTTTGAAAGCACCCAAGCGTTTTATTTGTTACACTATACGCACCAAGGATCATAATCCCTCCTTTTCTTCCACACTTCTGGCACTTCAGAGGGCCAATATGGTCTAGTGGAATGAGCACAGGACTAGGAAACCCTGTTTATAATCCTGCAGCTGCCTGGGACTTGCGTTTAAACTGTAGGTAAGTAACATTAGGCCCAACACGGTGAGGTGCTGAAGCCCTCAGCTCCTACTGAAGAAAATGGAAATTGGTGCTCAACAAGTTGCAGAATCAAGCCTTTAAGCTGCCCATGTTTCCGTTTCTCCATCTGTAAAATGGAGATAATTATACTCACCTCCTTTGAAAGGTGCTTTGGTGTTTACTGATGGAAAGTGCCATATAAGAACAAGAAATGTTGAATTATTAGTATCCATAAAGCACTTTGCAGGTGTAAATTACTCATTATAATTGGCTCAGATTATCCCTCAGAGATGCACAGATGTGGAGAACTCTACACACATGGATTTCACCACTCCCACACAGGAAGAGGGCTCAGTCACCTCCACAGAACTTTCCCTTCCCCTTCTGACCCTCTGGTGTCCAGGCTATGGGCAGGGGTGGGGAGCACACACATTATCCCTTCCACTGCCCCTGTGGAACTGAATCAGAAAAGATAATATGGCTTCAGACTGTATTATTTCCATGGAACTACTCCCTTCTCCTCACCCCATCTGCATCCTGAAGCAGCAGCTGCCAAGGAGAGTCCCCTGTAGCAACTGACTTCTGCAAGGGAAGGTGGAGGCTAGAAATGGTGTGGATACACAGACGTACCATCTGGATGACCCTGGCCACCTACATTTATACATTGGTATCTACAAGCTTTGGGGACAGAGTCTGTGGCATTTTCCACAATGAGGTAAACCCCAGCCCCTGACAAGATGATGATTTGGAGGATGCTCACAGATATTTCCTTCCCTAGAAACTCCCCCCGCCCATGGGTTTTGTTGTAGGAGGGGGTGATCTAGACCATTCTTATTATGCCAATGTGAAGAATTCACAATGAAATTCAAAAGGCTCAAAATCTGAGCTTTTCCCACCCTTTTACTACTTTGCACATTTGTGAGTAAGATTTATTACCTCTTGATGAAGATAGACTCCCTCTCCATGTAGGCCTTGGTTTTGAAAACTTAGACACTCAGGGGGTGACCTGCTGCTGTTTTTGATGGGCCCAGGTTGGGAGCTACAGCAGCAAAGCATTGTGAGGCACCCAAGACTGCAGGGCAGGTGGACACAACCACTCACTGATCTGGATTGCACCCCAGAATGCGATAGCCTCTTATTTACTTTGTTCCCTTTACGCAGTTTCCTACAGGATGGATTCAACACATGCAGTACCTTTTTCTTGATGCAGCTTGTTCTTTCATGAAGTCATAAACTCTGTTTGCATTCACTGCTGCCCATCTGCTGTCAGATGCGGACTGCATTGCGCCATTTAAGTAGATTAACTTTCTTGAGATGGACCTTACTACAAGTCCCTTTTCCAGCTGGATACAATAATCAGGTTGACTTACACTAGCCAACAAGAAGTTTAATCCTCAATTCCTACATCTTCCATAAATCTGTCTACAGAGAGCCACTGCTAGAAATTCTTTGTAGTTTGTCATATTTTATAAAATCCGTTGAGCCTGCCCCTAGTGTTTTGACTTTTTGTGAAGAACAGAGACTCTCTTGAGGGAAAATTTGAACCTTGGCATTTATCTTTCCATGCATTCAGATAAGCAGTTGTGAAAGCTTCTCTCACAGGAATATCATTCCAAGGAGATATTTGCTTTCTCTGGACTGACAAATTTGACAGCTAAATATTGATATAATCGTGCAGTGTTAGTCAGCTGGAAGTCTGTCTGCAAACAGGGCCTAGTCCTATCTCATAATAACGGCCATACTGGGTCAGACCAAAGATCCGTTTAGGCCAGTAGCCTGTCTTCCGACAGTGGCCAATGCCAGGTGCCCCAGAGGGAATGAACAGAACAGGTTATCATCAAGTGATCCATCCCCTGTCACCCATTCCCAGCTTCTGGCAAAGAGAGGCTAGAGATACCATCCTTGTCCATCCTGGCTAGTAGCCATTAATGGACCTATCCTCCATGAATTTATCTAATTCTTTTTTGAACCTATTATAGTCTTGGCCTTCACAACATCCTCTGGAAAAGGGTTCCACAGACTGACTGTGCGCTGTGTGGAAAAAATACTTCCTTTTGTTTGTTTTAAACCTGCTGCCTATTAATTTCATTTGGTGGCCCCTAGTTCTTGTGTTATGAGAAATAGTAAACAACACTTCTTTATCTACTTTCTCTACACCATGACCTTGTCATGACCATGTCATGATTTTATAGACCTCAATCGTATCCCCCCCCTTAGTTGTCTCTTTTCCAAGCTGAAAAGTACCAGTTTTATTAATATCTTCTCATACGGAAGCCATTCCATACCCCTAATCATTTTTGTTGCCCTTTTCTGAATCTTTTCCAGTTCCAATATATCTTTTTTGAGATTGGGCAACCACATCTGCACTCAGTATTCAAGATGTGGGCGTACCTGATATTTTCTGTCTTATTATCTATCCCTTTCTTAATGATTCCCAACATTCTGTTCACTTTTTTGACTGCCGCTGCACATTGAGTGGATGTTTTCAGAGAACTATCCACAGTGACTCTAAGATCTCTTTCTTGAGTGGTAACAGCTAATTTAGACCCAATCATTTTGTATGTATAGTTGGGATTATGTTTTTCAATGTGCATTACTTTGCATTTATCAACATTGAATTTCATCTGCCATTTTGTTGCCCAATCACCCAGATTTGAGAGATCCGTTTGTAGCTCTTCTCAGTCTGCTTGGGACTTAGCTATCTTAAGTAGTTTTGTATCATCTGCAAATTTTGCCACCTCAACTCAGACAAATGTCCCACTGAAGTAAATGGGAAGCAATGTATTTTATTGCACCAGCTTCTGTTGGTAAAAGAGACATACTTCTGAGTTCCACAGAGCTCTTCCTCAGGTCTGGGAAAGGTAACTAGAGTGTTGGTGTGTTCTGGTCTGTGGGGCTTGTCTGAAGACCAGAAGAGGGGGGTTCAGGAAAGATTTGTTTCAGAATGTGGTCCCCTTCAAGTATGGGTTGGAATTGTTTGATGATACCCCATTTAGGGGGTTCCAGTATGGGGTGGTAGGTGACAACTAGGGATCTGTTGTCAGTGGGTTTTTTCCCCTGTATTGAAGCAAGTTCTCTCAGGATATTTCAATGGCCCATCCATGATGCAATCTACTTCTCTGGTGGAGTGTCCTGTTTGGTGAAAGGCAGTTTTGAGTGTGTTAAGGTGTATATTCTGGATTTTCTCTTCAGAGCATATTCTGTGGTATCTGAGTGCCTGGCTGTAGATATCAGAATTCTTGGTGTTTTTGGGGTGGTTACAGGATCTATGAAGGTAGGTGTGGTGATCCATTGTTTTTTTGTATATGGTAGTCTGTAGGGTTATATTGTTGAAGCTGATTATGGTATCCTGAAGTTGATGCTGTGTGGGAGTGTTTTAGAGAGTTTGATGGATGGGTGGTGGTTGTTGAAGTTATGACGGGTACTTAGGTTGTCTGTCTAGAGGATGAAAATATCGATATAGCTCAGATATATCACTGGTTTTGTGTTGCATTTTTCCAGAAATTATTCCTCAAGGAGGCCCATGAAGAGGTTGGCATATTTATTTTGAATGGTTTCTTGCAAAATGTGTTACTGAACAATCTGTTCCATCTTGTATTTACCTTTCCCAGACCTGAAGAAAAGCTCTGTGGAGATCAAAAGCTTGTCTCTTTCACCACCATAATAAAAGATTACCCCACTCACCTTGTCTCTTTCATTTCATGGGCCCAACACAGCTACAACAAATACTGCAAAAAAAAGATAAGCAGAAGAGACAATGGCAGGACCGGCTCCAGGCACCAGCATAGCAAGCAGGTGACTGGGGCGGCCAATGAAGAGGAGGGTGGCATGTCCGGCCGCAATTCGGCAGCGGGGCCGTCACTCCCTCTCAGAGCGAAGGACCGGCCGCCGAATTGCCACCGATTGTGGCTTTTTTTTTTTTTTTTTGTGCTTGGGGCGGCAAAAACGCTAGAGCCGGCCCTGGACAATGGGAGGGATTTTCAAAAGCACTTAAGAGTACAAGTGACATTGAAGGTCCCATTAGAAACTTGTGATCCTGAGTCAGTTAACCACTTTGAAAATCTTTTCCATTTTTCAGCTCTAGATTGGATTCAGTTTCAGGCTAGAATTCAAAGTCAGAGGCCAAGAATGAATCAGATGTAGGATTCAGGCTTCCATTCAATTGCACTGAAATCTTGCAAACTGTACTTGTAAAAATTTGGCTCAAAGTGACAGAAATCCTGTGAGATCGGATGTTTTGGCACTATTTTAGCCATCTGGGGAGAAGGCTGTTCTTGTCTGCGCCCAGAAAGACACAAGTGATCTTTTCTGGTTCTGAGCGTGTGATGGAACCAAAATAATAGGGACTGGAGGTTTTCTTTTTGGTGGGGGCAGGGTGAAAATGAAAATGAACCAGGGATTCAAATCCAGACCTCCCTGAAAATTGATGGATTTAATAAGATTCAAGGTACTGACCCATCTCAAGTGAATAATGATTGCAGAGTCAGGTGCAGACATTCTAGAAGTTCTATCCCAAAACCTTAATGTTACTTTTGCCTGAGAAAGTATCAGGGGATGCTATGCATCCGAAGAAGTGAGGTTTTTACTCACGAAAGCTTATGCCCAAATAAATCTGTTAGTCTTTAAGGTGCCACCAGACTCCTTGCCTGAGAAAGGAATGAGTAGGAACTCTGGGATTTGGCCCTTGAAGTTCATCAATAAACTCTTCTAAAAGGTATTTGAGCTTAAAATACAGTAAAAGGGAAATAATGCATAAAGTGCACTGACCTCTTTTTGATAATCCTGAATACACATCCGGTGCACGAATCAATAATTCAGCACAACAATAATCAAAGAAAGGTAACAACAAGGAGAGTTGCAGGGGTGGGGGCACAGGACCTAGCCATGCAAGACTTTGCTCACTTTTATCATCGCCACACAACATACATAGTTAAACAACTGAGCTACAGACTTTAAAAAAATGCCATTTCTTTTGGAACTAAACTTAAAGAGCAAAACAAAAACATCACGACCTTAGTAGCTAATCCCTATTCAGCCTGGCTCTTTCCCTTCATTCTGTTAGATGGTATTGATTTCTCTAGCTCTGGTTTAGATATTTAGGTATTTTCCACAAGACAGCTTTCCTTCTCATATTTTTTTAATTTTGCCTGTCATAGGCACTTTTTTCTTGTTAACGTCAACTTTTGTATTTAAATAGGAAAATATATTGTCAAATTAATCCAAAAAACAGAACTCTGTGGATCACAAAACTGCTATAAACCTCATACCATTATTTACTCTCCAAACAGACTTCAGCCTTATTAAACAGAAGCCATAAATTATCTTTTCAAATACAAAAAGAAGGTTGTTCTTCACATAAAATTGAAGCCTGATCAGGATTACTGCATTACACCTGAGACAGATGATTTTAATTACACCTCAGCCAGTGAAAGACAGGTCACTTCTTCAATCATTCCTTTAGATCCAGCATGCCCTCTGGATGCGTTAACTGAATGAAGTAGTTCGCGGAGAGGGGGGAGAGGGGAAATCGGAGCATGATTATTTTCTCCTCTGTCAGTAAGGCTGTAATCCAATGCCTACTGAAATCTTTGAGTCTCTTTCCATGGGCTCTGGATGAGGCCCTAAATCAGCAGCACATCTCAATGGGCTGTGTTTATCTGAAAGGAAGCTATAGGGGTTGCACATTACATCAGCTCAGGAAAAGCCCTGGAGTTTAGGGGTGCACAGTTCACAGGCACCAACAGAAGTAAAAGAAGGAAGAGATCCCTCCCTCGCTTGTGTAGTCATCTATCAGCACTTAGCTATCCTGTCCTATGTGCTTATACAGTTCCCATTGCATCTGAGCCCTTCACAATCTTGGCATATACTTGTAATACTCCTGTGAGGTAGATAGTTACCCCTTTGCCAAATGGGGACAAAGGAAGAAAGAGATTAAAGGCTAGATTTTTAAGATGTAATGAGGCACCTAAAGATTCATGTAGGCACCCAGTGGAATTTGCAGGCATTAGAGATCTAGCTGCATCTTTAGATGCCTAGATACCTTTAAAAATCTATTTGTAGATCATTTGCTCAAAGGTCACATGCAGTCAGTGGCAGAGCAGGGAATCCCCAATACTAGGCTAGCACCCTAACCACTGACCCATCCTCCCTCTGAAGGCAAAAGGAACCTTAAAAACCAATACTTCAGATTGAGTGGAACCCTATATTCCACTAGGCAGCCTGAAGAGGAACAAAGGAGAGGGATTAACTCAAAAGATGTTCTAAACCTGCAGAAGGTAGGGAACAGAACCAATTGGGTATTCTCTCTCCATCCTAGGTCTTGCGATCACCCCTGCAAACCTACTGTGAGTGGAACTGGGGAGCAGCTACTGTCCACAACAGACACTTCTCAAGATTCCCATGGATTCTTTCCCCTTCTCCCCCAAAATCCATGCAGGAGTTAATGACGCTAAAAGCAATATTAACTCCCGAAAAATCCTCTCCACTGCTTCTGGTTCTCATACGCAGGGGATGCAGTCATCAAATCACAGCACCACCTCTGGAGGGAAGGCCTACAAACCAGTGACCTGAGGTAGTCATTAGGACAGTCCTATAGATACTGGGAAACCGTGTAGCATGAGGAAAATGGTCTCAAGGCTGATAACCTTTCACTCTAAGGGGATCTCTACAGATAGCCATCATGCCAGTACCACAGATGCTTTCATTTCGTTTTTCCATTCCCATGAAGGTCACATAGGACCTGTGGTATCTCTCACCCTCGCTACAGAAGTATTTATTCCAATATACTGTCTAGGGCTTTGTATAGTCTACTTTTAAATGGCTCAAGCAGAAGGAATATATTGTTGATATTGTCATTAAGTAAATGTTCCCAGTATTCAGCTGCATTTTCCTCTGTTTAATTTTATTACTCCTATTTCCATTACTGCCTTTTACCAACCTAATTCTTGGTGCATACTTGTAGACTATGATGTCCTCCCACCATTTAGCCAAGTGTTTTTAGGCTGAGTGTACTTTAGCCAAACCCAAGATAGGGCTGGATTGAGCAACCTTTCATGCATTACTTCCTGGGACTGGCAACTATTTGAACGTTATTTTTTTGTGAAAGAGGCTTTTGTTTAAAACTTTTTAAAGAGACAACAGATGTTGAACCAGCATGCTTATGTTGAGGACTTCACCCAGTTGTGGTTGAATAAAAAATACTTTTTTTTTTTAATGAACTCACGAATGGCTTTTTGGAGATGGTGCCTGAGGACACCCACCCACAAAGGGACCATGTAATTAAATACAAAGCTTATTTGTGTATTGAACGTGCTAGATATGATATTCAAATGTGCAATCACATATTTCCATCAGCTGCTGGGTCTCTTCATTATGCTGAGTGCAGGCAGCTCAAATTCACTCAGTTAATATGGTGACCTTTAGGATACAGAATGCCAGCCATGTCCAGCATTTATCATTTTAATAAAATTGAATGGATCATGGCCCAAATATTAAAAAATGTTAAATTAATAAATATGTAGGGAGCTAAATCCATATGTACGCACCTAAATACTGTCAAAGTGGATTGATTTTCCAAGGTGCTGAGCACTTGCAACTCCCATGCACCTTTGAAATTCAAGCACCTTTATTTAGGTGCATAGCTTTAGACATCCAAGAGTGAAAATTTTGACCTAATCATCCATTACTGTAGAGTATGGAACAGTGACACAGATCAGTCTCTGGCAGTACCATAGTGGTTGCAAATCTAGTCTTGATCTGCAGTCTGACAATGCAGTTATACAATTGTCCTATTCTCAGCTTCAGGGTTCAGTTTTCAAAAGTCCCACTTTCAAAAGAGACAGGCATTTAGGAGCTTCAGTCCCATTGTGTTATGATGTGACTTGGGCTCTTAAGTGCCTATGTCTGTTTTGAAAATGGGATTTAAGCACTCCCAAAAGCACACAAGACCCTAGGTGGTTGTGAAAATTTTACTCCAAATCTCTATTCAGTTGTTAGGGCTAGTGTTGTGTTACATGGTTGTGAGAGTCATCTTGTGAATTGTAGAGTTGGGGGAGATTTACTGAACAGTTATAATTTTTGCCATTTTCCCTCTGATTTTTGTATCCTTTACCATTACAAACCATTCACCTAGTTATAATACTACCACTCTTCAAAACTAAGGGTAATATCTGTTATGCAGATGTCATAACACAATCCCACAGTTAAAGATAAACCAATGTAATGCATTAATGATTTAAATTACCGCATAGGAGCCTAACACCAGATTCTAAATGCTGAGATACCATCTACTATATACTGTGGAGTTCGGGGCCTGATCCAATTCCCATTGAAATTAATGGAAAGTTGGTTTCAATAGGAGTTGGATCAGGCCCTAACTGAATAAGTCAGCATACATCCTCTTTATATAGATGCAGGTGTTTTAGCTATTGATGATTAGAGGATTGTACTACACATCATTTACTAAGGTAACACTGGTCTACAATTTTTGAGAAGTCGTCTGCTTCAGAGATAAAATGTGCTATTTATTATGTATTTTGATGTGCTGAATTCAAATATGACAATTAAAACAACTGATTGGCTACTGGTTCTAAGATATTTAAGTTTTTACATTTTATGTCTATGTATATTGTGTAGATAGTAGAGTTTTAATCATAAATTGTAAACCTAGGTCTTTTCACGTGTTTATGGTTGCTTTACATGATAATATTTCACCTGTCCTGTTTATGTAACACTTTAAAAATCAGCAAAAGGGTTTTATAAATAAAATTTATTATGAAACAAAAGGCAAAAAAATCTATTATGTACATAGTTTAGTCCTATTCAGTGTCTACTCGGCGCTTCTTAGCTTGTCTCTTGTATTCATTAAATGGAGCATCTCTTGTCACTGTCCAGCAATAGTCTGCAAGCATTGATGGGCTCCATTTGCCCTGATAGCGTTTCTCCATTGTTGCAATGTCCTGGTGAAATCGCTCGCCGTGCTCGTCGCTCACTGCTCCGCAGTTCGGTGGAAAAAAATCTAGATGAGAGTGCAAAAAATGTATCTTTAGTGACATGTTGCAACCAAGGCTTTTGTATGCCTTGAGGAGGTTTTCCACCAACAACCTGTAGTTGTCTGCCTTGTTGTTTCCGAGAAAATTTATTGCCACTAACTGGAAGGCTTTCCATGCCATCTTTTCCTTGCCACGCAGTGCATGGTCAAATGCATCATCTCGAAGAAGTCCACGAATCTGAGGACCAACAAAGACACCTTCCTTTATTTTAGCTTCCCTTAACCTTGGAAATTTTCCACGGAGGTACTTGAAAGCTGCTTGTGTTTTGTCAATGGCCTTGACAAAGTTCTTCATCAGACCCAGCTTGATGTGTAAGGGTGGTAACAAAATCTTCCTTGATTCAACAAGTGGTAGATGCTGAACACTTTTCCTCCCAGGCTCCAATGACTGTCGGAGTGGCCAATCTTTCTTGATGTAGTGGGAATTTCTTGCACAATTATCCCATTCACAGGGAAAACAGCAGTACTTTGTGTCTCCAGTCTGCAGACCAAGCAAGAGAGCAACAACCTTCAAATCGCCACAAAGCTGCCACTGATGTTGGTCATAGTTTATGCACCTCAAAAGTTGTTTCATGTTGTCATAGGTTTCCTTCCTATGGACTGCATGACCAACTGGAATTGATGGCAAAACATTGCCATTATGCAGTAAAACAGCTTTAAGACTCGCCTTCGATGAATCAATGAACAGTCTCCACTCATCTGGATCGTGAACGATGTTGAGGGTTGCCATCACACCATCGATGTTGTTGCAGGCTACAAGATCACCTTCCATGAAGAAGAATGGGACAAGATCCTTTTGACGGTCACGGAACATGGAAACCCTAACATCACTTGCCAGGAGATTCCACTGCTGTAGTCTGGAGCCCAACAGCTCTGCCTTACTCTTGGGTAGTTCCAAATCCCTGACAAGATCATTCAGTTCACCTTGTGTTATGAGGTGTGGTTCAGAGGAGGAGGATGGGAGAAAATGTGGGTCCTGTGACATTGATGGTTCAGGACCAGAAGTTTCATCCTCTTTCTCGTCTGACTCAAGTGAGAATGATTCTGGTGCATCAGGAACCGGCAGTCCTTCTCCGTGGGGTACTGGGCGTATAGCTGATGGAATGTTTGGATAATGCACAGTCCACTTTTTCTTCTTTGACACACCTTTCCCAACTGGAGGCACCATGCAGAAGTAACAAATGCTGGTATGATCTGTTGGCCCTCTCCAAATCATTGGCACTGCAAAAGGCATAGATTTCCTTTTCCTGTTCAACCACTGGCGAAGATTTGTTGCACAAGTGTTGCAGCATATGTGTGGGACCCACCTCTTGTCCTGATCTCCAATTTTGCAGCCAAAATAAAGGTGATAGGCTTTCTTAACCATAGTGGTTTTACTGCGCTTTTGTGATGCAAAAATCACTTCACCACAAACATAGCAGAAGTTATCTGCACTGTTCACACAAGTACGAGGCATCTCTGCTCACTTTGGCTAAACAGAAATGTGTCCCTTTGCAAAATCAAACACTGACAAATAAGAGAGCATGACACTTTATGATTTCTAGAGCTGATATAGGGCAATTTGTTCAGCAGAGTGATGTAAGCTTCGTTATGATTGCATCATCCATGACTTCTAGGAATAACATGATGCAATTCATATCATGTATGACGCAATACCAGCTTCAGATTGCATTATTCATTGTTTTGCCTAAAAAGCAAGTACTGTCCAAACCCAGTCATAGATTTATTCATAGATCCAGTCAAAGATGTATTTTAGTCATTTCTGGTTTAAATTGAGATCCCTTCCCTTTATAACTCACTTATCCTCTGCCATTCCCAAGTCAAGAGTCGTATATACTGACCCAATAGCATATCTTGAAAACTAGAGCCAATCAACAATTTTAAGCATCATTTTCGTTCTCAGTGACCCAGAATTAGTAAAGTTTGACTACATTTATTTCAGAAGCATTTTGGCTGTAGAGCAGTGTAATTAGACAATTTACTTGCTACCAGCAACTGAAATCATCATCATAAGCCTAATTAGAACTAGTTCTTAGCATTAAATTGTAGACCATTTGGTCTGATTTTTAAGGTAGCTCTCAATCTAGCCTCGGATATTGCCAGCACAATTCTCTGCCTGTAATGAAACGTGGGTGCAAAATTTCTGGTGCAATTATTTACATCCCAATTGCATGCACTTAGAAGTTCAGCAGCTTGATTTGCAGAGGCAAATAGACACCTGTAGTCCTGATTCCAAGTCCCTTAATCTAAGCCCCAGACCATACTTTGTAACCTGCAAGGAACATTGTCAAGAAGATGGTAATGGTCTTTTTGTTAGAAGATGCTATTCCTTCTCTTGTCAAGGCAATGAAGCATCTTAAAAAGCTTAAATCTGGACTTCAAGGACCAGGGTGCAAGTAATGCTGTAATTTCTCCAGCCAAAATGAAGGCTGTGGAAGTCTTTCCACGGATTTTCATGAGAGTTGGATCAAGCCATAAATACAACACATATCCATACACCACGAATGACAAGGAGGCTAAAAGATTTTGAGATCTTAAAGAAAGCTGTGCTGATGATGCTATGGAGCCAATTACCTAATGAACTGAAGTCTGTACTGGACTGAACGTTTCTATGAAACTTCTCCCATTTATTGGACTATAGTATACTTTCTGATTCAGGACCCATCCTTTAGACATGTTGATTTGTGTGTCCTGTATGTTTTGCTGGCATTTTTCTTGCAACTCTGTTCAGAAACAATGATCCTAATATTCTCTCTTTTTTTAAAACTTTTGATTCTCTGTTTAAAATGACTGCTGCTTTGGGGGCCGTTGCTGCCTTGGAATCTGTACTTCTTGTGAGATGATGTATTGCTATTTTTGTTCCTTATTTCCTGTTGTGCTGGAGGATTTGTTTATGTATGGGGATTTGTTCCTGGGCACTGGATGGGGATTTAGTCTATTGAAGGAATATTTTCTGGAGTTGAGTGATATGTCGTTTAGCCATATTTCAAGCTTCCAGATTTCGAGCTTCTGCTTTTTACATAACTGACAGCTTTTTCAAATCTAGCTGTTGTTGATAAGTGTACTATGATGTTTTATGATGTATCTTTGCTCTGCCTGGTTCCCTTATGATATTAATCTTTTATGTGCCTCCCCTTGTGTCCTTGCTGGGCAGGACATTGGCAAAAAGGTAAGTGGGTCTTCTGTAATACTTTATTGATTTATAGTTAGTGAGCGAAAGGATTATATTCTTATAATTGAAGACTCTGTTTTGAGTCTGATACTTACATACAAACTCACAAACTGGCAATTTATACAAGCTGAGGATCTGCTCCATGCTGCTTTTGAAGTATATGCATTGAAGATTCTGTTTATTCACTATTTGACAACATAGCGCATGCCTTTAAAACTGGTTATGATTTCACATAAATAAAAACCATGGCTATGGACAAATATGGGGGGAAACTTTCAAAAGCAGATAGAGTATTTTTAAAAACAGCTGCTTGGAGCTTTAAAACTACTCAATTACCCCTTAGCTGTAGCAAAAGTTAAAGAAAAGAAACTGGCTGAAAAGGTGTTGCATCATGGACTCACCATGAGTAATAGTAACATTAAAAAAAATCAGTATCTCTTTTCTATTTAACCAAACATCAAATACCTAAATCAGAGGTTAGTACTTGTGAACATCCCTTGAAAATTCAAAATACATAAAATTATCCTCTTCAGAAAACAAAGAATAATAATAGACCCATGCACTTGACCATGGTTTTTTTTTAGAAGTATCATTTAATTCTATGGTGTCCTTGGTAAAGTCAGCAGTCCTCTATGCAGTCCTAAATTTGATCTAGCAGGAGCATAGATAAGATGATCCAATGTGTCTTTTCCTCTCTCTAAATACAATAATTATTATGTGAATATAATATTGATATATACACATACACAGACTTTATTTTGTAAAGGAACTAATGTTTGGCCAATTTTTCAAGAGCACATATCAGTAATATCCCAAACATATCAAACTGAGAGCTGAAGTGGGTAGTGACTGAAAGATAAGGCATTCAGAGCATGTAAAATTAACTAAACAAAAACGTTATGTATGACTCTAAGTAATGTTATTCTTTTTTCCTAACCCTTAAATAGAGTTACTAAATGATATTTCCAAATTTAGTTACGATATTTACAAATGGACTAAAGTGCACAATTACAGAGGGACACTGGCTAGGAATAAGGGGAGAAGCACATAATTTAAATTCATATTGGTGCCAGCACAGAGCAAATTAACTCAGTGTTCAAAGTTTATTACTGGGGTATTTTTGGTCAAGGGGAATTCTCTTCTTTCCCTACGAGACAAGTCCAGAGAAAGCGTATTTTAATAACATCCTCCAATTCTGCCATTCAAGACTTCAGTAAGCAGTCAGGACAAGTTGTCCTTTCTTTTTAAAATGCTAGGAAATAAATATGTAGCTGAGTTTTGCTGGGAAAGTGATTTTCAAAATAGTTTGTATGGACTTCTCAGTTTTTAAAAACAATTTAAAAAAAGAATTAGTAGGTGTACCCTGAAATATATGGTTCTTACTAGAGGTCACTTAGAATCAACAGCACTGACCCCTTAACAAAAGCATCTTAAGGTATGACAAAGTTAATCATGGGATTGTCAGTTTTTATAACTAAAATCAGGAGGAGCATTTTCTAAAGATTGTCATTCTGGAGTCAGTTGTCTTATTATTCTCAAAAGAGTTCTCTCATCCTGGGAGCTTTCCAACATCTAAGTACTTTGCTGTATAGTATCTGTCACATTGCATCCATCCCCCTGTATCTGAGTAGAGAACCATTGTACAACTGTAGGTTTCAGAGTAGCAGCCGTGTTAGTCTGTATCCGCAAAAAGAACAGGAGTACTTGTGGCACCTTAGAGACTAACAAATTTATTAGAGCATAAGCTTTCGTGGACTACAGCCCACTTCTGAAGACATGCCAAGTAGTAAGTAACCCCAAGAAAATCAGATGGATGATCATGATTTATAGAAAATTAAAGAATTATTTTTGGCAGAAGCATACTGAAGCCTGTATAAAACTGATCTGCGCAGGGGAAGGATGAGTTCAGAGAGTAACGTCAATCCAGAGAATCACAGTTGGATGAAGACAAGCTACTGGCTTAGCAAGATTTTGATTGAAAAAAAAAAACAGCAAGGAAATATGTAGATATTGCTAGATTCCATAGGGTCTGATTCTCTGTTACACTAAGGATGCGTCTACACTGCAATTGAGAGGTGCATTTGCAGCACTCGTGGGCATACCCAGCATGGGTGGTGGTTTGGGCTAGCTGTCCAAGTACAACCTGCATACTCGAGCGTAACCTGTGCCGCTGCCCATGCTGTCACAGCTACCCTGCTATTTTTAGTGAGCTAGTTCCATCAAAGCTACACGTGCTGCCCTCACCCTTCCTGATTGCAGTTTCGTGTGTTTAGAATTGCATCATTTCTGTGACGAAATGTATAGAATTCAAGCCAAACAAACAAGTGAGAACCAATAAGGTCAATCTGCAGGCCTGTGGGTACTTTTTATTTCTCGGTCTTTGCTTGGGAGGAAAATTCCCTACCAAATGACCTTTGGGCTCCAAAGCAACATAGTTAGCTTAACTTTTCATGTTATGGTGCTAGTATTTACGGGCTAAAACAGAGCATTCACAAACAGAATGCCTGGGTTCTTTTCCAAAGGCAGTATGGGCCCTTGGGAAAGTCACTTAGGCCAAAATATTAAATCTCAGGAGTCTAATGCTAGGGCCCTAAATCCATATTTTGGGGATTAAATAAGGGTCCTGCATTTTTCAGAGGTGCCAAGCACCCAAACCTCCCACTGAAGCAACTGATCGTCTCTTTGATAAACTCTGCTGGAATTGTGGATGCTCAGAATCTCTATAAATAAAGAACCCTTGTTTAGGTGTCTGACTTTAGACCCCCAATGGCTTACTTTCTCTGTCCCTCTATTTGTATCTATAAAATGGAAATACATTTTAAAACTAAGTGAGATGAATATATTATATTATATAAGAGATTAATTAGGGATCTAAACCTGAAAAAAAGGGGTGGGAGATTAAAACTTTTAAGTCTGCCCTGTAGCGACACTTGAGGGGGGAAATGTATAAGAGAAGGGGAAAAGCGAATGTGTCTTTAAAAATAAGTTAACTAATTAGGGACGACAAACACTAAAATTTCTTAATCATAATTGTATAATTATTGCAGAATTAAGGTTGTCTGGGTGGGTGCCTTAAATGAAATTTTGACCACATGGAAATCAATGAGAGTTTTGCCATTCAGTAGGGTCAGGATTTCACCCATACATACTTTAACATGTTTGGATTTTTTTTTTTAAATGCAAACTTAACTGTGAATATCCTGGGTTTGTAATACTCAGTTTGAGTATAGTTACAACATTCCTTTAATTTCTTTAACCTGAAATTACTGATATGGACTCTAAAAATTAACTCAATTTTAAAGTGTTTTTTTTCTTTTGGATATGTGTGTAAATTGCTTGATCCTGAGCTCTTAGAAACTTGTTGATTAAATGTAATCCATTTCATTTGCATAGTATGTGTGAAACATTGCTGCCTGGTTATCAGCTATCGGTCCCTTGTTTCCAGGCTTGTTTTTGTCACTATAGTTCCTATATTTAGAGTTGCATGTTTTTTTTCTTTCAACAGTTCTCTATATATCTCATTTTGCAGATTGTTTTCACCAAGATCATGAATAACTAGGTATATGATAGTCTGTTTTATAACCTGTAATCAGAACTGAAAATCATAATGATGTTGTTTGCACTATTATAGTTTAAGATTGCATCAGTCTTTCCATTTTAAGACTCTACTTTTAAGGACTGATACCTTGGACACTGGTTTTACATTGGTGCCAAATATTTTTGCAAATTTTCAACAAGAAAGAATGTTTAATTTTTAAAGTTGAAACAGTTCCATGATCTCAGGGAAAAAAACCTCTCTCCTGTAACAAAAAAATGTCTGTGATTTTACACCTCTTACTGAACTAATCATACTTTAGCCAAGGAAGGTTAGATGGGATTCCTTTCAAAACCCTGTAGTGCTGGTCCTGTGGGAGATGAAAGGATTAACTAGAGAGTGACTGAAAGTACTTCCTTTTCATGGGAGCATAACGTGTTGCCTCCGAATAGCTCCAAGGTTTTTCCTGCCCTGAGGAACAAAAGAATCAAACCTCAATCTTTCATGTTGAAGAGCATTAATGATAGGACCACTGTCTCACATACACTGTCATCTGAAATGTTCTAGGCCTTGGGCCGGATTCATACCAGGGTCGTCTTCTAGCAGAGCTTCTGGCAGAAGACCCCAGTAGCAGGAAACCCTCCAGGAGAGGAGGTTGCATGGGTGTAGAGTGACCAGATAGCAAGTGTAAAAAATCAGGACAGGGGATGGGGGTAATAGATGCCTATATAAGAAAAAGCCCCCCAAAATCAGGACTGTCCCTATAAAATCGGGACATCTGGTCACCCTACATGGGTGAAATGCAGCAACAACTCCAATCTGCTGGGGCTGGAGTGCTAAAGGGATGGCAAGGCCTGAAAAGAAAACCTGGTAGGGTGTCTAAGAGATGTTGAGAGGTAGCCCTGCATCAGCACATCTTCCACTTGTGGGACATCTATGCAATCTAGATTGTAAATCGAAGTTGCCCTCCCAGCAAACCATTAACCAGAAAATGTTGGAAGCAGCACTGCCTGTCTTCTCCTGTTCCTTCTATGCCTTTAGCAGAATAGATCCACAGTATAATTTCACTAAAAGTAAGCCCCCCAAACTCCCAAGCCTTGTGTCATTTGCCTAGTAGGCTTATTTAAATTCAGCCCATAAGCAGCAAGGCCACAAACAAAGACCAGCTTCTATCCTTTCAACTAACCCTCTCCCTCTGCAATGCTGCTGATATTGATGATCTCACCACTTAGCCTTCAGCTATTCTTGACCTTTCAGATGTTTGCTGTGCTTTACGCCATTCTAACTAGTTTAAAGCAGGGGTCCCCAACGCAGTGCCCGCGGGCACCATGGCGCCCGCCGTGGCGTCTAAGTGCGCCCGCCTACTGGCCGGCGGACGAGCATCCGCCGAAATGCCGCCAAGAAGCAGCAGCATCCAGAGGCGGCGCTGCCGATTTTCGGCAGCATTTCGGCGGTGACGCCTATTGACATTGCCGCTTGCCGGCAGCATTTTGGCGGATGCTCGTCCGCCGCCACAGTCCTCCGTGGCTCGTCGTCTGGCACCTGCCAGACGAAAAAGGTTGTGGACCACTGGTTTAAAGTATCCAAAAGTTAAAATGGTTGGTAGGGCACCAGCCTGAGGCTCGGGAGGCATAGTTTCAATTTCCTGCTCCACCCCAGACTTCCTGTAAAATGAGGACAATAGCACTGTCCTACCTCAGCAGGTCATTGTGAGGATTAAATACATTACATTCTGAGGCTCTCAAATAATGCAGTAACAGGGGCCATATAAGTGTGATAGATATAAATCTCATCTGAAGCTTCATCCAAACTGCATGAGCCCCTTGGGTTGGAAAATTAGGCAGAAACCTTGTGAGAATAGACTTTCTCCTGAGATTTCCAGCATTTTTACTTCTGGTACCAGATGGAAATACAACAAGACAGACTCTTGATATTTCAGCACTTCCAATTCTGGTCCCGCCTGGACAGAGAGTATGACAGTTCTTGCTTTTTTCCAATCAATGTGACCATCTCTCCTCACCACTTTAATGAAATACTTGGTTTATAAAGCCCACATGATTTTTATAAAGGAAGTAATGATGCTGCTATGTAACACGTGAGTTTGCCCACGGAGAGAGCCATATCCGGATGTCAATTTTTATGCACATTCCCACTGAATGCAATGACAGTAAAAGCACAAATCAGTCAGTAGCAGAATACTGCATAACCTTCTATGGATTTTCTCCAACTCTCTGTGTAGCATGACTGAAGTTAACATATAGGGAACATCTACTGCGTTTGAACTAGATACCTTAGAACTAGGTTCTTTAGAAATGCAGACACACAGAATGGGAATGGGAGTTGCAAGTAGTTTATAGCCCTACAGCTGTAACACTGCTTAATGTAACGGATCAGTTAGAGCACTAATAAAGATGACAGATAGATGCAGATGCAGTGGGCCAGATGCAGTGGGCCAGATGCAGATGCAGTAGGCCAGATGCACCAGAACAATACTGTATTTTTGCTATATTTGTTTGGTTTGTGAAAATCTGGGGCCTGATTCTCCTCTCTCTAAGTTTTACAGTGATGAGATTGTCAAATGGGGCAGATCCTCAGGTAGGGTTACCATATTTCAGCAAGCAAAAAAGAGGATGGGAGGAGCCCCGCCCTAGCCCCGCCCCTGCCCCTCCCACTTCCCGCCCCCCCAGAACCCCCAACCCTCCCCCCGTTCCTTGTCCTCTGACTGCCCCCTCCTGGGACCCCTGCCCCTAACTGCCCCCCAGGACTCCACCCCCTATCTAAGCCTCCCTGCCTCTTGTCCCCTGACTGCCCCAACCCTTATCCACACCCCCACCCCCAGACAGACCCCTGGGACTCCCACGCCCCATCCAACCACTCCCCACCCCCTGACAGCCCCCCCCCCAGAACTCCCAACCCATCTAAACCCCTCTGCTCCCTGTCCCCTGACTGCTCCGATCCCTCTCCCCACTCCTGCCCCCTGACAGCTCCCCCCCAGAACTCCCAGCCCCCAACCCCCCCGCTCCTTGTCCCCTAACTGCCCCCTCCTAAGACCCCTCCCAACTGCCCCCCAGGACCCTACCCCCTACCTGTACCCTGACTGCCCAAAACTTTCTCCACTCCCCCCAAAAAGCCCCCCCTGAACTCCCGACCCCCCCCATTTCTTGACTGCCCCCTCCAGAACCTCCCTGCCCCTTCTCCTGTCCTCTGGCCCCCTTACCCCGCCGCTCAGAACAGGGTGTTGGGCTCTGTGCGAGCCGGACACGTGGCTGCGCTCCCCAGCACAACAAAACCCGGTCCCTGGCCCTGCACAGTGCTGCCGGAGCCGGGCTGCAGGAGAGAGCTGCCGGCTCAGAATGCAGGGAGGGAGGGAGGGAGGGGGGGAGGAGCTCCCCTACAGCTGCTCTGGAGTCCAGCCCGTGACTTTCCTGCAGCCCTCCCAGCCGCTCGCTCTGCTCTGCCGGGGAGGGGGGAAATCCCGGACATTTTGAGTGATTTACAAATTTCCCCCGGACGCTATTTTTAGCACAAAAAGGAGGACATGTCCGGGTAAATCCGGACGAATGGTAACCCTACCTCAGGTACAAGCCAGTCACTTTGCACTGCTCCAGGGGTGCACCTCAACCCTAAAGCCAGCAGATACAGCCCCTTCAGATTTGTCTTGTGTAGGTGGGTCCTCAGGCAGCTTAGAGCTGCCATAACAGTTCGTGTACCGCACTTCTCCCTGTCCTCTGTAACAGGTTCTTGGGTTTCTTAGTAGCTAGCACAGGTGGTAGCAGCCTCGTGTGTTTGCTTCATCCTACACCAGCAATGCAGGGCACTAGAGACAGTGTTGACACGCGCGAGATTGATGCGAGTGATTTAGGTGATGAACTGAAAGCCCTTTCAAGATACATTTCAGCAGGATCAATTCCAAAGGCTGTTCTGGAATATATGTGCACAAATAAGATGACCACCCTCTTTCCAAATGCTTTTGTTGCTCTGCGCATACTTCTAACACTTCCTGTAACAGCTGCCAGTGGAGAACCTAGCTTCTCCAAGCTGAAGTTAATAAAAACACATCTACGCTCCACAATGACAAAGGCGAGGCTGGTCAGCCTTGCAACCATCTCAATAGAGCATAAGCTGGCCCAGACTGTGGACCTCCAGGAAGCAGTTCAAATCTTTGGAACCAAGAAGGCCTGGAAAGCACCACTTTGATTATTCAAACAGATAAAAATGCCAGTGTTTACTATGCAGACAAGAAAAGTTAAATTTGCTGTTCAGGCGTTTGAAAGTTAGAAGTGTTACTTAACAACTTAAAATGCCTTGTTCAAAAATTTTAGTTCTCCTTTATTGGGGTAGGTAGCAGAGCAGTACCATCAGAGGAGAAGAACAGGACAAAGGCAGAATTGAGACCTTTCAAAGTTTTGGCCCAAGCGAGGGAGCATGGGGACGTCATTTGAGCTCCCTGCCTCAGGTACCAAAATGTTGTGGGCCGGCCCTGAATACCACCCGCACAGGAGATGCCTCCACACCCTACGAATCACAGAAAGGATCTCTGGCACCACAGTTGAAGTAGGCTGGGGGTCAGGCCAGAAGATCCACAGAATCACTTTGGCAGTGCTCCAGTAAACTCCTGACTCCATGCAACTGGTGCAGAGGCACTGTGGCCACTCTTCCAGCTCCTAGACTGGAGTAGCTACTCTAAGGGACTGTGCAGCAGCCCTGCACTCTAATTCTGGATTGGACTTGGCTAGCTGCACTGCACTCCGCGTGAATAGATCGTGAGCACTGGGGCTGTATGCAGATGGTGTTGATTTCACCCTAAAATAAAGAATACTCGCCTGAGTAAAGCTTTGCAGAGAAAGGCCCTTAATAAGAGTCTTTTTTTTTTTCTTCGCAAACTTTACACGTGAAACCCTTGGGAAGGTGACCCAATCTAAGCAGAGAGCTCAGAAACATTTGGGGATAGATTCTGTACTTCCCCTGTAGTTTATTGGTGAATTAATTCTAATATATTCAAATTACATCATGAAGTGTAATGTAAAAATATTTCACAAAGGGTATCTTAACAGGGAGTGAAAATCTAATGAACAGTAGTAATTCAGAGAAGGAACCCTCGGTCTATCTCCTGTTTATTTGGAAACATTCTTGCCTTAAAAACCCATAAATATATTAGTGTTTTTATGGCTCAAAATCTTTATTTTGAAGATTTTTATTATTCTCTTACAATAAACGTAGATTTACAAATGTTTTAAGCTAAAATGGATCATTTACTACCAACGGTGCTTCAGGCACATCATTGATTAATCCAAGTGTGATAAAACAACCTTGTTTTTATTATTCTCTTAAAGTCTGAGTAAAATCTGCATACTTGGAAACAATGAAGCAATATCTTGGTCCAGAGCTATTGGAGTATGAATTATTCAAGTCTAGTTTTTTTTCTTTTACATTCATGAATCCCCAGAATGCTTTTATAAAATATATTAGTGCGAGCCGTGTTTTTAATTATTAAAGACAAAACAAATCAGAAGGCGCTGTATATGTGGAAGGGGGTCAATGTTTTATTTGTCTTCATTTTAGAAGAAGTATGAATCTCCTTTGAAGTAAGTTATTCAATATTTGCAGTATATTTTAAAGTTGTGGTCCACTGAGAAAGAGTACAGTTTTCATAGCAATGTTCCTCATTTCAAATCAGTTTTGCAAACAAACCTCTTCTTACATCCTGTTAGACTGGAAATACCCAAGATATACCCATTCAAGAGCAGCACTGGCAACTTACCAGAAGCCTGTGGGCCACAACTCATTTTGAATAAATGCAGCCAACTGCCAGAGTAGAAATCTTATGTGCATGTGTTCTCCAGAACAAGGTTCTCGCAGCTAAATTAAGTTAAATTCTTAACTTGATTGCACAGACATTTATGAACAGGTCCATAGCCTTAACTGCTGCAAAATGGCATAGGAATGCACTAGAGGTACTTTGTAGAACAGGTCAAAAAAAGCAAACACACACAACAATCAATCTACTCCTGGATCCTATTATTTGTACTTAGTGCCTTCTCCAGCAATACCTATACAGCTTAGTGGTGCTTTCGATCAACCCCAGGGATTGAACTGAGAAAACATGGTTCAGTGGCTAGAGCACTGGAAATTCAGAAAACCTGGCTTCTATTTCTGGCTCTGCCACTGAACTGCTGTGGGACCTCAGGCAAATCACTGCATCTATTGTACCTCTGTCTCTCTTCCACCCTCCTGTCTATTTAGATTGTAAATTTCTTCAGGGCAGACAACATTTCTTACTATGTGATTGTTCTAGGCACTATGCAATCAGACCTCAGTCTTGGGTGGGATTCTACTGTAATGATAACAAAGACAGATTTTTGAAAAATTCATCATCTTCTGCCCGTAACCATTTCACTTCTTGCCTTTTTGCTCCTTAAAGTATGCTTGTTTTCCTTACCCATAATTTAGCACTTAATACAAGAGTGACACTCATTTAGTCAGGATGCTACTGCATGCATGGGGCTATGATCATAAGCATACATAACATCAGTTAAAATACACCACCTTTTCTGTAATAAAGGGAAAGAACATAACAGGAGTTAATACTTACCAGATGGAGGGCAGGGAGCTGCAGCACGCAGCAGTCAGTCACAAAATGGCTGCAGTTTCTTGGTTCTGCTCATTTTAAAGGGGCAGCCCCAGAAAGACATGCTGGAGAAAAGGATCCTGTAAAAAGACAACTAACTGAGAAGAGGTAGATCCAGATCCACAAGGGGATTCGGTATTACTACACCTAACTTTTAGGTGCCCTGAAAATCACGGGACTCCACAAACCCTGGGTCTGGCGCTTAGGCTCCCTATACAATACATGGAGAGAGATACGTATCTGAGAATGGGATGCACAAAAGCCAGAACACTAGGTGAGCAGTCACCTACGCTAGTCAATAGGAGCCACCATCAAAGAGGGGTGTGTCTTAAGTAGGATTGCCAACCCTCCTGGTTTCGCTGGGAGTCTCCCCGAATTGGGCATTATCTCCTGGAGGCTACTGAAGCCAAACTGGGAGATTTTAGGCTGCTAAAGTCCAGTGGCACAGCAGGTCTAAGGCAGGTTCCCTGCCTGCACTGGCCTGAAAGCGGCCCCCACACCCTGGGGGGCCAGGGGTCTCCCCGCCTCGAGCACAGATTCCGCAGTTCCCATTGGCCAGGAACTGCGGCCAATGGGAGCTGTGGGGACAGTGCCTGCAGGCAGGGGCAGTGCGCAGAGACTCCTGTCCCCCATGGGGGGGCCACAGGTGAAAGTGTGAGAGTGGGGGAAAGCGAGCAACGGAGGGAAGGGGGACGGAGGGAGGGGGCGGAGCCTCAGAAAAGGGGCAGGGCTTCAGGGAAGGAACGGGGCAGGAGGCGGAGCAAGGGTGTTTGGGTTTGTGTGATTAGACAGTTGGCAACCCTAGCCTAAGCCCCTTCTCTCTCTCAGAGTTAGGCCAAGTCTACACTAAAAAGTTAGGATGAGCCAGCTACGTCACTCAGAGGTATGAAAAATCCACCCTCCTCAGTGATGTAGTTAAACTGACCTAACCCCCAGTTTAGACACTGCTTGGTCAACAGAAGAATTCTTCTTCACCACTCGGGGAGGTGGATTAACTACAGTGACAGGAGGACCCCTCCCATCGCTGTAGTGGGAGTCTACACTGAAGTGCTACAGTGGTGCCACTGTAGTGTTTTAAGTGTAGACATAGCCTTCGTCTCACCTAAGTCTAGCCTGCACCTATCTCTACTTGCAATCCCCAGCTGGGAACTCGCTCCTGTAGGCAGGTACCTAAGCTGTTCTTGCAAGAATGCTAACACTAACATGGCACAAAACAGAGATGAGTCTCTCCGGTTGCATCTCCATGAATGTGGAAATAAGCTTGGTTTTGAAGTGCCCCTGTAACAGATAGGGCAATTTTTTTTTTACCTTAAACGTAATTCAGCTAGGTTTTTCAAGGATAAGTATCTTTGGGGTCCATTGTTCTAAATGCGAAGTTTATGTATTATTGTGGGCCGAGATTGTATATAACCTGGCTAGGATGGATATGTGATGTAAGGCCTGGACGATTAAAGGACATTGTGCTTGGGCAAGGCCATGATGTGGACTTTATGAAGTGCTAAATGTTCATATCTTGTTATATTGTAATAGTTTGTGAAGTTATTCTTATATTTAGGTATCCAGTGACTTAAATATATTACAGAGATCAAAATGCAGTAGAGGATATGAAAGGAACTACCAGAGGAAAAAAACAACCAGTTGTGTATTTACAGGTATGCTCCAACACAAAGTAACATCCAGGGGTCTGAAGATCATTTTCAAGTGCTTTTGATGGGATCTGGTATATGATGTAAATTCAGTTTTCCTATTGGACTATCTAAACTTTGTATACTAGGACAAAGACAAAGGCAAAACAAAGCCACAACCTTTATGAGCATTCCCTAGTAGCTTGGGGTTAGAATGTGTCTTCCTCTCCTTTGAGCAGCCTTAAGACAAGGACTTTTCCAGAGCATGGAAGTGGAACAACCATAGCTCTGAGCCATCATTTGACCCTGCAACCCTAGCCCCTCCCCCGAGCCCTTTGACTGGAGCAACAGAGTTATGTGTAGCGAAGATCCAAAGTGGAGCCAAGATCAAGAAGTGGGACAGAGCAGAGGACAAGCTCCTCTCTGAATTATCATCCCTGGATGACCTAATGGGCATCCAGCCTTCCATAATAAGCTACAGGGTATGAGTCAGACTCTGGCTATTGGGAGGGAGGAGGAAACATTACCTGGGAGCAGGATATCCTATTGCAGAGTTCATTCCTTTGCTCCAATAGAAATGGCCACTCCTGAAGACAGGACACTGGACTAGATGGACTATTTGTCTGATCCAGTCCAGCAATTCCTGGTAGGCATGCTCAGAGGCCACATCGAACTACACGGTGGGGGGAGGAAGCCCACCTCCTACCTAACATTTAGCTCAGTGGTTGGCTCTCATCAGGATGTCAAAGGCCTCCCCCTTCTGCCTGATAAGAACAATAGACTTGAACAGGGCTCTATCACCTCTTAGGGGAGTGCTCTAACTACTGGGATAGGCAGGGGTGGAGCTTCTTCAGTCTCTCCCAATAGAGTTGTTCCACTTTAATTAAATATTAAGAGAGAGTAAATGAGAACTCTATAGCGCAGTGGCTAGGTTCCTCACCTGAGAGGTAGCAGATCCCTGTTCAGATCCCTTCACCTCATCAAGCAAAGGGGGGACCTGAACCAAATCCCAGGTGAGTGCTCTAACCAGTGGGCTAAAGGTTATAAGAGAGGTCCTCTTCCTCTATTCTCTCCTCTTCTGCCTCCAACTGTTTTGTGTGGATGTAAGTGCCTCTGAGCACAGGCCTCAGGCCCCACCCCCCTGTTAGGAGGAGCAGCACTCCATTCGTGGATCACTAAGCAGAGACTGGCACCTCCCTGTAGCCCAGATATCGGTGCGATCTCCAAGAGAGGGGCAGGGCTGAGGACACACCCCTCTTCTTGGCATCTCCCAGTGGTTAGCTTAGACAGCTTCCCCCCTAGCATGCTGCTTTGTGGATCCCATTCTTAAGCACCTCTCTCTCCCCATTCCTTGTACAGAGAGCCTGGGCACTTAACTCAGGCTTTGTGAATCACGGTGTTGTTCCTGTGATTTTCTAGGCACCTAAAAGTTAGGCGGTCTGACGCAGAGCACCGCAACGCCAAGTCCCTTTGTGAATCCAGGCCTACCTGTCAAGAGTTATTTTAATGTTCTGTTCCAATTATTTTATTCCTTTTAGCCCAAATAATCATTTTCTCTGATGGGGAGTCATGCATTACAGTTTGTGAATATATTATTATTAAACACCAGTAAAAAGATTGAATGTTGCCTGCTTTTAAGGTATTTATTTAACAGGAGCAGGAGACAGATATCCGATCAATGAGTACCATCCATACCCATCACCACGGTATGGGAGTGCTATTATCCTATGAGAATGTTCTCGTCACTTGTCTCTCTCCTGACTACTAATTCTCCTGACCTTACTCACATTTAGTACTCAGGAAGGAAACCTGTTGAGTAAGTGTGATGGGGTGGACTAGGCCCAAAGGCCCGCTGCTGGAGGCCTCGGTGTTCTGCCATACTCATCCCAGGAAAGGAGCAGTGGAGAGGTCCTGCAAGCAGGCTAGAGTGGCTGGAGGGGGAAGCAGGCAATCAGGGCCCAGGACGGCCATACAAAAGGAGCTGCAGAACAGAGCAGCA
Source organism: Chrysemys picta bellii (assembly GCF_011386835.1). NCBI lineage: Eukaryota > Metazoa > Chordata > Testudines > Emydidae > Chrysemys > Chrysemys picta. The sequence goes on along the minus strand of NC_088795.1, from coordinate 128,074,212 downwards.
GTTAGTAGCTGCTTGGAGCTGGAGAAGGAAGGACTGTGTGCTTAGCTGGAAAAGCAGCAGGATCGCGGACAGCTAACTGGGGGCAGAGACAGGGACAGGGACATGGACTAAGGGAGCATTGAGGGAGCTCCTGACTGGCTGTGGGGACTGAGTAGGGATTGAGTCTGCGGAGGGCTGAAGGAAAAGAGTGTCTCCAGGGAGGAAGCCCTGGAGATATGGCCCCATACCAGAGCTGGACTGGTTTATAGATTGTGGACACACCCAACCAGAGGGGGCTTTCGTGAGAGGTGGGTGCTGACCCTGTTGCAGTAAGGGTGTCAGAATCAGGCCCCTAAGAGAATATTGTCATAGGATAATGGCACTCAGATAGAACATAACAAGCTTAACCTCTATGTGGGCCTTATAAAAAGATATCAAAACTAGAAATCCTGTCATTGACTTCAATGGGTGCATTTTCTGAGTCTGAATGATTGTGCGTCAAATTCCACAGTCCTTAACTGAGCACAACTCCCATTAAATTCAAGGGAGTGTTGCTTGATTAAGACAAGGAAAAATTTACTCTTAAGAAGTAAATCTTAAGCCAGTCCAGCCTTCTAATAAGGAGGAATATTCCCTAATACCAGCTTCATTTGTGGAAAATATCAATTATTTTGTACCATACCTTAAAAATAATCCATATTGCTCTTGACTTACACTGAAACTAGTAAGGGAAACCTCCATTTGTTCATTTTATCAGGGCTTGGGTAGCCTACCTGTATAAAAAGCAGGTGGCTAATTAAACAAAAAAACAACCCTAAGCCCAGCATGGAATTTCCTCCCGTTTATTTATTGATTAAACCATCTCATCTCAATTCAAGGAAGGAAGACAATTGACCATTCAGGTCCATCTCTTGATTAATCCTTTCACATTTAGCTTTACAAATTACTAGCACTTTAAACTGTAGGCTTGAACGGTCTCATGCAAAAATTTGGCAGCTGTTGGGTTGCAAAGATTATAACTACAGGAAAGTTATTCCAGCAAGAATTTTTTTTAATTGAAAAGTGATTTAAATATAGCATTATGGTCTGGGGATATATAATCTTTCCAGCTACCAAATCTATGAGCTAACATGACTTACTTTATCAAGTTTAAATCAGTATGAAATTGATTAAATGACCTGGCAAATTTTGTTGCTCAGCTTGGGAGAAGAAAAGCCCAGTGCAATGTTTCAACAGCTGTTTCATTGCTTGCCCATTACTTAACACATAACTACAGCTGTTTGTATGGTTAGGCAAGATACAGATATTGTTTTAAGTTATGATTATAACTGGTAAATAGGTTTTGACTAAGGGTATGAAAGCAGCAACATTATTTTGTGTTTAAATGTTTTTTGATTGGGACAAACAGTCAGTTATCTAGCCAATGAACCATGAATAACTTGCCTGTGTACCATACGGTTAACAGCTGAAAGACAGGTGTTATAAAAATATACTGTGAGAGAAACACAGTAGTGAATTGACTAGGTGACCAGATGCCAAGAATTCCAGGGTTCTGATCCTAACACCAACTTTCTAGTGTTCTTGGGCAAGGTACTTAGTCTATGATTTTCAGAGGTGATGAGCACCCACAACTACAACTGACTTCAGGCACACAGTTGACAGCTCAGTAACTCTCCTTAACTTCTCTGCTTGTTTCCCTGTCTATACAAGGGGAGAGGAGTTACCAATAGTAAATCTTCGCAAAAACTCCCATGAGTAATTAATGAATTAGTATATTCAGCTGGTTCTGCTAGTTTTGATACTATAGTCTAACCATACTACTATAAAACCTGTACAAGTCCCAATTTTCAGAGGTTTATAACTCAAATTAATATACTAATGCCAATGTATTTAAAATTCTCATGAATTGTTCTGATGAGAGGTACTGAATCTCCTAACTAAACAATCTGTGCAAGGCCAAACTTTCAAATACTGATGCCAAAGTTGTGGTCACAAGCACTAAATAAATAGTTGCTCATGCAGTTACCCATTTCACAGACAAGGGCAGCTCCCAGACTGCAGCACTGGGCAGTACAGTATGGGGAGGAGTTGTGCAGCCGTCAGTGGTGAAAGAACAGGTTAAGGACTATTCAGAAAAGCTGGACATGCACAAGTCCCTGGGGCCTGATGCAAGGCATCCAAGGGTGCTGAGGGAGTTGGCTGATGTGATTGCAGAGCCATTGGCCATTATCTTTGAAAACTCATGGCCATTGGGGGAGGTCCCGCATGATTGGAAAAAGGCAAATATAGTGCCCATTTTTTAAAAAGGTGTCATAACTATAAAGGGAAGGGTAACCGCTCTCCTGGCTACAGTACTATAAAATCCCTCCTTGCCAGAGACTCCAAAATCCTTTTCCCTGTAAAGGGTTAAGAAGCTCAGGTAACCTGGCTGACACCTGACCCAAAGGACCAATAAGGGGACAAGATACTTTCAAATCTTGGGGTGGGGGGGGGAAGGCTTTTGTTTGTGCTCTTTGTTTGGGAAGTTGTTCGCTCTTGGGACAGAGGGACCAGACATCAATCCAGGTTCTCCAAATCTTTCTGAACAAGTCTCTCATATTTCAAACTTGTAAGTAAACAGCCAGGCAAGGCGTGTTAGTTTATCTTTGTTTTCTCAACTTGTAAATGTACCTTTTGCTAGAGTGTTTATCTCCGTTTGCTGTACTTTGAACCTAAGGCTAGAGGGGGTCCTCTGAGCTCTTTAAGTTTGATTACCCTGTAAAGTTATTTTCCATACTGATTTTACAGAGATGATTTTTACCTTTTTCTTTAATTAAAAGCCTTCTTTTTAAGAACCTGATTGATTTTTCCTTGTTTTTAAATCCAAGGGGTTTGGATCTTGATCCACCAGGAGTTGGTGGGAGAAAGGAAGGGGATGGTTAATTTCTCCTTGTTTTAAGATCCAAGGGGTTTGGATCTGTATTCACCAGGGAATTGGTGAAGGTCTCTCAAGGCTACCCAGGGAAGGGAATTAGCTTTGGGATGGTGGCAGCGGACCAGATCTAAGCTGGTAGTTAAGCTTAGAAGTTTTTATGCAGGCCCCCACATTTGTACCCTAAAGTTCAGAGTGGGGAAGCAGCCTTGACAAAAGGGAAGGAGGATAATCTGGGGAACTATAGACTGGTCAGCGTCACCTCAGTCCCTGGAAAAATCATGGAGCAGGTCCTCAAGGAATCCACTTTGAAGCACATGGAGGAGAGGAAGATGAGGAAGGAACAGTCATCATGGATTCACCAAGGGTAAGTCATGCCTCACCAACCTGATTGCCTTCTATGATGAGATAACTGGCTCTGTGGATATGGGGAAAGCGGTGGACGTGACATACCTTGACTTTAGCAAAGCTTTTGATACGGTCTCCCACAGCATTCTTGCCAGCAAGTTAAAGTATGGATTGGATGAATGGACTATAAGGTGGATAGAAATCTGTCTAGATCATAGGGCTCAATGGGTAGTGATCAACAGCTCAATGTCTAGTTGGCAGCCGGTGTCAAGCGGAGTCCCCCAGGGGTCGGTTTTGTTCAACATCTTCATTAATGAACTGGATAATGGGATGGATTGCACCCTCAGCAAGTTCGCAGATGACACTAATCTGGGGGGAGAGGTAGATATGCTAGAGGGTAGAGATAGGGTCCAGAGTAACCTAGACAAATTGGAGGTTTGGGTTAAAAGAAATCTGATGAGGTTCAACAAGGACAAGTGCAGAGTCCTGCACTTAGGACAAAAGAATCCCATGCACTGCTACAGGCTGGGGACTGACTGACTAAGTGGCAGTTCTGCAGAAAAGGATCTGGGGATTACAGTGGACGAGAAGCTGGATATGAGTCAACAGTGTGCCCTTGTTGCCAAGAAGGCTAATAGAATATTGGGCTGCATTAGTAGGAGTATTGCCAGTAGATCGAGGGAAGTGATTATTCCCCTCTATTGGGCACTGGTGAGGCCACAGCTGGAGTATTCGTCCAGTTTTGGGTCCCCCACTACAGAAAGGATGTGGACAAATTGGAGAGAGTTCAGTGGAGATCAACTAAAATGATTAGGGGGTTGGGGCACATGACTTACGAGGTGAGGCTGAGGGAGCTGGGCTTATTTAGTCTGCAGAAGAGAAGAGTGAGGGGAGATTTGATAGCTGCTTTCAACTACCTGAAGGGGTGTTCCAAAGAGGATAGAGCTAGGCTGTTCTCAGTGGTGGCAGATGACAGAACAAGGAGCAACAGTCTCAAGTTGCAGTGTGGGAGGTCTAGGTTGGATATTAGGAAACACTATTTCACTAGGAGGGTGGTGAAGCACTGGAATGGGTTACCTAGGGAGGTGGTGGAATCTCCATCCTTAGAAGTTTAAGGCCAGGCTTGGCAAAGCCTTGGCTGGGATGATTTAGTTAGGGTTGGTCCTGCTTTGAGCAGGGGGTTGGACTAGATGACCTCCTGAGGTCGCTTCCAACCTTAGTCTTCTGTGATTCTATGATTTCAGCACACAAAGATTGTACATTCACATTTTACAGGCTCAACCTATATTGCTCGCCATTAAAACATCAGCCTTTGCAACATTTACTACCCAGCAATTTATGAAAAGACAGAATTATCCCAATATGTAGAATAGGAAAGTGAACACTGGCAAATCTTTACTATTTAATGAATGAGTCACTGACTGACAGCACATTGGAAAATTAGGCCAATGTAGAGTAGAACTAGGAGGAAATATTTGTAATCAAATATGGGGGAAAATATGTTGAAGGCAGGGCTGCCCAGAGGGGGGGGCAAGTGGGGCAATTTGCCCCAGGCCCCGCAGGGGCCCCCATGAGAATATAGTATTCTCCAGTATTGCAACTTTTTTTTTTAATGGAAGGGGCCCCCGAAATTGCTTTGCCCCAGGCCCCCTGAATCCTCTGGGCGGCCCTGGTTGAAGGGGAGCATGGGGGAGGGAGGGAGGGAGAGAATCAGATTTAAGATCTTTTCTCTCCTAAAATGCATTGTAAGAGATTTAAGAGACAAACAGTACATTAAGTTGGCTGACATTTTGAAAGCTGCAACCTCAGCACACTGCTTCAAGTTTCCTGCTGACCTTCGCACTTTTTTATTCTTTGAAACACGTCTATGATTCAGTGCAATAGATTTTAATATACAGACACCAGAGCAAAATGTTTCAAACATTCATCAGTATGAATAACTGCTGCTCGCTAGTTCTAGAACACTCACTTTTCACATTATAATGAACAATCGCTTTCACTCTAGATTGCTACCGTCCATTCAGAATATTTATTTATAATAAGTGACGTCAGAGCCTACAAAGGGATTTCCCCCCCCCCCCATAAGAGAGTACCATTTTAGATTGAAATTTTGACTTACTGCACCAAAACAAAAGATAAGTTGGGTGGGGGAGATTTTTGATCACTTTAATGAGTTAAATGAAATTAAAAATTGAAAAAATATAACTTTTGGTTAGACCCTGTTGAGAGGGACACATCACATTCCGTGGAAAGCTCCCATTTTATTGGCTCTCAGTCTGGTTTGGGTCAGTCTCATTCACTGGGAATAAATAAACTAGTTCAGTGAGGAGGAAAACAATGCTACCTCCACTCTTACATAGACCTAGTTGTGTCTTTATTGAATTTTCCAGAGGGAGTCTCTTTTTGTGTGTGGAAGTTTTTTTAAATACACAAACATTTGTCAGCACATGCAAGGAGATGCTCTTTGGAGCAGGTAGTGTGTCTCCCCTCTGCATGTGTACAGCACCTAACACTGTGGGGTCACAATCCTGAGGCATCTAGGTGCTTCTACAGATTATTTATTTAATAATCAAAAGGAATGCACCTTTTGGTGATGTCAGCATTGGATAGAGAGAGATGCCAAACCAGAAACTCTTTATACAACCTCTTCCCAAATTTTGGTGGGGAGGGAGCTGTGATTCAATAGCACCCCCTGTCTGAACTAGCTCTGTTCTTGGATTTTCAAACACACAACTATCTAGAATTTCATAATTATAAAAACAAAAAACCTACCAAGTAGCCAGTTCTATCCAGAGGTTTCATGCAGGATTTTATGTAGTATTGGTCCAGTCCTGCTCACACCGCCATGCAATTGTTTTGACTTCCATGGACTTGCAAAGAGTATGAGAGCAGAACTGATCCCTAAGGTGGTAACTTGTAGTCATGTAAAATGGTTGGTGCCCAGTTCATTGCCAGCTCAAGCACCCATAACAAAGTGCTGAGGTTCGTCCTCTAGTTAGTTACAAAAAAACAAAAAAAAAACCACCCCAGAATACACTGTTTAACCTGATGTGCATTCACACTCCATTACTGGATTCATTTCTTAAGGCAGATACTGACACTCAAAAACAGTGCAAGCATGTAATTGGAATAAGGAATTGATCCAAATGAGAGATGCAAGGCACTTCACAGCTGCCATCGTGCATAAATCATAGAATCACAGAAATGGAAGGGACCTTGAGAGGTCATCTAGTCCAGTCCCCTGCACTCAAGGCAGGACTAAGTATTATCTAGACCATCCCTGACGGGCGTTTGTCTAACCTGCTCTTAAAAATCTCCAATGATGGAGATTCCACAACCTCCCTAGGCAACTTATTCCAGCACTTAACCACCCTGACAGTTAGGAAGTTTTTCCTAATGTCCAATCTAAACCACCCTTGCTGCAATTTAAGCCCACTGCTTCTTTTCCTATCCTCAGAGGTTAAGAAGGACATTTTTTCTCCCTCCTCCTTGTAACAACCTTTTATGTATAGTAACTCCTCCTCTCCAGCGGCCAGAGAAAAGTGGCACTTTCCCCTTCCAAGCCAGCTGGAGAGAAGTGGCGCTTTGAAGGGGAAAGCGCCCCTTCTCTCTGGCTGCTGGCTGCGCGGCTTCCCCTGCTCCTCCTGAGTGCTCTGGCCCGAGCTCACAGGGCCGCATTCCAAAAGGGGATTTAGAGCTGCAGGCCAGGGCCCTGGGGCCCCCTTAACCCAGGGCCCTGAAGCCCCTAAAGACCCTGCATTCCGGGTGGCCCTGCCCACCGGGGAGAGGGGGGGCAGCTTTCCCGCTCGCTCGCTCCCTTCCTTCCAGAAAGTCCTAAGTGCTGCCAAACAGCTGTTTGGCGGCAGGGGAAGCACTGGGATGGAGGATTATAGGGTGAGGAGGCGGAGAAGAGGAACTTGTGCAATGCTCCCTTGTAAAGTCAGCCAAACGTCGTTATAAGGGAGCATTGCCAACTTTAAACGAGTATGTTCCCTAATGGAGCAGCAACGTAACTTCGAAACAATGTTAAGCAGGAGGACGTTAAGTGAGGAGTTACTGTACTTGAAAACTGTTATGTCCCCTCTCAATCTTCTCTTCTCCAGACTAAACAAACCCAATTTTTTCAATCTTCCCTCATAGGTCATGTTTTCTAGACCTTTAATCATTCTTGTTGCTCTTCTCTGGACTTTCTCCAATTTGTCCACATCTTTCCTGAAATGTGGCACCCAGAACTGGACACAATACTCCGGTTGAAACCTAATCAGCGCAGAGAAGAGCGGAAGAATTACTTCTCGTGTCTTGCTTACAACACTCCTGCTAATACATCCCAGAATGATGTTTGCTTTTTTTTGCAACAGTGTTACACTGTTGACTTATATTAAGCTTGTGGTCCACTATGACCCCCCAGACCCTTTTCCACAGTACTCCTTCCTAGGCAGTCATTTCCCATTGTGTATGTGTGCAACTGATTGTTCCTTCCTAAATAAAGTACTTCGCATTTGTCCTTATTGAGTTTCATTCTATTCATTTCAGACCACTTCTCTAGTCTGTCCAGATCATTTTTAATCCTATCCTACAAAGGCTGCACTTGCAACCCTTCCCAGCTTGGTATCATCCACAAACTTTATAAGTGTAGTCTCTATGCCATTATCTAAATCATTGATGAAGATATTGAACAGAACCGAACCCAGAAACGATCCCTGGGGGACCCCACTCATTATGCCCTTCCAGCATGACTGTGAACCACTGATAACTACTCGCTGGGATTGATTTTCCAGCCAGTTATGCACCCACCTTATAGTAGCTACATCTAGGTTATATTTCCTTAGTTTGTTTATGAGAAGGTCATGCAAGAGAGTATCAAAAGCCTTACTAAATACCAAGGTCCACCTGTGCTCTACCACAGCCAGGATGGTTCTAGCTTCAGGGGAGAAATGTCTCCTTTCCAGCATCTCTCAGAGTAGCCTTTTTTACAATGCAATATCGGGAATGTTGTATAGAAGACAGAGTACAGACTGGATATAGGCATTCATGGCCAAATACATTAGAATGCACAGACTTATTTGCAGAATTCCCTGAAAATGATGGTCAATACTGAAAATTGTTCTCTGTAGGAAGATCCTTAATTTGCCAAGAGTTCCACTGACTACAGGATGCAGAATCAGGGTCCATTTTTGAAACTCCTTCTAGTGGCTGCAGTGATAGGAACTACAGCAGACTCCTCCTGAAGTAAGAGAATCTCACAGAAGACTTTTCTGTTCCAGTTTCTCAACACACAGAGAAAAAAAATAAAGATCAGCTACAGGGAGCAGCAGCCTATGTTCACTGAGTCAAACATTCCAGGCTATATCCCTGCTCTCTGGAGAGAATCATTCACACAGAGAAGATTAGTGAAAAGGATTAGCATGCAGCAGGATTATCCACACACACAGTTTAGTCAACTAATAAAACACTATCTTTGTGTTTGCTGCCTCTCAGCCTGTAGGTTTCTCAAATCCTCGTATTTATCCCTTTAAGCACCACCATACTTTGTGGAATGCAGAATACACAAATGACAGATACATTTGCAACTGATCTCATGTTTGTGTCATCTCCAATCAGCCACAAGATGTCAGTGCTGTAGAACATTATTATTCTTATATGTGAAGGAGCATCTGTCTATGTTGCTTTGGGTAGCTGTCAGTGCTCCGTTGTACTTGTAAGAGTCAGTGAGTATACCCATGCCATAACAGTGTGGGACAGTAAATGAGATTGTGCTGCCCAATGCAGTTTGTTATTCAATAATATTTTTAAAAATGCAACACTTTGCAGCACTCTCCTAGAGTGAAGCAAAAGTTATTCTAGCCACTTTCACAGCCCCTAAAACAACTCATGGAAAACTTGAACTAGGCAGACATCAAATGTGTAAGATACTGCTAAGTATGCATCAGCAAAAAAAAATTCCAAAATTACACAGCACGCCATTTTATGATAAAAAACGTAGATGATCCAAACAAAGAAGCCACCATTCTGGAGCTACTACTTCTCAGCTAATTAGGAAATTAGTATAGAAGACCACAAGCTACTAGAGTTTGACAGTAGCCATACCAAACCTATTAAGTACCTACTTAGGTATAATAATGTCACACCAAGTTTTGCATATAACCTGGCTAACCTCTGACTCCTACTTGTTTACAAATAGGTTTGTATAGGCGCCGACTCCATGGGTGCTCCAAGGCTGGGACAGAGTGGGGGGGGGGGGGTCCAGCATGCTCCCCCACCACCTGGGAAATTACAAAGTCAGCACCTAGGCTTGCATCACCAAATACCAACTTGACTTCCAGGCACCAATGTAGCAATGCACTTTTACATCACTATGGTAATTCCTGTTTGCGTGATTTGCTTGTGTAAGTTCACATGTGTCCTGTATACCTGTTTATGTAAATTTACCTGTATAATTTTGGGGATATTATCTCTGCCTTCCTCTAACTAATTCATTTGATTCAAAAGGAAATGGTCGAATGAGTATTTTTTAATATGTTTTCACAGAATGCAGCAGAAGGTATCAGATACAAGGTATCAGACTAAGAAAACAGTTTGGAGAACTAAGAAATCTAAAGGCAGCATGTGCATGGTGAGGCTAGAGGAAACAACAAAATCCACAGATGCGGTAGGTGACTGGAGAGTCCTAGAGGCATAACAGACCACAGCTCTATCAATAATGAAGGATGCAAGGAACAAGAATCAGTCAATATGGCTTACCATGGCCTGACTCAAAGATGCGAAGGTTATAACTGACTCTCCACATTCTTGTTTGACTTTAAGGATCCTTCTGCAATAACTTCTATGAATTTAACAGAAAATAAGAACCTGCCTATACCTTAGCCAATGTCAGGATCCTAATAAGGACAGTCAGGACCAAGGGTCAGAGCCAGGTCAAAGCCGAGGCTGGGAGTAGCAGAGGAGTTGAGCATCAGGTTCCAGGCCAGGGTCAATACCAATGGTCAAAGTCCAAGTCTGGTTTCAAGATCTTGAGCAGGGGGCAAAGTCCAAATAAGCCAAGATCAAAGCCAGGAATTTGCAAGCAGGAAAGGCAATAGCAACTACAGGAAATCCATCCCTTGTGTTTATACAAGGCAGGGAGCTAATCAGGAGCTGTGAGACGGCTGCCTGTCAAACCCCTTGAGGTAGAACTTCCCATAGTCTGTGTCCACAGCAGGTCATGGAAAGTAGCACACAAGTTGGTTATGGATGGCTGCCTGGAGATATTAGCTGCCTGGCAGCTCTACAGGCCTTGGTTCTAGACCTGCAGGACCTTGCAGCTCAATCTTTCAGATTGGTGACCCCTTATTTGAAGTAAACACCTTTCATGACTTCCTGATGCCACCATTGCACCCTTCCCCCTCCCCCCCCCCCAAAAAAAAGTCTGATAGTGTTGAACTAGCTTCTCTAAGTGTTGCTCTTTCTGGGGCCTTCTCAGGATAAGTGCGATGCAATATATTCTGGGATGTTCTGGACCTGCAACATCTGAAAGCATCTAGCCAGCCTAGCAAAAACAGATACACCTGTTGACACCGTACAGTAGAGACCTTAGAGAGGAAGAAGTTGGGGGTCAGGAAAACTCCTGCCAAAACTTCAAGGTGTGAGGGAGTGAACAGGGGTTATTTGGTCCAGCCTATGTGCACATAAAGGGCAAATATCAGTCTGAGAATGCAGAGTCCTATGAATGGAGAGATTCAGAAACTATTTGAGGAAGGGTAGCCAGGGATGGAGGGGGGAAGGATCTAGTTGGCTTTGAAAATGAATAGGACGTGGATACAGATTACTGGCTTATAAGGTTTTATGCTCCCAGAGGCCAGACTCTGACCTGAGTTACACCAGTGTAAAGATGAAGCAGCCCCATTCAAGTTAGTACTAGTGTAAGTGAGATCAGAATCTGGCACCCTGTATTTTTCTCTCTCTTAGGTCTGCATGGTTTTTTGGTGAGCCGTGTCTTTTTTATTGCTCCAGGGTTTGGGGAGGTTCTTTTTTAGAAAAAGAAAAATCTAATTTAGATTTTAAATTATAAAAGGGCAAACTGACTGCATTGCTTAATTCAGTTTCACATGCAATAACCTTTCAAATGGTGCTTGAAAGTCAAGTCAAATTTCAATATAAATGATATTGCCGGGTTAACATTAATGTGCGAGACACGGCCCTTTATGTTTCACTATCATCCCCTTGAATGTGTTGAACAGTCATTTTAATAGAATCATAAAAATCTTCATTTTCCTCTTTGTAGACTTAACCAAGGCCAAGCGCAGTACAAGAGGTACGCTTCAGTCTCACTCATAGGGCCTGTGATTATTTCAACACCTCATTTCTTGATGCTCTTGTGTATGCAAATTACAGGACTGCTAAATGTTTTTTAGAAATAGTTTTACGTAAATACTGTCTAAATGAGCTTTTTCCTTGCTTATTTCTTCAAATAAATATATCAGCATTAGGGACCATAGGCAAAAAAAAGAAGGATTCTGTTAAAGCTATGTATGACAATCTGACTTTAAGTGAACCGTTAGTGCCATGAATTAAACAAGGACCTTGGAAAGGTAGTTCAATGCTTATCAGTTTGTGATACACGCTTGCCTTTTTATAAGAGAGATTTAAGTCCCAAAAGAATTTTTTGGGGGGGGGGGAGAGCTATAAATGACTGAAAATAGGGGGGTAGAGTGGAAGTGTCATCTCAGCCTTAACCATTGTGATGCTTCAGTCAAGAAAGGAATATATTGAAATTGCAATGAAGGGCAAAATGAGATGCAAGAAAGCAGGTGGAAGGGAGAGCCAAGCTCAGTTAAGCAGCCTCAGTGGCAGTGGGCCTGATTCTTTGTTACCCTGCACCTTGTGAAGTTATTTACAGCAAAGCATGGGGGGGAGTAACACTGCCATTGTGAGGTGGTAGCATTTTATAGCCTCTTTGCACTCACTTTGCCATGATGCATACAGCTACCGGAGGTGCAGGGCAATGGAGAATCAGGCCCACGCTGTTCCCAGCTGGATGATGAGAGGCAGTCCCTTGGGAAGGGATAGCTCAGTGGTTTGAGCATTGGCCTGCTAAATCCAGAGTTGTGAGTTCAATCCTTAGGGGACCACCTAGGGATCTGGAGCAAAATCAGTACTTGGTCCTGCTAGTGAAGGCAGGGGGCTGGACTCAATGACCTTTCAGGATCCCTTCCAGTTCTATAAGATAGGTATAGGTCTCCATATTTTTTTTTATTTTTTAACCCTCTGACTAATTAACAAGCAGTATCGAGCAGTGCGGAAGGGAATCTGTCTCATCTATTCTTCCAAAGCCAAAAATCACAAGCTTTCACATCAACCTCACCTAAATACACACTGTTCTGTAGCCCAAAGACTGAGTTTTAAAGTCACTGACATACCAATATATTTCCATATAAATTATGATCCATCCAAGTGCTCAGGCTAGCTGTGGAGGTAGGAGCAGGTTTCTAACATCCTTCCTGAACTTCTGTTCCCACTCAAAAAAAAACAAACAAAAAAAAACTTGCAGTGACTGAAATATCTCTACAGAATAAATGCATCACTCACACAATTCTTTGTTCTATATACAAGCAAGCTGTGACTACCTAGGCAGAATGTTTGTGATTACTAAGTACTGTAGTAGTCAAACAAATTGGATTAATTTGAAAAACAGCTTTCTTGTCCTAAATACATGACTGCAACATTTCTTGCCATCTGGGCAACTGTTTGGAGTATTAATCAGCAAGCAAGAAATCTAGGTGTTATACAGACACATTCAACCCTCTGATACGCATGCATAACTCCCATTGATCTCAGTGAGAGTTACATGGGTGCATATTTGAATTGCATATTTGTCAGAATTGAATCCAGAAACAAGCCACGCCAGTTATCACTCACTTTATTGTGCCACACCAATACTCATCCCTTTGCCGATGCTATGGATACTTCACATGGTACCATACAGCTTCTCCTTGAGTTGAGCCTGTGGTTTCCAATTGCCTCCTGAGGGTTCCTACTTCCCTCACAAGCTTAAAGGATGAGTCTCCATGTCGTCATCTCCCTGAATTTTCATCTATTGCTTGCTCAGCTACACACACCTGTTTCTGTCTCACCATCAGGACTTAATGCTCTCGCTAAAAGGAGTAGCAGAGCTTAGCCTTCTTAAAAGCATGATAACTTTATGAAGGGAAAAGAGCCATCATACTGATTTGCCAGTATTCTCCATGAAATTCAGTCTTCAATTCTTTGTACTGTTGCAACACCATAATTAAGGTTGATTTCTGAAGGGAGTTAAAGGTCTGTTTTAGACAAGTGCAGGTAGCTATACCTATTAAGATTGCACAACACTTTCCATTATAAGATCCTGGGTTTTTATATCTACCAATGTGACATATGCCATCATGTGCCAACAATGCCCCTTTGCCATATACATTGGCCAAATGGGACAGTCTCTACACAAAAGAATAAATGAACACAAATCAGACATCAAGAATTATAACATTAAAAAACTGTCAGAGAACACTTCAATCTGCCTGCACACTCAATAACAGACTTAAAAGTGGCAATTCTTCAACAAAAAAACTTCAAACACAGACTCCAACGAGAAACTGCAGAACTGGAATTAATTTGCAAACTGGACACCATCAATTTAGGCTTGAATAAAGACTGGGAGTGGATGGGTCGCTACAAAACCTAATTCCCCCATACTAATTTCCCCCTACTGTTACTCACACCTTCTTGTCAACTGTTTGAAATGGGCCATGCTGATTACATTGCCCTCATTACCACTACAAAAGTGATTTTTCCTCCCTTGGTATTCTACTGTTGAGAATAGCCCACTTCCACTTTAATTGAATTGTCTCATTAGCACTGACCCCCCCACTTGGTAAGGCAACTCCCATCTTTTCATGTACTGCGTATATATACCTGTCTACTCTATTTTCCACTCCATGCATCTGATGAAATGGGTTTTACCCCACGAAAGCTTATGCCTAAATAAATTTGTTAGTCTCTAAGGTGCCACAAGGACTCCTCGTTGTTTGCTGATACAGACTAAACACGGCTATGACTCTGAAACCTGGGGTTTTTTGTTGCTTGTAAGTGCCAAACTTTAATTGTTGGAGCTGAAACTTTCCAGGCCAGGTGTCTGCCTTGGACTGATTGTTTTTTCCCCAGAAAACAAAGCAAAAACAGTTCAGCTGTTTCTAAGAACACGGTTAGGGGAAAATATGTTGTCTTGCCCATGTTAAAAATATTCTATCAATCATTTAATTGAGAAACTCTAAAAAGCAGGAACTTGCCCTGGGTTTATTGATGTGCCTTTTGCTGTCCCTGTGAAAACCTATCCAAATTTGGCCAAGTTATGAGCTTCTGAAAAATCTCAGCTTGCACGCTGTGAGTACAGACATGTTAGCGTCAGACAGCTAAACTGTCCAGAAATTCTGTAGGCACTGAGCACCATATCACCATTTGTAATTTTATATATATATCTCGATTATGTAGCTTCAGAGATTTCTCTGGTGGCATCTCTTTTGCGTTTCCTTCACAAGTATTCCGAAAAGCTGAAGTACTCCTGGTTGCCCTAGGTGATTCGCTCAGTCAACATACCTCTTCTATAAAGAGGTGACCCAACTGAACACATTGTGCTTTAATGAGGTCTAACTAGCCAGTGCTTCATTTACATGAGTAACCAAACTGATTCTTCAGATTTTTAGCCTATCCCTCTGTTAGTTCATACCAGTGGCCTGTCTGCAATGGTTGCAATAAAGAATGCAACCAGTGGGTGGATAGCTTTAAGGATCCTTCTGCAATAACCGTTAAATCTCTTTCCAGAAGATTCTCTGTTTAATGTGTGTTCTCTATGCAACTTAATTAATTTTGTTTCTACATTACACTGCAATTTTTCTTACCACTTAGTCTTGTGAAGTAACCACTACAGCATGCTACCACTATTTGACATCTTACAAAACTTAAAATGAAACTCAAGAGCGCACACAAGTCATTTGGTGCTATATAACCTTTGACTAACCAAGTGGTTTTGTGTCTTATGGAAGGCCCATGTTTACCACAGCCTTAAATATAGAAAATGTGACTTCTTGTAGCAATCAAACAAATTCCTCCTTCAGAATAAGGCTACATCTACAGTTGGTGCTAGGGAGGGTATTCCCAGTTCTTGCAGACATAGGCGGGGTAGCTCTGCTCAAGCTATTGCTGCAGTAGCATGGGCCATGGCAAGTGATGGTGTGGGCTAGCCACCCCAAGTACAAACCTGCCCAGACTCCTTGGGTACATTCATGGGGCAGCTGCCTCATGCTTCTGCTGCTACCACAGCGACACTACTCTTTTTTTTAGCAAGTAGAGCGAGTGCGGGCACTTCTAAGTGGGCAGGGAATCACCCCTCTCCTCCAAATGGAGCCATAGTCAGTCAAAGGCCAGGTTCGGGGCCTGAATTTTTGGGTGCCCAACCTTAAAAGTTTCCAGAAAGCGCTAAGCATCCACCCTTTGAAAATCATGCTTCTTTAAAGTATCTCAAGATGAGCAACCAAAAGTGCTAATCGCTTTTGAAAACACTGGCAAAATATACAGGAAAAAAATTTAGGTTGGCCATCTGACCTGGGGGTCAAAAAAGGCAAATAATATGTAATATAATATTCTATAAGTCACTGGTGTGCCCTCACCTGGAACATTATTTTCATTAAAAAAAGAAGAACAGGAGTACTTGTGGCACTTTAGCGACTAACAAATTTATTAGAGCATAAGCTTTCGTGGACTACAGCCCACTTCTTCGGATGCATATAGAATGGAACATATATTCTATATGCATCCGAAGAAGTGGGCTGTAGTCCACGAAAGCTTATGCTCTAATAAATTTGTTAGTCTCTAAGGTGCCACAAGTACTCCTGTTCTTCTTTTTGCGGATACAGACTAACACGGCTGCTACTCTGAAACCTGTCATTATTTTCATTGCTGGTCCTCACTCAAAAAAGGATACAGTAAAACTTGGAAGGTCCAGTAAAAAAAGGGCATTGAAAATTAATAGCAGCCTGGAAACCCTTCCATAGGAAAAAAAAAGTTACAGAAATAGGTCTTAAGTTAGGAAGGAGAAAAATAAGAGGTGACAGGATAGAAGTATATAAAACAAATGAACAGTTTAGAGAAGATAGATTGTATCACCTGTTTATCTATTTCTAGAATACCAGGACAAAAGGACTCCAATTACATTTAAATGAAATAAAAATGATTCAAAGACATAACTGACACAATGTGTAATTCACTTGTGGAACTTGCTGCTATGAGATGTCATGAAGGCCAAGAGTTCAGCATCATTCAAAAAAGGACTAGACATTTACAAATAAGAATATCTGCAGTTCCACTAACTGGGATAAAAATGGATAAAGGAGATCAATTCCCAAGCTTTAGAACAAAAATCTATCACCGATTGCCTGGGACCATGAAGGAATTTCTTCTTAGGCAAATTATTTAAAAGACTAATTGGACACTCCTCTAGAAAAAATGTACTACTCGTAACAAGCCTGCATTGGTAAGGTGGATAGACCAGCCCATTTAGTAGGTCTTTTTTCTCTCTCTCCACTCTCCATGACAAACAGCTCTCTAAGTACACTTAATCCTGACTCAGTGCAGGGATGGACTGGATGACCTCTTAAGGTCCCTTCCAGCCCTACATTTCTATGGTAGCAAGGTGAAGCTGCTGTAATGTCCTGTATTGTACAGCGGCTCCCTTAGTCGACTACTAAATAAGATAATACAAAGTCATATTTCCATGTTTTGATATGTGCATACCCCATTCTTTATGCCAAGTTTCTCCATGTTATTTTGCAATATTTAGTGTTTTATACAAACAGCTATAATATACATTAGTAAAATATTCATAGAGTTTAGAGATAAAAAAGTCTGTTGGGTATAGTTAGTCTGTCAGTCAACGCAGGATTTTTCCCAATAGTATATTTTCTAGTGCCTTTTCCATAGGCAAGTGTCTAGCATCTTGACTCAGGGCATCCTCTGGCTTCAATCCCAGTGAAAGGAATGGGAAATTGAAGCCATTTTGAATGGGGAGAAGAGTTCATGAGTTTGGTGCCAGAAATTAGATGATGGAGAGAAACCTCTTAAAAAGTCAGCGTGACAAGTGATGTCTTGGATGAAACTGGGCGTTACTCTTGGGGACCTCCAGGCTGAGAGAGACATGTAACACGCTGACTAGTTGATTCCTCTGTCTACAGGAAGTAGGCAAACTCATCCCCAAGCATCTGAGGTCCAAACCAGTTTGAATCCTGGACAAGCCCCCACTTCCATGACAGCCAACATCTTACCCGAAACATCTGGGATTGAATCGAGGAACTTTAGAGCCACACACTGTACAGCATGTGACGAGAAGTAAGAATGTGAATGGACTTGTTTTCATAAAATGGAAGGAGGCACTATGGAGTACAGTAAGCACCTTGAAAACGCTGATATTCTGCACGCTGTCATATTTGCCTACCCTGTCATTTGCACATTTCCCTGAGAAATGCTGCACATAATTTGGTAAATATGAACTACTACAGGTGGAAAATTACAGTTTTAATTGCTTGAATTGTATATACAATGCACACACAAATCACCTGGCATGTAACTAGAAGTCTGCAAAAACCTGAGTTCCATGGGTTAATCATTCACACTGTGGGGGTAGCACAGGAGTATTTTTAAGATTGCCACAGCATATGGGAATTTCCCATGTGCATTTCCTGCAGGTTTCCAAGAAATAGCCTCTCTGTTTGGCTCAGATGATTTCGCAGTTGTTTACATAAATCCCATATGAAATGTCAGGGTCACATTTTTCAGCAAAGTCAAAGAAAATAATTTGTCATTCTGCTGTCTGAGCACACACCAGTCCAATTCCAGCATTAGCCAACTTGCTTTACTTGTTTGTTTTGTGGGGTATTGTACTATATGGCAAAAAAAAAAAAGCTAAAACTTTGCTTGGTTAAATCATTGTGCAATCTTTTGTACCCAACAGCCTAATAGAGTGTGTCGAAGGCATGAAATAAAAAAATTAGCTTCACATCTTCTAAGGAGGGATTGTTTTCTACCTTTTAAGTTTATTTTTCTGTTATTCATAAGTAATACGGCAGAACCACTGAGAACTCAAAGAAATAAATACAGCAGATGCAATGGTTCTTTAAGTCCATTCGCAAATTGCAATTAAAAGGCCTTTTTGGGGAGGTGCCTTATCATAGAATATTAGGGTTGGAAGAGACCTCAGGAGGTCATTTAGTCCAACTCCTTGCTCAAAGCAGGACCAATCTCAAGTAAATCATCCCAGCCAGGGCTTTGTCAAGCTGGGCCTTAAAAACCTCTAAGGATGGAGATTCCACCACCTCCCTGGGTAACCCATTCCAGTGCTTCACCACCCTCCTAGTGAAATAGTGTTTCCTAATATCCAATCTAGACCTCCCACACTGAAACTTGAGACTATTGCTCCTTGTTCTGTCATCTGCCACCACTGAGAACAGCCTAGCTCCATCCTCTTTGGAAACCCCCTTCAGGTAGTTGAAGGCTGCTATCAAATCCCCCCCTCACTCTTCTCTTCTGCAGACTAAACAATCCCAGTTCCCTCAGCCTCTCCTCATAAGACATGTGCCCCAACTCCCTAATCATTTTAGTTGCCCTCCGCAACTCTCCAATTTGTCCACATCCTTTCTGTAGTGGGGGGGGGGGGGAAACTGGACGCAATATTCCAGATGTGGCCTCACCAGTGCCAAATAGAGGGGAATAATCACTTCCCTCAATCTGCTTGCAATGCTCCTACTAATGCAGCCCAATATACCTATACCTATCTCATAGAGCTGGAAGGGACCCCGAGAGGTCATCAAGTCCAGCCCCCTGCCTTCACTAGCAGGACCAAGTACTGATTTTCCCCAGATCCCTAAGTGGCCCCCTCAAGGATTGAACTCACAACCCTGGGTTTAGCAGGCCAATGCTCAAACCACTGAGCTATCCCTCCCCCCCTGCTATTAGCCTTCTTGGCTACAAGGGCACACTGTTGACTCATATCCAGCTTCTCATCCACTGTAGTCCCCAGGTCCTTTTCTGCAGAAGTGCTGCTTAGCCAGTCAGTCCCCAGCCTGTAGCAGTGCATGGGATTCTTCCTTCCTAAGTGCAGGACTCTGCACTTGTCTTTGTTGAACCTCAATCAAAAAGATTTCTTTTGGCCCAATCCTCCAATTTGTCTAGGTCACTCTGACCTTAATCCTACCCTCCAGCACAGGGCCGGCTTTAGGAAGTGCGGGGCCCGATTCAAATACCCGGCGGCGGTCCGGGTCTTTGGTGGCACTTCGGCGATGGGTCCTTCACTCGCTCTGGGTCTTCCGTGGCACTGAAGGACCCGGCGCCGAAGTGCTGCCGAAGATCTGGACCGCTGCCGGGTGAGTAAAAATTAAAAAGTTAGGCGCTCTTCTTTATGGCGCGGGGCCCTCTTAGGCACGGGGCCCGATTTGGGGGAATCGGCCTAAAACCGGCCCTACCTCTACCTCTCCCCCCAGTTTAGTGTCATCCGCAAATGTGCAGAGGGTGCAATCCATCCCATCATCCAGATCATTAATGAAGATGTTGAACAAAACCGTCCCCAGGACCAACCCCTGGGTCACTCCGCTTGATACCGGTTGCCAACCAGACATCGAGCCGTTGATCACTACCCGCTGAGCCTGACAATCTAGCCAGCTTTCTATTCATCTTATAGTCCATTCATCCAATCCATACTTCTTTAACTTACTGGCAAAAATACTGTGGGAGACCATATCAAAAGCTTTGCTAAAGTCAAGATATATCACGTCCACCACTTTCCCCATATCCACAGAGCCAGTTATCTCACCATAGAAGGCAATCAGGGTGGTCAGGCATGACTTGCCCTTGATGAATCCATGTTGACTGTTCCTGATCACCTTCCTCTCTTCCAAGTGCTTCCAAATGGATTCCTTGAGGACCTGCTCCATGATTTTCTTATCTCCCACTGAAGTCAATAGTGAGAAATAGTGACCAACCCTGGAGTCAGTAGCAATTGAGTCAAGCACCCCACTGCCCTAGGTTTCCTTAAAGGGCTGATTAGTGTCTTTCTGCCAGTTAGACAGCCTGTTTCAGCAGGCAATCTCTTCCTGGTGTTGACATGTTTGCCGAACTTGCCTTCTAAGCCTGTTAATAAAATAGCATTTTAAATTATGGTAACATCTTCATGAAAAGTGAGTTGGCTGCCCATTTAATGACTGATCCTCCTTTCTGTGCACTTCACTGGGGAACAGTTGTCCTGCATCTTATCCCAAATTTATATCAAAGTGCCATCTGAACACCTCCTAAAATCAGACCATTAATTGCCTGGTATTTTGGTATTTTTTTCTGGAAGCTTTCTCACCAGGCAGATGCCAGGGCTCAGATGGCAAAAGGGCTTTGAATTTTTATTTGGATGGGACTAAATTATTTAGAAAGCCATCTTAGCTATTTTAGTAGCCTTTGGAGAGGAGTGTAAACAGAATGCCATTTCTACTCTGTACCTGTCAGAGAGACTTAAACTGTGCTTAGAGATATATTGAGTGAAATCCTGGCCTTATGTAAGTCAACGGGTTTTGATGATACACACAGCCTTTTTCTAACACTGTTTTAAGAAAGATTCCTGAATATCTTCAGGGGCCACATCCCCCAAGAGAAACTATACAATGGCCACAATTTTGAAGAACGACAGTTAATATGTACTTCCATTCCAAGAACTTGCAGAGCACAGTATAGCTGATTGCCACAACCCACGTATACAATGAGATTTTCTTTCAAAATTACAAGAGGGCACCTGGAGATTTTACATACTATGAGCAAATGCTGAATTTTGTTTCAGTCATCTAGATGACTCTACCTTGACAGCAGAGAGCATAGCATTACAGAGTCCCTTCCTGTTTTTTTTCTTGCTGACACAGGTTGGCGCCAATGCAGTTCTGAGAGCTGGCTCAGAATCACTTGTAAAAAATAAACCTCTGTCTCAATAAATTATTTAAAACAAAAACTCTAGAAATATGACAAGTGGGTAACAGATGGTATAACTGACGGTCAGACTTTAAGGAAGCAAAGAGACCAGAATGTATCCTGCTGTCATGTGTTACACTCTCAGATAGCCTAAGTACTCAGGACAGATATTGCAACCCCATGCAGTATCTTTGAGGACCATTGTACTACATTTATGAATGATGGATGGATGATTATGGGGAAGATTTACCACAGCTCCTCCAGGAACCAAAAGTAGTGTGTGGGGGGTAGGGAGGGAGGTGGCGGAGGGGGGGAGGGAGGGACAGATAGTTGCAAGTCATTGAGACTAAAGAACTCTAGGGAGATTTGCATAGACAGGTTCAAACTGGGCTTTCCAGAGACTCAAAGAAAGGGCTTTTGGTATGAAAATGGGGCCTTCTTTCCAGTTCAGCAAATGATCATGAACTCCTTCTCCAAGAAGAACAGGAGTACTTGTGGCACCTTAGAGACTAACAAATTTATTAGAGCATAAGCTTTCGTGGACTACAGCCCACTTCTTCGGATGTAGTGGGCTGTAGTCTACGAAAGCTTATGCTCTAATACATTTGTTAGTCTCTAAGGTGCCACAAGTACTCCTGTTCTTTTTGCGGATACAGACTAACACGGCTGCTACTTTGAATCGTTCTCCAAGGGTCCCCAATCTTGCTGAAGGGTTGCTAGGACTTTGGCCTAATAGGACACCAATACAAGGATGGGTGACGCCTGGCAAGCTTTTACACTGGGAGCTTTAACCCAGATTTCATGCCTGGGAATGTTTGTTGGGGCTTCACAACATGGGGTTTAACTGTAGTCTTAGCAATCCCAGTCTCTCTCCAGTCAATGAATGTCTCCCTATTCACTACTACTTTCCTCTGCCACTGGGATCAGAGGGATCTGCACCCAGGAGGGTGCAGCATCACAAGTGGGTGATGCTTTAAGGTGTGAATGGCTTGGCCATTGGTGGATTGGCTAAGTGACTCCAATTCCCTCCCATCAGAGATGCAGTTATACAGTTAATTCCATGAGGCTGGGGTGGAGCTGGCCTTTCCAGCCCTGTACTGGTCCTCAGTGGTCAGAGTGGACAATCCCAACTGGCTACAGATGGGACACCACTTTTCCCCACTCACCCTGGGATTTCTCAGAGTTGGCTTCCTTCCCCCCGTCCTCTGATCCCATTCCAACCTTATCAGATTTTCTGTCAAACCCAGGCCAACTATCCACATAATGGTTTATTAACCATGATTTTAGGCCAGGGTGACAGAATTTATAGTATTGTTCTAAACCCATTAATTCATAGGCCTCATTGACCATGGTAACCCCCCAACCAATTCCCCATTTTCTTATGTAACCCCTAATTTGGGATGACACCACAGCATAGGTCAAATTCTCTGAAACATCCTCCCATACACTTCAGGGGTCAATTTAAACTTTTGCGACAAAGCTTGTTTACACAGCCTATAGTCTTTATGGTCCTGTCTTTCCATATGGGTGAAAATGTTTAATGTCTTCATCCCCAACAGTAGTGGAGCCAAATATCGTACCATGTTCTCCTGCCCCACCTTGTTTAATCCACACCCCATTTCAAAAGCATTTAGAAACACATCCATGTCATCCCCTTCCCTAAAGCAAGGAAATAATTTGGAGTCTATACCACCTCCCAGGACAGACACAGGGGGTCTGGCTCCACCTATCAAATTAGGGTTTTGCTGGCTGGCACAGTATCTCCAAATCAAGCTAATACTGACTGTGACATTGTCTGATTAAAATATGACCATTATAGTTAATTGTTGCAACCACTGTTATATATTTGCACTAAATCTTGTACAAAATGTGGCATGTAAGATGTCTATGAAAAGGTTATGATTTGCTGGTTATTATGCTATTTGTACGCATGTATCAGTTTTGTATTTGAAGTTATGAGTATTGGCCTCTTTTCTGCCCCAGCCTCTTTTCTGCTCCAGCCTATGGACTATGAACGTATATTAATGGAAGCATTCTAACCAAGGAATTGAGGACCTTCCAATGATTTGGAAGCAGCCAGAGAATTGACTTAAGCCAGCAGTTTATTCCATCACTGCTACAAGCCTGAACCAAGAACTTTGCAATTATTGTATGTATTTGATTCCTTTAACAAATTTTAACTCTCACCTTTCTTTCTTTCTTTCTTTCTTTCTTTCTTTCTTTCTTTGAATAAACCTTTAGATTTAAAGCATTGGCATCAGTGTGATTTTTGGCTAAGATCTAAGTTATATATTGACCTGAGTGTGTGACTTGTCCTTTGGGATCAGAAGAACCTTTTATTTGAAGAGATGGGTTTTAAAGAACTACACATCTCTAAGTCTCGTGTTTTCGGTGGTAATACAAGGACTGGAATGCCCAAGGAAACTGCTTTTATGACTTCTTGTTAGCCAGTGTGGTGAAGCAGAAGTTTACTTTTGTTGCTGGTTTGGTATATCCTATGGGGGATTAGCCACCAGTCTTGGGGCGTATCTGCCCTATTTATCAGCAGTTTGTCCTGAATTTGGCACTCTCAGTTGTGGCCCACTGAGGCACAGAAAATCTCCAGGCATGACTACTGAACAGCTTTAAATGTTACTCTCATTGCTTGTCGCACTCTCTTGCCTCATGCTGATGCTGTTTCTCCCAGTCCGCTTCCTCTCACTTCTGGCCCACAAGCATCTGGGCTTCCAGATACAGGCTGTCCCTCTCCATCTGCAGCTTCTCTGGCTCTGTCTGTGGATCTGTCCATGGACTCTGCTGCAGTCAAGCATTCAATCTGGAGGGCGCATGGGTGCTGCCTCTGTCAGCCTCTTCCCTGCACAGAGGCATCTCCAAGATTTCTCCCACCTCCTGTTCTCTCTGCCAGTGGGCTGGATGTTCCCTGTGATCCTGGACCATCATTCCTTTTCTGGTCCTTAGAGTACAGCAGATCAACCAGCTGGACCTTCGTCTGCTCCTCAGTGTGGAGCTGACTTTCTCTGCATATCTCAACCAGCTGACTTCTTTTCGTCTTTTCATAACTCATTTTCCCCTGTCTCTCTTTTCATTATTCCTTTCCCAAAGAGGCTATGAGACACTTCTCTCTGTGCCTTTCCCTTCTACAGTACTTGCTTTCAATGCTTTGGGACTTCACTGGAAAGTTCCCACTGACAGATCACATGTGCTGCCACCATATATGTCAGAGTTTCAGGGCTAACTTCACCTTTGCCCTCTCCCTCCCCTTAGCCCCCCTTGGTCTTCCTCTCAAGCACCCATTTAAAGTTCCAGGCTCCCACTCCAGCCATCACCTCTCTCAGGCAGAGACTCATGTCTGTCTTGCTCCAATCTGAGGGTTTAGGTCCCTCTACACCTAACTGTGATTTCCCCAGTAGATCTGACCTTACAAGATGTCCCCCATCAGTCTTAGGGGCCCCAGTAGGCCAACGTCCCTTCAGCAGGATTAGAGCCCCTTAGACAAAGGGTTTGTCTATTTGCCAGATCAGAAAGAATGCCCATGTTAGTTCAAACTCTGCCTTCTTATACCAAAAGCCTTTTCTTTGTTTGAGTCCCTGGAAAACCCAGTTTGAACCAGTCTATGCAGACCTCTTTGGGGGGTGGTATTTCCCCAGAGTTGTTTAGTCTCAGTGACTTGCCTTAATCACCTCCCACTGTTTTTAGCTCCTGGAGCAGCTGTGGTAACGCTTGCCAATGGAATAGAATGCAATCATACATAAACCATTCATAAATTGAATACAATAGTCCCCAAAGATAACGCATGGTGTTGCAATATCTGTCACTCATACTAACTGAAGAATTTGATTATAATAAGATCGCCTTCCTTATCTGAAAAGAATATACATACACTGTAAGTGCATACTTATCCCCCCTTTCCAGGGATTGACTCTTTTGGTAACTTAAATAAATCACAACATGAATCTCAGTCTAAACTTTCTCCCAAGCTTGGCAGTTCTTCAGGTTTTCCCTGCATGCCCTGTCTGCCCTAGACAATAGTTCATTCTGCCCTCAGAACGGGCCCTATTCCCTCTAAGAGCTAATGAATGAGTATGACTCAGTAGTATTTACACTGCACCTTCATTGTAGGGTTTGAGGTCCTAATTATAGGATGACTCAGAAGAACCCATAATCAAATGTTTAGATAATATTCCTGTTAAATTCCTTTCCCTCCCTCCTCCTACCACATTTCTCTCGCTTTCCATAGCTGTGATTTTTAAGATACTATTACAGTCTGCCCTACTACAGGTCCCCCTATTATTTCAAAACACTACCTCACCCAATATTCAGCCATTTAGTTAACAATTAGCCAGATTTATTTTTCAATCAGTAGTATTCTGTACCAGATCTCCTAAAAATACCTGAGGTGTCTCTGCTGTTTGTTCTGAACGCTATTAAATATGAATCCCTTCATACCAAGTCTTGCAGTGTTGAAACTGCTTGGACACATGAACATATCATTCAAGCACACTGCCATCATTTATAAGCCTTTTGAAGATCAAAGAGTCATGTCTAGCCTTTGAAGCTTGCCTCTTTTAAATCTAGCTTCAACATTATTGAAGAAGTCTTTCAAAATCTCTGGTTTTATTTCAGACCTTTGTGACTCTCTCTCCCCATCCCCACAACCCTAGTTCCAACTTTGGGGTGGCCACTACACTTAAATGCAGTGGAATCCTACCACAATGGCTCCTAGGCTTTATGGTAGATGTCTTTCTGTTCAGTCCCAGTGATCAGCCAAAGCTGCTGGATACCACGGAACTGTACGGGTTCGCAGTGGGGTAGGAGTTATGAAAGGGCAACACAAGGTTCCGTATGAACGGCTTTAGCACATGCCTGCCACAAGATGCTCTACTCACTGCTGGGTGGCACCTCCTTCTGGTGATTCTTGGGATTAGCTCCAGCATCCCCCTTCTTCTCTTCCACCATTGCCACTCTCCCTCCTGCCCATGGAATCACAGTACAGCCCTTTTGTGACTCAGCCCTCCAGCCGGGTCACTCTGTGTTTTTCCCTTCTGGGGGAGTCTGTCAAAATCCCTCTGCACCAGCAGCACTAGGCAGTCTTCACACCAGCCGCCCGGACTACATCACTGCCGCAGTGACTTGGGCATTCTTCCCATTCGCTGCCCCTAGCAATATCACTCTGTAGCAGCTGGTAGGGGAACCCAGGCCCACCGTCTACTCTGGGTTCCAGGCCAGGACCCTACAACAAGCAGTTACGGTCTGTGACTACCCCAAACTTCCTGCTCTCGCCCTGGATGACTTCCTACCGTGCTTCTCCAAGCTTTTCATTCTCCAGCCTTCCTAGTCAGACAACCCTTTCTCACTGGGTTCCTATCCCCTTTCCTTCTCCCTTACCTCAGGGAGCGAGAATCTGCAGGCTTTCCCCCTGCTGCCTCCTCATTGTTGCCAGCAGCCTGGCTTTATAGGAGCCCTGCCTATTCCCTCACAGGTGAGCTTCCTTCAAATTAGCATGCCTAAATCTTCCCCATGTGCAGCTTAATTGGCTGACTGGACTCACCTGGCCTAATTCAACTCTCTCAGGGTCCCTGTGGGGAGCACACCCCATCACAGTGCCTTATGGATCCCAGTCAAAAAGGAAATTCAAGAGGAGGTGAAAGGCCTCAACAAAGTTTTTGGGGAGATGTTAATTATTATTTTGGAGAGACGGCAGTATGCAGTATGGAAAGGCAGTTTTTCCTCCCTGCTTTTCTGCTTTCTAGATAAATCCAAATATGAATCTGATCTGAAGCATGGTTTCCAACACGCTGGAAAATAAAACCAGTCTCTGACGTAGTGATATTTCGGCCCGACTACAACGCATGGTCCTAAGTAACAGTCCTTTTCAGGCTGCATGGAATGAAACACAAAGACACACATTTAGCATTCTACAGCTTCAGGAAATGCCAAGTCCTTAGAATCCAAAAAGTGAACTGCAATTTAAACAATAAGAAATCATAACCACAAAGTAATGACCAAAAAAACACAAAACTAATGAAATAATACATTCTCCTCATATCTCATTAACTCTGCAGTGAAAAGTGCTATTAGACAATAATCCTAATTACATGTACAAACTTCTCTCTCCTTGGAATACAAATGGGAATTCAAACCAATTTAACAATATGCCTGACACCGTGAACGAGAGAATAGTCCCATCTATTTACATCTTGTATAAAACAGAACTGTGCTTTACAACAGTGTTTTTGTTAGTGCCTGAACAACTGGTAAACTCCCCACGGCTGCTTCCTTAAGAAAAGTCAGATGTATATAAATTCAGCAGTGCAGACAAGCCAATAGTCAGCAAATGCAATAGCAGAACTATTATCTATTTTCAAAAGACAATATAGAAGAAGCATTTTTTAATTCGTATGATTCCATTATTAAAAAACAATTGAAAAGGCACAGGTGGCTCAGTATTATCCCTTTGAGAAAACACTCGCTTATGCAGAAGCTCTCTGCCAGGCGGAAATTCTCTCAGACTCAGGCCTGGTCCACACTAACCCCCCATTTCGAACTAAGGTATGCAAATTCAGCTACGTTAATAACGTAGCTGAATTCGAAGTACCCTAGTTCGAACTTACCGCGGGTCCAGACACAGCAGGCAGGCTCCCCCGTCGATGCCGCGTACTCCTCTCGCCGAGCTGGAGTACCGGCGTCAACGGCGACCACTTCCGGGATCGATCCCAGAAGATCGATCTCTTACTGCCAGACCCGGAGGTAAGTGTAGACCTACCCTCAGTTACAAAGGACATAGACATACAGTGACTGGAGCACTTCTCCCTCCAAACAATTAAACAACAAAACCAACTGTGAAAAGCTCTGGGAGTCTGAGACCCCTGTCCCCATCCTCCATGGTAAATAAAGGATAAGTAATAACCTTAGCATAAAGACAACATTTCACACTACAGCATAGCCTGTAAATAGGAATTATACGAATCTCTCTGAATTCTTATGGATCCCACAGTTTAATGCTGTACAATGTGATTCTGAAAGATTAAGAGAGAGTAATTATTCTCTGTGATAAGGCCTCAGAGAGAAACTGTCTACACTACGTGGGAAAGTCGATCTAAGCTACACAATTTAAGTGACTTTAGTAGCGTATCTCAAGTCGACGTAGCTTAGATCTACTTACTGTGGGGTCCACACTATGCTATGTCAACGGGAGACTCCCCTTAGTCTTCTCGTTCTGGTGGAGTAGAGGAATTGACGGGCAAATGATCTGCGGTCGGTTTAGTGGGTCGATCCCCCAGTAAGTGTAGACAAGCCCTGGGGTGCTTTGCTTTACAAATGCTGTAAGAACTGCTTGTCTCTCAATACCTGGAGTAAACTACTTGCCACAGCCTACAACTCATTGCATCACATAGTACAAGGCTACCAAAGAATTAAGATTCTAGCACTATATGAAGTCTACTCTCACACCAGGTAATTGTCAAGGGGGGGCAGGGTGTGTGTGTGTGTGTGTGTGTGGTAGTAGTAGTAGTAGTAGTAGTAGTAGTAAATTTCAGAAAATCTCGAGGCATGACTACTGAATAGCTTTAAATATTACAGAGGAATTGCTTATGGGATAGCTCAGTGGTTTGAGCATTGGCCTGCTAAACCCAGAGTTGTGAGCTCAATCCTTGAGGGGGCCACTTAGGGATCTGGGGCAAAATCAGTACTTGGTCCTGCTACTGTAGGCAGGGGGCTGGACTCAATGACCTTTCAGGCTCCCTTCCAGTTGTATGAAATAGATATATCTCCATATATTAACCCTTCTGCCAGGTGATGCTAGCAGCAACCAGCGGAGTGGGTTCAATATCTAGGCGTTCCTTTTCAACAATATAGAACAGACTCGAGCCCCAGCCCAGTAACCTGGGAAAATTACACACCACCCCTGGGTACCTTTGAGAGGCAATACTTCCCCACTCGCATGCACAGAGGCTGAGTGTAGAAAAGAAACTTTTAATGAAAGGAGAGAAGTCACCTGACATTAATTACGGAAGATGCCACTAGCAGTATTCATAAACAAAAAATTGTGAGCAGGACACCCATCCCAGAGTGCGTGGGGCAGTGTCTTCTGCCTCATGTTTTGAGTTCTACAACCAAAAGTTCCTTTTCTGTGCTCCTCTCTGTTCCCTCACCATACCCCACTCACCGTGGTTGTCCTTGGACAGTGAGGACCCAGGGTTCAGAGGTGCATCTGTGTGAGTTCACCTCCCACCCAGGGAAGAAGGCACCTTGCTTGCTCCGCCATCTGAGCACTTGCTCTGGCTGGCCACCCCGCCAGCCGCTTGTTCTGTTAACCACCTCGCCAGCTGCTCGTTCGCCGACTGTCAGTCACCTTCCACTGCCACCTGCCTACAATCATTTGAGACAAGAAGAACCAGATGGCACTTCCTCTGGAGACCATCAGAATAGTGCCATTAATTGCAGGCGGGGTCATGGGTCATCATGGTCCTGAATCTTGCAACTTGTTAGGCATATGAACATCCCCATTGAAATCAATGCCTAGCCAGGCTGCGGCCTGTCAATTTCAGTTTCTGTGAGCAGGGGAAGTTTATTCGGTCAGGGATTCCTTCTCCTGATTGTCCTGCTGCCCATCTCTCCATGGCCTGCTGACTTCAGGGGGAAAAGCCTTTTGTGGCAATAGACTGGAATGCTGAATGGTGCTTCTTCAGCTTGTGCTATGAGCACTCTCTTTAAAACTCCCACTGCTGGACATGGAAGCTGGTTTGATATGAGGAGAGGAAAGACCCTATTTGGACACAGACTGGCTAACCTAGTGAGGAGGGCTTTAAACTAGGTTCGACGGGGACAGGTGAGCAAAGCCCACAGGTAAGTGGGGAACATGGAGACCGGGGAGATGGGTCGGAAACGAGAGGGAGTGTGGGCTATATTGTCAGAGAGAAAGGAGGGTCAGAACAAAACTGGGAGGAAAGATCAAACCAGTATCTTAGATGCCTATATACAAATGCGAGAAGTATGGGGAATAAGCAGGAAGAACTGGAAGTGCTAATAAATAAATACAACTATGACATTGTTGGCATCACTGAAACTTGGTGGGATAATACACATGATTGGAATGTTGGTGTGGATGGGTACAGCTTGCTCAGGAAGGATAGACAGGGGAAAAAGGGAGGAGGTGTTGCCTTATATATTAAAAATGTTCACACTTGGACTGAGGTAGAGATGGACATAGGAGACGGAAGTGTTGAGAGTCTCTGGGTTAGGCTAAAAGGAGTAAAAAACAAGGGAGATGTCATGCTAGGAGTCTACTACAGGCCACCTAACCAGGTGGAAGAGGTGGATGAGGCTTTTTTTAAGCAACTAACAAAATCATCTAAAGCGCAAGATTTGGTGGTGATGGGGGACTTCAACTATCCGGATATATGTTGGGAAAATAACACAGCGGGGCACAGACTATCCAACAAATTCTTGGACTGCATTGGAGACAACTTTTTATTTCAGAAGGTTGAAAAAGCTACTGGGGGAAAGCTGTTCTAGACTTGATTTTAACAAATAGGGAGGAACTCGTTGAGAATTTGAAAGTAGAAGGCAGCCTGGGTGAAAGTGATCATGAAATCATAGAGTTTGCAATTCTAAGGAAGGGTAGAAGGGAGAACAGCAAAATAGAGACAATGGATTTCAGGAAGGCAGATTTTGGTAAGCTCAGAGAGCTGATAGGTAAGGTCCCATGGGAATCAAGACTGAGGGGAAAAACAACTGAGGAGAGTTGGCAGTTTTTCAAAGGGACACTATTAAGGGCCCAAAAGCAAGCTATTCCGCTGATTAGGAAAGATAGAAAATGTGGCAAAAGACCACCTTGGCTTAACCACGAGATCTTGCATGATCTAAAAAATAAAAAGGAGTCATATAAAAAATGGAAATTAGGACAGATTACAAAGGATGAATATAGGCAAACAACACAGGAATGCAGGGGCAAGATTAGAAAGGCAAAGGCACAAAATGAGCTCAAACTAGCTACGGGAATAAAGGGAAACAAGAAGACTTTTTATCAATACATTAGAAGCAAGAGGAAGACCAAAGACAGGGTAGGCCCACTGCTTAGTGAAGAGGGAGAAACAGTAACAGGAAACTTGGAAATGGCAGAGATGCTTAATGACTTCTTTGTTTCGGTCTTCACAGAGAAGTCTGAAGGAATGCCTAACATAGTGAATGCTAATGGGAAGGGGGTAGGTTTAGCAGATAAAATAAAAAAAGAACAAGTTAAAAATCACTTAGAAAAGTTAGATGCCTGCAAGTCACCAGGGCCTGATGAAATGCATCCTAGAATACTCAATGAGATAATAGAGGCGGTATCTGAGCCTCTAGCTATTATCTTTGGAAAATCATGGGAGACGGGAGAGATTCCAGAAGACTGGAAAAGGGCAAATATAGTGCCCATCTATAAAAAGGGAAATAAAAACAACCCAGGAAACTACAGACCAGTTAGTTTAACTTGTGTGCCAGGGAAGATAATGGAGCAAGTAATTAAGGAAATCATCTGCAAACACTTGGAAGGTGGTAAGGTGATAGGGAACAGCCAGCATGGATTTGTGAAGAACAAATCATGTCAAACCAATCTGATACCGTAGCTTTCTTTGATAGGATAACGAGCCTTGTGGATAAGGGTGAAGCTGTGGATGTGGTATACCTAGACTTTAGTAAGGCATTTGATACAGTCTCACATGATATTCTTATCGATAAACTAGGCAAATACAATTTAGATGGGGCTACTATAAGGTGGGTGCATAACTGGCTGGATAACCGTACTCAGAGAGTTGTTATTAATGGTTCCCAATCCTACTGGAAAGGCATAACGAGTGGGGTTCCGCAGGGGTCTGTTTTGGGACCGGCGCTGTTCAATATCTTCATCAACGACTTAGATATTGGCATAGAAAGTACGCTTATTAAGTTTGCAGATGATACCAAACTGGGAGGGATTGCAACTGCTTTGGAGGACAGGGTCATAATTCAAAATGATCTGGACAAATTGGAGAAATGGGCTGAGGTAAACAGGATGAAGTTTAACAAAGACAAATGCAAAGTGCTCCACTTATGAAGGAAAAATTAGTTTCACACATACAGAATGGGAAGAGACTGTCTAGGAAGGAGTACGGCAGAAAGGGATCTAGGGGTTATAGTGGACCACAAGCTAAATATGAGTCAACAGTGTGATGCTGTTGCAAAAAAAGCAAACACGATTCTGGGATGTATTAACAGGTGTGTTGTGAGCAAGACACGAGAAGTCATTCTTCCGCTCTACTCTGCTCTGGTTAGGCCTCAGCTGGAGTATTGTGTCCAGTTCTGGGCACCGCATTTTAAAAAAGATGTGGAGAAATTGGAGCGGGTCCAGAGAAGAGCAACAAGAATGATTAAAGGTCTTGAGAACATGACCTATGAAGGAAGGCTGAAAGAATTGGGTTTGTTTAGTTTGGAAAAGAGAAGACTGAGAGGGGACATGATAGCATTTTTCAGGTATTTAAAAGGGTGTCATAAGGAGGAGGGAGAAAACTTGTTCACCTTAGCCTCTAAGGATAGAACCAGAAGCAATGGATTTAAACTGCAGCAAGGGAGGTCTAGATTGGACATTAGGAAAAAGTTCCTAACTGTCAGGGTGGTTAAACACTGGAATAAATTGCCTAGGGAGGTTGTGGAATCTCCATCTCTGGAGATATTTAAGAGTAGGTTAGATAAATGTCTATCAGGGATGGTCTAGACAGTATTTGGTCCTGCCATGCGGGCAGGGGACTGGACTCGATGACCTGTTGAGGTCCCTTCCAGTCCTAGAATCTATGAATCTATGATATGTGGAAGAGAAGTTATCCCTGCACTTACTTTTTGCTATGGGGATGCATCAGAATTGCAGATTTATTCTCTTTTCACTCTTCTGGAGTTTATTTTTCCTGGCTCAGAACACATATCTGAAAAGTATACGGGGACTGTATTTTATTGTACAGAGGCCTGGTCTACACTACAGGGTTAGGTCAATGTAAGCTGCCTTGCGTTGACCTAGCTGTGGAAGTGTCTTCACTGAAATTTGTCTCCCACCCACGTAAGCATCTCTCTACGGCGATTTAGTAACACCACCTCCCCCTGCAGCATAGAATCACAGTTGATGTAATTAGCTCGACGCAGTGTCAGTGCAGACACTACATTGCTTACATTGATTGTTACGGACTTTCAAGAGCCATCCCCCAATGCCCCACACTGACAATGCAATCAGTACAAGTGCTCCTGGCAAGGACACGCTCCACCGACACAAAGACCCAAGTGTGCACGCACACCCAAGCGATTTAATAACTGCCGTGGCTGTATGCTGACGTAAGTTAGGTCAACTTAATTTTGTAGTTTAGACATGGCCTTAGACACTACAGTAGATGTGGCACCTGGAGAGAATGGCTAAAGGATCACCAAGGTGGCTTGTGCCTAGGAAAGGTAGCTTTTGAAATATCTTAAATTAATCTGCTGAGACACTTTAGGATAGACTAGATTTTCTTTCTAAGATTCTAACTTAGATTAATATCCTGCCATGGGAGGAGAACAGAAAGTTTAAAAAAATATTTTAAATAACTTCCCTTGGAGCCACAAATGAGTATAATCTCCCAATATATTGTCAAAATATCTATCTAAAGTACTTATGACAGGTTTCAGAGTAGCAGCCATGTTGGTCTATATCAGCAAAAAGAACAGAAGTACTTGTGGCACCTTAGAGACTAACAAATGTATTTGAGCATAAGCTTTCGTGGGCTACAGCCCACTTCATCAGATGCATAGAATGGACAGACTCAAACGAGAAGCTGCTGAACTTGAATTAATATGCAAACTAGATACCATTAACTTAGGTTTGAACAGAGACTGGGAATGGCTCGGTCATTACAGTAATTGAATCTATTTCCCCATGTTAAAGTATCCTCACACCTTTGTGTCAACTGTCCGAAATGGGCCATCTTGATTATCACTTCAAAAGTTTTTCTCCCCTGCTGATAATAGCTTCTCTTAATTAATTAGCCTCTTACAGTTGGTATGGGTACTTCCCCCTTTTCATGTTCTCTGTATGCATAAATATCTTCTTACTGTATGTTCCATTCTATGCATCCGATGAAGTGGGCTCTAGCCCATGAAAGCTTATGCTCAAATAAATTTGTTAGTCTCTAAAGTACTTATGTTGTTCCTATTACTGTAGTGGCTGAGCACTTCACACTCTTCAATGTTTTTATCCTCACAAATCTCCATGAGCTCGGACAGTGCTATTAGCCCCATTTTACAGATGGGGAACTGAGGCACAGACACACTAAGGGTAGCCCAGGTTCTTACCTGGGTGTTGCCTCAAGTTTCCTCCCATCCACACACTAAAACTTCTCACAAAAGCTTTCACACCGGGCTAGCTGGCCTGGCAAGGGAGTGGGTTAAAGCCTGGCTGGTAATTTGCCTTTGTTGCAGTGAGGTCGCAAGCTAAACCACTTGAGTGCAATCCTCCAGTGCCTCCCCACAATTCCATTCCTGTGCCCAGGACAGACAACTTCTCCCACAATTCACCTGGAAAGAATCTTAGAGCAAAACAACTAACTGCAGCATAAAGAACCATGGGATGTGTCCCAATAATCCTAGTAACACACACGAGCCAATCACCTGGGCTAGCTCCACAGAAAAGGCATACCCTAAGTGACTTGGCCAAGGTCACACAGAAAGGCTGTGGCAAACCAGGGGACTAAAGCTGGCTCTACCGAGCCCTAGGTGAGTGGCATAATGTTCCCTTTAATGACAACTATTTTATGGCTTAAGCCAGCATGGGAAAACTATCATGAAAACTAATCAGCCTCTACTCACCCATCTTAAAATGATAATAATAATGATAATTGTTGATGGTTCAGATGATTGGTCAAGAGGACAAATGAAATTGTGTAATGCTGATTTAAGTGATTTTTTTAAAAAAATGATTGTGGGATTTTGTCATGGGATCTTTTAATTTTCTGCCTTTTGGGGACAGTAATTCCCTTAAAGAGAATCACCTCAAGGTCAGGCACATCCAAGTCTGCTTTCGACACCCTCCACCACACACTCTTCCACACACTTGTGGCTATTAATAAGTGCTAGTCATTTGGTGATGAACCAGAATGTTTCTGATTTGGAGAGAGAAGTCGTCTTCACAGGTACTGCTAAAACTACAGACTTTTCCTGAGACTAACTCAGGTACTTGGAACATAAGAACAGCCGTACTGGGTCAGACCAAAGGTCCATCTAGCCCAGTATCCTGTCTACCAACAGTGGCCAATGCCAGGTGCCCCAGGTGGACCTAACAGGCAATGATCAAGTGATCTCTCTCCTGTCATCCATCTCCATCCTCTGACAAACAGAGGCTAGGGACACCATTCCTTACCCATCCTGGCTAATAGCCACTAATGGACTTAACCACCATGAATTTATCCAGTTCTCTTTTAAACGCTGTTATATTCCTAGCCTTCACAACCTCCTCAGGTAAGGAGTTCCACAAGTTGACTGTGCGCTGCGTGAAGAAGAACTTCCCTGTATTTGTTCCAAACCTGCTGCCCAACAACTTCATCTGGTGACCCCCAGTTCTTGTATTATGGGAATAAGTAAACCACTCTTCCCTATCCACTTTCTCCACATCACTCATGACCCTATATATCTCTATCATATCCCTCCTTAGTCTCCTCTTTTCCAAGCTGAAAAGTCCCAGCCTCTCTAATCTCTCCCCATATGGGACCCGTTCCAAACCCCTAATCATTTTAGTTGCCCTTTTCTGAACCTTCTCCAGTGCCAGTTTATTTTTATTTTTTTAGATGAGGAGACCACATCTGCACACAGTACTCGAGATATGGGTGTACCATCGACTTACATAAGGGCAATAATACATTCTCTGTTTTATTCTCTATCCCCCTTTTTAATGATTCCCAACATCCTGTTTGCTTTTTTGACCGCCTCAAATGATATATTATTCTTATTTGCTACAAGTTGTTAGACAAGAGACTAATGTTGGATATTGGCACACAGTATGGGCCTTATTCAGGAAGATACTTAAGCACATGCCTAACTTTAAACATATGAGGAGCCCATGCTGAAGTTCCTTCCTGATTGGGAGTCACAGAATGAAATGTGTGGTTCACATTTTGGAATTGCTTAGCACTAAGCCCTGTGAACAGAAACTGCTGATTTTAGCCCAGTTCAATAGCTTTCTATAAAATAGGGCAGTGACAAACGGCAGGAATTAGAATGACTAAGACGTGAAATAAAACAGCCTTTCAATACTAATGGAAAAATCCCAGCTAGATGTTAAGAAAACATTTTTAAATTTGGGAGGCTGGGATGATTTTACCTAAAGAAGTAATCAAAGCTCCCTCACTAGATATGGTAACGAAAATGTTAGGTATAACACAGGTAGATCTGTAGTTCCCAGCATGTCCTCTGGACAGACGTCCTAAGCACCCGCATAGATTTCCACCACAACTTCAACAACCACCACCCATCTATCAAACTCTTTCTCATCAACTTCCTGGACACCACAATCAGCTTCA
Source organism: Chrysemys picta bellii (assembly GCF_011386835.1). Taxonomy (NCBI): domain Eukaryota; kingdom Metazoa; phylum Chordata; order Testudines; family Emydidae; genus Chrysemys; species Chrysemys picta. Next base: position 128,037,432 of record NC_088795.1, on the reverse strand, counting down.
ACAATGGATCCCTACAGGCAACCAGATACAAGAAGGACACCAACCACACATTCTTAGCTGTCACCTACCACCCCACACTGGAACTCATATGAAGTATTATCAAAAAATTCAAACCCCACATTCTGAAGAAAAAAAAAATCTTTCCTGAACCCACTCTTCAGGCTTTCAAACAACCCACCAGCCTTGCCAAGCCCATCATCAGAAGTAAACTCCCCACAGACCAGGACACACCAACTCAAAGTGGCACCAGACTCTGCCATAACAACACATACAAAACCTGCAGGCATGTCTCCATATTTGGGGTCGGGAAGGAATTTTCCTCCGGGGTAGATTGGCAGAGGCCCTGGAGGTTTTTCGCCTTCCTCCACAGCATGGGGCAGGGGTCGCTTGCTGGAGGATTCTGAGCGACTAGAAGTCTTTAAATAATGATTTGGGAGTTCTACAGCTAAGTCAAGGGAGAGAATTCTTCCAGGAGTGGGTGGGTCAGGTTTTGTGGCCCGCATCATGCGGGAGGTCAGACTAGATGATCATAATGGTCCCTTCTGATCTTAGAGTCTATGAGTCTCCAGGTCTATGATGATCAATGTCCTCACAATACACCTTTCAAGATCCATGGGTCCTACACATGCCTATGACAACATGTGATGTACCTCATCCCGATCATCAAATACCCCAACAACAATAACTAGGTCGGTGAAATTAGAAAATTGCTATGCTCTTGAATGAACTCACACAGAAAAATAACAGACAAAAATCACACTCTCTCACATGGGTAAACACTTTTCACAAAACTATAACTCCATATCTGACCTGTCAGTCCTAGTCCTCAAAGGAAACCTGCACAACACCTTCAAAAGATGAGCAGTGGAACTTAAATTCATAATTCTGCAAGACACTAAGTGCTTGTCTACACTACTGTTTATGTCGATATAACTTACATTGCTCAGAGGTGTGAAAAAGCCACTCCCCTGACTGATGCAAGTTACACCAACCTAAGCACCGGTGTGGACAGTGCTATGTCGGCAGGAGACGCTATCCCGCTGACATAGCTACTGCCTTGCATGGAGGTGGAGTTATGCCAATTGCAGAGTTCTCTCCTGCCAGCATAGAGCGTCTTCACCAAGTGTGCACCAATGAAGTGCTTCTAGTGTAGACTAGCCCTAAATATCATGGTCTCTACAACCATATGTAACCTACTAACCTTCCTTTGTCCTATGACTGTAGAGGTGTTAATTGCCCACTTCATTTCAAGTGGTTTCTTGCAACATGAATTAACCCCTGATACATTTAACAATCCCACCTTGTATTTAGCTGTGACACTTTGATTACCTTTTTCCAGACCTGAAGAGTTCTGTGTAGCTCAAAAGCTTGTGTCTCTCACCAACAGAAGTTGGTCCAATAAAAGATATTACCTCTCCCATCTTATCTCTTTAGAATCAGGAGAAGTTAGGTGCCTAATGTGCTTAGTTTTGGGAGGGGGGGTGGGTGTTTAAATCCCACAGGGCATCTATCTGCATCTTGAAGTGCCGAAACACCTTTGGAAACCAGGTGCTACGCCTTGATCTTACGCTCATTGAAATCCATGGCAAAGCGCCCACTGACTTTAAATAGTGCAGGATCAGGACCTAAGATCCTGGAATTCTCTGCCTTCTATTCAGCTCTGCCTGCTTTAATCAGACATGGAGGTTGGGATGTTCTATACTCCATTCTTGAGACCCTGTGTATAGAATCATATAATAGTAGGACTGGAAGGGACCTCGAGGAGTCATCTTGTATCTGTGTGTATCTTCAAGCCTAAAGATTTTTAAAAATGCTTTCATTGGTTTGCATTAGAAGGTAGACGGTAGGATTAATAGTTGTTCTTCAAAGCTATAAACTGCCTGGTGTGTTTTCTCAGACTCTGAGCCATGAGTTACTGCTGTAATTAGATCCAGAAGGAGAGACCATAATAACATTCTGACTTGATTTCCACTGGCAGAGCATTGATTAAAAGAGCTACATAATAAATGAAAGGCATTTCAGAATTGCACTGTTGATATCTGTAATTTTTTTATAATTAGAAAAGCCTACCAAAAATTGTATATTATAATTACATGCATTATTAATCCTGTTCTGTTATAATAAGAATTATTCTATGATTACAGGTTGCAGAGAGTTTTTCTGTAATTTTTTAAAAAAGGCACTGCAGTTTGGGTTACACTACAAAGCCTTTTTACAGCGCAGATAAATTGGGCCATATTTTTTTCAAACTAATGCAAACCAAATGATCTATAAGTTCAAGATAGGCAAATTCAAAGAGGAACAAACAATTGAGGGGTAATGTTTTTGCCTGTTAGAAGTCTGCTGTGTAAGAAAAATAATGTTCAAATAGCCTCTTTTATATGTTGCTTCTGAACAAAAGTCTTAAATACCTAACAGGCAAAGAGGGTAAAACAGGGCATTTAATGACATTTTTGAACAATTTGGGGTTAGCTTCTTTTGAGTAAAGTCACCTACATACAGGATTTTATTCCTGAAAAAAAACTATTATACTGTAAGTTTATTTAATATATAATTTTTTCAGCCCAATTCACCATGAATAGGAATACTGTACTTAATTTAGACTACACAAAGATTCTCAGATTATTTACTGACAAAACATCCAGGAACACACATTAGACTGTGATTTTTGGTTAGGCCCATGTTTTTCAGGGACCACGGCAAACCTCAAAGGTAAATTACAAGTTATATGAAGCATAATGATCAGTTACTTACACAAGTAGTCCCACTGGTGTCCATTGAATACTCCTATGAGTAACTGGTCGCCAGTGTAAATAAAGGGGTTGCAATCAGGCTTTAAGTGATTTATCTCAGTTCTGATTTATTACTAGTCTAATTCATTGTGGCTTGATATAGCAGATAAGACCCAGGCTCCATCATTTTTTCCCCAATTCTCTGTCCCTGCATTGTTAGATGAAGGGTAATTCTAAGTAACATTTTAGGGGAACACTATCAGAACAGCTTATACCCAGTCTCTCTTTTGCTGACATAAAAATATTTATATAAATGTGATACAAATGGCAATACTTTCATCTTTAATATCTGGGGTTTTTTACCCACTATTTAATTATAGTAACAAAAGTTGATGGTATACATTGCCCTTAAAAAAAAAAAACTTAAAAACTAGAGGCTTGGTGTAGTACCTCTGCTCTAAAGGTCATGTACATTTTTTGTGAGAATTCAGGAGGATCTCACATACTACTTTTGGTAGATTTATTATGTGAAGCCCATTCAAGTGGATTTTACTGCCTCCACTAAAGGGTGATTCAGGTTTGAACGAAGTGGAATGACCAGATTGAGACTAAGTACAGAAACAGACATGGAAATGGAAGCAGAGTCATTTGCCGTGTCAAAAGCACCGTGAACCTTCCCAAGTAGCACCCACAAGCTTATCTCTACTACCACCACCCAAATTAAACAACCAACACCAAGCAAGAAAACACCTACTCAGCCAGAGCCAAGCATCTTAATCAGTTCTAACAAAGGCAAAGCAACAAAGAGCTATTTGTTATTAGCCACAAACCTATCCAGAATCAGAGGGGTAGCCATGTTAGTCTGAATCTGTAAAAAGCAACAGAGGGCCCTGTGGCACCTTTAAGACTAACAGAAGTATTGGGAGCATAAGCTTTCGTGGGTAAGAACCTCACTTCTTCAGATGCAAGTAATGGAAATTTCCAGAGGCAGGTATAAATCAGTATGGAGATAACAAGGTTAGTTCAATCAGGGAGGGTGAGGTGCTCTGCTAGCAGTTGACGTGTGAACACCAAGGGAGGAGAAACTGCTTCTGTAGTTGGATAGCCATTCACAGTCTTTGTTTAATCCTGATCTGACGGTGTCAAATTTACAAATGAACTGGAGCTCAGCAGTTTCTCTTTGGAGTCTGGTCTGAAGTTTTTTTGCTGTAAGATGGCTACCTTTACATCTGCTATTGTGTGGCCAGGGAGGTTGAAGTGTTCTCCTACAGGTTTTTGTATATTGCCAATCTTGATATCTGACTTGTGTCCATTTATCCTCTTGCGTAGTGACTGTCCAGTTTGGCAGCAAACAGAAAAACATAAAGAAAGAGCTCTCCAACCTGGAGACTTTCATAAATAACCAACCCTCCACACAAATGGACTTTACTAAAATAAGACAGGAGATCTACATTACACACTTCACCTCTCTACAAAGGAAAAAGGACCGTAAGCAGTCTAAAATCCTACCTGCCACATGGGGCCACAATAGGGGTACCCCTAACTCACCCAGCAATATCATCAATGTATCCAGCTACACACTCAACCCAGCAGAATAGTTGGTCCTATCTCAGGGACTCTCTTTTTGCCCCAGCACCCCCACGAACATGATACAGTTCTGCGGTGATCTGGAAGCCTACTTTCGCCGCCTCCGACTCAAAGAATACTTTCAAGATAACACTGAACAGCGCACTGATACACAGATACCCTCCCACCAACAACACAGGAAGAAGAACTCCACATGGACTCCTCCTGAGGGTCGAAATGACAGTCTGGACCTATACATAGAATGCTTCCGCCGATGTGCACAGGCAGAAATTGTGGAAAAACAACATCGCTTGCCTCATAACCTAAGTCATGCAGAACGCAATGCCATCCACAGCCTCAGAAACCACCCTGACATTATCATCAAAGGAGGTGCTGTTGTCATCATGAACAGGTCTGACTACCAGAAGGAGGCTGCCAGACAACTCTCCAATACCAAATTCTACAGGCCACTTTCCTCAGATCCCACTGAGGAATACACTAAGAAACTGCACCATCTACTCAGGACACTCCCTACACTAACACAGGAACAAATCAACATACCCTTAGAGCCCCGACCGGGGTTATTCTATCTACTACCCAAGATCCACAAACCTGGAAATCCTGGACGCCCCATCATCTCGGGCATTGGCACTCTCACTGAAGGACTGTCTGGATATGTGGACTCCCTACTCAGACCCTACGCCACCAGCACTCCCAGCTATCTCCGTGACACCACAGATTTCCTGAGAAAACTACAATGCATTGGTGACCTCCCAGAAAACACCATCCTAGCCACCATGGATGTAGAGTCTCTCTACACAAACATCCCACACACAGATGGAATACAAGCTGTCAGGAACAGTATCCCTGATGATGACACAGCACAGCTTGTTGCTGAGCTCTGTGACTTTATCCTCACACACAATTATTTCAAATTTGGTGACAATATATACCTCCAGACCAGTGGCAATGATCCCTCACTTTCACAGACCTTGGGAGGCCGGCCAGCCCTCGCCCACACACAACGCGCCAACCTTAAGCATATTCTCACCAGCAACCACGCACCACACCATAACTCCTCTAACTCAGGAACCAACCCATGCAACAAACCTCGATGCCAACTCTGCTCACATATCTACACCAGCAACACCATCACAGGACCTAACCAGATCAGCTACAACATCACTGGCTCATTCACCTGCACGTCCACCAATGTTATATATGCCATCATGTGCCAGCAATGCCCCTCTGCTATGTACATTGGCCAAACTGGACAGTCACTACGCAAAAGGATAAATGGACACAAGTCAGATATCAGGAATGGCAATATACAAAAACCTGTAGGAGAACACTTCAACCTCCCTGGCCACACAATAGCAGATGTAAAGGTAGCCATCTTACAGCAAAAAAACTTCAGGACCAGACTCCAAAGAGAAACTGCTGAGCTCCAGTTCATTTGTAAATTTGACACCATCAGATCAGGATTAAACAAAGACTGTGAATGGCTATCCAACTGTAGAAGCAGTTTCTCCCCCCTTGGTGTTCACACCTCAACTGCTAGCAGAGCACCTCACCCTCCCTGATTGAACTAATCTCGTTATCTCCATACTGATTTATACCTGCCTCTGGAAATTTCCATTACTTGCATCTGAAGAAGTGAGGTTCTTACCCACGAAAGCTTATGCTCCCAATACTTCTGTTAGTCTTAAAGGTGCCACAGGACCCTCTGTTGCTATCCAGAATCGTTTGCTGTCAGAACATGTGGCAGCAGGAGGTCTGGAAGTGGAAAGGACAGTCAAATGCAAAGCTGTAATTTTCTCATCCCTGATGCTATTATGCATCATAATAATTTTGCCTTACTGGGAATGTCACTAGTACACTAGGAACCTCAGCATTAGTTCTTCCAGAACTAACACCAACCTGACAGGACCACCCAAAACTAGCTATTACCAGAAAAGCTCCAATTTGGCTCCTGCAAGTAGGATGTCGTTCAGAGGATTAAAAACAATGGTTATAGGTGGTTCTGAATTCATTCCAGGCAGTGAGTGTTGATTCTGGCAGGCATTGACTGACTCATGCTTGGTTCCACCCTGACTCTATGCATTGCAATTTAGGGTTTTGTTCTAGCTGGTTACAGAGGATTTTGAATGGCTACCAGCTGGTTAATGGTTTTTCTGCCTTGGTTACATTTGGATAAAGATTTTCACCTCTTGGTTACAGATAATGGAAAGTGGTTTTTCTTAATGCAGACCAGGCTGGATCATGTTGTTTTCATCGTGAGAGAAAAGGCATTCTGGTAAGTTATAGGAAGGTTTCATGAGTTTATAGGCTATTTCCATTTTAGCTCAACTCTTTACTCCACCCTATTAAAAACACGTAAATGCCCAAGCTGGTGCTACCATACTAATCTGTTGATTTCATTCTTCACCACCCCCTTCCCTGCAGAGTCAGTGAACATGCTTTTTTTAAAAAAAAAAATTTGTTTGAAGCAGCTTTGCCAAGCAAATTTCCTTTCTGGGACAGACAGTCCACCACATTTGGCCTGCACCCCTGTTCCTCCCATGTCTATCTTCACTAGAGCACGTCAGGAATTTTGCAATCAAATAGAAATGCTAATTCATCAAAACCAAAACTTTTTGTGGAAAAGGATGAGTTTTGAGAAAACTTTTGCTGGGAAGGATTCTCGGGTCCAGGATGACATTTCTGGTCACAACCAGAGAGAGACAATAAGAGAGAGCTCAGAACAGACAATAATTTGGTGGTTAGAGTACTTGCTGGGTCCAATCTGGAGTAGAGATTTGAACCTGGTTCTCTCACACCCCACTGGAGCACCCTAAACACTAGTCTGTTACCTGTTCTGGGGTGAGAGGGGATCTGGTTTTCATTTTTTTATGAAAAAATTTGAATGGACTCAGTTTTGTCCTGATGCAGAACAGGATTTTTTTTGAAATCTCAAAAATTTAATAGGACAGAAAAACCATTTCCCACACAGCTCTAATCTTCACTCCTACTTGGACAATCCTCTGATGGGAGTAAAGGAACTCATTTTTAAGGTCCTGATCCAAAGCCCATTAAAGTCGATGGAAAAGACTCCCAGTGATTTCAGTGGGGGCTGGAATAGTCTTTAAAGTGATCATGAATGAAGCATGGAGAACTTCCTGTGAACTCCCTTGGATGAATATACTGCCTAATAACGGGTACAGAGAAGTCCTGAAACGCCTCATATCAATCTCTTTATGTACACTCTGGAAGCAGAGGACAGACTGAAAGGTAATATTTTATAATAGAAGTATTTCCATAAGCAAACCAAAGAAATTTCAGGTAAAAGGGCCTGGTGAGAATCTTCTGCCAACTAACTTCAGCATTAGATGGTCACTTGCAGAGACTGCAGTGCCAATAGAATGCTAACGTGTCCATCTGAATTTCATCTTCTTTATTGACTTGTTCAGACTCTTGAAATCCAAGACAGCTTCAGCTACTCCTGACATTTTCCTTGCTATGGAATAGAACCCTGAGCACATTTCACCGTGAGGAAAACATTCTAGGTCCCTGAGCTCTTGCAGTTGAGAGTGTCCCTTCAGAACAGTTTGATGATTCTTGTCATCCCTAAGCATTAGAAAGGGAATGAAGAAACAATGTGCAGGAGATATCCTGTTCCCTAGGTTTAATTCTGGAGTGGAAGGTGGCGTTGCATCAATTTTATGATCTAGGCTTCTTTCTGGTTTTTCACCTCTAGGTCTTGCCCTTTAAATAAACTGAGCCCCTTCTCTGGTATCTTTATTGGCAGTGGGAATGTAAAGCACTTCTAACCTTGTCTGAGGACTGGTAGCCCTTCCTGTATTTTGCTACAATGGGGAGTGAACATTTTTGTTTGTCTGTATTATCAGCCCCCACCTTACCAAGCTCCCTGAACAGAAGATTTGCATTCCATAGTTATCCCATGTCCACTTGGTTTGCACATTTGAAACCTATATTCTCTACCAATGTTCCTATTATGAACAAGAGACTAGGGTCCCACTATATGGGGGAACATTATAGCTCATTTCACTAGGAAGTCTGATTTGATATTATCCCAGGACTTAGGGGTGTTTTCATCAAAGACCCTGTGCAGATTAATGGGGTGAGTTTCCAGAGTCCAGAAAGCATGCTTTGCTGATGTGCTCCTGGGCACTGACGAGCAGCCTGAATTGTTTACATTTTCTTTTCCTCATAACTGGTATCAATACTGCAGTTTGAGCTCTAAAAGATTCTCTCATTCTTAAAGTAAGGCTAAGGCCTTGTCTACACTACCAAGTTTTGTTGACAAAAACTGCCTTTTGTCGACCAAACAATGAATATGTACATACTGTGATGCAACTTTTGTTGGGAAAAATGCCCATTTTTGGCAACAAAATACAACCACCCAGATGAGAGACATACATCTTTTTCCTCTAAATTTTTCTTGACAAAGTGCCAGTGTAGACACCACGCTTGATTTCATCACTTTAATTGGCCTCCAGGAGGTGTCCCACAATGCCCATCCTGACCGCTCTGGTCAGCAGTTTCAACTCCACTGCCCTGCAGCCAGGTAAACAACCATCCTCCTCTCCCCCTTAGAAGCCCCAGGAATTTTTGAAATTCCATTTCCTGCTGGCTTGGCATGGAGAGGTCTCATCGCATCTTCCCAGGTGACCATTGCTGGTTATCGCGCCAAATAAACGCTCTCCCACTTGGACCACTGCTGAGCTGTTGGATCTGATCAGTATATGGGGAGAGGAGGCTGCGCAGTCACAGCTGCACTTGAGCTGTAGGAATTGGGATACCTACAGGCACATTTCTCAAGGCTTGTGTGAAAAGCATAAGCGTGCGCAGCCCATTTCATTAGGGTGTGCACCAAGGGAGCCCCACCCTAGCCCCGCTCCTGCCCTGCCCCCATCCACTCCCTCCTATTTCCTGCCCCCTGACTTCCCCCCTCAGAACCCCCAACCCCCCCGCTCCTTGTCCCCTGACTGCCCCCTCCTGGGACCCCTGCCCTAACTGCCCCTCAAGGCCTCCACCCCCAACCTAAGCCTCCCTGCTCCTTGTCCCCTGACTGCCCCGACCCTTATCCACACCCCCGCCCCCAGACAGACCCCCAGGACTCCCACGCCTATCCAACTGCTACCCACCCCGAGAGGACCCCCAGAACTCCTGACCCGTACAACCCCCTGCTCCCTGCCTCCCCCAACCCCTCTCCACACCCCTGCCTCCTGACAGCCGCCCCTCAGAACTCCTGACTCATCCAACCCCCCCCCAGTTCCTTGTCCCCTGACCAACCCCTCCAGAGACCCCTCCCACTAACTGCCCCCCAGGACCCTCCTTGCTCCCTGTCCCCTGACTGCCCTGACCCCTATCCACCCCCCATCCCCTGAGAGACCCCGGGACTCCCATGCCCCATCCAATTCCCCCTGCTCCCTGATTGCCCCCTCCAGAGATCCCCCCGGGATCCCACCCCCTATCCAACTCACCCTGTCTCCTGACTGCCCCCACCCCTTATCCAATCCCCCTGGCCCCGGACCCCTTACCATGAGATGAGGCTCCTAGCCTCCCTACAGAGCCAAACACTGCCCCACGGGAGCGCACAGCCCCGGCCCCCAGAGTGCTAGGTGTGCGGCGGCATGGCTCCAGGGGAGGGGGGAGTGTGTCTGACTCCTCGTGGAGCCCCGGCCCCCAGAGCGCTGCGCGCGGCGGCATAGTTCCAGGGGAGGGGGGAGCATGTCTGCCTCACCATGGAGCCAAACGCTGCCCCATGAGAGTGCGCAGCCCCGGCCCCCAGAGTGCTGCGCGCGTGGCAGCATAGCTCCAGGGGAAGGGGGAAGGCGGGGGAGGGGCCGGCGACTTGCTGCGTTCGGCCGGGCGCTCCGGCCCGGGAGTGCGGACCCCACAGCTTACCGCGCCAGGGAGTGGAGCCATTTGCCCACCCCTGCATTACCCGGCACACCCCGTGCGCATGCCTATGGTGAAAAGGGCTATGATCGGGACACGCTGCAGTACAGAGCGAAGATAAAGGAGCTGAGGCAGGCTACCATAAGGCAAGGGAGGCAAACTGTTGCTCCGGTGCTTAACTTAAGACCAGTCACTTCCAGTGGTGAGCTGGAGCCGGTTCGCACCAGTTCGCAAGAACCGGTTGTTAAATATAGAAGCCGGTGTAGAACCGGTTGTAAAGGGGCCGGCAGGTGGGCAAACTCTGGTCCGCAGGCCACATCCGGCCCATGGGACCGTCCTGTCCGAACTCCCAGCTGGGGAGGCTCCCCCGCTTCCCCTCCCCCTCGCAGAGCCCCAGCGCACCGCGGCGCCAGCACTCTGGGCAGCTCTGCAGCTCCTGCTGCTTTGAGCAGCATGGTAAGGGGGCTGAGCCGGGGCTGGGAGAAGGGGTTGGATAAAGGGCAGGGAGCGGTTGGAGGGGGCGGAGATTCTGGGGGGGCAGTCAGGGGATGGGGAACCCGGGGGGGGGGGGGTGGGTAGGCATGGGAGTTATGGGGGTCTGTCGAGGTGGTGGTGGATGGGGTTGGGGCGGTCAGGGGATGGGGAGTGGGGTGAGGTCCTGGGGGCAGCTAGGGTGGGGGGGGTCTCAGGAGGGGGCGGCCAGGGGACAAGGAGCAGGGGGGGTTGTGAGTTCTGAGGGGAGCAGTCAGGGGCAGGAATTGGGTTGGGGTCGGATGGAGGGGAGAGAGACAGGCACGTGGGGCTTGTACTCACCACGCAGTTTCCTACCGGGTCTTTGGCGGCGGGGGGCGGGGTCTTCACTCGCTCCAGGTGAAGGACCTGCCGCTGAAATGCCGCCGAAAACCCGGAGTGAGTGAAGGGTCCCCCCACCGCCAAAGTGCCACCGAGTACCTGGTAGGGAACTGGTTATTAGGATTTTGGGAGCTCATCACTCGTCAGTTCTATAAGGAGCTGGATGCTATCCTCAGTGGCGACCCCTCCTCCACCACCAAGAGCCCCTTGGATACTTTGGCAGGCCTGGAGGTGGCAGAAAGAGGACCTAAGCCGGAGGACAAAGTTATGGATGAAGAGGTGTAGTTAAACAACGAGGCGTAGCTCCCAGCAGGGTCACCCAGTGGGGCAGGCAGCCAGGAACTGTTCTCCATTCCAGAAGGGTCTAGCCAGTTTCAGCAGTTGCTCTCCAGCAAGCAAGAAGCAGGAGAGGAGATGCCTACTAAGTGGCTTGTGGTTTGTGTAGTGGGAGGTGGGTTCAGGGTATAGAAATGTGGAAGGCTGGCTGTGTTTCTGTGAGTTGCACATTTCCCTGGGTAGCTAATCGGTACGGCGGAACAAGGTGTTGATGCGTGACGAGATCTCACGGGAATCCTCCACTGCAGACTGTGGGTGGGCAAAGGTATGAACTCATGTGTCTGGTAAATGCCAGGAATATCAGCATCCACTCGAAACAAAGTCATTGCGGACCCAGACTGCCTATCGATACCAGTGTGGGAAGATAGGACATTTCAGCAAGAATGCCATTGTCTTCATTCCAGACAACAGATTTGTCAAGACACTTTCCCTAACACTCCTGTCCTGAGCATGGATTATTTCAGTACAATCTCACAGCATTAATCAACTGTTTTGCTCCCGTATGCTGACATTTGTACCCCGGGGGACATGTTGCACTCTACTGACACTAGATACTAGTCAAGCCATGACAATTCTGCCTGAATTGCTGACCTAAAATGGCTTCTATCATTTCTAAGACGTGCCCTTGGATCCCTTCTAGGGCATAGCTAGCAATATCTGAACAACCTTGGAAAGCGATCCTTGTGCTGACTTGTCTTAAGACGCTGCTGATTGTATGATATTTGCTGTATAGCTGCAAAATTATGGTGCAAGCCAATATACCCGTTCTTTGAATACATTTTTTCCTTTGTTTTAAGCCTTCAGATTATTAATGACTGTGGTTCTTCCACTCCTGACCCTATTATTTGACCCCCTATCCCCACTGTGACAAGCTGTGCTGAGCCTGACACGTTGGGCTGTGCATCTCCATTCATACATAAGGTAAAATTCAGTAGGAATCTAGGTCTTCTTACCGCAGAAGCTCAGACATTCTTCTTTGTCTGTGAGTTGTCCCAAATGCTACAAAACCAGACAAACAGGAAACAGATATATGCCATCATGTAAATATATACAGAATTCCAGCAGGGTCTTTTGTAAGAATTGGTAAAAAGAGATTTATCAAAGGAAAAAAGGTCCAGCTAAATGTAGTGATCAGCTCTGACTGTGGGGAGAAAGGCCCATTCACACCAGAACGTGAAAATACGGCACACCTTACACCTCTACATTAGGAACAGAGCATCCATGTTCTTGAAGGACTGGACTATGATGCTTAGAGGTTGTCCTGTAACACAGGACTACACCATTAGAACAGAAAAACACATGCCAAGAGACTGTGAATGGATATGCATTACTACATTAATATTGGGCCTAATGTAGCTTGTCATGCTCACAGGAGATGTCCCATTGACTTCATTGAGTAATGCAAGCAGGATTTGGCCCATTACATTTGCTGTATTGTGATGTTTTAATATATTTACAGTCTATAAGCATCTACATGGGGAAGAGACTTCAGATCATACAGGGCTCTTCAATCCGGCAGAGAAAGGCATAAAGAGAACCAGTGGTAGGAAGCCGAAGCTAGATAAATTCAGATTAAAAATAAAGCATAAATTATTCACAATGAGTTTAATTAACTCTTGGAATAACTTTTCAACAGGAATAGTGGGTTCTACATCACTTGAAGACTGTAGCTCAAGACAGCATATCTGTCTCAAATATGTATTGTATCTCAAACACAAACATGTATTATATCTCAAACAGAAGTTATGGGCTTAATGCAGAAATGACTGGGTGAATCCATGAGGCCAGACTAGATGATCACAATGGTTCCTTCTTGCCTTAAAATCCATAAATCTATGAAATCACTGAACATTAGAAACTATAATTTTGGTTAATTCATACATATACACTCAGAAGCAGCATTAGCGCATTGGGGTCCCTAAACCATTGTTTAGTCTGCTTATGTCTAGAGCTACCACTGCCAATACTCGTTTTATGACACTGACACCTATAAAATTTAACGGCTGGTGCACGATTCTTTTATTTCTGCTAAGAGAAGTTCATTATTTCATTGGGAGAAATAGATGATGTAATTTACCTTGCAAGTTACTAAAACTTAACTCTGCTTGTGGGTGGATGCATGCTTATGTGTTGGCATGCTAATGAGATTATGAAGTACAAATCTTGTTGTTCATTAGAAAGTCCTGGAATAAAGTGATTATTTTAGCTGAATGGTGCTGATCTTTCCTGATTATTGAACATGACTCCTGCTTTTCTTTCTGAATAAAATGATCCCATTTATGGATCTGGAGACCCAGGAAGCAGGAAACTATTGGCTTATTTAATTAGGCAGCCTGATCCCAATAATTTTACTCCCTGGCTCAGAGTTGGTATGTTAATCAAGGACACAATGTAAATTAATTTTCCATTCAAACAAACTATCAGAAATGATATGTGACAGTTGCCTGAAAATCATCAACAACAGGAGATTTTTTTTTAAAAGAGATTTAGAGCTCCTCAGGCTCTCTCAGACAGAGAGGATTTATTGAGAGACGCCCTCAGCAAGCAAAGGCGTTAATGTGGCTGCTAACAGCCTCCGATTACACAGGGTGCCCTTAGCAGAAATAATATTGTCAAAGAAATATAGATGGCAGCTTTCTTCTGCCATAACCGAGCCTCTAATAAGAATGTGAAGTCTACTAATCTCCCTCCCTCGGAAGTTTCAAGTATTTTAATGGTACACAAGTAGGGGAAGAACAATGTGACAACTGAAATGTGCCACTCAACACCCTTTGTGAAAGGAGACTATACCACTGTAAGCAGAATTCCTGTTGACAGATAAGATAGGGATGCCTCCAGAATTGCACACCTTGAAGAAGGAGGGAGTAATTCTAGACAGAGCTCAGCATATTCCTTAGTTTACTGAGGTAGTGGAGACGCAGTCTCCTTAACCTCTCTGATTTATTGTTGTGGATGTGACAGCGTCATAGGAGTTGGTTTAATTGTTGGGAACTGTCTATAATCATGAAAACAGGCTCACAACGTTGGTGTCACAGGACATGCACATGTGAAGATGTGCCAAATGCTGAAGAGCTTTAGCTTGACAGGGTTGAGGAAACATCAGTTGGCAGGAGGCTTTGGGAGGAAGAGGAGAGGGATTCCATCTCCATGTTCTATTATGGATATACACAACATGCCAATATGGTCTGCAATCACAGCTATGGCTGGGAGCAGGGCTTAGGGCGCCAAGATTTGGGGGCGCCAAAAAGCGGTGCCCCCATTTTTTTTACAGCGTTCCTCCCCAAGCGCGCGATAGCCGCTCCACTTCTCCTACCTCCCAGGCTTGCAGAACCAATCAGCTATTTGGTGCCGCAAGCCTGGGAGGAGAATTAGAGCAGGGGCGGCGTGCTCGGGGAGGAGGCGGAGCAGAGGTGAGCCGGGGTGGAGAGGTGCCGCACGGCTCCCCGGGCTGGGTGGGGTGGGGAGCTGCCGTGGGGGTGCCTCAGGGTGGGGGAGGAGCTGTCGCAGGGCTCCCCACCCCAGCTCACCTCTGCTATGCCCCCTCCCCAAGCACGCCATCGCTGCTCCACTTCTCCCGCCTCCCAGGTTTGCGGCGCCAATAAGCTGTTTGCGGCGCCAATCAGCTGTTTGGCACCACAAGCCTGGGAGGGGAGGAGAATTAAAGTGGGGGCGGCATGGTCAGGGAGGAGGCGGAGCAGAGGTGAGCTGGGGTGGGGAGCTGCCGCAGGCGGGGGGCACCTCAGGGCGGGGGGGGGGGGGAAGTTGCCGGGGGGGGGGAGCGCCTCAGGATGGGGGGGGCAGGGAGTTGCCACAGGGCTGGGGGGGGAACTTCCTTGCACTGGCCCTGGCTGGTAGTGTCTTTTTCATGTGAGGCTGGTGAGAAAGCTGTGACCAGTCCTCTAGGATGCAGTTCCTTGCCACAGTGACCCACATCATTGTCATCTCTGGGCTGGAAAATGCTCTTATTGTGTGTGCCTTTGGGGGAGCGGAAATCTAGAAGCTGATGCAGAATGCATGATCATGAAATGTTTCTTGAGTAGAATCGGTCAATGTTTTAAGATAATGGGGGTGTCCTATGCACTGCACTGGCTTCTAACTTACTTCTGGATGAAGTTCAAGGTGTTAACCATGAGCATCTTTGAAGCCCTAAATGTTTTGGGATACAGTTTTCTGAGCTCTTCTCTCACTATGTCCCACCACAGAAGCTGGGATCTACTGGATCTCTCCCAACAATACTGTTCAGGAGAAGCCACAGGAGATTCTGAGCCCTTCCCTATGGAACCAGGCTCCCCACACAGTCCATTAGACCCTGATTCCAATGACCATCAGGGCACAATTCAAGGCTTATCTGTTCAAATAAGCTTTTGACTGCTTGGCATTTATCACCCACCAATTCAGTGTCTTTTTGTACATTCTGTGTCTCCCCCCCCCCCCATAGCACCTCTAGTGATCAGGGGTTAAAATAAACAAGCAACAAATGTCAGTATTATCTTTGCATTGTAGAGTTCAATAGATATCTTCATCTTTATGGCTTTGCCACCGGTATATGTGGTCTTTGCTTCACTGATCTTGTCATCCCTTACTATTTGACGAGAGAATGTAATGGAGTAGAGTGCCTTCAAAAGCAAAAGGGGTCAACCCTGCAAACCTGATACTTACACGAGTAAAGGCTGATCATATGAGAAAACAACGATAGGAGCATGTCTTTACTTTATTCCTTTTGAGCTTCTTATAGTTCAGTTACAGAAAGAACGCGAGGGGAAAAAATAACAAGACAAACAAATATAGATCTACAGCTCAGCGTTCACATTCTCTTGTTAACAAGTTTACTTTCTTTTCCTAACTCAATAGTGGCAGTGGCCAGTCCCCCACTTAGTTAACCCAGCGATGATCCATAAATCAGATGAAAGGAAAGCGATTTTTCTAAATCAAACACAGGGAGGATGATGTGATTACAGTTGAGCAAATATTTGTTCCGATTGTTATAGGAGGCCCAGGTATATTTCACAGAACAAAGCCTTCATGGGCTGAGAAAATGCAATTCACTGAAACTTACTGGCTGTCTCCTGTGCATACTACTTACTCCCCACTGAATGGAATCAAACCTGCTTGAGCATTTATGATTGTCTTGCCCTCTGGTGGGCAGTGAATCCTTATATTACTACAGCAAACAGAGATTCTCCTTTAGTTCAGGTGGTAGGTGCCTGACTTTTGGGGGGAAGAAGATCCAGAATTCTGATCTCGATATTGGGCATAGTGTGGTATTGCTGATGCCCCTAGGGTCTGATCATGTTTACACACACGTATCATTGAAGTGCACACCATATGGGATAGTACACTTCACATGTATATCTAAGTACTTCTATGGCCCTCATTGCCACAGTGCCAGAATGACTGGCTTAGGTCTTTCTTTTACAGGACATCACTTACATAATTTGAGGAAATGGACAAAACTGAGGAAATGTGCTGTCTGGGAGAGTACGTCCTTTAAGCAGTGCATGTAAACTTCTCAAAACCACTGAATTTGGAACAACTGAGCCACATTATCCTCACACACATCAATATGCCCATAAGAAAACAGCAGGGAAAATTTCATTTTGTAAGTTTTACCTTAATGAAACATTTAATTAATGGGGCCTTGGAAACATCAGTGAGTGCAGCATGCAGTACTATGCTAGCTGTGTGGAACAGGTCCCTGGAGGCATATTGGTCAAGAGCCACATAGGTACTTAAGCACCTAAATCTGGGGTTTAGACACTTAAGTATGGGGTTCAGACACCTAAGTGCAAGTTTTAGGCTCTACTGCAATTCACAAAACTCCTGCAAAACCTTACAGGCACCAAAACTCACTTGGTGCCTGTGTTTTCAAGGTAGAAATCCCTTAGATGCCTAAGTTACTGCCTCTGGGCTTGGGCCTTGTGGCCACCCTCTAGACCTCCAGGTGTCTAAGCTCCACAGCAACCCACGCCTAGGAGGAAAATAGGCATTCACCTGCCTGCCTCAGGTGCTGCACCTGATCCAGGAGACATGCTGAGTGGCTGCCTATTGGACAAGGTCCCCTTCAAAATCTGGCAGGAGGATGAGATGCTATATTTGGTGCCCACCTACCCGACTTTTAGGCCAGTGGTTAGAACTCTTACGTGGCATGTGGGATACAGGTTCAATCCCCCCCCACCCCACCTGAGGAGAAGAGAGGATTTGAACAGGGTTCTCCCACACATCTCAAGAGAGTGCTCTAACCACTGAGCAATGGGATATTCTGATGTGGGGACTAAAGAGTCATTGGAACAGAAGGACTGGGTTCTGGTGATTTCTGTCCTCCCACGTGGGTGCCTTAACCACCAGGCTTTAGAGTCACTCTCACTCTCTGGCCCAATGACGGAATAGCTTCAGCAGAAGAGACTGAGGGATCCCAGGTCAGAATATCCCATAGCGCCATGGTTACAGACCCCACCCCTCTCAGGCAGTGAACCTGGGTCCCCCACATCCAATGCGCTAAAAGTTATAAGGTGACAACCACACCCCGGTCTTGTGTGGAGTTACGTTGGAGCCTAAATTATTCTCACAAGAAAAAGCTGAGGTGTCTAAGGGCTAGTCTACACTGGCAATGCTAAAGTGCTGATGTGGCAGCGCTGTAACGTGCCTGGTGTGGTTGTTACGCAGCGCTCTAAAAAAACCACCTCAACAAGGGGCACGGCTCCCAGTGCTGGGCACGGTTTACACTGGCACTTTACAGCGCTGCAACTTGCTGCGCTCCGGGTTTTTTTTTTCACACTGCTGAGTGAGAAAGTTGGAGTGCTGTTAATTGCCAGTGTAGACAAGCCCTAAGCCTTCTGACTCCAACAGAAGGGTTTCCATTCATGGATTGCTAAGCAGAGATCAGCACCTATCTCTGGGAGGGGGCTTAGGATACACCCCTCCCAGAAATATATCCCACTGGCTAATGTAGATGGCTCCCTGGCTACCATGCTGGCTTTTGTAGATCACATTGAAAGGCACCTATCTCTTCCCATTCACCGTATAGGGAGTCTAGGTGCCAAACTTGGGCTTTGTGGATCACAGCATTGGAACATCTAACTTTCAGGCACTTAAAAGTTAGGTGTTGCAATGCTCAGAGTCATAAACCAGAGCTTCTTTGTGGATTCCAAGTCATTGTACCTATATTCCATGCGCTGCATTGGCTTCCCCCGGGCACAATTCATAAATTCATAGATTCTAGGACTGGAAGGGACCTTGAGAGGTCATCGAGTCCAGTCCCCTGCCCGCATGGCAGGACCAAATACTGTCTAGACGTTGGTTTTGATCTCTGAAGCCCCGTATGTAGAACCCTGCATGGAGACAAAATTTGTATCCGCATCCGATCCGTGATCTGCAAAAATGGTCCGTGGATATCCGCAGATTTGCGGGCCTCTATCTGTATGGTTTTGCAGATGATTACATGAGAAACTGCAAATCATCTAACGCGCTCTTGGCCAAAAGTACAGATTTAACCTTTGAGGATGGGAGGTGGGATGTTCTCAATGGAAAATCCCCAGGTTTGGACATTGCTATGTCAGGCACCCTTCCAGAGCGCCATTTGTTGGACTCCAGTCCATAGTGTGAGGCTCATCGTTTCAGCCAAGAATTTCCTCTCCTGAACTAAAGTAGTGTATGATATTTTCCACTGGCAGGGACAGTGAACAGGGTGACGAAACTACTGCAGCCCATAGTGGGCAAATGTAGACCGATATTTTGTATCTAAAGCACCTGGGCTATTATATAAATGCAGACGAGTTGTGTAATTCTTCTGTGCATCAGTTCAGATATCTCTAAAATTGGAATGAAAAATACTTCCCCTCCCTCTCAGGGATGTTGAGAGACTCATGTTGTTACTATCTATAAAACACTATGAGATCATTTGTTAGAAGGTGCTAGAAATGCAAAACAATGAGGATGGTAATAATAATAATAATAATAATAATAATAAACAGTGCCATCAAGAATATCAAGACAATACACAAAGTCTGAAAGCTAAGAATCTATAGGATTTGGCTTTATCATGACAACTTCCTAAATAAAGATTTACTTTATTCCCTTCCTCCACTGTTGGTCAATAGGGCAGGAACTCAAGAAGCTAGAAAACACACTTTTCAAGCAAAGGTACACCATAAAAAAAATTAAATATCCAAAAGTCAAGAAACAATGGGGAAGATTATTTCCATGAATTGATGTTATAAAATAACACTTGTTTTTCTGAATAAAGTTAAAATCAGTAATTAAATCAAACTGTTGCAGACCAAATGCTCTGATTGCCAATTCAGGTCCATCGAGCCAAATGCAGAAAGACTGGGCTAAAATTGTGTTACAAATATTAACTATTGTAACACATCTATGACCACTTAGGAGCTGATGGTTATGATGGAGCTACATTACCACAGATAGTCTGGAGTTTCATAATGACAGCAAGGATAGAGGATCTCAGTTCTAACTCAGAAAGCACAGGCCCTGACCATTAGAGATGAAAGAAAATCTTCTTCAGCTTTTAGCAGTATGGAAACTATGACACAATGGAGCAGTTCTGAGTCTGTCCTCTAAAAGGAAGTAGCAAACAACCAAACACATTAGCCACTTCATCTCACTTTCAGTGATTCCCAAATATTAAATTTAATTGATGGCAAAGAAATTACAATGTAACTATGGCCAGTTTTCAGTACTGCACTCTCCTTTGATACAAGCTCTGGCCCCAATCCTGCAAACACCTGAGCACATACTCAGTGTTAAGGATGAACAGTGCCATTGAGGTCAGACACACCACTCAGGTGAGCAGAGTTAAGCATGTGCATAAGTGTCTGCTAGAACTGAGGCTTAAACACTAATCCTGCAGGATTTGTTACAATAGTTAATATTTGTAAAACAACAGCTGTAAAAATAGATTAAAATTATTTGTTAACATTCTAAAAACAGCTTTAATGGAAGCTGCAAGTAAGGACATTTTCCTCTCATTTTCTATCTTTTTTTTTATGTCAGTCTCCAGCACAACAATTTATTATACAAGCAGATTAGGTCTAGTATGCATCTGTTGCATAGATGGTTTTGAATAACTGCCTAGCTGCCCTATTTACATCCATTACATACATCCATGCTGCAGACAAAGCAGGGTTACCCATGAAAAATTGCTCTTCTGATTACTTAGACCTTTCAAGACTAATTCTCAAACTCATACATTTCAACTAGTGAAACAGATGTTACAAAAATTAATAGATGGGTTTAATGATAGATAGATAGATAGATAGATAGATAGATAGATAGATAGATAGATAGATAGATAGATAGATAGATAGATAGATAGATAATCAAAAAAGTAGGATACAGCAGTTTAGATCAGTCACCATCACCTTTCAGTACATTTTCCAGACATACCTCCAAACACCTCTCCGCTCTGGAGAAGTTCAAATCCAGATCTGCATTTTGCAGCTGACCCCATACTCTGTAAGAGTCCAAAACCACTGTGAGTTTTCAGAAAGTGCACATGAGCATCTGCACCTAAACTATGCACTTCAAGTTCATCGCTAATATTTTCTATTGTTTTGCCCATCCTAGGGGAGTTTGGGCTTCTTCTATTTCCCTTGGGAGACTCACCCTCACTCTTCTAGGTCATACCGCATGCAAGTTTTCATTAGCAGTTAATTCGGTTTCATCATTGCTTCAGGGCAAACATCTGCTTGACCATCTCTGCAGGTACAACTAACTGGGCCTGCAGGGTGGAATCAGACCCTAGATTGCTTATAAACTGTGTAGATAATTTCTGAGCCATTAGAGATGTGATAAATGAAGGGGGTGGGGGGTAGCTCCCATGTGGGCTAGCTCCCATGTGGGCTGACACCCACCCAGCCAGTTAGCTATAAAATCCCTGTTAGTAGCTGTTCTCTACTTGCTTTACCTGTAAAGGGTTAAAAAAGCCCATAGGTAAAAGGAAGGGAGTGGGCACCTGACCAAAAGAGCCAATGGGAGGGCTAGAACTTTTTAAAATTGGGAAAAAAAATTTCCTTTCTCTGTCTGTCTGTTGTTCTCTGGAGAGAAGAGAGACAGAGCAGAGACAGGGCTGGACTATGCTGTAAGAGCTTTAAGCCAGGTATGGAAAACCATCAGATCACACCTAGAACTACTCATTTAAACCCCAGATACATACGTAGATCAGGGAATGTCTAGGAAGATGCAATTAGGGTTCGCGCTCTTATTTCTTATTGGCTTGTGTAGTCCTCTGTGCTAACCCCCAAATGCTTTTGTTTTGCTTGCAACCATTAAGCTGGACCTCAAGAAAACCATTCTTCATGCTTAATTATTATATTTGCTCCTTTTAAATCTAGAAATAACCTCAGTGCCAGATGTATTTTCTTTCTTTTTGTTTTTAATAAAATTTACCTTTTTTAAGAACAGGATTCGTTTTTTTGTGTCCTAAGAGGTTTGTGCATATGCTGTTTAATTAGCTGGTGGCAACAGCTGATTTCCTTGGTTTTTCTTTCTCAGCTCTTCCGCGGAGTGGGGGGGGTGTGTGAAAAAGCTTGAGGGTACCCCACAGGAAGAAATTCCCAAGTGTGCCTTTCTGGGTTCTCTAAAAAGGGGTTTTTTTTGCACTTGGGTGGTGGCAGCATCTACTCATCCAAGGTCAGAGAAAAGCTGTAACCTTGGGAGTTTAATACCAGCCTGGAGTGGCCAGTATTAATTTTTTTTTTTAATTCTTGCAGGCCCCCATCTTCTTCACTCAAAGTGCCAGAGTGGGGAATTAGCCTTGATAAGAGTCAATATTGTTGTTTCTCATTCTCTACAACAGGAGGAGGAATTTTTTTTAAAATACTACTTTAAAGTAAATTAAAGCTACAATAATAATTAGGGCTGTCAATTAATTGCAGTTAACTCACGCAATTAACAAAAAAATTAATCACGCTTAATCGCACTATTAAACAATGGAATACCAATTGAAATCTATTAAATATTTTTCGATGTTTTTCTACATTTTCAAATACATTGATTTCTATTAGAACACAGAACACAAAGTGCACAGTGCTCACTTTATTTTATTTTTATTACAAATATTTGTACTGTAAAAATGATAAACAAAAGTACTGTTGTGCAATCTCTTTATGTGAAAGTGTAACTTACAAATGTAAATTTGTTGTTGTTGTTACATAACTGCACTCAAAAACAAAATGATGTAAAACTTTGGAGCCTACAAGTCCACTCTGTCTTAGCAATTGGCTGAACAAGAAGTAGGACTAACAAGTTTGTTTACATTTACGGGAGATACTGCTGCCTGCTTCTTATTTACAATGTCACCTGAAAGCGAGAACAGGTGTTCACATGGCACTTTTGTAGCTGGTGTTTCAAGGTATTTATGTGCCAGATATGCTAAACATTTGTATGCCCTTTCATGCTTCAGCCACCATTCCATAGGACTGCTTCCATGCTGAGGATGCTCGTTAAAAAAATAATGCATTCATTAAATTTGTGACTGAACTCCTTGGGGGAGAATATGTCTCCTGTTCTGTTTTACCCACATTCTGCCCTATATTTCATGTTATAGCAGTCTTGGATGATGATCCAACACATGTTCGTTTTAGGAACACTTTCACAGCAGATTTGACAAAACGCAAAGAAGGTACCAATGTGAGACTTTTGAAAATAGCTGCAGCATTCAACCCACGGTTTTATTGGAGTATAAGCTTTCATGGGTGAATGCCCGCTTCACCCACGAAAGCTTATGCTCCAATACATCTGTTAGTCGTAAAGGTGCCACAGGACTCTCTGTTGCTTTTTACAGATCCAGACTAACACAGCTACCCCTCGGATACTTGAACCCACGGTTTAAGAATCTGAAATGCCTTCCAAAATCTGACAGCGATGAGGTGTGGCGCATGCATCAGAAGTTTTAAAAAAGCAACACTCAGATGCGAAAACTACAGAACCCAAACCACCAAAAAAGAAAATCAACCTTCTGCTGGTGGCATCTGACTCAGATGATGAAAATGAACATGCGTCGATCCACTCTGCTTTGGATCATTATCGAGCAGAACCCATCATCAGCATGGACTCATGTCCCCTGGAATGGTGGTTGAAGCATGAGGGGACATATGAATCTTTAGCGCATCTGGCACGTAAATATCTTGCGAGGCTGGCTACAACAATGCCGTGTGAATACCTATTCTCACTTTCAGGAGACATTGTAAACAAGACATGGGCAGCATTATCTCCTGCAAATTGTAACCAAACTTGATTGACTGAAGTAGGACTGAGTGGACTTGTAGGCTCTAAAGTTTTACATTGTTTTATTTTTGAATGCGGTTATTTTTTTGTACATAATTCTACATTTGTAAGTTCAACTTTCATGACAAAGAGATTGCACTACAGTACTTGTATCAGGTGAATTAAAAATACTATTTCTTTTGTTTTTTACAGTGCAAATATTTGTAATCCAAATAAATAGAAAGTGAGCACAGTACACATTGTATTCTGTGTTGTAATTGAAATAAATATATTTGAAAATGTAGAAAACATCCAAAAATATTTAAATAAATGGTATTCTATTATTGTTTAACAGCATGATTAATCGTGATTCCTTTTTTTAAATCGCACAATTAATCACGATTACTTTTTTTAATAGCTTGACTGCCCTAATAATACATTCAAATGATAAATTGAAAATAACATCTGTGCAGAATTTCAACACCCAAAAGCATGGAAATTCAGAGTTAAGACTGAATCTCTGTACCCAGGTATTGAAGGGACTTTAACCAGTGACAGGTGCTGTCTATGGAACACAGCAAGTTAGAGAGACAAAGCTATGAGTTAAAGAGACTATTTCAATCTTATCTTAATTTTATGAGTTTTAATCTGATCTTTAATGTTATCAATGTTATTGTTTATGGTTTAATTAGATATAGCTACAAGTAGTCAAGCGAATAGCTAGTGTCACATTTTCTGACCTCAAGACTGGAAAGTTACTATAGCATCTAATTCAATGGCAGAGCCAGGATTCTACCTATACGTTCAAAAAGGCTGCAGGTTAGTATACTCTTCCATGTTTACAAATCTGCCCAACATCTGTACAGCTGGTAATACCCTGAGATGTTTACATTCTGAAGTTTTAAAACTGATTTTTCCCCCTCTTTTCTAAAATCACATCTAGCAGCCGTCAATTTGATAGTTTCAATATTTTTCCTTGTTTGTTAAGGTTGCATTAATTTGCATGGGCTGTTACGATTCAATCTGCACCAAATTGATAATGCCACCTAATGGTTTGAATTTACATGCAAATAATACAAGCATCAAAGGTTATCCAGGAGTTTGAAACATCAGAAATAATCACCGTGCACTGAATAAGATCCTATGAATAATGCAGGGGCTCCAACATCCTAGTCATGGGAGCCTTTAAGATCTACATACACCAGTCTCTTCTCTGGAATTATAAGTTACAATAAAAATACTCTGTAAGGCACCACGTTTAAAGCACATGAAGGCTGCTGTCTAGTAAGTTTATTTAACTTATTTGCATATAATATTGCTTTTCCTCTCAGCAACTGTTGCACTGAAGCGTAGATAGGTCATGCTAAAACCGTAGCTTTTGGTAAACAAACAAACAAAAATGTGATAACTACTTAATTAACATTCCCCTCCCTCCCAAATCTGTAATCATCTGAGGGGAAAAATACAACAAACACCACACATACACACACTCCAATATTAACAATTTTCATAAAAAATATTTTTTTTTTAAAAAAGTCCATTTTTCAACAACCATCTTTTCATTTTTAAAATGTTGACCAGCTCTATTATTAACCCCACTTAATGTGGAATGAGGGTAGATCACAAGTTAGGCCCCCTACTGTCTATCAGAGGCCATCCTTTGCCTAGTATAAATGCTGGCCTCCAAAATTTCCCATCAGTTCTCTCCTGAATGCATTAGGTGCAGGAGCTATGCTACATTGGTGCTCTCTCCAATTCTTCTCTGATACTCATCAGATACTCTTTCATGCTCACAACCCTGCCTTCCAATGAGGTCCTGTTCAGTGCCCTATAGAGTTTCAGAGGGCCTTTCCTTGAGTACTCAGGTACATTTCTGCAATGCTTTGGAACCTGTATTTCTCAATGCTTTAACCTCCATTTGCTTTGATTAAGTACTTTGATGCCTATTTTCTCAATAGTTCAGCACCTGCCTTGGTTTTTTAGCTCCCCTTTTCTTGGTGGTCTTGCAACTCACCGGTGGATGTACATGACAGGTTCCCCTCTGTGCTGATCAACAAAGGATAGCTCAGTGGTTTGAGCATTGGCCTGCTAAACCCAAGATTGTGAGTTCAATCCTTGAGGGGGCCACTTAGGGATCTGTGGCAAAAATCAGTACTTGGTCCTGCTAGTGAAGGCAGGGGGCTGGACTCAATGACTTTTCAGGGTCCCTTCCTGTTCTAGGAGATGGGTATATCTCCATATATTATTATTACAGCCCCCAGCTACTGACGTTTGATTCTTTAGCACAAGCTATAGCAGTTTATGCTTCAAGCTCCACAAGTCTCTGGTTCAATGCCCAGTGGGTGGGTTGTGAGTGCAGCTCTCCCCCTTTGATGCCTAGCATTCCAGAACCTGGTTTTGTTTGGTCTGTACTGAGCCACAAGTGATATATTTAGAGATTGGCTCAAACTGCAAAATTCAGAACCAGATCTTAAACTAGCAAATCGGGGGGAATTTGGTCCCGGGTATTGATTGAGCCCCATCTCTAAATATATTTATTATAACAGATAAAGCAGGATCTTGTTTGAATAGACAGGAAATCAAGAATTAAGGTTGAAGCCTTGGTCCCTGATTCCCATTAAAAGAAAACAGGTAGCGTGGTGAAAGAGAGCATTTCAGCCTGCATGTAGCAATGTCCTTCAAAAGCTTCTTTATATCAAGACATTTACAATTATTTCTGTGCAGAATTTAGGCATTAATTTAAAGAAAAAATCATTCACAAATTATTATAAAATAGCCATATTATGGGAACAGCCAGATTGTAATGACTCATTCAGAACACACTGTTATATCCATACATTCAGACATTCAATAGCAGAGACAAATTGTGGCTTGGGGGTTTACAGAGGCATTCTGACAGCGATGGCAGCAGATTACAAAATTCATCCTTTAGACATCAAATACCCAATTACCAACATCATCAGCATCATCATGCGTGCTTTGAACAACAAAGGAGGAGTTGCTGTACATCATTTTTCATTTCTTGATAGATGAAGAATGATATGGTAATGCATGTTGCAACTGAATGCATTGATCTCAGTCATTCATAAACAAAACATCATGTTAAACAACCAGGGTGGTGGTTATAGTGGGAGAGCAGGGAACTCACCAAATCTTTGCATCCACACACATTATTGGTCTTTGCACGGATGTGTGTGTATGTGCCAGTGCAGACATGGATACAGAGAGTATGTGCATAATGTGTGTTTATGCAACAGGAGTGCATGTATATCTCCATGCTAAAGCCAGGGAAGTGTTGAAGGAACTGCTAACACCAGCGTGCTGAAATTAATCAGATGCTACAGTCCTAGTTCTGTCTTACCTTTTCTAAAATACTGAATTACCTGAGTTAACACAGGGGTTGGCAACCTTCGGCATGCGGCCCATCAGGGTAATCCGCTGGTGGGCCATGAGACATTTTGTTTACATTGACCATCCACAGGCACGGCCCCCCGCAGCTCCTAGTGGCCGCGGTTCACCGTTCCCAGCCAATGAGAGCTGTGGGAAGCAGCGTGGGCCACAGGGACGTGCTGGCCACTGCTTCCTGCAGCTCCCATTGGCCAGGAATGGCGAACTGCAGCCACTGGGCGCTGCGGGGGGGCCGTGCCTGTGGACGGTCAATGTAAACAAAATGTCTTAAGGCCCACCAGCAGATTACCCTGATGGGCCACGTGCCAAAGGTTGCCGACACCTGAGGTAACCTATTGAGCAAAGCAAACTAGAATAGTCATTTCAAATGAGACAAAGTTAAAAGGTTCATTGGGGAAAGGAGATTTAACAACAAAATAAAGGAAAATGAAGAAAATAACCAAGATTGTCAAGCTGTCTGAGGCAGGGAACATCTTTTTATTCTGTGTTTGTACAGTGCCTATAGGGTGACCAGATGTCCCATTTTATAGGGACAGTCCCAATTTTGGGGTCTTTTTCTTATATAGGCTCCTATTACCTCTCCCCACCCCACCGCCCGTCCCAATTTTTCACATTTGCTGCCTGGTTACTCTAAGTGCCTAGCACAATGCGATCCAGGGCCATTCCTGGAGCTTCGAGGCACTTCAGTAATACAAATAATAAAGGGCTAAACTGTAGCTGTGTCACAAGTACTGAGCAAGAAGCAGTGTCTAGCAGCACTGTCCCAGGAGCAGATTTACAGAATGGGGAGTAATAGCTCAGCAGAAGCTGCTGCTCTCCCTCTCTCCCTGCTACCTAGGATACGTATAGCCAGCCGGAAGCAGTGAAGGGGCTACTGGCACCACTTTTAATTTCCTGGGCATGTGCATTAGTTGAGCCTGAATCTGCTCTAACATGGGAGGAGTTTACAACAGATCCGAAATAATTAACACATAAAAGGAAGCAAACGAAACATAAAAGCAGCAAACACAGAGTCAGGGCATGACAGACCCAAACATGCATGAATGGATTAAATGAACAAAAAAAGTAACAATTTAAGGAATTAAAATCATCCACTGCAAAGAACTCCCAAAGCATAAGAATGTTCATAATTGAAAACTCTAAATAATTGTAATGAGCTTTACCTCCCTGAAAGATAGTACATTTTGTGATTTGAATTAAAAAACTACATTTTATTTTTTACATTTATTTTAGAAACTAACTGGTGACAAAACAGGGAAGACAGTTAAATAGAAGCAATACTTGAACGTAAAGGTGGGTTCTCCTGCCCTGAATGTGTTTAATTTATTGCAGTGGAACAAAACTGCTTCATTTTAAACAGTTAGGTGAGATCTGCGCAGACTTGATACTGACTATTAAGGCCCTGAGTCTGTAATTGGATTGTCTCTTTGAACCCCCACACCAGTACGAAGCCCAGTGACTCCAATGGGATTCTATACAGATAGGAGGTTTTGCCAACACCGATCTGATAGCAAGGTTAAGAGCTAAAATGTTTGAGAAAAGTAGACATTTTAGTAGCTCATGAATTAATTATTTAAAAGTTCCAACTTGGTAACAGAAAACCAAGAAATGACACATGCTTTCACTGCGAATGCACAATAAATGGTTCCAAGAGCACTTTGGTTAGCAGCAAAACAAGCAGCTGACTTGCACTAAAGTAACAAAGTGGATGGGTAAGGTGGCAAATATACTAGAATGCCCCACAGAGGACAGAGCACTTAACAGCATTGCCCTAGTTCCCATTATTTAGTCTAAACCTTGCTAACTGTGGCTGAAAATGAATTTGAAGTAGTTACAAAGGCAGCTGAAAGCTCCGTTTACTTCCTTCTGGGTGTCTATATAGACAGTTACACGTAATTCCAACTAAGTGTTCATACTCCACCTCTGCATAACTGCAAGGGTCAGCAAAGAGACAGACTATTTTTGAGCAGATGCTGCCTTGCTTACACTGAGAAACACCTTATTCCCTCTGAAACGTGGCGGAATCAGGCCCTTATAGATTACAGAATGCCTGTAAGTTACACAAGACAGTTACACAGGGCAAATGACATGGAAACCATAAGTGAGGATGGAATGATTTGCTTCATCTGAATAATGGTTAAAACAATACTAGAAGTTTATCTCATTAGCAAGTAGATGCTAATTCTCTGACACTTTTACATGACAGTTGGGATGTTTCTGAGAGGTATAGGCCCAGTTTTCCCAGGTGATTAGTGATTTTGGATGGCCCATTGACATAACTTTAAATGGTGTGATTTCTAAGAGGTTGAGTGCTGGGCACTTTCTGAAATTCAAATCCCTTTAAAGTATGTTAACAGGGGCACCCAAAATCACTAGTCACTTTTAAAAGCCATTGCTACCCTGTTTCCCCGAAAATAAGACAGTGTCTTATATTAATTTTTGCTCCCAAAGATGCGCTAGGTCTTATTTTCAGGGGATGTCTTATTTTTCAATGAAGAAGAATACGGTACACATTTTTTTGCCTTATTATCGGGGAGGTCTTATTATCGGGGGGATGCCTTATATTACAACGAGAGGCAAAACTGTAAGTAGGCCTTATTTTCGGAGGATGTCTTATTTTCGGGGAAACAGGGTAGTAACTCTTATGGCTGCATATGAGCTAGTGTTAAAGAAACAGATATGCAGGTCACAGAAATTCAAACACGGCAGTGACTGCTCTGCACATGAACAATGCTCAGTATGTATTTCAGTATGTGCAGGGAAAACGGCGTGCTAACCAAAAAAGTGCAAACAGAGGTTACACTCTTGACAAACACTGGCATCTGGATTTTGGAATAATTGCAAAGGGTAGCCGGGTAAGTTTCAAATGAGAAAGTCTGAACCGTCTCCACAACTGTGGGTGTGAAAGTTCCAAGTGAAACTGGACTTTTCTGAACTTCTGTCTGAATTCTCCAGGGGGGAGAGGGTGGGAATGACAAGATGATGATTGTGGCTTCCTGATGCTGCTCTGCTTGGCCTCGCTATAAATTAAGGTTGCTAAGGGCAACTTTAACTTATACCACTAGCATAAATGTTCCTGGACGTTATGCCAGTTAAGAACTAAGCATTGTGGAGCACCTCGTTCACCACATCCCCTCCCTTTAACATGCACCACGCACATCTCCTTTGACCCACTGTCTCTCGTTATGCTGGGCAGTGCAGCCCCAGTGGAAAGGCAGGCGGGTGATGGCATAGGCACAGAAGACAGCATAGCTGCCCTACACAGGAGAAATTCTCCCGGGGATTCTCTGCTGGTTTGAATTCTCTTTTCCCTGGTTACACAGCGCCAGGTGAGCTAAGCAGACCCAAGAATCCAGCCCCTTGTGTTGTATACATGCCTGACTCTTTCAGAATGGCTGGAGGTGTCGAGGGAAAAGGGGGAGATGACAGTGTGAAAAGTGAGCCACCAGATCTACTACCCCCCATAGTAAAAAGCAACAGAGAGTCCTGTGGCACCTTTAAGACTAACAGATGTATTGGAGCATAAGCTTTCGTGGGTGAATGCCCACTTCATCGGATGCATAACCCCCACTATCCAGGAAACATTTACTTGTTCATACCAATAGTTCAACAAGAATACTCCATCCCTATGTCGGGAAGGTATATGTATTACCTGAGGGAAGGAATAGGAGGAAGTCATTGGTCATGTGACTGATGTGAATGCTACAATTGCTGTACATACTTATCTACTTCAACACCGCAAAAACAGAGAGCTTAGCAGAAAGTAGCTTTGTTGGCAGACACTTTTGATGCACCAGCAGTTACAGATTTCCCACACAGGCAAGTAATCAGGGTGAGGCAGACAGCATCACAGGAAAGTGCTTTTATATGCTACAGATAAAGACTCTGACTGAAAGGTTTACTTGATAGGAATGTGGGGGGGGGGGGCCGGGGGGAAAGGAGGGAGGTGACAGCACTGAGAAAGTTATCTCAGTTTCAAAGTATAGCCCAAAAGCTGTGTTCGAGCAGAGTCTATCTGTGCTGGCCATACCCTGTCAACCGTGGTCTAGATATACCCTCACTTTGTACAGATGACAGACCAGGAGTAAAACTTTCAAGAGCACCTAAGTCATTTAGGAACTTAAGCCCCATTCTCCACAGTGGTAACTACAGCCCTTTGTGTTGTATACATGCCTGAGTAGTTATCAGTGGTTCATAGTCATGCTGGAAGGGCATCAGTTCTGGATCCAGTTCTGTTCAATATCTTCATCAGTGATTTAGATAATGGCATAGAGAGGACACTTGTAAAGTTTGCGGACGATACCAAACTGGGAGGGTTGCAAGTGCTTTGGAGGATAGGATTAAAATTCAAAATGATCTGGACAAACTGGAGAAATGGTCTGAAGTAAATAGGATGAAATTTAATAAGGACAAATGCAAAGTACTCCACTTAGGAAGGAACAACCAGTTCGAGTGTAGATGTCCCGCACGCTCACGGCGCTGTGCATGTGACAGAATGGCACTGGCACTATTCATTGCTGTCTGCAGAGGATTTTTTGTTTAATACCAATAAAAATGTGCTACTGCCAATCAGCCAGAAACCTCAGCCATTGTGCACTCCTACAACCAGGCTGAGCACCCAGAAGGTCCCTGTCTCTTCCGAGAACCAGTGGCATGTACTAGGCCCTTTCCAGCACCGTGTATGGAGGGGAAACAACTCTCTTCACCCAGGACAGGTGCTAAGACAGTTACCTCAGAGTCCTTCAAAGTGAGAATTCAGATTTCTTCTTGCCAAAGTCCTCCACAGTAGGTAAACCCAGCTAAACAATGCCCAAATGCAAGGTCAAGCAGAGACCTTTGCATCTCAGGACATTCCCCTCCAAACTGCAGAATGTTCTCTGACTTTCTCTGTCCTAAGCTGATTCGCTGTTTGCTCCAACCCTCCCCCGGTCCTTCAGTCTCTTAACCCCAGCTTCCCTCCACATCTGCTCATCTTACCATCTTCTCCGCTGCCCTGACCTCCTCTCCCCTTTCCTCCACTTTCCATTTAGTGATCCCCTCCTATGTAACATCCCCCACCTAAAGAAGTTGTGGAACTAATGTGACATTTGCCGTTAGCCCATTGTTCATTCTGCTTGCATGTTCTGCCCCTTCCCCTACGCTGTCTTCATCATTTATACTGTCTCATTGTTTCCTTGTCCTTCCCCATCTGTCTATATCCATCTGTTGTTTCTTGTCTTATACTTAGATTGTAAGCTTTTGGGGATGGGGACTGTGTGTTCTGTGTTGTACAGCACCTACCACCACAGGGTCCTGGTCCATGACTGTTAGGTACTATGATACCACAAAGAATAATAATAAAATAAAAATCCATTCATCTTAATTAAAAGTAGAGTTCTGACATGCGACATAAAAGAAAAATCACAACACAAGTGATATTTATAAATATATCTGATCACTAACTATTAGCAAAATGCTCTAGACAGGCACAAAACATAGGTTACAAAGTACAGCTATGTATCAGCGGGGTAGCCGTGTTAGTCTGGATCTGTAAAAAGCGACAAAGAGTCCTGTGGCACCTTATAGACTAACAGACATATTGGAGCATAAGCTTTCGTTGGTGAATACCCGCTTCGTCAGACGCACTCCACTACATGCGTCTGACGAAGTGGGTATTCACCCATGAAAGCTTATGCTCCAATATGTCTGTTAGTCTATAAGGTGCCAAAGTACAGCTCTATCACTTGTAGCATAACTAAACTATAGCTGAACAAAGCTAGTGTTGCTCAGTCTAAAGGCGGACAGACATCTTAAGTTTTCAGAATCTCTGAAAGTCTAGAGCAAGAGAAACCTCTGTAAATTAAAATAGTTTTCCTTCGATGTGGTGATAAAAAGGTCAGTCATATTTCATTGTGATATGACATCATTGTTCTCAACAGTAATTCAAAGCTTTTCTTCTTGTTGCACCACTAAATTTAACTTTCCATGTAACACAGGCCCCAATCCTGCAATGCTTTAAATACATGCTTAGTTTTACGCACGTCAGGAGTCCCACTGACTTCAGCAGGGCTTCTCAAGTGTGTGAAGACATGCACATGCATTACCCATGGCAGAATCTGGGCCACATTGATTTTGGCTAGCTTCTTACTTCTCTTCTTGTTGCCGTTTTTTCAAGAATATCGATGTGCATTTAGTACAAATATTTTCCCTACACCCGCAAAAGAATCCCAATTAAGGAAAGCCACCAGTTCACATAAAATCATACTAGAAAGACAAGGTGGATGAGATATCATCTTTTACTGGACCAACTTCTGTTGGTGAGAGAGACAAACTTCAGCTCTGAAGAAGAGCTCCGTGTAAACTCGAAAGCTTGTCTCTCTCACCAACAGAAGTTGGTCCAATGAAAGATATTACCTCACCCACCACGTGTGTCTAATATCCTGGGACCAACACTGCTACAACACTAAATACATAAGATCACTCTAGCTTTACTGATTCTTCTGAAACCCTATTTTGAGGTAACGTTCCTTTACCATAACAAATGGCAGTACTATAATTCTTTTGTGGGCTGTTATACAGCATAATTTATAGACTATTCTATAAACCCACAGAGATTTCTATGCCAGGTCAAACTCACTTATTCCAGGAGGCAAGGTGAACTTTCCTCATTATCTATCAGGGCTGATATAGTAAGAGAACAACAATATGAATAAAGAAGAACAGGAGGACTTGTGGCACCTTAGAGACTAACAAATTTATTAGAGCATAAGCTTTCGTGGACTACAGCCCACTTCTTCGGATGCATCCGAAGAAGTGGGCTGTAGTCCACGAAAGCTTATGCTCTAATAAATTTGTTAGTCTCTAAGGTGCCACAAGTCCTCCTGTTCTTCTTTTTGCGGATACAAACTAACACGGCTGCTACTCTGAAACTTAACAATATGAATGTAACATAGGATAAAAAAAATCAATTCTACTGATTGAACATTTAGATAAACAAGGGCTGGGAATCTGGAGAGTTTATGCAAAGGAAATCTCTCTCCTGAAGAGCCTGTAAACTCTGCAGACATAAGCTATGATGAACTTTAGTGCATTTAACATTTTTTTCCACAGATAACTTGATATGCTCAAGTAAAACACTAGGGACCAGATAGAACTTTCACCAAACCAAAAGTTTTGATTAACTAGGGTCTGGATAATCATAGTTCCCTTGCAGTGGCATGGTTGTTGCCTACATGAATTAGGGTAGCTTTCTATCTTCCTACCCATGCCTGATTTACATTACAAATGAAGATTATTCTTGAAAATATCCCCAGGAATTACTTTTGTGAGAGTCAAACAAGTCCATGTTAGAACACTTGATTCAAATTCAAAACGTCTGCACAAAATTGGAGGATTCGGTTTCAGCCCTGGATGTCTCAGATTTGTGTTTACACTCACCTTGAATTTTAAACAATAAAAATCTTCAAGCATCTCTAATTAACCAAAAGTTATTGGGTACAATACAGAAGCTGCAGTGTGAAATTCTATGTCCTGCGTTATGTAGGAAGTCATAATTGTCCTTCTGGCCTTAAAAATCTATGAATCGATGAGCACCAAGGAGATGCAGCATAAAAGGGCAGCAGCAAGTTAAACCTCCATCAGACTTATAACATTTACACGTATGTTGCTGTTCAAACAAGCCAAAATGGAAAATGAAGTATTGAAGCACTACTGTATAAATGAGACAGTGCTGAAAATAAAACAAACCATCAAATCTGTGAGATCCTTAGCTAAGGGAGTAAGTACACCGAACGCATGGGACCTAAGGCTGTGTCTAGACTTCTCTGCAAACAGGCTGGAAATCCCACAATGCAAGTTCCAAATAAATGAGTGGTTTTATCATATTTGGATCTGAAAAGTACTGTTCACTAGTGACTCCTCGCTTCCGGCCTATTTTAGGTACGCGGTGTGGAACCAAACGCACATGCAGATTGCTAGGTGCTGTGCCATTTTAAGTGTTTTGTCAAACAGTAGTGTTGCATAGGCTGAGCTGTTACAGAAAACCATCCAATATATACTGTGGTGGAGTAAGAAAAACAACTTGGTGCAGTAGGTGTTCTAAATTAGGTTCTCAATGTCTATTCAATAGATGTATCCCAAAAATAGTAAAAATTTCCAAAAACGTGTCACTCTGGGACATTAAATTATATTTACTAAAGGTCAATATGACACCAGGCCAGATAGACTCCATCTTAGACTTTTGATGGTGGTAACAGAGTATATAGGGGAACCTTTAACAGAAGATACTTATCAGATCTGACCTCTGGAAAATCCTCTTGCAAACTGGGATGCTAGAGGTTCGACATCCTCCCTCACATACCAAAGAATGCCACAAGAGGCAGGTTATATTTAGATGTAGACTAATACAAACAGGCACTCATTGCCTACATCTGTGAGTGCATTTATGTTCTAAAATAATAATTAATCACAGTTTAATGTCATATGGTCAGCAACATGAAGCGTTACTGGATAAGGCTACATGTTAGTCACGTGTATTTTTAGTAAAAGTCACAGACAGGTCACAGGCAGTAAACAAAAATTCATGGCCTGTGACCTGTCTGTGACTTTTACTATATACCCCTAATTAAAACTTGGGTAGGGGGCCACATGTGCTCTTGGGGTGGTGGCCTGGGTGTGCCGTGGGTGCTGGGGAGGGTGGGCAGCGGCACGCAGCCTGGGACCCCTGCTGGTGACGGGGGGAGGGGAGGAAGAAGGAGGGGCTGGCAGGGGCTCCCTATCTGGCTCCGCATGTCCCTGCAACTCCTAGGTGGCGGAGGGCCCAGGGGACTCCGCACGCTGCACCCGCCACAAGTGCTGGCTGCACAGTTCCCATTGGTCGGGAACCGCAGCCCCCCGGCCCCTCTGCCTAGGCCAGGAGCTGCAGGGCCATGCCTGTGGGAACTGGGGAGCCCCTCACCCCGAGGTAAATGCCCCCCCACACACACACCCTGCAGCCCTGTCCCTAGCCCCGAGCCAGCACGGGCCGCTGCAGAAGTCACGGAGGGCATGGAAAGTCACAGAATCCGTGACTTCCGTGACAGACTCACAGCCTTATTAATGGATGATACACAAATTTATAACTGCCATGTGCCACAATAAAGAGCTCAGACTCAAAAGCCAATCCTCAAGCAATTACCCACTCAACACACAAAACCATAAAACCCTTCACAGTCAACCCATCCTATGTAGAGAGAACTGAGCAAAGAAATGGGTCTTAAATCCTACCTTAAAGTCATCAATCTCAGGCACAGGCTGAATGACAAGGAAAGTGAGTCAAGGAGACTCCACTAGGAATGTCCTCTCTCATTCCACCTGCAGAGGTCAAATTTAGGGACTGTTAACAGAAGCTACCCAGCTATCTGAACTGTTGGGTGCACACATTGGGAGAGACTGTCTCTCAAGGTATGTCTTCGCAGAAGAATTAACTTGAGTGACCAGCATCCAGGTTAGCCTTGCCAGGTTGTGAGCAGCCAGACTGCAAAACCAGACTCGAGTTACTGTATCCTTACTGCTGCTCATGTGTTGCTGGAACTCCATATCCTATGGCTCTTTATACTGTAGTAAGAGTAGATATTCTATTCTTTTCCATTGAGTTGGGGAAGAACTTGCCTGTCCTTCTGAGCACACAGAGAGAATTGTGGGAAGACATTGGAGAATTATCAGCACCGGAGTGATTTAACCTGTAACCTCACTGCAACACAAGCAGTTCACCAGCCCAATTGAAAGTGGAACCTGGACTGTAAACCTTACTGCAGAGAGAGAGAGAGAGAGAGAGAGTGAGTGTGTCCACACTATATATGGGTTACGTAGGGAGGTGGTGGAATCTCCTTCCTTAGAGGTTTTTAAGGCCCGGCTTGACAAAGCCCTGGCTGGGATGATTTAGTTGGGGATTGGTCCTGTTTTGAGCAGAGGGTTGGTCTAGATGACCTCCTGAGGTCCCTTCCAACCCTGATATTCTAAGATTCTATATAAAATTGCACTTAAAAGCAAATGGGAAGCCACTTTAACATTCTGAAAACGTGTATGGTTTTCTCACCTGAGTTAGAGATGTGAAGGTCTCTACTAGCTGATGTTCCATGGCAGACTTCAAAGGGAGCTCTCAAGTGGATCTCATTGCAGTGGCCCAACTGTGATCTTCATCTGTCAGCGAACCTCAGCAAAAGACAAGACTCAGAGGCTGAGATGATGCACTTATAGGAAAGGCAGCTCCATTATTAGTCACAGACATAGCTCAGTCCCCAATCTGACTGCACCTGCTCTGAAAGGGTTCCCTTAGCAGGATCCTCGAGAATACACGGGCATAGAGAACAAAGGTGAGGTCTACATCTGAGTGTAATGATCATAACCTATCGGCCAGAGGTGGATGGAAGAGGAAGTGTCAGGCAACCTGGAGGAGAATGGTTTAGCTTAGTGGCCAGAGCAGGCACCAGGAACCAAGTGTTGGAATCAGGAACCAGAACCATGGGTCAAGAACTGGAGCAAGCAGGGCAGGAGTCAATGAGGGGTTCAAGGCAGGGATAGGACAGAGGCAAGGCTGGGTGGCAGGGAGGAGCAGCAGGAACAAGGCAACACAGGAGCAGTCATAGGGGTGGGCATGAACACTGAGCAGCCAATGAGCTGCTACTGGCCTACTGCCCCTCCAGCCAATCAGGTGGGATGACCAATCAGGCAGCCCGCTGCAGGCCATCTGTACTGATGAGGCTGCCTGGAGGCTAGGCCCTGATTCCTGACAGAAAGCTCTTGGCCACCACTACTACTTATTCTTCTGGGCGTAGGTCCAAAATAATCTGTGGATTGCAAACCTCTGTGACAAAGGACTAGCACAAACCCCCAGACATTGAAAACTCCTCAGAGTCTTCTCCCTACCCACCAGCATCTCCTGGGTCAGTTAGCTTCAGCTACTTCCCCATACCCGGCCCCCTCTCTCATTCTATTCTTGACAGACAAATATTTCAATATAAACACTCTCATGGGACCATCGCCAACACCACACAATTAAATCAAACCCCGTGGGCTGCTGTACTGAGGTTCATTCTAACAATCAACTGCACTCTTCTGCCAACCATGCAGACAAGGAAAAGCTGGGTGGCTCCACAAATAGGACACCTAATACATCCGTTGGGGCAGCAGCCTTGTCTTCCTATGTGTGAACTATCCAGTGCACCCATGCGTCCAGCTACTTAAGTGTGTACAGGGTTAATTCCATTGAATAACACCGACTTCCTTAAAAAGAAACTGCCTTCCTGTAGGCCAGACAAACTCTTTAGTTGCTGGGATTGTCTAGTGAACAATACATAGTGGCTCTAGTAGTCCTAAAAAATGACCTATTGCCATGAGACTGGAACACATCATAATGGCCAATCTTTGGCAAATATGCATGCCACGTTCCATGTCATGATATGGTGGTAAAAACCTTGCAATCTTGTCTTCACTGATGTTCCCAATGGTGCAGCTGAACCAACGTTAACACCAGAAGGAATTTTACATTAAAGTTTCCTTGTATAGACAAGGCCTAGGAGTGTTGCTATTGACTTCAGAAGAAGCAGGATTTAGTCCACCAGTTGGATCATACTAATGTCCTGATACTGCAAGGGAATTCATCCAGCTAATTCAGCTCCTAATGGCCGATGCCCTTTGTAGGATAGGAGCCTACGCAGCATAGTTCCATTTTGCATTACAAATCAGTGTTTCTACAGAACCATATTTATAAACTATCAGAACCAGTGCCTTCTTCGGTTATATCATGTCTGACTTTAAATCCTCTAGCAGTTCCTAAGAGATTTGCTTTGCCATGGTAGCTATTGGACAGGGGACTGACTCTGCTGTGGGCACTGCTGCAAAGTAAATTAATTTAAGCAGGCCTAGTGGTAATTCAACGCTGAAAGAGAAATCAGTCACCTGTAAACATCTCACACTGCTACTCCTCTGAATTTTGAGTTGTGTGTATGTGTGTGCATGCGCACACAACTGTCTTGTTAAACTCTCAGGTAACTATAGTATAGTGTATATATCTTTATCAATACACAACTATATTTTCTTCTTTCAAAATTCTTTACCTTTAAAATACACTTTCTTGTGGTATTTGGAACAGCACCTGATGCCAGTAAAAAGGCTACAGTGTGAAACTTCTGTGGACATGCCAAGTGCGAACTAACTTCCTGCCAGGAAAAGTTCTAGGAAAGTAAATTTTAGACAATGTTATCAGTGCCTGCCAATGCTCAGTTCTAATATTTCTGTCAAGTGCAACAGGCTTATGTTAATTTTACTATGTTCTATCAGATTTACATACCTTGCCTACTAGATTCCTCCTTTGGAGAATCCTGCATGATACTGATTTATTTTAACCTCTGTTCTGTGGCATATTTTTATTTCTATATTTGGCATGTTTGTAAGGAGAAAGAATCATCTATGGGTTTATGGGCATGGAACACCCACTAAAATATTCATTTGGAAAGTTACAATGTGTATTTTATTGGTCTGTTTAGTTAAGTGTCAAATACCATGTTTTCCTCTTTGTAGGCATATAATTTCTTGCCTAGTTTAATAAAACCATTTATATTCATCTTTACCGATTCCACTATCATTTTTCCTTCCTCAGCAAAGTGTATAATACAAACACTTTCATTGTGTGTTTGATCTATGCTATTTACCCGGATCTATTTATCATTACGATGCGTCACTATATTATAAAACATTCAGGCCCATTTATCAACACGACTAAGCTTCTGCCATGTACGTTTCCTCAAGGGAAATAAAGCAACAACAAATATTTTAATGCAGCTCACTTAACAGTGCAAATAATTATAATTACAAAATCCTTAAGCGTGCTTCTTCCATAAGTGGCACTTTTTGCTTAAAATTGCTTTCACAAATGTTGTCAAATTAATACTTTCTATTAATACAAGGAGGCTGCATTAATTGGAAGAAACTAAGTTAGCCTATTTCTTAATGTTTTTACCTGGATAATCTCTTGAGAACATTAGGGCCTTATTTGTGAACTCATTGCTATACTATTGCTAATAATACATGTTAAAAGAAGGATATGTTTATAAATAGTTTATATAGGGTTATCATCATATCATTAATTCAAGTCCTGCGGCAATGGGGGTGTGGCGAAGCGACAGGTGGAGATGACCACTGGAAGTCGTAGCCACAATCCTGAACGTAGGTGGCCTTGGGACTAGTGGCTGTTCAGTGCCGTCCTGGGGCAGCAGAGAAGTTTGGCAGCATCCTAGGCAATTGAGCAGCCCTTTTTAGGATAGCACTGCTCACCCTTTTTAAGGAAAGGGGCTAGAAAAGGTTCCCTAAACATTGCCTGCCCATAATATCTGACCAGACTACCATGGCTGGCAGATCATCCTTCAGCGGTCGAAAAACAATAAAGAAGAAAAGACTCACCCTAGGAGAGTGGAATATCCACACCCTTATTGACGGAGGCGATGCACGAAGGACTGAGAGAAGAACAGCTCTTGTCTCCAGAGAACATGTCCGCTCTAACATTGATATTGCAGCACTGAGTGAGACTAGACTGGCCAGAGAAGGTTCCATCAGTGAGCTAGGAGGCGATTACACTTTCTTTTGGAAAGGAAAAGCAGTGGATGAAAACAGGATCCATGGATTTGCCATAAGAACATCACTCCTGAAACAGCTTCCTGACCTCCCTGTTGGCCTGAATGAAGAGTTCATGAAACTTTGATTTCCCCTGAATCGTTTACGGCATATCACTCTCATCAACGCCTATGCACCTACACTGACCAGCACAGAGGAAAACAAGGAGCAATTCTACTCTGACCTGGACTCCATCATCAGAACAAGCCCTGCATATGACAAACTCATCCTGCTGGGAGACTTTAACACTAGAGTTGGTAGAGACAGCAGTGACTGGAGAGGTGTGATAGGATGACATGGAGTGGGAAAGATGAACAGCAATGGACTCCTCTTGGGTAAATGCGCAGAACACAGTCTGTTCATCACTAACACCATCTTTAGGCAAAATGATAAATATAAAACAACATGGATGCACCCACGGTCCAAACAATGGCCCTGATATACTATGTTATCACCCGCCAATGAGACATCCGTGATGTCAGAATTACCAGAGCCATGCGTGGTGCAGAATGCTGGACAGATCACAGATTGGTAAGAGATTGGTAAGATTGCTGAACCTACATATAGTCCCTTCACAGCGCAAGCACCCGAAACTTAATAGAACAGCCTTCAACATAGCAAAGCTCAAGCATGCCCACTATCAGGTGCAGTTTCAGCAGTCACTTGATGACAGGCTTTTTTCCTGCCCACCAATCAGAACATTGGAACCAGTTTAAACATGATTATTGACACAGCTAAATCAGTGCTGGGGCCAAATAAAAGTGTACACCAGATTGGTTCAACAAGAACAATGAGGACATTTTCAAACTCCTAAGTGACAAGCATAAAGCATTTGTTGAATGGCAGAATGAACTCACTTCCATCTCAAAGAAAGATAGGGTTAAGTATCTACAGAGTAAGGCCCAGTCTGAACTAAGGAGGATGCAGGATGAGTGGTGGGAGGGGAAAGCTGCAGAAGTCAGCAGCTGCAGAAGTTAGCCAGCAGCAGGCTGGCTAACCTAGTGAGGAGGGCTTTAAACTAGGTTCACCGGGGGAAGGAGACCAAAGCCCTGAGGTAAGTGGGGAAATGGGATCCTGGGAGGAAGCACAAGCAGGAGAGCGCAAGAGGGGAGGACTCCTGTCTCATGCTGAGAAAGAGGGACGATCAATGAGTTATCTTAAGTGCCTATACACAAATGCAAGAAGCCTGGGAAATAAGCAGGGAGAACTGGAAGTCCTGGCACAGTCAGGGAATTATGATGTGATTGGAATAACAGAGACTTGGTGGGATAACTCACATGACTGGAGTACTGTCATGGATGGATATAAACTGTTCAGGAAGGACAGGCAGGGCAGAAAAGGTGGGGGAGTTGCGTTGTATGTAAGAGAGGAGTATGACTGCTCAGAGCTCCGGTATGAAACTGCAGAAAAACCTGAGAGTCTCTGGATAAAGTTGAGAAGTGTGAGCAACAAGGGTGATGTCGTGGTTGGAGTCTGCTATAGACCACCAGA
The DNA here is from genome assembly GCF_011386835.1 of Chrysemys picta bellii. Classification (NCBI taxonomy): domain Eukaryota; kingdom Metazoa; phylum Chordata; order Testudines; family Emydidae; genus Chrysemys; species Chrysemys picta. The sequence goes on along the minus strand of NC_088795.1, from coordinate 127,995,298 downwards.
CCAGGGGGATGAGGTGGACGAGGCTTTCTTCTGGCAACTAGCAGAAGTTGCTAGATCGCAGGCCCTGGTTCTCATGGGAGACTTTAATCTCCCTGATATCTGCTGGGAGAGCAATACAGCGGTGCACAGGCAATCCAGGAAATTTTTGGATAGTGTAGGGGACAATTTCCTGGTGCAAGTGCTGGAGGAACCAATTAGGGGCAAAGCTTTTCTTGACCTGCTACTCACAAACAGGGAAGAACTAGTAGGGGAAGCAAAAGTGGATGGGAACCTGGGAGGCAGTGACCATGAGATGGTCGAGTTCAGGATCCTGACACAAGGAAGAAAGGAGAGCAGCAGAATACGGACCCTGGACTTCAGAAAAGCAGACTTTGACTCCCTCAGGGAACAGATGGGCAGGATCCCCTGGGAGAATAACATGAAGGGCAAAGGGTTCCAGGAGAGCTGGCTGTATTTTAAAGAATCCTTATTGAGGTTGCAGGAACAAACCATCCCGATGTGTAGAAAGAATAGTAAATATGGCAGGCGACCAGCTTGCCTAAACAGTGAAATCCTTGCTGATCTTAAACGCAAAAAAGAAGCTTACAAGAAGTGGAAGATTGGACAAATGACCAGGGAGGAGTATAAAAATATTGCTCAGGCGTGCAGGAATGAAATCAGGAAGGCCAAATCACACTTGGAGTTGCAGTTAGCAAGAGATGTTAAGAGTAACAAGAAGGGTTTCTTCAGGTATGTTAGCAACAAGAAGAAAATCAAGGAAAGTGTGGGCCCCTTACTGAATAAGGGAGGCAACCTAGTGACCGAGGATGTGGAAAAAGCTAATGTACTCAATGATTTTTTTGCCTCTGTCTTCACGCACAAGGTCAGCTCCCAGATTGCTGCACTGGGCAGTACAGCATGGGGAGAAGGTGACCAACCCTCTGTGGAGAAAGAAGTGGTTCGGGACTATTTAGAAAAACTGGATGTGCACAAGTCCATGGGGCCGGATGCGCTGCATCCGAGGGTGCTAAAGGAGTTGGCGGGTGAGATTGCAGAGCCATTAGCCATTATTTTTGAAAACTCATGGCGATCGGGGGAGGTCCCAGATGACTGGAAAAAGGCTAATGTAGTGCCCATCTTTAAAAAAGGGAAGAAGGAGGATCCGGGGAACTACAGGCCAGTCAGCTTCACCTCAGTCCCTGGAAAAATCATGGAGCAGGTCCTCAAGGAATCAATTATGAAACATTTAGAGGAGAGGAAAGTGATCAGGAACAGTCAGCATGGATTCACGAAGGGGAAGTCGTGCCTGACTAACCTAATTGCCTTCTATGATGAGATAACTGGCTCTGTGGATGAGGGGAAAGCAGTGGATGTGTTATTCCTTGACTTTAGCAAAGCTTTTGATACGGTCTCCCACAGTATTCTTGCCGCCAAGTTAAAGAAGTATAGGCTGGATGAATGGACTGTAAGGTGGATAGAAAGCTGGCTAGATCGTCGGGCTCAACGGGTAGTGATCAATGGCTCCATGTCTAGTTGGCAGCCGGTTTCAAGCGGAGTGCCCCAAGGGTCGGTCCTGGGGCCGGTTTTGTTTAATATCTTAATTAATGACCTGGAGGATGGTGTGGACTGCACTCTCAGCAAGTTTGCAGATGACACTAAACTAGGAGGCGTGGTAGATACACTAGAGGGTAGGGATCGGATACAGAGGGACCTAGACAAATTAGAGGATTGGGCCGAAAAAAACCTGATGAGGTTCAACAAGGACAAGTGCAGAGTCCTGCACTTAGGATGGAAGAATCCCATGCACTGCTACAGACTAGGGACCGAATGGCTAGGTAGCAGTTCTGCAGAAAAGGACCTAGGGGTCACAGTGGACGAGAAGCTGGATATGAGTCAACAGTGTGCTCTTGTTGCCAAGAAGGCTAACGGCATTTTGGGCTGTATAAGTAGAGGCATTGCCAGCAGATCGAGGGACGTGATCGTTCCCCTTTATTCGACATTGGTGAGGCCTCATCTGGAATACTGTGTCCAGTTTTGGGCCCCACACTACAAGAAGGATGTGGAAAAATTGGAAAGAGTCCAGCGGAGGGCAACAAAAATGATTAGGGGTCTGGAGCACATGACTTATGAGGAGAGGCTGAGGGAACTGGGATTGTTTAGTCTCCAGAAGAGAAGAATGAGGGGGGATTTGATAGCAGCCTACCTGAAGGGGGGTTCCAAAGAGGATGGAGCTCGGCTGTTCTCAGTGGTGGCAGATGACAGAACAAGGAGCAATGGTCTCAAGTTGCAGTGGGGGAGGTCCAGGTTGGATATCAGGAAAAACGATTTCACTAGGAGGGTGGTGAAACACTGGAATGCGTTACCTAGGGAGGTGGTGGAGTCTCCTTCCTTGGAGGTTTTTAAGGCCTGGCTTGACAAAGCCCTGGCTGGGATGATTTAGCTGGGAATTGGTCCTGCTTTGAGCAGGGGGTTGGACTAGATGACCTCTTGAGGTCCCTTCCAACTCTAATATTCTATGATTCTAAGTCCAGCATTACGCAGATACAAACAATGCAAAGATGTTCTTTGACTCTCTCAAAGCAGTCTACGGATCATCTAAATCAGGGACTGCCCCCTTGAAGTCGGCAGATGGCATAACCCTCATCGAAGACAAGGAGGGAATCGTACAGAGATGGATTGAATACTGCAGTAGTCTACTGAATAGACCATCCACTGTTGATCGGCGTGTCCTTGACCATTTACCTGTATAACCCATCAAAGAGGATCTCAATCTCTCTCCATCATTTGAGGAAGTTATAAAAGCCATCAAACAACTCTGGAAAAGCCTCTGGAAAGGATGGTATCCCAGCAGAATTGTATAAAGGAGCAGGCTCAAAAGCTACTGAGGTGTTTCATGACATCCTGAGTAGCATTTAGGAGGAAGAAGAAATGCCACAAGACTTCAAAGATGCTATTATTGTATCACTGTTCAAAAACAAAGGCAGCAAAGCTGACTGCGGAAACTACAGAGGCATTGCTCTCCTCTGTATAGCAGGCAAAAATACCAGCTTGCATTCTACTGAACAGACTCATTGCAAACCTATCTGAGGAAAAGTGCAGTGTGGTTTCAGACCAGGTCGTAGCACTATGGACATGATCTTTGTCATAAGGCAGGTCCAGGAAAAATGTTTAGAGCAGAACATGAAAACTGCATACAGGCTCATCAACTTGACCAAAGCTTTTGATACGATCAACAGAGAGGATCTATGGGCTATTCAACATAAACTGGGCTGCCCAAGAAGGCTCATACAAATCATCTGTCTGTTCCATGACCATATGACAGTGCAAGTACTGACCATTGGTGACTTTTCTGATGCATTTGAAATCTCGAATGAAGTGAAACAAGGCTGCGTACTTGCTCAAGTGCTGTTCAACTTGTTCTTTGCTTGTGTTCTCAGCCATGCAACAAGGGACTTGGATCAGGGGATATACATCCGCTACCAACTCAATGGCTCCCTCTTCGATCTTCCAAGACTCAATGCTAAGACCAAAACACTGGAGAGGCTTCTCATCGAGGCACTTTTTGCAGATGACTACGCCTTGATGGCTCATAGACAAGACAACCTTCAGGTCATCATTTGGTAGATTTTCTGAAGCATCCCAGCTCTTTGGCCTCACCATCAGTCTTGGGAAGACAGAGGTCTTGTTCCATGAAGGCGCCACTCCAGGGGGCTCCACAGCCGACCTGGTGGGAGCTTCTAGGGGAAAAGCTTCCTGATGACCATGCATGCGGCATGTGCACACCTGATTGGAATGGATGTGAACAAGCACTTGAAGAACCACCACTCCCTTCCCAAGAGAAACCCCAGCAGTGGAAGAAGTACTGAATGTGCTATTGAAAGCCACTCTGGATACTGTCCAGAGGGTGAGAGTTTCATGTCTCAGAGCTTGATGAAAGACAGGTAGAGGTGTGTCTCTGAGAAAAGTGCAGCAGTTGGATGTGAGCCACCTGGCCTAGGGCCTTTAGCAAGATATCACATGCATTGCAGCCCCGATCTTTCTCTGTTGTTCTCTTTATGATGCCTGAGATCAGCAAAGCCTCATCTAGTTCACAGGAGAGCAGAGGAAGGCCATGAGCAGCGTGAGTGGATAGGTGAGAATGAGGAGAGAGGCTAGGCTAGGCCATACTCACTGAAGCAAAGGCAGTTCAGGTAAGGGAGAGCCAATCAACAAGTCTGCTGCCGCCGCTGAAAGTAGAGGAGGAAAATTAGAAATTTCAGTTGAGGTCCCCTTGAAGCTTTTAGAAAAGAGAAATGTTTCTCCGCCTGTTATTATGGACATACAGGTTAATATTATTTAACTCTGAGGATACAGCACGTGTCTCCTACATGTTGTATTGTCTGGTTGCACTGATAAATATTCACCCCTGCAGCAAGATAGTATTTTAAACAGTTTTGAATCAGTGAGGACAGCTGCCAGCTGACAGTTTTATGGGTCATGCCATTTTGATTGCAGTGGTTCCTCAAACAGTGTCATTCATTCAAATATCCTTTTCTTTCTGCAGCTCTGTAGAAGGCTGCACCCCAATCTATTGGGTATGGATTTGGCCACGGTGATCCATGCATTTGTGACCAGTAGGATATAGTCAATATTGCAGTGCACTGGACTTAGAAAAACATAATGATTGGCCGAGCTACCTGAGGGCCTGCTTGACTCTCCAAACACTCTTGACCTCCCTGTCTGTTACAGTCCTCTCAAGCTATAGAATGGTGACAAGGCTTTCTCCGCAACTGGCCCAGCATTGTAGAACTAACCGCTGAGAGATATCAGACTGGCCATGGATCACAGCATGTTCAGAATGGAATGTGACACTTACCTCTTTGGCTTCATGGCACAATCTTTTATAAAGGGACTTCTCCAGGTGAATGGAAAAGAAGGAAACAGTGATCTGTACATGTAGAACTGGTACAATTTTTTAAGCACTTGGGCATCAGAGTGATGAGCTCAGTATAAGATGGAGAGAGAGAGAGGTAGGTTAGCAAGGAGGGAGGAAAAAAAAGAAAAGATGGGAAAAGAACGGGGGTAACAAAAGATATAGAAAATAGTTAGACTGTGGCATGGTCTTTCGAGTGACATGGTAGGTGCCTTTAACCTGAGACATTTCAAATTGCACTAGAAAATATCCAGTAGTGAACAATCTTACACTGTCAGGTGAATGGGCTGCGTAAACTATATGCAGACTTAGAAACTACTCATCCACTTGCTCAGGACAAGGGATTTCTCTCATTTCATTTGGTTTATAATTTGGTTTTGCAGACAGGGCACTAAGATTCTGTTTTGGCTCTTCACTGACCTGCTGTCTGACACTGGGCTGGTCATTTCACCTCTCTGTGCCTCAGTTTACCTCAGTCCATTTATCTGTCTTGTCGTCTTAAACTGTAATATGTTCAGAGCAGGGCCTGTCTCTCCTTATTCGTTTGTACAGCACCTATCACAATCTTGGGTTGGGGGCCCATAAACACTACTATAATACAAATAAACAACAATAAAAGATCATCGTTGAAAGAACAAGCAAGTAAACTTTGTGAATGGGCTAGCAAGTTTTAATGACAATCTCACAAGGCTCTCCTAATAAATCTTTTCTCTCTAATTTCTATCTATCCCTTTATACAAAGAAGCTGAATTCCCATGCTGAAATAATCTTAGCAAGATTTTAACTCCCACATATCTGAATGGCTGATATGTAATTAGAAATGAGGATATTCAGAGAAATTCTAACTGCATATACTATGTAGGTAGTACCTAGATATGCCAGGACATCTTGTAAAACTACTATTTATGGGGTAGCATAAACAGTTATATACCCATCACATCTAAATGATTGAACTAGTTATAGTTTTACGCAAAGTGTCTGTTTTGCCACCTAGTGGTTACTATTGAGAAATTAATTGTGTTCGTACCTCCATCATTCCACTTCTGGACACAGACAAACACAGATAACCTGCTAAATCTGTAAGATTTTGGAGATCAGGAAAACATGAAACAGTCAATGAGCAGCAATTAGAGAAAAATTACAGTTAAAACGAACTATAACATTTAAAACATACACAGCACTTAAACACAGCACAGAAGTTCCAGTGTTAGCAGATCAGAGCCTGAATACAGCCACAGGTTAAAACAGTCACTAATCTCAAAGGTGGGAATTTTAGAAAGCAAGGATTCAGCATTCTGAATTTGTACCTGTTCTAACTAGCAAAGAGCTGCCTGAAACAGAGTTTAGATCATGCCTCATAGTGAAGCCAAAGTTTTGGGGCTGCATTCAGCTGTGGTTCAGAAGACTCAGATTTCAGAGTCTGGTTTCGATGAACACTAGCACGCAGAGCCTGCTGCACCAAGAGCGAGAAGCCAAGCGTAGCTTTCTCTGGTTTGTTACTTTTTACAGCACCATTGACTGACATCTCCTGCCCCTAGAACAAGTGCAGCGGAAACACAAGCTTTCTTTCCTACCACTGACCTCAACATTGAGAGATGGGTGCCCAATTGTGGTGATGTGGACACCTGTCTACTAAGAGATGGGGACAAATTAGTTTCCCATCAACAACTGGTTCCGAGATCCTGCATTCCTAATGCAACGTTTCTCAACGGCAAGGCCTTAAAATGCTGTCACTTTAAACCTCTAGACATCCAGCTGAGAAGCAGCTAGTCCAAACCCCTGCTACAGTAACAAAATGTCCATGTATAGTCCAAACTCCCAAAGAATCAACCTATTTCTTGGCTCAACCCTTTCCTGGGGTTCCACACTACTTTTCTCCATCTCTAGGATCAAGCACTCTCCTGCCCAACCAGTCTGCCTGAGGCTCTAGCCTCCAAGAGTCTCTGGTGCTTCAGCCCTTCACAGGAGCCAGCCTACCAATCTGCTCCTTGTAGTTTCTTCACCAGCCTAAACACTCTAGTTATAAGGCCCAGGTGTCTGTTGAGTTATCGCCTGTTTCTTTTAGTCCTGTCCTCTCTGGCCACCCAGGTGAAGAAAAAGTCACCCCATCACATGAGAGTAATTATTTATCCTAGGTGGCTGTTCTCTAGCATTTGGAATTTTTAATAGATATTGGGGTATTTTCAAATGTGCTAGGTGATTTAGGCACCTAAGTGCCAAAGTCATTTAGCAGCCTTTGTCCCATTGATTTCCAATGAGTCTTAGGCCCTTAGTGCCAAATTTTTAAAAGCATCTAGAAGATGCAGATAGGTGCCAAGTAGAATTTTCAGAAGCACCTATAACAGGGTAGGTGCCTAACTTCCATTGGTTTCATTGAATGTCCCATTGAAATGGGAACTTAGGCTCCAAAGATGAGTACTGGCTGAAAGTTACCCTCAAATGGCTATTCAGTGAACTATGTGAACAAAGATATTGGTGTCAGTCTAGACCTTAATTTACAGCTGTTCACATCACAAATACATGATAAACCGTTAACAACTGGTACCTTTGCTGACTGTTGATCAGATCCCTCCAGGTCAGGAATGAAACATTGTTGGGATCAGAACAGTGTAGGAAATCTTGCACTGCTGCCACCAGAACTGGACATAATATATGGAGATAGTTCTTCAGTCTCTAATGTTAGTTATATATAGCTCCTTAACACAAGTGAAGTCTTCATTTAAAAGAGAATGACTGTATTGGCATTATAAACTCATTTCAGGTAGCCTGTAAAAACTCAGAATGTGGAATGCATGCAGCAATCCAAAATGGACACAACAAGTCTCCCTTATAGAGTTTCCTTATTTTTCTGTGGGGCTGAACTTCTATCTACCACATTAGTTACTTGCTACAAAGCTGTGCCTCTATATATTGGATTTACCGGGGGGGAATTAGCCGAAAAGCCAAACTGTGTGGATCAATGTTTTTTTTGTATCTCTGTACTCCCTCAGCCTATGCTTCCTACAGCCTGGATGGGATTCAGTGACCAAAACGATTGTTCTGTGGAAAAAAGGCAACTCCCCAAACCTTGAATGCTGGCTCTCTATTTTTTTAGGGTACCTTTAAATCTATGCTACCGTAGATGCATTTAAAAATATAAAATTTTTCCTGTTTTGGTTTCTCGAGCTGAGATTGTCAAGTTAGTATTTTCCAACCACTTTTTGTCCTTTTGCGATTGAATTTGAAAGACTAGGACAGAGAAGCAGTTAAATAATATTTTGTAGGTACCATAAATTTTCAAGGGCTTGGCCTGCTCAAAGAATAATCTATAGTGTCTTGGAAGTGTTTCAGTGGATTGCCTTGCATTATCTAGACCATATTTTACTTTGTATAGTGTCCTTGATGTGCGGTGTCACAAAACGCTTTACAGAGAGAGTGTCAGCAGAAACAAAGGCAAAGAAAGTTTCAGAGATTAAAGAGACAAAGTTCTACAAGGAAGGTTTGGGGGAGAAAGTTCCACAATGATATGCGTGATTCCAAACTCACAAGAGGCTGGATATGTGATCAGCGTGCTAGCGTGCAGAGAGCTCAGGGAGAGTTGAAAACCAGGTCAATACTGAATTGAATTTAGAGATGGACACTCAACAATGAATGTGATCTATAGGAATACTTTTCAATGACAACGAGTATTCTGATTACAGCATTCCAGGTCTCCGGAAAATCAGGGAGAAATTATTTCAGAATAGTATGAGAGAGAGAATTGCAATAGCTGAGGCACGACGTGATTGAAGAGAGATACAGTAGGGTCAAGGTAAGGATGAATTCTTTTAACGGTGCATGGGTAGTGATAGGCAGATGAATAATCAAGGGAGATATGAGTAAGAAAAAGGCTGAGGTCAAGGATAAAGTCACTACTTCTGGTACTTAAGCACATGCTTAACTCCAAATCAATGGGACTGAAACATATGCTGAAGTGCTTAACAGAATCAGGGCCAAAGTGATAATGGAGTCAGTCATAAGATAAAGAGGGCTTTTTAAAGTTTTTGAAGCTTGCATGACTTTGCAGGAAGTTCTGGTTAGCTGAGTAAATAACAGTCAATACAGGCATGTAGATGAGAGATATAGATATCAGCAATGAATCAGGAGAGATAAATTGTATGATTTTGTTTGCAGGTGAATAACCACAGTTAAAGCTAGATTCCAGATGAGAAGAAGGCCACAAACAAAAGACACTATAAACCAGAAAGAACGCTTGACACAGTGCATTTGGGGAAGAAGGAAAAGACGCCGGAGAGGCGGCTTGATTACGATGTGTAAGTACATTCTCTGTGAGAAAATATTCAAGACTGATGGCCTTTCCGAGAGGCAGGCTTTAGTCACAGAGAAGTTATTGGGCTCAATATAGTGGTAACTGGGTGAATGCAATGGCTTATGATATGCAGGTCAGACTAGATGATCTGATAGTCCCTTCTGGCCTTAACATTATATGAAAAATACCATGTGCCAGAAAACTTTTCAAATTAGCAGAGAAAGGCCAAACAAGAACCAATAGCTGAAATCTGAAGCTGGACAAATTTAAAATTGGATGGAGGGCACAGATTTTTAATAGGCAAGGCAAGTAACCACTGGAATAAACTACGACGGGAAGTGGTAGATTCTTCATCTCTTGATGTCATCAGATCAAGACAGGATGCCTTTCTGGCAGATATACTTTAGTCAAATACAAGTTATTGGGCTCAGTGCAGGAGTAATTGGGTGAAATTCAATGGCCTGTGTTATACAGGTCAGGCTTCATTATTTAATAATTAGCTCCCTTCTGACTTTAAAATCTATGACTGAATCTATGATCAGCATGAGAGGTAGGAGTTGGCGGAATAGAATAGATGACTGGCAGTGCCATCTTTTTACTCAAGAAAGAGAGAGTATTGAAATATCTATTAAACATGAGAAGAAAAAGGGATCGTTGACAGAGGTAAGGAATAAGCTGTTAAGCACTCAGAGTTGGGAAGTCCCCGGGGTATGAAAAGCACTCTTGAATCATTCAAGGTGGGAGTGCGGGATCAGAAAGTAACAGAACAACACTTCCTCCAAAACTTTGTTGAGGAAATGAAGCCCTGAAGTTGGTTATTATACATCAGGGTGTTTAGACTGTTAGCCCAGTAGCTACTGATGTTTGTAAAATAAATTTGTATTTTGTATTCTATAAAGAACAGGAAATAAGTAATTCAAAGATTTAAAAAAAAGCTAAAACCCAGGAAGCTTGAGGGTCTCTAGCTCACAGATAATTTACAATTCAACAACAAGCTAAAGTAACACATATTAGTATAAAAGAACTGAGCATTTAATTGGAAAAGGAAAGTCTTACACATTGCATGCATCAGTGGAGTTGCTTAGTCTCTGATCCTGAAAACACCTTCTGCACAAGCTCAGTTTTAAACATAGAATCACAGAACTGGAAGGGACCTCGAGAGATAATCTAGTCCAGTCCCCTTCACTCATGGCAGGACTAAGTACTATCTAAACCAACCTGACAGGTGTTTGTCTAACCTGCTCTTAAAAATCTCCGATGATGGAGATTCCACAACCTCCCTAGACAATTTATTCCAGTGTTTAACGAACCTGACAGTTAGGAAGTTTTTCCTAATGTCCAACCTAAACCTCCCTTGCTGCAATAAGCCCATTGTTTCTTGTTCTAGCCTCAGAGGTTAAAAAGAACAATTCTTTCCCTCCTCCTTGTAACAACCTTTTATGTACTTGAAAACCGTTATCACATTCCCCGCTCAGTCTTCTTTTCTCCAGACTGAAAAAACCCAATTGTCTCAATCTTCCGTCATAGGACATGTTTTCTAGACCTTTAAATCATTTTTGTTGATCTTCTCTGGACTTTCTCCAATTTGTCCACATCTTTCCTGAAATGTGGCACCCAGAACAGGACACAAAATTCCAGTTGAGGCCTAATCAACGCTGAGTAGAGCAGAAGAATTACTTCTCATGTCCTGCTTACAACACTCCTGCTAATACATCCCAGAATCACGTTTGCTTTTTATGCAACAATGTTACACTGTTGACTCATATTTAGCTTCTGATCCACTATGACCCTTCCACAGTATTTCTTCCTAGGAAGTCATTTCCCATTTTATATGTGTGCAACTGATTGTTCCTTCCTAAGTGGAGTACTTTGCATTTGTCCTTATTGAATTTCATCCAATTTGACCATTTGAATTTTAAATCTATCTTCTAAAGCACTTGCAACCCCTCCGAGCTTGGTATTGTGCGCAAACTTTATAAGTGTTCTCTCTATACCATTAACTAAATCATTGAGTATTCCCATCAAAGCCAATGGACCACATATATGCTTGCTGTCAAGCACAAGAATATTTGCAAATCTGGGATTTAATTTCTCCCTGCTGGGGATTAACTGCATGCTCTACACAAACTCTTTCCCCTGCTCTATATATTGTTGCCTTAATTTCTCTTTTGTTGGTCTATCTACTGATTCACTGGGAAAAAATAACTTGACTGGTCTAAGCTGCATCTGAACACATGGCCAATGGAGGTGTAAGATAGGGGCAAGTCTTGGTATCCCAAGGCTATCACCCTGACTGGGCCGGTCTGTGATTTAGTGCCCCCCAAAGTTATATATTTACTTTACTTTCATATATGCCAAAGCAACACTTGGAGATTTACAAAGATTATTCCTGAACATGAACTATTGGATTCGAAAACCAAAATCCTACTCACATCATAAGGCCCTGTGTGATTTTCTGCAAGTTCTTAGCCAGGAGACTAGCTGGAATTGTCTGTGCTGCAGTAACTTGCAGTATTACCTCTGTGCTTTCTTGTGAGGGTGTAGAAATGAGCTTGTTATTGCCATGGTAAACAGGCAGTGAAATCTTGGCCCCACTGATTTCAAAAGCAAAACTCCCATTGACTTCAATGGGACCAGGATTTCACTTTCTGACTTTTGATTTTCTCTACTCAACATTGTGGATAGTTCTCTGAAAACATCCACTCAATGTGCAGCAGCAGTCAAAAAAAGCAAAGAGAATGTTGGGAATCATTAAGAAAGGGATAGATAATAAGACAGAAAAATATCATATTGCCTCTATATAAATCCATGGTATGCCCAGATCTTGAATACTGTGTGCAGATGTGGTCACCCATCTAAAAAAAAAAAAAAAAAGACATATTGGAGTTGGAAAAGGTTCAGAAAAGGGCGACAAAAATGATTAGGGAATGGAACAGCTACCATATGAGGAGAGATTAATAAGACTGGGACTCTTCCCACAGTATTCTTGCCGCCAAGTTAAAGAAGTATGGGCTGGATGAATGGACTGTAAGGTGGATAGAAAGCTGGCCAGATCGTCGGGCTCAACGGGTAGTGATCAATGGCTCCATGTCTAGTTGGCAGCCGGTTTCAAGCGGAGTGCCCCAAGGGTCGGTCCTGGGGCCGGTTTTGTTTAATATCTTTATTAATGATCTGGAGGATGGTGTGGACTGCACTCTCAGCAAGTTTGCAGATGACACTAAACTAGGAGGCGTGGTAGATACACTAGAGGGTAGGGATCGGATACAGAGGGACCTAGACAAATTAGAGGATTGGGCCGAAAAAAACCTGATGAGGTTCAACAAGGACAAGTGCAGAGTCCTGCACTTAGGACGGAAAATCCCATGCACTGCTACAGACTAGGGACCGAATGGCTAGGTAGCAGTTCTGCAGAAAAGGACCTAGGGGTCACAGTGGACGAGAAGCTGGATATGAGTCAACAGTGTGCTCTTGTTGCCAAGAAGGCTAACGGCATTTTGGGCTGTATAAGTAGGGGCATTGCCAGCAGATCGAGGGACGTGATCGTTCCCCTTTATTCGACATTGGTGAGGCCTCATCTGGAATACTGTGTCCAGTTTTGGGCCCCACACTACAAGAAGGATGTGGAAAAATTGGAAAGAGTCCAGCGGAGGGCAACAAAAAATGATTAGGGGTCTGGAGCACATGACTTATGAGGAGAGGCTGAGGGAACTGGGATTGTTTAGTCTCCAGAAGAGAAGAATGAGGGGGGATTTGATAGCAGCCTTCAACTACCTGAAGGGGGGTTCCAAAGAGGATGGAGCTCGGCTGTTCTCAGTGGTGGCAGATGACAGAACAAGGAGCAATGGTCTCAAGTTGCAGTGGGGGAGGTCCAGGTTGGATATCAGGAAAAACTATTTCACTAGGAGGGTGGTGAAACACTGGAATGCGTTACCTAGGGAGGTGGTGGAGTCTCCTTCCTTGGAGGTTTTTAAGGCCCGGCTTGACAAAGCCCTGGCTGGGATGATTTAGCTGGTAATTGGTCCTGCTTTGAGCAGGGGGTTGGACTAGATGACCTCTTGAGGTCCCTTCCAACTCTGATATTCTATGATTCTATGAAAGGAGATGACTAAAGCAGGATACGATAGAGGTCTATAAAATCTTGAATAGTGTGGAGAAAGTGAATAAGGAAGTGTTATTTACTCCATCTCATAACACAAGAATTAGGGGTCATCAAATGAAATTTATAGGCAGCAGGTTTAAAACAAACAAAAGGAAGTATTTTTTCACACAATGCACAGTCAACCTGTGGAACTCTTTGCCAGAGGATGTTGTGAAGGCCAAGACTATAATAGGGTTAAAAAAAAGAACTAGGTAAGGTTCATGGAAGATAGGTCCATCAATGGCTATTAGCCAGGATGGGCAGGGATGGTGTCAGAAGCTGGGAATGGGCAACAGGGGAGGGATCACTTGATGATTATCTGTTCTGTTCATTCCCTCTGGGGCACCTGGTACTGGCCACTGTTGGAAGACAGGATGCTGGGCTAGATGGACCTTTGGTCTGACCCAGTATGGCTGTTCTTATGTTCTTACATGTTTGCAGAGAATAAGGCTCCATAAATAAAACAGATATGGTTTAAGGAAGATTACTTTTAAGATTTGCTTCCTACCATTCTGAGTTTGCTTCCTGCAGTAGCTAAAAACAAAAGCATACAAGATAAGAGGACACCTGAAAACAATATCGAAGTAAAGGCCAAGTGGCTCCACCCAAAATCCAACATACCTTAAAATGGTTCTGCAGTTTTGAAGGACGTATCGGCAGGGTTTTCAATGTAATTTTGTCATGCCACACCTTTCCATGATCATAGAGTAAAAGAAACCAAACAACACACAGTGTTTATGTAGAACTTCCACAAAAGAAGTTTATTATTTTGTTACTCTTGGGCCCCCTCTGCTGTCTCAACAGCATAATAAATATTGTTACCATACTGTAGCTGATGATGCTGGTGCACAAAACGAGGAAGTAAATCAAAAGCTATCTTAATTTCAAACTTCATTAGAAACACAGGGTAAAGATCAACATTTATGAAATGGAAAGGGGAAAAATGGCATGGAAAGAATTTTTATTTTTCAAGCTCCCAAGAGGGTATTACAAACAATGGAGAACAAAGTAAAGCTAGAAATGAAATACTTGACAGCATCCTTTAAAAAATTACATCTAAGAAACCTAATAAAAGTTGAATAAACAGTTACTAGAAATAAAAATTTTTACACATATGATATTTGTCTGGGATTTTTATTTCTTTAAAATAATTCATACAAATGGTTACAGTCACAAACATGATTTTAACCAAAAATATTGCTAGCCTACCACATTACCAGGAAGGAATCAATGTAGGCAATGAAATGCTGCTACTTTTCAGTAGTCTAGTGCCTTTTTCGCAAACCACCAATAATATATACTTTAACTGGTGACAAAAAGCACAATGCTTGTTTATACAAAACCTTTTTTTTCCTCAAAATCTCTTTGCAATGTTGTCTTCATTTTGAAATAAGGGAATTCATGCCAAAATAAGGAGAAACTGTTTTTTCTTTTGTTTACTAAATCATTCTAAAAAATAAGACAAGCAGGTAGAAAAAACAATGCACTGTGTGGCGTAGAAAGAAAAATGGGAAAAATTCATTGTCCTGAGAAGTTTGCCAACTGCCTCATTTTTGGGCATGTTTTAACATATAAAAGAAAGGATTTTAATCTCAAAATTGGTTTGTTGAATGCCTCCCTTATGTGTTTTTTCCTTGTTGACAGCTAAGCAAAACAAACCCTTTTTAATGTTCTAAAAACTGTACACAGACAAGTACATTCATGATATAATTAACTACTAACTTCTCTTGCTTAACAAAGAACCCATAGGACACAGAAACAGTGAATCAGTCCACTGGACAGGGACAAACTACAATTTATACGGAGGAAAAAACGTTTCCGAATCTTCTTTTTGTCTCCCACCTTTTCCTTGTATACTGTATATTGGACCAGTTTCTAAAACAATTATTGTCTCCTCCTGTAAGTTCATGGTTTTGCCTTTATTCAAAATCCAGATTTTTTCCATACACTCTCTGAAGTTGAAATCTCCAATGTTGGGAATGCTGTTTTCTTAGGCTACAATTGGTCACTTGGGTGGTCTCTATCAGCTTCTGGTTTGACTGTTTGGCCGGGGGAAGGAGCATGTGGTGGATGGGCCACAGCAGGAAGGCCGTGTGATAAAGACATGGGGTTGGGAACTATTCCTTCTACTGCCGTAGGTATGCCAGCTGGAGCCACGCTTACAACACCTGGGGGATACCTGCTAAGAGAGGAAAATGAGAACAATTAAAATTCAGAGATGGCTGATGGCAAAGCCCACCTGGCCCAGGAATTGTGCCATCTTCAAGGAGAATGGCAACGATTTTTGTTTTGTGTATGTAAAGCTCAGGATGATGGCATCATATGCAGGTGTTGTTAATAAGATAATCAACGCTTTACTTTAACCAGATTAGAAATGGGAATTTGCTAATCCCTTCAGATTCCTGGCTTGCTGGTTCATCTGACAGCATGAGTGACAACATACGTATCAAAAACAATAATGGAAAGATCCATTCCGCTCTGACGTTATGATCCTCACCCTTCACAGTCACTGGGAGTCTTACCATTGACTTCATTGGGTGCCATGACCCTATCTCCTTATTTTCCTTTCGTCATGGCTTGTCTGAATTTCTCCTTTGGGACTGAAGCATACCAAAGGATTCTTTTGTAAAGTTTTGAAATCAGTTGAATGGGTTTCAAGATCATGTGAATCTGAAACAATGTCTTTCTTTTAAAATAAACGTACAAACTTAGCCAGCTAGGACTGTGTTATAAAACACGGTGGAATATCTTAGCCTATGAGTAGCCTCATTTAAACGAATGGGACTACTCATGGAGTAAGGCTCTATTCAGTCTAAGGGTGGCAAAATCAGGCCCTAAAAACTTGATTTGGTTTTTGAACTTCAAACTTGCTAGAGACCTTCGGTATGTGGGAAGGAATGGGGGTCCCAAATAAAGAACTGTGAAAAGTTCTTCAGTGCTGTTACTTTTTATGGACAAGCATCAAGGTTAAATATTGTAGAGGTCTGGAAGAGATGAACATTTTCAGTCTGGTTTTATGGTGGCTGTGATATTATCAGGACACCGAACATGGTGAATCTGCAGCTCATGATCTCTAGATTCTGTGCTGCTGACATTTAAACAACAGCTATATATGTCTAGCCTCTTTTGTGAGGTTACCAAAAAAATGTTATTCTTCAGCCAAATGCCTACGATTCACCTTTAGGGGTTATCTCATACCAGCCACGTATTGTATCCTATAATTCTCTCTCCCACTCCAATCATAAAAACATGCACTTGTCTTTTGTTGTCTTCAACTAGCATTTTGTTACCCAAGGGCCTTAATGCTTATTTTAAAAGCAGCCACATAATCTGCAGGCCTATTACTCATTTAGACTTAAAAGGCAGGAATTACAACTGGAGCCTATTGAAACTTTTCTAAATATCAGGGTGGAATTTGGCTCCACTGGCCAGCAAACTCAGAGGAGGGGAAGCAGAATGCAAGCAGCTTTTCTACTTCATCACCTGAATCCCATAGAAGATTCCCATCACAAACACCATACAACTAAAGCTCTGAATGGCTTTTGCGGAGGACATGGTAGGCCAGGAAGTTATCATCTGTTGCCCTGGTCACTTTGGTGGAGGCTTCCATAGATGATAATGTTGTTCCTAATGTTGGGATATCTGTTGATTTAGAGGATCATACCATCTGTAGGCCAACAAATTTAATTCCTCATCCCCCACTCACACCCAACAGGGTACCTTCCATGGAACTCTGCAAGTGTTAATTTACAGAGCGCTACTCTGCCCCTCCAGAGAGTTTATTCTAGAACTAATTGGCAACTGCAAATGAAATTAGTTCCTACTTTCAGTACTGCAATTTGAATCTTATTAAGTCAAATTTGCTTCAAAGCCTATGAATACCTTACAACTGGGTACTGTTTTATTTATTCATATTTAATTTTGAAAAGGGTTTATTCAATTGTGTTTTGTACAAAAAGTAAAATACATACCATGAGAGGACAATAATTCTCAAATTAAAAGACACCCCCAACATAGCAGCCCTTGCAACAAAGGTTCTCCAGCTTCCAACATCAACCCCTCACAATCTGCCGATTCCTCAAATACTCATGGAAATACACTGTCCTGTCAACATGCCCACTCAGTCAACAAATCTGGTCTCGACAAATCAGGAAGGGAGCAAATTCCAAAGTTGTGTTCTCTTCACAGAAAATTTCCTTCCAGAAAGCCTCTACCATTTAAACCATATAGGTTCTAGGTCAGGAGTCTCTACTAATCACAGCTTTGTTATGAACTTGGTTTGTTTCAAACTCTGTGGAGAAAATCATGCATTGCCTGCAGAATATCACATCACCTTTAGTGTTTGCACAGTAATCCCAAATAATACTGGGTAATAAACTGTCCTGTGATCCAAATTCTGACCTTCAACCCCTCTTACCAGAAAAATGTTTCCTATAAATCTAACATCCAAGAGTCATACAATTACTCTTTTGTCCTGAATCTAAACTGTGCATTATATCAACCAAAATACTGATAACATGTCTCTTTGCTGATGCTACACTTTGCCTCACTAATACTGCTCCTGTACCCTCAATTTATTTTGCCATGATCTTTTGATAAATTCTGTCTCGTTACTTTATTTCCCCTGATTTAACTATAACAGGGTTATTCCAACCTTTTAATCAATCTTACCTTTAAACACATGCCATGTAAATTCAGCAGTCATTTTATATATGCATCTGGCATTTGTAGCCCTCTTTGCTTCACTGTTTCATTCTCTCTTACACTGTTAATCAGCAGATGCATTCTATCCAGAGCTTTACAGTCCCTCTCTCCCAACCCTTCACCTCTGGCATCAATAATCCAAAAAACAAGCCAGGTAATTGTGTCAAACTAATCTAATTGCCCCAGCAGAACCAAGATGTAGCTAATCTCACCTCTGTCAATCTGCTCCCCGCCACATAGCACTTTATACCAAAATCTCTAACCTTCTGACCTGGGATTAACAATCAACTGCTGATCCATTTTCAGTTTAATCCACTTTATTATTATTTACATTGTAGTAGCACCTAGAGGCCCCAGGCTTATTGTGCTAGGTGCTGTAAAAACACGTGACAAGAGAATGTCTCCATCCCAAAGCGTTTATAATCTAAGTAAAGATTCTCTCTTCCAGGCAGAGTGTGTGAATCACGCTTTAAATACTCTTTAACATGCTATTCATTGTATAATTTATTCCAGTATAGGTCACAACAATATCTAAAGTATGGTTATGCTATTCTTGTCTTGTATCTGTTTGAAGGCAGAAGACATTTCAACATCTGTAAACTGCATGATTTCTGTCTCTACTGTGGGCCATGTCAATGTATCTGGCTGTATCTTGCACTTTGTGTCACAGTAAGCAGAGGTGTATTATTTAATAAGTAGTCCAATAATGAATATACAACAATAATACACCGCAGTGTATGCCTCTACTTTACCTGAGAACTCAGACTATTACATATAGGTTGGTTCCTTCCCATTTCTCTTGCATAATTCATCAAACTTCTCGGAACATCATTAATCTTTGCTTCTGGAAGAGTAACTACAGTCCTCTTTGCCTGACCTTCTTAACAGACCAACTATTCATGTTTAGCATACAATAAATGAGAGATTTCTTTTCTGCAGGATATTATGACTTTCAAAAGGCATTTGATCTGGATTATGTTCAGCTGGTAATCGCTGAATGTTCTTATTTGCTTGTAATAACAACAGATTTGATTCACTTAGGAGTTCTATCCCTTATCACTATTCAAATAATGATATTTCCAGGATTAAATGTTCTTGTTAGTTTTAGTCCACCATATTTGCATTTTATACATATAAATGATCATCCACATTCTTATCCACATGTTTTTTAGCACATCTGAAAAATCATGCTCCTAGTGAAAGACTGCACAACTCAACTGGCTGAATGAAAGTCTCACACTGGAAAAAGAAGATAAGACAGAAATACTTGTTTCAAACCACCAATTTAACTTTTGTGTTAAAAGCAGCATGGAATTTAAAACTAGCAAGGACTGTTACTGAAATTAATTATTTCATAAAGTCTCAGTTTCAAATCCATATGTTTTTGTATCACCATAACCAATATGGAAATTGTTCCCATTGGCATTTCTTAAAGAATATCCTACATTGGTTTGTACAGATACGATTGATCAAGTAATTTCAGAAACCTTCCTCCAAATTAAGAAATTGTACAGTACTTTCTTCTCAATCACTCAGTAGTATTGCCCTCTCTACTGAATTTAGCAAATCTTAACTAAATGCAAAAGCTGTTTGTATTTATGGAAATATTACAAATTTTCCTTTGAAACTGGCAAATGAAGTTGTGAAATGTTTTAAATTTTTACCACGCGTTTGAAGAAAAAAAAATGAATGCATGAACTCTCAATTTTCCTGTTCCTAAAAATATTACTCCAATTAAATACATATTAAAGCTCTGTTCCTGTCAAGTCTTATGAATGTGCTTAACTATCCTCTAAACGAAATTATTCCATGCATACAGTTACACCTATGCTTAATTTTCTGTCGAGGCAAGTAAAAATAGCTTTATTCTTTGATATGTTGTATTCTTGTACTTAGAGCAATGGATAGGCACATTTAACAAAAATAAATAAATTACAAATTGTTCTGATCTGTATGTATATATCAAGATTTTGATCGAAACAAAGTTAATATTTTCCTTGAAGCACAGAATACTTGCCAATATATAGATGATGGCATTGGACCCTGAGACCTGGTTCCTGAAGGTATTTAGGTACGTAGGTCCCAATGGATTTCAAATACCTATCTATCTTTCAGGACATGGTCCTGTCAGCCCAAAGCTACATTCTGATTAGTCACTTGGATATTTCGGATGATGTTACAACTGTGCTGGTGTACAGCTAGGGCTTCATCACTGACACACACAGACATACACACACAACATCCCTTCACTCATTATGAGGGAGGGAAAATGCTGATAGGGAGGGCAAAGAAAATAAACAGCCCTTGGAGCATGTGGGAGGAAAGGAAGCTGGGGAAAGATAAGGAAAAAAAGTGAAGGACTGAAGGAGAATTATGACAGTTTTGAACTGCCCCCTCCCTCAAGACACTGCTTCACAGCAGCAGTTTCGTGACCTTGTAAACCACTTTCAACCCAATTCATAGTGTAAAATCTAAACTAGGAGTTGCAAGACTGGGCATCTGCTTTTTATAAAAGTAAATAGCTTGAAATTGGTTTGGAGCCATGAACAGCCACTGTTAAGGCATCAGCAGATAAAGAGACGGAAAAAAGCCGTCAAAACAGTCCCAGGAATTTACAAAAGAGATAAACTAAGCAAACAATAGAGATATTCAAAATGGTAGTGAAATAATATTTATAAACTTCTGCCTATTTTATCTTATCAAGGTACTATGAACTACTACTTACAGCGGGAGGATATACTGACTAGTCCCAAAAATGCTTTGCAAAGAACATTTAAAAAATAAATGAAATGTACAATTAAGACAACACTCTCTCCATATACGATTATAATAGCAAAGAGCTACTCCAGAAAGTGCATTGGTGGGCTTTTTATACACATCTTAAGGGGTTAAAAGCAACTAAGATGTGTACCAATAGCTTATTAACGTAACCCTGCTGTGGCTTACAGCCATATTACCACCTTCAGCAAAATGAACATTAGCTTCCACTGAACTGATTGCAGCCAGTCAAGATTACTTCCCTTTCACATACCATCTGCCCTGTTCCAAACATTGGCATTGGTGCCTTCTGAAGAGGTAATGAATAGAAGCATACTGACTCATTTCATCACTGATTTCAGTCAATCATAATCATGTATGTAGCAATTATATAGTAATAAAAATCTCTCTCTCTCTCGCTCTATATACACACACACACACACACACACACACACACACACAGGTCTAATCCAACAATAATTTCACAAAACCCTTTTATTAAATGGTGACTTTTCTTTAAGCTGGAATAGTTGTCTCTGAGATAAAGAGACATTTCCTTTTCTATTTAAGTATCCTTACCTGTATGCAGCACCATTAAGCTCTGGATGAACAACTCCTGGATCCATGCTGGCCCAGGGTGTAGCTGCAGTCAAATGATCTTTGTTAACACAGTTTTTCAGGCTGTCTGGAATACGACCTAGAGAATGGGTAGGAAATATATCCATGTTTTATTTCATGTTGTATCATGTATACTAAATAATAAAGTTTAAGTATACGATATGGTATAAATAACAACACATATTATAAATCTCTGGGTTGCTTTTGATTACTCTCTCCCACATCCAGCCTCTTGCTAAATCCTGTCACTCTTTTACCTGTGTCATCTCTAAAGTCCATCCTTCCTAAATTGCAAAAACCTGTATCCATATTCTGACTGTCCTTCGGCTCTAACACTGCAGTCTTCTTCTCTCAGTCTCTGACCTTTTCTTCCTGCATCTGTCCCGGTAATAGCGAACATACACTTCTGAAAATCTGGGATGAAATCATACTTCCATTGCAGTCAATGGGAGTTTTGCCATGGACTTGAAAGGAATCAGAATTTCACCCCGGCCTCTTATTTACCCTCTTTCTTACTCAAATTCCTCCTTAAATATCCATAGCACATTTTCATCTCTCAGTCGCCAAGTATTTCCTACATCTCTAAAGGAAAATTTAAGCACATCTGATGATTGCTCTCTCTAACCACTTCCTTCAGCATATTTGCTTAGACTTCATGCAGCCTTCAAGTTACAACTCTTCAGCTTTTTAGGGCCAGATGTAACATTAACTGAAGAAAATGGAAAGACTCCTCCCAAATCATTTCAATGAGTGCTGTATCAGATTCTTGAACATCAGTTTTGGGATGATCTTGGTTCCCTGCTGTAAAGTAGATGTTACTAATCCCGCTCCCATTGAAGTAAATGATTGTATTTCCATTGACTTTAATGGGACCTGGACTGGATCCTGTCTCTTTTTTTTTTTGGCACCTATCCTGCATGCATCCTCCTTTTGGGGAATTCTGAGACAAAAGATTCATTTAATTTCATATATTGATCTTTTCCAATCAATAGATTAGCCTGGCTGCCATTTAGACATCAGTCCCCTTTGCTAACATTTATTTTGGACTGTAGTTTATTTTAAATGTATTTTGCAATCTTCTTTCGACTTGTGACTTTGACTTTTCTGTGTCACACTCCCTTTTTTCAGAGCTGATCTACATTCATGTTCTGTGGGCGTTAGGTTTTTTTCCTTACCCATGCTTATTCCTTTGTACTTTTTTCTACAGCACAACGACACTAGTATTTTTTTTTTCAAATCTGAATGTGTTTATCTTCAGATGGCACGCATATTACTGAGACATGCAGTCATTTATTATATGGTCTTTTTCCAATTATTCTCTCTCTCTCTCCCCCTCCCATGGCTTTCATCTACTCAATTTCACCCCATACTTTCTGTATCTTTTCTACACTTGTTCTGCTGAAATCCAATGTCTTCTCAACACCCTAATGTTGGCTTCATTTTAATCTTACTACAAACGATGTGCAAAAGGTTAAAGTGACAACAGCTTTAATATAAATCAATGCTTTCTAACTTTGATATTACAACCATCCTGTTCCAGAGCCTTTCCCATGCACATTTGTGTGTGGGCTATTGTAAACTTTTAATATATGACCACCTGGTTCCTCTGTTTAGCTAACTGATTCATATCCCATACCCCAGACCTAAGAACGACTGCCACCACCAATGCTGTCTCACTGATTGGCCATCCTAGAAATGTAAGGTGGTTTGCACATCCTATCCCAGAGATCAAGAATGTAACTCTTATGCAAAAAACCCAACCTCCATTAATTTATGGCACTAGAATCCCCGCCAGCAGAGTTTCCTGAATTGCACAGAAATGTGTTGGCACTCAACCACTGTGCAAGTGAAATAGATGGGTCTTAATATCTGCAGAGCACTCAAATCTGAACTGCACAGAGACAAAAAAAATTACTAAATTCTAAAGAACTGACAGCAGTGATTAGTGAAACCTTTTCCAGCACACAAAACGCCACCGTTTATTTTGGACTCTATGGGATTCAAATTGAAACCAAGTTGCCCAAACTTCTCCTTATTTTATTAGTATTTCGTATTGAAGGTTTGACAGATTTTTCCTATATAAACAGTTAACATTTACATGGTTTGCTGTGATACTGGAGTTATTAGGAACTCAGAGTTGAAGTGATTTTTTTATCCTCGAAAATTACCCCTTCAGATGCTGGAATCCAAGATGCATTTAAATACAGACTTGGATGAATTGTGGAAGGTAGAGAGAAGCCAAGAGAGAATAGAACAAAAGAAACAGCACCGATGATGGTAAGTGTCAGAGGACAGCTAAGAAAGGCTACAAAAGGGTGGCTTCAGACCTGAAGAAAAACCATGGAAAAGGTCACTAGACACCTCCAGCAAGAAAAAGAGGGTGATTTTGGTGACAGGGTACACTCTAAATCATTTGGAAAAATAATTAGGGCTGTCAATTAACGGCAGTTAACTCAACCGATTAACTCAAAACAAATTAATTCGATTAAAAAATTAATTGCAACTATTTTTTTTAATTGACTGCCCTAAAAATAATTATTTCCTGTCTCATTACTTCTGTTTATTACTGCAATGTACCAAAACAATTAGTAGCGCTGGGCAGAGTTGGTGGGCAACTCCTCCTTGCTTGAAGAGGTAAAGAAAACCCAGTTTGGCCCACCTTAATTTCGAAAACTCCAACAAAGAGAAAAATCGATATATTTGTTTAATCAAGAAAATATTCAGTGAAGGAACAAGTATGGGAAGTGAGTACCTGTGATAGCCCTACGGATCTCTCGTGCTGCTTCCTCCCGCATCTCAATTGAAGCTTGTTCACTGTACCAGGCTGCATGTGGGGTACAGATCAGGTTTGGTGCATCCTTCAATGGACCCTGACTAAAGCTAAATGAAATTTTAAAACAAGATCAAATGACAAAAATACACGTTTGGGGGGGAATGGGGAATGAGGGGATTTTTGCATATTTTTAGAATTAACAGCTACAACCACAGGATGAACTGTACCAATACTTTTGGGGTGGATTTGTTTTTAATTTTACAGTTAATTTGATATATTTCTAGTTGTGTAAGTAACAACTATTCTCCTTGGACTCAAGGGGTGGCATAAAAGAAAAAGCAGCACTAGATTCTGTCCAGTGCCACTCACACTCAGATAGAGAAAAGGATACGGTGAGCCCAACCCCAACATCGGTTCAAGAAATGACTCAATTTGGGTCCATTATGACAAAATTTATCATCATTTGTACACCCCTAAACAAAGCTTTGTTTCTTTAAAGAGACACTGTTAGCTTGAAATCTATTCAATTAAAAAAAAAGGAGTTGAAATTAGTTCCAGGTAATACACTTGTCTGTATCCCCCTGACAATTTTTTCCTATTTCACATGTTCCTGTTTTTAATTAGTTTCTCTCTCCTGTTGCAGTGTGAAAAACCCACCTAACAATACTAGAGATGGACTAACTGACTGACTATCCAGGGGAAGCAATGAAACCGACTATACAAAAAGTGCTGTCAAATGTACAAACTAAAACGGAGAAAATAGTGACACTTTCCCCCTCCAATTTCTTTCAGTTATAATAATCTTGAAGTGTTACTTGCAACAAGAGGAGAGTAAATATTTTTAGAGAGAAGTCTGCTCTCAGAGTTGGCAGAAATTCTTAAAGTGACAGACTTCATCTCTAGTTTAAAATACCTGCCAAAACTTTCTCCAATATAATATTTGCACAACAACGGTTAGTCTCTACGGACTAAATGTTGTCCTCAGACAACACACACTGAAGCCCAAGGAAACTATGGCCCTGATCTTGCACTTAAATCTATGTTGATGGACCCCTGAACCTATAGGGACTCCCCACTCTAGTCAATGGGGCTTCTTGTGGGTGCAAGGATTTGCTTGTGCAGATCTGATGGCAGGAATGGGGATATTTGAAAGCAGAATTTTGCCCCATGGATATTAGACTGTGGTTTTGCTCACGGTATTGCTCTGTTGTAATGGTTACACTTAGAAGTAAACAAATGCAGGGCCAGAATAAGAATTTTTTTTTTTGGTGTGGCATCCTGTATACTACAGATGCAAAGACTACACAGGGAAGGACCCTTTATCACCATTTGTAAAAGGGTTCTCTCAGATGTCTCAGACATCTGATGAGAGGAAAATCACAAACCAGATGTCTCTATAACCTATCCTCAAGTCCTGAATCTGTTCCTCTTCAAAGAGTTATGAGGATTGTAGAAGTTTAAACCATCTAATAAGAAATACAGGCTTCTTCCTGTCTGCATCCAGCAACTGCACGATTGTCAGTTCCTAGGTTTAATCCATTGCAAACCACTCTCAAACTCAGAGGTCAGGCTCAGGACTCATAGAAAGACTGTAATGGTATTTTCTGTGTTTAAATCATACCACCAAAACTACTAACTGGAGACACTGGTACATTTGTGGCTGCAACTGTGGACTTCCTAATGGTATTCAGCAAACTAAATAGAGTGTCACCAACTCTACTAATGGTAGCAAAAATATCTGGACTCTGGTCATCTCTCTCAATTCCACAAACTTGCCTGCTTATAATTCTCAGGTACCCAGTAGAGAGAATCTGGATGGATACGAAATCTATGCAAGGAGGTGTCAAGGTCACACCCATACACCTTCATAAAAGGATAGTTTTTCCAAAAAAATCTCAATTCCCCCCACCTTACTGAAGAGTACTTATACCACCACTAACTTTCCTCTGGCAGGGAGAGCTGGCCAGGCCTTCCTCCTATCAATGACAGGAGAGGAGTGTGTTCTTTTCCAGGCCGTGAGGCACAAGGCCATGCCCAGCCTTTGAACTTGGGTTCTTGGTGCAGGGCAGTGCATTTCACTACTGAATTACCCCCCATTACATTTTTTTAAATCTTGTATTTAACTTTTTTTCTGCTCCCTCCTGACTGTGTACAAAAGCTCCATCTGCATTTGCATTAATCCAGAGCTGCACAGATGCATATTGCTTTACTAAGGAGGATTCAACTACTAGGTGGAAGGAACGCTTCTTTGCTTCATTGCTGTTGGATGCATCATGCACTAATACTTAAAAATAAGAAAGTGAACAAAATATAAAAAAAAATAAAAATAAAAAAAAAGGAAAAGCACCTGAATGGTTCTGACTCATGTACATCTAAGGCTGCCCCTCGTATCCTTCCTTCCTTCAGGGCCTGTGCAAGTGCTTTTTCGTCTACTAACCCACCTCGAGCTGTGTTGACCAGGAAAGCCCCTTGTCTCATCTAGGGAAAGTTAAAAACAAGGATGATGAAATAAAAATAAATGAAATAAAATCGTTGTGGCATTATTATTTACTCAAAGGAAGCATCCATTACAACAAAGGCTATTCAACTGGATTAACCTATCACCAGTTATCTTCCCTTTCCATTGGAAAGTACCACAAAATTTGATGCTTCAAATGTAAAATAATATTTCACAGCACTTATAACGTTTTGTTTCTTATAAGTAGGGTGTCTTGTAACAGAACCAATGCTTTACATACTGTGCAGTACACGACCAGAAGAAGTAAACATGCAAATGAAGCTGACAGATTGTTTTATTTTATTTTTTTATTTCACTGTGAAATTGTACGAGACGGAAGCTATTGCACACTGCTAAACAAAATCACATTTTGTGGGTTTTAAACTTTTATGCAAATGAAAGGCTAAATGGATCTTTTAGAAAACTCAATGATTTTGCATCTTCCAAGACTTTTTGATTTAGTTAACAAGATGTAGAAGATTTATACTTTATTTACTGCTGATACTTAAACTCACTTCCCCCTCCCCATGAGACTTTTCAAATCAAGACCCAGGAAATTCTTGTTTTATTCAATTAAAAGGCACTGGAATGGTATTGGCTGGGAATGCTGTGAGCTTTGGCAAGAGGCTATAAACTGCGTTGCTCAGATTAGCATTATGGTCCTCCACACTCAGTCTCAGCTACAAGACTTCATGTCATAATGTAATCGCAACATGAACACAAAATGGAGATTTAAATTAGAAAGATGATAGCCTAGAATGAAGGTGGGAATAAAGACTTCAGGGTCTCAGGTCAATCAACACCAATACTTAAGGATCCATAGCATGTGTCCCATACATAGGCCCCAACCCTGCAAATATTACTTCTGGGGGAATTCTGTGCCAAAATATTAAAAATTCTACACCACTAAAATTTAAAGTTCTGCGCACAATATTTTAAATTCTGTAAAATTCTGCATGTTTTATTTGTCAAAATACGCAATATAATCATCCTGGTTTCAATTATTTTAGTAATTTATTTAAACTACAATACAATGGATGGAGAATGGGAGTGGGGAGCATTGGAGGAAATCTCCAAACCCCCTCTAATAGTAATATAGCTAGGTTTGACCCTTTAATTCTAGTTATTAGTCAAAAAATATATGCAGCCATATGCTCAGTGTTACATCACAGGCAACTGAAGAGCAAGTGAGGGCTGAGGAATCAAAGTAACAATTTATATTAGCTACTGACCATCTCCAGAAATGTCAGCAGCAAACAGTTCATGGAGCACATTTTGATCCGACATTTTTTCAGTCCAAAAATTTAGACCAGCTCTAATCACTAAAGCATCTATAAGCATTTATGATGCCATTCTGTCCTTTACACCACTTAGCAATGTAAAGGAGCCTTAAAACTTTTACACTGTTTTAAACTCCTGGGGGGAATTCGCTAAGAACAGTGGGAACAATTCACTATGCAGGCAGGCTGCTAGATTCTGCTCTGCCTGAGGGGGACAGAGCCTGCCCCACAACTACCTCCTCAGAAACACACCAAAGCCCTGCCCTTCCACACCGAGCATGTTGCAATAGCAAGTGAGAGGGACAGATACGTGACTGCCCAACCCCACCGCCCCGGCAGTGATTTATGTCTCTACCGGCTGGTCCAGGTGCCCGAACTGACATGCCTGCATTGACTGAGAGGGGTGCATGACCATTCTTGCAGTTTCCCTTTGTTTCCCCATCAGAAGTCAATGACATAGAATTGCCCCCAGGAACAAAACATTTCCATGCATCAAAATGAGCACGGTAGAAGTGTTTGCAGGATAGGAGTCATTAATAAGGATGGGTGCCCAAGTCCCCATCTTGAGCTGATCCCATCATCACAAAAACAACAAAAAACGATTTTTGAATAATGAATGAACTTTAAAAACTTATTCTAAACGCGCAAAGGATTTTTACAGGATCATCAGTTGCTCTTTTGCAACTAACACCACCTGGGCTTGAAATGCCAAACTGATGCACAGTAGGAGTATTTAAAGGAAAAAGAGCAAGGGAAGGAATCTCCTCAAAGTCGTTTGATAGGATGGTTGGAAACAAAACAGCTAAGATTTACGCGTATCTGGTAAGATCCTAACAGAATTCACGTACTATATTGGCCAATCCACTCGCTCGAACCATGGTCTGACCCCTCTCACCAGCAGTCTTTTAGCCCTGCAGGGGGACATCTACGGATTCCAGGGAAGCATACGTGTGCACTGCCCACTTCAGCACTCACATAAAGTGACAGGACGCATTTGGCCTTAAGTATCGTGTAGAACATTTATATATCCTCTAAAGAGCTTGGAAATTTTAATCATAGTGGATACCACCCAAATCCCTTTTCCATCCACAAAAACCTTCCTTGACTTTTCATCTCCAGTGCTATTTATACAGCTGTAAAGCTAGTAGTAAGATAAATCAAAACCAAACAGAATGTGGATGTATAATTGTATTCTAGAGGGAGTGAGCTACGTGAGTCACAGTCAACTGCAATGGTAGTTGCAGATTAGGAATGCCTCTTTTCAGCTATCCTAAATTAATCCTGTGTATAATAATTGCAGTCACAAGAGATATTGCAATAAATAAAATGTCTCCTTTACAAATTTGTAATGTGATGAACAGGTAAAGATGATTTCTGCTTCAGGAAAAGAACATTGAGCACTCATTGCCCTGGACTCAGTTTACTTGAGCTACACAGGAGATGGAAGGCCAAATGTGCTGGCTGGGCAATACACCAAATAATTTAGAGGCTAAGTCAGCCTAACAAGGAAAGAGAGGCTCCTTCCTAAACTTTTCAAAGAGATTTCAAGGATATTCAATTTAAAAGATCCATTAACATGCAGTTCAGGTTGCAACTTTCCCCTTTGTGCATATATAAATGAGACCTTTTCATTATATTAACACACAACACTGCATAATGTGGCATATTTTATCATTGAAGACATATAGGCCAACTATGGCATATGTAGGTATAAAAATGATAGCTAATTTGATAATTTATATATATAAAAATTAAGTCAACTGTCTTCTAGATTTCAGTGGTTCTCCATGTGGATGCAGGGGTTTGCCCGCACAGAGCTTCTTAACATACTAGGACCTTTCTGCTCAGTATTATATGATAATGTAATGAAAGAGTAATCATAATGTACATGAGTGTAGTATAAGAATCTATACTGAACAGAACAAAAGTCTAGAATGAAGACGTGACAGAGGACAGCTTTCTTTGCTCCCTTCACACTGAATTTCCTAGCTTTTGCGAGTTTTAAACTCAGATGATCTTCTATTTGGATTTTTCTACATAGAGTCAATTGTCCAATTAAAGTATCTATTATTACATCTCATTAACATTAGGGCATGATCCTATGAGATGTCGAGCATCCTCAACTCATACTGAAATCCCAATGAAGTCCATGGGAATAGCAGGTATTTGGTATTTCTCAGAAGCCAAACAATCATCATTTTAATTCAGTAGAGATATCTTTCATAGAACTTTTATGTGTTATCAAATTCATACAATAAATGTATAAAGAGCACCAACAATGCAAAATGAATGTACAGGATTTCTTAGTTCAAATTACCATTTTTACTTATATAATTGCCACACTCATACATTAAAAAAAGCTACACCTTTTAAAATACATTATATATACCAAGGTTCGAGGCAGCAAATAAATATTGAATGCAAAAACCAAAATGTTTACCTTCTGAATTTCTCCAAAACAGAACAATTGCTGCAGTTCTACATTTGGATATGGTTTATGTATTTAGTAATTTTAGAATGCTTCATCCCAAGACCAAATCCATTTTATATATTATTTTCCCCAAATAACCTACTACTGTAGTGTGAGCAATTATCAGGGAAACATTCTGCAACTATTAGGAATTAACACAAGGGGTCGCCAGTTAGTCATGATCCTTAAGTTAGGGATACAGAAACTCAAACTGTAATTGAAGTATAAAAGTGAAGTGCAACTTTTGTTACTAATATAAAGAGGATGTATGTACCTGAAGATACAACAGAAGTGCTTTTAAATACATGTCAATGAATCGAGCAAGCATAACACACTATTTCCACAAAAGAGAAATTAGCAAGTAAAATGAATGAAAAATAACACTGTATAAGATATCATCTATTTCTTAACCAAATATAAACCTGCTTAACAAAACAGTGAAATAGCAGATGGAAGAGAAAATTAATACAGATCTGAATTTGCATGTTTACATGGAGAAACTTTACAGTTTGCAGAAAATCAGTAATTATAAAACTACACCCAACCTACATTTGGATAGTTACCTGTTTAATGGTGAAGTCATTAATAAGATGATGATTGTGTTCATTCAAGTTGCAGTGCAGGGTTACACAGTCACTGTGAAATAGCAGGTCCTGTAAAGTGCTCACCCGCTGCAGTCCAAGAGCACGTTCAATGCCATCTGAGAGGTATGGGTCATAAAAAAGAACACTAAAGCCAAAGGCCTTTGCACGTAGTGCTACTGCTTGCCCAACACGTCCTAGAATGACACAGACATACAAACAAAAGAGAATGTTTCTGGTAGGAAGTGGCATACTTGTATAATTATTGTTACAAAACATGTATGTGGTGCTGTAAACTTACATGGGATTTTACAGAACATAGAAAAGAGACATCCCATGTCCCATTAGAAATTCTCATTACATAGCTTTATATTTAAGGATTAGTTTATGCCATCCCTGACCAAAACAAAGCAACAAGACTGCTCCATAAATATAAAAAAAAATGGCAAGCTGTAATGCCAAAAGCTGGAATGTATGGGATCTATGGGAACCTGGATCTGCTTAACAGGTGGCACCATTTGCTGGACGTGCTGATGACAAATCACTGATGTTCCGGACTGTTCCCTGCAGTGTAATTGTTGCCATGCCAGTCCCAGGATATGAGAGAGACAAGATGGGTGAGGTAATACCTAAAGAAGAGCTCTGTGTAGCTCGAAAGCTTGTCTCTCTCACCAACAGAAGATGGTCCAATAAAAGATATTACCTCACCCACCTTACCCTGCAAAGTACTCATTTTTGCCCATGTCTGCACAGTCAGTCAGTTCTAATAAAAAGTTGTTAAGTGAATGTTTGCAATCTGAGTTAATACGAAATAATTTCTTTAAAGTTCCCTCTCTGCCTGAATTTATGACACACTACACATCAAGCTGTGACAACATGATTATTTCAGAAACAGTTCAATACTGAAAACATTCACATTTTTGCGATTGCTATTAGCAGATGAGTCTACCCTCCCAACTTGGTTTTCGGTTTATGCAGTCTTTAAAATTCTTTCAGCTCACCTGACTTGCCCCTGTCCCTGCCCCCAGCCCCACATGCACTTTCTGAGATGGTACTTTCCACTTTTACATCCTTCTTGATGATGGACTTATTCTGTAATGCCTACAAGAAACCTGCCATAGGTCTTTTATTTGTTCATTATTGATATAGCTAAACCATAAACAAAGAAGCTCCATCATAACATGCACTAGTCCTGTTAAGTAGCTGCAGTGATCATCTTGTGTTTAATATCTGTACTGCATAGTGTCTAGAAGCCCCACCGTGGTAGGCACTGTACACTCATCTATAATGAAAAGACAGTCCCTAGCCTAAAATCAACTCCTAATCTAAATACAATCTACCATATTGCCTTAGTTCTCCCTCATTTACCCTTTCTTACCTCTCTTATTATTTCCTTAAGTCATGTTTTAAGTTGGTTTGAGGAAAGGATCCCACCTTGCATGTGTACTGGGAGGTCCTCATCTCACTTATTATAACACACCGATAAGTAATATAAAGCAAGGTCATGGGACTGGCATGTGCTGTGTGAAGAGAGTTTGGGAATACGAATTTTTGAAGAAATACAACTATTTGTACTGTACTGTACTTTATACTCAGCTATCAGGCTTGTTGAGAATTTGAGACATCAGGATATTTCAGAAGTATCAGAATCACCAGACTCACCAGGAAAGCCAATGCTCAGCCTCAAAAATATCAACGGAAAGTTTTATTTTGTAACATCTGTGTCTACTCAAAATGCAACAGAATAAGATAGGAAAATCCCATGTCTTTCCAACTGTGTTTTAAGGGATTTCCCAGTGTTCTTCAGTTTCTTTTTGAAAAAAACAAGAAGCCACAAAAGGAGGTTTCTTCTTGACCATTTAACCTGAACACAGTAATTCTGGAATGTCTGGTGATGGATACATTTAGAATATTGAGCAGTCAGTCAATATCACTGGTGCTGTATGCTTTTCCCTGGGGACTTCTACTTTAGACAAAGTCTTCAAAACATATTGAAATAAAAGACTGTGTATACTAGTTGTTTGCTTTGAGGATCTGTTTATAATGCTTAATATGCAGCAAGGGAGATTTAGGTTGGATATTAGGAAAAACTTTCTAACTATATGGGCAATTCAGCTCTGGAATAGGTTTCCAAGGGAGGTTGTGAAATCGCAATCATTGGAGGCTTTTCAGAACAGGTTGGACAAGCACCAGTCAGCAATGATCTAGGTTTACTTGTTCCTGCCACAGCACAAGGAGAATAAGATGACTTCTGGAGGTCCCTTCCAGCCCTACATTTCTCTGATTCTTTGAAAATCAGAAATATCGCAAACTTCTAGTATAATTAAAATATTTTCAAGATTCAGGAATAGCTCAAGTGTACATCAGTGTACATAATCTGTGAACAGTAATTTCATAAAGAACAAAGTGTATTACATATGCTATCTTCCTGTACCTCTCTTAGGAATACATTATGGGTAGGTCTATTGGAATGGATTGACCAGTTTAAAACTGAAACCTTCTGTTCGTTACAACCAATCTTGGTGTATAGACTAATATAGTAGAGCCTTCTAATGCATGTGGGGAGCTTCCCACTGAAATCACTGAGAGCCACATGTACGTGTGTGAGGGAAGAAACTGGCCAACAATGATTTAATGGGAGAAAAGTTTGCTGTAACTGATGGTCCAGATTTAACCATAATCTCCGTACAAGGAACAGACTGCATCATGAATTGGCCAGGAGTTTAAGAATGTAAGAGCAGCCACACTGGGTCAGACCAATGATTCATCTAGCCCAGTATCCAGTCTTCTGACAATATCCGCTGCCAAATGCTTCAGAGGAAATGCATAGAACAGGGCAATTATCAAGTGATCCATCCCCTCTGATCCATCCCTAACTTCTGGCAGTCAGAGGTTTAGAGACACCCAGAACATGGGACTGTGACCCAACCATCTTGACTAATAGTGATGGATAGACCTATCTTCCATGACCTTATCAAATTCTTTTTTTGAACCCAGTTATAATTTTGGCCTTCACAACATCCCCTGACAAAGAGTTCCACAGGTTGACTGTGTTGTGTGAAGAAGTTCTTCCTTTTGTTTGTTTTAAACTTGTTGCCTATTAATTTCCTTGGGTTTACTTTTGAAATTACTGTCAAACAACACACCACAACTCTACAGCCTGCAACAGCTTTCCTTCCTATCCTGAAAATGTTTCTAATAAATAAGTCTAGTTTAAAGAAATTACCACAAGGGTTAGTTCAAACTGTACATCAACATTTCATTAGTAACAAAATGATAAGTATAGACAGCACGGGTGACATTCTGTTCCCCCACCCCTTGTTCTACTAGCCCCTTATACTCGAGAGAAGTGGAGTGTTATTGAGGGGTGTGGTATTTGCAGTACGCAGATAATGCTAACTGTATATTGCCATCTTGTCTGACATTGGCAATGCAACTCAGCACCTCAGACAACATCTAGCTGAGACTGAGGCATTGGTGAAAGCAAGCTGTCTGAAGCTGAATCCTGACAAGACTAAGAGGATGATGGAAAGCAGGAAGCAGCCATCGGTAATATCGTCCCCTTTGATTGAGGGCGTGCATCTGCTGCTGGTCACCAGGGTTTGCAACTAACGGGTGATTTCAGACTCCCGGTTACAGCTAAATGATAACTGTAGCAGTAACCAGATTGGCTTTCTATTAATCCAAGTACTTCTATGCTCATCTTCAAGAATATCTAAATGCTTTTACCATCTGTAGCTGGCCAGGAGGTTGTGACCTGTTCTTTCAGATACAAGCCTAGCTACTGTTATTCATACCTTTGTCACCTCAAGATTAGATTATTTTAACATATTCTATATGGGGCTACATCTTAAAACCATTCAGAGACTGAAGCTGATGCAGAATGTAGCACCTCACTTATTAAGTGGGATATCGCATGCGCACACATACACACCATAATATAGTGTATATTATATGACAACATATACGAATACTCTGGAATCTGCAATGATTGCCAGTTGGTCTCTGGGTAAAGTAACAAAGAAATAAGGTAACACAGAAAGCTTGAAATAATGTGGTATTATTTATGTAGCATTCAAAGGATGCTACACACTTTCTAATGACACAGAGAAACAAAAACCCAGGCCTGAGAAAATTACAGTCTGAACAAACAACAAGCAGATGAGAAATGGGATGCAAGAGAAGCAAATGATTGAGCAAAACAGTGTTGTTCAGTAAACTTTTTGCTTGTTTTACTTCTCTCATTATCCCTACAAGCTGAGGGAGGGTGGAGACTGGTTAATAGGCCTTGTGGAAGAAGTGAGTTTAGAAGAGGGATATGAAGAAGTGCAGCGGGAGGCTTAGCAGAGTGAGAGTGAAGGGGTCAGAAGTAGGGAGTTTGTATGAAAGAAGGCACAGAGAAAAGAGAGGGTGAAGGAAATGAAAAGGCCAGTGAGTGATGCAGGTTGGCCAGATCAGAGGGGGTGGAAGAGATTGGTTTGGGCTTTGGAAGGACTGACTATGTGGAGAGCCAAAAGGCAGGCAGGAGCTAGTCTTAGAGCTCTTTGGAAGTGAGAATAAGGAAGGGCATTTCTTGTGAAGAAGGCAAGAAGAAGTCAGTGAAAGGATGTTAAGAGACCCTGGACATGGTAAATGTGGCAGACACGTCGTATTATCCATACAGGACATCTTTGGAATGATTGAAGGTTGAGCTAAGATGATGGTAGTTAGGGTGACCAGATGTCCCAATTTGATAGGGACAGTCCCGATATTCAGGGCTTTGTCTTATATAAGCGCCTATCACCCCTCACCCTGTCCCGATTTTTCACACTTGCTAGCTGATCACCCTAATGATAGTGGAAAGATATAGCAGTGGTTGAAGACAGGGATGAATATGGACAAAAGTGAAGAAGACATTTTGGAGATGTAGAGAAAAAATTCAGCAGGATTTAGCAATGGCATCAAGGTGGCACGGAAGTAGGAGAAGTTGGGACTAATTTATTTTACATGTGCAGCATTTTCTATAACAGCCTTTCATGATTCAGCAGTTGTGATGTCAACACATTTCAGTAATAAACTGAAACAAAACCAAAACGGAGACAAAACCAACTAGGACTGGAACTGACAGCTATGATAAGCAGCATCTTCTGCAGAACACACGGTACCTTAAGGCCAATATGCTGGTGAACAAGTTTTAGATTAAAATATATTTGCAAACTAGTGACAGATAACTCTTTCATAGAATAAAAAATGTAGGGCTGGAAGGAACCTTGACAGGTCATCAAATCCAGACCTCTGCATTGAGGCAGGACCAAGTAAACTTAGACCATCCCTTGCAGGTATTTGTCCAACCTGTTTGGGTTTTGTTTTTTTTTTAACCTCAATTATGAGGATTCCACAACCTCCGTTGGAAGCCTATTCAAGAACTTAACTATCCTTATAGTGAGAAAGATTTTCCTAATATCTAATTTAAATCTACTTCGCTGCAGATTAAGCCATTTACTTCTTGTTCTACCTTCAGTGGACATGTAGAACAATTGATCAGCGTTCTCTTTATAAAAGCCTGCAACATATTTGAAGACTTATAAGGTCCCCCCTCAATTTTCTTTTCTCAAGACTAAACACACCCAGTTTTTTTAACACCTTTCCTCTCAAGTCAAGTTTCCTAAACCTTTTATCATTTTTGTTGCTCTCCTCTCCCCAATTTGTCCACATCCTGCCTGAAGTGTGGTGCCCAGAACTGGACACAGTATTTCAGCTGAAGCCTCCCCAGTGACAAGAATAATTCCTCCCATGTCTTACATACGATGCTTCTGTTAATACCCCTAAATGATATTAGCCTTTGTCGCAACTGCATCACATTGTTGACTCAAACTCAATTTGTGATCTACTATAACCCCCAGATCCTTTTCAGCAGTATTACACCTAGCCAGTTATTCCCCATTTTGTAGTTGCATATTTAATATTTCCTTCCTCAGTCTAGTACTTTGCACTTGTTTTCAATGAATTTCATCTTGTTGATTTCAGACCAATTTTCTAATTTGCCAAGGTCACTTTGAATTCTAATCCAATCCGACAAAGAGCTTGCAACCCCTCCCAGCTTTGTCTCATCTGCACTTTTTATAAGCATACTCTGTACTCCATTATCCAATTCACTAATGAAAATATTTTATGAATCTTGCAGGACCCTTTCTGGTATGTTAAAGATAACTGTAGGAGGGAAAAAAGTAACGCTGAAATAAGCCCAAATGGAGTATTGGACAGCAAGTTAAATAGGATTATGCAACGTAATACGGCACCAAATAAGGCTAATCTGATATTGGGATAATTAGGCAGAGGCCTCGTGATGGAACAGGGAAGTTATATGATTTATATGATTCTGCAGCACCTGTGTGTCTGATTCTCAGAACGATGTAGAGAAATTCAGGGTTAGAACAACAACAAAATTAGATAGGTTGTTGGATGGACTGACTAGGTGGAAATATTAAGTGATGATTTAGGAAGGGGAACAAAGTAACCACCTATAAATATTTGAAAGTTATAAAAATCAAGGATGGAGAAGTACTATTCACCATGATACAATGGAGTATGATTAGAAGTAATGGGATGAAATTAAAGAAGAGAAAGATTAAAACTATCAGGAGAAAACTATTAGATTTTGAAGTAGTCTTCTAAGGTAAACAGAGGAAGCCCCATGAGTTGGGGACATTTATAATTTTTATTTAGCATGGGTATTACTTGTTCAGCATACAAGCTTGGACAAAGCGAATATTCTGCAAGGAGCAATCCTGCACTGCAGGGGATGGCTTAAATGACTCATCTTTTCCATCTTCAATTTCCACAATTCCATCACAATGGGTAAAAAAAACCCTGAAAATCAACTGTCTACTCAGAGTCAACATACCTAATCCAATAATGCCCAAGGTTTCCCCTCTAATCCTGGCAGCTCCAGAAGCAACTTCCCGAATCTGCTCAACACTCTGTACTCTTGTTCCTTCTCGCAAGGCCTGGTGAAGCCAGGTGGTTCGCCTGTAAAGGTTCAGGATGTGGCACATTGTAGAATCTGCTGTCTCTTCTACTGATGCAGCTGGCACATTACATACCGCAATTCCTGAAAGAAAAAGGTTATACATTTACTGAATATGTCACACACTCTTTTTTCCCCCCTCACTCAAAAGTCACCCTAGAGTTTACGGAATAAATTATTCTAGAGTCAAGGATATTGTAGATTTACAAATATTTACAATTGATATTTTCACATGCTGTTTGTATGAACATCAGAGTTCATGGCTTGAATGATAGTGGCAGGACTTGTTACAATACATAATTAAAGTGTGCAAAAAGCTGGTTTTGGAATTCGTCACTATTTAATATGTTTTAAACTTTACAGGAGTAATGAAGAGATGCACTAAAAAAATTCCAAAAGGAAAGTTGCAAAAGGGATATTGTCTGGTAGTTCAGTCCCCAAAACCACTACTAATAGAAACATATTTATGACATTTCAAAAGTTTTCACAAAAACAAAAATTCTTTGAATGTAAACATCTCTGTGCAAAAGTGCAGCATCTGGTTAATGCATGACAGCACGCAAGTGCAGCTATGTAATCTATTTCCATTATCAAACCTATTTGTTAAATGTATGATTTTTAATCTTTTTTTTTTTTTTTTTGAGGAGGCTAGTTAAATGGAAATTAAAAGGTACAGTTTCCAAAAGTGAAATGTCTGCAAGCAGCAGGGAAACGTTGTAAAAACACCATAATAGAAGCTCAACTAAATATATACCCCAAATTAAAAACCTGCCACCATGGATAAACAACAGAGTAAACAAAGTGGCTAGAGGCAAAAAGACATCCTTTAAAATTGGAAGTGAAATCCTACTGAGGAAAATAGAAGGGAACATAAACACTGGCAAGTCAAGTGTAAAAGTATAATTAGGCAGGGCAAAAAACAATTTGAAGAGCAACTAGCCAAAGACTCAAAAACTAACAGCAATTTTTTAAGTACACCAGATGCAGGAATCCTGCCAACCAACTAATGGGACCACTGGACGATCAAGGTGCTAAAGGGGCACTCAAGGTAAGTCTGGCCATTGTGGAGAAGCTAAATGAATTCTTGGCATTAGTCTTCACTGCAGAGGATGTGAGGAAGATTTCCACACCTGAGCCATTCATTTTAGGTGACAAATCTGAGGAACTGTCCCAGACTGAGGGGTCATTAGAGGAGGTTTTGGAACAAATTGATAAATTAATCAGTAATAAGTCACCAGGACCAGACGATAGTCACCCAAGAGTTTTGAAGGAACTCAAATATGAAACTGCAGAGCTATTAACTAACTGTGGTGTGTAAATCAGCTTCTGTACCAGATGAGGAGGAGATCTAATGTGACACCAATTTTTTAAAAAGGCTCCAGAAGCAATCCTGGCAATTACAGGCTGGTAAGTTTAACTTCAGTACCTTGCAAATTGGCTGACTCTATTGTAAAGAACAGAATGATCAGATACATACATGAACACGATTTGCTGGGGAAGAGTCAATATGGCTTTTGTAAAGGGAAATCACATCTCACCAATTTATAAAAATTCTTTGGGGGTGTCAACAATTGTGGACAAGTGTGACCTAGTTTATATAGTGTACTTGGACTTTCAGAAAGCTTTTGACAAGGTCCCTCATCAAAGGCTCTTAAGCAAAGAAAGCTGTCATGGGATAAGAGGGAAGATCTTCTCATGGATCAGTAACTGGTTAAAAAAAAAAGTAGGAAACAAAGGGTCGGAATACATGGTCAGTTTTCGGCATGGAGAGAGGGGTAAATAGTGATGTCCCCCAGGGATCTGTACTGGGACCAGTGACATTCAACATATTCATCAATGGTCCGGAAGAAGGGGTAAACAGTGAGGTAGCAAAATCCGCAGACTATACAAAACTACTCAAACAAGTTATGTCTAAAGCAGACTGCAAAAAAGTTACAAATGGATCTCACAAAACTGGGTGACTGGCAACAAAATGGCAGAAGAAATTCAATGTTGATAAATGCAAAATAATGCATATTGAAAAACATAATCCCAACTATACATAGAAAATGATAGGGTCTAACTTAGCTATTACCACTCAAAAAAGATTTTTGAGTCACTGTGGATAGTTTTCTGAAAACGTCCGCTCAATAGGCAGTGGCAGTCAAAAAAAGCTAATATAATATTAGGAACGGGATAGATAAGACAGAAAATATCACAATACCACTATATATATCCATGGTATCCTCAAACCTGGAATACTTCATGCAGTTCTATGAGGAGAGATTAAAAAGACTGGGACTTTTCAACTTGGACAAGAGACAACTAAGATGGGCTATGATAGAGGTCTATAAAGTTGTGAACGGTGAGGAGAAAGCAAATAAGGAAGTGTTATTTACTCCTTCACATAACAAAAACAAGGGGTCACTCCATGAAATTAGTAAGCAGCAGGTTTAAAACGAACAAAAGGAAGTACTTCTTTACACAATGCACAATCAACCTGTGAACTCGTTGCTAGTGGATGCTGTGAAGGCCAAAACTATAATGGCGTTCAAAAAAGAATTAGAAACATTCATGGAGGATATGTGCATTAACAGCTGTTAGCCAAGCTGATCAGGGATGCAACCCCATGCTCTGGGTGTCCCTAGCCTCTCATTGTCAGAAACTGGGAATGAGCGACAGGGG
This sequence comes from Chrysemys picta bellii, assembly GCF_011386835.1. NCBI lineage: Eukaryota > Metazoa > Chordata > Testudines > Emydidae > Chrysemys > Chrysemys picta. The sequence goes on along the minus strand of NC_088795.1, from coordinate 127,954,631 downwards.
ATGGATCACTTGATGATTACCTGTTCTGTTCATTCCCTCTGGGGCACCTGGCATTGGCCATTGTTGGAAGACAGGATACTGGACTAGGTGGACCATTGGTCTGACCCATTATAGATGTTCTTATGTTCTTTTCATACTGAGAAATCCATATTAAGGCCTGATCTTACAAACAGTTATGCCCATGAGTAGTCTCGTTAAGCTCAATGGGACTAATTCGTGTGTAAGTGTATGGAGGACCAGGACAGTATGTTTATTTATGGCCTCTCAATATATTTTTGCTGGAGATATTTTATTAGCTATATAACATGGACATCGTGCTATGTGTTTATATTAGCCAAGGCAAAGTCAAGACATGTGCCTTGCACTGGCAACAAAAGAGGTGAGGTTTGTGCTGGTTCTTAAACGGCATTAGTTAGACTCATAGAAGGTTAGGGTTGGAAGAGACCTCAGGAGGTCATCTAGTCCAACCCCCTGCTCAAAGCAGGGCTAACCCTAACTAACAACTGAATCATCCCAGCCAGGGCTTTGTCAAGCCCTGTTATACAAGAAAGCTTTGTTTATATAAACTAATGAAGATCTCAAACTATTTTAGAAATATTAGTGAAAGCTCACCAGGCCCCTTCTGGGGAGGTATGATTATATCCACTTCATACATGGGTAAAGTGAGAGACAGAAAAGAATGGCTTACTCAAGACTGCACAACTAGTGAGTGGAATTGCTGTGAACAGAAACAGGAGCCCTGACCCTCAGTCCCCAAGCTATCCAGTAAAGACACACCCTACCTAAATCTTCATATAGAGGTGCTGAGACTGCTCCTACAAGGTGTTTGAAGATAATAGGAGTTTATGGTGCTAAGCACCTGGCAATAGCTGGTCTGTAGTGAGCAGGACATGGAGGCAAGAAGGTGAGAGAAAGTGAGAGAGAGACTCCTGCTGACTTCAACAGAAGTCAGATTGGGCACCAGAGATTGAATCCAAAATCCTTTGTGATCAATGGCAGTTATTCCCCAAAATGGAATAGACCCCAGGTGAGTTGGCTTTGCCACTATGGACACATTTGCCACCTTGCAAGAGTTTTCCAGACAATAATTTCCTTGCAGTACTCAATATATGCTTCATAGTTAAGAAAATAACTTTTTTTCTGCAATAACCCTAGCGAATGTTGTTTACTTTAAAAAGCTTTTGTCCTGCTTAAATGTTGCCTCTTCTCAGCTACTTCCACGTACGGTATGTTCAGTGACCAGATAGCAAATGTGAAAAATCAGGACAGAGGGTGAGGGGATCTTATATAAGAAAAAGCACCAAATATCGGGACTGTCCCTATAAAATCAGGACATCTGGTCACCCTAACTGTATGCGCCCTTTCTATTTACCAGCTGTGACTCCTGACAAAATTTGTGTTCAGACTGCTGATGATTCCTGTTATACATTTCAATGGAGATGAATAAGTACTTTTTTCTTCAACAACTAGTAGGGCATTTTTCACTGTAGATATTTGTACATAAATAAAAATTAAATAAGCTGCTTCAGCTAACAAAGGACCATCCACTTTGGCTTGAGGGAATAATGACAACCTAGCTTTAATATTATGAACGTCACATCTTATGAAGCAAGAGAGACAGAACAATATTCTCTTCAATAATAGGAACAATGTCACTAATTTGATAAATTATCATCTCAAACCCTATTTATCTACAGTGTAAATCCAAATTTATTTATTCTGCTGGCTTGCACCTTTATTGACTTTTGAGATCAATAAAAAAAAACCTATATCAGGTTGGCCGCATAACTATTTTTCCTTTCAGTGCTGTGCGGAATCATCTGCTGAGTCACTGCTCTTAGATTTATTATGATAAAACAGCTTCCTTTGCTGGCATATCATTCTTGGCATCCTGCTAGCACGAACTGGAGTATGAATCCCAACATTGTAAAGGAAAGAGGCAAAATGAGTACCCTTGTTTAACTGGAGGATAAAATTACGTTAAACATATCATATTAAATGGCTTTATTTGGTTATACAAGAAAAAAGTGCCGTTTTCATGGAACAAAAATACAAATTCATAAACATATATTTTAATGCCCAGCATCTACCAAACACTGCTTTCTACAGAGTTAGAAATGTTTCATGACATGTCTGAAGAAAGAAACAAGGAACTACCACTCACCTTTCAGCTTGCTGGAACTTTCCTTGCACATCGTACAGTTGTCCCTAGAAGGCTGTAGGGAGAAGGGTCAAGTAACCTTTCACCTAAGTTCTAGAGTTTCTTTTTCCCTTCTCCCACCTCTAAATAGTTTACTACATATAGGCAGTTGAAATAAGGAGCAGCAACAGGAGGAGAAGAACAAGGAGAAAGTGGACAAGCACAAGACTTACCAAAGAGGAACAAGGGTATGGCCTTCCCACTGAGAAAACAGTACTATATTATTATTATTATTAGGTGGGTGGGTGCAGAATAGCTTCTGTGATTTCTTTGACACACTTTTCCCCCACACTGATCTCAGTGGTCTGGTTTACACACACACACACCCCTAGAAAGCCCAAGACTAGTTGGCTCCAGCCAAAGCCCCAGCCCTATTTGCCTTCTATAGGCTCATTCCTACCTCCCTGATTACATCATCTCCTCTCAGGTTTTTCTCAGCACATAAGCAGGAACTCACAAGCTTGTGGAAAAAGTCAGATTTTTTCAAGTTTTTCCATGGGAAACTCTTGGTTCCACCTTTTTTGTGAAATATACATCAACCAAAAATGGCAGCAGTAAAAAAATTCTCATGTGATCTCCACTAAGTAGGCTTCTGATAAAATACCTGGCATTTACAACAGATTATTCTGAATATTGTTGCTACTACCACAAGACCTTACTTCCACTGCACATTTCATCAGCAGATGAAAGTGGTTTACAAACAGTAATTAACTCTCCCATCACCTCTATGAGGTATGTATTATTTATACCAGTTCTGCAGAGGGGGAACTGAGTGACAGGTAGGTTAAGTGATTTTGCAAGTAATGGTAAGTCAGTAGTTGAATTCCAGTCACTAGCTCTAGCCAGATGGAGCTTAAAAATCAGACTTTCAACTTTCATCCAGTTTTTACTGACTAAAAAGCAAAACCGACAGTCATTTCATTGGGAGGGGACAATTTTATTCACTGAAGATAGGCATGGATCAATACCCTGGATCCTAATTTTATAGCTTAAATGAGTCTAATCAGAGCCTCAGACTTGAATGCTTAGAAATATTGCAATTTAGCATTTAGATCTGAATCAGAACATTCCCAAAGTCTGGGATGTTCAAGTTTGGACAGTTACAGATAGGTTTGAGTTGTGAACTTGTAACCCAGCAAGGATGCCTGCCTGCATGTACAGATCATATTCTTGCCTGGAGTCCCATTTGCTTCAGTAGGATTCTGCACATGTAGAAACTTTTGCAGGACTGGGGTCTTAATTGTGAACCCAGAGTTAGGGTTTGGACCTAGTATTTTGCTTCAGGCCCACCTCTATGATGTAAGATTACAAACGAACATGTCTGTGTTCATCACAATGCATATGTCTAACCTCGTTAATGGAGGTTCAAGGTAGGCACCAAAGGGAGAACAGCCCCCTAAGCATCTTCAGATCTAACCTGCTCCTGAGGCATTTGTCACACTAGAAAAAAATCTATTGTAACTATGCCTAACCTGTAAAAAAAAAATAGAAGCCAAGGAAACTGGTGGCTCACTCTTATTTACTAACAAACAACCCAGTACTACAACCACTTACTACTTCAGTGGGACTGACACTACAATAAGTACTACACGAAGTAGTAAATGTTTGCAGGACCTAGTCAAAAGAGACAGGAAGAAAATCATCAGGTAATTTGTTCCCAGTTTATTCAGAAAAATTGAAGAAATAACCTGGAAACTTGTAATTTGAGAATATAGCTTTGTTTTTGACTGTTGTGAATCAAATAACAGTTCAAATCAGATTGCAGCTTTTGAATAATGGGAGAGTGAAGATCCTCTCCCCAAAATTCTCCAGTGGTTTAGTTTATTTTTCATGTAATTACAACTGATTCTTTGATAAAACTGATATGCCTGATTTGCCTACCAGGAAAAGCTTCTGAACTAGATCTTACAGTCCAAAACACAGGTACTAGACCATAGGTAATGTTTCATTTTATTTTTAGTATGCCATAATACTGACAGAATTATACATTGTGACTGGATAACAGTCTGTAGCAATTTAAATAGAAAGTCTCCTGTTTACAGTTTTTAAAAAAGTCTGCTCTTAGTCTTGAAATGTGTCTTGAATAGGCAGACTGCCATCCTGTCACAAATACATTATCAGTTAATTAACTAATGCTAATATCACCATAATGATTCTTGAACACTTTGATGAGAAAATTATACAGCTTATATATTATGTTAGCACAAATTATACAGCAAATGTTGATGCAAAGACTTAGATGCTATCACATTTCTGGAGGCAACTATAACATGTTCAAATAAAACAGTGTCTTTAATAATCATACCTAAATCCCCAGCAGATTTGATGTCAATGTTATCAAAACCACTGCCAATTCGGACAATTATTCGAAGTGCTTTGAATTTCTCCAGGTCTTCTCGTGTTAAAGTGATAGTGTGATACATCAGTGCACCCACTGCTTCATTTAGTACCTAGAATTTAAAAAAATAAAAATAAAAAAAAAAGAACAAACCTTGCTTCATGTAATCTGATTTTTTTTCCTTTTCATTGCATTTGGGTTTCATCATGTATTAAAATTTGGCAGGTCTGAAGGACTCTGTAATAATTACAAAAAATCAGTTTTATTTTTAAAAACTTTTCTCTGAATATTTTCAAGCATTTTGGTAGCCATATCTTTTTTCACTATAAAATTCTGCAAAAGGGATATGCTTATTAGGAGTCCTAGTGATTTTGATGGTATATCCAAGTACTTTCCGGATCGCAAACCAATACAAGCACACAATTTAAAGACTCAGAGGACACAGGTTGGACACCACTACATTATATCTGGGCCTGTTCAGGCTACTGTATGGCAGTAGGGGGGAGACTGACTGGGGGGCTGGGAAAAGTGAGAGACATTCTTTATGGAACAAGCGGCCTTTTGTTTAAACCAGTGAGCTCTGTGCGTGTGTGTATTTATTTACCAGCCATGTGGTGGTAGCATCAATGTAACAAACAGGTGTGCAAGTGACTAATCTTTTTGTATTTTATTTTTAAAGTTCAGGACTCTCCTAGAGCTACGGACAATTGGGCAGGAAAACGCGAAGTCAGATGGTGATCACCAGTAACTGTATATTATTTCACACTAACTTACTTTCTTGATGATGTTAACACTCTTTGCACCTAGTATGCCATAAGATTAAAATAAACCATTAAAAATCATGATTAAGGAGGAAAATATTGAGCTCTCAAAAAGCAAACTAGAGAACTCTGAATTTAGACAAAGAACTCCTGTGCTAATGTTAGTTATTAAAACTATTCCTGGTTGTTGGATTTCACCTAAATAAAGCTCATCTGAAGTGCATTACAAACCGTATAGTTACTAATGCAAAAAGACTAGTTACTAAGGAAGGGTCTTATGCTTTGAGAATACATGTAGAAAATACATTTAGTGAAGGAGCTCACCCATTACTGAAATTACTTACATTCATAGAAAGAAGGCGAAAAGGTTGCAAATTGCACTAAAAACGAAAAGACATGGTTTTTCTACTTTTATATATAAAATATGTAAAAGATGAAATTATAATACAAAATAAACACAGAAGGCTTTAACAAAAAACAAAACAACAACAACCACCACCACCTTTAGAAAAATCAGCCATGCTGCAAAGAGCTGACTAACTTAACTAGAGCATGCATGCCAACATATATCTGTAAAGTACCATTGGGACGATGGTGATGGGTGCATTAGAACTAGATTAGTATAGCATAGCATATTATAGTATAAAGTCTGTTCTGACTGTTTTTCAGCATTTCCTGTTGTCGTAGAAATTCCTGTCCGTTCCAGCTAATAATTTTATTTCCCTGTAAAGGGGTTTCTATACGCTGTAATGTTCAGCTAAAGAAAATGAAGCTTATTCTAGGTACTGTAACATGCAGCACGAATAGTCAAAGACAAACTGATGTAATTTTAATACAAAAACATCAGCTAGTGTCAATGTCAGTAAGATAGACAGATATAAAATATAAAGCTGGAATTTCACATAAGGTCAAATGGGGCAGTCAGAGTATTTTCTCTCTTGCTCTCTAACATGGGCTTTTTTAACTCCCTAAACTAGAAATGTGTAAAAATAGCATGGCTCCAGAAATGAAAGTGGATATAAAAAATGAAATGGCCCAAATGGTACCAATTAAGTATATGTCCATCTGCAGTCATTCTTGCTTCCATCGGATATTTTATCCTGCCACTGTGCTTTTTCAAATAGAAAGGGTTTGTTATAAAAGGTCAGGTATAGGACCTTCTGCTACCTGCCCTCTATTATAGGCCAGTATTTATTTATTTATTTCCCTTTCGTGGCTGACACACCAATTTACCTCCATTAGAAGCTGTAGCAAACTGCCTGCTTCAAAGTCATTGTGACATTCCTCTTTGGACTGGCTCATACGGTTTGCAATCAGAACTGGACAGCCAGGTCTTTCAGCTCCTCCTCCTCTTCCCCACAAAGACTGCACCAGCATCAAAATGTATTAAGTCCTCACAGGCCTTAACAGAATCTGTGCCACAGATGTGGTGGACATTTATGTTTTAAAGACCTTTTCAAATACTGACTTGAGTGCTGACTGTCACAGAGTGTGGGGGAGTCAGGGCCCTGCACCCCCAATTCCTGCGATTCACCGTGACTCTCAGCCAGCCAGTAAAACAGAAGGTTTATTAGATGACAGGAACACAGTCCCAAACAGAGCTTGTAGGTACAACTAGGACCCCTCAATCAAGTACCCAGAGGGGTAGGGAGCTTATCCCTCAGCTTTGGGGTTCCCTCTGTTTCCCCAGCCACTTCAAAACGAAAACCCCTCCAGCAGTCTCCTTCAGCCACTGCCCCCGGCTCCACCCCCGGCCTTTGTCCAGTTTCCCGGGCAAAAGGTGTCACCTGGCCCCAATCTCCCCCTGGGCTCAAGTTACATGCTCAGGTATCCTCACCCCGGTATCCCATCACCAATGCAGACAGTCTCAAAACTCCCACGCAACATTCCCAGGTCAACCCGACCCACTCCCTACTCCGTCACACTGACTACTTAGGGCTACAATTCCTCTTCGTTTTCCTAATTATTTGTAATTATACTTTAGCACTGAACTATCACAGCCGTTCTGGGTAACATCAGATGTTCACCACCATAAGAGCTTTCCTTTGTAAGTTTTTTGAGGGGAGATAACCCTTAATGCCTCCCATTTATACAAAAATCTAACAGCCTTAGCATAACGTGCTAAAAGCTTCAAATAACCAGGTTGGGAGCAGCATTCTGACTGACTCTGTGGATGAGGGGAAAGCAGTGGATGTGTTATTCCTTGACTTTAGCAAAGCTTTTGATACGGTCTCCCACAGTATTCTTGCCACCAAGTTAAAGAAGTATGGGATGGATGAATGGACTATAAGATGGATAGAAAGCTGGCTAGATCGTCGGGCTCAACGGGTAGTGATCAACGGCTCCATGTCTAGCTGGCAGCCGGTTTCAAGTGGAGTGCCCCAGTGGTTGGTCCTGGGGCCGGTTTTGTTCAATATCTTCATTAATGATCTGGAGGATGGTGTGGATTGCACTCTCAGCAAGTTTGCAGATGACACTAAACTGGGAGGAGTGGTAGATATGCTGGAGGGTAGGGATAGGATACAGAGGGACCTTGCCAAATTAGAGGATTGGGCCAAAAGAAACCTGATGAGGTTCAACAAGGACAAGTGCAGAGTCCTACACTTAGGACAGAAGAATCCCAGGCACTGTTACAGACTAGGGACCGAATGGCTAGGAAGCAGTTCTGCAGAAAAGGACCTAGGGGTTACAGTGGATGAGAAGCTATATATGAGTCAAAAGTGTGCCCTTGTTGCCAAGAAGGCTAACGGCTTTTTGGGCTGTATAAGTAGGGGCATTGCCAGCAGATCGAGGGACGTGATCATTCCCCTCTATTCGACATTGGTGAGGCCTCATCTGGAGTACTGTGTCCCCTTTTTGGGCCCCACACTACAAGAAGGATGTGGAAAAATTGGAAAGAGTCCAGCGGAGGGCAACAAAAATGATTAGGGGGCTGGAGCACATGACTTATGAGGGGAGGCTGAGGGAACTGGGATTGTTTAGTCTGCAGAAGAGAAGAATGAAGGGGGATTTGATAGCTGCTTTCAACTATCTGAAAGGGGGTCCAAAGAGGATGGATCTATACTGTTTTCAGTGGTAGCAGGTGACAGAACAAGGAGTAATGTTCTCAACTTGCAGTGGGGGAGGTTTAGGTCGGATATTAGGAAAAACTTTTTCACTATGAGGGTGGTGAAGCACTGGAATGGGTTACCTAGGGAGGTGGTGGAATCTCCTTCCTTAGAGGTTTTTAAGGTCAGGCTTGACAAAGCCCTGGCTGGGATGATTTAGTTGGGAATTGGTCCTGCTTTGAGCAGGGGGTTGGACTAGATGACCTCCTGAGGTCCCTTCCAACCCTGATATTCTATGATTCTATGATTCAGGACGTAATGTAAACCTCAACCCTTATTTTTCTTTGTCTGGTGCTCATATATTGCTGGATTCTGCTCAAACCCCATTGTAGTCAGCAGAAAGATTCCCATTGGCTTCAATGGGCTTTGGATCAGACCCAGAGTACAGAGTGAGAATACAATCAGCTAGGGCTCATCAGACAACCCAGGACTTCATCTGAGCCATATTACAGGGATAAGACAAATACTTTTCTTTTTTTGCAATGTTTTTTCAAATGATTATTTTATACTTTTTGGGATATAAACTAATATTAAAAATACTGTTAAAGCATCACCAGAGAGTAATGCATTTAACCTGGTCCTACAGGCTGTAACCATGTTAAAGCAGCATTCCAAGATTGATGTGATATTGACAGTATAGCTTTCAGTGGACACTAGGGGTTTCACAAAGAAAGAGAAAAAAGGAAGATTTACATTTTTAATGGGCAGAGTGCTCCAGATCTTGCCCTGGTTATTTGTGGCATCAGTATATTTATTCTACAGTTATTTGATTTGGGTATTTGTTATTTGTAGGTTGCATTTAATTCAAAATTTATGATCAGCAATCTGTAATATACAGCAAGACTACAACAAAACATGTAAAGCAACTGTAATGGCCAGCAGAGTGACCTCACCGCACATTAAGTGGCGGAGGCCGTTTTCTGGATTGCTGGAAAAGGTGTGTGCCCCTTTAAGGGCGAGAGAGTCAGGGAGTGGCTTTCTGCTACAGCTGCAGACCAGCTCAGTGTGGGGATGCTGCAGCTGCATGGATCTACTTAGCCCCTCTCCCCAGGTGACCGGAAAAAAGGGGGGACTATATAGGTCCACGCAGCTGCAAGAAAAGCCCTCTTGTACCTGGACCAGGCAGAGCAGCACCCACCCTCCTATGCTTGGAAGCGGTGAAATACCAGGTTTGGTCAGGATCCACAGAGGGCAATGCACTCGTCATTCCTTTTACAGGGTGGGAGGGGGTTGGGAAAGAATTTCCCCCTCACCATCAGTTTAGGCAAGCGGAAGTGTGTGTGTGTGTGGCGGGGGGTCGCTTTCCACACAGCAGGTTCGGGGGGACTTAGTTGGGTGAACAGGAATAGGCTATGATGTCACAACTCATTATGTAAACATGGACAGATGTCCAGTGCAGGAACTCCATAGGGACGGGATACAGGGATGAGATCAAATGAGTTGGTAAAGGATTTAAAGGAGGTATTCTTTAAAGGAGCAGAAACGGGGTGGTGGTGTTCGGGGCTCCTATGACTAGTACGGCAGGGAGCCAACCCCACCCTTTAGATTCCCCCTTAACCCTCTTCCCCCTTAATCGGGGGAGGGTAGTGGGGAAGGGGGATGGAGCTGCAGGTTGGCTGGGGTCCACGATGGGAAAGGGGGGGATGGCTGATGGAAGCCCCCTGGGTGTTTATTGAAATGATTATGGAATTACCTGCACTGTACACTTTTATCTGCCGGGTACTTCCAGATATTTAAGAATAAAGTTGCGGCCTAATTAAACCACATCCAGTGTCTCCTGTCCTTCCAGCATATCTGGACAATGGCGCAATAGCTCTGAATAAACTTAACATTACAAAAACTGTCAAGAAGCACTACCCATGCAAGCAGGACCTGATAGATTACCAAAAAACCTGTTCGTTTGTGTTGCCTTTTTATGGTTTCAGTTTCTCAACAAAAAACTAACATCTGAATGTTGATTTCAAATATAGACCTCTGCAGTGCATTTCACTGCCAATAATCCACTTGCCCAATGGTATAACTTTATGCGGTAAGGACCTAAACTAATGCTCACTGACTTCTATTGATTAGTGGCACTACCTTAGGACCTAAAAATCGTTACACTTAATTCAAACTATATGCACATATATACACCCCCGCACAACACACATTATGTTATATATAACATTAAAAGAAGTCTGCCTTTACGCTTTCATGTTTACAACATAGTAAAGACTTAAAATTTCTATTTCTATGGTAGATTTAAAAAAACAAACAAAAAAAAACCCACCAAAACAATTTGCCTAAATTAAACAGGGCTGGCCTTACCATGAGGTGAACTGAGGCAGCCGCCTCAGGTGCCAGACTCTGGGCGGGGGGGGGGGGGGGGGAAGGGGAGGGAAGAAGGGGTGCCACTAGGACCCAGAGTGTAGAAAATTGTGTCTGCTGCTGGTGGATATGTACTCTCTCTGCTCTAGATGCACAGAGATGGTGGAGTGCTGTGCTGGAGGAAGGAGGGCACAAGAGACATAACAGGCAGGCAGGAGAAAAGGTGAGAGGGAATAACAGAAAGCAGCAGGAGCTGCAGGGGGAGGGAGAGAGAGAGAGGAGGAGCCTCTTATGAACCTCTCTAGCACCCCCAGGAGCCTGGACAGATTAACACCAGCTTCTCAGGGAGCTTCCTGTTTCTTGCTGCTTCCCTGAACGTACTTGAGGAGAACAGGCAGTCAACTGAAGTAGTAGGAGCCAGTTAGGCCCTTAAGATGCTGATATCTTCCCTCACTCAGGCCCTGCTATCAGCCTGCTTATTTGTCCCCTTCAATTGAGTGTTGAGAGCCACTATAGCTGGCACAGAACAGCAGTCATGAGTGAAAGAAGAAAACGCCCCCCTGGGGCTGCATTCAGAAAAAGCAAGAAAGCAAAGGAAGCTTTTCTATCTAAGGAGGAAGGAGCTCTCTTGAGATACATAGACACAAATGTTACCGGTGAGCCTTCCAGCCCCAGTGAGGATGTGTGTGGTGAGGAGAGGCCTGATTTTCCAGTCAGAGTGCGGGTGACCTGGCAGCTACTGCAGCATCCATATCTCCATCTCAAATGGATGTAACCATGCACATTCCTGAAGAAAAGTGTACATCAGAGAAGAGTGTGATGGAGGCGCAAGAAACAGCTGCTGCTGAGTTTAGTTCCTTAAGGCTAGATGATACAGGACTATGGACCCACTTGAGCAGTAACCTGAGGGACTTCCTTTTACTGCATGGACCACAGCATGTGAAAAACTTCATGTTCCCCAAAGACAATGAAAATAGAAGTTTCCATCAAACACATTACTGCCGTGAAATCCCCAATGGTGACAAAGTGGAAAGGCCATGGCTTATATACTCAAAAACCCAGAATGCTGCATACTGTTTTTGTTGCAAACTCTCCCATCCTAATGTTCGAGCCACAGTGGGTTCTACAGGAACAAAGAACTGGAAAAATCTGGCTAGAAATCTGGTATGCCATGAGAAGGCAGCAAATCACCAGAGAGCATTCCATAGGTGGAAAGAGCTTGAGATGAGACTAAGGTTAAAGGCCACCATAGATGATCAGCATCAAGAGAAGATTGCATCAGAGTCTCTTTACTGGCAAAATGTTCTGAAAAGGCTCATTGCCATTGTGAGACTGCTTACTACCCAAAACCTAGCACTGCGTGGCACTTCAGATCAGCTGTATGTGCCAAACAATGGAAACTTCCTTAAAATTGTGGAGCTGATGGTGGAGTTTGATGCTGTACTCCAGGAGCATCTAAGAAGAGTCATCACCCAAGAAATGTAGACACACCACTACCTTGGAAAAACAATTCAAAATGAGATCATACAGTTACTGGCAACTAAAGTCAAACAGAAGACTGTGGCAGATCTGAAGTCAGCAAGATATTACTCTGTTATTCTGGACTGCACGCCTGACATCAGCCATATGGAACAAATGATTTTCATGGTGTGTTTTGTAACAACAACAGAACCTAGTGAAAATGTCCCTGCAGTGGTGACTGTCAGAGAGCATTTTCTAGAATTTATTGACACTGATGATACTACAGGAGCTGGTATGACAAATGTGCTTCTTAAAAAGCTGGAAGATACAGGAATTGTGATAGCTGACATGAGAGGTCAGGACTACTATAATGGTGCCAACATAAGAAGAAAGAACAGAGGAGTGCAGACATGGATCCGAGAGTTAAACCTCGAGCTTTTTTTGTCCCATACAGTTCTCATTCATTGAACTTGGTGGGCAGCGATGCAGCATCAGTTTCCAGTGAGGCTGCTGAATTTTTAAATGTAATTCAAAGTATTTATGTATTTTTCTCCACATCAATTCATCGATGGCAAATTTTGAAGCAACATCTGGGAACATCCTCTCCGACACTGAAACCACTGAGTGCCACACGATGGGAAAGTTGAGTAGAGGCGATAAAGCCTATCAAACACCAAATTGGAAAGATAGATGGTGCCATAGTTGCCATTATGGAGGATAATGCTATGTCAGGAACTGTTTGTGGGAGAACAGTGGCAGAGGGAAATGGAATCATCAGAAACATACATAACTTCAAATTTCTGTGTGGCTTAGTGTTGTGGCACGACATACTGTTTGAAATAAATGTTGATAGCAAGACACTCCAAGATGTTGACCTTGATATATCTGGAGCAATGGAACAACTGGACAAAGCAAAGTCATACCTACAGTCTTATGGGTCAGATGAGGGATCAACTCCAAAGGCTGTTCCAGAATATATGTGCACAAATAAGATGACCACCCTCTTTCCACATGCTTTTGTTGCTCTGCACATACTTCTAATGCTTCCTGTAACAGTTGCCAGTGGAGAACCTGCCTTCTCCAAGCTGAAGTTAATAAAAACACATCTACGCTCCACAATGACACAGGAGAGGCTGGTCCTTGCAACCATCTCAATAGAGCATGAGCTGGCCCAGACTGTGGACCTTCAGCAAGAAGCAGTTCAAACCTTTGCAACCAAGAAGGAACAAAAAGCACCACTTTGATTATTCAAACAGATAAAAAAATCCAGTGTTTACTATGTAGACAAGAAAAGTTACATTCGCTGTTCAAGCGTTTGAAAGTGTTACTTAAAATTTTTGAACAAGGCATTTAAAGTTGTTAGTTCTCCTTTATTGGGGTAGGTAGCAGAACAGTACCATGAGAGGAGTAGAAAGGGAAGGAGGCAGAATTGAAACCTTTCGAAGTTTTGGCCCATGCGAGGGGGTATGGAGGCATTATTTGAGCTCCCCGCCTCAGGTGCCAAAATGTTGTGGGCCGGCACTGAAATTAAACCACTGCTTCAATCCCAGAAATAATTGACAGTCCATGCAACTGCTTTATCACTGTAGTCAATCTTAAATCACAGTCTCTTAGTACACTTTTCCCTTAGTACACTTTCTCTAGTGTTTAAAATAAAAAAAGCCCTCAGTTTTTAAGGAAACTTCTTTTCAGGCTACATAGTTTGTATGCATGGATTCACTTGTGTTTTCTATTAATAAATCTAGAATTATTTAACATTTAAACTCAGTCTATTAGAAATGCAAGCTGGATTGAAACCATCTTCACTGGAAGATTCATTATGCCATGAATGTCACTGACAATAACATAGCAACACAGTAAGCATAGTCTTAAAAAAATAAAATAAATAAAAAAATAAACAGAGATGCAGAAAAGAGAAATCATCATCATAATCACAAGCATTTTTGAAGCACAAGTGATCCATCGCTAGTATGGTATTGAAAGGAGCAGTGAGATGCTTGCTGATAACCAACTACATTACAGACTCTAAGCTGTCTGCAAGGTTGATATCTTGCTTCTTGGGCATGGCAGCAATTTTAAGAGTTAACTTTTTACACTGGCAGTCTGCCCTGGTGCACAGTGTTTCACAAGATCTGCAATGTTAGCACATGCGAATGTGACTGCGGCTAGAATATAGGGGTCACTTGCTGTTGGGATGCACCACATAACTAGGGTGACCAGATATCCCAATTTTATAGGGACAGTCCTGATATTTGGGGCTCTTTTTAACATGAGCTCCTATTATCTCTCACCCCCGTCCCATTTTTTCACACTTGCTATCTGGTAACCCTACACATAACACCTGATCGGACTAGATTTACTAAACTTACTTATAACTGTTAAAAATCTTTCATTAGGGGCCTGATCCAAAGCCCAATGAAGTGAATTTAAAGGCTCCCATGAACTTCAGTGGGCTCTGGATCAGATCCAAGGTGAAAATTCATCCAGCAATATAGATAGAGGTCATGGAAGATCCCCAATATAGCAAAATCAGAGGTTCCACTTTGGTCCAGATATGGAGACTTGACTCCAAGCCCTCCCTGTGGGTTGGAGGGTGGTTTCCAACCCCCTAAGCTATTTTCTCACCCTTAAGGTGCCAAAGGGCTCATTTCCCCTTGAGGGACTGACACAAAACTTTTAAATATGTCAGGTTTCAAAATAAATCCACTCTTCCTGCTCCATTTTTAAAAACCATTATGCTTTCTTTGTTTGCTAATTTCTAAAGTATTTATGGCTCAAAGAAGGGTCAGCTACCACTCGGCTCATATTCTTCTAGTTTTTAATCCTGCAGTAAAATTATACTACGGTATCTGTGATATCAAAGTAAACAACAATGATGTTATAAATGCAAGATTATGGCTTCAATGTAGAATCAAAGCGAAGAAGCTAGCGGTGGAGTAAAATGCTTTTATTCATACACGAATATAAGATAAAGAGCAAATCAAAGAAAAATCATTTATCAGGTCCTCAAGGAATCCATCGCAAAGCACTTGGAGGAGAGGAAGATGATCAGGAACAGTCAACATGGATTCATCAAGGGCAAGTCATGCCTGACCAACCTGATTGATTTCTATGATGAGATAAATGGCTCTGTGGATATGGGGAGAGCGGTGGACATGATATACCTTGACTTTAGGAAAGCTTTTGATACGGTCTCCCATAGTATTCTTGCCAGCAAGTTAAAGAAGTATGAATTGGGTGAATGGACTATAACGTGGATAGAAAGCTGGCTAGATGGTCAGGCTCAATGGGTAGTGATCAACAGCTCAATGTCTAGTTGGCAGCCGGTATCAAGCGGAGTGCCCCAGGGGTCAGTCCTGGGGCTGGTTTTGTTCAACATCTTTATTAATTATCTGGATGATGGGGTGGATTGCACCCTCTGCAAGTTCACGGATGGCACTAAGGGGTGGGGGGGGGAGAGATACCATAGAGGGTAGGGATAGGGTCCAGAGTGACCTAGACAAATTGGAGAATTGGGCCAAAAGAAATCTGATGAGGTTCAACAAGGACAACTGCAGAGTCCTGTACTTAGGATGGAAGAATCCCATGCACTGCTACAGGCGGGGGACTGACTAAGCAGCAGTTCTGCAGAAAAGGACCTGGTGATTACAGTGGATGAGAAGCTGGATATGAATAAACAGTGTGCCCTTGTTGCCAAGAAGGCTAATGGCATATTGGGCTGCATTAGTAGGAGCACTGCCAGGAGATCGAAGGAAGTGATTATTCCCTTCTATTCAGCATTGGTGAGGCCACATCTAGAGTATTGGTCCAGCTTTGGGCTCTCAACTACAGAAGGGATGTGGACAAAATTGGAGCGAGTCCAGCGGAGGGCAACGAAAATGATCAGGGTGGTGGGGGACATGACTTATGAGGAGAGGCTGAGGGAACTGGGCTTATTTAGTCTGCAGAAGAAAAGAGTGAGGGGGGATTTGATAGCTGCCTTTAAACTATCTGAAGGTGGGTTCCAAAGAGGATGCAGCTAGGCTGTTCTCAGTGGTGGTAGATGACAGAACAAGGAGCAACAGTCTCAAGTTGCAGTGGGGGAGGTCTAGGTTGGATATTAGGAAAAACTATTTCATTAGGAGGGTGGTGAAGCACTGGAATGGGTTACTTAGGGAGGTGGTGGAATCTCCATCCTTAAAGGTTTTTAAGGCCTGGCTTGACAAAGCCCTGGCTGGGATGATTTAGTTGGAGTTGGTCCTGCTTTGAGCAGGGGGTTGAACGAGATGACCTCCTGAGGTCTCCGCCAAACCTAATCTTCTATGATTCTATGACACAGTAGAATAATACTAGCAACATCTAGTTTTGTATTGTATATTGTTTAAATGTTTGCTCCACTATGAAAGCTCTCCTTTGAGATAATTTTAGCTCAACTCATAAGAAATTTTTTTTTTTTAAATTTCTACCTTGAAAACAATCATTACATATTTCTGAGTCCTATAAAAATGGAATTCAACTGAATGTTAACCTTTTAAACTTCTTGAGCTTTTACATTAAACCAAAAATAGGAAATGTAACATTTTGGTAAGTGACTTTATTTTGTGCTTTTGACTGGAGCAGTGAGATGCAACAGTTGCTTTCAGCAAGATTTTGATGCTTGAATTGTATGCTATGTGATATAATAAAAGTCTCCTTTCCAAGGGAGCATGCAACTCTTATTAACTTTACTGAGAATTATGTGCATACATTATAAGGAAAACCAGAAGTGATTTGGTTATTTGATTTTCAGCATAGCAGTCCAGTGAGTCAAAAAATCCAATATCTAGTAGCCTATCTACTGATAATGCATAGTTAAAAGAAAGTGAAGAAGTGTATGCAGTTTGAACTGAATCCTGAACCTCAGTCCAGAATATAAACTTTGTTTGTAAAATGTGATAAATCAGTCCTTACTGCTGCCCTCCCACCTTCCTTTTTGTGACCTGAAAATTTGTGGGGATGACTTAATTTCCATCTCTTTTTGCTTGGCCTAGATTGTTTTTCTAGTTTCATATCTCACATGCTCTGAGGGCTTCCCTTTGGCACTACAAAAAGCACCCTGAGCTGTAGACTGTAACACACTGATTGGGAAGCCCAAGAACAGTAAAAAAAGTTGAACTCAGGGAGTTCTAGGCACCACAAAAGCACAAGGGATCGGCTTGACTCTGTAATTCTTTTAACAGGTGCACAAGACAAATCGTGAAAGTGGCTGGTAACAGAGAACTCAGAGATGTCATGTATGCCAGAAAAGGGATATAAATGGCAAACAGAACTGAACGGGAAGGGGGATCTTGGAACTGGGAGAGAAGGGACAGGTTGCAGGTCTACAGAACAGGTCGGACGGAGGGTGTACTGCAACTGTGAAGGAAAGGGATATTGCATGAGCCTGGAGTATAAGAATGTGAGCAATGTAGCCTTCTGTGTGGTAGAAGAGAGGGGAGAAAGGGGAAGAATGCTGAATGACCCAGGTAGGAGATAGGGAAGCTCAGAGATTCAGGTAATGTTTTGAAAGAATCTTTGGATGCTTGGATATTTGGATAACCAAACCCAAAGTATTTTAAGTTAACGCACCACAAATTATATTCAGGGAAATCACCTACTCCAGGGATGGAGAAAACCTGGCAGTTTAATGGAGATTGCGGTCGAATACAGGTGGAGCAGTGTTATATTTTGTACCTTTGGGAACACTTTGAGATGGTTTCATTAGCGCAGAGACTACCTAAAAGGCATATTTCGCTGCATAAAGAAATTAGACAATTATTTACTGGGAATAAGAGCAATAAAAGTTCTGTAACAGATTTGTTTAATGAGCAATAGCTTAAAATCATTTTTACATCTGAGTGTGACTGAACGGAGCCTCCCTAATTGGATGCAAGGACTCTAGGTCCCAATTATCACACACTCCATATTACTTGGTTTGAATAAAACACTGCCTTTGGCAAAAGCATGCTGCTTAACTCCACACAGTCATTGTTTAGACAAGACTTTGTTCTCTGTACAGGTGAGAAAAATCAACATTTACAATAACATGCAACTCCAAAATCAATGTTTAAACATGCTGACTGACGGTCTTCCCAGCAGCAGTGATCCATGATGGTTAGTGAACATAGGGTAAAAAACTGAAACAGAAAATTCCGGTTTGCTGTTCTGCCATATATATGTATCTTAACAATCTCTGAACAAACGTAATGAGTTTTCCAACCCCACATTGCAGCTGTGCTTTAAAAAAAGCCTTGGCACACGGTCAGTAAATGTGGCATATTTTTCAGGAGGTGTGAAGCCTCCACTACTTCACAATCCTACCTGTCCTCTCAGGCCCGCCTACAGCAATTCCAGGCCCCAGGGGCAGGGCCATCCCTAGGACGGTGTGAGGCCCGGGGCAGAACTGACGTATCGGTCACTTCTGGGACCGACCACGCTGGCCGATCGTGCACCCTGCAGGGCCCAGAGAGTTTGCCCCGATTCGCCGCACCCTGGGATGGCTCTGCCCAGGGCAGAACAGCCAATGGGCCCCCTAGATAGGCCTGACATTTGGGCGGTGCTGCGCCTGCGCTGGCTGGTGCCCAGCGAGCTGCTGCCAGCTGCGCTGCTGGGCACACCCTTCTGGCACGGACAGGGCTTCCACATGGCCGCCCAGCTGCCTTCGCTGCCGCCAGTACCACCCCGCACGCGCCTAGGAGTCTTGCAGCCCACCCGGGCGATTTAAAAAGGCCCGGGACTCCCAGCCGCTGCCGCGATAGCAGCAGCTGCGAGTCCCGAGCCCTTTTAAATCGCCCGGGTCCCTCAGCAATTGTCCCCTTTGTCCCCATCCCATTCCCCTCTCCCCAGTTGGCAGCCCTGTGTCCTCCAAAGTAGCAACCATGGGGGTTTGTGGGCCAGTGTTTTGAACATGAGAGTTTTGAAGTATCAGGAACACAGAGTTCTAATACCAGCTCATACACTTGTGGTCTTGAACTAGGCACTTAAACTAAAGTACAGAAGTTATCTGTAAAATGGGAATGATAATACCCACAACCTCATACCGGTGTTGTGAGGATTACTTAGATTATGTAAAGTGACCTGTCCAAGAGAAGCACTATAGAAGAACTATTTTCAATCATTACAGTTGAAAACTACTAGATTTGAAACTTTTTTCTGGTTTGAGAGGTTTTTCCTATATTAGTGTATGGGGAATAACAGGAGAATGGGTAAAGTCTGGTAATGTTTGCCCATTGTTTATTATTAACATCCCACTTTCCCCACCTACAGACTGCCCTCCAATCCTGTTGCTTCTCCCTATCTGCTCTAAAATCTTCCCCTCACACTGTTACACCTCTGATCTTCACCCTGCTTTCATAGCAGACCGTTATATCTTTCAAAAAAACAAGTAATATATGAAACAGAAAATCTGTTTTTATTTAGAAAAATGCTTTTTTTGAGATCAGTAAATTACTCCCTTTTCCCTGGGTTTCTATTATCTCTCCCTCTTCCTTCCTTTCCTCCATACCCTAAAATGGTCTTCTTTAGCATCAGGGTACGGTAGATGTGAAAAAATACATAATTTGAACAACAGAATAATTTAGTGGCGCAGAGTGACAGTTGTTAGTATGGCCAGAAATCTGAATTTAAAGCGTGAAACTATTATTGACCTGTTCAGCAAATCACCTTGTAATTTTCTTTATTTTAAGACTGTTTTTTTTAAATGGAAATACTGAAATATTGTGTTACATTTAAGATATAAACTTCATAGGCAACATTAACTCCATCCTAATATTGTGCTGTGTGAGAATTTAGTTTTTAAACATTGTGAGAGAAATATTTTTTGTTTGTAAATCATCATGCACAAATATAGCGTAATGTAAATAACAATATGGATACTTTAGAGAACAATTCTGAGAGGTGCTGAGCTCCCTCTTGTCCCACTGAAGACAATGGAAATAAAGGATGCTCCACACCATGCAGTACTGGGCTCTTAATAAGTGACACAATTAATTTCAGTGTTCCTATGGAGCTTCAAATTGGGATTTGTTACATAAATTCATTCTGTGATCCTGAGTACTAGAAAATCCAAAATGTGAACTTTGACCTTTCCATCAGAGGTCACCAAAGGTCGAGACTCTTCATCAGATTTCAGTCACCGAAGTGCCCTTTTCAAGCTATAATTTGAAACAAGTGCCCCTTTCAGCTACGATTTTGAACTTCTGAATGCTCATTCCGTCTGGACCACAGATTAGAACAAATACATTTGATATTTCTCTGAAAGGTCATCAGTCCAACAATTTATACAAATTTCTTCTGTGAGGTGTTTTTGTGGGGTAGGAGACTTCCAATTTGGAGAAATTAAGGGCATTATAGGTCAATGATTCTATTGATTGGATTTTAGTTAAGAAATCACTTGAAGGTACGAGGGCTGCAGGTGCCAACATAAACAACCACGTCCACCTGAAGGGTGGACTGTTATCTAGAAAAAAAAAATCAATCTAAAGAATATTTATGTTCTTTGCCCATCACATCTCCTCCTAGCTCCTTATCAGTTGGATCCAGCTATTACTCATATTAACCTCCTATGAAGATGGCTTGAGGTAGGACACAAAAATGAGGAGCTTAGAACAACTTTTTAAGGACAATTTAAAATAAATGTAAAGCAATATGCATTTCGGTGTGTTTTAAATATGGATGTACATAAAAACAGAAAACCCCCAAACTTGGTCAGATTAAAATATATATATTTTTAAATTAAAGAATAAGAAATGGCCTTATATATGTTACAATTAATATCTTAGATCCTTAAAAATTAAATACAATTTAAAAATGTAAATACATTTTAAATATTTATGATGTTGTTTTATTCTTCTGCATTTCTCAAATCATCCAAAGAAGAAGAATGGTAAATCTCACATTTGTTTCTAGTAGTTTCTAGTCAATTACACTTTTAGGTTCTCATGTACTTGCACAGTGTTGAAATGTCTGAATTGAAAACACTACCTAGAAATATTTATTTGTTTCAATGGGAATTAAAAAGAATCATGACTTCATTTTTGTTTGCCTTAGGTTTTTGTAAAATGTGATTATTGTTGCAAAACCAAAGCTTATTACAAAACCTAAATTCTGGGACATATTTAAGTTGATATTGTCCCTTAAATTACCAAGAGGAGACATTTCTTCCAAAACATTATTGATTCTCCATAAGTGGAGGGGGGGAGAGGGGGAGAGGGAGAGAGTGTACTAAGGGCCTAATCCAATGACCACTCAAGTAAATAGAAAAACTCCCATGGACTTTAATGGGCATTGGTCAGGACTAAAAATTCAGCAGCTCGGACCCTTAACTTATAATTTATAATCTTTTATTAAAAGATAGCTCCTCCAGAAGCATGATTTTTTTAAAGTGGCTTCTACTCTGTGGGAAATCAACTGCGTATTGAAGAAAGGATATTCAGAAAAGTGAAATGTGGTCTACTTTTTAGAGTGAGGAATTTATTTCTCTTTCTTCTCTCCATATTAAGATTACTTTATATCTCAAAATAAATAAAAATCAAATCAATCAATGGGAACTGAGTCAGAGAAACTAAGACAACATTGATAGCGCAGGAAAACAATATTTAAGATCATTCCTGATAATGGTTCTGACAAAAGTGGACTATGGTACAATGACTTTTAAAAGCAAGACAGGAAGTCCAAGAATCCACAACAGAGATATCCACAGAGGAACTATTTATGCAATTGAGGAGTATGCAGCCATTCCTCTGTTGAACATTTCCATAAGAAAAAAAAGAAAAGAACATTTCCCTTAAACATGATAAGAACGAGGAATACAAGTCTGCACTGTTGATAAGACACAAAAAATTCTTTAGACTTCTCTATATAGTAGCAAAACAGCTAGTACCACTATGTTTAAGGATATCATCAAGCTTTCCTTTATAAATTCTAATTTTCAAGAGTTTAAAACAACAAAAATCATTTTTTGGATAGAAATCTGATTGCTAAAGAAATAATGAGCACAACAGTTGGTTGATTTGATTATACCAGAAAGGCACTGCATAAAATAGGAGTCATTCACTTAATAACTGAAAGGAAACAATTATTGTTTGTACTTTCAAGAGCTCTCTTTAATATACAGCCACCTGAGGAAGGATTAGGTCTTTCTGACATATAAAAGTTCTCACCTTTTAAAGGTAAAGTTAATTGTTCAGTTACGGTTTCAGTTTCTGTCTAACATTTGAAAAAAGAGCCATTAACTGTCACATAATATTACAATTATTCGACAGGGACAAGACCAATAATAAATTTGCAAAAGAGCATGAACATTAGCTCAATTCAATACACAGACTGAATCCCTAACATTTGGGACATATTCAGCCACATATCGCTCCATCTGCATCAGGGAGCAGAGCTCACTGCAGCGGACGCAGAAACACTTGCTTAGCTGCGCAGACCTGGACTGTCCATCAAGTTAGCGTGTGAGCCTGCACTAGCCTGCCATTACACCTCCTTCTGACCTTCAGGGGGCAAGGAAGGAAGATATCCTTGTGGGGTGAATCCCTGTTTCCTCATCTAGTTCTCCTCTGCTACCATGCTCATTGTATACGGTACCGATTTTTGGTAGCTGGAAGACAAGTTTTCCTTAGTTCCCAAGTTGGCAATATTGGACATCTAAGGCCCTGGTCTGTTAGTGAGTAGCAAGAGTAGCAGGGTTTATCCCCATCCTCTTGCTACTGAAATAGATGAGTGAGGTGCTTCCTCCCCTAGAAAATGCCAGGGAGCTTGGGTGGGGAGCAGGCCTTACCATGACACCAGTCCCCCAAGAAGGAATACAGGCATACAAGACAGGTGATGGCCCCAGATAATGGTCTCTTAATAAACCTGGAAAGCCTCCCTTCCCCTCCCCAGGCTGTTTCGCAGGTTCTTGAACTTTCGGGGGAGGCCAGTTAAGTGGCTGATAGGAATGTCTGAATTGGAATAGCAGCTTATTCACCCAACCCCAATACTAATGAACCTTTTGCTAAAATTTGTTTCAGCAATTATTTACTGCAGTGTAAATTCTCAGTACATGAGGCACCCACCCAAAGCTTGAGGAGACCTATGGCTGAGAGGGGAATCTTTATTGCTTTGTAAGTTCTCCGTTTATATGCTATAATACTAGTCCTTACAATATACATACTGTTTCTCAGTTACTGTAATTCTTTCTCTGAATGAAATTTTACTACATGTAGTGGATGGATACAAGGCCAATGTCCCATCTAAGGCACAGTGCCCAGGGCTATATTTCTCGGTGTTTGAATAAAGGTTTCCGAGGGAAACGGTGGGGGCGACGGACCTGTCTGGTTTTAAGATTAAGTTAGATAAGTTTATGGAGGGAATGGTTTAATGGTAAAACATAGTAGCCAAGGAAAACCAAGCAATGGTACGTAAATAGTATAATGGCCAACAGGGGTCAGACTAGAGACTCTTGCCTACATGCTTGGGGTCTTACTGATCGCCATATTTGGGGTCGGGAAGGAATTTTCCTCCAGGGTAAATTGGCTGAGCCTCTGGAGGTTTTTCGCCTTCCTCCGCAGCATGGGGCAGGGATCACTAGCAGGAGGGTCTCTGGCAATTGAAGTAACTAAAACACAGGATTGGGGACTTCAACGGCAGAGTCCAGGGAAGGGTTTTGTGGCCTGCAGCATGCAGGGGGTCAGACCAGATGATCATAATGGTCCCTTCTGACCTTAAAGTCTATGAGTCTATGAGTATTTTTCTCTCCGTTTCCCCTCTATATGAAGTTTGCCTAATTCCTGACCAATTTGGGTATCTTTTCAATTGTTAAGCAAAATAGTGTAACTTACATGTTCTCTTGTAACTGTAAGAACACTTATATTATACTTGCCAACCAGGAGTGTGATTGAAATGTTTTACCTTTTCATGAATTTCTTGTGTGGACTGAGCATCACAAAATGCCACTGTGGCTACATCCTTCAGAATAGGCATTTCTACTGTACAATCCCTGCCATCCAGCAAAGCTACCAAAGGGCGTGGGTGCATGGGCCCATTCATGATCGGAGGTCGAATGCCTACAATGAAATAGAGAAACAGGATTATTTATAAATCAAGAAAATGCAATTTTAAAAAACAAATGAAAGTTAACCTCTATATTTGTATGATGGCAAATAAAGATTTCAAGAGATAAAAGCCATTAAATCAGGAACCGACTTATTCTCAGCAGCAAACAATAAAATAAAGAAAACAAGAAAATGCTGGAAAGCAGCCACTTGATAGGTTTGCGTGGCTACATTCTGAGGCCATCTAGTAAAAGTACTAGAGCAGCCTCAAGATCCTCGGCCCTGAACTGCAAAAGACTGAAAACAACAAGGAAAAAGTACAGTCATTTGCTAAAGACAGGCCCTCGCTACACTACTGAGTAGTATCTGTACAAATCTTGGGTTAGGTGTCACGCTGACAGATTTCACAACTTTGCAATCTTGAAATAGCATGACAAAAATATTCTGCAAGCCTGTGACAGTGAATCTGATAGAATAACGTAACATGCATTCAGTTCACTGAGCATTCAGTTTATGTTTACAGATAATGATTTGCCGAGACTGAAATCACACTGAGAAATGATTAATTCAACCCTGTGTGATTTGCTGAAGATCCAATGTAAAAATTCATAATGCTGACCTAAAGAGTTCTTTTTTAAAATTTATGAATTTCCTAAAATTCTTCTGTGCGATTTGTCAAAATAAATGCATCAGTACTTGTTTTTTTTCCTAAAACAAAACCAATAGCAGTACTTATGAACAACGGTATGATAACAAAGAAATATACATATTGAGGGGTGGGGGAACGAATGAGTTAAGGATGCAGCCTTCATTTTCAAGATTCCAAGACGCTAGAAACAAAAAAAAAAAAATATTGAAGAAACATCATGAAAACACTTTGCAAATCTTTTTAATGGCATAGAAATTATAAGTATGCAAACCCAAACATTGAATCTATCTCCCCTTGTAAGTATTCTCACACTTCTTATCAAACTTCTGTACTGGGCTAGCTTGATTATCACTTCAAAAGTTTTTTTTCTCTCACTTAATTGGCCTCTCAGAGTTGGTAAGACAACTCCCACCTGTTCATGCTCTCTGTATGTGTGTGTATATATATATATCCTCAATATATGTTCCATTCTATATGCATCCAAAGAAGTGGGCAGTAGCCCACGAAAGCTTATGCTCTAATAAATTGGTTAGTCTCTAAGGTGCCACAAGTACTCCTGTTCTAATTGAGGAAAGATTCCTGTAACCTTCAATAATATTAAACCATTACATTTATAGGAAAATGACTCTCTCCAAGAGACAAGGAAAAATGAATCCCAGAGGTAGGGAATACTGTAATCTTTTCCCCCAACAGTACATACGGTTTGAACTACTGCAAGAGAAGCAGTCTTGAAATTCCTCATGTATCCATTATAATTTCTGTACATTTGTTGTAGTATGAATTTTATATGCTTTGCATTCGCTAAACAATTGCTCTCTTGCACTAGTTTTAAGACTGAGGGGGGAATGAGGGTCCCTGCCCCCTCCACGTCTGCACAGGTTACTTACTTCATGGGGCAGAGTGTGGGGGGCTCAGCAGCCTCTGTGGGACTGCTATTCTGTCTACTGTACAGGTGGGTGGAGAACAGGGGGAGCCCTGGCTATCCCGTGGAAAGGTGCTGGCCAAAAGAACCAAGTTGCTGTGGAGGGGGATCTACCATTGGCCCATACCAATAGTGGATTACTTCCCCACTAGTGCTGAAGTGCCGAATGGGAGTGGGGGAAACCAGTCAACAAATGGTGACTCAAAATCACAATTCATTCTCTGGTCTGTTCCTGGGGCAGTGCGGCTACTTGTTGCCCCTTACTCGGCAGCTTGTAAATATACAGTCTAGTCCTACAGTATGATTTCATATTTAAGCCATTTATTTACTTGCTCAAAGAGTTTTACCTTTGAAGAAAAAAAGTATTAAAGTCAGCAACATTTAAATCCACTTAATACTCTTTCCAATTATTCCTATATTCATGCTTTTTTAGATGGCACGAAAACCCTTGAGAGGCATCTAGAAATAACTCTTGGCTTCAATTTAAATATTACTAGATATTTTTGTCCTCTTTTCAAAAGCAAACAGCAGCAGGATCTCTCAACCTTAGAGCAGGAGGGCAATGGATTTTTACAAACCCCTTCATATCTGGTCACCACTTAAATCTGTTTGGTCCCATTGCCTTCCCAACAGACTGGTCATGCCAATGGAGTTGTATGATTATATGGCAGTCCAACATCTTGACAGATGAAAGGAGGTGCGACAAAGTTGCTCTGATAGTGGTGCTTAGCAATGGAGTAGGAAAAGAAAATGGAGTAGCACTGTGTTATTCACAGAATAGGAGAGATGGCAAGGCATCCACCAGCAGTGGCGCTCTGTGGATGAGATATTAATGAAAACCCTTCTCTCAAGAAAGGACCAACCATATCAATTTTCATTATTGATTACAGTGGGTCTCCTCCTTGGTAAGACAGCAGGGTTCTATTTAGTGATATTTCTGGCAAAAACCACCAAGTATTTCAGTGCTCATTTTAATATACATGTACTTGGATCAGCTTCAAAAATTAAGTATGATTGAAACAAAATGTAGACCTTTTCTTTTTGGCTCTTCTTGAATCATGAATCTAGGACAGCCTAACACTCATTTGCACCATCCACAAAGGACCATGTGTTATCCTTGATATTGGTAGTATTTTCTTACAAATACATCACATGCTAGTGCATGACAAAGAACGTGAACCCGACACGAATATATAATTCAACACCACAAATTTACTTCCACTACCCTGACAACTGCTGATCCTTTTTGGGAACTTCACTGAAAGTCCCCACTGTAAATGCACCTGGAACGCTGCCATGCTTTCAAAGTAAAGTAACTTACAGAATCACTGCTGTTATTCTGATATGTAACCCAAAGTGTAATAAAGTACAATTACACTTTGAAAAGGAACTGTAAAAATAATAATTGTGGGATTCCAAGTTTATTGCCTCTCTTATCAACTGGTCATGTAACGAGTAAAAGCTGTTTTTTCTAACCACCAGTCCAGCAAACCTATCCTGGGTCTGAGAGACAAATTGGATTCTTTTTGGCTCATGCCTCATCACCAGTAATAAAGATACTTGCAACTGGAACTTTGGACCAAAACTACTGATGATGAACAAGCCAATATATATAACTCAGAGGATCCCTCTAAAGCATGTCTCTCTCATCAACAGAATCTGGTCCAATAAAAGATATTATCCCATCCACCTTGTCCCTCTAATAGTTTTGCAACACTAATATGAAAGTAATAAAATTTATTTTTGTCAGTAGGACAGCAGATATGACTCTGAATAAACACAGAGAGCAGAATGGTTGAGTAAGAAAATGCCAATTTTTCAGTCACTTTCCAGACAAAGCCAATCTTAGAGTTCACAAAATACTTAACTGCTAACGCAATAGAAAACCACTTTTTAAAATAAGGATTCCTCCAAAAGGGGATCATTAAAAAAAATACACATGGGGCCTGGTTCTGTTTTCATTTATGTCAGTGTAACTCCATGGATTGTAACTGAGTTATGCCTGTTTAACATTGGCATAAGTGATATACCAGACTCAGGCCCAAGATATAAAAGGAAAGGTAACAAAAATAACTTGAAGCACACTTCTACTCTACAGAACTTCAGACTGGGTGTAGCCAGTAGTGCCCTCAGAGTTTAAGTCTAACTTGTGACCTTGACCATGAACACACAGCTAATCCTTTGTTTGCCAAAATCCTCCCTAAATTTCAGGCTAGATTTCCTGTTGCACAACTTCTCAGCATAAATACCATATCACTGAACTACAGACAATAACTCAAACACTTAAGTGAATTTACAGTAATTTCATCTCAATGGCAGTGACAATTTAAAGTTTACATTTGAAAAACATGGTTTCACTATGAATCAGAGTCTTCTGAACAAGAAACCATTTCTTCCATCATTCGGGTGCTTTCTGTCTATTTCTTATCTAGAAATGTCATGGTCTGCCATGTATCTGGTCTCTGCAGCAAGCCCTCAGAGTGTCAGGATAAAGAAATGAGTAGTCAAGAGCAATAGTTTCCGTGCTTGTATTAAAATAAAACATTCAACTTAATGCCAAAAAAAAGAATGTGGATAAATGGGATTCTTCAACCACAAATACTAAACTCCAATTTAAGAGCCAATTTTGCTTGGTTGGCTTTTCCAGGTATAGGATATATCATAATACAGGTAGAAGAACTTTCAAACCATCTATCTCCAGATCACAGCAGCTTCACAATGTATGATCAAAAAAAAAAAAAAAATCTCAGTTTATCCTAACTCCAAACTTTCAGGAACCCCTACCAACCTGACATTTCTTAATCTGAGCTTGATTTCCAGGGTCATGAATTCGATTTCTCAATGCTTTACAATCTTCAGTATTCTCAGGGAAAATAGCATCCTGTCACTTGATCCTCATTTCCATGTCTTTAATTTTTCTTGCGGTCTCCTGTAATCTTGAACCAAAGCTTTTAAACTTCTTATCCACTGCAACCTCTGTAGCCTGGATCGTGTTCAAATTTTTACTAAAAATTAAACACAAAAAATACATTAAAACAACATTAAGGGTCTGACTCATACTCACAAAAGCGAGGAAATTCAAAGTTGAAGCTTCTCACTGCATCCTTACTCTTCCCCCTTTCACTTCTAGTTTTCCATCACCCCTGCTGTGCGCTGCCATCATCCATTAACATTCCACTGAAATCAATGGAATGTTAAGACATACATGGAACATTCAGCAGCACAGCAGGTGCACTGTAAATGGACATACCTGGAATGTTCAGAGCAGTCATGTGACAAACTTTTTGCCTAGGTGTTGTAAGGTTCTGAGGACAGTTTGTGATCTCCTGTACTATATGGTGCTGGAAAAGCCAGACACAGTGGTGTGCATTAAAGATGGAGTGAGAAGACTTAACTCTGAATTTGCTGGTTTTGGTGGGTATAAGTCAGGCCCTTAATGTTATCTAATGTATTTAAGAAAAAAAGTCTACTGCTAACAGCTCTAAATTCAACAGGCCTCAATCCAGCAATCACTGACACAAGTCTGTCTTGTCAATACATCAGATCATTGAGGCCAAAGTTTCAGCACCACTACAAGACAATTGTGTCAACAACTGTTCATGTTCTACTGAAATAAAAGAGAAATAATACCATAGTACAATATGCATACCCATGCACAGTCACTACACGTGAAGAGTAACTATTACATATGGACACATAACAGTGTCTTTTACAACTGAATATTAGGATGATTATTTAAAAAAAACAAAAAAACCCCATTCAAATCTAGTGTGAAGCCAGTTTTCAATTGCAGAATCTGACACAGGGTCAACCTACTACACAAGCAATGTGAGTGATTGCTTGGTTCTTCACACAGACTTGGGGATTAATGACCTGATCACCCGCTCTGGCACTAAGTTTGGAGGGGAAGGCATCTCACGCCCAATTCCCCTCATTCCCCTGGTAGTTGTGCCCTACAAATCAGCCATCCAGCCCTTACATGAATCCACAGCATTTATTTTTCTTATTCTCTGGTAACTTAACAAATGGATAAGCCACCCAAAATTTGTTAAACA
The DNA here is from genome assembly GCF_011386835.1 of Chrysemys picta bellii. Classification (NCBI taxonomy): domain Eukaryota; kingdom Metazoa; phylum Chordata; order Testudines; family Emydidae; genus Chrysemys; species Chrysemys picta. The sequence continues at coordinate 127,924,799 of NC_088795.1, read as the reverse complement.
AAAATCCGAACACACACACACATACACACACACACACACACACACCATCATTCTTGAACGAAGACCTTGTACACCAATTTTCAGCAAGGGCTTTTGGGTGACATAAAATGAAAGGTAGACGTAAACGTTGATGCTAAAATGAAAAATTCTCTGGGTCCTGGACAGACCATCTGTATTTTAGTCACTGATCCTTTATTTTAAGCACTTTCTCAGCAACTATCATATATAAAAAAAAAAAAACAACCCTAAGTAAAGTAGTCAGAGTACACAAATAAAGGAAGATGTCTAATCAGGTTATCATTTGCAGCCATTCATTGGCATTTAAAAACAACATAGAAGAAATAGAAGAAAAACAGCTATTAAGATTAACAATATTATTTTTACATTTGTCTGCCATTGTTTAATGTAACTACAAGAATCATTAATTTTTGTCAAAAAAAGCATCGACGTTAAAATGAAAGGGACACTGTCAGGTTTGTAGGCCCGAGATTTGACCTACCTTTCATTTTCTTATATCTGTTTGCAAAGTCCATGTAATTCTTTAAATGTGTTTTTCTTTTTTCAAAACAAATGCTTCAATTCTCTTTTTTCTGAAAAATATATCAATGCCAAAAAGCACAACACTCATGAGTAACCCTATAATAACAAACCAGAATGCAAGTGAAAAGGGGGACGGGGAAGGCACTGGGAAGGAGAGTTTTCATTCTCAAGCTTCCAGGGGGATATGATGAATAAGTATGTAAAACAATTATTTTATTATGAAAACTCCCTTGACAATGTCCTTTTAAAAGAACGTTTCCTATTACACTTGTCTTTTAAAACGTCAAAGTGGTTTTAATTTTAAACAATAAAACAAACTATTGAACACTCCCCCCCCAACTCCCAATTAAATTAATAGTTAAAGAACACCACACTATCAAGACATGCTGGGCAGCCAGGTAACTCATGAGCTTGTATCTGTAACCTGTGCACCTAGTTCCCTATTCCCTTTTGTTTCATCTCACTTTTTTCCATCTAAAATGTAAATTCTTAAGGGTAGGGAATGTGTCTAATTTTTCTGTGAAATATCTAGAAGACTTGTGGGCATTATAATAACAAAACCCTTGGTAACTTCATTCCTTTCCTTAATTAATCTAAAAATGAACAAAAAAAATACATCTTATAATATGACTACAGAGTTGTCATAAATTAGGTTTGCTAATAGGCCATTCGTTTTAAAATGAGTAGAAAAATCCGAAATTTTACAATTCTCATTTGTGGTCTCGCAAGACTAACTTGTAGGAAAATTAGAAATTTTGGAATTTATTTTGGGGCCACATCAGTATGTGTTTGTAGGACATGTTCTTACATGATCCTGTTGCATTCTGATAAACCAAATTCAGAGAACAGGTAAATGGCAATGTACTTACAAATTACATACTGCCTGTAAACTGGTCAAAGAACTGGGTGTAAGAGAGAAAGAGGAAAAGTAGACTACCATGCACCATGTTGATATTCAGGGATACGTAAAGTGCATGTAATTTACATACCATGAAATCCTGGCCCAGTTGAAGTTAATGGCAAAACTCCCATTGATTTCAGAGGGGACAGGATGCTAGAAAGGAGGTTTATCGAGGAAAGTAGCAAATAGAAATACCTAAGAGGAGGCAGTAGTGAGCCCCACAAATTTCCACTAGCTGGCAGATGAACTCTTCATTTAATTTCAATGGAAGTTCAGAGATGTAACTAGTATATAGGGACATAAGGGCCAGATAAAAAATTTATTGAAATTGATGCAAAGAATTCCATTCTCTTCAATGGGGTTTGGGTCCATCCCTAGAAATGCAGATGCAGCAAAGTACTTAAGCACTTGCTTCACTTTAACCATGTGAGTAAGTCCCCCTGAAGTCAATGGGGCTATTCACCTGCTTAATAAAAAAAACACATGCTGAAGTGCTTTGATGGAGCAGTGCCTAGGGTCAGGAGTAACAGTGATCTATGGATACGAATGTACTCCGCTTTCTGTTTACCAAATTTGGGTAAAAATCAAGTACTTTTGTAAAAAACATAACAGACCCAAAAGGTGTGGTTTCTGGATCAGTGCTCACCTGATGATGTGCAAAGCAGTCACACATACTTGTCCTACATCCTCTCGTTAATTGTTTTGCCTGATACACACCCCATTCCTTCTCATTGGCATGTATGTTACATTCATTTTACGTTACTTTACCACTTACACCCAATATATAGCCAATGACACCAAAATGTATATCATTGCAATATTTGGCCCAGTGATTTTTATGGGATTGGGATTCACATATACCACAACTGGATTTTGCCCTGTGTGAGGAAGTCCCACCAGCACTCAGTCAGGCAGTGTTAAACCAGGAAGATGCAAAGGATCTAATAACAGGACACTATGTGACTACATGACACATTTTTCCTGTTGGGCAAATCCAAACAAGACGACTCAGTGGTCCTTCTTAAATAGACAATATTTCCACACAGTTACCAGACAACAGTGGCTGTGTCACTATGGACACAAAAACTTCAGGCAAACTTGTCACAGGGTAGAACAAAAAATTAATTCCCTCAACTGTTCAACATATTTTGCAACCCTTAAGCAGAAGTAATGGTTATGTAAATAGGAACAAAATAATGGCCTGACAAAATAGTCTATTCATTAAACATTTACTTCAAACAGCCACATGAAATCCGGCTGGCACCACCTTCACATCTGTCACAAAAATCACACATGTTAATGTCTCTGTGCTATGTATGCTATGATGATATTCCCAAAGTTAACTAGAGCTTTTCAAAACAAACCTTGAAACAATACGAATCACACCTTTGTAATGTCAAATTAATGAATGGCAATAACACAATGTGTGACTGTAGAGAATGTTTTAATTGTATTATCATGGTGAAATAACCCAACATGCTCAGAAACAATTACATGAAAGAGGCCGTATCAAAAATAATAATAAAAGCACGGTAAACCAGCTAACTATAGTGTATGCTAAGTGCCAACATTTTGGAGCTGCCATTTTGAAATGACAGGAACTTAAAAGCAGGCCTCATAAAAGCAAAACTATTTCAAGGACAGAGCTTTTCATGGACATGCAGGTTTCAATACCAAATCACAGTAAAGACTTTGTTAGGTTTTATCATTGACGTGAAAAGAAAAGGAGGGAAGAGAAGGACATTAGAGATGTTTGACATTTGTTATTTTGATATGGTTGGATATTTGCAATAATGAGGTATTTGCAGAATAAGGTATTCAATTTGTGAAACTGAAGCTTTCTACATTTGTGGCCATAGTCTCACTAACTATAGATTCATAGACTGCAAGGCCAGAAGGGATCATTGTGATCACCTAGTCTGAGCTTCTGCATAACGCAGGCAACGGAACTTCCCCTAGAACTAGCAACATATACACTCTACAACTGGAGCTTTTACTTCCATAAACCCCCAAAACTTTCCAATCACCCTGATGGAAAAGCTAGAGACCTATGAAAGCACTTTCTGTTCCAGAGTCACAACTAAATTTCCTATGTACATTCCATGGGTCCCACCTCCCTTCTCCCTTCATGCTTTGAATTAATAAACTATTAGGATCTAGAGGAAGACAGAAAAACAAGTTGCCTGTTCATTTTAATAATTATTATTATTTGCTGTTTGTTAATTACTGAGTGTGCTCAATTCTGCACAAGTCCCAAATATCAAGACAGAAGAACCTGCCCTGGAGAATTTACAATTCAAAAGACAGAGGAGCGGACTTCAATGGAACTATGATAATTCAGTTTACATCAGCTGAGGATTTGCTACTAAAAGGCAAGATGCATTGGAAGGCCCAGAGAAAGGGACTGCTTTTGATTATTTGACCTCCCTACATCAGCCTATTTGTCTTTTCATTTTGGGTCTGGTAGAAGAAGTGGGTCTTTGCGGAAGTCAGGTGGTGAAACTAGTTTTACAGACTAGTTGCAAACACTATTGCAAGATGAAGTCAGATGGTTTGCCTCCTTCACGCAGTTTTAATTTTAGGGCCACACTGGAGCTGGACATGCACTGCTGTATATAGGATTGGAGAGGCAGAAGAGTGCCAGGAGCCCTTCACTTGCATCTCTATACGGGGCCATTGCAGTGCCTTCCTTAAGCATGGATAGAATAGTGCAACTACTAGCCATCTCAAAACTTGGAGTGCAGCAAGGGCAGGATCAGGTCTCTGACTGACCAGAAGAGGCTGGCTGGACATAGGTGGAAGGAGAAAATGCATATTGCTTCCCACCTACAGGTGGTGGAGCTGGTCTGGCAGAGTATAATCCGAGGGAGTTCTAGGAGGAATTCTGGCTAAAGTCTTCCAAATTTCTTACTTGCTACATGAGCTGCAGGGTGGCTCTGCAACACCCACTCCTGCAAGGGTTGTGGCTTAAGTCACAATCTTGTTTATAACTAGCAGGAAACAGGGCTGAAACATAGGCACCGCAATGAAAAAATTAGCAGGCTTTAAATGGCTTTAAATTTGGTCTTTATTTTCTCTGTAGTCATGGTCACTTTCTAATTACTGATTAATTAAAGTGTCCCAAAATAAAGAATTCAACAAGAACACCATGCCACATGACCCAGCAACATCCCTGAGAAGCTCCAAATGCAAGCATTGTATCCCTTGTATGAATCTATTGCCACTTTCCTGTAAGTGGAATACCTCTGCAGTAGGCTCAGAAACTGCATATTTTTATATTATATTATAAAAAAATTAAAAACCCACCCTTTATTTTAAAATATGTTGTTTTATAGAGGACACGGTGGGAAGTGCACTTTCAGATGGTGGCACTAAGGGAAGTGGGCGTATCTTTCTTTTTTAAAGGTTAGGCAACTCCTACTGACATGAACAAGAAAAACAATCTGCTTCAACAATTGTACTAAGAGCAAAATGATTAACTCTCCTAGTCGTTCCAACTGCAATCTATATTATGCCAAGATATATCAAGGCACTTTACCAAAGGAGTATCGGGAATCTCAGAAGCAGAACCTTTCATCTCTAGGAACGTGGTTCAAATCTGACCCAGGCTGGAGAAGCATGGCTGAGTTTCTCTATGAAGTGAGAAGAGCTGGTGGTCTCAGTCTAGCTCTTAGTGGCAACTGCCCATATCACAAAACAAACAAGTAGCACTGTCCTCTACCATGGTGGTTATCAACCAGGGGTCCAGGCTTCGGGGGGGTCTGCCAACCAGGGCCAGTGTTAGACTCACTGGGGCCCAAGGCAGAAAGCTAAAGTCCCACCATATGGGGCTGAAGCCCAGGGCCCTGAGCCCTTCCACGTGGGACTGATGTTGAGGCCTGAGCAACTTGGCTTCCTGGGGGCCTCCCGTGGTATAAAGCCCCAGGTAATTGCACTGCTTGCTACCCCCTAATGACAGGCCTGGTTTTTATCTGCAGAAAATTAGTTGTTGTGACACAAGTGGGCTTTGGGAGTTTTTTATAGCAGGTTGGGGAGGGGGGGGGGAATTAGAAAGAAAAAGGTTGAGAACCCTCGCTCTACCACAACACCACAATTAGCACCCACTGCTGGCAATTGATGAAGACTGGGTGGTCATGTAAAGTGAATTTAGGATGCAACATACTCAGGTACCTTTGTCTTTTGATTTGTTGGTAAAACACCATATAAACTTGAGCAACTGTGCAAATGAATAGAAAATAATAAACCTTTCCCTCCCTCTAAAGGCTATTCCCTCCAGAAAAGTAGTAAGGCATATTATGGGGGCAACACAAGGAAGTTTTCATTACCACTCTGTGTGCTGCAGGTATTTTGTGAATAGAAGATGTCAGTTTATAGAGCTGTCAACCCAGCAGCTCTCATGAGAACTAATTACCCAATATTTTAAAGACACCACCGAAGATGCATGACAACATTTCACAATCCCGTCTGTAATGATGATTATTCTCCTTTGTGCTTCTCTCTGTGTATATTAGGTATTGGACAGGGATACTGTATCAGGCAGGGTAATCAAGGTGGGGCCAAACATCAAAGGCTGCTCCACCCCGCATCCCAAACACGAAAAGCAATTTCTACAACAGCACACCTGTACTTTGACCTAGAACGTTAAGAGGCACTCCTTGTTTTTCTTATCAAAAATGCTGAGAAAAAACAAAATATGGGGCTTTGGCAAACCAAATCAGTTTTACCATGTTGAGGGGTTTTTTTTAGATTAGCTGAATACACTGAAAAATAATACTGAACTCTTTTACATTTTGAACACTTAACTCTCATCAATGTCTTTAAAATGTCACTTCTTAAGATTTTGTTTTTAGGAAAGCTTTTGTTGTGATTCATCCCCCCTTCAGCTAAATTCACACAGATATTTGTGGCAGCAATCCTCCCAGTGAAAAAATAATGACTCTTTTTGGGGATGGGGGAAGGGAAAAGAAACAAAAATCTCTCCCCAAAGATTTGCAACTAAAACTTTGAAAAATCCCCAGGCATTTAAAAAGATCACTGTCATTAGAAACCTCCACTCAATACAGTATTAAGGCTTCTGTAAATGAGGACAATAAACTCTCTCAAATTACACTGCATTATGCTCTTCTGCATGCCAAAGCAACTCCATCAACACTGATCCAGTACAAGGGGCTCTAATCTTTAAAGCTCCTTTAATTCCCCCCCCCTGAAGACAGTGACCTCTTTGCTCTTCTCTGTTAATATTAGGAAAATAGTTGATGATTATTACAAACCAGAGGATAGCTCAGTCTTAAAAAAAAGAAAAAAAAATCTAAGAATCTGAAGGATAAAGGAATCAAAGACATCTTCCATCCAATATATTCCGTAGGCTAACTCATGCTAGCTGAGCCAAATCTTCAGTACACAGAATTTTTTAAAAGATGTTCATTCTGAAGGTAAGCAAACAGGATGTATAAAAATGACTAGTTCACTGAGACTGGGCCAGCAACAACAGTGTAACAGCCAAATAAAACAGGCAGTTTACGGCAACAGCTTGGTTTAGATTACCAAGTTACATTTAATCACAATATAATAAATCATACCATGATGTGAGATAAATGTTCTAGTGAGTTTTTCTTCACATGCAGTTTAGAGTTTCAGTTATGAAGGGGCTGGTCCCAGCACCACAGTTAAAGTTGTGTTGGAAAGTACAGTTAAAGTGGGGACGTATTCCCATGATTTGATGAAAGAAGCTAAATACTTCCTTCTCACACATACCACTTTCTAAAGGGTTCTAGATGTGATTTTTGTGAATGTTTTAAGTGTTTCCACTGACTTGGTTAAAAAAGTTGGAAGTATTCAAAAATTACCTATTTTTGAATTTTTTTTCCACTGGCTTTTTGATGTTTCTTGTAATTCTTGATGTTCTCACATGGTTAAAAATGGTTAAAACATAGAAACTTCCCTAATGGGACTAGTCACATGTGTAAAAATACTTTGTCTGCAGGATAGGGGCCTTGCATTGTAAGCTTCTTAGGCCACAGATCATGTATTTACTTATTTCTGTGAAGTGCCTAGGACATTTCTTGGTGTTTAAAAACCCAACAGTCGGGGAAAATCATATAAAATGGGTTACCGAGGGCTTGTCTACACAGTGGAATAATGCGCTCTCCTGGGGTGTGATTTCTAAAAACCATCAGCATGTTGCACATCCCTTGGTCTGTGCAGAACCTGCAGGTGCACGCTAAAGGTTCCCTAGTGTGCTTTAACATAGCACTATTTCACACAGCACTGCATTGAAGTGCACCTGCAGGGTTTACATAGACCAATTAATGCACATTACCCCACCAGGTAGACAAGCCCTGATTCTACTCAAATCAATTACAACAGAAGATCCATTTCTGGACAATGTGAACAATAAGCCTTTTCTCTTTCATATCCTGAATTGCTTGATAAATTAAAATTACAGCTATAATATTGTATATTCTTGTTTTTGAGCCAGAAATTGGTTGTATTTTAATCCTGCTGGAACATGAAAACTATCTAATTTGATTCAGAAAATGTTGAAAAACAAATCCAATCTTACAATCCCTAACAAATGGAAGCTAAACTGTCAGTCACCAGTATCATTCTGACATCTTCCAGTCATTGTTTATCTTAAAAAAATAAACTTATTAAAGCCTCTGTGTCTACCAATCTGCAGGCAAACACTTAGGAAATCTGCCCACAGCATACATGTGCGTCATATAAATGTCATCTCCCCCTCTCTAATTGAAACTTCTGCCTCCTCAGTGACAGCATAAACCTTCTGCAGAATTAGAAAGGTTATGAAAAACAGAGGGCAAACAAAAACTGACCTTAATGACCTCCCTTCAAAATAAAGAACAGATTGGGTAGTAACTAGGTAGGATGCTAGATTGATGTTACTAATTTCTTCCCTGTAGTTGCAAAAAAGGCATTTTCCAAAGTAAGAAATTGTAATTGCTCTTCTGCTGTATGCCTACATGATATGCTTCTCTGAAGCCAAGAACAAAATGTGGGTAGCAGGAAAAACAACAATGAAGTACTCCAAAAGTTGCATAAAAAAAAAAAAAAATTGGCCATTGCTTTTCCAAAAAACAAACTGCTGGCGCATGTACTCAAAAAAGTTTGGAATCTTTTGGTTATTTTCCAAAGGTGACCAAACCCCCACCAATTTAATGGAAATAAAATCAAATCAGACCATTTGATACATATTTTTTAGTATTCTAAAAGAGCCACAGCATCAAGGAAGATTTTGGACAGCAAATGCAGCAGCTTCCCTCCCCTTGAAATTTCAGGAAAAGGGGAAGGGGGAAGAAAAGGCCACTTGGTTGGCCAATACAAGTGAATAATTGTCAGAAAATTCCCCCAATTCGGAAAGTATTATTGCCATCTTCCATAACAAACAAGAAGATGGTGAGGATAATCCTGCTGGCGAGGTCCAGGAGGAAGAGCAGCAGACCTTCTTCACTAATTTAATTTTCCATATCACTTTGGACGTTCAGCCTATGATTAACTGAGAGAACAACTGAAAAGTAACTGAATCAGTTCAGGTGTTTTCATGGTGGCAATTTACAAAGGAAGAGGGAAAAAGCTCTAAAGTAAGTTAGTACGGCAGCTTTCTAGCATTAGCTACATGCAATGGCTTTACGCTTACTATTAAGTATTTGCCTTTCGTTTGAGACAACAAATATCCCCCCTCACCCAGAGTAAACTCTGAGCCAGTTTTAACTCCTGTAGTGTTTTCCCCATGGACTTTGACCAGATAGATTAACCTTTAAATTCTTTATGTCCCAAACAACTTAGATATGGGTGAAGAGCTATTACCCATCGTTTAACCTGTAGTGTGAAAACTAAAGAATCTTGAAAATACCTATGGATTACCTTTCTTGGAGAAATTTTTACATCTGTGGAGTAACTCAGGGGAGAAGATGCTCATTTAACAAGGACTGTAGTAAAGGAACTGAGATGGAACACAGAATTTACAGTGGAAATCCCTGATAATGTGGTAGTATTGTCCAATTGCTAAATGCTTCTGGAAGCATATTTCACTTCACTGTTCTTATATCTTTGAAGCACCAGTTAATCTTACCCAGGATTAGCATTTTTGGTTGTGATAACGAATATAATGTATTGTGAATACTGATCCTTTTTGGCCTCTCGCCACTGAGCTATTTCTCATTGCTAGACTAGCAATCACTTTGGACTGGAAGGCTTCCACTAATATTCCATTCACTAAATGCACTTTCAAGTCCTGGAAGCTCATCATAATAAAAAATGATATCTTTTATACAAAACTGTAACAGGGGAACTCCTCATTAAACGTATGCAGCACTTATGCCTACAGGACAACCAGGACAGGGCCCCATTCTGTTAGGTACTTTACAAACAGAGAAAATGACAGTCCTGGCCCTAATACAATCTAAAATATATGGAATATCCAAAACCTATAGAAGTCAGTAGACTTCACAAATTTTCCCCCTTAATAGCATAATCTCTCTTCTGGTAAATATAAAAAGCAATATTAAAGTTATGTTTTTACACATCTGTTCTCTGGGCAGCCTCCAGAGTTCTGTTATAAGCAATGCTATATAATGTGAATCTTTTATCACATGCCTATATTTAACTTACTTAAATTAAAAAAGATTAAAAATGGAACTAAAGAATAAAAAGAGCAATTTTTGTGTCAAAAGTTACCTGGAGGAGAAGGTGGTTGGTGGCTTAGTACTATCAGTCTCGATCCTGTAGTTACTGCAGTCCATGGGAGTGTTCTTATGGATATCAATGAATGCAGGATCAGACCCTGTCTTTCAGATCTAGGTACTTCAGTTCAAGTAAGTAACATGTAATATTATTTTGGTGATTTTATCCTAATCTTTGGTAGGCATCTGCATCATAAAACTACAACAGACTTGACATGACTGGCAGCTGCTGCTCAAAAGAAGTCCAGAAATATAAGGAGTATTTCTCATCAGAATTGAAGTGCATTGGGAGAATTTTGTGGGTAAAACTTGTACATATCTTGCTTGAACTATGTATAGATAGTGTATCATTCCCTCCCTTTCACAAGCATTATATCAACTGGAATATATTTAAAGACATATTTTTAAATAAATAAAACATACAGCACAGACTACTGGATTTAGAATTTGATGACACATTCATGGAACCTACTTTTGTAAATATGTGGCCAACGCCATGCAGAATACAGTGACATCCATGCAAGAGGTACACTACACAACGAGGACGACAAGATTCCTACAGCACTTCAAATTCGCTCCTTCACATTTTACCCCCAAAGAAGTGAAAGCTTCGCCACTACAGCAAACTTAAATATAAATGAAGCCCTAGAAAACACACTGTATTATTTGGAACACCAGCAAGATACTTCCAGGGTGGAGGGAGGGAAGTAATTTACACCAACCAAGAAAGGGGTGCATCTTATCTGCCCCCGTACCCAGTTAGCTCCACTGGCCAGTGCATTGTGAGGGGAAGGGTGGAGCCTGTCCCTGACTGCTTCTCACTCTTTTCTACCTGCCCACCTGTGACTTGCTCACAGGGAGGAAGGGGGAGGAGGAGGAGGAAGGGGGAGCAGTGGGATGCAGTCAGTCACACAGGAAGTTGCAAGATCTAACTTCTTTTCACAGTCACATTAGTGCTAGTGAAAAACTCTAGTTTATAAAATGCTGTGAGCAAAAAAAAAAAAAAAAGGGGGGTTGGGGGGAAGGTTCTTCCAAGTTTCTTCTGTGACTTCTATCTTTTAGCTCTAGCAAAGCCAATTTCAAAGAACGTAATGGAAGGCTCAGAAAGGTCTCAGAAGAAAGATCTAGTATGAAATAAACTAGTATTTTTATTTGGATGCTACAGGGTCCTAAATAGCCCATATTCCTTTCAAGTTATTTAAAAAGAACATTAAAACATGTAAATTGGGGACTTTTTTCTCTATTGTTTTTCTGCACCTTGATAAGTGTAATGATATGAGGGGAGGGAGATATGGCTAGGCAGAAATGAACCCCATGGTTGTAGTGTAATACCAAGGAACTAGTAAAAAAAAATGGATATAATAAAGAGTAATAATCATACAGTACTTTTATTGCAATCTGCCAAAATTTTAAATAGACATATCATGTGTTAACTAACTGGGCTGAATAGCATGAAATTCAGTTTACACTAATCAGCAAAAGGGGAGGAGAGAATGAAATAAGTGGGACGTGCATTTTGTTTTATAGTACAATAATGCTCCTAAGTCAGACCACCGGATTGGTTATTACATGTGTAAATCGGAGTGGAATATCTATATTATCCAGCAAATGCATTCATTTTCTGATCATTCAGTGAGTGACCTTTATGAACCTGTTACTCAAATAATTCACTTGAACGTTGAAATGGAGTGGGCCAGTGTGAATTCTTATTCCAAGAAGCTTATGCAGTTCTTCAGCCAGTGTCTGTGACTCTCTCATACATTAGAATGAGGCTAAATTTCGCCATACAGAAAGTATGCTTAACTCCACTAAAGACAACAGAGTTGCACCAGGCTGAATTTGTACCTAGACGTTTATATGACCTACCTCTAAAACAATGCCAATTCAAACAAAACTAATGAATGGCTTTTTGTCCAGCTTAATCTTAACAATCTGTAGATATGAATAAACAAATATCACTGATGTCTGCAAAACGTGATACAAGTGACATCAAAAATGCCATTCCAGACAACTTAAAGTTAAGTGGAAGGAAGTAAACTGGGTACCACCCACTGTGGGAGGTAATGTAAATAGTCTGACTTGATTTCGGGAACTAGCGATCATCATTCCATTTGCAAGAGGAATGAACTATTCCCTATTTTCTCCAGTATCCTGATTGTCTGATGGTGAAATCTATTTGTTTTTCCTGAGAAGCAGTCGCTGAAGTGTTCCACAGTCAAGTCAGAAAAGACATTGCTGCAGTAATCATCACAAAAAGCCTGTAACACGAGTTCGCTAATGGCCATAAATAAGGTATTTTTGGGAACCGCCTTTGATTTTGCCAAGAACCTAGAAGCCTATTTGGTACAAACAACCAATCATGATCATAGTAAAATACTACAGCCTCAATGAAGTGTCTCTGCATAGGACCCAGTAAGTCTTTGCTAGAGAAGAAAATGTAGCCTCAAAGTTTTTTTTTTTTTTTAACTAAATAAGTAAATATACTATGTACTAATTTTCAATGCAGTATCTCTGCATAACTAGAAAGCTCCATGTGCTTTCTGGGTTTAAACTAATTAAAGGGGGAAAAAACGACCCACACATCCTTCCAGTTAGTTATTCATATTAATTGTTTTATACTGTACACTAATACAGTAACCACTCTGAAGAGTATTAACCTCTAATATTTTAGTCTTTTAAAACAAATATGATAATTTTCAAGGACAGAGGGAAAGGTAATTTTATATAGCACTGCAGAGCATGCATACATTAACAATGGAGAAATGATGAAGAATTTACAGGGCTTCTATTTTCACATTCAAAAAAACAAAGAAGTAACAAGACAGTAAAAGGAAAACACCTATAAAACAGCACCACAAACAAACGTTTTCCGTGCCAGTGGAGCACAGAAATGTATAGAAGTCAACAAAAAGTAACCTGGAAGTAACCTACTTTTTATTTTTATATATATACATATATATATAAACAACACACTGCCAATCAAAATGCTCATAATTCATAACTATTTTACAATAACAGAAGAGGACTTGACTACAATGCAATTTAAGGCATGTGTGGTATATGACTAATGGCACTTTTCCACTAAAGTACTTTTAAAAGTTGCCATTTTCTAGTACAAAGGAAAATATCATATTGAACAACTAAACTAAAAAAGCATTGAAGATTAACATCGACTGGACTAATTCTTACTGAGAGTTTTTACTTGCTAGACATGTAAGAATAAAATTGTTATTCAGTGCTTACAAAAATACCACACCCTGCACGTGTTATTCATTGAGATTTTATTTTTCTACCTCACATACATCCTTACTTTTCCCCCTTATTCATGTTGAGAAGTACCTTACTCGGCAATTAATCAATAGGGTAACTCACAAAGTAAGCTGGTACTCTACTGAGTAAGTGTAGCAAAATTAGGTCTGCTATGAGTTGTCTAAAAATTATTAAATGACAAAACTGTAGCATTTCAAAGCCACAGCTTTTCTCTGTTACCCAAGGTAAGGAAGAGAGAATGTTAAAAAATTATAATTAAGATGTGGAATTATAAAATTATATCATGTAGATGGATTAATAGGTTTTCAGTTTGCATATTGGTAAAAAGGCACTACTACTTGGTGTGTTACAAGGAAAAAAATATTTAAAAGTTCATTCATAATTTAGAAGCACAGTACAGTGTATATAAAATAACTTTAGTTATTTTAAACAATGTTAAATGGAAATGGATGCCAAAGATCTAAGAGAAGCAAATTTCATGGTAACACTGACATTTATAAGCAATACAGCAAGATGATTCAAATGTTTGGTCTCTACAGCCCAGAGAAATGAATAAATAAAAGCCACCAAATAAAAGATCCATAAAACTTGCATTATAAATTAACACAAAGTAAAGACAGAATATTAAATTTGTTTCCTATTGCCCTCTTAATTTCTTTTATCAAGTAAACAGCATAATAACTCTTTCCCCCCCTTTCTATTTAGTTCTTGAGAACATATTAAAAGATATTACATCGAAAACTGGAGGAAAATTACAGTCGTAGAAGTGGCAGCTGGGATTTCCCAACATTCACCACTAATGCATTTTGCATGTATTTGTATTTTATTTTTATGTCTGCATTTTGCATGAATATTAAATGTCAAAAAACTCCAAATGCCGGCACTAATTCAAAGCAGGTTACTATACACACACTCAAATGAACATACAGATAGTTAGTGTGTGTGCACACATGCATACACATTAAAATGCGCACACACACACACACCTATTGCAGATGAGAATTCAAAGTTTATATAATATAAAGTATTCTTAGATCCATTTACTACTTTAATCCATGCACATCAATGGATAGAAGGCACTAATTACAGTCCTACCCCAAAATGCATATTTAATGAAAGATCGGGAGGGGGGAGAGGGGGAGATTACAAATGACTTTTTGCCCCTGGTAATTTATAATGTTGTAGACTTGTGTTAGCCAATGACATTTCCTTGTTTTCCCCTCATCAGCAACACCTCTAAAAATATTTTCATGGAAAGAGTTCGACTTTTTGGCATAAATGGACAATGTGCCAAAGACCTGATCCCAAGATGACTGAAGCCATTAGGGAGTCTTTCTATTAACCCCAGTGGGCTTTGGATCAGGCCCCAGATGACTGATGCATACTGTAGGTTCACAACTTTGTGTGTTTGAAATTCACTATAAGCCATTTTCTTTTCAATCTTCAACTGTAAGGACAGTCCATAACCAACTAATCAAACTCCTCTGAGGGGTTGGAGGTACCTGAAAAATGACACTTTAATTCGGGAGGTGGCGTCACCCCTACAGCCTGACCCTGTCATTATGAAAACTAATCATGTGAGGTGGTACACCGCACCCCCTATAATATCAGCAATTTGCTATCTAGGGCCCTGATTTTGCAAAGACCTCCACACATACTCAATTGTATACATTCTGAGCAGTGCTACTGAAGTGAATGGTGCTACTCACATGGGTAAAGTTAAGCATGAGCGCAAGTCTTTGCAGAATCAGGGCCTAAAATTGTATCCATTTGTGCAGTATTATTCCAAGAGTTCAATGTGAAATGGAAAAAGGAACAACTTTGTTTCTGATTTCCTATTAAACATATTAATATTTTAAAGCAAATCTACTACTTGAGATAGTACTGGAAAATCAGATCTATTATTTAGTACAGAACAGGAACAGCACAAGCGGCAACTAAGTACCGGGTAAGCCTCTACACACTTCCTTGCCAATATGAAAGGACCACTTGTGCCAGGTGAGTGAGGTGTAAAGGTAGTTCAGCTTCTCAGCAATCTCTTTCCTGAGATTGAATCTACTATTGCAGGGATAGGCAACCTAGGGCACGCGTGCCGAAGGTGGCACGGGAGCTGATTTTCAGTGGCACTCACACTGCCTGAAGCTTCTTAAACATTTTATTTACTTTACATACAACGATAGTTTAGTTATATATTATAGAGACTTAGAAAGAGACCTTCTAAAAACATTAAAATGTATTACTGGCACACGAAACCTTAAATTAGAATGAATAAATGAAGACTCGGCACACCACTTCTGAAAGGCTGCCGACCCCTGTACTATTGTAAAGACACCTATCTACTTGGTTTTTGACTGACAGCACTAACCAACTCATATCACATTGTACTTCAAGCAATCAGCAGACTATATTGTTTTCTCACTCGGTATCACTTTGGGCAGGATCTGAACCACTGACAGATATAAAAAGTTCCATAATATTTACATATAAATACCACATACTAAAGAAATAAGAAACAACGGCAACCGTGCAGTAACTGGGAAGGCAAACAGCACAATTATACGTTCAGCAATAGTTCTCAAAGAGCCTTTGATAGTAGAATCTATTTGTATAACTGAAAGAAAGAATGTTGGCCAGCATATGGACGATATCACATAGAAAAGGTATTGTGGAAGCTCTCACTTTCTACTGGCCAACCTCCAGATGAAGATATAAAGAACTTCAGTTGCAATGTTTTAGCCAAATGACAAATATTCTCCAATTATTTGCACTACAATTTCAGCATTAGGTATACACTGAAGATTTTATTTGGGACTTGAACCATTTGTTTATGGCACAGAGGTAACTGGACGACCAAGTGTGTTGTATTAAAATAAATTAAATGGTCTCAAGCTATTACCAAAAAGACTTTAGCCTACTTCACAAAACCATTATAGCCTCTGAAAAAAACAGCACTGGTTTAGCAGTGATGCTTCTGCCATTGATAGCAGCATGTACTGGACAATCTGGAGTAGTAAACAACATTCAAGAGTCGTCTTCTTGATTTCAGCTACCAGATACTGTGCCATGACACGGATCTGATAAAGGGTGGGACAAAAAAGCTCCTGTTGGAAGCCTGATGTTTTTCTCTGTGTTCTGTCATGCGATCAATGAGGGGGAATTGTGTCCTGTTACAGATCCGATTCCTAAATTGGCCTTCATGTGCCCCTCTGCAGGAAGCAAAGCACAGGAGGAAGCCAGACGCAGGAGCAGTGTGGAATGGAGAAGATCCTAAAACTAAATCCCCCTCCCCTCTTTAGACAGAAGCTATTTCTCGGGCCATTTTCCATCTGGTACTGATAAAGTAGCTCTTTACTTAACAGTCATCTCAAAGTCTTGAATGCTCATACAATGTGCGCACTCACACTACAAGAAATTATGTTCTCTCCTTCCCTTCCAGAGTTCAACTGTTAAGTAAAATTAGCATGTCTCCCAGTCCAAATTTTTGCATCTCAGCAGGCTTAAGAGTACTCAGAACTAGCAAAACAGGGTTGTAGTGCAGTCTAGTGACTTTACCATTAGTTTGTTGGTTCCCTTGCAGATTTGTCTTGGCAGCTTAATTGATGAGGTTCTACTTCCTGGTTTGAACATAGAGATCTTACCACCAAAATTTAAAGAGACGGCACTACAATGGTAGAAAGCAGGTTTTCAGTTTGACTTGTGTGTGTATATTATTTAGAACAGAATGCTCCGTCCATGCTAGGGCATAACTATTAGGTCAGACCACAGCCTCACTTTTTGCAAACTGTATTTATTTTATATTAATTTAGATTTTTAAAAAAGTCAGTCAGTCATATGCAGGCTCTGAGCACAAATCAGATACAAATTGCAATTAGTTCACCCCCTCTACTAAGCAGCAGTTCTAAATACAATCATCCTCAATTTGTTTGCCAACACTACCTTTTCCCCCCATCTCTCATCAGTGGCAGGCCAAAAGAGCCATGAAGCACTCCACCTCATTATCCACCTTCAAATCCCTCCTCAAAACTCTCTTTGGCCATGATACCTACAAAAAACTTGACAGCAGTTAGGCTGCTGGTGTACTGTCACCAATATTGTCTCAATTTTCCTTGTACTCCTCCATCTGCCTGTATCCATCTGCCGTCTTTTGGCTCATCATAGATTGTAAGCTCATTTGGGCAGGGACTGTCTTTTTGTTCAGTGTTTGTACAGCTCCTAGCACAATGCTGTCTGGTCCATGCCTAGGGCTCCTTGGTGATATGGTAACACAAAATAAATAAATAATTCACTGAAAGGCAGCAAATGTGACTATTTCAGAACAGGTGCAAGAGATATTCCAGAACCCCAGAGTTCACACAGAGAACGCCCTGCCAGCTTTGTACTGTATCCAGGGGAATCTAGCAACACCACCACTGATGTCAATTGTGGCAGCATATCACAGCACATTTCACAGGGATTCAAGGTAGGCTCATGTTTCACAGTTAGACTGGGCTGGTCATGTGTTGAGAGTGGACGACACCATGCCCAAGCAGTTGCTGTATGGTGAACTGAAAGTGAGCAACCATATCTGAGGCAGCCAAAAGAAGTGCTTCAGGGCCACACTGAAGCACAACTTGAAGCATGCAACATTGATGATGACAACTGGAAGTCATCAGGAACAGAGAGATCACGCTGGTGAGAAACAGTCAACAATGGGGTTACAGTAACTCCCCACTTAACGTCCTCTCGCTTAACGTTGTTTTGATCTTACGTCCCTGCTCAATTACAGAACATGCGCCATTTAAAGTTGTGCAATGCTTCGCTATAACATCATTTGTCTGCCTGCTTTGTCCACAGGTCCCCTATGCCCCCCCACAGTACCACCTGCCCACCGGCAGACCCTGCGGATCAGCGCCTTCCCTCTCCTCCCTCCCGTGGCAATCAGCTGGCTTGCAGTGTTCAGGAGGGAGGTGGGAGGAGCAAGGACTTGGCACGCAGGCTCTCCCTTCCTCCCCCGCCCTACTGAATGCTGCAAACGAGCTGATTGCCATTGGCAGGAGTCAGGGGAGGGAGGCGGAGCCTGCGTGCCGAGTCCTTGCTCCTCCCCGCCCCCTGAACGTGGGTGGGCCGAGTGTTGAGCCCAGTGGCGTAGCCAGGTTCTAAGTACAGGGGGAGCAAATCTAAAAAAGGCACCCCCCCTGGCTCCTCCTCTGGTCATGCCCCCCTGGGCTGCTCCTCCAGCCGCTCCACCCCCCCCCCCCTTGGCTGGCTCCTCCAGCCACGCTGCGTTGTGCGCCTCCCCCCCACCCCCATGGCTCCTCCGGCTATGCTGCGGCCATGCTGCACCCCCCCCTCAGAGGGACTCGGTCCGGGAGGGGGGGGCAGGCGCGGGGAAGGGGTGGCGGGCGGGGGCTGCTCGCTTCTACCAGGGGCTGGGGGGAGCGGAGCAATGGGGTGGGCAGCAGCTGGTGAGATCCCCTCTCCCCGGCAGCTTCCTGCTTCCCTCGGCCAGAGCAGCCCAGCATTAGCAAGGGGCGGGGTATTGCTAATGTTGAGCTGCCCAGACCGAGGGAAGCAGGAAGCTGCCAGGGAGAGGGGATCTACCCGCCAGCTGCGGAGCACTTGGCCGCCGAGCCCTGAGCTACCTCAGGAGGCGGCCGTGGCAATGTTGGGGCCGCGCTAAGCGTGGGGCACGATGGCAGAGGAGCCGGCCCCTTCGCTCCTTCGGCCGCGCCCGCTGCCCCCCCCCAATGGCTCCTCCGGAGTCCGGCCGTGCTACCCGCCCCCCCTTGCCTGCAGGAGCCCAACGCCGGCCCGGCAGGCGCCGCTTTTGAAAAATTTGCTGAGGGGAAGCGGCTTCTTCCCCTGAACCCCCCTAGCTACGCTCCTGGTTGAGCCCCCTGCCCCTGGTGCTTGCAGACTTGGGGAAGCTGCTGCTGCCCAACATGCTTCTCCTAGCCTACAGCACCTTCAGCCTCCTTGTCTGCCTAATTGTCTCCAGTGCCAGTGGGCTGTGCCTGGGTGGAGTAAGGCGGGGGTACCTCCCAACTATAGTACTGTACGGCAAAAAAATAATTTCCCTGGAACCTAACCCCCCCATTTACATTCATTCTTAAGGGGAAATTGGATTCGCTTAACATCATTTCACTTAAAGTCACATTTTTCAGGAACATAACTACAACGTTATGTGAGGAGTTACTGTACTCAGCTCGAGATTACTCACCATATGGATCTTGAGGCACAGAGGCAGAGTTGTAAACATGGGCAGATTCAGTGGGCACAGGCTGTAATCCCTTCCTCGATATCAAGCTACGTATGTGCTCAATGCAGAAAGGACTGTCACTCATGCCTCAGCCTACTTAGACACAATTGTATTCACAAGACAGAATACCGTCATCAATTTTATCTTCAGTCATGAAGGACAACAACAACAAAATCAAAAAGAGGCAGTCTCAAGTAGCCCAACCCCAAGAAACTGAAGGCTTGATTTTGATTGAGGGGGCGCATAAGTTAGTCAATGAAAAGAAGTAAAGAAGTAATCACCTTAGGTCTTGTCTACACAAGAAAGATGCACCAGTTAAACACAAAATATGTTAAACTTGTTTTACTTAAGCTGGTGCAACCTCCTGTG
Source organism: Chrysemys picta bellii (assembly GCF_011386835.1). NCBI lineage: Eukaryota > Metazoa > Chordata > Testudines > Emydidae > Chrysemys > Chrysemys picta. The sequence goes on along the minus strand of NC_088795.1, from coordinate 127,904,782 downwards.
TGTGTATACTTACTTTGGTTCCTCACTCAGCATCTCACAGGATCAGGCTCAAAGTCTGCTAGGAAAGGTGAAGATGTGACTGCTTTGGTTTCAAGAGTGGTTGATTTTGGTTTAGCTTAGACTGATTCCTAATCAATTTAAGGTCAACTGATTTAAGTCTGGTTTAAACTGAAATAAGAGAGTCGACACAGGGGTTCACACGGGATTAACTAAAACAGTTTGAAATCAAACCTTTAGTTAAATAAGTGCAACCTTCTCATGCACACAAGGCCTTAGACCTGGGCTGAGACCGTCACAACACCTGAATAGAGTTACTCATTTACTGATGACAGGAAAAAATAATCAGGACTTAATACTGCATTTGAAATATTTTCAAATGTACATTTGAGAAGAAATCAATTATGCTAACTTTAAGACCCTATTTCTGGATAAAAAAAATGCATCCCAAAAAGAACCACAGTATATTTAAGTAATACTAGCACAGGTAGTGGTACAGATTTAACTAATACTGTACAAACTTTACTTTGCCCACAATACAGGCAAAAGCTCTCTTTTATGTGCTTTTCTTCCTTCTTTCCATTTAGTGAACACAAAAGAATATTGTCCCCCTTCCAACAAACAAAACACCACTTTTCCTAACAGAGCCATACTGCTCAGTGTGTTCAGAAACAGACAGATTAAGAGGCTTAAAGTAGGCCAAGAGAGATGACACTCACAACGTTATTAAACCAAAAGTGAAGCTGTATGATGTTCACGGTATTTTAGGCGCTAATCCTTTCCAGCTGTCCATTTACAATGCACTGTAATGTTTAGATTATTTGTGTGTGTCCGTAAGAAACCGAGGCCAGTGGTTTAGGAGTCTCTATAGGATCCCAAATTCTATACCTAAACGAGGGACCAGTTCCTCAGTCCACAGATAGTGGGCCAAATTCATCCCTGGTGTAATTTCAACAAAATCAATGGAGTTACCCCTGGAATAACTTAGCATGCCTGATCCTGTGCGGTGCTGAGTGTCCTCTATTCTCAGTGACTTCACTGGGAGTGGAAGGCACTCAGCATCTCACAGGATCAGGCTCAAAGACTGCTAGAAAAGGTGAAGATGTGACTGCTCTTCACGGTCGCACCAAGGCCAATACCCAGGCTTGTCAAGCAGCTCTGTCAACTGAATGGACAGAGCAAGCAGCTAGGGTTTACATCTTGGACGGCTGCAAGATGATCATGTGATGGAGTGGGTTAAAAATGGTGTGTGTGTGGCTGGTGTAGAAGAAAAGATAATATTTAGCGCTGAAAGGAACTCCACTTGGATATAAGGGGCTCAAACATGCACCCCTTGAACAAAGAGATGGTGAGAGAGAGTCTGGTCAGAGAACTAACAAGGATAAACAACATGCACTACTCACAGCGAACAGCAACCTATTATGAAAGTTTCAAAAATTTTTAATACTGTGGGAAACTAAAACTCCCCTGCAGTACCCTCGTCATAGCTAATTTGTGATTTCCTGTACTCACAGTACTAACAGCACAATAGAGCCTCTATTGTGAGCCTCCTCCTGCAAGCATTCAAAAAAAGCAATACATTCTTTTTATCTAGACAGTGGAGTCTCATATACATTCTGCTCTACCCAGCTAAAAGGTTATTTTCTTAGATGTTGCTTTTGCGCGTAATAAAATCTGCCATCTAGTTGCATCACGTTCAAAAACGGCACAGGACAAGCAGCAATGGTGTTTTAGGAGCCAAACTGCTGACTATGAAGCTCAGCAAAGGAGGCTTAAGCAGCTACATAAGGATTAGGGGAAGAACAGGAGAGGTTTCTAAATGGAGAACTGTCCCAAAATTTAACACACTGAGATGAACTTCAAAACAGCAAAGCCACTGAGGGGGGTGGAGAATCATTGAGAATCCCCTCATGGAACCAATGAACAAAAGTTACAGTAATATTAATTATGCATGGGCACAGAGGGGAGACTATGCCCTTTAGCATACAAGTTATCGAAAATATTATTAAGAACCTAGGCTTTGGGCCACCAGTTTTTGTAAAAACATTTTGAATACGATTACAGAATAATACTGGATGTTTCTGAAGAATCCCAAAGTACATTAGAAACAAACATACAAAATTGCTTCAAAAACCAGTAAAACATAGCTATAGGAGGGAAACAGAGCTCACTATAAAACAGTTTAGGACAGACAGTGAAGACTACCTTAAGGGGTAATTTTAGATTGGCAGAATATAATTGCCGGAGTTAGAATTTAGCCAGGGCTAACATGCCAAACAAAATATGCCACGGGATCTTTGGCCAAGACCTTAATTTTATGTCTCCTCCAGAAAGCATTTTGGTAAGAGGGAGAACGATGCAGCTAGCATATTCCAACCAGCACAGGAATGCACACATGCAACACCAAACTGACGTCAACCAGTGAAATAATTTCTTTCAATCCTGCTCATTTTAGGAACAGGAAAAATCAACATGAGAAAAGCTGTGATACACGTTAATGCTATTCAGCAAAGTACAAGAAGCACATTAAGATGTTCAGTAGACCACAAATGTGAAAATGCTCATTATCTGGGTGAAAATGAACAGTTTAACATATCTGGTACAACACATTAAAGAGAAAAAAAAAACATTTAAAGATCAGTTTAAGAGTTTGGTGACTGGCTTGTAGTTATCTCTACCAAACACTTTTGTCCTGCATGACTCTGCAAAGATTAAGGCTACATACTGAACAAGGCCACACATCTAATGAAACATGACTCATCTGGTAACTCTGATGAAGTGCTATACACTACAGTTTCAGGTGGGAGACATTTTCTTTTTTCATTATGAGGTTGTTGCCCTGTGAACGTGTAAAGACACAAAGGTATTTTTGTACCACTCATATTACAAATATCGGGCCAATTCTAAAAGTTCACATTCAGACAAAACTGCCATGGAAGCCAACCGGAATTTTGCCTGGGAACAGTGTGATTTCAAACGAAGTAAGGACATTTGGATTTGGACCAATAGCAATGCTGCCACTGGCTGCCGCCCCTAGCTGCACCCTGTGACTCTAACGGGAGTCACAGAAAGTGCAGTGCGAGGAAATGCTGCCTCAGGCAGCGTTCACTTTCGGCAAATTCTCCTGTAGATCAGCCACGATCTGGCTGGAGAACATACGTTTTAGTGTAGCTCCTTCCTGGTTCATTTGTTCAAACTCTGGCTCACTCATAGGCCACAGGGACATTTTGCAGAGGGAGGAAAAGTGGCTACATATAGCAGGGGATGGAAACTTCCTGCACAGCTGCTTCTCTTCTGGGCCTGGCCCCACCTGGCTTTTTTTTTTTTTTTTTTTTTTTTTTTTTTTAACATTATCTCCCCTGCACACCAGACAGTCTGTGCAGTGGTTACCAGATAGGCCACTGCTTGTTTGTTGTATTTTCCCCTCCAATTATAGGGCAAGATTATGCACAGCCTCTGCACACACGTGCAATGTGGGGAAGAGATTGCAAGCACCCTTGCTCCTTTGTGCCTGCTTCATATGGCTAGGCAGACTAGTGCTTACGCTTAGGGAGCCATGCAGCCTTAGCATAACCGTTGACACTAACCTCTTCTAAAGCGGGGCCACGCCTGAGCTGGCCTAATGCAGAGGGTAATGGAAGGTGCACCTCCCTTTCAGAACAGTGATCCTGCTCACGTGGCAGTGTCCTGAATTAGGCACAATGCCTCCACGAGCTCCTTCCAGAGTGGTGTACAATCATGCACCACCCCACCACAGGGCCAGGTACAAATGCTACAGTTTGCCCAGAATCTTTAAATAAATATTGGGGCTCTTTAGGAGGCCTGTTACTGTACATCCCACAACAACAAAAACCGTATTGTGAACAGGAACTGCGAATCCTGACTCAGTAAAGCAAGAATTTTATTTCGTGCATTTCATATTTTCACATCAGAACCCACACATAAAAGACATGAACAAATACTAATAAGTGACCATTCTCAGAATGAATTCTGTGAGAGGCGCAGAGTCAGAAAGCATGAACAACCTTCATTCCACACTTATGTAACTTTGCCAGGGGGGAATATAACAAGTTGAAAGTGATTTGGGTACTGACAAGGGACACCCACTGACCTGTGCATATAGCTGTTTTAAAAGACTACAACCCATTCCATAAAATATCTAAAACCAAATAAAATTGCAGAACCACGACTTAACTTATACTTAAACACTAAAAAAACAACCCCCATACCCCATGTATTACAGAAGTAAAAGCTTCCTTTGAAAAAATTTGAGTTTAAAACCATTGTAAATGTCAGTGCTCTCAGCCAATGTTAATCTCATTCTTTTACCAAAAACATTTTGACTAAGTACTGAATATTTAATTTGTTTTTTTTTAAGCTTTCCCCTGTCTCATAGTCCTGGCAATCCTGCTTTTTACAAACTTCTGACCTTGATGCCTCACATCATAGTCACCATCTTCCTAGCTAAGGATGACTGGATTTAAGACTCCAAAGTCTAGGAGGAGAGGGGTCACAAGGGAACAAAGTAAATATTTCCATGTCCTCCTGAAGAGGCCTGATTGAGTACCTTTTATTTTATGCTACTACTTGCTCGAGGCAATAAAATTTTCCTTGTTAAGTATCAGAAATGTGCATCAAAATATGGGAAGTGTTATACACAAAATTAGAAAAACCAATTATATCTATTAGACACTAACTGGATAATTGCCAGTTGGAATTATACAAGAAACATGATGATTTCAGGTAAGATACTAAAAATGTTTTTTAAGGGAGACAAATGAGTTTTCCTCATAAATAAATTATTACTCTATTATAGCAAACAAATTTATGTTTCACATCAAAAATAGTTAAACTTTTCATTTTACTTAAGTTCTTGGGAAAATGTGGTAGGTTTCTTATAAAAAGGGACTTGTATAGATTTTCATTTCTTTACCTTACTAGTTATCGTATTTCTTTACGAGAACAGTCACCTTTTTTGTAGGTGCTGGTTATTGTGGCAAAAACTTCATCACACCTAGGGAAAGGTCTTGATTCAGACCCCTTTTTGGTCCAGTGGCACAAAGAGGGCTGAATCTGCCCCTCCAGAATACTCCATTTGCAGAGGCTAATTTAACAGCTCTATGCAAATTCCCACCCAGCCCAGGATGTATAGGGTGAGCTGGGGCAGGAGGGAATGTGGCCAAAGCACAATTCACTCCAGCTATTCTCGGACAGTGTAATAGCTCATAGAGGGCAGTCAGAGGAGTCCTGGGGCTGTTTTAAATTGTGCTGGGGACTGTGCAGGTCCCTGGCCAGGACCAGAATTAGGGAGGCTCAAAAGTGGTTTAACCAAATTAAGTGCAGTAAAGCAGTACCAAAGATTCTGGCCTCCAATCTTTACAACCCCCTAAGCAAAGTGTTAAATCTAGAACAAGCTCTAGCCTCCAACCTGCTCACAGTTTGAGATTTCCTTAGTTTTGCTCCCATCAGATGCTGTCATCACAATGTTGTACATCACTTTAAGCCAGGAGAAATTCAGATGGTAATGGACTCCTAATTCACTCCCTGTACATTAGTCACTTAAGAGGGTGGGATGAGACTATTTTGGAATGAACAAAAATTCAGTTGAAAATATTACTTCTAGAACTGAACACACACACACACACAAAAACACAACTCACAAACAATCTATAGCATCCTACTGTTACTTTAAGTTGCTAATTATGTTAGTAAGAGTCAGTTTATATTTTTTATGTTTTGACAATCTGAAAATGGCTAGTTTTATAATGATATGTAAAGAATTTCTGCTACACATTTCTAGTCGGACTACACACAAAAATTAGCTTAAATTGCCATCTTTGTTTTTGAGTTGGTAAGAGAGGAGGAATATGAAAGTAACCATGAATTTTCTCCTATCCCTCAGTGATGTATGCTCGACACCCTCATCTCTACAGTATGAATTTAGTTAATAGACTGTGCGTATAAGTGTATAGCAGGGAGATAAGGAGAAAGAGGTCTGGCCTATAATTTTTATCCTAACCTTACATTCTAGGCCACCTTTTATTCAATGTCACTCCATCCCGACTTTCTCATTAAATAAATAATTACAGGGACCAGGCCGTTAGGCAGTCTTAGATGAAACTGCAATGTTGCTATGGGATTTGAAAGCCTGACACACACTATAGCCCAGAGACTAAGAGTATCATCTCATCAATGTTCCCAGCTGGCCCGAGAAGCAAAAGCCCCTAATATTGCTCTTGAATCCAGGTCTCTAATTGTAATCCACCCAGAGTTCCTTGAAGAAACGCAGCTATTACAAATTAATAGTGGGTAAGAAAGACAAAATGGAAACTAGCAACTGTAGCCCAAAATATTCAGATGACTTTGAATGAACAGGGAATAGCGCTTTTCATAGAAGAAAGAGAGAGAAAGGCCAATCTTTGTGTGTCTTTTCTTAAATACAACTGAAGTCAATGTATTATCACATGCTCACTGGTCATTCAAAATATCTAATTAACAACCTAATAATATTTCATTCCCTAACAGCCATATAAACACATTTTAGGAAAACACTGAAGTTTTCCCAAAGGGTATAATCCTGGCTAATTATCTAATTGCTGTAGATGTTCTTAGTTGACAGAGATGGATTGAAACCATGTTTAAGAATGTTGGAATGCATGATACAGTATCCATATGATAACACATTATGGTGGCAACCTAATTCTAATCTCTTTAATGAGATTTTTGAGCTAAATACTGTGACTGTTGCGTTCACATTATAAATAAAACTATAACTCTAAGAAATACAGATTAGTATATTAAAGCATCAGGCATTCTGAACAGGGAATAGCGACAATTACTCTTCGATGGTGCAAAGACCAAAGTTTAAAACAAAAAAAGGGTAACAGTCAAACTAACATATGTAAGGACATTCTGAATTTAATTTGTCACATTATTAACAACTCAGGTATCATAGCACATATGGCATGTCACATCTCCAGCAGTTCTAACACTGAATGTTTGCATGCTGCAGTTATCCCAATCTACATACCACAAGATTGAATTTAAAAATCCACAAAACAAAGTTTATTTCAAAATAGTAGCTTCAGTAACTGAATTATGCTAGTAAGTGTAACTATATTTTTAGGATTAATTTGTTATCTGCTAATTCATTTATCAAAACAGAGGTCACCTAAGCTACTGTAAAGAGTCACAGGATTTTATTAGAAGAGGTACAAACAACAGACTCCATACATTGGGCCAAATTATGCTATTTGTTCCACCAGTAGAAATGCCGTGTAATTCTATTACTCTATCACTCCAGATTTACACCAGTATAAATTAGAAAAGGTTCTGGCTCCCTGACTTTATTTCTACTATTTGTGTGTGTATATATAGACACACACACACATATATAAATACATACATACAGTGGTTAACTGCAAAGAGGTAGCTTCTGTCTGGATGGCCAAAGTAACAAATTATATAATATTTAGATTATATTTAAAAACATCACAAATAAACTGGTGTAATTTTGTTGCCATGAGGTGGTGGAGGTAAATAAAAAGCAATATTATTACAAATAAAAGTTAGCAGTTGGTGTTACTAATTTTACACAGATACTATGAGGAGGTTTAGGTTACGGCACAAATATGCCACTAAATTAGACCAAAAATACAGAACAAGCAGGTATATTGTGAAAATATTCTCTCTACCGGTGTAACTTTCTCCATATTAAGCTTATTTTATTCTGCTTTTATTATTTACTAGGTAAGCTAAGATATTCAGCAGACGCATTTAATGAGCTGATCTTTCCATCTAAAGCAGTAATGATTTATATATGACTTGTGTTTATTAGTGTTTTCTGGTTCCCTTTCTGCAGGAATATAATAATGAGATTGAAGTATTAAAATACATGGACCTGACTGCTTGCAAAGAGACTAGAATTCTAAATAAACATACTTACATTTTCTGAGATCCAGGGAAAGGAATCTCTGTGATGCATTAGAATCACACACATACATCCCAAATACTGTAATTCGTTTTAATTCACTGAAAAAAAAGTACACATTCACTACAGTCCTATTAAGCCCCATTAATTTAAATGAGGCTAAAAGGGTGATTACCTCGTGGCTGTTCCACGAAGGACTAAAAGCAAACATTCTTCTTAATAAGGGCAAGAGTTGTTAAAATATACACTGAAGTTCAATGATTTAATTTAAGCCACAACAGGTGAAATTTTTAAAAGTACTACTAGTAATGTCTAAGGCTACATACAGTCTGCTTCACTATCAAGAGTGCAAAGGCAGCCATCTGATTTTAAAAATATTTAAAAAAAACAAAAGAAACACAACAGACAATCAAATCTACACAACAAATGAAGTTATTATTTTTGTTCTATAGCTTTCTCTTTGGGAATCACTCGCTGTTAGATTCTATATTTTGTTGTTGCTGATTTAAACAACATCTAACAGTTTTCAGATTAACAGAAAAATGTTAAGCAGGCAATTTGAAGCAAATACTGTAACATCACCCCATGCATATGATCTGTCTTTACCCTCAACAGCAGCAGCAAGCCATAAATGCATTTGCTAGCATTTTTTTTTTTTTAAGGAACTCAGATTTGTGGAGGAAAGCCTTACCTTACAAATAAATAACCTGCCCTCACACTTAGCAAAGTCATTTCAACATTCAGGCCGTAAACAGTTTTTTTACAGTAATAAAATGCTTTTTAACTTCCTGTTGATTGAAAAATTAGCACAGCCTTTTCTACATGGCATTTTACCTGCATTCTACTGCAGTTCAAAGCCAAGACACTGTTTAATCTCTGAGCATGTGTAGGGTGAAAAAACGAATTAAAATCATGGATATAGATTTAAGGCTATTTTAGTGCAGACTTTTTTTTCCCCTACGGGTGAAATATATCAACAGCCAAGTTCGAGTCCCTTAACTAGGCTTCACCGAGTCTGCTGTTTAGATTTTTATTTTTTTTTTTTTAAATCTCTCGATTCCAGCAGTTACTAGGCAAAGTTGCTCGACAGACAATGTCTGGCCATCCGCACCTCTCATTACAAATAACCGTATATTCGCTAACAAGTCTAGATTAAAAAAAAAAATCACTCACACACAAAGCGAGCAGGCAGCGAAGGGAGGGGGATGGGAGGGGAAGAAGCAAAGCGAGCCTTTATGTCCACACATACATCGATGCCTCTTTAAAGCAATCTCGCCGAGGCAAGCTGAACAAAATAGACAGTGAAATCGTTACCTAGAGGCAAGCCCTTGTTTAGTAAATGAGAACTTCCCATTGAGATAGCTGTCCAGTCTCCCTACAAAGAGAACTTCAGTCCAGTATCACCAAAAAAAAAAAAATCCTAAGCATATGGCGGCTACTTCTATTTTCCCCCGAACTAACACACAGACACACACAGACACACACACACAGCCTCAGCGCTGCTGTCTCTGGAAGTGGGAGAGGCACAGGCAGGCGGAGCTTAGGACAGACAAAACTAATCTCTTGTTTCCAAGCACGGAAGTGCAATCAAAAGGAAACGGACGGGAGGGAGAAAGCGAAAATACTAAAGTGCTGCTGTCCCTCTGTCAATTTAAAAACAAAAGCAATCGGGGAACACATTTTCACAGTTGCTTATTAGCAACAGACAGGAAAACACACACACACACACACACAGAGGGAACCTGGAATTACTTTTATAGCATAGCAAAACTGAGTTATACTATATTTTAGCAACTGAGCTGTTTGCAAAGTTTCACAGCATAACTATATGCTGTGCTTTCGCTTTACACCCACAGAACAAGTTCTGATTAATGCCTTTTTATATTCTTGCATTTTATTATGCAATTTGGTTGAGGATTTCTCCCCCTCCCCTATACAGGAAGGATGATTTTAAAATAAATAATTTCTTATTTTCTAAGGGCCCCACCCTAATGGAAAACAAGAATAAATGTATCTTAGCTCATAGACCCCTTTCAGTGGCTCACACTGAAAATAATTAGGGCCCAGTTCTGCCTTCAGTTACCTTGGGGGACATCAATTGACTGAAATGGGAATGCACCAGTGTGAGGGCAGCATTTTGACAAAAAGTATCTTAGGAGCCAAATCCTGCCATTCTTCACTATCAAGCATATTCCACTAATTCTAAAATGCCCACTTAATCGCTGTGCTTTGTATGTCCCCTTTCTGTGTCTGGTCCACACAGAACGTGGGTCTGTTACAGCTGTCATCTGGAGATCCTGGCTCTTCAGCTCAAGCTTTATGAATGTATTTTCATGCTGCCCTTGTGAGATGAGGGGCTACTGTCCCCATTTTACAGATGGGGAAGTGAGGCACAGAAAGATTAAAGTAAAAAGTATCCACTAACATTAGTGCTCAATTTGAGACACCTAGCACCTCATTTTTCAGGGTACTTAGCTTTATATAGCACTGTATATGCTCAAAGTACACCTCTCACTGAGTGCTCAGCCCTTCTGCAAATCAGACACCAGGGTCTTAAATCGGACAACCAGAAAATTAAGAACACATGATTAGTGACTACCTGTGAAAAGTTTGGTTTAAGTAATTTGAGTGGCATCATATAGGAAATCTGTGGCAAAGGCATGGACAGAATACCAATTCTCTAAAGCAGCATTCAACTACCTTGATCATGAGACCACCCTTCATTTTTCTGCAGTCCCCTGCCTTCATTCACTACACACCTTCCAGCTTCCACAACAAATGAGACAGGGGTCCAACAGACAACAGTCTCCTTTGCTACACAACACTAGTTCAATCCAAGAGCAGGTGCTTCCTTATAAATGAATGAAACAGATGTACTGTGGAAAAAAAATACTATGTGATCCTATAATTAAAGACTGTATTATAATGCATACTACATGGGGCTGAATTAAGGCTGCACAGGGAATTTATCTGTTAAAATCTAGGAAGACTCTACTGATCATGTATGAAGTGCTGACACAAAGGCCATCCCACCTGCCAAATTTCCTGCTACATAGCTTTCCAAATAAAAAGTTGTTGGACTTTTTTAACATTGGCAAAACAGAGAAATATTTTCCCCTATACTTGCTCTCAGAAACTGCTGAACCATTTTGACTGATTTTTTTTCTTTCAAAAATGCCCAAGGCAGACACTCCGCATGTAAAATTTCAGCCCAAATGGTTAAAGTTTGCCAAAGTTGTAAGCAACTGAAAACAGGGTGTTATAATGGGAAGCATCAGGGGACCTTAACAACAAGTGGTGCTACCAGCCCTGACTTTAATAATAATGATGATAGAAGTTAGTGGAGTCTATGAGGTAATGCAGAGGCACAGGGTTTCTGGAAAGATTCTGGAGGATGCACATCTTGGAAGAATCAAATGCATTACCCATGATGAAATAAATCTAGCAGAAACTTTAGTAGCTGGAAATTGCAGAATTCCAGTCCTCAGATGAGGAAAAAACCCACAAACCTGATGAATTTGACCAGTGCCCTATACATCACATTACATCTATTACAACAACGTACATTTATGTAATATTTTCTCCAATATTATGGTTCATAAATTAATCTGCTGTATACATTAGGCAAAGTTTTTTGTATTTTAAATTTTCTTCCCTTGTTAATTAAAGTTTCAAGAAAATATAAAGAACTCCACTAACTTGCAGACACAATAATAAACTCAAAATGAAAACTGTCCAATATTCATCATGTCTTCCTTACCACAAAGTTGCAATCAGCAGAATTCATAATTAAAATATATCTAAGCAAGGAAAATGTTACCAATTAAATATTATTTTCTTCATGAAAGAAGCTTAGGAGGAGGATGGAAAACTAAAGATTTTGTAAAGATCTACTGCCTGGCTGGGTCAGCTGACTTGCATAATGCAGTACACACTAAACTGTATGTGGAAGGGATCTATGAAGAATACAATTAACTAGCATAATGGCCGTGCACTTGCAGGCCTAATCATTTACTTGGACCGGAGCTGTAACCATGGATCTATCTGATTCATAAATAGCTACCACCTTTTCTGGAGTCCTTTCCTTTTTTCTGCCTACAAGTCAGAAAGTAGAGTCTATTATTTTAATCATTTTACAAACTTTAATTACACTATCAATTTAGCTCAGATTTCAAAATGCTTAATGTTTCAGTCAAGAACAAATGCTAGAAATGGAAACATTTTCTTTTAACAGAAAGCTCTGACAAATTAAAACTGACCACGGTATCGCTTTCCAAAAATAAACCACCAGGTTTGTATCTGCAGTACATAGAGCACTGTAAACAGGCTTGAGAAACCAGTTTCTGGAGTACTGTATTTTTTTTCCCCTCTGACAAGTGTGCACGCACACACAAAAAACAGGTTGCAGATTTTACCAACTGAAGGTAACAATCTACATTTTAAAGGTATGGAAAGGAAGAGGACAATGTGTCAGGATTTGATTGGATTAAAATATAACTTTAGTTCTAGTGTTTGTGTGTCTGTATATAATATATATATATAATCACACACACACACTTGCAATTGCGGGTCTGATCCTGCGATTAAAGTCTATTGCAAGCTTCCATTGGCTTCAATAGAAGCAGGATCAGACCATTAATTATCCAAGAAAGTTCAACTCCGATCCAGCCTCTGGGTTTCAGTGAGGAAAATTCATTCATTAAGAGGAAGTGAGTTTGCTGTATTTATCTCTGCCTGCTGTGTTATTCCATGTCAGTTGAATTAATCAAAGTTACTCCATCTCCTCCTATGTGATTTAATACTTTTCTGGGATGATCATTATGATATCATTACTGCACCTTTAAACCTTAGGCTCCTGGGTGATTTCCTGCCACTGGGAAAGGGATAGACAAGATTACAGCCCTTTGTGACCACCTTCAATGCTTTGGAATGGTTTCATTGTACTTAGATGCCATGGTAATAGGTATATTAGAAGTACCTAACACAAATAGTCAGAAGTACCTATTAGATAGTTGTCATAGTAATTTACTGTGCGTTGGTAATAATAACACAGCAAACCAGATGTCCAGATCATGCTCCTACACACTCGGGGGGCTGGAAACTTTGTGTGGTTCCTTCCACAGAATTTCCTCTGCATTCTTGTGTCCCCATAGAAAAAAGCGAGGGACCAGCCTCCAAATGCTTTGGATCTCAGGAAACTGTTGGGAGCACAAGTGAAGCACCTAGCCTTCCATAGCAGGCCCTTGCATCTCAGCCCCAACTCCCTGGTAGTTTGGCTCTGCCCAGGCCCTGCCAGGTGGTTCCTGTCTCAGGGCATTCTCCAGTGAGGAGGGGAGCTCTACTAACTTTCCTCCTGCAGCACTGGGGGCCGGTGGGAGCTCAGCAGAAATGGATGATATGCATTCTCCAGTGAGCCCAATCCCAACTATCTCCCATTTGTCTATCACTAGGGCACAATCTGGGCCTGAGTTATTCATGTGGGGTTTGAAAAATATATTTCTAGTGGTTGGTTGTTTTATTGACATTTGTGCATGTTAATAAATGGCAGAATAATGAAAATATTGAAGCAATATATATCAGTTTACAGCTATAGTAAGTTGCAACATGAAGAGTACATATATTACTGTTGCAACACTAAAATTACAGCATGATTAAGTAAGTACTCTGCAAAAATACAAGCAGGCATTGCCAGACAGGTGTATTTATCTGTTACAGGAGTCTCTCTGATTGCCAATATGGGCATGAAGATAACTTGAGGAATAATTAATAGCACAATCAACATCAGAAGTAGAATTAGAATTCAATAATATTTTTACCAGGGAAACATGAGAAACAGATACAGCCAAGACCATTTTCTCAGTGGGGTTGCACAACTGGGCAAATGTTCTGAAGTGGAACTGTTGTTTCAGGGAGGGGAGTGTGGTACAAAATATTATGACAAGGGGAGTGCTCTAAGTGAGGATAAGTTGGCATGAGGAACAGATGGAGTATTCAATAACAGGAGGTTATTAATACTACAGTTTGGTATTCTCTACACTACTTCACGAAGGGACTCATGCGCTTGCTCTTTTCTTTTTGTTTGTAGGCAGACTAACAAATTACATGGATTGTAAGTAATGCTGTACTTTTTCCCCACAGAAAAATTTGCCTTTCTATTTCATGGAGGAAAATTTCATATTTCACAGGAAAACACTGAGGACCAGATCCTCTGTTGGTGTAAATCAGCATAATTTCGTTGGTTTCAATAGAGCTATGCTGATTTAAAACTTTTGAAGATTAGAACCTAAATTTTGTAGACACATTTTAATGGCCAGCATCAAATAAAGAATAATGTACTAGAAATGTTGGGAGGGATAGCTCAGTGGTTTGAGCATTGGCCTGCTAAACCCAAGGTTGTTAATTCAATCCTTGGGGGTGGGGGGCACTTAGGGATCTGGAGCAAAAACAGTACTTGGTTCTGCCTAGTGAAGGCAGGGGGGCTTGACTTGCATGACCTTTCAAGGTCCCTTCCAGTTCTAGGAGAAAGGATATCTCCATTAATTTAATTTAAAAGCATCAGGACATACCTGAAAAGAGAAACAAAGACACCTCACCACCTTTTAAGTTATTAGAGCTTTACTTTATTAATAATCATGTTTTTTTCCTGAGGACTTGTGGGGAGGGAGGGTCAGATACTTTTTTTTCCTCTTTCTTTCTCTCTTTTTTTTTTTTGCAGCTGAAACAAGAAGCCAGTGTTTTCTTTTCTCTCTTATACTGGTCTCAGTGGTCTGGTTGTAGGCTCACTATGAGCGAAACCAAGAGCAGACCAGCTGACTCCAAACCGGGCTCCATACACCTTACCTTGTATACGCTCACTGAGCCTTCAATCACAGTTGCATCTCTCAGACTATAATCAGCACATGCCCAATATATGAGAAATGTCCACAAAATTTAACATTTTCTGTGAAATCTTTGATGATTATAGAAATAGTATTTTGCAGTAGTGCATTCTGATATGGTAGTCCTATGACATTTATTCAATGGTAGATCTATTTAACAACATATTTAACTATATTTCAATACTGAGTGGTGTTGGATTTTCCAGGTCACCAAAATCAGTTTCTTTGCTTCTTAAGAGTCAGCTTTTCTTGCACAATGAGTACATATGCGGTAGGGGGATAATATATTGTTTAAGAGAAGTATATCTGTTAAGAGTTGTATGTTTCAATTAAGCACTAGACATTCCGCAGGAATAGACCTAATCACAAGGGCATGACCTTGGGGTATTCACAAATTAGAACACACAAGTGTGCTTTCTCAGAAGGTAGCGGAAGGAGGAAGTTTTATGTATTGTATTTTAGCAGTGATCCAACATATTCTGTGATTAATTTTAATATGAAGAATGGGGTTCTACAATGTTTTTAGTTTCTGTGATGGGATTTATTTCAGATATTCCTGCCCCATGTTGCACTAACATACAAACTTTCCTTATTCTACTGTATCAGTGCTGGGTATTTCATACAGGCCTCACTTTGCCTCACTATAAAACTTGCACTGTTCAGATGAATTTTAATGTTTCAGTCATTTTAAGACTGTCACAAAATTTTGAAATCATGGAATTTACAATTAACATTTGAATTAAATATCATAACTTTTATGGGTAATAATTCATGACAATACCATGGGGATATCTAATATGCACTTCCTCCAGAAACAGAATGCTGTTGGGTAAAGCAGGGCTCAAATGTAGTCTTGTAAACAAACTAAACTAACTAAAAGGCTTGAAAACATAATATTAATAGAAATTATGTAATGAGATTTTAAAAAATTATTTCAAGCAATTACACTGGTCTACAATTTTTGAGAAGTCGTCTGCTTTAGGGATAAAATGTGCTATTTATTATGTATTTTGATGTGCTGAATTCAAATATGACAATTAAAACAACTGATTGGCTACTGTTTCTAATATATTTAAGTTTTTACATTTTATGTTTATGTATATTGTGTAGATAGTAGAGTTTTAATCATAAATTGTAAACCTAGGTCTTTTCATGTGTTTATGGTTGCTTTACATGATAATATTTCACCTGTCCTGTTTAGGTAACACTTTAAAAATCAGCAAAAGGGTTATATAAATAAAATTTATTATGAAACCAAAGGCAAAAAACTATTAAGTGTCTACTCGGCGCTTCTTGGCTTGTCTCTTGTATTCATTAAATAGAGCATCTCTTGTCACTGTCCAGCAATAGTCTGCAAGCATTGATGGGCTCCATTTGCCCTGATAGCGTTTCTCCATTGTTGCAAAGTCCTGGTGAAATCGCTCGCCGTGCTCGTCGCTCACTGCTCCGCAGTTTGGTGGAAAAAAATCTAGATGAGTGTGCAAAAAATGTATCTTTAGTGACATGTTGCAACCAAGGCTTTTGTATGCCTTGAGGAGGTTTTCCACCAACAACCTGTAGTTGTCTGCCTTGTTGTTTCCGAGAAAATTTATTGCCATTAACTGGAAGGCTTCCCATGCCGTCTTTTCCTTGCTACGCAGTGCATAGTCAAATGCATCATCTCGAAGAAGTTCACGAATCTGAGGACCAACAAAGACACCTTCCTTTATCTTAGCTTCCCTTAACCTTGGAAATTTTCCACGGAGGAACTTGAAAGCTGCTTGTGTTTTGTCAATGGCCTTGACAAAGTTCTTCATCTGACCCAGCTTGATGTGTAAGGGTGGTAGCAAAATCTTCCTTGATTCAACAAGTGGTGGATGCTGAACATTTTTCCTCCCAGGCTCCAATGACTGTCGGAGTGGCCAATCTTTCTTGATGTAGTGGGAATCTCTTGCACGACTATCCCATTCGCAGAGAAAACAGCAGTACTTTGCGTATCCAGTCTGCAGTCCAAGCAAGAGAGCAACAACCTTCAAATCACCACAAAGCTGCCACTGATGTTGGTCATAGTTTATGCACCTCAAAAGTTGTTTCATGTTGTCATAGGTTTCCTTCCTATAGACTGCATGACCAACTGGAATTGATGGCAAAACATTGCCATTATGCATGCAATAAAACAACTTTAAGACTCATCTTCGATGAATCAATGAACAGTCTCCACTCATCTGGATCGTGAACGATGTTGAGGGCTGCCATCACACATCGATGTTGTTGCAGGCTACAAGATCACCTTCCATGAAGAAGAACGGGACAAGATCCTTTTGACGGTCACGGAACATGGAAACCCTAACATCACCTGCCAGGAGATTCCACTGCTGTAGTCTGGAGCCCAACAGCTCTGCCTTACTCTTGGGTAGTTCCAAATCCCTGACAAGGTCATTCAGTTCACCTTGTGTTATGAGGTGTGGTTCAGAGGAGGAGGATGGGAGAAAATGTGGGTCCTGTGACATTGATGGTTCAGGACCAGAAGTTTCATCCTCTTCCTCTTCCTCGTCTGACTCAAGTGAGAATGATTCTGGTGCATCAGGAACTGGCAGTCCTTCTCCGTGGGATACTGGAGGTATAGCTGATGGAATGTTTGGATAATGCACAGTCCACTTTTTCTTCTTTGACACACCTTTCCCAACTGGAGGCACCATGCAGAAGTAACAATTGCTGGTATGATCTGTTGGCTCTCTCCAAATCATTGGCACTGCAAAAGGCATAGATTTCCTTTTCCTGTTCAACCACTGGCGAAGATTTGTTGCACAAGTGTTGCAGCATATGTGTGGGGCCCACCTCTTGTCCTGATCTCCAATTTTGCAGCTAAAAGAAAGGTGATAGGCTTTCTTAACCAGAGTGGTTATACTGCGCTTCTGTGATGCAAAAGTCACTTCACCACAAACATAGCAGAAGTTATCTGCACTGTTCACACAAGTATGAGGCATCTCTGCCCACTTTAGCTAAACAGAAATGTGTCCCTTTGCAAAATCAAACACTGACAAATAAGAGAGCACGACACTGTATGATTTCTAGAGCTGATACAGGGCAATTTGTTCAGCAGAGTGATGTAAGCTTCATTATGTTTGCATCATCCATGACTTCTAGGAATAACATGATGTATTTCATATCATGTATGATGCAATACCAGCTTCAGATTGCATCATTCATTGTTTTGCCTAAAAAGCAAGTACTGTCCAAACCCAGTCATAGATTTATTCATAGATCCAGTCAAAGATGTATTTTAGTCATTTCTGGTTTAAACTGAGATCCCTTCCCTTTATAACTCACTTATCCTCCGCCATTCCCAAGTCAAGGGCGTATATACTGACCCAATAGCATATTTTGAAAACTAGAGCCAATCAACAATTTTAAGCATCATTTTTGTTCTAAGTGACCCAGAATTAGTAAAGTTTGACTACATTTATTTCAGAAGCATTTTGGCTGTAGAGCAGTGTTATTTGTGATTCAAGCATTTCCCTAACAGTATTAATCCCAACATTGGGAAAACTGTCCTAATGCATAAAATCAGAAAGTAAAACAGGTTATTAATAAAAGTAAAATTGATTGGTCTATTTTCATTGTTCAAGCTGAGTGAAATGCAAAAAAGGTAAAGTAACAGTATAAATGGTGAAAGTTAAAAATATAATTTCAATAATCAAAGATACTATATGCAATACAAGTAGGACAGTTATTTAAAACTATGATTTTAATATGGCCATGTCTCTTTAAAAATTACATTTCTCCCCCCCCCCCCCAAGCCAAAAATCAATTTTCTTGAGATTCTTTGATCTCTAACCTAACCCAATGGAATTTAATGGTTTTCAATACCTTTCTTACTACACCCATAGGAAATTGGAAGCTGTCCCATTTGGATTATATGTGCTAACTCTAGTGACATCTAAAGAATAGAAGACAACTTCCTCTGATGGGGAGAGTTTCCAACAGGAGGAAGTTAAGATTTTCTTAACATGAAAGTTAACATGAAAGGGGAAGACCACTTGGGGGAGCAATTCTCGAATGGTTCTGGGGATGAATTTGTAAGGGGAAAAATGAAGGAAGAATCAATTACTAAGGCCACTGACTCTTAAAGAGAGTTGTTGGCAATAAGAAAAGTCAATTTAGGGGTCAGATAATATAGAGGGATCTTGGCTAACTATAGAAAAGGAGGCTCAATGAATTCTCAAAAACAGATTAAAATTCCATTTAAGATGAAGTTCAGTTGTCTTAATTTAGTATTGGCAAATCATCCAGGTAATGGAAAATGTGGATTCTTTCCCTTCTCAAAGATGCAACAAATATGGCCAAGATCAGTAAATACTCTGGGGACTCTTCTGGAAATATGAATTGCCAATACAGAAATGGAAAAGTTTGTGATGTGCTGGATGAATGAAGAAATGGAGTTAAGTTTCCTTTACACCAATAATCACAAAAGACTGTGATATGACATTAAGTGTATTGCTAGATTAAAGGTCTCCAACCTCAATCTTGCCCTCTTCATAAAAAAGAGTTAAAAACACAGGGTCAGGATGGGATTAAATCACCCACATTTATTGATTACCATGGAGTAACAGGAATCAATTCACTGGGTAAACTCACCCAAGGGTACAGAGTATATAGCGCCAATCAAGAGGAGTTTGTGAACTATCTCCAAGAAGGCTTATGTTCTGGTTGATGAAGAAGAGAAGTCATGGCTGAGGGGGAGAAGAAAACTATAGAGCACTGTGATTGGATGACATCCATTGCCCATCTGTTCATAGTGGAACAAGTCCAGACCTGAAGATACAATTGCAGCCTGCCCCATATGACTGAGTCCCTTCTGGACCGGCAAAGCTTCTTTGGGACTTGGCATTATTTGAGGCAGAGGAGAAATAGCATTTTCAACTATACCTATGTCCAGAACTGAAGTACCCTATGGAATTTAAAGAGTTAAAGGTATTTGTAGCCTAGTGCTATCCCTGGAAGGTTTGTATCTGTGAGAGGACCAAATTTTATCCCTCTGCTGACAGAGAAACTGGAGCTTGTTCAAATCTCTATGAATTGCAGAGACAGCAGACTGAGGCTGTTGGTGCCAGCGAAGCCCTTAAAGAAACAGGTTTAGGAATTAAAAGGGAAAAAAAGCCTAGGATGGACCCAGAGTCATGTGGGTCTGACCGCCATCCAGCTGTCCAGTCCAAGATTGAAATCTCATATTCGAAAATTCTGTTATATATAATGAAAGAAAATGATACTTTAACAAAATGAATTGCCACTACATTTACTTCCATAGAGGAAGATTCTGGCATGTTAGCATTGAACAGTAGTTTACTTCTCAAATATGACATCAGTGGGATTACTCAGCGTAAGTATGGTTGACAGATCCAGTCCCACACTGATTTGTTTTCAATGTGTGATTTCTTTTTAAAATGACAACAGTGTAAAACAGATGTTCTTTGTTATGATGTACTCCATATACACAGAAATAGCAAGTAAAATGACAAAGGCACAATGAAAAATTGAACCCATTTGAAGAGACTAAAAAAATCCAGAAGGTTTGTAATGAGCTATAACAACTCTAGAACCTCTACCTCTTTGAATTCAGTTCAGGTTGATAGTAGCTAGGGTGACCAGACAGCAAATGTGAAAAATTGGGACGGGGTGGGGGATGGGGTAATAGGAGCCTGTATAAGAAAAAGACCCCAAAATCAGGACTGTCCCTATAAAAATCAGGACATCTGGTCACCCTAGTAGTAGCAGAAAGAGTTACTATCTAATGGCTGTTCAGGGGCCTATGTGAAATGAGTAAGTGGCCTCAAGGAAGTTTCTATTGGGGTGTGTCTACAACTTTGTTGGTAGTCTCAGCAGAAGCTGAGGACTCAGGGGACCTGGAGGACGAAATTTAGAAATATGTAAGTGGTGCAACTTAGTTTTTCTTATACTAACTTAGACTTCAGCCTACTTATGTCCACTAATACTCTTAAAGTTTAGGGTAACCAAATTCATATGGCAAGGAGCCAGAAGAAGGTAAAAGTTATAGTAGAGTACAAACAAGGCCGGCTCCAGCGTTTTTGCCGCCCCAAGCAGCGGGGGGAGGGGGGAGAAAGAAAAAAAAGCCGCGATCAGCGGCACTTCGGTGGCAGCTCTACTGCCGCCGCTTCATTCTTTTCGGTGGCAGGTCCTTCCCTCCGAGAGGGACTGAGGGACCCGCCGCCGAATTGCCGAAGAGCCGGATGTGCCGCCCCTTTCCGTTGGCCGCCCCAAGCCCCTGCTTGCTGCACGGGTGCCTGGAGCCAGCCCTGAGTATGAAATATATCCAACTGAAACTTCAGTTTGACTTTGAGGAGGCAGAATGTAACTCTCCAATATGGAATATACATATATATGATACTGGGGCTAACTCCTCTACCCTGGTGAAAAGTACTTGGGATTCTTGCTGATCACATATAATCAAAATCTTGATTTTTCATCGCCTCTAGGAAAATAGCTTCTCCAACAAAACAGTGCCCTTATGACCAACAGCATTTCCAGCAACACGGTACTAACACTAAGTGGCTGCCAACTACTGAATCACCGCACCACTTCCTGAAACTCCCTGGGTTTTCTTTGGCATTCTCCTTTTGAAGCACTGACTGATCAAGTCCAACCCAAAGCTGAAATAATGATTAGATCACAACCTAAATCTGTATGGATGCAGAATACGGTCTGTGACTTCGCAGCTACTGTTATTAACTCAAATATTACAGTAGACATAGCATTTGTATTTGCAGATTAGGTATATATTTGACACTGTGACATCAGTGTGTTTTGGTTATTTAAAATGACAATGAAACCCATCCAGAGATAATTACATAATTATTTCAAGTACTGTATTTAGTGAGCTACAGTAGAAATGAGTACTGAAATCTGATAGCACAGAAGTGCTTTACTAATTCATATCATTTTTTCTGTGCCTCTTTTAAAAAACTATTCATAGATTATTATACACAAGAGTGAACATAATTTATAAAGAGAATTCTGAATTGCCCACTCCCCTGGGCCTAAATAAATAAATAGGAAAACTACACGGAGGCAAAAATAATAGCAAAAAGCAGCATATGATAAAAGTCCAGTCTACAGTTATAACAGATGAGGAGATTTAATATTTCACAGATATGCATACACACCTATTATTGTCTACATACACACACATTACATAGTGTGTGTATACATATACCAGCATAACATATACATCTACAACATTATGCACACATACATGCCTCGCTCCGCCCCCAGGTATTCATTTAGCTAGTAGTCATGCATTCCAAGGGAAGATATTTTCTTGGGGCATCTATCTTTCCTTTCCTTTCTTTTTTAATAACAGGAACAAGTGAAAGTAGAATCTTGTGTGCCTTTTTACCCACTCATCCCTGGACAGCAGCCTTGATTGCTGAAAAGGAAGCTAAGAGAAATCCTTATTGCTATGCAATGCCTCTAAGAAACAATTACAAACTAAAAGAAAATCCATTTATACAATCATTTACAAGATGGTACTGTAGCTTTGTGTCCTCCACGTATATTGAAAATGTTAGCTTTGAATTTTTGAATAATGTAATGAAAGAACTAACTAGGCTGCTGTCCTACACAGCCCTACAAACACAGGGATTGACCTTGCCGTTCTTACTTAGGTCGAGTAATGTCTTATTATGAAAGTAGGTTTCAGAGTGGTAGCCGTGTTAGTCTGTATCAGCAAAAAGAAGGAGGAGTACTTGTGGCACCTTATAGAGAATCGGTGATCACTGATACCAATTTGTTTACTAGTAGTATTTATTGCCAAATACTCTATAGTACTTTGCATTAGACAAAGTCAGTGCATGAAGCGTATCACTGCAGTATGTTCAGGGCCGGCTCTAGCGTTTTTGCCGCCCCAAGCAGGGAGAAAAAAAAAAAAGTCGCGATTGCGATCGGCGGCAATTCGGCAGCAGCTCTAGCACCGCTTCATTCTATGGCGGCAATTCGGCGGGAGGTCCTTTGCTCCCAGAGGGAGTGATGGGCCGAACTGCCGGACCTGCCGCCCCCCTCTTCATTGGCCGCCCCAAGCACCTGCTTGCTATGCTGGTGCCGGCCCTGAGTATGTTAAAAGTAAGGAACACTTTTTTTATCTTAACTTTATTACTGTTTAAACTCTACAAGGGCCTGTCTTCACAAAGCAAAGAAACAGCTGCAGGGATACTGATTTCATGAAGTTATTTGCTGAATGGTTGTCCTTGCAGTGGTTTAGCTCATCTACACAGCAACACCATATTTGACAGAACTGTTTTGTTGCATCCACAGGCAGTGTACCTTATAATCACTGTTGTACGAGTGCCTTCTGGACTCGTGAAACTGCTGTCTCATAATGCCCAGAACTGTTGGTGATAACAGGAACTTTGGAGCATTTTTCAAAAATTAGGCACTGCAGTGTGGGATGGATTTTGAAGAGTTTGTGGAACCGGAGCAACACTTGTGGTTTCCTATACACACTGGGGGAAAAAAACACTAGAGAGTGCACCATTCAGCAAGACCTAGGCTAAAGACTCAATTCCAGGTGTTGCAAAACTAACACTTGCAAAATGCCTGAAACAACTATTGTTTGTGGATGCAAGGTTTTGTACAAGTGTTGCAAGATGAAAGTGTTCCAAACAATGGTTTCTTATAATAGTTTTCCGCTTAGTGTGGAGAGCTCTCAATAGAAATTTAATACTAGAGTTAAAATCTAATATTCTAAATATACCTAATGTCTGGCCTGCTGTAAACAAAAAGCTGTAAAATAAATACCAAAAATAGTAATATGCCCTTTAAAATTAATTTTAAATCAAGGAATGGTCTTAACTTCTAAATACAGGTGTAATGACTGAACCATGCTATTTATCTTCCTGCTTACATTTTCTTCATTTACTTCATCACTATAGACCTGACTTATTTTAATATACATGCTGTCTATAAAGCAATAGAGTATATATTACTTTCTACTTGATCACTATAGGGCTGTATCCATTTGAAATGTTGCATGGCAGGTCATAAATATACATTATTAAAACAATTAGTATCAGTGGCACTAATGCCACTAACACAGTAGTGAGCAAGTCAGTATTTGAAAGATTTTACTTTAACAACCTGTTCTACAAAACATCTTAGAGCTCATTAGCTTTTACCTCTAATACCGTTCCTTTCCTATCCCAAATTCTGAGGTGCTATCCTGGCCCTATGTACTCCTCAGTCCAGAAGAACTGAAAACCTATTGATTTGAGAATCACTTTGTCAATTTGTATTAGTTTGTTCACCAAACTGCGGGATCACAGTAAATGCTTGTACAGCATGATAGGAGCAGCAAAGTTCAGGCAACCAGACGTGCATGCATAAGAAGGAAATACTAGTTTGTCTTTGGGAACAGGGTTGTAATGTTTTTAATTAAAATGATTTGATATGCATGTTACACATTGTGAATAGTACAAGGTACCTTACAGATATAATGGCTACCTTATAGAGAAGTGTAATTTGGTTGCATTTTTGGTAGACAATATAATCTACTGAATCATAATAATAAATAAATGTATGTAACTAACATATACATGACTATATTAGCTCTTTCTGCAATGCAGGAGGAGACCTGGAAACAAGAGAGAACAGTTTGAATATGCTTGTACTGTGCTGATCTCTAACTAAAGTGGCTTCTGAGACCCATGACCCAGAAAGGTTAAAGTTTATGTCTTTCCCAGAGGCTGCACCTACATGATTAACATTACAGAGCAACCTACATCAGAAAGAACTATAACAAGAGAAGACTAAGCAATAATTCATGGAGATAATAAATGGGTTGTATAAGAAAAAAAACTATTCATTTCAAATAGAGTAGTTTGATCAATTTACCTTTTATGTTTGCTCCACAACTCCCTTCTCAATTTTTTTAGTGGTTTGAGAAGAAAAAGGAGGATTTTTTTTTTTTGCATGTGTGCGCACTCTTTTAAAATCAAAACCAGAGCCAAGGACTTTCAATCTAGTCCTGAACCTCTCCCGAAAAGAGATTTCCAATTGTGCTGAAATCTATGGAGGTTTTGTGATGTGGACAGATGTCTACCAGGCACTAGGTTGAGGTCAGCTAACTCATCTCATTTATGACCCAAGTCTGATTTGAGTCTAGTCTCCAGACTCTAAAGGTCTGGGCAATTACCCTCTGCCTCACCTAACTCCTTAATTTCTTTCTCTTTAAAAAAATTGAAAGGGGAAAAATACAAATAAATCATTTGCTTCACACAAAATTACCCGGAATGTTTTCCTAATCAACACACACTTCTGCAACACAGGGCTGACATGATGCTCATAGAACAGAGATATTTTTGGTGATTCATCAGAATTATTTCTCACAATATATTCTCTGGGTTTTGCATGTAATCTGACACTTAAAAGGTAATTGTCTATTATTTCCCAAACATCTAGCCACAAAGATAGCAAGTATTCATACATAAAACACATTCCAAAAGCAATTTTACTATATTAATTGAATTAAACTGCTGTACGTTGTATATATTTTATATAAACTATATTCTCAATAAATATTTTTCAACTACTTATTTCTTTAAACATCCAAAGTTAGATGCCATTTTGATCTGATATCATTTATACTGCTAGAGGAAAAGATAAAATTGGGTCTAGCAAAGCTGGAGGCAAAATACTACAAAGGATGACAAATATTCCTGGTGTATACATCAGTGGAACAACTGACTCCTAAGGGCACTGACTACACACTGCTGGGCACAGAATGGATTCAGAGGAGACTCCATATTCCTTTGTTAGAATCAGTTCATGTAAGATCTGCAACATTCAACCAGCACATTTTACAACCATAGCTTTCTGCCCTAATCTCCCCTCACCACTTCCCCCCCAAAATAAAACCTGCCAAAGATGCATGAGTGAAATGTTTGCACAATGTGGCTATTTTTTAAAAATAGCAGTTTAAGCTGCTGTATTGATTTTTAATACTAAATTTTCTGAATCTTTTCCCTTTTGGTGTGCTGCAGGGTAGTCTAAATTTCTACATATCTCAATCCAATGTTTTGTCACCAATGTTTCCTTTCAGTTCTAAAAAAAAAAAAAAAAGGTTCTGGACAGGCTCATTAGTAGCTTCCATTTGCCCTGTGGAAAAATCAGGAAAATGTGTCACTGTGCATTATTGTATTGTCTCCATAGATCAAGATTTCTCTTAGTACTTTTAAAATTCCACTAACGGGAACAATTGCTTTGAGCATTTGCTACTTTGCCCGGTATACTGTAATCAAGTAGGACACTAGAATGAACTAATATTAACATGGTGTATTTCACATTGGTTTTTTATTCTTTTCTAACTATGACTGGGGAAAGAAACGCACTGAACAATTTTTAAGAACAAAATTACATATTACACACAGCATATAGATAACACTGGAGGGAACTGTAAGATGTAAGGCTATGCAAGCATCAAGGGATTTAGTTATCATCAAGGTAACTACAAAAAGGAATTACAAGTGGCTTGTGGTATCCGAAGTCTAAGATAGAGCTTTAGATTACAGTTCTCCTGCACTGTATTCTTACACACTGAATAAGAATAAATTACAATTCCATAGTCTGTTTATGTATATACAGTTGTTTATTTCCAGTGTAGAAGGACTGCTTTATGCAGAAAATAAAAAAAATCCTAAATTGTGATTTTTCTCGAGAGAGAGTTCACGCCAAACGCCGCCAGATAGAATTAGGAATAAACTTTCTGCACGGGCAGGTTAGTCAGAAGTGCCCACTAAACTCTTTCTTGCACCTGCCTCTGAAATATCTGATACTGGTCAGCGTCAAAGACAGGCTACTGGCCTAGATGGGTCACTGGTCAGATTTGGTGTGCAAACTCCTGGTTCCTAAATTCCTTCCTTCGTAGATAGATGAAATGTAGAAGTTTTTCAGCTGCAATGTGAGTTCCGGTTCTGCAGGTGTCCAACCAAACCCAAGTATCTTGGTATTTTATTTGCATTTATATCTGTCAAGGACTTTTGTTGCTTCAGGGAACCACTTATGGAGTTCAAAGTAATACGAATACTTGTATTTGATATTCCAAAGTAGTCAAAGCTGGACATTATCAATGAGTTGATCGTCATGGCCTGGTCTGCATGCTGCTGAGCCTCAGGTGGAAGTTCTGGTAACCATTTCTTACGGGTATGTAGAAGATGTGATGAATCCAGAAGGATTTTAGAGATACATACCATCTCGCCATTTGGGGCACAGATGGTTTCAGTTGAGGGTGATGATATGCTGTTAGTTAATTCTTCAAATGCCAACATCATTGTCATTTTGCTTGGGTTTAGCGCCGCCATCTTTCCTTCATCCAAATTATCCTCTTACTTATGCACTGGAAAACACCTGGGAGCTTGTGCAGCTTTTATTGGATGTTTAGAACTAGGTATTTTCCAACCATTTCTGGCATTTAATTTCTGACATTGACGTTAATGACTCTGTCCACATATCTATTCAAGTGATATCATCATAGGACCTAATCACATCAGCCATACCATCAGGGGCTCCTTCACCTGCACATCTACCAATGTGATATATGCCATCATGTGCCAGCAATGCCCCTCTGCCATGTACATTGCCCAAACCAGACAGTCTCTATGCAAAAGAATTAATGGACACAAATCTGACATCAGGAATCATAATACTCAAAAACCAGTGGGAGAACACTTTAACCTGTCTGGCCATTCAATGACAGACCTGCGGGTGGCTATCTTACAACAGAAAACCTTCAAAAACAGACTCCAACGAGAGACTGCTGAGCTGGAATTGATATGCAAACTAGATACAATCAACTCAGGACTGAATAAGGACTGGGAATGGCTGAGCCATTACAAACATTGAATCTATCTCCCCTTGTAAGTATTCTCACACTTCTTATCAAACTGTCTGTACTGGGCTAGCTTGATTATCACTTCAAAAAAAATTTTTTTTCTCTTACTTAATTGGCCTCTCAGAGTTGGTAAGACAACTCCCACCTGTTCATGCTCTCTGTATGTGTGTATATATATCTCCTCAATATATGTTCCACTCTATATGCATCCGAAGAAGTGGGCAGTAGCCCACGAAAGCTTATGCTCTAATAAATTTGTTAGTCTCTAAGGTGCCACAAGTACTCCTGTTCTTTTTGTTAATGACTCTCACGATCTCCTCCTCTGGATTTGCATCAGGGTTGAATAGGACTGGGAGGGGGAAAGGAGATGCTGGAGAGCTCTATTGGTGAAAGCTCTTGTGATGGAGATAAGGCTGCTCATCATTAGGAGAAAAGGGTAATATTGTGGAACTCAGGAGAGCTGTGTTCAGCTCCTGCCTCTGACATAGTTTTTCACTGTAACCTTAGGTCAATCACATGAATTCTCTGTGCCTTGGTTCCCCACCTGTAAAATGAGAATAACATTTTCTGACCTCAAAGGCGTGTCTAAGGGTATTTGGGGGTGAGAGGGGCAGACGATGTACCTTTGATAGGGTTTCCTTCTTCTTCCTCCCTGTCTGGTGAATTCTTAGTAGTCCAGCAGGTCTTCCATTTATTCCATGTCTTTTACTACTGTGAAGTCCCACAGATTTGCAAGCATACAAGACTAACACCCACCTTAATGGAATTACTATGTTTTGGAAACATCAGCTAGAGCAGCCTCATGTATCCAAAAACTTATGGCTCTTGTAGCAGACTCACTGATGAGTTTCATATGGGTAAAATAACCCGTTTTTATATTACAAGAACTAGTAGATAAATCTGAGCATAAGGGAAACAATTTCTAAAGATCTAGGTTTGGGAACTAAAACATTCTCTTCTCACTGTGTACTTTGGCCCAGATCCTGCACATAGGTGACTTTATGCACTGAAAATGGTCTCGTAAGTCAAGGATCAGACCCTCTGTTTCTTCCTACTATTCTTGGTTTTTTGTCACTTCATAAGCGCTAAAACGACCCCACGTTTAGCACATGTCCCCTCTCTCAACCGTCTACAAAAACATTCCTTTCATGAATCCTTATGTTAAACTCAACTCCAAAATAGCCTCCCCAACTTCTCACAGTTGAACTGTTTACTCCTATGAACTGAATATTGGAATTTGATGATTACTTCCTGGGGGCAAGGAACTTATGTTTTTGTGATCTGCAAAGTGCTGTGTGCACTAACAGTGCTGTATGTTTAATACTGTAGTTCTGAGACATGGAGCAAGGCACAAATGATGGGTTGGTCCACGGTCATTCACAATCAATTCTATTTATGATGAAAACAGCAGTTTTTTGTATTCTGTATTTTAGTGGGCTGTATTTTGTAGGCTAGAAAATAAACATTTATTCTTTAAGGATCAAACCCCGAGCCCATTGAATTCAATAGAAGTTTTGCCATTAACTTCAGTGCGAATAGGGCTTGACCCTGACATATAAACATAGAAAATCTGCTGTGAAATTTTGAAATTATTTACTGTTTAAAATAACAATAATTAATTCAAGCTAACTTCAGCTTCTCAGATGTGAATAAAAAGATGTAAGAACAGCCTACAGAAAATAAAACAAAAATCATTATCCAGACAAGTTTTTTTCAGTCTGTAAAAATTAAGAGACTAAGGGGATTTTAATTAAGCATGTAATAAATAGGAATGCACAGCATAGGTCTGTGTGCCAAAATGAACTCTAATTCACTGTTGCATTAGAAGGTTGAAAGATTTTCAGTAATATAAATCCATATTTTATTAACATGTTTGTTGTAGCTCAAGGAATAAAATATAGCCTCTTAAAATGAAGTTTTAAATCAATGTACTGTATATTAACTGTTGGACTATTTTAAAATTTACAATTGCAGATAATTACAACAATCTGATGACATAAATTGTCCAGGCTAAATTATCCCGCTACAATTGAGCTACTTGTAGGGGGCAGTGCAGAGGCACACCACCTCCCCAGATGCTCCTGGGGCAACATACTTTTAGGAGCAGAGTGGCAGCTGTGCAGACCTAAAATTGGGTGCAGCCAGGGGTGAAAGTAACTTAAAGGACTTACCAGTACGCCGGAGTCCTGAGCAGGGGTGTGGCCTCAGCCAGAAGAGGCGTGGCCTCAACAGGAAGAGGCGGGCCCTTTAAATCCCCGCCCGAGCCCGGCTGCTGGAGCTCCGGTGGCTCTTTAAAGGGCCCGGGACTCCCCGCAGCGGCTGGAGCCCTGGGCCCTTTAAATCACTGTTGTGGAAGCCGGTCCAGTCCGGCACTCCATACTGGCTCTTGCCGGTATGCCATACCGGCTTACTTTCACCTCTGGGTGCAGCACACATGCAGCTTCACAGACCAGCATAGAGGGAGGATGGGATCATAGTTCTGACCCTTCCTCACCCTCTTCTTCTTGTTTCACATTTTACCAGTTAAAATTAACCCAATGCCAGTTAAATTTGATGACTGTTAAAGAAGCTCAGTGGATTTATTTGGCTAAGAAAACAAGTTCTTCATTAGTTGCGTTTACATCCCCGTCCTACAACATATTCAGATTAAGGAGTTACTTTTAACAGTTATCCATGCTTAATACTTCAGAGATGCAAGGTTAACCACTTCTCATTAGCACAAAGGTGGTACAGATGCTTTCTAGGTCTTCTCTTGACTGGAGATTGATCTAGAGATCTGACTAATAATGTACCAAATTCAGATGTGACTTACAAATTCAGTCTTTCAGAAGGAATTTGGAATGACTCACAAATATAGATTTTGGACAGCCCCCCAAAAATCTTAAAACTACTGTTTATTAGTGCATAACTAGGTTTTTGTGCTGAATATCATGAGTAATCACATATGCTTTAATTTCTTAGTGTTAATTAAACTGGTACATGCTAAAACAATCTATTCTGATTTGACCATATTTATTGATATATTGCATCTTTCTAAATCTCACTTTTGTAATGAAAGCTATTACTTACATGATGGACCAGATCCTCAACTGACGTAAATGTGCCCATTTACATTAGCTGCAACGTTATCCCTACGTATTTGCATATAAGCCAAAATTGATGCCAAAGCAAGGCAACTTTGGGTGGAAGTATGAGAAGGATCCCATTAGATGCAAGTTAAAGAGAAGACCACCAGTCCTACTCCAGCTCATGACAAACCAGCTACTCACACTCATTCTTCAAAGCTTTTTGAAATGTTGGAAAAGGTTAGTATAAAAGGTAAAACTATTCTCACATAACTTTAACTTCTTTGACCAGCATATATTAGCAAATCTATTGACTGACCTCTCTGACCTTCGTAACAGCACAGATATTATATGTTCACAGAGATTAATTCTTCACCAGTGTGAACATGGAAAATTGTATAAAGATTGGGAGTGTGGATTTTATCTGATGTATGCTCATTGAGGGAGAGGGGGAGGCCTACTTCAATCTTGAGCTGGTGAGTGCAGAAGACAGGGGTGGGATGAACAGGGCAGTCTGTAGGCAGGTCATTGTTTTTGTGAAGTGCTTATGTTAGAATTAGTGTTGATGATTTACATGGCATTCATACACGAGTGCATGCAGTAATCAATATATGCTGTATAGAGATGCCTTAAATTCAATGACTTTCAAGCCATGTTTTTCAATAAATAATCCACTATGTTTTTCAAAATGTGTAATGTGACTTGTTTCCTAGATTTATGTATCTGATTAAATATTATACCAAAAATTGATTGCTCATATGTCTCTCATAATGAAAACTCATTTTGTCTTGCATCTTTCATTGCTAACCTTCATACATCATAACCTTTCATTTACTAAAGATCAAGTAACTAATTAAAAAATTGGATGCTCACAGATTTTTTTCACAAGTTCTGTATTTCTAGCCTGTTGGAAAACATGGGCAATTTTAGTCTAGTGATCTATTTCTAGATTTCATACAGAAAAAGAAAAAGGTTATTGTTACAAGATGTACTTTAGCAAAGTTTATAAACATCTACTGCCGTGCTTTGAGGAAAGGATGTTAGAGCCTATCCAAAGGGAAATTATGGCTAGTAAGAAGCGTGTTGGTGTCCAAAAACCAACTGGATAGCTGTTTAGGTCTCTTTTTAAAATCGGTTACCCTATATTTAACAATACAATTTAACCATTTTGTTACAGATATTCACATAGCAATACCTGTTGTGATTCTTCCATACATGACACAATCTGGTAGACATACAGAATTTAGCAGTATTTCCTAAAGCATCTCTATTAGCAAGTATGGAAATATCATGATTCACTGGTATATTTTCAAAAAAGCACTTTTTGGAAAGCTTCATTATATACTGATTCACATACATGACATATTTTGCTCAACACCTGTACAGATACAATGAGAAAGTACATTGCACTTTAAAATTTGCTCCATGGAAGCCTTCTTTTTCATGTTAAACAATCATTTTTAAACCAAGGGTGTGCAGCATTATGTACGTAACCTTATATTGAAAAACTTAAGTGGAAGTCTGAAGTGTGATTATATAGTTTAAACAATTCAATATTCCTATAAAATGAAGATCAGTTTAAATTACGCTAATAGTCATTAACATAGCTGACATCTTAATAGAGATCAATTTTAATCAGTTTAAATAAGAATGTAACTCATGTATTGCATTTTATCTGGCATTAAATAAAAACTAAAAACTATTACAAATGAAAAATGTGGCTGTGTGATTATCAAATGTTTTCACACAAATAATGTCTGGAAGTGTTAAAGTAGAGATGGCATAGTTATAACTGTGATGGCACTTTCATTCCTAATCCCTATTTTTAGATATAATAGAATTAAAAAATAATTGTTTTGTATTAAATGTGTTTGCACTTTATCTTCTCAGCCCCCACGGATCAAACTGCAGTTCTGTCACCTAAAAGAAGACAGGATCTAGGTAGGTTCCTATAGGGTTCTGAATGGAAGAAGAAACAAAGACCAGAATGGCACTAAATCTGGGGTATTTTTAAATTTGCAATTAGCATATCTATAAGTTGTCAGGATGGATGGCTCTGTTATTTAAGCTTCTGTCTCTTTTACATGAAAAGGATAAAAGTGTGACTTTGCCATTTAAAATTGTAATGAAGTGCTTTTAAAGGTGTTACCTAAAATCATTAGGAAAGCAAAAAAGGATGCTAAGAGATATGAATGTATGATCTTTGTTTTATCCATCCTGAACCACAATAAAAGGATTCATTTGAAATGGGCCCCAAGGTTGCTATAATTTTGGAAAGACAGAATTTTACTATAAACCAATAGAAGAAAAAATATATAATTATTTTAACTTTCCACAGGACAGAAGATGTTTAATCAGGAACTTATTATATATGTTGTTTCAAAGTTAGTAAGATGATCCCCTGATGTACATTTAAAGTAACTTCAAAGGATAAAATGGATTAATTAAATGCTAATATGTACTTTGACATTTATTGCAAAAAGATGCACCTGGGAGAGAGAGAGAAAAAAAAATCTCCCTACTTCAAGGAACCCATCCCTAGGTTACACTTCTGATAGGCAGGAGATGCAAGAAATCAGTTTAAGTGATGGAGTTAATCAGGTAACTTTTTCTCTTTGAAATGAGCCTCAGAGCCAGTTTTGAGGGTCTAACTGTGGATTCCTGTTAAAGCATGTATGTTTCTAACTATATTTATTTAATGCTTTCTCTCTATTCTGCAATTTGCCAATATCTCTGATTTCTTTATTTAAAGCACCTGCCTGTAGTTTGAGGCATTGTTATACAATTAAAAGACACAGACATCTAGACAAAAACTCTATATGATAAGGGTTAATGCACCTTACATAATGGTCTACCCATCATCAACATAAATATAAATTAAAAACAATAGCACAAACGCACACTAAACTCCTCCACTCCTTCTCTAAAAGCTCGAGAAAAGAATATGAGCTTTAAAGCATAGCCTGGATTTGTTAATCTTTAGGGTTTGTCAGACCAGGGAAGGGAGCAAGTTCCAGAGTCCAGGGCAATGCCCTGTTGCTAGCTAGCCTTTTCCCCTTTCATACCAGAAGTCTATTAGCTCACCTGGTTACAGCTGCCGATATCACCAGGAAAGACAGGCAATATCTCATGTAAATATAGCCCGAACAATTTAGGGCTTTATAGGTTAACATATATACGGTTATATTTAAGCTAAACTGAAATAATATAACTTAGGGAACCCAACTCTATATTTCCACACTTTCTCCCATTCCTTTTAAAAATGTAACCTTAACTTTGAAGTGTTATCCTGAAGTAGAGAAAGCAGAAAAAGGCTTTAGATACATAAACATCATCATCAAATGCACATAACCTACTGAGGATTGTTGTGCCAGCCAGAGTGACCATGATTGATGGCATCATACCAGGTGTAGAGTGAAGTTCCCATATCTGGCTCAATTCTGCAAATTCATGAATCTCTGTGGCAGCCCCAGAGGTGATGCCAGGCAAGATTAGGGACCGACAGGAATGAGATTGGCTTGTAGTTGCCACACTCAATGTGAGCTCCTTTACCTTTACACGGATGCCATCTTTCCATTCTGTTGGTACTCTGCCAAATGCCCACACTTTTAAAAACATTTAATGCAGGCCAATGCTCACTGGTTCCAAGGCACCTGTAAGCAGCTCAGATGCAATACCATCAGGTCTAGCAGCATGTCGATTCATTATCTTTTGGATGGCCTTTCATACATCCTCGAGTAATGGAGGCTCAGTGATTGTCCCTGGGTCTGCAGCTGTACAGTTTGCCAGATCATGTAGCTCTGGACAGTCATCATCAGATGCATGGTTCAGCAAGCTTTCATAATGTGCCTTCCATCTGTACAGGACCTCATCCATTAATGAGCAGGGAGAGTCGTCTGGTTTCATGATGGGAAAGGCTGTTTATGGTCGCCAACCAGGCATGTGGTAGCTCTGTAGGCAAGATGTAGATTGTTGTGCTTTAGGCCATCATCTGCTTTGATGGCTAAGGAATTTATGTAAATCTCAGAGTCACATTTTGCCATTGCCTGGAAAATGTCTTTCAACCTTTTACATTGTTGGACATTTTCTGCTTGCATACTTTTGCCTTTTTTGGTAATACAGCAAAGGCCTCTTCAGAAAGTCAAGGTTTGTTGCATAAGCTGATTGGTTCAGCGGCAGTGTGTGATATAGTATTACATATACCATTGTAGGCAATTTCCACGTCCTCTGACAGGGTACTGAGGGCACATATGTAATCTTTGATGGCCGGTGTGTATTTCATAGCTTTAACAAGATCCTTTGAAAGACGCTGGGCATTTTACTGTTGGTGGACATCTGGCTTGCAAAGAGTTGGAAGATGCAGTGAGAGCTGAGTGACAACTAGTCTATGGTCTGAATTTGTTGATGCTTCTGCACTGCGAAAGACACAATGAGATTTCATTGTGCAATGATTTCTGATGAGGATGTGCTCAATTTCTTCCATGGCATGTCCACTGTTTGAAACCCAGGTTGTGTGATGGTTATTGAGGACCCCATAATAGACAAATCCTTGGCAGCACACAAGGTCAGAAGCCAAGTGTCACTGTTATTTGGGGAATCCAAACCAAAAGGACCTGTCACACCTTGTTCGATCACTGTCAGCCACAGCATTGACATTTCAGAGCACTAGCAGCATGTCATGTGACACTGACTAGATTTCTGCTGCTAGCTGGTGATAGAATGAATCCTTTTCCACAGATGATGGATCTTCTGTTGGCACGTAAGCTACAACAGATGAGTGGAAGCTGAGCATAAAGTGTGAGGAGATAAGGTTCCAGGTGGTAAGATCTGTGCTAGAAATTGTCTAATAACCAGTGTAACACCCTGAAGTCTGGATGACCAGAATGGAGGAAGGTTGCTCCTTCCGCAGTGACTTAATCACTTTGTGTCTCGCAAGCCTCGGTGATGCCAGCAGTTACCATCTTGTTGCAGGGGAGTTC
Organism: Chrysemys picta bellii; assembly: GCF_011386835.1. Classification (NCBI taxonomy): domain Eukaryota; kingdom Metazoa; phylum Chordata; order Testudines; family Emydidae; genus Chrysemys; species Chrysemys picta. The sequence goes on along the minus strand of NC_088795.1, from coordinate 127,869,056 downwards.
TTTGAGAAAGGCAGTCTTGTATCCAATGCCATTTCGGACTAACACATTCCACACAATACAGAACACACTTCTGAGGTCTGGTTTGGACTTCCTGTGAGTTGGGGCTATGAAAGCTGCACCTTCCCTGAGGGAGTTTGGGGTGATGCCTATCATATCCCACCCTTAAAGCAAAATTCTCTCTCAAGTCTAGGATTACAAAAAACAGAGGAATGAGTTCTATGCAACCACAGAGCAATATGAGAAAATATACCCTTAGATGTTCAAGGAGATCCGGTAAACTGTCTGATTTTGAACCAAGAAATTTCTTCATATAGAAGCCCATTTCATGTTGAAATTGAAGAAATCTTTGTGTTACTAATAAAAAAAATCCATCTCATTCAATAAGAAGCTACTATTTACTTGTGCTTGGGGTTAAAACATATAAGGAATGCAGATTTCCAGAAAGTAAATGTTTTGCCTTTTGTTGAGTAATTGAGGTACTCGGATGTTGAAAATGAGATTTTAAGCTTCTGATAGGTCTTTCTGATATTATTGTTATATTATCATCAATTAATTGTATTGCAGTTGAGCCTCAAGACCCAATTATGATCAGACCCCATTGTGCTAGTAGTGTGATCAAACACAAGAGGATGTTGGCCCTCCCTGTCTCAAAGAGCTTACAATTTAAAAAGCCAAGATACACAAAGAGAGAGAAAGAATGAAACATACAAACAAAATGATCATGTGATAATAGACATATCTAATTAGTTCATGGTGTGGGTTTTTTATTTTATTGTTTGTTTTAATATAATTGCACCTCAGCTTACCCTTCTACTTAGCCATTATTAGTTCCTTTTTTGTTTTAAAAAAATATTCTGTCTCTTCTCCCTTCCCTCTTTCAAATGACCTGTCTCTTCAAGGGTACCCTAAGCAAAAGTTCCCTCTACGTCATTTCCCCTTAGCTCTTCCCTCCCCACAAACTGAGTCAAAAACATCCAACCTATCAGAATAATGGAAGAGAAAACTGACAATGAAGTCCTCTAAGGCTTGGTCTACACTAAACCCCCAAATCGAACTAAGGTACGCAACTTCAGCTATGTGAATAACGTAGCTGAAGTTCAAAGTACCTTAGTTCGAACTTACCTCGGTCCACACGCGGCAGGCAGGCTCCCCCATCGACTCCGCGGTACTCCTCTCGTCGAGCTGGAGTACCGCAGTCGACGGCGAGCACTTCCGGGTTCGACTTATCGCGTCCAGACAAGACGCGATAAGTCGAACCCAGAAGTTCGATTGCCAGCTGCCGAACTAGCGGCTGGGTATAGACGTACCCTAAGCTTCTGCAAGTCCCACTTCAACAGGTTCCCTTGGGGAGGGTGCATTGAACCCATCAACCTCTACAGCTACTGTGTTCCCCTATCAAGTACACCTCCAGCATGTCCCATATGGTCACTCTGTCCTCCCAATTTCCTAGGAAGTATGTTGCCACGGCATTACCCCAGCTGGGATGAAGGGCTACTCTATACTCCTAAAGACTAAAGAGTCTTCATGACCACCTCTTCCATTATCCACCTCTTCACATTTTCCAGGCTACCCTGCCCCCATAATATTCCACATGGACTAATGCATATTAACATTATCTAAATATCATTATTAACATTGCCTAGATATTTGAGCTATATATACCCATTACAGGGTTCTAAATTAACTGTAATAACCCCGGAAAGGAACCTGGGTATCATTGTAGTCAGCTCAATGAATACATCTGTTAAATATGCAAATACAGTCAAAAAAGCAAACACTATGATAGGATGCATAAGGAATAAGATAAAGAATAATACAGAAAATATTATACAAATTAACTGTACACGCTAACGTGGAAGAAATGTACTGTACTGATCACCCTATATCAAAAAGGATATTGCAGAATTGGTAGGGGATCAGAGAAAGGTAAAAGAATAATTAGGGGAGTGGAAAAACTCTCATGAAGAGAAACTGAAAAGATTCAGAATGTTTATCGTAAAAAAGTATAAGAGGGGACATGATAAAAGTATGTAAAATAATGAATGGTATCAAGAAGGTAGATCAGGAGCTTCTGTTCTCCATGTTTCACAACACAAAAACAAGAAGACATTCAATCAAACCGAAAGGCAGCAAATTCAAAACTGATCAAAGGCAATTCATACTCCTAGACTGTATAACCCATTGTCACAGGATGTTGTTGAGACAGATAACTTAGTAAGATTCAAAGAGTAAATAGATGTTTATATGGATAACAAGAGTGTCCAGAGATGTAACAGTTCATTATTAAGTATTATTATTATTTGTACTGTGGTAGCACCTTGTTGCAGCCTTGGACTAGTACTCTACTGTGTTAGGAGTTGAACAGACAGACCAAAAAAAGATCCCGGTCTCAGAGAATTTACAATCTAAATAGTTAATGCAAAAATAAATGAATAAAATAAAATAAATTGTTTTGATGGGATAAAAACCTCATGCTTCAACCAATCTCTAGGGATTAGGATGAGACCTTCATGGGACAGATTATTCTACAATTGCCTACTGCAGGATTTTCCTTTGAAGCATCTAGTGCTACCCACGGTCGGAGACAGGATACTGGATCAAATGGACTATAAGTCTGATCTAGACTGGCAATACCTATGTTCCTATGTTAGCAAAGTTATCTGCTTTTATGACAGAGCATGCTTTGTGGAATAGACAGACACAGACTAGACATACCAAGCCTGGAATTATCATTCCAAAAGGAAATAATACTGCACAGTGGATAAAGTGAGACAGAAAGTTAGTTTTAAATAAATGCAATGTTTAGGTAATAAAAAATACAAATTCAATCAATGCAGAGTGGCCTATCCCCAAGGATGTTTAAACAGGTATTTTATCATTGTCATAGAAAGCAGAAGCATTGCATTTTAATTGCTAATTGCTATCACCAGATAAAGCACTTTTTCCAATAACTGAAAGCACAAGTGTAATGATTAAAATGTACTTAATCTCACTAAGTACCAAATGCATTCAAATATACTGAAGTAATTTTTATTTCTAAACAATTTACTAAAGATATTTGGTAAAGGGCAATATCTGAGTAATCCATACTTTATGCTGTAGGTCAGAGGTGGGCAAACTATGGCGCACGGGCCACATCTGGCCCGCAGGACCATTCTGCCCGGCCCTTGAGCTCCCAGCTGGGGAGGCTAGCCCCCGGCCCCTCCCCCACAGCCTCAGCTCACCGTGCCGCCAGCGCTCTGGGCAGCAGGACTGCAAGCTTCTACCAGGCAGCATAGCAGTGTGGCTGGTTCTGGCCGCGTGGCATGGCTGGCAGTCCTGATGCTCTGAGTGGCATAGTAAAGGGGCGGGGAGCGAGGGGGTTGGATAAGGGGCAGAGGGTCCTGGGGGCAGTCAGGGGACGGGGAACAGGGTGGGTTGGATAGGCGTGGGAGTCCCTGAGGGCTGTCAGGGGGCGGGGATGTGGGTAGGGGTCGGGGCAGTCGGGACAGGGGGGTTCGATAGGGGGTAGGGTCCCAGGGGTGCAGTTAGGGGTGGGGGGTTCCGGGAAGGGGCGTTCAGGGGACAAGGAGCAGGGGGGGTTGGATGAGTCAGAGGTTCTGAGGGGGGCAGTTAGGGGGCAGAAGGCGGAGGGGGTAGGGGCCAGGCTGTTTGGGGAGGCACAGCCTTCCCTACCCGGCCCTCGATACAGTTTCGGAACCCCAATGTGGCCCTCGGGCCAAAATGTTTGCCCACCCTGCCGTAGGTTGTGTTTTCATTCTTACTGTATCAAAGAGGAAACCTGGGAATTAAATTCACAAGATATACAATATGGTTCTTTCTAAATAGAACCCCCCACACACTATTTCCCTTTTAATGTTTCCAAAGTAAAGATGATGCTTGTTTAACACTTCCACCAAACAGCACACCTTTCTGAAAGTAAAGTATCTAAAATCCCATAGTCATGGATGGCAGTACTTTGTTGTGTTACTTGTGAGAACAAGAAATGATCAATCTCTATAAATGCTTTTGCTGAATTTTGCAGCATAAACAGACATATTCTATGATGTATGGCAGATCATAAAAACATAAGAATGGCTATACGGCAGCAGACTAATCATCCATCTAGCCCACTATCTTGTTTTCTGACAGCAGCCACTGCCAGATGCTTCAGAAAGAATGAACAGAACAGGGCAATTTCAAGTGATGCATCCCCAGTTGTCCAGTCCCAGCTTCTGGCAGTTGGAGGTTTAGGAAAATCCAGAGCATGGGGTTACATCCCTGACCATCCTGGCTAAGAGCCATTGATGGATCTATCCTCCATGAACTTATCTAATTCTTTTTTGAAACCAGTTATACTTTTGGCTTCACAACATCATATGGCAATGAGTTCCACAGATTAACTGTGCGCTATGTGAAGTTGTACTTCCTTATGATTATTTTAAACCTGTTCCCTATTAATTTCACGAGGTGATCCCTAGTTCTTGTGTGATGTGAAGAGGTAAATAATTCCCTATTCACTTTCTCTGCACTATTCATGATTTTATACACCCTTAGTCATCTCTTTTCTAAGCTGATCAATCTCTCTCTCCTCATATGGAAGCTCTTCCAGACCCCTAATCATTTTTGTTACCCTTCTCTGCATCTTTTCCAATTCTAATATACCTTTTTTGAGATGGGTCAAACAGAACTGCATGCAGTATTCAAGGTGTGGGTGTACCACAGATTTATATAGTGGCATTATATGTTCTGTTTTATTATCTATCCTTTTTCTAATGGTTGCTAACATTCTATTAGCTTTTGTGACTGCTGCTGCAAATTGAGCAGACATTTTCAGAGAAATATCCATGATGACTCTAAGATCTCATTCTTGAGTGGTAACAGCTAATTTAGACCCCATCATTTTGTATGTTTACTTGGAATTATGTTTTCCAATGTGCATTACTTTGTACGTATGAACACTGAACATCATATTTAAATATATTTTATCTTGGAGTAAATAAATATTACATTGAAATATAGTCACTGCTACTGACTAACACAAAATGCAGGTGGACAGATGAAATGTAGTTCAACTGCCTGGATATACCATAAAATATTCTTAAATAAATTCAGGGCCTGAATCTTGACTAGCCTATATGTAGTTTACAATTTATATCATTTCAAAGTAAGCTACAATAAACGTCATATTTAAACTATGGTTGATCTAATTTTAGTCTTGAGGGTAAAGTCATTTTATTAACCTCACGGTTATATTATAGTTATAATTAGAATACAATCAGAGTAAATCTTTTCAAAAACCAAAGTACTAACTTCAATCTATTTTTAAAAACAAACGACCAGGATGCATACAAAACAGTATCAGAAAACACTTCCCCTAACATCAAACAAGGTTTGAGAAAAGAGTTCCTAGTTCCATATCTAATCCTTGTGTGCTACCCAGATCTACGAAAGAAGAGGTTACTGACCTTGTGCAGTAACTGGAGTTCTTCGAGATGCGTATCGCTGGTGGTGCTCCAATCAGCTGGTGGTGCACCTTTGATCAGAGATTTTTGGTAGCCTGCACATCATGCGCCCCACTCATCCACATGCCCTGCACCAAGGTTATATGGGGCTGCATGGGCGAATCGCCTTCTCCACCACAAAGGGAGACTTTGAAGCAGAGGGGAAGGAGGGCGGATAGTGAAGCACCCATAAGGACACACATATCAAAGACTTCCACTTACTGCACAAGGTGAGTAACCTCTCCTCCTCCTTCAAGGAGTGTCCTGTGGGTGCCCCACTTCAGGTGAATCCTGAAGCAGTACCCTCATTAAGGAAGTGGAAGGTTTGGAGCAGAGTCCAATAAAGAAGAGACAACTGCACTGCCTAAAGAAGCATCTGATCTTGCCGCAGGTATCAAAGTGTAATGATTAGAAAAAGCATGAACAAATGATTGTCAGTGAAAATGAGGTAGGATCAGAGGCTAAAATAGGAAAAGAACAAGTTAAAAATTACTTAGACAAGATAGATGTCTTCAAGTCACCAGGGCCTGATGAAATGCATCCTAGGAAAACCCAGGGAATTACAGACCATTCAGCTTAACTTCTGTACCCAGAAAGATAATGAAGCAAATAATTAAGCAATCAGTTTGCAAACATCTAGAAGATAATAAGGTGATAAGTAACAGTCAGCATGGATTTGTCAAGAACAAATCGTGTCAAACCAACCTGATAGCTCTCTTTGACAGGGTAACAAGCCTTGTGGATGGGGGGGAAGCGGTAGATGTGGTATATCTTGACTTTAGTAAAGTTTTTGATACTGTCTCACATGACCTTCTCATAAACAAATTAGGGAAATGCAACTTAGCTAGAACTACCAGCAGGTGGGTGGAAAACTGGTTGGAAAACCATTCCCAGAGAGTAGTTATCAGTGATTCACAGTTATGCTGGAAGGGCATAATGAGTGGGGTCCCGCAGGGATCGGTTCTGGGTCCAATTCTGTTCAACATCTTCATCAGTGATTTAGATAATGGCATAGAGAGGACACTTATAAAGTTTATGGATGATACCAAGCTGGGAGGGGTTGCAAGTCCTTTGGAGGATAGGATTAAAATTCAAAATGATCTGGACAAACTGGAGAAATGGTCTGAAGTAAATAGGATGAAATTCAACAAGGACAAATGCAAAGTACTCCATTTAGGAAGGAACAATCAGTTAGAATCATAGAATATCAGGATTGGAAGGGACCTCAGGAGGTTTTCTAGTCCAACCCCCTGCTCAAAGTAGGACCAACCCCCAGACAGATTTTTGCTCTAGATCCCTAAATGGCCTCCTCAAGAATTGAACTCACAACACTGGGGATAGCAGGCCAATGCTCAAACCACTGAGCTATCCCTCCCTCCCTCCTATGTGTATGTTGCACACATACAAAATGGGAAATGACTGCCTAAGAAGGAGTACTGCAGAAAGGGATCTGGGGGTCATAGTGCACCATAAGCTAAATATGAGTCAACTGTGTAACACTGCTGCCAAAAAAGCGAACGTCATTTTGGGCTTTATTAGCAGGAGTGTTGTAAGCAAGACACAAGAAGTAATTCTTCCGCTCTACTCCGCGCTAATTAGGCCTCAATTGGAGTTTTGTGTCCGGTTCTGGGCACCACATTTCAGGAAAGATGTGGACAAATTGGAGAAAGTCCAGAGAAGAGCAACAGAAATGATTAACGGTCTAGAAAACATGATCTATGAGGGAAGTTTGAAAAAATTGGGGTTGTTTAGTTTGGAAAAGAGAAGACTGAGAGGGGACATGATAACAATTTTCAAGTACATAAAAGGTTGGTACAAGGAGGGGGGATACAAATTCTTCTTCTTAACCTCTGAGGATAGGACAAGAAGCAATGGGCTTAAATTGTAGCTAGGGAAGTTTAGGTTGGACATTAGGAAAAATTTCCTGTCAGGGTGGTTAAGCATTGGAATGAATTGCCCAGGGAGGTTGTGGAATCTCCATCATTGGAGATTTTTAAGAGCAGGTTAGACACCTGTCAGGGATGATCTAGATAATATTTAGTCCTGTCATGAGTGCAGGGCTCTGGACTAGATGACTTCTCAAGGTCTCTTCCAGCCCTATGATTCTATGATCAAACTGATGCTCCACAGATGTCTGCAATTGGTATATCCTTAAATAAGGCTATAGACGTAGATAGTGCCATTGTGCTATGTGATTTTACTCTTGAAGGGTGCTGAACATGAGTTTTGTCATAATCAATATTTATACAACCAGAGATCCATTTTGATAACCTTTGTTTAGAAATTAACAAACCCTTGTTTCTGTCTGAAATGGATACAAACAGTCCAGGAGATCTTCTAAATGGTTTGGTCCTACTTAGGTAGAAGGCTAATGCCCTCCTGTCACTAGGGTATGGAGTATGGTTTCTTGAATATTCCAGTGCTATTTTGGGGGAAAAACTGGGAGATGAATGGTTTGATTAATATGAAATTCTGAGAACACCTTAGGTAAAAATCTTGGATGTGCTGTAACACCATTAAGGCCCCAAATTGTCCCACCCTTCAGGCAGAAGTGATTGCTACCAGGAAGGCTGTCTTCATTTATAAATTAATGAAGAACACATAGCTAGTTGCTCAAAAGGAAGTTTCATAAGGCAATTAAGTATATAAGGTTCAAATCCCATCTTGGAGTGGGATTTCTGATTTGTGATAAAGCCCTTATGAATCTTGCTGTAGTTGGGTGAGCGAAGAGTGAACACTCCCCTATGTGTATGTGAAAAGCTGCTATTGTTGCTAAGTGAACCCTAATAGGATTCATAGAAAGAACCAATGTTTTCAGTTCCAATAGGTAATCCAATAGCCTGGGAAGAGGAGAGTGAGTCAGCAAAATCTGATGACTGTTACACCAAAGTTAATATTGTTTCCATTTCTGGAGGTAAGTATTTAATAAAACGTGTTGTACCTCCAGGGCCGGCCCCAAGCAGCCAAAAAAAAAAAAAAAAGCTGCGATTGCAATCACGATCTACGGCAGCAATTCAGTGGGAGGTCCTTCGCTCCGAGCGGGAGTGAGGGACCGTCCGCCAAATTGCCACCAAACAGCTGGACGTGCCGCCCCTCTCCGAAGTGGCCGCCCCAAGCACCTGCTTGGTAAGCTGGTGCCTGGAGCTGGCCCAGTGCACCTCTAAGAAGCAAGAAATCTCTATTTCCAAGAACCATCGAGGACCCATGCTTGGAGCCTCAGAATCTGCAGGTTGTGGTGAAGTGTTTAACTAGCATTCTGGGTCAACAGACAAGGACTGATGAGAAGCCTCAACAAAGGGTGAGAGGTGAGTCTGATCAAATAGGGGTACAAGCCCGGTCTTGGCCATGTTGACGCAATCAGTATGACTCTGGTTTGATCTCATTGAGAACCTTAACAGTAATGGTGTTGGTGGATACACAAAGAGGAAATCTTTTCATCCATGAGATGAGGAACGCATCTCCTATGGATTGGAGTTGAGCCCCCGCATTGAGCAACACTGGACACATTTTGTGTTGGCTGCCATGGAAAACAGCTATCATCCACCACTGGGAACCCCCAGGCTAAGAATGTCTTGTAGAGGACTCTGGAGTTCAGTTCCTATTCATAATTTTAAAAGAAATGTCTGCTGAGGCTGTGTTCAATCGTGTTCGAACTCAGTACCAAGACTGTCTTAGATTACTGACTCCTCTTCAACTAAGGTCACTGTAACCTTCTTGTGAGACGGTGATGAAGAGCTTCTTGGAGTTTACTTCTTACCACCTTCTGCTTAGAAACAGATGTAGATGAGGAGTTCAATATCACAGAGTACTTGGTACCACCCACCTCTCTAATAATCTCTAGTAACTTAGATGTTGATGTAGGCGGGGCACTAGCTAAACTGGGAGTTCTGGGAGTGTGTACAGAGGGGTCCTCTGCTTCTGGGTGCAAAACTGGATGTAAAGCTTGCTCCATCATTAGGAGTTTAAACTTAATTTCTCTATTTTGGGGGGGGATCCCTATCTTTTCAGGAAGTGCAGAGCTTTCACTTATGGGGCATTTGAGTATCACCCAGACACAGCAGAGGCACTGGGAGTGTCCATCACTTACTAGAATAGCCTCAGGACAGGAGAGGCACCTCTTGAATCCTGTGGCGCCTGGCATTCCCAAGCAAAACTAATGAAAATTTAACCCCTAGAAGGGGAAATCTCTGAACTATTTAACTATCTCAGTGAATAAAAAGCTGGGGGGGGGGGGGTTGTTTGCTTTTCAAGAAAGAAAAAACAAAAGGAACAATTGTTCCAACAACTATAATGCTATAAAAACTAACTATAAGGTCACTATCTGAGAAAAAGTTATATATTTGAGAACAGGAACACAATACGCTCCGTCTTGGGACAAAGGCAGTTAAGAAGGAACTGAGAGGGGCTCTCCTGCAAGCTCAGCGCAGGGCACGAGAATATGTGGGGCATATGCACAGGCCAAACTGATCAAAGGTGGAGCTCCCAAAGGGACACTACTCAAAGAACCACCTTTGCTATCAACTTTGTTTCTGTTATACATCTTCAATGCTACTTTTACTATTGGATTTTCAATTTGTCTTAATGGTCTGTGCTGTAAGTAATCAATATACCACTAGAAGGAGTAAAACACAGCATTTCGAAGGCAAGCAGCAATCGGATTGACATCATCAACATGAGGATGTTATAGATTAAATTATAACAATTTTTAAAAAGCTGAAAGGGTATAAGCTGAAAAGACTAAAAACTAAGGGAAAGGAAAAGTAACGTCAAGAGAATGTGTAAAAAAAGTGTACAAATATTGTGAGAATACAAGCTTGACTTATAAAGGATTTCAGATACCCTCTATTAAAGAGCAGTACAACATAATTCAAAGTTATTATAATATCTGCACAGTTACACCAGGTTCCTGATTACTTTGAGACAACAAAGTAGCTATATGTGAAAGGAAACTGTACTTCAACTCACAGGTGCCGGCTTCCTCTGGGCCCCGGGGGTGCTCAACCCTCCTGCTCTGCCCCAGGCCCCACCACTGCCCCGCCTCTTCCCACCCAGTTCCACTCCCTCCCCCAGCACATCCCATCCCCACTCCTCCTCCCGCCCAGCGCCTCCTGCATACCACGGAACAGCTGATCACGGCAGCGCAGAAGGTGCTGAGGGGGAGGGAGAGGAGTTGATCAGCAGGGCCGCTGGTGGACAGGAGGCACTGGGAAGGATGGGGGGAGCTGGCTGCCAGTGGGTGCTAAGCACCCACTGATTTTTTTCCCGTGGGTGCTCCAGCCCTGGTTTATGATTTCTTTACTGTATGTAAAAATCCTTCCTGTAGGTCTTTTATGTGATGTATATTATTAATAAGTTTTCACTCTACTACTGCATAAACAACCTACCAGAGAACAATAATTAGTCCTAAATTGCTCCAACTCAGCCACCTCTTCCTAACTTGGCCCTGAAAGAAGCCCAAGGACAAATGAAATGAAGGACAAATCTGTACCATAACAAGCTTACAAAACCTTTTTTTGATCAAACAGACTAGCCCTCCTTGAGGTAACTATTTTGAGGATACAAAAATAAGTACTATGTCCATCCTAGACATGAAAATGGAGGTACAAATATGGTTTGAATACTATAGTACAGCTGAACATCCATGAAGTTCTTCTTCAAAGTTTCTCTGCTGGTACAGAAAAAAAATCATTACGATTGCAATGTAATAATTTAGGCTGAAAGAAAGATTGACCTTGGGGAAAAACCTAATGCACTTTTACAATGGGGAAATTTCCCAGAAAGTTTTGTGGGATAAGAATCTATACTCAAGGCAGCCTGCAGCTCTTCACTTTCATTGCTCTGGAACAAGAATAATCGTAAGAGAGTGACTTTGTTTAATGGAAAATTAAGGATGACATCTGCTTAAAGGTTGAAAGGAACAAAATGAAAGGTGAGCTGTGTAGGAATTTAACAATATACACACACACACACACACACTTACACTTTAACAGAGGCACTCATATAACATCATACTGGCTATCTTCCAGTGCTTCTTCAGGGTTTCATGGTTAATGTGCACAGCCCATTTGACACAAGCAGGAATGGCTGTGCTGCTGAACCCCAATGTAAGCGATTTTTAAACCAAATATAAATCTCTAAAATTAAAAGAGAATAAGAACTCCTCTTCACTATGTATCATTGCAAAACAAAACAGATTGGCAGCTGGCACTTAGCTACTCTGATTCCAGTTCTGGGGAACCCACAAAGCTAATCTTATTTATTTGTTAGTCAGCAACTACATGAACCAGTGGAACTAAATGTCCTCAACAACAAACTGAAACATGAACACTTCTAAATATCAGGGTTTTACAGCTGTTCATTTTTTTTTTTTTTACTTCCATCATTGCTCTAGAGTCTGTCTGAGCCAGTCCTTGGCACAATTCAGTGCAGAGGTTGGCTTATTTGAGGCAAGAGATGACGAACAGTTTTCGGCATCCTGAGCAATGAGATAATAGGCTTGGCATTAATAGTTGGTTTCATAGATGGCAAGCGTACAGAGCAGGGAGATACTATTGCTGCTCTTCCATATTTTTGCCTTTTTCTCCCGGTAGGAAAGAACTCTAAAGAAGCTATTTTATTGTATTCACCTGCTTGGCTTGGTATGATAATTAACAAGTTCATATGATGAGAATTACTTCCAAGTATGCATGCACTGTGAAATGTATTTGAAAATACTGTTTAACACTAATGTTGATATTTCTGAGCCTCTTCTGGTAGTGGGCCATCCTGCTGAAAAGTGAAATTTATGACACAAAACACTGAGTTCATTCAGCATAAATGGCTGTAGATTCATTTTTAACCTCTTTCAATACTGTCTTAAAATAATCAGAAGGGTAATTTTTAAAAGTTACAGTGTAAAAATTTTGTTTATATATTTACATATTTGTTATTCTGCTTTGAAGCCAAAATTAAAACAGGATGAAAACTGGCTTACTGTGTTTTGTATTGAGGTTGTGGGACAATTTTGTTGACTATTTTGAATAGTGCTCAGGAAAAGGTAATAATATGTTAGAGCGAAGACACAGTATAACTACTATATTTACTATTGGTAAAAAACATAATACAGCCCAGAATCGCTCTTTTCTAAGGAGGATTGCAAGACATAAATCAATATTACCAAGGTGGGAGTTTTAGAAATGCATAAATAGACAAACAGATTTTATCTCAGCTTCATAAAGGTTTGTGTATCATTTCATTGTTAAGAAAAGAAATTTTAATTTTACCAGCGAGCCACAGACTTTAACCAGCAGCTAAACCGACATTGCTGAGGCAAGTAGGCTTGAAATAAGATCTACTCATTTTGTGGCTGTGGATGTGTATCATGCAGTTCATTTTCGTGTCTGAAAGATACAGGAATGTGCAAGAATCCTCTGGGCAAATGCAGGCTTCTCAGAGGTTTATATGCCCTAATGTTTCACAGGCATGGAGCTTCCATGTAGTATAAAAAGTATAAGGGTGCTCATGTCGTATATCTGCAAGTGAAAACAAATTTGGCAATCTGCATTTATTGCTGGCAAGTTGCCCAGCTGAGAAATAATATACATTAAACATTCTCCAAACAGTCTATTAATTATTATTGGTATTCTAGCAGTGACTAGAGGTTCTAGCTCTCATGAGAGCCCCGTTGTGCTAGACACTGTACAAACACAGCCAGAGAGACAGTTACACTGTTCAATCAAAACACATAAGACAGGAAGGGAAAAGAGGCATGGAGAGGTGAAGTGACTTGACCAAAATCACACAGCTGGTCAGTGGTCAAATTGAGAATGGAAACCAGATCTCCAGAGTCCTAGACCAATGCCCTATCCATCAGACTCCCCAACCAATGATGCTGAACAGGAAACTTGGATTCTCAGATCAGAGGTCTGGGGTCTATGCTGGTGAGGCACTACCAGCTGAACTATCCAGGCCTTACTCTTGCACATTGGAAGGACCCTTATATATGGAAGGAAACGTATTTTTACAATGAAAGGGAAAGTGTCAAGTGCCCTTTTAGTCAGTTTAAATAATTACTAATGGTACACAATTCCTATAGAAAACTTTGATTAATGGTAAAACAAAACAATTTCCTTGGAATAAAATGTGAGGAGAAAAATTACTGTTTTGTATTTTTGGGACCAAATGTAAAGGCCAGGCTTTTGGGGATTTTCTTCAGGGGTAGAATTTTTCCACCTATATGTGGAAATTACTTCTACTCCATCAGAGGAACAGTGGTAATGTTTCTTTTTAATTTACAAAAACAACAAGGAGTCTGGTGGCACCTTAAAGACTAACAGATTTATTTGGGCATAAGCTTTCGTGGGTAAAAACCTCACTTCTTCAGATGCAAGATGCTGTATCTGAAGAAGTGAGGTTTTTACCCACGAAAGCTTATGCCCAAATAAATCTGTTAGTCTTTAAGGTGCCACCAGACTCCTTGTTGTTTTCGTAGATACAGACTAACACGGCTACCCCCTGATTCTTTTTAATTTCTTATTCTTAACCTTTTAACCACCCATGAAAATCTTTCACCCATAGTTTGCAAAAGTCACCCAGTCAAATGTCCGAGACATTCTAGATTGGGAGTGAGCAATACCAGAGAGCAATGTCAGACAGTTTGGGTTGGGCGCTTTTAGCCAATTTTTGTTTACTGTTCTCACATGCAGACAGTTTGGGGTTAATAGCCTGCAACTGAGAAACACGGATTGCTGTGAGCACAGCTCATTATATTTACGGAGCTGCCTTTTGAGACCACACCACTGAAATTATTGGATTCCAACTTGGCGCAGATTTGGAATTCTGCAAGGCATTTAGCTATGGAAAAGGTATTGGGATCAAGAGATAAAATATTGTTGGCTGTGACACTGAAGTTCTTAATTCCAGCTTGAAAAACGGAGGATATGGAACAGCATTTGCAAAAGAAGCCAGATAAGCTGGTTTTCAAAGAGTCTCTGCAAGTACACATCAGAGACACTTCTGCTCAGCCCAGAAGTATCTTTCTGCAATTCAGCACCATTCCTCTGCCTGATGGGACAAAAAGTATCAATGCAGTGCGTATATACGTTGTTTCATAGGTATCAGGGTACATACTTGTGGGAAGAAATAAACACAACTGCGTTCCTTTAAAAAAAAAATCTACCAATGTAAAGGAGAAAGATAGGAAGAAATAGCTATTGCTTCCATCAAACACCACTAATTTAACAGCCCAACTCATACAAACTTTTAAAAAGTATATGGGGTATAGAAACACACCGTATATATTTAGGATATTTTTTACATTGAAAGCACCTTTTATGCCCAACCATCATAGAAATCGGACTCAAAGTGCTGCAGTGCTGCTGTCCATGCAGCAGATCAATTAAGAAAACTGATTACCTTGGGAAAAGAGGTATAGCATGGTAATAAAGTTTTTTCTTTTGTAATTTATGAAAGCATGCTCCAACTGATGGAAAATTATAATGGCTCTGAGGAGAGCAGCAAATCTCAGCAGTGTAAGAGCCCAAGGAAATCAGGTTTCATAATATTGAACAAAATCAAGAATTGGTATGTCCAAATGGAAAAAATCTACTGACTTCTAATATGATCTCAAGTAGAACCATATGATGTTAGATTTTTTTTCACCCAATACACAGAACTTTCTCTATGTCATTTCCAGAAAATGCAGGCAATCTACACTGGTCACCTTCATCAGCGGTTTTTATTTTTTGCTCTAAAGAGCACATTCCATTATGCGTGCCTGAGAAAAACAAAGCAAGCATTAAGGGTTGGTGCAGTACTTTAACCATGTATTAATAGTCATTAATTTCTCTTAATTTACCCTATTTAATCTCATCAGAAACGCCTTTAAAAATAAAAATACCTATTGAACTCTGTACAAAATTGCTCACATAAAACTGTAAATCTGCCGATAAAAACATCTAACTCACATGACTGATTCATGAAATGATTCTGTGGAATAGGTACAGAATTATACTGCAAGTTTTAACACCTTTCAATTAATAGTCAAATATGTAGCAAAGGAAGGATGAACATTAATAATCTACTTCAAGAAAAGAAAATTTATAGTGCATGTACACACAGAGAGCTAGCAAGATATAAAAAGTAAATGTGTTCAAGTGATACACACACTAAATAACTGCCAATAAAGTGTCTACTTGGGAATGCTTTTTAATAATGTTTCGTCACCTGTATCTGAATGCTCTGCAAAGAAGAGAAACTGACACCAGTATTGAAGATTAGGAGTACATCTACTCTGACTAGGTAATTTTGACAACTGGATATTCTCTCTTTCTTGTCTTCCACAAATTATCCATCTCCTACAATTGATGTGATTTGGCATCTACTGTGATTAGCTTAGTGGTCTACCTGACTTCTCAGCCACTCATCTAATGGCCTACAGTCCCCTACAGGCCCTCCGAGCACAATTTACAACTTTTTTGGTTTGTTTGTTTGGACAGGGACTCCCTTTTTGCCCTCACCAATAATATTTCAGAGGCATGATAAAAGCCTAATAAAAGTTATTTAATTCTTCCAACAAACTTTCGGTAAGAATGTGACCATCTAGGACTAATGTGAATGGGTTAGTGGTGGAAGCTCAAAGGAGTAAGTCACAAAATAAAGAAGTAAAGCATTAACTTGAGAATCTGGTAAGTTTGGGAGGTAGGAGGACACATTTGAACTGCAAACATGGAATGTGTTTGAGGCCAAGAAATCAAGTTGACACTTTTTTTTTTAAAGTTCAATTGTTTATCTCTTAAGAGTCTCCCAAAAAGAGTCTACAACTTTATATTATTATATGTCTGAACAATAGGTTGAATAACAGTGAAATTAATTAAACTTAATAAAAATTTTCTAGGTTACAGTTATAAGCAGATAAAAACTATACAACCTGAAAGAACTATAACAACGTTCTATACTTGAATTTAAAGTAGGGGAAGAACTATAGCACAAGACAAAAGTCTCTTTACCTAGCAGAATCTGAAGAGAAAAAATAGATGAAAAAATGCCCTGTTTTCCTGTTTGTGTCATAGTAAATGTCCACAGAGAAAGCAAAACATCTGCCTTCAGATCCCTTTGTGATCAGACTGTATGGTTTCTAGTTTCATCTGAACGGTGTGAAAGGATTTCAGACTTGACAGTGTCTAGGCATGGGTGTGTTTTAAAGAAAATGTGTCAGACCTGTCCATAGGGACTAAAATCACCTTCTGCCTTCTTTACCATGAAAACTGAGCCTCACCGGCAGCTCTAACTCCCCACACACTGTCCCCTAATCACACAAAAAGGAGGTAGGTTGCCTTCCACAGCAGGGGACCTTTCCAAGACATACAGGTGTTTTAAACACACAGTGATAATATGTTACAAAAGTTCTAGGAGGCCAGGCCATTAATGTCAAAAATAGATTTTAAAGAGAAAATGTTTTGGAGGCTAATTTTCTGAGACATTTTGATTAACGGCAAAGATGCCCCAGAGCTAGGATAGAGAGGTGAATGGGAACAGGGTTGAAATCTTTAGATGAATTTCTGATGTATTTGAAAGGTCACATCAATGGTATAAAAACAATATTTTTAATACAATGCTAGTAAACATTTGCTAACTAATATTACACAAAAAGAACAATACCAAAAAAAATCCCCAATACGCTGAAGGACTGGATGGGCCAGAGTATTGGAAATTGTATTGGTTACAGAGCCAAGGTCCACAGTGCAAATCTGATGTAGGCTGCTAGCATACCGAAGTCATTCCATTAGCGTATAGGAGGGATGTTTAGAGGCCTGTATTAAACCAGCTGTTTGTATTTTTGTGGCCTCAGTTCAATTCCTAGTTGATGGATACCTGCATCACTGGAATGTTTTGAGGTTCAATCCAGACCAGTAAGCGATTGTGTCACCACCTGCCCTGTAACCTTGGGTGTCTCTGTGGTGTTCAGTCTTAGTTCAGAGCCCTGACACCAGTAGCATGGTCACAGCATCACCCTGGCTTCCACCAGTCTTGGTTACTCCTTGTAAGATGACCCCAACATCCTCCAGTCCTGAATTTCCCCCAAACTGTCTGCCCCGTAGTGTCCAGCCCTTCCCTGGCTTGCTCACAGAAGTAAAGTTTACTGTTCCTTTAAGGAGACAGTAAACAGCAGCTCATTAGTTTAAATGGAGTTTGACAAACATTCTTATTACAATCAAAGCACTATGTTGGTTTATTTTAAAAGTAAAGCAAATTTATCACTGAAGAAGGCATAGATTGATGTGATATCAGGCATAAAGACAGAAAGGGTTATAAGCAAGCAAAACCAAAAATATTCTCCTAACATTAAATCCTGATTTAACAAACTGAAGTCTTGTTCAAAAAAGCAGCATTTCTCTCCAAGTCTCTTTTCCAGAAGTGGCTGATCAGCCTTTCTATCTAAGAACCTTTACAGAGTCCAAAGAGCTTGCTTTTTTTGTCTCTTCAGGTAGAAGGATAACTTAGGGGCTTACACCCCCTCTTCCTTACAGACCAGTAAACCTTTGAAATGTATTCTCAAATAAAGTTTCTTTTCTCCTGCTGACAAGACATGCCGTGTCGTATGGTGAAGCCTTCATGCTGGTTCCTCCCGCACTGGTGATAGTTGAGTGGTTATCTCCCTCCCTCGTTAGCTTGATGGCTTTGTTCACCTTTTATGTTAATACATTTTCAGTGTCTCTCGATTTATCTCGGAGACACATTCAAGCAGGTAGAGCCATATTCCTTTCTCTAGGGCGAGGTGCCTGATGTCCTGCCTAGCACACACTTTAAGAACATAATATCAGCACATTTGTAATTATGCATATGTTGCCTGTACATAAGCCATAAAATATTAATGATCAGTGAGTTGCAAGTTTTCCAGTGACACATTACATGCCATCCTTTCAGTAAATATCACAACAACAGTGGGCCAATTATCACTGGAGTGCTCGGACGGTCACAGTCACAAGAATCACCGTCACAATTAGCTCTGTGCACTAGTTGGCAGTCTCAACAGGACTGAATGGGAATGGAGACTGAATTACCTTCCACTCTTAGTGGTCCTGCCAGATCAGTGTTGAGATACAAGGGAGGGGAGGAGAAGTAGGAGTTACAGTGGACGAGAAGCTGGATATGAGTCGACAGTGTGCCCTTGTTGCCAAGAAGGCTAACAGCTTTTTGGGCTGTATAAGTAGGGGCATTGCCAGCAGATCGAGAGATGTGATCATTCCCCTCTATTCGGCATTGGTAAGGCCTCACCTGGAGAACTGTGTCCAGTTTTGGGCCCCACACTACAAGAAGGATATGGAAAAATTGGAAAGAGTCCAGCAGAGAGCAACAAAAATGATTAGGGGGCTGGAGCGCATGACTTATGAGGAGAGGCTGAGGGAACTGGGCTTATTCAGTCTGCAGAAGAGAAGAATGAGGGGGGATTTGATAGCTGCTTTCAACTACCTGAAAGGGGGTTCCAAAGAGGATGGATCTAGACTGTTTTCAGTGGTGCCAGATGACAGAACAAGGAGTAATGGTCTCAAGTTGCAGTGGGGGATGTCCAGGTTGGATATTAGGAAACACTATTTCACTAGGAGGGTGGTGAAGCACTGGAATGGGTTACCTAGGGAGGTGGTAGAATCTTCTTCCTTAGAGGTTTTTAAGGTCAGGCTTGACAAAGCCCTGGCTGTGATGATGTCCTGCTTTGAGCAGGGGATTGGTCCTGCTTTGAGCAGGGGGTTGGACTAGATGACCTCCTGAGGTCCCTTCCAACCCTGATATTCTATGATTCTAAGTAGCTTGCATTGTTCTTTCTTGGACTGTAATAACTCTGTGGATAAAGTGAAGATTCCAGGCTCTAGAACTGACAACCCCCAGCACTAAATTCAATTTTAATTTTTATAAAACAACAAAATGAAGGTGTCATTAACTTGTGATTAAAAGAATGAAAAGATCTTCAACTACGATAGAAAACTGCCTCTTTTATAAAAACAACAAGGAGTCTGGTGGCACCTTAAAGACTAACAGATTTATTTGGGCATAAGTTTTCGTGAGTAAAAACCTCACTTCTTCGGATGCATAGAGTGCATACTTGCCTCTTTTATATAACCCTACCAAGTCCCAGTTTAGTTATTAACCTAGGATTTGTCCACATGATCACTTAGTTCACAGCACGCTGGGATGCAAATCTACCCTGCAGTAAGTATCCATGTGGACCCTGCTGCTGCACACTAAAAGTTCCCTCATGCATTTTAATCTACTCCCATTTCAAAGCAAGGTAGATCAAAGCGCACTAGGGAATTTTCAGTGCACAGCAGTAGGCTCCGCGTGGACACTTAGTGCACAGCAGGCTACTGTGGAGTAGATTTACACCCCAGCTTGCTGCGAACTAAGTGTTCACGTAGACAAGCCCTTGTTATTAAACAAAATAGCTGACCATATACATAAGTACTAAAAGAGAGAAGGAGAAGTGTGATGGTCTTCAAATACCAGAACAGCCTATCATAGCAATGAATCGGTAGAAGGCAGGTAAACAAGGGACGGAACAGTACTAGGAAAGCTCATGAACTCAAGGTACAGGTTATTGTTATTATATGAGACAGTGAATTCAGGTCAGAGATGGCGAGAACAGAGAAAATCTGCCTACAAAAGGAGATGTAATAGAGCTCTCCTGGCAAGATCCTTCAGTCTTCTTCATGTGATTGGAGAAGTTCCTTGGCTTTGTCAGAATCCTGTATCTGCTGGCCAGTTCAATACTAATGCAGAAGACTTGGTAAGAATGAGCTCTTTGAGGGCAAAAAGCCCCACTCGCCTTTCTTATCTGTGGCGTAGTGGTCCATCACAGACAAAAAGAACCCGTTCCTCTATACTGGTGGTACTGGAGCACAGAAAGTATTTCATACTTTTTCATTTTGTACTTTTTTTTCTTAACATTATCCTGTTTTGGTAAAAGTGAATGGTTAATTTTGGGAAGGATGAGAAATGGTGAGAACACAGGGCTGTTGGTATGCTGTGCCACCATTTAATTAAATTATATTTTTCTTTTCGATGAAACAGCACAAAAGTAACTTTGAAAATGAGGCCGCACACCTGCATTTAATTTTCCAATACATATTTACTCTCAAAATTCCATGCATGTGAAATATCACTGTGCCTCCATGAACAACAACTGTTATGTAGGTGATGTACATCCTTTCCAGCTTGTTTTAGCCTATCACCACATGGGCTGACCTTTTCCAACATGTGAAAAGATTGGGAGAGATCATGCAGCATCACAGGCACCAGTGCCACTGATGTGCTGATGACATCTTCATCTATATCTTTTTTTCAGAGGACACAACCAAACACTGTTATGGAGATGCCCTGCCCAAACATGTATTTATTGAAGCCAGTAAATGGCTCTGCACCAGTGGCATATAAAGCCACAAATATTCACACTTCAAAATGTTAAATATGATAAGATAGGGCTTGTAGACATATACAATGTATGTATTATAAGTTCTCCCACAAAGATCTACCCTCAATGCATGTGTCTCTAATGCTTTATTTCTTAGGATTAGGGTCTTCCAAGTAAAGGGGCTTTCTGGGTTTTTTTTTTTGTTTTTAGTTGCTTTCCTTTTTGTTTGTTGTTAACTAAACTACCCTCTCCAAGTTTAGGTTTGCACACACCACGCTGGCTCAGTGGAAATTAAGTCACAAACAAAGAATTTCTGGTCAAATGTGAGAATTTTGTGGGGAGCAGGATGGTTTGGGTATGGGTGTGTTTTCATACATTTCCCAAAATATCTTTTGATCCACACTGTTTAATAAATACAACTCAGACATTTTAAAGTCCCTAAATTATGTATTACAACCAGATTTGAACTTTAAATTTAACAACAGAGTACAGCAGAGTCAACTATTTTTAAGGTTGAAATATTTCATATTGGGGTGTTCTACCACATTAAAAAACAATAAAAGCTATGCAGCTAATTATCTACAGAGGTAACAAAACTGTTAAACTGCACACAGATGTTGAGCTGCACTAAAAGGATAGTTATTTTGCCAAAATCACTGCCAAATTAAAGTTCCTATTTGGAAACTTTCACACACTTGTGTCTGGTGCAGCTGCAGCTGTTTAATTGCACATAACTTTTGTTTTCCCCTTTCTGATTGTTATTCAAATAACATTAAAGTGCAATTACAGCAGAATGAGAATAACTGGTCTCTTAAAAGTTCAAATTGTGGAAGAACTGTTTTAATTTAATTCAATAAAGTATTAGAATGATGAAATAGATGTATACGTTTGTATGCACAAAAAATGTTCTCTTTATACACATGTATGTACATACAATACAATACACCTACTACATATACACTAGGGACAATTTTCAAACTTGGATGCCTAAATTTAGACATCTGAAAAAGGTCCTGATTTTCCAAGATGCTGATCAGACATGGATCCCACTGAGTAAATGGCAGACACAGATGCTGAGCAATGTACCTCTGAAAATCAGGCCAATTTGATTTGCCTCACATTAGAAACCTAATCACTCAATCCTGCAAAGATTTAAGCATGTGATTACACACATAACTAATCCTACTGGACTGGATTCTCTCTTACGAAAAGGACCTTTTAGCAGTGTAAATATGTAAATTATATTGAAAATATATTGCTGTGTAAATGAGAGTCACAAGTGTACAATCACTCATGCCCTTAAATAGGAAGTTTTAAAATGTTGTCCTGTACCCTTTAGAAAAGTTAAAATAGTAATACAGATAAAAAAACCTAATGGATTTATGAGACTTTCAACCATGTGCTGATATCAACAGAAGAATATTTCAATAGAATTTTTAACACTTTGAGATGATATAACCATATAAATGTGAAACATTTATGTTTTACAGTGCTGGTAAACAGAAGTGGAATACTGATGCATGATTTCAGTATTAAAAATTTTCATGATGTTATGCTTTAAAATTGTAACATCTCACTATACAAAAAATAGAAAAGCAAAAGATATTTAGCTACCTATATTCTTAAATTTAGGAAGTAAAATTATCCCTTTAAAGGAAGATTTCTTTCTCAGGGCCATTATTTTAAAGCAATTTCATAAAAGACAGAAGGGTTGTTTGGGGTTTTTTTGCTTTTTTAATCTGAGCATCATTATCTGTATAACCCAGTACAGTTTTGAGAGATTGGACCTATTAATGGACCTTTTCTATTCAAATGCAAATACAAATAGAATCAAGTACAAAATTTGAGTTTATTCAATTTTAGTCGATTCTGCTATTTTCGGTATTTTGTATGCAACAGGGCAACAAGAGAGACAGTGCTGTTGCATCTGAGAGATACTCACACGTTCGTATCTAATTTGCAAGATTTTCTAAATGATTACCCAGAGAGTTATTATTAATTACAGACAGAGGACCCAATCATGCAAATGCTTACGCACATGAGTTGTCCCACTGAACACAAGGGGGCTGCTCCCTTGCACATTTATAAGTGTCAGAGCCATGTATAAGTATTTGGGCACCAGTCTGAAGCATACCAAATCAGCCCTCCCCACTCCCCACCTCCACCCTCAGTAACAAGCTTTCTACATCATCCACCTATATTTTCAAATACTGTAACCCTAAGCAGATATTTCTTAATTTTCTTTTCAGTGCAAAGTGGGGATTCCTCTACATTATCAACTCTTTTATGGCAGGGCTACAAGCTGTACCTCATTGCATATTTCCATTCCTATGGTTCTGCTTCCCAATTTATGTTGAAACATATTATCCTTAGTCTTAAAGCTTTACAACCTAAACAAAAAAAATTTTTTTTAGAAGCCAGCTTGGTTTGGGTATCTTTCTAGTCCCTTCAGTATACACAGTAAAACGCAGTATCAGAGAATCTGTCATATAGATCAGAACATTGGTCAGTCTAGTCCATGTCCTTCTCTGGAAGTGACCAACCACATGACATTTTAGAGGCAAGAGAACTCTAATATTCTCCATGGAAGAAAAAAAAATCATTCCTGACCCACCTGGTCAGTCATCTTATATCATAAAGCCTGAGGTTTTTGATTACTCCTATTATATTAGTTTCCATAGCTACGTTAGTCGTCATTAAACTACCCAGCTCTTTCTATCTGGCCACCTGTGAAGTAGCCAGATTGTAACTACAATGCATATAGTCCCCTATTTCAAGGGGAATATTAATGCTTTTTGGTTGAAATGGAAACTTACCTTACATTAACTGGCTCTTCTAGAGGTTTTGTCCATATTTTATATATATATTTATATTTATATATTCCACTCTTGGTATGCATGTGCCCTATGTGCTCAAGTTCGGATTCTTTTACCCTACAGTGTCT
Source organism: Chrysemys picta bellii (assembly GCF_011386835.1). Lineage (NCBI taxonomy): Eukaryota > Metazoa > Chordata > Testudines > Emydidae > Chrysemys > Chrysemys picta. The sequence goes on along the minus strand of NC_088795.1, from coordinate 127,845,247 downwards.
GTTGGAGCCATACTTCCATCCAGAGTGTCCTCAGGCCTCCCACCCACGTGCATAAGTGGTCGGACAATCCCAAACATCCCTCAGTTCCTTTGCCAATACAGAATCTAAGTATTAAAAGACTCCATAGTAGCAGGAAAGGAGTGTGGGCCATGGACTATATATATGGACAACCCATCTTGAAGAAACGCAGTTACTAGAAGATAAGCAACTGTTTCTTCTTGCGTGTGTGTGTGTGTGTAAATATATGTATATATATGTATTCACACACACACACACACACACACACACACACACACACACACACACACACACACACCAGACTTGGTGACTCACAAGCAGTGACATAGATCACAGGAGGGGAGTACTAGGATTGTAATACAGCTTTGCCAAAATGATCATCAGACCTTGCTGCCTCCACTTCAGTGTTGGGTAAAAATAGGTACTAAACCCCCATGATGCTGCCCAATAAATTTCTAAGAATCGAACACTTCTCAAAGAACCGGTAGAAGCTGCTTGAGCCCTGGTGGAGTGGCCTGTAACTTTCAACGGTGGGTCTAGCCTAGCTATCTCGTAGTATAATTCAATGCAAGTAACATGTAGCTATATAGCCTGACCCTTTACACTCAATCTGTATATGCTACAAATAACACAGGGGACATACTGAAAGGCTCAGTTCTATCTAGATAGAAGGATAGCAGCCTAAACACATTGAAGGTGTGAAATTTAGCTTCCCCTCTGTTGGGGAAAGAAGACAGGCAAGAACTTAGGGTGAGGATTCAAGATCACACTGTATATACAAAATATAGTTTACAGAGCTCCCAACAAAAAGAACAGGAGTACTTGTGGCACCTTAGAGACTAACAAATTTATTAGAGCATAAGCTTTCGTGGACTACAGCCCACTTCTTCGGATGCATGCTCCCAACATGAGTGCTTGTATTTCTCACCTTTCTAGCAGATGTTATTTGTACCTGAAAGGCTGTTTTGATGGCTACATGGAAAAGGGAACATAGAGCTAGGGGCTGGATGACACATATGGGCTCAAAGGGTAGATCCATCAACCCTGTCAGCACTAAGTTGATACTGCAGGAAGGGGGAGGCATTCTGATTGAAAGGCCGTATACAGGTGTTCTTCTCCAGAGTTCTAGCTGCCTTAGGGTGTGTGATCCTGAATTCTTTAACAACAAGTAGTTGGTATCTCAGGAATCTAAACATCAGTTGGAGATAATGGATGTTGCTGGATCCACATAGTAAATCTCTTCAACTTGTCAGCGTATGTATGCCTAGTGGAGTCCTTTCTAATGAGGATAAGCATTTTCTGAACCTTTGAAGATTACATGTTGAGGGAAAAGAAATCAGATTGGGTGTCAGTGTCTCTTTCAGAGCTCTGAGGCCTAGGGTAGTAATAAGTGTGCCCTAGACTCCCTCTCAGAAAGATAGGGATCAAATTACCTAGACTCTGGGGAATGTGTTGGTGATCCCTCTGTTGTCAGGAGGAGAAACTCTCTTGATGGAGCAGTTCTAGTTGGAGTGCCAGGTAAAAGCTCAGTGTGAGCTCTAACTGACAACACTGATGAGCTTGGTACTGCGCAGGAGGTAACTGGAGGTACAGTGGGTGGAACTTTTACCACCAGTAACAGAGTTCACTTTGGTACTGCACAGTGAAATATACCAGCACCATAAAGGATCTCGGTACTGAGAACGCTGGAACTGTGGGCAGATGAACGGAAGGCACTGGTATGTTGGTACTGGATGACACATGAAGCTCTGAATGAGTTAGTACTGAGACAAGGTGACTGGTTCCTGTGGGGGCACCAGAAGGACCCTTCTTGGGCCCTAAGCTACTCTTTTCTTTAGCAGAGTGAGGGAATTTCTCTCAGAGTTAGGACCCAGCCAGGGTGACATGGATCTACCTGCCTGAGAGAAGCAGTGCTCCTTTCAACCCGACCTCAGAAGTTGTACTAGTTGAAGAGGAGGATTTCTCAGAGATATGACCCTCAAATCTACAAGCTCACAGGAACACTTTTTAAAGGATCTGAAGAACCGACTATTGGTATCTCTAGTAAAAACCACTTTCTCTTTTGCCTTTGGTGTTCTCTTTGACAACTTGCAAATGGCACAAGAATGTGCCCCTTACTAAGGTACAATAAACATCAGAAGTACCACCATGCAGCGGCATTACTGCCTCACAAGGACAGTTTTTAAAACCTACAGACTTTTGTTCTGCGATAAGAACTCAATCTGCTACCAGTAAAGTCTCGCCAAAATAAATAACTAAAAAAGGAAACACTGTGAAACACACTGTGACTAAAGACTAATTAGTAATTAAGCGACTATCAAAAGCTATTTACTACTATTTACACAAGAAAAGGAGATTGCACAGTGAACAAGAAACTCAGACACTGCTTAGGTTCCGACTCCTAGGAACAAGCAATAAGAACTAACTAAAGGAAGGTTGGGGTTACCTTGCCCTGTTTCCTTGAGTGGGAGACGCATGGACACTCAGGGTACAACACTAACAGATTTATCCAGTAACATACAGCATATCCTTAGTCAGAATAATAATAGATTTTAACTCCAGATTTCTTCACCAATTATACATACCGTATAGCACAACATTCAATGTAATCTTTATAATGAGTAAGTTTAAGGTATTTATAGTACCATAACTGTTACGGAAGATTTTCAGAATCCAAACCAGTGGTAATTAACTGATTTGGGGGATTTTGGGGGTATCAGGAATAAATTAATGGGGATAGCTTTTTTGTTTAATAAATTATTAACACATAAAATCTATCCTTCATAAACATGGATGGATTTTAAACTTTGTATTTGTGACAAATTTTTAAGATCTTAGAACTCTAGGCAGGATATATTGTTCCTTAAAAGAAAGGAAAAAGCCTCTAAAACAAGCACACCAAGAGATAATTGCCTATTTTAATACAACTAAGGGGCATATTAATTCTTTTACTGTAATAGGGGTTATAAAAATACTATTCTATGCATTTTAATGCTGCCATCACTGTAGCAGAACAGTATTTTCCCAGCGTTGCTCTGCATTGTTGTTTCAACCTCAGAAAACAGATGAAAAATACTGAATCTTAGCCAAAAGCTGAATACACCATTATCTCCTTTTGCACAGCTGCATACACATATCGTAGTCTAGAGTGGTGTTTTCTACCATTTTGTTTAGGGCTACAAAAAATATCCTAAAGGCACAGACAACCTGGAACTTTGCTCAAAGATGCATGAAACTAAATTCCTTTTCAAGACATATAACTACTTTATAATGCCACATTACCATACTTGTAGTTAATAACAGACGGCTGAACTCTGAAATATTATTGTTAGTTTTTGTTCTCTGCTCATTCCAGTTAGTTTAGCCAACCCCTGAAATTGTTAATCTTCAATTTTAATTTTTTTCAAACAAGATAAATAAATGAATAAAATGGACATTAATTCAAGCTAAATTTGTAATGTAATTCATCGTTTTCTGCATAAATATCTACATAATGTCATAATGAATATTACCATAATGGAATTAATGATCTACTACTGTGCTCACTACAGTATTGGTCAGTATCAAACATTTTCAAACTGAAATAACATTAAAATATTCAATGTATCTTTAATAAGTAACAAAATTGTCACTAGTTAAACCATCTACTTTCATTCACCAAAACCTGCATTATCGTGAGTTTTTAATAGTTTATTCTTCTTGGTGTTTGTATTGTAAATACCAGTACTAGGATTAGGCATAGGACAGGAAGTTGGGAGATATGGCTTCTGTTCCCAACTTTCTTTCTGACTCACTGTGCTGTCTTGGGCAAGTCAATGAACCAGTCTGTTTCAGTTTCCCTATATGTAAAATAAGGCAGTAATAGTTATCTACCTACTTCACAGGGTGGTTAATTAGCATTTATAAAGTGCTATATGAATTCTATGTACTGTTATTAAAAAGGATAGAAGAAATGATTATATATTGGATTCTGGTTATTAGCAATCCTTATCATCAACATTTTCCCAAGAACCAATCCCATCCCACTGACTTTCATGTTAACAGAATTTGGATATTAGCAACTGGAATACCGTTTATTGACAACTTTATTAGAAGAGAGGTTCCACTTGTAATGAATTTGCTGGCTCTGAATCCAAGGCAGGACATGAATACTCATGCACATCTCCAAGACTACAGTGCACAGACTACTGCTGTACATGCTTTATGCTTTACAGCTAACAGAATGGTAAGAACCATTAAGAAAGGGATAAATAATAAGACAGAAAATATAATGTTGCTATATAAATCCATAGTATGCCCACCAAAAGACTGGGAATGCTCATCTTAGAAATGAGACAACTAAGGGGGATATGATAGAGGTCTATAAAATCATGACTGGTGTGAATAGGGAAGTGTTATTTACCCCTTCACGTAACATACTAACCAATGATCTCCCAATTAAATTAATAGGCTTTAGGTTTACAAAAAAAACACAATGCACAGTCAACCTGTGCAACTCTCTGCCAGCGGGTATTGTGAAGGCCAAAAGTATAACTGAGTTAAAAAAATAATTAGATAAGTTCATGGAGAATAAGATGGTCAGAGGAACAACCCCACGCTCTGGGTGTTCCTAAGCCACTGTCTGCCATAAGCTGGGACTCGATGACACAGTATGGATCACCTGATAATTGCCCCATTCTGTTCTTTCCCTCTGAAGCATCTGGCAGTGGCCACTGTCATAAAAGACAGGAGATTGGGCTAGGTGGGCCACTGGCCTGACCTGGTATGGCCACTTTTGTGTTCTTATGCATGTGCTTTATTCAGCATTCATAACACACTGAAGACTGTGCTGCACAGTTGTGCATCTTTCCTGTATGTCATGTCTTCCAAACATACGGACCTGTCTCTTGCCAATAAAATTCGACTTCTGGTCCCTACATGAGCCCGGTGCTAAGCAAGTACAAGTAGCTGACAACTTTGATATCTCAAAATCTGTTCTTTTGCACATTCTAAAGAATAGCGATGACATTTTGAAGGAGTACAAGATCAGCACAAGTGGAGGCTGCAAGCATCAGTGTGAATGCAAGGAGATGGACACTGGTGAAGCCCTGTGGCTCCAGTTTCAGCATAAGCTTGGCCAAAGTGGTCTTCTCTCTAGGCCTATGCTGAATAAAGAATGACTCCTAGCTGGCAGCAGAGCAGGGGAAGAAGTTCAACTTTTCAGACGTTGGCTCAGTCAATGGGAAGTCCAACACACTATGGTTCAACATATGGAACGCAGCAAGAAGCAAGATGCTGATCTTCTGGTAGAGGCTGAATGGAAGGTGGAAATCCTACCCAGCATTCTAGATGAGTTTCACCTGTGTGACATCTTCTGTGTTGACAAGACTGCTCGCATATACTGGGGCTTTCTGGACAGAGGCCTTGGTATGCTGAGGTGAAGAGTTTGCACAAGGCAAAAAAGCTATGTACCATATTTACATTGTTGTGGTGTGCAAAAATGGATGGCACGTGAGAAATGGCCTCTTATGGTTATCTGAAAGAGTGAGAGCCCTCACTGTTTCCCTACAGAACACCCAAAACTGTCTGATCTACAGGAACTCTGATAATGCTTGGATGACTAGTCATTGTTTCAAGAATGGCAGAAGAATTGGACCAGAAAGTTGCACCTACAAGACGGTCATACATGCCTGTTGATTGACAAATGTCCAGTCCATTCATTCAATGCAGAGCAGTTGCACAGTTGGTTGAATTTTTTCCCTCCCAACACAACGTCACTCATGCAGCTGACAGATATGGATGTCATTAAAAACTTAAAAGGCAACTACTGTGCTCATCTGAATGTCTATATCATTGCCTCTCTCGATGCTGATGCACACCTTTGAGTGCTGGATGTTTCAAAAACCACAATATTCCTTGATGTACTCCATCTCGCTAAGGAATCTTGAGGCACTGTTCTCCCCCAGACTGTTAACAACTGCTTCAGAAAGAGAGGGTTTATTCTACCACAGACAGTGCTGGGCTGATGGACATCAACGTCCTGGCCAACATTGCCATTCCTGATAATCTGACAGCAGAGGGATTTGAGGTCATTGTTGAGTTTGATGGTCATGTGAAGACAGCAGGTGAGCTCACTGATGTGGAAATCTAAGATAGCCATGGCTGCTGATCACCCCCAGGTCGAAGAGCCACATGCAGATAGTGAATCAGCTGAGGAACCCAAAGTGCAAGAAGAGTTTCATGCCATGGACATTTTCCACAAGATATGCCAGAATTGTGGCTTTGAAATTGGCTACAAAGCTGTGTGCAAAATTGATAGGGATTTACAGCTGAAGGTGCTTTGCCCTTTGCTTACTGTAAGGACAACTGTAGTATATCGTTGCATAATTGTAGAACTATATATATCTATATGGGCTGTCAAGCAATTTAAAAAATTCATTGCAATTAATCGTGCGATTAAAAAAAATAATCATGATTAATCATGGTATTAAACAATAGAATATTTATTTAATAGAATATTTAAATATTTTTGGATGTTTTCTACATTTTCAAATATATTGATTTCAATTACAACACAGAATACAAAGTGTACAGTGCTCACTTTATATTTGATTTCAAATATTTGCACTGTAAAAAAACAAAAGAAATAGTATTTTTCAATTCACTTAATACAAGTACTGTAGTGCAATCTCTTTATCATGAAAGTTAAACTTACAAATGTAGACTTATGTACCAAAAAACCCTACATTCAAAAATAAAATATAAAACTTTAGAGTCTACAAGTCCAATCAGTCCAACTTCTTGTTCAGCCAATCACTCAGATAAGCAAGTTTGTTTACATTTGCAGAAGATAATGGTGCCTGCTTCTTGCTTACGTCACCTGAAAGTGAGAACAGTTGTTTGCATTGCACTGTTGTAGCTGGCGTCGCAAGATATTTACATGCCAGATGTGCTAAAGGTTCATATGTCCCTTGATGCTTCAACCACCATTCCAGAGGACACACGTCCATGCTGATGACGGGTTCTGCTCAATAACAATCCAAAGCAGGGTGGACTGACGCATGTCCAGCTGGGTCAGATGCCACCAGCAGAAGGTAGATTTTCTTTTTTGGTGGTTTGGGTTCTGTAGTTTCTGCATCGAAGTGTTGCTCTTTTAAGACTTCTGAAAGCATGTGCCACACCTCATCCCTCTCAGATTTTGGAACGCACTTCAGATTCTTAAATCTTGGGTCGAGTGCTGTAGTTATCTTTAGAAATCTCACACTGGTACCTTCTTTGCATTTTGTCAGATTTGCAGTGAAAGTGTTCTTAAAATGAACAACATGTACTGGCTCATCATCCGAGATGGCTATAACATGAAATATATGGCAGAATGTGGGTAAAACAGAGCAGGAGACATACAATTCTCCCCCAAGGAGTTCAGTCACACATTTAATTAACACTTTTTTTTTAAAAAAAAAGAGCATCATCAGCATGGAAGCATGTTCTCTGGAACGATGGCTGAAGCATGAACAGGCATATGAATCTTTAGCACATCTGGCACGTAAATATCTTCCGACACCAGCTACAACAGTGCCATGCGAATACCTGTTGTCACTTTCAAGTGACATTATAATTAAGATGTGGGCAGCATTATCTCCTGTAAATGTAAACAAGCTTGTTTCTCTGAGAGATTGCATGAACAAGAAGTAGGACTTAGTGGATTTGGAAGCTCTAAAGTTTTACATAACTGCACTCAAGAACAAAACAATGTAACAAAAAAACCTACATTTGTAAGTTGCACTTTCATGATAAAGAGATTGCACCATAGCATTTGTATGAGGTGAATTGAAAAATACTATTTATTTTATCTGTCATTTTTACAATGCAAATATTTGTAATAAAAAGTAATAAAGTGAGCACTGTACATGTTGTATTCTGTGTTGTAATTGAAATCAATATATTTAAAGATGTAGAAAAACATCCAAAAATATTTAATACATTTCAATTGGTATTCTATTGTTTAACAGTGTGATTAATTTTTTAATTGTGATAAATTTTTTGGGTTAATCGTGTGAGTTAACTGCAATTAATCAACAGCCCTAATACACACACATTTCCTTTTTGTTTTATACATGTGTCATGTAAGCAACTGACTGGGAGAGAGCATAGAGTCTGAATGTGAACAGAATTTACCATATTTCAGCAATTACACAGGGTTAGCTTATGTATTAAAGGAAACTAATTATTGTTTGTTTGGATGTTTATTTTTGTAATACTGTATCTTACAAAAATGAAATACATAAATGTATTTCAATGCCATGCTTCTAACACTACAGTATATTGTTGTTCCACACTGATACATCTATCTACACACACACGCGCGCGCGCGCGCAAACACACAAACAAATAGGGGGGCTTTTTGCTTATTGGTTTATTCGCTTATTGAGTAATGGCAACATTTTGCTGGGAAGCAAGATGTTGCTAATAACTGGCATCCACTGTATTATATCAGCTTGGATTACTGTTAAATTGTGGGAGAAAGGCCATTGTATTTTACTGATGAAGATGGAACAAGAAAACTACAATGAGATAAAGAGAAGATGCTGTACAATCATTTTTAACTGTTACACGCAAAGTCCTTATTATTTCTAAGTACTAATACTATGCCATAGAAGTGTAACTATCTTTTGTAAGAGAGTCTTAAACACTTTAATACCATCAATGAAGTAATCCTCACAACACTCATGTGAGGTGCATATATAATTATATATATATTTTTACAGATGGGTAAACTGATGTATAGATACCAAATTTGGTGCAACTCTTGTATGGTATTCCATGTAAATTCTTTAATGAGCTAATTTGTGTATTTTCCAATAATTTGTATATACCTGTAAATTTTAGTTTAAAAAATATGTTGATTTTATGATAGTGAAGGGCATAGGCTTGACAGTCCTGGTGAACTAAGTCCTCTGTTTATCTACAGAGCAGTAGCAGGGCAAGTTTCCCCCACACACTCTGTTATTGGCATGTCTTACCCTGAGCTTGGGGAGTGGTGAGGGTGGAGAGGGGAAGGTCTCCCTCTAGGAGAAACAGGGCTAAACTCAATCTTCCTGGTCCATACTGTCCTTAAGTGTCTTTGGAGAATCTACTAATTAGCTCAGAGCTTATGGTGAGTTTGTGATATAGGAGCTGGAAATGAGAGTTACTCAACTCACCTCATACAGAGACCACTAAACATCCATTAGATGGGGACAACTTTAATCCCTAATGAGCTGGGCTGGATTCAAACTGGTGAAAGACTTTGTAGCTCATTAGAAATGTCATGAGGCAACCAGTTTCCATAAAAAGTCATATATTAGGGGGTTCAGTGTATATTAAATATGGAAAATCCCAGATCCTGTTTCTAGCCGCTTGATTGTACTCACGTGTTACATTTTTTATTATTTTATTTTACACGAGAGAATGAGAAAGGGGCTGTAACAATCACAAATACGTATTTCATTTAACAAATTTTTGCTCTGTCTGACAAGAAATAAAGGTAGTTATTTGTATATCTGTATAAGAAATAAGAAGGCATGTGGCACAATCATCACGTGACCCATAGAGTAATGGTTCTTTGTCCACTAAATACTAGTTTTACTCATGTACCTAAGTTTTAAATATTTTATGGATTTTTCATTACATATTATCCAACACTTATGATATACTTAAGTTTACACATAAATAGTTCAATGGGAGTTAGGGGAAGTTAAATTGACTTGGTTATTACATGCCCATCAGCAGGTGTACTTGGGCACATTTAAAAATAATTAATAATGCGTGCAGTATGGACTAAAATATTACCCACTTCAGTACCCATCCTTCACCAAAACTCTTTAATTAAACAACAACAAATTCCCATGCCCCAAAAACAACACATCCCCTTCTCAAGATTAAATATATTGGTCTTGCACATCATGTTGAAGGTAGTCATACTCAGGCTTTGGTAAGCCACAAAAGGAAGAAAATTCCAAAGCAGTTACTAATATATTTACAATTTATATTTATATCTGTATGAAAAAAATTGATTTAGTACCTGCAAACTGATCATCACTGGTCTATATAAAAACGTTTTACTGTTACCCTTCTCATCCTCTCTCTCTCTATTTTATTTAACACTCATTGCCTCTGGTCTTAAACTGAAGTCTCAACCCTTCAAACACTTATGACATACTTAAATTTACAGATGAATAGTTCAATGGAAGTCAGTGGGAATATTCATCTACATCTAGTTCAGCACAAGCAAGGTGAATTGATTTAAATCAGCAATTTTCATCATATTTTACATTTGCATTTTTCAGTTATTTTTCTAAAGAAAGGTTGATTCTAATTGGTTGGTAACCATTAAAACATGGTTATAATTAAATATAATCCTCACACTAAATGTGGTGCTTCTTTTTGCTAACCAGGAGGATACATTATATCTGTACACCTTTATTTAATCAATTATATAGCTTAACTTAAATGTATTCAGATCCTTAAAATTTTTACATTTTTTATTATGTTAGAAAATGGTGAATGATTCAGATCTTATTTATAAGATGGTTAATTTTTCACTTCTAATTTATGTAATGCTGTATTTGGGTGGAAATTCAAATTCAATTTAAAATGCCCAAAACAGCATCTTTATTTTAGTTTAGTTTAATAGAACTACTTTAAATGTGCTAGATACATAAGCAAAAAAGTTTATCAAAACATGTTTTGGATTTAAAATTAACTGACTTATTAAACAAAGGAAGTATTAACAGTAGTTAGTGAATTGAACTGATTGCTTCTGATCACTATGTCCTTCAGGATTTTAGAACTGGTAGATCTCATCCTCTGACACCATATTTTTATTCATAGTTTGGAAGAGGAAATCAGGCTTTCTGCTTTTTCAATTCCCAATTGCTTTCTTAACTTTCAATGAAATAGAGAGACATTGGACTGAACTAGATGAATAAACTGCTGAAGTAGTGGCCTGCAGAAGAGGCTACTACTGTCAAAAACTCATTCAGCACTTCAACAAACTCTGGCTCCAGGTGCTTAGCCAACGACTCAAGCCACTAAGCTGGTGGAACTTTCTTTAAAACTTGGCAACAAACATAAAATGATTAGTGTATATATATATATATTTTGGATTTAATTTTAATATAGATAAGTTTGAGCCTTAACATAGGTTCACAACACTGGTATTCGCAAGAAAAATCTCTACTATATGTAGTATGTTAATATTCTTTACCATGTCAATATTATCCTCTTTAGTAGAGATTTTTCTATACTATACAGTACAAGAGAGAAAACCAAACTCAGGCTCAAAGGAAAGCACTGGTTTCCACAGTGAAATATTTCTGTTTATTATCAGGGTTTACCAACAAAAGGGCCTCCAGTTATTCATGTTCAAACACCTTCATTCAGTGGATTACATCAAAATTTCTTTTCAGATATCTATAGAATATGATCATGGGTTACTTGAAACACTATTGCATCCATTTAAGTGGTCTCTGATGTGCTTTTACAGCTGTAGGCTAAAACAGATATTAACATTAAACAACTGGTTCAAATTACAGAAGGAAACTTAAATAAAACCTACCACACCTTTGTTCTCACTTCTGAAGGTAGGCTGGCTTTTATTCCAATACATGTTGTATTTTCTGGTTGTCCCTTCTGATTTAATTGGGAATATCACATCACTCCATTTTAGTTAAACAGTTTTTATGTCAATGGTTGAAAATCTGCTGCAAAAATCTATCAGTTGCCACAAAACTGTGCTCCAAAATTTAAACTTTCCCTTAAGATAAAATTAGGTTTCTAGCCCTAAAGTCAAGAATGTTAACTATTTTGCTGCTGATCCTTTTAGCAACAATATACAGCTAATGTGCTTATTCCTCTGAGGCTAATTCAAGTCCCTTATCTGAAACCAGTAACTTTGGACCTGGCTCCATCAGAGACCACCTCTCTATTCATGACCAGTGAAGACAGCAGCACTCTGAGACAACATAGCTAGCAGTACTCAGGCCAAAGGCTGAAAGAGCCCAAGATAGGACGTTCTTCGTCAATGATCCTGTCTATGGAAAGGCTGACTAGAAGAGATAAGAATGACCACAGGCCAAAACTGGTTTCAGAGCATGACAGAATACTGACCGTTTTGCAGAAATCTACCTGAAATAAAGACACGCAATTACATTAATAGGGAGGAAGAGAGGAAGAGAAGCTGCCTAACCTAAGAGAAAAGAGCACAGACTACTAAATTTTAATTACTGTATTAGGTGCTCAGGCGTTAGTGTGATCTGTGTCCCAGAAATACCTCAGATAGAATCAGATCCATGACGATCACGGCCCACTATGAGCAGACGAGGCCTCAGAATTAAGACGTGGGCTGAAGCCAGGTGGCTGTGCTCGGGGAGCAGCCAGGGCTCTCTGAGATATCAGTGAGAGGTTACTGTCCAACGGGAGAACCAGGTTGCATAGTCCAGGATGCAGGTAGGTTCAGCAGCTAGATGTCAGTCTCGGGGAAGGCAGTAGATGAGCAGACAAGGCGCCTGGACAGGCAAGTAAGTAGTGGGCAGACCAAGAGACAGGCTTGGCTAAACAGGTTTCAGGCAGGTCAGAAGACTGGCTTGGGTGAACAGGAGTTTGGTCCCAAAGGAGGGTGGGGCCTGGACAGCAATAGGCCTAAGACTAGCTGCTCAAACAAGGAGTGTGGCAAAACCAAAAAGCTTTATTATACCAAGTTCTGCCCAAGCAGCAGTCTGCTGCTGGTCAGCTGATCCTGCTGAGTCAATACATGTAGATCCTGTTTGTAGGGTATAAACTGTAGTTTAGAGATTTGACCTTGCACATGGTGGCACAGAGTGTAACCTGGTGGACCCGGGTTTGAAATCTATAGCACCTAACCATTTTGCTTCAGTCCATTATAGATAGTGGTCCATCTTGGGAATTCATATCTAGGTTTAGTCTCTAATCATCCGTGGCACTTAGGGTCTTCATTTACACCTATACAATGTATATCTAGAATACAACTATTCTGAGCTGGTTAGATATTACACCCATTTTGCACAGGTATGAATTACCACACAAGTTGCAAGAAAATGGAGAAATAGATGTGTGTTATTTTGATTTGGGGTTTTAGTTCCAGCTCATCTCTAGTAATGTCTCTCTCTCTGTGTTTTATTTTTTTTAAAAAATGATACACTTAAATGGACAGGATCAGAGCAGAGATTTAAAATAGAAATGTTTACCAGAACTGAAAGATTTCAGAATGAAGCAACCATTTACCTGAAAGAATGTTATATGCCAAGTCTGTCCACAGACAAATTATTTTTCCTGGTAGGTGGGATGGTTTAAGAAACTTCAGGTTGTTTTCTGCGCAGACTATGAGCAACAGTCTTTAACTAAGGAGTGGATCTCTTTTCAACCCCGTGTCTATTTCTGAGAGCAGTAATGAAGGAACTTTGACTTTACAAAGTGCCTTGGCCTTTCAACTTATTTCTAGACTGTTTAAAGGCACCTGGGGTTCCAGCCTCAATCAAGTATCCCATGCAGAGACTAGCACCTTTTAGGAATATCTGTTTGTTCTTATGGTCAAATCCCTTTAAGAGATTACTGTCCTCAATACATCAATTGGGTGACTTTGGTATCTAAAGGACAACATTGTATTTCTAGATTAGCTGAAAACTAAGCTCTTGTTGAAGAAGGAAGTAAATCAGACCTTTGATGCAGAGTCTGACCTATAAGACAATCTGCAGGCATAAAATTAATAGACAGCACAGTGCTTGGACTGACTCAGAGAAATTCACCCCTGTACGGATGACTAGCACAAGCCCTATACACTACTTAAATACCCTTAAGACATACTTTTGAGGGCTTAAGTGGTACATTTGTACCCCTTCCATAGAGCAGGTGACTTTTCAACCTCAGAGAGCACTTTTGGTGGACAGAGCACACACAGAGACCTCAATCTTGCAAACATTTACATGTGTATAATTTAAGCGTGTGAGTAGTCTCGCTCAGGTCATGCATAATGACTGTTGCCAATATATGATGGACATATACGAACACCCATTATTACAGGTACGGCTGGTTGCACCGCCTATTGTTAAAGTCACCATACACTTCCCAATATAAGATCCTGTTTTCAGTTGCTTAAAATTTTGCCAAACTTTATCTGTTGGGCTGTAATTTTCCATGTCATTCCCCCCCCCTCCTCCGCCCCCCGAAACCTTCAGACAAAAGAGTTAGCCTCATTCTTGGAAATAGCTCATGGAAAAATACATTGTTTTGCAACATTAAAAAATTCTGGCTACCTTTTCTTTGAGAAGCTCTACCACCCCCATGCTTGGAAGAAGTAAACTAAAATTTGGCAGAGACAAAGCCTTCTTGTCAGGGACGTGCCTTTTGCTGTTCATGTGAAAACCATCCCAAATTTGGTCACATCATAAACCTCAGAAAAATCTCAGTTTGCACATGCTCCGTAGAGATTTAAAATCTAGCAGTTAAAATCTCTGAAGTTTCCATGATCACTGAGCATGCTCCAGTCTGTTGTGCCTCCTTATGCTGACCAGACAGCACATCCACCATCCCCACTGAGCAAGTTTCATCCCCCTCACAGCTCCTACATGTGTTTGGACTGAGCATGTACCATCCACACAGAACAATTCACCATGCTCCACCTCAGGGCAACAAGAGCTCAGATTATTAATTATTATTAAATCAAACTTTTCACATGTGGTCACTAATTGTATGTTCTTCATTTTTTGGGTATCTGACTTCAGACTCTGGGGTCTGATTTGCAGAAGTGCTGAGCACTCACAGTGCAACTGAAGCTAATGGGAGCTGTACTTTAAAAATATAATACACTAGTCATACCGATTTTGAGGACAGTTTATACTATTGGGTCTTCATATGGCTCCATAGACCAATTCTGGAAGAATAACATTTATCTCACTGATCACAAAGCTATTTGCCTGGTTGTGTTGCTTAAGCTGTGTGTTGTTTCCATACCCGCTGCTGTGCTTCCAGCTGCACAATGTGGTTCTTCTCAAAATCATGAACACCTACCCTTATGGCATAGTGCCATTTGATGCAGTCAGTCACCAGTTGCTCGAAAGTTGAGTGAGAAATATTTGTCTCATGCAGATTTTGTTTCAGAGTATCTTTGAAGTGTTTCATCTGCTCTCCACTCTTATGGTTGCCAGAACTTAAATTCAGAATATAGAATCTGTTTTGATAGACGGGTCTCAGGCATAGAAATTATATGTCTAATCCATCTGAGTTGGGTGCAAATCAAATGAGTCTTGCTACCGTGAACCAGCTTTTGCCATAACTTCCATGTTGAACACCCACAGTCCTGCCATTTGATTCCCAGCAGTCATCGTAAGTGTTGCAAATGGAAACTGTCAAGATTTTTAATGTGCCATTGATAATAAGTCCATGTTTCACATCTGCAGAGCAATGTCATGAGGACAACAGTATTGTAAACTAAACTTTTTTTGTTTTGTTTACAGACAGATTCTGTGTTGCTTCCAGGTTTGGTTATAAAGGCAACCATATGCGGAGCTAGCTTTCTTAATTCGTGCATCCACTTCGTGATTCAAATATCAAGTGCTATAGAATGATAAGTGCTCTGAAAAAATAAGGTCTCGGCATCTCAAATTGGGCACCCAAAATTAGTGGATACTTTTGATTTTAATGTCTCTATTCCTCAGCTCCCTATCTGTGCATTAACCACTCAAATATTTTTTTAAATTGAAATTTAAAATAATGTGCCATAGTCTAATAGCAACAAGCCACGCTGGGGTCTATGTAAAAGTGTTACACTTCTTAGGTGGTTTATGGCATGAAGGCCATATGCCTAGTAGTAACACATTAGCACAATCAAGGATCAGGGTGCCATTATGCTAAGCGTTGTAAAAGCATGTAACAAAAGCAGTCCCTACACCAGAAAGCTTACAATGTAAGTTTATGACAAGACGCAAAGGGTAGATAAAATAGGCAAACCGGAGTCAGAAGATGAGGGGAAAATAAAATGAGCAGGATGTGCAAAATAAGTTGCAGTCTCTCAGCTCATCACCTGCCATTGCCATAGTTTACTAATGCAAACCTTGCTGTGTATTATTGTTATAACGGGATTCATAGGATGTAGCTTAATTGAGGAAGTAATGCGTTTGCTAGAATGATCGTCATTTGGCACTTTACTTCTATTCTTACACAATAGCCAGTAATTTATGAATAGGGATTATCACCATTTTATTAGGCAGTCTGATTTTCTGAGAATACAATGGAAGGGAGGGGTTCCTTTTATTTTTTAATCAAAGTTAGAATTTTATTTTAAAACTATCTTAAAAGTATGAACACATTTAGGGAGAGTCTGGTCTAATACAGGCTGAAGATTCTGATATTTTTGTGAAAGTATGTGTGTGCACAGGGGAGCAAGGAGGAGGGGTGTGTGTGAAGAGAACTGAGGATGAAGACATAGAAAAAAGTTTTTCATAACTGATTGCAAGTTCATGTAGAGGTACAAAAGAGCATCACTGAGAACTTTAAAGATTATAAACAAATTCTACAAGAGGGACTTAACTTCCTTGGAGATGGAGAGGTTACTTACTTTGTACAGTAACTGGAGCAATTTGAAATGTGTATCCCTATGGGTGCTTCGTTTCAGGAGCACATGCGCCCCATGTGCCTTTGATTGGGGGGTTTCAGTAGCAGTGCCCATTCAGCCTGCACGTGAGTTCCAGGCCTCCTTGTGCCCTGTACTGAGGATATAGACCGTGCAAGTGAACAGCCCCCATTTCCTTCTCTGCCACAAAGTCCCAGGAGACTGACCTGCAAGTTTGTACCAGGGCATGGTGTTTTAGAAAGCGTGAACTGATGCCCAAGTTGCAACTTTGCAAATTTCAGCATCTGGCATGTTTTTCAACAGCACCTTGGAGGTAGATTGAGATCTGGTAGAGTGGGCAGTTACTCCAAAAGTAGGCTGAACATTAGCAGTCTCGTAACAATTTAGAATACACCTGGAAACCCATTTTGAAAGTTTTGTGAGGAAATTGAGGATCCTTTTGATCTGTCCACAGAGGAAAAACTGTCTCAGATTTTCTAAATGGTTTCATTCTGTCCGGATTGAAGACTAGCATTCTTCTCATACCCAGAGAATGAAGGGCATATTCTTCCTGGATTGGTGTGGGTTAGGGAAAGACAGCAAGAAAATGTATGACCCAGTTAATGCAGAAATCAGATGATAATTTTACATAGAAATTTGCGATGTGGTTGTAACAATACCTTTTCCTTTAAAAAGACTGTAAAGAGGGAATCTGCCATTAACACCTCTAATTCTCCAACCATTTTGGCAGAAGAGATCAGGGCCGGCTCTAGGATTTTTGCCGCCCAAAGCAAAAACAAATTTTTTTTTGGCCGCCCCACCCCCTTATTTAATTACCCCACCCCCGGGCCCCGCCTCAACTCCGCCCCTTCCCCAAATCCCCAGCCCTGCCTCCTCCCCCACAGGCTCTCAAGCCTAGGAGGGAGGGAGGGACGGGGAGAAGTGGCGCCGCGCCGCAGCCACTCGGAGTCTCCCCCTCCCTCCCAGGTTTGAGAGCCTGGGAGGGAGGGGTAGACTCCGAGTGGCTGCGGCGCGGGCGCCGCTTCTCCCCCTCCCTCCCAGGCTCTCAAGTCTGGGAGGGAGGGGGAGCAGCGGTGCGCGAAACGGCCGCTCGGGATCTCCCCCTCCCTCCCAGGTTTGAGAGCCTGGGAGGGAGGGGGAGACTCCGAGTGGCCGCAGCGCGCGAAACAGCCACTCGGGATCTCCCCCTCCCTCCCAGGTTTGAGAGCCTAGGAGGGAGGGGGAGACCCCGAGCCGCTGCGAGGCGCGAAATAGCTGATTCGCGCGCCGCTGCTCCCCCTCCCTCCCAGGTTTGAGAGCCTGGGAGGGAGGGCGAGTAGCGGCGCGCGAATCAGCTGTTTCGCGCGCCGTGGCAGCAACAGCGGAGCTGAGCTAGGGCGGCCGGGGCACATTTTTAGGGGCGGCATTCTGGCACCGGCCATGCCGCCCCTAAAAATGTGCCGCCCCAAGCACCAGCTTGTTTTGCTGGTGCCTAGAGCCGGCCCTGAAGTGATGGTCACCAAGAATGCCATTTTCATAGGCAAAGAACATTTAATTTATGGTTTAAATTGAGGCTTGTTCGTGAGGCAATTAAGGACCAAGTTCAAAATCTAAATTGAAGTAGGTCCTCTTATTTGTGGAAATAGCTTAATCAGTCCCTCAATGAACCTTGCCCCTGTGAGATAAGCAAACCCTGAAAATCCCTCCAGAGGTAAATGGAAGGCTGAGATTGCTGTCAGATGAACTTTGACAGAAGGCCTTGTCTTCTTCATTCCAACAGGTAATCAAGAACAGGTACGTGAAAATTCTGGTGCACAAATTAGTGATGAAATCTCCTCTACTTTTGAAGATGACTAGCTCTAGTAGAGACCTTTCTGCTGTTTAATATGAATTGTTGTACCTCTGTCAAGCAGGAAACCTCTATCTCCAACAAACATTAAGGAGCAAAGCTCTGAGTTGAAGCAGGCCCAGGTTGGGATGGAGAATCTGGCCAGACTACAGGATAACAGATGGCAAGTAGCTGGGCGTAGTAAAGGCAGGAGCAAAGCATGACGAATCAGGTAAGGATACCATACTTGTCTTGGCCAAGTTGGTGCATTTAGAAAGACCCCAGTTTTATCCTGCTTGATCTTGTTCAATACCTTCAGGAGCAGTGTCATCAGAAGACATGCACAGAGATGGCTAAGAAGTGAGAAGGATATTGATGACCCAAAGCCCTTCTAGAGCAGAATTTCCTGCACTTTGCAATAGCTGTTAGCAGAAAGAAGTCCACCTCTGGGAACTTCCAGGTTAGGAAACTATGCTGGAGAGTCCAAGATTGGAATTTCCACTTGCAATCCAAACATGCAGGCAACACTCTCTATCATGACTTCAACAGATTGTACATTTTCTTTCCTTCATCAAGAACCACAGACATTGCTCACTGCTCTTACTTCCAGAAGGTTGCTGTGGAGGAGAGATTCTTGGGCTGACAATTTGCCCTGAGTAGTGTGTATCCCTAGATATGCTTCCCCCCCTCCAACCACCTACAAAGGATACATCTGAAGTTATGGTGACAGCTGGAGGAACTGGGTGAAGGGGAGTCCTGCACATACTTTGGATGGGTCCTTCCACCAAATGAACAATTCCAGTACTCAAAGAGGAATAGATGCCATTATGAGGGTTCTCAGGGTATCCTGAGAGTCACCTTGTTACCTCTCGCCCGCCACCTCCATCATGAGGGAGATTGCTTGTGCTTAACTGGGTTTCAGCTCCCCAACGCCACCAACCTGTGAGCCACCCAAACATTCTCCTATGGGCAACACCAGCCCTTGCTTTGCTTTGCAGGTGAACAATAGGTGCACCCCAGTCCCCAAGTGTTCCCCTGTGATATCCAGCCTCTGATATTAACTACTGTAGTGGGGTGGACACCCGCTCCTGCCCTGAGGGGTTGGAAAAGCCCTGCAGAGGGCTGGGGCAGGGAAAGGTAAAACCCTGGCTGATTGGGGGAAGTGGCTGCAGCTGGGCCACACCCTAATCAGAGCTCAGCTGGCCTGTATAAAGAGGCTGGGAGCCAGGAGCTCTAGAGTCTCTCTCTGCCTTCAGAGAGAGAAGGGCCTGGCTGCAGGGCGCTAGACACAGAGTACCTGGGTGGAGCAGGGCTGGGGAGCTCTGGCCTGGAAAGCCCCAGGCTGAGGCCTAGGAGAAGGCTAAGGGGTACTGGGGGTTGCAGAGGGCAGCCCAGGGCTAGGCCAAGGCAGCAGGTCCAAACCCAACCTTGCTGATGATGAGTGGCCTATACTGCAGTCTGCCCCAGAGAGTGGGGGCTAGTTGGTGACTGGCAGTGGCCTTATCCTGAGGTGAGGTGGGGATAGTGGGAGGGGGTTCCCCTGGGAGGGGAGACCTAGCGTGTGTGGGTATTGCCAGGGGGCAGCACCCAGAGTAAGGGGCACTGGGGTCCAGGGAGAGACACAGGTGCCAGAAGAGGACAAGGTAGATCACCGGCCTGCAGAGGGCGTTCCAGAGGCTGGTGAGCTAATTCCCTGGATGACCAGCAGGAGGCGCCGCAGGGGTGAGTCCGCTCCTCTACAACTACCCATAGAATTACCAAGTTAGCTGTCCCCAAGGGACTAGCGTACACACCAGATTGTATGATTCAACTCAGGATCAGCATCTTGCTTAACATCACAGCACTTATATATAGTGAAAAGGATAAATTTATTACCAAAAATTCCTGACAGTGAGTCAGGATGATGGAAACAAAAGGTTAATCATAACATGCTTTCTAGAGATGAAACTTAACTATTAGGTTTATCTCCTGTCTTATAAAGTTTCTCTCACCCAAAGCCTTTTGCAGCATCTTCAGCCAAGGCTGGTTGTGATCCCACTTCCATGAATGTAAACACACTGCCCATTTTCTTCCTAGGTCCAGGATAAAGGAATGTTTTCTTTGCTTTCTATTTATATCCTCAAAGGTATCTGTCGGTTCTTAAAGTCAAGATAACCACCTGCAGCTTATTTTTCCTGTCTACTGCTTTCCTGTTGATTTCACATCTTTGTTGACTTGATGTGTAAGTGGATATCCATTGTGTTAGCTTACAATGCTTAATTTACTTCTCCACAGGGAGACAGGTGAATAAACACCTCATCTGATAGAAAACCTTTTAGTCAACCATGCCTTGATACAGACTTTAAAACATATTTTCAGTATATATACACATAACTACTTACATAGTACCTGTACCTACATTTCATATTATTAAGGATTAGTACAACCCTAGCTTTCACTTAAGACCTCTCTAGTGAACCAGAATGCACATAACAGCATCAAGATATTCTTGTAGCCCCTTTCCCAGTTGGCATTAAGGATTCTTGGGTTAAAACCATCTTGTCTAAACTCTGTTTGTTCAGAGCATAAACGGTTCTGAGCCATTCCTGGCAGCAGTGAAGCTGTAACCTGGAATGTTGTGTTACAAAGGTACAAGCTGCCACATGCCTTACTTAGAAAGAGGGCTGGCGCAACCCATTAGGTGACCTAGATGGTTGCCTAGGGTGCTACAATTTGGGGTCCGGTGACCGCGGCGGTATTTCGGCAGCGGGACCTTCTGCCGCCTCTGTGGGGGGTGGCATTTTGGGCAGGACCTTCCGCCGCCTAGGGCAGCAGAAAAGCTGGCGGCGCTCCTGGCTAGAAACTGTCTATGTTTGTGGGCTTATTTCAGTTTTTGAAATTGTTTGTTAGTGTTGTAAGCCTGTATATGGGGCGGTAAGGTCTGACTGTTATGGCACCCAGAGAAGCCTCTATGAAGTCTAAGTGGACTTTTTGATGGTGAGCTGAAGACCTAACCTGTGGAAGAGGGAACTTTGTTGTAAGGAGTCGCCTTTAAACAGCCAGTCACTGAGATATGGAATGACAATCATACCCACTTGATGAAGGGGTCAATTCAGGATGATGCTATGTTGCCATGCTCTTTGATGACCTCGACAACCAGGGAATTATGTGGCGGGTTTGCAAATAATTTAGTGTTCTTAGCTGTAATTTAATACTTTTTATTGGCATGTTTACATGTCGATGGTGCTGTTGCCAGGGACTCGATGGTCTTGGCAGGTTCCAGTAGAGCCTTGTTCACTGGCAAGGCCACATGAGCAGAGGCTGTTGTACTTCAAGTGTCTAAGAGCTTATGATGTCACTTTTGGATCTCCTTTAAGGGGATCTGGAATGAGTCAGCAATTCATTTTATCATCTCCTGAAACGGTTTAAAGCCATCAACCAGAGAAGATGGGGGAGGCATTATCACCTCATCTGGTGAGGATGAGGAGCTGTTAGTTTACAGAGTGACCTCCTTGTCTGCCCTTGCCTCTTGCTCCTCAAAAGACTCCTCCAATCACTGAGGCTCTTGATGAGGGAAAGCTGGAACAGGAGACACCTCACCTCAATGATGCCCACAAGAAAGGCCAGGAACTCTTGAAAATTGATGACAGGCAGCCCATAGGTCCTGATGGGGGCTATAAGTCAGAGGTGGTGGCATGCAATGCTGCATATGTAAACTGGAAGGGGACTTCACACCCTTGGATCTTCTCTCTCCGTAAAGGTATCAGGGGAGATGTCACTATGTTGGTAGACAGGACAACCTTGCACAGAGATCTTGGAACCTGAACAAAGATCCTCATCATAGCCTAAAGGAGAAGCTCTGCCTGGCTCAGAAGGTACCAGAGAAATAAATGGTTCCAGGAAGAGATCCAGTTAGGTGATCTCAGTACCAACAGCCATTCAATATCCATTAACAAGGGAGACTCTGGCTGATCTGAGATGAACAAATCTCTTGAGAATCTAAATTCTTGTGGTAGTGGATGGATTCATGCCGAGAAGGGGCAAGGTTCTGTGGTCAGTATGGAGGATGGCATTTATTTAGATAGTTCCTAAATGGTCCCAGTATGGTGGATGTTGTTGATACCGAGGATGTCGACTGCTTCAAAAGGTACTGAAATAGTGAAACCCATCTACTTAGACTTTTAGTGATATCAATGTAGTGAGAGCTGCTTACGTAGGTACCAGAGGTAATATAGAAAGACTGAACCCTCTGTGAAGCTTTCTTAAAGCAGAGTGGTAGAGATATCTACTGTCTGGGAATGTGTCTAGACAACTTAGGTACAGAAGTATGCTTGGTGGCCTTGGCTCCTCAAAGTCTTAGAAACACCCCTGGTACTGGAGAAGCCTGGAGCCTCAGCAGTACTCCTAAGTGGAGTACTTTACATTGGTCCGTATTGAATTTCATTCTACTTTCTTCAGACCATTTCTCTAGTTTGTCCAGATCATTTTGAATTTTAATCCTGTTCTCTAGAGCACTTGCAACTCCCCCCCAACTTGGTATAATCTGCAAACTTTATAAGTGTACTCTTTGCATTATCTAAATCCTTGATGAAGATATTGAACAGAACCGGAACCAGGACCAATCCCTGTGGAACCCCACTTGATATGCCCTTTATATGCCCTTCCAGCTTAACTGTGAAACACTGATATCTACTCTCTGGGAATGGTTTTCCAATCAGTTATTCACCAACCTTATAGTAGCTCCAGCTAGGTTGTGTTTCCCTAATTTGTTTATGAGAAGGTCATGCAAGACAGTATCAAAAACCTTACTAAAGTCAAGATATACCACATCTACTGCTTCCCTCCCCATCCACAAGGCTTGTTACCCTTTCAAAGAAAGCTATTCGGTTGGTTTGACACAATTTCTTCTTGACAAATCTATGCTGACTCTTACTTATCACATTATTATATTCTAGGTGTTTGCAAATTGATTGCTTAATTATTTCTTCCATTATCTTTCCAGGTACTGAAGTTAAGCTGACTGGTCTGCAATTCCTCGGATTGTCCCTTTACATAGATTGGCACTACATTTGCCCTTTTTCAGTCCTCTGGAATCTCTCCCATTTTCCATGACTTTTTGAAGATAATCGCTAATGGCTCAGATATCTTCTCAGTCAGCTCCTTGACTATTCTAGGATGTATTTCATCAGACTGGTGACTTGAAGACATCTAACTTGTCTAAGTAATTTTTAACTTGTTCTTTCCGTATTTTAGCCTCTGATCCTGTCTCATTTTCATTGGCATTCACTATATTAGATGTCCAACCGCTACTAACCTTTTTGGTGAAAACAAACAAAATTAATTTAACACTTCTGCCATTTCCATATTTTTTTGGTTATTGTTTCCCCCATCCCTCATTAAGTAATGTGTTTCTCCTCGACTTCCTCTTGTTTCTAATGTATTTGTAGAATGTTTTCTTGTTACCTTTTATGTCTCTAGCTAGTTTAATCTCATTTTGTGCCTTGGCCTTTCTAAATTTGTTCCTACACCTGCTTGTGGTGTTTGTTTATATTCATCCTTTGTAATTTGACCTAGTTTCCATTTTGGTGGACTCTTGTTTGAGTTTCATATCACTGAAGATCTCCTGTTTAAGCCAGCTTTGTCTCTTGACATACTTGTTATCTTTCCTACACAGTGGGATAGCTTGCTCTTGAGCCTTTAATAATGTCTCCTGAAAAAAACTGAGAACTTTCTTGAATTGTTTTCCCCTTAGACTTTCTACCCATGGGATCTTCCCTACCAGCTTCCTGAGTTTTCTAAAGTCTGCCTTCTTGAAATCCATTATCTTTATTGTGCTGTGTTCCCATTCCTTAGAATCATGAACTTTCACCCAAGCTGTCTTCCACTTTCAAATTCTCAACCAGTTACTCCATAGTTGTCAAAATCAAATCTAGAACAGCCTCTCCCCTAGATGTTGTCTCCAACACATTCCAATAACTTGTTGGATATTCCAGTCATATGTTTTTCCCAAGTGTCTGTGATGCCAACTATGTCATAGTTGTGTTTATTAACTAGCATTTCTAGTTCTTCCTGCTTATTCCCCATACGTCTCAGATTTGTATCAGACATCTAAGATACTGGGATACTGAAGCAGGCTCCTTATTAAGAGAACTCAAACTTCTCTTCTTGGGAATGTTCCTCGTACCTTCTGAAGTCTTATCCCACAAAGATCTGGGCAAGTGCAGTATCGATATTGATGGGTCAATGTGGTCACTTGGAGGCCGATGTATGGGGCATACTTTAGCCTGGATCTAAGGCTGGGCGAAAGGAGCGCTCCATCCCAATAAGCCTAAGTCCAATATCCCCCCCCCCCCCACAGCTCTGCTTTTAAAGGCTGAGCCAATGTTGCATGCTTCCCCCTGACAGTGAATGCAGTGGAAATGTCATCACTGACCTGGATGAACTTCTGTTGGTGAGAGAGACAACAGAAGTTGGTCGAATAAAAGATATTACCTCACCCACCATGTCTCTCTAATACCCTGGGATCGACACAGCTACACTGCATATATGATAGATTCCTGGCAGACGAGGCAGTGCTTGAGTCCAGGGGATCATGGCATACCATGGCAATGAGGAGGTTGTCCCTTGAGGAGAACCCCTCAGGCAAGGGGAATGATGGGAGAAGGGTTAATAAAAGACCTTTAAAGAAACTATAAAATATATATCATTAAAAGAGGAAAGCTAAATAACTGCACTAAACTAAAACTAAAGAACCCTAAGGCTAAGCTACAACCAATGCTAGAAGCTGGCATTCCACCTCAGGTAGACATAGTTGAGAAGGAGCTGGGGTGGCTCATCCGCACAGCTCTCTATATCCTTGTTACAGGGCATGAGGAGGTCTCGAGTGCATGCGTTGGCTGAAAATTTCCAATCAAAACCATATTGGAGCATGAGCATCTGAACGGGCGCACTCATAGGGGTGATACTTGAACAACTGAGTTTTCTGATGTCAGCAACAAAAACGTGGACTTCAAGAAGTTTCGTAGTATTTGATAGGTTTACACCCTCCCCCCATTCAGTGTTTCAAAGTATTTAATATTCTAAAATATTGTAGAATATAATAAAACTTTTCAATATTTAGACTTTGATAGTCCAACCTTTTCAAATTGATTTAAGAATTTACATTACCTTAACTAATAGAGTAGGTTATCAGATGAACTGGCTGCTGGGATACAGACTCTGGGTATGGATATAGTCCTATTCCTTTTTGAAAGGGGTAAGAAATACTGCTCTGCCAAATTTAGAATCAATATTTTTAAAAATACATGGTTAACTTAGCCTTGTTATACAGTTCACCCATGTCCACCACTTGTATACAGATCATAACAAAACACAGACACATACACAGGTAAATATAAAGAAATAAGAATTAAACATTAATTTTAATCTTAAATGCGTCCATTTCTAAATGGTCAGTGAGAATAATGGTTAAATTTCTTTTTAAGAGTAAAGTAAGCCATTTTCTGGAAACATATTGCCCGATCTTAATGTACTAATTTTACAGATTTTTTTTCATTTGTATAATTTTGATTACCTTCACATTATTCATTTTCTACTTTGAGGCCATGCAAACACATTAAATGGTACAGTGTTCTAGGAAAGTATATTGGGGGGAAAAAACAGTCAAAATTAGGTTATTTGGTAAGAATACAGAATGTGGCATGTGACAGGATAATAACACAATTAGTCCCTCTTTCTGCTGCTTTTTTAAAAGATAGAAAATAGGCTTGATTTAGAAGAGCGTTACGATAATGCATCATACTGCAGGTACAGATTTTCTGAACACTAATTGTAAATAATGAGGAAGGCATCTATAATGAATCAAGTCTGTTTCTGTTTTCCCCTACATTTCTTTTATACCTACAAAGTGAGTTGGGGGGGGAGGAGTATGGGGAAGAGGTAGGAGTGGATGGATGCCTACTGAAAACATTTTGATTTATTCAAAGTCCAAAAGTTAAATGACAGTGTCAATCTAGGTATTTTGAACTTGCCCTCAGACCTAACTCACATAATTATGATGTGACTTTTTTCAAGCTTGGTTTATTTGCAATAACTATTCAGTTGGTGAAAAATGTTCATGGTATCTTTAGTACATTTTTGTAAAGAGAGAAAACCCTATGTTTGGCTTTCCAAGTCACTGATATTTTCATTTACACACATACTTAAAATATTTCCCTTGAGTTTTGGTTTTTGCTATTTGGGACTCTTTTTATTTGAGAACTCAGAGAAATGGCAATTAGCTTCAGATCTAAATGAATAATGCATTTACATTTCAGATATGTATGACAATTCATTTCTTCAAGTAAAAACTGGATTATTTTCTGTCCCCCATTTCTAACCTCTGCAAATAGTTTTGCACTCATTTAAATCCTGAACACAATTGAGTATATGACTAGAGACCCAGGTTAAAACAATAAGATTTGCTTAGGGATACAAAACACTTTGATCTGAATTTTTGTCCTGGGCTGCACTACTAATTGCTTTTGGACTTTGCAAGATGACTGGAATGTCAGTATACTAAGGTTCTTTTCTCGGTGTTATTAACGAGAAAAATATTTTTTATTCTGACCATAACTCCAAATGTGCTGTGATTTTTACCACAGGGCTTTTAAAACATTTTTAAATTTTGAAAATAT
Organism: Chrysemys picta bellii; assembly: GCF_011386835.1. NCBI lineage: Eukaryota > Metazoa > Chordata > Testudines > Emydidae > Chrysemys > Chrysemys picta. The sequence continues at coordinate 127,818,165 of NC_088795.1, read as the reverse complement.
GGAACTTAAGCAAACTTACATTGCTTATAGAAAAAATAATAATTTTTTAAATAGGAGGAGTTTGCTCATGTGGACTGTAATAATATTCTTGCCTTTGGTTTGGCAATGACTGCTAATATGAAGAGGTTTTTTTCTACTATTTCTATCTAACATCCCTGTGCTAGATCTCCTTCCCACAAAACAACTCATTGGCTTAAACCTACAGAAAAAAAACTGTAATAATTGGCACTTACCAGAAAGTCAATAGATCCCTTAAATATTTCCATGAGTGTATACATTTGTTACACATGTGTGACTTTACTCATGTAAGTGTTGCCAGGATCAGGTCCTTGGCTTATTCATAAAAAAAAGGCTTAGGCAGTAATGTATCCAGTCAAGCACACACTCACAAACTTTACATTTTCCCTTACAAAAATCCTTTTCTTCTCTCTATACATGTCACTAAGGCCTTGTCTACACTAGGAGGATAATGCAGACATAGTTATACCGATACAGTTAACTGGCAAAACCTTCTTTGTGTGGATGCAGTTATACCTAGGGTGACCATATTTCCCTAAACTGAAAACGGGATGAGCTGCTTGGCATCACTGCTCATCCCCCACGGCCACACAAACATCCCTCCATACCCCCAATTGAGCCAAGTAGCAGAGATGGGGGCAAGGAGGAAGAGGAATGGATCTGGGCTGGGATCTGGGCAGCACAGCACAGTGTGATTGTGTGAGTATGAGTACATTTGGGCTCAGAGCCAGGAGGTGAAGCTATTGGACTACGATCCAGTTAGCAGTGTGATGATGCCCCTTTGGGGGTTGGGATAGCAGAGGGGCAGGGAAGGAGACTCCAGAGATACCACCTGGATAGGTGGGGGAAGGCCAGGATGAAGGGCTGCCATTTCAGATTTTGGTATGGGGGAGGAGCTGACTGAGGAATTTGAATTAGATCTCTGAACATGCTGCCCTCTGATTGGGCTGCAGAGTGAGCACGTGACATCCCATCACTCCCTGATTGGAAGAGTAGAACATAGCGGAGCCACATTCACCAGGTTCCTGTCCTCCTTCCCCAAACATCACCACGGCACCACTCACCCCCTGCCCCCCAACATTCCTCTGCACCCTCTGGGAGGGGGAGGGCGTGTCCCACTTTTTTGGCAAAACTGAGCATTTGTCCCATTTCCTGTGACAATCTTGGACTCTCTAGCATAGTTTCCATTTCCTGTGACAAACGCCCAGTTTTGCCAAAAAAATCACAATGTCAGGGACAGGGCTTAAAAAGGGGACTGTTCCTGTCAAAACGGGACATATGGTCTCCCTAGTTACACCACAGTGTATAAGTGTCCTTTTACTGGTAAAGAAATCACACCCTAACTGCCATGGCTATATTGGAGTAACTTTTAAGGATACGCGAATTTTAGGCTTGGTTTGTATTAAGGAGAACTCAGCTTCCTTTAGAGTTCAATTAGTACTGGTGTCTGAACAGGTCACCGTGTAACCCAACGTAAAGCAACCTGATCATCCTCTTCTAAGAGACTAAAATACACTGGGCCTGACTGATCCTGAGCGGATGAAAATTTTCCAAACCTCATTAACTTCAATAGAACTAAGCTAATTTATACCTCCTGAGGATTTTTTCTATTGCATCTTCCATTGCTTAAGAAATATCATACCTGATCAGATCAATGGCCCATCTAGTCCAGTATCCCATCCCTGACAATGCCCAGCTGCTTCAGAGGAAAGTGCACTTAGCCTCATAATGGAATAGAATGAACTACCCATTCAGATAGAGGTTGGCTTATGGCCGGAACCATGAGGTTTTATATTCCTTCTAGATCCACCAGATCATCAAGTGAGAGAGACTGAGATCTGGGCCTGATATTTCACCTTCTAGAACAAAGGGCAAGCACTGGGACACCAGGCTTGCCAACCTTTAATTAGTTTCAAACATGATGATAATTCTTTCACACATAAGGATAATCAGTTCTGTTCCCATAATACATATAAGGAATGTGCTACAAGGTATGTTTTTTTTAGTGTAATAACAAATGCCAGAGTACAGTATTCTCCTCTGCCTGAAGAAAGGAGGATATAAGCATTATAGTTTTCAATTGAAAATCAGTACTAAAAAAGTACACAAAGCAAAGTGTAGTAGACTTTTTCCTGCAATTAAGCATAGAGGTCTGCTCAGGCCTAATTTTAAATTCCGACCTGAACCCGACCAGCCAATCCAAATCCAACCTGAGCCCAAGTGTTGAGTTGTCTTCAGACTCAACCTAACATGAACCCAGCACTTCCCCCCAAAACCTCCGTCATTGCCACCTCCTCACCGGTGCACGGCCTGACAGGGGTTTTCCACTCCCCATGCCTTATGGTCACAATCATTCTCTGGTTGCCTCCTGCCGGACTGGTTGATGCAGCGGTGACTGCGTGCCCCGCTCCTGCCTGCTGCTGCTGCCTTGCTGCACTGCGGAGTGAGCACGTAGATGAGTTGCACTGTCTTTCAACCCACAGCACACAGAACGAGGAGGCAGCAGCAGCTGGCAGGAACAGGGCATGCAGCCCCCACCGTAGTGACCCCCCGAGAGTGTGTTGGGTTGTTTTCAGACCCAGCTTCAAGCCCACACTTGTGGTTGGGTCCCCTTGGGTTCAGGTCAGGTTGCAAGGCTCTAGTTAAGGTAACAGTATTTCAAAGATAACAAAGATAAGATAACATGACCCACTGTAGGGAGCAGCAAAGAAATTGGGGGGAGGGATAGCGCAGTGGTTTGAGCATTGGCCTGCTAAACGCAGGGTTGTAAGTTCAATCCTTGAGGGGGCCATCTGGGGCAAAATCAGTACTTGGTCCTGCTAGTGGAGGCAGGGGGCTGGACTTGATGACCTTTCAAGGTCCCTTCCAGTTCTAGGAGATAGGATATCTCCATTTATTATTATTATTATTAAGCACACAAAATGCACAAATAATTAGCAGGTGTTTGTGCAGCACCTAGCACAGTGGGGTATTATTTTGTTATAAATATTAACTAATAAAAACACTGAAGGTAAAATCCTGACTCTACTGAAATCAATGTAGGTGTTCTTGCTGACTTCAACAGGGCCAGAATTACACCATGAATATATATGCAATATATATAGGTCTTTTTTCTCCATTCTTAATTGAAGATGCATAACTGTTAAAATTAAGGCCTGCCCACTTAGCCATTGAGGTTTTCAGTGTCTGTCTTCTTACCACCCTTGTATATGAACACTTTGTAATCTATAATGTATTTACAATCATAACGCTCCTCTGAAGTAGGAAAGTGTTATCCCCATTTTATATGTACAGAACAGAGGCAAAAAAACTCAGTGACTTGACCAAGGTCACATGGGAAGTCTGTGGCACAGTGGGGAATCAGACCTGGAGTCTCAGAAGTTCCAGACTAGCGGTCTAACCATCAGACCTTCCTTCCTCTCAATGAATTGAGGGAAATAGAAAATCATTAGAAAAATAACACATTCCAAAAGCAGAAAATGGTCAAAAAAAGAATCAACTGGCTAAGCAGTCACCCAAACAGGAACAAAATAAGAGTGTTACTGGGCCATCTAGAGACTTACAGACATTCAGTAGTGCTCTGGGTACAAAAAAGCAGGCATACTCCACAAGACCCAGGAAGAAAAAACTTTTCCATGCAAGAAGCAAAACCTAGTGATGTAAAATGTGAGAAATTAATTCCTATACTACTTATTATGCATTAGAATCATAGAATCATAGAATATCAGGGTTGGAAGGGACCTCAGGAGGTCATCTCGTCCAACCCCCTGCTCAAAGCAGGACCAATTCCCAACTAAATCATCCCAGCCAGGGCTTTGTCAAGCCGGGCCTTAAAAACCTCCAAGGAAGGAGACTCCACCACCTCCCTAGGTAACAAATTCCAGTGCTTCACCGCCCTCCTAATGAAATAGTGTTTCCTAATATCCAACCTGGACATCCCCCACTGCAACTTGAGACCATTGCTCTTTGTTCTGTCATCTGCCACCACTGAGAACAGCCAAGCTCCATCCTCTTTGGAACCCCCTTCAGGTAGTTGAAGGCTGCTATCAAATCCCCCCTCATTCTTCTCTTCTGCAGACTAAACAATCCCAGTTCCCTCAGCCGCTCCTCATAAGTCATGTGCTCCAGACCCCTAATCATTTTTGTTGCCCTCCGCTGGACTCTTTCCAATTTTTCCACATCCTTCTTGTAGTGTGAGGCCCAAAACTGGACACAGTATTCCAGATGAGGCCTCACCAATGTCGAATAAAGGGGAACGATCACGTTCCTCGATCTACTGGCATTAGTGTCTTTCTGTTACTTGCTACAATGCTATTGCACTTCACTATTGCATGATCATCTTAACACACTCTTTTGCCTTAATTACTTTGTTTCAGTTTATCAAATATACTTTTGGTTTCACTTTTGCAGTCTAGTCATCAGAGCCATCTAGCATACTTCAGAGTGGAGCTTCTGGTGTAGATTTCAACAATGGAGATGTGGAGGAAATGGTAGTTTTATTCAATTAATAAGCAATTAAAGTGCTTATTTTGTATATTTTAATTGAATTCTAATTCCCATTCAAGTGCAACTTGACACAAATCATGAGTAAAGGTTAACTTGTCTAGTAAATAAGAAATACATCATTCTCCATTTTCTAAAAAATGTAGAAATTAAGCATCTGAATAAAAATACATTAGGCAATATAACTGCATAAATAAGCGTGCATGGTTACAGTGCATCCCTGTGGCTGGCAAAAAGAAGTGCAAATTTACTGTAAAGGCTAGTTGTAAATACTCAAATCAACGTGTTCTAAGACTTATACCAACCAACGGGAATGAACCTTTCTTTGAGAAAATAACCAAAACAGTACAAACAGAAAACATAATTAAATTATTTAAATCCAGTTTTCCTGCTTGCTGATTTCAATTAATCCACCCTGATTTCATCAGATAAAAAGTATGTTTTCTAGCACTAATCATGTAATGTAAATATATGGATTTGTACCATAAATAAAACATTGTGTAATAGTGTCTCTTAAAATAAGCTTTATTGTTCTTTTCATACTGCCATCCTTTCTTTATTTTTAAATGCAAGTGAACACCCTAGCTATGTATGTGCAGAAGGATATGATGAAATAGGGAGTTACTAGCTGTGCCTTTTAGCTATGAATTTAGGTGGGTAAACTTGTGCAAAGTGCTTAAGCAAGACACGTATATGATAGGAAGAACAATCCGAGTGAGGAATTAGGACCAGTTTTCTCAAATCCAGTTGCAGAGCTCAAGGAAGTGAATGCCATCTTGCAAAAAAACGAGTTTAGTATACCTTAGGTATGTGGATGGACAAGTCTATGTAGTAACATGACTATCACTCATTTTCATTTGTTAAAAAGTGACTAGTGATTTTGAGTATCCAACCTGAGATATCTTAAAAGGCCCTTGTTAAAAAGTGCTGAGTACCCATCCTCTGAAAATCATGTCCCTTTAAGTTGTCTCAGATTGCACACCCAGAAGTGCACGCACCCCAAATTATTCTTCTTCCTTAAAAACATTGGCCCATATGCAAATCTTAACACTGTGTAAATAACACTGCATTCTTCACCAGCCAATAGTGCTATTAGACTGAATTAAGAGACAGTCCACTATAAAGTCATTGTAAAGAAATATTTATCATTCCATATTGATTAGTTCTTTTAATGAACACTATAAAAACATTTGCCCATTCTTACAATACTTCACTAGAGATTTTTGAAGTCACCTTATTCTATTCCAACTGACAATAAATCTGTTGTTCCCCTAACTCAACTCAGATGGTTTCTACGACAAACAAGACTCTTGTCCACAATTCAGTTAGACACATTCAATACACAGTCTGAAATAGCTCATTCTAGAGAAAAAAAACAACTTCATTTCTACTAAGAATACATACTCATTTCTTATGTCAGAAAGAAGACTGGTATATAATTTAGTACATATTGCAAAAAACCCACTACTCGTAAATATTGTTTTTTTCTTCAAAATAATCTTGGCATTCTGAGCTACAGAGGCTGATGATTTGTCTAGTTGTAACATCTGTCATTTCAAGAAAACGAGTGTTTATAGTAAAATAAACTTCTCTAAACACACTTTACCTGATGTACAGTGGATTTTTTTCAGGATAATCAATTCACAAGTATGTGTGTCTCCCCATCTATGCAAATTAGAAGCTGGATTGGGCAGTGAGAACTAAAGGATACCTAAATACACAAGAATACATTTACAAAACAATGCAAGATGACTTAGATGTGCAAGAACCAGTATCTTCAATGGGTTTGTGAAGCTAAATCAATAGGCACCACTTAGAAAATATAACTCTCAATGAGGAGTTTGAGTAATACAACTACCAAACTACCTCACTGTATCTTAGATCTTTTGTTTTCATATAAACTACAAAGACAAATCCTGATTATATGTGGGACTATATCTTGATTATTTATTAGCAGTCTGCTTCACCCTATATGCATGGATTAGGTCCCTATTAGGTTTTATTCTTATTAGGTAAAATTAATGTATTTGGTGTAAGCCAAATAGAAAAAAATGAGACCATTTTAAAATTGCCTAAGGTCACTTCATGGGCAAAACAATGTATTTAAACTGAAGAGATGACAACATGTTTAATATGACTCTATAGAAATTGCTTCCCTGATGACAATACATTAAAATCCTCATTGAATATTCATAGAATTTTTGACAAGACTGAATGACATATAATCCTAGCCTCGGTAAGCATTGACTTGATATTCTAACTGTCTTAGAATAGATGCCACACTAACCAGGTCATCTTTGCATTTCTTACAAAGCCAGAAACAGCTGTACAAAAAACAATTCAGTTTCCAGTTTTTAATATCACGTTAAGCTGACACAAACAAAATAGCAGGAAGAAAAAACCACATTAAAAACTTCACTATGTATGTGAGAAGGGGGGACGGAAGGAACACATTGTTTATCATAACTGTAAAATGATAGACCAGAATAGTAATAATTTATTTATAGTATGGCAACAGAGAATTAGAAAAATAGCAAAAAGGATCCTTGAAATGACTTTCACTTATTGAAGTATGACCTGTGCATGATAAATAGGTAAGCAGAGTTTAAATGATGTGAAATGTGTCAATTCAGAATGCATTAGGATGCCATTAAGAGACAGGAACTTAGACATAGGAAAAATATTAAGATGGATAGATCACTTAGCAAGAATAGGACAGAGAAGAATTTAGTTAAGATATTGAAAAAACAATTTAATACTGATACCCCTGTAGATCTTGTGAGATTTTTCGCTCAAGAAGAAGTCTGTTATTTCTTTGTCTACTATTCTATTGACTCCTCTAAATTATAATTACCTAGCTGCTTCTGACAGAAAACAATAACCTTTCTCTTGAGACTAATACTTTTCCATTATACACACGTAAAGTAAAAGTCTTGTTTGTTAAGCAAATAAGAAAATTAATTGCAGAGAAGTCTACCTATGGTATTGTTGGAGTTTGATGAATACTGTGCTTCAATCACATACAAACTGTTTTGCAATTGGCAATTTTATAATGCAAATAGTGGTTTCTAATACAGGCTTTATGTTTTCATTCCAACGTCACACAAACTTTATAATGTAATTTAATAGATTTTTGGGTAGACCATAGTAGCAAAGCACTTATCTGTAAAATGACATTCTGTGCTCCCCTTATTTTTGCTGAGTCACACAGGTGCTGAATCCATAGGTGCTCCAGGGCTGGAGCACCCATGCATGGAAAAAAACTGTTGGGTGTCGCCAAACAGCTGATCAGAGCTCAGGGAGGAGCTTGGGGGAGGTGGAGAGCAGCGAGTGCAAGTGGGCAGGGGCGGAGTGGGGGCAGGGCCTTGGGGCAGAGCGGGGGTGGAGCACCTCCAGGGAAAAGTAAAACTCAGCGCCTATGCTGAGTCGTAACTTATTCCATGAATAGTCCCACTGAAATAAATGGGACAAAAACCTGTGCAGTAAGGTACTATGGAACTGTAAGGGTGGCAGAATCTAGCACCAAGTCTCCAAAACAGCAAATTACATAAAACCACTCATGATGGGTAGCATTTAAAATATACTGCCCTTCTGTTAAGCCTGGAAACAAACATTTTAAAATAATTGGACAAAAATATAAGATGGTATTACAGAATAACATATATAGGCTCAAATGGCACTGTACAATAAGTGGAACAGTGGCAAGGTTCAAAACATCAAATTGATATTATTTTGCATGTGAGCCTTGCACTGGCATCTGGTTAACAACTCTTGCCAATTTTCCCAGCCCCATGTTTAAAGCTAGTTTTGACAGAAGTCCTCAGTTGTCTATCTTCATTTTAGGACCTACCATTTACCTGTTTTCACACTATTGCATTCTCACATTTATTTGCCATCAAGGCACCTTATCTATGGCTACCATGCAGAAACTAGTAATAATCCAGAAACAGCCTGGCAGAATGTATGCCAAGAGTCTAGCGTGGCTAGCAATTCTCATCAAATCCATCATTTCCACAAAGCCTATAAACATGACAGGCAACAGTCTAGAGATTATTCTTGAATCTGGGCCTCCAAAGTGCCAGCCTGCTTCAATGCCAAACAAGCCTGCTGATCAAGAAGTATTTGCATACTTAATAGTTTTCCCGGTCCAAACAGCTTACAAGAAATTTTTTCATTCCTTCTGAACATTAAAAAAATTGTTTTAATCTACAGTGAAGAAACATTTGGAATTAGAGGGAATTTTGTGAAGCTAGTGCTCTTCCCCATGCATATAGGTAATATAGCTTTATTAAAAATGTGACACTCAAAAGAAATATTTAAAAATTATTCAAGGTGAGTCTTCTGGGTCTCTGTAAAAGCTATGTATAATTTCAAGATGAAAATCTGAAATGGTTCGGCCTCAGAAAAATTATGGGCCACATCCCCGGGTGGCGTAGGATTGGTATTGCTCTAATCTGAGACAGGATTTGTAGGGCTCTATATACAGGTTCTTACACGACACCCATCATAGTAATATTTGGGCCTCTGAGTGCTTTTTGTAATATATATTTCACTATTTGCTTTTGGTATACTTTGAAAATACAAATAGGTTGATGATGGTAAGGTAAACATCAGCCATTAGTTTAGAATATAAAGAAAATATTTTTAAAAAGCACTGACTGACTAACTCTCGCATTATACACCATCTTAAATAGCTGATATCTTCTGACCAGGAGCGGATTTACCATGAAACAAACCGTTCGGTGGCACAGGGCCCCCAACGACAGGGAGGCCCCCAAAATGCAGGACAAATCTCATCTGACAACCTGCCCCCAAGTCCCAGCCGGCAGCGCAGCAGGGCTCAGGCAGGCTGCCTGCACACCGGGGTTGGTGGCCCTACGCCGTTCCTGGAAGCGGCCGGCTGTTGGCATGTCTGTGTGCCCCTGGTGTGGGGGAGGTGGCTCCACGCACTGCCTCCACCCTGGGCAGTGCACGGAGATCCACTGCCCCCCTCCCCCTAAGGGGTGTGCAGAAATGTGCCAGCAGCAGGGCTAAGGCGGCTCCCGACCTGCTCTGCCTCTCTCCCTCTGCACCACTCCCGAAAGTGGACAGCATGTCCCTGTGCCCCCTGAGGGGGGGAGGAATGTCTCTCCCCCCCATCCCCCTCCTGCACCCCTGCCCCAGCCCAAAGGCCGCACCCAAACTCCCTCCCAGAGCCCGACCCCTCACGCACCCAAACTCCCTGCCCCAGCTGAGAGCCCACACCCCTCACCCCCTCCCACACTCCAACTCCTTGCCTCAGCCCAGAGCCCGCACCCAAACTGTCTCCCAGAGCCCAACCCCCACACCTCCTCCTGCACCCCAACCCCCTGCCCCAATCAAGGTACCTCACGTTATTTTCATTTACGTCCCATGACTTATAATATAGGAGGAGGAGGAAGAAAAAAAGAATGAAAAAATGAGGGGTCGGGGGGAGATAAGAGCAAATGTTATTTTTTTGGCTGGGTCTCGAGGGGGGCCCCTCGAAAATGAAGCTGCATACAGGCCCCACTAACTCTAAATCTGCCACTGCTTCTGACCTGTCCTTGGTTAGGCTGACCTACATGAAATTTGATTCCAACAATGCATTAATTTCCTGCTGAACACAGCATTGCCTTCAATAGGGAAAATCTATTTAATAAATGGACACTGACAACTCTGCTTTAGGCTTAGAACAGTTTTTTAAATTAACTTCGGAATTTAAATTCCAACTTGACAAGAGAAAAAAACTGATTTTAATTCAAGTTTGGTTTCGGAATGAATAAGCATTATTCTGTTTGGTAGGATCCACTAAAACAAACACTCACATTTTCCTCAAACCAGTAAATGGCACATTTTTTAAAAAAAAATCTCTTTTATAAAGTAAGCAAAGTCGGTTGTCACATTACTTGTTAAGAATAAAGTTACTCATCATAGTTTCCGTGGCAGTGGAAGCAATAGTTAAGGCTGAGTTCCATTCAATATTGTCATCTTCTCAAATTGCTGGGGCTGAAATTTCTCCATGCTTGTATTATGGGCTGGATTCTGTCTGCTGATAAAGCTTATTTTGTATTACAGTAAACAGGGAATTAACGCAAAAATTAATCACTTTAAAATTAAGACAGACAATGAGTATGGCTTTATGGCTGTCAGTATATGCTAACTACTTATGCTAAACAATCTGTTCCACCTTGCATTTTGCTGTGACGCTGGGAGTACCTCTCTCAGATCTGAAGAGCTCTGTGTGACTTGAAAGCTTCTCTCTCTCTCTCTCTCTCTCTCTCTCTCTCTCCCCCCAACAGAAGTTGGTCCAATAAATGATATTATCTCACCCACCTTGTCTCTGTAATATCCTGGGACTGACATGGCTATAATTACACTGCATACTTCAGAGAAAGACAGTTGAGGACCCCTGGGGGAGATGGTTCTATTATCATACAAATTCACTTTATTCTGACCCATGGGGATGCAAAGGAGAGCTGACACCTAGGTAGGTTTAAAGAGTTTTTGAAATGCTGAAGGAATTGAAAAGACAAATCTTGATTGGATGGTGCATGTATATGTGTTACATTATAATGTCTTCAATGTCTCTAATATTGGGAAAGGGACAGAGATTAGATATTGCATCTACATAAACAGAATGTTATGAATAGAATTTATGACTCCATAGAAAACATGCACCTACTATGGTAATGTAAGAGTCATATACAACACTTCAAAGTAATGTCAAAGATCGTTAGGTATATAAATCACGAATGAGAGAAAGGAGGATGACACAGAAGTGCGCACATTGATTAGAGATGGGCTTCTGAGAGATGGTGATTCTAACAGAAGGTGAGTGGGAACTAACCTGAAGATGGAATGACATGAACCGCTGAGCTTGAAGATGTAAGTAGTTACTAATTAAATCATGCTGATGATACACAGACAGTAGTTAAACCTGTAACTAACTGCAACTAATTTAGCCACACTGTTGCCCAGAGTTAGACTAGAAATACTTTTATATGGTATATTTTTTATTTAATCTGTTTTTCTCTGTTGTCTAATAAACTTTTCTTAAAGAGCTGTTTGACCTTGGGCTGTTTTAATGATAAATTTACTGTGGTGCATTCTAATGTGAGGTAGAGGGGACTCTGGACCTAAGCATTAAGCTTGGCTTCTGAAAGGCACAGACCAGGCTCCTACTCCATAAAGACTCTGGCTCCAGCTCTGGTTTCAGTCAGCCAAAAGTACAGAAAAAGCCTACAGAAAACAGATGAGAGGTGAGCGTGAGGAGCTAAAGTGAGAGCTTGTTCTCAACTCAACGAAAGGTTTTTGGAAAGTTTGAGTAGAATCGTTTCAATTTTTTTTTTTTAATTATGAGTGAAAATAAAATAGAATACATTCCACCTGAAATTGTGTTTACCCAACTAAAAATGGCTCAGTTTACAAATCTTACACTTGATTTGTTTTATAGAACTTGCTAAAGAAGGAACTAAAAATCCAGTTTAATCTTTAGAAAACAGGTCTGAGATTTTTAAAGTACTGAATATTTTCTATTTAGTCTTTCACAAGAACCTTAACATAGAGTATGTGGAACACTGCACAGAGAATCAGGCCTGAGACGGGCCTTCCTCAGGTAAGGAATACTATGTTAAAGATGCCTTTGCATTTCTTACATCTTCTTACTTCTTTATTACATAAAAATAGGGAAATTAAAAAACAAAAATTAACACAACATTAAGGTGCCTGTGACAGGGTGGACTGTCCCCGCACTGGAACTGAGAGTTAACCCTTCCCTGCTGGCAGAGGAAGCCACGTCCCTGAGGCTCTGCTGGGCATGCTCCAACCGGGAGTTAAGCATAAAAGCCTGCAGAACTGCTCAGTCAGGGCTGGTGAAGAAGGACACACAGCAGAAGCTCCAGCCCAGGAGCAGTTGCAACCCTTACAGGAGAGAGCTGAAGAGCCAGGAAGCGGGCCCAGAGACTGGCGCTGTTGGAACCCCAGGGAGCACCAGGTGCTGAGGAACCTGAAGACCCTGATGCCACAGGGACTGCTACGTTTGGAGGACTGATAGGAAGTGACCCAGGGAAGGGAGTGGTATCTCCCACCACTCCTAGGGCAGCGTGTTGCGGTAGGATTCCCCGCTGACCCGTGGCAGATCACGCCATCACTGACAGGGCCCTGGGTCGGAGCCCGGTGAAGATGAGTGGGCCCGGGCTCTCCTACTGGGGGTCTCTAAACCCGTACCCCCTTTTTTGTCATGACATAGTTCACTGACCCCTCTCTCACCCCAAAAGAGATAGACGAACTCCGGCCGCTGGGCCACGCTATCCTACGAGGGGAAAAGAATTGAGAGAGACTCTGGCCCTGGGGCCCCACTGCTTTAGGAGCACACTATAGGGACTCCAGCCACTAGGCCGCGCTATCCTACCCAGGGAGGTGGATTTGAGAGACTCTGGCCATTGGGCCATACAGCCCTGACTACCGGGGAGGTAGTAAGACCGACATAGATGCAGGAAGGCGGGGTTAACCTCACTCCCCCTTGAATCAAAGAAAAACACAGAAAAAAATTTTTAAGGATAAAAACTGTTTATAGAGCACCAATTGTTGCAGCCTATGGCAGATTCTTTTGGGGGACTTGGATGTGTTCTTCTATCCTTAATACAAAACACAGATTTCCCTTTAGCTAAATACAATCTTTGGTTTTTTAATTTGAATTACCCTGATTTACAAACAAACAAAATTGGTTTAAATTACAATAAAAGTTTGTGAATGATGTGAATTCAAGAAATAATTTATGAAGATTAAAAAAACCTCTTGAAATCTAAGAGCTTATTTTCAGCACAGGAATAATTCAGCCACATTTTACATATATAGTATTTTCTAGTTATACTTCTATTGTTCACTGTAAATCTTTAAACACTATATTACTAACAAGCACCAGTTGTGCTAGTATAGGAGTTAACATTGCAGAGCCAGAAGTTTGTCTGCTTCATTTCTAAGCCTTAAAAAGCAGCATGAATTTTGTGTTTATATAACAAATATTGTGTTATTACATTAGCAAAGTTTGTCACTTATACAATGTGAAAAAGTAACTACAGTAATAGATTTAAGGTAATTTTAGCATCTGAGTTAAAATTTGTTGTACGGAAGAATGAAGTTTAGACATTTCCCTCCCTCCCCGCAAAAAATAATAATAATAAAATAAAAAATCATCTTCCTCATTTGCTTATACTGAAAACTAGGAATGACTTTTCTTTGGTGGAAGTGGTAGATTACTGCATGTCTAATAATTCATCTTCAGTGCTTGTCCATGTGCAGCAAACATAGATTTGACTTCCTTTTTTTATGAGGGGCTTAAAATCCATGCAACAATACATTAGAAATATATTAAGGGACTAAAACTAGCTGGGTATTAAGCGGTTTTCAAAAAAAGAAAGGATAAACATTTCACTATTATGCACGGACAAGCACTGAAAATGGTAATGCCATACAGTTAAAGTTTTAAACACTGTCTTTAACACACAGCAGATACTTAGATGTCCATTTTCCATTATTTGCACCTGACTGTTTTTAACCCACAATTTTGCCAATGCAAACAAACACAGGTATACGTTGAGGGACCAGATTGAGAACTGTGAAAGTTTGGCTCTTAACATTCAAGAAAAAAAAAATCTATATTTGCTTTATTTTCTCTTGGTAAGTGATGTCATCTTTTTTGAAATATGAGAAAGCATTTTGAATAGTGTAAAATAAATACTGTTACCTAAATTCTGTTTATGTTGATGCAATATCTAATCGCTGTCCCAAGAAACACCCTTTTCCTGCAGTAATACCAACATGAGGGGCCAAAGTGTGTGTGTGTGTATTTGTGTCTCTCACACACACACACACACACACACACACACACACACACACACAGCGTGCCCGAGATAATGCACTTCACTTAGGGCTGGTCTTTACTACAGGGAGATCGACGCTGCTGAAATTGATTTAGCAGGTCTAGTGAAGAACCACTAAATCAATGGCAGAGTGCTCTCTGGTCAACCCCAGTACTCCAGCTTCCCGAGAAGATTAAGGTAAGTGGACAGAAGAGCATCTCCTGTCAACGCAGCGCACTGAAGACAACCTAAGTCAACCTAAGCTATGTCGACTCCAGGAAGCCACAACTCATCTCAATCATGCAGATTTGTGGGGCTTCATAGAAAAGGGAATCCCATTCCATGCAGACATATGCATCTTTCTGCAGGAATGGCAGTTCTGTTAATCCCCTGCCATGCTGCTATTGGATGGGTCCACCTGTGGCTGGTCAGTGGCAACTTTAAAGGGAGACAATACAGCTCCACTGTATTATCTTTTGTCACAACATTCACAATGAAATCCTCAAACTCTCCAGGATCAATACCTTGGAAAAGGGGTTCACACCTACTCCACTCCCTCCCTGAACCATGCAGTTGGGAAATAGGAGGCCCAACTCACTTTGGCACCTGTAGCCTTTTCCTCTGGAGGCCTGAGACAGTAACTGGTTAGTGACGCAAAAACAGCTTTAAGACAAAGTATAGTTCAATCTTTCACTCAAAGATTGAATAGTTAAAACCACAAAGGAAACAGGCAGGCTGACGCCAAGAGATCCCATAGGGTTTCCATCTCTGACTGAAGCTATTCCAGGTGATTCCTCCCTCCCCCTCCCCAACATGACAATGTCATTTTCTTAAATTATCCCATTAAAATCTCCCAGCTTGCTTTCAATAGTCACTGGGAGATCCATGCAAATTCCGGGAGACTCCAGGCCAATCTTGGATGGTTGGCATCCCTAAGTCAAACTGTGGTTGGACCGCATGCTTCCACTCAGAGTGATGTACAGGAAACCAGGCCTGTCAACTGAGGGGTGCACTCAAGAAGAACAAAAAGGATTCTGTGGTGCAGCTCACCCAGTAACTATGATAGGTGGTGATCCTCCTGAGTGTACTTGATACTACAGCCTTAGCAATTTACACTCATAATATCCCGTATAATTCTGGCTATAAAATTGTCAAAGAGATGGAAACCATGAAGCTTGACAGACAACATGCTCAACAGTATCTTCTTTCTTTCTTTATCCTCCTTCAACTTCAAGTGCATAGGGCAGCTATCAGTTTTCAACATTTATTGCAGTCTTGTGCTGGTCTGCTCAGACTTGTGTGTGTCATGTTGATGAATTTGGCTTTTTTCTCTATTCTGCATAATGTTTCTCTCTGTCGCCCTCTTTCTCTCTTCCTAGGTGATGTCCACATTATCACTTGATGTGGAGTCATGTTGGTGGCATCCTTAAAGTATGTTCTAAATATGTCTGTCATTGTCTTTTTACCACGTTTGGTGCTTTAGTTTGGTTTGCTCTACTTAGTAGACATATGTATAGTATTTGCAGCATATAACCTGATACAATTCCAGTAATCTAGAGGATTCATATCAGTCATGAGGTGTTCACAGCACATTTTCACAGTCAAGCAAATGGATCACAACATACTTATTAAGTAGTAGTAATTGAATTATCTGTTCTGTTTGAGTCAGTGCCCAAGGAAGGTGCTACAGATAATCATTGACATTGGTGGTAAGTATTTGAAACTTGAAAAGATCAGGGACAAGCATTAATAGAATCTCACATCATCTAGAAAGCTATCTGGTAAATCTACTGTAGGGGACAAGACTGGATTCTCTCATTTTCTTTGGCAGTGCTACTGATTATATTCAGGAAGAATCTCTTATAGGGAAAACAGTACAAAACTTCCCAGGGCAAATCAGTATGCTCAGCTTTACACACATCACATTAGTGATTTAGTAACATTTGTTTATACACCACAAAGATCCCTGCAAGCAGCTGCATGAAACATCAGATGAGCAAAGTATAACAGTGTCTAAAGTCTATTCTCTAAATTTGATGTTAGTTCAGTCTGTAAAAGACTGGATGCAGAAGATGTTGCAGTTTTATATTTGAATCTGCTAGACAGGAAACTCCTACAGTTTGCCTTGGTTATGGACTTGAAGATCTAATATGTCTTTTCTGTTTCTTTCTCTTATAAGCCAACATTTTAAAAGTCAAATGAAATGCCTATGAATTTTTATTATTCAAGCTGCCAAAGAAGGAGAGAGAAACATCTTCAATCTTTTGGCAGTGTCCACTGCATTAACTGTCAGGATAGAATAACCACCAATCAAGAATACAAGTTCACTGGGAAATGTATTTAGACACTAATAAAATAAAAACATTTAAGGGGATTTAAAGGCAATCAAAGACCATCTCCCCATAGCAGGCTTAAAAAAAATCTCAAATATTCTACAGTAGCTAATGGACAAAGCATAATGGCAGGCAAGTTTAGTTGTGTTATGAAAACACTGACCTTCCATTCAACTACCAAAGACAAACCACCATCAGAGACGGGATTCAAAGACTGAGATCATGGAAGCACTACAGAAGAGAAAAATATAAATCAGTCAGGGAAAATTCAAGTTCAAATCATTACACAGACTCTAGTTTTTAAATGTCCTCACTTTCCCATCCTTTTTATCAACACAGGAGACTAGCTTAAGTAAACAGAAATCTTAGTCCTGATAAAACAAATTACTTGTGTCTTCTTCACCAAGCATGAGCTATTATGAAGATGTCTTCCTTTAGTCCAATAGGCCTTTTACTTCTATGCTCTCTTAACTTTGTAGCCTTGTCTACATTAGAGAACTTTTACAAAAATGTGCTATTACTGGAGAGAATCCTGAAGAAAGCAACAAAAACAAAAATAAAAGCTTTAGAAAACCTGACCTATAAGGAAAGGATTAAAAAACTGGGTATGTTTAGTTTTGAAAAAAAGACGACCCAACAAGTCTTCAAATCTGATAAAAAGAGCTGTTATAAAGATGAGTTGCTCTCCATGCTCACTTAATCTGCATCAGATTTGAGTTAGATATTAGGAAGACTTTCTAACTCGTGTTAGATATTTAAGCTGTGGAATAGGCCTCAAATCAGATTGTGGAATCCCTATCATTGGCGATTTTTAACAACATGTTGAACAAATACCTTCCAATGGTTTTCAACCTGTGGGTATCTGCAGACTATGTTTAAGATTTCCAAAGGAGTCCACACTGCCTTTTGACATTTTTCAGGGGTCAGCAAATAGAAAAAAAAAATTGAAAACCAGTGGTCTAGATCTATTTGGCCCTGCCTCAGTGTAGGGGGCTGGATTTGATGACGTCTAAGGGTTCCTTCCAGCCCTACATTTCTGATTCTGTTTACTCCCATGTCAGCTCCATCAATGTATACATGATTAGAACTCCTACTGTAGGTGCTACTCCAGGTCCCAGAGATGTGTTCAGCATTGTGTCAACTGGAAGTAGGTCGGGAAGAGTCAACTGTGGGTCAGAAGATGAGAACTTTGTCTCGCCATCATCCAGATCAGTAATATTTGAAGTAGGGTAGAAGAGCTAGCAGTTTCTCATGATTAATGGCCATGCTGACTCCTAAGACAGACTCCTAGACATGGGATTGTGATCCCTACTGGAACTTTAAGTTGCTGTCAGGATATGATGCTCCTCACTTGGATTTACTTGGGAAGCAAAAAGGGCAGAGTTCAGCCACTTCAAAGAAGCTAATTAGGTCTGATTCAACAAGGATGCCATCTCTGGTACAAAAATATCTACCCTGTTCCTAATTGTGGGTTGGAAGCTCCTTTGCTCAGAGGAAACTGCTTTGTTATCTGAACATCTTTCTGAAATGAGACATTTAAGTGATCTCCAACATATATGGCTCCACGAAGAGCCAGAGAAAGCCTCAAAATCAGAGTGAAAATTCTCAGCTTGTTCAAGCATGATTAGAAAGAGCAGGTAACAGAGACATGTAATAATTTTCTGCATGCGACACCTATGGGCATTTCTTTCTGGTAGAACCCATCACAGCTCAGTGGATAAATAATGTAAACACGATAAGTTGCCATAAATGGTTCAAATATACAAAAGAGAAAGATGGCAGAGCAATTTCACCCTGACTTACTCCAGCAGAGGAAGGAAGCAACACTGCCCTGTGGAGGAAAAGGGAAAAAGTTAGCCAGCAGGTGGGTGCCAAAAAGCTCTATTCTCATTGGCTGGTATCTGCCTATGAAACATACAGAGGATGAAATAACTCAACACTCTTCACTAGTTTAGTGGGTCACAGAAGGCAAACAAACATACTCACTCCAAACTTAGACCCTTTCCAACAAACCTTCACTGACACATTTTTAAACTATGAATTGTATGTACTATTCCAGGTTTATTTTTAATAAACATTAACACAGTTTTCTGAGATACTCTATGATGATACCTGCAAATCTATATTCTGTAGTACAAATTAAAACTACTTCTCAAGCATAAGATTGGGATTCTAATGCATAAACTGAATGAATTTTAATTCATGGCTAATTAAGTGAAATTTAATTCATAATTCATTTCATTTTAACTCACAAATTCTCACTCATAAAGAGAAAGTGTGCACCTGACTCCCATATTGCAAGTCAATATTGTTAATCCCTCAGGAAATCACCACTCAAAATCTCCTTTGTCTTGTCTATGCTACAGGGCCTACAGCAGTACAGCTACAGTGCCACAGCTATGCTGCGCTAACCCCATAGTGTAGACGCAGCTTACAGCAACCAAAGTGGTTTTTCCAATCACTGTGGGTAATCCACCTTCTCAAGCCATGGTAGTTAGGTCAATAGAAGCATTCTTCCATTGACCTAACTGCATCTATGCCAAGGGTAGGTCAGAATAGTTGTGTCATTCAGGAATATAGTTATGTTGATCTAAATTTTAAGTGTAGACCAGGCTGTACGGTAAAAGTGTCTACGTAAATAGATTTTAGGAGTAACATCTGCATAAGACCGAAGCATGTTTCCAAACAGTTGTCAATGTGCTAATTCCTTAAGAACCAAAGGAAACGGATATTCAGGTCGTTTAGTCAGCTAGGCTATTTTAATATTTCTAGCAATAATTCTGAAGTTGTGAACCTGAATATTTGAAGCATGTATAAAGACATAGAAGCTGCTAAGAAAATCAGGTTCGACTTTGGCTAACAAGTCTTATACTGAAAAAACCACACAAGGTGGTAGATGTGTGTGTGTGTGTGTGTGTGTGTGTGTGTGTGTGTATGTAGGTGAGAGGGATTTCTTTCCTTCTTTATGAATGACCTGACGAGCCCTCCACTGAATGAACAGTGATCTCAAGTAGCAGGTTTGAGTTACTATAAATGGGCATTGTGTATTGTATATAAACAACCATTTTTGTAGATTTTTATATTTACAATACTGTCAGTGAATATTTAAAAGAAAGTTTGGGCAGCTTGCATATTCATTTATGTTATCTTGGAGCAACATTTATAATTAACTTTCCTTAAAACCCTGATGTTATTGGTTTCACCATATTATTCCCAAACCACACTGTACAATCAAGAAGTAGAAGCTGGGCTGGGAAAAGATTTTCCAGCTATGAGTCCTATGAATAAAAATTAATTAATTAATACTTTTCACTTAGAATCATAGAATATCAGGGTTGGAAGGGACCTCAGGAGGTCATCTAGTCCAACCCCCTGCTCAAAGCAGGACCAATCCCCAACTAAATCATCCCAGCCAGGGCTTTGTCAAGCCTGACCTTAAAAACCTCTAAGAAAGGAGATTCCACCGCCTCCCTAGGTTACCCATTCCAGTGCTTCACCACCATCCTAGTGAAAAAGTTTTTCTTAATATCCAACCTAAACCTCCCCCACTGCAACTTGAGACCATTACTCCTTGTTCTGTCATCTGGTACCCCTGAGAACAGTCTAGATCCATCCTCTTTGGAATCTTCTTTCAGGTAGTTGAAAGCAGCTATCAAATCCCCTCTAATTCTTCTCTTCTGCAGACTAAACAATCCCAGTTCCCTCAGCCTCGCCTCATAAATCATGTGCTCCAGCCCCATAATTACTTTTGTTGCCCTCCTCAATTTTTCCACATCCTTCTTGTAGGGTGGGGCCCAAAACTGGACACAGTACTCCAGATGAGGCCTCACCAGTGCTGAATAGAGGGGAATGATCATGTCCCTCAGTCTGCTGGCAATGCCCCTACTTATACAGCCCAAAATGCTGTTAGCTTTCTTGGCAACAAGGGCACACTGCTGACCCATATCCAGCTTCTTGTCCACTGTAATCCCTAGGTCCTTTTCTGCAGAATTGCTGCCTAGCCATTCGGTCCCTAGTCTGTAGCAGTGCGTCGGATTCTTCCATCCTAAGTGCAGGACTCTGCACTTGTCCTTCTTGACCCTCATCAGATGTCTTTTGGCCCAATCCTCTAATTTATCTAGGTCCCTCTGTATCCTATCCTTACCCTCCAGCAAATCTACCACTCCTCCCAGTTTAGTGTCATCTGCTAACATGCTGAGGGTGCAGTCCACTCCATCCTCCAGATATTTAATGAAGCTATTGAACAAAACTGGCTCCAGGACCGACCCTTGGGGCACTCCGCTTGATACCGGCTGCCAACTAGATATGGAGCCATTGATCACTACCCGTTGAGCCCGATGATCTAGCCAGCTTTCTATCCACTTTATAGTCCATTCATCCAGCTCGTACTTCTTTAACTTACTGGCAAGAATACTCTGGGAGACCATATCAAAAGCTTTGCTAAAGTCAAGGAATAACACGTCCACTGCTTTCTCCTCATCCACAGAGCCAGTTATCTCGTCATAGAAGGCAATTAGGTTAGTCAGGCATGAGTCGCCCTTGGTAAACCCATGCTGACTGTTCCTGATCACTTTCCTCTCCTTCAAGTACTTCAGAATTGATTCCTTGAGGACCTGCTCCATGCTTGTTCCAGGGACTGAGGTGAGACTGACTGGCCTGTAGTTCCCCGGATCCTCCTTCTTCCCTTTTTTAAAGATGGGCACTACATTCGCCTTTTTCCAGTCATTCGAGACCTCCCCCCATCGCCATGAGTTTTCAAAGATAATGGCCAATGGCTCTGCAATCACATCCACCAAATCCTTTAGTACCCTCGGATGCAGCGCATCCGGCCCCCCTGGGCTTGTGCTCGTCCAGATTTTCTAAATAGTCCTGAACCACTTCTTTATCCACAGAGGGCTGGTCACCTTCTCCCCATGCTGTGCTGCCCAATGCAGAAGTCTGGGAGCTAATCTTGTTCGTGAAGACAGAGGTAAAAAAGCATTGAGTACATTAGTTTTTCCACATCCTCTGTCACTAGGTTGCTTCCCTCATTCAGTAAGGGGTCCACACTTTCCTTGACCACCTTCTTGTTGCTAACATACCTGAAGAAACCCTTCTTGTTACTCTTAACATCTCTTGCTAGCTGCAACACCAAGTGTGATTTCGCCTCCCTGATTTCACTCCTGCATGCCTGAGCAATATTTTTATACTCCTCCCTGGTCATTTGTCCAATCTTCCACTTCTTGTAAGCTTCTTTTTTGTGTTTAAGATCAGCAAGGATTTCACTGTTAAGCCAAGCTGGTCACCTGCCATATTTATTATTCTTTCTACACATCGGGATGGTTTGTTCCTGCAACTTCAATAAGGATTCTTTAAAATACAGCCAGCTCTCCTGGACTCCTTTCCCCCTCATGTTATTTTCCCAGGGGATCCTGCCCATCAGTTCCCTGAGGGAGTCAAAGTCTGCTTTTCTGAAGTCCAGGGTCCGTAATCTGCTGCTCTCCTTTCTTCCTTGTGTCAGGATCCTGAACTCAACCATCTCATGGTCACTGCCTCCCAGGTTCCCAGCCACTTTTGCTTCCCCTACTAATTCTTCCCTGTTTGTGAGCAGCAGGTTAAGAAGAGCTCTGCCTCTAGTTGGTTCCTCCAGAACTTACACCAGGAAATTGTTCCCTTCACTTTTCAAAAAACTTCCTGGATTGTCTGTGCACTGCTGTATTGCTCTCCGAGCAGATATCTATGTCATCCACACTTTATAAGTATTAGACTTTTAATCATACCGATTGGGAAACTGGTAATTTGAATTGCTCACAATCACAGAGGAAGTCTGTGGCAAAGCTAGGAACAGAACTCAGATCTTCTGACCCACTGTTGTGCATTTTGACTAACAGATGATTTTTTCCCCTCATCTCTGGCAGGAAACTAAGAAATGACAGTCTGTAATTCTTATTTCCAGTTTGGTTCTTCTGCCATTTCCCCCCAGGCACAAGATTTTAGAGGGAGCAGATTGGATCTGCTCCATTTCCCCATGTCTCCAACTCACCGGGTATAGTGGCTTGGGAATTTCTGGTTTAATTTTGGGATTACATCTGATCCATATAAAAAAAAATCTCCACAAATTTGGCATAACTTCACAAGACTGGCAGTTTCTTCTCAAGAAAGTTCTAGAACTAAGAATAGTTATTTTAGCTAAGGGCTATTAGCCACTGATGAGCGAAGTGAGGAAGGTTGGACAGCACCTGCCTCCATTATGCATTGATTTGAGCACAATGCCATCAAAGCAGCTCACTTTCTTCATTACCAAACCCTGAATAAAATATTTTATACAATTTTTTTTACGTTTCGAGAGAGTAATCCCTGTGATTGTTTCAGGGAAGATTATATATTAGAGGGCTGGCAGCTAAGGAGACAAGATATGCTATAACAAGGAACATAGAAAAATATTTAAGTACAGAATAGCATTTCTTTTTTAAATTTTTTATTTATGAAACCACTATTGCATACCGCAATATTTTGCTAAGTCTGACATGATTTTTTAGATAAGATGCTCAGTCTAAAAGTTACAGCACTTGTGCATTATAGGGCACTTTGGAACTTCAGAAACTAAAAGTACCTCTACCCTGACATAACACGACCTGATATAACACAAATTCGGATATAACGCGGTAAAGCAGCGCTCCGGGGAGGGAGGGGGGGGCTGCACACTCCGATGGATCAAAGCAAGTTCGATATAACCTAGTTTCACCTATAACGCGGTAAGATTTTTTGGCTCCCGAAGACAGTGTTATATTGGGGTAGAGATGTAGTAGTCATTAAAGATAAAAATCTCCAAGCAAATAATATATCAACAGCTATATTTCTTTCTAATATGATTAAAATCTTTACAGGCACCATATTTTCAAATTTCTATGCAAATATATGGAAGTAAAATGAACCTCATGTGCATAAATGCTAGTATTTTACATTTGACAGATTTCCATGTTTAAAGTTCTTTAAAAGTAGGTGCTTCTTTTAAAGTATTTTACGCTGCTTAGAGTAGTATCATTACCAATTTCATATATTTTGAGAGAGAAGAGAAATAGACAAGGTGCTATTTTTCATATATAGTGTATATGTAAGTTCTTTGGGGGCAGCGACTCTCACTCTCTCTCTTTATATACATAGACGTGTATAAGCTTGGTTGCTCAGGCAGCCCTGGCTTGAGGGAAGCCTGACCAAATTCACAGTAGTGCCCCAGAATCTGGAGCTGATGTTATTTTGGTTATATTGATCTGCCCCCAAAAAGTTAGTCTAATTCAGATGAATATGATCAAAATAATCTCAGTACCACAGCTCCAGCTTCTGGAGGCAGCACTGTGAATGGGGTCAGTCTACCCTCAAGCTAAGGATGCCTGTGCCACCAAGCTCTGATCAAAGGGTGAGAGCCACTGGAAGCCTTGGTGAGCATGTTTTTCTTATCCACGGTCTTCAAGACAGAGTGAGATGTGTGAGGGGTTTCCACCGCTTCTTCACCAGCAGTTCCAAATTAGGTTGCAAGAGTACAGCAACCCTGTTAGGCAGCACCAGCTATTTTCCCATAGGAGCCCTTGAAAGAACTTCATGCTTCCAGGAGATGGACCAGGCTAGTAGTGGAAAGAAAATATATGGAATACTCAGTTGGGTTACTCTTTGAGAATGGAAACTGCTCGTTCTAACACATTTTTTCATTTTTTGTTGTTACAGTACATTCTTTTTGATGTTTTTAATTTTGCCTGGACAGACTCACTACTTCTGAACTCTGAAGCTGAAAAAGCAAACTGCCAAATCATAAGCATATCTGGTAAAGAGGCTTTGTAAATTCAATGTCGCTTTATTTAGCTTGGATTACGCCTACATTTCATCATTTAACTGAGAATGCATTATGTTCATTAAAAAAATCTCCATACAACACATACATAATGTTAAAAAAAAAAAAAAAAAAACCAACAACAATGACTGATCACCCACTAGCTGACAAGTATGTTAGTTCTTGTGAGTTAAAATGAGAATGTGTGTTTCAGGACTGTTTGCTTAAATGTAATTTGAGTTGCACAGCAATTTTTACCACTGTGATTCTCACATATGGTACAAAGAGTATCCTGCTAAGTATTGTAAAATGTGTAATTACTTGAGTTAATGTTGATTTAACTTCTATTTTAATGTTCAGAATCTCAAATTAAGGTATCTGGAAAAATTAAAAAAAAAAAAAAAAAAAACTTCAGTGATGTGTTTCTCATTAATGGACTAAAAATTGCAACAAGTCCTTAATAGCTGCTTAAGCACTTGCAATGACTCAGTTAACTACAGAATAACATAGATGACAAAAATCGGTGGAAAAGGAATCTTTCCAAATATACAATACTTGGGAAGCCTGACAGTCAAAGAAATTGCCAACACTCTTTAGGAAAGCTGAATCCAAGAAAGAAAAACTGAGGCATTAACACAATCCAGATAACATTATTCTCTAGAGTCTTTGTAGGGATATCCTTTCACTCAGTTAGCAGAAGCTCAAAAAGAAAAAACAGAGTAACAGAAAGGACTCTAAGTTCCAAAAGTTCCAAATGGAAGGAAGGCTGATAAAAGATAAGAACATACGAACGGTCATACTGGGTCAGACCAATGGTCCATCTTGCCCAGTATCCTGTCTTCAAATAGTGCCAAATGCCAGGTGATTTAGAGGGAAATGAACAGAACAGGTAATTATTAATGATCCTTCCCCTGCCCATTCCCAGCTTCTGGCAAACAGAGGCTAGGGACATTTCAGAACATGGTTTTGTATCCCTTCCCATCTTGGCTAATAGCCATTGATAGATCTGTCCTCCATGAACTTATCTAGTTCTTTTTTGAACCCTTTTAAGTTTCCTTTGAAAAAAAAAATTTTTTTTTGGTATGTTGGTGGTGGTGATTGCTTTTGTTTTTGTTTGATTTTTCCTTTTGCTCCTCTAGGAGATTCTTAGACACAAGAGTCCTCTATTTGCAGGCCCCAATGCCAGGGTTTCACAAACTGTTGGAATGAACAAAGAGTAGTGTTTAGAATAGAAGATTACAAGCAATATCTGATCATACTTTATGTCCATGAGATAAAATCTTTATACACAGGACATGTAGAAAGTGATCAGTATGTAAACAGTTGTGAAGGAATATCAAAGAGTAAACATACACAATTAGTAACAAAGATGGGATAACTGAAGGCCCAAAAGCATTTAAAAAACCCATACAGAACTTTCCATCTCCTCTCAGGAAATGAATTAAGCATGGAGACTAGCTTTTCCAACTGTATGCAAGGAATAGCATTATCATACCTTTGCATAACAGACCCTTATTCAAGGCACAGAAAGAAAGTCAAGAACAAATTCTATACATAAAAAGGTCATATTAAAAACAGTCTTTCCTGAAACATATGAAAGGATTAGTGTAACAGCTGGCTCCTTCCAAAATATGAGGATTCATCAGACAGTTTACTCAACCAGCTGAAATGGAGAAATTATCCCGTGTCAACCCTCAGGTTTCTTAGTGCACTGTATACTACAGAAACATTTGTACTAACTGAATTCCCCAGTCAGGTTTAATATTTCAGTGACAACAGCCATCAATATGGGAAATTCACCAACATTCAGTCATCAACCAGATGCTGAAAATAATAGAATTCTTTATTTGCCTAAACCGTTATATTCTATACAACTTAAATTGTATGATTAAATGTCAGAACATTTTTAAGCAAGGTGGTGGGGTGGCGGCAGAGGGGGAAAATTCTAAGGTTTTAAATGCTAATAGTTGCAATTCCAACCTTTAAATCATATAACCACAAAGAACAATGTTGCAGATTACTGATAAGGTAGGTTAAAAACGTTGATTACGTTTGCCATATATTGCAAACCACAGTAAAAGCAGCAACTGACAGGATTGTTGATGAATCTCTTTTACATGTACTGATTCATGCTGTGTGGGTATGATTTTCTATTTCCTTTACTAAAATGATCTCTCTTGCTTTCTCTCTCTCTGTGTATGTACCGAACTAGCAACACCAACCCACCACCACATCTTTTTCTTCTGTCCACAGGTATTTCTTTTGTAGTAACAACCTTATCCTATGAGTGACTGAAATACAATTCTTAAATTAAACACAACAACCTGCAGCAAAGAATCAAAGAATTCTTCCCCTCCCATCTACAAGGATATTATTTGCAGTCAAGGACGAGGCGTGCCATAGTGTGATGCATGTAATAAAATAAAGTGTTTATAATAGTATCACATTATACATATATAATTACAGGACAGCTGCATTTCTCTCCTCTTTCTGATCTTGCCCTTACCAGTCTCAGTGTGGAACCTGTGTACACTACTTCATTCATATCAACCACTTATCGACCTGAAGGATGAACTGGCTTTAGGGCACCTACACTTCTTCCCTTCAGAAACCTGCAGTCAGTGATAAATGACCAACCGCTTTCTTAAAACAAAACTGTTTTATTTAATGGCTTGAACAAAGCATTAGATAAAAAGACATTTTAACACAACAGACAACACGTTTATTTAATTCATAGACTTCAGGGCCAGAAGGAACTAGTAGATCACCAAGTCTGACCAGCCATATCTCTCAGGCTATTAAATTTCACCCAGTTACTCCTGTACCGAGCCCAATACTTTGCACCTGACTAAAGCATAACTTGTCAAAGTATATCTTCCAGAAAGGCATCCAGTCTTGATCTAAAGACATCAAGAGTTAGAGAATCTACCACGTCCCCTAGTAGATTGTTCCAGTGTTCAATCAGCCTCACTATTAAACATTGATACCTAATTTCTAAATTAAATTTAGCTGGCTTCATTGGTTCTAGTTATTCCACTCTGCTGGATAAAAGAGTACTTTATTAAAGTAACTGGCATTTTCTCTGCAAAGAACCAAAGAATGAATGCCTGTAAATGGTTGGCAATCACGTAGTCACCAAAAGGTTTGGTACTGTGATAAGATTGTCAATGATGGACATTGACTGAACATCCAGTTAGACCATCTTAAGGAACTAGCCAGATGTCCATTGGGGTAGTGCTCATTTGCAAGGAGGCTATATCCTTTTGAGATTTGCCTTGATGATTTCTCCTCAAGAAGGTATTCACACACTGTCATCAAGTAACCTCTCAGTCTTCTTTTTGATAAACTAAACAGATTGAGCTCTTTAAGTCTCTCATTGTAAAGCATTTTCTTCCGCTCTTGTTCTGCATGTTCTCCAATTTTGGAACTTCCTTTTTAATAAGTGGAAACCCAGAACTGTAACAGTATTCTTGTACCTCACCAGTCATGCAGAGAGGTAAAATCATCTCCCTACTCCTATTTATTATTCATCTGTTTATACATCTAAGGATCGCATTGGCCCTTTTTGCCATAGCATCACACTGGAAGATCATATTCAGTTGCTTGCCCTCTGTAGCCCCTAAATCTTTTCCAGGATACAGTCCGCCATTCTGTAGGTATCACCTGTATTCCTTGTTCCTAGATGTAATCGCCTCTAATCCTACACTTTCCTACAAACAGAATTAGATAATTAAGTTACAGGAACTGAACATGAGCAACATTCTCCTAGCAAGTCCAGATCCTCCGGTGTGGGTGTGTGTTTGTGGCCCTCTAAATCTGTTTCCTTTTTGTTCAGACTGGACTGGGCCCTCTCCAGAAGCATTAAATCTACTCGCTTTGTCACTGTCTCTTAATGACCCTTAAGTTTAAAATGTTAGGTGACCATTACAAAGGGCCATTTCTCTCTTTCCCAAGGTAGATAAGCTCTGCTATCCTGACAGATCCCTAAAATGAAATATCCACCCCTTTGTACTCCAAACACACCATCTTAGTGACAGATCCAGATACAATATTACTAATGATTAAAGAGCACCCCAACATTCGTCACAAATACACATCAATTCTGTTCAGTACTAGAGGGCAGTCATTTTATATATGGAAGATTGCAGCCTTTAAGCCTCTTAATTAACATGGCTAATGATCAAATATCACCCCTTGAATAGCAGGGTTTTTTTCCAGTTAATATTATTTTTGCCATCTCAAGGTACATTAACTGGAAAATTGGCATAATTTATTATCATTCTAACAACAGAAAATGTGCCAAATTTAGCATAAGGGTTTTCCCAGACATATATCTTCATTGACTCAGAGTCTACTTTTCTGCTATGCATTCAATCTTCACAAAACATTTCATAACTTTTAAATTTTCCTGCTGTCTGCAAAGACAAAACAAGGGGTAAATGATTACCCACTTTTTCTATTTGAACAGAAGTGTTCCAAACAACAAATTGCACAAAGATAAAACTCAGTATACAAACAGATTTTACAATAAGTTCTATGAAATCTACCAAATTATGCTACTGTAAACGTCATCTGTCATTGGAACAAAGATATAAAGCTGTAAATGACTACTTTCAAAATTATAAAATTACAAATTTCAAAATGCAGTTTGTTTCATATGACTGAAGTACAATATTAATCCAAACTCTGATAACAGATATCCTACCAATTTTTTTATTTGTTTTACTGTATTTTTGTTTTGTTTAACACATGAAGGTGCCTTCGAATGGCACTGATCTGCATTTCTAGATAAATTCCCCTTGTTCTGTAATTTACCTACATAACCTCTGAAAACCCTGTAGTAGTGCATAGTAATATTTGATTTTTAAATTGACGGTTGGGCTCAGGATTCTGTACTCTCTCTAATTGCCTAGGTTCAACAAAGTAAGATATATTGGTCTGAGCTTGTACATTGTGGAAATCTGTACACGGTCATGAACCCGGAAAAACTGATTTTACACACCTTCCATGGGCTTCCTCAGTGCAGAAACCAGATTAGATGTAAAAGTGCCTCCTTTCCTGGTGTAAATAGCTACCTCAGAGTAATTTGCAGTTCACTACGTAGATATAAGTTCACTGAAATGTCATGTTTATTTCTTTCTATACATCTAGGTGTTTTCACTTTGCCATCTCAACAACACCGTCCAAAGCAGTATCCAGTGACGAGACTGCAAAACACTCCTGCGTCTGCTGCTGAACCTCTCTCTTATGGTGGTAAATAGCAACAAAGCTGAGACTCATTCATATTGGGGTTTGCTGCAGCAATTTTAATGTCTATATATTTTATATATTTGAAGAACAAAAACATTTTGCCAACAATTGTTTTAAAAAGGTGGCCTAAAAAGGTCACATGGCTAAGATTTTTAAAATACATGAAGAAAAAATGTTTAATATTTTGAGCAAATTATCTCTACTTAACACCCTCCCCTCCCTTTTCCCCTCCCCCCTCCCAGAATTAATAATATTAATTGAAATGGGTCAGAAATGCTGGCTGATTAAACCCATAATATGCAGTGATATCAGTGGAGTCTTTTGTGCAGCACTCCACTTACATTTAAGTCTTTTAAAAATAAATAATTGCTTGCTCAACTCTCACTGTGGCCCAAGAACCCCTTAATGCCAACTGCTATTAGGTGAATAGGGTTACAGGAATGTCCTGATTCTGAACTACATTCTGGTTCAACAAGTCTGTCAAGTGAGGTCTTAAAATGAAAGTCAGGGGTCACACTATCATGAATAATATTTTGACATGTATGTACCGATACTTCATAAAGAGTTATGTGTATATACTGAAAATACGTTCTTAGAGTCTGCATCAAGGTACGAGTCACCAGCAGAGGCGAAATAACAGGTTTTCTGTCTGTCTCTCTGTTGGGACGTAAATTAAGCATTGTTCGCTAACAGAATGGATGCCCATTTACAAACAAAGACAATGAAGGGATGTGAAGTAGCACATAGGAAAAAAAGGCATGGGTGGTTACACTGTCTGAGTGCAAAAAATGAATTTTGCGGCTATAAGAAGCAGCCAAAGATGACACTCCCTCATCCTGCACCTAAGAAATAAACGAGCAATGCATGTACAATGGGATCTCAGCCAGCCAGCTGCAAAAGATGTTGGATGAGAAATTTCTTCAGACAGGAGATTAACCTTTTAGTTAAATTTATTCTCTAGAAAACATGTGATTTTGTTTTATACGTGACCATTTGGTTTCCAGTAGCCTTACTCACGATCATTTAAACCTTTGACAATACACTTAGTCTTGTTTTCACTACAAATATACCTAAGTGCTGTGATATATGCAAAGTGCTGATCCAGAGCTGAAGCTTACACACTGATTAATTTGGGGGACAGCAGACCTGGTATTTCCAAGAGTGGTTGGTGAATAAGGGACTGGACACTACAGGGGATTGCTTCAAAGGGATTCAGGGGCTGGGGTGCATATACTGTTAACCTGCAAGGCAAAGTGAGGACTGGCAAAGCCCAGAGAAGAGTGCTTGAGTGACTAAAAGGCTGATGGTGTTAGGAAGCTGACACCCAGATTAGCACAAGCAAAATTCCATCATGATGAAGGCAGGCAGTAACAAAGTGACTCATTAGATCCCCACTCAGAAAACTTTAGCAAAAGATGTTGAGAACAAACACAGTGTCTGAGCCAGACTAAAAAAATTCATCACATCAATATACTATCAGAACCTTTGTAGCTCTTTTAGGCACTGGTTTAGCAGTTGATCCTTATTCACCAAAACAAGCACTTGTTTAAGTCCCACTGAAGTTAAGCATGTGCTCAAGTGCTTTGCTGAGTTCTGGCCTTAGAAAATACTCCCTTTTAGGATTACCATATATTTGCATTCACTGCTCAAACATAAATAATACCTCTGATTAGACCATATTAATAACAGTTGTTTAATACACAATATTCTAAGACCAGCATACACAGTTTATCACTAACATTACTTGGTTTTCCACCCAAAATATCCCTGGTTAAATCTGAATTTTAAAAATTGTGTGATTTTCTGTACAGAAGTCAAATACTACTACTGGGAAACAATCACATTAAAAAAGGAAAGAAGACATGCATGTAATAAACTAAAGCTAGTACTTGAGGCAACTATTTTTATTACAATTTAGCTGTTTGCTGTCACTACTGTCCCTGATGCCCATGGAAAGTGACAAGTACCACTTTCAAACCTTAAGGGGAACAAAAAGGAAAGTTTTCTCCTACTAATCTTTCCAACAAATGTAAATACTCTATTGTACTGCAAATAATTCTCCTCTGTGTGTATAGCTTAACCTCCATGAATAGAGAAATGGTGTTAAGATACGGAAATGCTACCATGAATCAATAAAGCTAAACTATTTTCTTTCCAGATTCCTTTAAAGTAAAACTTCTAAATGACTTGATATTTTGTAGGAGATTTCCTTATATTCATTGAGTAGTTTTTAGATTTTTACCCTAACATGTTACTGACTAAAAATTACAATACAATTAAGCCTGATGAAAATAGAGAAAAGGATCATCTCTTTATTGATTATACAGCTTATAAACATACATGCATTTATTGAATGGAGTTTAGATTTTGTGGAGAACTATTATCCCTCAGGTTTAAAAAGTGAGCAACAAAAGACTAATGCCAAAAGCCATAATAAGAGACTATCACTATCTACCACAAGTAACTTTCAGTTCTAGTCATTATCTTGTTTCAAGTTCAATATAAACATCTATAAACTGTGATTGAAATTACCTGTTTGATGATGCTCAAAAGAGAAACCCAGTTAAAAAAAAATCAACTTGTTACAGCAGGGATAAAATACCTTAGAAGAAGCCTAGCTCAGTACATTTCAATAATGGTGCACATAATGTAGAGCAGTGGTCCCCAAACTTTTGAGGGTCACATCCCCTCCTTACTTAGGTGGAGGGGTAGAGCTAGGGCTGGGCCAAGGTGGGAGCAGAGCTGCAGCTGGGCCTGCAGCCAAATGCAGATCCGCTCCTGGCCCTGCCCCCAGCCTGGACCTTGGGCCAGGAATGTAGCTATGGCCAGTGGCCGAGGCTGAGGACAGGGTGAGGCCCGGGAATGTGGCTGGGTGTAGGATTGAAGCAGAGCTGGGGGTGGCGAGAGGCTGGGTGGCGCTCCCTCCCCACCCCTCCTTGGGAGCTGGCCAGGGCCCCGCCACACCCCAATCCCCGGATGTTCCTCCTAGGGTGACCAGACGTCCCGGATTTTATCGGGACTGTCCCGATATTTGCTTGTTTGTCCCGCGTCCCGACCAATGTTAGGTCGGGCCGCTGGACAAACAAGCAAAGGCTCCCGCGCACAGGCAGAGCCACGCCCTCCTCCCCACCCCAACTCCGCCCACTCATCCCATTGGATCCCTCCCCAAATCCCCAGCCCCACCCCCTCACTTCCGTATTGGATCCCTCCCCAAATCCCCGCCCCCAGCCCTGCCCCCTCACTTCCAGATTGGATCCCTCCCCAAATCCCCGTCTCTTCCCCAAGCACGCCATTCCTCCTCCCTCCGCAAGCGCTGGAGGGAGGCCCAGGAGACGCAGGAGAGCGCGGAGTCGGGCTGAGTGTGAGTCCGGCCTGGCCCCAAGTGCAGGCAGGACTCAGGCGGGGCGGTACCTGGAGGAGGAGCAGGGAGGTGGCCCGCAGGGCCAGGCGGTGGCTGTTCTCCCCACCTGGGCAGCGGCAGGAGGAAGCGGCTGCTGGCCAAGCACGTGGCACTCGGTGGCTGCGGCTCTGGCTCTGGCGCCCGGGGAGCCAACCCCCCGAGCCCTGGCCTGCTGCGGCGACCCAGCAGCGCACACGCTGCGCCCAACCCCTGGCCAGTCACGTCTGGGCTGGCTGCTCAGCTGGTGCAATCCCGCAGGCGGCCCCGGGGCGGAGGCAGCGACAGCCTGGTTCATTCCCTGCGGGACCCGAGCGGGACGGGGGGCTGGGGCCTGCTCCGGGGCCGCCCGCGGGATTGCACCGGGGGGAGGGGGTGCTCCGGCGGTTTTTTTTTTTTCCCCTCCTCCCCCCGCCTCCCAATATTTCAGTTTTGACATCTGGTCACCCTAGTTCCTCCACGCCCCCCTAGTGGGACATGCCACACAGTTTGGGGACCTCTGGCGTAGAGCATTAAAACACAATTTTACATCATAACTGTACAGAACAATTTAATTCCAGAAGAGTACATTACATTAAAATATCCAATAAATATTGAGAAATCTATCAAACCTGCACTCACATTTATAACAGCTGAACAAGTGCAATTATTGTGTTACTATTGACCCCCAAGTGAAAGAAGAATGAAAAACAATTTCAAAGTGCATCATTGAGTAACCCCCCCTCTTCAGCAATATAGTGACCATCTACAATCTCAAAAATAAACATAAATTAAGCAACAGAGGGTCCTGTGGCACCTTTAAGACTAACAGATGTATTGGAGCATAAGCTTTCGTGGGGGAATACCCACTTCGTCAGATGCAGTGGGTCTGACGAAGTGGGTATTCCCCCACGAAAGCTTATGCTCCAATACATCTGTTAGTCTTAAAGGTGCCACAGGACTCTCTGTTGCTTTTTACAGATCCAGACTAACACGGCTACCCCTCTGATACATATAAATTAAAAGTTTCATGTGAAATAGAGATTTTATACCTCAGTTAGATACACTGAACTTCCCATCATGTGAGCTTTCAGAATACTGCACTGGGCAGGCTGTGAAGGCAGCTTTAAAAAAAATAAAGGGGAGTGGGGAAAGAGATTGTATAACCCACTGGGATAAATGCACGATACAAGCTCCCCTCTGTGCTGATCCTCAGCGGATATGAGTTATTGCAGTCCTCAGCGACAGAGCCACGGGTCTTTAGCTCAAGCTGTAGCCACTCATGATTTCACCTCTGGAGGTTCCTGGTTGAATCTTGGTGTGCTACCCAAGATGGCATCCATCATATTTGCACCTTCTTTTACTTCTTTATGATGTATAAAGAAGGCCTGAAAGCTTTTGTTTACAATGTATTTTTTCTTTTTGTTGATGTCAGCTGTGTCATTTATTCTTCCCTTTTTTCTGGAAAACTTCTTGGATAGCTCAGATATATGGATTGGGAACTTCCTCATCCTTTAAAAGAAGGGGCTGGGATACTGAATATTTAAGAGAGAGAGCTTTTGCCCCCTAATTGTTTGAGTTTAATATACATATTAATTACAACAAACAAAGAGCTTTGAACAGACTAACTAAAAATGACTTTCCCTGAATTAATCAGGTTTTACTTGCACAGTGTCTTCTGTTTTCATAAACATACTTCTCCTTTGGTTGTGCATATATAGTCTCCCAGGAAAACAGGAGAAACAAAATACGAATTTTACATATAAGAAAGCAAACAATTTTTCCTTATAACCAACAAAACCATCCAGACCACCTTTACAACATTAGGCATTAATCCACTTTTTTCTCCTTTGCAGATGATCTTTTTAAAACTACAATCAACTCATGACAGAAAGAGAATTCTGCATAAGAATGGAAACAGAAGCCTTGACTCAGCTACTTTGTGCCCACACATGACACTCTAATTTGAGGATCTAAGAACACAGCAGGTTAGATTCACAGTAAGTGGGCACATATGGTTGGTGCTAAGGCTATAATCTAATTACAAAATCAAAACACCCAGGCTACATACACAATATCATATACAGTGTTGCTGGGGATCTTCTAGACAGCTATATGTGCATCAGTTCTTACTGTCATGGGGTGTGGCTGCTTCATAGTGCCCTCTTGCCAGCTGAATGTGGCTCTGACAGCGCTCCCTGCACTCAGTTTCCTTCCCTGAGGTGCGTCTCCTCGGTTATTCACACACCTGTCTGTGCTGAGACATGGCTTAGAACTCCAGACAACTCACAAACAAACCGAACCCCTTCCAGGATAGCAAGGAGTCCAAAATAAAAAATCCCAACAGAAAGGTTTTTCTGCCCGTTAGGGTTTTCTATTCAGCTCGCCCTCTGAGCCCAGTTCCAAGCCCCTTTCTGGTGTACCTGCAAGAGTCTGTCTGTCTGGTATGGAGCATTGGGCCATCAGGCTGGTTCCCTTAGAGCAGTGGTTCCCAAACTGGGGTTCGTGAACCCCTGGGAGTTCACAAAATGTTACAGGGGGTTCTCAAGAAAAAATTCCCTAATGGCGGACAGAGCTGTCCTTAGGGACCCTGGGCAGTATGGGGCCAGCAGCCCAGAGCCCCTGGACTTCCAAGAGCTAAGCAGATCAAAGCAAGCATGTCTACCACACTGAGGAGATTTAAACTTCAAGACTCCTTATAAGAAATGGAAAGGGAGGTGGATATTTTTTGCTGTTTTTAAAATTAAATAGGCAGCTAGTATTGTTTTTAAAATTATTATGAAGAACAAGTTTAAGCTTTGTTGTAACGTGCGCTGTTTGCCTGGACCGCTCAAGACCTGAATGCTTGTGTAGGAGGAACTCTTTGAGTTGGCTTCTTAAATACCTTCCTGCTGTTTCACATCTGATACTCCTTGAAGAAACGTAGGAGCCTTGTCTTATAACAGGCTTATTCAAAGTGATACAAGCTACGAAGTGAGATATTGGAAGAGTGTTGCTGTTTTCATAACGTAATAAAAATACTGTAATGATAAATAATAATTAAAAATAAATAGTGTGTAATAAGCATGTCATAAAACAAATTTTATATTTCAAAGATCACTGCTTTCGTAATTTATACTCAGGTAAAGGAGAAAATCCCTGGAAATAGTCATTTTTAGGAGGGGGTTCGCGAGACTTGACACTTTATTGAAAGGGGTTCACAGGTTGTTAAAGTTTGGGAACCACTGCCTTAGAGTATCATTCTTCACCCCTGCTGGGCTCTGCTCCTTATCTTCTTCCCAGCCCTGGTATAGAGCACCTGTGTCCCCAGGCTAGTTCCCCATGAGTACCCAGTCTCCTACAATCCCCAGCTCAGGACCTTCTACAGAAGCAGACCTGCTCCCTATGGTACTACTGGCAAACTGATCTCTCTCAGCCCCATTATAAGCCCCAGGTGTCTCGTAAGCAATCACCTGGCCCCTCATGGCCCTGCCCCCTCAGCCTGGAAAGCAGCTGATTATGACATTGGTGTGACTGGCTCCATCTCCCCTTAAAGGGGCCAGTCACCCTATAACACGTACAACACGACGGACCTGAGAAACTGTAACAGTCACAACTCAGTTTTCTCAATTAACACCTCAATATTAACATTATTAGAGTTACTATTGTCTGTGCTTCATTATTGTTATGCAAAGGATCCCAAAACACAAAGATAGAAAAATTATACTGTAGCTGCCCTAGACTTCATTACCATTAATAATTATTTTATAGCACCAAAAAGCATGCTTGGTGCTTAATGTACATCAAATACACGAATGTAGACAATTATTTTTACATATGTCCTTGAACTTTTATTCCATTTTTTAAAATATCAGAATTTGTAAGTCTTGTCTAAATAGTGCTTAATAAGTATATTTAATCCCAAATGCAGTTTTGCATATTGATATGTGATTTCTTTGAAACTATACTTGACTCCATTTTAAATTTTAAATTTGCTCCTCCTTCCCAATCTCCAATCTTTACTAAGCAGCAATAACATGGATACAACTATATCCGTGTGATTAGGACGCAGTAGCTAAGGTTACATTAGCATTGCCATTGCATATACACCTTCTTTCAGGGGACCGCAACTGAGGCCCACAAAATTTGTTCTGGTTTGAAATTTGGCATGCAAGATCCCATCTTGGAAATGCGGTTTTCATTTAGTTCCTTCTTAAAAATCATAGAGGTGAAATGAGAAATGTAGCTCAGTTTAAAATGTATTTATATTAAATTATGAAACAAAGCTTTTATTAGAAAAAAAAAACAAAAAGTGGCAATTAAATTTTTGTTTGTTTGTTTGTTCGTTCCAGTTCAGGTGGCAGCTAGGGGATTTCTCATGACTGCAGCCTCTTTTTTTCTGTTCCATCCCTTTATATATCTTTTGCACAACGTGGGAATCCTTTGTCCTTCTCTGGGTTCCCACCCCTCCTTCTCAATGGAAAAGCAACAGGCTAAGGATGGATTCCAGTTCAGGTAACATGATCACATGTCACTGTAAGACTTCATTACCCACTTGCCAGCACACAGGTATACAGGAAGACTTACAAGTAAACAGAGCCATCTACAATCAATTGTCCTGGTTAATGGGAGCCATCAAAATTCCAAACAACCATTAATAGCCCACACTTTGCATAATTACAATAGGTCCTCAGAGTTATATTTCATATTTCTAGTTTCAGAGACAAGAAAGATACATACATAAAAATAGGATGACCACACTCAGTAGATTATAAACTTTGTAATACCTTACAAGAGACCTTTTGCATGAAGCATATTCCAGTTACATTATATTCACACTCATTAGCAAATTTTCATAAAATCATATACAGTGCAACGTCACACCCAGTCCTGTGTTTGAATTGAAGTAACTGTTAACTCCAGTTAATTTGGCAAGGTGCTGGGTATTGTCCTTTTAAAGGAGAAAGGGAACCTTATTACAGCAGCAACACATTTTAAGGCACCCAGGATTACAGGACATGCAATGACAACCTTTCAATAATCTGGATTGCATTCCAAAACCTGATATCTATCCTTGTGGATTCAGCTGCAGGGCTGTGGCCTTATAAATATAGAAACAGTACATACTGGACACACAAATGGAATCACTTTACTCACCACTGAAGTGCTGCCACCTTGGTTTATAACAAAATAAAAATCAACGAGACAAAACCATAGACATAGTTTGACTTCTATATTTGGGGGAAAGGGGGACAGCTCCAGCCAGGACACCAGGGCTGCATGGGGAGGGGGGGCAAATTCTGTGCCTGCCCAAGGCTTACAGTTTGGAGAGGCAATGCCCCCCATGTCCCTGGCAAACTACACTCATGGATAGAACACAAAGAACAATATTGTCAGTATTTGATAGAAGTCAGCAAATTCAACTTAAAGCTTATCTTCATCTGGTAACTAAAGGGCACAAATGGATGCCTAGAGGATGCATGGAATATGGAACATTCACTGTGAAATTTATGTCTTCTCTTTGTGTCATAAATGTAATGTTACCAATATGTACTCTTTTGTATTTGATATTAAATATTTAAAGTTTGTCTAAAATGGGAGGTAACTGTTTAAGGGGGAGGAGGTTTGAGTTTTCCAGTTTCTTAGCTTACAGGTGTTAGGTAATTATACTGTTAGGTCACATTATACTGATGGCATTTAGGATTTATTTTAAAGCTAGTGTCAATGGTGCCTAGAATATTTCCATAAATCTAAATTTAAAAAAATGAACATATGTACACAGTAGTCAAAAGAAGAAGTCAACATTAGACAACAGTTACCATACAGTGGCATCAGGGACTGTAAAATGTATTTCTTACCTGTCAATTTATTTTCTATAAAATCAGGAAAGGAGCACTGGACTCTTTGCTCTGCAGGGAAATAATATTTCCTGGTAGAGAGGGAGACTAACTCTGATATATCCAATGCTGTGGAAAGGTTACACTGGAAAATGTTAATTTTTTTTTAAATGGTGACCACTGTAACTTTTAGTTAATGAAAATATTAAGCAATTGATTTATAACTCCATGCCTCAGTTTCATTTGCCTTCATATTTTCTCACCTCTTGAGCCTAAATCTGAGAGGAGAGTAAGAGGACTTCCGTATTGGCAATGCCACCTACTAATATCTTGCCTTTTTAGTGGTGGAAAGTCTGTGAAGAGCTTTACTTCAGGGTCTGCTTTCCTGTGACATACACAACTGATAAATTGATGATTAATAGAAATGATCTGACTCAACTTTCCTCAAGATTGTACATAGCTCTTAAAAACAGTTAAATAGTGACAAAAGAGCTACCACAGAATGCATCTGCTTATACAAGCATTGAACTTACTAGCCACTTTGCAATTCTCAACTGGCATTTACAACTCGCTTTATAAACACGAGAAACAAAATGCAATCAGGGAAAGAAAAAAATCTGTCTCTAAACATCTCTGTTTTTTTTCCATTTTACAGAAAATATCCATATCTGAGTGTAGTTTCTCTCCACATATAGCAATACTAGGTGTAATAAGATGGTCACTACTGCCCCACTTTGAAAACATAATAAAAAAATCCTGAATGGGGTCTCCATCCAGAGCAACAGAGAGGCCAAGTGCATGAAGTAGCACTGCTTTATTGACTGGCAGTGAAAATGAAATAGCATCACCATGGAAACTCATTTACTACCTCCTTCCTCAAGACAACAAGCAATAGCTCAGATGAGATATTTTAGGAAATCTATAAAAAGAGAAAATTGTGTTCTGTACTTTCCAGTTATTTAAAATGTGTCAGCAAAGTATGTTTTCAGGAAATGTGTGGATATCAGTTTCTTTCACAAAGTGAAAAATAATTTTATCACAATACAATAAAGACTTCTGGTGAATGTCTGACATCAATGATTGTTCTGAAGTTTTAACTTCACACTTTGAAATTAGTCTTAACTACTCTCTAACAGTGCTCTAGAAAACAGTGAGTTTTTGAAACTTTTTCTTAATGAGATAAAGATGACCATTTAAAGGGATACTGACAAATTAAAATCAAATTAATTTTAAAAAGTGTTATAATAATTCAGATGTTATACCAATTCCTTACTCCCCTGACCAATTTTTGTCATGTTTTCCATATACCACTTGTTCCTCTGTGTCAAACCCACACAAACAAAAGGGGAATCTGACTGTACAGAAGCAACAAGGAAACTGACTTAACAAAGCACACAAACTGGGGGAAAATAGAGATTTTTTTTCCATTAATCTCTTTTAGTCAGGATAACCTAAATGTTATTTGCAACAGTAGTATATGTAACATCTTCAGAAATAATTAGATATTTTTGAAGTTGACTGTTTCCCTTTAATGGAAAATAACTATATTTTCAGTGAAGATCTCATGTTTACACATAAATCTCTTTTAAGTAATAGATTAAATACAGTATGAAGCTATTCAAACTGTAAGGCATATTATTTACAATAAGTGAAGGTTTCTGAATTAAAATCGCATATTAATTAATCCACATATTACAGCAAACAGAAATTCCTGTAGAAAACCTCAAAAACTATTAAACTGATTTGATTTTCATAACATCACCTCATATCAGCTACGAACATAACCTAAAGCAGTTCCAGCTGCTTTACATACACTTGAATAATTATTGAAACTTACATGTTTGACGCACCCCTGAAGGGTCCCAGTTGTATTGTAAATGTTTTTATTTTGGTTGGCAGAAGTCACTATGCACTCACTAATTTAGTATCAGCTTTAATAATAATAATCTCACTAGCATATCAAACAACCCATATTGCTGCATATCCCCAAGGAAGGCAATGGCTGTGGGAATCCAGTTAATCAGTTACCATCTCATGTTTTCTTAACTCTCTTCAGATTAGGGGACTGCAGTAAGAAAGCATTCTTAGCACTGACCCAGGTGCACCTGAAATTGGGCCATTTACCAGTATTAAATATCACAGAGATTTCCTGGAATAGCAGTCAGCAGTGAAAAATCACTATTCACCATAAAAATGGTTTAACTATTTAGGTATCATTTCCAAAGAGAACAAACACTTTAGGGATTGATGATGAAGTTTCTTAACATTAGGTACAGCAGGTTATGGAAACAGACAGCTACTAATTTTTCTTTTTACAGCCTGAAGTTGAATATTTATTTTCACAATACAGCCTTGTTACCATTCACCATTCAATAGGTATGTATGTTTTATAAGTATCAGAGGTTCTCAATTTTTTATCTATTTTCATAACGCGGACACCTTCCAAGTGGTGAGATTGTCTCCAGAGTTCCTCCCCTTCCTTTCATGACCACATAGTGCATCTCCCCTCCCAACTTCCCATGATCTTATTTATGTATACACATAATCTTACACAGTGATATATATGCCCCTGCTTACTCCACAGACCCCACTGGCCACGTTTCCTCTCCAGCAAAGGAACTCTGCAGTGCTGTGCAGCATTGTGGCATTTATGAGGTTCCTGGAGTCAAGCTCCTTTCTCTCCACTATTCAGAACTCTCCTGACCACTTCCCCCCTCCCCCCCACCAACCACTCCCTGTGCTTCCCCCTACCATTGCTCAAATCCCTACCCTCATCCAAGCTCCCTGCATCCGCTGCCCCAGACTCGACTCCTCTCTTTTCTTCTGAAGGTTTCCTCTTCTATCCAGCCCTGCTCCCATGACATGATCCCCAGTTTCAAGCTTCCTCACCCCCCTCTTTTTCCCCCGCAGTGACTTGACTTCTCCCACTCCCTTTCTGCAAATCACAGTTTCTACTATTATCTTTACTATTCTCCTGCCCTTAGCCCCAGTTCTGAATACCAGCTAGATGGTGGTCGCTATCAAGCTCCACCTCACCATTATAAGCCATGTTACCTTTATCCCTGATTCCAACTGCCTTGTTCCAAAGCCAGCCTCATTTGGCTTCTGCGTGCTCCCTTGCAGGAGCTAGTGCTTACAGCAGGTGTGCAGGAAGCATGATGGTCCGGAGTTATGGAGCAGGCACTGCAGAAAAATATCTTGCCGAATTGAGGATCTACGTTTTTGGTCTGATTTGGAACAAAGCCCAAAACTTTCAAAATCAAAACATTTTGTTTTCAAAATTTCAAAACAAAGCTTTGCCAGGTAGGCTGACAGGGAGCCTAAAAACCCTGGCTGAGCCAGGTCCTTAGTACCACATCAACAGTACTGGGATCTTGAACAAAACTAGACCAAGCCAGAGAGATTGAAGACCTTGGTGCTACAATATCAGTGCCAGGACCCAGGGCCGGCTCCAGGCACCAGCCGACCAAACACGTGCTTGGGGCGGCACCTTGGGGCAGGGCAGGGCGGTGCTCGAATTTTTATTTATTTTTATTTTTATCTTTTGGATTCGGCGGCGCGGTACTCGGAGGGGGGGTGGGGCTTCGGGCGGCGTAGTGCTCGGAGAGGAGCGGGGGCTTCGGGCGGCGTGGTGCTCGGAGGGGGTGGGGCTTCAGGCGGTATGGTGCTCGGAGGGGGGCGGGGCTTCGGGCGGCACGGCACTGGGGGGGTGGGGCTTCGGGTTGCGTGGTGCTGGGGGGGCGGGGATTTCGGCGGCGCTCGCGGAGGGGGTACGGTGGGGCGGCGCTCTTCTTTTTTGCCTGGGGCGGCAAAAAAGTTAGAGCCGGCCCTGCCAGAACCTCAGCCAGATAAGACTGGGGACATGAATGTTGCTTAAGCCAGGCATATATCCACACAGACTGGAAGATATCAGAGTTGATGCTGAACTTACACATTACTGGGCTTAACTGACTGGGCCTGAAGAGTCTCCCCCTTCAGTAGCAGAGTGTGAAGCGGCCAACCTGGTCCTGAGGACAATCCAGACAACACCTGAGTCTGATGGGTATCATTGCTTCTTTTGTTTTCTACCTAAAATACTCTGTACTAACTGTCAGTCTAACTAAACAAAAATAGCCCCTGAAAGGGCAGAAGAAAAAGAAAAAAAACAATGAGAGAAATGTCGAGAAGACTGAGAGAGATCCAAGCTCACTGTAACTTTGGTGATTAACAAGGGACCTGAAGGGCAGTGAGTCGGTTCCCCTTTTACACTCTTGGGATCCTTTATAAGGGGTGGGGGTGAGTGCTCTGATTCTGCAGCTCAACACCAGGAGGTACTGATCCTAGAAATCGGACTACACAGAGGCCACATGAACAACAGGCAAGTAATATGTAATTGACCAAACAAGTATATAGAAAAAATAATGAGTTTTTGCAATTTTGCAAAACACTCAACATTTAAGGAAATATTTTCCCTGAAACACACAATGCTTTTTTTTTTAATTTGTTCCAACCAGAGATTGCTACCCAGAAATTTTAAATGTAACTTCAGTTTACTGAAGTACAAAATACCACATATTTTGATAGCTAAAAGGCTAATATTTACATTAAAGTGTATCTTAGCTCTTCTGCATCCAATTTCAGAGGAAAAATAATGGCAAAATATGGATTAACCATTTCCCTCCACTTTATATTTTTACATTAAATAGTTAAATTTAATCATATTCAACTCCTGTCATCCCCATTAGGCAGGAAGACAAGTCTGAGAACACCTCCGACTCCTACTAACAGAGAATGTCAACACCTCCTTTGATGAGTGGAATCTACTATCCTCCCCAAAACATACAATAGCATGATTAGTACTAAAGACATCACAAATTACCTCCCAGTA
Organism: Chrysemys picta bellii; assembly: GCF_011386835.1. Lineage (NCBI taxonomy): Eukaryota > Metazoa > Chordata > Testudines > Emydidae > Chrysemys > Chrysemys picta. The sequence goes on along the minus strand of NC_088795.1, from coordinate 127,774,338 downwards.
CTTAACCTTTTTTAATCAAGAAGCTAACAAAAAACAGCTTCCAATGATACTATCAGCTACTAGTATTCTGGAACCTTCTCAGTAAAGCATGCACAGAGAATATATGTTGCTCTGATAGATGGCTTCCTCTTGTCCATATACAGGGGAATGCTATCCATACACATTCTGCTGTCTGTCTCTGAAATCTAATACCATTCATCACCAATTTCTCCTCTTCTCCTTACAAGAGACTGCAGGGGTGAAAAGAAATAACCTTCAACAGCTTAGGTACTTCCTCTCAGACCACAATTAGAAAGTCATTATGGTGAACTGTAACTCTATCTCCAAACCCCTCATTTTGGAATTCCACAAGACTAAACCATTTTCTCTCCCAACATTATTCAACGTCTTTATGAAACTACAGAGTGAGTTGATGAGATAGCAAGAGCTGAAGTGCCAGCAGTACAGCTCAGTGCTGTCTGTGCACAGCTCCTTTGTATGAACCACAAATAGTACCTTCTCCCAGCTCTCAATGCCTAGTCAAAATTAGTATGTTGATGAAAAGCAGCTGGCTAAAGCTCATCCTTGCACGACTAAAATAATGCTGTTAGGAACAAAGAAGCACTTTGAAATTTGCCTTCTTTACTCCAATGTCATCTGCCCTCACATTGTTAAGTAGGTCAACAGCCATGGGGGCCCTTTACGACTCATGGATCCTACTGAATACCCCATGAGCTCTGGTAGCAAAAACTACTTACAGTTATCTGTGACTAGCCAGAAGATTGTGTCCCATCTTACTGGTCAGAGACCAGTGATCCATGCATCTGTTACTTCTAGGATTCTTTTTTTTTTTTTCAATTCATTTTATTGAGGAATGGAAGCCACAACCTCAAAAACCTCCACCTGAAAAAAAATGCAGCAGTCCATCTAGTTACCAAAACAGATCACTGTAAATTCATCACCACAGTGATCCATTCTCTACCATAGGACCCTATGGAAAACTGAGTCCAATTCAAGGTCTCTAACCTGATATACAGAGCCCTCCATGGGACTATCAGTGCTGCTATGAGATTGCCTATTCCTCTGCCGCCATGACTTCTGAGACAGCTACTGGAGTAAGTAAACTATCAACCAGTAGAGGGGAACTCATGGGTGTGGAAGACAGAACCTTCACAGGAACTGGTCCTAAACCATAGAACTTACTACTGCAAGATATAAGAGTGACTACAAACCGCACTGCTTTCAGAAGTAAATGCAAAGCTCATTTCTTCAACGTAGTTCTCCCTCAAGTTGTTCTCAATGCACAATCTACACAGAGGATACAACACGTACTCAGACAAATGAAGCAGGAACAAAAGACACTATAAACTAATCAAGCCATTACTCCTACATAATTGGCCTCTCAGAGTTGGTAAGACAACTGCCACCTGTTCATGCTCTCTGTATGTGAGTATATATATCTCCTCAATATATGTTCCATTCTATATGCTTCCGAAGAAGTGGGCTGTAGCCCACAAAAGCTTATGCTCTAATGAATTTGTTAGTCTCTAAGGTGCCACAAGTACTCCTGTTCTTTTTGCGGATACAGACTAACATGGCTGCTACTCTGAAACTTAAGAAGAGACAGGTCATTCAAGAGACACTCAGAGTTTATGGCAATAAGGGTCTTGTCGATAAATAGATAACCACAGCAAAAGCTCTCCTGCATGTAAAGCAACTATCTATTCAGGGAAAAAGCCATCTTTATTAGATGCAGGTCACTAAACATTCACACAAATCCCCAACATCATCACCCCATATGGTCTATGAGTTACTACATTTCCTGCATCAATTAGTAATACAGTAATTGACCTTTGTGGATCTGGACTCTACTGCTTTGGGACTTGTCAGACTGATGATTTAGTTGGAGATTGATCCTGCTTTGAGCAGGGGGTTGGACTAGATGACCCCCTGAAGTCCCTTCAAACCCTGATATTCTATGATTCTATGATTTGATGGACAATGGAGTCCCTTCCCCTCAGCCAATCAGATCATGCTGGGAGTGGAACTCAAGACAGGAGCCATCTTGCCAGGACTGGACAGTGAGGCAACATCTGTGGTACTTGGCAGAGCCGGCTCCAGCATTTTTGCCGCCCCCAAGCAGCGGGGGGGCGGGATGGAGGAAGCTGTGATCGGCGGCACCTCAGCGGCAGCTCTGCCGCTGCTGCTTCATTCTTCGGCAGCAATTCGGCGGCAGGTCCTTCCCTTCCGGAGGGACTGAAGAGCCCACCGCCGAATTGCCGCCGAAGAGCCAGACGTGCCACCCCTTTCCATTGGCTGCCCCAAGCACCTGCTTGCTGCGCTGGTGCCTGGAGCCGGCACTGGTGCTGGGGGAGCGAGGGAAGCTCCTGGGATCTGACTAGAGGAAGGAAAGACTGAGTATGGAGTCTTTCACCTGGGAGACAGAAAGGCACTGGGTGAAGAGATGACAGAGACCCAGTACACCATGGTTGGAGTGAATGTAAGACTGACTTTTACACAGACTCTCACCTCCTTGCTCTATGCCCCTTAGTGGTCACTCTAAACATTCATATAACACAACACAGCCGAGGAAAGGTAAAGCCTGTGTGAGGCCTGTAAGGAGTCTGGGGGAAAAGGCCAGAAGAAGCAGTGCGGAAAGGGAGTGTTGATGAGGAATCTTAGTGGAACCCAGTTAACAACCAGAGGTAGCCGGGTTAGGGTTCAAGAAGGCTTGGGACCCAGAAGTGAGCCCTCCTCCATAGGATTGTAGCAGGCACTGGCTCCAGTAGTGCCAATTCCAAGTGCTCAAAAATCATGAGAGTCAGGCCACCCAAAATCATAAAGATTTTTTTAACTGTTTATAAGCCTTTAGGGTGAACTTGGGTCCCATTGTCAAGGTTTTCTCTGCAACTATGCGAGCTAGAAACTTATTTTAAAAAACCTCCTGAGATTCTCACATAATCAGACGATTCCAGGCGCTGAGGCTTTAAGAAAAGGACCACATAATTTGAGACTTGAGATAAAAATCACACGTTGGTAACATGTTTGTTTAAAGTTCCAGCCTGCAGAGTGGAAAGCCTGGGGCGTAGTTATAATTTTGTTAATTGTGTTATTCTCTAAAAAGGTTAACTATGTGTTTTCAATGCTGTTTAATGTAATACCTTTTATTGAATTACCCAGTGTTCCCAGTAGCCCTTTTCTAACCAGCTCTCTGCCAGATTGGGAGTAAAGTTCCTTGTTGGTTTGTTTTGTGACCCCTGCGTGTGAGTCTCAATCTTGTGTGAACCCACCAAGTGTTAAATGCCCACATGGCTCTAGTACTTGGTGCACCTTCAGTGCTTGCCTCTGGAGAGTTTGTGCTAGTGTAGGTCATGGCTACTGACTCAAACCAATGTTGTGTGCACCACTGCTCATGCAGATTGCAGCTTATGCCGTCCAAGATAAGAGGGCGGAAGGGGTCAGTTAAAATACTTTCCTTTCTTATATTCCTCATCCATGACTTAAAAGATTTATCCATCAACTGTTGCACTTTACTAATTTCAGATTTCTGTTTCAGAGCTGACCAATTCTCACCACTCTTCTGCCTGTACTAACAGTATACCTGCCATTCTAAAACCTTCGCTATTTAAACTGGCATCAGGTAAATCAATTATACTTGTAGAAATAGTGATCTAAAAAATTCTTAACCTGGACTTAAATTGTGCCATTCAATAAAAAACTACAGAAAATACAGTTTGCCTTGCTAGCTAACTAGTTTGTTGCCACTGTTTTGTTTTAAGAACATCTTGCACATTTGTTTTTCCTCCATTAGCTCCTGTTTCCTAGCATATCCTTCTGGACTATGACTCGAGACAGCAATTTTTTTGACTCCAGATTCCAGTTCTTTTCCCTGCTCTATCTAGATAACTGAGGGTTATATCAGTCCCCTTCTCATAGTAAGGCTTCCTGGTCTGTTTTTGTTTCCCTAGTTAGACTAGTATGCCCTCTGTGCAACAATTGGCCTCCTACTTCCAAAACAGCAATTGAAAATCTCAGGGCAGTCATCTCCTAGAGCCCACTAATCACAAACTCCACCGTGTCTCTCTTACCCAGATGCCGCCTTTCTGAGTAGCAGAAACAGCACTAGACCAGCTCACAAAAGAGCCTCTCTTCATAGTTATTCTGTGATTTTTCCTCAAGGAGAGATGAAGAAGAAAACTTCCAAGCTGCTTGTCTGCCTGAACTTGTTCTCCCTTTTTTCATATGGGTGTAAAAACGCCTGCTTTTTTAAAAAGGATCTTGATCCAATTCTCTGGGTGGCCACAATACTATTCACAAAGCTGTACTGACATAATCAATGGTACTGGTGAATAAACAAAGTTGTTTTGTCATTATATGGCACTGTATAAGTTGAAGCCATAATTGGTAAAGACAGGCATGTTAATTTCTGCCCCATTCAAAACACAAGGGGGGAAGAAAAATCAATGTTTGGCAATTGCAAGAACACAAAGTCAGTAGATGAAATAGCATTTTTTCAATCTTCTAAACCAGCATTACAAACAATAGAGAATAAAAGTAAACAACTTTAAAACATTTTACTGTTCATTTAAGTGCTCAATTTAGACAGACTACTTAATCTAAATAATATTTAATATTACAATAATGCTCCATTGCCCTCAAAATGTATTAAGACTATTAAATATGCATGTGAAGCAGTAGCTCATGCTGGTGTATATCCAACATGAACTTTTTAAAATGTACTTCCATCCTTTCTACTTTAAGGAACAAAGATATTTAATAAATAGGTCAAATTTACAATCACCAACAATCATGAGAAATGCTGCAATAATTTGTATTCACTATTTTTATAATAGCTTACTATTAAGTTTGCCATAAAAGGTTTTCCACCTCTATAAGGAACATAGGTATGATAAAAAATATTCCAGTGCACTGGAAGTGAGCATACAGAAAACTCACTAGCCATCTGAACACCAGTTTTCTTCCTATTCTTGGTATGCATCAGTGCTCCAACACAGCAACTACTGCCCAGTAAAGTGCCTCAAAATTATACAGCACCTGTAGAGCAGCCCAATACCTTAAAACAACAGAATTTAGAGAAAATCTGCTACTTCTTCCATTTTCATACACAATTAAGTTTAAAAGTTAAACATCAAACTTTGGTTTCCTATCGATAGGAGTAAAAAGAGCACACATGCTAATTTAGAATTAGGACCCATTTCAGTGTTATTTACATTTGCATTTTATCAATTTTATTTATTTTCCATCAGAAACTATAGTCAGATAGTCCTTGAAAATTAAATGGACTGGATTATATAATTTCTTCTCTCCTATCTATCCTTTACCATGGGATTCCCAAAGACCTCTGATGTCCCAAAGACCCCCTCTCACCTAACCACCTAAGAGGCTAATAGGCTGGTTGTAATAGGATGTACATATGAAAGGATGAAATCTTGTGCCTAAAAATCAAGTCAGTTCATCATCAATTCTCCATTAATCCCTTATAGCCAACTTGTTATTATTCATAGGACGTAAATTACCCCCCCCCCCTTTCCAACTACACGTATATTGGGAACCCCAGCCCATATTAGTGGCCTACATTTTGACTACTTTATCTAACCTCCAGATGTCCTTGCAAAAATACCAACCAACCAAAACAAAACACAAAAAAACTTGCCACTAGAGGTTGCTAATATATTCCTTAGATTGCAGAATCCAGAAAAAATGAATGGATTTACTGAACTAACAATGCACTGAATTAGATGGAAAGCCTCAATAACTACAAGTATAAATTCCATATTCCACTTCTCTGAAAAACTTTGAAAGCAAGACTTAACAGAAAATGCGTGTTGCTCTTTTACTATTTCCACAAAACTCAAGTGAGAAGCAAAATTTATGACTAGGAAAATTATAAAATGTGTTTTAACTTGTGAAGGCTTGGAGCAAGAGACAGAGAAAGTTAGGTCAAATCTTGGATAAAATCTCATAGACAAACTGCTTTTCTACATGGGGACATAAGGAGATCAATGACTCTAAAAGAGGACAAAAATGTGAAGACACTCATTTACCTTACCATGTTTAATAGGAATTCTAACACAGACAACTACATTGTTTTTAGTACTGGGACAGCTTTCTGACAGATTCCTTCTAAAAATATTAAATAAAACCTAAAAACAATAGCAAAATAAAACACTTCTTTCTTCAAGAGCACCAAAAGTAAAAGATTTGAGTAAATACTGCAATAGATCCATATCAAAGTTCTCTTTATATGGTTTAACAGTGAGCACTATTGTGTAGGGGAAAAGTGTTAAAAGTTGGGAATGTTCATTATATTCATTTAATTTAGATCTGAGTAACAGTTATGCCTGTAGGACAGAAACAAACCAAATGGAAAAGGAGAAAATGGAATAATGTATAGGGATTAAAATATGCTTTGGTGCCTTAATCAATTGACTCCTGTAGGGATCTTTTCAGGCTTTGAGAAAGTATGAACCAGCCCTCTGCACCACACTTACCAAAATAACCTGTTGCTAGTAAACTCCAAAAGGATTAGGTGAAGTTGCCACAACTCCAATTTCTCTAGGAAAGACTGTTCTCTAAGACTTCTATTGTTATGACAACATGGTTTGCTGAAAAATAAAAAAGTACTTTGCACTTATTTTAGTGCTTTACATTTTCAAAGCAGGGAAACTGAGGCCCAGTGGGGTTTGTTGATTTACAAAAAGCCACACTGTGAGTCAATGGCAAAGTAAGGATTAGAAGTCAGGCATTCTTGTCTGTCAGCCCCATGCCCATTTCTCTAGACCACACTGCTTTTCAAATACATAATAAGATGTTTATTGCAGCCTAACCAAAGTTTCTTGAATATCTGTTGAGTCAATGTCTGTTTCCTGTATGCTGTTGGATGTTTATATAAGACAGTATTGCTTTTAATCTCTATGTATTTGCTTTATACATGCCTTGAAAACCAGTATACGTGCCTTAAGAAAACGAGCATTTTTTTCCCCACAAAATGAATCACTTGCCTTATGCCACTGATTTCTATGTCTGTGTTACTGCAACAGAAATGGTGGAAAAACATCATTCTTAAAGGTGTGACCTTGTCCATTTCGATTCTTTTAAATCAACATGGGGATTTTGAAATTTCAGTTATCCAAAACAGAAGATAAACTTGTCATTTTTTTCTTAGGCTTCTTAGGTTGGGAAGCAGGTGTGAAAGGAATGAACTGGTAATGAAAATGATGTCCATTACAATAAGTTACAAGAAAAAGTTCATGAAATTGGAGTCCTAAAACAAGAAAGAACTTGTGCCTTCTAAAACCATGAAGAAATCCCTTCAGTGAAAAGATCAGGTTTTTAGCTTCCATTTTTAAATACTGAGAAACTTCCTTTGCTTTTTCTCAGTGGCAGAAACTGAACAGAAACAAAATAAAAAAACATGTAAACCTTCTAATATTATGAACCTTTCCTTTAAAAATAAATTGCAGTTCTTTTTATTGTTGTATGTAATGCTGTTCTTGGCCAAAAGAAAATGGAAAATTAATTATCAATATTCCTCAATCTTTCTTCCCCTCTGGGTTCAAAGGAAGAACCTATTAAAGAAGCACCCATTAAAGCTCTCAAAAACACCTCCGGTTTGATTTCCACCATTCCACTCCACTGAAACTGCTCTCAAAATACTAAATGACCTCTTCTTGTGCCTCTACTACATCCTCATCTGCACACGTACAAAATGGAAAATGACTGCCTAGGAAGGAGTACTGTGGACAGGGATCTGGGGGTCATAGTAGACCACAAGCTAAATATGAGTCAACAGTGTAACGCTGTTGCAAAAAAGGCAAACATTATTCTGGGATGTATTAGCAGGAGTGTTGCAAGCAAGACACAAGAAGTAATTCTTCCGCTCTGCTCCACGCTGATTAGGCCTCAACTGGAGTATTGTGTCCAGTTCTGGGCACCACATTTGAGGAAAGATGTGGACAAATTGGAGAAAGTCCAGAGGAGAGCAACAAAAATGATTAAAGGTCTAGAAAACATGACCTATATGGAAAGACTGAAAAAAATGGGTTTGTTTAATCTGGAGAAGAGAAGACTGAGAGGGGACATGATAACAGTTTTCAAGTACATAAAAGGTTGTTACAAGGAGGAGGGAGAAAAAATGTTCTCTTTAGCCTCTGAGGATAGGTCAAGAAGCAATGGGCTTCAATTGCAGCAAGGGCGGTTTAGGTTGGACATTAGGAAAAACGTCCTGTCAGAGTGGTTAAGAACTGGAATAAATTGCCAAGGAGATTGTGGAATCTCCATCGTTGGAGATTTTTAAGAGTAGATTAGAACTAGACTAGAAGACCTCTCAAGTTCCCTTCCAGTCTGACGATTCTATGATTCTATGATTCTATGATCCTAAAACTTTCAGTGGCCGTTGAGACCACTGACCACTCTCTACTTCTTGAAATACTGTCCTTCATTGCCTTTCAAGGCTCTGTCCTTGCCTAGTTTGCTTTTTACCTCTCTGATCATTCCTGCTTTGTCTTCATTGGTCCTCCTCTTCCTCTCTCCTTTCAGTGGGCATCCCCCAATGCTCAGATCTTGATACCCTGTTCTTCTGTCTCTGCACCCTGTCCCTAGATATTCTCCACAAGCAAAATATGATATGCTTATCATCTTTATGCCAACAACTTGCAAATCACCTCTCCCCTAAAGATGTCTCCCTCCATCCAATCCCACATCATGGCCTGTCTTTCTGTCACCTCTTTGTTGATGTCCAGCTGGCATATTAAACTTAATATGGGCAAAATTGAGCTTTTTATCTGTCCCACAAAACTTTTACCTCTCCCAAATTTCTCTGCTAATATGGATAACACCACCATTCTCCTAGTCATTCACACCCATAAGGAAGGCCCTGTGTAAATCATGTTGTTGTTGTTCTTTTTTAAGTCATGGCAGCATCACAGGCATGAGAGAGAAAATAAAATTAACAGTCCCACAGTTCCCACAAGAGCTTTGCTCACAAATAAGATGGAAGAGCCCTGGCACTTTAAGGGAATTCACTTCTAGACCCTTGACAAATCCCTCAACAATGAATTCTAAAACCTTTAAAATCAAACATCTAGTGATCTCAAAACATTTATTTAACCAAAATGTACCATATTCTGAGCATAGCTGTAAAGGAAAACTGAGTTTCATTCTTTCCCAAGCAGTCACAATCCTATAGAACTCTTCTAAAGTCAGCCTGTCTCTTTGACTTTCCATGCAAACGAGGGTTGGACACCACAAAACTAGGTCCAAAGTAGGGAAGAAGCCTCAGACGGGGTTTAACTGTCATGCCCTAATGTCTGACAACCTGCAGATTCTGGACCTGAAAAGGACTACTAGAACCTCTTCTACCTGATTCTGCTGAATTTTCAAGACTTTAATGAAAGAAATGAATATACCCCACAACACCAAGCAATAATGTATTACAACCCACAGCCAGATGTAGATGCAAAAGCATTAATTCTCAAGCTATCTGGGTGCAAATCAAATAATACATGTCTTCCTCAGGTGTCTGCACATGCAGGAGAACACCTGCAGATTTCGCTCCCATTCCAAGTCAAGATGATTCTGTCTGGTGAGTCAGTCAGCCCATGTCCTGGCTTTCTTCTGTACACAAATAGACCATAATCAGCAATGATTTATCTCCAGCAAGGAACACAGCTCAACAGTCACTGTGAGCAGCTGACTGCCTCTGAAAGTTCCTTGCTTGGTTAGATAAGTCATTCTCTCATAGACTCATAGACGTTAAGGTCAGAAGGGACCATTATGATCATCTAGTCTGACCTCCCGCATGATGCAGGCCACAAAAGCTGACCCAACCCCTTTCCCTTGACTCTGTTGTTGAAGTCCCCAAATTCTGTGATTTAAAGACTTCAAGTCGCAGAGAATCCTCCAGCTAGCGACCCCCGCCCCATGCTGCGGAGGAAGGCGAAAAACCTCCAGGGCCTTTGCCAATCTACCCTGGAGGAAAATTCCTTCCCGACCCCAAATATGGCGATCAGTAGAACCCCGAGCATGTAGGCAAGATTCTCCAGCCAGACCCTCATTAGCCACTGATACTATTTACCAGCGATGGCATGCTGTTGATTTGACTAAAATCACGTTATCCCATTCCCTCCATAAACTTATCTAGCTTCTCTTTCCCGAGGCCCAGTCCCCAGCCATTGTGTATCTCTGTTGTCATAGTGGGCCAGAATATGCTGCTCCAACAGACTGACCAAGAAGGATGGGCCAAATTTCACTAGAAATTCCAAAAAGCTGAAGTTCAGGCACTTCTTCCTTAGAGAAAGCAAATCTTCAAACAGAAAAACAAACAAAAAACAAAACAAAAACAATTTGGGTGGTAATATAAGCAGAGGATGTTGGGGTTATAAAATCCATGTACAGAGGGTATCAAAATCCTGGATCAACCAGTTCAAGACAGGACAAAGTGTGCCAATAATTATGAAAAAAGAACTACAGGTGTCTTAGGCGCATTCTGAATCATGGCACCAGTGCAGTCCACAAAGTATCCCTACATCATGATCATCTGAGACTAACCATTTGGCGCCATCGGGAAAAAGGCAATAAAATCAAAGAACATGAAAACTATCTTAGGAGAGCTTAAACAGACAATACAATGGGTCCCTGTGGAGCCTCCCATCGGTGCTACTGCTATGTTTACTCCTCATGATCCAGTGCAGTGAGTTTTGGAGAATGAGCTTTGTATACCCAGAGCTCTGTGAAAATAAATGGAGGCCCTTAAATCAGAAGTTCTTAAACAGAGCCTGAAGACTGTAGGCACGTCACAAGGTGCCGTCTCCTCTTCCTTATTTCCAGATATTAAAAATTGATTAGTACACAGGCAAAAATTCATTAAGTACTTTCCTCCTAATGTACATATTAATGTTCCATGTAAGCAATATTGACATAGGGATGTTATGGGATCACCAATAGAAAAGATGGTCAGCATGATCACAAATGGGAGAGCAAGTGGACCACAAGACAGTCTCTTTAATATGGGATCACCACTACAAAAAAAAGAAGGAGAACTTTTATCATAAGAAATCTGATCTCGCTCTTTGTCTGCCAGAGCCCTGGTCAGGGTACATCACAAGTTGCTGACCTGGTCCTGTTCAACAGAAGATTTTGATCCACCATTCCCCTAACCATTCCAACAACAGCACAGACACACTGCACTGGACTAGTTCTGCAATTCTTGATACATTATCTGTTCCTTTACTCCACCACCTGTTGTATTTCCATTTTAACTCCACTCCCACCTGGTTGGCATGGCTAGGTAGAAGACCCCATTGCACACTCAATCTTGACATTCAACAGGGGACTCCCAATTGAGTGGCTTCCCAGAATTTCCTTAAATTGGTCTTCTTTATTGTGGTACCTCTCATCCCCAAAGCAACCAGGTTAAATTGCTGTTGTCCATCAGCCTGACCCACTTAACTGAAATACAGAATCTGGGGTGGATTAAGAAGAGGAGGGAAGCTGCATGCTTTGCTTCCTGGTTAACTCCTCTCTCCACTATTTTTCTCTTCCTTTCCTTTCTTCTCTATTCTTCTTTTCTTTCTTTCTGCAAAAAGCGTGATCAGATTAGGGAAAAGGAAAGCTGGATAGGCCTGAGCTGAATTGCTCCATGCTTCCACAAGTGAGGAGGTAAAATGATTGGGAATAAGGCTGTGGAGCTCTGTAGTTTTTATTTTCCAAAGGTAACTGTAGGTCTTTTTTCCCCCTACGTGAATCATGATAAGAGGAGACATAACTTAGAGTAAAAACTTCTGTAGGATTTGGGTAAGGTTGAAAAAGGAGTGACATGCAACAGCAATTATTTGAAGAGTGAGAAGCAAATTCTAAAAATAAAAAAAGTAAAACAATGTGTACTATTGATTCTTCCCAGAAGTGAATTGTTGTATTTGAACAGACTGCATTAAATCTGCTATTTATTTTTTCACATATTAGTCAGTGTAGAGACTTCATGTGAAATTCATAAATAAAAATGTCATATATACAGTGGTGCATACCAGCTTACAGATCGGTTAGAGTGTGTGCTTTTAAAATAAAGAGAAAGGGCATTTAGCGCTGCCTCATGAAGCATGAAAGGGAATCTGAAAGGAATAAAAAAGTGTGACCTTAATACAGTAACTTACTGTGTTATGGATGCTCTTGTCTAAAAATTCACGGACATTCCCACTTTAAAAAAAATTAAAACAGTTTTTAAATGACAAAAATGGACAAAAATTATGAAAAAATGGACTAAATTCTGCCATATATTTCAGAATTGTGTTCACATCTAATTCAGCTAAGAAAGGCCCTTAGTAATGAATACATATTAGGTATACCTTCAAATGTACATATAGAGCTTAGGCTCTCAGATAGAGTTCTTCTTGATGCAGTGTTGGAAGCCATTTCCTTGGTATTCAGGCATTAAGCACCGTGGAAGAGGCTGCCAGAAAAAAAAATCCCTCACCACTATTTGTAATATGGCTAGTAACCCTTTCACCTATCACTCTTCTAAAAAGCAACTCTGGAATCTGAATTGTTTAGCTGTCAAATTATGGCTCCTGAGATATAATGTTGCAACAGTACAAGTATATAAAGAGAGTATGTTTTAAAAATAAGGTCTTCGTTTTTTTCTGTTTGTTGTGACCTTGAGCAACCAAGAACTACATTTATTAAAATCCTTTGGTGCTGCTAATATGCAGAAGCTAAACAGGTGATACACATGGACTTCTAACTTTCACCTTTCCCACTACCAACCAAACCTAGTAATAAAAGTTTGTGTTTTTTAAACTGTTACTTAAAAAAAAAAACAGTGTCCTTCAGTAAATGGTCTTTCCATCCCAGTAAGCTTTCAAAAGGAGTTGGGATCACTTTTATTTATTTGGTGATATGCTGAAAAAGATATGGAAAATAAGCAGCATATAAATAAAATTACTATTTGCCCAAGGTCCCTACTTGCTAATCAGTTACTCAACTTTCTATCTCCTGCCAGGTTGCTGGGATTTTTAATGATTTTCCACAGTAAACTGACTTTTTTTCTGAATACTTTGGTTTCCCAAGGAGCAATGATCCTGAACTTTTGGGGTTGCAGTGACCCAGACGGCCATGGAAGAACTAAAATTGACCCCTATATGTTCTATTCAGAAAATGAATAGTACTTTAAACAGGATCATTTAGAAAGACTGAGGAATTTTTAAATTAGTCTCTGAAAAATCTTAATGTTGGTCAGCTAGATAAGACAACAAAAATCCTCTCCCCCCCAACTTGTTCTATTTCAAAACACAGGTCCAGATCCTTTGTTTACAAATTAAGTCTCATAGCCAGGATATCCCACAAAGGGAAATCAGGCATTTCACATCCATATATAATACTTTATAAATTTTCTTTATTAAAAGGACACATATATACATATTATATACACATACAAACTTACAAATGAAAGGAATGCAAGCAGCCATGAAAAAAATGAAAATTGCTGTAACAGAAGCAAATTCAGCCTTCCCACAGGACAGAGTCTACACTAAAAACATAACACACAGAAGAATAAACCCCAACCATCTGGAGTTCAACTCAGTAGGCAGATGCTGAGGAAAATACATACAAAATATAAGCTACCCATAAAGAGCCAAACTAACCTAGGTGCTAATCCAAAAAAAGGAATAAAACAATTTGAAATGAACTATAATCTTTGAATCAGTCTTCTACTACTTTGTGAAGAGGGGGAAAACAGAAGGGAGTGGAAAGAACAGCAAAATGAACAGTGATTTAGTTGAATTTATCAAGCTTTTTGCAATGGACTCTGTTGAAGCTTTATGGGAAGCAATACGTTTCCATAAATCTAAACTGGGCTCTTTTCTTTACAAAATTAGCTTCAAAATTAGCTACAAGTCTATTTCAACATGTTATTTCTTTAAAATCACTACAACGAGACTTGCCGCCCCCACAGTCTATCAAAGGGGTGGAGAATTTTATATGGAAGAAAAACATTTCTAAAATTATAAAGAGAAACAACAGTTGCTAGTTAGTTATTGTGATTCTCATAAGCATGTTAAATTCCTTGATGTTCTGAAATTTGACACTTTGTAGCACTAAAAATTTATGTAAGCAAACTTTAAAAGAATATTATTGAAACAAGCAGTTATTTGCCATCTCTTTTCATTATACAACATTAGAAGTTGGATACTATAGAAGATTTAACTGTATTATATACAAAAGCAGCGCCACACCACTGAGCACTTCATTAATTAAAAGCCAGAAAAGGAAGTTTGCTAAACGAAGCAAATGTTCTTATCGCTTCTATCTATATTCATTAAAACTGACAGGAAACCAAATATCACCATCTGTCTACTTGCAATAAAGACACTAAAAACAGCTTCAGGCTAACAGAATAACATAAAACAAAGTATAAAACTGCAGACTTTAAAGTTTCATTTGTAAATGGATGAGAGAGAAACTGACTTTGAGTTGGGGAGGGAGAATGAGGGGACAAGGAGGCATTTTGCACAACACTGATAAAGGATTAAATATTTTAGAGTATGTTCCACTGCTAGTCTAAAGCTCTGCTAGGTCAAGTATGAACTTAATACTTGCTTGATATTTGTCATTGAGATCACTGGTTCGGGAGAAAGACAAGCGTTATATATTAGCTCATCTGCCCATTTAGAGACAACCTCTAGCAAAAACATGCCTGAAATTATATTAGACGCATATGAACTGTAAAATTTCTCCTATCTGAAAGCTAGAACAGACCCAGATAATACATTTTTGTAATTTTGTTAGGTACTGACACCTTATGTTACAGTTACAAGATAAGAAGGTACAATTTATGAAATTATTCATGTTTTTGATATCATTGTGATGCAGTAGCTCGGTAAAGAAACTGAAATATGATTTTATGAAAGCAAAAGAGGATCACAAAGGTAGTGACTTATATTAGAGCAAAATACGGCTCACACCAGCAGCCACAGAGGTCAACAGAAGGTCATTGCTTTAAGGTAGTTTACAGCAGTTGTATACTTCCTACATTCTGGTAATTGCCTTTTTTGGCACTGTAGGAGAGAAAAGGAAAAATAAATAGATGGTAATAAGATATTTAATGAAGGAAATGAAAATAAACTACTGCTAGTATTTTAAACACTCGTATTTCAAAAACCATAGCTACATATTGTTAATTCTGACAATGCTCTGTCTGCATTTTCCATAGCAATGAAAATGACTTTCATTCAGTCTCAAACTTGCATTAAATATTACCTCTATATACACATTTAAAGACTAAAATGATTAAAATAATGTAAAGTTGATGCACACAACAAAAGCAGGGAAATTCATTTTTAAGACCGCCATTCAGTCTTCAAATCAGCACCTGTTGTGCCTAGGTATTGAAGCACATATAGCACATTGTGCTCAGATTTCTGTAGTACCTAGAACTGACATAACTGATTGGGGTGGGAAAGGAGGAGTAATGGAGTAAAGAGCAACGAGTTTTACTATTATGTCTCTCAAGCCTAATATTATTGTAAATTATTTTTGTGGTTTAATTTTCTCAAGTAATTCATACATTCAAAAAAAGAAGAAAAGGCTCTCATTAATATCCTATGAGACTAAAGGCTACTTTCTGATACAATTTCATTGGACCAATTACAGTTCTTCCACTGTTCCATTTTAACAGCACTAATAGAGCCATTAAGAGCTCAATGGAAGTATGAGAGACATTTCAAGGTGCCAGAAGTACAGTAGTATGCATGTTTAGTAAAGAAACCACTAAGAAATTATACATCATAATAAAGTCTTTGCTTTACAGTAATACCTTACACCCAATGTGCAAATGCATAATCTATTTTCCCCTCAGATTCAGGAATTTTCCTTTGAAAATGCATTGACTCCATGAGTAGTAGCAACAATAAAATTCTTTCACTCAGATTGTAACAACATATGTGTAAATGGAAGGGTGAATACTTTCATGTTAAGAACAGAATATACAGACAATACATTTATTAAGTCAGCTTTAAAAGGCTGAAGCTGGTGGATGTTTGTTAATGTGAGGATTTTGTATAATATCCCAATAAACAGAAGAGAGTATTGTTATTGTAATTAAAAAAAAATACGCATAGTGTTTTCAGTGGACTTGTTCTACCAACCTATGGCTAAGAATTTACACAGTAAAAATAGTGAACACATATTCCAGAATACTATCCCTTAAAATATTTTATTTTATTCTTATACACTTCTTTAGAGCTCAGATATTTTTAATAATTTTAATGTGAGAGAGAAGGGGGAGAGGGGAAGCCTGTGTGCCAAGTCATTGCTCCTCCCCTCTCCCTCCCCTGCCTCCTGCCCACAGCAATCAGCGTTCAGAAGGGAAGGGAGAGAGGGAGGGAGGAAAGAGGAGCGAGGACGCAGCGTGCAAAGTAAAGGGGAGGAGGTGGGGGGGAGAAGAGGCGGGTCAAGGGTGGGGGCTTGGAGGAAGGCGTGGAGTGGATGGGCCAGGGGTTGAGGCCCCTGCCACAGCAAAGTCAGTGCCTGTGCTTACAAGAACAGAAAGAGGAGCAGCCGGAAAATCCATCCTCTTCCACTCTCTGACTCCACCACCTCAACCAAGCTTCATACTCAGCGGTGATGATTGCAGTATTAAACTGTTTCTTTAAAATTGTTTAAAACTTATACCTGTATTAAATTGCTTGTTTAAAATGTATATAATGCCTTTTCGTCTGGCAAAAAAAAAATTCCCTGGAACCGAACCCCCACCATTTACATTATGGGGAAATTGGATTTGCTTAACATCGTTTCACTTAAAGTCACATTTTTCAGGAACATAACTACAACGTTAAGTGAGGAGCTACTGTATAAGTCAAGAGACAACAGATGGATACTGACAGACTGGGGAGTACAAGGAGTCAGCATGATAGGCAGTGGTCTCGGTGCACCAGCAGTTACTACAACATTTTAAGCTTTCAAATTACTCCCTTCCACCTATTTTCTTCCCAGCTTCTTATTCATTTATTTTTATTTCCCGCTACTCTATACGCTGATATGTCACCTCCTCAGTCTTTTTCAGATGCCTGTTTTCCTTCAGTCTTATTTTTCTATATTGCGCAATAATCTTTCCCTCTTTCCTCTTCTCTCCTGGTCTCCCACGTCCATTCCTTTCTTTCCCGTGTTTTCGTGCTTCCCTTCACATTTCAGTCTCTTCCTTCTTTCACCTTCCCATCAACCCTGGTGGTAGAAAGAAGAGGGAAGCAATGGAGCGGGGAGTGTGTTTTTGGAGTGGGTAGTACAGAAGTAGCAGTTAGTGTTAGGTTTCATAGCATTGCTCCTGATAATTATGGCACCACTGCATAACTGTCCTAACACGGCTACCCCTCTGATACTTGTCCTAATAGAAGTCTGAGTTTAGCAGCCATTAAAACAAGTGTTTCTGTTTAGGTGTAAGGAAATCAGTGAGAAATATGAAAATATGAAAATTGTAGAAACCTGGATTTTATCATACCTGCAATTATTCCAACAGTTTTAGTTTTGTGGGAATATTTATGCCTGTTTTATGCAGGAGGTCACACAAGATCATTACAGTGGTCTCTTCTGGCCTTATGATCTATGAATGTGTAACAGTCTCCCTCTTTCATCATCCATACATTAGGTTACTATGTGCATGTCTTTGTTCTGGTGAAAGTGGGAATCAAATGTGTCACCTCAGAGGGAAGTAAAGCACTCTGATTTGGGGTTTCTTTAAGAGTCATAGGTCATCATAGGGTTTAGGGAGCCTCAGAATAAATACACATATCCAGCTGACAACAGAGACAGCTTGAGCCAATACCGTCTCTGTGTGGATGGGTAGAAAAGCATCCTTCCTATTAGCATAACGAAATATAATTTTCTTTATTCCCAAGGAAACATTTATAATTGAACATATTAAACATGTAAATACTTTCCTAATGTTTAATTATTTTCAACAGAAACAGAATGGATAGTTAGTGATTTTATCTGCTGACAGATTTAGCCTATTGATAACCATTTTGAACACTCATTCTCAAAATATAGTGTCCGTGGCTGCTGAACAATTAATTTACAAGGTAAACTGTTTGGGAAATTACTATTGCTTGATCCATTAAAGGATCTAGCATTTATTTAATTAAGATTCCAAGGAACCTCAGCAGAAAGTTTCCTCAAAAGGTACATTCAGTTCTACTTGCCAAAGTCTTTGCACTCTGCATCCAGCCTTAGAGTCTAGGTTTAAGTAACACCCTGCTTTTCTGCTCTAGTACCACACAACAAGTCAGATCTCACCAAACTCATATGGAAAACGGCCTACACTGATGATGCCCAAAGGACTCAACTGAACATTCTCAAAAAGAACGTTGATACCTATGGCAACACTCCCAGAAGCTGACTCTTGCAGCTCATTTTATCTAAAGACACACACATGCTTCTGTGTTATGGCCTGTGCTTCAGTAAGAAAATTTTGGTGGCTCTGGCATATGAGGGCTGAACTCAAGAGAGTAAATTTTTTTCCCTACATCACAAGATTGTATTTATCTTTTAGGCAGTATGCCTAGCTACAATACCTGTTTGTCTTGAATGTATAACCTATTTCAAGAGTTTAACAGTTAGACAACAAGCACCACAGACAAAAAACAAAAAACAAAAAAACCACACACACACACACACACACACACATACAGGCATAGTACATAGGTACAATACTGCACTAAATTCTTTTGAACGCAATGTTCCCATGTAGGAATATTGCAACAAACGTTTATCATGAGCTTCTGAGACGTTAAATCAACTCTGAGCTGGATTAACTCTTTGCCCCTAGAAATGCGCTTTTCTCAGCATGTATTCTGAAGGGAACAATGGAATGTGCCAGAACTGCTGGCAACAAGCAATTAACTGAATGGGGGGGGGGGAACAGTGGGGAAAAAAAATCAGAGAGACAGTTTTTGGCCCACAAGAATCATGTGAACTGGTGTATGTGTGAGTGGGTAGAAATTGTTTAAATGAAGTCTCTGCTGACATCTTGGTTATTGAATGGTTACCTATAGTATGAGACACATGAAGATTTTGCATGACTTAGCAAACTATAGTAAAAATTTAGGGGAATGGGAAGGAAACCTGATGCTTGGTCTTCAGTTTAAGAGTATGGTACTAATATATCACAATGGAACTCAGACGTTATCGTTAATAATCTCCATAAATAGGTACTAGAAGCTAGGAAGATACAAAAGCTATACTTCACAGGAGATAAAACTAATTTCAAATAGTAATTTGACACTTTTTACAAACATATGTCAAAACACAAGCAATAGAGTTTAAAATGTAAAGATATATAATATATATTAAAAGAATAGACAAGACAGCCCCTTCACTGATTTCCCTTGCCCCATCATGTTGCCCAGGGGCCTCAATAGCATATGGACATATTTGGCAGAGTGGCTCCACTGGGATCCAAATGGAGTTGCTGGGGGCCAGAGATGTAGAGATACGGGACTTTTGGGTGGCTTTAACCAGTAACAGATCTTGAACAGGCCGTGGAGCTTACTCCATGGAGGTGCCAGGCAAACTCCACTCCCACTTATCCTGATGGGACACTGTGGGAAGGATCTCCCCAAGAAAATCCCTCTAGGAATTTTTGCCCCAAAGCTCCTTCCTTACCATGGGAGGGGATAATCTAAGTGTCATGTTTTCAATCTGAAATGTAAGGGGAGGGAGGCCTGAGGCCAATATTTAGAGGGTAAAGTTGTGCCATAACTGCTTCTATTTATTTTAATGAAGGAGGACAACAAAGGAAGGAAAAATTTCAGGCAGTCACATGACTATCTAATTTTCCTGCTGCTAATGTCTATCAATTATTTTCAGGTTGCTATTCTTAGTACCATTTCTAATAAACTATAACAAAAGGCAAAAATTATCAGCTCTTCCGTGCCTCAAGAGATGTTAATACTCTTTGTCCATGAATAATTTTACAAATATTCATCATACCCTTAGAACATATAGCAGTGTGGTCACAGTCTAGAAACATCCTCAAGCAGATGCTCTTTATCTGTATAAAATAGTGTTGGAACAGCCACACCTCAGTTTGTTGACTGAAATTATAATCTGTAGCTTTTATTTTCACAAGTATCTAGTCTATCAGGGTGGGCGAAGGAAAGTTTTATTTTCCACAGCATCCCACAGCAAGATACTCATGTAACACTCTAGAAATCTTGCCAAGAATTCTTTTTTATGTTTGCAGCTATGATGTTGTTGTCAAAACATTGACCTGTAAAATAATATATTAGTAAGAAGAGAAATAATAAAATACAGGGTGGATTGATTTAAACCAAAATAATTTAAAATACCAATTGTAATCATTATTTAAATAACCAAGCCGGAAATCTTGATTTAAGTTATTATTTTAATCATGTTTTGCATTTGTAGTTTTTAGTTATTTTCCTAAAAAAGGTTGATTCTCAATGGTTGATATAATTTAGTAGTTCTTTTTGCTAACCAGTAGGCTATAGTATAGTTACACACATTTATTTAAGCAATTATATATCTTTACATTTTTATTATATTAAGAAATAGTGAATGACACATTTCTTATCTACTAGATTATGATGATTATTAATTTTTTACTCATGATTTGTGTCAAGATGAGTTTGGCTGTAACTGAAATTGAATTCAAAATACACAAAAACAGCATTTTAATTTTTTTTATCAGTTAGCTAAAACTACCTTAACTGTGCTGAATGCATAAGAAAAAGAAGTAAGTTTATCAAAACATTTTTTCCATTTACGGCTAAATCATTTATTAAACGAAGACATATTATCTGTATCAGAGGGGTAGCCGTATTAGTCTGGATCTGTAAAAAGTGACAAAGACTCTTTGTTGCATATTATCTGTAGTTAATTAAATGAACTAATTGTTTCTGGTCACTAAGTCCTTTGATATTTTAGAACTAGTAGATCTCATCCTCAACTCGCAATCAGTTTCTCAACTTTGAATGAACTAGTCATTGCACTGAACTAGTTGAATAAACTGAAATGAAGAAAATATTCTCTCTGCACCTGCAAAAGAAGCTACTGATGTCAAAAACTGATTCAAGCCTCCAAGAAATTCTGGTTCCAGGTGCTAGACAATAACTTTCTCTAACATTTTGGCTGCAAATATGTATGGCTTGAATCCTTTTTTTGTTTTGTTTAATTACAATGTTAGTAGAGCATAGTTAGTATAGAATCATAGAATATCAGGGTTGGAAAGGACCTCAGGAGGTCATCTAATCCAACCCCCAGCTCAAAGCAGGACCAATCCCCAGACAGATTTTTGCCCCAGATCCCTAAATGGCCCCCTCAAAGACTGAATTTACAACCCTGGGTTTAGTAGGCCAATGCTCAAACCCCTGAGCTATCCCTCCCCCCACCTTAATCTAGGTTGCCATCATTTCAAATTAAATTTTAAACTAGTTTTATTTTTATAAAGAAAAATCTATTTAATACAAAAAATCCCATTAAAATAAAAAATTCTTTTTAATTCTTTTAAAAAATTCACTGATTTTTCTCCACCGTTACAAATGATTCAGGAAAGGTTGCTCACTAAAATAAGAG
The DNA here is from genome assembly GCF_011386835.1 of Chrysemys picta bellii. Taxonomy (NCBI): domain Eukaryota; kingdom Metazoa; phylum Chordata; order Testudines; family Emydidae; genus Chrysemys; species Chrysemys picta. Next base: position 127,752,756 of record NC_088795.1, on the reverse strand, counting down.
TTCTCCCAGTTGAAAAGCAGTATTCTGTATTCTTTAGTGATTTAGACAATATTGTGTCTTCAAAAATAAACAAGGCTAACAGTTTCACAGCCCAAAAAGAATCAACTCATTAACAACTACATAGGACCTCACAGCTGAGGAGCTCAAAGTATACCAGAAACATTAAATAAGATATATAATACTCCTTTGTATTCTGATTATTCCCATGTTACAAATGGGTAAATTGATGCAGAGGGTGGTTAAATGACTTGCCCAAAGTCACATAGCAAGTCAATGGTAGAGCTGGAATTTAACTCAAAAGGTTTTACTCTTTTTCCCGTGTTTTAGCCAACAAACTAAACTGCCTCACACATAACATATGATGAAACTTCATTATAATGATGACTATATGTTGGACATAATTTTTAAGTTTGACACATCAATTAACAATAATTTTCAAATATCAATACAACTAGCAATAAAAAACAACTAGCAATAAAACCCGCCTGTCAATAGTCAATGGAATACTAGACTAAATATCTGAATATTTTTTTCCTACCCCCTTTCATCGTGATATAGTGAATATAATTTTTATGTTATTTCAGCTGCTAAAATCCCAAAGTAAAGATAACACATAGATCCAAATACTCCCACCCTTTCACTGGCGAGAACCTTGCTCTATGAGAGTATCCTCCTTAATTCCACTATGAGTAAGGGTGACAGAAACTGTCTCACAGTATCCAGCAGTAAGCACCTAGATCCAACAAAGAAACTAATCTGGGAAACTCTCCTCAGTGTTCAAACTGATACCGTTCCTTTAGCTTTCCTCTGCTTATATACTATATTGTGAAAATCCTGTTGCTTAGCTACTATGACAACAGCAGCAAGCAATAGAACACAAATGAAAAAATAAGTCAATAACCATGGGTTATAAGATGTTCTGGGTTTGAGCAAAATATCTAATTCATTATGGAATATTCACTAAAAACAATTAAGAAAACATTTAATTGGATGTTTAAGCAGTCAAAAGTCAGGAAATAAAGTTAAGCCTATACCTGCAACTGTAACATCACTCCTTCGGTGTATATATTATACCATAGACTTTAATTTTGTGATCACATAGTATTTTTTTCAAATTATACAATGTATCATACATATTTTTCATGCTTGAATAATGATCAAGTATATGGACAATGTAAATTAATTTAGGTTGCTTGTGCATAACAAAATAATGTAATTATTACCCTATATTATTTTATTTAATCTGTAGCGTGCTGTGCAAGTACTGTTTACCATGTATAAGTCACAAAAATGACTCATGTACAGATGCTACACATGTTATTTAAGTACGTATGTTGCAACTGCATCCACAGGCTTCAGTCAGGCTCAGGCCCCAAGCATTATACAACACATACGAAGATATGGTCCCTGTCCCAAAGAGTTTACAATCTAAGACAAGTGGCATATGTAGGGTGAGAATAGAGGGATACAATCAAATATATACAATTTTATAAACATATATACATTTACAATTTTGTAACTTATTATAAATATGCAAAATGCCAACTACCCCCATCTGCCCTGAAGCCTAGCACTCATTAATCGGTTGACTGATGATCAGCACCATTGCAAAGGTGGATGTAGAGGAGAGATCTGAATTAGGAGATGGTAGTGGCCTTACAGATAATTCCAACTATGGAATTTATCTAGTTGGATATCATTGGAATGCCTGACCTTGAACAGTTTAGGAGTTCCTTAGGAAAAAGACCTTCTCCTCTGAACACAAGCATCTGCACAATGCCAGAACAGGGCCTCTGTTCCACTGGAGCTTATAGATGCAGACCTGCTAAAGACTGTGGGAACAGGACTTCCTGCACTCTTTAGCAGGCAGTGGTAGATTAAAACATGGGCCCATGGGGCCCTGGCAAATTTGGGGACCCCTGCTGGAGTGCTGGATAGGGTTACCATATTTCAACAAGCAAAAAAGAGGACGGGAGGAGCCCCGCCCTAGCCCCGCCCCTGCCCCTCCCACTTCCCGCCCCCCCAGAACCCCCAACCCTCCCCCCGTTCCTTGTCCCCTGACTGCCCCCTCCTGGGACCCCTGCCCCTAACTGCCCCCCAGGACTCCACTCCCTATCTAAGCCTCCTTGCCTCTTGTCCCCTGACTGCCCCAACCCTTATCCACACCCCCACCCCCAGACAGACCCCTGGGACTCCCACGCCCCATCCAACCACTCCCCACCCCCTGACAGCCCCCCCCAGAACTCCCAACCCATCTAAACCCCTCTGCTCCCTGTCCCCTGACTGCTCCGATCCCTCTCCCCACTCCTGCCCCCTGACAGCTCCCCCCCAGAACTCCCAGCCCCCTACCCCCCGCTCCTTGTCCCCTGACTGCCCCCTCCTGGGACCCCTGCTCCTAACTGCCCTCCAGAACCCCACCCCCTACCTAAGACTCCCTGTTCCTTGTCCCCTAACTGCCCCCTCCTAAGACCCCCCCAACTGCCCCCCAGGACCCTACCCCCTACCTGTACCCTGACTGCCCAAAACTTTCTCCACTCCCCTCCAAAAGCCCCCCCCCCGTTTCTTGACTGCCCCCTCCAGAACCTCCCTGGCCCCCTTACCCTGCTGCTCAGAACAGGGTGTTGGGCTCTGTGCCAGCCGGACACATGGCTGAGCTCCCCAGCACAACAAAACCCGGTCCCTGGCCCTGCACAGGGCTGCGGGACCGGGCTGCAGGAGGAGGAGCTGCCGGCCGGCTCAGAATGCAGGGAGGGGGGGGTGGGAGGAGGAAGCTGCTCCGGAGTCCAGCCCAGGACTTTCCTGCAGCCCTCCCAGCCGCTCGCTCTGCTCTGCCGGAGGAGGGGGGAAATCCCGGACATTGTGAGTGCTTTACAAATTCCCCCCGGACGCTATTTTTAGCACACAAAAGGAGGACATGTCCGGGTAAATCCGGACGAATGGTAACCCTAGTGCTGGAACCTGAGTAGAAGTGGAGGGCCAGAACGGTGGCCCCGCCCCCTGCTCCTCCTCTTCCCTCTGCGGCCCCCGGCCAGGCCAGAAGTTGGAGCTAGGTGATTGTAAGAGCTGCCTAGGGAGCCCTGGTCACTGGACCTTCCACCTGCCTGGGGTGGGAGACTGGGAGGCCCAAGAACAGTCCCTGGCCTGTGTCCCCGCCCCCCAGGACAGGCTATCCAGGGCAGGTGGAGGATCCAGAGCTGCCTCCAGCAGCCCAGGCTCCCTGGGCATCATCTCTTAACATGGCCCAGCTCCAGCTTCTGGCCTAGCCAAGGGGCAGAGTCTCTGGGGGGAGAGGAGGAGCAGGAGGCAGGGCTCCATGGCAAAGGAGGAGTGAGGGACCCAAAAGTTCTTTCTGACCAGGGCCTCAATAAATCTTAATCCACCTCTGTAGCAGGTCAGCAACTATGAAGACTATGAGGAGAGGGCATGGGGTAGAGGGAAGATGCAAGGCCAGTCAGGGATCAGGGATCTTCTGGGGCCTGAAGGATCAACTAATATTGAAACTGAATTCATATTGGAAAATATATACATCAACTACATCAAGTTTTCTACAACATGAAAATCGTTACACATACGATGAATAAAAATTTTCTTGCAACTTGGTTTTAATTCCCCTGGCTCCCCAAACTTCAAATCACCTCCATACATGCCAAGGTATACCACTCCTGCCATAATGCTCGTGCTTTGCAAACTAAGCAATCACAGAGAGAACCACTAGTCCCAAAAGTTTCTTAAACACAGTACATTGTGACAAGAGGAGTGTAAAAATCCTTCTACTCTCAGACTATTTCTTTACTTAAAACAAATCTGGCAGCAGAAAAATCTGCACATTGTACTTCATAATAAACTAGCAGCAAGTGATGTAGGGGTTAGTGACAACATTAACACATTACTACTAAATGAAATGGGAAAATCACAAATCTTTAAAAACTCTTCATCATCCTTGTTTTCAGTGGTCACTGAAAGTATGCATTTAAAATACGGAATGCAACTACTGAATTAGGTTACTACTTCGGTGACAAGAATACTGTACGCTAACATTATAACTTCATATTTAAATATACATAATTTTTTAATTGACATTGCAGCTAAAGGTTAAAGTTATCAATATGTGGCATGATAGTACAAACAGAAACAAGTATCTCATAGAAATAATTTACCTAGCAACATCTCTAGCAAGAAAACACTATACAACACATGGTTTGAATTTAAACACACAAACACACACACAATTAAAGCTCTGATCCTCCAAACACTTAAATCTGATGTAGTAACTTGAATCATGTGAGTAGTTCAATGAGACAATTTGTGATTAAAGTTATGCATGTGCTTAGGCCCGGATCCTGCAAGGACCTCTGCCGGGGCAGACCTTTGCACCTGCATGCAACTCTTTGAAAGTCCTGGAGCCTGCTATTATCCAGCTATTATAATAAAGAAAAATTACCAAGATTGTAAAATTGGCTGAGAACATCATTATTTTAATCTGTGGAAAACAAAAACAAAACAAAAAAAATCCAACCACAACAACGACTAAAAATCTCTATTCTCATGTTTGATCATTTGGAGAACTAGCTCTCCAATTAACTTTTTCCTTTTAGTTACTTTACAAAAGGAGGGAAAAGATTCTCTCTCATCTGGAAAATAAAGGAAATAGTTCACATTTAACAACAACTATAAGTAAACAGAGGGCTCAATAGCAGGCTAGCCAGGGGCACAGAGGAAGAGGCCTCAGGCTGCTACTCTGCTCCGGGAGCATCCAGTTCCCCTGCTGTAAATTGCACTGGGACTATACCTGGGGCAACACATGCCGGCGGGGATGTTGTGGGAGGGAGCAAGACTCTGTCCCTTCCCCTCACCTGTGCCTCAGGGGCAGGAGCAGCGCCAGGGTTTTTGGCGCCCTAGACGGGGGTTCTTCCGCACTCCCAGTCGTCGTCGGCAATTCTGCGGCAGGGGGGGTCCTTCCCCGCTCCTGGTCTTCGGGGCACTTCGGCAGTGGGTCCCGGAGCGAGTGAAGGACCCGCCACAGAATTGCCGCCGAAGACCCGGAGCGTGGAAGGACCCCCCGCTGCCGAATTGCCGCCAAGGGCGGCAAAATGCTGCCCCCCCCAATCCTGGTGCCCTAGGCAACCGCCTAGGTCGCCTAAATGGAAGCTCTGGCCTTGCTGAGGGGGAGGGGGGGAAATATCAGCTCTGCAGAGCCTGCATCCCTCTCCTGTGCTGCTGCCCATGATGTAGGTAGCTAGTGTGATGCTGCCATGATAACCTGGCCACAGTTTGGCTTAAAATGATTAGAATTCCATCATTTTCTATTTGCATTCAAAAATCCTCAACACAGATATATAATTCCATGTACTATTATTCTTGTTGTTCTATGAAGAAATTTTGAAAGGTTTACTTTATATAAGTATATAGCCAAAATCAATGTCCATGCACATTAAAAACTGGTAAGAAGATTATATTTAGTATATATAATCTTTTTAACACTTTAACTAATGAAACAGTTGTATTTTCTTTGAAAGCATGTGATATATGCATAAATATCAGATTAAAGAAATATAATTGGTTCTATTAAATAAAATATTTCATTCAGAATAAAAGAGAGACTTTATATGAAACCAGCTGAATTGCTTATGTATACAAATGGTCATGATCACTTAGCTATAATAGGCTATTAACATTTCCACCTTTATATAAAATCAATTGGAAATACGTAATTTCAGAAAAAATAATTGAACTTGCATTATATTCACTGGTGGGAGGATATTGCCCTTTCCTTTGCATTTGTGGACAGCCCTCTTGCAGTGGAATGGGTGCAGTTTGTGTTACTTATTATTAAGATTTTGAGACCCCATACAGGGAACATGCAGCCCTCTATACATTCTGGCTTCCTGTGTAGCAGCGCACAGCTGAGACTGGGTGATAGGCTAGGAACAGTGGATTTGCAGCAGTGCAGATCCTCTGGCTACTTCCCACACGCTGCTTGTGGCAGGGAGCAAAAATGTAGATTCTGGTCCTGCTCTGAGGCTGGACTGTGGCTCCAGCCTCAGAGCAGGAAGATGAGTGCTTCCTCCCCAGCACCGGAGTAACTCTCTAGTGTTTGGGCCAGGATGTGGGCCAATTTAAGGTTTTAGGCCTAGAATAAACACTAAATAACTAGGGGTGAAATTTTGACTACAGTTAAATCAATGGCAAATCTCCCATTCACATCAATGGAGCCAGGATTTTACCCTAGATATCTAATTTAACATGGACACTTTAAAGGCCAGATTCTCCTGATTTCAGTATAAGTTTTGCCTAAGAAAGATGTTCAAGTTCTGGTCCTTAACCTTAAATCAGACACTTGGTGGCTTAACATTTGCTGTGATTTACCTGTGTCATATCGAAGTCAATTCGTGAATGTAATGCAACTTCAACTATTATCTAGTGCTTGGGAATACTACTGAGTGTGGGAGTTTTGCCTGAATAAGGAATGCAGAATTGAGACATTTACTGAACAGAATACATTTTGAGGATACTCAGTTAGCCTACTGTAAGCTTTCACATTATCCCAATCGTGCAAGATAAAACTAAAATGCTGAAAAAATTACTATGCCATAAAATATTTGGGAACTTGTTCATTCCTAAAAAGTACCAAGATCAGAAGTAACCTTCCTAAAATTAGACATATTAGGGAAGCTTAAAGGTTAAAACTTTCAATGAAAAAAAAAAACATTTATTCCTCTGAAATGCATGCGGAAAAAACACAGTATAAACAGATGCCTGCAAGTTTACCAAGCAATTCCCCAGAAAGGAATGACAAGACCAGAAACATGATACAAAAGAAAATAAATGCAATACTTTCCCTCAAACTATAAAACAAGAGTATTTGCAACAGGTCAGGAAAAAATCAGCAAATATAAAAAATAATCCTACTCTCTTTTAACTTCATTTTTATTGTTTAATTTAAATAAAGGTAAAATAAAACACGTTCAGATGATGAAACACAAACAAGTTCATTTCTAACTAACTATAAGTTGCTGTCTGATATTGCAGAAAAAGTATGAAATTGTGAAACCAATTTTCAACAGTTAATGGATTTTGCTTTTCCAGCAAAGAATCTGATGATCTAATTAGATTCTAAGTTATTGTTTGTAAATAAAACGTACAAACCTCAGTTTTTAAATGATTAGATAAATGCACAGCACTGATAAACTCAGCCTTCATAAAGTTGATTTTGGTCAATTTTCTACCACTTAATGCTGCGTTTGGTATCAATAACACATAATGAAGAATATACATAAAATTCAAATCCCAGTTGCAATCTCTCCTCAGGACACTAGTACAAAGCTGAACCAAATCAAATGAAAACAGTTTTGTTTCAAAAATAGTGACAATTGCAGCCCAAATAAAAACAATTTTATCAAAGCTCTGCTTTTTGGCATTTCACATTTTAACAATGTGTGCTCTGAACAAGGAGGAAGAAATCAGCTCCTGTTATCATTTTTGCGTGGGGCTGTCCCAGTCCTGCCCTCGAGGCAAGCTCTCTGCACAAACTTCTGCTAAACAATAGCCTTTGTATATCCTCATATGGACATTTACATAAAGGGTTTCTATTCATACAACAAAGAATCCCTTCAAAAATCGATGCATTTCCAAACATATGAAAAATATTTATGATCTCTGCTTCACAACAATAGAACAAATCAGGATGTGTCATTTTATGCTGATAAACCTGTGCCTCAGAGTTCAGAAAAGCAGAAAATAACAGCTCAATCCCGGCACAGCTTGTGCTTATTAAATATACAAGCCACCCCCTTTTCATCCTCTTATAACACACTGGCAGGAGAACTGCCCAGCGTGGGATCAGAGGCACCCCACCCTAGGCTTTTCACATCATAAAAATGAATCCAGCCTCATTATGACAGTCAAGGGAGACTATTTAATATTTGCTGCTGATTATGTAGATGAAAGAATGAAAGCAAAATGAAAGATGATACAAACCTTGCATCCCCACCTTCAGTTTTTCAACCAGAATATGCTAGTGCTTGTGAAAATATGAAGCAAAGAGGCTCAAGACCAATCAGTGTATACAGGCATTCCAAGTTAGCCAATCACAAGCACTTACCATTGGATGTTAGCCAACCATATCATAGCTCATTACTCAGTCAGACAGCAAAAGGCTGGGGGAGGGGAAATAATAATAATAAAAAACCCTTTCAGAGATGGCTAATATAATATAAACTAGTCAAGATTAAGAAATAAAGGCTTGTCTTTGTGTTACACAGTAAGATTCCTTTTTGTCTGAGAGAAGCAGTCAGAATGCTATTTTGCATTTTCTAAAATTTAAATGATAAATTAAAACTTTAAGAGGCCCTGCTGCAATTGCATTACCTCTGTACAGAAAGGGACTGAAAATGAACACTGATTTCCATTTAGTGTCAGAAAAGGTAAATATTTAGAAGAGTCCAAAATGTTACTCCAAATTAAAAAAAAGAAAAAAAAAGAAAGCTTAATCCTAATAAAATACAGGATCATAAAGGAGAAACAGAGTGGCTGTTTACCAACAATTTTTTTCACATATCAAAATGTATACAACACATAAAGATTCTAACAGATCATGTATTCATATTGTGAACCCAACTTGGCCTTTTGAAAAAAAAAAACCACGTTATAACCACACAACTACATTTTGGCACGTTAAGATTTACATTACCTTACTATGTGGAAAATTACCTTATTTATGTGGAAAATTCTAAAGCAAATGTAAATTATCCTCTTAATCAGTAAGCCAAATCCAACAACTTTAGAAAAAATAACTGCATTATCCCATCAATATTCTCCTTTTGATTGTTATAAATTAGACACTAACCTTTAAAAAGTCCCATCTCTTTAAAAAGTCATTCGCTAATATCTAGTTCTAAAAATAAACTATTGAGTCCACACAGCTTACTATCGGTAAATCTTAAAACCAGAAGGCTAACTATCATAAATGGGTAAATAGAAAAGCTCATACTGTTTCTTTGTGCTTCACAGACCCCAAACTTTCATAGGTGTGAAATTAACAAAAAAGAATGAGCAAACTGGAGTGTCTCCTTTATGATGCAACCCTTCTTTCCATCTCTCTCCCCAAAAAATAAAAATCATATTTGTTGCAAACTCTTGCTTAAACAGGCCATGTTATTCATTTGTTCATAGTGTTTTCAGAAGTACTGATGACAATCTACTTTAGAAAGCTTTTCTTTTACAAATCAAGAAAGACATATTTCTAAGGTGCCCCAACAGCCAAGAACTCTGTGTTGCTAGTAACTGCTGACAGGCAACCAATAATAGTGACAAATTATACATTCATGGCATCTGCAACAATCGATAAACTGACTCACCAAATTAATAAAATATAGATCACAAAGCATACATTTTTATTAAAGAATAATTTCATGATAACCAAGTAATGTGGATGCTTCCAAGCATAAGATTTAATTACATGCTGAGCAAATCTGGCATTTTGTGATAAACTGCAAAAATAGTCTTTGCAACAGCAACTGGGAAAGAACATTGCTGACATAGTCTATAAACATGTTTTATAAAGCACAAACCAATATAAAAAAAATCACTGAATGGTGGTTACAGAATCCTCTACCATATCCACAATAATAATTACTTTTTAGAGTTCCCTTGTTCTATAATTTATTTTTGCTAACATCTTGTTGATTTTTGTGTTTAAAATAATTTTTAAAATTATTACCTACCAAGGGGCATTATTATACTTCAAATAAATTCTTAACGAATCAGACTTCTTAACAGGGATCATTACTGGGACATACACTTTCTCTAGTATAATTATTATAATGAGAATACATATTTCATAGATTCCAAGGCCAGAAGGGACTATTGTGATCAACTAGTCTGACCTCCTGTATAACACAGGGCCATAGAACTTCCCCCAAAATAATCCCTACAGCATCTCTCTTAGAAAAACATCCAATCCTGATTTTAAAATGGTCAGTGATGGAAAATACACCATGACCCTTGGTAAATTGTTCCAATGGTAATTACTCTCACTATTGAAAATGTACTCCTTATTTCCATTCTGAATTTGACTAACTTCCAGCCATTGGATCATGCTAGATTAAAGAGCTCGTTATTAAATATTTGTTCCCAATGTAGATACCTATAGATTATGATCAAGTCATCCCTTACCCTTCTCTTTGTTAAACAAAATAGATTGAGCTCTTTGAGTCTCTCATTATAAAGCATGTTTTCCAGTCTTTCAGTCATTCTTATGACTCTTCTGTGAACCCTCTCCAATTTATCAGCAGCCTTCTTAAATTGTGGGCACAGAATTCTGGCAGCAGTCAAACCAGTGACAAATACAGAGATAAAATAACCTCTCTACTCCTACTCTAGGATCCCCAGTTTATGCATCTCAGGATTGCATCACCCTTTTTGGCAACAGCATCACACTGGGAGCCCATGCTCAGCTGATTATCCACCACAACACCAAATCTTTTTCAGTCCCTCATCCTGTAAATATGGCTTACATACTTTGTTCCTAGATGTACAGATTTACATTTAGCTGTATTAAAAAAAGCATATTATTTGCTTGAGCCCAGTTTACTAAGTGATCCAGATCTCTCTGCATCAGCGACTGTCCTCTTCATTATTCAACACTTCCCCAATTCGTGGGTCATCTATAAACATTATCTGTGATGATTTTATGTTTTCTTCCAGGTCCTTGATAAAAGTGTTAAATAGTGTATGGCCAAGAACCGATTCCTGCAAGACTTCACTAGAAACACACTTGTTCAATGATGATTCCCTGTTTACAATTACATTTTGAGACCTAGCAGTTAACCAGTTTTTAATCTATGTAATGTGTGCCACATGAATTTTTTATCATTCTAGTTTTTACTCAAAATAAGGATTGGGAATGGCTGAGCCATTACAAACATTGAATCTATCTCCCCTTGTAAGTATTCTCACACTTCTTATCAAACTGTCTGTACTGGGCTATCTTGATTATCACTTCAAAAGTTTTTTTCTCTTACTGAATTGGCCTCTCAGAGTTGGTAAGACAACTCCCACCTGTTCATGCTCTCTGTATGTGTGTCTACATGTCTCCTCAATATATATTCCATTCTATATGCATCCGAAGAAGTGGGCTGTAGTCCACGAAAGCTTATGCTCTAATAAATTTGTTAGTCTCTAAGGTGCCACAAGTACTCCTGTTCTTTTTGCGGATACAGACTAACAAGGCTGCTACTCTGAAACCACTCAAAATATTGTGCAGTACCAAGTCAAACACTGTACAAAAATCTAAATATATTACGTCAACATTATCAGCTTTATCCCCCAAACGTGATTTTTTTTTTGGTGAGATTACAAGTTAGTTTGACAAGATCTATTTTCCAAAAACCCATGTTGATTTGCATTAATTACATTTTAGTTCTGTATTAATCAAGTCCCATATCAACTGCTCCATTATCTTGCCCATGATCAATGTCAGGCTGATGGGCCTCTAATTACCCTTTTTAAAAATTGACACAGCATTAGCTTTCTTCCAGTCTTCTGGAACTTCCCCAGTGCTCCAAGACTTATTAAAAATCAACATTAGTGGTCCAGTGAGTTCAAAACTCTTGGATGCAAGTTATCTGGAAACGCTGATTTAAAAATGTGAAACTTCATAGCTTATGTTTAACATCCTCCAGAGAGACCAGTGGAATATAAGTAATTTTATCACCATTTGATGAGACTAAATCTGTTTTTTCTCCAAATACAGAACAGAAATACTTATTGAACAGTTCTGCCTTTTCTAAATTATTATTGATAATACTACCATTTTCACCTAGTAATTGACCAATACAATTGTCAGGATTTTTTGTTTTTATTTTTATTTTATTTCTGATATATGTTTTAAAATCCTTTAATTATCCTTAGCTGCTGGCCACAGATTTCTCCTTGTGTCCCTTTGTTTCCCTTATCAACTTTCTACAATTCTTAACTTCTGATTTATATTCATTACTATCAAATTCCCATTTCTTCCATTTGTTATATATTATTTTTATAGCTGCTTTCTCTTCCCATCTAAACCAGGTCAGTTTTTTAACCAGTATGGCCTTCTTCCTGAATTGGGGGATTGTACCTTTTTGGGTCTCTAGTAAAGTTTTCTTAAATAATTCCCAATTAACATTTTTTTAATTAAATGCTTCCTTCCAGCTGATTTGTCTCAGAATTGTTTTCAGTTTTGTGAAACTGGCAATATTGAAGCACAGAATCTTTTTACACATTGAAATTCAACATGTAGCAACACTACCCACTTTATAGTAGGAAGTAAAGATGACAATAGCTTCAGCATCACATCTAGGGTTACCATATCTAATAAATAAAAAAAGAGGACCCTCCACGGGCCCTGGCCCCGCCCATTTCCCCACCCTAGCCCCGCCCCAACTCCGCCCCTTCCCCACCCTAACTCCACCCCCTCCTCCCTCCCACTCCCAGCCATGGGGAAAGGGCTGACCCAGCGCTACCAGCTTCACGGTTTGCCAGGCAGCCCCCAGACCCTGCGCCCCTGGCCGGCGCTTCCCCAGCACAGCTGGAGCCCGGGAGGGGAAGCGTCCAGCCGGGGGCGCAGGGTTTGGAGGCTGCCCGGCAAACCGTGAAGCCGGAGGCGCTCGGGCTTTGGGCAACCCCTATGCCTCCGGACCCTGCGCCCCCAGCCGGGCACTTCCCCTCCCGGGCTCCGGCGGCGCAGGGTCCGGAGGCACGGGGGCTGCCCGAAGCCGGTAGCGCTGGCTCGGGCAGCTCGGCTTTTAAAGTCTGAGAGGGGAGGAGCGGAGCAGCTCAGCTGGAGCCCGGGAAGGGAAGTGCCTGGCCGGCGGCTCGGGGTCCGGAGGCGGGGGGGCTGCCCGAAGCCGGTAGCGCTGGCTCGAGCAGCTCGGCTCTTAAAGTCTGAGAGGGGAGGAGCGGAGCAGAGCAGCCGCAGGAGGGGAAGTGCCCGGCCGGCATTTTCCCGGACATGTTTGGCTTTTCGGCAATTCCCCCCGGACGGGGGTTTGATTGCCGAAAAGCAGGACACGTCCGGGAAAAACCGGACGTATGGTAACCCTAATCACATCTGAAGTTTGTTCGGCTACAACTGTTTTGTCACATAAACCCCCAGCACAAACTCAAATCAACAGTTATTTAATGTATAAAATGTCTACAATGCAGACTGATGTCTGTGGGACTTTCCAGCAACTATAATTCTTCAATGTAGGCTCTGATACTTTGAACACTTATGTACATGCTTAATTTTAAACACATGAATAGTTCTATTGAAATCACAATTGGGCCCTTAAACAGGCTTCATCCAAAGTTAGAAATCCTCTTCTAACTTTAAATCCAAATCAAAGACTGTTTTTAATGCTCCTGTTTATAAATATCTGAAGATTATCTGTGTAGTGTCCTGAATCTGGGTGTGACAAATGGATTTTTTGTTATTGTACTATAGCCAACCAGATGGATGGTACTTCTTTTCATTAATAATGAAATGACCATATTTTCATAGATGTTTAAGGCCAGAAGTGACACATCTAGTCTGACCTCTTGCATGACACAGGCTGTAGAATTTCACATAGTAATTCCTGCATCTAGCCCATAATTTGTAATGTGTACTCTGACTGCAATGGAACTCTGAAAATCCTAGTTGTCCCCTCTTAGTAACAGTATCTCAAGAAATAAAACATTTAAAACATTGGAACTCCTGTGGTGTGAGCATTACCAAATAAATCTATTGCTTGATCTTATTGTTGTTACTCTTATTCTCTCTTCCCCATGCCAATGCTAATAATCAATCTACAACCTATGCCTTGGCCTCTGATTCTACTATGGGTAGACCCCTGCATCTAAAGAGAGCCCCACTGACTTTAATAAAGCTGTGTGGGTGGATGCAGGGGTACCCCAAATAAAATAGCTTCCAGGAGTAGGACCTTAAAAAGCATGATTTGTACATAGGCATGCATACTATGCTCATTATTGTGAGTTTGGAGAAATTTATGGCAGAAATCCTGTCTTTTATTTATCTGTTAAAGCAGCACATTTATAGTGTTACATAAATAACAAAGTAATTCAGATGACTTTGTGAACAATATCTGGAATAGTGCACACTATTTTTTCTTATTTATTTGTATTGTGGTAGTGCCTAAAACGACAATCAAGGAGTGGCACAATCACTGTGCTATGATCTACCTGTACACATGTAACAAATGGACTGTCCTCTCCCAAAAGAGCCCACAATCTAACAGGTGACTACAACAAGCTGATGCTGGGGGCGGGGGGGGGGGGGGGAGAAGGGAAGGGAGAACAAGGCAACAGTGAGACTATTATGATTAATGCAAACAGCAGCAGTTACGGTCTTAATAAGCAGGACACATGACCCCTGCCTGCCTTACAGTACTTTGAGAATGACCACACCACACATTAACCAGGGGGCTGTTGTCTGACTTGCTGGAGGAAGGTGTGTACCCTTTTAAGAGAGACACGGAGTGATTTTTGCAGCAGCTGCAGAGTAGGCTGTGGGCACATTGATCCATCCCCCTGAGGTGACCTGAAGAAAAGGGAGGTTATATAAATACATGCTGGGCAAGAGACGCCCTCTCTTACCTGGAGCAAGCAGAACATACCCACCCTCCCATCCATGGAAGTGGTGAAATATTAGTTTGGTCAGGATCTACTGTGGGCAATGCACTAGTTGCTCCTTTCTCAGGGGGTTGGGAAGGAATATTTCCCTCACCCCCAGATTGGCCAAGGCAAGGGGAGGTCATCCTCCCCACAGCAGGTTTAGGGGGGCTTAGTTGAGGCAAACATGGACTGGAGTTACGCTATGGTGTCACAACTCATTATATTGATGTGGGGCAGATGTCCAGTGCAGGTACTCCATAGGGTAAAGGATTGGTAAATGGATTGGTAAAGGATTTAAAGGAGGCATTTGTTAAAGGAGTGGAAATAGCAACATTCAGGGCTCGTACATCTGGCACAGTAGAAAGCCAACCCCCCACTCTTTTATAGCTCTTTTATTCCCTCTCACTCAAGGGAATGGTAAGGTCCCACGCAGTGGGTGGACTGGGGGCCAAGATGGGAAATGAGGAGGGCTGATGGAAGCCCCCTGGCTATATATTGAAATGATTATGGAATTACCTGTACTGTACATTTTTATCTACTAAGTATTTCCAGACAGTTAATAATAACGTTGTGGCTTAATTAAGCCACATCCAATGTCTCTTGTCTATTTTCTGGCATAGCAGGATAATGAAAACATAATTGTTAGGAGAGAAAATATATTAATGTCTCTCCACACAGATTTTAGATGGTGACAGAATTCATAACCCTATGAAATAGTCTCAAGACCTTCTGATCCCAGGCCCATGAGAAAACACTATTCATAAAGTCAAAATCTGTTGTATTCAGTGGGTGTATGGAAGAGTTAAAAAGATTCATCCTTTACTTAAAATGCAAGTTTGGGGTAGAATATACTCATCATTTTGTAAAACTGCCAATGCCAATGACATTCCTTCTTTACTGCTATAATCTTCATCAAAATCTGAAAATATGCATGGTTAACATAGCAGATATTGCAGGGGTGCCATTTTCACATCAGATGGGAAAAAAGACTCCAAAAAATATATATGAATCAAAAAACAACTGATGTTATACTGAAGTTTAATGAACTCATTTAATAAACCACAAGTTTAATCAGAACAGCAATTGATAAACATAGTAACATTCTAGAAATAACAGGGGAGATATGGCCTATATACTAGTCTAAATTTCCTTCTCTATTCTTTCAAAGAGACATTTATGCTTGCAATTGCATTAAAACATTCCACATATTCGTTACCTTCCAATTTTAAGATATTTAATCCATTGGGAAACAGAAGTATGTTTAACAAATTTATTAGAGCATAAGCTTTCGTGGACTACAGCCCACTACTTCGGATGCATACGTGGGCTGTAGTCCACGAAAGCTTATGCTCTAATAAATTTGTTAGTCTCTAAGGTGCCACAAGTACTCCTGTTCTTCTTTTTGAGGATACAGACTAACACGGCTGCTACTCTGAAAGAAGTATGTTTGGGGAAGGGGCTACCTTTTTGTTTTGTGCATATATTGCAATGGGATCCTGGTCCACAACTAGGACTCGTAGGAGCTATGGTAATACTAATATTTAATAAATAATAATATAAATAAATAATAATCATAATGAGGTCTTGCTTTCCACCCCAGGACACAAAAGACAAGATGGTGGATATGCAATGGCTAGTCTCTGGCATTTGGCTTTAACCCATATTTCTGGCTAACATCCTTAGAAGAAGAAAAAAAGATGCCTGCATTTTGCGCAAAACTAAAGGTAAAGTCTTTTGCACAGAATGATATAAACTGTAAGGTAAACTTATGTACCTAACTCATAATGCAACAGCTCTGAATAATCTCATCTAGACAGGAGAGCAAAGATACATATGCCCAAATTCAGCCCTAGTACAAATGGGTACAGTTATCACTGAAGTCAACAGGAGTTTCACCCACGGACTCCAAGGCTGAATTTGGCCCCTTACTTACAAAATCATGGAGCATTCCAACCCAGATCTTCATAAGTAACATGTTGTTAAGGTCTTTGTATTATTCTCAACTTTTGATTCTGCTGCATGGGTTCATTAATTTTCAGAGGCAAGCGATACACTATACCTCAGTTACCTGCACTTCTCTTTGATTGCTTCCTGTAGTTTATAAAGCAGATGTCTGTAATTCTCTCCAACAGTATACAATACCTTTTAGGAGGCCTGAATTAACTCATATTTAACTTGGCATTCCAGAAAATTGACAACACTTGTATCTGCTGACAGCTGATCTGTAGCTTATTTGGAACTGGATAATCTTGGTATTTCAAAGAACTGACTGTAGTTTAGTAATCAGGACTTCACTGATAAAGGCAGAAAAGGCTTACTACTGTATACAGCATATCTGCCTTTGGCACTTTATATTTCTTGAAATTCCTAAAACCAGTTCTGTTAAAAAAAAGTAAAGCGTTCTTAGAAGCATTGCCAATATGAAGGCTTTAACCATAGTGTTCTGCTTGTACCTGTCTGTCTCTTCATAGAATGATCAAGCAGAATCTCTTTAAAGCAGTTCAAGAGAGTCCTTGAGGTTCAGGATCTAAGAAAAGCAGTTCTGAGGGCAATCACAAACACACTCAGTGAACAGCTTGCCCCAAGGGACAGATCCTAGGTTTGAGTAGTCCAGTGTGGACAAGTACTTATTGCCAAAAATATGGGTTTTCTGGGTAAGGATGGCCAGTGACCTCAGGGCTTTATGTTTAGGTCTATCCTTTAATATGCTACATTTAAATTTAGAAACAATTTATTGTATGGAGCCTGAATTTTTCATTCTGAACAGTTTTGCAGGCCCTAGTCTGACACGCATATTCAAGCCTAACTAATGGCAAAGTTAATCAATCTTCAGATGGATGTTTTGCTTTCAAGCTGGCTGAAGTAGGGCAAATAGTTACAGTTCAAACGAAATAAACTGTGAATTTTGACACTACCCAGCAAAACTGGTCTGCTGTATTGATATTTGTGAACTTTGTATAGTTTTGTATGTGTTGAAGTTGGATAAGTGAAGAGACTGCTGGCCAATGCGGAGGCTTTAGACAATAAATCATCAGCAGATCAGACAGCTTTAGAACTGTGTGTGTGTGTGTGTGTGTGTGTGTGTGTGTGTGTGTGTGTGTGTGTACACGTACATGTAACCTTAACAGGAAAAATGTTTAATTCTACCAAATTTTAATGTACACTATTTCAATATCAACAATAGTCTTAAAACAACATTATGGGTCTATCTTAAAGCTACAAAAGAAATTATATCCAGAGATGTTTCATTTTCAGTTCTTGTTATGCCTAGGCGAGGAGCTACCAGATAGTTACAAACAGTGGATAATATTAAACATTACCACATCAATTACAAAATAACTGAATTCTGAACTTCATTTACACCTATAAATACTCAACTTTATTTTATTTATTGTATACAGTAATGCTCAGGGATGTTAAATTTAATTATATTATGGTCACTATTACCAAGTGGCTCAGCTACATCAATGATTCTCAATCTATTTACCATTGGCCACATATGCAGCTCTCTCTGTGTTATGTGGGCCGCATCCACACAATATATATTCTACCTGTATGGCCCTGAGGATATCACATGGACCACAGCTGTGTGCTGATTGCTCTGAGCTACATTCACCTCTTGAATCAGATCCTGTCCTCCAATTAGGACTAAATCAAGAATTGCCTCTCCTCTTGTGAGACTTCCAGGACTAGCTGATCCAAGAATCAGTCATGTATGGTGTCAAGAAACTTTCTCTCCGTATCCCGTCCTGAGGTGACATGTACCCAGTCAATAGGGGATAGTTGAAATTCCCCATGATTATTGAGGTTTTTATTTTTATAGTCTCCCTAATCTCTCTGTTCATTTCTCAATCACCATCCTGGTCAGGTGGTTGGTAGTATATCCCTACCATTATATTATTATTCAAGCATGGAATTTCTATCCATAGAGATTCTATGGTACAGTTCAGTTCATTTAATATTTTTGCTACATTTGCTTTCTTTAACATATAGAGCCACTCCCCCATCAGTATAACATATTCTGTCATTCCAACATATATTGTATCCTGGTATTACCATGTCCCATTGATTATCAAGTTTCTGTGATACCTATTATATCAATATCATTATTTAATATGAGGCATTCTAGTTCACCCATCTTAGTATTTAGACTTCTATCATTTGTATATAAGCACATATAAAATTTGTCACTTTTTAGTGGTCTACCACTATGTGATGTAGTGGAATGGAACTCTTTCATTTGACTGTTTCTCATCAGATCCTACCTGCACTTTATCATCTTCCATCCTGTCCTCCTAATTAGGATATAGAGAATGCCCATTAATAGATCCTCCCCTAAGGGATGTCTCTGTCCGAACTGCCTGCTCCTTGGCAACTGTCAGCTTTCCCCCAACACTTAGTTAAAAAGCTCCTCTATGATTTTTTTAAATTTTACATGCCAGCAATCTGGTTCTGTTTTGGTTTAGGTGGAGCCCATCCTTCCTGTATAGGCGCCACCTTTCCCAAACAGTTACACTTTCCTCTTCCTATCAAACAAAGCACTAGAGAAAAGACTGACTAAAAGTATTAGCATGATGTTTCCATGAAAGTGATCTCCAGTTAAATACTTATGTTGATATTTGCATTGTTGTCATTTGTGTTTCAGTGTTAACAACCATTGGGATGAAGAAGAGCAGTTCATGTATCTCAGAGACTTGATCTGTTTGCAGTCTCAATAAAACACTGTATAAGTGTAATTTGGATCACATTCCAAAGGTTTTTCTGTGTATGGAGTATGTGTGCAGGTGTCTGGGTTGGAGATGTACAATCATAAGGGTTAGAAACTTACTTTTAAACATATATACAAAACTTTAAATTCTGCAGACATTTTGGGGGCCAACAGGGAAGTATTGAAATAGTGTTGTGACTCACCTCAAGTTCTCAATATTTGTACAATAGTGACAAGACACTGCAAAAAAATTCATGTTTTTGAGGACATATTTATAGTCCTTTAGGATAAAAGATTTCTAAGTGCAACAATCTAAAACTGTTGTTCCAAAGTCACCTTTTTAATACTACACACACCACTCCCACTGGTTCCTACACACTTCTCTTCTCCTCCATCTGCTGAATGAAAGATCAGTCGATGAGGAAGAGCAGCCTCCATTGTGTCTGAAGCCTTTCACAGCACTTATAGTACTTGGATTATTTTGACAGTATGGTTAACTTTTATTTAACACAGAAGGAAAAGTCAACTGAGTTTAAGAAAACAGTTAAGCAGTCTAAGTAGCAAGAGATGATCTCTGTAGTTCTCAGAACAGATAGACATCTTACAGACAAGCAAACTATTATAAAGAAATAGTCACTTCCAGATTAAACTAGTTCTGACTAGTTCAAACTAGAGTCTCAAGGTGCAAAGTAAACAACTTTGCCTTTTCAATAACCCTAGCACTTCTAGCAAAGTAATAGAACAAACACATGCCATTCAAAACAATGATATTAATAGTTTATATTTCTGCAGAACCTTACTTCTGATAAGCTCAAAAGAGCTTTAAAAACAATTAAATTTGTGACCTAAGAAACTATTTGTATTCCTGTTTGATAGGTGAGGAGACTGAAGCACAGAGCGATTGAATTGCCTAGGGTAATACAGAAAGGTACTGTCAGAGCAGAGATTAGAACCCAAATCTCCTGATTCTAAATCACATAAATTCCAGAACTAATATTGTGAAGAGCACATACCTCAGTTTCCAATAACCATTTCAATACAGTAAGCTACCCACAAGTCAGAACAAGAGACAGCAAGATAAACATAGGATTTAACAATAAAAGCTATATTACAAATAAAGGAAGAGGAAAAAAGGATTAAAGTTAGTGTTTTCTTTAACACCAACAGGCTACAGGTACATCAGACAACCAACTGGATGTGCTCAAGGAAGGTGGCTCTAGTTCAGTCTCTTCTCTAAACATGCATACAACTTGTATTACTGTAAAATACATTAAATGTAGGTTATTACATAATGTCCATATGTAACACTGTGATATTGACATGGGTGATTCTAGGACAGGTTATAACAGAATTGCTTTTAATTTTATTATTATGAAATGGATTTATGCAATTAGAAAATATTATTGTGTCATTGTGACATATTTTCCAAGAAAAATGTATGAGGCTAACAAAATGAATGTACTTTTAAAAAAGGGAGGGGAAAAAAGAAAAAAATATTCAATATGCCAAGATGACTCTGCTATGAAATTTTATGGCGTCATAATGGGAGAATATAATTCTATCATGTAACATCAGGCAATCCAAACCTACACTGTGGAAAAGTTGGTGATTAAGGGGATTCTCATGAATTTTCCTGTATACTATGAAATTGAAGCTTTCACTTCAAAAACATGTTTCCAGCCCTTCTGTTTGCAAAACAGATTTCATGACATATACTGATGCACGGCTGTCTTAAATCTGAAGCCAAAAAGACTGAAGCAATAATACCTCCTGAGATGTAAACCTCCTACACTCATTAACCACTTTTCTGCTAGATACATGTGAAAAGATAAAATGCCCCTTCAGATCTTCTGGATACTACTACTACTTTTGTTTTGTTTCCTTGGGCATTTTTTGCTAGAGTTTCTTGAACACACACTATCACTAATCAAAGACAAAAGAGAAAATGTTTTTTAAAAAGGTGAAAGATTTAAATAAAGTGACTCTCTGAGTGTGCACATTTTATAAAAATGGGATGGCACAGGTGACCGTGGGATTCCAACTTTGGAGAATCTGGAAGGGATGGAGAAAAGAGATAGAAACAAGGAGCAAGAGAATAGATAGACATAAGATACTAATGTTGTATGAAAACAAGGGAGTGTGATTTTGAATTAGTTTACTGCTACCGTTGCAATACTGATACTATCCATTGAGAAATCGTATTTAATGCAGATTATATTGTTAAAAATATAGGGAATTATTGAAAAATATAATCACTTTTAATTAAGGCAGGGAATAGAAAGCAGATGGATGGATAGCCTTATTGCTGACTTTTCAGGAAAACATAAACAACATTTAAAATGCCAGCAAACTTCATTGTGACCTTGGTGCATGGGAAAAAAAAAAGGTAAATGTAGATGTAATAGAGTCAACTTACCTTTGAAATGCTGAGGGACATGAGAGAAAATTGGAAACATAACAAACTAGAGAGTTTTTTTTCCAGAGCTCAAGTCTTAAAAAAAGAAATGCTGGAAGACAATTCCAATGCTATCATTCATACGGTACTGGAAGTACCTTATTCCAGCTCCCCAAAAAAGTGCTGGAATGACAATCTAGTCCCCCCAAAAGTGCCAGAATGGCATTCCAGAGCATTCCAGCATGACTCAAGCCCTGTATTTTCCCATCCCAATTACTGTAACATACCATTGGCTATTATACTTGGAAAAGGGACAGAGATTAATTCACTTCTTAAGGCAGTAGGACAAAATGCAAATAACTATTATGTTAACATCATATTTTCTTATTTCCCTCCTATAACTGCAAGGGTTTGGGGCCTATGTGGGTGAGGGTAGAGAGTCTTAGACCAAGGCATGGAACTAGGTCTAATTCATTTTTTATTTAATTTGATCTTTTCTCAATCTTTCTAATGTATACTTTAATTGATTTAAGAAACGTATGGATCTTAGACTATTTATGGGACACACTACTACAGTCTAGCATTTGAAAAGGAAAAAGATCCCCCTATTTCAGAGGAAAAGATATGAATGGGGAATCTGTGTTTAAGCCACACTCAGATTCTCAGTCAAATGCATGAACCAAGAAGTTCACCCTCTAAAAGTGCTCTGGCTGCAGTCAATCCCTAACCTTGAGTAGTGTCTGTGGTCTTTGCAGGGTGACGGTGACAGAAAGAGAGTCTATAAAGATGATAAAGGTTCTCCTACCTGGAATGTGGTAATAGTTTGGCTGCAGCTTTCTGGTCATATTCAAATTTGAAGAAGAGAGACTTTGGTTCACGTTTTCACTTTATTTAAATACAACCCAAAAGTGTAATTGGTGCTTTACAAACATATAATAGATTAGTTCCTTGTCTCAAAGTGATTACTGTACAATCTAGATAGTTAACATACTGACACAGGAATAGGAGAATGGATGAAACTTAAGATTTTCTCCCCTTTCACTTCTTATTCTCCGTTTTACATTTTTTAAACAGCATCATATGTTCGATATGTATTTAAATCTGTTTTCTCCCTTTCATAGTTTAATTAACTCAAACATTTTTTCCCCTCTTATTCTTCATTGATTCACGGTGTATGCAGCACCTCACCAATCTTGGAAGGTCCGGCCTCACAGGAAGTCCTATTGGAATGCCCAAGGCATGCAGTTGCCTGATTGGCTCACACCCATTACTTAAGCCAGGAAGTGGCTGGGGTGCACTGTCCAAGCAGTCGCACAGCATCTATGTCGCTACTGCGTCAGACCTTGCTCTCGCCTGTCTCCACCAATCTTCATCCAGTCCCTGTTCCTGGTTCCTGTTCTGCTCCCAACCTGTTCTTGGTCCCCACCTCGCTTCTGCCCTTGCCCTCAGCTCCTGCCTTGTTCCTGCTTTGTGCCTGATCCTCGCTTCATCTCTAGCTCCTGACCCTATGCTCTGCTTCTGACCATTGATTGCCAGTTCCAGTTCTGACCTTGGCTCGTCTCTTTGCTACCGTTGCCAACTTGACTTCCGACCACTAGGCCTAAACATCACTGCTCTGACCGCTAGGCATGATTGCCTATGCCTAGGTTTCTAACTCTTTGTGACCTTTAGTGTTTCTCCCAGCTTTCTCTTCACACTGCTCTTCTGATAGACACCTCCTTCCTTTGCCATCCTTTGCCCTTCAAAAATGAACAACTGTCCCTGGAACAGGAGCTCTGCTGACACAAGTGGAGTCTCTGGGCAGATTCCTGAGGCGGTGACACAAGGTTACCATGTTGTTCCTTCTGCCATTACCAGTTTCATCCTCCTAGGAGTTTCAGGGATTCTTTCATAGGCCTCCTCTGGGAAGCTGGTACTGGCTCCTGGCACCGCGGTGCTTAGTAATTGGGTGATCTTGGGACTCGATTTTCCAGCTGAATTTGGGCCCAGTGGAGGGGTTGGCTGACTTGATTTCTCGTTTCTTTTGTTTCCTACTGCCTCATTATTAACTCTTGAATCAACTGCTTCCTCTTTGAAGATGCCTGCTAGTTTAGTGAGCCATCTGGGCGGCCTTTTAGATTTGGAAATATCCTTGTATTTCCAGTTAACTCTGATTGATCTTGTATCCTTGAATTTCCATTTGGAATTCAAAGCTGTATAATTTGCCTACATTTGAAACTACAATTTTGGTTCATGATTCAGTCATTTCCCATCTTGATTACAGCAATGGGCTTCTTTCTAGGCACCTCCCCCAAATATCGACAATCTACGAAAAAGTCCACCTTATTTATCACTACTCTCCTGAAATTTACATTCACCTACTATTTATTCAATTACATTGGTTTCCATTGAAACCAAGGCTTAACTTCAATACATTATTGCCAACTTAAACTTTTAAATCCTTGAAACTTTGACACTTCTCTCATAATTTACATGTGGCCACCTGCATCTCTTTATGTTTTCCATCTTTACCATCTGCCTTCTGCTCACATGGCACCCATCTTGTGGAATTCCTTACTCTGTGATATTCAATAAGCTTATAATATAAAAAGAATGGTTACTTAACTTACAGTAGTTATAATTCTTTGAGATGTGTTGTCCACATGGATTCCACTATCAATGTGCATGTACCCCATAAGTGAGAGATCATGTTCTTTTGGCCAGCAGTGTTCATTAGGACCATGCCTGGACTGTGGTGACTGCCTTGTCAGGTGAATAGGAAAAAATTGCCATTAGAATCAGAAGACATTCCATCTCCTCTTGCTGTTCTTCCTCACTGTTGCATTCCTGTTGGTGCCTACTGCCTCATTTGTGGGATTAGGATAAATGACCCTCTTGAATAAATCCACGGTGGCTTCTAGGGGAGTGAGATCTAACACTTGACGGGGGGGAGGTACAAGGAAGTTTCCTAGATGAGTGCATACCCAAGGGAGCCCAAAATGGTCAGAATCTGGAGACTATGGGGATAGAAACCAAGAAGAATGTTCCCCACAAGATCCCTGAGGTCTGTGCCCATAAGAGCAATCCCCGAAATGTTCATCTCGAACAGAGGAGCTACCTATCAGATGTCTTGCGGCTCTCTCAAAATTCACTCACAACTTTAATAGGAGAGCTTGTCAGTATCACCATAGTATTAATAATTGGTAGAGAGGCAGTAGTACTTATAATGACAGATAAAGAGAGTAAGGGTAACTTCAGTTGTGTGGTCCCTGAGAGATTACTTGGTACAGAGAATGTCTTGGACACCGAGAAAGTCAGTGCCATAAACATCTGGACCACTGAGACTGACATCTGACTCATGGGCCAGTGAGGTTATCGGTATCCAGTGTGCCAGTGCCAACATTGGTACCAAGGAGCTGGTACCAGGGGAAGTGGGGACTATGGATTCAGGTGGCACAGTGGGTATTCTGTGACTAGCCAGAGCCAAAAGGCATCAAAGGAACCTGATCTGGACCAAGGATTACCTTTCAGCTGAGTGGCACGAGCTGATACAAAGACATGATGGGTCTTCTGACTAGACACTAGAGAGGATGACTTTTGTGTATGCTCACTCCAGGAGTGATGCTCCTGTAACAAATACAGCAATTTCCTGTAATATCACTGGGAGAGCTTATTGAATTAACTTTAAGTATATTTAGTATATTTAAGTATATTAAATAAATGTTTTATGTATTATTGTGGGCCGGGATTGTATGTAACCTGTCTCTAGGTGGGTAGATAGGATCTGAATCCCAGGAAGTGTTATGAACTTTAAAGTACTATCTTGAACAATGTATCAGACAAGAGTGGGCTTTTGGGACAAACATTGTCAAATGGTTTGCCTGGGGAATCGCTAGTAATAGGTGAATGCAAATTCTCCACCTCTTGCTAAAACCCAGCCTTTTGAAGCTGTACCCTGAGGAAATGACCATTGTTTGTTAATTACATGTTCCCAAAAATCTACATATCAAAAGACACAAACCATACAAGGAACTACTTCTTCTGGTTCTGAACTAAGGCTGTTATATACTTGTAACCATAGAAAAATCCCTCGGTGGGGTTTGAAGGATTGACTTCTACCAGAACCTTTCTTGGAGTTGGAAAGTGATCTCTGGTAAGCATATTAGCATTCATATAGGTTCTTTTATTGTTTTAATATGTTTTTTCTGTAATGCTTTCTCCTTAAGAATAAATGTACTTGCTTAGAAAGTGCTGTGTGGTAACTTAGCTGCAGGCAAGTAAGCTGTTTATAGCCTTCAAAGAAAAATCAGTGCACAGACACTGACCTGTCTAAGCTTTCTGGCTTGCTTGGAATATCACAGTGCAGGCAGGGAATTATGCAGTGTAAAAAATCCTCTCCGAGAGAGAGAGAGAGAGGAGAGAGAGAGAGAGACGTGATTCTTTACCCAAGAGAGATGATGGCTGAGGAGTGAGGAACCTAGACTGAGTGCCCTAAAGGGACTTTGGAGAGAGACTACAGTTGCCCTGAGCTGTTACAGCTCCTTCCTCACCCTTTCTGGTGACAGCTCAGTGTTGCAGATCTTGACTGTTTTGTTAGACTCAGTAATTGAGGGATTCAAGCTTTCTGATGAAGAATGAGCTTGGGATGTCACTGTACAACTGCAGTTCACACGAACTCAAGTTGAAAGTGACTGAGCAGGCTTGGCAGGATTTTTAGCCTCGGGCTCTGAAGAGACACTCAATGAACACTCTAAAAAAAAAAAGGAGAGAGAGAGCGCGCGCGCTTGGAATGGGTTTTCCGAGTCCTTTTCGAAAAGGAATGGCAATTGAACATGTGATCCTCACTGAGGCAGAAGAGACACCTGAAGTGTCCAACACTGAGCAAAATAGCAACCTCGTAAGAGGGATAAGAACATAAGAATGGCCATACTGGGTCAGACCAAAGGTCCATCCAGCCCAGTATCCTGTCTACCAACAGTGGCCAATGCCAGATGCCCCAGAGGGAGTGAATCTAACCGGTAATGATCAAGTGATCTCTCTCCTGCCACCCATCTCCACCCTCTGACAAACAGAGACTAGGGACACCATTCCTTACCCATCCTGGCTAATAGCCATTAATGGACTTAACCTCCATGAATTTATCTAATTCTCTTTTAAACCCTGTTATAGTCTTAGCCTTCACAACCTCCTCAGGCAAGGAATTCCACAGGTTGACTGTGTGCTGTGTGAAGAAGAACTTCCTTTTATTTGTTTTAAATCTGCTGCCCATTCATTTCATTTGGTGGCCCCTAGTTCTTATATTATGGGAACAAGTAAATAACTTTTCCTTATTCACTTTCTCCACACCACTCATGATTTTATATACCTCTATCATATCCCCTCTTAGTCTCCTCTTTTCCAAGCTGAAAAGTCCTAGCCTCTTTAATCTCTCCTCATATGGGACCCGTTCCAAACCCCCTAATCATTTTAGTTTCCCTTCTCTGAACCTTTTCTAATGCCAGTATATCTTTTTTGAAATGAGGATACCACATCTGTACGCAGTATTCAAGATGTGAGCGTACCATGGATTTATATAAGAGCAATAAGATATTCTCCGTCTTATTCTCTATCACTTTTTTAATGATTCCTAACATCCTGTTTGCTTTTTTGACTGCTGCTGTACACTGCGTGGATGTCTTCAGAGAACTATCCACGATGACTCCAAGATCTCTTTCCTGATTAGTTGTAGCTAAATTAGCCCCCATCATATTGTATATATAGTTGGGGTTATTTTTTCCAACGTGCATTACTTTACATTTATCCACATTACATTTCATTTGCCATTTTGTTGCCCAATCACTTAGTTTTGTGAGATCTTTTTTGAAGTTGTTCACAGTCTGCTTTGGTCTTAACTATCTTGAGCAGTTTAGTATCATCTGCAAACTTTGCCACCTCACTGTTTACCCCTTTCTCCAGATCATTTATGAATAAATTGAATAGGATTGTCCTAGGACTGACCCTTGGGGAACACCACTAGTTACCCCTCTCCATTCTGAAAATACCATTTATTCCTACTCTTTGTTCATGGTCTTTTAACCAGTTCTCAATCCATGAAAGGATCTTTCCTCTTATCCCATGACAACTTAATTTACATGAGAGCCTTTGGTGAAGGACCTTGTCAAAGGCTTTCTGGAAATCTAAGTACACTATGTCCACTGGATCTCCCCTGTCCACATGTTTGTTGACCCCTTCAAAGAACTCTAATAGATTAGTAAGACATGATTTCCCTTTACAGGAACCATGTTGACTTTTGCCCAACAATTTATGTTCTTCTATGTGTCTGACAATTTTATTCTTTACTATTGTTTCAACTAATTTGCCCGGAACTGACGTTAGACTTACCAGTTTGTAATTGCCGGGATCACCTCTAGAGCCCTTTTTAAATATTGGCGTTACATTAGCTATCTTCCAGTCATTGGGTACAGAAGCTGATTTAAAGGACATTGATTGTCCTCACTCCACCAGGTTTCTGTGATGCCTATTATATCAATATCCTCCTTTAACATGAGACACTCTAGTTCACCCATCTTATTATTTAGACTTCTAGCATTTTAAATCCTGGGGATTTAGTCTCAGCCATAGAGTCTAAGTATTTGTTACCAGGGATAACTTCTAATCTAATAGCTAACAATAATAAATTAGGATTTTATATAACAGGCATAAATAAAAACTAGTAACGACAATAACTAATAAACTAGCATAACAACTAATCACACAGGATGCAGGGAAAACATTCACTGCAGGGGTTCTGTCTTGCTGCTACAGGCAGTAAAAAAGGAACTAAGGGAAGGTTAGGCTTGCTCTGTCCTTTATGTTGAAGGCGAAGGACAGGTGGTGAGGACATCCAGGGTGGAGTGACAGCGCTAAATGATACTATGGGTCAAAAGAGTCCAATCTCATGCCCATGGGGCACATGTTGACACATCACTCACAGAACCTGTAAATTTAAAACTTAAAAATTCTTTGAGTGGGTCAACAAACATGTGGACAAGGGTGATCCAATCAATGCAGTGTACTTTCACTTCCAGAAAGATTTTGACAAGGTACCTCACTAAAGGCTCTTAAGCAAAGTAAGCAGTCATGGGATAAGAGGGAATGTCTTCTCATGGATCTGGTTAATTGGTTAAAAGACATGAAACAAAGAGTAGAAATGGTCAGTTTTCAGAATGGAGAGAAGTAAAGAGTGGGGTGCCCCAAGAATCTGTACCGGGACCAGTGCTGTTCAACATATTCACAAATGATCTGGAAAGCAGAGTAAACAGTAAGGTGGCAAGGTTTGCAGACAGTACAAAAATACTCAAAATTGTTAAATCCAAAGCAGACAAAGGGATCTCACAAAATTGGGTGACTGGGAAACAAAATGTCAGACGAAATACAATGTTGATAAATGCAAAGTAATGCACACTGGAAAACATAATTCCAACTATACATACAAAATGATGGGGTCTAAATTAGCTGTTACCACTGAAGAAAGATTTTGGAGTCATTAGGGATAGTTCTCCGAAAACATCCACTCAATGTGCAGTGGGAGTCAAAAGAGCTAACAGAATGTAAGGAACTATTAGGAAAGGGATAGATAATAAGACAGTAAATACCAGAACGCCACTATATAAATCCATGGTATACCCGCACCTTGAATACTGTGTGCAGTTGTGATTGTCCCCGCTCAAAAAAGATATATTAGAATTGGAAAAAGTACGGAGTAGGGCAACAAAAACTATTAGGAGTACAGAACAGCTTCCATCTGAGGAGAGATTAAAAAGAATGGGACTGTTCATCTTAGAAAAAGCGGGGGCATATGATAGAAGTCTGTAAATAAATAAAATAAATTAATGGAGATAGCCTGTCTCCTAGAACTGGAAGGGATCTTGAAAGATCATCGAGTCCAGCCCCCTGCCTTCACTAGCAGGACCAAGTACTGATTTTGCCCCAGATCCCTAAGTGGCCCCCTCAAGGATTGAGCTCACAACCCTGGGTTTAGCAGGCCAATGCTCAAACCACTGAGATCATGAATGGTGTGGAGAGTGAATAAAGAAGTGTTATTTATCTCTTCACATAACATAAGAATCAGGGATCACCCACTGAAATTAATAGGCAGTAGGTTTAAAACAAACAGAAGGAAGTACTTCTTCACACAACGCATAGTCAACCTGTGGAACTTCTTGTGAGAGGATGGTTGTGAAGGCCAAAAGTGTAACTGGGTTCAAAAAAGAATTAGATAAGTTCATGGAGGATAGGTCCATCAAATGGCTATTAGCCAAGATAGTCAGGGACGAACCCCATGCTTGGGTGTTCGTAAGCCTCTGCCTTGCAGATACTGGGAGTGGACGACAGGGAATGGATCACTTGATAATTGCCTTGTTCTGTTCATTCCCTATGAAGCATCTGGCATTGGCTACTGTTGGAAGACAGAATACTGTACTGGTCTTGATGGACCTTTGGTTTACCCAGTATGGCCATTCTTAAATAAGTACTTTATAGCCTTAAAATGAATAAATTCATTTTTCAACTATAAATGGAAACAACTGCTCTTTAATTAACTCTCAGAATCAATTAAAACATATCCCAATTGTAACATCAGAGACTTTAAATAATTTACCACTGGATTCAGGAGAGATAGCAAGGAATCTTGATACACTACTTGACTGCAAACATACTTTAATACAGCACATTTCAGCAACAGTAAAAAAAAATCAAGTCATCATCTCAGAAGTCTTGCCTAAATTAAGATACATCTCTAACACTTGAGGCTCTGAAAATCAGGTTCTTGTTTTTATTTCTTCTTGACTATACTGAGGTAATGCCCTTTCAGCAGACGAGGTTGATATATATTTATTGACAGCATCCAAGATTGTTAAAAATTCAGATTAAAACAGTGATCAGTGAAACAAAGAAATACAATGCTATAATCCCTTTCACTGAGCTATTTGTTGAGAACATAATTAAATTACAAATATGTATTTTGACATTTAAATATATTCCATCATTGAGCTCTGGACTATATTATGTATTTGCTATGTATGTTACAAGATGAAGGTTTGCTCTCTGTTCCCAAAAGCAGACATGGTTGGATCTTATCTCATTATGTGCCAGTACTCTGGAACCCACTGCCACTTTGTGCATGAGTGAGACAGACTAACTTGCTATCAATTTTTAAACAAAGTTAAGACTTATTTGTTCTCCAAACCACTTGGTTAAATATTTCATGCTAATTGGTATGTAGTTGTGTACTGTGATCTCAGAATTTGTCTTCATGTTATTTGGTTTTACTGTATTTTTCGCACAGTGCTTCAAAGCACTGAAGAACAGACCATAGACCAATCCAAGAAAGAGGGATTATTTAACAATAACTTTTTCTTTGAGAGTGCCACCTCTGCCTACTCCCACTTGTGGGATATGGTATCTCTGGCAGCAAGCTGCAGATTTTGTCAAGCAAGGATTGTCTGTTGGGCCCATTCAGGCCCTCATGGAAGATGCTGATGGTATAAAAGCAGGAGTGGTCCCAAATATGCTTCAGTTCCTTCCCTAATTTTGTGATTCTTTATTTGAGATTCCAAATACGTGGGGAGGGTGGACAAGGAGTGTGAACATGCAGAGGCAACATTCTCGAAGAACAACACTTACTGGTAAGTAACCCGTCTTTCTTCTTTGAGTGGCCTCTACATATTCCCACTTGTAGAATATTAGCAAACAATACAAAGTTGGAAGTGGGCTGAGCTGTTGTAGGTGAACAAGGACTGCGAAACTGACAAAATGAGCATTAGATGTAGATGCAGGTCAAGAGAATATGGTAAGTGACCACCATTTCACTATCCCACATGGGACTTCGGTGAGGGACATTTAAAAAAAAAATACATATAGACCTAAAAGCTTTCAAGTCCTGTGAAAAAGATAGAATGCCTGGAATAGATGCTTCCTTCAGGTTACCTAAATACCTTTTGATATATGTAGATGAGTAGACAGCTGACAAGTCTTAACAAGGATATAAAAGTGATTTATGGAAATATAGACAGGTTAGTGGTCTGTTTGAGAAGACAATGGAGATGACTTGAGCTTGGGGATGAGGATTGAGGGCACTGACCAAGTCACATTTCCCATATGGACTACCATTCATAGAGGATTAGTCATTTGGTCTGTTTATCACCAAGTCCAGGCAGCAGCTACGGTTGTCAAAAATTTTCTCTTCTCAGCTGTGTGGTACAAATTATATTCTGAAAGGTCCGAAGAGCTTTGAGAAACAAAACTCCAATCCCAATTCAAAAAAGATATATGGACCAGAGGGAATAGTCCCTGGTAAACTAAATGAATACATCCCACAAATGGTACTCACAAAACAATCGAGTATAGATATCCAGATTCCTTCAGTGCAGTAAAGCAGTTACCTCAAGAGACTCTAGTGGTACATGGAGTAATCGATCCATAAACTACTAGGGTACTGCAAGGTGAGAAACGACTGTTGCCCCCAGCATGTGAGGGTGGAAGCTGAAATCACAACCCCTGCCACTTAGCAGAACTCATAACATGGTCCTAGAAGCCAGGGTGTTCAGGATTCTGTGGAGATTCTGACTCCAACCTGAAAACAAAGATCCAGTAATCTGGAAGTTGTTCTAACGTCAGACCTAGGATGTTTGAACAAACTACCAAGACTAATTTACACTTATGGCAACATCTGCAGATGGATCTCCTGAACCAATGGACTAGAAGGAGTAGAGATGAATTCCTGATTCTAGTCAAGAAAAAAGACGTTGTCAATTACACTGACAATACTTCCTTTGTAACTGGTGTCATAGACATGACCTGAAAAAAAAAAAGTTATCATCCAGTTACACTGTTAAGGAAACTGTAGAGCAAAATCTATACACAGACATGAATGCTCTGATGTCTGAGACAGAGACGGTCAGGATAGCAGTATTCTCTCTCTCTCTCTATTTGTTTTTAAATGATGGTTTAAAAGCAAAGTATCTTATGATATTTGTGGCTAACTGGACTAATGCAACAGAACTGGGATTTGTCCTGTGAAAGGAGCTGATATAATGACAAAGTCACCTCATGGATAGCAGTTTTCATAGGCTGTGTTTGAGGAATAGCACTTTTGCAACTTCCTGGTGGTATCCAGGGTTGTGAGGCATCTCGTACCACTTGCCCTTAGCTTCAGGAAGCCTCATCTGTGTCTGCTTTGGGCCAGCTCCCCAACTCCACCAACCACAGGCAACAAGCACTCCCCTCAACCTCACAGGCCTTCATGTTGTTTTACACATTTGTGACTGGCATACCTCAAAACTCGAGCTGTCTGAGCATCTCCCTGGAGTGTCCAACCGCTAGTCCATTGGACACTTACAGTGTTCACAGCTTGCCAGTTCCACCTTAGATCATCATTTTGCTTTACACACAGCACTTCTACATGCTTGTAGAGAAATTAAGTATAAGTTTTTTTAACAAAGCATAGATGGTCAAGTAATAGCAAGTATTGGAAGCAAGTGGTTACATATAAAATAAAATCATGACATGCATTCTAGAGCCAAGATTTAATTAACCAGTTACTCTCATGTCTAACCAAGTATTGCTCACCCAAAACCCTTACAGCACTTTACAGCCAAGCTGCCTAAGACCCTCTTTTCACGAGACAAACACGCTGTCAGCTTGCCTTCTCAGTGTAGGACCCTGTGTATATAACAGAACAATCCTTTGTGTTTATGAATAATCAGGACATCCCCTGCCATTTATTTCACAATCTCTTATTTTGCCTGTGGCAAACAGGCATACATTGTGAGGCATACAATACACAAATAACCAGGCAGGGAGAGAGATGTCTGTTACCTCCTGCATGAAAGGAACATTTCTGAGGTATGTCACCTCCTGGTGACCTCCCTTAAGTCATATTTTTTTAGTTTAGATACATAACTCCTTAAATATTATCCATGCAGACATTTTGCAATGGTTATGATGACCAGTAGGCTGTGGGGTCTTCGTAGAGACCTCACTCCACCCTTTGGTGAACTATTATGCATATATCCGACCCACAAAATCCCTATGCACCCCCTGTGCCCTCTTCCAGTTGGCATCAAGGGATTCCTGGATCACATCACTACACATCAACAACTTCAAAGAATTAGCCTTTTTAATCTCAGTTGGGACTGCTAGATTTGCAAGTTAAGTGCTTTCCCATTGGGCACTGTCACTACACAAGTGGTCAGGTTCAGGTAAATTCATGGAAAAATCATGGAGCAGGTCCTCAAGGAATCTATTTGGAAGCACTTGGAGGAGAGGAAGGTAATCAGGAACAGTCAACATGGATTCACCAAGGCAAGTCATGCCTGACCAACCTCGTTGCCTTCTATAATGAGATAACTGGCTCTGTGGATATGGGGAAAGCGGTGGGAGTGATATACCTTGACTTTAGCAAAGCTTTTGATACAGTCTCCCACAGTATTCTTGCCAGCAAGTTAAAGAAGTATGGATTGGATGAATGGACTATAAGATGAATAGAAAGCTGGCTAGACTGTTGGGCTCAAAGGGTAGTGATCAATGGCTCGATGTCTAGTTGGCAGCTGGTATCAAGCAGAGTGACCCAGGGGTCTTGGGGCTGGTTTTGGTCAACATCTTCATTAATGATCTGGATGATGGGATGGATTGCACCCTCAACAAGTTTGCTGATGACACTAGTTGCGGGGGAGAGGTAGATAAGGTGGAGGGTAGGGATAGGATACAGAGTGATCTGGACAAATTGGAGGATTGGGCCAAAAGAAATCGGATGAGGTTCAACAAGGACAAGTGCAGAGTCCTGCACTTAGGACGGAAGAATCCCATTCACTTGTACAGGCTGGGGACCGACTGGATGAGAAGCTGAATATGAATCAACAGTGTGCCCTTGTTGCCAAGAAGGCTGACGACATGTTGAGCTGCATTAGTAGGAGTATTACCAGCAGATCAAGGGAAGTGATTATTTCCCTCTATTCGGCACTGGTGAGGCCGCATCTGGAGTATTGTGTCCAGTTCTGGGCCCCCTCCTACAGAAGGGATGTGGACAAATTGGAGAGAGTCCAGGGGAGGGCAACAGAAATGATTAGGGGGCTGGGGCACATGACTGATGAGGAGAGATTGAGGGAACTGTGCTTATTTAGTCTGCAGAAGAGAAGAGTGAGGGGGGATTTGATAGCAGCCTTCAACTACCTGAAGTGGGGCTCCAAAGAGGTTGGATCTAGGCTGTTCTCAGTGGTGGCAGATGACAGAACAAGGAGCAATGGTCTGAAGTTGCAGTGGGGGACGTCTAGGTTGGATATTAGGAAAAACTATTTCACTAGGAGGGTGGTGAAGCACTGGAATGGGTTACCTAGAGAGGTTTTTAAGGCCCAGCTGATTGCCGATAGGTAGAACAAGTCTGCAGGTCCAGTGATCCAGCATTAGCAGATGATAGTGGAACAGACTCCAAGAAAACTGTTTATGGCCTGTCTTCAAAAACAAGGCATTAACCAGTATTTAGATCCTAGATGTCTTAAATGAAGAATAGCCTTGTATGATTTCCAAGTCAATAAGTGGTGCAGCACTGAATGAGTCTCATTATATAGTGGGTTTTGTTAATCAGCACCTGGGAATAGGTTTCCAAGATTTCAGTGGTAAGGATGTCTCAGCACCCAAAGGCACCTAGGTTAAAGAACCCAGCTGAAGGGTTTCAGAGCCAATAAAGGCTATTCTGAAGTTTCTATTAGGAACCCCAGCATGGAAAAGTGAACATTCCTACTGATTTTGTCCAGTAGGAATCTGATAAAATCAGCACTAAAC
Organism: Chrysemys picta bellii; assembly: GCF_011386835.1. Lineage (NCBI taxonomy): Eukaryota > Metazoa > Chordata > Testudines > Emydidae > Chrysemys > Chrysemys picta. The sequence goes on along the minus strand of NC_088795.1, from coordinate 127,717,225 downwards.
CCAGTACAATCCTGTGGGACCTGGGAGGCTCAGCTCAGAGTTAGTTATACCAGAATTTCAGGGCCAAATTAGGTTGACTTGGAGGATCTGGAGACTTTGGTATTGAATCGAGCAACCAAAATGGACCCCGGGACCTCAGCACCACATTGATGATGCCAGGACCTCTGCACCAAATTTAGCTCTATCTGGGGGAACCTGGGGACATCAGTGCCAGAACCTCAGTGCCAAATCAAGCCAACCTGAGGACCTGGTTCTGCTTTGACAATGCTGGGACATTGGGACCAAATTTACATCTACCCAATGATACCAGGGATCTTGGTGCCAAATTTTGGGAATCCTAGGATCTCAGCAATATTGTTTTGACAATGCCAAATTTGGCCGACTTGCAGACTTCAGGGCTGCTTTGACCATGCCAGGACTTTGGAACTCATGAGAAAGACAAAGCTGAAAGTGCCGAATTAGGTGAACCCAAGGGGAATCCAAAGCCCTGAGTGCTGACTTAGGCAAACATGGGAGGAAATGAAAGCCCTACACACTGAACTCACCCCAACAGAATTGGGGATCTGAATTCTGGTTTAGCTGGGCACAGAGTCATTAAGACTACCAGGTATCCAAAATACCAGACTTACACATTGCCAGATTGAGTAGACAGGGTCTGCAGAGCCACCTCCACCAGTAGGGATATATGAGTAGCCCTCCCACTCCTATGGGTCATCCAGATCATACCCATGCCTGACTCTTATTTTTCTCACTGAAGAAAGCCTGTGTTGTTTAACTAACAAGAAAAAAAAGGCTAACAGGGCAAAATAAAAGAAATAAGCCAATGAGGAAAGCTTGAGGACACTGTGTGTAATTCAAGCTTGCTGCACCTTCAGTGGTTAAAAAGGAACTAAAGGGTGATGGGAGCCACTCCCCCTTTTATACCACCAGAATCTTCCTTGGGGAGAACCAAATGGCAAAAAGAGACATTGCTTGCTAGAAATAGTCCACAGCTCAACACTAGAGGCACCATATCCCCCAGGTGGGAATGTGCAGGAGCCACTCAACAAACACAACTTGCCTTCTATCTATCCAGTACTTATATATGGCCAGGTCTACACTAACCCCCTAATTCGAACTAAGGTACGGAACTTCAGCTACGTGAATAATGTAGCTGAAGTTCGAAGTACCTTAGTTCGAACTTACCTTGGTCCACACTCGGCAGGCAGGCTCCCCCGTCGACTCCGCGGTACTCCTCTCGCCGAGCTGGAGTACCGCAGTCGACGGCGAGCACTTCCGGGTTCGACTTATCGCGTCCAGACTAGACGCGATAAGTCGAACCCAGAAGTTCGATCGCTCGCCGCCGAACTACCGGGTAAGTGTAGCCAAGGCCTAGGTCTCATCAGTGTAGTACCTGAGTCTCTTCAAACCCACGTTCTTCTTTATCTATCTAAGGAACTTACTGACACAAGTGATACAACATCAGAATTGTAGATTGGCCAGTAATTTTCCATTAGTTAAATATTGGTGTATGCTTCCCACTGCTTTGTACAATGAGATAATATTTGCTCTTCAGTGGTTAACTGGTTCTTTACTCTAGGATTACTCCTCGTTTACATTCTGAAATTAATCTTCCAGTGACTATTTATAAAATCTTATCAGTAACTGTCATATCGCATTAAAAGAAGACCCTATTATCAAAATGTGAAACTCTTCTAATTCTGTACATGTACTAGCATTAACCATTTGCATAAAAAAGGTTAACATTAAATTTTCTCATTTTTTAAACAAAACTGAGATATGCAAATTATAAGACAAAACCATGCCAAGTTTAAAAATCTGAAGTCTGCATTAAATCATAGGTGAGAAATTACATTAATTTTTCATATGCCAACACTATTATAAAGAAGTAATAAACATTCTACATATTGTATATGATCCTCAGAATTCTTCTCAGTACCAAATATTTTCTTTAATGGAATGATTGTCCATGCCAAGATGGGATAGCATCAAAAACAGAATCTGAATAAACTCTGGGCTCAAGCTCTTTGAGCCAATGAAGAATGAGCATGTCAGTGTTCAGCATTGCTATTAATCTCTATAGAGGGATGGAGAATACTCATCACATTATTGCATAAGCATGGCCGTCCCTCTCCTCTGGCCTAAAACAACTGATTAGGGAGTTTGCATATTCCATTCTTCCTGATGCAACTGAATGCAGACTGGTGACATTTTTGCATGGGGAGGAGCATAAACAATCTCTGAGTAAATCCAATCTGGGGGAAATTGTTAAGGATGACTGACAGTTTGAGTTCTGATTTCAAAGGACAGGGAAAGAGGGCCACCATTAAAGTAGAATTAAAAAAACGAAAAGGGTTTTGATGTCAGATAGCTCGTTCTGAAAGAAAAAAAAGAGGGTGGGGCGGAAACCACAAAAAGCTACTATATGCTGAGTAGCAAAGGAAGAAGGAAAGGAAAGTGTGTATTTCAGAAATGCAAATATTTTAATATTTCAGGAAGGCAGTTATGAAAACTGAAAGGATGTATTATATATAACTGAAATATACATCTGTGAACCACAAAAATTACTATGCTCAAAATAATAGTTAAATAGTTACGATCACCAACCATAAGGTTTCAATTTAACTGTCATGCAATTCAACTGCTCAATATTAAGGTGTCAAACCTTTAAAAATTATTCTTAATGAGGGATGCAAAAATCATCATGAGTTCAGAATGTACATTTCTACAAAAATACGTAGGCAGTGTAATTTTGTTTCTTTTTTCCTCTCTTAAAAGTGTATACATTTAAGGAAATGTATTGCTTATGAAAAGTGCTGAATTAACAGTCATGGAAAATGAAGTCCTCTTTATAGTTACAAAGGTAGAGCACATGCCGTGGTAGTTCAGGACCCCATACACTGCCATTTTAATGTGTTTTAACCCTGACACAGAAGGACTGAATTAAGGAGGCAAAGGGTAGCTTAGTCTCCACGCCCACTAACTCTTGGCCTCTGTTAACACTACTACTAACATTACCAAGGGTTTTTTGGTGTGTGTGTGTGTTTTTTTTTAATATATGTGTACATTTGTAAAACAGTTCTAGAAGTCTTCACAAGAACAGATTCCAGATGAATGATTATTATATTAGTCACTATGTGAATTAATGTCAAAGTTTGGTTACTTTAGACAAAGATAAGAAAGTTATCTGAAAAGAATGCCAGACATACTACAGTAAGGTACCTATACATAAAAGTGTGCCGGGGGGTGGGGGGGGAAGAGACATAAATTCCACAAAATATATGTTGCATTTCTATGCTGCAGATACTAAGGCAAAGCCAAAGAAGCCAATCATATTGAATCTATTCCACATCTCATCACCAGCCAGAGATTCCAGCTGGCAGGAGCAGCTAAGGAAGCAGCCAAAGCAGGGTCTGCTGTGCTGGAGAGGAGGGGGTAAAATGGAGCCCAGCCAGAGATACTCATTGGACACAGAACTGTGCAGGGGACACACTCCACACACATTCTGGGGAAACTAGGACCCAGGTGGCATCCCAGTCCCCTCCCCCGCCCTCAATGTAGTCTTGGCAAAAACAGCAGAGAGGAACCAGCCGGAGAACCCAGTCTTATGCAGACTGGCTCTTTGCTCCAACCCTCTCCCTTCCTCACAGTCTCTTCACCTTAGCTTCACTTCACACCTGCCTTTCTTTTCCCCTGCCCTGTCCCTCTGACCCTGTCCCTTTAATGTCTCCTCTTGCCTTTGCTTTTCTTTCCATTTACCTAATGCCCTCCTAAATAAATCCACCCAGATAAATAAATACATATATAAAATAAATAAATTAAATATCAGCGGAACTCATTATGTTCACAACATGCACACAGAGAAATTAAATTAAAAAAATCTTAAAACACTCTTGCTGGAAGGTTGCAATGTAATCCTTTTTTATTTCTTAGAATTCAGAATAACACACAAAGACCAAAAACAGAGAGAGAGAGAAAGGAGGCTGCTCCCTAAAACAGAGAGGTACCTTACGCTCTGAGTGGCTCTCTACAAAGTGACTGTGCTTAACCCAGAACACACGCCTCTCTAAGGAGTACCCTAGCCTGCAAGCAGGATTAGGAAAATCCTTGAAATTTATCAGTAACAGCTTGTAGTTTTTACACAGTTTTTAATACACCACAGAACTAACATAACATCTGCTATCATCACATTGTTCATTCTGCTTGTGTATTATCCTTTTCCCCCACCCTGCATCTATCTTGTCTATTTAGATTGTAAGCTCTTAATGGAAGGGACTATATACTACTCTGTGTTTGAATAGTGCCTAGCACAATGGGATCTCACTCTTGGTTGGTCCTTAAGCACGACCATAGTAATCATGATTAATAATAACAATAATCACAACTCTCTGTAGTTCCTCCATTACACCATAGAGTGACGTATTAAACCTTTTAGGCCCCTAAAGTCACTTAACTTACCAGTTGTTTCTCCAATCTCATTTCCCTAACTGTTCTTCAGATGACCAGTGCAAAAGAAAAGCTTCAGGATTTAAAAAACAAACAAAACAACCAACCTATAACTGCAATGTGTTATGTATCTGAGTAAAGACATTGAAAAAATCTGCAGTCTCAGAGCATGCAAAAATATATTTATGTGAGGGCACACACAACACTTCCCACAGAGACAGAGTTTACAAAAAGAATATTGAGGAATAAGTGATTTGGGGGAGTGGTGAAAGTCTAAAAGGGTGGCAATAACTTTAACTTTCAATTTTTATAGCTCCATTTGTCTGCCCAAAAGCTCTCACTAATGTCTTCTCCCTGTGGTATGATCCCCGGTTCAATACGGTATGTCGACAATTACAGTATTTTAAACCTTTCCCATTGGCAAGTCCCACACTGATGAAACTATTGCAATCACTGTCCTGGATTTGCAACAGCACCTCTCTTACCTGTTAACCAGATCTGCAGATGTCCAGTTTAAGGATGATTTCATATGAACTATCAATTTCCAGTGTCTTAATGAAAGTATCATCACAGGAGAAATTAACTCCGTACACTAATCCCCCAACGTTAAAAATTGTGCCATCTTAGAGAGTTCTAGTAATATGGTTCATGTAACCGTATTAGAAAAGCATTAAAATCAACAGAGGGATATTATTTGTTTAGTAACAGCACTTATTCTACATCTACAGAACATTCTAACAACCAACTAAAAGACACTTATTTCAACTTTGATTACTACTGCCTTAAAAAAAAGGCTTCATTAGTAAAACTACTGTGAGAAGAAATAGTTGTGCAACATCTTTTATTGATGCAGTTTATAATCATCATCAGTTAGAAACTTAATGGTTCTATATTTAAACCAAAAGGAAGGATGATATTCTATATTAATATAACCAACTCACTGTCCAAGAGAGCTGTTTAAATTACTATGTGACTTCAAATATGCTGTCAGTTTAATCAGTAATGTTACTGTTATATCCTGTAGCAAACTCTCAGGGATAAAAGAATCCATGTCCTTTACGCATGATAAAACCTAGTGACACAGCAAAATATTGCTACTGCAGTGTCCTCAAGGTATGCCCTTTGAAGAGTCCTATACTGCTTGCTCACAAGTGCTGCAATAATCCATTAAGTAAAAATCATTTACATGCACAAACCAGCCTAACTGCTGAATCATGAAGGAAGCATACAATAATGACATTTTATAGCTTTTTAGCATAACTGTGGCATTATTTTCTTTCAAATTTTCTATGTAAATACATTTCATTTATTTCTTAAAACAGCAACAATAGTCCCGTGAATAACCAACTATTACTTCTAAATGTTATTATCAATAATACAGTAATAATAGCAGCGTATATTTTGCATATTCCTAGCACTTTCCATCCTGTTCTAAAATCATTTTATAAACATTAATGAATTAAGCCCACAAAGTAGGAAAGTATTTTCCTCATTTTATATCTGGGTCTGTAAACACAGTTAGTTAATTCTGTCCAAGTCTCTGAATCCAAGTCCTGTGCTCTAACCACAGAATCCTCCTTCCCCTTTATATCAGATCAGTATGGATGTGTTAACAAATACACTCACTTCTGGGGCTTCAGAGCTGAGCCCAAAGGTCCACACTGCTGCTTTTAGTGCTGTAGTGTGAGCTCTGCCATCATGAGTCTGTAGACGCACGCTCTGAGACATGTTGCCATGGATTATTATATTGCAACACCTAAAATGTCTTTTTAAACTACCTCAAGGGTGCCTTGAGCAAATGGATAGGTGCCCTTTTTAGCAATTCTATACATCTAAATAAATAATTTAAGATGACCTTCCTTGGATAGTTTCCATTTCTATCACCTTTAAATGAGATTGTCAATAGTGAATGTAGCATTATGGGGGATGACTTTTATATAATGCCATTTTAACATTTTTTTGTTTATTTTTATCCTATTTTTAATTCCGCCTAAAATTGTTCTCCATTTTACTACTACTGCATATTGAGCAGAATTCTTCATTAAGTTTACAGGAAGTATGTATCAATGTGTACAAAGCAGTTGAAAATATTTCTTCCACTGTGCACTAAATTGCATCTATTTGGGCAGAATTCTTTAGTTTTAAAAAGATTTTTCTGCCAGTACCAACTGTGTTAATGAAACTTCTTCAAATGGCTTACAGATCTTAAAGTATCTACACCAAGAAGCCATAATTTTGCCAATATCTGCAGTTGCTTCTGAACATATTTGACCAGTGTTACTAGCAGCCGCTTAGATCCCGCCATTGTTAATATTTCGTACGTTAACAGGGTCCTGTACAAAACCAGCATTAGACAACTATAACTCCCTTATAACCTCTGTGAAGATCAAATTAGAACAACTTTGAAATTTGTTGGGTGGAAACCCTAACATTAAAATATAAATGAGTCAATGGCTCCAGTTTGGACTTAATATTAAAATACCCTCGCTAGACTTTCTTCATACACATTTAAAAATAATGGTATTATAGGACGTCTACAAAATGTACGGTGTTAGAATTACAAATAAAGACGCATATTTGATATATCTGGTACAGGGGGACTCTTTGTGCATATGTTTGAAAGTACCTGGATTAACATTCTGGCCCTATTGAAGTCAACAGTAGAACACTCAATGGGGCCAAGATTTTACTCATGGCCTCAATGAGGTCAGGGTAGATGTATATGCTATAAGTAATACTACCCTTTGGATGAGTATTCTATTGACACCAAACCCATTTTCATTAGAAACAAATCCCTAATGTTTGAAACTATCAGAAGCTCCTACAAACTTGTTTGACTGACAAAAAAAAAATGGAACAGCCATTATTGGAAAGCACCAAAAGCTTTCCAGAGGAGTAGAGAGAATAATATGCTACGAATGCCAAGAACATGTTAATGTCTTGAGTTCGCTCTTCTACACTGTTCTGCTTCATTCTTGCTTTCCTGGCTCTCCCTTTCTCTGAGTCTTCAGACTTTCTCAGTAGAATCATGTCCCCCCAAATTTGCTATGTAATCCTGTTTTTTAAATAAATCAATTTACTTTAAAATCTGCAGTGAAAGCATCTGTGCAGTTTTTTATGGGTTTTGTGGGGACTAAGCTTTCATGTAATAAAAATAAAGATGCCATCTTGTGCAATTAATCCAGGTGTGAATTTACATCTTTTTCTAATCCATTCAAACCTCTACACACATTATTCAATGAGGTGTTCTCTTCTAAACCAATTTGGGACCATATAAATGCTGGCATTTTTAAGCTTGGACAATCTAAATTACTGTCTACAGCAGACTTTGAACTATGTTAAAAAACCCTGGGTGCCTATAATGTCCCAATTAGACTACCGCTAAAACTATTTGATAATATAAAGCAAGCTCTCTTAGTATATAAGATATATTTGCAGTCCAATTATAACTTCAAAATTATACTGAATGGGGCAAATACCCAACAGAAACCCTCGTACGTGCTGGAACTAAGGGTGCTGCCGCATCCCCTGGCTTGAAGTGGTTTTCTTCATATACAGGGTTTATAGTTTGGTTCAATTGCTCTCAGCACCCCCACTACAAAAATAGTTCCAGCACCCCGTGGAAACCCTGCAGTTCTGTACACAAGTTCTCCTAAATCATTTCTTTACCTGTTCCATTTATTTTATAAGTGAATTGCTGCTCTAAAAGGAGGAAGGAAGACAAATGTTTTTTGGGGGCAGGGAGGGAGCCATATAAGGACAATGGAACTGACTGGCTTGAATTGGAGAGGGAGGGTGGATGAGGGGAATTTAATGTGTTTAATTTAAATGAATGAATGAATGAAGATATGAGCCTATGAACACACTGATCACTTTGCTTTTATGTTGTACCTCTTTCCCCTAACCTTCACCTGCCTTTGTCTTTTTAGCAGACTACCTTTATACAATAAACTGTACAAAATACAGACTCTCACCAAAGACAAAATTAATGATAAAAAATTAGAAGTAGAACTGAGAGTTGTTACAAACCACATAAGAAACTCTGAGAGGAACAACTATGCAATCAGTGTGACAAAAGAGATTGAAATAGAACATTTTCTATTCCAACATACACAGGAGTGTGAGAAAGAGGCTTCCTAACTAGTCCAGGAAGAAGGAGGGGGTGGTAGAAACAGCACCAAGATATGTAGCAAATTGCCAATAAATCAGAAATAGACTGAACGATAGACTAAAGGATGAATCAAACATATTACAGTGAAGCCTAAATAAGGCAGATACATCATATATTGTATCATCCTCAAACAGATGCTCTAAGGAACACCTTTTAAACTCTGGCAACACTTGTATAGATTGTCATGTCAGAGTTTTGAATTTAAAAACAGAATTTGTCCTCTGTTTAGATACAGTTAAAGCTAAACTAAATTCAGACATGGTTTGGCTGATCACTGCAGCCAGAGCCAAACACTTAAAACTATTTCAAAACCACCTTTGAGTATGAAGTGAACAATAATTGTTTATATGTATAACAATTTATACTTACATAGAGCCTTTAATCCCAAGGGATTCCAAAGCTCTTGACAAATTATATAGTCATCATATAACACCACTGAAATGCAGCCACCTCTGCAATGGAGGGCTGTAGTCAAGTGGTAGTAAGCAGCACACTGAAAAACAGTAGGAGGACGCAGACACCTTTGGTGCAGGACACGAAGGAAAACAGTTACATGCTTACAGTAAGTTTTGTGGGATCTTTAAAGTCCACCCAGAGCAGAAATTAACTTTGTGTTTAAGGTATTATCAGAAATACACATACACACTGACAGATAACTTGTATATACTCGATCATAAGCCGGTCGTTTATAAGCCGACCCTATAATTCAGGAGTAAGTAATTCAATGGATAAGTAAAAATGGAAAATTTTTATAACCTGTTCATAAGCCGACCCTATAATTCAGGGGTCAGCAAACTTTGGCTCCTGGGCCATCAGGATAAGCCGCTGGAGGGCCGAGATGGTTTGTTTACCTCAAGTGTCCGCAGGCACGGAGGTAAACCTAAGTAAACAAAGTGTCCCGGTGCGCCAGCTACTTACCCTGATGGGCCGGGACAGCAACTGGTGGGGACATTTTTTGGGAGGGAGAAGTCAGGGGAGAAACCCTGGTGACCACCCCCCACATGATCCCATCCCATGCCTTCCCACCTTATCTGGGGAGGGTCAGGGGAGAATGTCTCTGACCTGGCTGGAGCTGCTCCGGCAGGCTGGCCAGCGCGGCTGCAACCTGCTCCGGCAGACCAGACCAGGCGGCGTGGCTGCAGCATGTTCCAGTGGGCTGGGCCGGGCGGCACAGCCACAGCTTGCTCTGGCAGGCTGGGCGGCGCGGCCACAGCCTGCTCTGTGGGGCAGGGCCGAGCAGCACGGCTGCAGCCTGCCAGCCCCGGAGCAGCAGCTGTTTCAGAGTCTGGGGGGAGAGCAGCATGGCCAGAAGCAGAGACACACTGGCCCCGCCTCTTCTCTTCTGTTTCTGCTGGCTGTTAGGGTTACCATATCTCATAAATAAAAAAAGAGGACCCTCCACGGGCCATGGCCCCGCCCATTTCCCCACCCCTAGCCCCGCCCCAACTCCGCCCCTTCCCCCACCCTAACTCCGCCCCCTCCTCCCTCCCACTCCCAGCCAGGGGGAAAGGGCTGCCCCAGTGCTACCAGCATCACGGTTTCCCGGGCAGCCCCCAGACCCTGCGTCCCCAGCCGGCGCTTCCCCAGCGCAGCTGGTGCCCGGGAGGGGAAGCGCCCAGCCGGGGGCGCAGGGTCTGGAGGCTGCCCAGCAAACCGTGAAGCCGGTAGCGCTCGGGCTTTGGGCAGCCCCTATGCCTCCGGACCCTGTGCCCCCAGCCGGGCACTTCCCCTCCGGGGCTCCGGCGGCTCTGCGTAACTTACACTGTATAAGTTACACAGAGCCAAAGAGGAGCAGAGCCTCCGCAGCTGGAGGCTCTGCTCCTCTTAGGCTCTGTTTAAGAGCCGGGCTGCCCCAGCGCTACCGGCTTTGGGCAGCCCCCGTGCCTCCGGACCCTGCGCCGCCGGAGCCCGGGAGTGGAAGTGTCCGGCTGGGGGCGCAGGGTCCGGAGGCAAGGGGGCTGCCCGAAGCCGGTAGCTCTCGGGCAGCCCGGCTCTTAAACAGAGCCTCCAGCGGCTGGGGCTCTGTGTAACTGACACTGTGTCAGTTACACACAGCCCCGGCAGCTAGAGGCTCCAGCCCCCGCGGCTCTATTTAAGAGCCGGGCTGCCCGAGCGCTACCGGCTTCGGGCAGCCCCGTGCCTGGAGACCCTGCGCCGCCGGAGCCCGGGAGGGGAAGTGCCCGGCTGGGGGCGCAGGGTCTGGAGGCAGGGGGGCTGCCCGAAGCCGGTAGCGCTCAGGCAGCCCGGCTCTTAAACAGAGCCGCGGGGGCTGGAGCCTCCAGCCGCCGGGGCTGTGTGTAACTGACACAGTGTCAGTTACACAGAGCCCCAGCCGCTGGAGGCTCTGTTTAAGAACCGGGCTGCCCGAGAGCTACCGGCTTCGGGCAGCCCCGTGCCTGGAGACCCTGCGCCCCCAGCCGGGCACTTCCCCTCCCGGGCTCCGGCGGCGCAGGGTCTCCAGGTACGGGGCTGCCCGAAGCCGGTAGCATTCAGGCAGCCGGGCTCTTAAACAGAGCCGCCATTTTCCCAGACATGTTCCACTTTTTGGCAATTCCCCCCGGACGGGGGTTTGACTGCCGAAAAGCCGGACATGTCCGGGAAAAAGAGGACGTATGGTAACCCTACTGGCTGTGCTGCCTCTCCTTGCTCCCTCTGTTGGGGGGAGGGGCTGTGTCCCACCTTTCCCTCTCTATACCCGTTCATAAGCCGACCCCCTTCTCTGGTGCTTCCCTTTTTTAATAAAAAAATTCGGCTTATGAACAAGTATATACGATATGAAGTATTCCATGTATTTGCTTTGGAAAGGTGAAGGACTGAGGTAATTCAACCAGTGTTTGAATCTCTGGTTCCAGGTACTCCAAAGCTGATGTTTAGACAGTTATATTATAGCCTCAGGCTACCATATGATATATTCTCATATCTAACTGTGATTTATTAAATATATATCACAACAGGATTTGACTCCTACTTTCACTGGGTAAAAAACAGATATTTGGCTAGTAATCTTCAATTTATCATGATAAAAAGTTTTCAAAATCTGATTTTAAATGTAAAAAACAAAACCTTAATAACTTGATTGCGTGTTTTAAAAACAGTTTTCTTAAATAAGCATCTTTATTTTTTGTGTACAGCTGAGACGCTCCTACTAGTGAATTTTGAAAGCATTCCAAAACAGTGCAACTTATTTGTTCAAACTTTTAAAATGAGGCATGTTACATGGGTGTATACGTACATACACGCACGTGTCATACACACACAACCTTAGGTAATACAGTTATGGTGTATGTTTTAAAGCAAAAATTTGAAAGATACTCGCATCTAGCACCTGGAGAAATAAACATTACAACCTGGAGCACATCATTGTATGATAGCGTGTGTAGAGTGGTTGCACTTAAAATGCTTCTTCTGTTTTGAATGATAGTGGCAGCTCCAGTGGTATTCCTCATCTCCAGGAAAGAGAATCTCTCTCAAACCTGTAGAATCCTTCAAAGAGGAATAAACTTCTCAAGTGCCAACACAGTGTGTATCTTTGTATATATGCATGCCAAATACACAGAGAACAAGTGCCTCATTTATACTTTCACACACTTATTCTTTTTAAAGTATATATATAGAACTGTTAGGGAACAAGATTCTACTCTTCTCAACATGCCAAGCTAAATCTGAAATAAAAAAACAGATACAAAACCAATGCTTAATGTAGTTAGTATCTATTTACTAAGCAGGATTTTGTTATGTCAGGGTGTTCTCTGCTCGTAGACCTTTGTTTGGCTAACTAGATATCCTGACAAAGGAGGGCCAAACACAGCCCCTTCCATAGCTAAATCAATGACTGGGGATGCTCAACAGTCATGAAATATGGCCACTCACCCAGGATCTGAATTCACATAACCTGCACTGTGTTGCTATTAGGCTGTTAAGCCATTCCAGGAATTTTATACTTTTATTTTGCCGTGACTAAGAACAGAACATGTTTAAAAATGACATGACTAACAGTAGAAGCTGGTGACATCTGAAAGTGGGCAGGCTTATTCCGAGGCTTGTGCAGACCACTGAAGCACAAGGCAGACATTGCCTACCCTGCCTGCTCTTGATAAGCGCTCTTTGTTATTCAGCTATTAGAAAGTACGAAACTAAAATAGCAGAATGGGCTAATGATGTTGGGTACATTTCTAAGAACAGCAGCATTTGCCATTTGCTTGAAGCTTTTGTTGTTACTGTTTTCATTCCTTTTTTTTTTTTTTAACATCACAGCCTAATTCTAAAATGCTTCCCCACTCTCCACTTATGCATCTGTTACAAATTTTCTGATTGTTCCTAATCCAAGTTTCCTAGCAATAGTTATATCACTTTGCAAGGAGGTGCCAAGTCCACCATGCTGTCAGGAATGCAGCATTATTTACATTGGGACCAGGACTGAACCCACTGAATGACAAGCACCAGAAACAAGGGTACAAATAATAAACCAGGAAAGAGTGGTAAAGTGTTTCTACATAGATCACAGGTAAGGAAAAAATTAAATTTGCTGTTAGGTAACAGACAGCTTCAGCTTGGGTTCACACATGGTAAGTTACCCATAGAGAGAACCACAGATGGGACAGTCCACAAAGTTAGGCGATTGCATCTTGATATGGTTATCACACATCTTGCCTGGGTCATTCCTTACCCCTGGCAGCATGTAGAACCACAGGCCGATATGAACATAGGCTCAAATCAGTGTTGCTTTCACAGCATTAGTGTTTTCTCTTTTCCCAGCTAAAAGTTTATAGGACTATGGTTTGTAAACAACGTTGTGATCTTTAGCTGAAAAGAACTACATAAATGTCAGTCAGTCTAAAAGAGTGGTTCTCAACCAGGGACCCTGGAGGTACTCATTGGTTTTCCCGGGGGTATTCAACTCATCTAGATATTGGCCTAGTTTTACAACAGGCTACATAAAAAGCAATAGCGAAGTCAGTACAAACTAAAATTTCATACAGACAATGTCTTATTTATACTGCTCTAGATACTATACACTGAAATGTAAGTACAATATTTATATTCCAATTGATTTATTTTATAATTATATAGTAAAAATGAGAATGTAAGCAATATTTCAGTAATAGTATGCTGTGACACTTGTATTTTTATGTCTGATTTTGTAAGCAAGTAATTTTTAAATGAGGTGAAACTTGGGGATACCCAAGACAAATCAGATTCCTGAAAGGAGTATAGCAGACTGGAAAGGTTGAGAACTACTGGTATAAAAAACAAATTTTTTAGTAAAATTAATGCAAAAAAAGAGACACGTGATACTAAAATCACGACTTTTTAAGAAACACTAAGCGGTGTGGGAATAAGATAATTATAAGATAATTTTTGGTGCTTAAGGGAATAATAAGATTAAATTGAACAAAACAAAATTTAGGCTGGACATTCGGAAAAAAAATCAGCAATAATGGTCAATTAGACACAGGTGTCCAAGCGGAAGTGGTCGATGCCCCATTTGTCCACCACCAAGAAAAATGCATAAAACAATCAGAAACGTTCTCTAGGCCAGGGAATAATCCCAAAATGTCAGGGGGACGAACTAGTGGGCAGGAATGTCAGTTTCTATTAATGCAACACCAAAACACGTCTCAGAATAAAAGATCAAATAACAGATATAGCCAAAAAAGCCACTTTTTCCTCCTACATTTGGCTAGAATAGTGGGTCCTTTTTCTTTCTGATGGATGTTACTACCATATCATTCCTTTGTCACCTTGCTGTAATGAGCACAGCAAGGGGTGCACAAATGTATCATTCAGGAACTCAACTACTGCAGAATACTACTGCATGATTGTTGATTAGCGTATCAGTCTGGGAGCACACAAAATTGGTGCTCCCTTAACACGAATGATAGGGAGATGCTGACAGGAAATCTTCCATGAGGGGTCCTCACCTAGGGAATACACTCCAAAGCTCTTGGATTTTTTTAACCTTCTGGACATGCAGCAAAGCTTGTTTTTTCTTACAGACATTTTGGGGAGGATGGAGGTCTATAGAAGGAGGGGCTGAGACTGAAGCATGATGTGGCAGGGGAGTGTCTTGAAATATTGCTGTGTATTATTATTAATTATTTCTCTTACACCAGTACCCACAGGCTCTAATCAAGGATCAGGACCCCATTATGGGATGCACTACCACTGGCATTGAACAAACTGGTAATAAGAAGACAGTCCCTGCTCCAGAGGGTTCACAATCCAGATTTATAAAAAAAGGTGCAACAGGTGAATTAGAGAGACAAATGGGATTGGAGGTGCAGCTGAGAAGACAAGGTAATGATAAAACAAGCATATATTGCATCATGTGCAATGGCCTCAGGTTGCCCACCATTCTCAGGTAGCATGTTCTGTAGGCATCATAGACGAAGTAGCCTTGTGTAGAAAGTTTCTGCTTTTTCTATTGTGAGTCTACAAATTGGTACGTGTATAAGTGGAAGTTTGTATCAAAATATTTTAGCAATAAAATTTAGATTTTTATTACTGTCTTTTAATATTGGGAAGTGCATAGAGCTGTGGAGGAGATGTGCCAGGCCAACAGAATAAAATGAATAAATAAATAAAATCTAAGCCTATCTTAAATTGACTGAACTTCTAAGCAGCAGTTTTGTGCTATCCTAGGAAATATCTGGAAAACTATTTAACGCAAATTAATAATAACATTTCAAAATCATAAAGACATACCCATAATATAGATACACCTCTACCCCGATATAACATGACCCGATATAACATGAATTTGGATATAACGCGGTAAAGCACCGCTCTGGGGGGAGGGGGTTGCGAACTCTGGTGGATCAAAGCAAGTTTGATACAACACGGTTTTACCTATAATGCGGTAAGATTTTTTGGCTCCCAAGGACAGCGTTATATCGGGGTAGAGGTGTACTTCTAACACCTTTCACAATTTTTTTCTGGGTTAGTAGAGGTAAGGGAAATATATATATATATATATATGAAAACACACACACACACACACACTTTTTTAATTGACTGTGTGGGGGCGGGAATTTCCACTGCAAACTTCAGATAGTTCAGAGGATGCAGGAGCTGTCATGCTAAGATTCCCATTCACAGAGGCACAATGCTAAGGTTGTAGGTGTCAGTATGATATACAAGGTGGTTTGCTATTCAATACAGTTATGCAGGCAGCATCTTTATGTGAGCTTCTGTGGTTGTCTTTGAAACTCATAGGTGCAAAAGAAATAAAGTGGAGAGGAAAAGGGAGAAAACCTACCATCAGCTCTATAATCCAAAAACAGTAATCTATGAAAATATGCCATTTAAGTGTAGGCACTAAGTGGGTTGCTAGGCTGCCAAGAACTGCCAAGCAACAAATCACAGCATGTACAGTTTAAGACAATCTTATAACAGAGTGTGCTAGGCATGTTTTATTGTTAAGAAATCAATAATCTAAGTTGCGATAATCAAGTGCAAAATATGATCATATTTTTCCCAGGGGGGAAAAAAAGTAATAAATCATGATTAGTGCATTTTCTAAGTAAAATTCATACCTATTCTTCAATCCGCTATAAAATCAAATGAATTTCAATATTAATGAACAAAGCCACTCACACTGCACAACATGTAATTAAAATTCCTACTACTTCTATTCGAGCTCCCTCTATTCACTGCCCCACCAAATTATTAAAACAAAGCAGTTACTATGGTAACTAATTCATTCTTTGCATTATTATCCTGTTTCTAAACATCACAGCCTCACCAGTCTGACTTACATGCCCTAAATTCCAGTTTGATATTCTGAACTTTTGTGGTGATTGTCAGAAAAGCCTTTTAGGATCTATGCATTCATGCAGACAAGGATAGCTAGAGTGCAGCTGCTTTTGTTTATTGCAAGCAGAAATAACTGTTACTAAATTATTTGAGTTTGATAAATTGATCGTGCTCGCATGCAAGTGCCGAACAACACTTAGGGAACAACCATGGGAGTTTGCAGAGCACTAAACAGAAAGAGGCAAACATGACCATCTGCAGGTTAGATAAACTGGAAAAAAATAAAAAGTGCAGCTGGCACATGTTGTGGAAACTAAATAACACCTGCCTAAGTGGTATTTGATACCCAGAAAACACATGGGTCTGATTGGTTCAATCTTCACAAAAAAAGAAAAGAGTGAGTCAATGAAGAATGAGAAACAGTAATAAAATTTCAGGGGAAAATATTTTATTGGCACTTTAATAAAATTCCGTTATTTAAATGTATACAAGAGGCTAAAACTAAAGATCTTGATAGTGTGGCACTGTGATCAATCATGCTTACACTTATTCTTTTAAATTCATGATAAGTGCAGTGTTAATTTATATTTCTTTCTGTTCTGTCATCAAATATTTAAAATGTCTGCCCAAAAAAATCTGATAGGTTTAGAGGAAATCAGTCTTTCCCCTTCTTCCCTCTTCTATTCACATCTGTACTTTTTTGGTTTCTTAATGTGGTTATTTAGCATGTCTCCAAGTATTCACAGAGTCACCAATTTAAAAGTCTCCAGTGCTAAAGCTATCTTTGCTACTGTTGTAACTCATCTATGTCAGGTACTTTTGAGAAACATGCTTATTTGGCCTACAATGGGTGTTCAATGTACATAATATATAAACTGATTGATACACATACACAATCTTTGCGCTTCATTTTTTCTTTAAAACTTTTGTAACCTAAACCAACAATTTGAATGTTTCAGTAAAAGAGAAATCTTCTCAGAATATGCAATGTTCATTTAGGTTTTTTCCTTTAATGTTTTTTCTGTTTTGTTGTTAAAACAATACTTTTCTTTTCATTAAGGGACGCTGTTCAGCACCATTTAGGGCAAAATGGCCATTTAAGCCAATTTTCTTTTCATACTAGTAGCAATGCAACTTGTAATAAGTTAGCAACATCGTAATAGCTTAACTATTTGCAAATTCTAAATCTCTCTTTAGGTGGCACTTAATGAAGATTCAAATTAGAAAACCGATTTACAGAAGCAATCTTAATCCAAAAGGATGATGAAACCATCTTTCTCTGTGAAATGTGACTACATACTGCATATTAAGAACACAATCGAAAATCATGTGCTCATGCACATAAACAGTACCATTATATATATAACGTTTTGACTGGGGAGAAAGAAGAGAGTGAGGGAAGGTAAATGCTCACTAATGAACAAACTAAAACTATTTTACCATTCTGTTCTCAGCCTACTCATACTAATAGCATACTCATTGTACTAAGAATTCCAAAATATGCTTTACCTGAGTTTATTGCTCTTAACCTCTTTGCTGCAATCTGAATTCAACTGGGCATTTTATGATTTTTTTATTTTGTCTAAGTTTATTGACAACATACTTACAGATTCCTATGGGGAAATGAATCTAGCAAAACAGTTTGGAATTGCTCCAAAGTGTTCTGAAAGTAGTGTGACATCAGAATGGAAAAAACTATTAGTTTAAACAGTTTACTTTTAGAGTGGCCTGAACCTGAAACTGGGTTATTCATTGAAAATTGAGATTGGATTATCTACAGAAAATTCAGATTGCCTCAAACATCTTCATTAGTTACAGTCGAAGGATTTGATGGCTATTCTACAGGGAAAGATTTCTGCAGCTTTTACTGTCTGATTTCCAATTTAATTTGTATTAGGTTGCTGGGGGAAATGGAAATTTTTCCAGTTCCGAATTTTTACTTATTTATTAACTAAGGATATTTAAGTTTACAAGATGGCATTTTTCTGTAGGTCAATTGGTACTTCTCATGGAGGAGCGACTTTCACTTGGAAAAAACAATAAAATATTAGGGATCTTCTAGCTCCCTCTGCTGCCCTAATCTTTCAATAAAGCTTCCACAGTCAATCACACAACTAAACATTCCACTGTAATGCTTTCAGGAAAATGACTTTTACTAAATATGCAACGCAAATTCACAAGACTAATATCTGTTAGTGTGTAACACCGTGACCACTTTCTAATATGAAGTTTTAATCTAACTTGCAAATTGTCTATACATTTTGTTTTTTCATTTCTTTTATAATAATCTGTGTGAATTTACAAACTAGAAACCTAGTCAGTACACACATTAAATAACTATCTTGATTCCATAAAACCTATTCTTATTCCACAGAATATAAAAGTGTTCAAGTGATCAAAACTGATTTAAGAAAAGGTGGAAAAGTAAATGAAGTAAATTGTATAGTATATTTCCTTTTTCAAAATTGTATTTATTTATTTTGGTATCTTACTGTACAAATTTTGGCAATTCTGCTTTGATTTGAGGTGGAGCATATATAAAAGGAATTCCCTAAGAAAAATATCTGCAAATTTACCATTATTCCATCATTAATACATATTAATTTACACTCATTTAAGGCTGGGTGCTTCCTCAGCTACACACAGTAAATAAAGTAATTGCCATAAGCAAACATTTTCAAATTTGGAGGCCTCAAATTGGGCAGCTAGGTGCATACTGGGTAACCTAAATAAGTGGGCTGTTTTTCAAAAGCGCTGACCATCTGCGGCTTCTGTAGAAGTGAATAGGAGGTGTGAACACCCAGCACCTCTGAAAAATCATCCCGCTTTAAATAATGTATCTAGTTATGTATTTAGGTGCCTAATTTTAGACAACCAAGTTAAACTATATGAACAAATCTGATTTTTGATAATCATAGAGGCATCTCTCTCTCTCTCATTAATGTGGACAAAGATACTGGCCTAGGTCCTAGTTTCACATCTTATTTTCTGAACTGGAAAAATAATATATGCAGTTCAAATAGGCTCCATCAGTGGTTAGTTTTTAGAGACTATTTGGTATTTGGCAAGTCTGATGCTTATTACTCACAAGGAAGGTGCCACACACTGTTCCTATAGATGCATAATAAAAAAGCCTGGATAGGGCATGTTTTCAACTTCAGGTGCCCATCATTCAAGAAGAGTATTGATAAATTGCAGCGCGTTCAACGAAGAGCCACAGGAATTATTACAAGGAGTGGGAAATATGCCTTATGGTGACAGACACAAGGACCTCAATCTATTTAGCATAACAAAGAGTACCTTAAAGGGAGACTTGATTACAGTATATAGGCAACTACATGGGGAACAAATATTTAATAAAGGGCTCTTCAGTCTAGCAGAGAAAGAGCTAACATGATCCAGAGGCGAAAGATGAAATTACACAAATTCGGACTGGAAGTAAGGCAAATTTATAACAGTGAGAGTACTTAACCACTGAAACAATTTATCCAGGGTCATGGTGGATTCTGCATCACTGATCATTTATAAATCAAGATTGGATGTTTTTCTAAAAGATCTGCTCTTGAAATTCTTCTGAGAAAGTTCTATGGCCTGTGTTATACAGAGGTCAGATTAGATTATCACAATAGTCCCTTCTGGCCTTGTAATCTATCAATCTATGAACCAGGCTCCAGGCAAGAGACCCAGAGACTACAGATCCCCTCTCCCAGACCCAGGCACCTCCAGCTGCCTCCCACCGTGGTCTGTTGAGTTCCCAGCAAGCTAAACATAGCTTGACAAAATTGGCATATCATTGTGACACTCCAGCAATGGACAGTAAACTACAGACAGTTTTAGAATGTAAGCAAATATACTGCACTGTTTACAGTTGTTACAATATGCAGTACAATAATAGCCTAATTAGAGCTAACTAGCCTTCAAGAAGCCAAGAAACATACTTCAAATTTTCCAAATTACACAAAAATGAACATATTTTATTTTTGCACTGTGACACTCTTCCAACTGTTTTGCCAAATGTATACTATTTTCAACTATTCCGTTCAGACACCAGTTTCATGGGAAAGGGGGACAAAGGACAATATAATTGGTAATTAATTAATCGTTCACATTCTTAAATGCCCATTTATCTTCTAGGAAGAAACTGCTAAATGTTACCTCACAATTCTTTAGGTGCTGACTCACCTTACAGGTTTCCAACACAGGGTACTCAGACTGCACACAGTTATACATGCATGTCTAAATAGCACTCATAATTACAATGCGGTGGGTGAAAGGCTAGAGTTTATCTTTAATTCTTTGGCATTTTCAAGCGACAATATTCCAGTTCTGTCATTTAGAGATATATCAGTAATTTATAAAACAGCATATAAGCTTGAATGACCAGGTTCATATTAATGTTTTGAAAAGTTATTCAAAAGAACATGGCATGCCATCTTACAAATTGTGAGCATCTAATTTTGAAAATCAGGCCCACAAAATTAAATCCACTGTTGTCCCTCCCCCAAAACTACTTTTTGTCACATACAAATCTACAACTAGAACACTACTATTCTGTCATTTTAGAGAACATTTCTTCTCTAAGTACTAGCTGACACCAATGCAAAAGAACATTAAAATTAGCATGTTACAAAAACAACTTTTGAAATGCCACATAGCTACAACAGCAATAACTAGAGACATTATCCTGCACTTAAGTGGATTTGACAGTGAAAAATAAATAAGAGTTTAAAAAATATTGTGAAAATGTCAGACATTTAGAAATAAATATAATAGAGAAAACAAATAAGCACATTGGAACTGATAAGGAAGAAGGCTGACAATGAAGATGAACAATCTTTAAACAGCTGTGTAACAACAGTTTCTTGCACTCTGTAAAACATCTTTACACATTTTTGTAAAATGTTAAATATTTAAGTAGTTCTATAGAATGCCAGCATGTCCCTGACAAAAATGTAAACTCTGTGCATTTAGCTACTGAATCCTAATAAGGCCACATTTACTTTCTCTTCTGTTCCACTATTCACTATAATTCACAAAATCGCATGGATAGCGAACATCACATAGAAAATTCAACTCACAAATATGATCCATTGACAAAATACAACTCTGATGTTTTGAAAAGCAAAACTGAATTTCTGTAACCATAAAGCTGTGGGAAACTACTTGTGCCTCAAAGAGAGGTTAACATTTTTAATATAAAAATTCAAGCATCCCTAGTCTTTTTGGATTTTTCGGTTTATAGATATTTCATATAAAAACACTGCACAAATTTTCTCCAAACCTATTTTGATGTGAATCAAAAAGCACAAAACACCAGTGTAGTCTCAGACATTATACAAGAATAAATTATTTGTGGCATGAGATAGACTGACTGATCCAATTTACTAAAATCCTTCCAAATGACAGGCTGGCTCTTTTTTCTAGTACTGATCATTTTAAATATATTTCACATCCTGTGCTATCTGAAGAATCAGACAGTTTCTTGAATTTATTGGAATTTAACCTGTAGAAGAACATGAAAGAAACCACCCTCCTTAACAAGCATGTCTTAGCACACATAAGTAAAAAGAACCTTCTGGTTCACATTATAAGATCTATCCTTTTGCAAGGTTTGTACAGAATTTACTAAAATATCAAGCTGGGAATGGACTGCCTTTAATGCACAACAATAACATTGGAGCTCTAGCACTAGATTTGTCTTCTATGGCTTTCATCTCAAAAGAATAGTTGTGCACAGTTATGATCATCTCAGCCCGTGATTGTGAGTCTATCATGAAAAACCCACACTCAATCAAAAAGAAGTTTAATTACTGTAAGAAACACAGTTCCAACCCCCAGCAAGATCATTAATTCAAAAAATTGGTTAACGCAGTCACATAGATTGCAGTGTCTAACCTTCAAATATACGATCTAGGCGTTGCCGCTTCACTTTGTGTTTGTCCATAAGAGACATGAGAGTTGAAGTTCAGAGAATGTTACCACGCAGTTTGCTGCCAAACTCTTCAAGAATCAGCCACAAATACAATTATTGCTGTATGTTTTTCAAAATGTCTGATCGCCTGCAAAGAGAAAGACATATCTGAAACTACAAAATGCAGGTAAACATACTCAGATTTTTCATCTTATTTCAAAATTAGTGATCTAAATATAAATTTAGACAGGTCAGAAAACATACAAGATTCTTAAAATACATTAGATAACTTAATATTTCAAAATAACCTTACTTTTGCAACATGTATAAATTGTAAGTGTACAAATAAAAGCTTAAAAACTCAGGATGGGAAGAGTTCACAGAAAGACACCTCCTCTTTTACTCTCATTTGGTTGCCTAGTATGCATTTTTACCCACCTAATACACACTCTTTCTGTTCACATCTAGGATCGATAATTTATTTTAAAGCATTTACAGGTCAGTCCAGTCACTCATAGGTACATATTTCCCAACCAATTAATGAAATTACTATTTTCAATGCCCACTCGCAATGCTGAGCATAGGCATTCCATGTGATAACATTTATAACAAGTGAGGACATGACCCTTTCATGCTTTGACCTTTTAAATCTTACAATAAAAGGGTAAATCAGAGTTCAATCCATAGAGACTTAAGGAACCAATTTTAGGGCATATTAAATAAGAGGAAATGCAGCACAATGACAATGCAGAATGCCAAATTCTGTATCAACTCAAATGGCAATTAAGTGCCAACTTTATGAATGATCAGATAAATTATCTGGCAACTAACATAACTATCCACTTTTAAAATTCTGTGTAACGGAGTAAGATATGCAAATAAGAACAATAATACTCAAATATTTGTAAGGTTGTTGTAGCTGTGTTGGTCCCAAGATATGAGAGAGACAAGGAAGGTGAGGTATTATCTTTTAGTGCACTAACATCTATTTGTGTAAGGTACAAGCTCCTGAGCGACACACAGATCTTCTTCAGAACTGGGGAAGGAAATCAGAGAGTTCAGACAACTCTGATTTCCTTCCCCAGACCTGAAGAAGAGCTCTGTGTAGTTCAAAAGTGTATACCTTTCACCTGCAGAAGTCAGTCTAATAAAAGATATTACTTCACCTAACTTGTTCCTCTCAGTACTTAGATATAACTACATGTAATGAGTCGGTGTGGCTCCCCGCCGCCCCGGAGGAGGAAGAGCCCATCCGGAGGCCGGAGTGGGCGGAGCTAGGGAGCTCTGAGCTCGCCCCTCAGGGGGTCAGGCGGTGACCCGGAAGTATAAAGGCTGGCCCTCAGAATTCAGTCAGGCCCCAGCCGCCGGAGAGACCAGACATCTCCAGCCTAGCTCGGGGCTGGGAAACCTCCGCGGCCCGGGGCGGCCGCCAGGAGCCGCCGGGCCTGCCCTGCGCCCGCTACCCGGAGGAGCCGCCGGACTTGCCGAATGATCCCTGGCCTGACGAACCCATGGTCCAGCATCTCCCCGAGGCAGACACAAGCCCCCAGGTAGGCCCCGAGGGGGAGTGTGAAAGTAGCCCGGGAGCAGCCGACCGTCTGGCTGCAGCACTGCCAGAGCCTATGTCAGTGTATTGCAGCCAGGATCCCCACTGACGCAGCAGCGGGCCTTCTGCCGCTGCTAGGGCCCCGGGCTGGGACGCAGTGGAGTGGGAGGGCCTGCGTCCCCCTGCCACCCAACCCGTGGGTGGCAGTCTCCCCCTCTCCCAGGCCTGTTGAGGCTTAGGCCTACTATTGTTGCTCAGCCCTGACTGAGGGTCTGAGCTCCTGACTCAGCGCTGGTTGCCCCGCCCTGACCTAGGGCCTGGGCTTAAATACTGCTGCTTGCTGCTCAGCCCTGACTGAGGGCCTGAGCCCTGACATAGTATTGGTGCCCGCCCTGAGCCAGGGTCGGGCTTACTGTGTCTTCCAGGATTGCAAGGGCTGCCGAGGGAGACTCTGCAGCCGGACAAAGTACCTAAGCACCAGTGGGTAGTGAGCCGGTGTGGCTCCCCGCCGCCCGGATTGGGTCGAGCCCCGGCAAACTCTTGTACACTACATCTTTCTGTTTCTGTGACATTGCAACAACAGTCTGCATCTTAAGCCAAATCACACAGACCAGAAAAGACAAGAGGTTAAAATACCTTAACAAAATATAATCAACATGCTACATTCCATGAAATTCATATGAATAAACAGAAAAAGGAAAAGTATGAGAGGTTGACTATACAGAGTGTGATAATGCTCTCACTTTGATTCCCGCTTTCAAATACTAAAGAACACATCAAGTGCCAAGGTTACAGAACATTATGTCAAGAGCATAACACAGCCAATTAGTTAATGATTAGACCTTTTCCTGCTTCTTTATATTACTTACCCAACAGCTTTGAACACTGTTGGATAGCATTACAGTCGTCTTGAGAATTAATTATTCTAGAAATAAATCTATCTGCTCACTGCTTTCTAAAGGTAAAACTTATTTTTAAAAGCATAAAGCTATTGTGCATATTTCATAAACTAGTCATATGAAGAGTTCATGAAATTGGAGACAAGTAATAAAATAAAGTGAATTACTTTAAACGTAAGAAATTACACTTATTTGAATTAAAACAAGCACAGGCATTTATCCAAGATGTTCTGAGTACATCTAGACTGTAACAAATCTACTTTATTAGTTATTAATTATTATTATATTCAGTCCTTTGCTTTCACATAAAACAATTTCAGGAATAAGTGTGCCTATCATCCTCCTTGCTCAATTTCTATCCCCTTCTCCACATTCCTCCAATGGTTTCCTCTTGCTTTGACATCAGATTCATGTTCCTTGTCCTGTATTGAACAAATGCATAACACATTCCAATTCCAACCTGAGGTGAAATCCCACCATGTATATTATGGGTGATGTAATGTCCATGAAGAGTGTTGGAGCCCAAATGTAAGAATAAGTCAAGTCTTATTTCCAACGCTATCCAGTGTTTTGGAAAGGGTTTTTTTTTTTTCATTTTATATCCCAAATGGAATAAAATAATATTGATTATTTCTCTTATGTGCGGGATTCAGCATTCTTAAATAACGGGTGTGACTGTATCAGTGACTGCATGTCTGGGCATTACACCAAATCCAACTGAGCCAGCAATCTGCAGTAGGTCTACAGGCTTTGAAAGAAGCAACTGCAAGAAAAGCAGCTTAAATTACTCATGTGATGAAGTATCCATTATCCTATTTATTTGGGCCATCCAGCACAATACTAAACTTTTAAAAAAAATTGTAGATCTTTTATGTCAATAAACTACAGATACATAGAAAAAACATTTCATTTTGTCCCCAATGCCAGCATAAGCAATCATAAAGCCAATGTAACTGATTATAAGAGGCTCTCTCCCATGTAGAAGGTGGATCCTCTGGTGGTGTAAAGTTAGCATAAGGGCTCTTTTCCCAATCCACTCCTTCCTGCTGACAGAACAGACTTGTCTGGGGGTTCCCTACAATCTCTGAATCCTAAACTGCTGCATTGGCTCACTGGGGCTGTTAGCAGCTGACATAATTTGGTACAGCTCTCAGGCTGCTATAATTTATGCCAGGGTACCAAGATGACACAACAGGCTCACTACTGGGGGAGTGCAGCAGCCACCTTTGCATCCTGCCCTGAACTGTGCTGTATGCTCCACACCCTGAGTTAGGGATATAGGCCACAAACCATGACCCTAATCCACTGTAATATCATATCCATATATACTGTGCACACAAGATGTGGGACCTGGATTTCACATGTAAAATGTAAAGCAAATAAGATATGAAACTTTGAGAAAAAACACACTTTTATTATTAAAACCACTTCAACACACCTTAAAGCTTAAGGAAGGTGAAACTGTAAATGAGAAACATGGAAACATAAATGACCCAGTACCAGAGTGTTAGGCAACACAAAACAATCAGACTTACATGAACTCTATGTCTCAGGTTTCATAACAGGGGACTTGGAAACCTGACCCCAGCTTTGCCAGAGCTAACAGAAGCCAGGTATGCCAACCTGTAGCCAAAGCTGTGGAATATTGTGGCTGAAAGTATGGTTGAGCTGTATTACCTGCTCCACACACACCCTCTAGGGGCACCAGCCTCCTTCCCCATATCCTCCCCAAATGGGCTGTGAGAAGCAAAGAAGAATCTCCTCAGGGCAGATCCCGCCCACAGGAACAGACAGGACTTCCCTAGGAGCAGTGAGTCAGGATAGACCTAGCTAGGCAAATAACTAACAAACAAATATTTTAAAAGAAAAACTACAATAAATAAGATGCAATTCTTTAACAGTAAGGGTAATTAAGCATTGGAACAATTACCACGGTAAGTGGTAAATTCTCCATAACTTGGAGTCTTTAAATCAAAATTAAAATATCTTTTTAAAATATATGCGCTTTGGTTCAACCACAAGTTTCTGTGCTACACAAAAATCACTGGGTGAAATTCTATGGCCTGTGTTATGCAGGAGGTCAGATTAGATGATATAATGGTCCCTTCTAGCCTAAAAATCTTAGAATCTGTTTATCTGTGAAAATGTGCATCTTACTGATCAATTTGCTCGTATATTGCATCTTTTTCCCTTGGCCTTTGTCTTTCTTGTCTATTTAGACTCTCGAGTCTTTGGAGCAGAGATGGTGTCTTTTTTGTGTGTGTAGTCATAGCACAATGGGGTACTGATCCTGATTGGCACCTCTGGGAACTACCACAATACAAATAAATAATACATTTTAAAATCCTACGGATCTTTACCATGCTTAAAATCTTGCCTTAAATTTATACCTTTTTATGAATCATCCTATGTAGGATCACAGGCCTCGTGTTTAAAATATTTAAAATTTTAAATATTTTCTTTAATTTTTATCTTGAGTGGTTCTTCAACAAACAAAAATAAATCCACTGGCCATGGCAGAAACAAAAATAATTTCCTGCAAATATCAGCCATGGCTAGATGTTTAGTCATTCTGATAATTTCTATCATTTACTTAACTTCCCACCTTATGAACACCTATATACCTAGTCCACAATGTATTCTTTGTTATGTTTAGCTATCCACAAAAAGGTTTTTCTTCTGTAGTCACTCTATGTAAGAACCCGAATGACAATAGTAAAAACAGACCATCTGTAACCCGTGATCTACAGTTGATGCTGGTTGAAAGTGTTACCCAGCTGTTTTCTCTCTTGCAGCGGATCCGGTACTTTAAAAAAATATATCTAAATCATCATGTTAATACTAGTAGTTTTTCTTCCACATGTAATTAAATCATATTGGCTCATTTGTTTTTATAGGTAACAAGTTGTCACACGTTTTTAAAAAAACGTTTTGATTAAAATTAAATGCTCACGTTAACAACATAGTTATAATTCTACACCACTGCCCGAGAATGTAAAACATAATGAGACTAACACACAAAAAACATGACATGGGAAGCATTTTCAGGCAAAACAAAGTTTTATTATTAAGAGTGCATCAGTTACTGCAATTACTAAACCACAACATAAATAACTGAATTCGAGAAATTAACAAAAGATGCAAGCCATATTGTCTAATGAATTAAGACTCATACCACAAAACACTAAATAGTATTTAATAGTAGTACGTTTCTGTAGTTCAGTATTACAAGACAAAGAGTGGATTCGAAATGACCCATGTCTACACTGGAGCTTGATGTGTAATTACTAGCTTGGTTAGACATACCTATGCTAGCTCTGATTGAGCTTGTGCGCTAAAAATAAAAGTGTAGCCTTGGCAGCATGAGCTGCAAGATGGGCTGGCCACTCCAAGTACATGCCTACGGTCTTGGATGGAATTGTACCCAGAGTGGCTAGCCCATCCGGTTGCTCTTGCACAAAATATATCAGTGTAGCTATGGAAGCACTCACTTGATCAGAGCTAGCATGGGTACGTTTACTTGAGCTCAAAATTACACCTCCAGCTCCAGTGTAGACACTTCAGGAACCATATTTACAAGAATTTGATACAGAAAGACATTTAGGGTTTCAGCAGGAGTGCTGCATCAAAAAAAATAGTCTAAATTTTAATTTGGTAAAGATTTCTGGAGATTTCAAATATGCAATGTTGGAAAACAATATAAGGAGCTTTTCTTTCTCTTTCAATTTAAGCAGTGATTCTGGTGTTTACAAACATTTTTCTAATAAGACAGGGCACTAGGAATTGTAACCTAGTGCGCCCTGCAAAAGATTTTTACTCATGCTTAGACTTAGATGGAGTATAATATACTCATGCTTAGACTCAGATGGAGATTTAGTTGGATACAACATTTTAGAGGGAAGGGACAAGCAACCCATAAATTGGAATTTATTGCATTTAGGGTGTAATAACAAGCCTCTGAAATCCAGAGTGGTCCTGTACTGTGCTCCTTGTGTTTGGAGAAAAAAAGTAAAGATTCTGAGAATGGAATCTAGCCTAATAAGAATCTGAAGTAGAGGAGAAGAACTCCAGTTACTGTACAAGGTAAGTAACCAGACCTCCTTCTTCGAGTGATGGTCCCTTTGGGTATTAAACTCAAGGTGACTCACAAGCAGTATTTAATAAGGAGGAGGGCACAAAGAACCATATTGCATCACAGATTTAGCGGGTCTGGTGAAGACACGCTAAGTCGATGGGAGAGCACTCTCCCATCAACGTCTGTAATCCACCTCCCTGAGAGGCAGAAGCTATGTCAACAGAAGAGCATATCCCATCGACATATCACGGTGTAGACCACACTATATGTCAACCTTAATTACATTGACTTCAGTTATGAAACTTACATAACTGAATTAGCGTAACTTAGATCAACTTACAGAATTAGTGTAGAGCAGCCCTAAGATTGGATAGGCTTCTGAAGTCAATGGGCAAGGATCCATAGGTGATGGTTATATTGGCACTAATGACACTGTGTCGTGGGATCTCTCATAGGTAATGGATAACTTACGGGAACTTGGAAGAGTGTTGAAGAATGTCCAAGTGAACTTCTCTGAGATCCTTCCTATCCAATGAGAGAAGGAAGACAGAAGATTCTGGAAGAGAATTGTTTACTAGCTAGGGGTTTAGTTTTGTGGAACACTGGTCCACCTTCTATGGAGATAGGGAGTTGTATAGTCTGGATAGGTTCAAGATCAGTAGAAGGGGAATCAATCTTCTCAGGGACATGCTGGCTAAAGTAGTCAGGAGGGCATTAAACTAACAACAAAAGGGGAGGGTAAAAAGAGGGAAGATATATGCACTTATTTACCAAAAAATAGCGATAATGAGAACAAACTTAATCAAGGAACCAAAGGACACGAAGAGAATTCTTGAATTGCCCATACACCAATACTAGGAGCCCAGGTAACAAACAAGAGCAATTGGAATTGATCATTTATGAGCATAACTTCAATCTAGTTGGTATTACTGAAACTTGGTAGGAAGGGTCACCTGAGTGAAATGTTAAAAATCAATGGTTATAACCTATTTAGGAAAGAAAGTGTGCAAAATGGGAGGAAGAGTGGTGTTACCTATTTCCAAGTCATTGATAACTCAGAAGAAAATTATCTTGAAGGCTTATGGATCAAGATAAAACACAAGATGGGGTACTAGTTGGTGTCTGATACAGACCACCAAATCCCACCAGGGAACAGGATGACGGGCACCTTACGCATCTATCTATAATGCGCGGGGGGGAAAAGCTGCGTGATCACGGGAGACTTCGATTTGAATGACATATGCCAGAGGTTTCATGCTGCCACTACTAAAACATCTTTGGAATTTCTAATTATAGATGACAATTTCCTAAGTCAAAAAGTGTTGCAACCAACATGGGAGAATTCTCTATTAGTCCTCACCGTGTCAGATAAAGAGGAACTGATCACAGATCTTAAAATTAATGGTAGCTAAGATACAAGTGACTATGACCTGATCACATTTATAATGTGCAAACAGAATAAAATCCAGGTGAGTAATATATACACTTGGTGTTTTAAAAGGGCCAGTTTCTGAAAGATGAAGAAAATTATGAACCAACTCAGCTGGAAGGAAGAATTTTAATCATAAAAATGTGAATAATTTGGAAATGGTTAAGAACATTATTCTACATGCCCATAAAGGTACTATCTCACCATCGAGGAAGAAGGACATATTGGTTAAAAAAAAAACCATCCTGATTTAGATAAGAAGTGAAGGCAGCTATAAAAATAATATATATAACAAATGGAAAAAAGAGAAATGAGTAGTAATGAATATAAATCAGTAGCTTAGTAATTGTAGAAAATTGATAAGGAAAGCAAAAGGACACAAGGAGAACTCCATAGCCACTGAATTAAGGACAATAAAGAGGAGTTTTAAGCATATTAAGAACAAAAAGAATCCTAAGAATGGTACTGGTCCATTATTATAAATAATAGAATTAACAATAATGCAGAAAAAAACAGAATTGTCCAATATATATTTCTATTTCTGTATTTGGGGTCCCATATTGAGGTAGATTTCAGCACTAGAGGAAATGTTCTGACAAGCTCCTTCAGAAACCTTACTGTAGTTGGATGGGGAAAGACTTGTTCGCCAGAGGATGAAAGGTGCTAAGTGCACTCACAAGGAACTGAGAGACAACTCTAACATTTTCAGAGAGAGGTGTAGCCCAGAATAATAGGGATCTCAGAACCCTCCGGGGATAATTGATGATGCTGAAACTATATACCAGGGTGGCCAAACTTACTGGCCCTCCGAGGCACATACAACAATCTTCAGAAGTTTGAGAGCCCTGAGAACCCCCCTCCCTGCTGGGCAGAAGTCCCTACTGTACCATCCTGCTGCAAGGCAGAGGTCCTGAGCTTCTTTCCCCCCACCCCCAGTCTGGTAGGTGGAGAACGGGGGGACACGGTGTGATGAACTGGGACTGTTCTTACTGTGGTCTTTGAATGCTGACAGGGGAGTGTGGCTAGGATAGTCTGCATTGGGGGATGGGAGACTGACCGATGGAGAATACCTGAGCATGTAACATGAGAACCCAGGAAGGGGTTAGAGGCCAGCCTTTGCCCGGGAAACTGAACAAAGGCTGAAGGAGTTAGAGGACACCTTTGCCCGGGAAACTGAACAAAGGCTGAGGGAGGGGTCGCTGAAGGCAGAGTTTCAGGAGCTGGCTGGAGAGCTGGCTGGAGAGCTGGTCAGACGGGGCTCTGACCTCGCAAGGGGACTGGGGCGCCCTGGGACCCCAAGATGGACCTAACTGAGGGGGGTCCTGTTGTCTGTGCCTGCAAGACCGGTCTTGGACTGTATTCCTGTCGTCTAAATAAACCTTCTGCTTTACTGGCTGGCTGAGAGTCATGGTGAATCGCAGGAAGCCGGGGGTGCAGGGCCTTGTGTCCCCCCACACTCCGAGACACACGGGGGCTGTGCAAGCCACACTTTAATGGTAAAAGAGCAGCATGTGGCTCACGAGCCACAGTTTGGCCACCCCTGCCATATACAGTAACTCTTCAATTTTGCTGTATAGCATTTTCTCAAGAAGTTTTTTCTGCTATTGCTAAGGATGGACTAATACAGCCTCTGAGCATGCTCTCCCAGTCTGTCATCCATCCAAATAGCAAGCTGCTAGATGCAGAAATGCTGGTTTGGGATGGAGGATCTTGCCCCTGTCCTGCGTCGATAGGCCTGGTAAGAGCTGAATTCGGACGCATGGATGCAAGGAGGATACCAGTGAAACAAAGCCACATGGGAGCCAGGAGGATCACTGACACTGCCTTGTTTGATTTTTCTCAGGACCTGTGGTAAGAAAGGAATGGGAAGGAATATGTACATTAGTGATTCTGACCATTGTATTAAAAATGTGTCCCCTCTGGAGTTGTGGCCCAGAGCTGCACAGTAAATCAGATGTTTCTTGTTTTCGTGAGGCTCAAAGAGATCCCATGACAGGAATCCCCATTGCTGAAAAATGCACCATACCACCAACTTGTGTAGTTCCCACTCATGGTCTCTGGAGAAATGCCTGCTGAGGCTATCTGCCAGAGTCTTCTGCACTTCTGGAAAGTGTACTGCAGAGAGGGTAACCTGGTGATGTATGCACCAATTCCAGAGATTGACTGCCTCTATGCAAAGCAGGGTGGACTTTGTCCTTTCCTGTTTGTTGATATATTAAACTGTTCTCATATTGTCTGACATGACTTGAATGTGCAGGGTTCAGATAAACAGCAGGAACCATTTGCAAACTTCGGGCACTGCATGTAGTTCTAGCAGGTTTATGGGTAACTTTGATTCTAATGAGGTCCACATACCCTGTGCTGTGTAGAGCCAGATGGGCTCATCAACCTGGCAGGGAGGCATCTGTAAATTAATCTTTTCATGGGTGAGCAGGGGATGAAGGGAACACCTACATACATTGCCTTCATGTCTTCCCACTAGATAAGTAAAATCATAATTCTGTGGTTGAGCAAGACCCCCTTGTCCAAGACTGGGCTTGCTTGGCACACACACGGACCACAACTACACCTGTAAACTTTGTGGATGAAATTTTGCAAATGATTTCACATCGGTACATGAGGCTGTCTGTTGTCTAAGGGATATCTATGTGGAAATAAGCATCCTTCAAATCGGGAGCTGTAAATCCGTCACTTTTGTTTAGCAATAGGATTATAGAGGCCAGGGTGATCATTCGGAACCTCAGTCAGCAGAAGAAGCCATTCAGCTGTCTGAGATCTAGTATGGGCCTCCAGTCTCCTTAGAAATGAGGAAATATCTTGAGTAAAATCCTTTTCCCCTGTGGTGGAATGGTACCAACTCTATAGCTCCCAGGTGAAGCAGGGAGTCTATTTCCTGTCGGAGCATCCTCTCATGAGCGGGGTCCCTGAAGGAGGATAGGAAAGGGAGTTTTGGAGGGAGGGAGGATGGAGAGGAACTGTTGTATAGCTGGTGGTGGTGATTTGCAAACCCATCTGTCTGATGTTATATGATGCCATGCTGTAGAAAATTAGCTAGGTGGCCACCAGAAGGAGGTCCTGCAATTATCCATAGTTGTCCGGTCAGGTAACAGTGAGGCTGGCATGACTACTTCAGTTGGTAAGGTCAATGATAACCCTGCAAGAGCTAATGGTTCCACTCAGTCAGGTTGTTCCTCTTCCTGAGTGGGTTCAGGTTCTTCCCCACACAGGGATACATATCACAACTTGTGTTCTGCCTGTCTGTATTCAGGATGTCTCATATATGGATCCCAGGGATAATGTGGTAGTCCCTGGGAGAAGATACCATTGGTCCTGAGCTTGGTAGTCTCTCCTGTTGGACTGGGAAGTACCCAGGAGATCTTACAGCCTTGGTTAGGGCTGACTTCCCACCTTGATAAGGCCAGTGAAGCCATCCCACTGATCCCAGATTCACTGGAGAAGTATGGTGGCCTCTGTCAATGGAGTACGAGCAGTGGTCTTACTATGCATTGGTTAGTAGACACTACCAATGCCAAACTAATGTGTGGGGATCTGTCTGGCTAAGACCGGATTCAAAAAGTATTGGCGATTCCAGGTCTGCTTAGATTAGAAGATCTTCTGGGATAGTGTATCTGTCCTCTGTTGCAAACAGAGCTTCTGTCCTCTAGTGATACTAGCAGTGCTGGTTTTAGGCAAAACAGCAGTTCTCAGTACCAATGACTCCTTTTCCATGAGAACACGTATCATCAGTGTAGGTGGTGTCCACTTGCTCCTTTCCCTTGCAAAGGAGGGCCCTCCTCCTTCAGCAGTTCATGGTCTTAGAACTCTCTTAGCTCTCAGTGCCAAGGAACTGGTACCACGCTCCTGACTTCAAAGGCGACGAGGAAGAAGTCGTCATCTTCTTAGATGAGGAGTTAGCGGAGGATTTTTTATGTTTTTTTTCTTATAAGAGTGTTCACCTTCACCCTCCTCATGTCTGCCCTGTTTGCTAGAGGTCCTTAACTCTGCTCTCTATGTTCCAAGAACTGGAGACAATTGTTGTCAAACAGGCACTCCTGTGTGTCTCTGCCCACTGTACAGGGCAAGGGGGGCTGGGGGAAGCTGACAGACTGGGGTTGGACTGTGGTCTCATCAAACAATCCACTAGGAAACTTCTAAGTCTGAACTCACAGGTGGATGGGTTTGGCAAGGGAAAGACCAGCAGATATTATACTTGGAGGAGATATGAGCTTCCCTGAGACAATACAGAGAAGTGCAATGGGCAGGCCCAGGGGCAGACCACACAGATCTTGTATTTGGGGATCTTGGGCATACTAGGCACCCTGTAGGGGCAGAAGTCCTTTGTTCCTAACACTTACTCTAACGTATTGAAAAAAATGTCTACGAAAGGGTACAACTATTTCCACTAGAAAACAAAGAATGCTAGCTAAAGCTGTGGACACTGGAGAAGTTCTGTCCCAGTACATGGGTGGTAGACAGGAAGTGGAAAGGTGGTCGGTCTGCACCTCCCCTTATACCTTCAGCTCAGAGCACAAGGCGAAGAAGGGCACAGCTAGCAAACATCTTCTGGTCTCAGGAACATGGAGTACATACATGCCTTCAGTGGAATACACAAAGAAGAACTAAGTGTTAAGAGAAAAAAAATGGTAGTTGCATTGGTCTAAGGAATCTAAAGTATTCCGAAGTAATGCAATCCCCATTATTCAAAACAGCTCGATCTAGAGGACTTGATTACAAAATATCTCTCCAGGAAAATTAATTGAACCCTTTCTGATTTAGAATACAGGATCTTTTTTATCAAATTCTTTGCTAGTACAGAATAGAAAGAGTACACAAACAAGTGTTATTACTGAAAAACTGAAACACCACTGGTACAATTAGTAGGCCAATAATGATGGACCCCCTCCTTCTCCTTTTCTAATGCAATTGTTTGAAATCAAATGCACCATTCTTGATAGTTGGGGGGGGGGAGGAGAATTTTTATCTCTAGCTTGTACCCAATGGCCACAATCAACAGATTCCCAAAGCCACTTTGGATAGGTCCAGTAGGTCAGTATGGAAAAGTCAAAAAGTTTCAAAGGCCTGAGATAAATGTCTTTTATGTTAATTTAGCCCTTCTGCCCGTCAGAGTTGGCAGCAACAAGGGCCGGGTTCAGTATCTAGGGGTACTGCAATAAGACAATGCAAAAGCAGATTAAGCCCCCACCCAGTGACCTGGGACAATTACATACCACGCCCCTGGGCACCACTAAGAGGCAATACTTCCCCTCTGACAAGCGCAGAGTCTGAGTGTAGCAAAAGCCTTTTAATAAAGGAAGGAAACAATGCGGCATTATGTTGGGGAAACAGGATTCATAACACAAACCACAAAAGACCCACCCCCAGGTAAGTTTGGCAGTGTCCTTTTCCCCTTAGGGTCTTAAGTCCAGCAACCCAAAAGTCACCCCCACACACACAGTTTCTGTCCTTGGACAGTGCAACCCCAGAGTTCAGAAGTTCATCTGCAGAGTTTACCTCCCAGCCTGGGTGGAAGGGGGGGGAGGTATGGGGGCACCTTACATGCTCCACTGCTCGGGTCAATGGCCGATTGCCATGCCTCTCTGTGGGGTTCTGCTACAGTCTTCACCACCAGCTGCACCTCTCCACCAGTTGGCCGTGCCGTTCTGCCAGCAATCCTGCTAGCCACTCCTCTCTGCTAGCCATTCACCAATATGTCTTCAGGGCCCCTCCACTTAACACAGCTCTCTGTGATTTCAACTGTTAGTAGGGGAGCCTCAGTCCTGGTGCACTCAGAACCACTATCCCAAAGTAGGTCTAATGTTTAGACTAGGTATCAGTGATTTCAGCTCTGCAGCATGTGACAAGACTCCTAATGGAGTCAAAATTAGCTCTGTTATTACACACTGGAGAGAGAAGACGTCAGAGTGGGGTTTGGGGCCCACACTACCAGTTACAAATACCTGTCCCAGCCTATCTCAATTCACTGGGCTTTGGAAGCCATGTCCCTTGCCTTAGTTGAGGGTGAGTCCCTCAGTCATAAAATGCCAAGTACAGTTCTACTGTCCTTGATTCATATAACCAGGATAACAACACTTTATTACTCCTGCCCCAAAAACAAAGAGACTGGGGATCCCACAGCAGCCAAAGTGATCGTTTTGGCAAGTAGTCCCATCATGCTAAGCAGGGTGGGTGTGCCCATGCAAACAAGATCAGCCCCTGAAGTCCTTTTCCACAGCTCACCACCAGATGGCAGGGTAGAGCTCATTCTGACTCTGCTTACATTAAAAAGAGCTCTACAACTGTAATTTCAAGATTCTGCATTTCTGATGTCAATAATGGACAGTAAATATGAAGTTTGTATAGAACAAAAGAACTTTGGGTCTGAAACGAGCAATGCTTTCTCATAATGGGAGATAGTGAAGAGGTATCCTTCTATAGTTCACTGAAATTATACATGATGCATTACATTCAACAAATGTAATAGCAATCTAAAATTAAATGTACCATTTAAATTATTAAAAATTGATATTAATATTACAACAAAATTAATATTTTGGTGCCTGAAATCTGATTTCTAAATTCTAAACATTAATGCATTTTTATATAGTGTTTATTCATTATTTATTATTATTATTATTAGGGGTTCCGAAAGAAACAATTTTTAAAAAAAATCTAGTAAAGCACCTCAAAATAGAGGAAAACAAAGAATGCTTGTGCCATCTAAAAGCTAACAGAATTTTACTAGCGTATTTCTCAAAAATGTGGTGATCTCAAGACTGCTAACACAATTTAACATTAAATATTTTGTTCTTAAATTTTCCAGAAAGGCCCATTTAATTATTGTAGTCTCTTTTGAAAACACTACAGTAAGCTTTCCCATAAAATCAAGTCAAGCCATAGTATAAATTTATCACACTTCTTATTATGTACTGAACATTTTTCATGTGAAACTTTCGGTAAGGCATAAGTAAGGCAAAACAAGGCATAGTGAACAGAATAAGCAACTGATATCTGCTGCTGAAGAGGAAGTGTTCAAACCAGACTTTTGTAAGAAACTGGAAGGGACAAAGACTACAATCCTGCCTTGCCCAAAAAGCATAATGTTGCCAAAACACACACGTGTTTTATGTATGTGTATCAAGCAGCAAAAGACATTGTAGTTAAGCAACTTTCCCTTACCATTAGATGTCACTACAGTCAAAGAGAAGCTATGCAAGAAGCTTCAGCAAACCTCAGGATCAATAAATTAGTTACAATCAAAACTAAAACCTAATGAAATGCAGAACTGTAATACCGAAGTAGATATATGCATATATGTGGAAAAAGATGACTATCTTATAATGAGATAGTATAAAGAACAACTACAATTAAGGGGAAAAATAATGATCAATATAAACTTCCTTTTTATGGTAACCATAACCTTTGTTTCTATAACAAATAGTAAAATGGCATTATTAGCTCCAGATCTGTCATGAGCGCATGATAACATTACCTGCAATTGTGAAGATGATAGATTTTGCATGTTCTTTTTGTCATTCCTGTGGGCCTTACTTAAGGCTCTTTTTCATAAGAGCCGTGTTAATTCTGGACTGTAGGACTGCACTCATCATCTAATGCAAATGTATGGCTATAAAAGCACCATACAAAGAGAAATACCAATAACTGAAATATATACATCACTTGAGCAAAATGTCCATTTGGCCAGCCTATACATTTTTAACTTAAAAAAATAAAGTATAAATGGCTGAGAAATAGTCCAGATATTCTTACCCTCAATTAGTATTTCAATAAATTATTTATTAGATCCTGCACAACCATTTCCGAGCAAATGGCAGGGGAGTAGTTCCATCCTTACTGCCACACAGACTGGACAGAACCTAACATTTTTGGATTGAAGAAGCTAAACCCAGCTCTGCCACTCGCTTACTGTTAGACCTTGGACAAGATCTCTCCTTTCCTCATTTTACCCACTGGTAAAATAACCAAATATGTATAATATTGATCTATCAGAGACCAGTATTGCAATGGTTAATTAATGTTGTATAAAGCACTAGAAGAGTCTCAGATGAAAATCATAAAAAAAAGTGATACAAGTGAATTGTAAGAGTAGCAGCAAGGAAAGCTGAGCAAAGGGTTAAATAAATCACTTCTATATTTTTTAAAGTTTGAAATACAAGAAAATTAAATTGAAATGAGACCATTCTCCTCACAATTGTTCTTGAAAATGTTGAAGAAAAAAAATAATATTCCATCACCTCTGTTGAATTAGATAAAGGCAGACAGTAACTCTGTAAATGTTCTAATACCAATAACTGATATCTTGGTAATCCTGAAGGATGATCTCAGACGATATTATTGAAATTAAACATTCTCTTCAAAACTTGAAAGAGTAGATTCGCAAGACTTGGATGATATGAATCAAGAAGCTAATATAAAAAATGGATGAAAAAAACATTCAAAAAATATAAATGGTAACAAAAAACACTGGGTAAGCAGGCTGGAGTACACAGACCATATTCCTGGTTTTAGCAAAGAAAGGGTTAATGGCCTACTGGGAAGAGCCACAAGTGTTTAAATTTCTGACATAAACAGTCAGAAGGGAGTGAGACCAGCAGGAAGAAAGGGAAGATCTTCCTTTATCTAAAGAGGTCAGTTGAAAAGAAAAAAGAAAAGTGGGAGGAGTGGAGAGAGGAAGACGATATGTACTAGGGAAAGATCCTTCTTCCTCCCAGCTGTTCCCAGCCCCTGCTCAGTGTCTTTGTAAACAGTGCAAGCAGTTGTGGCCCTAAGCTAACGGCCTTTACCCAGGTTAGCCCTTTACCTGTCACAACCCATAGATAGGATCTGCATGCCCTTTCACAGACAAACAGAAAAAATAGGTCCAGAAGAAATATTAAAATATTGAACTTTCCAGTGGAAGTAAAATTAGAGAATCCTCAGATTTAATAAAAAAAGCACTGCTCAAAGTGCTGGACCTTCTCCCAAATTTAGTAGGATTTGAAAGGGCATAAGTCGCTGGCACCTACACTGACATCATAGTTAATTGCAAGGATATTTATTATGCATTTGTCAGCCATCAGAATTAAAAGTGGCAAGCAAATTTGATTACAGGGTCAGCTTGTAACATTGAGCAACAGCATTTCCAGATAATTTTTCTATGACCCCCAATGTGATAGAACGTACCTGTGTCCACACCCTACTGTAATAATCTTTGTATAAAGCATGCATTGTAAGATATGATCTGAAAACTCATAATTTGCTGGTCAATACTGTTCTGATAAAATATGTGTGGCAACATTGTACATGAAGTTATGGGATTCCACTGAATGATGATCTTAACACATGTTCCAAACGGAAGATGGCAAACAGGTCTGTCTCAAATAGGGTGACCAGACAGCAAGTGTGAAAAATCGGGACAGGTGGTGTGTGTGTGTGGGGGGGTAATAGAAACCTATATAAGAAAAAGACCCAAAAATCGGGACTGTCCCTATAAAATCGGGACATCTGGTCACCCTAGTCTCAAACAAAGGAATGTGTGCTCTGCCTAATTTACATTTAAGCAGTAAACAGAGTCAACAAGAAGGGAAACAGAAGTTCCAATAGGTGAAGAAGAGCAGCAGGGAAGATCTTTTCCTTTAGACTCTCTGTCTCCTGAATCTCAGCTAAAAATGTTTTTCAAGAGTGGGAGTGAC
Organism: Chrysemys picta bellii; assembly: GCF_011386835.1. Classification (NCBI taxonomy): domain Eukaryota; kingdom Metazoa; phylum Chordata; order Testudines; family Emydidae; genus Chrysemys; species Chrysemys picta. The sequence continues at coordinate 127,677,304 of NC_088795.1, read as the reverse complement.
ACTATAAAAATAGGGACAAACACCGCAAGGAACCCCTCCCCTCTCTCTTTGTCCATTAATTCACTGCATGAGAAGGGAAATAGGAAGAAGTCATTAAACAGAAGAAGGGGTCCTGGCCAGTAAGACAGTGGAGAGCATGTGGTGAGAAAAACTGCTTTGAATTTAACATAGTTTGTTAAGTTAGGCATTATCTGTGTTTTATCTTTATTTTTCTTGTAATCGTTTCTGACTTTTATGCCTCATCACTTAATCTCTCTCTTTTTAGTTAATAAATTTGTTTTATTGTTTTATCTAATTGAGTGTGTTTAAATTCAAGTGTTTTGGAAACTCCTTTTGGGATAGCAAAATGTGTGCATATTATTTCCACTAATGAAATAAAGGACCTATATACATTTGTATTATCTAGGAGAGGGCTGGGTAATACAGGACACACATTTCCGAGGGGAGGGGTAATCTGGAGCCTGGAGTGTGTTGTGGTCACCCTGCGGTATAATTCAGGCTGGTGAGAGTCTAGGGCCTGGTCTACACTACGACTTTAATTCGGATTTATCAGCTTTAATTCGAATTAACCCTGTAACCGTCCACACAACGACGCCATTTAATTCGATGTAAAGGGCCCTTTAAATCGATTTCTGTACTCCACCCCAACGAGCGGAGTAGCGCCAAAATCGATTTTAGCAATTCGAATTAGGGTTAGTGTGGCCGCAATTCGATGGTATTGGCCTCCGGGAGCTATCCCACAGTGCATCATTGTGACCGCTCTGGACAGCAATCCGAACTCGGATGCACTGGCCAGGTAGACAGGAAAAGCCCCGCGAACATTTGAACTTCATTTCCTGTTTGCCCAGCGTGGAGAGCACAGGTGACCACAGATACCTCATCAGCACAGGTAACCATGCAGGCTGATAATCGAAAAAGAGCACCAGCATGGACCGTGAGGGAGGTACTGGATCTGATCGCTGTATGGGGAGAGGATTCAGTGCTTGCAGAACTTCGTTCTAAAAGACGAAATGCAAAAACTTTTGAAAAAATTTCCAAGGGCATGATGGAGAGAGGCCACAATAGGGACTCTGAGCAGTGCCGCGTGAAGGTCAAGGAGCTCAGACAAGCCTATCAAAAAACAAAGGAGGCAAACGGTCGCTCCGGGTCAGAGCCGCGGACATGCCGCTACTACGCCGAGCTGCATGCAATTCTAGGGGGGGCTGCCACCACTACCCCACCTTTGTTCGTGGATTCTGGGTCGGGGATAGTCTCGACGCCTGAGGATTCTGCCGATGGGGTAGAGGAGGAGGAGGAGGAGGAGGAGGAGGATGAGCTTGCAGAGAGCACACAGCACTCCATTCTCCCCAACAGCCAGGATCTTTTTATCACCCTGACTGAAGTACCCTCCCAAGCCTCCCAAGCCAGTACCCAAGACTCTGACCCCATGGAAGGGACCTCAGGTGAGTTTACCTTTTAAAATATAAAACTTGTTTTAAAAGCAAACGGTTTTTAATGATTACTTTGTCTGACTTTGCATTCGCGGTCAGTTCAGCTACTGGAAAAGTCTGTAGCTACTGGAAAAGTCTGTTAACGTGTATGGGGATGGAGCGGAAATCCTCCAGGGACATCTCCATGAAGCTCTCCTGGAGGTACTCCGAAAGCCTTGCCAGAAGGTTTCTGGGCAGTGCATCCTTATTCCCTCCTCCATGGTAGGACACTTGACCACGCCATGCTTGCAGCAAGTAATCTGGTATCATTGCCTGACAAAGCCTGGCAGCGTATGGTCCCGGTGTTTGCTGGCATTCAAGCAACATCCGTTCTTTATCTTGTTGTGTAATCCTCAGGAGAGTGATATCACTCCTGGTAACCTGGTTGAAATACGGGAACTTAATTAAGGGGACAGAGGTGGCCGTTCCTACTGGGCTGTTTGCCTGTGGCGGAAAATAAATCCTTCCCTGCAGTTAGCCAAGCGCAGATGGGAAATTGGCCCTGAGTTTTTCGCGTTTGGCTAGCAGGGATCTTCCCTGTTACCAGCCACGCGGTGGGGGGAGGGGTACCGTGATCATCCCAGAGAATTCATGGCGAGGGGGGGGGGGGGGTTAGTTTGTTTTCTGGTGCTGCTGAATGTTAACAGAAAAACCGCAGCACTCTACTTGCCTGAAGGGGCCCAGACAAGCCCCACCACACTGCCCCCCCCCCAACTGGCTGAGATTGGCCAGGCTTCTGCAGCACTCTACAAGCTATGCTTTGTATGTGGGAAAGGAGGGTGCAGAAGCTGTAAAACAATGGCTTACCATGGCCGCATGCAAGCCGAATTCTGTTGCCCAGACCTGTGATCTCTAGCAGCAAAGCCACAGGCACTCAGCATTAAGAGGCAAAATGCGACCTTGCACAGAAATCACATGTGCTATGTAATGTGAACAGTGTTGGTCACCGTGAAAGAGTATAAGCATTGTTCTGCAAAATGTAGCTTTTAAAACAATTCTCTCTTTTTTCCCCTCCCTACAGCAGCTGCAAATTCCTCAAGCCTCCCTCCTCCATCCCGAAGGTTATCACAGATAAGGCGTCGTAAGAAGAAGACGCGGGAGGACATGTTTTCTGAAATTATGCAATCCAGCAGGAGTGACAGAGCTCATCTGAATGAGTGGAAGGAAACAGTTTCAAAGTATAGGAAAGAAGTCAGTGATCGTGAGGACAGGAGGGACCAACGTGAGGAGAGGAGGGACCAACGTGAGGAGAGGAGAGATGATCGAGATGAGAGATGGCGGCAGGAAGACCAGAGGATGAAGGATGCAACGCTGGGGCTGCTCCGGCGTCTGGTGGAGGTTCAGGAACGGCTGCTGGAAAACAGACTGCCGCTTCAGCCCCTGTTCCACCCTCCCCCCTCCCCATGTTCCGTATCCTCCTCACCCAGACGTGTAAGAACGCGGGGGGGGGAGGCTCCGTACACCTTCCCATTCCACCCCAGTAGACAGCCCAAGCAAAAGGCTGTCATTTTTTTAACCTTTTCTTTGTGGCTTTTTCCTTCCCAGCAATCCTCCTCCCAAATACCACCCGGGTTCCCTCCCTCTTTTTCTAATCTATTAATAAATAATAAATGATTTTTAAATGATAGTGACTTTATTTGGTTTGAAAGAAAGCTGGGGGAAGGGGCAGGGTGGGTTCCTTACAGAAAATCAGTCAGTAAAGGGGGAGGGTTTTCATGAAGGAGAAACAAACAGATATTTCACACGGTAGCCTGGCCAGCCATGAAACTGGTTTTCAAAGCTTCTCTGATGCACAGCGCTTCATGGTGTGATCTTCTAATCGCCCTGGTGTCTGGCTGCGCGTAATCAGCAGCCAGGCGATTTGCCTCAGCCTCCCACCCCGCCATAAAGGTCTCCCCCTTACTTTCACAGAGATTGTGGAGCACACAGCAAGCAGAAATAACAATGGGGAGATTTCTTTGGCTGAGGTCAGAGCGAGTCAATAATGAACGCCAGCGACCTTTTAAACGGCCAAATGCACATTCTACCACCATTCTGCACTTGCTTAGCCTGTAGTTAAACAGCTCCTGACTCCTGTCCAGGCTGCCTGTGTATGGCTTCATAAGCCATGGCATTAAGGGGTAGGCTGGGTCCCCAAGAATAACTATGGGCATTTCAACATCCCCAACGGTTATTTTCTGGTCCGGAAAGTAAGTCCCTTGCTGCAGCCCTTTAAACAGAGTAGTGTTCCTGAAGACGCGAGCGTCATGAACCCTTCCCGCCCAGCCCGCGTTGATGTTGGTGAAACGTCCCTTGTGATCCACAAGTGCTTGCAGCACCATTGAAAAGTACCCCTTGCGGTTTATGTACTCGGTGGCTTGGTGCTCCGGTGCCAAGATAGGGATATGGGTTCCGTCTATTGCCCCACCACAGTTAGGGAATCCCATTGCAGCAAAACCATCCACTATCGCCTGCACATTTCCCAGAGTCACTAACTTTCGTAGCAGCACCTGAGTGATTGCTTTGGCTACTTGCATCACAGCAGCCCCCACAGTAGATTTGCCCACTCCAAATTGATTCCCGACTGACCGGTAGCTGTCTGGCGTTGCAAGCTTCCACAGGGCTATCGCCACGCGCTTCTCAACTGTGAGGGCTGCTCTCATCTTGGTATTCTGGCGTTTCAGGGCAGGGGACAGCAAGTCAAAGTTCCATGAAAGTGCCCTTACGCATGCGAAAGTTCCGCAGCCACTGGGAATCGTCCCAGACCTGCAACACTATGCGGTCCCACCAGTCTGTGCTTGTTTCCCTTGCCCAGAATCGGCGTTCCATAGATAGAATCTGCCCCATTAACAACATGATCTCCAAAGCACCGGGGCCTGTGGTTTCACTGAATTCTGTGTCCGTGTCCATGTCCTCATCATGCTTGTCGCTGAGCTGCCGCCGCCGCTGCCTCCTCTCCTCGTTTTTCTGGTCCTGGCTGAGCATAAACTCCACGAGAACGCGCGAGGTGTTTGCAATATTCATGAGTGCTGTCTTGACCTCAGCGGGCTCCATGCTTGCCGTGGTATGGAGTCTGCAGTGTTCACCCACCCAGGAAAAAAGGCGCGAAAATGGTTGTCTGCCGTCCGTTGCTTTCATGCAGGGAGGGAGGGAGGGAGGAAGTGAGGCTGTACCCAGAACCACCTGCGACGATGTTTTTTGTCCCATCAGGCACTGGGATCTTAACCCACAATCCCAATGGGCGCGGGAGACTGCGGGAACTATGGGACAGCTATGGAATTGCTACCCACAGTGCAACGGTGCAGAAATCGACGCTAGCCCCGGTACTTGGACGCACACCACCGAATTACTGTGCTAGTGTGGCCGCACTCATTTCGACTTTATACAACCTGTTTCTCAAATCCGAATTATCTAAATTCGGATTAATCCCGTAGTGTAGACATACCCTAGGTGTGATTGGCAGGCTGCAGTACACACATACAAAGATATAGCTGAGAGTGATTTGCATGCTGAAGGCTGTTTGTGAACAATCCAGACTAGAAGCAAGAGCAGCAAAGCACTGTAAAGGGCACCCCAGGGTGGAGGGCAGGGTGACACAGCTACTCATTAGTTTAAATTGTACCCTGGGTATGTCACAGCCAGGTCTTGACAATCCTTGCAAATGTTGTGCAGTGAGGCTCAACTATGTTAGGATCACATGCTTTATACAAAGTTTCCTTGAACAGCACACCATTTCAAAGCTTTACGGGCCAAATAAGCTGAATTCCATTACTAGGGTGAATATTAAAAATATGGGTCAATTTAAAAGTAGTCAACATGAATTTTATAAAATGTAACAGTGAACTTTGCTAGCATACACACCAAGCTTTTAATTTTCTTTTCTCTCTCATTATTGCACTATGATCAGTTGTTGACAAATTAAAAGCCAACACAAAAGACTGCAAATATTTTAAGGAAAAATGTCATGAGTTCCATGCTTACTTTAAAAAATATTCTACCCTTTCATATAATGTTAAAAGTCATTTTCTCCAAACTTAACCCCCAACTAGACTCCTATGAAAAGTTTCCACAGTGTACAAAATCTTGTTAAATATAATTGATTGTTAAGGTAAATTTTTTTTTAAAAAATCAATAGTATGAAAGTAATGAAGTTACTGTTCTAAAATTGTTGATTAAAAGAAAAGTTTAGAATACGTATTTTTTTTTCTCTAACTTGGAAAGTTTTTTGTGTGTTAAATCCAACTTATAGTAGTGAAGAATAACATTTCTCTCATTTAAGAAAACTCACAGGATTCTATTTTTATGTTTAAGCTGTTATTAACATTAGGGTGTCTTGTATGTCTTCACTACCAGCCGGATCGGCGGGCAGCGAGCGATCCAGCGGGGATCGGTTTATCGCATCTAGTCTAGATACGATAAATAGATCCCCGAGTGCTCTCCCGTCGACTCCTGTACTCCAGCTTGGCAAAAGGCGCAGGCAGAGTTGACAGGGGAGCAGCAGCAGTCAACTCACCGTAGTGAAGACACCGCGGTAAGTTGATCCAAGTACGTCGACTTCAGCTACGTTGTTCACGTAGCTGAAATTGCTTAATTTAGATCGATTCCCCCCCACCCAGTGTAGACTTAGTGTGGACGTGATATATCTTGACCTTAGCAAAGCTCTTGATAAAGTCTCCCACAGTATTCTTGCCAGAAAGTTAAAAAAGTATAGGTTGGATGAATGGACTATAAGGTGGATTGAAAGCTGGCTAGATCGTCGGACTCAACGGGTAGTGATCAATGGCTCGATGTCTAGTTGGCATCCAGTATCAAGTGTAGTGCCCCAGGGGTCTGTCCTGGGGCCCGTTTTGTTCAACATCTTCATTAATGATCTGGATGATGGGATGGATTGCACCCTCAGCAAGTTCGCGGATGACACTAAGCTGGGGGGAGAGGTAGATATGCTGGAGGGTAGGGATAGGGTCCAGGGTGACCTAGTCAAATTGAAGGATTGGGCTAAAAGAAATCTGATGAGGTTCAACAAGGACAAGCGCATAGTCCTGTACTTAGGACGGAAGAATCCCATGCACTGCTACAGGCTGGGGACTGACTCGTTAAGTGGCAATTCTACAGAAAAGGACCTGGGGATCACAGTGGACGAGAAGCTAGCTATGAGTCAACAGTGTGCCCTTGTTGCCAAACAGGCTAACAGCATATTGGGCTGCATTAGTAGGAGCATTGCCAGCATATCGAGGGAAGTGATTATTCCCCTCTATTCGGCACTGGTAAGGCCACATCTGGAGTACTGCGTCCAGTTTTGGGCCCCCCACTACAGAAAGGATGTGGACAAATTGGAGAGAGTCCAGCGGAGGGCAATGAAAATGATTAGGGGGCTGGGGCACATGATTTATGAGGAAAGGCTGAGGGAACTGGGATTATTTAGTCTGCAGAAGAGGAGAGTGAGGGTGGATTTGATAGCAGCCTTCAACTGTCTTAAGGGGGTTTCCAAAGAGGATGGAGCTAGGCTGTTCTCAGTGGTGGCAGATGACAAAACAAGGAACAACGTGATGGTCTCAAGTTGCAGTGGGGAGGTCGAGGTTGGATATTAGGAAAAACTATTTCACTAGGACGGTAGTGAAGCCCTGGAATGGGTTATCTAGGGAGGTGGTGGAATCTCCATCCTTAGAGGTTTTTAAGGCCCAGCTTGACAAAGCCCTGGATAGGATGATTTAGTTGGGGTTGATCCTGCTTTGAGCAGGGGGTTGGACTATATGACTTTCTGAGGTCTCTTCCAACCCTAGTCTTCTAGGATTCTATGTTTGTTGGTCAGTAAACCAGGAGCAGATCCATGTTGCTTGAGAAGTCTTCCTGAATATCCATGGTCTTTTCAGCAAAGTAGGATGATAGATCTTTGCAGTTATCAACTTGGATAGGAATTTAGGATGGGATTTAGCAGCCTTAAGGGACGCTGATAAGAAAATTCTGCAGAGACGAGGTGCCAGAAGAAGGAATAGCAAAATAAAAAAGTGTTCGTATCTGGGGCAGGATCTGCTTCAGTCCACAGGGTGCCATCCTTTTATCTTTTCTTAGAAGGAGCCACCATGTTGAAAAATAATATTGAGAGGAGAAGCAAGAATTGCCTCTGGTGAGTGGGCTGCTGCAGGGGATGCCAAAATCCTGCCAAGCACATTGGCCAGACTACCTGACTGAGCAGAGGGAATAAGCAGCAGCCCATTAGTTCCAGACTAAGGGGAGCTCAAGCAGAAAGCAAACCATTTGCACAATACACAGCAGAATAATTAAATTTGTATGGTATTTTAAGTCCATATAGTCCAAGTATTACTACAATGCCTAGTGGGACAGGTTAATGTATTTGTTGCATAAAGGTCAGATTTTTATAGAAAATATGGACGTTTAAACTGTTAGATCAACTGGAAGGTTAGGCAACAATAAGAGGAAGCTAAAACTGCAGTGTCTTTGACAGCCTATTAGTTTATTTGTTTATGTTTTGGTGGATTAAAAACTTTTTGAAGATATCATCAGACATTTTGTTTTAAGTACAAGGTATGCATTCTTCTAGGTCAAGATTTCTGTATCACAGTCATCTGTAAGACTGTCATGGGCTCTTATATTTATTTACAACAATAAGCTTCAAAACAATGGGTCCAATTCACAAACCAAATAAACCAACCGCATCAAGATAGACATTCTTCTCTCTGCAGGGCATCCTAAATTCTTTGTTTTTCTTTTCCACCTGCTCTAAATGTATCATTATTATTTTGCAGCTATCTCAGATAATGTGATTGGTTTCTTCTACTACTAACAAAACAAACACAGTAAAAAGCAATCACCTTGCTCCCTTTACTGTCTCCAGGCAGCATAAAGCAAAAGTAAAGAATACTATCACCAAAAACATTAGAGAAGACAGAAGAAAAAAAAACAAAGGAGCTGAAATGTGCAGTTTCCTATTTATCTCAAGACCACAGTGCAGGCCAAGATTAAGGCTGCAGTGCCAGGTAGGGTTGCCAACTTTCTAATCCCACAAAACCGAACACCCTAGCCCTGCTCCTTCCCTGGGACCATGCCCCCTTCCCCACACCTTCCCCGAGGCCCTGCCTCCCTCGGTGGCTTGCTCTCCCCCACCCCACTGTGCTGGGGCAGGAGTTTGAGGTGCAGGAGAGGGTGAGGGCTCTAACTGGGCGTGCAGGCTCTGGGGTGGGGCCAGAAATGAGGAGTGCAGAAGGGGGCTGCAGGTTGAGGCAGGGGGTTGCGGTACAGGGGGGGTGAGGGCTCCATCTGGGGGTGCAGGCTCTGGGGTGGGGTTGGGGTGTTTGGGGTGCAGGAGGGGGCTCCAGTCTGGGGGTGGGTCAGAGGGGTTCAGGGTTTGGAAGGGGGCTCTGGGATGGGGCAGGGGCTGAGGGTTCCATCTGGGGGTGCAGGGTTTTGAGTGGGACCAGGGATGAGGGGTTGGGGTGCAGGAGGGGGCTCCAGTTTTGGGGGCTGCAGATTGAGGCAGGGGGTTGGGGTGAAGGGAGATGAGGGCTCCATCTGGGGGTGGGGGCTCTGGGGTGGGGCCAGGGATGAGGGGTTTGGGGTGCAGGAGGGGACTCCAGGCTGGGGGGTGGGGCAGAGAGCAAAGCCTTGTGTGGCCCCCCGCCTAGAAGTCTGATCTGTTGGCCGCTTCCAGGGTGCAGCACGGAGCCAGGACAAGTAGGGACTAGCCTGCCTGAGGTCTGTAGCACTTCCGACCGGACTTTTAACAGCCCAGTCGGCAGTGCTGACCGGAGCTTCCGGTCGAAAACCGGACGCCTGGTCACCCTAGTGCCAGGACAGAGGATGCTGCTCTGCGTGATTGGTGCCACCTCATTTGCCAGGGCTTTTTTTTTTTTTTAATCAAAAATGATGGAGCAGTCACTAAATTTACCATGACTGCTCCATGATGTAAACACTGTAGATCTCCATGAAGACAATCCTACTGCTCCTACTAAAAATGGAATTGGAGAGATCCCAGTTCTGCAGTTTACAAGATAACAATGTCTCCATATTTAACTTTGCTGTTTGTACAGCAAGCCATTGCCACACTACATGAGAGAGAATTGAGTCTGACACCGTGGAAACACATTCCACTTCAAATGAACTTTTTAGCCATTTTGTTCAGGAGACCAGAACCACAATTCCTCTTCAAAATGTCATGATGGCTTAACATCCGCAACTCCATGAACTGTCTCACTCACTTACTGTGTTGTCTAGAGTTACCTGAGTGACTGGTGAATGCATAAGGTCAAGAGGGCCAAATGTTTACAGCATTATAACAGAAACCAGAGGCTTGCAAGAAGGCTGGAGCAGCTTTACTGCACTGCATTTTCTGTGTGGAGTGCAGTGAGAAGTGCAGGCTCACCAGCAAGCCAAAACACCTTTGCTGAGATTTCCTGACTGAAAAATATGTGAAATAAATTCATAGAACATATAAAGTGTCGAGTGAAAAAAGATCCAACTTAGAACTCAACCTGTCATCATTCCAGCCAGCAAGAAGGAGCTACTTCTCCTGTGGCAGACAGGAAACAACTGATCAGTAGCAGTCCGTAAGCTGTTGAAAGCAATGGCATCAGCATTTTATTTTGTATTCCTTTTTCTATCTGCTGCAAGAGAAGCTCAAACCAATTTGTCCAGGCTAGCATAATGGGACATTGAAGAAACTTTCTCTTCTAATGTTCACACTTTCTCCTTCACTGGCATTAAAATGTAACATTGCAGCCTTAACTTTACACACTGGACAATAGGCATACAACTCCGACCAACATAAAAGCTTTTTCAGTAGTTGAGTAGTTAGCCAAACTGCTGAAAACTAATGCAATACCAGTTTTGCCCTACAAAAAACTAAGGAGTATATATGTGTCAGTCAGCGAGCCTCTATTGGCTTTAATCCTGGGATTGTGAATTTGCTCCAACACTATTTCTAGCTGAAATTCTATACACTCTAAAATCGGTTTAATCCAATTGCATTTCACATGTGCTAATTCAATTGATATCATAAGGATAATTATCACACTTACATTCTGAAGCAGTTCTAACCTGCATTTCCAATCCATATGATCAAGCGTCTGGCTTTCATCAATTACTATTTGTTTGTTGTCTTGCCCAGTATGAAAGAAGCCAAAAATAATTCTATGGCTGCAAAATGTTTTTTGACTATACAGTTCAAAAACCAAAGTTAACTGGCATCTACAGTCAGTCACATTGTAGGAGTTACATATACGTCAAAAGAATCAAGACTTGATGGAGAGAACGTGTATACATCACTGTCCTATATTGAAAAATTGACAACGATATGCACTTTAAAGATATAAATTCTGAGTATTACATACCAGAATAAGCTAACTTGAAAATAAATTAATAAAAAGTTATAAAAACTGGGTATCCCAGAAAGTATGGATATTAAGACATTAATGGATGTTTATACTAATTGGTCGTTATTGGGCTGTTTTTGCCTGATGATTTTATTTCTCCAGTAGTAGCTAAGAGAGTGTCCACAAAGAATAAAAATTCTAAAACCTTTCCTCCAGACACTTCTAATATTGTTTGAGAGCAGCCTTCTCTATATAGAATAAATTTTGAAATAAACAAGATTAGGAGTTTTGTGTTCCGAGACTGGTTCCATTGATACCCTTACCATTCTAAAACAAAGGAAAAATTGTGCTCAGGATAAATGAAGTCTTAAAACAGATTAAAACATCTGCTCAAGTTCTACCTGGTCTGAGGTATTTTTAAAAGTCTATTTAAAGTTCCAAAGAATTACCCTTAAACAGGGAGTAAAATGCAGAATTCTCAGATAATTCAAAATTCAACAACAGATGGCACAAAATATTAGTGATTCAGTTATTTGATGTTGGCATTTGGTCAGTTCTTCGCTTATTATGGACTTTTAATTCTGATTTAATTAATTAATTTTCTTAGTAAAATTATAGGGTCCTATTGGTGCAGGAATTAGAAAATGCATGGATAGATGGGGTTTTATATCATATCATACTCACCATTTATCTATGTAAGATTTTGAGAAGAGACTCCAGGCTGAGAGTGTTTGCCATATTCCTTTAGGCCCCAATCTTAATCCCACTGATTTCAACAGATATAGGATGAGCCTTTATTAAGCAAGTACTTAATGGTGGTATGCTAGGGAGTTGAAAATTTTAACAGGTTAAGACCTCAAAAGACATATGGGATCTGATTAGGATACTTGCCAGCAGATTGGGATAAATCGCAATAAATTTACTGGGGGAGGGGGGGCCACACCCTGAGAATTAACTCTTTTTGGTGTAATATTAATAGCATTTTATGTTCAATCTGTATAAATAATATCCAAGGCTACCCTAAAAGCTAGAAAGTCAACTGGAAAACAGCAGTTAGAACTATGACAAGAGTTCTTTATTTCCTCCCCTTTCTCCCCCCATCCAAACATGTCTTCTCAAAAGGTGCTGTTCTGTAAAAGAATGCTAGAGGATAGTCAATTCTTGTAAGCTCTTATCAAATGACACTGACAATGCATATACTTAATAATGAATTACTATTTAGAATAATTCTTCAAACACCTTCAATCTAAAATCCAATTTGTAATCTGATGCTTTAAATTTATTTAAAAATACACAAGCAAAAAAACAGTACATGAATTTAAGTATGTATAAAGTGAAGAGAAATGAAAAATTCAGTTATGTTTTGGGCAAACTTGACAATGTCTCTTAAAAGGAGAGTTCCAATGATTTTTAATTTTTGTTAATGGGTATGAGATTTCAAATCACTAATACAATACCCGTGTAGACTTAAAAATTGCCAGAAAATACATCTGAACGATTAGCTGAAAAAGTTGCCAAATCTTAATATAAAACCTTCAGGGTTCTTTATTTCCCCTGCTGCAGCTGATGACATTACTAACATCAAGCAGTGTAAAGAACACAGCTGTGCTCTGCTTTAGATGTTATTTATGTCATCAACTCTGTCAGGGGACACACAGCACCCTGAAGGCCTAAAAATAACTCTTGGAAAGTCTTTCAATTAATCTATCAAGGTATGTATTGGCAATTTAAGTCTACACTTGTATTCTGTGTGAGACAGAAAATCAACCTTTTTAGAATTAATGCTTTTTAAAGAAACGTTTCTGTTCATGTTTCTATTTGAGTTCTAATTCTGCAACAGAGAACCATCACTGATAAGTGATGTAAGATAATCGAGAAATATATCGGTCAGATTCATGGTAATATAAACTAGTTTTCCTTCATTTCTTCTCCCAAACTGTTGTGTAAAATAACTCTGCCACTTTTTGCCCCTGTCAGCACTTTAGAGGTTGTTATTTCTGTGATGATACAAATGATGCCCATATTATAGTGGAGCAATTGCTATTGTTTTTAAAGCTGCATAATCATTCCCATGAAAACAGGGTTAGAATTTATTCATAACTTTTTGAAATTGACCAGTGATGTTTTACAATTCTTTTATTAGGTTCCCAATTTAAGACAATTACAGTCACCTGATTTTCAGAATGCACCGAATACCCATCCTCTAAAAATCTGACCTTGGTGTCTCAAGTTGGGCATATCACGGATCACTTTTGAAAATTTAGGTAATTGATGTCTGCCACAAAATGAGTATTTTGGAAAGTTTGAGCAACAAGGAAAGGGAGAAATATGCACTTTTCTTATTGTAAGTGTTTTTGCAACCTTTTTTTGATTTAATTTAATTTAAATAATATGTTCAAAAAAAATCACAGTTTGTTCATAAACAGTTTACTTTAAATGAGGATTTCTCACTAAGTTTGCAAAGCACATAGCTGAAGAGAACCAGACTATATCTATATGCATAGATTATTTAACTGTACACTGAAAACAGAGAACATGGACAATGACTGAAGAAGCCATTGTAAAAGTCACTGCAAACTTGACAAGTTATCCAGGGGCTTTCCACTGGTGTGCTACCAAATAGTTCCAGATTATGCAATTTATTTTTTCATTTTTATAGACTTTCACTCTGGCCCTCTGGACATATGCATTATGATAGTCTCTTTAATTGCATGAGCATGTATTTTTCAAATACACAATCTAAATAATATTTTTTCTTACAACCTGAGATACATTGAGAATCTTTTTTATCATCATCAAGCTGCTGGATGGCATATGGCTCTTGGGGCCACAGTTCCTGAATTCAAGTCCCTGAGGTGCCATGCCTGGGGGACTGAAAATTATTTTTTCTTTTACAGGGCTACTAGCCTAGTGGATGGGGGAAAGCAGTAGATGTGATATATCTTGATTTTAGTAAGGCTTTTGACAATCCCGCATGATATTCTCATAAGCAAACGAGCAAAATATGGTCTAGATCAGATGAAATTACTAAAATGTGGATGCACAAGTGGTTGAAAGATCATACTCAAAGAGTAGTTATCAATGGTTCACTGTCAAACTGGGTCTGGTACTATTCAATTCTTTCATTAATGACTTGGATAATGGAGTGGAGAGTATGCTTATCAAATTTGAGGATGACCCCAAGCTGGGAGAGGTTGCAAATACTTCAGGGATTGCAATTCAAAATGACCTTGACAAATTACAGAATTTCTCTGACATCAACAAGATGAAATTCAATAAAGGCAAGTGTGAAGTACTACATATAGAAAGGAAAAAACAAATGCACATCTACAAAATGAAGAATAACTGGCTAGGCTGGTAATACTGCTGAAAAGGAAATGAGGATTATAGTGGACCAAAATTGAATATGAGTCAATGATTGATGCAGTTGCAAAAAAAGGCTAATATTATTCAAAGGTGTATTAAAAGGAGTGTCGTATGTAAGACATGGGACATAACTGTCCCACTCTAGTTGGCACTGGTGTGGCCCCAGGTGGAATACTGTGTCCAATTCTGGGCACCACATCTTAGAAAATATATGAACAAATTGGAAAGAGTCCAGAGTAGAAAAACAAAAACTATTAAAGGTTTAGAAAACCTGACCTATGAGGAAAGGTTAAAAAAATGGGCATGTTTAATCTTGAAAAGAGAAGATTTAGTGGGAACTTGATAACAGTCTTCTAATATGCTAAAGACTGTTATAAAGAAGATAGTGATCAATTGTTCTCCATGTCCACTGAAAGCAGGACAAGAAGTAATGGGCTTAATCTGCAGCAAGGGAGATTTAGGTTAGATAGAAAGTTTTTTCTAACTATAAGGGTAGTTAAGCTCTAGAACAGACTTCCAAGGAAGGTTGTGGAATCCCTGTCATTGGAGGTTTTTAAGAACAGGTTAAACAAACACCTGTCAGAGATGGTCTAGGTTTATTTGGTCTTGCCTCAGTGGAGTGGACTGGACTTGATGACCTCTCAAGCCCTTGTAACCCTACACTGCTTTGATTTTTATTATTAGTTCTGGAAACACTATTTTTCATTCTCCTAATGATCCTGTACCTTTAGTGACTTAGACTTTTTATAATAAGTTCTTTTCTCTTCAATGTATTTAAATAATTTAGTGTGCAGCATATACTATACCCTTTCATATTCAATCAGTCTTGCTTAGGCGTATTTCAAGCAAGGAAGCAGTTAACAATGAAGGTAACGCAACTGCAAACCCACATGTATACATACAGCATCAAATTATCATCAGTATTCTTCTATATTGTTATATAAAATCGGGAGTATGATGATTACTTACAATTTACTATGCATTTTTCAGATAAATCACTTTGATGGATTCTGTCTGGCCTACACAGAGTACAGCACAGTACAACATAGGCAAATCCATGCACAAGATTGTAGAAAAATGCTATATGCAGCGTTGTTGTAGTCATCTTAGTCCCAGGATATGAGAGAGACAAGGTAGATAAGGTAATATTTTTAATTGGACCAATTTCTGATGGTGAGAGAGATAAGCTTTCGAGATTAAGAAAAATGCTGTGGCACTGTTATCTGAGAAACAATATTTGGTCCTTGTAATTAAATACTGCATCATAATACATATACAGAAGAGTAATAATCATGAAGATAAAACTACCAGAATTAAACGTGTTTCGCTTCTCTTTAACAAAATCTTATAAAAAATACACACCTTTGCAAACCAAATAGCTAGCAAGTTTGACAATTTTGAAGTAAAGAACAAAAGAATAAGAATAGGGTAGATAGTAGATGTGCTAACAAATGGATGCATATAAACCTTATATGCAATTCTGAATTATGTAAGCTAGGACATACTTTTCACTGCATATCCTAATGACTAAAATAGCTGTGGCATGAATTAATAATAGGAGTCTATAAAGGTTGAATTGATACTGACATCTGGCTATTACTACTATAAATGACAGATTAATGGACAAAGGCATGAGATCCCCAAAGTCTTTTTAGATATTTAATTACAAAGGAAGTAACTCCAATTACCAATAATCATATTAATTAGCACAGTTAAAAATCCCATTGAGCAGTAAATGATTTCACAGGAAATTTTGGCTATAACAATGACAAGTTAAGTAATAACTTACACTGCTGCTAGCACAGAATAAGTGATTTAATGATCTACATAGAAAGTTTTATTGTACCGAGATCAATATCTGACCCCTATTATAGACTAAAAGCCATGCCTAAAACCAATTATAAGAACCATTGTTGGGAGTCTCCATTACCAAGATACTTCCTCCTAAATTGTCACTCAATAACAATTAAATAGATAATGTAAAAACGTTTATTATTTCCGCCTCCCAAGAGCATTACGACTGTTGATATTTAATGTTGTTTAAATCAACAGCAAATCTTTAGTGCTTGACTTTTTGGGTGATGGAGAAGAAGACAAGACTTTCTTTGTTAGAATCTCTTTCCACATTGAACTTTGCCTTAAAAATAATTCAATGAGCAAGAGTATTAACTAACAATTTGCTATTTCCTTTACAATAAATGTGATAATTCAACAAAGAATGCAATGAAGATATATAACTTCTTTCCAAGCCAGGTACTTACAAAAGAGCAAGCACCTCCCCATTTCAAAATGTAAACTCCATCTAATTCCATTTATACCTTGCAATACTAATCAGCTAGAAGACTAAGTGATAAAAGATAATGGTTTTAACCTAGTGGTCTAATCCCTCCCCCTCCATTTCTCTCAAACAGCAACACTAACAGGAGTAATAATCTAGCGCGTCCATTAAACCCATCTTCCTCCAAAATTCTTGCAAAAACAAGGAGTTATTACTTGAAAAGGCAGGAACAGGGGAACTAACCAATCCTATCCCAACTGCAGAACTACAGAGGCAATTAGGTGGGTCCACGGAGTGGGTAATCTGTGTCACAAAAATCTGATTTCCATGTAAGAAATTACTCTAACCATACATTCACCAACCAGATTGGAAGAGCTCTGTACAATGGCACCACTTCAATCATCAACAAACAAAACAGTGAAAGAAAGGGGGGAAATTGTTACTCCCCTTCTCATAACCGTTATTCTTTGAAATGTATTGTGTATGTCCATTACGCTGTAGGTGTATGTGTGCCATGTATGCCAGTGCCAGAGGGTTTTCCCTAGTGGTAGCCACAGAGGTGCCCCCTGCCAACCTCCTTCTGCTCACTAATGAGGGTAGAAAAGTCAGAGTCACCCCACCTCTTCTTCAATTCTTTTGCACCAGAACCAATAGTAGACTCCAATGCATCAGGGAAAAAGGGTGAGTCATGTAATGTACATATGCAATACATCTCAAAGAGTAGTTACAAGAAGGTAAGTAACCATTTTTCTTCTTCAAGTGCTTGCATATGTCCAATACATTGTAGGTGACACCCGAACTGTTACTCCAGAAGCACAGAGTCTTATCGGAAGAGTGACTGTATGGCTGCCTTCCCTATATCCTCTCTCGATGCAGTGGACAGTATGTAATACCTAGTGAATGTATGAATCAAAGACTGCTCTACAGATGGCCATAACTGGGACACGTGCCACAAATGCTGCTGATGTTGAATGTGAGTTTGTCAGGAGCTGTTACTCCTTTGTCAGCATAACACATTGCAATGCAGATGGTGTTCAATTTTAAGACCCTCTGCATTGTGATCAGAATGCCTCTCATATGTTCTGCATAAGAAACAAAGAGCCCGAAAGCCACCCAAAAAGGCTTTGTCTTATCCAGATAAAAAGCTAATGCTCAATGAATGTCTAAGGTGTAGAGCCTCTGCTTGTGCACATGTAGTTTTGGGAAGAAAAATGGTAGGTAGATAGACTGATTCAAGTGGAAATCAGAAACCACCTTTGAGAGGAATTTGGGTTGTGGTCTCAGCTGAACCTCATCCTTGTAGAAAACTGTGTATGGTGGATCAGTATCCAATCCATTCAGTTCTCCCACCCTCCTGGAGCAGGTGATGCCCACTAAAAAGACTACAAAACTACTAAAGATAGCTAAGACCCAGGCCGACTGCAAAGAGCTACAAAAGGATCTCTCAAAAGAGGGTGACTGGGCAACAAAATGGCAGATGAAATTTAATGTTGATAAATGCAAAGTAATGCACATTGGAAAGCATAATCCCAACTATACATATAAAATGATGGGGTCTAAATTAGCTGTTACCACTAAAGAAAGATCTTGGAGGCACTGTGGATAGTTCTCTGAAAACATCTACTCAATGTGCAGCGGCAGTCAAAAAAGCGAAAAGAATGCTGGGAATAATTAAGAAAGGGATAGATAATAGGATAGAAAATATCGTGTTGTCTCTATATAAATCCATGGTAGGCCACATCTTGAATAGTGTGTTTAGATGTAGTCGCCCCATCTCAAAAAAATTGTATTGGAACTGGAAAAGGTTCAGAAAAGGGCAACAAAAATGATTAGGGGTATGGAACGGCTTCCGTATGAGGAGCGATTAATAAGACTGGAACTTTTCAGCTTGGAAAAGAGATGGCTAAAGGGAGATATGATTGAGATCTATAAAATCATGATTGGTGTAGAGAAAGTAGATATGGAAATGTTGTTTACTACTTCTCATAATACAAGAACTAGGGATCACCAAATGAAATTAATAGGCAGCAGGTTTAAAACAAATAAAAGGAAGTATTTCTTCACACAACACACAGTCAACCTGTTGAACTCCTTGCCAGAGGATGTTGTGAAGGCAAAGACTATAAAAGGGTTCAAAAAAGAACTAGATAAATTTATGGAGGATAGGTCCATCAATGGCTATTAGCCAGGATGGGCAGGAATGGTGTCCCTAGCTTCTGTTTGCCAGAAGCTGGGAATGAGTGACAGGGGATGGATCACTTAATGATTACCTGTTCTATTCATTCCATCTGGGGCACCTGGCACTGGCCACTGTTGGAAGATAGGATACTGGGCTAGATGGACCCTTGGTCTGACCCAGTAGGGCCATTCTCATGTTCTTTTTCTGACAGGTATAGAAACAAGAACAATGCTAAAGGCTCAACAGGAGGGGCCATAAGAGCAGACAATGCCAGATTGGCAGGCAGAAATAATCTATCAAGACCTTTCTGAAACCTGGTCATAACTGGGTGAGTGAAAATAGTTTTATCGTTTGTGAGGGTGAGACAGAGCCCAGTCTACCTGAAGACAGAGAGCAGTGGTCCAGGGAGAGGACAGGCCCACTCTGCCCAGAAAGGAGTGGTGATTGGCCCCTAAAATGCAGAAGATAGTGATGGGGTCACCCACATGAGCTATCACCACAAGCAGGGGTGGACCCAGTGTGAGGAGTGAGCCACCATGCAGTGACAGGGCCACGAGGGGACCCCATTTGAGGTGTATTTAGGCCCCTAGATTGCCTTTGTCTAGTCCTGATTACTAGTACTACTTATTCTCAAACAAACTACAGGAAGATGTAAATTATACATTAATTTAATTATCAGATTATGCCAAATTAGGAGTTACTGTAAACAGTGGAGGACAGTGGAATACTATAGAATTATCTATAGCATTTAAAGGATCAAGAAAATGCTAATTAGACAAAATTCAATTTAGATAAATGCACGTAGGGACTAGTAATATCAGGAAACAGGATATATTATCGGATAAAGAACTAATACAGTGAAAGATCTGGTATGATAGATTCAAGCTTGTAGTAAGTATCAGGGGGTAGCCGTGTTAGTCTGTATCTACAAAAACAACAAGGAGTCTGGTGGCACCTTAAAGACTAACAGATTTATTTGGGCATAAGCTTTCGTGAGTAAAAACCTCACTTCTTCGGATGCATCCGAAGAAGTGAGGTTTTTACTCACGAAAGCTTATGCCCAAATAAATCTGTTAGTCTTTAAGGTTGT
The DNA here is from genome assembly GCF_011386835.1 of Chrysemys picta bellii. Lineage (NCBI taxonomy): Eukaryota > Metazoa > Chordata > Testudines > Emydidae > Chrysemys > Chrysemys picta. The sequence goes on along the minus strand of NC_088795.1, from coordinate 127,657,617 downwards.
AGTAAGATATTCTGACAGGGGTGTTGCCTGATTTTAGGAGACTAATATTATTAATTTGGATAGTATGGGTTATAGGCTCGCCAATTAATTTGATTAGAAAATAATAAGGTTTTTGTTCCAGAATCAGACTACACAGAGGTTGCAAGGGCCCTTGGGAGTCTGACAAGGAGACTTACACTGAGACAAATGTAGCCTTAAAGACTTATGGAATAGTACTCAAATAGTAAACAAATGGTCAAATAATTAGAGTTATAAATGCAATACTATTATTCTAAAGGTACATGTGATATTATATACTATAAAACTTTTGATTAATATACTTACACCCTTTCTTGATAACCTGCTGGTAGGAGACAAAGGACCAGCCTCACCTCTGGCATGCCAAGAGGGTTTTAGTTCAGGTTCCTCAATTTCTGAATGGGAGGTGCAGAGCTTAGGAGAAGCTACAGACTTAAGAACTATTGAAGCTAACTTAGAGTTCTACTTAACTAACTGACAAACTTACAATTAAGAACTAACAGACTAATAAACAAAGAAGCCTTGAAACTTAGAAGTTTTAGAACTCAGAAGCTTAGCAAAACTGGAACTTAGAAGCCTCCTTGGCATGGTGGGTTACCCCTCTTATAGAGCTTGAGTACCTGAGCCTGCCTTCAATTTCCAAACTTAGTTTTCTCACCCACAAAATGTTAGGGTACACTTACTCCATAGGTTGGTATGTTTGTACATATTGATGACATATACATACATATCAATAACATTAGCTTATTTTTACATCTGTTATTTTTGTCCTAACTGGTTCTTTCTGTTCTTTCCTTGTGGTGTACCTGTTAAGTTTACAGAGGGTATGAACTTAGGAAGCCCCCGATGCCAACCTGCTTCAATGCATCCTTTATTTATTTATTTATGTTAAAGGTTACAGCCACATATGGACCTTATGCTTTAGCTCATCACCACCTATTTAGGTGAAAGATCCTAAAGATATGTATGCTAACTTTGCTACGTGGGTAAAAGGTCCCTGACATATGTATGCTAACTTTGCCTTAGCTCAACATACAGGATGTGGCCTATAGGTCCCTTGTGTTACAGCCAAACTACTTTAATATAAAACTATTATAATAAAACAAACAATCAAACCCATAAGAAAATAAGAAACCTATAAGAAAAGATATATAGGTAAGCAAGCAGGCTAGCCCTATAGGCTACAGGAGGAGGGAACCACCACCTCCCACCCAAATAGCATAATTGAAAGATATACATAATTGAAAGAGACCTGTATAAGGCAAGAAAGATAATAATAATATCCCTCTATACAGTAATCTGATAAAACTCAATTTGGGGTTAAGCTGGGGATAATGGCATAAAACGGGGAACAACTATTGCCCTAATCCTACCATTGATCTATTCACAAAATGCCCAAGGACTTTACTGGGACTTTCATACACTGAACAATATTAGGGACAAGCTCAAAATAGAAGTGTGACAGGTTGAATCACAGAACCCCACCTTGGGAGCTGCCAACTGATGTGCCAAGACTATTTCTGCCCCTGGCTTTCCCTGCCAGCTCGGGACCCCAGCACCCTGTCTTGTTGAGCCAAACACGCCTGTCTGCTCCAACACAGACCCAGAGTCTGAATTACTTGCCCCAAAGCTGCAGACTTGACTGCAAGCAGCTAACAGAAGTGTTCTTATCTTTAACACTCAGATGCCCAACTCCCAATGGGGTCTAAAACCCAAATAAATCAGTTTTACCCTGTATAAAGCTTATACAGGGTAAACTCATAAATTGTTTGCCCTCTATAACACTGATAGAGAGATATGCGTAGCTGTTTGCTCCCACCAGGTATTAACACATACTCTGAGTTAATTAATAAGTAAAAAGTGATTTTATTAAATACAGAAAGTAGGATTTAAGTGGTTCTAAGTAGTAACAGACAGAAGAAAGTGAGTTACCAAGCAAAATAAAATAAAACAAAACACGCAAATCTAAGTCTAATATACAATTGAGTACAGATAATATCTCACCCTGAAAGATGTTTCAATACATTTCTTTCACAGACTGGATGCCTTCCTACTCTGGGCACAATCCTTTCCCTGGTACAGCCCTTGTTCCAGCTCAGGTGGTAGCTAGGGGATTCTTCATGATGGCTCACCCCTTGTTCTGTTCCACCCATTTATATATCTTTGCATAAGGCGGGAATCCTTTGTCCCTCTCTGGGTTCCCATCCCCTCCTTCTCAATGGAAAGACACCAGGTTAAAGATGGATTCCAGTTCAGGTGACATGATCACATGTCACTAAGACTTCATTACCCACTTGCCAGCACACACGTATACAGGAAGACTTACAGATAAAACAGAGCTGCAGTCAATTGTCCTGGTTAATGGGAGTCATCAAGATTCCAAACCACCATTAATGGCCCACATTTTGCATAATTACAATAGGCCCTCAGAGTTATATTTCATATTTCTAGTTTCAGATTCAAGAGTGGTACATTTATACAAATAGGATGATCACACTCAGTAGATTATAAGCTCTGTAATGATACCTTACAAGAGACCTTTTGCATGAAGCATATTCCAGTTACATTAGCGTATTTTAATAAAATCATATAGAGTGCAACCTCACAAGAAGAACAATGATAAATTAGATGGCTGTCAACTACTGGCTACAAAGATAAAAAGACTGTAGGGTATGACATCTGAAGAGATATGAAATGAACTTAATATGCAAGTTCAGAGAAAAGAAGATGAGGATAAAATAACCACATTCACATGCTTGAAAAGTAACAAAAAATGAAAGGCATTATTTACATTGGTTAACAGAGCAGCACTCTGGCCAAGATTTCCAAAATGATGATTGATTTTGGGTGCCCAACATGTGACAATGTAAAGTGACCTGATAATCAGAAAATGGGTGTGCTCAGCACTTTCTGAAAACCAGGCCCATTTGGCAGATCTTAAATTGGGTACCCAAATACGGAGGATCCAATGAAATCACTAGTCACTCACATTTGAAAATCTTGGTCTTAATTCTAGAGAGGAAAAATTAAGTTAATACATCAAGGGAATAATTTTATTAGTAAAGTCAAATAAACAATATAATGGTTTGCCAAAGGAAGTAAGGCAACATCATTAGAGGACATAAAAGTAGACTAGACAGACATATCAGGGTTTAGTATAGAACACTGCTACACTAATGAAGGATGATGTGCCAGATGACCCAAGAGGCCATTTCCAATCTTATCACTAGTATTTTTAACATCAGAATTGGTAATTCCAATTTGTAAATAAAGGGCATGCTCAGTACACTGCCATCCTTTAGCTTACACAGAAGGGGGTTTGGCCAGTTGCATTCTTGAGTATCCCAATCCCAAAATCTGTGTTACCCCACATCTGCATATGGAGAGGAATGAGCGAAGGACTGCAGGGTTGAGCATTGTTATCTCGGAAACTTGTGGGGAACATGGAGAAATGGTAATGGAGCCCCAAGCTGTATTTACTTTTGTGTGGAGTCACTCTTTGCAGAAGACCACCTTCCCACTTTAAAAGGAAAGTCTGGAGACAGCCATCTGACAGCCAGAAGAGCAGTGGCTCCAAAGTTAGCAAAACCTCACCGCCCTGAATTATGAAGAAACCCCATGAAAGAAAAGTGATGAATTCTATCCCTCTAGTCCCTTCCCACAGATTTTCTATGAGGTGGAGGACCTCCTCCCTCCCCCACCCACCCACCCACGGCATCCAGGAAACTTTATGCAAGAAAACTATTAATATGATATTAATGTTCTAAAGTTAAGTGCCAAAAGTCAGAAAATGTGAAAATTAAGGTTGATTGTATCTTGGCTTTCCCCTTTTGGGCATACACTTTGTGCTAGTTACATGATTACAGTTTATGTACAATGCAGGTATGAATCTAATATCATGCAATATATATATTGTATTTCCATTATTTCTTGAGAAATAGTTTGATCACAAAATTGAAGCCTACAGCACAATGCATAAGTATATGCAAGGGACAAAGTTAAGATGTTTTAAACCTTTATTTTTTGACTTTCCTGACTTCCGATTACTTAAAATATGCCAATTGAATATAAGGTGCATATGCTGAAAAACTGGTGCCTAAATTTTGGATCCTAAATTTACATTTCTGCAACTAAATAAGTAAACTTACAAAATAACTTTAAAAATCAGTTTCTGATTTAGGTGGATAATATTTTTAAAAAATATTGTTCTAAGATTTTTACATTTAATAATAAAAACTAACCCTCATATCACACTTTTAATCCTCAAAGCACTTTATAAATATTAATTAATCTTCATAAAACCCTTGTGAAGCAGGTAAGTATTATTACCCATTTTTCACTGATGAGGAAATGGATGAAGAGAGATTAGGCAATTACCAGTGCTGTAGAGGAGTCAGTGTTGAAATACCAGAGCAAGGATTAGAATTTAGGGAGTTCCTGCATTCCAGCACTGTAGTCACATCAACAGAGAGGACCTCTCTTCAGAAAAGTTGTCTGCTCCTTTATGGGAGTAGCACAGCTACCAGAAACTTCCTATTTAAATGACATGTCTACGCCTTCCTTGTTTATTTAATCAGATTATTAGGTCCTGTGTGTGGAATATTTTTCATGTGCAGACCTAGATCTAGTTTATCTTTGGAATTTGACAACACCGTCTTCCCTCCCAGTATTTTAAAATTTGGATTTCACAAATTTTGGGACTAAACTTTCCTCTTTTGCTCCCACTCTACAAACTTTATTTCAAATGTGCATCTTAAATTTTGTATCTTGCTTATGTGAATCTCAAATAAAAATTAGTACACAGTAAAATAATTAGTATATTGAAACTAGATTTATAGACAGACAGAACTGCACTGTAACACAAGAATATGTAAGTTCAGTCCTGGGGAACACTGAAATTTAAAGTGTTCTGAGACAGTATGAGACTTGCAACTTGCTGATTATCAGATCAAAATCCACAAACTTGGAAAAACAGGATGACTTGGATACATGCTGGTTTAAAAATATGCATATCAGATTTCTATGTTAAAGCTCTAATTGAAACTAACTGAAACTAGAAGATCAGTTTTAACCACAACTCCCCGAAGGGGAGGATTATTTTGTGCAATATCACTTTCTAATGAAATGAAAGAAAATGAGAGAGCAAAATAAAGGTGTGTGAGGTGGACAAAGGAAGTTAGTTTTTCTTTGTTGAACTTACGCAAGTTACACTTGCAAGGAAAAATCTTTATCACTATATAAAAATTTGCAGCATATGATATTATAAACAGAAAACAGAAAAAAGTACTATAATTAAAAAGAGTGAAAATAATTTATGCCAATATAATCAACTTATCAAACTGGAATTAATGAATATCTACTGTGAATGAATACGCCACATAACAGTTCTTGGAAAATCAAGTGTGCCATTTAAATAGTTTAATAGAGTGTTGAACAGAAAATCAATTACAACGACCTAGAAACAACAGGCTGCATCATCAGGAACAACTAGAAAGAAATAAAATGTATTACAATTAAACGATAGATAAGTCTAAAAGTTAAAAAACTGTAAACTCTTAATATAAATTTTAAAACTCTGGGTAAGGTTTTTTAAAACACCTAAAAAAGCCTAAGTACCATTTTCAAAAGCTACTTAGGCACCCAGGCGTCAGTCTCATACACAGTCAATTAGACTTAGGCACTTTTGAAAATTTTGTCCTCTATAATTTATATTATTTAAATGCAGGAACATTATTTGAATCTAACGTTATTACACCATTTGCTTTATACGAGCACATATACCGTTGTTCCAGCATAGTCATCTGCCCCTCAAAACACTGCCCAGTAACCAAACAGTCACCAACCAAAAGGCAAAAAGTGTTAATTAGGCTGTTTCGATATCCGTGCTGAATTAGCACTATCCAGCCTCATATTTCCTTTCTGTGAGCAACTGTTTCTCAAACTATTCTGTTAATGAGTTTACTTTGATAAATTAAGATTTTAGCTTAAAGAAATGCTTTCAAGAACAATTTTTAGTCTTTTTAGTGCTAAAGTATGCAAACTCAAACCAAGACTTTAATTTATGAATACATCTGTCCAACAGTTAGGGAAATGTGTAAATGTATTATGCAAAATATCATAACAGAATAAAAAGCCAAAACAATGAATGAAGAATTAAATGGGGAAAAAGTTTCTCCATTTCTATTGGATAATAAAAAAGTAAAATTTAAAATGAAGGCACAATTATGAGCTTGAGACGAGCAAGGGCCTTCTTTCAGTGGTGCCCAAACTTTTCCTGTCGCCCTCCCACCTTACCAGTAAAGAAATCTGTCCCTCTCTCCCCACCCCTTTACTGCCCAGATGGGTCAGCAGAGGAGCTTGGGCTGAAGGCAAAGAGGAGCTGGGGCAGAGTGGGGCTGGCGCTCTCTCCCCACCCCCCCTGTGGAGTCTGGCTTGGGCCTTGCTGCCCCCCTCAAACATTGGGGGGCACGCCCCACAGTTTGGGGCAGGAGCGGCGCCAGGTTTTTGCCGCCCTAGGCAGGGGGTCCTTCCGCGCTCCCGGTCTTCGGCGGCAATTCTGCAACAGGGGGGTCCTTCCGCGCTCCCAGTCTTCGGGGCACTTCGGCGGCGAGTCCCGGAGCGAGTGAAGGACCTGCCGCAGAATTGTCGCTGAAGACCCGGAACACGGAAGGACCCCCCACCGCAGAATTGCCGCCGAGGAAGGCAAAATGACGCCCCCCAAATCCTGATGCCCTAGGCGACCGCCTAGGTCACCTAAATGGAAGTGCCGGCCCTGGTTTGGGGTCTACTGGCCTATTTCAATAATACCATAAACTGCATTAGAGAGAGTTCTGTAAAACAGTGCAAAGTAGGAAAAGCATCAATATACACTATAATTTCAGGGGAATCAGAGATCCCGTACAATATCAGAGGCAAACCAGGTGATTAATCTAGGGAGAGTCTCCTCCATCTCCGGCTCAGTGCTTCCCCCTCTGGCGGTGGGGTGTCTGGAGTAAATCAGCCCTGCTCCAGAAAGTGTTCATTTTCCCACTTGGGGTTTATTTGTCAATATTATCCAGGTAGGCCTCACGGCAGGCCCAAGGAGTACTCCTCCACCAAACAAAAGAAACAAATTCCCAACACAAATCAAAGAGGAATACCTATTCTTACTCCCTGGGGGAGGGGGGGCGTCAATGGTAGCTATGTTATTAGCCCCAGGGTGGCAGTCCTTCCCCTGAACAGGCAGTCAGGTAGCATCCCCCACCCTCCCGGAGAAGCCTCTCTCTCTGCTGCCACTAGCCCTGCAGCAACTTGTCTCTCTTCCTCTGCTCTCACCAGAGGAGGGGTTTTTAAGGTCTCAGGAAGCCTTTATTTGGACTCACATGTCCTTGAGTTGACCTGAGGTAATCCCTTTTCAGCTTATAGGGGAAAGGGACTTTAATCATGCTCTAAGTAAAACGTTCAGATAAACGTTATTAACATTAAACATGATAAACTTGGTAAAGAAATATTAAAGGTAAATTCCACATTTGGGAGAGGTTAGAAATAATGTTTATTACTGAAAATAAGGGTTAACAATGAAAATATAGTTACACCACGTTAAAGAGACACTGATACCTCACTGAAAATCTGAAAAAGTCTATTAGAAAAGATCCTGCATATTTATAATTTCAGGCGAATGAGAGGACAGCTTTCCCTTTCAAAAAATAATACTTGCATGGAAAAAAGCCCTCTGTTGATTCCAAGATCATCATTCCTGTTTATTCCAAACCTGAAATTATAATGCAGTTTGTGACTTCAAAATAACCTCTGGAGCATCTAATTGTGAAGTTACACACCGAACATTTTGGCATCAAGTTTAGCATAAGAATTAGGAGCAGATGAACCCTTAAAGGGTGAAGACATTTTCATGCAAAATTTCCCTTGTTATAAAAACATCAGAAAAGAGTTTTAAAATATACGTAGTATATAGAATAGATTTGGTACCTATTAAAATATGTACAGCATATTTTATATATATTCATTGCATAAGGTATAGTTAAGATTCTAAATATACATTCATTTAAAGAAATTTTAATTGGAGCCCACTTTCCAGTTGTATAGGAGTCATCATGTATACATGTAATATTTTGGTGTTGATGCTCAGAAAATATATATATAGTAGGTAATGTGGCAGCATATGTAACTTCTGTGCATTTAGTATCTTCATGGATTTAAGACCACAAATATAATGTATTTTAACTTAAGTTACTTTTTAAACTTAATTTCCTTGGTGTGTAAAAGAAAACAATTGATTGCATATTCAAATAAACATACCACATATATTTAGTTGACTGCAATGTGGGCAAGTGCCTATCACTCTGTTAATCTGAAACTCACACTGCACAAAGTCTGTACGTAGCAAGTGATATTTTGAAAAATAGATTATTTAAAAATAATCTAAATACAAAAAGAGTATCAGAATATCCCTTTGCTGGGAAACAAACAAACCGACCAGTTACCTACCGTTCCGTAACTGTTTTTCTTTGAGATGTGTTGCACATGTCCATTCTGCTGTAGGTGGGTGCATGCCTCGTGCACAGTCAAAGAACTTTTTCCCTCAGTGATGCTCATCGGGGAGGGGAGGGACAGGAGACTTGAGCACCCTGCAACGAGCTGCTGAGTCCGCCGCATCCAAACTGTCATGAACAGCTGTCCTTGCCAGCAGCTTCACTCTCATGGTAGAGGAGGGTAACTCCTGCCTGGAATCCGCCAGTAGCCTGTCCTTAAACTTTAAGATGTTTTCCAACAGAGTGAAGTTGTACAAACTTAGGAGGACTTGTTGGTTAGCAATCCTAAGCGGTAGGCCTTCTGCCAAACAAAGCTTATAACCAAACAAGTACAGCCTTTTTGATTCCCTTATTCTTCAGAACTGATGCTTTGTGCCCCTGCCTCTCCTGCTCACTAGCTATTGTCATCACCAAAGAGCACAGGGGCTAGGTGAGGGTAGAGGTGTTCAAAGCCCTTAGAAGGGACACTATCTCCTCTCTGCCCATTTTGCTGTAGGTGGGAGGAAAGAAGGCGTCTGCCGAAGTGTTTTAACCAGTCCTCCAATTGCTTCATTAATTGGAAGTGCTACTCTGGAGGTGCAGCAGATGTTAAGATGTCCACTAGCTTGTGGGATTTCTTACGGACCTCCTCCACTTGAATGTCTACAACCCAGGCTGCACTTTTAAGGAATTCTTGGTGAGCCTTGTAATCCTCTGGCAGTGTAAAATCGCTAACCATCTCTCCAGCCTCATCTGGTGCTAAAGATGAAGACACACCAGTATGCTGAGGCAATGGTTGATCTGTCTCTTGTGGAGAAGGAGATGTTTGAGCAATTTCCAGTTGCTTGGTCCCAGTACCATGCATCAAGGAAGGTTATGTGTGGTACCACTGATCCTGGTGCACCCTCAAAGAAGCCAACTCGGATGTGGAGAGGTCCTAGTAGTGGGGGGGAGGGACACCTTGCGGCATCCAGAACAGCCACTGATATGGTGGTAGGGAGCCCCATGGTTGTGCAGGCTATTGCCCATTACAATGTGCCCACAGCTGGAGCTATTGACATGGCTCAGATGGAGGACACAAAAGACCCAACCTCAGAATCTGATGAAGATGGCTGAGTCCTGTGACAACAGTGGAACAGAACCCATGGGGACAGGACACAGATAAGGCAAACCCAGAGATGGCAGTACTGGGATTGTTAATGGTGGCTTGCCCCTGAAAAGTACCAGCCTCCTACACACCAGAAGTGGCATCAGTAGTACTGCATGTTCCTGTGGGGCTGGTGTAAGGACTACAGTTGCCAGTACTGACTGAAACCCTTCCTGCACTGCCAGTGACACTTGTACCAAAAGATTGAGTAGATCTCTAGTAGCAGCGTAAGCTTGCGGAGTCATCAGTACTAGAACTGGATCCTGAGTTTGGTGAATAGAAACTTCAGTGTTGGCCTCCACATGCTTGGCAGACATTCCGGAGTCAATGAACCCTCTTTGCTTTCCCTCCGAGTCCCTTGCAGAGGCCTTGCTTTTAGCTGGCCTCAGTACCGAATGTCTTGCTGGGTGAGGTACCATGTCTTTGGGAGATCAGTGTCTCTTCTTTGGTACCAGAGACATCGAACATGGAGCCGAAGACATCTCAGGAGGCACACTCTGCACTGATGGTACCCCGTTCAGTGTGTGCTCTGAACCCGACAGGTCCAATGGATAACCCTTGCTGCTGTACCTTTTTTGGAGCACGGCTTAAATCCTCTACTAACGTGACACTTATCACTGATGTGGGACTCCCTCAAATATTTTAGGCAGCTGGTGTGTGGATCACAGACTGGCATCAGTCTAGCACATGACCTGCTGGACTTGAACCCCGGGTGAGCTCAAATGTACCAGTGCTCTAATCTAATTTGGTCCAAAATGGACCTAACAGCTAAAAACTTAACAATAATGATATACTAAATCTGACTAAGTACTAAACAAGAAACAGACTATATACAAAGGATGAGGGAGATACCTTTGTGACACAATAAGTGGAAGTGCTCCAACCATCACTGGCAGCAAAAAAGAACTGAGAGGGGTTGGGTGCAGCTCCATCCTGTTATACTGGCATGTAAGGGTGCACTGTGATAGAGGGTGCTCAAGCCATCCCAATGGGGACCACTGAGGGAAAAAGTTCTGCAACAGCTGTGCATGAGGCATGCATGCCTCTACAGTGGAATGGACACTTGCAATCATTTGAAGAAGAACATTATTTTCCCACAAAGAGCTCACTGAGAAAATAGCTCAATGAAATTTTACCAAACAAAAAGAAACTTCATCTTTTTGACGGAGAATAAGCATGAGAAGCTGCAGTCAAAGGACAATTAAAGCAAGTTATAAACACCTAACTAGCAGCTTATAAAGGAATCGCCTGCTCAACTGTAACTATAATAATGCTAACACAACACTATAATCAGTGGAAGACCACATCTTAACGAAGAGATTGTCTCAGGGATTCCTCCTCTCCTGTTAGCAATTGTGCAGACCACCTGCCCTCCCATTCATGATCGAACAATTTTTCCCTACGGTAACTGAAATTCTTCAAGATGAGCTGTCCACACAGATTGCAGTCTTGGTGTGTATAGGCCCCATGTAGGCAAGATAAAAAAGGCATTCCAGAAAACATCTAGCCATTGTGTATCGAGTGGGAAAAAATCTTTTCCAACCCCTGCAGGTGGCCAGCTGAAGCCCTGGAACATGAAATTTGATTACAATCATTAGTTTAATGCAGAGCTGCAAGTGTTATGAGCATGTTGAGGCAATGCAGGCAATCCCATTTTCCTTTGCCATGAAAGAGTGGGATGAATCACAGAGTGGGATCCATAAACCCACAGACCCCAAGGATAGAAGAGGCCACCCCAACCATCCAACCCAACCACATACACAGCCTCCAGAGCCTCTCAGAAAAGCTGGAACAAATATTATTTGGAAAGATATTTGACCTTGTATATCAGTCTGGTCAAATGTTTACTTTTGTAGCAAGATGTCTTGAACTACAGCAGAACAACTCCTTCATGTGCCTGTCATCCAGTCAACATCCAGGGTGTCAAGTGCAGGATTCAGCCACTGGTCTGTGAGACCAAGTCAAGCAGGATGGGAACATAAAAATGCCCATACTGGGTCAGACCAATGATCCATCCAGCCCAGTATCCTGTCTTCCAACAGTGGCCAATGCCAAGTGCTTCAGAGGGAATGAACAGAACAGGTAATCATCAAGTGATTCATCCCTTGTCGCCCGCTCCCAGCTTCTGGCAAATGGGAAAGGTGTTTGGCCTCCTTACCAACAGATTCAGTAAATCCAAACACCAGAATGGTCTGGCCCATGCTGGGACTATCATGATGATGCAGATGGCATCTTGTCTCAGTTTCCTCACCACCCTGAATATAGGTGGAAAGGCACACATCAGACTGGGAGTCCATGGAATGATGAATGTTTAGTTTCTTCCGGAGCAAAACCTCTGGCATTTTTTGTAGTAACATGTCAGAAACGGGTCCACTTGTGGAAACCTACATCTGAAAAAGATGCTGTGGAGGACTGGTCTTCAGGGACCATTCATGATTCTTAGAAAAGTATCTGATGGAGTCGGTTCATGAAGGTATTCTGTAGCCCAAGAAGGTGAAGGACCACTAGTGTGACCTGACAACAGATGATGACAACAATGGCTCATGTTGATGTCAATGTATGTGACATATGTGCAAGATCAGACCAATTTGAAAACCGCAAACATGGTTACAAGATTGCAGGCTATTGTATCCTTATTTGGCGTTGTTCAGGTTTTTCACATAAGTTGTTAATGTGCCTTGCCTCAAAGCAGTTAAAGGCGACAAGACAAATCTGCTACCACCGTGCTTTGCCATGGGCTATTGCTTCCCAGTTGCTAGGGTCAACCTGACATGCTTTCAAGTTTGACTTCCGCATACCTTTAATGTTTGTACTGGCCACCATGAGAATGGGTGCCTGGCTTTAGCGGACCATAAAATGTGACCTTGAGAAGCCTCAATTCGGCCATATGGATAAGACGCCCACACCAATGCTACTGAGCTTTTACAAGCATGATTTGAATGCCAGACAACTGACAACCATTAAGGATTTTCATATTGGTAATCTTGTTCCATCACTTGAGCCTGCAAACACACTGAAGACAGTGCATACAGAGATGATCAGATTTCCTAATGTGGCAGAGATATGTTGTCCATGTCTCACAACCACATAGAAGCACTGTAAGCATGACTGCCCAACAGACATTTAGCATAGTGCTTATTTTGATTCCCTATCATTCCACAGGATGTATGACGGAACTTCAAATGCAGAGGAGGCCTTGGCTATGTGATGAGTAATCTCACCATCAGTTATGGCATTCTGTGACAGCATACTCCCTAGGTAGCAAAACTTCTCCATGGATTTGAGGAGCGTTGTTGATCTTAATAATTGGGCAGACTTCTGCATCCCCCGGTACAGGTTGATACAGTACTTCAGTTTTCTTTAGGCTAACTGTGAAACCAAAATGATTGACTACACAAGTCACAATAAATTAAATGTCATCAATTGAGTGAGCAACCAGTGGACAGTCATCAACAAATAAAAGCTCCTCAATAAGTAAATCTGCCACATTCATGTGAGCACAGAAGTATTGCAGATTTAACAACTTCTCATCTGTACGCCACTGGATATATACCCCTAGGTCAAGGTCATGAAATGCATCCAGAAGTATAGCTGAAAAAAGATGGAAAAGAGTATAGGAGCCAGCGTGCAACTTTGTTTGGTGCCATGGTGACCAGAAAGGAGACATCTCGCCATTTTTCACCAATCTGGTCATCATCCCATCATGGAAGGAACAAATGACAGAAAAGCTTTGCAGGGCATCCAAAGATGAACAAAAGTTTCCAGAGTCTGATTTACAGAACCAAAAGCTTTAGCTGAGTCAATGAACACCATATAAAGACCACACCTTTGCTCCCAGTACTTTTCCTGAAGCTGACATGCTGTGAAGATAACATCGATAGTGCCCCATGCAGACCAAACTCCACATTGAGATTCAAGGAGAATGGTTTCCACAAGATAAGTGGAAAGTCTATTCAATACAGCCCATGCAAGGATTTTCCCAGTCACAGAGAGTAGGGAAATGCCACAGTGATTATCACAGTTTCCCCTATCATCCTTATGTTTATAAATGTGGACAATGTTGGCATTCTTGAAATCCCGTGGCAATAACTCTTGCTCCCAGATAATGAGCAAGAGTCATGTAAGGTGCCCTGCAGTGTGGTAGAAACCTCTGTTGGAATGCCATCTGGTCCAAGTGCTGTCTCTTATGACATCGGCTTGATTGCTGTTAGTCTCATATAAAGGTGAGAGCTAATGAAAGTTTTTTTTAAAATGGGTGTTGTGGAAGACCTTTAATTGCTTCCTCAGAAGGGTGACTAGAAAGCGAACTGAAATGTTCCATCCGTCAGTCAACTATTTCTTTTTTGTCAGAGCTGAGTGTGCATTAGGGGTTATACTGCTGCATCTGGAGCCATACGCAGCACAGAGGCCAGCAAAAAAGCTTTTGCTGCTTTGTGGTCTGCTGCCAATATTAACTCCCCTGCTTTTCTTTCCTTCCACTGGGTTTTCATTTACCAAAGTCTGGTCTGAGCCATCTGTTTTGCTTGATGATATGCAGCCCTCCTAGCTGCTGAAGCCTTGTCCGCTCTGTAGGCTCGATGGCTAGCACACAGTGAGTTCTACAGCTGACATATTTTGGGAACATTCTCATCAAATCAGTCCTGATGTTTCCTCTTAAAGCCAAGAACTTTAGTAGCCATATTATATGTCATGTCCGAAAAATGCTTCCAAGCTGTCTCAACATCCAATGAGGCTTCTGTAACTCGGTGGGGGAGGGGGGGGGAGGAAGGAACGAGGGGGGAGAATTCTTCCATGAGTTTTGTTGTAATTCAGACTGTTTGTCACAGTTTTCATGCTTGAAATATTGATTTTCTTCACCGGCTTAAGCTGCTGTCTATGTTGCTTGAGAGCAATACAGACGGACATTTGACTTTTCACAGAGCTTTGGTCTAACAAGCAGTCAGGCCTCTCATGATGAAAATGAGCCTGACATCCCTGAGATTTCTTTGCCATCCACTATCAATCATCTGCCAGTGTTTTTAACAAAGGTATATACAGGTTGTCTTATATCAGCTGGACTGTTGAAACATGTGTTGGTGATAACTAGGCTGTACACAGTGCATTTGGAAAGTAGTAGCAAGCCGTTTGAATTTGCATTACCAACTTTGTGACAACTTATCACATTGCCCCACGATGCACAGTCACAACCAATCCTGGCTTTGAAATCACCTAAAGTGATCAGCTTATCATTACATAAGACTGATCTGATAATGTATCAAAGGGTTTGATGGAAGTCCTCCTTACCTTCATCTGGATGGATCATTCTGCACATGCGCTGATGACAGAAGCAAAAGAACCTTTAACAAGGCCAGTGTGGAGAAGCATAAGCCTGTCATAAGTGACTCAAGTTTGAAGGCAATTGAAGAGCGGATGGAAAACCCCTCATCAGAGCATCAGTGTTCATCCTCAGATTTGCCAGTTCAGTAGAAGGTGTAACCAGCACCCACTTCTTTTAGCTGTGACTAAACCTTGTCTCACAGAGTGCAGCAATGTCTACATCGTACCATGCCAATACTCTACCAAATATAGCAGTTCTACACTCAGGTCCATCACTTCTTTCAAGGAAACATTCCAAGTTGCAAAATTTATTTGGATCTTCTTTATATTTAGACCACAGAAAAAGCGGGATGACCATTCATGTGCAGCACTCAGACAGGTTTGGGTGAAGCAAGCTTTATTTTGGGGACCTTTCTCCACCCCATTCCCCATCGGACGAAAGCAGTGCTGTCCTTACATAGGACTGCTCTGACACCTACAAAGGATACAAACATGGCCTCTGCTCCAGCCTACTATGAATCACCATCACTCCAAGGCTGCCGCTGTGCAGATTCTAACTAAGGACTTCCAGTAGCAACCTTTGCCTGTCCCCTATCACCACAAATCTTGGGTTCAGAGGCTGCAGAGCCAGTGTTGCAGTGCTGAATCATCTTCACTGTGACTGGATTATATTGGTAACATATACACCAACCACAAAGATGTATGGCTTCCTGGCAGAATGGAGAGAATTTGGATCCCCCTCACCTGTTCAACAGTGCATCACTGGGGCGTCGTCTGCAAGCACTTTTGTCAGAGCCTGAATGACGGGCAGAAAAGTCCCGCACGCAAGCCAAACAGCTCTGAGTTCCAGCACATTTATGAATAGTATAGCCTCCAGAGGGAACCATTTTCCTTGAATTCCCAAGTAGTCAAAATGCACTCCCTAGCATTGCATAGAAGTGTCCATCACTAGAGTCCTTGTGTGATGTATAAACCTTCCACCAGTTGCACAGGAGTTAAAGAATTGTTGTGGGCTGGCCCTGCTCCTCTGGACCTGTCATCAGGGGTGGAGTAAGGGTGTAAAAGCAGGAAGTTCCAGACAGTTGCTGGGCAGATCTGGGAGAAAGTGGACTGCAGTTCTACAGCTCCCAAGAGAGACTCCAGGAACACTTAAGGGAAACTACCCTCAAAGTCCCACTGATCCGACAGGGAGACAGCAGACTCCAGTATACTGGCTAGTAGGTTTGTCAAGCCCCAGTGCAAGCTGTTAAGTGGTCAGTACTGCTATCCTCAACCCATCCCAGAGACAGGGAATCCAGATTATATTGAAACACAGTTAAGACTTTTCTGCTCAGTTTAGTATCTCTGAGATTCTTGTTTATACAGACTGAGGCACCCCGTGGGTTTTGCAGCACCCAGACAGCAGGAGGTGTTACCCCTGAGATAAAGGGAAGGGTTTTTTTAAGTTACACTCATGGGTGGCCTAAGCAAGATGGACTTGGACAAGCTACTGTCCAAGTGGCTGATAGAAAGAAGAATCAAATGAAGAACTTCAGCAAGAAAGTACTAATTCATGCACATTTGAAGGTAAATGGTTATTGTGTGAGATGATCAGATATCAAAGACTCTAAATGCGATCCTCTCTCCCCAACAATCAAAGAAAGAGCCCCATGGGTGGTGACTGTGCCAGTCTGTTTTCTGTGAGAAGAAGCTATAAATATGGGTTGAGGGAAAGATCCTGCATTTCTGGACTGTTTGTACTCTTAGTGGGAAGGGTACTGAATCCAAAGCAAAGATCTCCGAAGACAATCTGGGAATAGTGAGGAGAGTTTGGGGAAACTGGCAATTTATTACATCTCTGCCACCATCTGGAATTATAGACTGTGACTCACCTGTACATATATTTTACCTGCTTTAACCTCTCAATAACATTTACTTTTCTTAGCTAATAAATCTATAGTTAGTTTACTACAGAATTGGTTACCAGTGTTGTCTTTGGTGTGAGATCTAGAATGCAACTCAACCTGGGTGAGTGACTGGTTTCTTGTGACTCGGAGTAACCTGGGATATTTGTTGATTTTTGGTATAAATGACCATTTATCACTAAGTCCAATTTGTCTGGGTAACAAGATAGACTAGAGCAGGGGTGGCCAACCTGTGGCTCTGGAGCCACATGCAGCTCTTCAGAAGTTAATATGCAGCTGCTTGTATAGGCACCAACTCCGAGACTGGAGCTACAGGCACCAACTTTCCAATGTGCTGGGGGGTGCTCACTACTCAACCCCTGGCTCTGCTGCAGGTCCTGCCCCCACTCCACCCCTTCCCGCCCCCTCCCCTGAGCCTGCCATGCCCTGCTCCTCCCCTCCCCCTTCCCTCCAGAGCCTCCTGCATGCCACGAAACAGCTGATCAGGAGGTGCGGTGAGGGAGGGTGAGGTGCTGATCGGCAGGGCTGCCAGTGGGCAGGAGGTGCTGGGAGTGGGGCGGAGGGGAGGGGAGGCTGATGGGAGGCTGCTGACGTATTACTGTGGCTCTTTGGCAATGTACATTGGTAAATTCTGGCTCCTGCTCAGGCTCAGGTTGGCCACCCCTGGACTAGAGAGTCTAAGGGGACTGTCTGTGGCTACCTGGTAAGAGACTTATGATCCAGAAGTTCACATTTGGTACGGCTTAGTGAAATTCAATTATAGAACACACCACCAATTTGGGATGTCTGCTCTGGGGTAGGAACTCATGGTCATGAACCACTCCAGACAGCATGACACATGTGTTTGTGGAATAGTTCACGCACATCCTACTGTTAGGGGAAAGGCCTAGGTGTTAAAACATTGCCCAGAGATGTTAGCGGAAGGGGTCCACCTCATGGAAAAATATATGGCTACAGATGCCCTACAGACAGCATCCTGCAGCAATAAATTAAAAACCAGATGACCTGACCAAACAGAACCTGGCACTGTTAGTGGAGACACACCAGCTCAGCATGGGCCCCTAGAAAAAAAAAATTACAACCCTGGGCTCTGATAGGAAAATCCTGCAAGTCTTTAAAGATGAGAAAACTTTACAACCCGATCAAAGGGCACAAGTACAACAACTTGTGGAATTGTTCCCTACAACGCTCTTGTCTGGTCCAGAAAAAGTCCCACTTGATCCCCCATCACATTGGAACAGAACTAGGACAAAAGGGGAGGGAAAACCATCACCTCTTACCCGGAAAATGTGGGATGTTGTCCATCAGGAACTTCAAGCAATGTTAGCTCTGGGAGACATAAAGGTGTCCTACAATGAGTGGAGGACCCCCACTATCCTCGTCCCTAAGACAGACAGGGTGGTGCACTTCTGTATCAATTTCTGCAAAGTCAATGTGGTATCTAAATTGGATGCCTACCCGCTGCCCAGGGTGGATGAGTTGATGGAGCAGGTAGGGGTGGCTGAGTACATATCTGCCCTCAGTCTTACCACAGGGTACTGGCAGATCCTCCTGATGCCAGACTTCAGAGAAAAAACAGTTTTTTTCTATACCAT
The DNA here is from genome assembly GCF_011386835.1 of Chrysemys picta bellii. Lineage (NCBI taxonomy): Eukaryota > Metazoa > Chordata > Testudines > Emydidae > Chrysemys > Chrysemys picta. The sequence goes on along the minus strand of NC_088795.1, from coordinate 127,639,130 downwards.
TCAGATTGTACCAGTTCCATACCATGCTGTTCAGGCTGCATGGAGCAACTGCAACCATCAAGCTCTGGAAGGATAAAAACTTGCAACCCAATGGGCAATATGCCACAGCCTATCTGGATGACATTGTCATCTATAGCCAAAGTTGGGAGGTACACTTGGTGGCAGTACTTCAATCCTTCGTGAATGCCGAACAGCCAATCTCATCAAATGCAAAATAGAAACTGTGAAACTACGTACTCTGGGTAAGTAGTAGGAGGCAGCCAGCTGGGACCCTGGTGGACAAGGTCCACACTTTGATGACCTGCCCTACTCCTTTGACAAAAAAACAAATGTGACGATTCCTGGGATTAGCCAAATTCTACTGATGTTTTGTACCAGGATTTGCCACCATTGGATCCCTCTTGACAGAGTTCATAAAAGATGGAGACCCCAGGAAAATTCAGTGGAAGGAAACATGTGACAGGGCCTTTAAGACACTTAGAGTGCCCATGCAGAGAACTGATCCTTTTTAATATAGATTTTTAAAGTAGTTCCTGTTACAAACTGGTGCCTCAGATACTGACTTGGGGGAAGTGCTTTCTGTGACACACTGTACCCCAGGTAATACCCTGTACCCCCATATTCACAACTTGTATATGGTTAATGATCTATTTTGCACAAAGTATGCCTTGTGAGGTATCATTCAAAAGTCATAATCTGCTGAACATCATGGTCTTATTTAAAGATGTGTATCAACATTGTATATGAAGTTATGAGATTTTGCTATATGTTTGTTACTGAAACATGTTGTAATTCTGGGGAATGCCCACAGCCTCGCACCTCACTGTCAACAAAGGACTGACCACAGGTGTTAGAAAACTATTAGCTACTGAAGCAACCATTTGCCATCAGGGAGAACTGTAAACAAAAAAATTTGCATTTCATCCTCAAAACATCTCAAACATCATGTACGCAGAAGGTGTGAACAAGAAATGTACAATTCACCTGGAAGACACTTTGAATCTCACGTACACCACAAACTGATTTGTCTGCACCCCAGCAGGGGGGTAATCCTCAAAGAGGAGAAGGAGGGTATAAAATAAGAGACAATGGCTTCCCCATGACCTCTCCTTCCCATCTCTACTCATGGGAGCAAGATCATTTGAACAACAAAGAACCATCATTGAACTGGGGTGGATGTTCCTAACTGGAATACTTTCCCATTAGCGTGGACTGCTGAAATTTTTTGTGTGAGACACACCTTTTTGCTTTCAAATCATATTCAACTTGGCAAAGTTTAGGAATTAGATTGCAGTTTTATCCTTTTATTTTCTTTTGTAACCAATTTTGACTTTTAGGCTTATATTACTTAGTAATTTTAAGTGATTCTTTCTCTACTTAAAAAACTTGTTTTAATGTTTTATCTAAACCAGTTTGGTTTTGGTTGAAGCATCTGGGGAATCTCTACTCACGTTAACCAAGGCTGTAACAATAATTTTCTTTGATAAAATGACAGACTAATTAATGAACTTGCTCTGTGCAGCAGTGTGCTGGATGGTGCAAGATGCACATTTCTGGGATGCAAGCTTGGGACCGAGGGACATGCGTGCATCCACCTGTGTCTATTCATGTATTCAGCTGGTGGCTGAGAGTGAACAGAGATTGGAGGGATTTGCTGTTCACTAGCAAGTCATTCTAAAAGACAACCTAGGCTAGAGAGCTAAAGGGGACACAGTAATACAACAGTTCAGGTTTCACCCTAGGGGATGACACAGTCTCTCAAAAGTTCAATAGGGAGGACTATCCAATACTATATATCAGTAGGAAGCTATTTTTCCAGACAGAAAACATACTCAGTCATAGAAAAACAGGTTCTAGCTGTGAGACGGGCAATGGACTCCTTTCACTACTACTTATTGCGAAATCCCTTTTAATTACTGACCATGCAACACTCCAATGGTTGAAAGCAATGAAGGAGACAACCTTCAAATAATTCATTGGTGTCTGTCACAACCCTACAAGTTCCAGGTGTATGACCCAGCCAAACCCATCAGTATACAGAATTTTCTTCTCCTGCAAGAGGGGACACACCCCTGCATGACTCTGTTACCCCGATCCTGATGGGGAGGGTGCATGATGGGTTGTATAAACACCACGGCGGTGACAAAAGAGTTAAAGAGCTGCTGTGGACAGGGCTGGCTCTGCCCCTCCAGCTCTGTCAATCATGCCAGGGGTGGAGCAAGATAGGAAGTTCCAGACAGTTGCTGGGCAGAGAGAGAATATAGCAGCTCTGTGATTTCCAAGAGGAACTTCTGGAAAGCTTCAGAGAAACTGCCCTCAAAAAAGTCACACACTGATCCTACAATGAGACAGCAGCCTCTGGTACACTGACTGGGTAGGGTTGGTTCAACAAACTCCAATGCGAGCTGTTACGTGGTCAGTACCACTATCCTCAATATCTTCCGTGGTTAGGGAATCTGAGACTATACTGAAAGGACTTGGTGACAGGAAGCCAGAAGCCCCTCCCCTTCCAATAATTTAGTATAACTGAGACTCCTGTTTATGCAGATGGAGGCACCCTATGGGTTTTGCAGGGCCAGCCACCAGGAGGCGCCTGTCAAAAACCTGAGAACTGAGACATCTTGTCAGTAGTGATACTGAGAAGGGCACTTCGCTGCATTCCAGGATTGGATCCACCTGCCAATTAAATGAGGAATAGGACTTCTTGAGGAATTGTGATTAAGGGGTCCATGCTGTACCTGGTGGTCAGATACAATGATTTCAGCTGTTCTTGCAAAGGTCAAAGGTGAAGTCTGACATGTTGCATGACATAAGTGCATGTCACTATATGCACCATGACTCTGAGGTAAGTCCTTACTAGTGTGGTGGGATGAGCCTGGAATAGCCTAATGAAGTCCATCATAGTCAGGAACCTCTGTTGAGGTAGGTATGCTTTTGCTGACTTGTAATCTAATATAGTTCCAATTAACTGTATATTCTGAGTTGGAGTCAATGTAGATTTTTCTCTGCTGACTCTGAGACCCAGTGTGGCAAAGATACTTTTGTGTCTTTTGAGGGGAGTTAGACATTTGCTGTCAGGATTTTATCCATACCACCCTGTCATCAACACCGAGATGCACCTGGATTCCTGGCCTCCTCAGGTGGGCACCCACCACTGCCAACATTTTGGTAAACACTCATGGGGCCATAAATATTCACCACTTGTGGGGAATAGTAAAGCTATGGTTGATAGAGGTAGTGAGGCAGAGGACATATAGGTAGGCAGCAGGAGGGGGCAGGTTCCCTCTGACTCCCAATTTATCCGTCAAGGATTCCCCCCTTAACTCTGCCAGACTCCCACTGTTCCATCCATGGGGGTGAATGGATACATTCCAGGGAGGAAGTTCTGCTCTGTCCTTCTGAAAGGGAAGGAAGAAAATGAAAGCACCTCTTCCAGCAGACAGGCAGTTCTGTCAGGCACACCTTGTCATGGCACCAGTACCAGGGGTGGTTTGGTAATGACCTCCTGTAGCTGCTCTGGTATTGTCCCCACTGAAAGGTGTCTGGACATCCTGAAATGCAGAGATGCCAATGTACAGAGCCCTCAAACTACCTAGGGCAAGATCTCAACTCAGTACAGATGAGCTTTTCGGTTCTAAAGTGCTAGTTCTTGGCAGTGAGGTACTCAATATCAGAGCTCCCAGTACCACAGGGATGGTGACAATAGCAACCAGTGCTTAGCTGTTGGCACCAGAAGCAGAGCGGTGCTTGGTGTAAGAAGAAACTGTCAGTGATAGTTTGGCTTTTGGTGCAGGTGTATCAGGGCAGGATTCTACTTTCAGGCTTTTCGAAGCATGAGCCTTGGGGAATCTTTCTGTCCCTTGTGACAAGAGAGGGAACAGTGCCTGTCCTGGTCCCTGGAGCAGTGTTCCTTGCAGTCCCTTTTTAAAGATGTCAGCAAGATGGCTGATGACTGGGCTTGTTAGAGGTTACCCCAAAGTTTGGGTGGTATCTCAGCTCACCAAGGCACTCAATGTGTGGGATGGGTCCAGTACCTGGAGCTTCTCAGAGGATCTGTAAGGGTTTGATTAGGCATGCATGGACCTCTTCAGGAGAAACAGTTTCAAGTTTTTCTACCTTTCTTTTTGAGTTCTTCTGGAGAAGCACTTGCAAATCAAATACTGCTCTGGGGCATGGCCCTCTCCTAGGCATAGGGCATGGCTATCACTCACTGGCATCATTGTGTTGGAAGAGGGACAAATCTCAAACCCCAGCTATTTAGTGTAGGCCATTTTAAGTTCTTGTAGAGGAGCAGTCCTTGTACAGGGGGCACATATAGGAATAAGGAAAACCTATGACTACTCTAAGTTTAGAAGTTTGGGGTTTTTTTATATGCCAACAGGCAATGAAAATTTACCTTACTAAGATTAAGCTATTAACAATAACTAATCCTAACTATAGAACTGCATCAGCTAAGGCCTGGTCTACCCTTACAAATTAGATTGACCTGCTACATTGCTCGAGGCTGTGAAAAATTTCACGCCCTGAGCATCATAGTTAGGTCAACCTAACCCCCCCCATGTAGTTGTGGCTAGGCTGATGGAAGAATTCTTCCGTCAGCCTAGCTACTGCCTCTTGGAGGGATGAATTAACTACGGTGATGGAAACCCCCCTTCCATCAATGCAGGAAGCATCTGCACTATGGCACTACAGCAGCACAGCTGCAGTACCATAGCCAGGCTGCTGTAAGGCAGACTAGTCCTAATTCAGTGGTTCTCAACCAGGGGTACACAGAAGTCTTCCAGAGGGTATATCAACTCATCTAGACGTTTGCCCAGTTTTACAACAGGCTACATAAAAAGCACTAGCGAAGTCAGTACAAACTAAAATTTCATATGGATAATGACATTTATTTTGCTCTATTTACAAAGATTGGGGGACTGGTAAATAGTAAAGGATGACAGGCCAATACTACAAACAATCTAGATTGCTTGATAAGCTGGTGTAAGGAAACAACATACTTTTCAATATGTCCAAACGTAAGGCCGTACTTCTAGAAACAAAGAATGTAGGCCATACTTACAAGATGGAGGGGACTAATCAGGGAAGTAGGGACATTGAAAAGATTTGGGAGTCATAGTGGATAATCAGCTGAACACAAGCTCCCAGTGCAATACTCTGACCAAAAGGGCAAATATATCTTCAAATGCATAAACAGGAAAATATCATGCCAGAGTGGAAAGGTTATATTACCTCTGTATGTAGCACTGGTGCAACCACTACTAGGATACTGTGTCCAGTTCTGGTTTTCACAATTCAAAAAGGATGTGAATACCTTGGAGAAGATTCAGAAATGAGCCACAAGAATGAATAGAAGGTTGGAAAAAAACGTGCCTTATAGTGAGACTCAAGGGGGTCTACCTATGTAGCTTAAAGAAAAGATTAATGGGTGATTAACGGGTAGTCTGTAAGAACCTATGGAACAGCAATTTGATAATAGACGGTGTCACAGCCTTACTAGAGCTCCCACAGCTGGACACTAACCAGGCAACTGTGGTTTGGGTCCCACCACATTGTCCCATGTGTTCTTAAGCTTTACATCATCTGAGTAGGCTGTAGCACTGTCTCTTTCCTTGATCTCTCTAGCACACTTCCTAGGCACAGGCTCTGTCTGTTTTCCATCATGGAAATGGAATCCTGTGGTCCAGCTGTCCTAGGCACCCAGGTCCAGTGCTGTGTCCCCCCCAGCCACACTCCCCAGTAGCGTAAGCACATCCCCTCTGGAGCTCTAACCTTGTAGGCACTGTGGGTTTACAGTTAGCCTCTTCAGAGACATGTGATTGTGGAAGCAAACAGGCTTTGCAAAGGGCTCTAAAAACCAATCACTCTACTTTAGCTAGCATACAAATACACACACCTAGACAATTTCCTATGGTTACACTAAAGCAGTTTTACTAAGGAAATGTATATAATGGATTTATTGTGGTCTTTCAGTTGTGTATGTGAGCATGGGTTACACCTGCATTTGGCATGATGGTTGCAGAAGATTATTAAATTAAGATCACTATTAGATGAAGATCAGCCAATCAGCTTCATTACTAACGGTCAAACGGCACTGCTTTTACATGGCATGAGAAGTTTTTAAACCAGAATGAAAACTTACATTTTAAAGTTACATGTTTAATATTTAATTTTCTAGCACGAAGATTTATCCTTTTTACATTACCTCCACTGTACATTTCCCAAAAAGGAATCATCTGACAGTCATATTTAATTTTGTCTCTTCACACATTAAAGGATTTCATTTAAACCAACTAAATACATCTGCACTTCTTTGTGCAGAGGGCAGGGGGGTGGGAAGCAGGAAATACAACCTTAGCTCTTAATCCATGAGCCCCAGTAATTACACTTATATGAGAGTATTTTTCAAAAATAAATAAAATAATGGACACCTGTACTCCAGTCTGTCCAAGCAGTGTTTTTTTTAATTCAGAATATTTTATATTCAGCAGTTGCTAAATACATTACAGTATATACTGTATTGTATATATACATACCATACAAAATAATTTGTAACTCTTCTCAAGGGGTCATTATACTCATCCTGCCATTTCACTTCAGAAATGACAAACTATCTGGCTGTATCCCTGCAAAAGGAGTTTTATCTATTAATAGTATGATTATACAGAAATGATTTTAATGTATTTACATCATTAGCCTTTGTGTAAAGCCGATCTTTTAAGCCTCAGGAATAAGGCTAGTTCTGTGTCAGCATATACGCTCCCACAACAAAATATTAAATTCAAAACTAAACAACATTGTTAAAACAAGTATTAGAAGAAATGAGTTGAAAGATTATGTTTCATCCATAAAAATCTTAGTTCAACTGGAAAAATTTCAAGAATAGCTTTAGAAAAGAAAAGTTTGGTACAAAGGAAGAAAATATGATTAAACAAAGAGAATGGGAAAATAAAAATAAGGGAGGAGGATAGTGTAATGGAAGGTCAGGTGCACTAAAAAGTAACTAAGTGGATCTCAGGGTAAAGTATTGTTTGGTACTCACCAAAGGCCAAAAAAGCACCCCTCAAAGACAAAAGGGGTGATTTTGAGAGAATAGTTGTGTGGTAATTTTATGTGGTTTGTATGAAGCAGATCAAGAATGCTGGAAGAGAAAAGAGTAACATGAAACTCCAAATGTGTAAAAAAAAAAAAAAAAAAAAAAAAAAAAAAAAAAAACACACAACACAACACACAAACCACACACAAGAAAACACCAAATTAAACCCCCCAAAAGTAAAACATGAGAATATCTACTGTGAAGTCTATCATTTAAATTGATTCCTATATATGCTGGTTTATATAATGTAGTACTAATCAAAAATATCAAACTGACATAATTAGCACAAGAGAGCAATAAAACAAATCAAATTAATTCTAAAACTAAGTATTAAAGAAGAAAGTCTTCAAATGTGAATTAAAACGATCACACAAATATGACAGGTAATGCTGGGTAAAAAGTTACATCAAGCTAGTTCAGGGCCCAATCTCAATTCTTATTCAGGCAAGATACACAGTGACATTATACTAATAAATACAGATTCAGGTTCAGAGGTGCTGTACTTAGAAAATGCAAGTAGAAAAACTAAGCCTAATGAAGGATATAAAATATTAGAAAGATTACAGATCTGAACAAAATCCTGCCCAAAATAATAAAATTACTTTACTAATAAAAAAAAGGAAAGACACAAATCCAAGTTGGAGATCTGGTTAATATGTTTTCTTGCCACCTTAAACTGAGTAAATATTAATTTGCTATTGTGATCTAAAGTATCCTTCAAATATTGTATACCACACACTCAATGCCACAAAATTTGTGTTGAGCACTTTAAGACATTAAATTTCAATATTTATAAAAATAAATTTAGCAAATGTAGCAATAATACTTCTAAATTACAGAACAAAGTAGCAGAATCACCACCAATTTATAAGGCAAACAAAGAGATCCCACTGGAGAAATTTGTTGTAGATTGAGAGGACAAAGAGACGGATATCATTTGGTAACGGATGCTTTCAGCACCTAAAAATACATCTCTGTCTTAAAAGTTACAATCAATTAACACTGATGATACCTATGGCTTTGAGAACCAAAGCTAGTAAAAACATAACTCATCTCAAAGCCAAAGCAACTCTCAAAGAACCAACATCAGTCATTATGAAAAATCAGTTCTTAGAGCACGTACTTGCAGTTAAATGATTATAAATTATGTAAAAGGTTTGGGGTCTTTTACAGTTTAATATGAAGACAATATGTAAAATTAGAGAAAAAACTGACACATTCCACATACAATAAACTCTAGGGTTCTACCTACTTCGACTGTAAACCCTCCAAGACCGAGACCACTCTACTTTCTGTGTTTGCGGATCACCCAGCACAATGGGACCAGTGACTAATCAAACACCAGTTCTCATTTCCTCTTTAATCTTTTGACTTCTCCCCTTGTGTCCACTGGCTGCAGTCTTGTGGGGAGAAGGAGAGGTGTAACTTCTAGAAACTCTTTATACTTCACCACCTCTCCTTAGAGGTTATGGGGCTCTCCTCCCCTCAAGGAGGTCTATACACAATTACTCATACAGCCATAATCTTAACAAAAACAGATTTACTAAAAAGAAAGAGAAAATGGAATGACAAGAAAAGAAACCGTTTGCTTAACAAATCTAGACTTATACTTCTCATAAGCTAAACTAGATAAAGCACTCTTCTTAACTGAGTTGCAGAGACAAAAAAGAAATGTGACTAGATAACATCCCTTGCAAGCAATCCCCTTGGACTACTCTTTTGTCAGCCTGTCAGCATCACTTAGTGTCCAGAGAGCAACTCTCTTGCTGTGTCCTATACCCAATTTTCAAGTCCCTGTGACTGGGACAGCTCACATGTTCAGACATACAATTCCTGGCCACCCATGCATGCCTTGTGTGATATAATCCATTAACAAATCAGGATGAGGTTTGATTAAAATTTACATGCAGGATCTTTTCCTGTTTAGGAGAAAAGCCACATGATTAGTGCCTCCTAATAACCTCTGGGAGTTTCCGCCGCCTTTCGGTCTCCGAGGCTGGTATGTCAAAAGACCTAGTGATTTCCATTTGTTTTGGTTAAGTATGGTGAGCAACTTTTGATCTGTACCATTGTTCTTTTCTATAGATGTTATCTCACACACTCAATCTGAATACTCTCAGTCTCCATCTCTGCTGAACAGAGATAAATGAATTTTTTAAAGGGTCACTTCAAAGTTTATTAATTTACCTTACCATAAAATGTAAATTATTGACAATCCTTAGATCCTCTTGTCAAAGTCACCACTCCCAATTACGGCCTTTGCACTATGACAATATAAATATGCATTACTATTGACTGAACATTAAAGATCCCATAGTACTTTTTAATTAGACAACAGGTTAAGGCACATCTATACTACATGTGGAAGCTTCTTCACTGGAGGTTTTCAAAAGGAGGCTGGATAGTCATCTGTCTTGGATGACTTAGACACAACAAATCCTGCATCTGGAGCCCCACCAGTTGGGGCTGACAGCCAGAGCCGGGCAGCGGAACTACAGCTGCCAGCCCCGCCAGGTGGCAGCCCAGGGGCTGACAGTTGGAACACTCAATGTAATGTCCACACTGACACTGCATCGACCTAACTACACCAACCTAAGCACTATACCTCTTGTGGAGGTGGAGTTAAGTTGGTGTGGTCGGTGATTTACATCGGCGGGAGTAACATTGTAGTGTAGACACTTACAGAATTAGGTCAATGTAAGCTGTCTTACGTTGAGATAATTCTGTAGTGTAGATCAGGCTTAAGTCTTGATTTCCTTGACCAAATTTTTCTATCCCTCCTCCTACATTGAATGCAGTATGTTGTACTTTGGCTTATAATGTGACTAGAACCCTCTGCTCCAGAGGAAGCTGCAGTACTTCAAGTCTGTGCACTTGAAGCAACTATCACTGTGGTATCTAAGAACCAAAAACCAAATGAAGCAAGTCCCAGGAACCAGGAATAGAAAAGCAACAGCCATATCAGCAGTAGCATACCTTCATGGTCTCCTGGAAGCGAATGATATTGTCAGATTCTGACTTATTAAATTTCAGCAGCGGACTCTATTTTCTGTTCACTGATTGGCTATTTGCTATTATCTCCTCCTGTCCCATAACTCCTAGCCCTCTTCTCTCTGCCTACCAAGCTCTTCACTAATCTTCCCCCCACTAAAATATAAATAATTTTAATTGAAGGTCCAATACAAAATGCAGATTGTAGAGGATTTTTGGAATCTGAGAAAATAAGGCACCTTATAAATTAAAATGATTGGAAAAAAGGGGCTCTTTTACCTCTCAAAATTTCACATATGATTTGCCTAGGTTAATCCCCCAACTTTTATGATTTTTAAATGTTTACTCTCTTTCTCCTTACCACCTAACTTGGTAACAATAGGAAAAAATTCTCTGAGATGCTTCTAACATGGTCCCGTTCTGCTCTTATTGACTTTAACGGCATAGCACTGGACCCTATCTCACTTTTACATCTACACAAATTTCTATTGTCCAACTGCAGTTAATTAAAACTGGTATATCCACCCTTGGGTCAGACTGACTCAAGGTGTCCCAGAAAGAGAGGTGTTTCCACCAGGAGGACAGAAGGTAATGTTGTTGCTGCTCTCTGAAGGCTTCCACAGGGTCCAGGGGAGCAGCTTTAAGTTCTTTCAGGGGCTTCCCAGGAGTGCCATTCAGAGAGGCTGCTCAGGTGATATGCTGAACCAGTGCATCTCCTGACTGGCCTGGACACTTTTAGGACTGTACTGGACCTCTGCACCCCCCACGGCAGCCATAATCTTGCCTTGCCCAGTGAACTTTCCACATTGAGGGCACTGCAGAAGCTCTTGTAGCCCTGGACAGAATCTGGCCCTTCTTAAAAGGATTAAGAGTATGTTAAGTCAATCATACATGATCAAATGCAAATATACTGAATGAATTTCTAGTGGGATAGACTGGTTTCCATGTGTGTACACCAAAACAACAAACTTATGCCAAACATTCACCTCAAGACGTTTCCACCCCCTTTTTCACTAATGTTTTCGCAAAAGAAGTGTAAAGAAATTAATATATTATGTTTAAAATACATATTTTGATCAATTTCAATTTCATCACAATATATTTAAAAAAACAAAATGTGCTTCTCTGCAGTTGGCGAGTATAAAAACATCCTTAACAAAAATGAAATATGGTCAGATCTTGTAGTCTTTAGTCTTGCACAACTCACACTGAAGATAAGGGAAGTTCTAATTGAGTAAAATCTCATAATCAGATCCTTCATCTGATTATTTGGGGCTCAAGTTTGCCACACTTACATTGACTAGTACCTTATTCCATGAGTAGATACACATATTTCAATTCGACTTTGAATGGAGAAAGTACTTGATGTGAGTAAGACTGGCAGATTTCGGCCTTATTATTTGATAACAATTCTCTAACAATTATTCCCAAGATTCTGCTGGTTCCTAGAGATATAGTATTTAATAGAGATTGCCTCATGGACACCTCCCTTCCTATTGGGAATCATGCAAACCATCTCCTCTCCCAATGGTAATCATGTAACCTCCTTACGTCAGCTACAGCAGTTTCTTACATGGAAAAGTAATAGGAGGAAAGTATGTTTATAACTTTAGTGATAAGTGTTCACTCATTTTTGGTAAAAGTTAAACCATACCATTGTTTTTGTTTTTTATTATATCTCCCTGTCCCATCTATTCTGTTTTTACCAGGTGGAAACAAAGTCGAGATTCAGCACTATGCGATCAGCCAGCTTTCTGCAGACCAGTTGAAAAACACCATATCAGTTATTCCCATTTCTTCCTATCATAAACTATTGTGTAGCATTGCTGGGCACTGTGAAACAACTACTGCATTTCACTTCAGAAATGCCTGTACTTAAATTCTGGCAAAGTGATTCATTTCTCTGGATGGATGGATATATTTAGTTCAACCTTGCAAAATAGTCATGAAATTTTATTAGCTAGAGCATAAAATCTACTTGCCCTCCTCTACCATGATGAAAAAATAAAATGATAATTTATTCTCCCTCATGAAAATACAATTATTCACCTCAAGCAAGCAGAATTTTGCAAGGCCAGTTTAGAAGTGCCCAATACATACAGGTCTCCAAGAGTGATGTTCACCCACTATGGTTAGTTCCATTAACATCAACAAAACTATATACATAAGTAATGTTCACACATCTAACTAAATGTTGCAGAACCAGGGCTATAGTTTATATATAATATTTTGCACAAGGTTTGAGAATAAATTCAAATTCTGTGGAATGATGTAATTAGGATCCAACTCACAAGAGACCTGTATGTTTTAATTGTAGCTTCAGGCAGTTGGAAAAAAACATAATGCCCCAAAATTATGACCCAGTTCTTCAAAAGAGCGTATGCCAAAAATGGACATAACCATTGACTCACATGAGCAAGAAATAGGTTTTGTGGTCTGTGTATATGCATACAAAAACGCGCAACCAATTATGAAGATTCGGCCCATTTCACCTGTACATTTATCTTACTGGCACCAGTTATATCGGTGTTTACTTGAATCTTTCCAAATATATTTTCATCTCCCTGTTACAAATTACTTTGCACTATATTTACTTTAAAAGAAGGAAAAAAACTACCCAAGATACTTCAAACAACATTTGTGCTGAGAAATTCTCTCTGATTTAGGCTAGTCCTTATCATAGATGTCAGAGGTAGAAAAGACCTATTAAGTCATCCTAATACAGAACTATTCCCTAGAGTGTATTCAATTGTGATTCATCCCATTGCCTCTTGTTTCTGGATGTAATAAAAGGGTTGTAAGTACAAGCTGCAAATGTGCAATATAGCATACAATACACATTTTGGAATTATTGGACCAAAATGTTAAGCAGTGCAGTACCACAACCAAAACGCAACATAAAATGGAGCAAAATCCTGTATATTTTTTACTTTTAATCTCTATTGTATATCTTTTCCCATTTTATCTTTCTTGAAAAAGAATTTACAGATTAAATGTTAGATTTATTTGCAACATATAGCTTTATATTTGGTACTCCAGAGTTACACCTCAGGATCATGTTTGTTTTCCACTGACCTCAATTCTTATTTAAATTTTATATGTGGATTACCACAGTCTAAAGTGTAATAAATAATAATAGTGTAATAATGTCTATTTAACTTATATTTCATGTGTTTAAGTTTTGGTTTCTGACCTCATATGTAATTTAATATTTTATATATGCACACACACACACACACGTGTAGCACCTAGCACATATTTGAAGTTATATCAATAACAATAAGTAACTTGTCCACATCTACAGATAAAAATATTCTGGTATTTGTAAGGAGAAATCAGTGTATATAGCAATGTATAATAGGTGTTTCTAGAAAACGTCAGGTTCATAATTTTTCTACAGAAAATAACTGTAAATTTTAACATTTGTCAAAGTTTCTTCTTTAGGAACTCTACCCAGAATATGCTGCTCTTATACTCTAATGGTGAGATTTTTCAATGTGTTTAAGGAAGTTAGGCGCTACTGAAAGTCAATGGGACTCTAGCACCTTATTCTCTTAAATGCTTTTGAAATTCTCATCTAAAGTTATTAGTAGTACATATTTTAATCTTTAGCTACATACAAAGTGAAGGCACTCTCATACATTTCTTCCTTCTCCCTCTATTGAGTTACTAAACTAAATAAATAACTATATTTGTCAAAAAAAAGCACAGAACACAATAAACCATAGTAATGGACAATTAATGCCCATCTGTAAAAATATACTATAGCTCCATACTATGAGAGGGTAACCAAGAACAGGATTTACATTTCTGTGCTTTGCAATATCTGAGTCCTAATATAACTTCAGTTATCACTAAATGTACTTAGGATTACCTAAATAAAGTCAATAAGAACTTTCATAACCATAAGATAAACTTCCTCCACATTCAATGGTTAGCAATATTCACTAGGTCCACAATTTTACTCTCTTACAGGCAGTAAACAGAATAAACACAAGTTACATTTTATTCTGCTTTATCATCACCAATTTCATTTGATGTAAAATGGCAAAACTGCACATTTGAAAAACAAACATTAAGAAGCTATTGTGCTGTTATATCATTTTGTGTTTTTTATTTCCTCATTGTTTATTGCTAGGGACATTAGATTATGTCATCACAAAAACCTGTAACTTAAAGTGGAACATAATATAGCAGGGAAAAATGAATACAAGAAACAATACGACTGCTTCTATGAACATATTACTAGTGATGAAAAAAATGGGAAGAAAAATGCAGAAGATATATATGGAAATAGATCTTATATTTAATAAGTTGCCCATGAGGCATCATTAGGTGTTTAAATAATAAAGCTTAGATAAAAGGTTAGAAATGATAGTTAAACATTTTTTTAGTTCATACTGCTGGCCCTATTTACTTTTTGTACCCATTTTGTTTCTCTATGTTGGTTCTCAGCTGTAATTATATTATCCCCAGTCATGCTGAGACATTACATTTTTGGGCACTACAGAAAAATGTAAGATAAACAGGTTGTTCTAGTTTGTTGTTTAACTATTTTTGCTACTGGTGTTATTTCCACTAGACTAGCATAGTGGATGGATCATTCAGCAAGAAATCAGTTAACATGTTAACATCAGGAGCATGACTTCAATGCGCTTTGGATCATGCTCTATGGTAATAGTTGTCCTGGTATTCTTCTTAGTACGTCTACAACCTCAACGTTTAGGCCCCATTGGGAGTTGGGCATCTGAGTGCTAAAGACAAGCACACTTCTGTGAGCTGTTTTCAGGTAAACTTGCAGCTTTGGGGCAAGTAATTCAGACCCTGGGTCTGTGTTGGAGCAGACGGGAGTGTCTGGCTCAGCAAGACAGGGTGCTGGAGTCCTGAGCTGGCAGGGAAAACAGGAATAGAAGTAGTCTTGGTACACTAGGTGGAAGCTCCCAAGGGGGTTTCTGTGATCCAACCCGTCACAACTACATTTCAGCATATTTGCCCAAGAAGGCGGATTGTCCCTACTAATACAGCTAAGGGATACAGTTTATTCTACAAATTTGCTACAGTTCACCTTTAGAATTGGCTTTTATTGCAGACACCTAATAAACCACAAATTTTGACCCCTGACCATTCACGATTCTTGATTCTCGGTTTTCCAAGCAGATGCCATTGTCTCATTCCTAATAAATAAAGACCCTGTGTAAATCAGTTTCACACACTACATGAAAATCGTGAAATTAGCCTGATACTGTGATTTTCTTCCAACAGCAGGAAGGCAGAATTGCGCTAATCCAGATGCTAAATCATGGTATTGGGCTAATTCAGCTGCTCCGCGGCAGGCAGGAAGTGTGTCTCACCACATGTCGCCAGCTGTCTAGATCAGCCTGGGGCAGGGATCAGGACCCAGCTAACTCTGTTGCCTCTTGTCTGGCAAGTGCAGAGAGGGTAGCACTGACAACATGTGGCAATTAGGAACCCCAGCCCAGCCCTCCCAACCCCACAGCAGCCCCTGGCAGGCCCAGAGGACAGATTGCAGGAGTTAAGACCAAGATCTGCCACCTGGAGCATGAGCAAGTGTGTGATGGGGCCCTACCACGGTGAAGGGAATCAGGCAGGGAGTATGAAGGGGGAAGAAATTCATTGTTCATGGTCTCTCCTCTATCCCACTGTTGGTGGCAGAGCCACCTCACACACCTGCTTGTGCTCAAACTGGCAGATCCTAGTATCAACTCCTGCAGTATTTCCCTGCTCTCCCTGCAGACCAGTCAGAAAACAGAAGCAGCAGCAGCCTTGGCCAGAGGTGGGCTGGAAGGATTGAGTGGGCAAAAGGAGAGGAAGAGTAGCATTCTATGCCAAAGAAGGCATCAACTGTTTCTGAGTCATTGATAACTCAGAAGAAAATGACCTTGAATGCTTATAGATCAATGTCCTAACAAATAAAGCACAAGATGGGGTATTTGTAGGCATCTGCCACAGACCATCAAGTCACACTAGGGAATAGAATGACTGGTGCCGTAAGCACCTATCTATAATGTGTAGGGGAAAAAAAGCTGCATGATCATGTCAGACTTCAGTCAGAGTGACACATTCTGGAGGTCTCATGCTGCCAGTAGTCAAAATCCTTGGAATTTTTAAATATTACACATGACAATTTCCTATCTCAAAATATGTTGAATCCAACAAATGGGAATTCTGTATTAGACCTTGTCTTAACTGATCACAGAAATTATTGGTAGCTTAGGTGCAAGTGATCATGACTTGATCACATTTATACTGTGTGTCACTTTCAGGTGACATTATAAATAAGAAGCTAGCAGCATTATCTCCCATAAATGTGAACTAACTTGTTTGTCTTAACGATTGGCTGAACAAGAAGTAGGACTGGGTGGACCTGTAGGCTCTAAAGTTTAACATTGCTTTGGTTTTGTGTTCAGCTTTGTAACAAAACAAAACACAAAACTATATTTGTAAGTTGCACTTTCACGATAAAGAGATTGCACTACAGTACTTGTATGAGGTGAATTGAAAAATACTATTTTTGTTTTTTTACAGTGCTAATATTTGTAATAAAAAATAGTGAGTCTTGTACCCTTTGTATTCTGTGTTGTAATTGAAATCAACATATTTGAAAATGTAGAAAACATCCAAAATATTTAAATAAATAGCATTCTATTATTGTTTAACAGCACAATTAATTGTGCAATTAATCACGATTAATTTTGACAGCCCTAATTTTATTATTAAAAAAAATACAAAGAAGGGCTATTTCTTTTCCATTTAGCTGTTTCTTCCAAATCCTCCTGCACAAATCCAGACAAGAGAGTTACTTCCTTGTACTAATATGTGTGGGCTAATACAATAAGGTATTTAATTCAACAGCCTTATATTGGTAAATGATAATACAAACAACTGCAAGACAATGTCTAATCGTCTAATATTAACTAGACGTAAAACTCAAACAAAAACAGAAGTGGAATTTTGGCCTGAAAAAATAGATTAGATAGACGGATAGATATAGATAACAGGTAAGATATTTCCCTTCGCCAAGTTTCCCTAAATCAGCCAAGACAAGTGAAATTTCATATCAATGAGTAGTAAAAGCAGGCCTTGAAAAATCCACTTGCCCAGTGCAAGAAGAAATCTTCCATAGGCAAGTGCTTCTTTATGTATGGTTTTTAATTTAAAAAAACACAACAAATCAAAAAAGGTTTTGAGCTCTATGGTTGAGAAAAATACCTTTCAAATGTGAACCAAAAATAACCTTTACACTTCTTCTCAAGTCTGCAGAGGAACAGCTTAATTGCTACCGTTCTTAGGGGGTTGGAGGGCAACTGCTACTGTTAGGGTACCCAATGTACAAGGGGCAGCCTGGTATTGTTTGAAGCAGGATGCCCTAGCAGAGGGCTGTCCTCCCACCCCTTCCACCATCTGAAGTAGGGGAGGCTATGAAAGTTACTGCTATTTGGAGCAGGGACCCTGGCGAGACCAACTATCCCAGGAGAAGGCTTTGTATGGGAAAGGACTTCTGACATCCCAGAAAAGGATTCTGGGGGATGCTGCCTCTCAGCAGAATGGTCTGTTGAGGGGTGGCAGTATGGACATTCACACACAGGGCCCTCTACCGGGGTGGCAGGAGGGGCCCACATGCAGAGTCGTCTCTGCCAGGGTGGCAAAAGGGGTCCAACTCAGACTTCTATGCCTGGTGAGGTAGTGTTGGCAGGGGCAGGCAGACCAACACTTGTGGTCTTCAGGCTGGCCAGAGCCTCCCTAAACTAGAGCCCACTCTTCCCTCATTTTGGGCAGACTGGGATCTGGTTCTGGAGGAGGCAATCCTCGGTCTGCTCTTTTCTTCCGCCCCAGCAGAGGGCTCCTTTTGTGGGCCCAGTATAAATTGATTTATTAGGGAGGGGGATGTTCAGTATTATTTGATAGGAATGGTGCAGAATTAATTGATTTATTGGACTCTGGTAGCTTTGCATACATTGATTTTTTTTAAGGGGATAGGGACAGCCTAGCATTAGATATTGATGGAATGGGCAGCATTACGTTATTGAGAGAGAATGAGGGGAGGAAAGGGGGAATTAATTGGGAAGTAAGAGTCCAACCACTGGTAGACTTGGGTTTTAGGATCCAAGTAGTGGGGAGTACCTGACTAGCAGAAGACTGGTGGTCCTGGCTCAGGTTTAGGGTGTGCCTTGGGGACCTAATGTATTTTGGTCTGAGAAGCCCAGCCTCATCATATTCCCCCAAGCAGGATCGGAGTATCCACATTTCTCCTGAATATTTTTTTAAACTTAGAAGCAGTTATATTATTTCACTTGAACAATAAAACTATGTAACAAAAGCTGAATGATAGAACAGCTAAGAGCTTGCCTGACCCAGTTCTGCAGTGGTCGGTCCTACTTTCCCAAATACCAATCGATTCCCCTTTTCAGAAGTACCCTCACCTTACGAGCGCCTCCAATTTCAGCACTGACAAAACTACATCATAGAACAAAATGAAAGGGAAACAAGGCATAAAACACTGATTGCTCTGACTATTATATTTTCCTTCTACAGTGTCTTTCATCAGGGGATCTCAAAATGCTTTACAAATATGAATTAAGCCTTCACAACCACATGAGTTAAGTAAGATTGGAGAGATCAACTGAACAACAACTGAAATGCAATCACTTATGGGGTGAATTGAGCAGCACAGCACACTGTACAACAGTATGGAAATAGTTAAATATTCGTTTGCATAGTCAGGTCATTTACTTGCGGGGGAGGGGGGCGCACCCAGATTCTATTCCCCGCTCCATAAATATTTACACAAAGTAAGACACCTTCATCAGGAGAAATTGAGAGAGTTCCACCCCAGCACACTCTATAGTCCAGTGATTAGGACACTCACCTGCAATGGGGAAAATCCACACTTAGATCCCTACTCCAAATCAGGCAGCATGGGGACTTGAACCTAGGTCTTCCACATCCTGCCTGAATAGTCAAACCATGGGGCTGTAGGGTAACAATGGGGACAACAATACCACCACCACCACCTCTAGTGTTTCCAAATTGCCTTTTAATAGCAAAATAGTTAAAATGCTCCATATCGAAATCAAACATTTAATTTCAGGTCAAATTACTTTTTTTGACCCACAATGATTTTTTCAGTAGTTTCACCTAGTCAAACAAAACAAAAACATGCCTCAGCCTAAACTTAAATTATTTCCCCCTGTAACGGGGTGGCTACCCCCACTCCTGCCGGGAAGGGCTTAAAATAGCCCTGGCAGAGGGCTGCAGCTCTAAAAGCTAGGCTGATTGGGAAAGTAGCCACAGCAGGACCACGCCCCAATCAGGCCACAGCTGGCCTCTATAAAAAGGCTGAGAGCCCGAGGCCAAACAGAGTCTCTCTCTGCCTTCAGAGGGAGAAGGGCCTGGCTGTGGCAAGCTTGAGACAGAGTACCCGAGTGGAGCAGGGCTGGGGAAAGGCTGAGGAGCTCCAGCCTGGAAAGCCCCAGGCTGTGGCCTAGTAGAAGGCCAAGGGGTACTGGGGGTTGCAGAGGGCAGCCCAGGGCTAGGCCAAGGCAGCAGGTCCAAACCCTCCTTGCCTGTGATGAGTGGCCTATACTGCAGTCTACTCCAGGGAGCGGGGGCTAGTTAGTGACTGGCAGTGGCCTTATTCTGAGGTGAGCAAGGGATAGTGGGTGGGGGTTCCCTAGGGAGGGGAGACCCTACTACTGAGGGGTACTGCCAGGTGGCAGCACCTCAGATATAAGGGCACTGGAGTCTGCAAGGCCTGCAGGGGGTGCTCCAGGATGCTGGAAGAGCTAATTCCCAGAAGTCACCAGCAGGAGGTGCTGCAGGGGTGAGTCTGCTCCTCTACACCCCCCCTAATTTGGCCAGTGGACACAAAACTGTTAATTCTCACAGTTCTAGTCAGGACCCTATTTTCAAGTAGAATCCAAAAGACATCACTTCAAACGCAGCCCAGTGCCCATACTTGGGCACAAGTACTGACTCAGAACAAAATTGCTACCTACTTCCTGCAACACCTGCATGTTCTTTGGAGGTCTGACAGGATCAGAGCACACGATGACAGGTTCCATACCCAGCACACACTGTAAAATAGTCCTTAAATGAATATAAAGGGTTTTGAAAAGCCAATAGCTAAGAAGTTTGACTAATACTTATCCTTGCAGCACCTTTTCCTATTTTATCCCTCAACTGATACTCTTCTAGTGTGCTTTCTCACCAAGATATAATCCTCTTTTAGTTTTCATTCCATTCCTGAAGCTCTTCCATCTGTTTTGACTGAATTGCTATATCAATCTTTCTCTGTGTTTACAATATCAAAAGCTTTCTTGGATAATTTATCAGTCTCTTGGACATAATCTTCAGCCTCTATGACTATTAAGACAAAGATTTCTTTTAACCTCTCATAGGGTTACCATTTAAAAAAAAAAAAGGACACTCCACGGGCCCTGGCCCCGTCCCTTCCCCACCCCAACTCCGCCCATTCCCTGCCCCTTCCCCAAAGTCCCTGCCCTAACTCCCCCTCCTCCCTCCCAGGCACGCAAAAAGGGCTGCCCAAGCGCTACCGGCTTCAGGGTTTGCCAGGCAGCCTCCAGACCCTGCGCCCCTGGCCGGCGCTTCCCCAGCGCAGCTGGAGCCTGGGAGCAGAAGCGCCCAGCCAGGGGCGCAGGGTCTGGAGGCTGCCCGGCAAACCGTGAAGCCGGTAGCGCTCGGGCTTCGGGCAGCCACCGTGCCTCCAGACCCCAAGCCGCCGGCCGGGCACTTCCCCTCCCAGGCTCCAGCTGCTTTGCTCCTCCCCTGACTCTTCGGCTCTGTTTAAGAGCCAAGCTGCCTGAGGGCTACTGGCTTCGGGCGGCCCCCATGCCTCTGGACCCTGCGCCGCTGGAGCAGAGCAGCTGGAGCCCGGGAGGGGAAGTGCCCGGCCGGCGGCTGGGGTCCGGAGGCAAGGGGGCTGCCCAAAGCCAGAGCGCTCGGGCAGCTCGGCTCTTAAACAGAGCCGAAGAGTCAGGGGAGGAGCAGAGCAGCTGGAGCCCGGAAGGGGAAGTGCCCAGCCGGTATTTTCCCGGACATGTTCGGCTTTTTGGCAATTCCCCCCGGATGGGAGTTTGATTACCAAAAAGCCGGACGTGTCTGGGAAAAACCAGACGTATGGTAACCCTAACCTCTCAGCATGAACAATAACATTTTCAGAGTTAAGATATTAGTGGATGTAGAAAAAGGAGATTTTTTGTCCTCAGAGCTTTCGTGAAAATTGACACAAAGTAATGGTCTAGAGCCTAAATAATTCATTTGACTGATTATAATATTTTTTCTTTATCACAATGTTTCTTGGTAACCAAAATGGCACTGCACACACCACAAGAGGTCAAGTTGGGCCTGAGAATTTTCCTCTGCATTTTATGTCACCTGTAGCAGAAGACATGTTCAGATGGATACTAAGCATGAAGGATGGAACCAGAGTCACTCTAAATTCAAACAAGTGATTTTATTCTCCAAAAAAAAAAAAAAAAAAAAAAGTTGTGATTTTTTTACCTTTAAATAAAGATCACTCAAAAAAAATCTTGTTTTACCTGAGTTCTGAGAGAGAGAGAGAGAGAGAGAGAGAGAGTGTGTGTGTGAGAGAGAGAAAAAGAAATAACATCTTAGCTAACCAACACTTTACACCCAAATTTACCTCTACTCCATTTAAACCTAATCCTCTTATTTATTTTAGAATTATATAGTATTTACACATATACACGTCAGGAAGACCAAATAACTTTTAAATTTGGTCACAGAGCTTGCTCAAGATATTAATCCCATATAATTAAGGATTTCAGCAATATTCTAATTCCTCATTTGGAGTCTTTTTCACATTAGAGCCTCAGCAATTTCAAAGGTATGATGAGCTTTAGTGTCAAATGCCAGAGCTTGTTTGGATTTAGAAACTGGAGTATAGTATTTCTGCCACACTACAACTCCCACTGGAGGCAAACACAAACTATCTTGTTGAGCTTTTACATCAAAGGTTTCAAGTGTGATCCTGAATTTTTAGAACTTTAGGCTTGATTTGGCCTATTTGAGTTTGGCTCATTGGAGTCCTGTTGGTTCTGCTGAGCCCCCTTCCTAGTTGTGGTCCAGTTTTTAATCTTTTCAGGTCTGTATAAAACTGCTGAATACAGATCTATAGTGCTGGATTTTCAAAACTGGATTTCCATTTTTGCAGGCAATGAATTGTCAGGAAAAAGCATGAATGAACTGCAGGCACCGTTCACTAAAGCAGCAAAATCAGAGACACACTATGAAAAAAAAATCAGACTCATTGTGGGAAGAAAAGGGAAAGTTATTTTACAGTAGAATCCAGAAAAGGCAGTTAAAACTTTGCAAAAGTGTTGCTAATGGTGAAAGTTAAAGTTGATATTTCCTTTATAAATTCCTATTTCAAGGACCCATAACTTGTCTCTCAAATGACAATGGATTAAAGTGTGGCAAAAATGGACAGTTGAGTCCAATTTGATTTTTCCAAGATGTTCCACAGATCACTTAAAACCTCTTTTTAGGTTTCAAGCAAAAAAAAAAAAATTGTGGGGTTTCAGATTTAAAGAGTTGGTTGAAAAACTAAAATATTTTAGATACACCAAGATTTTCATAAATGGATATGTAAAGTTAGACTGACTACATCCTGAAGACACCAAAAGGAAGTGGCAAAGAAATACTAGTTTACAAAGTAGAACCCACAAGCAATGGAATTACATTGAAGAATGAGAGTCTTGTTTCATACTAAATCCATAATTAAGGCAAGCTGCTTGAAGACCACCATCAGTCCATGATTAACATTCTTATAGTCAGGCTCATCCCCTTTTAAAGTAGTCCTGTTTCCTCAAAATAATGTTTCAATTAAATTATTTTAATATAATTTAATATTTCATGGCCCTGAGAACATGCTAAATATTTTCTAGCCATTTAAACCGTTACAAATTTTACCCCAAAAAGTTTTCATTCTCAGATCCTTCTTTTTCAACCCTTTACCCTGTCTGGATAGTAAGGTTCACTTAAATATTACTTGTCATGGTGTGGTTACTGGGATTGCAAAATGTCTGCCACCTCTGTACTCCACTATTGCCACTCGTCACACCAAAATGACCACTATGTAAAAGCAGGCTGTAAACTCAGATTGGTCTTCTTTAAGCAAGAGAAGAAAGCATCCTTCAGAAATATAGGGAGGACAGATTCACTCAATTTTAGTCTAACCTGAGACAGAGACCTAATTTCCCAAAAATAAATAAGTGCAGTGGGTCTATGATCTTCTGTGTCACATACATCCAGTCCTAGAATATTCCTGGAAGTCCTATAGGTCCTCCCACCAGCTGAGGTGTCAGCTATTTTGAAAGCTTCTTTTGAAGAAAAGTCAAGCTATGCTGAGGTAAAACCTGGAGAACAAGTGAGCTGCAGACTAACTTCTAGGGTACATTACCCCTTTAGAGATGTGCCTCAGGATACAGGACTGCTGATTATCATTGATCAAAGAGATTGATCATTTATGCTGTCATAATGGAAAGAAGTTTAATGCCTGATTACAAAATACATAAGGGTTTTGAACAAAGAAATGTGTACACTTATAGTACACTATCAATAAGGCTACTACTAAGGGCTTGTCCACACAGAGACTTAGTGTGCAGCAAGCCAGAATGTGAATGTACATCACTCTAGCCTACCACATACTAAGCCACAATGTGAACCCTACTACTGCACATGAGGGAACTTTTAATGTGCGATAGCAGAGTCCACACTGCCACTTAGTGCACATCAGGCTAGAGTACTATAGATTTACAACGTTGCTTGCTGCACACTAACTGACTGTTTAGACAAGCCCTAATAAAGGAGCTGTGCTTTTAATCCTTGCAGAGCAAGTAGTAGAATTGCCAACTAGTAATCAGATTGCTTATGTTTACATTCTGGAACTGACGTCTGTCAAACAAAAAATACACATATACAAAAAGAAATAGGAAAAAACTGTCTAAATGACAACTATGAAAAAATATCTCCCCTAGGCAGTACTAATATATTTTTTCCATTTATATTTAAATTTACTATTTTTTCCTACATATTTCTGTTTGATTCCACATTTGTTATCAAACCTACAAACAATATTTTAAACCTTCTTAAAAAGTCAAAGAAACAGTTTCATGTTAGTAAAACTTAAATTACTTATATCAACTTGCCAGCAGTCATGACATACATTTTACACTACATATTAAATCCTTATTTTACATTGGTTAGCTCTTTTACATAAGAATGGCCATATTGGGTTAGACCAATGGTCCATCTAGCCTCATATGCTGTTTTCCGACAGTGGTCAATGTCAGATGCTTCAGAGGGAACAATCATCGAGTGATCCATCCCATTGTTCACTCCAAGCTTCTGGAAAAGACCATGGTGTTGCATCCCTGGCCATCCTGGCTAACAGCCACTGATGGACCTATCCTCCATGAACTTTAGTTCTTTTTTTGAACCCTGTTATAGTCCTGGCCTTCACAACATCGTCTGTTCCATACCCCCAATCATTTTTGTTGTCCTTCTCTATACCTTGAATTGCATGCAGTATTCAAGATGTGGGCATACCATGAATTTATATAGAGACATTATGATATTTTGTCTTATTATCTATCCCTTTCCTAATGGTTCCCAACACTGTTCGCTTTTTTTGACTGCGCTGCACATGGAGAAAATGTTTTTAGAGAATTATCCACAATGACTGCAAGATCTCTTTCTTGAGTGGTAACAGCTAATTTAGATCCCATCATTTTGTATGTATAGTTAGGATTATGTTTTCCAATGTGCATTACTTTGCATTTATAAATATTGAATTGTCTGCCATTTTTGTTCCCCACAGTTAGAAGTACGACATACCAAAGATAGTAGTTCTGCAATTTCATATTTAAGCTCCTTCAGAACTCTTGGGTGAATAACATCTGGTTATGATGACTTATTACTGTTTAATTTATCAATTTGTTCCAAAACCTCCCCTAATGACACCTCAATCTGGGACAGTTCCTCAGATTTGTCACCTAAAAAAGACTGGCTCAGGACTGGGAATCTCCATCACATCCTCAGCCATGAAGACCGATACAAAGAATCCATTTAGTTTCTCCGCAATGGCCTTATCATCCCTCATTGTTCCTTTAGGACCTCGATTGTCCAGAGGCCCCACTGATAGTTTGGCAGGCTTCCTGCGTCTAACGTCCTTACAAAAATTTGCTGTTACTTTCTGACTCTTTGGCTAATTGCTCTTCACATTTTTTTTTTTTTGGCCTGCCAAATTATACTTTTACACTTGACTTGCCAGAGTTTATGCTCCTTTCTATTTTCTGTAGTAGGATTTAACTTTCAATTTTTAAAGTAAAATTTTTTGTCTCTAACCACTTTTTACTTTGTTTAGCCATAGTGGCACTTTTTTGGTCCTGTTACTATGTTTTTACATTGGGGGGGGGGGGATACATTTAATTTGAGCCTCTATTATGGTGTTTTTTAAAAGTTTCCATGCAGCGTGCAGGCATTTCACTTTTGGGACTGTACCTTTTAATTTCTGTTTAACTAGCTTCCTCATTTGTGTAGTTCCCCTTTCTGAAGTTAAATGCTGTGGTGGGCTTCTTTGGTGTTCCCAGTCCATCCTCACAGGGATGTTAAATTTAATTATATTATGGCTGCTATTATCAAGCAGTTCAGCTATATATACACACACCTCTTGGATCTAATCCTGTGATCCATTTAGGATTAACTCAAGAATTACCTTTCTTCTTGTGGGTTCTAGGACTAGCTGCTCCAAGAAGCAGTCATTTATGGTGTCAAGAAATTTTATCTTTGCATGCTGACAGAAGCAAAATGTTTAAAAAGGGAACAGAGTAAACAGACTAGCAGACTCTCTATCCATGACTGCAAATTACCTTTTTCCAGCAACTGATGCCTATAAACTCCAGTATCTAAGAAGAACTTAAAAGTGATCACAAGTGGTCTCCAGGTGGTGCCACATGCAGGGGAATGAAAAGATTTTAACTCAGCAAGCAGAGTCAGTGGGAAAGTACTTGTACCCAGGAGTTTCACACCAATCAATGTATTGCGAAGCTGCCAGTCAATTTAAAAGAACAATTCAAAAAGAGAAGGAGACAGAGTTTAGAAACTAATAACTCATTGGTGATGAGTTGTTAGTTTCTAAACTAATTACCAATGGACAGTAAGGGTGGGAGACAAACATTTAATTTCCTCATTCTGATGGAAAATAAGCACTAATTCAAAAAAAGTTACTCTTGAAAGAAAG
Source organism: Chrysemys picta bellii (assembly GCF_011386835.1). Lineage (NCBI taxonomy): Eukaryota > Metazoa > Chordata > Testudines > Emydidae > Chrysemys > Chrysemys picta. The sequence continues at coordinate 127,612,740 of NC_088795.1, read as the reverse complement.
AAAATTGTGGACTCGGTAATTGAAGAGTAAAGAAAGGATTGAAAGCAAACATGGAAATAAATTTATGCATACCAAAGTAAAATATACTTCAAAAACAAAAAAGGTGCTGACCCAGTCAAACTAGGAATTGTATACAAAAAAAATTTTTTTTAAAGTATTCAACAGGAAAAGGTACATGTAAGTTAAACACATTTAATAGAAAGAACAGGACAGATTAAAGAATATGGGCAATATAAAAACCAAAGAGGCCAATTTTGCTGCTGCTACTTATGAGGAATTCCCAATGTCATGCTCCACAGAGGTACCCAAGGTTGTGAGACACCTCATGGCTCCCCGCCATTAGTGTGCAGCAGTCTTGTCTGTGCCTGCTGTGGATCCGCTCTCTTAACCCACCAACCTCTGGCAGCACAAGTGCTATTTTCCAGGTGCCCACAGGCCTCACTCTCTCTGTACAGGTAGTGAAAGGCACACACCAAGCATTCCCTGTACTGTCCAGCCCCTTATCAACTGAACACTTACAAAATTACCAGGCCTGTGATTCCCAAGGGAACAATACACACCAGCTTGTAAGATTAAACTCCATCACTTTGCTCAATACCCCAGCACTGAGATCTATTTATAGTGAAAACAAAAAATAAGTTTATCAAAGAACAGAGATTCAACTTATAGTGAGTAACAATATTAAAAACAAATTGTTACATATAAAATAAAATCACAACAAGCTTTCTAGAGACTAAACTTTAACAAGCTACTTAATTCTTTGCTTAGCTTATCTCTTTACAGCATTTTCAACCAAGCATGGGTGAAATCCCTTTTTTAATTAAGCAAACATTGCTCCCCTTTTACTTCCTCAGTGAAGGGTGCCAGGGTGTCTTCTCTATCCCCAAATATAGTAAAACAAACCTCTTAAGTGCACCTCAAGATAAGGCTCTCTTCCCCTGTTTCTCTTCCTGTTGGTTTCTTACTAAAGTTCTTTCTTACAGTCCTTCATTTACATTCATTTCAGACTAGTGATAGGAGGCCCACTGTGAATGAGACAATACTTAGTTTACATGTAAACAGATGTCTAAACATCTCTGGTCTTACAGAAAACCGATTTTTCACCGGGGCTGGTCACCAGCCCCCATACTTAGACTTTAAAAACATATTTTCAGTATACATACATAACTCTTTACATAGTGTCTGTACATACATTTCACAATGATACTGATGACTGGTATGACACGGGCTTTCATTTGAGGCCCCACATGACATTCTTTGGTGAATTGGTAGACACATACCAGAATCGGGAGATTCCTGAACTCCTCTGCACCTCCTTGCCAGTAGGCATCAAGAGGTTCTTGTGTGACATCCAAATACTTCAAATGAGATTTTTACCCAAGAAAGGGCTGCAGAATCCGTTAATAAAATTTTTTTAAAAAAAATCAAAGTCAGAGACTGAAACAAAAACTTTAGCAAAGATTATTCTAAAGAAGACAGGATGTTATAACTAAAATAAAAAAGAAAGGTTAGTGATGCAGGCAGTGACTATATATGATGGTCAGGGTAATCTGACAGGAGAGACCTGTTTTTAAAAACAGTTAATTCTCTTTGTGTCTATTTGAGAAAAAATATGAGAATTTAAGGCAACCTCCATCAGCAGGAATGAAAGGTAAAACAAACAGGCTTTCAATACGAGGAATGATAAAGTTCTGTTAGAAAACAGCTGCAATATGCAAGCCATTTCAGAAATGCAGTTGTACCACAGTTATGTAGAACTAGATATTATTTAATCCAGAAAATGGGAGTGTTTTAAGGCAGAAAAGGCATTATGGTTCTAGATTCCTGTGGACACTGTGGCTCTTGAATATATGTGTGCAACCCATGTAGTGTTAGCAGAGGCAGAGTGTATTAAAGCAGCAGAGGTCAGAATTTAACTTTCTGAATCTGGTTTTAAATAGTAATGCCACAAAGCTAGTTCCTGAAAAGGCTGAGGGTATCAGCTTAGATGGTTTGGACATGAGAAAAGAAGACTGAAAGAATGTATAGGAAACAGAGTGCTAAATGAAGAAGTGGAGGGTAAGAGAGGGGTTGGAAGAACCAAAACTAGATGGAGGGCATACTAAATAATGTGATTAACTGAAGTTCGAGGAACTGCTTCAAGACAGACTGGAATGCAGAAGAACGCAGAGAGCTGACTCCATACAGATGGGACTAAGGCAAGATGAGGAGGAGGAAGAGCAAATTATTGGGGGGGTGGGGGGAAAGGGATGCAAAGTCAAGGTTGTGATATTCCCCAGCCTGAAAAGATTTTTTCCTCGCAAATGGGGAGATAAAAACAAAAACTGATATCCTGGATCAACACTGAGCAAGCTGGAGAGGTCTTCTAAAAATTGAAAAATATATACATATAGCCTGTGCTCTGGGTAGTATGCTTCTATAATTTAGATGAAATTAACTATAACAGAACCCTTCAATGAAAAGGGATTTGGGGTGGAAATCAGGATCTTTAATTTTAAATGCTAGAAGAGAAAAGGAACTCAGGATTATGTTTCATCAAGCCATATCTCAGCATCTTTTTCCTGTTCTGGGCTCAAGCTATGGACTTTGTATTTCAACTTAGTTAAGTTGGCTAAGTAATGGGAAGGTCCCATAGTTTCAATTTGTGCTTGTGTGGTTCCAATTCTTTGTTGTTAATTAGAATACGGATTTACATTGCCACTGTCAAAGTGGCATTACTAATATGTAATTAGAAGAACAGGAGGACCTGTGGCACCTTAGAGACTAACAAATTTATTAGAGCATAAGCTTTCGTGGACTATAGCCCACTTCTTCGGATGCATATAGAATGGAACATATATTGAGGAGATATATATACACACATACAGAGAGCATAAACAGGTGGGAGTTGTCTTACCACCTCTGAGAGGCCAATTAATTAAGAGAAAAAAACTTTTGAAGTGATAATCAAGCTAGCCCAGCACAGACAGACAGTTAGATAACAAGTGTGAGAATACTTACAAGGGGAGATAGATTTCAATGTTTGTAATGGCCCAACCATTCCCAGTCCTTATTTAAACCGGAGTTGATTGTGTCTAGTTTGCATATCAATTCTAGCTCAGCAGTTTCTCGTTGGAGTCTGTTTTTGAAGTTTTTCTGTTGTAATATAGCCACCCGCAGGTCTGTCACTGAATGACCAGACAGGTTAAAGTGTTCTCCCACTGGTTTTTGAGTATTTTGATTCCTGATGTCAGATTTGTGTCCATTAATTCTTTTGCGTAGAGACTGTCCGGTTTGGCCAATGTACATGGCAGAGGGGCATTGCTGGCACATGATGGCATATATCACATTGGTAGATGTGCAGGTGAACGAGCCCCTGATGGTATGGCTGATGTGATTAGGTCCTATGATGATGTCACTGGAATAGATATGTGGACAGAGTTGACATCGGGGTTTGTTACAAGGATAGGTTCCTGGGTTAGTGGTTTTGTTCAGTGATGTGTGGTTGCTGGTGAGTATTTGCTTTAGGTTGGGGGGTTGTCTGTAAGCGAGGACAGGTCTGTCTCCCAAGATCTGTGAGAGTAAAGGATCATCTTTCAGGATAGGTTGTAGATCTCTGATGATGCGCTGGAGAGGTTTTAGTTGGGGGCTGAAGGTGACAGCTAGTGGTGTTCTGTTATTTTCTTTGTTGGGCCTGTCTTGTAGGAGGTGACTTCTGGGTACTCGTCTGGCTCTGTCAATCTGTACAGACACATGCCTAGAACCCCGACCAGGGGTATTCTATTTGCTACCCAAGATCCATAAACCTGGATATCCTGGACGCCCCATCATCTCAGGCATTGGCACCCTAACATCAGGCTTGTCTGGTTATGTAGACTCTCTCCTCAGACCCTACGCTACCAGCACTCCCAGCTATCTTCGAGACACCACTGACTTCCTGAGGAAACTACAATCCATCGGTGATCTTCCAGAAAACACCATCCTGGCCACTATGGACGTAGAAGCCCTCTACACCAATATTCCACACAAAGATGGACTACAAGCTATCAGGAACAGTATCCCTGATAATATCACAGCTAACCTGGTGGCTGAACTTTGTGATTTTGTCCTCACCCACAACTATTTCACATTTGGGGACAATATATACCTTCAAGTCAGCGGCACTGCTATGGGTACCCGCATGGCCCCACAATATGCCAACATTTTTATGGCTGACTTAGAACAACGCTTCCTTAGCTCTCGTCCCCTAACGCCCCTACTCTACTTGCGCTACATTGATGACATCTTCATCATCTGGACCCATGGAAAAGAAGCCCTTGAGGAATTTCACCATGATTTCAATAATTTCCATCCCACCATCAACCTCAGCCTAGATCAATCCACACAAGCGGTCCATTTCCTGGACACTACTGTGCTAATAAGCGATGGTCACATAAATACCACCCTATACCGGAAACCTACTGACCGCTACACTTACCTACATGCCTCCAGCTTCCATCCAGGACACACCACACGATCCATTGTCTACAGCCAAGCTCTAAGATATAACCGCATTTGCTCCAATCCCTTGGATAGAGACAAGCACCTACAAGATCTCTATCAAGCATTCTTAAAACTACAATACCCACCTGCTGAAGTGAAAAAACAGATTGACAGAGCCAGACGAGTACCCAGAAGTCACCTCCTACAAGACAGGCCCAACAAAGAAAATAACAGAACACCACTAGCTGTCACCTTCAGCCCCCAACTAAAACCTCTCCAGCGCATCAGAGATCTACAACCTATCCTGAAAGATGATCCTTTACTCTCACAGATCTTGGGAGACAGACCTGTCCTCGCTTACAGACAACCCCCCAACCTAAAGCAAATACTCACCAGCAACCACACATCACTGAACAAAACCACTAACCCAGGAACCTATCCTTGTAACAAACCCCGATGTCAACTCTGTCCACATATCTATTCCAGTGACATCATCATAGGACCTAATCACATCAGCCATACCATCAGGGGCTCGTTCACCTGCACATCTACCAATGTGATATATGCCATCATGTGCCAGCAATGCCCCTCTGCCATGTACATTGGCCAAACCGGACAGTCTCTACGCAAAAGAATTAATGGACACAAATCTGACATCAGGAATCAAAATACTCAAAAACCAGTGGGAGAACACTTTAACCTGTCTGGTCATTCAGTGACAGACCTGCGGGTGGCTATATTACAACAGAAAAACTTCAAAAACAGACTCCAACGAGAAACTGCTGAGCTAGAATTGATATGCAAACTAGACACAATCAACTCCGGTTTAAATAAGGACTGGGAATGGTTGGGCCATTACAAACATTGAAATCTATCTCCCCTTGTAAGTATTCTCACACTTGTTATCTAACTGTCTGTCTGTGCTGGGCTAGCTTGATTATCACTTCAAAAGTTTTTTTCTCTTAATTAATTGGCCTCTCAGAGGTGGTAAGACAACTCCCACCTGTTTATGCTCTCTGTATGTGTGTATATATATCTCCTCAATATATGTTCCATTCTATATGCATCCGAAGAAGTGGGCTATAGTCCACGAAAGCTTATGCTCTAATAAATTTGTTAGTCTCTAAGGTGCCACAGGTCCTCCTGTTCTTCTTTTTGCGGATACAGACTAACACGGCTGCTACTCTGAAACCTTTTAATATGTAATTGGTCAAGATAAAAAAAGCCATTGAGGAGGTTTTGGGTAAATGTAATAGTTCTTATGTTTTTGATCAAAGTCCTCCTTGTGAACAGCAAAAATATCAATAAACTTCTTGTAATTACATATATTAGTGTGTGTGTGTGTGTGTGTGTGTGTGTGTGTGTGTGTGTGTGTGTGTGAGAGAGAGAGAGAATCATCTTGCAAGCGTCTCCAAGTGCAATTGGGGTATCAATCCTTCTTTTTCAGTCAACCAACCACGAGGCTGACGGCAGTTGCAGAGGCATTTTTGAACTTCCACAATAGGTTTTAGGATTCTGTTTCATATTACTGCTTTTTCAGTGAGGTTTTAATAGCATGCTCAGCATCCATACTTCAGAAGTTTAGGATGACTTCACCTGAGAATGTGTCATACTGTTCTCTGGATTCTGATATGGCACCTTCAGTAGTTTGGATATAATATTCTGCACTTTTCTGTCAGTGTAGAATCACTAGCCTTAAGTAGGGGCACCTTTTCCCCCCCATAGGGATGCTTGCAGACATTTGGAGTCATTCCTCAAATTTCACCAACAATCCTGCTTTAATTTCAATTTTTTGGTTCTTCCTTTAATTTTCTTCTATTTCTTCATTTGCAACACCTAGCAGTGGACCTGTGAGTTTAAATCCATCTGTAGGGGTATATCCAGGACAAAGTGCTTCAGTAATTTCTTTAAATTGCTCATTCTGTACAACCTTTTACATAATGTTAGTATAAGAGAGGTTACAACTTTCTTTTCAAGTTGAAGTTTTTGTCTTTCAAGTTTTTTTAAATGGCAAAATTGCTGATTGATATTTGCTATTGTTGGGTGTTGGAAAAGAAAAGAGACTGCTTGGGGATAAAGTAAATGTTGAAGAGAAACAGGAAGGCATCAAAAAGGGACTTAAATTATCATCATGGCTGCATTTTCAAAATGTCTCATTTGCACGATCAAACTCACCAATGTTCTGTTCTTCCACTTTAATAGACAAAGTTTCATTCAATGGCATATTTAATCTTGAAGAATGAAAAGAAACCAATTTTCTGCACTTACTGAGATGAGCAAGTCTCTTTTCAGTCTTGTTACTTAACTCCTGACAAGGTTTACATTTTTCTTTAGATGAATTATCTATTTTCATTACTTCAATACATTCACAGTCACTTGTTTCCTATCACTTCAACTTTTGGCATGTTGAGTCACATGAATTCATACCCTAGTGCTTGGCAATCAGTAAACGCTATTCACAAGTGTGCAGTGTCAATAAGCAGTTTTCACACTTACTAGTTAGAATGAGAAACAATCACCTAGTGAATTAAACCCCGTGAAGACAAACATAAGATGAATTGTTAAGTTTTATACAGAACCATATTACTGGATGCCCTTACACACTTTCAAGAAGTATCTAAATTCCAGCAAACCAATCCTTGAATAATACATAACTTCACCCGCTCACCTCTTCAGCGCTGAATCTGCCTAATGGACAAACCCTCTCTCCAATCACTGGCTTTACCCACTCTTTTCCTATATAGGCTTCTAGACAGTTTTATAGTCTCCTAAAAGGCATAATTAATTACTTCCATAGTAATATTTTAGAATAGTTATAACTGTTCTTTCAGAAACTAAAATTATGTTTCTAATATTAAAATAAAAAAACTCATATACCATATTCATTTAAATACTTCAAAGTGACATAAAATTTCAAAAATGAAACTCCCATTTAATTGTTCCCCCCCCCCCCATTTACAAAATAAGTATTAAAATATAAACAAACAAAATCAACCACCACAAGCCAACACCATCACACTTGGTTTTTTACAATCCTGTAGGAAGTTTTAAGTGCCGTTGTCATTTTTTACAAGCTCAAACGTAACAAGCTTAGAATCCTTGCAATAATAGAATACTAAAAGAATAGAATATCAAGCCCAGGACTTTTATATTTAACTTTATAAGAAAAAGCTCTGTTCTAGTAAGCACTTTAACTGAATTCAAAATTATTTAGGAGGGAGACAGATTTTAGTAGTAGAAAAGAAAAACAATAAATACATTTGAGATTTAAGATATTTGTTTCTGTAGTTTCCCTGTAGCCATTTCCATACTTAGGTTAAAAATCTGGTAGGAATCAAATCATGAGTAATTCCAGTACTACAATGAGGTTTACAACATCTTCAAGTACAACACGCAAAGACATTTTAGAAAAAAAAAAAATTTACAGTCCAGCTTCCTTAAAACATTTGGCGCAGGGCACTGGCAAGACAACATAAGCTGTAATTTAAGACTCATTAAGTAACTGTGTATGCAGGTGTTTTTATACACTGTACCAAGTTTCAATTCCAACACAAGAATGGTAACACAAAATGCTAGGGAAGGGAAAACAATGAGATTTTTCCTACTTGTAATTTAATTTTGTTTGAAGTCACTTGATGTCAGTGTGGACCAATGTACTGTCTCACATCCCCTTGATTCATCTATCTGCCTGGTCACCAACAGTCACAACTCTTCCTGCAAAGTAGCACTTCGTGGTTGCTGTGTAAGATTGTCTCCAGTCAACTTCTTCAGACATTACTCAATATATTAATTTGTTAATGAACACTGCAATCTTTGCAAATGCTAAACTGAACTATTTTCTGGGCCAAGTCAGAGAGCAATTCAGCCTCATGTATGGTATCAGAGACCAATCCCAATGTGAATACCTACTCTCACCTCCTGTAAAACACAGGCCATAGAACTTCCCCAAAATAATTCCTACAGCAGATCTTTTAGAAAAACATCCAATCTTGATTTTAAAATTGCCAGTGATGGAGAATCCGCCACAACCCTTGGTAAATTTTTCCAGTGGTCAATTATTCTCACTGTTTAAAAATTATGCCTTATTTCCAGTCTGAATTTGGCTAGCTTCAACTTCCAGCCATTGGATCATATTATATCTTCTTCTGCTAGACTAAAGAGCCCATTATCAAATATTTTCTCCCCACATAGGTACTTATAGGCTATAATCAAGCCACCCCTTCGCCTTCTCTTTGTTGAGCTAAATAGATTGAGCTTCTTGACTCTCTCTCAATAAAAGGCAAGTTTTCTAACCCTTTAATCATTCTCATGGCTCTGTTCTGAACACTCTCCAATTTATCAACATCTTTCTTGAATTTTGGACACCAGAACTGGACACAATATTTCAGAAGCAATCACAACTCTTTGTTGTTCATTTGCAACACCTAGCAGTTGACCTGTGAGTTTAAATCCATCTGTAGGGGTATATCCAGGACAACGTGCTTCAGTAATTTCTTTAAATTGCTCATTGTGTACAACCTTTTACATAATGTTAGTATAAAAGAGTTTACAACTGCAAAAATTGGGGGAGTGGTAAATAATGAGGAAATCAGTCATGGATACAGAGTAATCCGGATAGGTTGGTAAGCTGGACACAAGCAAACGATGTGTGTGTTTAATATGGCTAAATGTATGCATCCAGGAACAAAGAATGTAGGCCATACTTCCAGAATGGGGAACTCTATCCTGGGAAACAGTGATTCTGAAAAAGATTTGGTGGTCTGTGTGGATAGTCAGCTGAACATGAGCTCCCAATAAGATGCTGTGGCCAAAAGGGCAAATGCAATCCTTCGATAGATAACCAGGGGAATCTTGAGTTGGAGTAGACAGGTTATTTTACCTCCAGGACCACCCAGAGGATTCAGGGGGCCCCTTCCATTAAAAAAAAAAAAAAAAAAAAAAAAAAAAAAAAAAGTTGCAATACTATAGAATACTATATTCTCGTGGGGCAAATTGCCCCCCCCCCTCTGGGTGGCCCTGTTTACCTCTGTATTTGGCACTAATGCAGTGGTGCTGGAACACCTTTTTTTTTTTTTTTTTTTAAACATAGTAGGGGTGGGGGAGAGTATGCTGAAAGCCACTGAACAAAACTGTAAACCCTGTATCTTATGGAAACCATTTCAAGCCAAGGGGTGCTACTGGGAACTTGGCTTTTCACCTGGGTGCTGCACTTAAAAAGTCAGTCACCCTTGTACAGTAATGATGGTTCTTCGAGATTGTGGGTCCCTATGGGTGATCCACTGCATCTGCATTCCTGCGCTGCTGATCGGAAAACTTTGATAGCAGTGTCTGTCCAGTCCCTGCATGTGCTGCTCCTTGCCTGCCACGAGGCTAGCCGGCATGCACGGGCAATCCCTCCTCAGCTCCTTCTCTACCTCAGAGTCAATTCCTAGAACTCTGAAAGTAGAGGGGAGGAGGGTGGGTCATGGGGCATCCATAGGGACACACATCTTGAAGAACCATCTTTACTGTACACAATGAGTAATTTCTTCTTCAAGGAGTGTCTGTATGGGTGCTCCACTGTAAGTGATTCCTGAGCAGTGCCCATCACTGGAGGCTGGAACTTCTGAGTGGAGTCTGATATGGATGATAGTACTGTGGCACTGAATTTGGAATCTGCAGCCAAATCCCCCAGGATGGCATAGTGGTCTGCAAAGGTGTGTGCAGATGCCCAGGTAGCTGTTCTGCAGATTTCTGATATAGGGATAACCTTGGAGAAGTCGACAGAGAGGACTTGGAGAACACTCTGGGGATCAATGAGAGGCCAAAAGGGAGTACTCTGTATCGGTAGTGGTCTTGGCCTAGTATGAACCTGAGGTAACGTCTGTGGATCGGTATGATCGAAATGTGGAAGGTATGCATCTTGGAGGATGAGGGCAGAGAACCAATATCCTTTTTCTAATGCTGGAATGATCATTGATAACATGACCATCTTGATCTTCTGAGCCTTGGTGAATTTGTTGAGTGACCTGAGGTCCAGTACGGGTCTCCAACCTCCATTTTTCTTCAGTATCAGGAAGTAACAAGAATAGAAGCCTCTGCCCCTTAGATGTGTGGGCACTGGCTACATGGCTCCTACTCTGAGGAGATAAACAATCTCCTGATGTAGCAGGCTCTCATGAAAAGGGTCCCTGAAGAGGGATGGGGAAGAGTGTTTGGGAGGGGGAAGGGAGGAGAAATGGATGAAGTATCTATCCCAGATGATCTCCAGCACCCATTTGTCGGGTTTGTCTGTTCCCAGGTGCTGCAGAACAGAGAGAGACTGTCTTTGAAGGGATGGGTGGGGTTTTCCATTGTGATGCAGCGGTGAGGAGAGTGTTCCAGGGGCAGTTCAACCAATCCGTCAAAATTTCTCTTAGAGGTGGAGGGTTGAGAGGAAGTTTGCTGAGATCCCGATATCTTCTGTCTTGGTAACCTGGGCTGCTTCTTCTGGGGTTCATATGGTCTCTTTGAATATTGAGATGAGTACTGTGATGAATGAGGCTTGAATGGCAGCTGAGGGCTATACTTTCTTTTGTACCCAGGTGTATAGGTTCTGAGGGTTCGAAGAGTGGCCCTTGAATCTTTTAATATGTGAAGGGAAACATTGGTCTTATCGGCAAATAATTTTGTCCCTTTAAAAGGGAGGTCCTCCACTGTCATTTGGACCACCTTTGGGAAGCCAGATAGGTGAAGCCACGAAGCCTATCTCATCACAATGGCGGTTGAGATAGAACGAGCTGCCATTTCAGCTGCATCGAGTGCAGACTGGAGAAATGTTTTAGCTACCAGCTGGCCCTCGTTGACTAAAGCTTTAAATTGCTCCTTATGAGAATTGGGGAGCTGTTCAATAAGAACTAAGCTTGGCATAGTTTTGATAGTCATATTTAGCCAATAAGGCTTGATAGTTCACCACTCTGAACTGGAAGATGGCCAAGGAGTAAGCCTTCCTGCCAAAAAGATTCAGGTGCTTCCAGTCCTAGTCATAAGGGGCGGACTTAAATTGGTGTTGGTGACCGTTAGAATTAACTGTGTCCACAATGGTTGAATTGAGAGGCGGGTGTGAGAATATAAATTCTGGCACTTAATATTGCTTGCAAGTTGGAGGGACGGATGAGGGGTCTGCCATATCACCTTGGCGGGGTCTAGTAGAGTCTCATTAACAAGGAAGGCCACTCTGGAAGAGGTGGAGGATATAGAATGTCCACCAGCTTGGGTGTGACTCAGTCACCTCTTGTAGAGGTATTTACATCTTTACAAAAAAGATCCAGCGGCTATCGGTGCTGAGAGGCTCCATGTCTAGCCAGGGGCAGTTGAGAAGGAACTGGGGAGGGATCACCCGTGCATGCTGGCTAGCCTCGTGGTAGGCGAGGAGCAGCGCATGTGTAACACTGACAGACCCCGGACGTCGGCGGGTGGGATTGAACCTGGGGCCTCTGGAGCTTAGTGCATGAGCCTCTACTGCATGAGCTAAAAGCCAACTGGCTGTTATCTAAGGCTGTAGAGAAAGCTCATTAATCTCTCTCCTCCCCTCCCCCCACTAGAGGGGACAGAACACCACACCCAGGAGGTATGTGGGTTATACATGCATTAGCTGGACAGACACTGCTACCAACATTCTCCGATCAGCAGCACATGGACAGAGACCCACCTATAATGGAGCATCCACGGGGACACTACTCAAAGAAGAAAAACAGGATTCTTCATTTTAGTTTTCTTCTGGTTAATAGCTATCTGGTAAATTTTTGAAGCCCTGATGGGAGTGCAGATGTGAGAGTGGGTTAGTGGAAAAGTGAATTGGGAAAGAGGCTGATGGGAATATTTTAGAAAAGACAAATGGAGTATTGAGAGGTTTTCTTTGCCGGGGGGGGGGGCAGTTTGGAAATGGAAAAGACATATAATAATATGCTTTGTTTGAGGAAACATAAAGAGATAGGAATGACTTGATTAGTTTGAGTACCTACATGGGGGACCAAATATTTGATAATGGGCTTTTGTATTAGCAGTGAAAGATATAACATGATCCAATGGCTAGATGTTCAAGCTGGAAAAATCCTGACTGGAAATAAGACATTTTTAAAAGTGAGGGTAATTAACCATTGAAACAATTTAAGCATTGGAACAATTAACCATGGGCTGTGGTGGATTCTATACTACTGACAATTTTTAAATCAAGATTGGCTGTTTTTCTAAAAGATCTGCTCTCGGAATTTTGGGGAAGTTCTATGGCCTGTTTTGTACAGAAAGTCAGACTAGATCAGTTATTTTCTACCTGTGGTCCACAGACCACTGTGGGGAGCCACAGAGTATGTTTAAGATTACTAAAGGGGTCTGCACCTCCAGTCAAAATTTTTTGGGGGGTGCGCAAATGAAAAAAGTTGAAAACCACTCGATGGGATGATGATCACAAAGGTCCCTTCTGGCCTTGGAATCTAAGAAATTCTTTAACTTCATAATTACAGTAAACTCATGAGGACTTTGGAAACATCTACACAACTCTAGAGACAAGACAGCAGGCCAGTCAAGATAAGAAACAAATTCATGTCTGTAGATTCAGTATGCCCAAAAGCTGTGTGTTTTGGTCCTTAAAACCAGATTTTTTTTTTAAACTAGCAACAGTTTTCTAGAAAGAGCTAGCATGCTCTGGGGGGAGATTTTGTATGGCACATAAGGGATTTAAGATTTAATTGATGTTCCTAAATCACTTAGGTGCTTTTAAAACTCTCTCCCCTTCATAACCATACACAAATATCCATGCACAGATTTAGAAAGCAGAGGACAAGCTGAAGGGAGCATAAAAACTATTTGATTCTTAACAAATGAACTGATAGACCCAACTTGACAATTTACAGCTTCATGACTATAAAGTAGTAGAATATGCAAATTATTGTTGGCATGGTAACTGCCCAAAAATACAACATATAAGTACCGAGAAAGAATAATTTTGGCTAAAAGTTATTCTGTCATAACAGATCACAATGCGGATCTCCAAGAGACTGGACTTAAAAAAACAAAAAACAAAAAAACCACAACCACACACACCTGGCCTACACAATGCATGACAACTTGGGATATCTTATACCGTACTAGTTGCAATGAAGATGGAAATCTAGGGAAAAGTGACCAAAAACCAAAATAATGGAACCAGGACATAAGATAAAGATAAAAGCATAGAACAATAGTCTCATAAACCTACTTTTAAACAAAATTGGGGGACTGGTTGAAACACTGTTATTTAGGCAATAAGCTTTGATCTCAAATTAAAATGCATGTATGAAAATATTGCACCCTTCTTGTCAACTGTTGGGAATGGGCCACATCCACCCTAATTGAATTGGCCTCATTAGCACTGACCCCCCCACTTGGTAAGGAACTCAGATCTTTTCACTTGCTGTATATTTATACCTGCCTACTTTTTTTTACTCCATGCATCCGATGAAGTGGGTTATAGCCCACAAAAGCTTATGCCCAAATAAATTTGTTAGTCTCCAAGATGCCACAAGGACTCCTCTTTGTTTTAGCTACAGTATTATCCTAAAGTACTGAAAAGAGTGAAGGAATGATTAACTTGGATGAGATCAGCAATGGCTTTGCTAATGATTTTCATCTAGGAGAGCCACAGACAAACTAGATGCTTTTTTCTCCCTATAATTATTCCAATAACCCAGGTAAACTCCATCATAAATTATTTTTTGAGCACCATTCCCAATCCTAAAATAGTCATAATAATAGACAAACTATGATTAAAGAGACAAGGTGGGTGAGATAATATCTTTTATTAGGCCAACTTCTGTTGGTGAGAGAGACAACTTTCAAGCCACACAGAGCTCTTCTTCAGGTCTGGAAAAGGTACTCCCAGCATCACAGCTAACTGCAAGATGGAACACATTGTTTTGCATAGGTAGTTAGCCCATGTTCTAAGGGACCACTCAAGGTAGGGTGGACCATTAACACCTCTGCAATCATAGGACCAAAAGAGGTGGTTAGTGGCTTGCAGACAGTTGTAATAAGCCATAAATCCAGTGTCTCTGTTTGGTTCGTGATTTTTAGTGTCTAGCAGAGTTATGAATTTAAGTTATTAAATGAACTCACAGGAAGATAATAAAAGACAAAAAAAAAAAACTCCAACAAAAAAACCCTACCCTGTCACCTGCACAAAATGATCACTCTATATCTGATCTATCAGCCCTCATCCTCAAAGGAAACCTGCACAACACTTTCAAAAGATGAGCCTGTGAGCTAAAATTCATAACTGCTGGGCACTAAAAATCATGGACTAAACAGAGACACTGGATTTATGGATTATTACAACAATCTGTAACCCATAAATCCCTTTTTTGTCCTATGACTGCAGAGGTAAAAACTCTAGCTTGAATGGTCTGACACGGGGTCCACACAGCTCACGTGAGTGCCTCCTACTGGGTGTTTGTGTACCTGCTCTTCTACAGTGCTCTCTACCAGCAGTGTCCTCTTTTTCAGGTGGGTTTTTAGTGACTCAGCCCTCTGGCCAAGTAACACACAATTTGTGGGTGAAACAAAACAGACTCCTTCCAAGGTAATCAGTCCAACAGGGCCTATCCCAGTACCCTCACTGGTCTTCTGCAGCACTCCCTGGCTAATTCTCAAATAGTCCCTGCTCTGGCATGGAGCAGTGCCCCCAGGACTTCCTCCCTGGAAACTCATCGCTCTGTAACGACCCCCGACTGACCCCAGCTCTCCAGCTAAGTCAATCTTTCTGTTCAGTTCGTCCCCATTTTGGGATCTTCAGCCTCTTAAAGTTCAATATATATTGACCCCTTTGGGGTCTTCAGGCCCTTCCCTGGGTCTATGTAAACTCTCTTCTCAGGGCACTTAGCCTGCAGCTGGTATGGGGCTCACCCACTACAAAGGGTCCCAACCCAGGGACCCTAGAAACACCAGCCACTTGCTGCACCCCTTTAACTAACTTGTTGCTTCTACTGTTCTCTGGGTCATTTCCCTGGGGCCCCAGCATATTCAGCTTCACCCTTACCTCGAACTGAAGTTGTGCTAGAGTCCCAGCTGCCAGCCAGGAGAACCTTCCTTGCTCCCTGGGTCTGTGCCAGCAACTGCTCTGTCCAGACACTGTAACTGCTGCAATCAGCCAGGAGCACTGTCCTTCCTTCTCTGGCTCCAGCCAACAACTGAATCTGTTCAGCCCCAGCAGCTCCTTTTATATGAGCCTGCTGGGCTCTGATTGGCAGCTTCCCTGAAGCCTCTCTACTCTAATTGGCTGCTTCCCACATAGTCTCTCTCAGCAGCTTGGAGAACTCACCTCTTCTGCTCTTTCCTTGGGGCACTGTAGAACTGTGAGGCCTCCAGCAGGAGGCCTTCGGGCCTAGTACACCCTGTCACAGGCCCCTTATATTATATACTAAATACTTATGGTAAACAATCTGTCCAACCTTGTATGCAGTTGTGATGCTCAGAGTACCTTTCCCAGACCTGAAGAAAAGCTCTGTGTGGCTCGAAAGCTTGTTTCTCTCACCAACAGTAATTGGTCCAATAAAAGATATTACCTCACCCACTTTGTCTCTCTAATATCCTAGGAACAACACAGCTACAACTATACTGCATACAAACTATGAATAGTCAGTTAAAAGGGGAAGAAGACTCAGTACTTAAACTTATTAATTTTGCTAACCAGATACCTAAGAGTTCACATTTCATTTTTACTGAATATATTATCCACAAGCACCTAATGGAAAGAAATTTCTCCAATATAGACTTAATTAATCTTTATTTAATTTCTCTTAGGTCCACATCTATTATTAATAATTATTTATATTACAGTAGGACTCAGGAGTCCCAATCAAATACAAGGTTTTAAAAAGCAGAAATTTTTTAAAAAGAAACCTTTTGATACTTATCCATTATAGACAGAAAAATAATCACAAGCTTAATTTAAATTAAAACAAAAACCAAAAAAATTACAGGTAGTTTCTAAATCTGGATTGGCCAAGTTAAATGAGTCTCAGCATGTGTCAACATAAAGTCCCACTTCCCCCAGTTACTGCTGAAGTAAGCTGTTGTCCTTGGGCCTTTCCACACCTCAAACAGATATACTGTGTATCACAAACATCCCAAACAACAAATTACTTTTTGTCTATGAACAAACAACTCTATAGTACAGTGATCATATAATTCATAGTAGCTCGGGATACCAATGAAGACCATTACTGAAAATGTATTATAGGCCAAACTGCAGAAGTCGTTTTTGATTGCCATTAAAAACTTCCTAGTAAAAATCCTAAACAGAATTATAAGGGAAAATGAAATTCAGAACCAATACACAAGTCCTAAAAACACTATCTTAATTTCACCCTAGTGACCAATTGGCCATAAAAGAGAAACTGTATCTATGACATGATGCATTGCTTGATCATAGAGACTAATCCTTACTGATTTCAATTGAAGCACTAAAAGGAAGAGACAATGTTCAGGTTTACTGATGCTGAGCAATTACTGTACTAGTGATATGTCATAACACCAAACAGATGTTAACAATGGTTTTTATTGCTAGACAGTGTTTTTCCCTTCTCTGCTACAAAGCTTAATAATAGGTAGGATAGAGGTAGAAGTTATTGTCTAAACATTCCATATCTATGGCCTCTTTCTAGTCAAACCCACAAAATCAAGATAATTCAGAGATAAGACTGCCATACATGGCTATATTGTGCCTACACACTCGCATATGAATGTGGCTCTGTGTCAGAGAAATCCACAGCACTTAAGCATTACAATTATTTTTAATAAAATAAACTGTAGCCAAAATGAAACTCTGTCAGTCAGATTTTTGCCATGTTCTTGTAAGGCAAACTTAAACCCTAGAAATCTGGATTCATGAAATAATGGCCACACTAACTATAGCTCCACAGTCCTTTAAAGAGGATTTTTAATTTCTCATATATCCAAAAATATTACCCAGATTCCTCATTATTCTGCTTTAAAATCCCTGACTAAAACCAAATTCTGAGACTTTCCAGGATTGAGATTTCATAATAAAAGCACTTTTCCCACATCTCTACCAGATCACCTGAAGAGTTACAATGCCTACAATAGCCATATTTGTATATCTAGACAAGGAATTGAAGTTTTAATTTATTGGATGCTTTTGTGTTATCTGGCATAACCCCCAACTTCAAAACCAACACAAGCTTTTTTCTTTTAGCACTGGTTCCTAAAAGGAACAATGACTACATGTTTAAGTGCAAACAATTATTTGCTTAAAAACAATTTGAGTACCATTTGAATGATTCTCAATTTAAATTTATACAGATGTGACATTGTATAAGGTGATCTACACTCAAAGCTACACCAGGAACTGAAGTGACGTCGTCTCCCATTTTGATAGTTTTGCTTACATCTTGCTTCTGTATATAAAGTATTGCCACAGACCCTGTGATTAGTATGGGTGAAAAATTATGTCTCCCTTGTATCCCCAAATGCCTAGAGAAGAGATTTTGAACAATTCTCCCCAACCATGTATTTGGTCTCGCTCACTCAGCAGTCCTCCATTGGTCTATGTAAAATAGTTTGGACCCTCGTATGTTTAATTAAATCTGCATGCTTGTTGGTCTGACAACACATCCCTAACAATCTGTTTCATGAGCTCTCTCATAGTTTATTTTTGCAGTTGAACATAAATACAAATGATTAACAGACAATTTAAACCCACTTATATCTTCTTATAAAAGTAGAATTCCCTGCTCTGGGAGCCATGCCCACTTGCACCACAGAAGCAGCCACTGGATAAAGATTTGGTGCCCTCAGACTCCTTCTCTAGAACCCTGAACATTGCATCACAGTCCCAGATAAACAACTTCCAAAGCTCAAAGACCCACTATAAACTAGACCAAACCCCCCCCCCAAAACATTAACAATATGCAGGAGTGTCTAGGTAATGCCCTAGACCAGAGAACTTTATTGTTATAAGAAGATACATTAATGGTAATTTTATATTGTCTATTCTCACACAGAATTAATCCTCTCGTCTGCAGAAATAGTTATTAGGCCTCAGCAAGCAGTCTACCCAAGAAAGAAGTGGGAAGGAAGAACTGAAGCACACGAGGAGACAGTCAAGGACAGACCCACTACATAATCCTACAAACAAATGCAGCATCTGAAGAAAGTATCACAGTGTTAGGTGAAGGAGTGTATAGATTATCATGTGGCCACTTGGCAGATCTCACCATAGAATGCTCTGTTCGTTTCTGTTTAAGAGAAAGAGACAAATCTTTGAGAGAAGGAGGATAAAGCTTTCCAGTCTTCCTGTAAGACTCAGGATAGCAGACCAGGCTTAGAGATCCTTGTTTTTACCACCAATGAAAAAAACAAGGCAACTGATTGCCTAAAAAGCTTTGACCTATCTTTGAGAATTTGATCATTCTGCAGGTATCCAAATGATGATATCTGAACTTTTTGAGGTTAAGTGAAACTACTTTAGGTATCAGAGTAGCAGCCGTGTTAGTCTGTATCCGCAAAAAGAACAGGAGTACTTGTGGCACCTTAGAGACTAACAAATAAATTTGTTAGTCTCTAAGGTGCCACAAATACTCCTGTTCTTTTTACTTTAGGTAGGAACTCTGAAGTAGTTTCAGGTACTTCTTTTTGTGGAAAAGACTACAGTAATGGGATTTTAATGTACAAGACATTCAGGTCACTAACTTTCTTGGCTGAAGGACAGAAATCAAGAGACAATTTTAACAGAGAAAATATGAGGATGAAGTAGCTATTTGTTGAAATGGCTCGTCCATACAATGGCCAGGCACAAGGTTAAACATCACTCCACAACAGGAGTTCTAATAAGAGAAGAGAGTTTGTTACCTGTTATCAGGGATTAAAATAAAATGCTGGACTCCTTTTGTAGAAGTGACCATGAGCGATCTCAAAGCTGCTCTTTGACCTCAAAGAGTCATGGAGGCTCAGTTCTTGCTGAATCTGACAAACAAAAATCAGAGAGAGGTTTTAGTTGAGACTGATTAGATCTTCAGGATACATTCAATTTCCTCAAACTGAAAAACCAACAATAACAAGAACTTTTCTGCATTGGAGCAGAACCTTCAGCAAGTCATCAGACAATCCAAACTGTTGGTGATCTATCCTCCCAAATTCCAAGTTTTTGGGGGTATGTGTCTGGGTCTTGCTCTTGCTATGGGCCCTGCAGTAGGAGAACTGAGAGGAAACGTCTCTTTTATAGTCAAGTGCCAGAACGCAACTATCAAAAACATACTGGCTCTACCTAACAATTCCCGTAATGGTTCTCAAATATGAAGCTGAAGAGGAAAGACATACATCAGACACGCTGATCAGCCAAATTGGAGTACCAATGTGACAGAGTGGGAATTTTCTGTAATATTTTGTATGAATATTGTGTTAGCCTCAGTTTCCCTTATATTCTGCATTGTTAACTAGGTGGAGGGAAAAGTTTGTTTACTCTCTGCAGAGAACCAGAGATGCACGTGACAGCTGTCTAGCTGTCTGGGGCCTGTGCTCCATGTCCATGGGGAGTCCGAGAAGACAACGGCCATTCCAATTGCCTGGATATTTGGTACCTAGCCACTAACGCCCTTAATGGTCTAGACCCCTAAAAGAAGCCAGTTATGTTTGCCTGGGAACAAGAACAAAGGACTGAGGAGGCACCTGGTGGCGGGTTGTTAGGAGTGGGCTGCGGAAGTTTGAGATTCTCCTGAACTCGAACAAAGGAGTCATAGGGCTCTGGGTTGACCAAGATGGACCATGCTGTATTTTTCTGTTCTCTGTGCTAACCAAGGACTTTCTACACTGTGTTCCAGACATCTAATAAACCTTACTGCTTTTACAACGCTGGCTGAGAGTCACTGCAGATGATGAAGGTGAGGATGTATTGCTTCCTTTGGGTGTACAAGTCTCTCTCAGGAGTCCAGCTCAAGCTGACTCACTGAAAGGAGCTCACGACATGAAGCAGGGGTGCTGAAAGCTATGAGGTCCAGTCTGAGGAGATGGTGAAGCCAACTGACTTATTCTGGTGAAAGAGCAAGATTCTGGGGCGGGGGAGGGGGGTGTCTGGCACACTGAAGTGGTCCTCCCAGGTACTGTTCCAGAGTACTTGACCTGGGGATTCATGACAACCTATAATGGAAAAGTCTTTCTCCCAGTGCAAAAATATTGTTTTCTTAAGATAAGCATATCTATTTAGAGAGTGATAACGGGGAGGAATCTTGGGTGACACATACGACAATTTCCTGCAATATCTTGGATAAACCTTACTGAATTAAGTTAAACTTTATTGAATTAAGATTAAGTATTTTAGGAGTTCATTGCATTAAAAATGCAAATGTTTATTATTATTGTTGAATAGTATGTAAATATCTCTAAGGAGAGAGACCCGACTAATGTAAACCTTGGGAAATGTTATGGGCTTCAAAGCACTCTTTGAAACAATGTGCTACACAAAGTTAAATGGGATTCCTAGGAAATACTTGGGTGGAGGGGAACACAACTTCTCACCTCCAGAGCCATCCTTTTGAAGCTGCATCCTGAGGAGAAAGCCTTTGACAGCTGATCACCTGTTACATGAAGATCAAACCAGAGGCCCAAACTGGATAAAGAGTGAAATCACAGATTCATGGAGGTGCTTGTTGTGAGTTAACACTGTTATGAACACTTGCAACCACAGAAAAACCCCTCAATGGGTTTCTCAATGGGTTTGAAGAACTGCTCACGATCTAGAGCCCTTCCTGGGGGTTAACTCTGATAAGTTTATTAGCATGCACATAGGTTCTTTTATTATTTTAATATGTTTTCTCTGTAGCACTTCTATCTTAAGAATAAATGTGCTTGCTTAGAAAGAGCTGTGTGGTAACTTAACTGTGGGTAATTATACTGTTTATAGCCTCCAAGGAGAAAAGCAAAGTACAGAAACAGATCTGTTTAAGAAGTCTGCCTTGCTGGGGACAAGGAACTGTGCAACCTGGAAAAACCCTGGTTAGGAGGTGACAGCTGGGGAGCCGGAAGCCTGAGAGTGGGTGCCCTTGCTGGACCATGGAGGGGGAATACAGGCAGAGTTGCCCTGAACTGTGATACTTGAGGACCCAATGCACCTGCTCAACCAGTCAGCTTGTGTGTTAAGATACTATAGCTAGACTCATAGATATGGCTGGAGACCACCTGCTTTGATGTGGCAGCACATGGTGATCTCTTTCATTAATGAGCGCTCTTAGCACTATTGTATTTGGGACTACAGAAAGTCTGATTTACCTCTTAGCCCCTGGAATGGAAGCATCTATTAAAAAACATTTCAATCTGATGTAATAACAGAAAAAAAGAGTGTGCCTTACCCAAGTCCTTAAAAATTTTGTCCCCAGGGCAGAAGTGTTTTGCCTTCTCATTCTGAGGACATAGGTGATTTACTAGGAACTGAGTATCAGAGGGGTAGCTGTGTTAGTCTGGATCTGTAAAAGCAGCAAAGAGTCCTGTGGCACCTTATAGACTAACAGATGTATTGGAGCATGAGCTTTCGTGGGTGAATACCCACTTCGTCAGATGCATGTAGTAGAACTGAAGTACCCTTTGACTTGTGTCCATGAACTTGTTTAGAAGACTTGGTCTTCAATACTGCCTAATACCAGAAACTCCTGGAGATGTCATCTGCATTCCAGGCCACCACCTGAAATGTCTCCTACTATACTAGTAGAGTGGATAAAAGGTTCTGAGCATCTGACTATATGACAGGCTGAATAGTACAGACATGGAAGGGCTACATGAAAACATTTGAAGTCTGTAAATATGCATTGACTAGTTAACCTGATTCTGCAATTGAAGAATAGAATTGAAGCCTAAAAATCAAAGTGAATCTCTCAGAAGCATGAATGAGCTATCAGAAGGAGAAGATCCCATCAATGAAACACACTGCACCCATTCTTAGGAACGGAAAGAAATAACTATAAGCTGATGAGGCATAGGAAGCAGTACAACATCTTAGAAGCTTATTCCATTTCAAGGAGAATCTTTTAAGTTTAAGTGCTCCTGGAAAATTAAGGAAATTAATACTCTGCTGAAATTAAAGATAAGTAATCAAGGAGATTAAATGAAGGGATGAGGAGCTGGAAAGATTAGGTCTCACATGAAAACTTATGGTTTTGCTCCTGACTATAATGATGAACTCGCCTTCGTGTCCCTGAATATGGAGAGCTTACTTTGGTTGGCAGACTATCAAGGACTTCGCAACTTCACTTCCACAGATTTCAGTGGTACATGGGTCAAAAGTAACCCTAAAAATAGAGGAAGCAGAGAGACTGTCACATAAAAACCTAAGGGCTAGAGGTCAAAAATTCCCCTCTGTAGCCTGCAGTCATCACAGAAGCAGCAAATTGGGGCTGTGACACAGTATCTCAGGGAAGGAGCCTGGAGCGTGCCACATCTCTATCAATGGCTGTTTTGGTGGTGACTGTGGTCATGATTACCCGACAGTTGTTTCCCTAGACCAGATGATTCACTGTGAGATCAGCACTAACATGCCTCATCTAGACGTCGACAAAAGTCAGATTTCATCAACAAAACTGTGCAGGTGTATACACAATAATGCTCCTCCTGCCAATTTAACTCTCCTGCTATGCTAACATAATAAAACCACCTTGATGAGCAGTGCAGAGCTTTTTGCGACAAAATTAGAGTGATGCCATGTCTGTGTAGACACTGCGCTAAGTGGCCTCCAGGAGGTGTCCCAAATGCCCATCATGACCGCTCTGCTAAGCAATTTCTATTCTGCTGCCCTGCAGCTAGGTACACAGGCATGCGCCCCTCCCACTATAAATCCCCAGGAATTTTTGAAATTCCATTTCCTGTTTGCTCAGTGTGGACAGCTCACATCGGATCGTCCCAGCTGACCATGCAAATGGGCTCACATATGGAGTCCACTGGAGTGGCTGGATCTGTTGGGTCTCTGGGGAGAGGAGGCTGTGCAGTCGCAGATCTAATCCACCCATAGGAACTTTGACACCTATAAACAGATTGCTTGTGGCATGGATGAGAAGGGCCATGAAAGGGACATGCAGCAATGCTGTGCTAAGATAAAGGAGCTGAGGCAGGTGTACCAGAAGGCAAAGGAGGCCAACTGTTGCTATGGTGTTGCGTCAAAATCATGCTGCTTCTATAAGGAGCTGCACGCCATCCTCGGCGGCAACCACACCTCGACAAGCCCCATGGATACTTTGGGAGGGCTGGAGACAGCAGCCAGGAGAAGCAACTCTGAGGACAAAGTGGTGGACGAGGAGGTCGAGTTGGAAGAGGATGTGGGACAGGGGACAGGCTCGTCCAGTGGTGTGGGGAGCCAGGACCTCTTTTTAATTCTAATGGGGTCTAGCCAGACCCAGCAGTCCAGGTCTGGCATGCCTGAAGCAGGAAAGGGGAACTCCGGTAAGTACTTTTTCTTTGATAGTGCATGGTTACATGAAGTAGAGGTGTCACATGGCACATATGGCAAAAGGGATAGAAATTAACACCACTAGGTACTGTTAGCCTCTGCTTTGCATTCCCAGTGCAGCTACGCAGTGGAGCCATGCAGAAAAGTTTGTTAATGCAAACTGAGATCTCTTGGGAATCCTCCATAGAGATCCCTAGGAAACTTTCCTGCCTGCAGATACTCTGCAATCCTCTGCCGAAGGTTCCTTGGCAGAGCTGCTTTGTTCCTTGCCCCATTGTAGAAAACTTTGCCACACCAATCAGCAATTACTTCTGCAGGAACCTAAGCAGCACACAGGCGTGCAGCATACAGACCCAGTCTGAAGCTGCACACATGAAGGAAATGCACCCTTGCATCTTCAGTAACCTTTAGTAGTGTGATTTCAGCTTCAATCGCCCCCCGCCTGTGGAAAATGGTGCCAGTATTCAGAATACAGTCCTCATGTACTGTACTTATCCCCTTCTGAAATCACCTAGACCCTGTCTCGTCTTGCACCCCCTACCCCAACCCAGGCAGAACTCACCATGTTTAGCACTCAGGCCGTGCTGCGTGCTTGTTAAATGAAAGTGAGAAAGAGGTGTATGTAACTTTTATGATTCAAGACTGTGAGTGCGCACACAATACTGACCCTGTGTATAGTTTCTTTTGCTTTTGCAGATTGTGCTCTTGAGGGCCAGCTTCTACACGCTGGCGGAGTGCCTCCATCACATAAGGAGGAAAATGAAAAGGAGTAAGAAGGACACGTTTCAGGAATTGCTGCAATCATCAGATCAGGCTGATAGCAAGCACAGAGCGTGGAGAGAGACAATAAACGAGAAACTACAAATGGACGGCCAAAAGAGGAGACAGGGTCAGGAGCGGATAATAAAGTTCATGGAAGATCAAATAGAGATGCTGAGGTCCCTGATTGAGCTGTAGGCAGAACATATGCATGCTTGACTCCCCCTAAAGCCCATGCCGAACTGCATTGCTTGCCCTCCCCAAACTCCCCACACACATTCCTCTCACGTCCCCGGCCCGTGGCAGTACCCCTTGCACTCCATTCCTAAGGATATTTTCCATAATGACAGCTGGACTTACATGAAGCTGTGAGATCCTCACTTCAGCGAGTGCTGTTCACTGTCACGTCCCTTGTAAGAAATCATAGAATCACAGGACTGGAAGGGACCTTGAGAAGTCATCTAGTCCAGTCCCCTGTACTCATGGCAGGACTAAGTATTATCTAGACCAGTGGTTCTTAACCTTGACTGCAGCCTGCACCCCTTTGGTTCTCAAAATATGTTCTCGCACCCCTTATCAAAAATCAAAATGTTCTCGCACCCTTAAACCTAAATATATTTTTTGTTTGTATATTACAGTAACAGTTTAAAAATGTATAATGTTAATAAATACATAGGTTTGATGAAACAAAGTAGTTGTACTTACGTGCCTGTGCTTAATTTGTGTTTTCGATGATTTACCTTCTAAAAAAATCTAGCATGTCTCGCATCCCCAGGGGTGCGTGCACCCCAGGTTAAGAACCACTGACCTAGACCATTCCTGACAGGTGTTTGTCTAACCTGCTCTTAAAAATCTCCAATGGTATTTATTCATAAAGCATATCATGTGAGGTCTCTACTGAAAGTTTGTAACTTATCAATACTCAATCACTGCCAGATGTGTGTACAGTTGATATTTAAGGAATAATGTAACTATGTTGACAATTATGCCCTTGTGGTCTTGTAGTGAGTGAGAGTCACCAGGGAATAATATGTCTTGGTGATGGCCCATTCAAGCTGAAGGGAGTTGTCACTCCTCTGCGGCTAGCTGATTATGTAATGTATTGCTCAACTGTCTACCTTTGCACCAACCCAGAAAAGTCAATGGAAAACCATCAAAGACAAACTATAAACATTGAAACCACTTGGAAGCAAAAAGGAATATATGACTGCGAGGTAATCACCCTGTGCATGAAAAGACTGATTCACATATCACAGGGTAGAGAAAGACACACTGGATCCATTCACTGAGGAGGTACCTTGATGAACGGGTACGCTTCATGAAAGTCTGAGTCATAGCTCTCTGGGACTAGCAAGTGCTGTGAAAGACTGAACTTTAGGATCAGAATCCACATTATTAGATAGGAAAGGTACTTGTCAATAAGTGTAGGCCCTTGTTCATGTTTTATGATTTCATTTTATATGTAACTATTGGTATCCATCAGTCACATTTGCTTTTATTGAATCTCTATTCTTTCTTAAATAAATTTCCTTTTGTTTTTCTATAACTGAACTCAAGTGCTGTGTGCGATACAAGAGTGGTGGTAAGGTAAAATTGGTAAACTGGGATACACTCTTTGGAAACAGTGGATCTGGAATTTCTGTGGGTATACAATGGTCAGGGACTGGATACCACAGGGAGATAGTTTCCAGGGATTTAAGGAGAGGCTGGTATAACCAGGCTAAAACAGGGCTGGTACAGAGCTAACACCTAGCTGGCACCTGCAAAACTTCCTCATGCTGGAGGCAGGTGGCAACAAGATGACTCACAGCCCTGGGTGCCCTGAGAAATGTGACAAACATCTAAAGTAGTACTCAAATACAAAGAAGTGTCTGCTGAACAGAATCACTGTTTAGCCCTCCTGCTGGGCTGGACTTGCTTTCCTTGCCTGCAAATCGCCATCTCTTGCTCTCTAACCTGCCTCCTCCCTGAAGGTACCACATGTCCTTCAAGCAGCACAGTGGGCCGCTTGTGAGGCAGCTGGATACCAGCAGATGCTGCCACGCACATGGCAGAAATAGGCGGGTGGACCAACAGTCCCGGCCAGATCCCTTCCCGAGGCAGTCAGCTTGGGTGTGGGGACTGGGAGGCGAGACCCCTACTTTGCAGCATAGTATTTCCCATAATTCTTTGTGCATTGCATTCGATTGGCTTATCGGTGGCATCTGCATGTTCGAACAACTTTATTGGTATGCACAGTGTTAACATATGGTGAAGCACAAGTTTGTTCGTGACCCTTTCATACATTCTTGCGACCCACTTTTGGGTCGTGACCCAAGGGTTGAGAAACACTGCTTTAAATGATCACATACTATTTTTTCCATAAGACCCCTAACTCCTGCTACCGGCTCCACTGGTGACATTGTGACACAAACCATTAGTGCCAATTGGCAAAGAGTTCACTGTTCTTTACAAGCAACTCCTGTCAAACTCATTATACCGGCACTGCAAGGTATTTACATGCCAGTTATGCTAAACATTCATATGCCCCTTAATGCTTTGGCTATCATTCCAGAGGACATGCTTCCAGGCTGATGATGCTCATTAAAAAAATAATGCATCAATTAAATTTGTGACTGTACTCCTTGCGGGGAGAATTGTACGTCTCCTGCTCTGTTTTACCCACATTCTACATATATTTCATATTATAGCAGTCTCGGATGATGACCCAGCATGTTCGTTTTAAGAACACTTTCACAGCAGATTTGACAAAATGCAAAGAAGGTACTGATGTGAGATTTCTAAAAATAGCTACAGGACTCCACCCAAGGTTTAAGAATCTGAAGTGCTGTCCAAAATCTGAGAGGGACAAGGTGTGGAGCATGCTTTCAGAAGTCTTAAAAGAGCAACACTCTGATGCGGAAACTACAGAACCCAAACCACCAAAAAAGAAAATCAACCTTCTGCTGGTGGCATCTGACTCAGATGATGAAAATGAAAGTGTCAGTCCACATTGCTTTGGATTGTTATCAAGCAGAACTCATCATCAACATAGATGCATGTCCTCTGGAATGGTGGTTGAAGCACGAAGGGACATATGAATCTTTAGCGCATCTGCAACATAACTATCTTGCAATGCCGGTTACAACAGTGCCATGCGAACGCCTGTTTTCATTTTCAGGTGACATTGTAAACAAGAAGCAGGCGGCATTATCTCCTGCAAATTGTAACTAACCTTGTTTGTCTGAGTGATTGGCTGACCAAGAAGTAGGACTGAGTGGACTTGTAGAATCTAAAGTTTTACATTGTTTTATTTTTGAACGTAGTTTCTTTTTTTACATAATTCTACATTTGTAAGTTCAACTTTCATGATAAAGAGATTGCACTACAGTACTTGTATGAGGTGAAATGAAAAATATTTTGTTTTTTACAGTGCAAATATTTGTAATAAATAATAAATATAAAATGAGCAGTGTACACTTTGTATTCTGTGTTGTAATTGAAATTAATATATTTGAAAATGTAGTAAACATCCAAAAATATTTAAAATAAATGGTATTCTCTTGTTGTTTAACAACGCGATTAATCGCAATTAATTTTTTTAAATGCGTGATTAATCACAATTAATTTTTTTAATCGCTTGACAGCCCTAGTAAATAGGTTTCTGATGTTAGGGGTGAAGCCATCTTATTTACAAACAAAGTTCCTGCAGGCTCACTACATTTCTTTTGGCTGCTCCACCAGCCAGGAGGAAGGGATGTGGAAAGGGCACTTAGTGCTGCTCATTGTAAGTAGCACCCCATCATCTGATACACACTAAGGATCCTTTGTGATATGTTTAGGTCTCTTCTTGCACATAAGAATTCTAGAAGGGGATTCTTTAACCAGGAAGAGACAGCTAAAACTGATTGCATCCCCTTCCTGACTTCTCTGCAAACTGTTAAGATCTGTACTTCTAATTCTATATTGCAAAATTGAGAGGTTCAGGCAATTTGATAGAAAAATTAGGCTTGTGAATCTTATTGCAGGAGCAAAATTTTGACCACTTCACCTGTATGTCCGGTGCAGAGATAAATAGCCTCGAATTCTTGAGGGCATAGTCCAACATACCATTCAAACATCTGGATACCATAAAGGGAAGAACCATTATTCTTAATTTAAATGAAAAATACTACAATCATCATTCTGCTGCAAATATATCAGTGGTCAGAGCCACAAAGCCAAGTAGACTGGGACAGAACTTCTCCAAAATAGTCACTAAGATTGAGGGATTCCTGATCCCTATTATTTAAACTACTAAAGGGTGGGGGAAATTATATTTATAGCTTACTTTAGATGTAGGTAGTTTCTTCACAAATTTCTACCTCTTTGAATGTGTGTCATACATTAGATGATAGCAAAAGACGCATACGAACAAGAGTTAGTATATATATGAGATATAAAACTATGTTGTACTGAGAAAACTCTCAATAATTTTTCCAGTTGATATTTCTATCTAAAATATCACAAAACAAAGTCTAATGTAGTCTGAACTTTAAATACACTGCTAATATTGAGTCTGTGAAAGGAGAGAGAAGAAAAAAGTCTCTGAATTGAGTATGAAACCTTGCACACCAATTCCATTATATTTTGTACAATTAAATAGAGAGAGAGAGAGAACACTTTTATTCGTAAAGGAAAAGAGGAACTATCCTTCCTTTATGCCTCTTTGGGGCTGGATTGGAGAGATTATAGTAATTTGGGGAGATGAAAAAGGTTGTAGAGAAACTCACTAGATTAACTTTTGAAATTCTGATTCTAAAACAATTTTTACTTTCTGCAATGTAACTGCCTAGGAGAAAAATAGTCTGCCAAATCAAACTTTTCCTCATTATTAAAGGGAGTGGTAAGGATGCAAAAAAAGGTTCTGGAGACAAATTTGAACAGATGCTCTAGCACTGGAGGAAGACTAGATGGATTTTTCCTTAGAATTTTTTGTGACAATAAGATTTCTTTTGGGGGAATGCATTGACCAGTGCACTCAAAGCCATGTGATCACTTTTCACTGATCAGAAATTCCCCTTACTTCTTTCCTTTCTTACTTCACATTAAGAGATATCTTTGGGTATGTCTACACTACAAAATTAGGTCGAATTTATAGAAGCTGGTTTTATAGATATTGGTTTTATACAGTCGATTGTGTGTGTCCCCACATAAAATGCTCTAAGTGCATTAAGTTGGCAGACCGCGTCCACAGTACTGAGGCTAGCGTCGACTTCCGGAGCGTTGCACTGTGCGTAGCTATCCCACAGTTCCCGCAGTCTCCGCCGCCCATTGGAATTCTGGGTTGAGATCCCAATGCCTGATGATGCAAAAACAGTGTCACAGGGGGTTCTAGGTACATGTTGTCAGGCCCCTCCCCCTCCGTCAGAGCAACGGCAGACAATTGATTTGCGCCTTTTTACCTGGGTTACCTGTGCAGACAACATACCACGGCAAGCATGGAGCCCGCTCAGCTCAGCTCACCGTCACCATATGTCATCTGGGTGCCGGCAGACGTGGTACTGCATTGCTACACAGCAGCAGCGAATTGCCTTTTGGCAGTAGATGGTGCAGTATGACTGGTAGCAGTCATCGGCTATCTGGGTGCTGGCAGACATGGAGCTGCATTGCTACACAGCAGCAGCTCCTTGCCTTTTGACAGCGGATGGTGTATTACGATTGATATCTGTCATCGTCATATTCCTCAGTGAGTTCAATCAGAGGCACCCGGGAAACTTTTCAGCAGATTCCTCTAAGAAATACTGAACCAAACTTTCCACTCTGAGCATCTGATTCTTCATTTTGTTTCCTGGAGACCCGGCAGTCCTATTGAACCGTCTTGACGATGATGGCTAGCAGTCGTAGTACAGCATCTTCTGCCAAGCACCCAGACGATACCGATGGCTATCAGTCATGCTGCACCGTCTGCTGCCAGCTTAAGATGTAAAAAATAAATGGACCAGATTTGTTCTGTATTCATTTGCTTCCCCTTCCCTCCGTGAAATCAACAGCCTGCTAAACCCAGGGTTTTGAGTTCAATCTTTGGGGGGGACCATTCTGTGTGACAGTTGTTTGTGTTTCTCCCTGATGCACAGCCACCTTTGTTGATTTTAATTCCCTGTATCTGTACGCCATGTCATCACTCGCCCCACCCTCCCGCCCTCCGTCAGACACTAGTTTCGCGCCTTTTTTCAGCCCAGACGCCATAGCACTGGGATCATGGAGCCCGCTCAGATCACCACGGCAATTATGAGCACTATGAACAGCACGCACATTGTCCTGGAGTATATGCAGAGCCAAAGCAAAACCAGGACCAGGCGAGGAGGCGATTGCAGTGCGGCTACGAGAGTGATGAGGAAATTGACATGGACATAGACCTCTCACAAAGTACGGGCCCCAGCAATGTGCAAATCATGGTGTTACTGGGGCAGGTTCATGGCGTGGAATGCCGATTCTGGGCCCGGGAAACAAGCACAGACTGGTGGGACCGCATCGTGTTGCAGACGTGGGACGATTCCCAGTGGCTGCGAAACTTTCGCATGCGTAAGGGCACCTTCATGGAACTTTGTGACTTGCTTTCCCCTGCCCTGAAGTGCCAGAACACCAGGATGAGAGCAGCCCTCACAGTTGAGAAGCAAGTGGCGATAGCCCCGTGGAAGCTTGCAACGCCAGACAGCTACCGGTCAGTCGGGAATCAATTTGGAGTGGGCAAATCTACTGTGGGGGCTGCTGTGATCCAAGTTGCCAGGGCAATCAAAGACCTGCTGATATCAAGGGTAGTGACTCTGGGAAATGTGCAGGTCATAGTGGATGGCTTTGCTGCAATGGGATTCCCAAACTGTGGTGGGGCGATAGACGGAACCCATATCCCTATCTTGGCACTGGAGCACCAAGCCACCGAGTACATAAACCTGTAAACTAAACTAACCACCCCACCCTCCCCTCCCCGCTTCGAGCACCGCTTGCAGAGGCAATAAAGTAATTGTTACTTCACATTCATGCATTCTTTATTAATTCATCACACAACTAGGGGGATAATTGCCAAGGTAGCCCGGGATGGGTGGGGGAGGAGGGAAGGAAAAGGACACACTGCAGTTTAAAACTTTAAAACTTATTGAAGGCCAGCCTTCCGATGCTCAGGCAATCATCTGGGGTGGAGTGACTGGGTGGCCGGAGGCCCCCTCACCGTGTTCTTGGGCGAGGAGGCAATGGGACTTGGGGAGGAGGGCTGTTGGTTACACAGAGGCTGTAGTGGCGGTCTCTGCTCCTGCTGCCTTTCCTGCAGCTCAACCATACGCTGGAGCATATCAGTTTGATGCTCCAGCAGCCGGAGCATCGACTCTTGCCTTCTGTCAGCAAGCTGACTCCACCTATCATCTTCAGCCCGCCACTTGCTCTGTTCAGCCAGCGATTCAGCCCACCACTTCTCCTCTCGTTCATATTGTGCTTTTTTGCACTCTGACATTGACTGCTTCCACGCATTCTGCTGTGCTCTGTCAGCGTGGGAGGACATCTGGAGCTCCGAGATCATATCATCCCGAGTCCGCCGTTTTCTCCTTCTAATCTTCACTAGCCTCTGTGAAGAAGAAACATTTGCAGCTGGTGTAGGAGAAGGGAGAGGTGGTTAAAAAAAAAAAGACACATTTTAGAGAACAATGGGTACACTCTTTCACGTTAAATTTTGCTGTTCACATTACACAGCACATGTGTTTTCGTTACAAGGTCGCATTTTTCCTCTTATATTGAGGGCCTGCCGGTTTGGTGTGAGAGATCACTCATGCAGTGCCAGGCAACAGATTTCGGCTTGCAGGCAGCCATGGTAAGCCACAGTCTTTTGGCTTTTTTAACCTTCTTAACATGTGGGAATGGTTTCAAATAGTAGCGCCCTCATTTCCCATACCAAGCACCCATTGGGTTGGCCATTTAAAATGGGTTGCAATGTAAAAGGAGGGGCTGCGGTTTCCTGGTTAACATGCAGCACAAACCCAACTACCCCCCCACACCCAATTCTCTGGGATGATCACTTCACCCCTCCCGCCTACCGCGTGGCTAACAGCGGGGAACATTTCTGTTCAGCCGAGCAGGAATGGGCACCTCTGAATGTCCCCTTAATAAAATCACCCCATTTCAACCAGGTAACCGTGAATGATATCACCCTCCTGAGGATAACAAAGAGAGATAAGGAATGGATGTGGTCTGCATGCCAGCAAACACCAGGACCATACGCTGCCATGCTTTGTTATGCAATGATTCCAGACTACGTGCTACTGGCCTGGCATGGTAACGTGTCCTACCATGGCGGACGGGATAAGGCAGCCCTCCCCAGAAAACTTTTGCAAAGGCTTTGGGAGTACATGAAGGAGAGCTTTCTGGAGATGTCCCTGGAGGATTTCCGCTCCATCCCCATACACGTTAACAGACTTTTCCAGTAGCTGTACTGGCCGCGATTCCAGGGCAAATTAATCATTAATCGTTAAACATGCTTGCTTTTAAAGCATGTGTAATATTTACAAAGGTACACTCACCAGAGATCCCTTGTGTGCCCTCAGGGTCTGGGAGCACGCCTTGGGTGAGTTCGGGGGTTACTGGTTCCAGGTCCAGGGTGATAAACATATCCTGGCTGTTGGGGAAACCGGTTTCTTCGCTTCCTTGCTGTGAGCTATCTTCATTGTCTTCTTCATCATCTTTCTTGTACCCCGAACCCGCTTCCCTGTTGCGTGTTTCTCCATTGATGGAGTCAAAGCACCCGGTTGGGGTAGTGGTGGCTGCACCCCCTAGCATCGCATGCAGCTCCACGTAGAAGCGGCATGTTTGCGGCTCTGCCCCGGACCTTCCATTTGCCTCTCTGGCTTTGTGGTAGGCTTGCCTTAGCTCCTTAATTTTCACGCGGCACTGCTGTGCGTCCCTGTTATGGCCTCTGTCCTTCATGGCCTTTGAGACCTTTTATAATATTTTGCCATTTTGTTTACTGCTACGGAGTTCAGCTAGCACTGATTCATCTCCCCATATGGCGAGCAGATCCCGTACCGCCCGTTCGGTCCATGCTGGAGCTCTTTCGCGATCCTGGGACTCCATCATGGTTACCTGTGCTGATGAGCTCTGCGTGGTCTCCTGTGCTGTCCACGCTGGGCAAACAGGAAATGAAATTCAAAAGTTCGCGGGGCTTTTCCTGTCTACCTGGTCAGTGCATCTGAGTTGAGAGTGCTGTCCAGAGCGGTCACAATGAAGCACTGTGGGATAGCTCCCGGAGGCCAACAACATCGAATTCCGTCCACACTACCCCAAATCCGAACCACAAAGGCGATTTTAGCGCTAATCCCCTCGGAGGTGGAGTAAAGAAACCGTTTTAAAGGGCCCTTTAAGTAAAAAAAAAAAAAGGACTTCGTCGTGTGGACTTGTCCAGGCTTAATTCGATTTAACGCTGCTAAAGTCGACCTAAACTCGTAGTGTAGACCAGGCCTTTGTTCTTACTCTCCATTTCTGTGTCTTGTAGAGGCCTGATAAATGAGAAACTAACTGCAGAAGATTAAACCCATCTCACTTAGGTTCAAGATATGGACAATCAACTGTCTATATGACTGATATAACTGCCGATTCCTCGTTCCCTCACTCCAGCAGTGGGAAGAGCAGGAAGAGTAGTTATTCAGAAAAGGAGCAGGCATCGAAAAAGATTAAAGTAATGTATTGTACTGTCCACTTCCTTCTCTGTTTTTCTGCCCCACTGCAGTATAAGTATAATATAAAGCAGCAACAAGTATATATCCATGCAATATAAAAGTCACATACAAGAAACTTACATGCCATGTGGTTTCTTGAATGGAAGCAGTAAGAAAACTAGTGAAATGATGAAAAAAGGAAAGGTTCTAACAAAAGGGCACCCAAAAAGTCATTAGCTTTCTTTTTTAAAATAAGGTTTCAGAGTGGTAGCCGTGTTAGTCTGTATCAGCAAAAAGAACGAGGAGTACTTGTGGCACCTTAGAGATTAACAAATTTATTTAGGCATAAGCTTTCCTGGACTAAAACCCACTTCATCGTATGCATGCAGTGGAAAATACAGTAGGAAGATATATATACACAGAGAACATGAAAAAATGGGTGTTGCCATACCAACTATAATGAGACTAATCAATTAAGGTGGGCTATTAGCAGCAGGAGAAAAAACACTTTTGTAGTGATAATCAGGATGGCCCATTTCCAACAGTTGACAAGAAGGTGTGAGTAACAGTAGAGGAAAAAATAGCATGGGGAAATAGTTTTACTTTGTGTAATGACCCATCCACTCCCAGTCTTTATTCAAGCCTAATTTAATGCTGTCCTGCTTGCAAATTAATTCCAATTCAGCAGTTTCTCATTAGAGTCTGTTTTGGAAAAATTTTTGTTGGAGTATTGCGACTTTTAGGTCTGTAATTGAGTGACCAGGGAGGTTGAAGTGTTCTCCGACTGGGTTTTAGCCCACGAAAGTTTATGCCCAAATAAATTTGTTAGTCTCTAAGGTGCCACAAGTATTCCTGATTTTTTTTTTTTAATAAGTTATTTATTTTGCCACCTTTTGACAATAGCAGAAAGGAGGAACACACTTCAGCCTGCAATGGCAACAGTCAAATCACAACATAGTGATTTATCATGACTCCATTACTTCAGTGAAGAAATAAAATGAAGATGGGTTTCTTGTCTGACAAGAGGGCACTAGAAAGGGCCATCTTAGAAAGGCAAACAAATGCATTAAGAATGCAGTAGAAGTTGCAAGGATTCTCTGCTTGCAAGAAAATGAAGATAAGCGTTATTGTCAAGTAACTTAGGCTCGGAGTTTTACCCACGTAATAAATGTTATAATTTACTAGGTCCAAAGTGTGATCTAGATTCTAATTTTCAAAGCTAAAAGAACTCTATCATTTTCTTACTGAGAAATCTAAATAGCAGGCACTATTTATATAGGACAAATAATGCTTTTCATATTCCTACTGAACTCAAATTCCAGGAGTCGTGCAGACATGGCTAATATTGTTGTACAAACAAATTTACAAAATGTAGCCATGTTAGCTTGCTCGCCATAAGGAAAAAAAGCCTGTCAAATGGAAAATTACTGGGAGAAAATTATTTTCAAACTTCTAAAAGGGTTTTTATAAACAAGTTTATATATATATAACTTGTTTATAAAAACCCTTTTAGAAGTTTCAAAATAATTTTCTATATATATAAATATATAAAAAAAAATAAAACAAGTCAGAGTCTCCATTTAAATTATTTCCAGTTGTTGCAAACTAACAGTGTTGCAATGATAGCAGTTTCAACCAGGGACCAAAGACTGATTCTACCAACAAAGATCAGGATAGTTTTGACAGATATTTGAAGCAGAATGACACAAAAGGAAGGAAACTATGGAATCTTCTTAAAATGACATTCAACTGCTTCAATCTGGCAAGGGGGCATATTGATTAAACTGATCGGTCCTAAGCAAGTCATAAACAATGAGTACTGTTGTAAACTACGGTAAATGACCATATATTAGATGAAAACTGTACAGGCTGAGAAATCAGTCTAATGCTTTTTAAGTTGTTTGGTGCATACCTTTTCAAAATAAAATTATCCAGTATCCTTTTATATCCAGTCTAAGATCAATTTACACAGGACTCTATGATGTACAAATAAATGTGGATGAGCACCATTCCTCCTCCTTTCCTCATTGTCTTAGATCATATATTTAAAGTGCACCTAGCCTAAGGGACAGTTTATAACACTTCAGAATGTCAGTTCAGTTTGACTGCCATATCCATTCTATATGATCAAGTTACAGCAGAAGATACTGCAGACTTGCAAAACTTAATCATGTTCTTACTCTAAGCATTTGAGCAGACACGTTGACTTCAAAGTGTTGACTATTTAAGATTAAGTACATGCATAACTTGATTTGCAAAATCAAGACCAAAAAGATTCAGTAATCCAGTACAGTCAGACAGCAGAAACTGAAAAGGCCAGAAGTTGTGGTGCGGTGGGAGGAAGGGGGACAAGGGAATGAGGGGTTGGGTTTTTTTGTTGTTGTTCTTTTTTAAACATCCTTTAGCCTACAACAAATTTATTGTTAAATTTACTTTTCTAGCAAGGAGTCTCAGCCAGCCAATCTGAACAAGTCAACTAAAAAATACACAAAATTTTAAATTTTAAAACAAAACAAGGCTTTGTTATTACAGAGCTATTTGGGATTGAGGAAATACACCATTTGTGCGTGTTACTTCATTTTAAAAGTACTTATTGGATTTTTAGAGATAACCCCCCTCAACTTCCAAATCCCACCCTCACAATTTCTCCCTTAAATCCAAGTGTCAAAATTAGGATTAAAAATCCTAATTGCACACACACCAACATTTTACCTGGGCTGTTTGCTAGTGTGTCATCAAGCCACTAGTCTCTGGAAATTTTAAATTTTGGATGCCAGCCCAGTTGCAAATAAAAAACCTTCATATGAACCACCACCAAGAAGTCACATGACCTCCATGGGCGGCAAGTATAATAGGCCAGGGAAGGCTAAACTCACCTACCATAGCCTGTGGCCCCACCCATGCTCCACCCCAAGACCCCACCCTCACTCCCCGTCTCTCTATGCTGATGGGGTCTAAGCTTGGGCTGGTGGCCTGGAGTTTGGGGCTCAGCTGGCGGCCTGGGCTGGTGCTTAGGCTGGCCAGCGGCCCAGGGTGGCTCAGTTTGACCCAGGGCCTGGGCCGGGTCTCGAGCTGATGCTCAGACTTGATCGGGGTTTGGGACAGTTTGGCTGGGCTCCTCCTGCCACGGGGGTGGAGGATCTCGGGGGTCTGGCAGGCGGGACCTTGGGTGGAAGAGGCATGGTTGGGGGAGGGGGGGGGGGCTAGCCTCCCCGAAGGGATGGCGGTTCACCCATTGCCCATGATGAGCGCATACTAATGAGAAGCCACAAGAGCTTTCCATCCCATGTTGTCAATAAATAATACTTAGCTCTTATATTGCATTTTTCATCACTAGATTTCAAATACACATTACACAGTATTATTATTCCCATTTTACAGAAACCAAAACTGATGCACAGATAAGTGACGAGATTTGCACAAGTCACTCAACAAGCTAATGACAGAGCCAGGAAAAGAATTCTTGTCTCCTGAATCCCAGTCTATTGCTCTGTTTACTAGGCCATACTGCATCCCATTCATGACATATGTCAAATATATATACAGTGTTGTGTTTAAACAAACAAAAAATAGATAGTATAAACTCTGAACAAAACAACATAAAAAATGTGAATTGAATGTACAAGTGATTATGTATGTCAATTCATTTGAGTACAAGACGTATTTGAAATTAAATTTTTTACTCCTGGAAGAAATCAACTTCTACATAAAACTAGCAACTTTTATATAAAATAAAAATGTATGTCTAAAATAAATAAATAGGATACTCCCACTCTTCAAATAAAGAAAAAGCAACAAAAAAACCCTCATATACACACGCACACCATGCAAATAAAGCATGTAGAGCATAATGCAACTAATGGTATTTCTTAAATGCTATCGTGAAACTGCAATAACTGTTAAATATTATTTTTGTATTGTAATACAGTTTCAGCAATGTGACTCACACTACTTTGTAAATATATTTTAATAATTCTGAGCACTACTCTGAACAACCTTCCAATCTAAGCAGTTCAATTTCATGTGTTTTCACTGAATGCTGTTTCATCAAGATAATTCAGGGCTTTCTAACCACAGGTATCATAACAGATACCAGGAGTTGGGAGGAGAAAGAGTGGGATTATGTCCTGACACAGGAGGCTGAGAAAGAGTCCCAATAAAACATTTAAGATGCTTATAAGGTTTGCTATTGATAAAGTCCAGGGTGGACCACATGCTGACCTACTAGTTCTACTGTGTACTTTAAAAAGTTGAATCTTCCATCAGTACATTAAAAGTGTATATCTTTTTTTTAAACAAAAATATTTTAATTTGTAATAATAATAATAATAATAATGTTATCCCCAAACTTTATCACAATAGATTAACCATTAAATAAAAATTTCCATATTCTTTCCATATTCCACTCCATATTCCACACAGCTAATCAGTAACTAGTATCTCTACTTAGCCTCTCTTCTTTGTCCCATTCCTTCAAGAATCATTATGATCAGCAACTTTTCTCCAAATAAATAAGCATGACATTCCTGTCCATATCACCCTATGAAATGATCTGCTCCATCAGCTGAAACACTTTTGCAAAAAGTATAACATAGCACCTTAACTTCATCTCAGCTGAAGCAGGAGTAGGAACATGGTCAAAGTCTGTTAGGCTGTATTCTTAATTCCCATAATAAAGACTGGCCATAATATTAAATTTCTGGTTTTATTTAAACTTCTTTCACCACATAGGCCATTTTCCATTAGATACCGTCAACATTTTAGAAAGCGATCAAAAATATTTATACAGGGATCATATTCATGTTTTAAAATACAGAAGCCATTCAAAGCTTTATTTTCAGACAATAAACAAAAATGCTTTATTTCAGAAAAACTAAAAAAAAAAGTGAATACAATGCATAGAATGACAGGCTTTACCCATATTGTTACTTGGTGACATGAAAATCCATGCAAAGTTTTTTATTTTGCTTTTGTTGGGGCAGGAAGGTTCTTTATCATTATTAAACATATAAAAGATTGATTCCATTCTCTTATGTGAACACTTATAAAATTGGCTGGTGAACATTCAGAACCAACAAGAAAGATCCATTTATAGAATTATTACGACTATACACTACAACAAAATGTTTACCTCAATCCTGCCCCTCCTTAAAAGCCTCTTCAATGTTAATTCCCAGAGCAAGGCTACAGGTCTTCTGCTAAAAAAAATTAATCTCTAGATTCTGTAATCCTTTTCTCTTTAATTTCCAGTCTATGAAGAGAAATGATGAGATTCACATATGCATAGCGAGTGTGGATTTAAGTAACTTTCCATCTCACCATAGGTAACACATTTGATATAAACAGTAGCGTTGGACATTGAATCATTTTGTCCTTTAAGATTTAAGGTTTTATATTTGTATGTCTTGATATGTTCAACAAGCATGCAATTTTATAAGCAAATTGTTTGTATGTGGTTAATAGACAAATTACATTTCAATATATCAATATATGTGACATTAAGATTCATCATTCATCTCTGCAGGTTATTTCTGGGGGGAGGGGGCAGAGAGCGAGCGTTTTCCAGGTTCATCAGTGATTAAAAGGTTTAAATGTGTTACTACTAATTCTGTTTAAACGATTTTTCCAACTACTACCATTCTATGAATATTTCTAAAGCAATTCCTTGTTAACCTTTTCATTTGTCTGTTTAAACTATTCTATTATACTTTTTTGTTTCTCATGGTAACCAATGTTATTTGACTTAACAGAAGCTGTTCAAATATTTAAAGGCACTCCGAGATGGCAGGAGTTTATCTAGGAGCATACATGTTGTGTCACATATATTCCTTTCCTCGCTCTTATTTTTATCTTTCCCCCCAGAAATAGTAACAACCAAAAAGGATACTAACTGGACATATTGTATCAGGAACGTGTTCACTTCATCTGCTTATGTTAAAATTCAAGTTACAATGGGCACATTTAGAAATTACAAGCTCGGTAGTTAAAACAGATGCTTCTGACGTTCCTTCATATGTACTGTATCCCTCTGCCAATACCGTCAAGCGCAACGCAAGAACTAAAGTATAAACATCTGCAACACCTCTCTGTTTTGTTAACATTCTTTTACACATTTTACTGCTAACTCCAAAAAAGGAGGATCGACGGTGTAAAAACAGTGAAATTGGAAACATCTGTGAGATAGCTACGGAAAACGGAATGAAACATGAATAAACAAAAACATGGCGAAAGTGGCCTGGGGTTGTTACACTGTCAGATCATTTTTCCAAGCCCAACATCAAGGCTTTTGTTACAACCAAAGCGGTCATTTGCATGGAGAACCAACAGGGTTTCTTCTTCTTCAGCGTTTCCCAGATCGTAACACACACTCGCTCTGTTCCATACACACACAGGCAAATCTTCCCCGTTGCAAACAAACAATACAGCGAAACACACACATTTTCGCAACTGCGGAATCTACAGATTACAAACAACACTCGGCATACTTAATAGTTTGGTGCTGAGACGTAATTTAGCCATAAAATAACAGACAAACCTTTGGAGCGCTGCCCCAGCCGGAGTTCCTCTCCCTCTCCCTCTGCTCTGCTGTTACTGACAAGATCAGGCTGAGATTAACAAGTCCATGCTACTGAACAATCTTACTCCTCAGGTTATTCCACGCACTTTGTGTGCTCTAAATAATATCAAACTTCTCAAAAAGTTTAAAAAATAGTGAATGAGAGAGAAACAGAGCACAGTAATGGGAAAGCAGATAACATTGTCCGTGCAATTATTACAGCAGCACGAAGGACACTGCTCTATAGTTTAGGCTGTGTCAGCACTTCCATCTAAACCCCTATTTTCAGGGGGTTATAACTCAAGCCAGCAAAAAATTGCTCTTAGCTAAAAAGGGTGATATTTTTCTTTTTTATATTTTTAAAACATCCATTTAGACTATTCAAAAAGTTGCAGGGGCACAAAAGTACACCTATTTTATCAGCTCTGGAAGTCTTATTTGCACTTTTTCAATATAAATAAAACATTCTTTTTTAAAAATAAAATTTCACAGACCTTTGATCTACAATGTGAATCTGGCACTTTACTTTTTATAAAAACACATTAATAAATATTAATATTTGAAAACTGGGTAGTCTGAATACACAGTAACTTCTAAAGAACTTTTAAGTGACTGTGTTGGTTAGTCCTGGAGATACTGTCTATTCAAAGAGCTGGTCAGCACAGAGAGTGGCCCTTGACAATGTGCATCATCGCTAATCCTCTAAGGCAGCTTTGTAAAATTCTACTCACACCACTTGCTGGAAGCAAATACTTTTTCTGACAGGCAAGTAGTAAAATGTCCTCATCATCATGGTAAGGTGGCTGAACATAATTTTTGTTTGCTCTGCAATGGCTACTTTACAATGCTGCTCTAAGGGGTGACAGGGCAAGCCAATTTGTACTCTTGTTCAATCTTTGACCAATCAGAGTCATTGACTGAACTGGTGATGGTTTTATGGTGTGGATAATTGACCCATGGAAACTTGACTAAGATGGACAGCTTATTTCATATAGATGACTAAACAGCCAGGAGACAGTTGCAACTTTATAGCTTTTGCTTTTAATGTACATCTTTATTAGGATTGTTCATCCTATATACCCATAACCAAGGAACAACAGCCCTTTCATAATTACAAGTCAACTGTCACAACTGCAAAACAAGCATTGAATTCTATTCAAATACTAGTACTTTTTTTTGTAAAATGTAAATATACATGGATTGACAGGTCAACGTAAAACACCACCTTAGATAAAGAAACCAAAGTGTACATTCAGTTATCCCTCAGTTCAATGGAATGCATATAAGCCAATATAACCCTCATCTCACTAATGCAGAAACTCAGAATATCACTATTAAGTCATTCAAATTCTGTCATTTTGCTTTCTACCAGTCCCTTATTCTGAAGCATTACTTTTCATTTTAAAATCCCCTTCAAATCAAAAGATATATTACAGAAATAAATATGTGGCCAAAGGCTATGACAGTCAATTTCTTGGGGCTATATTCTCCTATCAATAGGCAGCGTTAGTGGATTCAAATCTATTCAAACACTCGCAGTTAGCAGTCCAAGGAGGAGTGTGGGTCATTATTTCTCCAAAATACTATTCCTCTCAACTTCCCAAAAACATAATGGTTGCTTGAACATCCACCAAGAAGTATTTGAGATCCATATAGTCCATTCTGCCTCTTCTCTGCCACATATAAACACTCTCTCACTACCAAATCATTGTACACCTCTACCTGGATATAACGCTGTCCTCAGGAGCCAAAATAATCTATACCGCATTATATCGAACTTGCTTTGATTCACCGGAGTGCGCAGCCCCGCCCCCCCCGGAGCACTGCTTTACCGCGTTACATCCAAATTCATGTTATATCAGGTCGCGTTATATCGGGGTAGAGGTGTATATGGCAAGTCACTCTAATACAGAGTGGGGGAGGGATAGCTCAGTGGTTTGAGCATTGGCCTGCTAAACCTAAGGTTGTGAGCTCAATCCTTGAGGGAGCCACTTAGGGATCTGGGGCAAAATCAGTATGTGGTCCTGCTAGTGAAGGCAGGGGGCTGGACTTGATGACCTTTCAAGGTCCCTTCCAGTTCTAGGAGATGGGATATCTCTATTAATCTAAGTGGTGTGTCGAGTCTTCATTTATTCACTCTAATTTAAGGCTTCACGTGCCAGTAATACATTTTAACATTTTTAGAAGGGCTCTTTCTATAAGTCTATAATATATAACTAATCTATGTAAAGTACATAAGGTTTTTAAAATGTTTAAGAAGCTTCATTTAAAATTAAATTAAAATACAGAGCACCCCGGACTGGTGGCCAGGACCCGGGTGTGAGTGCCACTGAAAATCAGCTCATGTGCAGCCTTTGGCACACATGCCATAGGTTGCTTACCCCTGCTCTAGTATGAGCCATGTCTCCATGTTATATATAATATTGTGCACACTGTTAATATTATTATTTGTTCACAATTTCCACCCTAGAAAAAGTTAGATCTCCCATCCTCCCATATAGCTGAGATTAAGCCAACTGGATGGTCATAATATACACATTAAATATATAATTAACAATATAGTTACTTGCCAACAGAGTAAAAACGAGGCTTCTGTTTTAGTCTACTAGGTAGTATGTAGAGTATTTAACATATT
This sequence comes from Chrysemys picta bellii, assembly GCF_011386835.1. Classification (NCBI taxonomy): domain Eukaryota; kingdom Metazoa; phylum Chordata; order Testudines; family Emydidae; genus Chrysemys; species Chrysemys picta. The sequence goes on along the minus strand of NC_088795.1, from coordinate 127,569,235 downwards.
TAATAGGACTGTCAATTAATAGCAGTTTTAATCACACTGTTAAACAATAGAATACCAATTTAAATATATTAAATATTTTTGGATGTTTTTCTACATTTTTAAATATATTGATTTCAATTACAACACAGTATACAAAGTTGACAGTGCTCACTTTATATTATAAATTTTATTACAAATATTTTCATTGTAAAATGGCAAACAAAAGAAATAATATTTTTCAATTAACCTCAAACAAGTACTGTAGTGCAATCTCTTTATCATGTAAGTGCAACTTACAAATGTAAATTTTTTTTGTTACATAACTGTACTCAAAAACAAAACAATATAAAGCTTTAGAGCCTAGAAGTCCACTCAGTCCTACTTCTTGTTCAGCCAATCACTAAGACAAACAAGTTTTTTACATTTACGGGAGATAATGCTGCCTGTTTCTTATTTACAATGTCACATGAAAGTGAGAACAGGCATTCACATGGCACTTTTGTAGCCAGCACTGCAAGGTATTTACATGACAGTTATGCTAATCATTCATATGCCCCTTCATGCTTCGACCACCATTCCAGAGGACATGCTTCCATGCTGATGATGCTTGTTAAAAAAATAATGCATTAATTAAATTTGTGACTGAACTCCTTGGGGGAGAACTGTATGTCTCCTACTCTGTTTTACCTGCATTCTGTCATATATTTCATGTTATAGCAGTTTTGGATGATGACCAAGCACATGTTCGTTTTAAGAACACTTTCACTGCAGATCTGACAAAACACAAAGAAAGTACTAATGTAAGATTTCTAAAGATAGCTACATCACTCGACTCAAGGTTTTAGAATCTGAAGTGCCTTCCAAAATCCGAGAGGGATGAGGTGTAGAGCATGCTTTCAGAAGTCTTAAAAGAGCAACACTCTGATGCAGAAACTACAGAACCCAAACCACCTGCTGGTGGCATCTGACTCAGATGATGAAAATGAACATGCGTCGGTCCGCACTGCTTTGGATGGTTATCGAGCAGAACCCGTTATCAGCATGGACGCATGTCCTCTGGAGTGCTGGTTGAAGCATGAGGGGACATATGAATCTTTAGTGCATCTGACACATAAATATCTTGCAACACTAGCTACGATTGTGCAATGCGAATGCCTGTTCTCACTTTCAGGTGATATTGTAAAAAAATAAGCAGGCGGCATTATCTCTTGCAAATGTAAACAAACTTGTTTGTCTGAGCGACTGGCTGAACAAGAAGTAGGACTGAGTGGACCTGTAGGCTTTAAAGTTTTACATTGTTTTATTTTTGAAGGCAGTATTTTTTGTACATAATTCTACACTTGTAAGTTCAACTTTCATTATAAAGAGATTGCACTACAGTACTTATTAATTACAACTAACTGTTCATTCCTATTAATAAACTATTTGAAAAGGATGATCAAAACCTGGAAATACAAATTCAAAACAAAATAATGAATCTAATATTTCTTTTTCATGTCATCCAGCTAGAGGACAGAGAGAAAGAAACAAGTTATGGCCATACACATCCTTCTTAATATACCCCAAATTTACACTTCCTGGGTTTTGTAAGAATTACACAATGATACTATTTAAGAGCTAACCATTGTATACACAGACTTGTTTTGCATTAATCACAACTCTATTAAAATTCAACTTGGGCTCCATAATTTTGGAACGGGGTAATCAGAGGAAACTTCAAAATAAAGATTATTATTTTATCATTAAAATCAAAGATCCATTTCTGTATATGAATGTTTACAACAACATAATTCATTGATTTTAATTTCAGCAAGAAGTTACTGACCACTCAATTTTCTTTAACATAAATTTAAATATTTGAGACATTAGATGATTAGTTTAGTTCTAGTCCACACAATCTCTATGCCACTACTTGCATGATGAACTAATAGTTGCAACAACCTTAAATTGAAACATGCCAACAATGCACATATAGGCTGTATAAATATTTAACCATGCCACCTAGAACGTAAATTAGTTGACATTCAACAATTAAAGCTCTCTCTCTGAAGTTGCAATATTTAAAGGTTAAAGATTAGACATGCTCCCTCTTGTGTTAAACTAAGAATGCATGCTGTTTTCTGTGACATGATGGTGGCTCAGCCATCTGTTTCCATTGAGCAAACCTCTTCAACTTTGACTACTAATTTCTGACTAACATTCACCAATAGTTCTACAGGACAAAGGTTGACTCACTTTGCACACATATTCATATGATCACTTTATATTTGTGAAATACTGTCATTTTGCATATTGTTGAAGATCACCATTAAGCATAAAATCACATTATCAAAAATATGGTACAATTAAGATTCGTAAACATAACTAAATATACATAGCAAAATAAATTACATGTATATATATATATATACATAGCAAAATAAATTACATGTATATATATATATATATAATGTTCAGTAGCTACATATTTCACACATTAGCCTAATTTACAACAAAATATCCACCGTTTGCTAATTTTTCTTTCCATGTCCTTAGTGCTAATTAACTACTGAACTAGTCTAGCATAAAAGTTTCTGCTAAAGAATCTTTAAAAAATAATGTGCATATATTTCATATCTACATGAAGAAGATAGGAAGAACATGATAGTGCTATGTAAAGGTGTGTGTACATACTATCTACCTAACTCAGGCTCCAATCTTTCAGCTTGACCCACTGAAACCCCTATATCTGCATGGAGCCTCAGTAAAGACAATTGAGGTCCAGCCATGCAGATCCAGTTGCAGGATCAGGCCCGTAGGGCAGCGTTTCTCAAACGTGGCCACCAAGGGGTTTTCCTGGACAGAGACGGGGGAGAGGGCAAAGCATTGGTCCCTTCCAGCAGTGCTGAGGGGCTCCAGGGGACGGCTTCAGCCAACCCCCCCCCCTTCAGCCATGGGACTCTAGGGGTGGCCTTCAGCCCCCCTTTCTCCACCAATTCAGCCGAGGGGCTTTGGGGGAAGGCTTCAACCCAGGGCGGCGGAGTTTCAGCAGGGCCGGCCTTACCAGGCGCCATGGTCAAGAAGCAAGAAGTGGGGTGAGCCTGGGGTGTGAGGCTGTGGAAGGGAGCTCAGGCTAATGGGGGGGGGGAAGAGCAGGGCCTTGAGGGCAATGGGGAGTCCCGAGGGGGCCAGTGAGGAGCCAGGGGAGGCAGCAGTGGCTAAAAGTGATGGGTGGGGGGGGCAGGGGAGGCAGCAGGGGCCGCAGCAGGGGCCAGAGGCACCAAAATACAACTGTACTTTTTTTTTGTTTTTAAACTAACATGATTATAAACAGGACTTTGTACCTAATGGAGGGAGATAGGATTTTAAACGTGATTTGCCCTGTTAGTTGTGGTCAGTGCTAGACTCCATGGTAAATTTAACTACAACCAGTCACACATTTTTAATCATCCCTTGCCTTGTCTACACAAGGTAGAAGGTCCAGTTCAAAATCATGTTTGTTATAATTTATTAGATAACATGTTTTAAAACATGCTGTATTTTCTAGCCTTTATTCGAGTATATTTTGAAATTTTAACACTATTAAAGTAAACTGTGCTCTTTTTCTTGGCAATATTTGTGGTTTTCATTAAATACAATGCTCTAAAGATTAACAGAAATAATGCAGCTAAACTTTAACCAGGAAGGGCAGCAAAGTCACTGTCACTATTCATGGATGTTTCATATACATGCACTTTTAAACCTTGGACCATCATGTTAATCAATAAGGTACACTTCTCAAAACGTAAGGGTCATACAAAACAGCTTCCTGCACCACTGAAGTCAATAGGAGTTTTGCCATAGACTTCAATGGAGTAAGAAACAGCTTATAATAACCTTTCCCCTCACATCCAACTTTTGGATCAGTGGTTCTCCATCTTTTTTTCATTCTGCAGGCTAATTCCTCAGAGGAAGATTTTTCTCAAGGTCTCATGGGTCATCTCTAATCCCAACCCACTAAAGTGCTCAGAAACCAGTTATGTGTGTTATGTAGGATTCTAAAAAGGATAGCCTCAAAATGTTTCATTCTGCAGACCACAAAGAATGGTTCTCTGCTAGTCCTCAGATCACTATCGGTTCAGGTCCTGATTCTGCTAAAACGCCCATGTGTCTGTCTACTCCCACAGGAAATCAAGGGGAGTAACCATAAGAAAAACTGCAGGTTCTGGCCCTTCTGGCATGGTAACAGCCTAGTTGCCAACCCTCCAGGATTGTCCTGGAGTCTCCAGGAATTAAAGATTAATCTTTAATTAAAGAGGGCATGTGATGAAACCTACAGGAATACCTCCCATCAAAATTGGCAACCCACTAACAGACAGGTGCCGAGTGCAGCGGGATAGGGAACTATTTCCTGTTTAAGCCTGGAACAAGCACCGTTTCCAGCCACAGCTGGGGCAAGAGGAGGGGAGGGGGGTCAGATCTTGCTCTCCCCGGGGTTACTGCTCCAGGCAGGCGGCCGGGGGACTCTGCTGGCTGCGCCCAGGACTCAGCCAGGCTGTGGACGGCAGGCTCCTGGTGAACAGCCAGCGCTTGGCCACGTCTGAGGCCAGGTGGCTCAGGGATGGGCACGGGGCACCTTCCACCGGCCGCGCACAGCCGACGGGGGCGAGCGGTTCCCGCGGCGTTGTCCCAGCCGCAGGAGGGAGCGAGGGCAGCCCTGCCCGCCCCTCCCAGCAGCGGGGCAACGGGGGGCGAAGCAGACCCCCCGAGGGAGCTCCGCGCTCCCCTCCTGCCGCTGGGGCAGAGACTTACGCAGCTCGGGGGCGGAGGATACCACCAGCGGCCCAGCCGGACTGGAACCTGCCGGGGGAGAGCCCGGAGCCTGCCCGCCCCCAGCGAGAACCGCCTCCCTCCCGGCGCCTGGGCACCCGCACGCGCCCCGGCCAACGGCTGTGGCTGCCCCGCCGAGGGACCGGGACCGGGTAGAGGAGAGTCGTGTCCCCCGGGAAGGGGGATAAGATAGGGGGAGTCCCCGCTCCAGGGTGAGCTGAGGGGGAAGAGGACTCACTCTGTCTCCGTTATTTAAACCTCTTCCCGCCGCCTCACTCCCGCTCCGCCCTACGCGACTTACTAGGGATCACCCCCTCCCCGTCTCCCCACGCACAAACTCCGGCAACAATCGAGGCGGCTCACAACAACCCGCCCTTCCCAGCCACACTCGCTCCCCATTCGCTCATCGCTTTGTCCGTCGACGTGTCTGCTGCGTGCATTGGCCCCTCTGCCTGCCAATCAAAGTGCACACAGCTGGAGAACCCCTCCAGGCTTCGCTTGCGGTGCATCCCGCCCCTCCGGACACCTTGTCGGGTAGTTAAAACCTCCTCTTTAACTCACCATAAAAATGTACTTGTACGTCCCGCCCAGCCAAACAGAAAGGAGATACTGATTGGGCCGAATGAATGATGAATGATTGGGCCGATAGCTTGATTGGAAAATAAAACTGTCAATCGTAGGATGTAATCCCCGCCTACGGGAATGCGTAGCTCTCCCTGATTTGTCTCTGTGGCTAGTCCCAGTGCCATGTATCATCCAATCAAACACGCTTTCACAAGTTAGAGGGCGGGACAAAGCCTATGAAGTGATAGATGCGAAAGGGGTGCAACGATTGGATGAATACTCTCTCCCTTTCTTTTCCACCACTACTGTCCAGTGGCTCATACCACCCGGCTTTAGGAGGGGGAGAGGTAATCTGTTGGTTTAGCCCGTCTCCATCAGGGACGAGAGGGGCGGGGGAAAGGAAGGAGGAGGAAGTTCTTTATTGCCCACCATGCAACGCGTGCTGTAGGTAGCTCTTTTGGGCTCTGCGCGGGGAGGGGGCGGGAGGAGGTTGGTGCCCAATCCAAGATGGCGGTGCAGGAATCAGCTGCTCAGCTCTCAATGACTTTGAAGGTGCAGGAGTATCCCACTCTCAAGGTGGGTACTAGGCATCCTGGGTGCCTGTGAGGAGGGGAGGGCCAGGCTGGGGTTGGGCGAGGTTGTTAATGACTCAGTTGGGCAGGGCTAAAGGGAGCTGGGGGCTTGACAAGCTGTGGTCCCCCACCCCCTGTATTATAACTCCCTCGGGCCCCAAGGTGTGTAACGTGCGGAGACCCCAGTTCCCTGGACCCCTTTCAGACCTCCCTCCCCGCCCCCATCTTCCTTGCCCTCTACTCATAAGGGCTATTTTCTTTCTTTTGATGTTGGGGGGACGTGCCTGGAATATGGTGCCCTCCCTGGGCAGTTCCATACCCTGAAGATGTAGGTGGGGTGGAGTCCCCAGAGCAACAACAAAAATTAAAACGATTGAAGGACTGGGGGGGCTGACTTAGGAGAAGGAAAAAGCTGAATATGCCATGGCTAAGATGTGACAGAAGGGTGCTGTGTGGGGAGGGGTGTGACTGGGACAGACTGGAGGGTGCAGAGCAGTGAGAAGGGGGCTCGGAGCATTGATCATTTAGAAGGAATGTTTAAAGGAGTTAGAACCGTGTATCATTGTTAAGAGGTGGACGGGGAGGAGGTGTTAATATGGTTCCTTGGCATCTTGATTTCCTAAATATGGAGATGAACTGCAGGGTGTCAGGGGATAAAAATGATTAAAGGGACTGGAGAGCTTATAAGGAAGAAAGAGTTAAATATCTATAGCTTGGATGGATATACTAAAGGGTTGGCTGATGTAGTAACCCAGTGTATCTGAAGGGTGTTAACTCCCCAGGTGGGAGGTGAATTGCATAGGCTGGCCAGACATCATAAAATGAGCAAAGAAAAATCTAAACTGACCATTAAGGGTAAATATTGCTGACAATAAGATCTGTTGAACTGGGGAATAGTCTCCCAGAGGAAGTGGTGGATTGATCATTTAGAATATTTTTTATATATATATTAGATCAAGTAATTCAACTGCAGTTGAATTTACTGTCGGGAACTAATCTTGCGCTGGCTAAATGGGAGTCAGGAGAGATGAGCTGGTCTGCTTAATAGGCCTTATGTCTGATTTAACTAGAATATAGTTTTCCATATAGTGTGTATCAAAAACGTTATACAAAGTAAACTTTTGAGCTTAAGTCATGTTTTACTTTCATATAGTGTTGTGTGCTTGGTTTTTTTGTTTGTTTTTGTTGTTTGTGTTGTAGGTTTCTGCCCATGTTCTTCCCGTCTGTCTCTTGCTCTTCCCTTCTTCCTCCAGTCCTACCTCCTCATTTCCCCTTCACCCTTGGGGACTAACTTGATTCCCATTTTATATCTGAAGATTTATTTTCCCTGTCATCCTGAAGTACTTAAGGCTTGACAGTATGTGGGTTAAATTTTAAGTCCCCTTAGAAAGGCACAGCCAGCAACAATGTTAAGAAATTCCTAGACAAAGAAGCCTCTTTCAATGGTTTATTTATTGATACATTCATATTGTGTTTAGACAGTCTTTCATATTCCTCAGTATTTACATGTAGTGAGAGTCAATTGTTTGCTTTTTGTGCTCTCTTTATAACATTTAAGGCTATCTACTAAGTGTCGCCCATTTGAAGAAGAAGGCAGTCATTTTAAACTAGTTTTAAGGCATTTTTCAAGTCTACTATTTACTCTTGAGATGAGGGATTTTTGCAGCATTTTAATGAGAATGAAATATTCCTTGTATTGTCATGAAATATTCAAACTAAACGGCTTAGTAAACAGGCTTGTATTAACAGTGTTAAATGTCATAAGGGCGATGTTTAAATGGCACTTAATTCTTTTTGTGTTTTGTCTCTTCCCCCCACCCCTCAGTGCTCCAGAAGCTTCCTTTCTGTTTAATATTAGTTCTTATTACAAAAAAAACTCTTGAAGCAGTCACTATTTAGTTACCACTTGCATTTATCCCCTTACGTTTCCTTGACTGTGGAGATTTCAAACCATTATTCATGCTAGAGAAAACAATTTTTTGGTAGAGGTGAAAACGACAGAGTGAATTTTCATCTCTAGTTGGTTGTTAAGAACTTAAAACAGTCTATATAAAACATGCATATAAACTTATTATGGTAACTGTGGTGGCAGCTATAATATTTTGTTACCCATCTGTGGACACTGGCAATTTTCTCTAATTGATGCAAGTAAACTATAAAGGATGTCAGAACTACATTTATATCCTTCCTGTTTCCTCCCTTTAACTTGCTCATGCCCAAATCACTAGATGATAGTAGTTGTGTAATAGCTCTACATTACAGTATGTTCCATAAGAGTGCCTTTCTTGGGAAGGAGTGCTTACGACTCTCTATATAGGGAAAATCCCTCTTATTGCTAAATTGTGGTCAATTCTGGAGTGGAAGTGCATCAACATTCTGCTTCAGCAAATCTGCACGGTATTATTTTTCAAGGGAAAGTAAAGTGACTTACTCAGCTGAATCTACAGGAGTAATTTAAGTGTATAGAAAGAATGTAACTACTTATGCTGTCTTCCTCCTCAGGACATGAGAGTTACTTGCTATCTTTCCCCCAAAAAGTTCCATTGATCTCTAATAAACCCCACTGATAGGGAATTTTGCTTTACATCTCATCTGAATGCATAATACATGAAGCCTCCAATATGCACTGATAAAAGGAAATTAAAAGGTGTCAACACTCTGAGCATGGTATTACAAAGGAATCTCACAAAACTGGGTGACTGGGCAACAAAATGGCAGATGAAATTCAATATTGATAAATGCAAAGTAATCCATATTGGAAAACATAATCCCAACTGTACATATACAATGATGGGGTCTAAATTAGCTGTTACCATTCAAGAAAGAGATCTCTGTGTCATTGTGGATAATTCTCTGAAATCATCCACTCAATGTGCAGCGGCAGTCAAAAAAGCAAACAGATTGTTGGGAATCTTTAGGAAAGGGGTAGACAATAATACAGAAAATATCATATTACCTCTATAAATTCCTGGTATGCCCACATCTTGAATACTGTATGCAGATCTGGTCACCCCATCTCAAAAAAGATATATTGGAATTGGAAAAGGTACAGAGAAGGGCAACAAAAATGGTTAAGGGTATGGAACAGCTTCCATATAAGGAGAAATTAATAAGACTGGGACTTTTCAGCTTGGAAAAGAGATGACTTAGGGGGGAGAAAGTGAATAAGGAACATAAGAACATAAGTGTTATTTACTCCTTGTAATACTAGAACTAGGTATCACCGAATGTAATTAATAGACAGCAAGTTTAAAACAGACAAAACGAAGTACTTCTTCACACAACTCGCAGTCAACCCATGGAACTCTTTGCCAGAGGATGTTGTGAAGGTCAAGGTTAACTATAACAAGGTTAAAAAAAGAATTGTATATATGTATATAAATGTATATACTCGATCATAAGCCGGTTCGTTTATAAGCCTACCCCACAAGATGGATAAGTAAAGATGGAAAAATTTTATAACCCATTCATAAGCCGACCCTATAATTCAGGGGTCAGCGAACTTTAGCTCCCGGGCCATCAGGATAAGCTGCTGGTGGGCTGGGATGGTTTGTTTATCTCGAGCGTCCGCAGGCACGGAGGTAAACCTAAGTAAACAAAGTGTCCCGGCGTGCCAGCTGCTTACCTTGACGGGCCGGGACAGCAACTGGTGGGGAAATTTTTTTGTGGGGAGAAGCTGGGAGTCAGGGGATTAACCCCTGTGACCACTCCCCACATCAGCCCATCTCTAGCCCGGACCCCTACACTCTCCCCATCCCATCCCTTCCCACCTTATCTGGGGAGGGCCAGGGGAGGATGTCTCTGACCTGGCTGGAGCTGCTCTGGCGGGCTGGGCGGTGCGGCCGCAGCCTGCCAGCCCTGGAGCTGCAGCTGCTTTGGAGGCTCTGGGGAGAGCAGCGTGGCCAGAAGCGGAGACACTCTGGCCCCGCCTCTTCCCTTCTGTCTCTGCTGGCTGTGCTGCCTCTCCTTGCTCCATGTGTTGGGGGGTGGGGCTGTGTCCCACCTTTTCCTCTCTATACCCGTTCATAAGCCGACCCCCTTCTCTGGTGCTTCCCTTTTTTACTAAAAAAAATTCGGCTTATGAACGAGTATATATGGTAGATACATTCATAGAGGATAGGTCCATCAATGGCTATTAGCTAGAATGGGCAGGGATGTAAAATCATGCTCTGAAGTGTTCCTAGGCTGTGTTTGCCGGAAGCTGGGAATGGGCAACAGGGGATGGATCACTTGATTACCTGTTCTGTTCATTCCTTCTGAAGCACCTGGCATCATCCAATGATGGAAGACAGGGTACCGGGCTAGATGGACCATTGGTCTGACCCAGTATGGCCATTCTTCTGTTCTTAAAGTAGTGGAGCTGGACTCAGTGTAGCATTCTCTGATGGAAGGTACCGAGTTCTTCTGAGCTGTGCAGAGTAGTTTACCAGTACACCTTAAGTGGGACAGTGGGAGAAAATAAATAGATATACTGTATGTTGTTCCCATCCTGCACTCAGGCCAACTTTGACTGTCAAACAAAATCCTGTATATAAATTAAGGTTCTAATTATGTCTTGGATTTGCTGAAATATCCAAGAGCAATAGTCAAGTGACTTACAATATCATCAGAAACTTTTGAGGGAATAGCTGCATTATTATTTCAGTGGGTGGGATTTGGAGAGAAGAGGAGCAGAACAGAAGAGGCAAGACTTCATACTCTTTAACATGTACTTGATACAGAATAGATGGTACCAAAAAAAAAAAAAAGAGGATTTGCAAAGTAGGAGTATGATCTTGTGGTTATCTGCAAGCAACCCCATCCATTTTACTAAATAAAATATGTACAGAGAAGTGGGTAGTCTGACATACTATTGCTGTTTCTCTGCAGTTGGGCTCTGTGCAAGCATTCTCTAAATTTTCCTATAGCAATTTTTTGAAGTAACTTTGATGCTGAAGAACCTTCAGGCTTTGGATCTAATGGGACCCACTCCTTTGCCCTGGCAATAAAGTATATTTGTTTAGTACAACAAAAGTAAGAAAATATACTTATGAGCAGAGACATGCATAATTTTATAAACAAATTTTAGAGTGACTATGTACTGTAGATTTCATTTTCTGACTTCAGGTAAGCTGTTGCACCTGCAGAAAATCATTTTAAATATGGAATTTCCTGATGCTTTGAGGAGGAGGGATCCTATTAGCATTTGCTTCAAAACAGGACACTAATAATTAAGTTGAACTTGTAGTATATTTGCTTGTAGTCCTCTTCCCTCCTCAACAACGCTTTGTATCACTTTTGTTTCCAGATTATTAACTCTCTGGCATTGGCTTCCTATGTTTGTACAGTACCTAACATATTTGGCATCTCTGGGCACTCTTAATAATTGTAAAATTATTTGAATTAGTGAAAGCTGCTAGAAAACAGAAGTAAAGGAAACTTATCAAATTCTCTTCGTTCTTGCTAAATCCTGAATGAAGAGCATTTCAGAGCTTAAGCGTCATGAAACATAGTATAAAAATACATGCAAGCTTTCTTTGTCCTGCATTCTCTAATCAGTTCTTGCTTCCTTAGTGTTTCTCGCTTTCTTTTAAACCCCTCCCCATGATCCTTTGCTACAGTAATCCATGTATTAATCAGTATCACACCTTATCTCTAGGCCTATACATTTGGCAAACAACTGTTTTGGCAGCTATATATTTGCTGGCAGGACATGATAGCAAAATCATTCGGTGCCTGTAAACATAAGATGTGGCCTGCATGATATACTTGGCCTTTCTTAGCCCAGGGCCTGAAAATATACTATGTAGAAATACTGTATGTTCATATGCAAGGATTTACATATAAATTAGTGTAGCATATTTCACAAATGGTAAAATTGTCATACCTTTTTGCTTAAAGCAAGATGCAGGCGGATGCTAGGACACCTAAGTGCCACTCTGAGGCCAGATGGCTTTAACTGGCCCAAACACCATGCGTTAACTGCTGCATAACCTCTCTACTTTAATTATCTTCTTAACTTTCATAAACATACACTGTATAAATGAGCTAACTTTGGTTTTACAAATTTCCTTCACAAACCAGTATAATCGTCTTGTGTGAAGTGCTGTCACTTGAACTACGATGGAGTTGAAGGTTATTATATGATCCAGTAGGAGTTGTGGCATTATTTATTTGTATTACAGTAGTACCTATGAGGCCCTAACCAAGACTGACTCCATTGTGTTAGGCACGTCCAAACACATATTGAAGACTGTCTCTTTCCCTGAGGAGTTTGTAATCAAGCTATACAAGACAGGCAAAAGATTGGAGAAACAGATGAAGCGACTTTGGCTTTCTCAACCATGGAATGCTGCTCCAGGAAGGATGACTGCTGGGAATAGATGTGGTTCATGTGACCAAGAAGACGACCATCTTTGGATACACTCACCAACCTAATGAGAAGGGCTTTAAACTAGGTAAAAAGCCCATAGGTAGTTTTTTTGTTTTTGGTTTTTTTAAAGGCAATTTTAAAATTAGATGTTGTGGGAGGATGGGAAATGGAAAATTACAATTGGGTCATAGGATTAATGAGGGAGAACCGTGAGGGAGTTGATACAACACCTTAGATGTTTGTACACAAATATAAGGACTATGGCAAATAAAGAGGAAGAACTGGAAATATTAGTACTAGGGTTGTCAAGCAATTAAAAAAAATTGTGATTAATCATGCTGTTAAACAACAGAATACCATTAATTTAAATATTTTTGGATGTTTTCTACATTTTCAAATGTATTGATTTCAATTACAACACAGTATACAAAGTGTACAGTGCTTACTTAATATTTATTTTTGATTACAAATATTTGCACCGTAAAAAACAAAAGAAATAGTATTTTTCAATTCACCTAATACAAGTACTGTAGTGCAGTTTGTTTACCATGAAAGTTGAACTTAAAAATGTACAATTATTTACAAAAAAACCTGCCTTCAAAAATAAAACAATGTAAAACTTTGAGCCTACAAGTCCAATCAGTCCTACTTCTTGTTCAATCAGTAACAGAAAAAAGTTTGTTTACATTTGCAGAAGATAATGCTGCCTGCTTCTTGTTTACAATGTCACCTGAAAGTGAGAACACGTGTTTGCATGACATTGTTGTATCCGGCATCACGAGATATTTACATGCCACATGTATTAAAGATTCATATGTCCCTTCATGCTTCAACCACCGTTCCAGAGGATGTGCGTCCACGCTGATGACGGGTTCTGCTCGATAATGATCCAAAGAAGAGTGGATATCATCAATGTTCATTTTCATTATCTGAGTCAGCTGCCACCAGCAGAAGGTTAATTTAATTTTTTTGGTGGTTTGGGTTCTGTAGTTTCTGCATCTGAATGTTGCTCTTTGAAGACTTCTGAAAGCATGCTCCACACCTCATCCCTCTCAGATTTTGAAAGCCACTTCAGACTCTTAAATCTTGGATCGAGTGCTTTAGCTATCTTTAGAAATTTCACATTTGTATCCTCTTTGCATTTTGCCAGATTTGCAGTTAAAGTGTTCTTAAAAAGAACAACGTGTGCTGGGTTATCATCCGAGACTGCTAGAACATGAAATATATGGCAGAATGCAGTTAAAACATAGCAGGAGACCTACAGTTCTCCCTAAAAGAGTTCAGTCACAAATTTATTTAACATATTTTTTTAACTAGCGTCATCAGCATGGAAGCATGTCCTCTGGAACGAAGGCCGAAGCATAAAAAGGCATATGAATCTTTAGCACATCTGGCACATAAATAACTTGCGATGCCAGCTACAACAGTGCCATGCGAATGCCTGTTCTCACTTTCGGGTGATATTGTAATTAGGAAGTGGGTAGCATTATCTCCCATAAATGTAAACAAGCTTGTTTGTCTTAGCAATTGACTGAACAAGAAGTAGGACTGAGTGGACTTGTGGGGTCTAAAGTTTTACTTTGTTTTTTGAGTGCAGTTATGTAATAAAAACCCCTACATTTGTAAGTTGCACTTTCATGATAAAGAGATTGTACTACAGTACTTGTATGAGGTGAATTGAAAAATACTATTTTTATCATTTTTACAGTACAAACACTTGTAATAAAAATAATATAAAGTGAGCACCGTACATTTTGTATTCTTTCTAATTGAAATTGAAGAAAAACAGCCACAAATATTTAATACATTTCAATTGGTATTCTGTTTAAAACTGTGATTAAAAAAACTTCAATTAAAATTGCGATTAATTTTTTTGAGGTAATCACATGAGTTAACTCTTGTGATCAATCAACAGCCCTAATTAGTACATGAGCTAAATTATGACTTCATGTGACAAAGTGGGAACTTTCTGTAATATTTTTATGAATTATTTGAAATGACTTTCTTGACTTGAGGTTAACTAGTGGGTGCAGAAGCGTTCTAATGCCCTTGTTGCGTTGAAGATGTTCGTGTCAAGTAAGTGTCTGGGGTGCTCTGTATGGGTCATTAGGGATTGGCTGAAACTGGTCAATATCAGTGGAGGATTTGGAAAGACAATAGGAACCCCAAGGACTGAGCATTGACACTTATCTGTGGGAAACTCAGGCAAGCAGAAGATGTGAATGCAGCCTGGGTGTGCAGGAGGAACATAATGGACCGCAAGGTGATCAGAGACTGGGACAAGAGCTGGCCTTTGAGAGACATAGCAGCTGTCACCTGGGACTGACAAACAGAGCGAGCGAGATGGAGACAGACAAAATGGATGCTGCAGCAGCGTGACTGGGTAAAGCGCTGACTTTAGTCAGCCTGAACTCTTGTCTTCACCTTTGCTTCTCCTTGCTAACCTAAGGACTTCCCGGTTCTGTATTCCAGTTGACTAATAAACCTTACTCTATTCTGAAAAGGCTACCTGGTGTCACTAAAAATAGATGTGGAGGTCTGATTCCTCAAGAGGGCAAAAAGTCTCTGAGTAGGAATCTATCTCAGTTGGACTTAGTGGGCAGAGCTCCCTTTGTGAAACTGAAGTGCTAGAGGCTCAATCTAGGCGATGTTGAGGTTGTGTGACCCACCTTTAGGAGAGTGGGACCCTTGGGGATCTGGCATACTGAAGAGGTCCCTCCAAGGAATTGTTTAAAAAATGGAGCATAGTACAGATCCTGTGGAACTGGCATCACTGAGAACTGATGGGATAGATATCATGACTGAAATATTGGTATAGAGGAGTAAAGCTTGTTCAGGAAAAAGGGAAGGTGTTGCATTATACATCAAGAATATATACATTTGTTCTTAGGTGAGAGATCAGTTGAAAGTCTCTGGGTGAAGGAAAAGGGGGGGGGGGAAACAGGGTATCATGGTAAATATACTCTAGTCCACCAAATCGGGAGGAAGTGAATGAGGCATTTCTGGAACAAATAACAGAAATATCCAGAACACAAGACCTGGTAATAATGGAGGTGGTGGGGGGACTTTAAATACTCAAACATCTGCTAGAAAAGTTATATAGCAAAACACAAAATCTACAGTATGGTCTTGGACTATACTGGGGACAACTTTTTTTCCCCAGAAAGTGGAAGAAGTAACAAAGACAACCATTTTAGCCTTGATTCTGACCAACAGGGAGGAATTTTTTGCAAATCTGAAGACTGAAGGTAATTTGAGAGAAAGTGATCATGAAATGACAGATTTCGTGATTCTACGGACAATAAGTGAAAGCAGCAGAATAAGGACAATGGACCTCAAAAAAGCAGACTTTAACAAACAAAGAAACTGGTAGGTAAGGTCCCTTGGGAAGAAAATCTAAGGGAAAAAAAGAGTTGTGGAGAGCTGGCAGTTTTGCATAGACAGTGTTAAAGGCATACCAGCAAACTGTTCTGGTTGAAGGAAGAATAGTAAGAGGCCAATATCCCTATAGCTGTTTAAGGACCCCCTATCCACCACAAATCATAAAAAGTGGAAGCATGGACAAATTGCTAAGTATGAGTATAAATAATCCGTTAAACATGTAGGGACAAAATCAGAATGGATAATGCACCAAATGAGTTAGATCTGGCAAGGGAATTAAAGGCAAGAAGAAGAGGTCCTATAAATATATTAAGATCAAGAGAAAGACAAAGAAAAGTCTAGGTCTACTTACCTAGCAGGGAAAGAGAGCTAATAATGGATGACACCAAGAAGTCTGAAGTGTTTGCCTGTTTTGCTTGTCTTCACTAAAAAGGTTAATTATGTTCAGATGATTAGCATAATAAATATTAAAAAGGGGGAAGGAGCATAAGCCAGAATACGGGGGGGAAAAACGGGTTAAAAATATTTAGATAACTGGTGTGTATTCAAGTTGGTGTAAGGCCTGACAAAATTTATCCTAGAGTATTTAAGGACACAATCTCTGAACAGTTAACAATTATCTTTGAGAACTCATGGAGGATTGGTGAGGTCCCTGAGGACTGGAGAAGGGCAAACTTAGTACCTATCTTTAAAAAGGGGAACAAAGAGGACCCTGGGAATTAGACCAGTCAGTCCTATCTTGACACCTGGAAAGATACTGGATCAAATTATTAAATAAATAATGCCTGATTTTCAGTGGCATTCACACTGCCTGGGTCCTGGCCGCCGATCCGGGGGCTCTGCATTTTAATTTAATTTTAAATGAAGCTTCTTAAACATTTTAAAAAACGTATTTACTTTACATACAATAGTTTAGTTATATATTATAGACTTACAGAAAGAGACTTTCTAAAAACGTTAAAATGTATTACTGGCACGTGAAACCTTAAATTAGCGTGAATAAATGAAGACTTGACACACCACTTCTGAAAGGTTGCCGACCCCGATTTACACCATTCTTGACAGGTGTTTGTCTAAGCTGTTCTTAAAAACCTGCAATGAAGAGGATTCCACAACCTGCCCTTGAAGCCCATTCCAGTCCTTAACTATCCTTATAGTAGGAAAGGTTTTCCTAATATTTAACCTAAAATCTCCCTTGCGGCAGGTTAAGCTGATCGCTTCTTGTCCTATCTTCAGTGGACATGAAAAACAATTGATCAGCCCTTAACACATTTGAAGACTGATGGGGGACCTGCAGAGTCCCCCAGACCGGTGGCCAGGACCCAGGCAGTGTGAGTGCCATTGAAAATCAGCTCACGTGCCACCTTCAGCACGCGTGCCATAGATTGCCTACCCCTGTTGTAGATATACTTGGTCTTGCTTCAGTGCAAGGGACCGGATTTGATGACTTCTTGAAGTTCTTTCCAGCCCTACATTTCTGTGATTCTGTGACTTGCTTAAGGTCACACAGGAGGACTGTGTTAGAGCCAGGCGTTCTACTTGACTCTTGACAGCGAGATATCTTTGACAAAGCTTTAAAAAGTGTCTAGTGGAACTTTGCTTTTAGAAGGGGAGTCAAAGATGGCAGCTACTAAAAAAAAAAAAAAAAAGTGTGGTGGGAGTGACAGTTTCCACCACATTTCTAATGTATGCCACTACACAAACCCTAAGATTGATGACAGTTGGATTACATAAGGATGCAAGAGATCATTGTACAACAGCAAAATGATCTAGCAAGATGTTGGCTGAATTTTGTAAATGAGAAACTTGCACAGAACGAAATAGGTGACTAAAGGAGATTGATTAAATTTTCTTGTATAATTGTTCCTATGGAAAAGTTTAATCCCCCCAAAAATCTGTATTTGATTTGCTTCTTTTGTACAAGTGTGTATGTTAGTTGAACTGTGTCAATTTGTTATCTTAGGCCAGGTCTACACTACCCCCCTAATTCGAACTAAGGTACGCAACTTCAGCTACGTGAATAACGTAGCTGAAGTTCGAAGTACCTTAGTTCGAACTTACCTTGGTCCACACTCGGCAGGCAGGCTCCCCCGTCGACTCCGCGGTACTCCTCTCGCCGAGCTGGAGTACCGCAGTCAATGGCGAGCACTTCCGGGTTCGACTTATCGCGTCCAGACTAGACGCGATAAGTCGAACCCAGAAGTTCGATTGCCAGCCGCCGAACTAGCGGGTAAGTGTAGCCAAGGCCCTAGACACTATTAGTTCATTCTCTTGAAGTGTTGAAATAGCAGACAAAATTCTGAGCAATATTGAGTGGTGACCTTTTATTTTTTTTATATAAAGATAGATATCTCTCAGTGTCCAGTTTAGAGCAGCTAAAACCCTTGAATAAAAATAGTATTAAAGTGAAATAGTATTATGAAACTGACATGTTTTGTAACTGAGGGAAGTTCATGTTTTGCACAACATTTTTTTCCCCTAAACGTCATAATTTTTGGAAAAATCTCACACCCTACCACACAGACTTAGAAAATTAACATTACTGCATAGGAAAACTTAGTCCACCTTTGAACTTTGGCTCTTAATTCTTGATATGAATATTTGTGAGAAATAAAAATTTAAACCCAACCACTTGTCCTAGGTCTCTTATCTATCTAATCTATCTGTCTAATCTATATTTATTTATTTATTTATTTTATTTATTAGCCTTTGATTAAAGGTAGGCCAGCAACTCCGGGAAAAATTATTACTACTGTAGAGGAAAACAGTGGGTCATGGTTTAGTGGGCTGATAACAGGGCTTGGAATCAGAAGAATTGGGTTCTGTTAATGGTTCTGCAAATTAGTGGCAATATAAATTACTTTTCTAACCCATATGTAAAATAGAGATAATGCCAGCTCAACTCTGTGAAATAATCTGAGATTGACAGATGAAGTGCTGTAGAATACAAGTGATAAATTTATTGCATTACTCCTACACAAAAATGCTTTACCTATTGCTGGTCCACAAAGTAATCTAGTCTCATGTGCAGAATAAGTTACTCTATCTGAAGAATGATAGATGAGGAGTACAGTACTATTTTACATATCCTGTCCAAGTGTGTGGACCTTATTTGCTGCTCAGACGTGTGTCCTGGATGGGTTGACCTCTATTTTGATTTTGGGATTTTTTTTTTCTTGTTTACAATTAAAGTATTTAGGAGGCATTGCATTCTGCCTCTGCTTCTCTGCTACTGCACCTTTCCTCTTGTGCACAACGCTCCTAGCTCACTCTTTCACATTTCTGCTTTTCACGACTGTCTCATTACTGCCACTGTTTGACTTTGTCTTTCTCTCTTAGTTGCCCAGGAAAATTTAACCTCTGTCTTAATAGACCAAAAAGGGTGTGGCCATGTGTGTGGCTTTTTTTTTTTTTTAATTAATTAATTTTTTATTTTGGTTGAGTTTAGTTTATCTTGAATGAAAAGCCTGTAAAGATGCAGGCTAACACAGAAGCATAGGCCAAAACATGGCCAGCTAACACAGCTTCAGGCACGTTAGCCTGTGTGTTTATAGTGCTTTTAATTTGTGTTAAGATAACGTAATTGGGGGAAAAAAAACCTTTGTTTTTCCTGTCAAAACAGGGTCTTAGATGCAATGTTTTAGGGCTCTCTATTTATTTATTTATTTATTTATTTATTTTAAAATCCCCTTAGTGGTCACCATTAGACTGGTTTGTAATCATGTGACTGTAGTGGTCAGTTTGTGGATTCTCTTAACTTTACTACTACTACTAATAAAAGTAGTGTTTGTACTGCACTAGCACCCAAAGGCCCAAATTGGGATCAAGAACTTTTTTGTTAGGAAGCACAAGAAGACATGATGCCTGGCTCAAAGAAATTAAAATGTGTCCAGGATCCTTTTTATGCTAATTCTTTAATCACTGGATAAGCTGACCGGGCTAATCTGCTGACCCACATTTAGTAAGGGAGCACGTGAAACTGCAACCTACCAGTCCAATTTTTGTTTCTCTATATTTTGTCCAACAGTCATAGAATCATAGACAAGTAGGGCTGGAAGGGACCACAAGAGGTCATCTAGTCCATCCTCCCTGTGCAGAGGCAGGAGTAAGTATACCTAGAGTCCTAGACCATAGACCATCCCTGACAGGTGTTTGTGTAACCTGTTCTTAAAGATCTCCAAGATGGGGATTGCACAACCTTCTTAGGTAACCTGTTCAAATGCTTAACTATTCTTGTTGTTAGGAAAAAAACTAATTTTTAACTTGAATCTCCCTTGCTGCAAACTAAGCTGATCGCTTCTTTACCTGCCCGTGGTGGATTTGCAGAAGAACTGATTGTTAGCCTCTCTGTAACAATTTTTTACATATTTGTTGACTGTTATGTCCTCAGACTGTCTTCTCTTCTCTAGACTAAACATGCTCAATTCTTTCATTATTTCTTCATAGGTCATATTTTCTCAAAGTCTTATAATTTTTGTAGCTCTCCTCTGGACTCTCTCCAATTTGTTCACATATTTTATTGAAGTTTGGTGCCCAAAACTGGGCACAATATTCCAGCCACTGCCTCACCAGTGCTAAATTGAACAGGTAATTACCTCTCGTGTCTTAAGACGCTCCTGTTAATACATCCCAGAACTATGCTTGCCTTTTTTTCCCCTCACTATCACACTGTTAACTCCTATTCAACTTGTCATCCATTATAATCTCCCCAGATCCTCTTCTGCATTACTGCTGCCTAGCCAGTTATTCCTGGTTTTGTGTTTGTGCATTTGATTTCCCCCCCCTTCTAATTGTAGCACTATGCACTTCATCTTGTTGATTTCAGACCAGTTCTCCAAATTATCAGGATCACTTTTGAATTCTAATCTTGTCCATCAAAGTGCTTGCAACCCCACCCAGATTGCTGTCATCTGCAAGTTTTTACCAACACAGTCTCCCCTCCTTTATTCAGGTTATTAATGAAAATATTGGATAGTACAGAGCCACTACAGACTCTTGTGGACCCCACTACATTTGCCTCCTCCCCCCCAGTTTGACAGCAAATCATTGATAATTACACTTTGAGTCTGAGCTTTAACTCAGTTTTGCATCCATGTAATATTTCATCTAAATCATATTTCTGTAGTTCGCTTATGAGAATGTCATGTAGGACACTGTCAAAAGCCTTAGTTATGTCCAAATACATCATGTCTACAAATTTTCCCCTTTCCATTAAGCCAGTAACCCTGTCAAAGAAGGACGTTAGTTTGGTTTGGCGTGACTTGTTCTTGACAAATTCATGTTGGCTGTAACTTATCACCCTATTATTTGCTAGGTGCATACAAATTGAATGTTTAATAATTTGTTCCAGTATTTTTGAGTATTGATGTTAAGATGACTGGTTTCATTCTCAATGTCCTCCTTCCCCTCCCCCCCCCATCCTTTTTTTTGAAGATGGGTACTATTTTTGCTCTTCTCCAGTCTTCTAAAATCCCACCCATCCTCCATGAGTTCTCAAAGATAATCACTGCTGGTTCAGAGATTGCCTTGGCTAGTTCCTTAAGTATGCTAGGATGTTTCTTCATACACTGCTGACTTCAGTAAATCTAACTTATCTAAGTATTTTAACCTCCTTTTTCCCTATTCTCTCTCCAGATTCTTCTCCCTTGCTAATATGTTAAGCAACTGCCCCATAAACTTACCCATGTGTGTATGTCTCACTTATATGCACTTGTCTGTACACATGTACTTTTATATTAATTAGCATTTGGACGTCTTCCATACCTAGAAGCTTGTTCCGTTTTTCATCAGTAACTCTATTAACGTTAAAGAGCACACATGGAGACATCAGCAAAAGTCATGCTCACCATGATTAAAGGTATTGTGTTCACATCACACTTGCCCTAGATACAAAAACATAAGGCAAGAAGCTGGATATTGCACATGTATGAACTCATTCTGGTACCTTTTTGTTTAAAGAAGGGGGGAAAAAAAGTCTCTTGAGACTTTATTGTGGTTTTGACATTGCCGTGCTAGTAGTTGCAGAATCAGTAACTCATGCCAAACAGCTTTACTAACAAGGGTGGGAAAGTTCAGATATCTTTTACAAAACTACAGATGTAAGTGAAGAGTGGTTGCTTCAACTACATGACTTGATGTTAGGCCAAAACTAGAGATTATTTAAAACATGCGCATGTCTGCGCGCACACACACGTGCACGTGTGCGTGCACACACACACACTTGATAGAGTTGAAAAGTTCTGTTAAAAAGGACTAACCATAACAGAGAAATTGTTCCACGTCCTCCGATTTGTGACTGCATGGAGCACACTCCTTCCCTTTATAACTGCAAAACAGTCCTGTGACGACAACTTCTTTTACGTATGTGGAAAAGTAAACCTTTTGAATTTTTAGCTATCAATCTTGTACTGTAACTCCTCACATAAAGTCGTCCTGATTAACTGTTTTGTTCTTACGTTGCTGATCAATTAGAGAACATGCTCATTTAAAGTTGCGCAATGCTCCCATATAACATTGTTTGGCTGCTGCCTGCTTTGTCCACTGCTCGCAGATAGAGCAGCCCATTAGAGCTAGCTGGTGGGGGCTTGGAACCAGGGTGGACCAGCAGCCCCCCCATCAGCTCCCCGCTCCCCTAAGTTCCCTGTGCAACAGCCACCCAGCAGGCAATCAATTTACATTAATTCTTATGGGGAAATGAGATTCGCTTAACATCGTTTCGCTTAAAGTAGCATTTTTGAGGAACAACTCCAACGTTAAGCGAGGAGTTACCTATTTAATTGCCATGTTTTGTCCTCCCCCGTTTATTGTTTATCTTCTCCACCCCTCAAAAAAAAAAAAGGCTGCTTTGCCTTCTGGTCCCGTTTTATTCCTCTCCTTCTTCATGTGCTTCCCTGGATATTCTTCCCCTCTGCAGCTCCTGTCCCATTGACTCCTATTTCCTCTTCTCTTACCAAGTAGAGTAAGTTAGGTTGACTTGTTATTTCCAGTTGTAATTACAGTTCTCCAGCCTCTCTTCTACAATGGGATTCTAATGAGCGGGAGGAAAAGAAGAGCCAGCACCGTCTTATATGATCAGCCTGCTTACCCCAGACAATTTGTACTCCACAGGATCAGTTTGGGAACTGCTGTACTGGAGGACTAGTATAAATGTACTTTCATATCCGTTTCGTGTGTTGTAAGAGGGTGGGGGCATGTCTCTACTGCAGCTCCTAGCTTTCTCTAAGGGTCGTTGTGAGATAAATGGACACAATTACATGATGTCAATTTTGTTATATGTTGTCTGGGAAAGCTATGAGCAACAGACACTGAACTGTTTTAACTGCTGTTTCAGACAGATAACAATACATCAATTAACATTTGGAATGCTGCCTTCAACAATAAAGGGCTAGAAATGTAGCACTTATTAAATCTCAATAAAATAAGTTTAAATGCTGCAGACACAACTCCCCTCCACATCCAGTCCACCAACACCAGAAAACTTTCTCTTGCTACTTGTGAGTGGATTTTTTAAGCCCTTCTTAAGTGCTCCAGGACAGTTTCACAAATGGGAGGGGGGTGAGAAAGGGCAGTGCTTTAGTATTTTTTTTTCTTTAAGGCTGGGGTTTTGTTTTTGGTTTTTTTAAGAGCCCTCTAAGACATCTTTCTATGGTGTGTTAATTTCCCTGATGGATTGGGTGCAGAAATGCTATACCCAGTGCCTAGATGAGAGTTTTCTGGCTGTGACTCAATCCAGATGTGAGGAGTGGGGGAAGAAGCTGAAAAATTTGGCTCAGCTGTATATCTGCATGCCTGCCAGAGCGTAAGAACACCATTTGTAAAACACAACAGAGGGTCCTGTGGCACCTTTAAGACTAACAGAAGTATTGGAGCATAAGCTTTCGTGGGTAAGAACCTCACTTCTTCAGATGCAAGTAATGGAAATCTCAAGAGGCAGGTATAAATCAGTATGGAGATAACGAGGTTAGTTCAATCAGGGAGGGCGAGGTGCTCTGCTAGCAGTTGAGGTGTGAACACCAAGGGAGGAGAAACTGCTTCTGTAGTTGGATAGCCATTCACAGTCTTTGTTTAATCCTGATCTGATGGTGTCAAATTTGCAAATGAACTGGAGCTCAGCAGTTTCTCTTTGGTGTCTGGTCCTGAAGTTTTTTTGCTGTAAGATGGCTACCTTTACATCTGCTATTGTGTGGCCAGGGAGGTTGAAGTGTTCTCCTACAGGTTTTCGTATATTGCCATTCCTGATATGATTTGTGTCCATTTGTCCTCTTGCGTAGTGACTGTCCAGTTTGGCCAATGTACATAGCACAGGGGTATTGCTGGCACATGATGACATATATAACATTGGTGGACGTGCAGGTGAATGAGCCGGTGATGTTGTAGCTGATCTGGTTAGGTCCTGTGATGGTGTTGCTGGTGTAGATATGTGGGCAGAGTTGGCATCGAGGTTTGTTGCATGGGTTGGTTCCTGAGTTGGAGTTGTTATGGTGCGGTGCGTGGTTGCTGGTGAGAATATGCTTAAGGTTGGCAGGTTGTCTGTGGGCGAGGACTGGCTTGCCTCCCAAGGTCTGCCTCTGGAGATTTCCATTACTTGCATCTGAAGAAGTGAGATTCTTACTCACGAAAGCTTATGCTCCCAATACTTCTGTTAGTCTTAAAGGTGCCACAGGACCCTCTGTTGCTTTTTACAGATTCAGACTAACACGGCGACCCCTCTGATACTTGTAAAACAGAGACACAGCTTGAGGGTGGTGGTAGGTCCTAGGCTGCTAGTAAGTGCTCGGGTAGCAGCTGTGGCCAAGCACTTTTTTCCATTTAGGCCTACCAAGATGGTTGTGACCTTTCTCTCTATGGCAAGGTTCACCTCAATTATCCATGCCTTTCTCATCTCCAGAATAGATTGTTGTAATGTGCTGCCCATGTGGTTACACCTTGAGATCATCCCTCCTATAGCATACTGCCAGAGTCCGGATTAGTAAACATCTGAGCTAAATTTTCCTCTCATTATAAATAAGAAAGCTGCTGGCATGGTGTTGTGGAACTTGGTTTCCTTACTGGGTGTGGCAGGGCAACATCCCATCCCTGTCCTCTGCTCTCTCTATGCACCCTTGGAGACATTCAGTTGTCAAACACCTCCGTGCAATTTATTTACATTTGTTCTTCCCACCACCTGGCAGATCCATACATCATAATTATTTAGGCTTTCAGTTTCACCTCAGTTCTCTGCTGAGGAGAGGGAAGATTGCCCTGCTAGCCTGCCTCTCTCTTCCCTGTACTTCCTTCTTGTGCTGCCTTATACACCTCTACCCCGATGTAACTTGACCCGATATAACACGAATTTGGATATAGCGCGATAAAGCAGTGCTCCGGGGGGCTGGGGCTGCACAGTCCGGCAGATCAAAGCAAGTTCAATATAATGAAGTAAGATTTTTTTTTTTTTTGGCTCCCGAGGACAGCGTTATATTGGGGTAGAGGTGTACCTCCTCATATCTGGGCCAATTTGCTTGTTAGTCCTTCTCCAGACCATTTTAATCTAATCCTATCCGGTCCACCCTGGGGGGAATTAATTGGTGTTTAAGTGACCTGAGTGCTGGCTCAGCTCTTGGTTCCCAGCACTCTGTCATATTCCCCTAGAGCTCTGATTTTTAATCTCCTAACGCATGCTATAAAGCCCATCTCTTTTCCTCCTCCAAGGCTTCTGGGGAGAGCATGGGCTGAGATGGATATAAAGAGACTGCCAGTAAATATGTTAATTTTGTGTGTGTTTTAATTTGTAAGATATATGCTAGAGCAGTGAATTGGGTGCCTATAGATGTATTTGAAAAAGTCAGAAAAGAGAAAAATGGGCTTGGGAATTGGACTCATACAAATGGGTGTGAGGGGTGGCTATAGAAATTAAAGGACTGTTAAATACACTCAAAACAACTTAACTTTCAGTTGTAAATATATTATTTCTCAACTAGACTGAATATCTAAAATGTGGAGGTGCTGACCTCAACATGATGAGAGAGAAGTAGAATTTCTCCTTATTGCTACTCATGGTAGGGTGTTTGCACAATTAATAATAAAACCTTGCATGCCCCATTAACAGGTTCTGCAGCATTTTTCTTCTGAACTTCATACCCTTCTATATATTCTTGAAATGAAAAAGAAATAAGATGCAGATTTGTAAAAGTCAACCAGCAGGACAAATTGTTACTAAAGAAGTGTTGGTGTTGGGTTTTTTTTTTTTTTTTTCAGATTCACTATTTTATCTCAAAATTCATATTTGATGTCTTCTTGAAGCATATTCCTGGAGTCAAGTGAGAATCTCAGCTTTTTTAAAACGAAAGTTCCAGCCCTCATATTTACAGAGAAAAGTTTGAAAATCTGACTGACGTTCTCCATAGCACAGAAACCGGAAAGGAACTAAAGAGCTTACAATTTATTATTTTAGAAAGATGTTTTGTTTTTCTTTTGAGGTCACTCATGATTTTTGAATGGTTAGGTTTGGCAACAGTACTTGCTTCTAAAAGATTGTGCTGCAAAAAAGGCCCAAACAGCATTTTGTACAGACAGGGTGCAAGTAAATCAAAAACAGTTCTGCAGAATTGTTTTGGACTTTTAAAAATAACATGAGTTTTTGATGTGGCATGTATAGATCAGCTGCAGCTGAATGCACAGCATGACTTAGAGTAGAATTGGGGGAGAGATCCTTGCAAAGGATGCTTAACACACTCTCCCAATCCAGTTCCAGCTCTGAACCCTGAGGACTGCTTTAATTTGCACAGGCTGCCAGCAGCCCTAAGGGGCTGAAACCATAATCAGTGTGCTGGGAAGCCCTGGGACCTGGTAACGCCTTCCCTTCCCCCAGCACAGAGCAAGTAGCTGCCTTTTCAACCACACCTCCACTGTCCCCGAAGTCAGTGGTTCTCAACCCGGGGTCTGTGAGCCATTTCAGGGGGGCCCCACTCCTGAAACCTGGAGCCCCAAGCCTGAAGCTGCCCCCCCAATCTGAAGCCTGGTGTTGGGCTGGGAGCCGCATGGGACTGGAGCCCCCCAGCGTTCTGTGGGCAGAAGCCCTGAGCCCATGGGCAGAGTTGGGGGGCACAAGAGTGTTCCCCCCAAACTGCAGTGCCTTACCCAGAGTATGGCAGTCCGGGGGCAGCTCCTCCTCTCCTCCAGCCCCCCTGATGCTCAGCCCTCTAGCCAGGTTGTAGATGGGAAGCCAGAGCCAGGCAGAGTGGGGCAGCTGCTTCTCTGGCTGATGGTGCCATGGAGTGGGCAGCTATGTCTGCTGCTGGTGCCTGCTCCTCAGCTCCTGGCCCCCTTTGACTACTCATGCATCTGGTAAGAGTCACCCAGGTGGGGGGACCCGACTCTGTGGCCGGAAGAGCCCTCTGGGAGCAGCCACTGCAGGGGGAGCCCTCCTGGCATACAGCCCCTAGCTATCCTCCCTGTAACTTGAGCTACCCCCCCGTGCCTGCACCCCGAGCTAAGCTCCTTGCTGTATGCAGCCCCTAGCTACTCCCCTACCTGCATCCCGATCTAAGCTCCTTGCTGTATGCAGCCCCTAGTTACCCCCTGCCTGCACCCTGAGTGGTTTTCAAATTTTTGAGCTGAGTTCCCCCCCCCCCCTTTGAGTTACATTTTTTGGTTGCGTGCCCCCACAGGCTGGATGGCCTGCTGAGGTGAGTCAGGTGGTGGAGGTGGTGCTCCCTTCCTGGACCCCGCTGTGCAGAGCTGGCCCTTGCCCCTCCAGCCCTTGCCCCCTCCCCCCCAGAAGTCAAACTAAGCCTATGCCCAAGGGGTTGTCCTCCCACCCCCCGGCCCCAAGTCCTGTGCCGGGCTCTGGAGTTTTTATAGCATGTGAGGGGGTGGGGGGGCCTCAGCAAGAAAAATGTGGAAATCCCCTGCCCTAAATTATGCTGTGCTTTCCTTAGCTGCAGCTGGACTATACAGTATATTAAAAAAACCCCACTAATTTTAATGCACATCTTCTCAAGTACAAAAAAATTCTACAGAATCTTGTGATTTTGTTTTATATTTACCTGTGCCATTTGTGCTGGAGTGGTATAGGGAAACTGCCTCGCTGGCCCTTCATTACCTATATTGGAGTGATCCACTCACTATATAGGCTTGAAGCCTGCTTTGTGCTGCAAAATATGTCCCCTACTTTTATAGTGATAATTCTCTTGTCAACAAGCTGCTTTTTTTATGCTTCGTGTAAGTATTTTATGTTTGTGTTTTCAGGATAAAAACATACTCAGTCCTATTCCATTGACACTTTTCATTTTTTAACTCATCTCCACTCCTAAGAATCTAACAACCCCTCTGTTCACTTATGCAACTCCCTTTAACAGGCGCTACTGAAGTGCAGCTATTTCATCTTTAAGTCTGTTTACAGCCCAGTGTGACACCATCTTAGACTGTAATGATTCTCTTAATTTTCCCTGGATTTCAGGGCACTCGTCAAATCTTGTAAATGCTTATTACAGCATCTGCCTTCTCAGTAGTGCTGTGTTGTCCAATATGCTGCTGTTGCTTTGTTTTCTCATTCCAGCAGTTTCTCAGTGACTTTCTTGTGATATTAAGAGTCAGACTTACTACCATAACTGTAGCTAACTCCTTCGCTGCCTAATTATTACTTGAACTTTATTTTGACTTTCTATTTAATTATTATTAAAATACTTTCTGTAAAGTAAAACTAGTGCCAGGAACCTGATTTCTTTTGGATGCTATCTAAAGAATGCCAGACATGAGATCTGGCATGCTTTCCACTTGGTCCAAACTCACTCACCCTTGAATCCAAACTAGAAGTGCTCCACATGTGAAACTTCCATTGGAGGAGTTGAGATTTGTGCACCCCCATAGGCATTTACAGGATCAGAGCTTTATTTGCAAAGTCCATTTAAGGCTCTGTGTGGATGAAGTTTCTGAATATGCATTAAAATTGTCATTTCTTCTCAAACGGATTGAGAACTGTGACCCAAGGACCTCTTGATGCTACTGGCAGGGGCATAGGGGTACAAGGATCCCCTGGGTTTACCCAAAAGGGTCATGTAAGGTCTCTAAGGAAGCACTGTACCACACTGGTTATCATAATCATTGCAAAATGTATGTATGGAAAATAGTAAGGAGTTGTGTGTATATATGCTGAATATTATGTTCTCTATGCTTTGTAGTTTAAAGGCAGATAACATACCTTGCGACAAACTTCTCCAGACCTGAGGTAGGAGACATTTATCTCCCTGGTGGACTGTTGTGTATTCTGTGTCTCACAGTAGAAGTCTATTAGCGTATTCAGTCAAATGCTAATGAAGAGCATGTGAGACTTCAGAAGGAAATTAACAGGACCAAGTAAACAGCGGGTGGAGAGGGAATCGTGTTTTCAGGTGAAGCTCAAAAGGTCTGGTCTGATATACCTGGGGGTGCAGAGAGATCCACTGGTATCCCTTAGTTGGTGAGGAAAAGCTGTCACTGGACGTGATCTCATGAAAAAGTGATCTTAGTCATCCTGACTGAAAATGTTGGGGGTGGGAAAACAAGTCTTATGAGTTAAATTTATATTCTGTAGGAAATGAGAATGTCTTATGAGTTAAATTTAGACTAGAAAACATATTTTGTTTATATATTTATTATTGTTCCATAGTTTTTGTTTTATATGTAGCCATTTGTTTCTGATAGTCTTACTTTCTATCACTTGATTCTCTGTTCTTTGATAATAAACATATTTTTGTTTTCACTATAAATATATCTAAATGCTGTGTGTTAAGCAGAGTGGTAATCCTCAATTGAAACTATGCACTGTTCCTTAGGGAATAAAGCAGTGGTTCTCAAACTTAATTGCATCGTGATCCCCTTTTGACAATAAAAATTACTGCATGACCTCAGGAGGGGGAATCGAAGACTGTGCCTGCCAGAGCCCCCCACCCCGGGGGGCGGGGGGGCGGGCAAAGCTAAAGCCCAAAAGGGAGCATGTAACCTTAACCTTGGGCGGTGGGTCTTGGGCTTCAACCCTGGGCAGTGGCGCTTGGGCTTGGGCTTCAGGCTTGCTGGGCGCGGGGCCAACGCCAGCCTTGGCGACCCCATTAAAATGGGGTCACGACCCACATTTTGAGAACCCCTGGAATAGAGGATCTGAGAGTTCTGTGGGCCCTCCAGGTGAATGCTCAGGGGACTCGGATTGACATGTGCCTATTACTAACTTGTACAGAGACAGCAAGGCCTGTCTAGGAGGCCTGTGTTGCCAAAGGCTGGTGGAGTCCAGAAGCTGAGCCCCAGCAGGCACAGACAAGACTCTCTCATGCTAAGGGCAGGTAGTAGAGAGGTGCCTCACAACTCTGGGTATCCCCCCGTAAGTGTCATACCAACCCTACAACAAGAACTCACTGTGCACAGAACATTGTAGAGAAACTTTGGGAAGGAAATGAGCTTGTTTTATTTAGATTAACAGGAGCTTCGCTTTTTTTTGTTTGTTTTTTTAAGGAAATAGGGAGAGCAACCTAATAATTACATTTAATCTAATCATTTACTCGTTATATGTGCTAATTTCTATACTGAGTGAAATAATAACTTTTATTTGACATTTAGCTTCTTTTCTGCTTAGATAGTTCACAAACAGATCTCTCCTCACTTTTATCCATTATTTGAAAAATATCCAATAGACTTTCATTATAATTTGTATAGTGGCTACACCAGTTGAAACTGGGGGGAGTGGCATTGTGCTAAGTGCTCTATGTACACAGTCCTTCCTCCAAAAAGCTTATATGCTATACTGAAAAAAGAGACGGAGTGGGGGAAAGGAACTGTAACTATCATTGTATAGATAGGTTTCAGAGTAACAGCCGTGTTAGTCTGTATCCGCAAAAAGAAGAACAGGAGTCTCTAAGGTGCCACAAGTACTCCTGTTCTTCTCATTGTATAGATAGGAACTAAACAGAGAGAGAGAGAGATGAAGACTAAAACTTTCAAACTCACTAGTGAATTTGGGTGTGCATCTTGAGACAGTTAGAAGGGGGTCTGGTTTCAGAGGGTGGACACTCAGTGCTTCCTGAAAACATAGGCCCTCAAAGGTGTTTCAAGTTGGGCACAAAAAGGGAGCACACCACATCAATTGGGGTGGGTTTTTTTTTTTTTTTTTAACAATTTGGACTCAACTTGTCCACTATTGCACAGAAATTGTCTAGCAGAGATGGCTGTTTAAGTACACTAATTCTTAAGACTTAACAATTTTTATTTTAGGTACCTTATGAAACACTGAACAAACGGTTTCGAGCTGCACAGAAAAATATTGATCGAGAGACGAGCCACGTTACTATGGTTGTTGCAGAGCTGGAGAAGACCTTGAGTAGCTGTCCTGCTGTGGATTCAGTTGTTAGTCTCCTTGATGGAGTAGTTGAAAAGCTCAGTGTTCTGAAAAGAAAGGTAACTGGTATTTCTGCTGTTTATTATATCTTCATTTCTCATTTCAGAAGATTACCTCTGTCACGGTGTTAAGTTACCCCACACTTTTATTCTTGTGGTCCAGAAATAAATATTAATGGCACTAGAGAGAGCCTTTAAGGCTATATTGTAAAGCAAATACCAGAAAGTGATTGTTCCTTGCTTCACTGTGCCTATGAAATTTGACTTTGTGTCCCATGATTTAGTATCACTAAATCTCTTAAAGTAGAAATATGTATATTAAAAATGGTCTTTTATGAATAGTCAACACAGAAGTGTTACATACCGTCTGAGACATTGCGATGACAGGATTTTCTCTTGTTTTATATATCTAAACCAGTAGATGAGGCTTCTCTGACAGTCCTGGAGACTGAAGTTTTTTAGCCACAGAAGAGGTAGCAGCAGTCAGTTGAGTTAGTTGCATCACTCCACTTCCCAGTAGAGAGCTTTCTGCATCACATCACCACTAAATTATATTAATTGGCACATTTGTTGACCATTTTGGGGGACAGGCCAAGGATGGGAAGAGCATGAAAGCTGAACTACCCTCTGAACACCAGAGGACGTTCTTGCGGGTCAAAGCTGAAGCATTTTGACAAGATAATGTTGAGTTTCCAGAACTGTCAATTACACACGTCTCATGAGTATTAAATCCACAGATTGGGATGGTGCTGGGAGAAGTCACGAAACGGCAAGGAAACAAAAACTTAACTTTATTTGCTGTAGCTGTTCAGTTTTAAAATCTGTCAGAGTATAGTTCAGCAATGTCTCAGCCTCTGCCTCTTTTTTAGGTTATTGCCCTCTTAAGAAGAATAAACTGTAAGTCCGAGACCTACAAAATGTACTATGTACTAAATCCCTGTTTTTCCATAGGAATGTTACCTCTTCAGTCTGAGACAAATCAAAACTCTTGTATTTCTACCTCCAGAAATACAGCAGAAGAGTGAGAATAGGTTTCCCCTCCCCGTACTTTGGAGCAGCACTTTAAAAGATCAAATGAGCATTATGACAACAGGCATGGTGCATTAGAGACTTGAATAAGTTTACAGCAGACCTTGTAGAGCCTTGCAAGGAGACTGCAGCAAGTGAACCTTGAAGGTTCACAATAAAAGTAACATTCTGACGTGCTCGATTTGTCAGGGGAGGTGGCTTTTTGGTTCTCTCTATTTTTTTTTAATTTCTTTTTATTTTATTTTTTGGTCCAACTGTATATTTAAAAGGTAACCTGCAACGGGTCTTTTAACACTTGGGTTGGCAAACTGTTCCTGACTTATGATGTATAAAGAAGGACTGGGAGTGGTGGCTTTTTAAAAAAAAAAAAAAATCCTGCTTGGTGTTTTACTTTCAGAAGTAACAGGAATGTCAAATATTGTCTTCCCTGGTTTTGCAGGAAGATTTCTGGTGGAGGCAGAAGGGCTTTGGTAGATGTATCATGAAGTCTCACACTGGAATGGAATAGGTAGTGGAGTAGAGGTGTTGAGTCTTCATAAGATATCCTTCCTTCCAAGCGGTTAAGCATTGAAGTTAAATTGGTATAAACAGACAAACCAAAGTTTGACTAAAGAAATTCCCCAGCTTTACTGGTTAGTTTCTCGTGATATTACAAACTTACTAATTCTTCAGTCACCATAGAGTTTTCCAAGTTTGAAATTATATGGATATTTAATGTAGAAATTCCCCCATCCTTTTTAAATACAGGTAAAAGGATATATGGCCACTTTTACCTATTCTGGTCTTCATAACATATATTGTGCCCTCTTTTTATGCTTCCTGTGCAAGTCATCTTAAAAGTAAGTTCTCCAAACATGGAGAAGGTGAGTGGGATTGTTGACTTCCTCAAAATGGTCATATAAGCAAATGTTTCCTTTTTGAGATCAATATTTCCAGTTCCTTTACTTAAAGAGATCAAAATAGAAGATTGGGAATTAGAGAAGTCCTCTCCTTCTAATCCAGAAAGATCGTGTTCCAAAAGGAGTGTGTTTTTGTTTTTGTTTTGTTTTTTTTGCATTCTTTCTGTTACAGTTGCAGCCAAAGGCCCCAATTTAAGTTTGTGCTGGATTCTGTATAAACCGAAAGAGAAATTTCCTGCCCCAAGAGCCTTCTTGTTTTGGTTAGTTTTAAATTTCCCAGGAACAAGGATAACATTGATAGTGAAGGCTTACTGGGGGGAATCTCTGGAGCACAGCTGTTTCAATTTAGGCCTCCTTCAGCCATCTGTTCTGAAATGGAAGCCTTAGAATGGCGAGAAAACTCAAGAGATTAACAAGATATCACATCACCCTTTTCCAGAGGGATCCATAAAGTTTCTGACATTTGCTTTCACATCTATGGCATTCAGTTTGGTTATCAGAACAAATTTTGGCTTCATCCATGGAATGTTGATAGCTACTCCTCTTTACCTGAAAAGTCACATTGCATACTTGCCTGTGAATCAGTGAAGAGTCACACTGGATTTTTTAAATTCTATTGGGAACAAAAGGAATCCTACCAATGTCATTGGTCCGTTACTAAATGGAAATGGTAGAATTACCAATAATTATGCAGGAAAAGTAAAAGTATTTAATATTTCTGTTCTTATTTAGAGAGAAATATGAATTGGGAGACAGATATTGTCTATCATATGACAATTCCATCCCATTAATGTCTCTGGAGAATGTTAAACAGTAGCTACTAAAGTTAGCGATTTTTTTTAAATCAGCAGGTCTGGATAACTTGCATCCAAGAGTTGACTGAGGAGCTGGCTGGGCTATGAAAGTTGATTTTCAATAAGACTCGAAAGACTGGAGATACTTCAGAAGACTGCAAGAAAGCTAATGTTGTGCCAGTGTTTAAAAAGAGTAATCTAGATAGGCTTGTTATCCTGACATTGCCCTTAGGCAAGATGACAGAGAGGCTGATATGGGAGTCGATTAATAAAGAATTAAAAGAGTAATATAATTAATACAATTAATCGCACTCAACATGGTGTTGTAGGGGGTGTGCATACCTGAAAGTTTACAGATGACACACAAATTGGAGAAGTGTTAAGTAATGAAGAGAACAGGTCACTGAAACAGAGCAATCTGGACTGCTTGGTAAACTGGGTGCAAGCAAACAAGGTGTTTTAATGCAGCTAAATGTAAATGTATACATCTAGGAGGAAAATGTAGATTATATTTCCAGGATGGGGACTCCACCCTGTGAAGCAGTGAGTCTGAAAAAACCTTTGGGACATTGGTGGCTAATCAGCTGAACAGGAGCTCCCAGTATAACACTGCAGCCAAAGGGTTAAAGCAGTCCTTTAATGCATAAACAGGAGACTCTTGATTAGGAGTAGACCCGCTATGTTCCTCTGTATTTGGTATTCATGCAATCACTGCTGGAATACTGTGTTAAATTCTGGTATCCACACTTCTAGAAGAATGTTGATAAATTGGAGAGAGTTGAGAGAAATGATTAAAGAATTAGAAAACATACCTTAGACTGAGCTCTGAGTCTATCACTATATTTCACTTAACATAGAGAATATTGAGGGATGACTTGATTAGTCTGTATCTATATACACGGGGAATAAACATTTGATAATGGGCTAATCAGTCTAGCAGACAAAGGGTATAACAACACCAAATGGCTGGAAGTTGAAGCTAGACAAATACATACTGGAAATATGGCAAAAAAAATTACACCTTGAGAGTAATTAACCGTTGGAACAATTTACCAAAGGTCATGGTGGATTCTCCATCACTCTTCTTTTCTCCTCCTCCTCATCTTTTTCTTAGCCCATCAGTCAGCTGTAGCGATTGTTCGCATTTTGGTCTGTTTCTGTGCAGCAGCAGCAGCAAGGGCTTCACGGGCCAAAAGTCCAATGTCGGAATAGATTTGATGCACCCACGTAGTGGCGGGGGTCTGCCTCTGGGCCGCCTCCACATCTTGGTTGGTGGAATTTTATCCCAGATGTTACAAGCCACCCAGAGAACGGCGTTCACTGGAATGTCTTGTGGCATTCTGGCGACATGTCCAAAAACCATAAGACACCAGCTGCAGACAATAGCCCCGTTAGTCTGTAACTAGAGCAACCATAAATGTCTGCATTATGAATGCCCAGTATATAATATTGGTATTTTCTGTGGAAAGCCTCCATTTTTGCCTAATCTGAGCAACGTAGTGTCCATGTTTTGCAACTGTACAGCAGTACGGAGAGGATACAGCTCGAATAGATCCTGAACTTGGCGGTTATGCTGAGATGATGTTGAGTCTATATTTCTCGTAAATGACCCATGGCAGTCACTGCAATGCCAATCTGATGGAGAACCTTTGTATGAGAGTTGAAGGAACTGGTGAGTATAGAACCCAAATAGCAAAAGCTGGAAACTGCTTTGTCTGTTTTCTTATTCAAAGAGATTGGAGTCGCAGGTGGACCTGATCCTAGCTTTTGAAGCTTTGTCTTTGACTATGAAACATGGAGGTTAACTTTGGCCAACTCCTCTATTTGCTGGAGTGCCTTGCGAAACTTGTTCGGGCTCTGTACTAGAAGAACATCATCATCCGCGTAGTCAAGGTCTGAGAGCGAGATCACTGAACTTAATGCCTATGGATCTTACAGAATGTGGCATTATGAAATCCATTGCCCAACAAAAGAGTGCAGGGGCCAAGACTCAGCCCTGCCTGACACCAGATACTGATTTTAAATG
This sequence comes from Chrysemys picta bellii, assembly GCF_011386835.1. NCBI lineage: Eukaryota > Metazoa > Chordata > Testudines > Emydidae > Chrysemys > Chrysemys picta. The sequence continues at coordinate 127,533,512 of NC_088795.1, read as the reverse complement.
TGCTGACATCCGATTACCCAGATGTACACGGGCAGTGGTTCCATTATGCAACTCACTAATCAAGTCCAGCAGAGTGGTTGAGACACCTATGCCCTTTAAGGCCTTCCATAGCATGACTCGGTCAACTGAATCCAACCCAGCCTTAAGATCAACTACATATTTTTTGAACTCACGATGTATCTGTGACAACAAGCAGAGGGCCAAAATGGCATCTAATATGAACCTGTTCTTTGTGAAGCCTGACTGTTGGAGGTGACGCTTCCAATGTAGCAGGGGCTCTAAATGCACCAGCAGAACATGCACAAACAACTTCCCTAGCATGGACAACAAAATGATTGTTCTTTATATCTAATGTTCACTGCACAGTCTCTTGCCCTTATAAAGTGAGATTACAATAATGTCCTTCCAGGTGGTTGGAAAGGTTCCAGTTCTCTACATCAGATGGAAGATGGCCACAAGTGATTCCGCTACAGGGCCAAAAGCTGCATTTTAGCAGCTCCAGCGGGATACCATCAGCGCCAGCTGCACATCTGTTGTTCAGTTTGCAAATGGTGCGCTGGCAATTTTTAAAATCAAGACTGGATATTTTTATAACTGACACGCTCTAGGAATTAGTTTGGGGAAGCTCTATGGCCTGTGTTACGCAGGAAGTCAGACTAGATCAGCGATTCTCAAACTGTGGCTCAGGACCCCAAAGAGGGTAGCATGGGGTCGCCAGGGCTACTATTAGACTTGCTTGGGACCAAAGCCCGAGCCCCAGCGCCCAGGGTCGAAGAGCAAGGACTATGCCGCCTCTGCACCCCCCCCCCCCCATCCCTTGGGGTGGCAGAGCTTGGGTGGGCTCAGGCTTCGGTCTCCTCTCCTGGGGGTGTGTAGTCTTTTTTTTGTCAGAAGTGGGGGGGTCCTGGTGTGATGAAGTTTGAGAACCCCTGGACTAGATGAATCACAATGGTCCTTTCTGGTCTTGGAATCTAGGTATCTATTGGTGAAGCTGTAGTAGAAGTTGCAAAAAGAACACACTTTATCCTTGACTAAAGCACTAGGAAAAGATGTGTACTATGGCCTTTTCTGTCTGTAAATTTATTCTGATAACTTTACAGCACATTCTTCCCAAAAAATCTAATTACAAAATAGACACAAGAATCTGGAATGTAATTTGAATAAGTAGCAAGGCTAGACAAGAGCCCAATAGCTCATGCTACAAAGAATCACAGCATGACCACTATTCTCTTTAGTATGATACAGTAGCCAGGCTGGAGTTTCACTGAGGAATAGCAACATGTATCTTGGGATGCGCCTTCCTGAGATATCACTTTTCTCTTCCGGTCATTCTGTCACAGCTGCAAACAACAGAGATGCTGCAGTTTCCTCGTAAAAGAAAAGAGGGTGCTGCCAGGGTATCATCCGCAGCAGCCCCTTGACTAAAGACTAGCTCAAATTTGACCTTCTTGCGGAGGTGGATTAACTACGCTTTAACAGGAGTCACTCCCCCATTGGCGTGTAGCGTCTTCACTGAAGTGGTGCAGCTGCACCGGTGCAGCGTTTTAAGTATATATCTGCCCTCAAACCTCTGCTTGATACTGAAGATCTTCTTTCCTGGCCTTGCTTATTTCAATAGCGGGAACTGTCAGAACCAGGAGGGTCACTTTGTGCTGATGGTAAAATGAAAACCACCTCAAACTTCAGACCTTGACTCAAGGTCTGACAGGATTTAGTCTCTCATTTTATCCTGAACAAAAACATCCAATGAACTGTGGCATAACTTGGCCACAAAGGGCCAGATTCTCAGATGGTGTAAACCAGTGTAACTCCATCAGCTCTAATAGAGCTATGTAAATTTACGGCAGCTGAGGATCTGGCCCAAAGACTGTAAACATTGACAATCTTCAGTAACAATAGCACTGCTGGCTTCAACTCTTATTGAGGTGGGCTAAAGGCTGCTATAAATCAGTGGACAGGACAGTCTGAATAACAGCAAAGAGCTCTAGGCACATTGCACATCCTCAGGGCAGGTTTATTAACCAAGAGAATACATGAAAGGTTCAAAATAATACAGAACACTTAACAGGGCCTTTTCGCACTTTACACATCTAGGAAGGGGGAGAACACTGCACTTTCTTATTACTGTCAAGAGCCCCTTCCCTGGTGGTCTCACTGCTAAGGGTCTGCAGCTGCTATTTGTGTCAGGCGCTCCTTGCAACCTGTAGTCACATGAACCACATCATGTGCTCCTTGAACTCACTCCCCCCAGTTTTAAGGGCTGAGCCTTGGAACACAGTGGAGGGATGTGTGCATGACCGGTAAACTCTTCTTTCTTCATTGAAGAAAGGTTCTCCGATCCTAAAATGGATCTACAGCTGGTTTGCAGCTTTCCCTTCCCTGTGGCTCTGTTTGTAAAATGGGGTAATAGTTAATTTCTTCATAATGTGCTGTGACATCTACGGATGAGAGCTCGGTATTTATTTTGCAGGCAGAACTCAGATATCAATCATTAGCTCAAGGATACATCCTGTTTGCTTAAGAGCCTGCCAGTTTGGTTCTGCCTCTTCGGATACCTTAGAGCTGCAGATCCTTGGATATAAAACTCTTCAGAACTGAAACCATGAAAGTTAACTTTCTGGTGTGATTGGACGTTAAGCTTCAACTGTGTTCAACTTTTGAGCAGATTTTTGGGCTAATCCACTTAATTCCTGGCTACCTGCACTACAGCCAGACATGTCCTCTTGCATCCCTTGCTTGATCCCAGTGTGACAGACAAAGCATATGGGGAAAACCTGCACCGCTTCCTGGACAGTGTGTTCTGTTATATTTTGTGGTGGGGGGAAGCCCTCTCTCACACTTCAGACCAGCTTGGAGTAGGGCTAGCTAGACTTCCTTGCTCTGGTTAGCAGAAACCCGTGTAGAGCTGTAACGGTGTACCCCATAAGGCTTCATGGGAATATTCTGATGAATGTATATATGATATGTGGCATAAAACTATTCCAATTATATGTTACATGGCATATCTATGTAAAGGTTATGATCTACTGAATACATTTCTCCTATTTGTATGCATGTATCAATTTTGTACTTGAAGTTAGGAATATTGGCTGTATACTTGCTTGATTTCTAAGCAGCCTTTGTAAAGCATTTGGTCAGCTTCTTGAGAAAGGAATGTGCAAGTTAAGTGCCCAGTCAAGAAGCACTTAAGGGACAATGGATCTTGGGAGGCTCCAATTCACATAAGAAGTCTACTTTAGGACGTTCAAGGTAGCAGGGAAACAATGGCTGCTGCCTGTAAAAACGGAGTCATGCATGGACATATGATTTGCCCACGTGACTCCAAAACTCCATCTTGGAGCTGGACTTTGCATAGGAGAGAGGAGGGGATCTCCACCCACAAGAGAGAGTCTACTTAAACTCCTGGGGGAGACCTCCATTTTGTCTTCAGCTGACTCAAGAGATACCTGAAAAAACTGGAACAAAGGACAGTAACTACAGAGAGTGTGAGTGATTGCTGGACCCAGACTAGAAGGAGACTAGTCTGTAAAAGGAAGCTTACTGGGTGAGGTTTTTATCTGTATTCAGTTTTCTTAGACATAGACTTGCATGTTCTATCTTATTTTGCTTGGTAATTAACTTTGTTCTGTCTGTTATTACTTGGAACCACTTAAATCCTACTTTCTGTACTTAATAAAATCACTTTTTACTTATTAATTAACTCAGAGTATGCATTGATACCTGGGGGAGGGGGGGGAGGGTAAACAGCTGTGCATATCTCTCTATCAGTGTTAGAGGGCAAACAATTTGAGTTTACCCTGTATACGCTTTATACAGGGTAAATCAGATGTATTTGGGGTTTAGACCCCATTGGGAGTTGGGCATCTGAGTGTTAAAGACAGGAACACTTCTGTAAGCTGCTTTCTGTTAAGTCTGCAGCTTTGGGGCACGTGGCTCAGACCCTGGGTCTGTGTTGGAGCAGACTGGAGTGTCTGGCTCAACAAGACAGGGTGCTGGAGTCCCAGGCTGGCAGGGAAAGCAGGGGCAGAATTAGTCTTGGCACATCAGTTGGCAGCCTCAAGGGGGTTTCTGTGATCCAACCCATCACAAGAGCTAGGGAGTACTAGCAGAGAATTGACAAATGGTACCTTCCAGCTTTTCCTTTCCCTGCATTTACTCATGGTGAAGGTCAAGGCAAGCAGTAGCCTGTCACTTGTTGCTACTTGCATTTCCAACAATGGTCCCTTTTGGTTTTTCGGTGCAAGGTCATGGACAAAAAACATGTTCAGGCAAGGACCCAGTAAACTACTGAGACGGTGGTAAGGGACCCTCTAGCCCGATTTCATTAGCTTTCAACAGTCCACGTTTTCGATGTCTCTATGGGGACATCTCTGGTGTTCATGTCACTGGTTCTGTTGGGGAAGCCCCAGTCCTGCATTTCTCCCCTGCCTACCCCTTTAACCAGCTGACCACGCTTCCCATCAGTGACTCCCTAAACTCATCTCTTCAACAAAATTGCGGCAGAGGCACCCAGGAAAGTATGTGTCCTCTCCTAACAGTCCTGACAAGGGGATCAAAGTGGCAGCAGCTCTGGTTCCAAAGTAAATTCAACCAAGGAGATGCATACATCTCTTCAGGTGAGTCATATAGATAATCTTGTTTTTTCAGATCCATTTCCTCTTCAGAAATGTAATATCAAGCCAAAATTCTTTTTTTTTTTTTTTTTAAATGACAAACATCCTCCTTTGCTGAATAGGAAATGCTCATGACTTATTTACCAAGAGTCTGAGTTTTTTGTTAGTTTTTTTTTAAATTGTCTTGGCCCCTACACTGAAAAATTCTGTAGTAAAAATGACTCACACTAGTGAGTTGGAGTTACCTCCGTTACAGTGAACCATTTTCTCTTAAGGAGTAATGAGGATTTTTAAAGTTTGGATTGATATAACAGGTCGAACTAGAGCCAGGTGTAGATCAATCTCTGATAATTTTCATATGACTTTACATTGTGCCTCTTCATATAATCTTGTGGTGGGTCTACCCACGTGTGACCTCTGTTTTCATGGGACTTTGTATCAAAGCCTCCTTTAGAAACTTTGCATTGCCCTTGGTATAATATTATAGACCCTAAGAATAGAATAAGATAGAAGAAAAATTTCTTTTTGCTAGCAGTAGAACAAGAGCTCTCCCCCCCCCCCCACTCTTAATCAATTGCCCTGTTGAATGAATGAGGTGTGGATGAGCAAGGCATGAAAGGCAGCACCTCCAGACAGCCTCAACCCTTGGAGAGGGGCTGGGAGCCAGACCCAAGGACAATAAAACGTGTCAAGTGGGCTCATTAAAGACAAGCAAACATACTGACGGCCTCGGGGGTTAGAAGCAAGCATCTTCTTTTGGAAACACCCTCTTTGCAGCATTGGAACAACACTCAAAAGAAAGCAGCACAAAGGACCAATGGACACAGACACAAAGTTTGAATCTGGTATAGATTTGCATAAGAGGAAAGCTGCTATAAAAGTGAGGTGTCTTGCACAGGACCCCGGGTCTCGTCTTGTCAACATGGGAGCATCGATCCGGATCGGCAGAAGCCCGGCTCCACCCCCTCCCCCATCTAACTCACCTGGCCAGTGAAGTTAAGGGGAGCAACTAATTGGTAACAACAAGACGGAGTGGATTTGTGTGTGTGTGTGAGTGTAAGTGTAATATATATTATATGCATATAATACAGTGTTAATGAATACATGTATCACTAATAAATGTGGCGTTTTGTCTTATTCCCCCTGAAAAGATCCTGTGCAGTACTTTAAGTACAACACAGGCTTAGTGTGGACAAGAACTAGGGAAGTTTTCGTAGTGGCTCTGTTAATGCCCTGCAATTGGGGCCCAAGACCAGGCGTTCCAAAACTGACCTTCCCATGAATAGTCTGTGAATTCTAGTGGATTTCCATTTGAGACCATGAAACTCCTCTCTTTAACGGGGGCCTTTAGGAGAGAGAGACTGGAGAGTTTAAACCAGTGCATCTACTGCTTTCCCATTCTTAGTAATGAGATATTTAATTATAACACATCATAGTAAATAAAACTGCTGTTGACTGCTTTCAGTAGGTTGAGCACATTGACTTATTTTGTGGAATCTGAATTGGCTACTGGGGTAATGTGCAGCAGTCACAGGTACCTAGCCTCAAGTTGCAAATGTGGCTGTAATTAATTGCCAAGTGAAACATGCAGCATGATTAATCAGCTATCTAATTGTGATAGGGTTGGGGGAGAAAAGAGTGTGATTATGTGGTAAAAATAGTATTGTTGTGGAAAGAGGCTTTCATTGTGCTGACTCTCTGAGCTAGGCATTCTGTAAGAGTGGCTGGGAAAAACTTGTCATCCTGGCTTGCTTAAGGTAAAACTAGTAAGTAAAGGTTCCAGCAGTAGTAGACCCATGTTGTCAGGAGCACTGGAGGCAGGATACAATCTGCAGAAATCCTTAACAAGTGTTGTAGAATAAAGATAATTCCTAGTGATTTAACAAAGATGCTGAGACTTGACTGTAAACTGATTTGAGATCCTTGATTGAGAGATGCTGTGAGGGCCAAATCCTCTCTAAGTCCCTTAGTGCAGATCCCAATACATAGCTCCACTGCTGTAAGACGACAAAAGAAAGCAAAAATGGAAAGGCTGTACAGGTTGCTCTGCAGTAGTCCCCTGAAGAGTAGCATAGCTCCATGGGGAGGAGGAAATGAGGGCAGACTCTAGGTGCAAGACCAGTGGGTTTCAACTGTTGAGATCCATTGTCGTCAAACTTGTATGGGACTTATGGGGAGGATGTGGGGGGCGGGGGGGAAGGGGATGCATAGTAAGACGTGGCAACTGCTACTAAAGTGGTCACATTTGTTTCTTCCATTTTGTAGCCCATGGGGCTAGCTTGCCATAGTATATAATCTGTTTTTCTTTATTGGTTTGATTATATTATTTTCTTGGTTTATGTTTTGTATTGAATAATTCCAGTACACATTACTTGATTATACTTGGCTGTAATGCAAGGAACCTACAGGCCTGTATCCTGTATGATTAGCTAGAGCAAAGTAGCATAAGTGTTAATAACCTTTGGCATAGATAAATGGCCTACCACAGGTGTTCTCAAACTTCATTGTACCGCAACCCCCTTCTGATAACAAAAATTACTACACAACACCAGGAGGGGAGACAGAAGCCTGAGCCCACCAAAGTGCCACTACCCTGGGTCGAGGAGCCAAAGCCCGAGTCCCACTGCCCCAGGCAGGGAAGGGATCAAGCTGAAGTCCAAAGGCTTCAGCCCCAGACAAGGGGGCCTGTAACCTGAGCCCCTCCACCCCGGGCTGACTCCCTTGGGCTTGGGCTTCGGCCCTGAGCCCCTGCAAGGCTAAGCCAGCCCTGGCAACCCCATTAAAATGGGGTCATGACCCACTTTGGGATCCTGACCCACAGTTTGAGAACTACTGGCCTACCGGTTATCCCTTTTGACTTTGGGGAACTGAATGGAGAACTGAATGTGTTTAGCAAAATTCTGGAACATACCAGTAACCACAAGGTAGACCGCAAAGCGTGGAAGTAATGATGTAGGCCAAAGGTAACGGTTTCGAGGATGAGATAATCAATATTAATATGTATGATATGATATTAACATGTTAGAATATGCTAGCCTATAGAGTAAGTGTACCTGAAGATTTATGTGGGTGGGGAAATAAGATTTGGGCATGGAGGGTTGGGTATTAATATGAATATTCAGGACAGTGCCAGGACTATATAAGAGGGCAAACCACCATGCGGAGGGGTCGCTCCTTCTTTATCTTCTGTTAAGCTATCTGCTCAGCTTCTGCAATATAGCTCAACTACTCAACACTCGAACCTGATCTCTACCAGTTTGGGATTGAGGAGCCTGGACCATTGAACTCATTAAGCATGCCAGAGACGAGGCTCATCCTCTGTCTCCCACTATCAGGTTTCCAAGGAAGGGTGTATGAGTATGCTAGTTTAAGTAGCCTTTTAGAAACGGGATGTTACCACCAGGGACTATATAACTGTATTACTACTTTGGGGCTCTGTGGTTTATAGCTTTGATTACTCTCTCATTTATTTTAAGAAAGATTTTGAAAATTTGGTTTTGTTCTCAGTGGGAGTGTCCTTGCCACACATCCCAAGAGTCCATGCAAGACATTGAACTCCCCATGTTCTCTGATTTTGTAGCCTGAATTTGGGACAAGAACCTAAGTATCTTCTGGTCAGATCATTGGCAAGCCGTAATAAATTAGCCCTATAAATTCAGGTCAACAATTTAGAAAGATTTATACAGCAGTAGCACCTAAAAGTCTCAATGAGGCTGGGCCAGACTTTGAAATTTCCTGTACATAAGTAGAAAAATACAACTGAACTGGTAAAAAATTATCTTGGTAACATAACCTTTTGTAACTCATAGGCTACTATATGGATTTTTTGTTTTGTTCTGGGCAATGTGTAATCTTGTTTGTTTGGATTCGTACACATTCTACATATTGTACAGTAAAGGTTATATATTGCTTTAAAAGTCACTATTCACTGCAGCTGAAATTGGTTTAATTTTTAATTGGATAATTCTTTCTTAAATTTAGGCAGTTGAATCGATCCAGGCTGAAGATGAGAGTGCAAAACTTTGTAAACGCAGGATTGAGCACCTTAAAGAACATAGCAGTGACCAGCCAGCTGCTGCAAACATGTGGAAGAAAAAACGTATGGATCGCATGATGGTGGAACATCTCTTGCGCTGTGGCTACTACAATACAGCTGTAAAACTAGCCAGGCAGAGTGGTATTGAGGTTGGTACCAACTTCTGTTCTATATAGATTCTTATATTGTGCTAATCGTTATGATATCTGAGTGTCAGTTTGTATTAAAGAGAGATTAGTGGAATTTGATCAGTGATATGTTAGCTATTTTGTGTACTAGAGTATGCCTGAATTCTCAATATTTTAGTTAAATTAGTCTCTAAACCAATTCTCTGGAGTCTGTTCTCTCAGTATAGGTTTGCATGTTTGTGTGTTAAATAGAAGTTAGAATTGGAGTCATAGTGTTGAAGTTATAAAATTAAATTAATTCCTAGACCAAGGCTCCCTCTTTCCCCCCCCCCCCCAAATGTCCTCAAATGTGCTGTTACATTTTTATTAAAGAATGTCAGACTGCTGATTAAGCAGTTAGTGGAGCTTTCCATCTGTCCAGCCATACTTTCACGATTTGTGAGGTGATCAGGCTGATCACAATAACATACGCTATCTAGAGTTCTATTGTACCATACTACTATTAAACATCTTTTGGGGCACGTTGGATTATAAATACTTTGGAATAATTCATTTAATAGTTGTCTCAAGGTTTTGTAGTCAGAGTGTCTTCCTTCCCCCGATTTATGGTTTTGCTCCAAAGCAGCAATTTTGTGCATTTTATTTATATTCTCTGGTCATCTTTCACTTTATTTTATGTGTTGCCTTCCTCCTACTTACAAGTTTCCATAAAGTTGCTGAATCATGTTGCCCAATAACACTTCAGGGTTTATACGCTTCATGTTCCTTTGCATGGCTTATGTATGCAAGGTGCTGAGTTTTATACTGGATCCTGGAAGGCTTTTGTGCTCCACCAGCAACTGCAACTCAGAGGAATATGAAATTAATATTTTAGGAAGAAGCTGGTTGCTATGAGAATTTGGAGTCTTTCTCCTTAGAAACTGACTTATTTTTGTCTTGCTGAGCTGTGGGGGTAAGTGCCATTGGGACTCAGAAGTGCCCTGGCTCAGTACTCTAAGCTATATTGGCACTTCTGACACTAGACGGACAGTGACTGTTACTGTTTAAAAACGTATTTCTGAGGAAGAAGGTGGTGGTAGTTTTAGCAGCGTGTGTGGTTTTCTGGTTTTGTTTTATTTTGGAGGGGACGGAATATTTTTAAACTGGACACAGTTCAAAAAGGGGGAACTTAGTTGCTAGCCATACCAAAAGCTACAGCATTAATGTAATTGTTTGTTTGCTTCTGACTCCAACCTATTTCTTAGTTCCGTGGCTATTTCAACCAATCTGATCTTGTTTGGCCTGCAATGTCTTCAATAAATATGAAAATGAAGGCGGGGGGGAGATGGAGAAATAAGGAAGTGAAAAATGAGTAGAAGAATCTTATCTAATGTTCATAGGCATCTCTTCGCTCATGAGGTCATTGGTTAAGAAGGGCCATGTAACAAGAAGAAGCCTCAAAAATAAAGTACTATTGTTCTTGTATCATGTAGCTACAACTGCATGATCTGCAATCCTGTTGGTCTTCTGCTGACAGGAGGTTTTCCTCCATTGGAACAGGAGCTGTAAGTCTTCTGCTGCATCATCATGCCTCTGTATGTACCAGATGTATCTACACAGCAGTAAAGAGGTTAAGGAGATTACTTCCCCTCTGTAGCAGCTCACTTCCTGTTGAGCATTAATTAAACTGAAAAAGCATAACATTGGTTTTGAAGTGAGGATGGCTAGAGTGGGACTGTTCTCTAATGCATTGCAGGAGTAAGCAGAATACTTTTTTGTGATGCCTCATGACTTTCCACTTCCATCTGCTGCATAGATAACTATTAGCAAATGTGAAAACTATTTTTGGATTAAAATATTTGAGTTCATCAGCACCTGACTGCTGCCTTCAGTTCTAAACACTTTTAATTACCTAATGTCTGAATCATTTAACTATTGAAGAAAAACTTAGTAGTTTGAGTAGAATGAACAAAAAAGTCGGTGACCCTAAGACCCGCTCAATGCCAACTGGCAAAGGGTTCATTGCTTTCAACAGCAACTCCTATCAGACCTAACATATTGCTGTTGTAGTATTTGTCTGTAAAGAAGGTTGTATGAGGTGTCAAATGATAGCGTATATTTCACTGGTTATTGTAAATGTTCTGTGATGTGTGTATGGATGATAATTAAGTTGTATGCTTGTACTAAAAATATATTTTAAATCCTATAACAAGGCAGGGTTGATAAACAAGTTTGTCCTAGACAAAGGAATGTTGATTTACCTGTCTGTCTAGGTCTCTGATGTAAATCAAGCTTTGAAAAATCCAAAACACAATGGGAGCTGCGTTTTCATGTAAGTCAGCAGGAAAAGCCTGGTTGACAAAGGGATGTGAGATCAGCGTGGGAAGACACTGGAGACTAAAACCACAGGGCGAGTTGTCTTGTGTCTAGGATCAAAACAATGAGTTTGGAGAAAATATAAGTAAAAGCAAAAGGACTTTTTGTTACCTACTTCACTGAGGAACACCCTTGGCAGATGGGGATGATTCATGGAGAAATCTGGATCACGCTTTGACTGAAAATCAGCAAGCTTTGCAGAAATGGGGGAGGGATAGCTCAGTGGTTTGAACATTGGCCTGCTAAACCCAGTGTTGTGAGTTCAATCCTTGAGGGGGCCACTTAGGGATCGGGGGCAAAATCAGTACTTGGTCCTACTAGAGAAGGCAGGGGGCTGGACTCAATGACCTTTCAAGGTCCCTTCCAGTTCTAGGAGATGGGATATCTCCATTAATAAATAAAAAGTCTTTGAGGATGAGAAACCATTTTAGACAAAGGAGAGAAGACTGCTCAAGTTCTTCCTCAAGTAGTTGCAGCCACATATTCCATTTATGGTTGTGCGTTCCCAGCAGTTCAGAGCCAGAGAAATTTGCCTAGTAGTACCTATAGAGGGGCGGTGCTCGAACATCATGGCTATAGCCCCTCCTCTGGCTTTAGCCCCCCTCTCCCCTCCACTTCTGTTGCTCTTCCCTGACTACATGAGAGAGTGCACCCTGACCCTCCCTCAGTTCCTTCTCACCACCCATAACTGGAGTGGGAGCTCTGTGTGTTCTCAACCTCTCAACTAAGTTAATTTTGCTCTTTTGTGTATAGTTGTTAGTAACCTTAGTGTTAGAGTAGTGTTAGTTGTAGTAATGTTTCCCCCTCGGTGGTGCCTTCACCGGGGTTTAAGCATTGTCCTTCATGTGGGGGAGTGATCCCCAACAGCAGTCCCCACTCACAGTGCTTGCTCTGTCTTGGCGAGGCCAACATCAAGGAGCATTGTGCAGTCTGCAGATCATTTAAGAAACAGACTCAAGTGGCTCAGAACTTCACTGGAAGCACCATCCCAGAGAGAGGAAGTAGATGGGCTCAGGGTTCGACCGTTCCACACTTCCTGCCCCAGTGTTTTCCAAGCACCCGTTTTGACTCCTTGGTCCAGAGCACTGTTCTAGTCATTGCTCCTCCCTCCTCATCTTCTCTTCTTCCCTCCCCCCCCGGGACAGGCTGGCCTGCTTTCACAATGCTTGGGCTCAATCACCATCAACATCTGGGTCCTAAGCACCATCAAGTCCAGTTATGCCATCTAGTTCCTCTCCACATCTCCTCCCCATCTTCCCTCCCCGCCCCTCTGATGAGATATTGCTCCTCAAGCAGGTCCGTTTTCTGCTTTGAGAGCAGTGGTGGAGATTCCACCGGAACACCAGCGTCACAGCTTCTACTCCTGATACTTCTTGGTACCCAAATCCAAGGGAGGGTTTCAATGTTTTTAATGAAGTAAATACTAATGGGAATTGTGTGATCATGGGAGACTTTAACTTCCCAGATATAGACTGGAGGACAAGTGTTAGTAGTAATCATAATAGGGCTCAGATTTTCCTGGATGCAGTAGCTGATGGATTCCTTCACCAAGTAGTTGCTGAACCAACAAGAGGGGATGCCATTTTAGATTTGGTTAGTAGTGAAGACCTCATAGAAGAAGCCCTCATAGTTGTAGGGGGACAACCTTGGTTTGAGCTAATGAGCTAATTCAGTTCAAACTAAATGGAAGGATAAACAAAAATGGATCTGTGACTAGGGTTTTTTATTTCAAAAGGGCTAACTTTAAAGAATTAAGGAAATTAGTTAAGGAAGTGGATTGGACTGAAGAACTTGTGGATCTCAAGGCAGAGGAGGCATGGAATTACTTCAAGTCAAAGTTGGAGAAACTATCAGAACCCTGCATCCCAAGAAAGGGGAAAAAATTCATAGGCAGGAGTTGTAGACCAAGCTGGATGAGAGGCGATTAAGAAAAAGCAGAAAGCCTACAAGGAGTGGAAGATGGAAGGGATCAGCAAGAAAAGCTACCTTATTGATGTCAGAACATGTAGGGATAAAGTGAGAGAGGCCAAAAACCATGTAGAGTTGGACCTTGCAAAGGGAATTAAAACCAATAGTAAAAGGTTCTATAGCCATATAAATAAGAAGAAAACAAAGAAAGAAGTGAGACCGCTAAACACTGAGGATGGAGTGGAGGTTAAGGATAATCTAGGCATGGCCCAATATCTAAACAAATACTTTGCCTCAGTCTTTAATGAGGCTAATGAGAAGCTTGGGGATAATGACAGGATGACAAATGGGAATGAAGATATAGGGGTAAATATTACCATATCCGAGGTAGAAGCCAAACTCGAACAGCTTAATGGGACTAAATCGGGGGGCCCAGATAATCTTCATCCAAGAATATTAAAGGAACTGGCACCTGAAATTGCAAGCCCATTAGCAAGAATTTTTAATGAATCTGTAAATTCAGGGGTTGTACCGTGTGACTGGAGAATTGCTAACATAGTTCCTATTTTTAAGAAGGGGGGGGGGGGAGGGGAAGTGATCTGGGTAACTACAGTCCTCTTAGTTTGACACATGTAGTATGCAAAGTCTTAGAAAAAATTTTGAAGGAGAAAGTAGTTAAGGACATTGAGGTCCATGGTAATTGGGACAAAATACAACGTGGTTTTACAAACCAACCTGATCTCCTTCTTTGAGAAGGTAACAGCTTCTTTTAGATAAACTAAACACAGTGGATCTAATTTACCTCGATTTCAGTAAGGCATTTGATACAGTTTCACACGGGGAATTATTAGTTAAATTGGAAAAGATGAAAATTGAAAGGTGGATAAGGAACAGGTTAAAGAGGAGACTACAATGGGTCAGACTGAAAGGTGAACTGTCAGGCTGGAGGGAGGTTACTAGTGGAGTTCCGCAAGGATCTGTTTAGGGACCAATCTTATTTAATCTTTTTATTACTGACCTTAGCAAAAAAGTGGGAGTGTGCCAATAAAGTGTGTGGGTCACTTGCTGGAGGTTTCTCTGCACCTTGAAGTCTTTAAACCATGATTTGAGGACTTCAATGGCTCAGACATAGATTAGGGGTTTGTTGTGGGAGTGGGTGGATGAGATTATGTGGTCTGTGTTGTGCAGGAGGTCAGACTAGATGATGATAACAGTCTCTTCTGACCTTAAAGTCTATGACTATGACTCTTTGACCCATTCTTAACCTTAGCGGACTCTACAAATATATCAGGAACATGAGGTTCTGAATGGTCACTCTATTTACTATCCTCCCCACATCGTCTCAGAATGACTGGTTTGCTGCTTTGGACCTTCAGGATGTTTTACTTTCTGTGGCTTGGCAAAATTGCCACATGAAAGTTCCTTCGTTTCATCATGGCAGAACGCCACTTTCAATATGCAGTGCTTCCATTCACCCTCTCCTCTGCCCTCTAGGTTTTTATCAAATGCATGGTCATTGTTATGGTGTATCTAGGAAAAGAGGGAATTCATATTTTCCCATATCTAGATGACTGGTACTTTTGAGGGACAGATCCAGAAAGGAAGTTCTTGCTCACATCAGCACCACGCTGCGCTTGCTCGACCATCTGGGTCTTATCCCAAATACCGCAAAGTCAACCTGGGCTCCTACTCAAAAGATCGAGTTCATTGGGGCTTTGTTAGTCCACAATATTGAGAACGTTTCTGCCGATGACTGTTTTTAGCTAATTCACCACTTTTGCCTCTGTCTGCAGTCTGAGCATTCCATGACTGTTCAGGCATCTGAGGCTCTTGGGCCACATGTCCACTTGCATGCAGGTAGTCCAATTTTCAAGGTTGTGCCTTTGCCTTAGATGTGCCTTAGATGTGGCTCAGGATGGGTCTGTTGTCCTGCTTGTCATTCTCTAGACAAACTTGTTCATCTCCCTCCTCTCAGTGGTGGATGCATCCAGAGAACATTTGCCAATACTTTCCCTTTTGTCCAGCCCTCGCCAACCAAGGCGGTTGTTACTGATGCCTCACAGATGGGTTGGGGGTCATGCCTGGAGTTGCTGAAAGTACTGGGACTGCACTCGGAGTGGGAGAACTCACCCCATATCGACTTGCTGGAGCTTCAGGCCATCTACAATGCATGTCATGCTTTACAGCACCATATCAGTGACTCAGTGGTTCACGTACTTACCAACAATACCACTGCAATGTATTATGTGAACAAACAAGGGAAAGCACATACCAGGTTGCTCTGTTTTGAGGAGATCAGAGTGTGGTAGTTCTGCATTGAGGAAAACATTGCTCCAATAGCCATTCACTTGCCTGAGGTTCAGAATCATCTTGCAGACCATCTCAGCAGTTGTCTTCAAGGACCATTTGTGACTTAGGGAAAATAAGTGTCCTCTGGGTCATCTTCACTTCTTGGGGCATCCCCATTTCAGTGACCAACAAGAAATGTTGTGTGTTCTGTTCTCAATGGGGCCTCAATGCAGGCTCCTTGTCTGATGCTTTCTATCTCAGCTGGCAATCAGCTTTCCTGTATGCCTTTCCTCTGGTCCCAGTCATTCCTCAGTTCATTCTGAAGATCAAGGCAGATCAGGCCAAGTTCATTCCGATAGCTGAGACAGTGTTGGGGTTTTCCAACCTTCTTGCGCTGTCTGTTCAGGTTCCCATACTGCTTCCACACCATTTCCATATTGGACATTTGCAGGGCTGCTTATGTGGTAGTCAATACATACATACGTTCACAAACCATTACACCGTAACAGCATCTTCCAGAGCGGCTTCCAAGACCTGCCTCTTTGGTGCGAGGAGGTACTGCTTGTTAGTCACCTAAGTGGAATACATGGCTGAAGAAGAAATGGTTACTTACTATAATGGTGGTTCTTTGAGATGTGATGTAGGCCTGTATTCCATGACCCACCTTCCGTCCTCTCTGCATTGGAGTCTCATTTCCAGGCATTCAGTGTAAAGGAACTAGGGGAGGGTTGGGGCAGTGCTGCCTCATGTAGCCAGGGGAGGGGCTACAGCCATGAGGCACGAGCACTGCCCCTCTAAGGGTCCTGCTAGGCAAATTTCTCCGGCTCCAATGAGCTGGGTGCGCACACATGGAAGTGAATATGTATTTGCGTCACATCTCAAAGAACAAAAGTTACAGTTGGTAACTGTTTAGTCTTAGCATGTTATAGTTTTTGTTTTATTTGTAACCAATTCTCTTTCCACTATTCTTTCTCAGTATCACTTAAATCTGTTCTTTATTAATACACTTATTCTTGGTTTTATTACAAATTCATCTCAGTGCTGTAATATTAAATGTGAATCCTCAGCTGCACCAAACAGGTTGGTGTGTACACTGTCCCTTTTGGAGATAGTGAACTTGTGAGTGTCCTATGATGGGCTGGATAGTACAGGGGGATGCCCTTCAAGGAGGCTCAGGGATTGGGTGCACCTAAAGTTTACCTGCAAGCCCCAGTAAAGGCCGGCAGAGCTTCTGCGCAGATTGTTTAGGTGGCTAACAGATTAGTATGACAGGGAGCTGACCTTCAGTTTAGCACCGTCAAGTCTCTCAGTGAGTCAGGTGAGTAACACAGAGACTCAGTCCTGAGTGCCCAAAGGGAGCATTGTACAGTCCTTTTTATTGGCTTTTGTCTGGCCAAACTTTATATGTTAAAAGTTAAGACTGAATTGCGTGGAAGCTAAATTTTGACAAAATGGGGTCAGGTTTCCCATGTAGACAACCTCTCATTAGAGAAAAGTGAAAACACTAATGCAAAGAATGTCTGTCACTTCTGATTCTTTTGAAGTAGATCTACTGCTGTTTATAATTTTAAGAGTTTTTTGAACAAACTGACTTCTCAGTGAAACATAAGACCAGTGCATTCTTAAGTGAACCAGAATTTAATTATAATCAAAGCAAACTGTTGCTCAGCAGAAATACTCTGAAATCTTTTATTGAGGTCTTTCATGTTGTGGTGCAGACTAAGGGAATGTTAATATTCAGTTGTTGCTCAGAATTTCCCGATTTACCAAGCAGATATGGTGGTCTCTAGATAGTTTTATTTTCTGTAGCAGAATAGAGGCTACTGCCTCATAGAACAAAGTGATGCATAGTTCTGTAGAAGTGACCCTAATGGGATTCTAGCTGAAAATTTGGGGGGAGGAGGAAATAGTACAAAGGCAAGAGAAGACTGAACTAATTTGAATCAAATAGGTTAACTACTTTCAGTAAAATTCCCTTGAACTGCAAATTTAAATAAGTAGTATTCACCTGCCAAAGAGTAGGCAGATGGACTTCCTGACCCTACAGAGATGTATAGATAGATATAGATCTCTCTCTCTTTCTCTTCCTCTCCCTTCCCCAATCATACATTTTTCTATACCAAAAATCAGTGGAGTAAATTTTAATGCATAGATCAGGGGTCGGCAACCTGGGCTGGTACCAAAAAAATGAGGGATTCAGGGTGCTGTTCCGGGCTGGAGCAGGGGGTAGGGGTGGGGGCTCCAGTTGGGGGTGTGGGCTCTGGTATGGGGCTGGGGATGAGGGGTTTGGGGTGCAGGAGGAGGCTCTGGGCTGGGGCCAAGGGGTTCAGAGTGCAGGAGGGGGTGCAGGTTCTGGGAGTGTGTGTGGGAGGGGGCTCAGGGCTGGGGCAGGGATGCAGGAGGGCATGCAGGCTCTGGGAGGAAGTTTAGGTGTGGGAGGGGGCTCAGGGTTGGGGTGCAGGAGGGGGTTTGGGATGTGGGCTCCTGGAAGCGCTTCTCTCAGGCGGCTCTTGGAAGCGGCTGGCATTTCCTTCTGGCTCCTAGGCGGAGCCTGGCCCGGGCAGCTCTATGCACTGCCCCTGGCCGCAGGCACCGCCCCCACAGCTCCCGTGGCCGTGCCTCCATGTAGGAGCCAGAGGGAAAACCCAGTCGCTTCCAGGAGCCGTGCAGAGCCAGGGCAGGCAGGGAGTCTGCCTTAGGCCCGCAGAAACTGTGTGCCCAGGACTGGTCTAACTGCTTCTAAAAGATGCATAAACATGGAATTCACAAACTGCATCCTGATATAGAGTCAGGCATCCAGAGAAGTTGAGAGAGAGGGGGAATAGACGAAAGGGTTATGGGACTCTCGCCTTTCTGACAGGAGAAACTGCAGAACTGGAAGTAATTTGCAAACTGGACACCATCAGATTAGGCCTGAATAAAGACTGGGGGTGGTTGGGTCATTACAAAACCTAAACCTAATTTCCCCAATACTAATTTCCCCTTACTGTTACTCTCACCTTCTTGTCAACTGTCTGAAATGGGCCACTCATTACCACTTCAAAAAGTTATTTTTCCTCCCTTGGTATCCTGCTGTCAATTGAATTGTCTTGTTAGACTAACCTCACACTTGGTAAGGCAATTCACATCTTTTCATGTATTTATACCTGCTCCTGTATTTTCCACTCCATGCATCTGATGAAGTGGGTTCTAGCCCACGAAATCTTATGGCCAAATACGTTTGTTAGTCTCTAAGGTGCCACAAGGACTCCTCGTTTTTGTTACCTTTGCAAAACGCCCCCAGACACTGGAGTCTGGGGGAAAAAAGACCTGCAGGTGTCCTCTCCCATCTGGATTCATCACAGAGGTAGAGTTAAGGAAGCAGATTAAGGAGAGGTTGAGTTGGAGAAAAATAAGAGGTTCTTATTTGCCCAAGCTCTTTGTAAACCCTTCTTCAGGTTTTTGCTTTAGCCCAGGGGCCTCCTGCAGTGGTCAAACTGCCTGCTCACAGAGGGTGCCTACATGTCTACACGTACAGCGCTGCAGCAGCACAGCTGTACCAAATGGTCAGAGAGACAAGCTTTTGAGCCACAGAGCTCTTCTTCAGGTCTGGGAAAGGTACTCCCAGCATCACAGCTAAATGCAAGGTGGAACAGATTATTTAGCACAAGTATTTAGCACATATTGGGACCATTAGAGGTAGAGTCTGCAGTCATAGGACAAAAAAGAGGGGGTTACTGGAAAGAAGGAATACACAAAATCTAGCAACTATTTTCTACCTGTTACTGTAACTAGATAATGGGGGACATGTCCACATTAAGCAACAGAGAGTCCTGTGGCACCTTTAAGACTAACAGATGTATTGGAGCATAAGCTTTCATGGGTGAATGCCCACTTCGTCGGATGCATCCACCTCATGGTGTTTTCCTTTCTGCTAGAGAGCCCACTAATGTGGACATGTTTCAGAGGGGTAGCCATGTTAGTCTGGATCTGTAAAAAGCAACAGAGAGTCCTGTGGCACCTTTAAGATTAACAGATGTATTGGAGCATAAGCTTTCGTGGGTGAATTGACCCACGAAAGATGTATTGGAGCAGATGTATTGGAGCATAAGCATCCGACGAAGTGGGCATTCACCCACGAAAGCTTATGCTCCAATACAGCTGTTAGTCTTAAAGGTGCCACAGGACTCTCTGTTGCTTTTTACAGATCCAGACTAACATGGCTACCCCTCTGAAACATGTCCACATTAGTGGGCTCTCTAGCAGAAAGGAAAACACCATGAGGTGGAAACGCACATTTTTAGCTTCCAAAGCAGGGGTAGGCAACCTTTCAGAAGTGGTGTGCCGAGTCTTCATTTATTCAATCTAATTTAAGGTTTCGCGTGCCGGTAATACATTTTAACGTTTTTAGAAGGGCTCTTTGTAGAAGTCTATATTATATAATTAAACTATTGTATGTAAAGTAAACAAGGTTTTCAAAATGTTTTTAAGAAGAGTCATTTAAAATTAAATTAAAATGCTGATCTTACGCCACCAGCCTGCTCTGCTCGCTGCCAGCCTGGGGTTCTGTTCACCTAGGCCGGCAGCGGGCTGAGTAGGGCCTGTGGCCGGGACCCCAGACCTGGGGGTGGGTGTTTCAGGGGTCAGGGCAGAGGGCTGGGGGAGGGGGTTCAGGGCAGAAGGCTGGTGGGGGGCAGGGAGGGGGGTTCAGGGATCAGGGCAGAGGGCTGCGGTGTGTGGGGGGTGTAGGGCAGAAGGCTGGGTGTGGGGGGGTTCAAGGACCAGGTCAGAGGGCTGGGGGCTGGGCGGGGGGTGCAGGGCAGAAGGCTGGGTGTATGTTGGGGTGGGGGTTCAGGGCAGAGGGCTGGGGTGCTCGGCTCGTGGAGGTGCTCCCAGCCCCCTGACCTGAGCGGCGCATGGCAGGGGGCTGGAAGGGATATGCCCTGTTCCACCCCCTTCCCCCAGGCTCCATCCCTACCTCTCTCTGCCTCCTCTACGGAGCTGTGTGCATGCTGCCGCTCTTCCCCCCTCCCCCTCGCTAGGGCCATCAGCTGATTGGCACAGGGAAGGAGAGGAGGAGGGGCAGGAAAGCATCACGCTGGGGGAAGAAGCGGGGGAGGAGGGAAGCTTGGCTGCCGGAGAACCAAGCTTCTGCCTCCTGCCCCTGCAGGGGAGAGTGGTGGGCGGGGGGGGCTGAGGGCCGGGACCACGTCAGGGGAGCTGCGTGCCACTCAAAATTGGCTCGTGTGCCGTGTTTGCACTCCCAGACGGAGCCCTCACCCCCTCCCACACCTCAGTGAAAATGAGTGAGGGTGGGGGAGAGTGAGTTATGGGGGGGTGGAGTGGAGTGAGTGGGGGCAGGGCCTCGGAAGGGGCGGGGCAAAGGTGTTTGGTTTTCTGCAATCAGAAAGTTGGCAACCTTAACTGTTGTGGAGAAGGGTGCTGGATACCTAGAAAACTTTAAAGGCTTCAGAGCTATGCAGAAGCTCAATTTAAGGGGAAAAAATAAAAATAATAAAATTCTTCTGGCATGCAAAATGTTTAAATACAGATTATCCTGAAAACGGGAAATAAAATAATACTGTACATTTAATGTGTAGCAACTAGATTCCTTTCCCTTTAAAAAAAAAAAAAATCCATGATTTTTAGTTGACTTTCCCAAGTGATATCAAAATACAGTCAAGGACTGAAAATGTCTGTGTCCCCAAATAATGCTGATGGAAAAATATGGGCTGCTCACATTTGTTCATTTTATAGAGATTGTTGTTGTTTTTTCCTGACTCCCTAATGAGCTGATAAATAGTTCGGGTGGAGGAATAAAAGCTAGATTGTTAAGAATTTTTTTTATATAATGGCATATAAATGAAGCTCATCAGTATTAGTTTGTTAGACGGAGTAATAATCTTATTGTGATTCTGTTATGACCTTGGACTGCAAAGCCAACATCAGAAATGCATAGTTTTATTTGCAAATTCATATACAGATTCAACTTGCTGGCAGAGGTGTCTGTTAATTTAGGCGTTGTATTTCCATGTTCTGCAACATTACATATTATAATTACATTTTTGTCATTCATCAACAGTAAAATCCGATTTTAGTGAAACAGTCTTCTAGTAAGTAATCTGTAGAACAATCAGTAGCAGTCACTTTCAGAGAAATGTGATCCTTCGTCTTTTGTTTTAAATAAAATATTTGTATACTATGTCAAGAATTTTTTTTAATGATGAAATGGTCCCTTATTTTTGGATTTACGAGACTAGTGAGTACAAATGTGCAATATGTAACATAGGGTGCTATTCAGCAGTGAGATTTCTGTGGGTTTTGACCATATGACTTGGTGTTTCATCTTTCATTATGTGTTAAGATTAATGCTGCTGATTCTAGAGCAGGGGTAGGCAACCTATGGCACACGTGCCGAAGGCGGCACGCGAGCTGATTTTCAGTGGCACTCACACTGCCCGGGTCCTGGCCACCGGTCCGGGGGGCTCTGCATTTTAATTTAATTTTAAATGAAGCTTCTTAAATATTTAAAAACCCTTATTTACTTTACATACAACAATAGTTTAGTTCTATATTATAGACTTCTAGAAAGAGCCCTTCTAAAAATGTTAAAATGTATTACTGGCATGCAAAACCTTAAATTAGAGTGAATAAATGAAAACTCGCCTCACCACTTCTGAAAGGTTGCTGACCCCTGTTTTAGAGGCACTCAAATTTTTCATCCTATTCTGATCATACTTTTCATTTTGGTTTCATCTCTTGTAGAGTGCGAATAAATGTTTTTCCCCTAATACCCTTACTATGTAAAATGTACAACAGGTGGGATTTGTTTGCTCAAATCCAGAGCCCTGCAAATCAGCAGATATCCACTTTATATCCATGGACCATTTTTGTGGATCAGATGTGGATGCAAATTTTGTATCTGCACAGGGATCTACTCAAATCCATTTCGGTGCACCTTACTGATTCTACTCCCCCTGGCCTTCCCTTCCCCCATCTCAAACCTTTTCACATGATTGTGTCTCCTGTTGAAATACTTTCAAAATGGATACCTTTCAAAGCACCATGGTAACTATTATGAGAAGCTGCTGTAGCAAGAGGCTGAAAATGGGAGTCGCTGTATGAAAAGAGTTGAAGTCCCCCATCTAGTTCATCTTGTCCCCCTTCCCTATTGCATCATGACAGTATTGATTCCCTTATTCAGAAACCATTCCTAATGGAAAAGTATACAGTGGTCTGACCTTGAATATCTCAAAAGATACCTTCTGCAAACACTTGTGACAGTGTATTCTACTGTCTAATTTTAATTAAATTTTCATTCAACTATTTTAACTCTTTACTTGCTCCTGGTTTTTGAATGCTGTTGATTTGTCTTAACTTAATTTTACCTACTTTTGGTCAATTGCCAGGTCTTTCCTAGACCACTTTCTTTCTTTAGAGGGAACATTCTTGTGGTCAACTTTTCATACATCTCTTATTTTTTCCATACATTACCCTATTTGTTTCCTTGTTCTAAGCTCCTTTATTCTTTCTTATTAAATATGGTTCCCCAAAACTGAAGACTGTTTTGTCAATTGAAAACAAAATGGAGAAGAACGTGCATGAATCACATGTAAGACCCTTATTGTGTTCACCACTTTTAAAAGTTAGCCTTTGCCTGAGTTGCCTTGCCCCAATCTTATTGTGGATTTCCTCCCAAATGGGAGACTTGAGATAGGTCTTGAAGTTGACTTAAAGCCACACTTGAGTGCCCAGCTGATTTCTTGAGTTAATCAAGACTGAACAGTAATTATCCTGTCCTTCAAAGCATGGTATTGATGAAACCTCCCAGGTTTGTATCATTCAAGAATTTTATCTCTGGTTTCTTTTAAGAACAGCTCAGCATTTAATGAAGCTAATGGATTCTTCTGGGTTTCCCCACTGGCTGAGCTGAAAGTACATTTTCCCTGTAAAAGCATAATTCACACTATTGAGGCACATATTCAGGATAAAGGCATTCGCTGATGGCTTAATGCTTACAATTGCCAACAGATGTGATCCCTTGTAATAAACCATGTGACCTTAATTTCCCATTGTTTGCCAGCAGGAGGATCTTGCAGATAAGGCGTCACTTCTATTTTCTAAAGGCTGTCATCTTCTACTTTGGCAGCTTTCCCTGCTAAATATGGTATACCACATTATAGTGGCACTCTGCTCATCCACAACAGATCGGCAGCAGTACCGGCATGTCCAGAAACATGTATGTGCCCCAAGTTTGAGCACTATTAGGTCTGCCAAATCTCCTCGCACAAAGGGTGAACTGGCAATTCATGCTTACTCTGCATGCCTAAAGTGAAGCAGGCATTTTAATCTTGGAGTTGAATAAATTTTAAAATAATCTGCAGTCATACAACAGGATTTGTGGGGGGGGGGCCCTCTGGTGAATCAGGAATAGTATTCTGTGAAGAAGGAAGGTATTGTAATACATGACTAGATGTAAAATTCATATGAAATGATTGCTTCAGTAGGATATAAGTACAGAATAATTAGGAAAAGTTACTTAAGTAAAAACTCAGAAAAATACCTCACATTTCAATGGTGGGGGCGGGGGGAAGTGTTACAAACATGTAACATTCAGAAGTATATATCTGTAAAAAATTTGTGTACATACACATACACAAACTTAGATATGAAGATGTACCAACTCTTAACATCTCATTCACAAAGAATAACTTGTAAACACACAGGTATATTTTATTAAACAAAGAGGTAATGTATTAAACGTACATGAAGACAGTAGGTGAGAAGTTCATATTCAGTGCTGACACTTTTCTTGAAGCCTATTTAATATATATATTATGCAGAATGGACAAGTGAAGAACTGTCTTGCATTCTTTCCAATAACATGCAGAAATGAAGACTTTAGCATTGCCTTTGTGAGGTTTTTTTGTCTTTAGAACACCTTCATGAAATTACTGTATTGTGTGTATTATTCTTAACTTAATGAAGACTCCACCCACAATTCTGTTCTCTGTAGGAAACCTCCACTGATCTCTCCTTGCTGAATAGCTCTGTGGGATGTGAAGCAATGATGTCTACTGAATATAGAAGATAATTTAAGTGTCACAAGACTCAAAAGTCCACTTTTGCCAACATATTAAATAGAAACCAAGAAAGAGGATAAGCAGGAACCTTGAAATGGGATGTCCTTCCACAAAGGCTGATGTGCAAGAGAGGACCAGTCTGGCATCAGTAGTAGTTACATGTAGTCTACTAATTCAGTACACCTCTACCCCAATATAAGGTGACCCGATATAACACGAATTCGGATATAACGCAGTAAAGCAGTGCTCCGGGGGGGGCGGGGCTGCACACTCTGGCGGATCAAAGCAAGTTCGATATAATGCGGTTTCACCTATAACGTGGTAAGATTTTTTTTTTTTTTTTTTGGCTCCCGAGGACAGCGTTATATCGAGGTAGAAGTGTATTTTTATTTTTTATGAACGTCCCATTTTAATCAGTAAGCTTCTTCCCTCATCCAGTGATTGGGGTGGGCAGGCTGATTTTGTCTGTCTTCAGATAAATTGTCATGAGAGATGGCTACCTAGTATAAGGAATCATTATTTTAATTTTTGTAAAAAGGGGAAAAGTTCCAAGAGTTAAAATGTGGAAATAGGTTAGGACTCTGCATGAGCTATGTGGTGTCAATTTATTGAGATTGGTTTTCTTTATTTTGCTCTCTTTCTGTGTCTGACATTACAATAACAGCTTCTCTGAAAAATGTCTTCTGTGGGGGCTAGAAAGCAGGACTTTTTGATTAACTGAAGGAAAAATGATTGTTGATCTTGTGTTTTGCTGTCCTTACCAGCATGTTGCAGCTTCTTGTGTAATGACTGACTAGAAGCTGTACAGTAGATAGGTGAAATAATCAAGATTTATACAGAACTCAGTTTTACCAAACTATCCATTTTGTGTAGCTATTAGCAGAATGTAAAGCCATATTTTGGTATTGGACTGGTTAGCTTAATTCTTCTTTATAAAATAACTTGGGGAGACAAAATGGATCACCTGACTGTGAGTGGTGTACAGTAATAGAGGGTGCACAAAACTTTCAAACTAGTTCATAATTTTGATTGCAGGACTTCCTAACTGAACATATATTCTCTCTGCTTCCAGTCAAGCCCTGGTAAATCAGCCTGGCTTAGAATTTTGTTTTTTGATTCAAGCATAATAAGAGGGAAAGGGGAAAGTAATACTGTCAGCGTTAAAATGAGAGAGGAGTAGGTCAGGGACACTTGCTAGAAATATTGTATTTTTGGTAGATCTTGTCATTTGGATGTTTGCTATTTAAAATGAGGAAATATCAGGATATTGAACAGGATGTGTGGTTTGAATGTAATTCTGGAAGTGGGGAAACAAGAACACTTGGCCTACAAGTTTGACTGAGAAGTTTTGTCAGTTATGCTTCTGTGAGGTTTTTGACTTTATCCATACACCACTTCATAAGAATCTTCCTATTTTCCCCCTTGTCCTCAACAGACCTGCCTCACAGTGGGGTGGATGAGTTGGACTTGATTGGCTGCCATAAGTGGATTGGCAGTTAAATTTTTTGTTACTAGAGGCCCTGTTGTTCTAAGCACTGTAAAATAAGTTGTTTAATAATAATAATGAAGAGATGGCCCATGCCCCAAAGAGCTTAAAGTCTAAATATATTAATGTCTTCTCTATTGGCCCCTTTTTACAAAAATTAAAATAATGATTCCTCATACTTGGTAGCCATCTCTCATGACAATTTATCTGAATACAGACAAAATCAGCCTGCCCACCCATCTAACTTTTCCCAAGTTCTCCCACTAGCCTGGTTAGTCATTCTGCTGTCAGGGTGTAGTTGTTGGCACAGCCTTGGCAAGGAGCTGGCGAAGGTGGTGAGAAAAGGGTTCCAGTTGCTGAGCTCCTACCCATCCAGCAGGGACATATCTTCCTCTGGTAGCAGGGAGAAGACCACTAAAGAAAACAGCCAATGCAGAGGTGAGAGGGGAAGCTGAAAACTGGGAAATAGGAATAAGCTTATTTCCACCTCCTGAAGCCCTTTTATGAGCCCCAGAGGCTTCATCACACTGTGCTTGCTTGACAGTTAGCTGTTTGCTTTTGTGTGTCCACATGTTACATACTACTGTGTGGGGTGTGGCCAGTTACTGATCTGTAGAAGTAGCTGAGTCAGGAGGAGGGCGATTTTGATAAGACAACTGCTAATGTCCCGATTCACCATGAGTTCCCTAAGCAAGGCTGGCAAAAAAGGGCTAATGCGATCTTTGGACATATAAACAGAGAAGTAGGAGTAGTGAGGTGATTTTCCATCTGTATGTGGCATTGATGAGATGAATACTGAAATACAGGACACAGTTCTGGTATCTGAATTTTATAAAGAATATTGCAAAATTGGAGATGATGCAGAAAAGAGCCAGAAAATAATTCATGGTCTGGAGAAAATGCCTTATAGTGGGACTTAAATACCTCAATCCCTTAGTTTAGGAAAAAGAAGATTAAGAGGTGACTTGATTACTGTTGTTAGTACTTTCACAGGGAGAAAATACCATGTACTCTAAAGGGTTCTTCAGTCTAGTGGAAAAATGCACAAGATCCAATGCCTGGAAGCTGTCACCAGACAAATTCAAGTGAGAAATATGTCACATGTTTTCAACAGTGAGAGTGACTTAACCATTGGAACAAACTACTGGGGAAGTGGTGGATTCTCCATCTCTTGATGTCTTCAGATAAAGACTACATTCTTATCTGGAAGACACAAGTTATTAGGCTCAATACAGTGGTAACTAAGTGACATTTAATGGCCTATGTCATACAAGAGGTCAGACTAGATAATTCTGGCTTTAAAATCTATGAATCTCATGTATGAATAATTTGCTAATGAACAAATAATAGTTCCACAGCCCAAAACTAATAGTATGTGTAATCTATTTGAAAATTATTTTATCCTAAAAATATGAATTTTCTGTGTGTATTTGCAATTTAAACAGAGGCAAAAAATTTAAATGATTACTCACTTGCAAATTATTAAGGCATCAAGCAAACGTTTTAATTTTTCAGCAAGACTATTTGCTGACAGGCAAATCTATATCTTCTATGTACAAAAGTGCCAATGTGTACATTATGCAGTACTGCAGAATTTTAAACAAAACCTGTTCTGGTCTCTTTGATCATCAGTCTATGGTTTGGCTATTCTTTGTTTGCTTTCAATAACTTACTGTGCAAATGGCTTTGGAGCAGGACGTTCATTGAGTTTATATTTTTCTCTATAGTCCTTTTAATATGCAGTGTAATAGCTTTATGAACACCATTGTTTGTTTGTTTCATGAGCATAAAATGAATGACTGAGAGGAGGGAGGTCATCTATTGTTTAATTTGTGCTTCATTTTGACTATCCTTCTCTTGTGGCCCAATCTTACCTTGATGTTCCCCAACCATTTCTGCCTCTACTGTGAACTCTTCTTTTGCCATAGTTCTCTTGATATCTTGTACTTCCCTTACACTCCATCTATGTTGAGATGAATTATGCTTGTTGTTCTTTTTGAACACTATGAAACCAGCTCAAGGGAGTGATTCTTTTTTATCAGCAGGATTCTATTCACTCCTCTCAGTTGGGTCAGTAGGCATAGGAGCCCCCGTTGAAATGTCTGCCTTCCCCTCTGTGATGACATTCTTCTCTCTCTACCCCTCTTCTTTCTCCCAGCCCTTTCCCCATGGGCAATACTTCTTTGGCACATGTTTGTTTTTCCTGCCTCTGCTGGCCAATTCCATTTTATTGTTTCCCTCCATGTGGGAATGTATATAACTCCCTGGCTCCTTTCATCCACTTCCCTCCTACAACGTGTAGCAACTTGTAGTGGTGCAGCATTAGTCAGGGTATGCTAGACTTGAACTTGAACTTCCCACATGAAAAGTACACAGAAAACTTAATCTGCGATATGTTTAAGTGTAGAAGAGTAATAATAGTGAATATTTACAAGCAGAGTTCAATGACCAACTTAACCTAACTTCGTAGTTTGCTGCCTCATCCCCCAAATTGCACCTAATTCTGGGTTGCTAATTAAAAAGCAGTTGTATAGGATGTGGCTGATAACTTAAAGCTTAAAAATAAGCTCTAAAATACGTATGGTAAGAAGTCATTTATCTTTGATTTAAACTGTTATGATATCACAACATGGTATTAGACTCCTACATTGTATATATACTGTGTATATTAGCTAGAGAGCAGGGGTCGTCAACCTTTCAGAAGTGGTGTGCCGTGTCTTCATTTATTCACTCTAATTTAAGGTTTCGCGTGCCAGTAATACATTTTAACGTTTTTAGAAGGTCTCTTTCTATAAGTCTATAATATATAACTAAACTATTGTATGAAAAGTAAATAAGGGATTTAAAATGTTTAAGAAGCTTCATTTAAAATTAAATTAAAATGCAGAGCCCCCCGGACTGGTGGCCAGAACCCAGGCAGTGTGAGTGCCACTGAAAATCAGCTCGCATGCCGCCTTTGGCACACGTGCCATAAGTTGCCTACCCCTGAGATAGGTGAACACTTGATTTTTGGTCCGTATTTGAAGAGCACCAGAAAAGCTTTTGTACTATCTTCATGGGGTTGTTTGTTTTTGTTTTAAACCGACGGTACATATGGTACCATGGTACATATACGTTATATACGTAAATGCATGTTAAATATAATCAGACTTGAAATTCACACTCCTTGTGATTTACTACACACAACTCAGTGTTTACTGGCATATTTTCAGCACTTTCGCAGTGCCAGCAAACCATGCTTACTGTGCTACATATTAATGTACTCTTAATATATTAAGAGTCACAATAACATAAATTGCTATGCAAGTATGATTTTGATAAATGGAACACTTAATCCTTTCTGAATATGCTAAAATGCCACAAATGAGCTGTTTCACAACAATTTAGTGGGTCTCTTCTATAGAAAGTTATTTTATAAACTGGACAGGAGTCTCTTGTTTATCTGTTTACAAAATCTGTTATCTCTTCCTATTTGAACTTCATATTACAGCTCTGTTTTGCTGTGGAAAAACTTTTTAATTTTGCACGAATCATGATCTTTTGAGATGAAGCATCTTGTTTTATGAAAGGCCATGGTGCAGGAGCTGCACTGTTACAAGTAATCATACAAGCCACCAATTAAACAGCACATATCACAGTAAATGTTGCCTGTAAAATAAACGTGTTCAATAAAATTGAATTTGGTTTTAAGAGCCTCTGTAAGATTAGTACTTGAAATACGAAATATATATTGACTTTTGTCTCTTGCAAGTAAATACTCAGGCAAATTATTTTAGGATTTTTCAGCACCAGGGTTTTTCTTGGCTTTTTCAAAACTTTGTATGAGGGAAATGTAGTCCAGTTGAAGCAGGATACTTTGGGGAGATTATTTGACTCTATCCCCCCAACTCTTAAAATACATCTCAGATTAAATCTCCCTGTTTTCTTTAGTTTTAAACTAAAAACTCTTAAATCATGTGGGCCCTACAAAAACTAAAAATCAAAAATCTATTCTTGCTTTCTTTTATGGAGAAAATACATCTTCTGCTGGTTAGAGTAGTCTAAAACCATTTTGGGTCATTCTGAACACACTGTCCCTGTTTCATCCAAATAGTATGTGTCCTATTTTTGACATAATTAATCACAAATAGGATCTTGCCATTAAAAGACATTTGGTATTTAGAATATTGGCTGACAGTGTTTATCTTTAATCAGAAATGCCTAATTTACTGGCCAATTCAAAGGGCCTTTACTAGGCCTAAAATTACAAAATGACATTTTTTTATATTAATAACTCAGGAGCACAGTAATCTTCCTTAGTCACCAAAACATGACTACTTGTTGCAGACAGTGACACCATAGAGCAAGAAGATTTTTGTTTTAAAGTTATCTTAAAGTGAGCCATTTAGTCAATGTTGGGGTTTCTTAGTGGTGGCGGCTTTTTAAGGATTGTAAGTGCTTCAGGACAAGGGCAGAAGTTTCCTGTATATGTTGGCATATTTTGGGTGCTGCCTTATTATAATTATAATGCAGTTCACAGTTAATGCTGAAAGCATTAACTTGCTAGACCAACTTGCTTGACAGGTAGTTTCACGCTAGACACTTTGTCATTTAAAAAAAAAAAAAAAAACTAGCTGAAACTCCAAAATAAAATGAAACACAAGCGTGTTTTTTTTGTTTTTTTTTTTCCGTGTTTAATTTCTATCAGTAAATGCAAGAGTGAGAACCCCTGGAGTGAATCACAGTGATATTCATGATACTGTCATACTAAAAAGATGGCTTTTAAAATACAAATTATTTAAGGGTAAAACCCATAGGGACCTAAAACTGACATCTCTTGAGTAATGTTACTGAATTATGTTAAACTGCTGTTTTACCCTACAAAGAGGCTGCATCTTAGTAGCAAGTGAAGTGTATATACCTTATATCTCTTGAATAATGTAAAGCACATTTAAGAAACTTCAGGAAAAAAGACACCTATAAATACAAGTACTTTTGGTTAGATATATGACCACTGATTGTGTGCATCATTGGAAGTTTTTGAAAACAAGTTGGACAAATACCGATCAGGAATGGTCTAGGTACACTTGGTTCTGCCACAGTGCAGGGAGCTGGACATCATGACTATTCAAGGTCCTTTCCAGCCCTACGTTTCTATGGGTATGTCTACACTACGAAATTAGTTCGAATTTATAGAAGCCGGTTTTATTGAAATCGGTTGTATACAGCCGATTGTGTATGTCCACACATAAAATGCTCTAGGTGCTCTAGTCGGCAGACCGCGTCCACAGTACGAGGCTAGCGTCGACTTCCGGAGCATTGCACTATGGGTAGCTATCCCACAGCTATCCCACAGTTCCCGCAGTCTCCGCCGCCCCTTGGAATTCTGGGTTGAGATCCCAATGCCCGGATGATGCAAAACAGTGTCGCGGGCGGTTCTGGGTACATGTCGTCAGGCCCCTCCCTCCCCCGTCACAGCAACGGCAGACAATAGATTCGCGCCTTTTTATCTGGGTTACCTGGGTTACCTGTGCAGACAACATGGAGCCCGCTCAGCACAGCTGAGCTCACCGTCACCATATGTCCTCTTGGTGCCGGCAGACGTGGGACTGCATTGCTACACAGCAGCAGCTGCTAACTGCCTTTTGGCGGTAGACGGTGCAGTAGACTGGTAGCCTTCATCGGCGATCTGGGTGCTGGCAGCCGTGGGGCTTGCCTTTTGGCAGTAAATGGTGTATTATGACTGTTAGCCGGCCTATTACAAGTCGGGTCATCGCACGTTAGCAGAGTCTTCCCCGAGCAGCCGATTGTGCAATAGGCCTGAAGACCATCGTCATACACTGCCCCGTATTTGCTGCCAAGCACCCAGAAAGATGCCGAGGGCTATCAGTCACGCTGCACCGTCGTCTTAAGATGTAAAAAAATAGATTTTCTCTGTATTCATTTGCTTCCCCCTCCCTCCGTCAAATCAACGGCCTGCTAAACCCAGGGTTTTCAGTTTAATCTTTGGGGGGGACCAGTCTGTGACAGTTGTTTGTGTCTCTCCCTGATGCACAGCCACCGTTCTTTATTTTAATTCCCTGTGCCTGTACGCCATGTCGTCACTCGGCCCCCCCTCCCTCCTTCCCCTAGGCCGTCAGATACTACGTTTGCGCCACAGCTCGAGCCGAGAAGCGGTTCGCGCCTTTTCTTTGAATTCTGGGTTGAGATCCCAATGCCCGGATGATGCAAAACAGTGTCGCGGGCGGTTCTGGGTACATGTCGTCAGGCCCCTCCCCCCTCGTCACAGCAACGGCAGACAATAGATTCGCGCCTATTTACCTGGGTTACCTGTGCAGACAACATACCACGGCAAGCATGGAACCCGCTCAGCTCAGCTGAGCTCACCGTCACCATATGTCCTCTGCGTGCCAGCAGACGTGGGACTGCATTGCTACACAGCAGCAGCTGCTAACTGCCTTTTGGCGGTAGACAGTGTAGCATGAGTGATAGCCGTGGGGCTGGCAGCCGTAGTGCTGCATTGCACCAGCCCCTTCCAGGCGATGGTATATTATGACTGGTACCCGTCATCGTCATACTGGTATGGCTGTCAATCATGGCCACCTGGGCAGACATGCTACTGTTTTGATGATGACGGTTACCAGTCATAATATACTATTTTCTGCCAATTGCCCAGTATTGTCTGCTAAGCACCCAGAAGAGGCCGAGGGCGATGCTGGGTGCTGGCGGACGTGGGGCTGGCAGACGTGGGGCTGCATTGC
The DNA here is from genome assembly GCF_011386835.1 of Chrysemys picta bellii. Classification (NCBI taxonomy): domain Eukaryota; kingdom Metazoa; phylum Chordata; order Testudines; family Emydidae; genus Chrysemys; species Chrysemys picta. Next base: position 127,500,895 of record NC_088795.1, on the reverse strand, counting down.
TACACAGCAGCAGCCCCTTGCCTTTTGGCAGATGATGGTATATTATGATTGGTACCCATCATCATCGTATTGGTATGGCTGTCACTCATGCTGCAGCGTCGGCTGCCACCTTAAGATGTAAAAAATAGATTTGTTCTGTGTTCATTTGCTTCCCCTTCCTCCGTGAAATCAACGGCCTGCTAAGCCCAGGGTTTCCAGTTTAATCTTTGGGGGCACCATTCTGTGTGACAGTTGTTTGTGTTTCTCCCTGTTCCTGTACCTGTACGCCATGTCGTCACTCAGCCCTCCCTCCCTCCCTCCCTCCCTCCCGCCCTCCTTCTCCTGGTCCATCAGATACTACTTTCGCGCCTTTTTTCTGACCAAGCGCCATAGCTAGCACTGGGATCATGGAGCCCGCTCAGATCACCGCGGCAATTATGAGCACTATGAACACCACGCGCATTGTCCTGGAGTATATGCAGAGCCAGAACATGCCAAGGCGAAACCCGGACCAGGCGAGGAGGCGATTGCAGCGCGGCGACGAGAGTGATGAGGAAATTGACATGGCCATAGACCTCTCACAAGGCACAGGCCCCAGCAATGTGGAAATCATGGTGTTACTGGGGCAGGTTGATACCGTGGAACGCCGATTCTGGGCCCGGGAAACAAGCACAGACTGGTGGGACCGCATCGTGCTGCAGGTATGGGACGATTCCCAGTGGCTGCGAAACTTTCGCATGCGTAAGGGCACTTTCATGGAACTTTGTGACTTGCTTTCCCCTGCCCTGAAACGCCAGGATACCAAGATGAGAGCAGCCCTCACAGTTGAGAAGCGAGTGGCGATAGCCCTGTGGAAGCTTGCAACGCCAGACAGCTACCGGTCAGTCGGGAATCAATTTGGAGTGGGCAAATCTACTGTGGGGGCTGCTGTGATCCAATTTGCCAGGGCAATGAAAGACCTGGTGATAGCAAGGGTAGTGACTCTGGGCAACGTGCAGTCAATAGTGGATGGTTTTGCTGAAATGGGATTCCCAAACTGTGGCGGGGCCATAGACGGAACCCATATCCCTATCTTGTCACCGGAGCACCAAGCCACCGACTACGTAAACCGCAAGGGGTACTTTTCAATGCTGCTGCAAGCCCTGGTGGATCACAAGGGACGTTTCACCAACATCAATGTGGGATGGCCGGGAAAGGTACATGATGCTCGCGTCTTCAGGAACTCTGCTCTGTTTCGAAAGCTGGAGGAAGGGACTTTCTTCCCGGACCAGAAAGTGACCATTGGGGATGTTGAAATGCCTATCGTGATCCTTGGGGACCCAGCCTACCCCTTAATGCCATGGCTCATGAAGCCGTACACAGGCAGCCTGGACAGGAGTCAGGACCTGTTCAACTACAGGCTGAGCAAGTGCCGAATGGTGGTGGAATGTGCATTTGGACGTTTAAAAGCGCGCTGGCGCAGCTTACTGACTCGCTCAGACCTCAGCGAAAAGAATATCCCCATTGTTATTGCTGCTTGCTGTGCGCTCCACAATATCTGTGAGAGTAAGGGGGAGACCTTTATGGCGGGGTGGGAGGTTGAGGCAACTCGCCTGGCCGCTGATTACGCGCAGCCAGACACCAGGGCGGTTAGAGGAGCACAGCAGGGCGCGGTGCGCATCAGAGAAGCTTTGAAAACGAGTTTTGTGACTGGCCAGGCTACTGTGTGAAACTTCTGTTTGTTTCTCCTTGATGAACCCTCCAACCCCCCCCCCCCCCCGACCCGGTTCACTCTACTTCCCTGTAAACCAACCACCCCACCCCACCCTCCCCTCCCCTCCCGCTTGCAGAGGCAATAAAGTCATTGTTTTTTCACATTCATGCATTCTTTATTAGTTCCTTACAGAGGTAGGGGGATAATTGCCAAGGTAGCTGGGATGGGTGGGGGAGGAGGGATGGAAAAGGACATACTGCATTTTAAAACTTTAACTCTTATTGAAGCCGAGCCTTCTGATGCTTGGGCGATCATCTGGGGTGGAGTGACTGGGTGGACGGAGGCCCCCCCACCGTGTTCTTGGGCATCTGGGTGAGGAGGCTATGGAACTTGGGGAGGAGGGCTGTTGGTTACACAGGGGCTGTAGCGGCAGTCTCTGCTCCTGCTGCCTTTCCTGCAACTCAACCATACGCTCGAGCATATCACTTTGATGCTCCAGCAGACGGAGCATTGCCTCTTGCCGTCTGTCTGCAAGCTGACGCCACCTATCGTCTTCAGCCCGCCACCTCTCCTCTCGTTCATGTTGGGCTTTTCTCATCTCCGACATTGACTGCCTCCACGCATTCTGCTGTGCTCTATCAGCGTGGGAGGACATCTGCAGCTCCGTGAACATCTCGTCCCTCGTCTTACGTTTTCTCTTTCTAATGTTCACGAGCCTCTGCGAAGGAGAAACATTTGCAGCTGGTGGAGGAGAAGGGAGAGGTGGTTAAAAAAGACACATTTTAGGGAACAATGGGTACACTCTTTCATTACAAGGTCGCATATTTCGGCTTGCAGGCAGCCATCGTAGGCCACAGTGTTTTGGCTTTTTTAACCTTCTTAACATGCGGGAAAGGTTGCAAACAGCAGCGCATTTCCCATATCAAGGATGAATTGGGTTGTCCATTTAAAATGGGGTTTCAATGTAAAAGGAGGGGGCTGCGGTTTCCCGGTTAACATGCGGCACAAACACAAGTAAACCCCCCCCCCCACACACACACACACACACACGATTCTCTGGGATGATCACTTCACCCCTCCCCCCCACCGCGTGGTTAACAGCGGGGAACATTTCTGGTCAGAATAGCAGGAACGGGCGCCTCTGAATGTCCCCCTTAATAAAATCACCCCATTTCAACCAGGAGAGCTTTCTGGAGATGTCCCTGGAGGATTTCCGCTCCATCCCCATACACGTTAACAGACTTGCTTGCTTTTTTTTTGTAATGTTTACAAATATTTACAAAGTTACACTCACCAGAGGTCTCCTGTGTGCCCTGAGGGTCTTGGGTGAGTTCGGGGGTTACTGGTTCCAGGTCCAGGGTCACAAACATATCCTGGCTGTTGGGGAAAACGGTTTCTCCGCTTCCTTGCTGCTGTGAGCTACCTACAGTACCTCCATCGTCATCTTCCTCGTTCCCCGAACCGTCTTCCCTGTGTGTTTCTCCAGTGAGAGAGTCATAGCACACGGTTGGGGTAGTGGTGGCTGCACCCCCTAGGATCGCATGCAGCTCCGCGTAGTAGCGGCAAGTTTGCGGCTCTGCCCCGGACCTTCCGTTTGCTTCTCTGGCTTTGTGGTAGGCTTGCCGTAGCTCCTTAATTTTCACGCGGCACTGCTGTGTGTCCCTGTTATGGCCTCGGTCCTTCATGGCCTTGGAGATCTTTTCTAATACTTTGCCATTTCTTTTACTGCTACGGAGTTCAGCTATCACTGCTTCATCTCCCCATATGGCGAGCAGATCTCGTACCTCCCGTTCGGTCCATGCTGGAGCTCTTTTGCGATCCTGGGAGGACTCCATGACGGTTACCTGTGCTGATGAGCTCTGCGTGGTCACCTGTGCTCTCCACGCTGGGCAAACAGGAAATGAAATTCAAACCTTCGCGGGTCTTTTCCTGTCTACCTGGTCAGTGCATCTGAGTTGAGAGCGCTGTCCAGAGCGGTCACAATGAAGCACTGTGGGATAGCTCCCGGAGGCCAATAACATCGAATTCCGTCCACACTACCCCAATTCCGACCCGCAAAGGCCGGTTTTATCGCTAATCCCCTCGTCGGAGGTGGTGTAAAGAAACCGGTTTAAAGGGCCCTTTAAGTCGAAAGAAGGGGCCTCGTTGTGTGGACGTGTCCAGGCTTAATTCGGTTTAACGCTGCTAAAGTCGACCTAAACCCGTAGTGTAGACCAGGCCTATGATTCTATGATAATGCGGAAAAGCATTTGGCCTTTGGTTTCAGAGTGGTAACTGTGTTAGTCTGTATCAGCAAACACAACGAGGAGTCCTTGTGGCACCTTAGAGACTAACAAATTTATTTGGGCATAAGCTTTCGTGGGCTAAAACCCGCTTCATCGGATGCATGAAGTGAAAAATACAGTAAGCAGTACTTTGCTAATGTGTGACTCCCAGAACTGGACATAATACTCCAGCTGAGGCCTCGCCAGTGCCAACTAAAGCTTGTCAATTACCTCCCATGTCTTGCATATGACCAATGGTTCTCAACCCACAGCCTGCGGGCCGCTTGTGGCCCAATCAGCACACAGCCGCAGCCCATGTGACATCCTCAGGGCCATACAGGTGGTACGTATATAGTTTGGATGCAGCCCACATAACACACAGAAAGCTGCATATGCAGCCCACAGTGGTAAATAGGTTGAGAGCCACTGCATATGATAATCATGTTAATACACCGCAAAATGACATTAGCCTTTTTTGCAGCTACATCACATTGTTGATTCATATTCAATATGGCGATCCACTATAATGGATCCCCAGATCCATTTCAGCTGTGCTGTCATTTACGCAGTAGTTCTCCATTTTGTAGTTGTGCATTTGATTTTTTTTCTTTCCCAAGTGAAGTACTTTGCATTTGTCTTTATTTAACTTCATTTTGTTAATTTCAGATTCTCAAACTCTCAGATTTGTCAAGCTCCTTTTGAATTCTAATCCTGTCCCCAAAAGTGCTTGCTACCCCTCCCAGCTTGGTGTCATCTGCAAATTTTATAAGCATACTCTCCACTCCATTATCCAAATTACTAATGAAAATACTGAATCACACCAGACCCAGGACTGACCCCTGCAGGATCCCATTAGATATGTCTCTCTCCCTACCCCCCCAGTTTAACAGCAAGCCATTGAAAGCTACTCTGAGTATGGTTTTTCAACCAGATGTGCACCCGCCTTATAGTAATTTCATATAGATTACATTTCCCTAGTTTGCTTATGAGAATGTCATGTCCAAAACCCCTTAGTAAAATCAAGATATATCATATCTAGTGCTTCCCCCTCCACTAAGCCAATAACCCTGTCAAAGAAGGAAATTTAAATTCATTTGACATTATTTGTTCTTGACAAATCTATGCTGGCTATTCCATATAACCCTATTATCCTCCAGGTGCTTACAAACTGATGGTTTAAAGATAGGTACTATGTTTATCCTTCTCCAGTCCTCTGGGTCCTCACCCATCCTCCAGGAGTTCTCAAAGATAATTGCTAACGGTTCTGAGATAACTAACAGTTAGTTCCTTATGTACCTTAGGATGAATTTAATCAGGCCCTGCAGATTTGAATACAGCTAACTTATCTAAATATTCTTTAACAGAGTGGTTTTCCAACTTTTTGTATTAGTGACCCCTTTCACACAGCAAGCCTCTGAGTCTGACACCCCGCCCCTCCTTATAAATTAAAAATGTGTGTGTGGAGGGTGTCAATTTAATTTAATGGGAACTCGGGGCTTGCAATCCCCAAGTAACCACCTTGAGAACCCCTGCTTTAATCTGTTCTTCCTTATTTTAGCTTACGTTCCTTCCCCTTGTTGTTTAATGTTAATTGTGTCCAGTATCTGGTGGCCGTTAATCTTTTCAGTGAAGTCTGAAGCAAAATAGGCATGTGACGCTTCAGCCTTCTTAATATTATCAATTATTTGCTCTCCTTCCCCACTAAGAGGGGACCTACACTTTTCTGCATCTTTCTCTGGTTCCTAATATATTTATAGAACATCTTATTGCCTTTTATGTCCCTTGCTAGATGTAACTCATTTTGTGCCTTATCCTTTCTGATTTTTGTCCCTATATGCTTCTGCTATCTTTTGTACTCCTCCTTAGCAATTTATCCATGTTTCCATTTTTGTACAATTCCTTTTTGATTTTTCAGGTCACTTAAGAGCTCCTGATGGAACTATATTGGCCTCTTCCTAGCTTTCCTTTGCATCGGGAATGTTTGTAGTTCGTGCCTTTAGTATTGTCTCCTTGAGAAACTGCCAGCTCTCCTGAACTCCTTTTTCCCTTAGGTTTTCTTCCCAGGGGACCTTACTTACCATTTTTCTGAGTCTGTTAAAGTCTGCTTTTTTTGAAGTCCATTGTCCTTATTCTGCTGCTCTCACTCCTTCATATCATTAAATCTATCATTTTCATGATCACTTTTACCCAAATTGCCTTCAGTCTTCAGATTCTCTACCAATGCTTCCCTGCTAGTTAGAATCAAGTCCAAAGAGGCTGTCTCCCTGGCTACTTCCTCCGCTTTCTGGAACAAAAAGTCCCCAGTATATTCCAGGAACTTATTGGAGATTGTGTTTTGCCCCATTACTTTTCTAACAGATGTCTGTATAATTAGTCTCCCATTAGTACCAGAGCTTGTCTGGATTTTTCTGTTTGTTCTAGAAATGCCTCATCCATCTCTTCTTCCTGATTTAGTGGCCTATAGCAGACCCCATATCCTGACATCATCCCTATTTTTACCCTGTTTATCTTTACCCAGAGACTCTCAATTGGTCTGCCTCTTACCTCCTTGTGAGCTTCAGAACAAGTGTATATATTCTTGATGTATAATGCAACCTGCCTTCTACCCTGCCTTTTCTTCCTGAACAAGTGATACCCCTTTATACCAATATTCCAGTTATGAGGCTTATCCATCCAAGTCTCCGTGATGCCAATTAAGTCATAATTTAGCTTAAGTAATACTTCTAGTTCTTCCTGTTTATTCCCCAAGCTCCTTGAATTTGTGTATAGACATCTAAGATCTTGAGCAGATTCCCCATTTAGTTCTACTTAATTAATAAAAGGGGAAATTGGGGAATATAAAATATAAGCTAGGAATTGTTTTAAAAAAAAGAGAGAGAGACAAGGAAAGCAAAAGGGGAAATTTATGGCCATAAGAGTTAAAGATAAGAAAAAGTTCTTAAAATATATTGGGAACAAAAAGAATTCTAACAATGGTATTAGACCATTAGTAGATGGAAATGGTAAAATTGTCAATAATAGTGTAGACCAGGCAGAAGTAGTCAATAAATATTTCTGTTTGGGAAAAACATATATGGTAGTCTTATATGGTGATTAATCACTTTCCATTCTAATTGTAACTCAGGAGTATGTTAAACAACAGTTACTAAAGTTAGACATTCTTAAATCAGCAGGTTTGGATCAATTGCATCCAGGAATTTTAAAAAAGCTGGCTGAGAAGCTTACTGGGCCATTCATGTTGATCTTCAATAACTCTTGGAACACTGGGGAAGTTCTGGAAGAAAGCTAATGTTGTGCTAATATTTAAATTGGCTAAATGGGACTATTTGGGTAATTAATTATAGGCTAGCAGGCTGATGTTGATCCCCAGGCAAAATAATGGAACAGCTGATATAGGGACTTAATTAGTAAAGAATTAAAGGAGGGTGATATAATTAATACCAATCAACACAATTTTATGGAAAATAGCTCTTGCCAAATTAACTTAATTTTTTTTTTTATGAAATGATTAGTCTGGGTGATAAAGGTAATAGTATTTGTGTAATGTACTTCTTTAAGGTATATGACTTGTTACCTTGCAATATTTAGATTTAAAAAAAACTAGATAAATTAGAACAAAACAAAATTAACATGGAAAACACGAAATGGATTAAAAATGGGCTGGCAGGTCGCAAAATGCATTTGGAAATACCCAATTGATGATGATTCCCTAAGTTTCTAGTGGTGTCCCATGGGGATTGGTTCATGGCCATGCACTAATTAACATGGTTTTTTGTTGTTGTTGTTTTTTAATCAATGACTTGGAAGAAGATATAAAAGCATTACTGAAAAGGTTTGCACATGACAAAAAGATTTTGAAGGCGTGTTAGCTTAGAAATATTTAAAAAACATGCTATACAGGCAAAAGTTTCTAGTGTGGATCTGGCCCCAATGTGCAAGTTTGCATTTGTTTTCTACATAAAATATAAAGTTCATGTGATGGACAAATGAACTTTGTAAATGTTTTCAAGAAGTCCTTTTTAATTTATATTCTTGATTAGGTAAAACGTTGTCTTTTTAATCCTATCGTTTTGTTTGGAAATCTGTTTACTTTAGGGACTAAAAAAACCAAAACAAACAAAAATTCCTGAAAATGGAGCACTCAGGACAGCTCTGAATGAGAAGTGAGGAAGAATAATATGGGATGGTTTTGAAGAATAACATGCAAGTGTGTGGGGGAGGGTTTTGACAGCTGGTAAATGAATATTCATGTTAGGGGAGGTAAGGGGCAGGGTTCACTGGGAGTTCTCCGATCTGGTTGAAGGCCGATTACTTCCCGTATTGACAGGCAAAAGGGGTGGGGGGTTCTCTTTCAGTTGAGTTAGCTTAAACACAATTGGGAAAACCACACAATTTTTGCCTCTCAAGACAGAAGCATTGGCCTGGTCTTTACACCTTTTTTTCCTAGTATTCTGACTATGAGTTAGTTAATATAGTAATTAAGATGTGATAAAATTCTAGTGAAGACAACAGTGGTAAGCAAACACCTTCTTTTCCTCATGTGGGGACAAATCTAGAGACCCTGTTAATTTCATTAGCATAGTTGGCCAGTAGCTCCTTCGGTTTATAAAATGCAATACTGTTGTTAGGGACATGGTCATCTACTTCATGGAGTTGTAAAGTGGCACTAAGGAAGATGCCTTCTCTCTGTCCTTGTCCTTAGCCCTAAAATAAAAAATACAATACAAACTACAAATACTTTTATAATATGTCTGCACAGGTTATGTTGTTTGTGTGTTTAGAGAAACAAGGAGTTTCAGGGCTGGATGTCTAGCCTCTCTTGCATTGTTTGGTAGGGTATCTGTTTTTTAAATAAAAACACAAGGATGGGAAAATGAAAGGAAATTTGTAGATGGGTTAAATCTGATCATTAAATTGCATGTTAATGCATATTACATTTGACACATACTGTACTTGGGATGTGAAAATAGCCTCATAACACTATCAGTTCAGCTGTATCTCATTCGGTCTTTTTAAAATGAAGCGCCGCTCCAAGAAGTGACTCTAAAACAGGAGTAAGCAACCTTTCAGAAGTGGTGTGCCGAGTCTTCATTTATTCACTCTAATTTAAGGTTTCGCGTGCCAGTAATAGATTTTTAACGTTTTTAGATGGTCTCTTTCTATGAGTCTATAATATATAACTAAACTATTGTTGTATGTAAAGTAAATAAGGTTTTTTAAATGTTTAAGAAGCTTCATTTACATTAAATTAAAATGCAAAGCCCTCCCCCTTCCCCCCCCCCCCCCCCCCCCCCGGATCGGTGGCCAGGACCCGGTCAGTGTGAGTGCCACTGAAAATCAGCTCGCGTGCTACCTTTGGCAGGCGTGCCATAGGTTGCCTACCCCTGCTCTAAAATGTGATCATGGGGTTCCATGTCTCGGTTACAAACTCTCAGATCACGTTTGTTTGGCTTGCATGTAAAAAGACAGTATTTCATGCTGTCAGCCCTGCAAATTCGGCCTGGAAGCTGAAAGTCGGTGTTCCTTTTTCAGTTTGAGCACCTTGCCAGTAAAACTTTTTATTGGCCAGATTCTGCCACCTATACTTGGGCCTGCTGGAGCAGTTTTCAGTGGGGTTCCATGAGTGTAACCAAAAGCAGATTTGACCCACAGTTGGAATTTAACAGTTTTGTTGCTGTGTCATCAGGAATAGTTCTGCAATTGATTTTAGTTCTGCCATCTGAATTGGAGTAAAAAGTAGTAAATTATTTTTCATAATTAGAGTATGATTCAGAAAACAATGAGAGCAGATTGGTAATGATTATATAGCCTCTCTTCTAACCATAAATGCACTTACAAGAGTGGAATGAGGGGATTTAGGTTCACAGTATAGTGCCTGGAGCATGCCACCATTATGGTACTGCATGTAAATCAGAAAATATTTGCACCAAATGTCATATTAAATAGAAACAAAATGTTGTATATTTGGAGAAAAGACCACTTTACTTTGCCAAGTAACTTTGCTTTTCAGCTTCTGCAGAATTGGTAATAAAAAATAGTCTTCTAAATCAGCCAATAAATAAGTAAATGAAATAGGATATCTCCATTAATTTCTTTTTTTTCTATCTCCTAGAACTGGAAGGGACCTTGAAAGGTCATTGAGTCCAGCCCCCTGCCTTCACTAGCAGGACCAAGTACTGATTTTGCCCCAGATCCCTAAGTGGCCCCCTCAAGGATTGAACTCACAAACCTGGGTTTAGCAGGCCAATGCTCAAACCACTGAGCTATGAGGCTCCAACATGGCAGTGGGGGAACACAGGTGCCTTGCTGCGCGGAGGTGGGTGATCACCCTGTATGCACCACCCACATGCACATCGGAGGTGAGGATGCACCCGACCCTGACACAGTGCAAGGGGCAGGCCTGTCCCAGGGAGGGAGTGCGGGAGGGCTGGAGGGTGGACCCTACTTCCCTGCAGCCAGTGGCCTGTGCTTACTGCTGCCATGCTGGAGCCACCACGTTTATTTATTGATAAATAAGATTTGCAGAATTTTAAATTTTTGGTTCAGAATTCCCTCAGGAGTAGCAGGTGAACCAGCTCACCAGGGTTACCAGCCCTGCCTCATATGCACCAGGTGTGGGCAAGCAGGCTCAGCCCAGCAGGATCCAAGTGTGGAGGGGCTTAGTGTTGGGGGAATCTAGGTGTGGGGTGAAAGGGACTCTGTGTGGGGCAATCTGGGTGCAGGCAGCTGAGTGTGTGGGGGTCCTGGTGTGTGGGGGTCCTGGTGTGTGGGGGATCTGGATGCACAGGGACTTGGGGGTGAGGGGCGTTTCTGGTTGCAGGGGCAATGGGACTTTGAAGGTGGTTGGGACTCAGCAGGAGTGATCTGGGGGATGGGGGGGATGGGACTCAGTAAGGGAGGTTGAATGGCACAGTGGGGTGGGCTGGCTGTTGGGGGAATGGGGCTTGAGGTGGTGGTGGTCCAGGTGCAGCTGGTTGGGGGTCCAGGGGCAGGGGGTTCATAGGGTGGTCCAGGTGCATAGGGGGTGGGGCTCGTCAGGGTGGGGATTGGAGTGAAGAGGGCTCAGCAGGGGATGGTCTTGGTCAGGGAAAATGCGCATGCCCAGCCGGGACTAGCAGCTGAGCCCGGCGCAGGGGTAGGGGGGCCACTGGCTGGGGTGGGACTGAGGAGGGAGGAGGTGGGGCTCGGCAGGAATGTCTGGGTGCAGGGGGGGCACCTCCGGAGCCAGGCGGTGAGGCTGGGTGAGGTGAGGGTTTGGGTGCGGGAGGCTTATTGGGGCATTCTGTGCGCAGGGGACGGTGAGGCTTGTTGGGAGAGTATGGGTATGGGAGGGGTCCAGATGCACAGGGGTTGGGCAGACATGGGGTGGGTCTGATCTGGCTGCATCCCCCTGTGGTAATTTACCCTTCCGCTGGCTGCTCTGGGTGCTAGAAACAATGCGCCCCTGTTGCTGCTGCAGAGAGGGCTCATGACTGCTCTTGGAGCTTCCCTTTGCTTCCCCATCAGGAAGTCATTTTTCTGCAGGGAAGCAAAGAAATCTGCGCTTGACATGAATTTTGTGTGCATGTCCAGTGGTGCAGAATTTCCCCAGGAGTAGCATAAGTTTTATGTGGATTTGGACGCTGCCTACCCAAAGCAATGTTTGCACATCTTCCCCAGCCAACAGGTCTACTCCTATCCATAAGTTAAATACATGCATACACTTGCAGGGCCAGTACCTTAATGTGAATGTTCTCGTTTGATTTTTTTTTTTTTTTTTTTTCCCCCATGAAGTTTCTAGCAACTTCAGGTATTCTGGGGATGATTTCACTATATAAAAATGGAATACAAATAAACACACACAAATCTCTCTTTATTCCATAGTGGTACATAAACTAATCATTCCATTTTATTCTCTGAACTCCTTCTGCCTCCCCCCCGCCCCCCGCTCCTTAAAAATATTGCAATGTATTCTGACATGAAGCAATATTAGCTTGTGCTGAGGAAGGGAGGCCAAATGGGTAGGGCACTAATCTAGGACTTGGGAGACCTGAGTTCAAATCCCTGCAACACACTGACTGTGGGTAAATCACCTTAATTTCTCTCTGCTTCAGTTCCCCATCTGTAAAATGGGTATACTGCTTCCCTATTGTATTGTAAGCAGAAATATATATTAAAGACTGTGAAGCACTTTAAGATCTACTGATGAATGTTGTTATATAAGAGGTAGGTGGTATTATTTTCTATCTGTTAACATAGGGTGATCAAAGTAAATCATCTGTTGTAGGTTTTATCCTTAGCACTATGCCTAAGATGTCCACCAGTGACCCAGGAATGCATCTTTTCTTATGGTTTACTGCTTAATTAAATGTCGTAGTCGTCTTCTTCTCCTATAATTTAGAAGTTTTACCTAGTAATTTAATTTACATGACATCTAGTGCAGTAATTGTACAGTTCTTTCCTTTGGAAATTGACCTTTTACTGCTGTAATATCTTGTGCCCTAGCATTTTACCCAGTCATTGAGCAAGACAGACTTGCATTTATTGATAAAATTAAATAAAATTTAAATTGCATGTTCTGAAAGAAATCCTGTTTTAATTAGATGCCACTTCAGTCCTGGATGTGTTTCCTCTCATAGAGGTTGCCGATACTTCTTGTGCAAAATGAAGGCAAAAAATTTATGAAATCTTTTTCCTTTAAAAGACCATGTTCAATAGGAGAAACACTTAATTCCTGAAATGAAAAAATTAATACATTGGAAAATATTTAAGTTATGTGGTTATTATGAGCCCTTTACTGGAAATGTACTTTTCAGCAAGAACATAGTATTTGTATGTAATACTTTGATTCATGTAAACTGAAGAAGTGTAAACACAGAGGTTGTTGCTGAGTCTAACTTTAACTCCATTTTTGGTTAAATGAGCTTTAGAAAAATGAAATCTTACACATTCTATATCTGCAACTCCTTTTACCTCTTGACATTTCTTTGAGGGTTTTTTTAAGAGAATGGACACAATTTACTATGGTCCATGCCCATGGAACTTTAAGCCACCATTGATGATAGTGAATGATCACTTTTTGAAAATCAACTATTTGTTACAATTAGAAATAAAATGTTTGGGAAACGGAATCTTTTTTTGTAATGCCATCTCAACTTGAAATTTATCCATGGTGATGTATAAATTGGAGAGTACTACAGGTTTGAGACGTGTTTCAAAACTGACATAAATACTTTATATTTCGTAGAGATAGGGGAATGTGGGTGTGGAGGTCAAGCAGGCCCCAAACCGTGGTAAGATCTGTTGTAAGTATTGGAACAGCTTCTGATTTTGTGGGGGCCCTTTTGTCCGGAAAAGCAGTGAACCAAACTACCCAATCAGGGAGGGCAGCTGCAGGCATGAAACTCATTTTTCACTTTTTTTTAAAGACAGAAAAAGTATTCAGTGCTTTGAAATTGAAGATTTGCTTCTGCATTCTTAATGGTAATTAAAATAAGCATTTGTTAATTTTTTTTAACATTTAAGCATACAATCTGATGCAATTTATAAATGCACATGTACTGCATTCTAACTGTAGATAAGTTGTAGTGACGCTTTGCTATCACTTCACAAAGGCCAGCCTTTAAACTTTTTTTAGAAATTTTAAAAATTGAGATACTTTGGCCTGACATTACTTTACTTTAGTTTTACAGAGGGGGGGATATGTATGTATTCCACCTGGATATCTGCAAATTCTTCCATGGACAATGGCCACCACTCTTAACTTGAAAAGAGACCATTTCTTTGGAAGAAAACTCTAGGACAGTAATAACAGGGAACACTTGCAGAACTAACATGAGCAATATATTTTCTGGTTGTGGTGCCTGCAGGTATTGTCTGGCCTTGGTAACTTTCAACACTGATTGTGCCATTTTCTGCCTAAAATAAGTTTTTTAAAAAAGGCTTAATAAGACATCTATAATCATGTTTGATAGCAGTTGAAGAAGTCTGCTAAAGTATCACTTTCCTGATTAATAAGTATAATAGAAGATATTTTTTCATCAGCAAAGCAATTTAAATCTCAAACACTAATCTTACGTTACTTTAAGGAAGCCTAACTTAATTTTATGCTAAGGCTTAATTATTGGCTATAATAAGTTGAAGGACAAGATAAAACAAAAAGTGATTTCTTTTCTGCTTAGCATACCACAGAGCTCTCTAAACCATACAGAGAAAGAAGCTACTGTTTGTACTGTACAGAGAGCAAATGGTGAACATTAAGAAAATAGCAAGCATCTTTGAACCATGTCGTCATTACAATGTCATCATTACATATTTTAAGATATACTATATGTGCCAGTTTTTTAGCTATTTTTTAATATGATGACCGATGGCAAAACCTCATAGCATGATAAGCCAGTTTTATTTCTACATTCATTGACTACTTCTTGCTTTATGGTGGTCTATGTCTAAACATCATTGGTTGCACTTTGCTAGTGATTGGCTAAGGGAAAAGGATAATTATGCTATCTAAGTTGCAGGGGGTGGTTATAATGGTAACAGTGGATAACATTGAAACTATAATTCAGTAATTGTTGACAAGGATCTCTTTGACTGTTGAATATTTATTGCTTTTAAAATATGTATGGAATAAACATAATCAGTACAAATATGTATAGTGTCCTATAATGAAATATCATACATTTTCTATGTTTACTGAGCATTAGTAAAAGTACAGATACAATCATAACAGAAATCAAAAGGAGAATTTGTCACCCGATTCATTTATAATCCAGTTATGCACCCGCAGTACATTTTATTGCTAAATGCTGATGGCAACTGTCACATTCCGCGGTGCAATCCAGAGGTTGTCACCACCTGCCCTGCAATCTTGGGTGCCTCACAATGCTTTGCTGTTGTAACTCCCAACCTGAGCTGCTCACAAACAGCCAGAAATATGTGGGTCGCACCCTGAGTTTATGCGTATAGTTACAGCCCTGGCCCAGCAACTCTGACCCCAGCAGCTTGTCAGCAAGACTTCAGTCACACTCTGACTTCCAGCAGCTTTGGTTACTGCCCGCAGGGTGACCCCAACACACTCCCAGTCCAAACTTTTCCCCAAAAGTGTGCGTTCTTCACTGTTGAGCCCTTTCCTGGGCAGCTCTGATAATAGAGATCTGTTGCCCCATAAGGGGTCAGTATTCAACAGTTTGCTACTTTAAATGGAGTTACCAAGCAGTTCAGTTTATATTAAAAAAATAAAACAAGTTTATTTAACTACAAAGAGAGCGATTTTAAGTGAGTACAAGGTATTAAACTCAGAAATGGTTACAAGAGAAAATGCTTTCTAGTAGTGCAGATTTAGCAAGTTAGATTCGGTTCAAGGTAAAATCCTTACCACATGTTCCTAGCGACGTTGCAGCCAAAAAGGCAGCATGCGAACTGATTTTCAGTGGCACTCACACTGCCTGGGTCCTGGGCACTGATCCGGGGGGCTCTGCATTTTAATTTAATTTTAAATGAAGCGTCTTAAACATTTTAAATCCCTTATTTATTTTACATACAACAATAGATTAGTTATATATTATAGACGTATAGAAAGAGACCTTCTAAAAACATTAAAATGTATTACTGTCACGCGAAACCTTAAATTAGAGTGAATAAATGAAGACTCGGCACACCACTTCTGAAAGGTTGCCGACCCCTGGGCTGGTTCCTTTGCTGTCTTAGCTGAAAGAGAGAGATCGGGAGACAGAACTTAGGAGTTTTTTGCCCCCTCACTTTTTATAGTCCAGTCACCCTTTGAAATGCATTTATCTAGGGGTAACCCTCAGGCAATGTTCATTCCAGCTGTGAGGACAGAGACCTGGAGTCTCATGGTGAAAGAGGTACTCTGTTCTTGTTTGTTAAAATGTAGATCAATCTGTTCCTGTCCCCCTTCATTACCAAAGAATGGCCACTTGAGAGGTGATTGGCAGTCAATGTTGATGACATCTGTCTAGAGATATCAGCTTGTCCTTTGTCTTTGAGAAACTGGTTTATCCATTTCCCAAATTAGTCTGGTAAAACACATTGCAGTAATAATTTCAGCTTATGTTCATAACTTTAATCCGTATTTCATACAGCCAGGGCCAGCTCTGGCTTTTTTGCCGCCCAAGGCAAAAAAGCCTCCTGCCACGCCCCCCTTCCCCCGGAGCGCGGCAGGGGAGGGCGCCGAGCCCGGCTGCGGGCCGCTCTCCCCAATCGGCCGGAGCCCTGGGGGGGGGGAGGGCGGCGAGCCCACCGCGGTTCCGCTCCGCTCTCCCCGGCAGCCAGAGCGCCGGGGGGAGGGCGGCGAGCCCGGCCGGGGCTCCGCTCTCCCCGGCGGTGAGCCCGGCCGGGCCTCCGCTCTCCCCGGCGGCCAAAGCGCCGGGGGGGGGGCGGCGAGCCCGGCCGGGGCTCCGCTCTCCCCGGCGGCCAGAGTCGGAGCGCCGTGCCGCCCCGCTCCAGGTGCCACCCCAAGCACAAGCTTGGTGGGCTGGTGCCTGGAGCCGGCCCTGCATGCAGCCATTACATAAGAATAGTGATTTGTTTCGTTAGTTTTTAAATGATACCTCACAAGGCATATTTGCACAGAGATTATTACAATACTGTGTATGGTTTGATTACAGGGGTTCTCTTGGTCACAACATTATGAAGTGAATAGATTTCCCTTGATAGCACTCATTGTTGATTTATATGGGAAAATACTTGAACATAAAATCATGGGTCTGGTTTTATTATGGGCCAGTCAGTTTTTCCCATTCTTACCCTAGTACTCTGTTAACATAAGGATCTGCCATTAGGTCACCTTACTTCCATTCAGAGGAGTATCATACACACAGTTCTTTTTGAGGCCTCTGTCAAGGTTACTTTGAATTACCGGCAGGGATGCTGACCACACCTACAAAACTTCATCTCATGAATAGTAGTAATAGTCTTCAGTTACACCCTAACTTGGCATCACTTCAGCTTTCATCAATGCAGTGGCAAAGGGAATAATTTTGTTTTATATGCAGGGAGAGGTCAACAAAAGTCTCGTGCTACATCTGATTCTGATTTCACCCTGATGTAAATCAGGAATAACTTCTGTACGTCCATGGATATCACAGGAGGGTAAACTAGTGTGGGAGCAGAATCTGGCCCTTTAATTTATTCCATTATACTGTAATTAATTTGATAAATGATAGTTGAAATTTTAAATTATGTAGTTGTATTGAAAACTTTCTCTGTGGATGTTTTACCAAGTCTTGGCTTAATTTATAGACATTTTGCAGGAGTGGGGAAAGTTTTAGAAAAAGGTTTATACTTACTATTTCTAAGCAAATTATATGCAACTGTGTAAACAGGCCTGTGGCCATGACAACCTCCACTGCAGTTCTGGTTCTTTTTTTCTTAGGTAGTGTCAGTATTTAAAATATCATAAATCTACAAGGAAAAAACCTACATGATAAATGAAAAATAGGATATAAACACAAGTTGGGTAGCTGTATCATTTGTATAAAATCTCAGAATGTTCCCAGCAGGAAGACTGAGCTCACATACTTTCAGCTGTTCTGTTTTAACAGGTGAAAATACCATCTTCTACTCTGACAGTGTCTTTATTCACTCGAGCTATTCTGAATATCTGTCATATTCAGCATATTTAAATTGTACGGTTTGCAGCACATTGCTTTGGAAAGTACATACACTTAAATTTGGTGGAACAAGATCATTTTATGTTAATACAGACATTCCTAGCACTGGATTATTGTGTTAGCAATACACAGAATTGTACAGTTCCCTACAGAGTGTTTTCTTCCTCTAAGTATGAGCTGTCACAGCATGACATATTTATGCAGCTCAGAATAATCTCCGAGAATGCGAATTCAAAATGGACCCAGTTCATCCTAGTTTGAAAACACCCTCCTAAACCCTTTTACCACAGATGCATGAAGAAATCCTTTAATAGCATATGTCTTAAAAAAATACACACATTCAGTTGCATTTGATTAGGTCTGTTTGAGTGTATAAAGCTGATGGTGTACAGCTGTACAGTAACAGTTAAAAGTCTGCCCTATGCAGGTTAATAATAGGTTGTGCTTACCACAAGCAGTGTTTTTTCCCCACTTTCTGTGAGCTGTCTCATGTCACTCAACAAAATGGAATTTTAATACTGTAACTCGTACTTCTTGTTTAGTCACTGGGATCAGTAGGATGTTGCAGTCTGAATAATTGTAGTGCCAATGCAATTGGAAGGCAAAGTTTCGAACTATTAAGGAACTAAAAGAAGCATATGGAAGTGTCAAAACTTTACAAGCTATTGATGGAAATGCCACTAGTTGTAGGTAGCTGTTTGGAACTAGAAAGGCCCAGAGTTTCTTCCTTTTATGTAATTCTGCTAATTAAAGAGTGGGTATCAGACGAGAAAATATTAATGCAAACATCTGTTATAATTGTTCACAAATCATTTTAGTGACACATTGCAAAGCTGAATCACATTGAATGTGATTGTATACAACTGAGCAACTTAATATTTTGAAAAATTAACTGAAGGAAAAGGAATACTCCTAGAAGTCTTAACACTGTACTATGGATTAACTCCATTTCTTATCAGCAGGGACTTTTATTCAGCAAAACTGTAGTGTCACTTCCTGCACCATGTTCTAGTCTAGATTTTTATGCATTTGCTCTGTCTGCAACCTGACAACTCCCTGCTCTTTGTAAGTTCATGGATTGTTTATAGAGAATTAATCCTTAAACTAGAATTACCAAGTATATATCAGTGGAAGGTTGGAGTGACTTTAAAAAAAAATGTAAATTTAATGCTTACAAAAAGTGATGGTTTAATAACACTGGAATCTGCAGCCCTCTGTCCACAAAACAGGCACAAATACGGAAACGTCATTACAAACCTCCCATCTCACATTGCCCTACTCACAACTTCACTGAGGCTGCCAAAGTGGGAGCCAGTTGTGATGCTAGTTCTTCAGATATGGGCGTCAGTGGAAAATGGTCTGTATCCACCAAACTTGTATCACACATACTGCTAAACATAGGTAGAAATATGACTTTGAAACCATCCTTTTCCCCCTCTCTTCCACGCCCCCCTCCCTCCCCCCTTTTAAGGAAGCTTTTCCTGACAGTTCTTAGTTTAAGTAAAGCTTATGTTTAAAAACTAGCTAACTGGAAAATATGGCTGACTTAAGTGTAAAGGCTGAAAGCTTCTGTCTGTTATCGATTTGTTGAGAATGGTGTAGAACAGGGGTAGGCAACCTATGGCACGTGTACCAAAGGCGGCATGCAAGCTGATTTTCAGTGGCACTCACACTGTCCAGGTCCTGGCCACCAGTCCGGGGGGCTCTGCATTTTAATTTAATTTTAAATGAAGCTTCTTAAACATTTTAAAAACCTTATTTACGTTACATACAACAATAGTTTAGTTATATATCATAGACTTATGGAAAGAGACCTTCTAAAAACGTTAAAATGTGTGACTGGCACGCAAAACCTTAAATCAGAGTGAATAAATGAAGACTCAGCACACCACTTCTGAAAGGTTGCTGACCCCTGGTGTAGAAAATAATTTTAAAGGGTTAAATTTTGCTGCTATTATATTCTCACCTGTTCCTTTCCTTATACCTAAAGAGTGATAGAGACCTTTTGCCTCCTAGCTTTCTGTGGTTGTTTTGTGCATGCAAGTGCATACATATGTACATGCCTCCTCCTGAATGAGGTGTGCAATGTGGATCTAGTGCAAAATCCAAACCTTATTAGTTCCAGAGACAGGCCTTAGCCCCAGAGTTTTGAGGGTTTTCTATAAAATGCAACACTGGCTTGAATTCTGAAACTGATCTCCCTCTCTTCCCTCCACCCAACAAGTTTGGGCCCATCATATTTTTCCATTCTTTCTATTAGGCCTAGTACATCTGCTTGGTGTGGGTTTTACTTTCTCTGAATCAGACAGAAGAGACCCGTCAGGAGCCTGTGTAGAAAAGGATGCAAGGAGAGTAGGGTTGAGTGGACAAAGGTACATGAAAAGAAATGGAGGGAGGGAAGGATTGTTGGCAAATGTGTTAATCTGTAAGAAGTATTAGCACTGTTTACAGAGCAGGAAGGCATCAAACTTAAGACAGTTTTAAAATTTGCTCTCTACTTTGACAGTCGTACATCAATGAATAGAGAATCACAGTTTTTGAGAAGACACTGTAACTACTTTATTTGTAGAGGAAAATGCTTCAAAGGGCAAGATGTTTTTAAAATTATGTACATTTTAATATGCATATCACAAATTAGCTCCTAGTTGTAGCTATGAAGAATAGGATTTTATGGAGCAACCTCATTTTGTAAATAAAGCTCAACTGGTCTTACTCTCTTTTTTTCCTTAAGGACTTGGTAAATATTGAGATGTTCTTGACGGCTAAAGAAGTGGAAGAATCTTTGGAAAGGCAAGAAACTATGACTTGCTTGGCTTGGTGTCATGATAACAAATCCAGGCTCAGGAAAATGAAGGTATGGAAGTGTAATGCACAAAGCTTTAACTTAATGTACATTGTCATGGTTGTATGAACTCCTTGAATATTTGATTTAGGCAATTGAGTTTAAATGTTGGGTCTGAATGATGACTTAGCATGTATTAAACTAAAGATCCTAAGTACAAAATAAATCCCTTTAGTATATCTAAATCAGGGCAGTTGTACCCACTTACACCAAGGTTAAATTTAACCCTGAACCTAGGTCCTTTAGATGCAAGATTTTCCTTGTCAAATTACAGTGAAATAACATAACAATATGACCTTGCTTTTTAATGTGATTTACAGAAACTTAAATGCAACGGAGTATAGTCTCATCTTGATGCATGAGGACTTATGTGCATAACTCCTTTGCATCCTGCTGAGAACATACTTCACAGGGTGTATATGAACTTGTCTTTTAAAAATGTGGAGAGCAATTGAAATGCTAAACCTATATCCTCAAGCTTAACACAGTGGGTGAAATTTACTTTATTAAAAAAGTTTTATCCAGCTATGATGCCTTAAAGAAAAGAGTTAACTTGAAATATAAGATGCAATAGTGCTAAGTTAGAATGTAGTTTTCTCAAAAAAGCTGCATGTAATCTAGTAATGAGCAAAGTACATTTCTTTCCAGCCCTTGTACGCCATGAACTGAAGATAAGGAGTCACTCCATGTTTATCCATATATAGTTAGTTTAAATTCCCTTGTCTTTAAAGTTGCTTTTAAAAGTATGCTGTAATCTTTTATAGGGCTTGCAGAAATCTGTTTTAACTGATATTAACCAAAACCCCTGCCTCCCTCAGAAAGGTGTTTTGTGTCTTCTTTGTTTTTTTTAAACTAAGCGCTTTCTTTAACCAAAAATGTCTGAGTGCACTTAATGACAAGCAAAGAGTGACGTTCTCTGTCACTCAGGGGCGCCAAAATGAGAACGAACCGAAGATGGGACGCAAAAGTAAATCGGCCTGTGATTACTCTAAAGAAAATGATGATCTTGTTATGGAAACCATTAAAGGAAAACCAGAATTGGTATGTAAACACTGTTGCATAATTATACTGCTCAAGAAAACCTTGTGTAATGTTAATATGTTAAGTAACGTAAGAAATTAAATCCGAAGTACTCTTAATTTTTTTCATCAGCAATATTCAATGTAAAAATAAAAACTGGGAATAAAACAACTTCCATGTCCCCCCAAAAATCTATTTCTGCAAGCCCTACTTTACATAAAAGCTAAGGCTATGAGAGATCAGAGTTGGAGGAAATCACTATGCTTCTTTTTGAAACACACAGGAATAAATTTCTGTCCAGTGTAAGGCAATTTAGCTGCTTATTAATGTTAACTTGTTAAATCCTTGCCCACCTTCCTGCAAGTCTAACCAAAAGCTAAACTGGAGAAGAAAGGGTGGGGGCGGGGAAGAAGTCCTGCAGTCCCATTGAGTTACCACTCTTGTGAGTAGGGCTGTTAGATTGTGTCAAAATTTGTGCTATATTGTAATGAATCTGAAATCTACTGACTACATAGGGCTTTTTAAGTTCTGACAGTCTATAAAATCCAATTTAGCTATTGGCTTGCAGTTCACTGGAGGACATCTACACTTCTGAAGACTTTTTTTCCATGTATCTTAAAGGGAGGAAGTATAGGTCTAGAATATATTATCTGTATGGGGATGATTACTAAAGAGTGGATCTTTTTTAAAAGATACAAAAAATAAAGTAGTCTAAAATCCCAAATGAGTGATGATGTGCAGAGTTAAGTAACTGGATATTTTAAAACAAAGCATCTGAAAATCAGCTCCTCTGTTTTGTCTGCTAATTCAAATTTCAAGAGTTTTGCCTAGAGCAAAGGTTAAGAGTACAGGACAATGTAACTCTGAAAATCTTGTGGAGTCCTTGCTTCTCTGGACAGTCAGGCTTGAGAGTTTAAAAAGAACCTATTTTCAAACAGAGTTTTCAACAATTACACTTTAAAACTATGTATTCCATCAATGTGATGTTTGAGTTTAAATTTCTTTACAAGTTTCTAATTTAAAAAAAACAAAACAAAAAAAACCAAGGTTGTCATAAATGTGTGCTGCACCAAACAGTTAACTGACCCAAATTTGGAGCAGTTCAAATTCCTGCTGATGTCACTGAGGAATTTCGATATTACTATGCAGATAAACAATAAACAAAAGGCAGCCATTCACTAGAAACATGGGGGGGAGGAAAATGTGTGCTGAATGGAGCAGACAAATTTGTGGAATACATATTTATTTTTCAATTTTCAGAAGGGGTGTGTGTGTTCTTTTTTTTAAAGATAATAAAGTAGTTGACTGTGTCCCTATAACGAAGCATAGTGAATTGTTCTTTTCAGAGAGAGAGACTTTTTTTAAATTCTACATGTTCAAAGTTTTCCTATAGATTTTTGTAAACCTGTGCTGAATTTGATTTAAAGGGACACTGTCAGCTTACTTACCTTTTCCAAAAGCAGGTAAATGCAACTTGATTTTAGTGTGAATAAGATTGTCTTTAGTATGGCTTTTAAAACACTGTTCTGGGTTCTTTGGGGGCAGGAAAAAAGGGCCCTCAGTGAGCTAAAATAACGTGCTGCTTTCATGCTAACACGAACATTCAAGTAAACATTTAGAGACCTCTTTGTCCCAACAATCCTGCACAATTCCATTGTGTCTCATAACTAAGAGGGTTCCTCTGCCTTAAGTATTACTTCATCTCAGAAATTTCTACAGTATGTGCTGTCTTAAAGTTAGAATGTAGTACAAAGCAACACCACTGTCCATTCACACACCCATGAGGATTGTGGCATCCTTTAGTCATCAGGACATAACTGGTCCCAATTACGACAATTTATTTTGGAGGAGGGTGAGGAGTAGGAGGCTTTTTGTTTGCTTTTAGGGAATTTTATGCCAGCATTAAACTATTTTACCTGCATGAATACCTAAAAGCAAGCAAAGTTGCATGCCATTAACACTATTTTGTGGCATACTGAGTACTTTGTGCAATGCTGCTTTGGCCCCATCTTAGACCTTGTCTTGTCTTTAATCTCAGAGCTGTCTGGAGTTCAGCCTCAGGATTCAGGAGTTCATTGAACTCATTCGACAGAACAAGAGACTGGATGCTGTGAGGTATGAAATTAGGATGTTTACCAAGCAATTTTCGTAATAAGAACATATTATGCTTCATAAGAAACATGTGACTGTTACTGAACACCCAGAAGCTCTACTGCAACAAATGGTCTTCTCAGCATTGTTATTATCAAACACTCTCTTGGGATTTACTAGACTACGGTTCATATTGGATTATGTGGAGTTCTAAGCACAGGCTATCATTCTAGATGCACAATTACAAACTTTAAAATGGTTACTGAAAAGAAAACTTTCTGGCTTTGTAAAACTTCAAAATTCAAAAGCAGTTATCAAAAAAAATACTTTTTTACACTGTTGGTTTCTTGGTGTAGACAAATGCTTCTTATAACACACAGTTCAGTTTGCAATTACTATAGTAATCTCGAGTACAAACTAAAAGAGGGTAGATGGGATTGGCTTGCACAGCCAAACTTTCTGTGTCTCAAGGAAAGACGTTTCTCTTTTTATGTGGACTGGTTGGAATCTGATTTAACTTGAACATTTTAACCATAAATGTTCACGTGTGTAAAACTGGATATAGACTGTTTCAGCTCTGAAGCGTTTTTCATTATGTAATCTTTATTAAACCCCATTAAACTTTAGGATTTATTTGAAGTATTTTAGTTGCTTATTAAATGGATTATATTAATACTTTGCATCTCTACAGTGCCTGTTATCTGAGGGTCTCTACTGTGTTACAAAAAATAAGACTCTCTTCACTTCTGTGAGGTATTTAAATGTTATACGTATTTTATGTAGGAAAAGACAGTTCATGCTTGCCCAAGGTCTTATGAGTCAGTGACCGTGCTGGAAATAAAACGGTGAATTCATGACTTGTTGTCCACTATTCTAATCACAAGACAACTTTCTTGTCTCTGGGTAAATACTTCTTTTTTTATTGGGTCAGGAAGTAATGTAAAATGAATACGCATTTGAGTCAGTGGTCTCAATCTAAGGTGTTGGAATAATGTTTCAGAACATGAAACTGATTCTGTTAAAATCAATGGGATGCCTGTGCTGGGACCTTGTGGTATGCAGATATGTGATAATATTTTGAATTATTCTATTACTAAGTTACTGCACAATAAGAAAGGGTGTTTCTGATGAGTTTAGAGTGGTACAGTTATAATTACATGACCGCTTCTACTGCATTTTGTTTACTTAGTGTTGCTTTATAAAATCTTGTTGAAACCAACAGGATATTTGCAGGATACTTGCATCATTTGCTGCCATAACGTTTTTATGGTAGGGATCATGCAGTTGTAATGTATACATGGTGCATCATTGAAACAAATAAAAATTCTCAGCATTTTTAATCAGAACCTCAATTTTTAGATACAGAACACTTTTTTTTTTATTAGATCCAAATGGAATACTGTATTGTCTTCAGAAGGGAGGAAAAAGCAAAGTGGATTCTTAATTCTGGGCTACCTGTGATATTCTAGACTGATGCCCTATTGTAACATTGTGACACTGTTATTGCTATTTTGTCCTGTGTTAACATGTCTGAAATGTGACAAATTATGCTTTCTGCATTATCCAGGTGTTGCATAGTCAATTTGCTTTTTGCATAACCGCCAGCTTCCTGTATCAATGTGCAGCAAGCACTGGAAGAGAGCAAACAAAGCAATTTTGGAATGTGTTTTATTAAGAATACCATAACAATATTCCAATGAAATATACCATATGAATATCATCATAGCCGTTCATCTACAGCTGTGTGTACTGGAGAGAACAGCGTCTGTGCACTGAACTCAGAGTATTTCACAACATTCCTTGTCCTCTAGTTCCTGCTGTGCTTTCGCTTGTTTAGTATTGCAAACCCCAAATGTTTAAAAATCATGCATATTTTTAAAAAATAAACATTGTTTTGGTGTTTACGCTTTGGGGTATAATTGGGTGGCGCTTTCAAGTATTTCTCTGCAACTATGAGGGCTAAACTTTTTTTTCTTTTCATGAAAACTAAGATTCTCACAATCACTGGATTCCAGGAGCTGGGCCTTTAAAAAAACAAAATGAAACCTACCAAATAACATCAGACTTATGATAAACTAGTGAGAGTTGGCAGTGCTGCTAGTCACCCATCTCTTTGAGATGACAGCTGTGAAACTTTTACAGGAATTGGGGGGCCTATTGAGACAATCTGGCTTTCTCCAACCATGGCCTGTCACTGGAGTGATGGTTGGAGTGGACCCCTGCCTGAAGGGGGAAGGTCATAGGACTCCTTTCCCTCTCCTGCGCCACCCAGGAGGGGTGGGAGTTCAGGGGCCCAGTGTTGGCTTCAGCATTTGGGGTATCTACTTTAGTAGATAGGCCATAGCTGCTACATTCTTCTCCTGCCACACACACATCACTCTGGTGGTGGTGTTGGTAGGGCCTCTGGAGCAATGGGTGAGTCAATACCCCATTGAGATTTTATTTTATTTTATTTTATTTATGATGTATAAAAGCTGAGGTTCTAATATAAGCACATGACTCTAGGAGCTAGAGCTCTAGGGATGAGCCTATGGTGTTTGTGACTTAATTAGGACCTGACTAGAATTTCATTTTCTAAAAGACTTTTATGGAGCTCTGGGGATACGGTTTCAAATTCAAAGGTTGTGTGAGATGTAGTGTGACTAGACTTTCCATAGATCTACTCTCAACCATGCTACTGACAAGTAAGAGTGTGTCTGCTGTTGTAACTTGCATGTGAAGAATGCAAGAAAAAGTTAAAGTAGCCCTTAGTAAGTTTGTGCTGGCCTCTTTAAGTCCTGTCTACCTTCTGTTTTCAGCCAGGCACAACAGGTGGATAGTTCCCAGGGTGCATGGGAGCTGCAGACTGCACCTCAAAGCATTATAAGTATATAGGCAGTGTCATCCCTTTGATAAAGCTGAGACCTGGAGGGAGAAGGAGCTGCTCCACCAAAGGACTGCAAAAGAAGCCTTGTAAGGAATTGGGTAACCAATAGGAAGAGCCCATTGTGGAGAGGAAAGTTGGTCTGTATTGGGACTTTAAGAGCCCTAGAGTGCGGCAAGGATGAAGGAAGAGGCCTTGGGTGAAGAAGCAATGTGGACTTGAGGTCACAAGTAGATACCTGCTTCATTCCAGGTGCCCAACACCAGATCTTGTGATGGAAGGCAGGTAGAAGCTCCCCTTCACCCACCCATATGTCATACAGTGTGGGTAAGAGAGATTGGTTTAATTCTTTTAGAGGAGTGTTGAAGCTAATTTAGTCTTAGGTCGTTTCCAACGGGAACGAGGTCATTCTATCTGCTACATGAGTATAACAAAGCTGAGCAGAAATCAAAGACCTGCAGCAGTTTAGACAGACTTTTTAAGTTATGGTTGGACATAATGAAGGGGAGCCTATGAAAGAAAATGGCACTGTAAAGGTATGTAAAAATTACTGCCGTATTGGGAGGTCTCTTCTCAATGAAAATCTCTTTGGGGTAAACTTCAGTATTAGAGCTCTGTTCTTACGTTTCCCAGGCCTAGTTCCAACTCCAGTCAAATATGCTGCTTATTTTAAACTTCCACATCATTTCTTTCCTGCTCAGTCCTATCTCTGCCAAAATCTTCATCTCTCTCTTTCCCCACTCAACCCAATATCACTGCTCAACTTCCTAAGAATCAGCTTTATTTAATTTGTAGAATGTTTTTGTCTTTTAAAACAGGTTTTTTTTTTTAGAAAATGATGCCAGTCTTTACGAGCATGGATACTCCATGTGCTGTCATTTAGACACCAGCTTTGATATGGCTCTCAAATGTAAGAAATAATGTACAACCTTTGTGGGGAAGCATGAAGGGCTCTCAGATAGTCTTGATCTTTTTTTCTGAAGCACATGCCCTCCAGATCTGTTGAGTACAGTGGTGTCTTTGTGCTGTATGGCTTTATTGCCTACTTCTGAATTGCTTCTATGCCAAGCTGGCTGTCCTGCATCCTGACAATGGATAGTCATGCTCTAAAAGCACTATTTTCATTGTTGGGAGTGCAGCTTCCTTATGTTACTCAGAAACCAGACATGGCAGTGGTGTAAGCATAGATAAAGTGGTGATGGGCCCAGAACAGGAGCAAAATGGAGAAGGTGTTTTTATTGTGGGTCTGTGAAAATGTTTTCTTCCTGGCACTGCTTTAGGGCTTGCACTCATGGCTAAATCGGCACTGCTGTGATCGATGCAGTGGTGTCAATATAGCGGGTCTGATAAAGACAAACTAAGTTGATGGCTGAGTGCTCTCCCATCAACCGCTATACTTCACCTCCCCGATAATGGAAGGTAAGTCGGCTGGAGAGTGTGTCCCGCCGACACAGCACAGTGTAGACACCGATGGAAGTTGACCTAAGTTACATCAACTTCAGTTACGTAACTCGCATAACTGAAGTAGCGTAACTTAGGTCTACTCACCGCTTTAGTGTAGACCAGCCCTTAGAAAAGCTTCTTAAGGTTACCCCAGGGTTGGTGGAAGGAGGTTGCTTGAGATATAAAATGTATTTTCTGTTGTTATCAGAGCAAAGTTTGGAACATAAACTGATCTCTTGTTTGACAACACAGTATATTGTCAACACTAAATAACCTAGGCTGGGGTGCACTAGAAAAGTAGGTTGGTTTAACTACATTGGCCAGGGGTGTGTGGTAAAAAAACACCCATGAGCAGTATTAAGCTGACCAAAGTCCCCATGTAGACAGCGCTAGGTCGACGGAAAAATTGTTCCTCTGAACTAGCTACTGCTTCTCGGGATGGTGGATTACCTGCACTGATGGGAGAATCCCTTCCTCGGCTTAGGTAGTGTCTACACTGAAGCGCTACAGCGGCACAGCTCTGCTGCTGTAGCATTTTAAGTGTACACAAGCCCGTAATTCATGATTTGCTGTACTGCCAAACCAAACAAACTAAATGTAGCTGTGTCTTTAAACTGCATTAAGTTGGCTTTGATTTGGTTGCAATTTCAGCAGAATGTTCGTGGAGATTAGGGCTAGACCTTTTCTAAAAACTCACTGTTTGTGCGTGCTGTTGTGTAGAACAAAGAAAATAAATGTTAGCACCAAAGGCTAAAATTCTGTGCAACTTGCTAGTGAGTCCCTTTCCACACTTTCTAGCAGAGAGGAAGTTTAGGTGTGCTGGGTCAACCCAGCCCCGGTGGTGTGCAAAATCGCCCACCCATACATCTTTAGGTAGTGATCTATGAAAGACTCGTGTTGCATCTCTCTCTGGAAGGAGAAGAGTGACAGCAGGGAACCACATTGACATCACAAACTGTTCTTTGGGCTTCTCTTGCTAAAGGTGTCTTGATTGTTTGTGATGGTGGGGAGGATGGTAGTAATTGGTCAGGGGAAAATGGAGTGAAACAGGAACTGATTATAATGAAACAATTCAATAAAAATACAATACACTAACACTATATAGGAGTACATACTGTGTGTAAGTGCGCAAAAATATTTGGGGTGAGTTATAAATTTCTGTAGTTATATTCTTAAGCTATATTGAGGGAGCCTAAAGCATTTGTAACAGTGCCCTTTTGTAAAAGTCCTATAAAATAAATCTAAATGATTAGAACATACATGGAAAATCTTAAAAATAGGCCCCCCCCAAAATTCTAAACATATGGAAAATAAGAGGAGTGTGTGTTAGGGATGGGGAAATCAATTAGATAAAATAAGTAAAAGAAAATAAAAGCTAAAGGTTACGGAAAGCAAGCTGTCAAAGGCAAATGACCATGAGCATACAACTAAACTGCTAAGGCTCGAAACAATAACTGTGTATAGTGGGAAATTGGCAATGGCAAGGAATTGTATAACAAACCTTCCTTCTTCCACAGAACTAATAAGACACTTGCCAGTTGTTACCCTAATCATTTTGGGCCCCAATTTGCAGTGTGCTCTGTTCTTCATTCAGACTCCAAGCAGGCATGGAATAATTTAAAGGATCAGAGCTTTTGCTTGTCTATTGTGTCCTTTTCCCCTCTTTCCTCATTTTGTGCCCTGGCACAAAGCAGTCACAATCAAGAAAAGAAAAGATACTGTGTGTGTGTGTGTGTGTGTGTGTGTGTGCGCAGCACACAGCCTACTGTGGGCACCACACCAGTATGAATAGTATCTAATAATTAAAATAACTTCATTTACAGGGAGCTGTTTAGATATTCACCTGTCTTACAATGAGCACATAAGATTTTCACTAGTCTTTCAGAAGAATGTACTATATTGGAAAAAGAAATGTCCAATATAGTAAAGGGAATTGTTCCCCTTTGTTTCTAATTGCCCAACAGTTGCCCACACCTACACTACAAAGTCAGTGTATGAATTGTCACTTATTTGAAATACTACTTGTGTGGGGTGGGAAGAGGTTCTGTCCTTTATTTAAAGTTTGTGTTTGAATTAATATTTCCTAAGTTGTATAGTATGTCTATAAATTGAGTTATCACCTTAACTTGTTCTGCAAGTGCATATTTTAAATCATTACAGTGGATTTTTAAGGGCAAAGTATATACGTATTCTATATAAAGATATTTAATTGATCCTGAATCGCAACAGATGCAACTGGCAATTAAAACTTTTCCCGTTGTAATAGTTCTGTCTGAATCGTTTTGAGTTTTTTATTCTGACTTAAGAAAAAGGGGAACTGCAGAATGTCTTTGTCTAATTCAGTGCTTTTGATAGCACTGATTCACTCCTAGCACTATGCATTCTGTGTTCAACATCTCACTGCAAGCTCTAAAGAAATTTGCTTTAGAAAATACTGTTAACTAGTGGATATTTTGAACATTTCCTGTCTGATTTGTTAACTTTAAAACAAATATTTTCATGAATAACAAAGAAAATTTGAAAACTAACTGATTTTGGAAGGTGTAGTATAAAAATTCTGATTGCTTTTAGCAAACCACTACCACTTCTGTTTTTATTAGCTTGCTTCTGTTAAGTGCCTGCAGCAGGATTCTTTCTGTATTGTGTCCATGATGCAATAAATAGGTCAGGCATCCATTAGAAAGCAGAAAAAGAGGCTGTTTACCAAGTAGTTTCCTGTATGAGTGGAACTCAGAGAGCTGACATTTTGTTGAAACGCAGCTGGTGTTTAAATAAGTTTGAAAGCTTTGCTTACTGCCTGCTGAGAACCTCTAAAGTGACATATTGCTTTTAGGATACAATTGATGTGAGCTTTAAAAATATATATCTTATTTAATAACAATGTTTGAATTTCTAAAGCTTTTTAGAATATGTGTGCACACTGAGTTGCTCCAAGGTTGTTCGTCAGAGTGCTCTTGAAAGAGCAAGTTTGAAGAATATACAAAAACTGTTTAATGCTAAGGCTGTGACACGAAGGTAGAAAATTCAAAGTTTGGGTTAATACTCTGTGCTTAATTCATGGAGCCTTTTACAAAAATAAAGGCAAAACCTTTTACAAAACATGTGAGGGATATATTAATGCTAACTTCACTCTTTCTGGCTGTTGTCAAACTTTTACACCTATACTTAATTAAATATGCAAAATTTAGGGATTTTCAACACTGTCAGGATGCAAAAGATATATACCCACTAGTGATGGGTAATCATGAGAGGCTTTATTCAGATGCTGATAAAGGCTTTTTGTAACTCAACTAGATCTTAGCTGGGGGCAGGGGGAAATAGTGCTGTGTACACAAGGAGAAAAGGGAGATAGTCCAATTCATTTTCAGATCCATTTTTGCAATAAGACTAGGGTTGGCCAGAGTCTTGGTTTTCCTCATTCTGTTTTTGTTTTCAGAACAGGTGGATAAGTGGAATAACTTCATGGTGCTTTTTCAGTACAAACTTATTTGACTGCTAGTAAAGGGGTTCGAGATAAGAAAGCTGTTCTAACATGGTCCATCGAGCAGAATAAAGAACATGTCCTCCCTGATAATGCTTTACATTCGGTGTTCAGTTATTGCCACTGCCTGATTAATATATTCAGTCATATAGTGCGTAGAGATCCATGTGCCTTGTATATCTTGTAACTGAGTGTACTGCAGCTGTAGTTGGAGTAGTGACTGAAGCGTGAGTTTTCATTTTCTCTTTGATTTTCTCAGTCAAATTTGCTCTGGTTTCTGGTTTTGTGTCAAAGTACACACACACACACGTGCGCACGCTATGATGGCATAGAAGTTATATATAATTACTTCTATGTCATGATAGGTATGTCAACTTCACAGACAAATCAAATAAAAAACCAAGGTCCTTGCCCCCAAAGTTGACAACTCCTCCTGGGATTTGAGCAAACTGCTCTTTCTGCCTATAACACCATGATCTGCAATGAGAATTTAGCAATTTTGGTGATGTATTGGGCAGAATAAATTTATAGCGCATTCTGTCATAGTTGTATTGATTCACCTGTGTTAATGATAGTAAAAACTTGATCCATCAGAAGAGTAAGAGAATGTGGTGTTCAAGCCACTCTGATGTGCCATTTTTACAGTTACTTTCTTGACTGTAGCAGCCCTTTAAAATTTGAACTCAACAGGATAGCCCTAAGAGATACTATAAACATTTCAAGATGATGTCTTCACTGAGTTCTTGGGAAGGAAGGAGTTTCACTTGGCTAGGTTCAGTTAGGAATCTGAGCTTTCATGTGATCAGTTAGTTCAGTATTCTTATCTGCCTGCAGTGTCAATTAAGAATTTAAAGGAGTAGCCAGTATATAATCTTTGGGGTTTTTACTTTAATAGTATAGATGCTGGATGAAGCTCATTGAAATCAGTGGCAAAACTACCACTGATTTCAGTGAGGCCAGAATTTCACTTGCTGTCTTCTGTAGCTGAAGGAATTGTTGTCAGTATGGTGTGATAGGATACAGCCTTTCCTTGAGTGGTAATTATTGATGGTACTTGGTCAGATTGCTGACAAGAGACCTGACTAATCAAAATTACTTTCTTTTTGGATAGAAGTTTAAATATTGTACAACACCCTTCTACCATCCACAGTATTAAATTATCTCTGTATGAGAATCCATCATGTTTGTCTTCTGCTCCAATAACAGTTGCAGAAATTCAGTGAATCAAATCTCATGCTTTATCTTTTCATGGCATGGTATGTATGGGAGCATAAGAGATGAAGTAAGACACCTATGGAAGAGGATTGACAAAGTTGACACAGAGGGATGGAGGCGATAGCCTGCATGCTATTTGTCCCACTAGTTTATCTAATGGTGTTATATCCTTGTGTGGGAGAACTGCCCCTTACTTCACAGCAGGGGCTTTGGAGAGTCGTTGGGCAACAAACTCACCTCCCTTTTCTCAAGGGCTACTTTGCATCTATTTCTAGTCTCCCTTTTTGCCTGGCTGAGTAATGAATTCAGCCCTTAATTGGAGGTGGGGGCCTTAGGAGAGGAGGTTCTAGGAGAGGAAAGATTTAAAAAGGGGGGAGTGGGGAATTTGAGAAGAAACTTATCAGCTGGCAACTACAGAAACAGGACCGCCTTCGTCTTAACCCAGTGTGAGGAAATGTTTGAGATTTTTGTATTGGTTTCTGTTTACTTGCTCCAATCTTCTGCAATATGGAGTAGTCACATTTAAATAGATAAATATAAGAAACAAATAAGCTTTGCTCGCTGGCTTATGCAGATGTACTGAATTGGGAATACTATTTCATTCATGGTTCCCTGAAAAAGACCCTGCATACTCAGCATTAATTCTGGCTTGTTTTTGCATGTGCAGTGAACTTGGGACAGTACTTGATATCCCTATCAGTTTGCCTGGCACATGTAATAGTGAGTGATATTTGATTGGAATGCTCCCACTAAAAGTGAATTATCAAAAAGAAAAAGTCATAATGGGTAGTTTTATAGACTGCTGCTGAACGGAGGTGCCATTTTCCCTTTGGCTCCATAACTAATAACAATAATTCTCAGCTCTTTGAGTGCTGGTCCCCATGTGCGTACCACTGGCTGTACATGCACTCCATGTGCCTGAGACCAGAAAATTCTTGCTAGTAGTGTCTGTTGGTCCTCGGCATTCTCTCTCTCCTTGTGCTGTGATCCAAGGGTATAAGACATGGTGTGGACTGAGACCGAACACTCCAGTGTCCATGGTCTGACCCTTCAGTGTCATTCCTATAAATATTAAACTGTAAATATTGTAAACTCTTCTTAGTTTTGTTAATTTTAGATAGCTAGATTTTGGGGGAGCACCACCCTCTCCCCCTTCCTGGCATGGTACACTGATTAGGCCCGGGATTCATGTCTCCTGCCTGTTCTTTCCCAGTCAGTGATGACCACCAGAGGTGCCTCTGCTGCGTTAGAGGAGCTCATATCTCCACTAAGTGCAGTATCCACCACTCCTTCCCAAACCCATCAAGTGTGGGAGTTTAGGAAGCAACTTGTGGAGCAGGCTATCAGGCCTTAGTCATATCTGAGCTGTGCAGACTCATCTGTATAGCGGGCTGAGGTGTACCAAATGGCAGGCTTCAGTGATTAAAGGTCTCCCCTTCAGCGCCATCAGTAGGAGCAGGACTCAGGACTATTGATACTGAGTAAAGAGAGGCATGAGCATCAGTCAGTACGGTCTTTGGTACTGATGGACAAATGATTACCCCATACATCATCCGTGCCAATTCCAAAGGTTCATAGAGACAGAATTTATCATGTTGACAAAATGTACCACTTTGCAGGACATCACCATTCTGCCAGATCTGGAATCCTCCCCTCTTATCTGAATTGATTCTTCCAAGGGAGATTCTGACACTATCTCGCCACAAATATTATGGAAGAGACTGTTCTTCTATTTCTTCTACCAGCTGGTATCATTCCTCAAACAGTTCTGACAGCAATGGGCTTGGAGATGGATCCCACAGTTTCTTCATCAGGTGAATCTGGCATGGGGGAGAGACTCTCGACACTTCCTCCAAGGGATGTGAGCCTGAATAGAGGCTCCAGAATCTCTGGGGGTCCGTCATGAACACATAAGATGGGATTGCGTCCCCCCCCCCACACACACACACCCCTCTGGGACTTGTGGTACCTTATGCCTTTGAGTCCACTCCCACCCATGATAGATCCCTCTCCCTGGCCTTAGTAGGGACTGCGGAACCTGTACATGCATTATTCTGAATCAGTCTGGTCCCACAAAGACCATCACATCCCTCTCCTCTGAGTAACCAGCCTGAACTATCCCCAGAACCCATGGAGGAAGAAGAACCGGACCCAGTGTTACAGTCAGGTACATAGTCTTCCTCTCCTGACATCATCCTCTTCCTCCCTGCTCCAGCATTAGTCTTCACCAGACAATTATAAGAAATTCAGGAGTTATGAAGGATTGATGATGTCCTTCAGATCTCCTTGGAAGAAGTCAGTCATCCCACAAATTCATGGACATTTTGCAAAGTACAGAATGTACTAGGGTTGCACTCCTAGTCAGCAAGGCTATCCTAGACCCAGCCAAAGAGCTATGGGACACCCCAGCAACATGTGCCCCTTGTTTAATAGGGCAAAGGAGAGATACTTTTTCTCCCATGGGACCAGAATTTCTCTTGACTCATCCTGCCCAAAACTCCCTAGTGATTCAGGCTGATACAGAGAGAAGTAGAAAACCATCTATCAAGTCTGTCCCTATAGACCAGAAAGCCAAATGCTTGGACCTCCTAGGGAGGAAAGCATTCATATCTACCAGCCTCCAATTCTATATAGCCAACTATCAGTCCGCACCACCCCTTATATTCTCTGATCAGAGAACGAGGAGAAAGAGAGCAGAGGGGTGGACCAGCGGACAATACTGGCAAGAATCTTCCGTGCTCAACCACAGGGAGTGCATGTGTACCCACTGTGGAATACAGATAAGGGTCACACATCTCAAAGAATTCCGCTTACAGAAAGTAGGTAACCTTTCTGTTTTTATTAATAGCTTCTTTAAAAAAGCAGCCTGCTCCCTCTCCTCTCCCCCAACCCCCAAAATCCTTTTTATTTTCTATAGGGTATCTGGTAACCTTGATTCTGTGCTTTGTATAATCAATCCCTTTAAAAAGTTATTGCTTTGGTGCAGCTGTGTACTCTTGGCCTCCTAGTTTTCTTTTAATACATTGAGGATTGTCCCCTTTTCCAAGTCATCAAAGTATACTGCTGCTACCATAATACAGTCAGTATTCAGAGAACAATATTTGCCTTCTTGAAATTACTCACCCAAAATAGGGAGATGTGTAGAGTAGAAACAGTCTGTCCTATATGATTTCCATTACGTTGTGGTTTGGGCTGGAAGAGGAAGTGGGCATACTGAAATATTGCTAAAGAGTGTTCTCATGGTATTGATGATGCAGCCAAAACCCAGGGTAATGTGTAGAGTCTTATAAAATTCTTTTTGAACATAACTTTCCAAACCTCAGTTGGAATTCAAGATGAGCAGTGGCAGAATGCTTTCAATTTACAGTAGTATTTTGAAACTGGTTAGCTTTTTTCTTTTTGCATTTTTAAAAATTTTTACTCCTGGGGGAATTCTGCGCCAAAAAATTAAAAATTCTGTGCACAATATTTTAAAATTCTGCAAAAATCTGCATATTTTATTTGTCAAAATAACACAATATAGTCACTCCATTTTCAATTATTTGCTGACAAGTATTGTGAAATAAATTACCAAAATAATTGAAAATGGTGTGATTATGTTGTGTTATTTTGACAATTAAAATATTCATAACTTTGCAGAATTTAAATTTTTAGCACAACATTCCCTCATGAGTACCAGGGTTCTGGGTGCAGGCAGCTCAGTGGGGGGGGGGGTTCTGTGTGCAGGGGGCAATCTGAAGGCACAGGGGGTCAGTGCGGGGTTGTGGGTGCAGGAGGAATGGGACGCTGTAGGGGAGTCCAGGTGAAGGTGATTAGGGCTCAGGGGGTAGGGACTGGGGGAGTGGGGCTTGGTGGTGGTGGGGTCAGGGAACAGCTGGTTGGGGCTCAGTGGGATGGAGGTCTGGGTGTAGGGGCTCCTGATGCAGGGGGTGAGACTTCGCAAGGTGGGGGACTAGGGAGTTCAGTGGGGGAGGGGGGTGCTCCTGATGTGGGAGGGGCTCAGTGGGGGGCTTCCAGGTGCGTGGGTGGGGGAAGGGGTCACTGTATAGGGAGTTGTTCCCCCTGTCCATCCGAACCCCCAGGCTCCCCCACTTAGCCTTACCACCACCCCCATACACCCAGAACCCTCACCACCAAGCCTCACCCCGTGGTGCAGAGCTTCAGCCCTGGCTGCTCTGTGCAGGGGAGGGGGGAACTCCATCTCCGTCCTCCTTCTCCGCCCACCCAGCTGGGACTAACGTCCCTGGGTGGCTCAAGCATCCCCAGACCGCCATCCCTCCAGTGATTTACCTGTCCCCCAGCTGCCGGGGAGGGGTGAGTGAGCACTAGTGCAGCTTCTCTTTGCTTTCCCACAGAAATCATTTTCTGCAAAGAAAACTTGGAGCGGGGAGGAGGGGGGCTTTTTTCTGCTGTGCCGCAGTGGTGCAGAATTTCCCCAGGAGTATAAAATGGACAGAATTATTGCAGCCTAAAGCAAACGTAATACCTTGCACTAACATAACATTTCTGAGCAAAAGCCCTCAAAACACTTTACAAAGATGTTTAATTATTCTCTCCATGTTACAGATGGGAAACCAAGGCACAGAAGTGCCTTGCCCATAGTCAAAGTGAGATGACAGGAATCGATTTCAAGGCCAGAAAGAACCATTGTGATCATCTAGTTTGACCTCCTATAGAACACAGGCCATAAAACTTACCCAAAATAATTCCTAGGGTGTATCTTTTGGAAAAACATTCAGTCTCTGTTTAAAAATTGTCAGAATCCACTATGACACACGGAAAATTGTTCCAGTAATTAATTACCCTCAGTGTTAAAAGTTTACACCTTATTTCCAGTCTGAATTTGTTTAGATTCTGCTTGTAGCCAATGGATCATGTTATGCCTTTCTCTCCTAGAGTCAAGAGCCCATTATTAAATATTTATTCCCTACGTAGGTACTTATAGACTGTAATCAGGTCACCCCTTAACCACAGATCTCCTGACTCTGTCACATGATCATCAGTCCACTAGACCAATCAGCACCGTACTGAAAATAGGGGTTTATGGTGGAAGTACTGAACTAGCTCTGTTAAAGGTTAGCAGATATTACTGTAACTCGCTCACAAATATACTGCTTTGTTTCTTAATTGATTGGTTTTTAAAATTTCAGCTCTGGGGGGGGGGAGAGAACTGGACATTCATAAGATGACTACTTTAAGTGTGCTGTACAGAGGCTTCCTGAGAAAGGTCCTAAAGTATCTGCAAGCCCTAGTAACTTCATGTTTCTCAAGGGGCTTTTAAATGTTAATCCATTCAAACTTTTTTAAAATCACTTTGTTTTACTTTCAATAAGTTATTTTGGTTTGTTCTCTAGCCTTAGTAGACAAAATTTGTTTGAGACACAAGGTGGGTGAGGCAATTGTTATATTTGGACCAAGCAGTGAAGGAGACAGATACAGGGGGAAGCTGATTTAAACACAGATATCTGCTGTGGTGACTGTATTGTCTGGCAACAAACAGAAGTGAAGCTCTGCTCAGAGTACAGAGTGCCTAAGCATTTAAAAGAGCAGGACATGACATTTCTCCACCATATTTTAAAATGCTTCCCAACTATATATACGTTGTCATTATAGCTCAGTGGTTTGAGCGTTGGCCTTCTAAACCCAGGGTTGTGAGTTCAATCCTTGAGGGGGCCATTTAGGGATCTGGGGCAAAAATCTGTCTGGGGATTGGTCCTGCTTTGAGAAGGGGGTTGGACTAGATGACCTCCTGAAGTCCCTTCCAACCCTGATATTCTATGATTCTATGAAAACACAATATAAACTAACTAAAAGTTGTGGGTGGACTACCACAGACTTTCAAGTTGCAAGGGATTATTCTGCCCTGTACTTGCAGTTCACTTGCTAAACAATTTATAAATTCAAGCACACCGCTGATTTTCACACACTCTTGGTGATGTGGTGGTGGTGGTATGGTATTGTTCTAGTCAAAAGGAACAGTCGGTGGTAAGGAATCAACTGGCTCTGGTACCAGAGTTCTGTCCAACAAGTCATTGACATTAGGAGTTGTATCAGGAGAAGGTTCAATTGCAGGAACAGAAAATCCTACTGGAACATCCCTGGACTCTGGTACTTGTCAAGGCTGCAACTAGCCCATATGTCGTTTCCTTTAAAGTACTATTGGATAGTTTTTACCACACACAACAAATGTCCTGTACATTTTACAAGTTCTCTAGGTATCCATTTCACTACACAACTATAGTTGAGAGTCCACATTAAGTCTCCTACTTGAAAAGAACAATGGCAGGTCTCACATCATCGATCAGTTTGCCTAGCTTGGGATCTGGCAACATGTAAGGTAACATCCGGATGTAGCAGGTCCAAACAGGTACACAAAGATTGCTTCAAAAAAGAGTTGCAAGTGATTCCTGGGTAGAACATGTGGTGTGTTCCTGTAGACAAGCAAGAAATTGTCCATGATGATGATGATTCAAAATAGACTTGTTGGCTCTTAAGACATGCTTAAGTGTCTAGACAAAGTGTTCCACTAATCTTTGTGTAGCAGAATGGTATACAATGTGCTGAATTCCATTTGAATGGAATTCTTCTGAACAGAATTGAGGTCCATTGTCACTCACCAACTGTAACAGTCGACCATTTAGGCTAAACAAGATACAAAGATGTGCAGTTATGTTGGTAGCTGTAGTAAATGGGTATCCACTATGACCAAAAACATACAAGCTTCAAATGGTCCAGCAAAGTCGACCTGAATATGTGATCAAGGAGTCTCGGGCCGCGACTAAAGGTGTAGACAAGCTGAGCCAGGATCATGCTGAATTTGCTGACACATAGTACAGCACTTTGCCTTCCTCTCAATGTCTTTGTCAATCTCTGGCCACATGACTCCGGCTTTGGCTTTCATCCATACATAAGTGATTTCAGAATGATCACTCTCAGGCCCTGTAAATGCAATAGTGATTCACAGATAATTCATGTGACTGTGAATTGTGTAAACTGTGGGTTTTTATGATCAACACTGTACCCTGTAGTACCATTTCTTTCATAAAAGAAATCACACTGAGATAAAACATTTTTATCTGAGGTTTCTTTGGGTTGACAGAAGCTTGGATATAGTAGGTGTAACAGCCCATCAGCATTGCTGGGTTGAGTCCCTTTATGGAATTGAATAGTCTAGGAATGAGCTAAAAATAGCAATGCCCAGCATTGCATGCAAGCAGCAGCTAATGACAGAATTCCATGTTTTGTTCCAAAAATTGAAGTTAATGAGCGTCAGCAAGGTAAAATGTCTGCTATGCAGATAGGTATGGAACTTACAAATTTTGAAGATAATGCTGAGAACATTATGGATGGACAGTTCTTGCTGGATTTGTATATAGTTCTTCAGGGGCCGTGAGTCTTTGTGAAGAAGGCAATTACTTTCTCTCTGCCATCAGGAAAAATGTGAGAAAACTGCACCCATTCCATATGGTGAAGCATCATAAGCTAATTGCAATGGTACCGAGGTGTCAAAGTACATAAGAACTTTGGCTGATGTCAGTTCTTTTGCTTCCTTAAATGCACATTCACGTTCTTTAGTCCCTTTCCCTTTTTTTTGGCATGTAACAATTCATGTAAAAGTGCCAATACTGTCGCCAAATTAGTCAGAAGTTTACTGTAGTACTTAATCGGTCCTAAGAATTAATATAACCGTGACATGTTCTCTGGTGGAAGTGCTTGAAGAATCCCTTCTCTTTCTCTGGTGATTTCCTTAAACTGATATTTATAGTGTGTGATAAGTATTACTGTAATAGAATACATGCTGCAATGAAATAAATTCATGGGGGGCCTAGAAAGTTATGCGATAAATTCTTGGAGATTAAAATCATTCTTCCATTCAAATCTGCGGGATGTATTTTCAAGCACTTTAAACACATTGTCATCTTTGGATTTTGTGTACTGAGTGCATAATCTACAGTTAAACCCTCTTTATTTTTTGTAGAGAGCCTTTGTACAGATTACGTAAATGCATTTATCTTTCAATAAGAAATCAATTCAAGTGAGTTTATATTTATCCAAGTGTTCTAAATTTGAAATTTCAGACATGCAAGAAAGCATTTCAGTCAGGCTGAAGGAAGTCAGCTGGATGAGGTCCGACAAGTGATGGGAATGTTGGCCTTTCCTTCAGACACTCATATCTCCCCCTATAAGGTAATTTATATTTTTATATATAATATATAAAATGTATAGGTTGCAAATTGCAAGGTAAGCAGTGGGACAATGTATTGATAAATTGTATGTTCATATATTCTTGTGTGTTTAATTTTCACTGCTTAGTATCCATCCTATAAAATATCCACTATAGTCCTTAATTTTAATAATGTTTGCTTGTAAAAATCAATCCAACTAAGTTCATTTTATTAATTGCATGTTTAAATCCATTACTTTGTTGGTGGAAAGATTATGATGACAGGAAGTATCTAAACACAATATTTGTCTAGTATTAAAACTAGTGTGACAGACCCAGACCAGTGGGGTACAGGAGTCTGGTAGAGGGCAAATATACTGGTCACTGGATGAGTAGTTTTCTGTTCCCTGAGTGACCAGAGCAGGGGCTGCACTAGAGTAACCAGGAACCTGCTAGAATCAGTTAAGGCAGGCAGGCTAATCAGGGCACCTGGGTTTTAAAAGGAACTCACTTCAGTTTGTGGGGCGAGTGTAAGGAGCTGGGAGCAAGAGGCACAAGGAGCTGAGAGTGAGAGGGTGTGCTGCTGGAGGACTGAGGAGCACAAGCGTTATCAGACACCAGGAGGAAGATCCTGTGGTGAGAATAAGGAAGGTGTTTGGAGGAGGCCCTGGGGAAGTAGCCCAGGGAGTTGTAGCTGTCATGCAGCTGTTACAGGAGGCACTATGGACAGCTGCAGTCCACAGGGCCCTGGGCTGGAACCCGGAGTAGAGGGCGGGCCCGGGTTCCCCCCAAACCTCCCAATTGACCTGGACTGTGGGTTCTTCCAGGGGGGAAGGTCTCTGGGCTGTTCCCCAACCCACATGGTGAATCTCTGAGGCAGGAAAATCCGCCAATAAGCGCAGGACCCACCAAGATAGAGGAGGAACTTTGTCACACTAGGTGTATAGATATAGTAATTACTGATAGTAACCACACCCAGATTTGAATTGACAATGACCAACAAACTTCCTGCAAATCATAAATACTTTTTACATTACAGTCCTATTTTGATTATCTCCTTTGCATGCAGAAAGGAAAACCTGCTAAGTGAATATAGCTGTACTGTTGGCCATTTTGTATAAATCTTAGCTGAACAGACAAAGCAAAATACTTAGTAATATTTTAGTTAGAAATAAATGCATTAAATTAGTAATAAAACTTAAGGTGTTGGTAACAGTATTTTTAAAAAAAACCTTGTTAATTTCAAAGGCCTGAGAGAAAATAGATTGGATCATATTCCAAAAGTCTCTCTTGAACTATACTACAGGGTAGAAAGTGTAAAGCAGTTATTTTTTAGGATGACCTTTTTATTTACCAGAAGGCGAATGCATGTGCATCTTCATGAAACTCTGCTTAGCTGAACAAGCAGAGAGTTTAGACCTTTGTGGAGCCTGTGTTTTGCTGCAAATCTCAGTTTGGAGAAATGCAGAATTTGAATGAGATGGTAAAAGAAAAAAAACTGATTTATATAGGGTCATATTATACTATCAGAACAAAAGACACTGCAAATGTTATGGTGCAGGCTTTTTTCTGGAAATTATAAAAAAGGTTTTTATGTGCTGGTTAATGATCATTTTCATAAATTGAGAGTCAGGAAGAGCAGACATGCACTGAAACTCAACACATAACAAAATTTCACCCTAGTTTAGCCTTCAGTATTTTAAGACTTAAACCATCGTACAAGTCTTCCAATGATTCATTGAGGAAGAACATTCCAGTGCTAAGGGATATATACTGAAAACAGAGTGTGATGAAGGATTTAAGATTCATTTCATAGGTCTCTTAACATGCTATTCTGGAAGGTCTACTAAACTAGGGTTACCATCCGTCCGTATTTCCCCGGACATGTCCGGCTTTTGCGTCTCTAAATAGCCGTCCGGGAGGAATTGGTAACAAGGTTAAAATGTCCGGGTTTTTTTCTCCCTCGCCTCCCTCCCTCCCTTCCATGCAGAGTGTGGCTGCTGATTGGGCGGCTAGGCCGATTGACCCACTCCCATTGGCCTCCAGCAGCCAGAGCCCTCCCCTGCTCCCCCCTCCCTCTCTCTGTAGTCCTCTGTAACACACAAACAGACCCACGTGGAGCCAGAATGGTAAGGGGAGTGGGGGTGCGCAGTTAGGGAGCGGGGGAGTGTTGGATGGGTCCCCAGCCTCCACCTGCCACCCCCCCTCCGTGCATCCCCCCCTCGGTGGGTCCCCCATTCCTGTCTGCCTGCTGGCTCGGCAGTACATGCAGACAACTGCTGTCTGCTGCCCCTGGGTCCTAGTGCCCCCATCCACTAATGGGAAGACAGGCTGCCCTTACCCTGCCCTTCCACCCTAGCCCTGAGCCTCTCCAACACCCCAAACCCCCCAGCCTTCATCCCCACACACCCTAATCCTCTGCTCCATCCCTGAGCCCCCTCCTGCATCATGAACCCCTCATCCCCAGACCCACAGCCCTCACCCCTGCATCCCCTCCTATCCCCAAACTCCCTCCCAATCCCCCTCCCTCTTCCCACACACCCCCTCCTGCCCTCAAACTTCCTCCTAAAGCCTGCACCCCCTCCCTTTGCACCGCCTCTCACCCCCAAACTCCATCCCAGAGCCTGCACCCCTCACCCCCTCCTGCACACCCACCCCCTGCCCCAGCCCGGAGCCTGCACCCAGCACCCAAACTCTATCCCAGAACCTGCACCCCTCCTGCACCCTAATCCCCAGCCCAGGACCTGCACCCCAGACCTCCTCCCCCCACCCAAACCCCCTCCCAGAGCCTTAGGCAGGTGGGGTGGGGGGTTCTGGGCAC
Source organism: Chrysemys picta bellii (assembly GCF_011386835.1). Lineage (NCBI taxonomy): Eukaryota > Metazoa > Chordata > Testudines > Emydidae > Chrysemys > Chrysemys picta. Next base: position 127,457,406 of record NC_088795.1, on the reverse strand, counting down.
CACCAAAATTTCTACAACCCTGCCACCCATGCGAGTGGATAAGGGTCAGGGCAGTCAGGGAACAGGTAGGGTCCTGGGGGGGGGCAGTTAGGGTAGGGGGTTCTCAGCAGGGGACAGTCAGGGGACAAGAAGCAGGGGGGGTTGGGGTTCTGAGGGGAGCAGTCAGGGGGTGGGAAGTGGGAGGGAGTGGATGGGGCGGGGCTAGGGCGGGGCTTCCCCCCCCCCCCCCCAGTGTCCTCTTTTTTGTTTGTGGAAATATGGTAACCCTAACTAAACTAAATGCTAAATAGATCAACCTTTTTTTTCCTCTTTCAGTGAAATCAATTTTCTATATCCTTGCTGCTCTTACCGATATTGCAGCAAAATAGGTCTATCATACTAAGGTCCTCTTTATTAGCCAAATCTCAACTTGCTTTCGAATACCTTGTGGGCATTATAGAAATACTCTAACCCCAGAGTGGATTGTTTTAACTCAGAGTGATTCACATAATGATTAAAATCCATGATTTAAAACTAGGTGTCTGACTTGATTTAACTCACCAATTTTAATCTTGTTTGGCTTTTGTACTTCATTTTTCTAAAGAAAAGTTGATACTCATTGGATGGTGACCGTTAAAACACATTGCTTTGCAACTAAATATAACCTTTACACTAAATTTGGTGCTGCTTTTTGCTAACCAGGAGGATAGACAATATCTATACATATTTAAGCAATTATATAGATTAACAGACACGCTTAAGTTTTACATTTTTAATTAGAAAATGGTGAATGACATTTCTTACGTACTAAATTCACTTTTTACTTGTAATTTGAGTTGAGCTGCATTTGGATGGAAACTAAAATTCAACTCCTAGTTTCTCAACTTCGAGTGAATTAGTGACTGACTTGAACTGGCTGAATAAACTGAACTGGTGAAAATACTCTCTGCAACTTGCAGAAGAGGCTACTGCTGTCAAAAGTTGGTTTAGCACTTTAACAAACTCTGGTTCCAGGTGCTTAGCCAGTGATTATACCAGTTCAGTTGTTTGACTTTCTTTGAAACTTGCCAGCAACCATGTAGTGCTTATTATAATTATTATTTAAATTCAGTACAAATAATACTATGTTTAGAGCTTAACATAGGTTGTCATTATTTCAAATTTAATTTTAAATAGATTTATTTTTTAAAAGCTGTTTAAATAAAAATCCAAAAAAATTTAAATCAGCTTTGGTCCACACTGACTCTATCCGGTGCCTACATTCCTGATTTATGTAAGAGATGCTCTTAGCGCTAAGTGCTTGTTCAGGCAGATTGTACTGAACAAATATTACTTCAAGGATTATTTTTATATAAAAATCTACATAAAGTTGTGATGGGGTGGGAATCACCACCTCGGCGCCTCCTGCTGGCCGTGCTGGGATTTAACACTTGGTTGCCGATGCACCTTCCTCTAGTGGTGTCTCACCGCCGTCACTTCTGCTCCACCTCGAAAACCTGCATGGCTCCCTGGACCGCGGCATCCTCTTCTGGGCACAGCCCTGAGGCTGTGCTCCACTCTGCTTTCTCTCCCCTTCCGGGGGAACCAGCTGTCTGTAGTCTATCAACTTGCCACTGTGGCCTACTGCAGCCTTCAGTCTAGCCCCTCACCTCAAGGGGTAAACTGCAGTCTGAATACTGGCCATCCTCCCTGTGGCAAGTGGGGGAAAAAGGTGGGGGGGGGGCAGGCCCACCCGCTACTCCGGGCCCCGACTCAGGGACCCCATAGCCAGTGGCCATGTGCTGCTGCTCCTCCAACTTCTGCTGCCTATTTCCTTGGGCCACTTCCAGGTAGCCCTAGCCCCTTCCTGGCCCTTTGTATCAGGGGCCTCAGTCTGGCAGTCCTCAGACTGGAGCTCCCTGTTGCTCCCCTGACCTTGCCCAGCACTGCTCTATCCAGCATTCTCCTCTAAGGTAATCAGTCCTTTTCCCTTGCACTCCAGGGAGAGACTGCCTCTGCTCTGTTGAGCAGCCCTTCTTATATGGCCCTCCCTGGCCCTGATTGGCTGTTCCAACAAACCTTCTCCTGATTGGCTCTCTACAAGCCCTCCTCTCAGCATCCCTGAGGGCTGTTTTAACCCTCCATCTATCTGTGTGGGGCAGCTGCCCCACCAAGATATTGACAAGAATGTTGGGTTGTTTTTTGCCTTTTGGTATAGCTCTCAGTGGCTGCTCCCTACACTGGGACCTCTTTTGATGGTTTTCATTGTTGTTGACTTTATAAGTGCCTAGAATTAATCCTGATTTAAACATCTTTGGAATTTGACTTGTATCCAAGAAATAATATTCAGATCATCTTTTAACTCAGTAGGACTTTTTTCTTTAGCCTCTTTGACATCTTAAAATGCTTTTCTAGATTATAGTCACATTAATGCAGACTATAAAGGATATTTAAATAATCTAGAAAATCTGTGGACCCTTACTGAATCCGCTATCAAAATGTATATCAATCATTAAATATAAAGTGGGGCAAGGGACATCAAACTGGGGAGAGGGGTAGGAGACTATTTTTTATATATTACTTATGTTTTCCATAAGTAGCAGATTGCTTTGGAAACTGTTTCAGACATTATTTGGAGGTGACACTGCCAACCACAGAAAAGCTTCACAGCCTCCTAGTAACAACATATCAGAAGTCTCAAGTCTTCACCAGTGATTTGTTGACTATGTTAACAAGGGGTAAAAAGAATAATTTCCCCCTTTTTAACCAGTAATAAGCCATGAACCAGGGTTCATGTACTCTCAGAGAAGGAGGAACTGGGGAAAGCTATTTAAACAAAAATGTTTTCTCAAAGCAATAATCAAGGAAGAGGGTAAAATCACTGGGCATGCAGTTTGCTGGAAATGTTTGATCTTCCTGCCTAAATATATGCAGGGGAGATTTTCAAAGGCACAAAGAGAAGTTAGGCTCCCACTGAGTTTTTGAAAATCTCCCTCTGTTGCTTTGTAACTGTCATCAGTTTGGTACAGGAATAAGGATTTTTTAAAAATATTGAATGCCTAACACAATCTCACGCACCTTCCAAAAGCAACTTTTTTTTTTTAAACTCTTCAGAGGTATATGTATGAGCCCCAGAAACAAGTAATCTCTTGGAGAGATGATTTTAGGAATTTCCAGAGGGGATAAAGTTATCAGAAGTAGAGAACTCAGCCCAACCATTCCTGCAATAAGATGGCAGAATTTTATCACTGGGCTAAAGGGCGTCTTCTAGTTTAACTGTGGAATTCTGTGTTCAAGCACTACAAAAGGATATCTGGGTACAACATAAGTAAAGGCAAGCCTCTATCTGCCCTCCTTCCTTGTCCTTACTTTGGCAGCAAACTGTAGCCTTCCATAGCTTTCCCAATTTCAAGGGAGATCTACAAGTTGATGCCCAAACTAAATTGCAGTAGATTATCAAGTCTACTAAATTATTTGGCAGAGTACTGTGTATTTCATTTGCTTCCAGTATCATCCTAAGTCTCTGTTCCTGGCAGAAAAACTGTAGAAAGATTAACTTTACATTAGCTGGCTATAATACAAAGGAAGCAGTTTTTGATATGTAAGCATTGTTGCCCAGCAATTATTGTCATTACATATCCTTCAAGTTGCATATAGCAAAACTTGTTCAGAGACCGTTTAATAAAGTTGGGGACAGATCTTTTTTTGCCTTTTCTCCTGGTAATGGAGCTAAAAATCTTTAGTGAGAAGTTTTTGTGAACTCTTAAAATGGTGAGGGAGTCACAATCTATTGCTTAAGCAATAAACTATCTAGTAGCAGTGTCTTCTAGCTAGTGATGTCATACTTACCTTATAGTGGTTTATTTCTACATTCCATTTCCATTGATACCAAATTTCTTCATTTCTAAATGATGTGTAGTGTATACAGGTGTGATATTCTGTGTGCTTAGTTTATTTCTAAAATGTGACCCCTGTAGAAGAGACTTCATGTGACAACAACTTTGGTTACACATACAAAGAGAGGGAAGGCGTGTTTAAAAAAAGGCCATAGAAGATGAACTCATTCGCTTTGTGTGACATACATAAACTCATGGAGAGAAACTAATAAGCAATATGTTTCCATTTTGCTTCAGAACTTTTCTAGCCAGAATATTGGAGTACAAAATAAACTTTATTTTTGTGAGTCATGTACAGTTCTGCAAATGCTGGTCATGATGTGTATTCTACTATGGGTACACATGCACTTCATGCACCGGAGAATGGAGAATTCTAGCAAGGAGTGTCCCTTGGTCTGCACCTGTGCGCTTGCTTTCCTTGTGCTCTGTGCCAAGGGTCCAAGGGGCGGTGTGGACCAACACCTCTCTAGTTCCTTCTTACTGCTGTATGGCCTGGCTTGGAATCTCCAGTGTCCAGAATTGACACTTTGACAATTTTTTCATGCAAATATTCCAAAGTTTTTATAGTTTTTTGTAAGTCTGGTTAATAATTAGTTAGAATTCCTACTTTGGGAAATCTGGCATGGGACTTTTCTTGAAGCCTGGGCATAATCTTTGTGTCTCCTGCCCCTGCATATTTTCAGTCAGCGATGATCACCAGTACTGCCTCAAAGAAACTTATATCTCCGCTAAGTGCGGTATCTGACACTTCTTTCCCAGTCAAACATGGCAGGCAGGAAAACTCTAGCTTCAGAAGCACCTAATGGAATGCACCATGAGGCTCCAGGCTGGATAGACCTCCCTGTACGTCAGTCTGAGACACATAGAAGTGCACCTCTTAGCTTGGTGTCTGACTCAGGAGTGGGAATAACTAGAGTGAAGGACCATTTGTCTGGGCCTTCTCATGAGAGTAAGGGGCACTCTGCTAATCGTAAAAACAGATCCCCTCCTAGATTTACTAAGAGAAGGGATCCATTCCCAACCTCATTCAAGCCGGGCAAGTCTTCGCACATGGGACACAAGGACTTAAATCCTCCTAAGCCATGTGGCCATAATCCGAGGGCATATAGGATGAAAGCTCCTTCAATACCATTCGCTGCATCGTCATCGAACACCAACCATGGCACCAACTAAGACACAGCACTGGGCAATGTGAGGGAAATTGGCATTTTACCTTCAGAGAATAAAATAGATCAGAAAATCACCTAGACTGTTAGTTGCCATAGCAGAACAAGCCAGATGACAAGCTGTTTCCTCCCAGAGGATATCCAAGTGGATCCCTGGCTATATCCTATTTTATCAGCTGCCACACCTTCCTCCCCCACAGAGAGTACAGGCTCTCTCTACAAAAGCACAGGCAGCCTCAGTAACATCACTTCCGGAAGTATATCTGCTTGATATTTGCAAGGCAGCAGCGTAGATTTTCATCCACACATTCATGAGGCATCATGCCTTGGACCAAGCCTCCTCCACTGGCATCCTTTAGGACAGTGGTTCTACAAGCAGCCATGTCCACTGAAGGCAGGACAAGAAATAATGTGCTTAATCTGAGCCAGGGGAGATTTAGGTTAGATATGAGGAAAAAATTTCTAACTACAAAGGTAGTTTAAGCTCTGGAACAGACTTCCAAGTGTGGAATCCTCTCATTGGAGGTTTAAGAAGAAGTTGGACGAACACCTGAAAGGGATGGTCTAGGTTTACTTGGTCATGTCTCAGCACAGGGGGCTGGACTTGACCTCTTGAGGTTTCTTCCAGCCCTGCATTTCTGTGATGCTGTACCACCTGTATCCTCACACCTCCTCTGCTGGGTAGTGCTTGTCATTCACTCACAGTGGAACACACACAAGGACCAGCATTCAAAGAAGAAAGTGAAGTTACTTAGGGTACGTCTTCACTACCCGCCATATCGGCGGGTAGCAATCGATTTATCCGGGATCGATATATCGCGTCTCGTTAAGACGCGATATATCGATCCTCGAACGCGCTCACCGTCGACTCTGGAACTCCACCAGAGCAAGCAGCGGAGCGCAGTTGACGGGGGAGCCGCGGACGTCGATCCCGTGCCGTGTGGACCCCAGGTAATTCGATCCAAGATACTTCGACTTCAGCTACGCTATTCGCTATTCAGATATGCAACTTCGCGTAGCTGAAGTTGCGTATCTTGGATCGATCCTCCCACCCCCACCCCCCCAGTGTAGACCAGCCCTTAACCTTTGTAACTGGGGTTCTTCAGGATGCGTGGGCCTTATCTGTATTCCACTACCTGCCCTCCCTCCCCTCTGCTTCAGATCATCTCTGATTTGCAGTAAGAGGAAGAAATGGAGAGGCATCGGTCCGCACTGCTCCTTTATATACCCTCAGAATGGAGCTTGAGGAGAGCAAGGGTTCACATCAACAGACACTATTTGCTAGAATTGTTTGGTCTCAGGCACATGGAGCACATGCGTACCCACAGCTGAATACAGATAGGGACCACACATCTCAAAAAACTCCAGTTACGAAGTGTAACGTCCCTATCTTATTTTCATGAAAATGAACTACTTTGTAGTTCTTTTTTGTTTGTTTTGTTTGTTTTAAATGTACTCCACAGGGTTACAATGTACTTGTAAGGATGCACGGTGGCGGGGGGGAATTCTTTAACAGAAACAAACTCATACCATACATTTTCTCTAAACAAAAATTATGCTAAGCTTTCAAATTAACAAAGGCTTTTCTCTGAAACTAAACACCTTTTCTGTTGAATTTTAATGCTTAAAAAAAGACTGAGCTGTATGGCCTGAATTAGACTGTTTATTACCATCCATGTAGTCCTGTCTTGCAAACAAAAATGAGCAGGGTTAGCCTGACTTAAAATGGAAAAGTTCATGCCTTTTCAACAGACATTTGCTCAGTGGCTTTAAAATGGACATTCCAGAGCATTCATTTTTTCATAAATGGGCCAACATTCCAGAAAATTAAATACTAACAATGGTAGCAGGCATTAAAGAGCCTACAAAAACTCATGGGTTTGTATAATCTCCTTTAATAGAAAAGGAGTCGAAAATATCTAGAACCACCCAAAGATCATTGGTTTTGGTGGGGGCAAGGCCGAGTTTATATGCTGTGTGCGCAAATACAAAGCATCTTTGAGAACAATCATTTTCTTAAACCTTTTCTATAAATTGATTCTATTGTGTGTTCCATATAAACTATAGCATTTTCTTTGAGCCAAGGTGTCATATTTATACAACTGTATTTATATGTATAAAGTGGAAAGCGTGTTTTAAAACTGAGACTTGTTTTGTAAAACATTTTTACTTTTTCCTAATACACCAGTGTTATAAGGTGCTATCTCTTTATTTTATGTTAATTTCAGTCATGGGAGTGTGATATGTAATTTGCTACTTTGAAACAGTTTTCTGCAAGAACTATATTGAAAATACTTACCGCTGTGTTTTTTCTACCAGGATCTCTTGGACCCTGCACGATGGAGAATGCTGATTCAGCAGTTTAGATATGATAATTACAGACTACATCAGCTGGGGAACAATTCTGTTTTTACTATAACACTCCAGGCAGGCCTTTCAGCTATAAAAACACCGTATCCTTTAATGCAGAATACCAATGTGAAAAGCATTAAAAAAATTGCCTTGTAGACAAACTCTTTGAGGAGTATATGTGAAATTTGAATACTTTCACTTTTCATTTGTAAAATGTGAGTATAAATGGGAATATCTCTGCTAAAACAAAAACGTTAGTAAAAACAAATGGAGGCAATTAAAAACAAAATGCGCAAAAAAAAACCCCACCCTAAATACAATAGATACTACATACAATGTATACTGTGGTCTGGTGGTTTGACCTAGGAATAACATTTGCGGTGGATGTTGATTAGAATTAAAATGTAAAAAGAATTCCTTTTATTATCATAAAATACTCTTTATCCTAGTGCATTGTATGTGAATATACAAGGAAGTGTGCTAAAACTTTGAATTTCTTAACTAGGCACTCCCACAGAATGTTTAAAATGGGAATTCTGACCATGGCGTTCATACTCACAATAGACAAGATTCTTGCAGATCCCTCTCCCACATCAGAAGCTCTACCCCTACTAAGTGCCAGACACTTGCTGCTCGCTCTTGATTTTTTTTTTTTTTTTTTTTTTTTTTTTTTGAAATGTACAAAATCAGCTACCCTTTATGTGCTTGTGAAGTTGAAACAAAGAAACTCATGGGTCACTGAAGTTCTATAAATTGCATAAGAATATGTACTTCACCTGTACAGCAGAGAAGTTATCAGCCATTTTCACTCTGTGCCATAACAAATTAACTCTTGACTCATTTGATGACTATTGTTCTTTGACTTGCTGTTAAACAGACAGTGTTATAAAGAGGATGGCAGTTCAAAAAACCCAGACTGCCCCGTGTGTAGCAAATCTCTGAACAAGCTGGCTCAGCCTCTGCCTATGGCACATTGTGCCAACTCCCGACTAGTCTGCAAGATTTCAGGGGATGTAATGAATGAAAATAATCCTCCCATGATGTTGCCAAATGGATATGTGTATGGATACAATGTAAGTGTTTCATGTAGGGACTCCTGGAAGTCTGAGCTGCAAGTGGGTGTACTTCCTGTAGCATATGAGAGCTCTTGAATTTGTCGGAAGGCAAACTTGAGGCATCTTGTATGTTTAAAGGATGGGGTGAACTATTGATTCTCACAACATTGTTTTAAGAGACTTTATTTTTAATATTTGATCAGCAAATTATTAAATATGAATTTAAATGTGAAACCAAATGGGGTTGGGATGAATCTTTAAATCTTAAACACGAAAAGTGACTGAGCAAGGTTTTTGTGAAATCTTTACACTCCAAAGTAGCGATTACAAACAACATCCATTTTGTTCGCTAACTGTTGAAAATTAATGTATTGACTAGTTATGTTTACTGTTCAAAATCTGATCACTCTTTTCATGGCTCTTTTTTCAGTCCTTGCTTTCTATTCGTCAAGATGACAAAGTAATTTGCCCAAGAACCAAAGAAGTCTTCAACTTCTCACAAGCTGAGAAAGTCTATATCATGTAGGTCCATAAAATACATGATGAAGTGCCGCTGGAATTTTGACACAGGATTTATTGGCATGCCCAGGAGAAGGGGGCCTTATGTGTGGCAAAGAAGCAAAATCTGCCACCTTGGGGATCAGACCTGTCGGTGGCATTATTGTTTCTTGCGACCAAAGATCAATGAGCAACAGTACACACTCTTAAAAAGAGAGGAAATATGACTTAAGTTTGTACTTGGGAAAAAAAAAAACAAATTTTGATTGTTAGCGTTTTGTAACATAAGGTAAAAAATTGGACTCATCTCAAAAATGCTTTCATCTTTCAAAGGAGAATTTTCTTTAAAGATGGACATGTGCACTGGGGGAAACGTTACAATAGATTTGAAACTAAATCTGTTTTTCTTCCCTCTGTTTTTCTCAATTGTCCAAGGCCCTTTTGTTAATTATTGAAGTTTTCTCCTTTAAGCTGCTCTTTGCCTTCTTTTCTGATCCTCTTGTGAAGTAATAATCCTGAATTGGGTCGTTGTAATTAGTTCCATGGGAAGATACTGATGTCATTGACACAAGACTGGCTTCACTGGAGGATCAATGAGAGACTGGTTTGAAGGAGTATGAAATCTTTTTTTCCCCAAACCCAAATATTTTAAGGAGGTTACATAAATATCAAGAGGAACGGAGAACATTTCAGACAAAATACACTGCTTGTTTGGATGTTCTTTTTCCAGTTTACCATAGTGTTAAAGTCCTTCTAAAGTATTTAGTTATGTGCATAGGGTTCAATATCAAATCATTAGTGCTACTGCCTTATTTCTTGCTTTGAGAATGTACTCACATGAAAATCAGCTGGTATCCTTAAGTGTTGGGCGAAGTTTTGGAAGATGCCTTGCAGGATGATTACATAATTTTAGGGTCTAAATAGTATTAATTACTGAAACTAATAGTTCAGTTTTAATTACTACAGAACACACCCTTATGACTTTTCAAGAGAATAAACCATTGTAGTTTAAACAAAACCATATTGTAGAGGTTTGTATTTAGCGCTTATTTTTGCATGTTGATGTTGATTAGCTAATAAAAGATTGTACATGTAAAACCTGTTAATAAAAATTGTTTTCCATTTCTTAATGATACAAAATTAGAAAGCTGCTTTGTATTTATAATGCAAACAAGTTTCTTTCCTGTTATATAAGGACATCTCTGAAAATGGAAGTTCCCCTTCTTTAGCAGCCATCTTGTGGAAAAAAAATTCAGGAAAATCTTTGGTCATAACAATTTTCTTCAAGCTTCTAAAACTGAGCAACCTGACCAGATCACCATCATTAGTTTAAAATTATCACTGTGTATATGATAAGTACTACAGTTCACAGCCTTATCCAAAACACCATTCAGCATTTCCTCGAATAAGGTTATCTGATATTCTGGTGGTCTGTTAAAATGGTTTTGGAGGATATATCAACACAATAGTTCCTTAAGCACTTCTGAACAGAACCTCCTTCCAAGAACATGCAGTTGTATGGCATCTGCAATGTTTCACAGTTACGGATTCTAATCCTGTATGTGGCAGCCAGTCTGTGGAAGTGGGTAGATAGAGAGGGAACCTCTAGAGAGGTGCTGAGAATGGAGTGTTTAAACACACACGTTATTGATGCACATGAGCTAGTGCAATTATTGTATCACATAGGTGTAAATTTGGCAGCAACTCCTATTTTCTTGCCCTCTTGTTGGAAATATTTTCAGTTTCATACAGTGTCTGCTGAGGAAGTATTTCTAGAAGTAGCAGAGAGATGCACTCCTGTGGGAGGCAGAGGGAAACGGACAAAGAAAGTGCTGCATGGGTAAATCATAGATACCTATAAGTATCAATATATGTTTGTTAGGGCTGTCGATGAATTGCAGTTAACGTATGCGATTAACTCAAAAAATTAATCCCGATTAAAATATTAATCGCGATTAATTGCTTTGTTAAAAAATGGAATACTAATTGAAATGTATTAAATATTTTTGGAAGTTTTTCTACATTTTCAAATATATCAATTTCAATTACTACACAGTATACAAAGTGTACAGTGCTCACTTTATATTATTTTATTACAAGTATTTGCACTGTAAAAATTATAAAAGAAATAGTATTTTTCAAGTCCCCTCATACAAGTACTGTAATGCAATCTCTTTATCATGAAAGTGCAACTTACAAATGTAGATTTTTTGTTACATAGCACTCAAAAACAAAACAATGTAAAATTTTAGAGCCTACACGTCCACTCAGTCCTACTTCTTGTTCAGTCAATTGCTAAGAAAAACAAGTTTTTTTACATTTACGGGAGATAATGCTACCCACTTCTTAATTACAATGTCACCAGAAAGTGAGAAAAGGCATTTGGGATGGCAATGTTGTAGCTGGCGTTGCAAGATATTTGTGTGTCAGATGTGCTAAAGATTCATATGCCCCTTCATACTTTGGCCATCATTCCAGAGGACATGCTTCCATGCTTATGAAGCTCGTTAAAATAATGCGTTAATTAAACTTCTGACTGAACTCCTTGGGGGGAGAATTGTATGTCCCCTGCTCTGTTTTACCCACATTCTGCCATATATTTAATGTTATAGCAGTCTCAGATGACCCAGCACATGTTGTTCATTTTAAGAACTCTTTCACTGCAAATTTTACAAACTGCAAAGAAGATACCAATGTGAAATTTCTAAAGACTTAAGAATGCGAAGTGCCTTCCAAAATCTGAGAGGGATGAGGTGTGGAGCATGCTTTCAGAAGTCTTAAAAGAGCAATATTCTGATGCGGAAACTACAGAACCCAAACCACCAAAAAGAAAATCAGCCTTCTACTGGTGGCATCTGACTCACATGATGAAAATGAACAGGCATTGGTCCGTGCTACTTTGGATCGTTATTGAGCAGAACCCGTCACCAGCATGGACGCACGTCCTCTGGAATGGTAGTTGAAGCATGAAGGGACATATGAATCTTTAGCGCATCTGGCATGTAAATATCTTGCAATGCTGGCTACAACAGTGCCAAGCAAATGCCTGTTCTCATTTTCAGGTGACAATAAGAAGCAGGCAGCATTATCTTCTGTAAATGTAAACAAACTTGTTTGTCTGCGCGATTAGCTGAAGAAAAAGTAGAACTGAGTGGACCTGTAGGCTCTAAAGTTTTACCTTGTTTTATTTTTGAATGCAGGGGGGGGGGGTTGTACATAATTCTACAGTTGTAAGTTCAACTTCCATGATAAAGAGAGTGCACTACAGTATTTGTATTAGGTGAATTGAAAAATACTATTTATTTTGTTTTTCACAGTGCAAATATTTGAAATAAAAAATAAATATAAAATGAGCACTGTGCACTTTGTATTCTGTGTTGTAATTAAAATCAATTACATTTGAAAATGTAGAAAACATCCAAAATATTTAAATAAATGGCATTCTATTATTAACAGTGCGATTAACAGTGAAATTAATCGCAATTAATTTTTTTAATTGCGCGACAGCCCTAATGTTAGTGTGAATCTAGGGTTGCCAACTGAGGCACAGAAAAAACAGCTGCTCTCTGGGTGGGGCCAAGCCCCAGGGCTGGGGAAAACCATGGGGAGGGATTGAGCTCTTGGAAAGCTACTCGAGATTTGGAGGCATTTGGGGGCGGGACTAGGGTGCCGGTTCTCCTATTGGCTGGTGTCTGCCTCAGGCAAGCTACCCACACAGAGCAGGATGGGTGTAGCTGGTAGCTGAGATTGTGCCAGGCATGGATCAGCAAAATAACCAGCACATTACTTCTGACTGGCAACCAGCAAAGTAGTAGAAAAACCAGCCAGGCTTGTCAAAAAACAGGCAGGTGGTAACCCGTTGAAGCAGGAATTGAAACACTGAGCTCAGTACATTCTGCCCTTTAGAGCATTAGCACATTACTCACTAACCCTCCTCTCTGAAAGAGCAGCACTGCTGAGATCGAAATGGAACTGTGTTCTGTTGTCTTGGATGGATTACTACTGTACACTACTATAGGTGAGAGTGGAGGAGGAAAGCTTTTTATTATTTTTTTTTAAATGAGTCAAAAAGCAATTTCAGACTTCTCCCTCCCCAAATAAATAAATGCAAAAAACCCCAAAGCGTATACATTGAAATGGGAATTAGGCACCTAACCTGCTTAGGTGCCTAGTGGGATTTTCAAAAGTACCTATCTGCATATTTAGGCACTTAAATGTTTGAGAATCAGGCCTCTCATCCTTCAAGTTTTTAGATTTAGATTCCATCCTTCCCCACCTGGTTCTTATTCATACACTAGAAGAGTGAACACAAGCTTTCCTACTTCTTTCAATTCCCTGTTGGTTTGTCAACCTTGAATAAACTAGTCCAAATGAAAGAAATACTCTCCACCTGCTAGCTAAATTGAAACCAAAACTCATTAAGGCAAAAGCTTTTCTCCACTACAGAAACTGAAAGTATTTACATTTGGGGAAATGTAAATACCAATATTTTGCTCCATTGTAAACACTGAAAATAACAGATACTACAGCTGCAGTATTTGACAGTGTGACCTACTATCTATAAAGCTTGAGTTGACCTCAAAAGATAAAGATGTTTACACCCTGATTCTGTATGTAATTTTAAAAGCAGCACTGTTTAACTGTTTACATAATTTGATGACAACTCATTGATGTAGCATATATATTTTTATTTAAATGATATTTAATAGATTACAGTAACTTTAGACTTTAACAGACTGTCGAATACAGGGGAATGATCACGTCTCTTGATCTGCTGGCAGTGCCCCTACTTCTACAGCCCAAAATGCCGTTAGCCTTCTTGGCAACAAGGGCACACTGTCAACTCATATCCAGCTTCTCGTCCACTGTAACCCCTAAGTCCTTCTCTGCAGAACTACTGCCTAGTTGCTTGGTCCCTAGTCTGTAGTAGTGCATGGGATTCTTCTGTCCTAAGTGCAGGACTCTGCACTTGTCCTTGATGAACCGCATCAGGTTTCTTTTGGCCCAATCCTCTAATTTGTCTAGGTCCCTCTGTATCCTATCCCTATCCTCCAGTGTATCTACCACTCCTCCCAGTTTAGTGTCATCTGCAAACTTGCTGAGGGTGCAGTCCACGCCATCCTCCAGATCATTAATGAAGATACTGAACAAAACCAGCCCCAGGACCGACCCTTGGGGCACTCCGCTTGATACCATCTGCCAACTAGACATGGAGCCATTGATCGCTACCCGTTGAGCCCGACGATCTGGGCAGCTTTCTGTTCACCTTATAGGCCATTCATCCAGCCCATACTTCTTTAACTTGCCAGCAAGAATACCGTTGGAGACGGTATCAAAAGCTTTGCTAAAATCAAGGAATAACACGTTCACTGCTTTCCCCTCATCCACAGAGCCAGTTATCTCATCATAGAAGGCAATTAGGTTAGTCAGGGATGACTTGCCCTTGGTGAATCCATGCTGACTGTTCCTGATCACTTTCCTCTCCTCCAAGTGCTTCAGAATTGATTCCTTGAGGACCTGCTCCATGATTTTTCCAGGGACTGAGGTGAGGCTGACTGGCCTGTAGTTCCCCGGATCCTCCTCCTTCCCTTTTTTAAAGATGGGCACTACATTAGCCTTTTTCCAGTCATCCGGGACCTCCCCCGATCGCCATGAGTTTTCAAAGATAATGGCCAATGGCTCTGCAATCACATCCACCAACTCCTTTAGCACCCTCGGATGCAGTGCAACTGGCCCCATGGACTTGTGCTCGTCCAGATTTGCTAAATAGTCCCAAACCACTTCTTTATCCACAGAGGGCTGGTCACTTCTACCCCATGCTGTGCTGCCCAATGCAGAAGTCTGGGAACTGACCTTGTTCGTGAAGACAGAGGTAAAAAAAGCATTGAGTACATTAGTTTTTTCCACATCCTCTGTCACTAATTTGCCTCCCTCATTCAGTAAGAGGCCCGCACTTTCCTTGACCTTCTTCTTGTTGCTAACATACCTGAAGAAACCCTTCTTGTTACTCTTAACATCTCTTGCTAGCTGCAACTCCAAGTGTGATTTGGCCTTCCTGATTTCACTCCTGCATGCCTAAGCAATATTTTTATACTCCTCCCTGGTCATTTGTCCAGTCTTCCACTTCTTGTAAGCTTCTTTTTTGTGCTTAAGATCAGCAAGGATTTCACTGTTAAGCCAAGCTGGTCGCCTGCTCTATGTACTATTCTTTCTACATATCGGAATGGTTTGTTCCTGCAACCTCAATAAGGATTCTTTAAAATACAGCCAGCTCTCCTGGACCCCTTTCCCCCTCATGTTATTCTCCCAGGGGACCCTGCCCATCAGTTCCCTGAGGAAGTCAAAGTCTGCTTTTCTGAAGTCCAGGGTCCGTATTTTGCTGCTCTCCTTTCTTACTTGTGTCAGGATCCTGAACTCAACCATCTCATGGTCACTGCCTCCCAGGTTCCCATCCACTTTTGCTTCTCGTACTAATTCTTCCCTGTTTGTGAGCAGCAGGTCAAGAAAAGCTCTGCCCTTGGTTGGTTCCTCCAGCACTTGCACCAGGAAATTGTCCCCTATACTTTCCAAAACTTCCTGGATTGTCTGTGCACCGCTGTATTGTTCTCCCAGCAGATATCAGGGTGATTGAAGTCTCCCATGAGAACCAGGGCCTGTTAGTTGCCAGAAGACAGCCTCATCCACCTCATCCCCCTGGTCTGCTGGTCTATAGCAGACTCCGACCACGACATCACCCTTGTTGCTCACGCTTCTAAACTTAATCCAGAGCCTCTCGGGTTTTTCTGCAGTTTCATACCGGAGCTCTGAGCAGTCATACTCCTCTTTTACATACAATGCAACTTTTCTGCCCTGCCTGTCCTTTCTGAACAGTTTATATCCATCCATGACAGTACTCCAGTCATGTGAGTTATCCCACCAAATCTGTTATTCCAATCAGATCCTTGACTGTGCCAGGACTTCCCGTTCTCCCTGCTTGTTTCCCAGGCTTCTTGCATTTGTGTATAGGCACTTAGGTCAAAGAACATAAACTCCAGAAAATGCCAGAAACACCTCAGCTCCAATGGGGTCCCGTACCTCTGGTTGAGAACCATTGGCATAAAGGATTCCAGGGCTTTGAAGTTCTAAGAACTTTATACACCAGCACCCACAAGGAAACATTATAAGCCTAATCTGGCCTCTCAATTCTTCCCCTCACCTGGCCTGGCAGGATGATCACAGGAAGAGAAGCAGGGGCTTTAGGAGAACACCTCCTTCCCAATGTTCGTTCACGTCCATGCCTGCTTCCCACAGACACTCTGGTGTGTCCAAGCAGGCCTTTTGATGGGACGCTTGGGGACGATGTACCAGGATGGAAATTGGATTTAACGTCCCCAATATTTGCAGACGGTTTATCCCATTTCTAACAGGCGTGGTCCCATATTACAACAGACAGCTGGGTGCTAAGCACAATAGCAGTGGGATATACCCTTCAATTCAGTATTTTCTCCCCCTCACACCTCCCCTCCCCATCCCTCTTCATGGACCCTTCTCAGGAGCAAGTTCTAGCCCAAGAGGGGCAGTCTCTCCTAAGGGTGGAAGCTCTGGAAGAGGTTCCTCCAGAGTTAAGGGACTGAGGGTTCTACTCCTGATATTTCCTAATCCCGAAACCTAATGGCAGTTTCAGACTGATTCTGGACCTGTGAAAACTCAACAGATACATGAAGAAGCTAAAGTTCTGCATGGTCTCCTTCACTTCCATCATCCCCTCCCTAGATTCAGTGGACTTTGCCCTTGAGTTGGAGGATGCTTACTTCCATATCTTGATTTTTCAGGGACACAAGAGGTTCCTCAAGTTCATCATGAACCCTGCGCACTACCAATTTGCGGTTCTCCCGTTTGGCCTGTCAGCAGCTCAAGTGTTCACAAAGTGCATATGGTTGTTGCAGCCTGCCCGAGGAGATGAGGGGTTCAGGTCTACCCTTACCTCGATGATGGGGCTGGTCAAAAGTTGAACCAAGGACCAGGTGGAGTCCGATATAAAGTTAATCCAGCCAACATTCCAGGATTTAGGTCTGCTGATAAATGTGCAGAAGTCTACCCTCTCCCCGGTTCAAAGGATAGAGTTTATTGGGGCAATCCTCGACTCTGTCCAAACCGGAGCCTTCCTCCAAGAAGCACGGTTCCAAGCAATAATGATGCTTACAGAGAGCCGCAAAGATCACCCCATCATAACAGTGAGAAACTGCTTGAAGCTTCTGGGCCACCTGGCCTCCTGCACCTCTGTGGTGCAGCATGCAGAACTTCGACTCAGACCTCTCCTGGCATGGCTGGCATCCGTATACTCACCAAAACAACACCATTTGGACACAGTTATCACAGTTTCCCCATCGGTGAACACCTCCCTCAACTGTTGGCTAGACCCACTAGCGGTTCGCATGGGAGTCCTGTTCTCAAGACCCCAACCATCAGTGTCTCTCTTTACAGGTGCTTCAGTGATGGGCTGGCGTGCTCACTTGGGTTTCCTCAGAACTCAGGGCCTCTGGTCTCTAGAAGAGCTCTCACTGCACATCAGCGTCAGAGAGTTCAGGGCAGTTCACTTGGCGTGCCAAACATTCCTGCCCCATGTTCGGATATATGTTGGGAAAATAACACAGCGGGGCACAGACTATCCAACAAATTCTTGGACTGCATTGCAGACTACTTTTTATTTCACAAGGTTGAAAAAGCTACTGGGAGAGCTGTTCTAGACTTGATTTTAACAAATAGGGAGGAACTCGTTGAGAAATTGAAAGTAGAAGGCAGCTTGAGTGAAAGTGATCATGAAATCATAGAGTTTGCAATTCTAAGGAAGGGTAGAAGGGAGAACAGCAAAATAGAGACAATGGATTTCAGGAAGGCAGATTTTGGTAAGCTCAGAGAGCTGATAGGTAAGGTCCCATGGGAATCAAGACTGAGGGGGAAAAACAACTGAGGAGAGTTGGCAGTTTTTCAAAGGGACACTATTAAGGGCCCAAAAGCAAGCTATTCTGCTGGTTAGGAAAGATAGAAAATGTGGCAAAAGACCACCTTGTCTTAACCACGAGATCTTGCATGATCTAAAAAATAAAAAGGAGCCATATAAAAAATGGAAACTAGGACAGATTACAAAGGATGAATATAGGCAAATAACACAGGAATGCAGGGGCAAGATTAGAAAGGCAAAGGCACAAAATGAGCTCAAACTAGCTACGGGAATAAAGGGAAACAAGAAGACTTTTTATCAATACATTAGAAGCAAGAGGAAGCCCAAAGACCGGGTAGGCCCACTGCTCAGTGAAGAGAGAGAAACAGTAACAGGAAACTTGGAAATGGCAGAGATGCTTAATGACTCCTTTGTTTCGGTCTTCACCGAGAAGTCTGAAGGAATGCCTAACATAGTGAATGCTAATAGCTAGAGGCTCAGATACCTCCTCTATTAGCTCCTTGAGTATTCTAGGATGCATTTCATCAGGCCCTGGTGACTTGCAGGCATCTAACTTTTCTAAGTGATTTTTAACTTGTTCTTTTTTTATTTTATTTGCTAAACCTACCTATTTAGGTTTAGGGTAGGTGGTAGGTTTAGCAGATAAAATAAAAAAAGAACAAGTTAAAAATCACTTAGAAAAGTTAGATGCCTGCAAGTCACCAGGGCCTGATGAAATGCATCCTAGAATACTCAAGGAGCTAATAGAGGAGGTATCTGAGCCTCTAGCTATTATCTTTGGAAAATCATGGGAGACGGGAGAGATTCCAGAAGACTGGAAAAGGGCAAATATAGTGCCCATCTATAAAAAGGGAAATAAAAACAACCCAGGAAACTAACTGGTCTGTAGTTTAACTTCTGTGCCAGGGAAGATAATGGAGCAAGTAATTAAGGAAATTATCTGCAAACACTTGGAAGGTGGTAAGGTGATAGGGAACAGCCAGCATGGATTTGTAAAGAACAAATCATGTCAAACCAATCTGATAGCTTTCTTTGATGGGATAATGAGTCTTGTGGATCAGGGAGAAGCTGTGGATGTGGTATACCTAGACTTTAGTAAGGCATTTGATACGGTCTTGCATGATATTCTTATCGATAAACTAGGCAAATACAATTTAGATGGGGCTACTATAAGGTGGGTGCATAACTGGCTGGATAACCGTACTCAGAGACTTATTAATAGTTCCCAATCCTGCTGGAAAGGCATAACGAGTGGGGTTCCGCAGGGGTCTGTTTTGGGACCGGCTCTGTTCAATATCTTCATCAACGACTTAGATATTGGCATAGAAAGTACGCTTATTAAGTTTGCGGATGATACCAAACTGGGAGTGATTGCAACTGCTTTGGAGGACAGGGTCATAATTCAAAATGATCTGGACAAATTGGAGAAATGGTCTGAGTTAAACAGGATGAAGTTTAACAAAGACAAGTGCAAAGTGCTCCACTTAGGAAGAAAAAATCAGTTTCACACATACAGAATGGGAAGAGACTCTCTAGGAAGGAGTACGGCAGAAAGTGTGATGCTGTTGCAAAAAAAGCAAACATGATTCTGGGATGTATTAACAGGTGTGTTGTGAGCAAGACACGAGAAGTCATTCTTCCGCTGTACTCTGCTCTGGTTAGGCCTCAGCTGGAGTATTGTGTCCAGTTCTGGACACACCGCGTTTGAAGAAAGATGTGGAGAAATTGGAAAGGGTCCAGAGAAGAGCAACAAGAATGATTAAAGGTCTTGAGAACATGACCTATGAAGGAAGGCTGAAAGAATTGGGTTTATTTAGTTTGGAAAAGAGAAGACTGAGACGGGACATGATAGCAGTTTTCAGGTATCTAAAAGGGTGTCATAAGGAGGAGGGAGAAAACTTGTTCACCTTAGCCTCTAAGGATAGAACAAGAAGCAATGGGCTTAAACTGCAGCAAGGGAGGTCTAGGTTGGACATTAGGAAAAAGTTCCTAACTGTCAGGGTGGTTAAACACCGGAATAAATTGCCTAGGGAGGTTGTGGAATCTCCATCTCTGGAGATATTTAAGAGTAGGTTAGCTAAATGTCTATCAGGGATGGTCTAGACAGTATTTGGTCCTGCCATGCGGGCAGGGGACTGGACTCGATGACTTCTCAAGGTCCCTTCCAGTCCTAGAATCTATGAATCTATGTGGCAGCAAGAATGTTTCAGTTCTCACAGATAATGTAGCAGTGATGTTTTATAACAGGCAGGGAGGAGTGCGTTCCTGTCACCTGTGGCAGGAAGCACTTCGCTTGTGGGAGTTTTGCATAGCCCACTCAATCCATCTCGAGGCCTCCTGTCTGCTGGGATCAGAGAATGAGATAGCAGATCCTTCTCCAACCACCACGAATGGTCCATTTGTCCAGAGGTCGTGAACACCATTGTCCAGAGGTGTGGATCTCCCCAGAGAGATCCGTTCACAACAAAGCACAACAGGAAGTGTCTCCAGCTCTGCTCCCTCCTGGGTCACAGCCCTGGATCTCTTGCAGACACCTTCCTCCTCCCTTGGATGGGTCATCTTTTCTATGCATTTCCTTTCCTTCCTCTCATACACAAGGTCTTGCTGAGCATCAGAAGGGACAGAGCACGAGTCATCCTGATAGCCCCTGCCTGGCCCCGCCAGCATTGGTCCACCACACTCCTAGACCTCTTTGTGTATCCAGACCTGATCTCTCAGGACCTCAGCTGCCTGCATCACCTGAACCTTGAGTACCTTCATCTGACAGCCTTGAAGCTCCATGGCTGAACCCCTCAGAGCTAGCATGCTCAGGGCAGGTCCATGAGGTCCTACTAGGGAGCAGGAGGCCATCAACCAGAGCTAATTACCTGGCAAAGTGGAAGAGGTTCTTGATCTGGTCTACACAGAAGGCTGTCTCACTTACGCAATCATCAATACCATTCATTCTGGACTACTTACTACATTTGAAGCAACAAGGTCTAACCATGTCATCTATTAGGGTCTATCTGGTCACAATCTCAGCTTTTAGGGTCTATCTGGTCACAATCTCATAGGTGAATGGCTGTTCCATGTTTTCAAACAGCATCTGTAATCAGTTTCTTAATAGTCTTGAGAGATTGTACCCTCAGGTATGTCAACCAATTCCTCCCTGGGACTTCAACCTGGTATTATCAAAACTGACAGGACCCCCATTTGAGCTGCTGGTAACGTGCTCTCTTCTCTACCTGTCCTGATCTTCTTAGTGGCCATTACTTCTGTCAGAAGGGTCTCAGAGATCTGGGCCCTCACTTCAGAACCACCATAGATGGTATTTTTCAAGCACAAGGTCCAATTGTGTCCTCATCCAGATTTCCTTCCAAAGATGGTTTCATAGTTCCATAGTCACCAGAATATCTTCCTGCCGGTTTTCTATTCGAAACTACATACCAACAAGGCAGAGCAGAGGCTCCACTTGCTAGACATCAGATGTGCACTGGCCTTCTATGTAGAAAGGACTAAGCCATTTCCGAAAATTACTTAGCTATTCATAGCCGTTGCAGACAGGATGAAAGATCTTCCCGTCTCATCCCAGAGAATTTCATCATGGATCATATCCTGCATCCGCATATTCTACGACCTGGCAAAGGTTCCTGCCCCACCTGCCCTGACAGCACATTTCACAAGGGCCCAAGTATCTTCAGCAGCATTCGTAGCACAAATTCCTATCCAGGACATTATAGAGCAGCAACGTGGTTGTCAGTTTACACTTTTGTGTCTCATCCAACAGGCTAGAGACAATACTGGATTTAGCCGAGTGGTGTTCCAATCAGCATGTCAATAAACTCCGAACCCTCCGCCTGCGCAACTGCTTGGGAGTCACCTATATTGGAATGGACATGAGCAAGCACTCGAAGAAGAAGAAATGGTTAATAACCTCTCTGTAACTGTTGTTCTTCAAGATGTGTTGCACATGTCCATTCCAAGACTCTCCCTCCTACCCTTCTGTCAGAGTTGGCTGGCAAGAAGGAACTGAGGGGGCTGCAAATTGGTAGGATCCTTTATACCAGTGCTGTGAGCACACAACTCCAGGGGGCACCAGAGCCAACCCAACGGATACCACTGAGGGAAAATTTTCCAGTGGCTATGCTCGGGGCAAGCGCACCACTACATTGCAATGGACATGTGCAACACATCTCAAAGAACAAGTTACAGAAAGATTAGTAACCATTTTTTCCTATAGGAAACTTGTCTTCAAAGCATACCTATTTTACCATTCATGCCAGCCTTTTTCTTTTCCAAACTTCAATCATTACCATTTGATCTTATATCTTCCTTCTCCAGGATCAAGGTAGCAATAGCATTGGCCTTAGGGAAGAAGGAAATTCACTTCTCCTCCTGGATAATTTTTTTTATCCGGTTTCTGTATGGGGGGAAGATGAAGCATACACAATGCTATGGTTTCTGGAGTATCTTGGATTCAGGATAAACACAGACACATGGTACCAACAAACTCAATCATAGGCCTGGGATGAGGATGAATAGTATCGGGTGTCAAGTCTCATTTCAGAAGAATGTTAACAGAGATGAAGATGGACATAATGGAAAACAAGTGGTGTGTCAGAAACAAATATATAAATCTTTCT
The DNA here is from genome assembly GCF_011386835.1 of Chrysemys picta bellii. Lineage (NCBI taxonomy): Eukaryota > Metazoa > Chordata > Testudines > Emydidae > Chrysemys > Chrysemys picta. The sequence goes on along the minus strand of NC_088795.1, from coordinate 127,434,918 downwards.
GGAGCCTGATGGGAATTCTGATCTCATCTATGCATGCTTCCACGATCTGGCATTCATATGAGCCACTAATTCTGGGTAATCCCTCTGCATCTCTGTATTATCTGTTGGCAGAGATCTAGTTCTGGTTGTATAATCTCCATTCCCACAACTGGTGAATGCAGAAAATCAGAGGGTTTTTTTTGTTTGTTTGTTTGTTTTAAGGGATCTTCCTGATTCAGTTAAAGGAATGGGGACCAGAAAGAGACCACATCATCCACCCACAATCTCAGAGCATTGTTCCCTCTGTGGATAACAAACGTGTTCTTTGCATATGTCCTTTACACTATGTGTGTGTGCATCTCGTGCACTGGTACCACAGAGTTTTCCCTAGCGGTACTCGTAGGGGCAGCCATGCCTTCACTTTGGTGATCCTCATGCTCTAAGCTGAGGGCATAAAAGGCAGAGCCATCCCACCCATTCTTCAGTTCCTTCTTACCATCCATTGCCAGTGGTCAAAGTATACTGTGTGTGAGATCATTCCTCTTGTGAATGTGCCTTTATAGCTAGTTGTTAGCTTTGTTGTAGTTAGCGGTACTAGTTTTGGTCCTTTGGACCCCTTTTTCTTTCTTTTCTTGTCAAGAGTCAGTGGACTCCAGGCTCTGCCTGGTACTGGTGGAATCTATGTCAAGGTTCCTGGTTTCAAGCCATGCTCCCAGTGTCACAAAGAGATGCCCATGAGGGAGTCTCACTCTTGCTGTAGAAGTGTGTGGTTGAGGATCACATCAGGGACAGGTATCCGATCTTCCAGGGCTTCAAGACTAGAACAAACAAGCAAATAGAAGAGCATCTCAGATACATCCTCATGGAGGCAATTCTTTAACTGGCATCAGAACTGGCTCAATTGGGTTGAGGGAGCTCCTCAACTACTCCTTCTGGGAGTTCTCCCCCAAGCTTACCTGCAGACAGAAGCAGAAGAATATCTCCTCTCACTGGGGCAATCCTCAAAGAAGCAAAAGCACTGGGAGCACCCTCGGCCTCCAAAGCCTAAGAATAGGATGGTTTCAACTTCCTCAAAGTCCTCAATACAGTACTCCTCGGCGCAGAGGTTAGCCACTCTGGTAAGCTGCATACTTAGGATGTTTGCCGAGCCCTGGCTTTTTCCTGGATGGAACAAAAAACCCTTTGGGGTTTCTTCCCAACTGTTTGACTCCTATACAGAACAAATGAGAGAACCTCCTGCCACAGTGCGATGGCTTTCCAAATAGATCACCAGTTGCATTGTCATGTGCTACAAGGCTGGAAAGGCGTAACGAGTGGGGTTCCGCAGGGGTCTGTTTTGGGACCGGCTCTGTTCAATATCTTCATCAACGACTTAGATATTGGCATAGAAAGTACGCTTATTAAGTTTGCGGATGATACCAAACTGGGAGGGATTGCAACTACCTTGGAGGACAGGGTCATAATTCAAAATGATCTGGACAAATTGGAGAAATGGTCTGAGTTAAACAGGATGAAGTTTAACAAAGACAAATGCAAAGTGCTCCACTTAGGAAGGAAAAATCAATTTCACACATACAGAATGGGAAAAGACTGTCTAGGAAGGAGTACGGCAGAAAGGGATCTAGGGGTTATAGTGGACCACAAGCTAAATATGAGTCAACAGTGTGATGCTGTTGCAAAAAAAGCAAACATGATTCTGGGATGCATTAGCAGGTGTGTTGTGAGCAAGACACGAGAAGTCATTCTTCCGCTCTACTCTGCTCTGGTTAGGCCCAGCTGGAGTATTGTGTCCAGTTCTGGGCGCCGCATTTTAAAAAAGATGTGGAGAAATTGGAAAGGGTCCAAAGAAGAGCAACAAGAATGATTAAAGGTCTTGAGAACATGACCTATGAAGGAAGGCTGAAAGAACTGGGTTTGTTTAGTTTGGAGAAGAGAAGACTGAGAGGGGACATGATAGCAGTTTTCAGGTATCTAAAAGGGTGTCATGAGGAGGAGGGAGAGAACTTGTTCACCTTAGCCTCTAAGGATAGAACCAGAAACAATGGGTTTAAACTGCAGCAAGGGAGGTCTAGGTTGGACATTAGGAAAAAGTTCCTAACTGTCAGGGTGGTTAAACACTGGAACAAATTGCCTAGGGAGGTTGTGGAATCTCTGTCTCTGGAGATATTTAAGAGTAGGTTAGATAAATGTCTATCAGGGATGGTCTAGACAGTATTTGGTCCTGCCATGCGGGCAGGGGACTGGACTCTATGACCTCTCGAGGTCCCTTCCATTCCTATAATCTATGATTCTATGATTCTATGATAAGGCCAAGGGCATCATGACCCCAAAGAAGCTGTCTGCGCACTCAGCCTTCATGGTGTTTCTGGGAAACATCCCTATTGTGGACAGCTGCAGAGCAGCAATATAGTCTTCAGTCCACACATTTGCTAGACATTACACAATTACTACCTCATGAAGGGAAGATGCAAAGGTGGGGAAAGTGGTCCTACAGTCCCTCTTCCAATGAGACTCCTAGACCCACTCCATCAAAAACAGCTTGGGACTCACCTAGCGTAATGGATGTATGCAATCACTTTAAGAAGAAGAAATGGTTATTTGCTTCTCATAACTGTTGTTCTTCAAGATGAGTTGTATATGCCTGTTACATGACCCAGCCTCCTTCCCCAGTGCACTGGAGTCTATCATCTAAGATTCTAGTACAAAGAAAATGGAGGATCGATCGGGTGGGCTCTGCCCATTATACCCTTGGCTTGGAGCATCAGGGATGCGAGGGCAGAAGTCTGGCCACCCCATGGGTACCGCTAGGGAAAACTCTCCAGCACTGGTGCACAAGACATGCACACACCTAGTGTAATGGACATATGCAACACATCTTGAAGAACAGCAGTTACAAGAAGTGAGGTAATTTTTCTGGTCATGACAGTCACCATGTCTGTTGAAGTTTTCATAACTGGAAAAAATGTGATCAGCCCTACTCCTGAGATAAATTATCCTGTTCTGGGCAGAGCAAAATTTCCTATCTGTGTACACTCTCCACCAAGAGGGAGCTGAACACCAAGACTTGCATGGCAGAAGTGGGTTTAGCAGAGTGGTTGCTGCACCTAGAAATATTTTGCCCATCCTGAATCAATTTGGTAGTCTGGTGACTGAAACATTTTGCATCTGGAAACACTAAATAAAGTGCCCTGCAGCCTCTCACTGTGTCAGGACCTGGGATGTGAGGTGGTGAATGACCTCTTGCAAAGCTGGGCAAGGTCTCTGCTATATGTCATCCCAACATTTCCACTGCTCCCTAGGATCATACAAAAGATAGGAACGAGAGATTGGCAGTGATAGTGTTTATGCCTTGCTGACTGAAGAAGCAATGGCTCTCAGGCCTGATTAACCTAGCCTTGGATCTTCAGATATGTCTCTTTCACAGAGAAAAAAGAAGAACAGGAGGACTTGTGGCACCTTAGAGACTAACAAATTTATTAGAGCATAAGCTTTCGTGGACTACAGCCCACTTCTTCGGATGCATATAGAATGGAACATATATTGAGGAGATATATATACACACATACAGAGAGCATAAACAGGTGGGAGTTGTCTTACCACCTCTGAGAGGCCAATTAATTAAGAGAAAAAAAACTTTTGAAGTGATAATCAAGCTAGCCCAGTACAGACAGACAGTTAGATAACAAGTGTGAGAATACTTACAAGGGGAGATAGATTCAATGTTTGTAATGGCTCAGCCATTCCCAGTCTTTATTCAAACCGGAGTTGATTGTGTCTAGTTTGCATATCAATTCTAGCTCAGCAGTTTCTCGTTGGAGTCTGTTTTTGAAGTTTTTCTGTTGTAATATAGCCACCCGCAGGTCTGTCACTGAATGACCAGACAGGTTAAAGTGTTCTCCCACTGGTTTTTGAGTATTTTGATTCCTGATGTCAGATTTGTGTCCATTAATTCTTTTGCGTAGAGACTGTCCGGTTTGGCCAATGTACATGGCAGAGGGGCATTAGAATTAATGGACACAAATCTGACATCAGGAATCAAAATACTCAAAAACCAGTGGGAGAACACTTTAACCTGTCTGGTCATTCAGTGACAGACCTGCGGGTGGCTATATTACAACAGAAAAACTTCAAAAACAGACTCCAACGAGAAACTGCTTAGCTAGAATTGATATGCAAACTAGACACAATCAACTCCGGTTTGAATAAAGACTGGGAATGGCTGAGCCATTACAAACATTGAATCTATCTCCCCTTGTAAGTATTCTCACACTTGTTATCTAACTGTCTGTCTGTACTGGGCTAGCTTGATTATCACTTCAAAAGTTTTTTTTCTCTTAATTAATTGGCCTCTCAGAGGTGGTAAGACAACTCCCACCTGTTTATGCTCTCTGTATGTGTGTATATATATCTCCTCAATATATGTTCCATTCTATATGCATCCGAAGAAGTGGGCTGTAGTCCACGAAAGCTTATGCTCTAATAAATTTGTTAGTCTCTAAGGTGCCACAAGTCCTCCTGTTCTTCTTTTTGCGGATACAGACTAACACGGCTGCTACTCTGAAATCTTTCACAGAGGAGGTCTGCTATTTCAAGACCAATCGTCCATTGGCCCAGACAGATTTAAAATGAATACTTGGATGAAGTGATCATTGCTCCCCTGGACCCCAAAAGAGAAGTCAACAAACAGGACTTATTCTACTGGCTGGTGCAAAGTCCATAATCATGTTAAAACAAGTTAAATATAACCTATCCTTCAGGAGATCTTTATTGTGGGTGTGTAAGCGTGTCCAAGCAAAAAGGTCAAGTCTCCGCAGTATATATTCTCAGCAGGTTCAAGAAAAGGACATTTGTACCAACCCAAATATCAAATGCTTCCTTAGGGCACCATCCTTATTTCAACCCCATAAGGTCATAGAACCTCATTCTGTCCCTTACAGCGCTACCCAGATTGAACCCCTGGAGGAGGTGTTGTAGATTAGACCTCCTGATGACTACTTTCACTAATCAGCTGAGATTATTTTATTTGAAATTGGGAGCTCTCTCCAATGAAACCAATATTGTATTTTGAATTCAGACAGGTATTACTGAAATATTTGAATTGAATTATATTAAACTAATGATGTGATCTAAAATAATGCCTTTAATTTTAAACCTTTTCTTTTTAACAGTCTAAACTGGTAACCAAGTTTGTGTACCACCCTAAAGGAATTGCCAGGGAAAGCTGCACTAGCTTGCTTTCTCGTGAAAGGACATAGATACAGCCCTCTGATCAAGAATAGACAAGTAAGCAGTAAATCTTCGAAAACAAAAATAATATTTAGGAATGAGTGGTTACAGTAAAAGAAGAGAGATAAGTAGGAACAAATACAATAAAGGTTACAGTTACAGGAGTGAAGCAGTACAGCAAAGAAAGACAACAATACAGTAACACTATCAGTTGTTATAACATAACAATATAACAATGTAATCATTCACTTAATACTCTATAAGTTAACAATATAACAATTAAGCATATAACAATATATCAATTAATCCTTCAATACTAAATATTAAAACTAAACATCCAGGAAGTGCTGGCCAGGCGGTTTCTAGATGGGTAGAGGAAGATCACACTCAGACCTCACGCACTCAGCTTTATTTACAATCGAAACCCATATGCTCTAGGACATTAAGCAAAAGGCAATTACACTTAGAAAAAGCTTCTTTCAATTCCCTCGGAGACCATCTCAAAACGTCTTTCTGCTCTGTCTCTAATTCGGGAGCGTTATCGTCTGCTGTCGGTGAATGGCCGTTGAGTAGCTGCTGCTGCCGCTTCTGAGGTAAAAAGCACTGTGTGTTGGCAGAGACAGAAGCCTGGTTGGTAGCTGCTGCGGTGGCCTCCTGTTGGCTGGGTAACAGAAGCGTCCATTGCCCGGGGCAACCTCGGAACCCTGGGTGGGCTGCTGCAATAGCTGCTTTTCAAGCAACGTTCTGCTTTGCAGGGTTCCGCTGATGTTTCTCAGGTGGCTTCTTCTGTGCAAGCGTTTTCTTCCTTGTAGGTGCCTTGTATCTTCCCCTTTCTTCTAGATCCCTGATCCCACTACAGGGTTTGGGCTGTCGGTCTAACATACTATTTGTTCTCCCAAGCTCAGCCAATCAGCTTCCAACTTTTCTTAGCTCTGCCCTTGATAGGTAGCTCCTCCTCCTCCGTGACTTCTATGGGGCTACAATGTATCTTTGTGGGACTTTGCTGATGCAACCCCATTCCTCTATTGTATCACCCGATAATGGTGCGATCCTACCTCCTGATTGCATGATCTCTATTGGCTCCCATGTATTCCTGTGGGGTTTTTCTTAGCCGACCTTTGGATGAACCTTAGCCAGTTCAGCTGACCTTTGGATGAACCCTAGCTAAAGTCCCATGTATTCCTATGGGCTACAATGTATCTCTATAGGCTTTTGCTGAGTCATTCCCCACAGGAGGATGATACAATACCATCTCCTGATTGCATCATCTCTATACATTCTTATGGGCCTCTATGTGTACCTATGGAGTCTTTCACTGCATCACCCTACAGCTGTCATTACAGGATTTTCTTAATTTAAACTACTATTAATTTCTATTTAATTAAAACCCTATTCTTAAAACTAATTACTAGTCTAAACATGCCAAAGGGTCCTGACACTACCACCACCCTTTTTATGTCCAATTAAGGAAGTTGTAATTTTTCCAAAATTTAAACCCCTTATGAGGTCTTTCTGCAAACCTTCAATTTAAAGTGATATAAGGCTTTTCAGGCAACTGTGGCAAAATCTCTTGTCACATAGGTAGTTCTCACTCTTGTCATAGCATTCAATCCCTTAATAATTTCAAGAAATAGTTCTTCTTCAGATAAGCATCAGAGTCTAGTTCTTGGGAGCACTGACAATTTCAGGGCATAGTCATGTCTCCAGCATTGAGATTTTATAGAAGGCTGTTAGGTCACCAAATTCTGCATATTGGTCATCCAGTCTTAGCCAATGCCATTTCCTTTCTTTTCTTCCTTCCTTTCCTTTCTTCCAGAAGTCTTCTTCACACTTGATAGAAGAGAGATTCTATATACAATCTACCTCACTTTGAATTTACCTATGTCAAGGCTGATTCACCACTCTGGCACTTCAAGTGCAGAAGGTGGGGGCTCGCAAAGATTTTAAAAATTAATACTGGCCATTCCAGGCTGGTATTAAACTCCCAAGGTCACAGCTTCTCTCTGACCTTGGATGGGTAGATGTTGCCATCACCCAACTGCAACCACCCCCCCCTTTTGAAAACCCAGGAAGGAACACTTGGGAATTCCTTCCTGTGGGGTTTCAGAGTAGCAGCTGTGTTAGTCTGTATCCGCAAAAAGAACAGGAGTACTTGTGGCACCTTAGAGACTAACAAATTTATTAGAGCATAAGCTTTCGTGGACTACAGCCCACTTCTTCGGATGCATATAGAGTGGAATAAATATTGAGGAGATATATATACACACATACAGAGAGCATGAACAGGTGGGAGTTGTCTTACCAACTCTGAGAGGCCAATTAAGTAAGAGAAAAAAAACTTTTGAAGTGATCATCTGTTATTTTCTTTGTTGGGCCTGTCTTGTAGGAGGTGACTTCTGGGAACTCGTCTGGCTCTGTCAATCTGTTTTTTCACTTCAGCAGGTGGGTACTGTAGTTTTAAGAATGCTTGATAGAGATCTTGTAGGTGCTTCTCTATCTGAGGGATTGGAGCAAATGCGGTTATATCTTAGAGCTTGGCTGTAGACAATGGATCATGTGGTGTGTCCTGGATGGAAGCTGGAGGCATATAGGTAAGCTTAAAACTACAATACCCACTTGCTGAAGTGAAAAAACAGATTGACAGAGCCAGAGGAGTACCCAGAAGTCACCTCCTACAAGACAGGCCCAACAAAGAAAATAACAGAACACCAGTGGCTGTCACCTTCAGCCCCCAACTAAAACCACTCCAGCGCATCATCAGAGATCTACAACCTATCCTGAAAGATGATCCTTTACTCTCACAGATCTTGGGAGACAGACCTGTCCTCGCTTACAGACAACCCCCCAACCTAAAGCAAATACTCACCAGCAACCACACATCACTGAACAAAACCACTGACCCAGGAACCTATCCTTGTAACAAAGCCCGATGCCAACTCGGTCCACATATCTATTCAAGTGACATCATCATAGGACCTAATCACATCAGCCATACCATCAGGGGCTCGTTCACCTGCACATCTACCAATGTGATATATGCCATCATGTGCCAGCAATGCCCCTCTGCCATGTACATTGGCCAAACCGGACAGTCTCTACGCAAACGAATTAATGGACACAAATCTGACATCAGGAATCATAATACTCAAAAAACAGTGGGAGAACACTTTAACCTGTCTGGCCATTCAATGTCAGACCTGCGGGTGGCTATCTTACAACAGAAAAACTTCAAAAACAGATTCCAACGAGAGACTGCTGAGCTGGAATTGATATGCAAACTAGACACAATCAACTCAGGATTGAATAAGGACTGGGAATGGCTGAGCCATTCCAAACATTGAATCTATCTCCCCTTGTAAGTATTCTCACACTTCTTATCAAACTGTCTGTACTGGGCTAAGTTTTTTTTTCTTACTTAATTGGCCTCTCAGAGTTGGTAAGACAACTCCCACCTGTTCATGCTCTCTGTATGTGTGTATATATATCTCCTCAATATTTATTCCACTCTATATGCATCCAAAGAAGTGGGCTGTAGTCCATGAAAGCTTATGCTCTAATAAATTTGTTAGTCTCTAAGGTGCCACAAGTACTCCTGTTCTTTTTCCTGTGGGGTATCCTCAAGCCCTTTCACCACCACCCCCCCTTCCCCGGAAGATCTGAGAAAAAAACAAAGGAAATCAGCTGTTGCCAGGAGTTAATTAAACAACATATGCACAAACTTCTTAGGGACACACAAATCCAATCCAGTTCTTAAAAAGGTAAATTTTATAAAACCTAAAAAGAAAGGAAATACATTTGGAAATTAAGCTTTTTCCTAGATCTTAAAAGAAACAATTACAAAAATTAAGCATCAAGATAGCTCTCTTGAGGTTCATCTTAGAGGTTACAAGCAAAACAAAAGCACAGAGGAGTCCACAAGCCAATAAAAGAAATAACCCTAATTGTGTCTTCCTAGACATTCCCTAATTTACTTTCATTTCTGGGGTTCCAGATAAGCAATATTTAGGTATGATCTGATGGTTTTTCATACCTGGCTTAAAGCTTCTCACAGCATAACTGCTCCCTGTTCCCCTCTTTCCTGGAGCAGAACAACAACACAGACCAAGGGAAGTTTTTCCCAATTTTAAAAAGTTCTAGCCCTCCCATTGGCTCTTTCGGTGAGGTGCCCACTTCTTTCCTTTTATCTGTGGCTTGTTAACCCTTTACAGGTAAAGCAAATAGAGAACAACCACCAAGAGGGATTCCATAGCCAAATGACTGGCTGGGTGTCCATAAAAGGGAGTTACACCCCCCCCTTCATTTATTACTACCTATTTAAAGGATGAATTTGCTTCCCATCCTGGAGGCACACTGCTATGAAAATTCCATGGTAATGGATCTGTGGACAGCCACAGAAAGAAGAAAAGCTGAGCTTTTCCAAAAATGTCCTTTCTAATAAGATCCCCAGATCCAGTCCCCCTGGGAGACAAGCAGTTCTTCCAGAAATGGAGAGAGAAACTGACATCCACTTGGAATTTACCATGCTCTGCAGTAGGACAAATTTGTTTTTATCTCAAAGTTATATTTAGCATAATCTGTAATTTGGGAAAGTAGGTTTGAATTATCCTGGTTGTGGAAGTTATATCAACTGGAGGTAGGGTTGCCAACTTTCTAATCCCTGAAAACCAAACACCCCTTCCCCGCAGCCCCACCCCATGCCCCACCTTTTTCTCTGAGACTGTGCCACCTGCCCCACCTTTCTCTCCCCCCCCCCCCACACTCGCTCTCCCATTCCCCGGGACTCACCCGCTGCCTGCAGAGCCAGGCTGGGAGGAGCTGACGTGGAGCCTGCCTGTCTGCCCAATCAGGGCACAGCAGGGGTCAGTCCCTGGAGCGAGGGGCCGGGTGGGGAAATTGAGGCACAGCAGGGCATCCGGGTCCCCGGAGCGAGGGGCAGGGTAAATCAGGGCACAGTAGGGTGGGGGGGGCAGACAGGTTTCCTCCTCCTCCCCCCCCCCTCGGGCAGCACCGGTACCTACTTTGGAGCGGTGTGAGAGCCAGCCAGTTCTCTCCGCCAGGCTGGGGGGTGGGAAAAGCAGCTAAGCAGCTGCTCCTCTTCCCACCCCCTTGTGGTGGAGGCCGGTTATTGCAGGTAACTGCTGACCAGACGCTGCCAGTTTCCCTTTTCGACTGGACATTCCGTTCGAAAATGACACCTGGCAACCCTAAGGAGGGAATTTCAAGAGGCAGGGTATTCCCCTTCTGCCAGTGGCTGGCAGGTCTGGTTCTGCTCCCACGCTGCGAGCAGACTGCTGTACTCATTGTAACAGATCTGTGAACCTTATTACTCCACAAACGGAAATGTTTGTGTAACGTGGATACATTTTCCTAAAGGAAACAGAATAAAATAAAACATGGAAACTTAGCCTGATTCATCATGATGAAATTCTAGTTAGTTTCTAATGCCATTTTTCTTAACTTCTTAGGTCTCTTCTCCTGTGAGGGTGCATGTAAGTCATTAACAGGACGGGGAACTATGAGAATGTACTGAAGGGAGAAAATACAATACCAATTGCAATTTTTTGTAAAAGAAATAGTCTCTTACTACACATGCCACTGGTTTTCCTATAGTGCCATCTGCTGGTTAAGATCATGAAGCACCGCTCAAATAATCCAGTTTGAAACATTACATAGCAAGAAATTACTATGAAAAATACACTCGAGGATGTCACCTCAATAAGATCTGTGGAGATGGTCTAGGTTTTATTCAGTCTTGCTCAATGAATCCACAGATGTATAGAAAATATATAGTATTAAATGTGATTTGTAAAAATACAATGTGCTCTTTCCTTGGAGAGAGAAATAGAATTTGTGCTGTGGCAAATTGCTGGCACTATTATGAGGGGTCCCATGCTTTCTCCTCTTGTGGGAGTTGAAGGTGCCATTTCTCACCCCTGAACAGGGGTATCAACTGTCCCACTAGTGTCACAGAAAAGGGGAGTGGAGAGGGAGGGACCCAGGCCCACCCTCTACTCTGGATCCCAGCCCAGGGGCCCTAAGGATAGCAGCAAACCACTTGAACTAGTGATTCCTTCCCCGGGGCTACTTCCCTTTCTGGCCCTTCAGCTTGTAGGGCTTCCTGCCCTCTCTCCACTTGGGCCAAGTTTCTCCCAACCCCTTGTGCCTGTAGAGTCCCTCTGCTCTGCACAAGCTGGGTTTCCCTTTACCTAGGGTCTTGGTCTTCTGACCCACCACAGCACTTCTCCAAACTGCTCTCCCCTCCTACACCAAATCACTCTGCTTCAACTCTTTCAAACTATCTTCCTCCAAACTGTTCTCTGCTCTAAAACCACTCTGCTTCAACTCCTCCCGCTGTCTGATTGAAGCAGGGGGTTTTATCAGGTGACTGGCTTCAGGTGTTCTAATTGGCTTAATTGGTTTCAGGTGCTCTAATTAATCTGTAACAGCCTCTCTTCCCTCTACAGGGAATAAGGCTCTCTTCATCCTGGGGCTTACATATCTCCCATCAATCACTCACCTACTGCCCTCTGGCCATGCTATATCACAGTGGCTATAGCTAATTATGAATATTTTTTCTGGAGGAGGGGGAGGGAAGTCAAGGGCTCTGAGTATAGTGCCGTCCCTCTGATTTTCCAAAGTACTTTATCTTCCCCAAACCGTTGTGAGGTAAGTAACTATTAATTATACTCATTTGTCCCTGGCTCACAGGGTATCAGTGACTTACCCAAGACCATGTAAGAAACTGGTGGCAGACCCGAAGATAGAACCTTTTCTATAACTTTAAGGTGTGAGATGGTTTGGGGTTGTTATTTTTTTGTCATTATCTAGATCATTCCCCTGTATCACCCATGAAGTTCCTACACTACCGCCATACATTTACCTTGTCTTGTTTTCACTAATCTAAAACCTCTGCCATTTTCTTGTTTAGCATAGAAGGGTGTTTCCCAGTATTCAAACTATATCATCTTATGTTGAGTATGTTGAGTACTCAGCGCCTTGCAGGACTGATCCCTTTGTCAGATGCTATTGCATAGTCATTCCCAGTCAGACATGTGCACATCCCCAGAACACTGTTTGATCAAAAAGTAGGATGTTCTGCTCGAAATATCTCACCTCTGATATTTACTTTAAAAATGCATGGATAATCTCTTTTTTTTTGCATTGATGAAAGTAATTAGGTGGTGCAAAAAAGGTAGTTTGTCTTTTTATATCTTAATATCTTTTTTCTTGCAGAAAGGTTGATCCTGCTCTTGGGAATAGAAAACCTTAGAAATCTTTATCCTTTGGGGTCCTATTAACTGAGGTAGTCTTCTAGATCTCATTCCCCAAGAACTTGTGAATGTCTAGATGCTGAATTACTGATGCAAGGCCCTGCATACTGGGGAAAAGTATTGATGCTTTACCCCCTTGAAGAGGAGAGAGGCTATTTACTGCTTTTATCCAAAAATTAGTTCAAATTAAGATTATGCTGGTTGCAGGAGTAGAATTGGTAATCTCAATTTGTGGGTAAAGGAACATTGCTGAGAGGCACTGTAGCTAGGGACTAGGGGTCAGAACACCTAAATTTCCCCCATTCTGCCACTTGCTCCTTGCATGACCTTCTGTAAGTCACTGCAATCTCCTCCCAACTACTCTGTGCTGCAAATTGGGAGAGAGCATTTCAAAATGGATCATAGATTTGATGCAGTTCAATAATACTTTGGCAACACGTGCATAGGTCACCTGAGGGTGAGCAGGGAATCAAGGGAGGGTCTTCTCCAAGGCTGTGGCTTCTGCCCTGGCCCTTATGCAACTCACCTGTGTGCAGAAATGGTCCTCTCCCTCCTCCCCAGTGACGGCACAGTGGCGCGGGAAAGTTACCCTTAGTGGGGCAAGAAACAAAGCAGTTCTGCCAAAGAACCTGTGGCAGCGGATTGCTTATATGTGAGCGTTTCGTGGAGATCTCTGAAGGAGATTCCTGTGAAGTGAGGGAGTCAATCAACACCCTGTTCCACTGCTCAGATTAGGCATGTGGTGGTACGCGCATCATACAGACACAAGCCTGCTTTCTGCAACGCTCCTGCCCCCAACAACTCACTTCAGCAATTCCCAAAATCAAAGCAACTTACCAGCTGCCTCCTCTCCTGTTTGCACTTCACCAAGCTCCGACAGCTGTGACTGGCTAGCCTCCTCCAGGGTAGAGTAAAGCTCCTGGTTGCATGCATCTCTGACCTCCGAGTTGTCCTCTGCCTCTGGGTTCCCCTCCCCCTCCACATCCTTGTCCAAGATTACCTCCTCCTGGCTTGGTCCACTCTCGACTGGCATGCGAGCCACCGAAGTATCCACAGTGGCCTTTGCAGTCGAGGTGGAGTCACCGCCGAGTATCACGTCCAGCGACTTGTAGAACCGCCAGCTCGTGGGCACAGCACCGGAGCAGCGGTTTGCCTCCCATGCCTTGTGGTAGGCATTCCGCAGCTCCTTCACTTTGACCCTGCACTGCAATGTGTCGCAGTCATGGCCTCTTTCTGTAATGCCTCGTGAAATCTTTCCATAGGTATCATAATTCCTATGGCTGGAGCGCAGCTGGGACTGGACAGCCTCCTCTCCTCAAATGCTGATGAAGTCCAGCAGTTCGGTATTGCTCCAAGTGGGGAATCGCCTGGTGCATGGAGCAGGCATGGTCACTTGGAAAGATGCGCTGAGACCACTGCACGCGTCACCGAGCAAACAGGAAGGGGACTTTCAAAATTCCCAAGGAATTTAAGAGGTGGGGCTCACAGTTGGTCACCTGAGGGCAGGGCAGTAGAGCTCAAACCGATGACCAGAAAGGTGAGAACAGGCATTGTGGGACACTTCCCGGAAGCCAATCGCAGCACTGTAATCGACCAGGATGTCTACACTGGCACTACGGCACTGTAGTCCCGGCACAGAAGTCTCGTCAAGGTGGTTTTTTTTTTTTTTAGAGCACTGCAACTGTGCAGTTTCTGCAGTGACTTGGCAGTGTGTACACCTCGAAAGTTACACTGCAGAAAGCTGCTTTACTGTGCAGAAATTTGCCAGTATAGACAAGGCCTTAGACAGAGCTCTTCTTCAGGTCTTGGAAATGTACTCAGAGTGTCACAGATAAGTACTAGGTGGAACAGATTGTTGAGCATAAGTAGTTAACACATATTTCAAGGGATCATTCAAGGTGAAGTGGCCCATTAACATCTCTTCCAGTCATAGGGGGGGAAAGGAAAGGCGGGGAAATGTGTGTGGGGTGTGATTAGTGGGTTATAGATTTTTGTAATAAACCATACATCCAGTCTCTGTTCAGTCCATGATTTTTAGTGTCTAGCCCAGTTATGAATATAAGCTCTCAGGCTTGTCTTTTGAAAGTGTTGTGCAGGTTTCCTTTGAGGATGAGGACTGCTAGGTGAAATATAGAGTGATCGCTTGTCAAAAGTGTTCACCCACAAGTGATGGGGTGTTTTTGTCCTTTATCATTTTCCTCTGTGAGTTAATTAGAGAGTGTAGTGATTGTCTGGTTTCACCCACATAGTTGTTGCATGGGCATTTAGTTCACTGGATGAAGTACATCACATATGGTGATAGGCATGTGTAGAATCCCTGGATCTTGAAAGACATGTTGTGGGGGGTGTTGTTCCTTGTAGCAGTGGAGATCTGTCTGGAGGTTTTCCATCTGTTGTTCTGGCAGGGTCTGGTGCCACTTTGAGTTGATGTGTCCTGGTCTATGAGGAACTTGCTCCTGATAATGAGCTTGGCGAGGTGGAGGGTTGTTTGAAGGCCAGAAGAGGAGGTTCAGGAAAGATTTCTTTCAGGATGGGGTCCCCATCAAGAACGGGTTGTAGTTGTTTGACGATACCCCAGTGGGTTGCAGTGTGGAGTGGTGTGTGGTTGGAACGGGTTTTATTTCTGTGTTGAAGCAGTTTTCATGGGGTATTTGGGTGGTCCATTCTATTATGTGATCTATTTCTCTGGTCCCTGCTTGGTGAAGGTGGTTTTGAGTATAGGTGTATATCCCATTACTATTCCAACTAGTTTACAGGTATTTATTTATCTAGATTGTGAAGACCCAGATTCCTTCATCTTCACATATGTAAAAGTATAAACTGTTGTGACAGAGCGAACAGTTGTCACAGCCCATGCATTTCACATCAATCCGAACAGGTTGCCAAATATATTGGTGGGTTAATGAACAGACGATGTTTCTGCTTGAGAATAGCTGTTTAAATATAGCACTTATTCCTTATGGGGTAGTTTTGAGCTTTCAAATAACTGCCATTCTTTTGCTAGAATCAAACCTATGGTTAAGAATCTATTCATCCCATAGAGAAGGTCAGTATTTTCTTTGTAACCCAGCTGGCAAAAACTCAGTGACAACTTAATACCAGTATTTATCATGTTTCAGAACAGATCCAACTTGTATCTTTAACCTCTGAAACCGTTACCGCAACTCTAGATCATCTGCAGGGAAGATTTCCTGTGCTTTGCACCATTTCCATTTTGGCAGGAAAGAAAGCCCTCCTTTTTAATTTCATATCATTAAGCTGATAAAGTGATTTCAAAAAAAGTTCAGCAGGATTTATTTCTGTCTAGCATGTTATAACACGTTTTTTTAAGCTGAGAAAATTGCTTAGACAATTAATCACTTAATCAAATAGTGGAACTGTCTCCTACTTGGATTTTTCTCTTTATTGACCCTCCCATAAATTTTAATACCACATAAAAGTTTGAAATGATCCTTTCAAGATCTGTCTGTTGCAGTGCAGCTTTCTTGATCAAAGATAATTGTGCATCAGCACAACTCTTGCAAGCTGACACAGGTACATGTTTTATAAATGTCTAATAAACTAAATAATGCAGAGAATGTGTATTGTTTCATTAAATCTGTAGTAGGAAGTCCGGCCTGAGGGCCTGGGCCAGAAAAGAACTCAGCTGTGAACCACAGACATTGTATCGTTACAGATAATACCATTTTCCTTATTCTAATAAAGTTCCTTGTTCAGTGATAGAAGAAAATGTTTATTTTATATTTAAAATTTTGGTGGAGTCCATTATATAGAGCAATTACAAGCAGTGCAAATTGACAAGTTTTCCAACACTAGTTTATTATTGCTGTTAATCTTTAAGGCACAGGGCTACCAATCTATCAATTTTTAACCCATTGTCATCAAGTTTATCAATACGAGTTGCAGCATTGAACGTTTAGAATACTGAACTTTACACAGTCTGATTACTCTGCTGATGTCGTGCTGATGAGAGAATGCAAGTAAAGTTTTTCTATCTGAATACCTCTTGTGTTTTGCTGCTTATCAAACATTCCAAGAGATCAATTGAAGATCAATTGAAATGTAAATACTGAATAGCTCATCTCCAATAAGTGTTTCACATCACTTAATCAATTTGAGTGCACATGGTCAGCTAAAATCAAGCACAAGGGAAGATGAGATCTTGGCCATCTCCAAGTTTTTATATATATATAAATAATAATATATATAATATATAATCATTATTAGTTTCTCCAAGTACTGTCAATTTATTAAGCATGCACCTTCTCTTTTAAATATATATGGAGATATACCTATCTTATAGAACTGGAAGGGACCCCAAAAGGTCCCTTTTCTTTTATCAAAACTTGACTTAGCTTTGTAAAGAATCACATGTGAACCCAAAGGGGGAGAAATCCGTTAGGTAGAACTGGACTGTTAATAATCTGGCTCCATTTCTAAACAAACAACCAAAATCTCACCAAACTAATCTTTATGAATGAAAGAAATGTCTAAAAGTCCATTTTTATTTTGACATCATTGGTTGCTATTTTGATCTTCAAACATACTGTTTATTTTTAATGTAATTCTTTTGAAAGTTCAGAATGGTCCAATACTCTGAAGTCAATGGCAAAAATTCCATTCCATTGTTTGGGGGTTGGGCATCCTGTTTTTCTGCCTATATTGAGTCAAGAGAAAGGGGATACAGTAAAAGATCCCACAAGAGCTCTCGAACCCAATGAGCAGTTGTTCAGTACTAATCTTTGACTTAACTCAGAATAGAAGAATATGAAAGAGAGAGAACCTAAAGACTCAAAAATTTCTTCTCCCATCAAGGCATCTTACCTTCACTTGAATCTTCTCCAAGCTCTCTCCTTCCTTCTTTTTTCTTTAAACTCTCTCTCCCCATCCCAAGATCCCCTGCACTTCCTCTCAACCTCTCACTTATCAATGGGGCCCACTATACTTTGCAGTGTTGACATGTACCCACAATATATTCCTGTGTAAATACTCCTCACCACCAATGGATGGTACAGATTATCATACGTAGATTCCTGACAGGGCAGTACCCTCATGGATCCTCTGTGATACTGTGGAGTGTCACTGTGCCAACACCAAACCAACAGTTTGCTTAGGAGTGGAGATTGAAGAATGTGATTGTGCTGGTCTGTCTGTTTTCTGGACACTGCTGATCTCACAGTACAACAACAAACATGAAGTAGCAGAATTGCACTACTATTAGTAGTTACCCAACAAAACTGAGACTTTGTATGCTTGGGGGAGTAGTGTTCATCCTTGCCTCAGCATATCAATCTGATAGTGTTTGATTCCAGGTTGTGTTAAAGTACCAAGAACATGTTAAATAGACATATTAATGGAAAATGAATACAGATACTTAGTAGCTGTGACCTTTGCAGCAAAGAAAATTATGCAGGAGTGTTGGTTGCTTTTCAGCCTTTTATCAGGCCTGCGCAGACGAAGGAAGTATGAAAATATTTGACTGGCAGGCACTCACCCCTCTTGATTTTTCTTACTTATGTAGGTGTTTTTTTAAATGACTCTGCCGTAACTGGGATTTGCCCAAGGGACTACCGTGAATGAATTACTCAATTGAACATTTATTCATTGACTGAAGATTTGCAAAACCTTATGGCTCTTTGTGGGGATTTTTTTTAACTTCATGCACAGACAGGAAATTGGTGCCTTTTTAGATGTTAACGATGCTGCTTGCAGCTCAGTTTGAAATATTGTTTATGGATAGCAAAACCAATGTTAATTCTCCAGCAATAAACTTATAGGAAGCAGTCGTTAAGGTATCCTCAATCAAATTAAGAAAAGATGTGTAAAACAAGGAGGGAAATCTTGAAAGATTAGACTAATTGAGATTAATTCTGCAGCATTTTGTATACATTCCATATGGAAATCTACTGCGTGTGGGGTGGCAATGAATGGAAAGGAGAAATATTATGCAAAGCAAGATGTCACCGGTTTCATATGTCAAATCAGGAATAACAGAACCATCTGCAGTACTTTAATTAATATATTCATTGTGCTCTGTGTGTATATGAGAGAGAGAGAGAGAATTTATTACTTGGGAAGGGTGCTGGGTGGGGAGCTCTATTTCTCCAAAAACTGTACAGGCAGCAGCAGTGTAAACTCACTTATGCTGCTGTGACAATGTGGCTCAACCCTGGCCTAGTAAGAACATCTTCAAGGAACAAGAGTAATTTAAGATAAAATTTTCACAAGTGACTAGCGATTTCAGATGTCTCAATTTCAGTGAGTAGGTGCTCAGAATTTTCTGAAAATTGAGCACGTTTAAAGCATTGCAAATTGGGCACCTAAAAATTAAAGCACCCAAAATGACAAGCTTTAAAATCTTGGCCTCAGTTTCTGTGGCCTATTTGTCTACTGAGTGAAATACCAAGAAGGCCAACTGTGATTGTGGTTCTTGTGGTGCAGATACTAGTTTGAATTACTATAGTTTTCACACTGAAAGAGCAACTCTACTCTGAAAAATGACTCTAATTCAAGTAACTTCTGCTGATTTTGTTGGGAGAAAAATAATTTTTTTTTGCTAGTTTTTAATTTTGTTGGCCTTGAAGACCTTCTTTGTGAAGGAGTTGGGTTCTTGTCCATCTTGTGCATCATCCACAGAATTGTTTACTAACCACTTACACCTTTGCGACCCCATTGGAGACAGGGCCGGCTCTAAGATTTTTGCCACCCAAAGCAAAAACAATTTTGGCTGCCCCCCCCTTATTTAATTACCCCACCCCCGGCCCCGCCTCAACTCCGCCCCTTCCCCAAATCCCCAGCCCTGCCGCCTCCCGCCAGGCTCTCAAGCCTAGGAGGGAGGAAGGGAGGGGGAGAAGCGGCGCCGCGCTGTGGCCACTCAGAGTCTCCCCCTCCCTCCCAGGTTTGAGAGCCTGGGAGGGAGGGGGAGACTCTGAGTGACTGCGGCGCGGGCGCCGCTTCTCCCCCTCCCTCCCAGGCGCCCAAGCCTGGGACGGAGGGGGAGCAGCGGCGCGCGAAACGGCCGCTCGGGATCTCCCCCTCCCTCCCAGGTTTGAGAGCCTGGGAGGGAGGGGGAGACCCCGAGCCGCTGCGGCGCGCGAAATAGCTGATTCGCATGCCGCTGCTCCCGCTCCCTCCCAGGTTTGAGAGCCTAGGAGGGAGGGCGAGTAGCATCGCGCAAATCAGCTGTTTCGCGAGCCGTGGCAGCAGCAGCGGAGGTGAGCTAGGGCGGCCGGGGCACATTTTTAGGGGCGGCATTCTGGCACCGGCCATGCCGCCCCTAAAAATGTGCCGCCCCAAGCACCAGCTTGTTTTGCTGGTGCCTAGAGCCGGCCCTGATTGGAGGTCTTGGGGTTGCCCAGATGTCAATGACATCACTTGGCCAGTATTCCTTTTATGATCTGTGAAGTGTGAAAGGAAAGGATGCAGCTTGACTTTCAGAGGCCAGGCTGTATCTGCTGAGCTGGCAATTAGAAAAAAATCTTCTTACTTGTAAACTGAGCATATTTGATCTGAAAATCATTGAGGCAAAATCATAGAGCCCCTTGCTACCTTATAAAAAGTAGCTAATTTGAAAGATGGTGTGAAAAATCCACAAAATATTCAGCTAACACTTTTAACTTGCAGCACTTTCAATACTGCAAAAGCAATCTATTTATATGGAAAGGAAATGTAAATTCGAATTATGGGGATTAAAACACGGTTAAAATACTGTGTGGAAAATATTTTAACATTGTTCAGTTGTTACCAAAATCATTTTTCAATAAGTATTTATATGGATTTTCCAGTTCTTCTCGGTTGCCCTAGTACCAGCATGCATAAAATAGATAAATATAGTTGTAGACACAGGAGCTTGATCCTGTAGGACATCAATCCTTTAACAGGTGTGTTGTGAGCAAGACATGAGAAGGCATTCTTCCATTCTACTCTGTGCTGGTGAGGCCTCAACTGGAGTATTGTGTCCGGTTCTGGGCACCGCATTTCAAGAAAGATGTGGAGAAATTGGAGAGGGTCCAGAGAAGAGCAACAAGAATGATTAAAGGTCTAGAGAACATGACCTATGAAGGAAGGCTGAAAGAATTGGGTTTGTTTAGTTTGGAAAAGAGAAGACTGAGAGGGGACATGATAGCAGTTTTCAGGTATCTAAAAGGGTGTCATAAGGAGGAGGGAGAAAACTTGTTCATCTTAGCCTCTAAGGATAGAACAAGAAGCAATGGGCTTAAACTGCAGCAAGGGAGGTTTAGGTTGGACATTAGGAAAAAGTTCCTAACTGTCAGGGTGGTTAAACACTGGAATAAATTGCCTAGGGAGGTTGTAGAATCTCCATCTCTGGAGATATTTAAGAATAGGTTAGATAAATGTCTATCAGAGATGGTCTAGACAGTATTTGGTCCTGACATGAGGGCAGGGAACTGGACTCTATGACCTCTCGAGGTTCCGTCCACTCCTAGAATCTATGAATATATGAATCCCAGGCAAGATAATGGAGTGGCTGATACAGGACTCAATTAATAAAGAACAAAGGAGGGTAATATAATTAATGCCAAGCAATATGGGTTTATAGATCCTGGCAATAGACTTAAACTTCTGTAAGGCATTTGACTTGGTACTGCATGACATTTTGATTAAAAAACGAGAATGATCTAAATTAACATGAGAAAGACAAGGTAGCGTAAGTAATATCTTTTATTGACCCAACTTCTGTTGGTGGAAGGGAGAAGCTTTGAGCTTCACAGAGCTCTTCCTCTGTGGTAACCAGAATGCCCCGGCTAAATACAAGGTGAGACAGATAGTTAAGCATAAAGGGTTTGCGCGTGTTGCACTTAATAACTCTGCAGGCATAGGAGGGTTAGCAGGCAGTAGGCTTTGTTACAAATTGTTGTAATGAGCCATAAAACCATTGTCTCTGTTAAGTCCCTGGTTTTTAGTGTCCAGCAGAGTTATAAATTTAAACTTCCAGGCTTGTCTTTTGAAGGTGTGTGCAGGTTTCCTTTGAAGGCGAGGATTGAGTGGTGAGATATGGAATGAGTGCTTTGTGAACAGTGTTTGACCATGGGTGACAGAATGTTAACCCTTCATTGTCCTACGACTGCAGTCTTATTAACTGTCCACTTCATTTTAAGTGGTCTCCCACAACATGTGTGAACCCCTTGTGCTTAACTATCTGTTCCACCTTGCATTTAGTTTGGATACTCTGGTTACCTTCTCCAGACCTCAGGGAGATCTCTGTGAAACTCAAAAGCTTGTCCCTTCCACCAACAGTAGTTGGTCCAGCAAAAGATATTACCTACCCTACCTTGTCTCTATTATAGCGTGGGACCAATACAGCTATACAAACACTGCAAACATAAAATTAATATGGCACATATTAAATGGATTAAAAACTGGCTAACTGAGAGGTCTCAAAATGTAGTTGTAAATAGGGCATCATCATCAAGCGGGTGTGTTTCTAGTGTGGACCCATAGGTATTCGTTTGGGGCTCTGCTCTATTTAACATTTTTATCAATAATCTGGAAGAAAACATAAAATGATCCTTGAGAAAGTTTGCAGATGAGCCAAAGATTGGGGGAGTGGCAAATAATGAAGAGGACAGGTCACTGATACAGAGTGATGTGGATCGCTTGGTAATCTGGGTGCAAGCAAACACTATGTGTTTTAATATGGCTACATGTAAATCTATACATCTAGGAACAAATATGTAGGCCATACTTCTAGGATGGGGGACTCTATGCTGGGAAGCAGCGACACTGGGGAAAAAAATTGGGAGTCATGGTGGATAATCAGCTGAACATGTGCAATGCTGTGGCCAAAATGGCTAATGCAGTCCTTGGATGTATAAAGATGGGAATCTTGGGTAGGAGTACAGAGGTTATTTACCTCTGTATTTGGTACCGGTGTGACTGCTGGTGGAATACTGTGTCCACTTCCGGTATGCACAAGCCATGAGAATGATGAAAGGACTAGAAAACGTGGCTTATAGCAACAGACTCTATTTATGTTAAAAAAGAGAAGTTAAGGGATGAATTGATCACAGTACCTACGGGGGTTGTTCCCCGTGGCTATCTGAACTCAAAGCTGTGGTAACTAATCTCTGTTTTCCAGGTGGTGTCAGGAAATAAATCAGAGGGGGACACAGCACCTCTGTCTGATAAATGAGAATGCCAGAATGCTTTCACTCAAAAATCCTTATTTTATTGAGTACAAAGCACACATCAAAACTAGCAATAGTCTAGCACCCCAAATATAGTTACCCAAAGTCTAAGGTGGCATCAATAGAGTCAGCAGCAAAGTTCTGGTGGCCAGCCTTTCTTCTAGCTGTTGGGGAGTTTGATGCCAGTTTCCTGGCTTGTAGAAATCCTCTCAAACTTCTCTTCTCCAGAGCACACTCTAACTAAACTCTTTTATATGTAACTCAAAACAAAGCATTCATAATAACAACGAATAGGCTGGGATATCCCTAACAACAGCATAAAAACTCATATTTTCTACTTATAAGAAAAGCAGCTTCTAGTAAGAAATTTACAAACACAGGCACCCAGAATCAAGTTTACAAACACAGGCACCCAGAATTCACATCCCTCCCCCTTCTCATGAATCTGTCCTTGCTAGTAACACACTGCAACTGTGTAGTTGTTTTTGTCCGCCTAAGCAAGGCCAGATTTTCCAGATGCTGTGATGTCCTCACTTCCAGCTTATGGGGACTAAGTGCACAAGATATTTGTGTATTAGATCTGTCATAACTATAAAGGGAAGGGTAACAGCTGTCCTGTGTACAGCACTATAAAATCCCTCCTGGCCAGAGACTCCAAAATCCTTTTCCCTGTAAAGGGTTAAGAAGCTCAGGTAACCTGGCTGGCATCTGACCTAAAGGACCAATAAGGGGACAAGATACTTTCAAATCTTGGGGGGGGAGGGGAAGGCTTTTGTTTGTGTTCTTTGTTTGGGAGTGCGTTCGCTCTCGGGACTGAGAGGGACCAGACATCAATGCAGGTTCTCCACATCTTTCTAAACAAGTCTCTCCTATTTCAAACTTGTAAGTAAATAGCCAGGCAAGGCGTGTTAGTTTTCCTTTGTTTTCTCAACTTGTAAATGTACCTTTTACTAGAGTGTTTATCTTTGTTTGTCCTGTGGCACCTTAGAGACTAACAGAAGTACTGGGAGCATAAGCTTTCGTGGGTAAGAACCTCACTTCTTCAGATGCAAGTCATCTGAAGAAGTGAGGTTCTTACCCACGAAAGCTTATGCTCCCAGTACTTCTGTTAGTCTCTAAGGTGCCACAGGACCCTCTGTTGCTTTTTACAGATTCAGACTAACACGGCTACCCCTCTGATATCTTTGTTTGTTGTACTTTGAACCTAAGACTAGAGGGGAGTCCTCTGAGCTCTTTTAGTTTGATTACCCTGAAAAGTTATTTTCCATACTGATTTTACAGAGATGATTTTTACCTTTTTCTTTAATTAAAAACCTTCTTTTTAAGAACCTGATTGATTTTTCCTTGTTTTAAGATCCAAGGGGTTTGGATCTTGATTCACCAGGAGTTGGTGGGAGGAAGGAGGGGGAATGGTTAATTTCTCCTTGTTTTAGATCCCAGGGGGGTTGGAACTGTATTCACCAGGAGTTGGTGGGAGGAAGGAGGGGAATGGTTAATTTCTCCTTGTTTTAGATCCCAGGGGGGTTGGAACTGTATTCACCAGGAGTTGGTGGGAGGAAGGAGGGGAATGGTTAATTTCTCCTTGTTTTAGATCCAAGGGGGTTGGATCTGTATTCACCAGGAGTTGGTGGGAGGAAGGAGGGGAATGGTTAATTTTTCCTTGTTTTAAGATCCAAGGGGTTTGGATCTGTATTCACCAGGGAATTGGTGAAAGGTTTCTCAAGGCTTCCCAGGGAGGGAATCCATTAGGAATGGTGGCAGCGGGACCAGAACTAAGCTGGTAGTTAAGCTTAGAAGTTTTCATGCAGGCCCCTACATTTGTACCCTAAAGTTCAAAGTGGGGATACAGCCTTGACATGGTGGCAGAGCGGTGGGATCATTTTAAACCCAAAAGCCAGTAAGATTTTTTTTTTCCTTCTAGCTGCTTGAAAAGCCGAGCTGGAGGTAGATGCATATCTTATCTCTCCTTGCCTGAAGGCAGAGGTGTTAAGTTTTTTTAACAAGGTCCTTTGTTAAGAGAAGGGTTCAAATGAGCAAACAAACGACAGGGTAAAAGGAATTTACAAGCTGAATTTTTTTTTCTTTTTACATCCTCGGGAGTAGCTAGTTAGAAAGTCTCTGTTAACTCAGCAGCAGCCAGAGCTGAGAGCTTCCCAGTTTCAGTCAACTGCAGAGGGGGTGACCCAGCACAAGAAAACAGGAAAATGACTACCAAAGAAGTAGCTAAAAAAATAGAACTGGCCAAACTAGAAGCAGAAGAAAATGAAAGAAAACATCAGAGACTGCTTCAATTAACAAAACTCAAGACAGAGCAGAGAGCAAGAGAAGAGAGAGCCAAAAAGGAGGCCCATGAAAGAGAGATGGAGCTGGAAAAAGCCAAAGAGGAGGCTCCCAAGAGAACTATGGAGCTGAAAGAAAAAGAGATGGAGGAGAGAGAAAAAGAAAGGAAGCATGAACTGGAAGTAGCAAAGGCTAAGCAGGATGCACCAGCCAATCCTAACAACCCCCCTCCAGGTACCACTTCCCATCCCAGAAAATTCCCCACCTACAAGGCAGGCGATGATACTGAGGCCTTCTTAGAAAATTTTGAAAGGGCCTGCCTTGGATACAGCATCATTCCAGACCAGTACATGGTAGAGCTGAGGCCGCAGCTCAGTGGACCCTTAGCAGAGGTGGCGGCTGAAATGCCTAAGGAATACATGAACAGTTATGAACTTTTTAAAAACAAGGCCAGAATCAGAATGGGGCTAACACCTGAGCATGCCCATCGGCGGTTCAGAGCCCTAAAGTGGAAACCCGATGTGTCATTTACCCGGCATGCCTACCACATTGACAAAAATTGTGATGCCTGGGTGTCAGGAGCAAATGTTAAATCTCTGGAAGATCTGGTTTCCCTAGTAAAAATGGAGCAGTTTTTAGAGGGTGTTCCTGAGGAAATAGAAAGGTACATCCTAGATAGGAAGCCCAAAACTGTAACTGAGGCGGGGGAGATTGGAGCCAAATGGGTGGAGGTGGCAGAAAAGAAAAAAACTAATAGCAGTTGGAGCGAATATCAGAAGGGGCAAGCCGAAACAAAACCTTACCACCGGGGACGACCCAAGGCCCCACCCACATCCCAAGGGAAACCCCAGACGCCTTCTCACTCCACCACACCAGTCTCCACCAACCAACATCGCCCCGGTGATACCTTAGCAGGGCGATGTTTTAAATGTAATGAACTGGGACATATAAAGGCTCACTGCCCCAAGAACCCCAACCGATTACAGTTCATTACACCCCAATCACACCAAAGATCCCCAGACCCAGATGCCTCTCTCATACCCTCAGAACGAAGGGAAACCTTGAGAGTGGGCGGAAAGAAGGTTATCGCTTGGAGGGACACTGGGGCACAAGTGTCAACTATCCACCAATCCCTAGTGGACCCCAAACTCATCAACCCGGAGGCTCCAGTGACAATTCAACCCTTCGTGTCATAGTCTGTAACCTTGCCTTCAGCCACGTTGCATGTCCAGTACAAGGGCTGGTCAGGAATGTGGACTTTTGCAGTCTATGACAATTATCCCATTCCCATGCTGCTGGGGGAAGATTTGGCCAACCATGTGAAGCTAGCCAAGAGGGTGGGAATAGTCACCCGCAGCCAGGCTAAGCAAGCTTTCACCCCCATCCCTGTTCCTGAGCCGTCCACCAGGGCCCCGTCTGTGTTACCAGAGACCCAAACAACAGTGGTGGAACCGGATCCACTGCCAACGACTGCAACAGCCGTAGTGGATCCAATCCCAGAGACCCAGCCAAAGCCAGTCCCAGAACCGGAACTGGCAACACAACCAGCACCAGAACCATTGCCAGCACTGAGTCCAGCGCTTGCAAACCCGTCTACAACTCCAACGCCAGAGGGCACCAGCGAGCCTGACCTGGCAGAAGCAGCAGATAACCCTACCCAAGAGGCTCAGCCAGAGCCTGAGATACCACATAGTGCACCAGCGGACAGTGGATCACAGTCAATGGAAACAGCCCCAGCACCTGCATCGGTTCCAGAGGGACCAAGCCCCAGTCCACAGTCCAAGGAGGAACTGATGTCTCCAGCATCAAGGGAACAGTTCCAGGCCGAGCAGGAAGCAGATGACAGCCTTCAGAAAGCTTGGGCGGCGGCGTGGAGCACCCCACCACCTCTCAGCTCTTCTAACTGATCCCGGTTTGTTATAGAACAAGGACTTTTATACAAGGAGACTCTTTCTGGTGGGCACCAGGAAGACTGGCATCCTCAAAGACAGTTGGTAATTCCCACTAAGTATCGGGTAAAGCTCTTGAGCTTAGCCCATGATCATCCCAGTGGCCATTCTGGGGTGAACAGAACCAAAGACCGGTTGGGGAAGTCCTTCCACTGGGAGGGAATGGGCAAGGACGTTGCTAATTATGTCCGGTCTTGTGAGGTGTGCCAACGAGTGGGAAAGCCCCAAGACCAGGTTAAAGCCCCTCTCCAGCCACTACCCATAATTGAAGTCCCATTTCAGCGAGTAGCTGTGGATATTCTGGGTCCTTTCCCAAAGAAGACCCCCAGAGGAAAGCAGTACATACTGACTTTCATGGATTTTGCTACCCGATGGCCGGAAGCAGTACCCTTAAGCAACACCAGGGCTAAAAGTGTGTGCCAGGCATTAACAGACATTTTTGCCAGGGTAGGTTGGCCCTCCGACATCCTTACAGATTCGGGAACTAATTTCCTGGCAGGGACCATGGAAAACCTGTGGGAAACTCATGGGGTGAATCACTTGGTTGCCACCCCTTACCACCATGAAACCAATGGCCTGGTGGAGAGGTTTAATGGAACTTTGGGGGCCATGATACGTAAATTCGTAAATGAACACTCCAATGATTGGGATCTAGTGTTGCAGCAGTTGCTTTTTGCCTACAGGGCTGTACCACATCCCAGTTTAGGGTTTTCACCATTTGAACTTGTGTATGGCCGCGAGGTTAAGGGGCCATTACAGTTGGTGAAGCAGCAATGGGAGGGGTTTACGCCTTCTCCAGGAACTAACATTCTAGACTTTGTAAGCAACCTACAAAGCACCCTCCGACACTCTTTAGCCCTTGCTAAAGAAAACCTAAAGGATGCTCAGGAAGAGCAAAAGGCCTGGTATGATAAACATTCCAGAGAGCGGTCCTTCAAAGTAGAAGACCAAGTCATGGTCTTAAAGGTGCTCCAGGCCCATAAAATGGAAGCGTCGTGGGAAGGACCATTCACGGTCCAGGAGCGCCTAGGAGCTGTTAACTATCTCATAGCCTCCCCCACCTCCAACATAAAGCCTAAGGTATACCATGTTAATTCTCTTAAGCCCTTTTATTCCGGAGAATTAAACGTTTGCCAGTTTACAGCCCAGGAAACAGATGACGCGGAGTGGCCTGAAGGTGTCTACTACGAAGGAAAAAAGGATGGTGGCGTGGAAGAGGTGAACCTCTCCACGACCCTTGGACGTCTGCAGCGACAGCAGATCAAGGAGCTGTGCACAAGCTTTGCACCAATATTCTCAGCCACTCCAGGACGGACCGAACGGGCATACCACTCCATTGACACAGGTAATGCTCACCCAATTAGAACCCCACCCTACCGGGAGTCACCTCATGCCAAAACTGCTATACAAAGGGAGATCCAGGACATGCTACAGATGGGTATAATCCACCCCTCTAATAGTGCCTGGGCATCTCCAGTGGTTCTAGTTCCCAAACCAGATGGGGAAATACGCTTTTGCGTGGACTACTGTAAGCTAAATGCTGTAACTCGTCCTGACAACTATCCAATGCCACGCACAGATGAGCTATTGGAGAAATTGGGACACGCCCAATTCATCTCTACTTTAGACTTAACCAAGGGGTACTGGCAAGTACCACTAGATGAACCCGCTAAGGAAAGATCAGCCTTCGTCACCCAGGCAGGGGTGTATGAATTCAATGTACTCCCTTTCGGGTTGCGAAATGCACCCGCCACCTTCCAAAGACTTGTAGATGGTCTCCTAGCGGGATTGGGAGAATCTGCAGTTGCCTACCTCGATGATGTGGCCATTTTTTCTGATTCATGGGCAGAGCACCTGGAGCACCTGGAAAAAGTCTTCGAGCACATCCGGCAGGCAGGACTAACTGTTAAGGCTAAAAAGTGTCAAATAGGCCAAAACAGAGTGACTTACCTGGGGCACCAGGTGGGTCGAGGAACTATAAATCCCCTACAGGCCAAAGTGGATGCTATCCAAAAGTGGCCGGTTCCAAAGTCTAAGAAACAGGTCCAATCCTTCTTAGGCTTGGCTGGATATTATAGGCGATTTGTACCCCACTACAGCCAAATCGCCGCCCCGCTCACAGACCTAACCAGAAAGAAACAGCCAAATGCAGTTCAGTGGACTGATGAGTGTCAAAAGGCCTTTAACCAGCTTAAGGCAACACTCATGTCTGACCCTGTGCTAAGGGCCCCAGACTTTGACAAACCGTTCCAAGTAACCACAGATGCGTCCGAGTGAGGCGTGGGAGCAGTTTTAATGCAGGAAGGACCGGATCAAGAATTCCATCCTGTCGTGTTTCTCAGCAAGAAACTGTCTGAGAGGGAAAGCCACTGGTCAATCAGCGAAAAGGAATGCTACGCCATTGTGTACGCGCTGGAAAAGCTACGCCCATATGTTTGGGGATGGCGTTTCCAACTACAAACAGACCATGCTGCGCTACAGTGGCTTCATACTGCCAAGGGAAATAACAAAAAACTTCTTCGGTGGAGTTTAGCTCTCCAAGATTTTGAATTTGAAATACAACACATTTCGGGAGCTTCTAACAAAGTGGCTGATGCACTCTCCCGGGAAAGTTTCCCAGAGTTAACTGGTTAACAATTGTTCTTGGAATGAAACATATTGTTAGTTTTTATATAATCAGTAGTATGTCTAAAGGTACATGTGTCTTATTAACTCTGTTTTCTCCTAGAACTCCAGGAAGAAATCACAGCCAGTGTGGAACCGAACGTCCAACACTATCTGTGATTTGGGGGGCGTGTCATAACTATAAAGGGGAGGGTAACAGCTGTCCTGTGTACAGCACTATAAAATCCCTCCTGGCCAGAGACTCCAAAATCCTTTTCCCTGTAAAGGGTTAAGAAGCTCGGGTAACCTGGCTGGCATCTGACCTAAAGGACCAATAAGGGGACAAGATACTTTCAAATCTTGGGGGGGGGGGAGAGGGGAAGGCTTTTGTTTGTGTTCTTTGTTTGGGAGGGCGTTCGCTCTCGGGACTGAGAGGGACGAGACATCAATGCAGGTTCTCCACATCTTTCTAAACAAGTCTCTCCTATTTCAAACTTGTAAGTAAATAGCCAGGCAAGGCGTGTTAGTTTTCCTTTGTTTTCTCAACTTGTAAATGTACCTTTTACTAGAGTGTTTATCTTTGTTTGCTGTACTTTGAACCTAAAACTAGAGGGGAGTCCTCTGAGCTCTTTAAGTTTGATTACCCTGTAAGGTTAATTTCCATACTGTTTTTACAGAGATGATTTTTCTTTAATTAAAAGCCTTCTTTTTAAGAACCTGATTGATTTTTCCTTGTTTTAGATCCAAGGGGTTTGGATCTTGATTCACCAGGAGTTGGTGGGAGGAAGGAGGGGGAATGGTTAATTTCTCCTTGTTTTAGATCCCATGGGGGTTGGAACTGTATTCACCAGGAGTTGGTGGGAAGAAGGAGGGGAATGGTTAATTTCTCCTTGTTTTAAGATCCAAGGGGTTTGGATCTGTATTCACCAGGGAATTGGTGAAAGGTTTCTCAAGGCTTCCCAGGGAGGGAATCCATTGGGAATGGTGGCAGCGGGACCAGAGCTAAGCTGGTAGTTAAGCTTAGAAGTTTTCATGCAGGCCCCTACATTTGTACCCTAAAGTTCAAAGTGGGGATACAGCCTTGACGAGATCAAATCCAGTTCTCTCGTAACGGGACAAACATTTGATAACAGGCTCTTCAATTTACCGGACAAAGAGATAAGTTCCAATGACTGAAAGTTGAAGCTAGACAAATTCAGTTGAGAAATAAGGAGTAAATTTTAAGTGAGGGTAATTAACCATTGGAATAATTTATGAAGTGTCAAGGTAGATTCTCCTTCACTGGCAACTTTTAAATCATGATTGCATGCTTTACCTCTAGTTCAAAAGGAATTATTTTGGGGAAGTTATAGGACCTGTGTTATATAGGAGGTCAAACCAGATGATCACAATGGTCCCTTCTGGTCTTGGAATCTATAAGCAGATACCACTGCTTTTCTTTAGTTATAACTAGGGCCCTATCAAATTCACGGTTGATTTTAGTCAACTTCGCGGTCACAGGATTTTAAAAATAGTAAATTTCACAGTTTCAGATACTTAAATCTGAAATTTCGCAGTGTGGATCCCAACCCAAAAGGGGGTGATGGGGGTGGTGGTGGTGCAAGGCTATTGTAGGGGGCTTGTGGTATTGCCACCCTTACTTCTGCACTGTTGCTGGCGCCAGTGCTGCCCTCAGAGTTGGGCAGCTGGAGAGTAGCGGCTGCTGACCAGGCACCCAACTCTGAAGGTAGCACCACCACCAGCACAGAAGTGAGGATGGCATGGTATTGGGGGGGTCCTCACTTTTGGGGGGGGAAGGGCTGGCCTTAAGGGTGGGCAACATAGATGACTCCTCAGGGTGCCGTGTTTGTGGGGGGGGCAAGGGGGAGGTTTCTGTGGTCAACACACACACACACACACACACAGAGCGCCCAAGGCCCCTTTAACCCCTGAATGCTGGGCCCAGAGCCAGGGAGGGGCAGAGCCAGGAGCATCCTGGCCGAGGGCTCCTACCGTATGCGGGGCTCCACTGCTGGTCCTGGCCAGGCTGGTGAGGGATGGACTTCCTCTTCTTCTGCAGGGACCACTCCCACCTCTAGGAACCTATCCTGGCTGCAAGAAGCTCTGCACCTGCTGGCTGGGAGCCCAGCTCTGAAGGCAGTGCCATCACCAGCAGCAGTGCAGAAATAAGGGTGCCATGATATTGCCACCTTTACTTCTGCGCTGCTGCTGGCTACAGCGAGGCCTTCAGAGCTGGGTGGTCAGCCAGCATCCACTGCTCTCCAGCCAGGTAAAAGCACACAAAGGACCAGATTTCACAGTCCCTGACGTGTTTTTCACGGCCATGAATTTGGTAGAGCTCTAGTTATATCACACATCTCCCATTCATCTCTTAAGTAGTTGTTCGTACTTGTTATTTGCATTATAGAAGTGCTTAGCGCTCTCCCCCCCCCCCAGCACTGAGGAGTCATTGTGCAGGGTGCTGTATGTACACAGAGTAAAAAAGATGGTCCCTATCTAAGGAACTTCTAATCTGCATATGGACAAGCTGTAACAGGTGGGTGGTGCACAAATTAAGGAAACATAAAAATAGCCATTTTTTACCATACTGCCGGCTCATGTAGTCCAGTTTGCTGTCTGACACTGGCTAGTATCAGCTGCTTCAGAGGAAGGTTCAAGAAACAGTTATGGAATAATCTGTCCATACGGAAAGGTTTTTTTTAACTTCCTCCGTTAGAGACTGGCGTATACTCTGAAGCATGAGTTTACATCCCTTCCATTTTTTTGTCTTAGTAAGTGCTTCTGGATGTTCTTTAAGAGGGCAAATCAAAGGTAACAATGACAGGAACCTGGGGAAATGCAGTGAGTGTTATGGGCATAAATTGCAGGTTTAATTTTTTTTTCTTAATATAAATGAATTAATCTTTAACTGACTACTAGCCATTAAGAGATTTGGTCAACAGTGGTAGTAGAATTAATGTCTTTCACGTATACAAGAGAGAAATGTGTGCTATATCCTCAATGTGTACTGTAACTTGGAGAGGTGCAACTGCCTGACCACCTACTAATTGTAACTAGTGGTGACAATCTGTGTAACAAATAAGGGGGAAAAGGCAAGATTATGGAACATGTGTGGAATGAGACTGGAGAGAAGAAAAGTAAATCAGTCAAGTTCTGTTAGGGTGTAGGCAGATGTACTCCACACCCCAGACACCCAATCCTGGGCATGTGTGGGTTTTTTGGAATTTTTGTAAGATTTAATAGCCACATACAGTATGAGCTATCCAGCTGCCCTGGAGTCTAACAGCTAACACCCTCAATAGTTTTTACACTTGCATTACATTTTACTGATTGGAAAACTGAGTCACAGAGAGGTTAAATGACTGGCTTTGTTCCACACAAGCTCGTGCCAGAGCCAGGATCAGAATTTAAGAATTCATTTTCCCCAGGCCTATACTCGGTCCAGTGGATCAAACCTTTGTAAATTTACAAACAAGCAATGCAGAAAATAACAGATCACAGTGGGTGAGTGCATGGCTCTATAAAGTTCAGACCCTAGTGCTTAGACCTGGGAGTCAAACATTCTGCTTTTCATTCCCATTCTGCCACTAATCACCTGGTGCAACCTTTAGACAGGTCACTCATTAAAGACCTGATTTTCAGAAGTGATAAAACTGCTGTCTCAACAGCTCCCATTGACTTGAGTTGGACTTATGTATGCTTAGACCCATTAGCCCAGCGGTTCCCAAACTGGGGGTTGTAACCCCTCAGGGGGCCACAAGGTGGTTACAAGGGGGTTGTGAGCTGTCAGCTCCATGGGGCTGACATCCCCGAGCTCCCATTAAATTACTCCCCCCATTTTTAATTTATAAGGGGGGGTCACACTCAGAGGCTTGCTTGTGAGAGGTCATCAATGCAAAAAGTTTGAAAACTACTGCATAGCCTCTCTATACTTCATTTTCATTATTTGATTAAATGGGGATATCAAACTCTCTCTGTGGGTTGAGAGGCTTATAGTAATGGTCATAAGGTCTTTTTAGATCTTCAGCTGAAAGGCACTGTATAAGGGCAGTTAAATGCAGACTTTAATGTGAAAAATCTGAAAACTACTTTTTATAAACTATCCTTTTCTTTCTTTGATCAGGATCCGTAACTCACTTTATATGTAAACTGTCCTAGTCTCCAAAGGCCACACAGCAACAACCCTTTCATCACAAAAATCCTATAATCCCAACAGTCTTCAAATTGAGGCATAAAAGTCTCCTGAACTGTGGAACAGCTTCCCAAAGGAAGTAACAGAAGCCCCATTATTTGCATCACAGAATGACAGACTGGACTAAGCACTACAAAATGTACGGTAGGGAACAACCCTGAAGTGGCAGGGAGATTGACTAGATTGGATCTCATTGTTTATTCCCATCTCTAACTTGACAGTTGATAACAGCTCTAACGGCCCATTTGAGACTGCCTTTCAATTTACTGGACATACAGCAGCCCTACAGGCCACATCTTTTCATTGCAGTCTGCGCAAGAAAATTCACCTTACAATGCAAGTAAGAGGGGGTTGGGCTGGGTACAGAACTGTGAACAGGCACTTGTTTTTCTCCTCCTTGCTTCAACTCTTCTGCATTAGCTTCCTTAAGGGGCTGGGGTTTGCACTGGAGTCAGACTAATTTATATTGCTGTACGACTAACATTATTCAGCAAATGTTTAACATAAAAATTACTGTGCTAGGTCCCCAGATTCAGTATTTAATATTGTTGTCTAAATTAAATTAATGGTGGAGCTAAATGAATCACAGCAACGAATATCACAGAAGATAATGTGTTAGTCACAATATGCAGATTGTAAATTAATGCAGAGTGATTTAAAGATCTACTGAACTGTATGGACTATGGAACGGATGAAACTGAGACTGGAGTCCTATATGGTGGAAGGATATCAAACACCAGAAGGATTAATGATTTTAATTTCTTTTTTGTAACTCCAGAGACCTTGAAGTTTTTCAATCTAAAGTTGTGCAAGAAAATCCCCCTATCTGACCCCAGTTGTAAAGAAATTCATCCTCTGAACCCAACAGAATTTCCCCCTTGAATGAATTTAGTCGCTGCTGAAGACACTCACAGGGCCCAAAATCCCAGCAAGGCCTCTGAAATATCCTCTTGTAATTACTTTTGGACCTGGCCTGCTCTGACACCATGGTGTCTCCAAACCCTGGCGCATCTCGTGTTTGTTGAAGGTCGCTGCAGTCAGCTTTGCCATCTCTGCGGTCATCGCCCTTCCCTGCCCCATACTCTCACCACCCTTGGCCCACAGGCAGCTGCGTGCCCCCTACACCCCTGTGTCTCTGGGCCCTTGGCCCACAGGCAGCTGCGTGCCCCCTACACCCCTGTGTCTCTGGGCCCTTGGCCCACAGGCAGCTGTGTGACCTGTACACCCCTCGCCCCTGTGTCTCTGGTCCCTTGGCCCACAGACAGCTGTGTGCCCCCTACACCCCTGTGTCTCTGGGCCCTTGGCCCACAGGCAGCTGCGTGCCCCCTACACCCCTGTGTCTCTGGGCCCTTGGCCCACAGGCAGCTGTGTGACCTGTACACCCCTCGCCCCTGTGTCTCTGGTCCCTTGGCCCACAGACAGCTGTGTGCCCCCTACACCCCTGTGTCTCTGGGCCCTTAACCCACAGGCAGCTGCGTGCCCCCTACACCCCTGTGTCTCTGGGCCCGTGGCCCACAGGCAGCTGTGTGACCTGTACACCCCTCGCCCCTGTGTCTCTGGTCCCTTGGCCCACAGACAGCTGTGTGCCCCCTATGCCCCTCGTGTCTCTGGGCCCTTAACCCACAGGCAGCTGCGCGCCCCCTACACCCCTGTGTCTCTGGGCCCGTGGCCCACAGGCAGCTGCGTGCCCCCTACACCCCTGTGTCTCTGGGCCCGTGGCCCACAGGCAGCTGCGTGCCCCCTACGCCCCTCGCCCCCATGTCTCTGGTCCCTTGGCCCGCGGGTGGCTCTATCCCCCGTCCACTCGCCGCCGCCCCGACTCCCCGCAGAGTTGGGGTCTCTCTGCACCCCGTTCCGGCCCGCGCGCTCCCACGCTCTCTCCAGCCAGCGCCGTGCCGCGAGCTCGCGGCTCCTTCAGACCCCTCCCCCAGGCCCATCTCGTGCGGAGACTCGGCGCACCCGAGTGACGGTTATGAAACGTCATCCCGCAGCGGCAGGCGTTTGGCTTTGTGAAAGCGAGGTCAGGGGGTGCGCGGACACCGCCCCGTTTCCGGTCCGCGGGGAGCGTCGGCTGGAGCGCCGGTATGGGGCGCGTCGCTGGCCGGGCGGGGCGGGGGTTAGGAGAGGGGAAGGGGCTGGTTTGTATCCTGGGGGTGCCCAGAGCCATTGAACCGAACTGTAAACTCGGTATATGCTGGAAACCACGTCAAGGGGGTGCGGCAGCCCCAGCACCCCTAGTTCCAGCACCTGTGGGGGGGGTCGGTCTCTTGTGTGGAGCTGGCTTCCTCCATCGCTGCGGGATACTATGGCCCTGTCTCCCTCAGCCCCGGGGCGAAGAGGCCTGAGAAGCAAAGCAGTACTGTTAAAAGTGGATCAGTCACTTAATCAGTTCCCTTAAAATTCCAGGTTTCAGAGTAGCAGCCGTGTTAGTCTGTATCCACAAAAAGAACAGGCGTACTTGTAGCACCGTAGAGACTAACAAATGTATTTGAAAAAAGAAGAACAGGAGGACTTGTGGCACCTTAGAGACTAACAAATT
Organism: Chrysemys picta bellii; assembly: GCF_011386835.1. Taxonomy (NCBI): domain Eukaryota; kingdom Metazoa; phylum Chordata; order Testudines; family Emydidae; genus Chrysemys; species Chrysemys picta. Next base: position 127,398,730 of record NC_088795.1, on the reverse strand, counting down.
TATTAGAGCATAAGCTTTCGTGAATTACAGCCCACTTCTTCGGATGCATATAGAATGGAACATATATTGAGGAGATATATATACACGCATACAGAGAGCATAAACAGGTGGGAGTTGTCTTACCAACTCTGAGAGGCCAATTAATTAAGAGAAAAAAAACTTTTGAAGTGATAATCAAGATAGCCCAGTACAGACAGTTTGATAAGAAGTGTGAGCATACTTACAAGGGGAGATAGATTCAATGTTTGGAATGGCTCAGCCATTCCCAGTCCTTATTCAAACCGGAGTTGATTGTGTCTAGTTTGCATATCAATTCCAGCTCAGCAGTCTCTCGATGGAGTCTGTTTTTGAAGTTTTTCTGTTGTAATATAGCCACCCGCAGGTCTGTCACTGAATGAATGACCAGACAGGTTAAAGTGTTCTCCCACTGGTTTTTGAGTATTTTGATTCCTGATGTCAGATTTGTGTCCATTAATTCTTTTGCGTAGAGACTGTCCGGTTTGGCCAATGTACATGGCAGAGGGGCATTGCTGGCACATGATGGCATATATCACATTGGTAGATGTGCAGGTGAACGAGCCCCTGATGGTATGGCTGATGTGATTAGGTCCTATGATGATGTCACTTGAATAGATATGTGGACAGAGTTGGCATCGGGGTTTGTTACAAGGATAGGTTCCTGGGTTAGTGGTTTTGTTCAGTGATGTGTGGTTGCTGGTGAGTATTTGCTTTAGGTTGGGGGGGTTGTCTGTAAGCGAGGACAGGTCTGTCTCCCAAGATCTACTCTGAAATGTATTTGAGCACATCGGCTGCGTAGAATGGGACATATAGTAAGGAGATATATATACACACATACAGAGAACATGAAAAGGTGGGAGATGCCTAATTAATTAAGATGAGCAATTATCAGCAGGAGAAAAAAAACTTTTGTAGTGATAATCAAGATGGCCCATGTCACACAGTTTGACAAGAAGGTGTGAGGCTACTTAACATGGGGAAATAGATTCAATGTGTGTAATGGCTCAGCCATTCCCAGTCTCTAGTTAAGCCTAAATTGATGATATCTAGTTTGCATGTTAATTCAAGTTCAGCAGTTTCTAAATCTTTGAAATTTGCGTATATCCACCTGCCTGCTCAAGGTGCCTTTTCCCCTTCCACCTAAAGAACAGGTACCTTATGAATAATGCTGTGCACGCCCCAATACACTTACTGGGATCGTGTCAGGAATGCTGTTGAGCTGGTCATGTCAACATGGGTAGAGTCTTAATCGCTTTCATTGCCCCTCTGAAAAGACAACTTCCCCGCTCGTCTTTTGCCAAGGCATAAAATTATGCCACTTGTCACACAGGTTCTTTGTGGTTGGTTTTGGCAAGCATATCTGCTCCCAAGCTATGATAACCAGAAACTTCTATGCTTAAACTCTGTACCGTTTTCTTTTTATTTTAACATCATCTTAATAAAATTCTTAAAACTGGTCAGGTCAAGATGAGGGTATAAGCACTAGTTCAGGTAATGTAGCGGAATACCAAATATGCTGGTCTGGCAAACATTAAATATATATATAAAATACTAGTCAAAATATTAATGCCAGGCAAATAAAATGTGATCTTATTTTTCTTTGTCTTACAAGTTTCCGCAGATGGACCAAAAGCTCTCTCAGCTGGTCGAGGACCTCACAACCTCAGGAGAGCCTCAACTGAATCCAGAGAAAATGAAAGAGCTAAAAAAAATCTGCAAGTATGAAGCGTGGTTAAATTCTTTAGTTGAGGAACATACTGGCACAAGGCTGTTTTCTAGCATTTTATCATCTTACACTCTTTCATATAAAAAACAGGTCACAGTGACCCATTAGTCTGGCCTCTTCCAGACTCTTCTTTTTGCTTTAAGCAACACTTTGGAATTGATTGTTGCCTTGAAAATTTAGGGAAACTCATGGAATGAATAATGATGGTGGGTTTCCTCCAAAACTCGTTAAAAGACTCCTAGTGAGTTTTTTGGGGATGATTTTTTGCGGGCTAAATATCTTTTAATCTCATGTCAAAACAGAAAGCTTCCTTTTTTTCTGTTAAACAATATTTTTAATCCATAAAAGGACAAACTCACTTGCTGATGGTTGTACTTGTGTTGATAATGTTTGTTACTTTTTAAAAGGTCTTCAGATGAACATATTAGTCATGCGTATCATCTACTGATGACACAGCTGAATCAAGAACATGCAGAGATACGCTTCTCAGCTTTTCAAATTGTGGATGAGCTCTTCACCCGGTCACATCAGTTTAGGACCTTAATTATTTCAAACTTTCAAGAATTCTTGGAGCTCACAATTGAAACAGACCATGAGCAGCCTCTTCCCCCACCAAAAGAAGTAGCACAAAAACTGAAAAAAACAGCCATTAAATCTGTACAAGCTTGGCATGAAAAATATGGAGAAGCTTACAAGAAACTCTCCCTAGGATACCATTTCTTAAAACAGAACAAGAAGGTATTTTGCCTGTTTACTTCTGCATGTTTACTTCTCCACATCGACTCATTAGGTTCTGGCTTAGAAAGATAAGGCTGATTTCTGGCAGATGTTGATTTCTCCACTGTAAGATAATATTAAGGGATATATGCTGGAAACAAAGTTGAGCTTTCTTTCTTTCTTTCTTTCTTTCTTTCTTTCTTTCTTTCTTTCTTTCTTTCTTTCTTTCTTTCTTTCTTTCTTTCTTTCTTTCTTTCTGACAAATGTGTTGAATACTGTTTTTTCTTGCTCACTTCTTTGTTGAAATTTAGTTACCTTTCCTTCTTCCCCTCCCCCCCCCTGCAACCTAAGTCCTTTCTAAACTGCTTAGGACTTCTTTTTTTTTTTTTTTTTTAAATACGAGACAACCTGTAAACTCTTCCTACAACATGTCTTATTTTACTGCTTCAGATTAGAGTGTAAATACCCTATTTGGATAGGTCTTTCCGTGTGTTACAATGTCTAAAGCTCATTTCAACACAGATTTTATTTTTCTAGAGGTGTAAATCAAAGGCAGTAACAAGAAATGAGATACTATAATATATTTTGTATTTCTTGGTTTTTTTTCCTGTTCACCTTGCAAAGTTTATATACTACTTCATATGCTACTAATCAGAGCGTTAAATATACCCTTTCTCTATTGATGCTGGAATATCAGTGTTCACTCTTTAGCCACTATCCTGTTGGATCTCATTAATAAAGGAACTCATTCAGTGCCACATGATCTCTTGGGGTTCTTCAAGATTCTATTTCTTTAATAACCTTCCTGTTCAATGGGTATGTGACTTATTAGGTGGGCTAGAGGGGATGTGTAATTTGGGTTTCAATACATGGATGATGTTTGGCTCTTTCCATCTCAGCTGAAGCCAGCTGGTGTAAAGCCAGTGCTCACATGTGGTTAGATTAATAAATTATAAGGTTAGAAAGGACCATTGTGATCAACTAGTCTGACCTCCTGTATCACACAGGCCATAGTACTTCCCTGAATTAATTCCTGTTTGAACTAAAGTATATCTCTTAGAAAAACATCTAATCTTCATTTTAAAATTTGATAGTGATAGAAAATCCACCACATCCCTTGGTAAATTGTTCCAGTGGTTAAATACCCTTACTGTTCAAAATTCAGCCTTAATTTCAGTCTGAATTTGTCTTGCTTCAACTTCCTGCCTTTAGATCTACTAAGGGACTAAGTAGTCGCAGGGTGGGGAGAGGGAGAACTTAAGTACTATCATGGATCAGAAACCAGATAGTTAAGAACACAATTGGTCAACCTTCATTATAGCAAAAGGCTAATAATGGGATGGCATGTAGTGCTGTACTAGGACTGGTGTTTAATAATTTGAAAAGAGGATGAATAGTGACATGAGAATTTGGAGATGAAACAAAACTCTTGGTTAGTTACAATTAAAAAAGGCTGAGGAACTTCAGAGGAACATACCCGAGCTAATGAATAGGTAACACAATGGCAGATGAATGCAAAGTAACATTGGAGGAAAATTGAACTACGCATACATCTCTTGGGGTTCTAAAATAACTATCGTTTTAGGAAAAATACTAGACACCACTGTGGACAGCTCCTAGATTATCAAGACAGAAAGAGACCATTATGATCATCTAATAATCTGACTTACTGTATAGCAGGCCATAGAACTTTATTCCACCAAGCCCATACCTTTTAGAAAATACATCCTATCTTGAGTTGAAGACTTTAAGTGACATATTCCACAACATCTGAAGATAAGTAGCTGCAATGGCTGATTTCCTTGACTGTTAATTAACCCTGTTATTTCTAATCTGAATCTGTCTAGTTTTAATTTCCTGACATTGGATTTTATGCCTTTGTGTTAAATTAGAGACTTCTACTAATACTTCTGTTCCATATTTGTAGACCATGATCAAGATGCCTGTTAACCTTCTCTTGGATAAACTAAATAGATTGGGTTTCTTGAGTCTTGCTGTAAAGCAGGTTTTCCAGACCTTGAATTATTTTTTGTAGTTTTCTTTCCAGTTTGCATAGGTACCAGCACTGAACACACAATTCTAGTAATGGTCTCACTCATGCTGTATACAATTATAATACTACCTCCTACTTCTAATCAATATCTTCTCTATACTAATCTAAGGATTGCATCAGCTCTAACAAAAACCTCTGCTCAATGTTCAGTAATAGTAAAAGAAGCAAAGAGAATTTTAGGATATGTAAGGAATGGGATCGAGAACAATTAAAATATTTTAATGCCCATTTTATAAATCGGGGCATGCTCTCACTTTGAATACTGTTAGATCCTAGTCACTATGTTTAAAAACTGGTAGAATAAAATTAGAGGACGTTCTGAGAGGGACAATGAGAATGACTGAGGCAATGACAATGACTGGAGGCATGCATAAACTCTGGAGACAGATTTACCCTATTCACTGCTCTCACAGTACAACAACAAAGAGATGTTCAGTCACATTGAAAAGAGTGCAAGATTGATAAAAGGAAATATTGTAACATAGTGCATAACTGGCCTGTGGACTCACTGTCACAAGATATTCAGTCTGGCTAACAGCTTAGCAGGACTGTAAAAGAATTGGATGCTTTATCTGAATTACAAGAATATCTAGGTTTGCAGTGTTGTTGTAGCCGGATTGATCCCAGGATGTTAGACAAGGTGGGTGAGGTTGTATCTTTTATTGGACTAACTTCTGTTGGTGAAAGAGGCAAGCTTTTGAGCTACACAGAGCTCTTCCTCAGGTCTGGGAAGGGTACTCAGAGTGCCACAGCTAAATACAAGGTGGAACAGATTGTTAGCATAAGTAGTTAACACACATTGTAAGGGACCATTCAAAGTGAAATGGCCCGTTAACACCTCTGCAGTCATAGGACAAAAAAGGAGGTTACAGATTATTGTAATAAATCATAAATCCAGTGTCTTTATTCCATGATAGTTAGCGTGTAGCGAAGCTATGAATTTGAGTTCCCAGGCTCATCTTTTGAAGGTGTCCTCAAAGGAACCCTTTAGGACAAGGACTGAAGAAAGTTTCTTCTTCGCCAACAGAAGTTGGTCCAATAAACAGTATTACCTCATCCTCCTTGTCTCAGGAATAGCTAGATTCAGAATAGTAAATATTTAATTTTATATATATATATATGTTTACACACATGCACACAATATTTTCATATGTGTGTGTGTATATGTGTGTATATGTATATACACATATATATATATAGTGCATGTGTGTAAACTGTTGTTGTTAAGGGTTTAAGACATCCTTTAGTTGTAGGGGATTGGGAGGAGATTTTCCTTGTAAGTACATAATCCCATAACTACGTACTGCAACATTTCTTATAGCATTCTCTAAAACAGCTGGCATTTGCTACTGTTGGAGACAGGACACTAGATCAGATGGGTCGCTGGTCTGATCTACTGTGAAATTCTTATGCTTAACAGTGGTTGGGGCTATCTGACTGCTCCTCAACCTGAGCAATACTAAGCTAATAATGCTTGTAAACGGTTACAAAAATGGTTGGCTGAAGTCACTTTGACTCCCTTGCATGCATGAGGGAAGCATAGCTACTGCCTGTACCACGTACCCCCAACCCAGGGGTGGGGGGATGGTCCAAGTGGACCACCAGCTGCATGTCTATGCATATAACATAGATAACAGCACTGACCGAGAACACTTTTTCAATGTGTTGGTCTAAAGTTTTCTTTTCAGATGCATTTCTTGCTGCAGTTACCTACGTCTGTCACCTTATTAGTGGATCAGTGCAATAGCACAGTATGTGCCTGCCTAATAGTTTTGCAAGTTGTCTCACTAGGAGCATATTATGTATGTAGTCGTCACTGGCTTCCAGTTTGTTCCAAAGTGGTGTTTTGACTTATGCAGCTGTAAATATCTTGCATCCTAATTAAGTACCTAGCAGACCACTTCTTCAATTGCATAATACTTGACATTTGCAATTAATAGAGGTGGTTTAGCTGACATTCAATGATTTAAACAAAAGGGGTCTATTGGGAAGGGATTAGGGCTTGATGCAAAACCCGTTGACTTTAATGAGCTTTGGATAAGGCCCTTACTCAAGGGCATTGGATTCTGAAATGTTTTCTCCCCTTTTTGGTGCCCTACCCTTTGTTTGGTCTAGTAGAGCCAATGTATTGACCTTATAGACCTTGCAGTATGGTCTGTCTGTGTTCTTCCAGGTGCTGGAGGAATTCCAAATGTATAAATATCTTGCTGCCTCTCCCCCCAATAAAAACTTACAATTTTCTTCACAGCTTATTTAAGCAGCAACAATTTGCTTAGAGCTGTACATATAACAAAGGAAATTAAGGACCCTGCTTGGAGGCAGCTTGCAAGCTATAGCCATAACCAAAGATTTTCTGTCTTTATAGGCAGCTGATTTAGAATCTGAAGCTTTAACAGAGCAATATTAACCAAATCACTGATATATAGGTAACTTCATTAATTGGATATAGAAGTTACATTGCTTCATTTTGCTGCCCCACAAGCATTGATTTCCACACATCTCCACTCCCATGTAGCTGAGTATTTTTAAACCTATTGATACTGTCAGGAACTGTACTGGTTAATAAACTTAATGCAACGTGTAACTTTTTCTGATCAGAAACATTTCAGAGTGGTGGGGGTGAGGGGGGAAGAGGGGGAGAAGAGGTGGACACCGTGGAAGAGCATGTTCTGAAGGCCACAGATCTCCACCTCTGCTCTGCCCATTAGTAATGTAATCACTTGCTTATTTACCCAAAAGGCTTGAGATAAGATATCCTTATTGACAAAGTGGGATTCAATTAAAACTAGATGTACAAAGATTTTTGCATTTATATCCATAAGTGTGTAATGAGGTGTTGCGTTGCGTATCTGTTAGTGCATTTGAGTGATACAAGACTCCTATTCAGATTAAGTAGCGCAGTACCCTCAACCCTTTTCACTTTGAGAAGGGCATGAGTAGAATTAAGAGCTGAGCGTGGGGTTTTCTGTGTGCTGTGAAAGCTATTATAACTGGGCCTACACATTTACTCTGTGAGCTTAACTGTAAAAAGTATGTGAACATGCATAAGATGTCACAATAACCTAACAGATGTTGATGGGCGTGGAGAGGAAGGGGCCAAAAGGAGACAGACTAAATTAGTCTAAACAAGGAGGCCTATTGCTATGGTTCAAGAACTATGATGAAATCATGCTTGGTAAAAACAGAAGTTGAGGAACTGGAATTTCAATTAATCAAAATTGGTGTAGGATATTAGGCCTAGTTAGTGGACAAAATAATGAGGGGATGGGCTATTCCCCCCCCATCACTCCCTTTTTGAGTCCTTAAAGAGAGAGACTTTTTTTTAGGGGGGGGAGGAATATAGAAGAATGGAGGGCCGGGGGTGGCTACTGAAGCGAGCTTCACCATCATGGTTGCTATCCCAACCATTTCCTGGGATCCTGGGCCTTTGTCATCCTAATTCTGAGAGATGTCCTGACCAGACCGATGCAGAAAAAGGGACCCAGATAACATTTCTACCTCTACCGGCTCTAGATGAATTCCAAACAACACCTGGGATAAAATGGGCTCAAACTTTAATAACAGCTACAGCCCATCTGAACTAACTTCTCTTTTTTCTAAAAGGATAGTTCTTACCTCCTGGGATACCCTCTTAAGGGAATGTCAAACAAGGGAGTTCTCCTTCTAAAAACTATTTCCAGCAAAGGGAACTAGGGATGTTGTTAAAATGAAAGCCATATTTCATACTTTACATTTCATATGTCAACTTTTTTCCTGGTATGAAGGAGGCTGAGGTCTCTGTACCAAACCTTGTTTAACACTGTTTAATGTTAGATAATGATTGGGTTCTGTTGACACTTTTTGGACCATCTATTCTATCTAAATTAATACAACAGAGCCCAACTCCTACATCACTGGGCTGATAGTTATACACTATGTTGTTCCCAAGATTGAAGTAAACATTTTTCTGTTAGGGAATAGCTTTTTTTTTCTTTTCCCCCTTTCTTTCTTTTTTTCTTTCTTTTTTTTTTTTAATATATCATTTAAGCAGGCCTGAACTGAGTAGGACTGTGTGCTCCTCCACCTCAAATTCTGGTATGTTGTTCTGACTAGCATGAAGGAAAAGGCATCTACTGCTGAGACCAATAGAGGCAGAACAATTACTCAAGTGGCTAACTCTGATCTAAACAAGGAAACCCAGCATAAGTTCTCAAACCCACTGAGCTAACACAGAGTAATTCTATTTTAACTTTTTAGATGCTCTTTCCCTATGTCAGGGGTGGCCAACCTATGGCCCGCAGGTGCCCACCAGAGCATTTTATAAGGCCTGCAGCCTTCAACACAATATACTAATGGCTGATTCATTAGCGTTTTGTCATCACGTTTACATCATTTTAATTTACACAAATGTGTAAATAGATTTCAGAGTAGCAGCCGTGTTAGTCTGTATCCGCAAAAAGAAGAACAGGAGTACTTGTGGCACCTTAGAGACTAACAAATTTATTAGAGTATAAGCTTTCGTGGACTACAGCCCGCTGTAGTCCACGAAAGCTTATGCTCTAATAAATTTGTTAGTCTCTAAGGTGCCACAAGTACTCCTGTTCTTCTTTTTGTGTAAATAGACAATACCGTACATAGAAACAACCTATCTATAAATCAATACAGGTGACTTTAATTCTTATTAAGATATGTAGAATCTGTTTGGCCCACACAAGGTTGTGCTTAGGGTTATGTGGCCCTCCTGTATAAAAAGGTTGGGCACCACTGCCCTATGTAAGGATGAAACTGCTCCATGAGAGGTGTCACAATGAGAACACAGGATTGGGATGTGGGGAGTCTTGGGTTCTAATTCTGATTGTGGCACTAGCTCACTGTGCAAACTTTTCACAAGTCTGAAATCGTATTTAAATGAAATGTTACCTACTAATGTTAGATGCACTCATTATAACAAAGATCAGAGGAAACTTTCTGGGTTTTATTTCCATTTATTTACTTTGTATGTCTGACATCCCGTATACAATTTTAATTGTTCACTGAAAGAGCCCCACAGTGTGGGGAAAGAAATATTTCCAAAAAGGAAATGTGATTTTAAAACCATTAAGATTGATGAGGGGAATCAAAATCAGATGTATTCATGCAACTACCTTTGTCTTTCTGTAGATATAGATGCAATTGCCCCCTTAAATTTACTATATTGCAAGTCGCTCTGTGTGTCAGTTACTTTGTAAAATTGAAATATTGCCTACCCCACCACTTGACTTCAAGAAGCTTACAAATATTAGTTAAGTCTCACTTCATTCCTATGGGGTACATTAGTATTTGATACACAAGAAGATTAGGGCCTTGATAGAGCAAAATACGTATGTGCATGTACTTAGACTCAAAGCCCTGTGGTTTGTGATTAACTCCCATTGACTTAGGTAGAATTTAAATCTGTGCTTAAAGTCAAACAAATGTGTAAGTGCTTTGCTGAATTGGGGCTTAAGTAATGTGCCAATGGTTGCATAGAGAGTGAATGAGAAACACACATGACTGGACAATAGTGTGTGAAATCCAGGACTAGGAACAGACCTAATTTTCCTGATCCCTGGCTACTGAAGTACAGGGGCATGTTGTAGAGGAGAGGTTCTTGGAGGAAGCAAAAGGGGATGCTTGTTGGCTGCACACTTATAGTTTGATCTCCAAATGGTACAGGCATTTATTGTGTGTGTCAGATTTTGCTCTCCTACTATAATTACAGTCATGTGAAAAAGGGCGGTGTTTTAAAGCACATGATCTTGAGGACCTTGTGTGGTCTTTACGTCACAGCAAAACAAAATCTCAGAAACGTCATTTTATTTTGAAATATGGTTTATTTCATGTACAACCATTATGACCAAAGAAAATTTCATCTGGATGTGCAGACTATGAATTTAGCATCTGGGGAGGGATTGCTAATTCCATTAGAATAATAGTTCCTAAGTATTCCTTGCATAGCACTTTACAGTATAAACTAACATTGAAGTTAATGCATTGTAGAAGAGCTCTGTGTGGCATGAAAGCTTGTCTCTCTCACCAATAAAAGTTGGTCCAATAAAAGAAATTATCTCACCTATCTTGTCTCTCTCATTGAAGTTAATGGAAGTTAGTTGATGGTACTCAGTAACTTGCAGGATGAGATGTCTCATGTAGCTAAATTATAAGGTCTAAAGCAACCAAAAGCCAGCTTTTTCTTAATGCTAGCTCATAGATTTGTACATCAGAATATAATTTTTAGAAGGAAAAAAAATTAAATTTTCAGGCCTTTTCATGAGCAAATTAAAATAAAGCAAAAAACCTAACATTTAAAATTAATAAAATCAAAACAGTAGTTGGAGCTACTGTAAGGTGCATGACTTACATTGTGTTCTGTACTTCAAAAATAAGAAATAAAGGAGTAAAATAAAAAATAAGATTTTTGAGAAAAATCCACCAAAGCCAGGAAATTTAGTGTAAAAGCCAAAATTCAGTGATTTAACTCACTGCATGTTGCAGGGGATATGGCTTGATCCTGGATTGGTTGGTTTGCTTGCATGCAAAGTTCTTGGGAAAAGTGTGTGCAAGTAGCAGTTTTGGCTTTTACTCTAAAATTCTTGAGTTATATGGGTCAACCTAGCATTAGTTTTGCATATTCTCTATCTAGTTCATATGTGACACCTCTCCCACCCCCCTACTGTAAGTGAGGGCTTCCCAAAATTATAAAGGGTGCATCAAGATAGATTCCTTTCTTTGGCCTTGGACAGCAGAGAGAATGTTCAGGTTTCTGCTTCCTATGATCTCATTTTTCACTAATAAAAAATGTTACCATAGTTATAGATTCTGGGAGAAGGGGCAATAAAAGGAAGTACTGTAGAGAGACCCACTGATTAATGATGTTAGAGGATATTTAATCAAAGATAGGAATCTTGGGAGTGTTTCTGTATTTCTTACAATGAATATAACAGTTTTCTTCAATTCCTCCTCAGGTGGATTTTCAAGACGTAAATGTCAGAACTCTGGCTGAAAGGAGAAGGGAGGAGGAGAAGCAGAAACGATTAGATAACATTTACAAAGAGAAAGCAAAAAGAGCTGAAAAAGAAATGGAAGGTGAGATGTTCTGAAAACTTTAAAGTTTATTAAGGAATTAGGCTATATAAAATACAGCCTCCAAGAAAGCAGCTATCCACGTGGTAATGGGCTGTAGAAGTAGACGAGGAAAGTAGTGCATATGTAGACATAATATAGGGTAAAATAAACAAGTGATGTAGTACCAGGAGTTCAGGTAGAACGTGGGGTGATACAAAAGAAGGTAATTAAGTGTCTCGGGCCCTGATTCAGTAAAGAACTTAGATATATGTGTAAATTTGAGCATGTGAAGAGTCTTGTTGAAATCAATGGCTGTATTCACATGCTTAAAGTTAGTCATGTGATTTAAGTATCTTCTGAATCAGGGCATCGAAAAGGTGTTTCATGTAGAGTATCTGTTTCAAAAGGCATTGCTAAATACCACTGTAGGAATCCTGTACCTGGTATAGGAGGTCCAGCAAAAGTTCCATGGATATCTGTGCATATTGGAAAGCTGTTTCTTTAAGCAAAGGTTTTAGAGCTAACTAATTTCTACAAAACTGAAGAATGAGGGTGTGTGTGTGTGTGTGTGTGTGTGTGTGTGTGTGTGTGTGTGTGTGGTGGAGACTCTTACCTTACAGTTTTTAAGTGTTGGCTTCACTTACAAATACTTTTTGCTTGTGCATTATGAATACTTGTGTGGCTGTGCACTATGAACAGTTATGCGTGGACATGGAATTTAAAACTGAGTCTTAAGTTTCCTTAAGTCATTTTCAGCTGAAATGTGTCTGGGTTGTTACTCATAGATGCATCAGTAACCAGCTATAACAGCATAACTTCCAGGACTGTAGGATTCTTACCCAGTGACATTGCTGAGAATAACCTTACCAATCCATCTGCTCTACTTCATATTTTATAAAACAATTAAAAGGCCATCTTTGATAAGTGCTCTGAGATTTTCAGATTTTCGGGAGATAGGAAAGAGAGTTGTTTCTATTTTGTACCTCTTGAGACCAGAGAATAATATCAGTTTGATGTGGGGGGCATTTGGAGAGGAGAAATGCACATGGGTCCTCATGCCTGCCTAGGAATATGTTACTGATTTAAAGATAAATGAATTGCCCCTTTGGCAGGTATACTTACATTGTAAGCATTGTACTGATTCCTCATAGTGGGGAACGAGAAAGCGAGTTTGTTCCACTTCTGAGCTGTAGACATTTTGTATCGCCTGGAGCAATATTCTAAAACAATTATCTCCTGACAGAAATGTCCCAGGAAATCCAAGACACACTGACAGAGATGGAGAATTGTTTCCGGCTTTTGATGCCAGATCCATTTGACTTCACTGTGAATGATACAGAGTTAGACCCTGTCACGGAGAGGACTGCTAATGAGGACAAACCTACTTCCTCCTTATCCATACAGATAGCAGATCACCAGCCATCTTTGCTTGGACATATGGATGATGAACAGCCTTGTTGCAGCAAGGACCTTCCTTCTGTTTCCCCATGTCTAATAGCTGGTAGAAACAGGGACCTGAACGAAGAGTTGGGGCTGCCTGAGCAAAAGGAAATAGACAGAGGGGAACGTTCAGAAGCTGAAATAATTGCTGCTGCTGCCACCGATTATGATGACTATGAAACCTTTGTTAGGAACCATGGGCTTGGTTCTCATAAATACACTCTCAACCTTGAAATCTCCACAGGTACCTAGTACTGTACCACACAAACAGCTTGAGAATGTCTGTATGTGAAGTTGTGAGCCATTAACTACAAAACTTAATATTTTATATTTCAGCCCTCTCTAGCAGATCCCCTGCTACGTCTGGCCACTCATCTCGTAACCCTCCTTCAATGCAGATTGTGTTGGACGTGATTTATAGATTTTACTAATCAACCATTTTGGTTAAGATTTAGTATATGGCACTGTTAATGTATTACAGCACCTAGAATAAGACAGGTTTCCTGTCCTGAATTGCTTGCTTTCTGTTTGCAGGATGTATATAACTTTATTTGGAGGGGGAGAGGAAGGCTGTGTTTCAATGCTTTCAGCACTTACCTCTTTAAAATTAGTGACCTTAGTCATGACCCTACAATAATATGCTTGAGTTATAGTGGGGAAACATTTTTTAATATGGCAATCAAACTCTCAACACTTTGTAAAGACTTATCATAAAATAGTGAATAGAGTGCTGGTAGCAAGGATTTTAAAATATGATTCTTAATATCATTTCAAGAGGTTGAGTTATTTGTAGAAAAGCCTGGCTTGACTTTTTAAAAGTCTGATACCTTACAGTTAACTGTACATGTGCATACAGTTAACTACAATTTCACATGTAAATGGCTGGTAAGATATATAGCTGGCCATTTCTGCATACATGTGTAGGAATTCTGAAGGCTTAACGGGCAGTTGCATTTTTTGCACAGGTAATTGCATTCCTGTCATTTTGAAAATCAGGCTCCTAGAGTTGTTGTTTGGGGTAGTGACCAACTTTTCATTATGTGTGTACTGTACCTAGCACAGTAGGGTCCAGATCCCTGATTGGAACCTCTAGTCACTATTGCATTACAATTATATCCTTGATTCATATGGTAATGCCTAAGCTGTGTTGGTTTAGCATCCCTTTTTCAGAGTTATGCAGCATAATGAAAGCATTTTCCCTTCTTTCTCTTTGGTCTTTGGGTTAAGTATTTTTAGCATTAACGCTGAACATAGTAATCTTGTGATTCATCTCTGAAGAAATCAATTATGTTAGAAAGTTTCATGTTGTGCCATCTCCACTTATTGTAGGTTCTTATTGAAGATGCTAAAGACATCATGCTTGTGTATTTTTCCTCCCTTTTCAACAGATGTGAAGGTGCGTGAGAATGAAGACAATACTGCCATAATAAACAATATCATAGATGCGCACAAACTCATCAGAAATAAATTCTTGCCATCTGTGCAGTCTTGGATTCAGGTGAGATGACTTCTGCCAAGAAAAATAAAAAAAGCTCTTTCCCCTCTTTTGCTTGCTTTCAGCCTGTCTTCCATAAAATGCTAACACTTACTATGAAACCACGTAATTTGGGGACCCACATAGAGACCATCTTGCAAAAAGTTACAAAAGCCTAAAGATGGTGTGGCTGCACCAAACTCAGCGTCTGGGTGCAAACTAAAGACTCGTGCACTTATGTGTTGAATCTTTGGTCTGTGCGTAGGGCAAAAACAACAATAAGCAATAAAAGTGTGTGAGGATAAAGTCTGAAGAAAACTAAACAAAGCAAATTAAACTGAGGAAAAAATTATTGTTATAAATATGTGAGGTGCGGAGGGTGGTAATAATTGGCTAAATATAAATCTGAGTTAGAAACTGTCAGTGTTGCATCACTTATATTTGAGTGCGTTCAACATTGCTTAAGCTACCTAGCACAGTGCACAAGTTTTTCATTTTTGGAGATGTCAGTTTAAATATGGCCTATATGGTAGGGTTAAAGTGAAAATGAATATGTCTTTAGGAGATAAGTCGACTACTCTGAAACCTGTCATTAGAAAATCACTTATTCAGCACAATTGGTAGTCTATGCTCAAGTGTCCATTGCAGGGGATAGCAATTTTGTATGGTGAGGTCAGGAGCGGCGCCAGGGTTTTTGGCGCCCTGGGCGGGGGTCCTTCCGCATTCCCGGTCATCGTCGTTGTCAATTCTGCGGCAGGGGAGGTCCTTCCGCGCTCCCGGTCTTCGGGGCACTTCGGTGGCGGGTCCCGGAGCGAGTGAAGGACCCGCCACAGAATTGCCGCTGAAGACCCGGAGCGCAGAAGGACCCCCCGCCGCCGAATTGCGGCCCCCCCAAATCCTGGTGCCCTAGGCAACCGCCTAGGTCGCCTAAATGGAAGCGCCGGCCCTGGGTGAGGTGCACTCACAGAGGAAAACTTATAGTGCACCTGCCTACTCCTTGGTTGACTCTAGCTGCTGCTATCAACTCTTACTCCCCCAGTTAAAAAAAAAGTTTTTGAAAGAAGTGCAGGTAAAAGGAGAGAATTGGGATCACCAGTGATTGCTTAGTATAGGAGCAAACTGCTTTATTGCATGTCATGTTACAAATGGACAAAAACCAAGAATTTTTTTTCTTGAGGATGTGTGTAGCAGAAATAATAAGAATGTATATCTCTTGCTTTGTAGTTGTTCACCAGAGCAGGAATAAATGATGGTTGTCTAAGATGTGCCATTGATTTTAAGAATAAATTAGAGACTGCTATGGAGAAACATAAGGAAATGAACATTGACTATAAAGAGAGGAAAAGAAAAGTGGTGAGTATTTTAAATTAAACATTTTTTTGAGAAGACTATCAAACACTTGACTTGCACACAGAAAAATATAATGCTGTCTAAACATTTCCTTGTAGGCCCTAATTCTTGCAAAAACTTAAGCATGTGCTTAGCTCGATATATTTGAGTAATCCATTTGACTTCAATATGACTACTTCATGAGCCAAATTAAGCACATGCATAAATGTTTGCAGAGTCAGGGCCTTCATTATTAGATAGGACATTAACACTGGTTGTCTTAATTTTTTTTATACAGTGAGGTAGTAAAATTTTAGAATTCTCTTTAGTCCCAGTTTCTTCATGTACAGTTTGTATTCTGTCCTTTTGTTCTCTTCTGTGTTGGCGTTTAGTGTTAATGAAGGAAGACATACATATTGTTATTACCATTTTATTATTTTGAAACATACAAAACTATGCCAACACCTCACAAGTCAGAAAAAAAGACATGGTTCGTGATTTACAGTGCTTACATTCTACAGAGGTTGGGTAACAGACTTGAAAGCCTCTCATCATAATTAGCTATCACATGGTGCTTTAATGCTCAGAGTGTTTCACAAAGGTTATTCCCAGTGAAAATTTTGTGAGATGAGTAAGTTTTAATATCCTCATTTTACTATGCCACAGAAGAAGTCAGTTAGAACTAACTACTATTTTACTATGTGAGGAAACTGAGGCAGAGAGATTAGATGATTTGTCCAAGGCCACAGAAGAAGTCAGTGACCCCATCTATACATCTAAAACAACAGAGTTTACTAAGAATTTTTAAACTTGTTTGTGGTCAAATAGTGCTTGTTAGGTATAAATGGCGAAACTATATTTTTAAAAAACTAATTATTTTAGCTCAGAGTGTCCAGGAGTAAAACATGGCTTTTAACTGGGTTATAATACAGTTTCTATCTGTCACGGCAGGCTAGACTAAATTGTTAGTCTGATTCAGCCACAGTGAAGTTCATCAACTGTTGTTAAACTCTGTTTGGCTGTATAGACAAGGCCAGATTTGGATTTTTGAATTTCTCGGTCCCAGCACATCTCCCTGGTACAGAAGGGTCCTGGCTATGTATACTACTCCAGCTACAAAAGCCAACACTGAATGAACGGTAATATTCTAGAAGACTCCCTTACCACTGCTTTCCCTTCAATGGGATGTGCACATAACCAGCTATGGAGGAATCAGCATAGTTGCTGCAGTCCCTGTTGTCATTTTTATGGGAAAGGCTGCACATGCTGGCCCTCTGCCCAGAATATTGGCTACTGCCTTTTTTGTAAGATTTGAAAGACATTCAAGCCTTCATTCTATGAGTAGTGGAAAATAGTGCTGTTACCATTCTTGTTCACCATTGTTTGGTGTCAGAGTCAAACCTTGCAGAGCATACAGCTAGGAAAAGGGAAATATTTAATAATTTGCTTATTTTGAACACACTATCATTTGACAACTTAATAGAATTTGAGGTGTGGAACCTGTTAAGAGATGTTGGAAAATATGGAAGAATTACTATTCATTTTTCTTTCATGGCGAAATGCCCAAACTTTTTCTTAACTAGTGCTTAGCTACTTAAATTTAAGCTGTGAATGAGGAACATAATGAGCTGCAGAAGCATTTTCATAAAAAGCCTTTGGTTTCTCTACATGTGGTGGATTGTTTAGTTGAAACTTACTTTTAGACGGAAATTGACAACAATTTAAAAAAAAATGTAAAAATCCAAGTCCAATGGTCCAGCAAGCAGCAAGGCCTATCAAAAAAGAATGTTGTGCCCTGATCTTGCTAGGACTTACGCCCATACTTAACTTCATACAGTGTGAGTACTTCCATTGGCACTATTCAAGGTCATGAACATCAGCCCATGTGTAAATCTTTGTAAAGTTGGAGCCTTAGTTCTTACTATAACAAAGTCTTGCTGTCTTTTGGTGGTGTCCTCTGTATGCCTGGAGATAAGAGAAATGTACTGATATTCTGATCGTTGAGCATCACTGCAAAGATCAGGACATTAGCAGATTTTACATATAACTGCTAGCACACTGAGTCTGCAGAATGGCATAGCAGGGGGTGTAGATATGCACCGTGTGCAGAAATAAAGAGAGACCATGCAAGAACTGAAGAGAAGAAATGAACCAAATAGCATGGTTACTGTGGAAAAGATCACTTGTAAGTTTCCGTCTGCTGTAGATCTGACATAAGCTGTATGTTATGACAATTGATATCAAGTCATTGTTATGTACCAGGGAGCAATTGCAATCTGCAAAGTAAATTGTGCTAGATGAAGATTATCACACTAGGTACAGGAGAATTGTTTGCATATCTGCTCATCTCCTTAAGTGTTGTCAAGACTCCCTATTAAAGTCATGTCTGTATCTTTCAGGGAGAGCATATTTTATTTTAGTGGCAACACCAAAGTGGCAAAATGTAAAACAGAAGGTTAGGGACTTACAAAATTTGCATCCATGACTGCTGCAGTGGCAACATCGGAGGATTAGCACTATTTTTATGCAGTTACTCTATTCTTTAATAGACCAGCAAGAATGGAGGCTCTATCAAGCATTGCAGCCTGGCTCCTCAGATCAAAATGGGTTTGTAGTCTTAGCTATCCACGCCTTTGCATAAAAGATGAGAGCAGTCACTCAGTACTTCTTTGTAGTCTGCACTTGGAAGGAATTTACAAGTATCCCTTTGCTAGGGATATAAGTGTACTTTGCTAGGTCTATGGTCAAGATGTTAATGGAATTGATCCTTAACTGTTTGAATAAGGGAGTTGGTACTAGCCTTCCTGATTCTTTGAAGAATTATCTTTTTAAATATTTTTTTCTACTCTTGGTGAACATAGCATCTAGAGTAGTAGTTATCAGCCTTTATATATTTTGTGTGGTATCACCAGTGTTGCAAACTCTTCTGATTTTTATCTTGAATCTGATGATACTTGGTGTTTTTTCTTAAAGCCCCAGCTCCTGGAGGCAAGTGATTACTTAAGTAATCAGCTTTCATTTTTTTAGGCAAGTTTTTAGTCCTCCTGGTTGCAAGTCCAAAATGCATCCTAAAGGCTCAGAACCCAGAAGACAAATAAAAAGAATCCAGTGTTTTATTTTTAAATCTCTCATTTTTTAAAGCTAATTTCATGATTTGTTGGGCCCTGCCTTGTCATTTTTGAAAGTGTGGGGTGGCACTATTGTATCTTCCTTGCAATCAATGGGCATTTCTGCTTTCTCCCTGCTATCCCCTTGAACCAGTCCACAGTTGCCACCCTTTTGTTTTTTCAGTTCTTTCTCATATATAGGACCTTACCATATTCACGGCCATGAAAAATGTGTCACGGACTGTGAAATTGAGCTTCCCCCATGAAATCTGGTCTTTTGTGTGCTTTTACCCTATACTGTACAGATTTCATGGGGGAGACCAGCATTTCTGAAATTGGGGCTCCTGTCCCAAAAGGGAGTTGTAAGGGGGTTGCAAGTTTATTTTGCGCTGCCTTCAGAGCTGGGCGGCCAGAGAGCGGTGGCTGTTGGCCAGGCGCCCAGCTCTGAAGGCAGTGCCTCGCCAGCAGCAGCACAGAAGTAAGGGTGGCAATACCATACCATGCCACCCTTGCCTCTGCGCTGCTGCTTTCAGAGCTGGGCAGCTGGAGAGTGGCAGTTGCTGACTGAGGGCCCAGCTCTGCAGGCAGCAGCGCAGAAGTAAAGGTGGCAATACCATACCATGCCATCCTTACTTCTGCGCTGCTGCTGGCGGTGGCTCTGCCTTTAGAGCTGGGCTTCCGGTCAGCAGCCACTGCTCTCCAGTTGCCCAGCTCTGAAGCCGTGCCGCTGCCAATATCAGCGCAGAAGTAAGGGTAGCAGTACCTTAACCCCCCCTACTTTTTGGGTCAGGATCCCTATAATTACAACTCTGTGAAATTTCAGATTTAAATATCTGAAATCATTAACATTACGATTTTTAAAATCCTATGACCATGAAATTGACCAAAATTGACCGTGAATTTGGTAGGGCCCTACTTATATATACATATGCTATCTCTGATCTTTCTGTTTTTCATCTGTTTTCCTATTTGCTTTCTGCTCCCTAGCCTCCCTCCTACCTCCAGCAGTTTCATACTGCTCAGGGTGCATGTTTGAGAAAATGTGGTGGTGGTTTTTTTTAAGCTCTGTAGCTGGAAACTTGGTAAGAGAGGGTTGGGAAAGTTCTTTAAATGCTGGTCCCTATGGTTATAGTTATTTGCACAGATTTACCTTCTGTCTCTACCTTCAGCTACAGCCATGGGAGGAGAAGGAAAAGAACTACAAATGTTGCCTGTATCCTTTGACTGTCCAGAGCCAGCTGTCTGCCCCCCTTGGTGTTGCCTTTATAAATATTATTGCATTAGCCGTATATCCTGGCTGTCCAGATTCAAGTCCCTCTTGCAGACGTTAAATAGCCATCGTCATATTTCTCATTCTGTAAGAACTTCTATTGTTTAAATTGGGGCAGCCTGACCACATTAGTCAAGGATAACCAAACACAAGGATTACCATTGGTACTCTTCTGTTAGTGAAAGTCCTTGTGTGCTTACACCATAGTTAAATTCATATAATCAGCGATTATTCTGGGACTGAGTTAGATGTTTACATCCCTTAAGAGTGTCAGATTTTGAAAGTATATATGAGAGTTTTAAAGCACTCTGTGTGAGAATCTAAATTATGATTGAAATGAGAGAGGGGGTAAGAGGAAAGCACTTGCATGACAGGACATGTTGCATTATTTTCTCTCTTTTTGTTAAGACTCTTCAGAATAATCTCAGTGCCCAGTAGAGGGAGTGCATACTGCATGCTGGACATTTTCCTTTGCACTTCCTTTATCTAGAGTAGGTCATGTCTTAGTGTGTACATGTTTTCATGTAAACTTATTACAGCAGTATTATGTCAGATCTACTGTAATAAGTTAGTTCTCCGCTCTATTTAGGTGAATTATTGTAGTGTCACAGTTCTAGTTATTGGCTGAGATTGGTATTTATAATAGAAACACCTATTTTTAGAGGTTTAATGCTGTTTTAAGCATAAATTGCTTATGGCTGGAACTTTGCTAAAATATTTCCAAACAGGGAATAATTTGTTTTTATTTTTATATTGTTGGTATGCATGGCTTTTGTTCCTTTATTTATTTTAAAACAGATGTTTGGATTTTTTAAGATATTTTTCTTAAAATGCCAGATTTTGCAGATGTTTATACCAGAATTGCTTTGCATATTTAAAAGTTATAAAAGAAAAATCCATATATTGCATCTTAAAAATCATGCACAAGTATGATGCACATCTACAGCATTTCCATAGAGACTAATGATAATACTTAACATTTTAATAACATCTCTATTGAACAGCATAGCATGTTCTGTTGATGTCTTAATTTTTTTCACATGTATCTATAATAACCAATAAATTATATTTAAAAATGTAAGAAATGTACATATGTCAAACGAGACTAAAATGAGTGTTTGAAACAAGAGCCAGGAAATTTGCCGGTACTCTACCTCAATTATGTATGCTGTGCAGGCCAAAACATTTGTTTTCTTCTGCATCCCCTTGTGTGTGTTTTTTTTTAGTTTAGAGCTTAATTTAAAACTGTGTTTTGGCTTGTCTTAAAATGTCTTCCTAAAATGGACTAAGCAGTTGTTTGTGCTGTTATGATTTTTACCTTGAAATAGTTGACTGGACTACGATTTTATTTGTGAAAGGGGGAACACAACTGCATCTGGTTTGTTTACAATATGTTGTGGTGGAGCCTGCAAAAAAGGGGAAGAAGGGACTATTGATGGTAAATCAGTTAAAAACAACAGATGACCAAGGCATTTAGAATGCACTAATATTAATAGACTGGCTGTGTTTTAATGCAGCAGAATAATGTAGATTTGAATGACAGAGAATTTGGTAAACCCATACAATTGGCAAGCTTTTGGGGTAATTTGAGTTTGCTGCAATAAAATTGGATAGGTGGAGTTATGCCAAAAGTCTTCTAATTGCTTGTTAAAGACTGAACACCCTTACCTCCCATGAGGTTGTGTGTTCAGCAATTCTAGAACATGTGTTTTATTTTGTCTTGTTAAACAGTCACGTTTAACCAGTCTAAATGCTTTTTAATTGTTTCATTAAGACACTGTTCCTCAAATAATCTTACTTTTGAATAAAGTTCTAACTCTTCAGTAAGTTCTACTGTTTGGATGTGGGTTGGGGATTACTACGTTGTAGATTTCAGCGTAACTCTTTATTGCAGTGTAGATGAGATAGAATCATAGAAATGCAGGGCTGGCTGGGGCTTTGAGAGGTCACCTAGACCATCCTCCTATGCTGAGGAAGGACCAAGTATACCTGTTCATAAAAACCTCCAAAATTGGGGATCCCACAATCTTGGTAACCTATTCCAATACTTAACGATCCTTATAGTTAGAAAATTTTTCCTAATATGTAACCTAAATCTTCCTTGCTGCAGGTTGAGCTGATTACTTCTTGTCCTACCTGCACTGGATGTGTAGAACAGCTAATCACCGTCCTTTTCGTAACCCCCCTTAACAGAAGACCCACTCAGCCTTCTTTTCTTCATGTCCAGTTCTTCTTTGAGTGATTGTACATATCCATTCCAGTGTTGGGATGTGTGTGTACCAGTGCACAGTTGTGCCACGCTGAATGGTACCGCTAAGGAGACAAACTCTGACAAGTGCCCTCTGATGCCTCACACACAGCACGTAGGTATAAAGTGTGCAGTTGCCCCCAACTGTACTCAGCTCCTTCCTATCGCCTGTGACTGTTATTGGAGCTCCCTTTCCTTGCTTCCGTAAACCTTTAGTCAAGTGTGTAAATAGTGCCCATTGTAGTCTGTATAGTTAGTGTAGTTTAGTATTTAGTTAGTCTAGTGTGTGCATCTGGCATCCAGCCTTGGTACTGGCCCTGGTACCGGAGATATGCCATGTTCTCTGGGTTTCAAGCCCTTCCACTCTTGTGGAAGGCAATGCCTAACAGTGACCCTCATCCCAGCTGCCTTAAGTGCTTGGAGGATGCTTCAATGAGTATTAAATGTAGTATTTGTAAGGGCTTTAAGCCCAGTTCCAAAAAAAAATCCAGGACAGCCAGATGGAAATATCTGCTGCTGGAATCAGTGCTGTGTCCTCCATCTGAACCATCTACCTTGGTCCAGGTACTGAGCATTACCAGTACTGAGAGGTAGATCAGCATCACTGGTACTAAAGAAGAGGCACTGTAAATCAGACTCGGTCCCAGGACCATCAGCGGAAGCAAAGAGGTTGAGCAGACTCAGGTGGAAGCTCAAAGAGGAGGCACTCCTCAGAGCACACCTCTAAGCAGAGGAGTTCAGTGACTCCAGACCCCACCACAGCTAGTCTCAATGGGCCTCCTGAAGTACCATCTTCGGGATCACCTCACATCCCGGCACTACAGAGTGCTTTCCTGGTACTGTCTACGTCTGAGACATACGAGGCTGGAAAAGAAGTGTTGAACCTCTGGGTACCACCATCACTGGCAGTTCAGGAGTCTTGCTTGGCACTGGTGCCCAAGATATTAACTTTAGCGGCTTCACCTCCGCACCAGGCAGGTCCAGCTGATTGGGCTATCATGGTATCATTTAAGAAGGTTCCGTCTAGGGCAAAGCCACAGATGATCTCCCTGGCTCCCCTTTCTTCAGAGTCTGGAGTTTCCTTCCTGGTACTGACCGGTATGGCCCCACCATGGTCGCAAGAAGAGGATTCTTCATCAAACTCTGAAGTGAAATCCTGTGTCCCCCAGCCAAGCTGATCACCAGGAATATACCATCTGCCTGCCTGGTTTTAGCTTCCGTATCAACAAGGGGCTTACTGAAAGAACTCTTAGGCCTTCCACAATTGTGGACCAGGGCTGTACCAGTGGCCCATTTGACACATATGGAGTTCCCCTCTTAATCGAGAGCATCCCCACATCAACGTCAACTGGCTTAATCTACTGGTTGTCAGGAGCATTGACACTGCAAACACCCTAGCATTGGTACTGAGCCCATCACTGAAGGTTCAGGACCCCTCTCACAAGTATCTATGAGAGGAGAGGGAACTGGGCCAGACCGTGGTACCATTGGTATCCTCTTCCTCATCCTCTGATGAGACAATTGTGGCAGAACCTATTTTCTGCTTTCTGACAATAAGATGCATCACAAGTTATGGCCCTGGACATCCACAAGCTGATGGTCATCTTGGCATCTATGGCCCAGGCTAGAATTCCTCTGCTTACTAATGATGCTATTTTGTAGCCTACCAAGATTCTTTGGCAGACCCCGTTGCCTTGCCAATGACTGCAAAAAGAGTGGAGATGAGATACTATGGTCCCTCTCAGGGGTTTGAGCATTACTATAATCATCCCACTTTGGGTTCCCTGGGTCAGCAGCCACAGAGAGAGGGGTGAGGGTTACCATGCATCAACCCCAAAGAATAAAGAGATTGAGAAGCTGGACTTATTTAGGAGGAAGCTTTGTTCCACAGGCCGGTTACAGCTTTGTATTGCAAACCAGCAAGTTTTGCTGGGGCATATGATTTCACCCTGTGGGATACAGTTTCAGAGTTCAAAGACAAGCTCCTAGATGATGGGAAATTAGAGTTCTTTTTCCGGCCCAATGGCTGTAAGATTTTTAAAGGGTTTGGACAGAACTTTTTCTGCAGGTACAGAACTCTATTCCAGCCTGGAGCCTGAATCTAGTCTTAACAATGCTGATGGGTCCTCCTCATTGAGCCTCTAGCAATATGCTGTTGCACCTATCAATGAAGATGGCATTTTTAGTAGCCATTACAACAGCCAGGAAAGTCGGGAAGTTGAGGACTCTCATATCAGATCCTCCTTATATGGTTTCTACGTGGACAAAGTCTACCTTCGTCCTTATGCAAGTTTTCGTACGAAGGGGGTCTCCACTTTTCATGTTAACAAAGCAATTTTCTTACCAACTTTCATCCCAAAGCCTCGTGGTAATAAGGGGAGGAGAGATTGCATGCTCTGGGTGTTAGAAGAGCTTTAGCATTTTATCTGGAATGAACTAGACTTTCAGGTTCTCATCTCTATTGTTTATTGTATTTACAGACAGAATGAAGGGCAATCCTGCTTTCATGTAAAGGATTTAGTTAATGGATATCCAGCTGTATTGGCCTGTGTTACCAGTTGGCTAACATGAATCTCTGGATAGAGTGCTGGGCCATTAAACTAAGTTCCAAGCAACCTCTGCAGCTTTTCTGTCTAACGTTCCTATATTGAACATTTTCAAATCTGCAACCTGATCATCCCTGTTAATACACCTCAGAATGATAGCCTTTTTTGAAACTGCATCACATTGTTCGCTGTTATTCTATGTATGATCCACTAATAACTCCCACGTCCTTTTCTGCAGTACTACTGCCTAGCCAGTTAATCCCTATTTTGTAGTTGTGCATTTGAATTTTTCCTTCCTCTTACATTACAAGGTCATTTTGAATTCTAATCCTGTCCTCAAAATTACTTCTGACTTGTAACCTAAGTTCCCTGTAAGCTGCTGGACCTGCTGCGGTGGGGAGAGGGACCACACACACACACACCTCGGACAGTACTGGGTTTATAATGGCCCAAAGCCACGGACCATCACTGGCGTTCCGGACTGTGGACAGACCTGCCACGGCCGGGGGAGAGGCACTCTGCCCAGCCCACCCAGGACCTGCCACGGCCTGGGGAGAGGCAACCCAGCCTGCCCTGGAGCTGCCACGGCGGGGAGAGGCGCCTCTTCCCTCCAGCCCAGGTGCTGCTGTGGGGGGAGAGAGCTGGGGGGGGGGGAGTCCTGTCTCCCCGCTGTAGCCCCAGGGCAGCCTGCACCCCAAACCCCTCATCCCCAGAGCCTGCATCCCCAGCCAGAGTCCTTACCTGCCCTGCACCCGAGCCCTCTGCCCCAGCCCTGAGCTCCTCATCCCTGTCCCCACTCCAGAGCCCACACCGCCAGCCAGAGTCATCACCCAGCTGTGAGCCCCCTCCTACACTCCGAACCCCTTGGTCCCACCCACACCACATTAATTTTGTTATGTGCACCAATATGTAGGTGCTGTGTCACACATCACCTCCATATTGGTGCACATAACAAAATTCATTCTGCACATGCGTGGGAAAAATTAGAGGGAACACTGCTTGTAACTCCTCCCAGCTTGGAGTCCTCCACAAATTTTATATGCCTACTCTCCACTCCATATCCAAATTGGTAATGAAAATACTGAATAGTACTGGACCCAGAACAGACCCTTGTGGGGTCCCACTAGATATTATGTCCTCCCAGTTAGACAGTGAATCACTGATAAGTACTTTGAAGATGATTTTTCAACCAGTTGTGTACCCACCTTACAATATTTTCATAAAGATATTTCCTTAGTATGCTGCGTGTCATATGAAACTTACTAAAATAAAAATATAACACTTCTACTGCCACTAAGCCAGTTAGCCAGTAACCCTATCAAAAAAGGAAATTAGATTGAATTGACATGATTTGTTCTTGACAAGTGTATGCTAGCTATTCCTTAATAACCTCATTGTCCTCTTGGTGCTTACAGATTGATTGCTTAATAATTTGTTCCAGTATCTTTCCAGGTATTGAAGTTAGGTTGATTGGTCTATAATTCCCTGAGTCCTCTTTGTTCCCCCTTTTAAACATAGGTACAGTAGAACCTCACTTAACACTGTAGTTATGTTCCTGTAAAATGCGACTTTACGTGAAACGATGTTAAGAGAATCCAATTTCCCCATAAGAATTAATTAAATGGGGAGGTTAGGTTCCAGGGCAGCTTCCCCTACTCTGCAAGCACCAGGGGCGGGGGGCTCAACCCTCAGCCTTCCCACTCCACCCTTTCCCCCAAACCCCCGCCATTGACCCGCCTCTTCTCCCCCCCCACCTCCTCCCCCTTTACTTCGCACGCTGCGTCCTCCCCCCTCCCTCCCCTCCCTTCTAAACGCTGCAAGGCAGCTGATTGCTGCATTCAGGAGGGAGGGGAGAGGCACGCCGAGCTCTCGCTCCTCCCTCCTGCCTCCAAAACACCGCAAGCCAGGTGATTGCCGCGGGCAGGAGGCAGGGGGAGGGGGAAGGCGCTGATTAGTGGGGTCTGCCAGCAGGCAAGAGGCACTGGGGATGGGGGGGCGTAGGGAGGCTGCCAGCTGTGGCGAAAGCAGGTAGCCAAACAACGTAAGAGTGGAGCATTGCACAACTTTAAATGAGCATGTTCCCTAACTGATCAGCAACATAACAACGTTAAGCGGGACGACTTTAAGTGAGGAGTTGCTGTATTTATAGAACCTCTTCTTATTGCTTTTTCTTCCCTTGCCAGATGTAACTCATTTTGTGCCTTAGCCTTTCTGATTTTGTCCCAGTATCCTTGCTCTGTTCTTTTGTACTCATCCTTAGCAGTTTGTACATGTTTTTCTCTTTTTGATTTTCAGATAATTAAAGTACTCCTGATGGAGCCATATTGGCCTCTCGCTATTCTTCCTGTCTTTCTTCTGTGTCAGGATAGTTTGCTGTTGTGCCTTCAAAATTGGCTCTTTGAGAAATGCCAGCTCTCTTGAACTCCTTTTTTTTCCCCCTTAGGTTTTCTTCCAATGGAACCTTACCTATCTGTTCTTTCAATTTGTTAAAGTCTGCTTTTCTTTTCAAGTTCACTGCCCTTAACACCATGTGTCAAGTGTGTTGGCGACTACCATTTGGAAACATGTTCCCCTGATGTAGAAGAAATTAGAGTATATGATACAAAAATAACTGAGGGAAAAACTGATTGCTGCTTCCAGTTTTCGTTTTATATGTTGTCTAGTTTGGCCTTACAACAATGTAAAGTCTTATCTATGCTACAGTACTTTGGGGACATACTGTGTACCATGGGAAAATAAAATTAAGGCATTTGGAATATTTATCTAAGTGCCTTATGCTAATCCCAGCAAAGCATCCACCTTATGTTGTTGGCATTATGCAGAAAAAGAATAAACAGGGTGAAGTATTTCCCATTTATGGCATCTTGTAGATGTCCCTGGACAAAAATGATAAGGGGTGGTGCTCTGGAGGACACAAAGTAATTTTGACAACTCTTTGTCAGATAGACATTTCCACTCCTTATATACTGCAATGTCTTTAGCAAAGTGAACAACAGGACTTCTGCATTTCTCCAAAGGTATCAAACTGTTAAACCCTTTGCCATCTGGGAAAAGCCTTTTAAAATAGTGCATCTCCTCTGACAACTGAGAACATGACCTCTAATAAGGTAACCAAAAGGGCCTTGTGGTTCTTTCCCTAGACAGTGGAATTCTCTTCTAAAATCATACAGGTTTAGTAGATTTTAATGCCTGAAAGGAACCAGTGTGATACTCTAGTCTGACATCCTGCATCACGCAGCCATAGAACTTCACTCAGTAATTCCTGTATTTCCCCCCTCCACTTAGAGAGAGGGGTGTGTGTGTGTGTGTGTGTGTGTGTGTGTGGGAGAGAGAGACACACACTTATTCTAAGGTCAAATGGAACAAATAATGAAGGAAATAGCAGATAAGAGGTCCCTCTTGGAGTATCCTTGACAAGGCTCCTCTAACAATCCCCACCAGTAAATTCTTCCCAGCCACATATTGTCTTCTACTAGTCCTGTTTTAGAGGTGTGCTGATTAAATTTGATGATTCTACGAACTTGGGAGGCATCACCAATACAGAGGAGGATTGGAACACTACACAGGAAGATCTGGATAACCTTGTAGACTGGAGTACAAGAAATGGGATGAAATTCAGTAGTACAAAATGCAATCCCTGGGCAGGACATTTTCATTGGAAGGTTTTGGGATTCCTTCCCCTCCCCTTAGCACAAGAGAGAAAGCTCTGATGTTTGTCCGAAGGCCTCTATATTTACGTAGGCTTTTCCTGAGATGTGGGTTGGATGGGCAGGCTTTTAATTTTTGTGTTCTGTGGGATAGTATGTGTCTTGAAAATTTTAATGGAAATTAAGAAATATTTAATAAGCTCACAATATAAATAGAATTACAAATAAAATGTTTCATCCTCTAACAAGTTATCTGTGTCATTAACATATTGTGTGGTTTTGATTAAATAAATATAATGTAAAATATGCATTATATTATATATTTGTCCAAAAAAATATAATAGACAGTAGATAGTTCCTATATAAAAACATGAATTCCTTTCCCCCTCAGTTTTAACCTTTGGATTTATATATCCAAGGTCTTCATATTTTTTCTTCATCAGTTTTCAAAAAGACCATTTTTCTCTTGGCATAACTGATACTTAAAAATAAAAGTGATGTAAAACTGTGTAGTACTCTAAACAGGGCTTCCTTTTCTAGTCTTATTTGGGTAGTTTCATATTTTTCTCTTTCAGATCTGGATATTGCTATGAGTATATATTGTGCCTTGTATTGGATATAATTCTGTCTGCCTGCTGTTAAGTTTATTTTTTAAAAAAATCTTGTCATGCAAATCTAATACCCTGTTTCCCCGAAAATAAGACATCCTCCGAAAATAAGGCCTACTTACAGTTTTGCCTCTCGTTGTAATATAAGGCATCCCCCCGATAATAAGACCTCCCCGATAATAAGGCATCCACCGATAATAGGGCATTTTTCATTTCTGAAAAATAAGACATCCCCTGAAAATAAGACCTAGCGCATCTTTGGGAGCAAAAATTAATATAAGACACTGTCTTATTTTCGGGGAAACAGGGTAATGAATTCTTACAAGTTGCAACTGTGGTGACCTCTGATTCCTGTCTCATCAGCCAGCCACACAATGCGATTTGGTGGATCTTTTTAATAGAGTGTAAAGTAAAGTAGGTTCTCTCTGCCACTGAGTTAACCCGTAAGTATTTAAGTTTACCAGGGCTAAGGTGTCATCTCCCTGGATTCCTTTCTTAATATTGAGTAGTGTGCTCCAAAGGTAGTATATGTGATTTCCTCCCCACTTCTTTGGTGTGCTATTGCTGTTATTTTAAATAAAGTTCTCCCTGAAAGGTAGGATGATAATGTGCATAAAATGTATTTACAGAGATCAGTATTGATAATTAGCTACGTGCATATTTACAGAAATTAAAAAGAGAAAATTATGCAGGCTTTTAATAGCAGTAAGAGAAGTTATGATTAAAAACTAATACTTTAAATAAGTGTGTATATATAGGAACAACAAAGTAAAATAGTTATTACATCTCTACCCCGATGTAATTCAACCCGATATAACACGAATTCGGATATAACGCGGTAAGGTTTTTTTTTCCTTTTTCTCAGTCTGCAGAACTAAGTTGGCTCTGAATAACAAAGGAATGAGAATAAATATTAAAAACCTTATATCAACTTTTTAAAAAGACTTTGGGGCCTTGAAAATTAGGTCCAGTGTTGCTAAAACAAACAGGACTACTTAACCAGTGATGCATGATACTGGAAAGCCTAGAAGCTCACCCGAATCTCAGCTCCTTCCACCTGTGTGCCTGGAAGCTCAGTGGGTGAACCCCAGAGAACTAGCCTGCTCAAAGCAGGTCTGTGAGATTCTGTTAGGAAGAAGAAAGCCCTCCACCAGGGCCACATATCTTGCAAAATGGAAGCGGTTCTCCATCTGGTCATCCCAGCGGTGTGTCTTGCCTACGCGATCGTCGCTGCCATTTATTCTAGAGTACTTGCTGTACTTGAAACAGCAGGGCCTATCTGTTTCATCAGTTAAAGTTCACCTCGCTTCCATCTCGGCTTTTCATCCTTGGGTGGACGGCTGATCCATTTTTTCAAATGATACATCTATCCATTTCCTTAAGGGCCTAGAGAAGTTGTACCCCAGGAGCGAGAACCTGTCCCCCTGGATCTCAACCTGGTCTTATCAAGGCTTACAGTCCTCTTTCCCTCCCCCCCGTTCGAGCCGCTGGTAACATGCTCCCTGTTATCCCTTCTTACTTTGCCATACTTCTAAAAAGGTGACCACCTTAGATGCCATTACTTTGGCAAGAAGGGTCTTGGAGCTCCGTGTCCTCACTTTGGAGTCACCAGACACCGTGTTCTTTAAAGATAAGGTTCAGTTGCATCCTAACCTGGCTTTCCTTCCAAAGATGGTCTTCTAGTTTCATATCAATTAAGCTATCTTCCTACCGTGAAGCCTCATGCAAACAGGGAGAAGCAGAGACTTCACTCAAATGTTAGATATGCACTAGCTTTCTACATAGAAAGGACCAGACCAAAATACACCCAGCTGTTTATAGTAGTTGCAGACAGGATGAAAGGTCTCCCGATCTCGGCTCAGAGAATTTCATCGTGGATCATGTCATGTATCCACATGTTATGAACGGGCGGGAGTATCCTAACTGTTGGTTCCATAAGGGCACAAGTTTCTTCAGTGATAATTCTAGCACAGGTTCCTATTCAGGACATTTGTAGAGCAGCAACTTGGTTGTTGGTGCACATATTTTCTTTTCACTATGCCATCGCTCAGCAGCCAGAGACAATGCTGGATTTGGCCAAGCTGTGTTGCAGTCAGCATGTCAGTGAATTCTGAGCCCACCACCTATACAACTGCTTGGGAGTCACCTACATTGGAATGGACATGTGCAAGTACTCGACGAAGAAAAAATGGTTAGTAACCTTTCCGTAATGGTTGTTCCATGAGATGTTGTCACGGCTAATTCCCCACTCTGACACTTCAAGTGCAGAAGGTGGGGCCCCGCAAGAATACTAAAAATTAACACCGGCCACTCCAGGCTTGTATTAAACTCGCAAGGTTACAGCTTTTCGCTGACCTTGGATTGGTAGATGCTGCCACCACCCAAGTGCAGAACCTCTTTGAGAGCCCAGGAAAGCGCACTTGGGAATACCTTCCTGTGGGGTACCCTCAAGTCCTTTCACCCTCCCCCCCCCCCCGTCCCCCGTCCCCCAGAAGAGCTGAGAAAGAAAAAGGAAATCAGCTTTTGCCACCAGCTAATTAAAAAACATGTGCACAAACCTCTTAAGACACACAAATCCAATTCTGTTCTTAAAAAAGGTAAATTTAATTAATAAATAAAAAGAAGAAAATATATCTGCGAACTTAAGCTATTGCTAGATTTTTAAAAAAAAGCAACTACAAGGATTAAGCACCAAGAATAACTTTTTTGAGGTCCATTTTAAAGGTTACAAGCAAAACAAAAACACCTGGGGTTAGCACAGAGGAATCCATAAGCCATAAAGAAATAAAAGGAGTAAACCTAATTGTGTCTTCCTAGACATTTCCTGATCTACTTACATATCTAGGGTTTTAAATGAGTAGTTTCTAGGTATGATACTGATGGTTTTTTCATACCTTGCCCAAGCTTCTCACAGCATAACTGCTCTCTCCGCCTCTCCCCCAGGAGAACAGAGAGACAAAAGGGGAGTTTTGTTTCAATTTTAAAAAAGTTCTAGCCTTCCCATTGGCTCTTTTGGCGAGGTGCCCACTCGCTTCTTTTTACCTATGCATAGCAATGAGACTTTTTAACCCTTTACAGGTAGAGCAATTAGAGAACAGCTAGTAAGAGGTATTTTATAGGTACTGGCTGGCTGGGTGTCCATAAAAGGGAGCCACCCCCACTCCCTTCATTTATTACAGATGTGTTGCATGTGTCCATTCCAAAATCTGCCCTCCTACCCCTCTTATGGTAGTTGGCTGGAAAGAAGGAACTGAGGGGGCGCAGAGTTGGCGAGGCCCTTTATACAGGCACTATGGACGCCCTGCACTAGAGCTGACCTGATGGATACCATTGAGGGAAACATTTCCAGCCACTGTGCTGGGGGCATGCACACACCTACATTGGAATGGGTGTGTGGAACACATCTCGAAGAACAACAGTTACTGAAAGATTAGTAACTGTTTTTAATTAGATTCTGAGATGTTAGGTTGCTCTAAGTAAGAAACTATTACACACTCCATTGAATGTGAGTTTTATGAAAAATTCAGATTACACAAGTGATAATTTGGCCATTTTTTTCTAATGTACAACATTTAAAGCATTAAGTGTTCAAAAAGTGACTACTTCCATGACTCCTGCCCAAGACATACTGAACTCTGTCCGTGTACAGCATTTTCCTAAAATAACTATTTTGTTACACCCACCAACATTCCTGATCGCCTGCATTTGCTGACCTACATTGCACAGTAAATGAATAATCTGAAAACGATGTATGCTTAATTAATCTGAATCATGCATCACTAGGATATAAGATAGAAAAACACTTAGACTACTGTACTTCGTCAGAGAGAGAGAGAGAGAAAAAGAAAAACCACACTGTAATGGAGTCACTTGTGTTGCGGTGTACATTAACAATTTAATGTGAAGACTCACCAACACTGTTCCTTTTGCTTTACGGCTGGGTCTGAAGTGTATCCCCTTAAACATCCATTTCCAACTCTTGAGCAATTCGAAAAAGTATGAAAAGGGCATTCCCAAACAATCTTGTATCAAGTTGCCCAGATTTGCCTACTTACTATTGAGCAAATACAAATGGAAAAGGAATGAGAAGGGATGCTTTTGCTGATGAGCACAAAATGCAGTGTTTGGCTAGGCTTCAGATATAATTTGCAGGCATTTGAATTTGTATTCAAACCTTAGTGTGTTTTTCCCCCCTCAGAAATGTAGCTTTTCTAACAGCCTATATTTATCTAGTACTACAGAGAAAAATCAAACATGATTTTGAAATATGACAAAATTTCAGCATTGATATTTCTGTTTCGACGTGTTTTAGAGGATACAAAAGGATGGGGATAGAAATGAAGTTAAAAAAGACTTTCCCAATAAAATATGTTTCATTGTCAGTTATTTAAAAAAGCTTTTTTTACTTTACCAATGATTGCCTATTTGTGACACAAAACATCCCTGTCCCTCATTTACGATTACTTAATTATATTTTATGGTGTTCTTGTGGCTGTATACAAAATGTGTTCCTTTAAGTTGCACCTTCAAACGTGTTCCACTGTGATAAGTATTATAGTTCCTTGGCCAAAATCTTCTGACCTCTAGAAAAAATGTGTAGTTGGCTGTGAGTAGATGCACATGAGATATTGGCATGGTGGAATAATTTGCAAGATCTTCCAGTGAGAGTATTAGCATATAAATAGCAGATGCAATGACGACCATCACAGCTGAGTACATTTAATTTTTAGTTTATAAGATAGAATGGGTTTTTAAATGCATAGCCATCAAGCCTGCTGAAAGACAAATGAAGTTTAGAGTTCACTTGTCTGAGGATGCCTTACATCATTTTTTTTTAAAAAGGGAAACAGAGACACATAAAACAGAGCACAAGTGATTTCTAGGATGAGAAGTAATTGAGATTGCAAACCAAGTTAATTAGACCATACAAAATTTATTTAATGGTCCCAGCTGTAGTTTGCAAGCAGTGTTTTAGTGAGTAAGTAGATACAGCTTCTTTACGTGTTATGTCTTTTTCTCTTTCCTTTCTAAAATAATTAGTAACTCCTGTACATTTAGTTTTATAAACTGATTGCATTATATATTTTAGATATTGTATTGCTTGTTTAACTATGAATGTGGAGACTCCGTTTTCTAAATCCTCTTAATGTAGTAATCAATATAAAACTGAGAAAAGGACCAAAGGCTTCATATCTTGCAAAGTATTTTGTTGCAGGTTTTTTGTATTTGTGTGGTTTGCTAGCATTTAGGATAAATGAGCAATGCATGTAACTGGATGGGTGATTATAATAAGATACATTAACTCATTGGATATACGGTAGGGCATAGGCTCAAAAGTAGAGAGGAGTCGTGATGAGATTTCTGCCAGCACACTATATCTTGTTTTGGGCTCTTATTTTTTAAGAGAGGCCTCAGGAAGGAAGCATCTGATTATTTTTTTCCCCTGCTAGAGAAGGACTAAGTACACTTAACTGACTAACTACAGAAGTCAGCACTGCTTTAACCTACTGCCATTGAACATGCAGTAGAATTATAAGACATCCATTTTTCTATCCCATTCCTAACATTCTGAACAGATATAGTAGGAAATGTTTCACTGTGGCCTATGAATTTTGAAGTTGGCTTCACTAAAATCAACACTATTCTGGAAGGGAGGGTCTATTCAGGAATTCTGTCATTTTAGAAAAATGCTACTTTATCAATTGGGTGGATATCTTTTATTTTAAATTTAAATTAATTTAGTGCTTACAAAAGATGGATTGACAATATTCATTTGAAATAATTCATTTATCCACAGAATATGTATATCATGAGCAGTGACAGTTAACTCTATGTTTGAGGGACTATCCTGTAGTATAAGAGAAGGTAGTTTACTCTCCATTACCGTTCAGATCTGGCTACTAAGTTGATACTGCCAACAAGGATGCCAGTTGTGATGATGGCTTTTGTGAAGTGGTCTCTTCTCAACTGCTAACTAGACTGAGAACACAAATATTTTACCTGTTGTCTGGTAACCACTTTTGGTGACTGCTGACCTTAGTGGGGATTTAATTCTGTGGCCTAGAAGGGAAAAGCTTTATATTCCAGTATCCATCACCTGACTTATATTATATTTCTGTTCAGATATTGAGGAGCACAAGAAGTAGCACACAGATTTCTGATCTGCATGCCTCAACACTTGGTAATTTATCAGTTTTGTTGCTTCATATACATTGTTTTGAATTTTTTTAAAGTGTCTAAATTTATCTGCCATAAATTCCAAAAGGCACATATTTCAGTGAATTGCACCATTTAAAATGTTAATTTAAATGTATATCCTTGTGAGCTAATTGGTAATTTGAGGCTGCCGTTGTTAAGAAATTAATCCAATTTAAAACTGGTTGCCAAAATTTACATTTCTTATTACAAAAAAAGTAGAGAAGCATCATTAGGATGGCTCACATTTCATAAAGCATTTATGCTGTTCAGGCTGGGAGCAACAAAAGGGCTGTATGGAATAAATGCTCTTAGCAGGTGCTGGGGAAATGGAATTTATATCAGTGACTTCTCTGACTAAAGTAATGTTGCTGGGGAGTTCTCATCTGACTGAGTCAATTGTAGTGGAATGGAAGGGGAACAAAATTGCACGAAGGGAATGATATAGATGTAATTAATTTTCTTCAGTCCGCTGATGTGTTAAGAAGTAACTAGTCAATGTACGGTACCTCACAACTTTTGAATTTCTAACTACGATTAACCTCGCTACATATTTGAGAACCAAAAGGAAGATAGAGCTGCTTGTTTAAAATGATATAAAAATAAACCATGTTACGTCTGTTAAGAGGGAAAAGGAGGCTTAATTCCTAATAGTTAGCTAAGCAGATAAATATTTTTACAGGAAAACTAAATTTAATAAAAGTTCCCAGTGAAATTCAAGGGTGCAAACAATAAGCATAATATTTTATGAAAATGACCCTCATATTTAAAATCTGGCATTATATGTTATGCATTGTAGCACCAAGTCCACATCTACCTTTTAGAAAATTAAAACACATAAATTCTGTTTAGTGTTTGATATGCACTGCACTAGCTGAAAGCCATAATGCCCCTAAAACCTTGGGTTGCTTTTCACCTTTCATAAATTCCTGGGTAGATTCTATACAAAAAATAATTTTCAGCTCCGTGGCTCATTGTTATTCAAACTTGATTGATCGTCGTCATTTACTCAGTGAGGAAGTTAAGTGCTCCTGTCATTTCCAAAGAGTATAATTGGGACGTTTCACAGGTCAGCGATAGTGACAGGTTTCCCTTTTGATTAGTGTTAGACTGATAACAAAAATTACAGTTTCCTATGATTAATGTTTCCTATAGTACCTAAATGCGCAGTTCATGGATTGTACCTAAACAAAGTGAATTTGCATCTGATTATGCCTTTTCACAGCCGGGCTTTTTGTGTGCCTCGAAGTTTTTGAGATCATCCAGGTA
Source organism: Chrysemys picta bellii (assembly GCF_011386835.1). Classification (NCBI taxonomy): domain Eukaryota; kingdom Metazoa; phylum Chordata; order Testudines; family Emydidae; genus Chrysemys; species Chrysemys picta. The sequence continues at coordinate 127,362,021 of NC_088795.1, read as the reverse complement.
TATAAGGATGTTGCTCCTGGTTCAGTTTTTGAGTCAGCCATGTGTGATATGCAGGTTGTTTGGTGAAACCTCTTCATAGATAAGTTTCTCAAGCAATATAGAGGAAATAACTTTTAAATTTCCCTTGTTTTGTTTGTTTTAAGACAAGTTCTGTGTCCTGAAGTCTTGCCCAGGTTTTGCAATATATATAATGTATGTAAGTATTTGAACTAAAACGTCTCCAATATCCTAGACACAAAGTAGTGGATTTAGGCTAGATTATCAACCTTAACTAAGTTTTATTTTTGATTTTTCATATTTTGCACTAACAAATTCTAGACTGAGACCATCCATAACAAGCTTTAGTTTGGTGTAATTTGTTTTATAGCTGACTTAGAAATAGGAACTGAGAGTAGAAAGTCTCTAACAGGACAAACAGGCAGCTCTAACCAGCCAGAAGAGAACTAATTTGCTCCCATCTCCTAAATTGCCTTTAACAAGTAGAAAAGGGGAAAAAATAGAACTTTGAAGCCACACTGCTAACAAACTAGTTCCTTTTCAGTCTTCCAGCTGTTCATGTTGTGCTGAAAGCAAAACCCTACAATATTTCTCTTTCTAAAGGCCATCTGAAAGGTCTTCTAAAAGCTTGAAATTTAAAAATTGATGTGCCTCTTTGGTAATTGGCTAACCCAGTCTGCTGGTGTGTTTGGCTGTAGAGCACTTGGCCCTTTCTGTGTTGAAACCCTAGTTTGACTTCCAGTCTGGTCCATGAGAGGTCAGATGCAGCATGTGTCTGTCTTGGCCACACCAGGCAGGGATGAACTGCTTCTTTCCTTAAGATGAGGAGGAATAATTGCAGTGGGAAGTGAAAAGTAATTTAAAACTCAGAGCCCTCCAGCATGCCTAAAACATGGCAACTCTCTGCTGATTAGAGGTAGTGATGGTGTGGCCAACGGGACGTCCGTGGTTGTAGCTACGTATTGTTGACTTCAGGGCTGGTTTCAAACGAGTTTCTGGGAATTAATATTAAATCCAGAAAATAATTAGGGGAAGAAAGGTACTGTTTGGTTATGATGCACTTGATAAATCTACTGTCCTTTAGTACTTTTTAAAACTTAGGACTACAGTGTTCTGTGGAAAGAGTCAATTAAGAAACAAAGAAATTGTCCTCTAAATTTCACTTACTGAAGGCTAAATAGCAGTGTCAACAGCAACTGGACGTTTTTTGTTAGAAATGAGCTTCAGTGTTGCTTATAAGCAATGCTGATGCAAAGTTTTACTAAGTTTGTTGATTTTTAATATACTCAGTAGACTAAGGTTTGGTTTCCAGGTTTTTTTGGCTTCAGAATCTCAGTATGATTTAGAGGAACTCAAGTGTGCAGCTGTGACACACGATTAGATTAGTGAATTACATTGGTAAAATTCTGCTGCAGGGGGAAATTGCTTCTTCCTCCTGTGCTTTCTACAACTAGTACCTGCATGAGAGAGGTAAATGCAGTGGGAAGGAAATTAAAAGCAATAATCCATGGTGGGAAAAAATTATCATAGGTGATCTAATCCCCTATTTCTCTGTTGCTTTTGTTTACTTCAGGGAATTTGAATAACTGTGATTGTGAGACTGTTCGTTTAATGGATCCTTTGCATTGTTTCCCAAACGCATAAAAGCATATGGCAAAACTACAACAACTCCTGTATTCTGTGACATGTAAATCTCTTAAAATCTCCCCAAATTGGGCAAGAGAAATAAAATACTAGTGATTGGCAGCATTGCTGTCTTTTTAAGAGACTACCAGAATTTGGGGATTTTATAAGTTAGCTATACAAATTCTCATTGAAGAAAAGGCAAATGGTTTTTGCCCAGATAATAATTGTTGAGGGGAAATGTATTGGTAGATGTATGTGAAAGAAAGAGGCATTGGAGGAAGGTTGTAGAGTCTCATTGGCATACTCATGGCAAAAAAATAGCTGAAATAAAATTTAGGAAGCTGATAGCCTCTAATATGAATTAGTTGCTTTGATTAATTGAGAGGAACTGCATTTTTATTTTTCGACTACTCATAAATATTCCATTCTATGTATAATATGGGCTATACATGCATATATTTTAAAAATCCCAATAATTTCAGTTCCTTAGATTCCACATAGTAAGGTTTGCAACCTAATGATGTAATTGTTTAGGGTCTTTCAAATCCGATAAGATACTTATGTATTGCAAGTATTTTTTTCTTTTAAAGCTGCTGTCAAAAAGTAAATACAGTAGAATCCCTTTTAATTGAATCCCACTTAATCGAGCCACAGTCTTATATCCCAATCTCCCATATCTACTGCAGACTTCACCGCAGTTTGGGTTCTCAGACTGATATGCAGTGAAGGCCCTTGGCCTGCTAAAAAGAATTGTTCCTAATGTTGGCTGGATTCTTAATGCAATCATATATCCCCAAAACAAAGTGATGCAAACAACACATCTGTTGGCTTTTCAGAATGGCTTGATTTATTAGGGTTGTATTAGTTTCAGTGTGTCTCTTTTAAAATTGTCTGGACAGTACTCTCTAAACTGGGGAAACCATTGTGAATGTGGATGCCCTCTTCAGACAAATTGGGTATACTGTAATAATTATCTTATTTTAAGATCCAGGGTCTCTGGGACTATGTAAAAATATCCCTCCATCCATCCAGGTAACATGCCTCAATAAGTCCCAGAATAGACTCCAACTCTGCAAAGGGAAGGAAAGTAAAATGGCATGACATTAAGGCAAGTTTGAATGTCTTTGATTTTATCAGAGTTGAGGCTGCCAGCCCATCCTTTGCTCATCCTATTTGGCCTGTTGTATGTGTTGGGGAAGTGTACACAGTGGGTGATCTTACATAACGTGCTGAATGAGTTGAACCAACAAAACTAGGCTAGGCAGTGATCAGGCTCTCTATCACTTGCTCATTAAGTCAAGATCTTAATGTTGTTTTAACATTTTTTTTGTATTCTATAGTTTCACACTTTCTCACACTTCACCAACTGTGTGTCTTCTAATGGATAAGAAAACCTTTAAAGAAGATATCTCTTAGGGATTGAAGATGGCTTTAGAGATGAAATGTAAAACAAGGGGTCTAATCTTAGATGATGATTAAATGCATAATTAGGGGAATACTTTTGGCTCAGAAGAGCCTCAGTAGTGGGCTGTCTTGCTGTCTGCTAATATTTTCAATATGGAGGGGAGAAAAAATAGTCTCATTTTCTGTATTTTTTCCCTGTAGATGAAAGTCTCCGACAATGAAGATGATGAAGATGAATTTGTGGAGGTCCCTGAGAAGGAAGGTTATGAGCCCCACATTCCAGACCACCTGCGTAAGGAATATGGTAAGTTTGCCCAGCTGTGAAAAGCTTTATCCCTGCATGTTACTGCTGCAGTAAAGTAAATAAACAGCTATTATGAAGTAATAAAGTGATCAGTGGTGTGGGTAATCTCTCTGACTGCTGTGAGGAAGTCATTACATAGATAGGGGAGCAGCGATTGGCTCTAGATAAACAAATACTTTCTAGGAGGAGAAGCAACTGAGACCAGGAGCTTATTTCATTCAGCCATGTTCCACTATAATTTAGAGACAGAAGCTGCTCTGTATGTGTGTGTGCATGTGTGCTAAAAAAGGATATTTATTTACTCAGAATAGGGTGGTAGGAGAGTATAATTGTAAACAACCATGGCTTAGAAATACTGAGGATGTTTTGGTGAAACAGGATAGGATTTTGTGCTGCTTGCTGCAATTATAGCATCTGCAGGCACACAGCCACTTACCTTGCTGAGGGTGGTTAAATGTGGCCCACAACCTAGCCTCTCTCCAATGTGGGTGTCATTGTAACAAAAGGTTAAGTGGAGCTCAACCTCTCAGTACTTTGTTGTAGTGTCACTAAAGGAGTCCTAGATGACAAACAAAATATAATCTTGTTCTTGTCTGCTTCATTTAAATTTAGCATCCCTCTTTTCCAAACACATTCTAAAGCTTTTTGAAATAAATGAGTATTTGTAAAGTATACCTATAAAGTTGACAGGTTAATTATTGGAAAAAGTTGATCTAAAACAGTTAAATTCCAGTACATTAGTCCTTGTCCTCCCCAGGTAATGCTTCGGAAGTGACTGGAGTTTTACTTTTCTGTAACTTTGTGCATTTTGAGCATCAGAAGCTTTTGGTATAGAGGGGATTGCTGCCATCAAGTAAAAGTTAAAAATCCTTGACAGTGTAATAAGTTTTTTGTTCCTGCCTCACGTAGCTGCGGATTGTGAGGCTGACTAAAAATGGTGCTATGTTATCTTAAAAAGAACAGGAGTACTTGCGGCACCTTAGAGACTAACAAATTTATTAGAGCATAAGCTTTCATGGACTACAGCCCACTTCTTCAGACTAGTCCACGAAAGCTTATGCTCTAATAAATTTGTTAGTCTCTAAGGTGCCACAAGTACTCCTGTTCTTTTTGCGGATACAGACTAACACGGCTGCTACTCTGAAATATGTTATCTTAGACCTTGTTGTATGAGTGGTTTTTTTAACACTCTTCTTCATGTCATATTTTAAAACTTCTGTGTAATTTGAGCTGTTTGGAAGTCAGTCTGCAGCTTTTTAATGTAGAAAGCCAAATCTCTCTCTTTCGTAATATTAAAGTGTGTGCATTAATGTTCCCTTTAAATTTTTCCATCCATGTGCAGAATGAATTTTGTTATGTGCACCAATATCGAGGTAATGTGCGGATGTGTGTCACCAGTAGAAAAAAACCCTAGATATAATATATATTTTTAAAAAGTTACCAGAGGGATAATTAGTCCAGCCAGGACAGGTTAGGCATTTTAGAACTCACTACTCAAAGAATTAAATTTAAGCGTAAGAGAGAAATAAAAATGATGAAATGCATAGACCAGTCAAAAAACTAAAATAACAATACTTTGAAAGAATACAGTTACAGAGAATATATATTTATTGCGGGAAGTATCAAGAAGTAACAGCAATAATAATACAAGTATGCATAGGGGAGCTTGAAAGAGAGAGAGAGAGTGTGTGTGTGTGTGTGTGTGTGTGTGTGTGTGTGAGACAGAGACATGTGCTGCCCCTTTAAGTAGATTGGCATTCACCAGTCTGAAGCCTGCTTATTCAGACACAGCAGCAGCCACCAGCAAGCTCCTTCCCACATCCCACTCCTCAGCCCTGTCATGGCCCCCCGCAGATCTGTGGAGATAGGGTGTCCCCCTGTAGCCTGACATCAGCGCCCCCGGCTCTTCACAGCAAGCAGGAGGCTTCTGGGAGCAGCTGGCCAGGAGCTCCAAGGCAGAGGGCAGGAGCAGTGGGGGGGTGGGGCACTTGGTAGTCTGCTGGGTAGCCGCGCAACTTAGAGGGAATTTAGGTGTGCATATATAAATCGAGAAAGTGGCAATTAGTGACCTTGTACTTTTGACTGTCTCATACCATGTAGACTGACTACAGTGTGTGGGAGGTCTGCAGTAAAGTTAGCCTGCTTGTCTGCAGTAGTTAACAAAGTCAGCTCAAGGAAACCTCAAAATATCGAGTCATGCTAGTGCCTCAAAACCAAGTGAGGCCTCAAACAGGATGAGATCCCCATTGTGCTAGGTAAACATATATGAAGATGCAGACCCTACCTTGGAGAGCTCACAATCCTAAAACCAGCAATATATGAAGGGTGGGCAAAAGGGAGACAATCAAATATTTACAATATTTATATATATGATCAGTTTTTATAAATGTTAATGTAATTACATCAATGAGTAAATAAGCAGTTGCCCCAACTGCCTCTCAACTTAGTTATATAAATATTGGTTCATTCTGAGTAGGCATTGCAGTACTAGTGGGTCTTGAGAATGGACTTGAAGGAGAGGATTTGCACTAGGGATGATGGGGAGTCTGGTGTATTTTGCCTGGACTGTAACAAGCACTGGAACTTGGCTTCCATGTGTGGTTTAACAGCAGCCTGAAGATTCTTAGCATAACATATAAAAGGTCAGTTTAATCCTCACCACCTTCCATTCCAAGTGCAAAGCGCATGACTTCTGCCTGGCCTCCTCTATCATAAACACATAGCAATGTGTTCATTGAACCCCACAAAACAATGCCATATTGAAACAAAACAGTTGCACACACAGTTCTCCCTGTGGGAAGAGGATGAGAGAATGAACAAACCACACGTGACAGCTGTTAGTCACATCGTTTAATGCACTTACTGGAAGGTGCTCAGATACTGCATTGATGAGAACTTGTATGGAATAGAATAATCAGTTCCCTATTTCTATAAATATTGTAGCTAATAAAAAGATACATTCTTCTACTTTTTTTTAACTGAAGAACCAAAATGCCAATTCCCCCTTCCTCCCCAAATCTGACAATGATATTTTGTATGTATATATATCTGGGTAGAAGGTAGGGGACATGCTTAGTATGAACTTCATAGACCTTTATTTGATTTCTTTTAAAAGTTTGTTGCTAGTAATTATTATTTCTGTTGTGTTCCTGAGAGAATATGGGCTCCTTCTCTGGTGGGAAAAAAATACTGTTTTGAGGCCTCAATTCAAGGAAGAATCCTTATTCAGAAAAGCTCTTAAGCACGTAGGGATGGATGAAAACATATACTTAAGTGCATTTGTAACTTACTGGGCCAAATTCTGCTCTGTTTCCATAGTGTAACTATGGAGTAATGTCATTGACTTCCATGGAATTACTCTGGATTTACACCAGTGTAACTGAAAACTGCATTTGCTCCACTGAGTTCAAATCTTGTTGGGCTTATATTTTTAATCAAAAGATTTCTAAAAGTTACCTCTCCCAGTGACATGGTTCACTTTTACTAAATCAGAAAAAGCCTGATCAAAACCAATTTATATGCACTAAAGGGCCAATTTAGTATGGCCCAGTTTTTTAAATGTACTGTATTTAGGCATTCCTGTGCTCAGCATTGCAACACCTATGTCTCATTTTCAAAAGAAATTTAGGCACTTAGGAGCCAAAATCTCATTAACAGTTGATAGGATTTAAACTCTTTAAGTGCCTAAATCACTTTTGAAAATAAGACATAGGCTCCCAAATCAGTTAGGTATTGCAATGCTGAGCAAAATCTGGGCCTAAAAGAATAAATCATGTGCATAGGAAAGATGTGTGATGTGATAGCAGGAGACTCAACTGTGTTGAAGGGTTGAATATTTAACTAAATATAGACATTTGTTTTTTTCAGATACAAAAGGGTTAAAATCGTCCCTGGTAAACTCTATTGAAATCAATTGAATTATCCCAGCTTTATACAGCTGAAGTGTTATTTTGGTAGCTTTGTTTTTAATTCATGTGAAATACTTTGCATATAGGAAACAATGGAATTTTACATCTCAGTTCAGAAGTCTAATGTGTTTGGAATCTCTTAACTACAGCATATTACACCTTCAATTTTAAATATGCTCTTACTGTTCTACCAAAAAGTCTGAATAATTTAAAGGTTTTTCCCCCCTCTATTCTGCATCTGAATAAACAATGAAAGTCGAACAGCTCCTCAAATTAACGTTTTATGTAATGTAATAAAACAAAGATGTAATACACAACCACTGAAATTTATAAAATGGTAATCTAAATGTCATATCAGAAAGTCAGTTAATTCTCTTCCATTTTCCCAAAGAGAAATGAAAGTATTTACCAGTGAAATGAATTGCGACTTCCAATACCATTTTTGATTGCAAATCTATATTTGTTGTTCCACTGAGATCTAAAAAGTTTGTGCCAAGGGAAAATTTATTTTGGAGAGAGTATATAGATATAAATGTTGCAATCCCAAAAAGTTACAATAATATTTAATGGCTAAGATAAGGAGCTGAGTTTTAGCATGGAACTGTAGGATGGGGGGAGAAATAGACAAGTCAATTTGAATCTCCATGTGTAAGATGAAATGTAAATTTGTTAAAAGAATTTAGGTGATTAGGTAACTGAAGTGTGAAGATATATCCCATTAGGGGTGTCATGCCAAATTAGCATTACCAGACTTTTAACGACCTCCCATTTGTATAATCCCTATTTACACTTGCACCTGATGTCTGTAGTGGGACAAGGGGCCAACCATTTTGCAGTATCACAGTCATTCTAAATGTACTGTTATTAAAAGAAAAATGTCAGATACTTGTATAAGACACCCCAGATTGTTAGTTCATCTAGAAAAGACACATAAGTTCAGATGAAAAGGAATTAATACAGAAAATTACCAGTATAACTTTATTAGAATTGATTTTGATACTTTGCATTGAAAATAGTATCACTGCTATTGACTTATATTTTTTCTTCCAACGACTGTAATACTGCTGGAATGTTGCTAACACGGTAAAAGTTGGGGCTCTATTCATTTAAAAACAAATCTGGTCTCCTAGCTTGCATAATGTGATCTTACTGGGATAGACTAAGGCCATGTCTATGGTACAAAATTATGTTGACGTAAGTTACATCAGCATACAGTCACTGCAGTTATTAAACCACTTGTGTGTGTGCACACTTGGTTCCTTGTGTCGGTGGCGCACGTCTTTACCAGGAGTGCTTGTATTGATGCAGAAAGCAAATGCAGTACACAGTGGGTAGGTATCCCACTGTGCAACTCACCACCTTCTAGTGCAGGGTCTTTTGGGAAGTTCTTGCAGTGCCTGATGGGGACGAAACAAGTCATGCAGGGGTGACTGGGAGCATGGGGCCAACTTTCCATAATTCAGTGTTCTCCATCCCACAATTTTGTCTTCAGCCCAAAATATTTTGTGCCTTTTTTGTTTTCTTTTTTTTTTTTTTCCTTCCAAAATGCCATAAAATCGCCTGGCTCTCCTCTCTGTCTGCCACCTCTGACAGAAGCATGGAGCCTGCACAGCTCTGCACTATTATTATGAGCGTTGCAAGCACAGGGAGCCTGATCCTGCAGTATTTGCAGAGCCACAAGAGAACCCGCATTGAACAAGGCGATTCCTTGGAGGCTAGATTGTTATGGGACATAGAAAGAAACAATTCAAGGTTGGTGGTGTTCATGGAGCAGCTGCAGACAATGGAGCGCTGGTTCTGGACCCGAGAAACAAGCACTGACTGGTGGTCTCATATTGTCATGCAAGTTTGGGATGATGAGCAGTGGCTGCAGAACTTTCGGATGTGCAAGGCCACATTGGTGGATCCGTGCGCTGAACTTGCCCTCCAGCGCAGGTACACCAAAATGAGAACTGCACTGACAGTGAAGTGAGTGGAGATTGCATCATAGAAACTTGCAACTCCAGATTACTACTAGTCAATCGGGAATCATTTTGGAGTCAGGAAATCCAGTGCAGTAGCCATTGTCATGCAAGTGTGCAGGGCCATTAATTGCCTTCTGCTACGCAGGACTGAGACTCTGAGCAATGTGCAGGACATAGTGGATGATTTTGCAGCAGTGGGGTGATAGATGGCATGCATATCGCTGTTTTAGCACCAGAGCACTTTGCTACAGAGTACATCAACAGAAAGAGTTACTTTTCTATCGTTATGCAAGTGCTTTGGAATCACTGGGAACCCTTTATTGACATCTATGGTGCGTGAATCTTTAAGACTATCTCAACAGTAAAGTGTGCAAAAATACAGAATAGTTCTCAAACACAGAAACCGCTCTTTAATATTTAAGTTCAGTCTTCCCAGTGCATGGAAGGATAAGAAGAGCTTCCCACCAGTGGCTCCAATGCACTCCCCCCTCAGTATTTAAAAACCGAAACTTCCTGTTATAACATTTAATTAAAAAAACAAAAATCCTTTTCACCTGACAGTAAGAGTTCATATAGTGAATACCAGTAAGTAATGGATGATCGCATTTGTAAATATTAAAAGATTAATAACGGGTCATACACTTCAGACTGTCTTCAGAAAATTGTATTTGCAGTTGTGCATGGTGGACCCTAATCTCTGCATAATAGCAAATGTATTTTTGCAAGTGCAACTTGTACGCACAATTTTTCTAAAAATCTGGCCCTTTGGCCTGTGCCTACCAAGATGTGCAATTGATGGATATAAAAAAACACTCTGACAGTATAATAGAACTGCGAGTCATTCCAGGCAAAAATAGGAAGGGAATAAAAAATATGCAAAAGTAAATTTATAATTCTTCTGATGCACTCAGATTATTTTATATATTCTGTAAGAGCAAGCAGTCTCAACATTTTTTAAAAAACGTTTTAGTGAATGATCATGAAATATACTAGATATGTAGTCCTGGAGACTGAAGTCTGTTATCCACACAACAGGAACAACATGCATGGTAATAGAACAAGCTTTGCCATGCTATCCTGACAATGTGGCTCAATCCTTTTGCGGAGGTACCACCTTTAGGGGTGCAAGGGTAGTTCAGTCTTCATGCTCGTTTAGTTCTTCGTCTCTCAGCTGAAACCACCAAACTCATTCACCAAAACTGGTAAAGTAAAGTTAAGAGTATGCCTTACTAGTTTTTTTTGTCCAGTCTAGTTTTAAAAACTTGCTTCCTTTGTGCGACTATATGATTGTCAATTTTCCAGTATTTCTAAAAATTAAATTGAATCATTGCATTGCATGCTAACCCACAAAGATGGTGTGAGTATTAGTCTTCCCTTTTAATACGTGGGTGGTGGTATGTTCATCTAGAATATGGTTAACGCAAGCACAGTGCTTCCTTTGTGGTACTGTGGAAGCAATAGCTTTAACCTTTAGTCGGTCTTCTATACATATTATCCAACTAAATTTGTACTTTTGCCATGCCAAGTCTTTTCTAGTCCTTCATGCCCATCTCCCTTTTTGATGCAGAGTGAGTTGAAGAGAGCCAGAAAGCAAGAAGATCATATTAGTAAATTGCTTATAGAAACACTTCTGTGCTTTTACCTTCTATCTAAACCAAATTCCAACTGTAAACGTTGTTAGTAGTATTGGTATAAAAGATTTACGGTGTTATTTCGCTGTTTATAACAGAACTCTGTGCAGAACCAAGGCTCTCATATCTATCACAACATGGAAAAAAACCTCTTCCTCTGTTTCAAGATGTTAACCAAGGCATCTTCATACAAAAGCTAGCAAGCATCCATTAGCTCTCTTCAGCTCAAATCCCGTTTTTCCCTTGCTCTGTCAAAAATGTGAATGATGGAGCAAGGTCTTCTTGGAAACCATGAGAAACAAACAACCCACTTTGTATCAAGCTTTTCTCACTGCAGCATTTGAGCACCCCTTTGTTTCTTACCTGCTGGTAAGAAAAATGTTTTGATTAGTTTGCAGGGGTTTCTCTTGGTGTGCGTGTGTGTGAAGGACTTAGTTAAAAAAATTTTTGATGGTTTACATTTAGTTTTAAAAGTGGTGAGGTCTGTGGTTATTGATTCTTATCTCTTGTGGAAATGAGTTCCATTGTCTAAGTCCTGCTGCCGTGAAAGTTCTGCACTCATTAATTTCCCCTTGTTGGTTGACGGTTTCGTTGTTCCAGTAAAGTGGAACTGCTATAATAGGTCACAGTTGGGGAGGGGAGAGGAGGCAATCTTTCATGTGGCTAGAACCAATCCCATGGAGGAGTTAGACTGTCATGACAATGACCTTGAACTGGACTGTGCTTAAGTAGTTGTCAGATCAAAGAGGTGAGTATTGGAGTGAGGTGATTAGTGACCTTTGTTGTCAATGGGATGCTGTATCTCATAACAATTGGTTGCTTTTCATGATGTGGCTTTGTGCCTCAACATTGAGGAGTTTTGACCAAGGCTGAAGGTCATGAATGTATAGATCAGTGTGGGTGATAAAATGGGGCACAGTCTTCTGAGCAGTTGCATATGGAAGTGAGTATTTTTATGCTATAACTTTGGTAACTATCCAGTAACTTTGAAGAGCCCAAAATGATCATAGAAGATTAGGGTTGGAAGAGACCTCAGGAGGTCATCTACTTCAACCACCTTCTCAAAGCAGAAGCAACCCCAACTAAACCATCCCAGCCAGGGCTTTATCAAGCTGGGCCTTAAAAACCTCTCCGGATGGAGATTCCACCACTTCCCTAGGTAACCCATTCGTGCTTCACCACCCTCCTAGTGAAATAGTGTTTCCTAATATTCAAACTAGACCTCCCCCACTGCATCTTGAGACCATTGCTCCTTGTTCTGTCACCTGCGACCACTGAAAACAGCCTAGCTCCATCCTCTTTGGAACCCCCCTTCAGGTAGTTGAAGGCTGCTATCAGCCCCTCCCCCCCCTTCTCTTCTGCAGACTAAATAACCCCAATTCCCTCAGCTTCTCCTCATAAGTCACATGCCCCAGCCCCCTAATCATTTCCGTTGCCATTCGCTGGACTCTCTCCAATTTATCCACATCCTTTCTGTAGTGGGGGCCCCAAAACTGAATGCAACACTCCAGATGTGGCCTCACCAGAGCTGAATAGAGGGGAATAATCACTTCCCTCAATATGCTGGCAATGCTCCTACTAATGCAGCTCAATATGCCATTAGCTTCTTGGCAACAAGGGCACGCTGTTGATTCATATCCAACTTCTTGTCCACTGTAGTCCCCAGGTCTTTTTCTGCAGAACTGCCACTTAGCCCTAGGCTATAGCAGTGCATGAGATACTTCCATCCTAAGTGCAGGATTCTGCACTTGTCCTTGTTGAACCTCATCAGATTTCTTTTGGTCCAGTCCTCCAATATGTCTAGCTCACTCTGAACCCTATCCCAAGGCTGCTGACCAGTTTCAATATATGGAGGCAGATGCTCTTGATAGTGTGGAATTTTATAGAAAAAACAAGATCCTTAAAGCTCTTTTTCTTTTTCTCACCAGCAATACCTCAGACCTGCCTGGGTTCAGCTTTAGCTAAATGCTGATTTTGGCTAGGCAACAAAGATATTTGCGTTGTGCTGCTTGCTTATAACACACAGCAGATGTAGAGATGGATGTCGTCTCCATAATGCTAGCACTTCAGTCCATGTTGTCTTGTCAGCCCCTCTAGTGGCTTTGTAGAGATAATTGATTAATAACATGGGGGACAGAATTAGGCCCTTGGGGATTCTTAGAAGTCTAGGAATTGTTTCTCATTCAGATTCTTTGGATTTCAGATAGCTCTTTGCAAAGACTTCTTTGATTTTTTTTTTTTTTTCCAGGAATTGCTAAAAAAATTTTTTACACTTCCTTTTTCAGGCTCAGATTCAGGAAAGCACATGCCTTAGCTAACTTCCAGTAGGGATGCTTTCCTGAATCAGGGACTCAGTCACTAAGGGATTGTACGTTCTCCATGTAACTCAATAGTTTTGTTTAGCTAATATCGTAGGTCTAATTCATAGATTCTAGGACTGGAAGGGACCTCGAGAGGTCATCGAGTCTAGTCCCCTGCCTGCATGGATATGTTGTGGATCTTGAGTTTCATTCTTGGGATCTGGACTTCATAAATTCTAAGTCTTATTTTTCTTCAGTTGAGTGTAGCTGCATTACAGAACTCAAAACCCTCCTTCCCAGGCTCAATGATCCTGCTCTGTGCACCTCAGGACTAGGAGCTGCACAGGGGATGTCGCAGTGCCCCTCAGGTTATGTGCAGTCATTCTTCAGAAACTTGGAGAAGACCAAAGTAAACAGACATTAGAATTAGAACATTAGAATTCATAGTCCCATTCTCAGAAATTAAATTCAGAACCAAGAGCATGATAGAGCTACAACATTAGCAGACCAATTAGTCCATTAGGTTACATGGAGAATTTACAGGCAGTTATTGACTTCTGTAGGGGAAAAACCCAGAGCAGTTATTGAAAAGGGAGTAAGAAACAGCATTACCCCCTGCTTTCTGTACCCTGCAGAATTTAGGAGCCTCTTCCGCCTCCCCCCCCATTAGAAGACAACAGTATTAACATACAATTCATTATCTTCATTCAGAAGATATAATACCTCTGATTAAACAAGCATATTTTTTCTTTTTTTTAAGAAGGAAGTATAGAGTAAAGACTTTTGTTAAATTAAGATTAAGGTTGCTATTTAAAAAAATCTTCAAAATTGAGGAAATGAATAGTGAAGGTTACTGACTACATAATTAAAATAATACTACCCTTAATAAATGGTTTATCAGAAATCTACCTAGAGGTGATAGTCAATATTCAAATTACAACTTTGACTTTGATCCACTATATACAAAAAATTTAAACAGTTTTTCCTCAGTGCATGCAATTATTAGAAATATTTTAGCTGTTAATTTAAAAGTAAAATTGCTACATTACATTAATGTTAAAAAAATCATATTCAGACAAAAATATCCCTTTTACAGCAACCCATAAAGAAAAATAATTCAATATATTTTAAGTCAATATAAAATATACCTAAGAATTGAATATAAATTAAATATTTGCACATTTACAGAAAAACATGATTAAAATTTTTCTACTTCCAGCAAAATGTTAACATTGTTTCTTTCTCATATATACGAAGGAGTAGATTATGAAAATCCTTTCACACTTCCATGCATGGGTCCCTCTTGTAAGTAAGGTCCTTCTGAAATCTGTAGGCCCTTCCTCAAGTTGGTGACTACATTCATCTCCTACTGAAATTCATAGAAGTTGAAGGTGCTGAACACTGCACAACACAATCAGCATCTTGTAGGTTTGTCCACAGGATTAAATTTACAAGGGGACTGTTCACATGCACATTAATAGGGTGGCAAATTTGTCACAGAGCAGTCGTGGTAAATTTAATAAAAGTTGCAGGTTCAGGGGGATATAGTGTGTGAAGTCATTGGAGTGCTCTCGTCCTAGACTAGATTAAAAATGGGGTAGAGATAAGGTTATAATGAGCATTAAGGTTATAATTGTTAGCATGTCTGTAATTGTTTTGTCAAACCACATAAGATGTGTAATGTAATTTAATTTTTGTATTTAATGACCTTAGCTATTAATTATGTTTTTTATAGCTTAGGATTTTTAATGTGCAGTTATAACAACTTTAATGAAAATTTGTTAGTGAACATGTGTGCATTATAGGGGGAGTTGGTAGTGACCTTTATATTTAGGTTGCCTAACACTCTTCATTATAAAAGATTCTTTCAACTTTTCTTCAGGAAGCTCTGCGTATGTCCATGTGATGCATTGTTTTTATCATGCTTATGATTACCTCGCTTGCACTCAGTTAAAACATCTACATTTGCCAGAATTATATCTAACATTTCAGACCTCCTAGCACTTCGAACAGCTGCTTTGGGGTTTTTTTTTGTTGGGTTGGTTTTGTCAGATACCTCATACACCTACAGGACTAGAAATGGGTGCCATCAGAAATGGAAGATTCTGAGCTTCCCAGTGCAGCGTACAATACTTGGAGCCCTGGAAGGCTCCAAGATACTGTTAAACCATTTTAGATATTTTTTTAAAAAGCTCTTTTCAGTCATTTTTAGAAACTTTTAAAACCATTTAGCTTTTTCTTTACCTCTGAGGTCTGTATAGCTGAAGTCATGTTACCCAGGGAGCCTGCCTTTAGAGGTGGAAGGATAGGAGCGAGGATTCCAATAAAGTGGTTTAAAATAAAGCAAACTCTAAAACACTTCTGAAATGAATTTCAAAAATACATGATGCAATGTGATATGAAAAGATTGTAGCACCTGTTGGGGATGATCTGCATAATTCAGTCAAGGTTTCATCCCTCATGAGTAATGGAACCCTTGCAAATAATGAAACCTTTACAATACATTATCACAATCATAATTTGTTTACACACACTGTGTATATGCATACATAGATATTATAGGCTGGACTCTGAACCACTGAAGACAATGGAAGCTTTGCCATTTGTTTTTGTGGGCACAGGTTCAAGCTCTCTGTGGGAGTACTTCTGTGTATTCATATAGAACTTGCCTTGCAAAATTCTCTTCACCCAGCTTACTGTATTTGGTGAGTAAAAATATCTTTAGTTTTTTCATGATCATGGTGGTAACGGGTGAGAGAGTAAATATTATACCCAACCTGGTAAATTTCCCTGAGAGTTTTGTGTGTGTGTATATATTAATATAAATTACACATACTTGGCTTGGGTAGGACTCCTTAAAATGTGAAACAGAAATTAAATATTATATTTCTCCAGGAAAGTTGCAGTCCATAATACTTGTTTATATTCTATCTCCGTTTTTTCAATTAAATGTAGGTGAATCTGAAGTAGTTAGATTTAGTCTAAATCCACACAGCTGAGGAAACCTGTGCTCTTTCTTTCTCGTTTCTTTCTCTGAATTTTGACTGAGGGGCTTTTATCTCCTCCTAATCCCACCATTTCTGTCAGGACATAATCTCTTTCTCAAATTTACATTTTAATTACAAGGCCAGCTGAACTAGCTAAAATCAATAATGTCAGCATTCAGCAGCCTAACTTTCAGTTGAAACCCCAGCCTCTCTATTTCCTACTATTGATTTATCTCTTGAACACTGTCTACTTTATTGCTTCAGGCAAATAGGTGCCATTTGGTCAATTTAAACAAAAAGGGGTATTTGGACATTTTTATGATTCTTTCTAAAAGCAGATATTGGAACAAATTTGAACCCAGGTACTGTACTTCTGCTAGATGAAATACAGGGAATAGTTGAAGTCTATAGAGGAATTTTACTTTTAAAATCACATTCAGTGTCTTGTATTTATAACACAAATATAGAAGTTTCATCTATCTGCTTTGGGGGATTCTTGCTTTATCTTGTCACCAAAACTAATTTTATAAACAAATGTTAAAATGTGTACACTATAACAGTATTTGTTAATGCTGTAATAATGTATTTACCTTTCACATGTTTAGCCATCTTTCTTTTAATGGTTTAAAATAACAAATCAATGAAAAAATATTTTGTTCTTGCAACCCTTCAGAATTCCTGTATTGATCTTTTGGTTGTGATTGTATATATCTAAATGTCACATTGTTCATTTATCTCTCCTGACGCGCGCGCGCCTGTATGTGTGCGCCGGTCTAACTCAATGTGATAAGTGATTGATTATGCTTTGCATATACAGTGTAGGAATCAGGATTACAACTAAAATTTTGGAACAAAATTTGAACTTTTTTTTTAAATGGGTCTTTCCCCCCCCCCTCGAGTATAGAACTGCTAAACTTTTTTTGAATATTAGCAATGACTGGAATATAATGCAAATGTCATAGCTGTGACTTTAAATGGTGCTTTCCAAAAAGGTATTTTTATCCCCATTCCAACCTGTTTTTTTTAATCTGGTCAAAAATTGTTCTGTCCTACATTCAAGACATCATAAATGCTTCTGGGCTAATCTTGTTCATATCAAAGGATTTGTATATTATGACTAGTTGTATATTGTGAAGGAAGTTTAGCTAGAGCAGTTAAGACTTGGGGAAGTAAAGTACCCTTATAACTGGGGAGTATGTCTACACTACAAGCATTGCAGAGGCACACCTTTAGTGCAGTAGCTATGCCACTGTAGTGTAGACACTTATTACAGTTGATGAAGGGTTTTTTCCATTGCTGTAGTAAATCCCCGCAAGAAGCAGTAGCTAGCTCGATGGAAGAATTCTTCCGTTGATGTAGCTGGGTCTACATTGGAAGTTAGGTCAATGTAACTATGTTGCACCGGGCATGAAATTTTTCACATCCCTGAGCAATGTATAGGTATAGACCAGGCCATCTTTTATAATGGGATTGGTTTGGTTGTGCTTTGTTGCAACGCACCTGTTTGTTGGCAAACTTCCTTAAATCACTACAGCTGATTATGATAGACGTTAGAGATGGGAAAATTCTAGTCCATCTTCTTCTGTAAACCCTTCTACTCCTGCATAGTTTCTTTCAGTGTAATGTTAAGCGCTGTTCTTCTTTGAGTGCTTGCTCAAGTCCATTTCAGTGTAGCTGTGTGCTCACTCCGAGCACCGCTGCTGGAAAGTATTTCCCTCAGTGGTATATGTCGGGTTGGCTCTGATGCCTATTAGAGTCGCACCCTCATAGCGCCAGTACATAGGGCCCTGCCGTTGCATCTTCCCCTAAGTTCTTTCTTATTGCCTGTGACAGTCGCTGGAACTTCTGCTCATCCTGTGTTCATGAAAGTACTCTCCTTGGTGAACTTTGCCTTTTCCTGTATATAGTTAATTATAGTAGTTAGAATTTACAATTCAATGTTATTTAGTAGTAGTTAGATTAGAACCTTTGTTATTGGGGTTACCACTTCCCTGGCACCAGGGCATGCCTTGGTTACCCGGGACCCTTGTGTACAGCCCCTTGAGAACACAACTACAAAGTGAGTTTGCAAAGATGGATCTGCTGTTCACCCACTAGTGGAAAATCAAAATCACTGCCAGGTGGGTTATAATTGAGGATACCAATAGCCCTTGTTGCTTCAGGTGTAGCAAGTAGTTCAGAATACATGGAACTGATGATCACGTGAGCGAGACCCTTTCTGCGCTGTCCAGATCGACTTTTCCATTTTCCCAGGTATGTGGCCCTAGTGGATGGTTTTCTGTTCTCTAAAAGAACTTCTTGAACCAGACTTGAGCATGCTAACTCCAAGGGGTTCAGCCCTGGAGCTCCCAGGCCATAAGATGGAGGGACTTGAGGTTCGGATGATGTAAGCATCCATGATCCTCAGAGATGAGATCCAGAAACAGAAGTAGGCTGATTGGTGTTTCCACCAAAAGATCCAGAAGGGTGGTAAACCAGTGCTGGCGAGGCCAGGCCGGGGCTATCAGGATCAGGTTTGTGACTTCCTCTCTAACCTTCAGCAGAACCTTGCATATGAGAGGAAAGGGGGGAATGCGTAGTAAAGATGGTCTCGCCGGGGAAGGAAAAACGCTTTCATGAATGAGCCCAGGCTGTGATTCAGAAAGGAACAGAACTGAAGACGCTTTCAGTTGTGTCTGGTTGCAAAACCGGCGTATCGGGGAGTTCCCCACCTCTAGAAAACATTCTTTACGATATCCGGCGGATGGACCATTCGTGATTGGAGAAAGACCAGTTGAGGCAATCCGCTAACTTGTTCTGTCCCTCAGGGAGATAGGAGCCGAGGTGAATTAAGTGGGATATGCAGAATTCCCACAGGCAGAGAGCTTCCTGACATAGGTGGTTCCCCGTTCAAGACCTTAGCAATGTGATTTCTACTCTACTTGTCATGGAAGGTAGACTTTCTGGTGGCCATCACCTCGGCCATAAGGGTCTCGAAGATTAGGGCCCTTACTTCAGAACCTCCATACACGGTCTCCTTTAAGGATAAGGTCCAAATGTGCCCTCACCCTGCCTTCCTTTGAAAGGTGGTGTTGCAATTCCACAATAACCAGGACATTTTCCTCCCAGTTTTCTACCCAAAACCACATGCCAACAGGCAGGAACAGAGACTTCATTCACCAGATGTCAGGTGGGTGCTGGCCTTCTACATAGAAAGAACTAAATTATTTAGGAAGACTACTCAGCTTTCCATGGCAGTGGCAAACAGGAGGAAAGGTCTCCCAATCTCAACCCAGAAAATTTCTTCGTGGATCACTTCTTGTATCTGTGTGTGCTACAACCTGGTGAAAGTCCCTGCTCCGGCCCTGATGGCACATTCCAGAAGGACACAAGCGTCTTCAGCTGCATTTGTGGCACAGGTTCCCATCAAGGATATCCGTAGAGTGGCAACATGGTCTTCAGCCCAGTTTTGCAGCTCACTATGCCCTCACTGAGCAGGTCAGCAACGATGCTGGATTCGGCAGAGCAGTGCTACAGTCTGCTTGTCATTGAACTCTGATCCCTCTTCCTACATCTGCTTGGGAGTCACCTACATTGGAATGGACATGAGCAAGCACTCAAAGAAGAAAAAATGGTTACTAACCTTCCATAGCTGCTGTTCTTCGAGATGTGTTGTTCATGTCCATTCCACAACCCGAACTCCTACTCCTCTGTCAGAGTTAGCAGGCAAGAAGGAACTGAGGGTGCAGCAAGTCCCTATGTACTGTCACTATTAGGGCGCAACTCCAGGGGCCACCAGAGCCGACCTGACGGATACCACTGACGGAAAAACTTTCCAGTGGTGGTGCACAAACCTACATTGGAATGGACATGATCAACATATCTCGAAGAACAAAAGATACGGAATGTACCGCTTTTTTCTTCTTCGAGTGCTTGTTCATGTCAATTCCAATCAGGTGTGTGCACGTTCACAGTAGCTGGAAGATTTTTTTCCCCAAAGCAGCACTTGTTGGTTTGGCCTGGGCACCACCTGGAGTCGTGCCTTCATGGCACCCAATATGATGACCCACCACCCCCTCAGTTCCTTTTTGCTGCCAGTGATGGTAGCTGGGACCATCCGGTAGTCTGGTAGTATAGTTTAGTAGTACTTTAGAAGTTTCAGTTACGGGTG
This sequence comes from Chrysemys picta bellii, assembly GCF_011386835.1. Classification (NCBI taxonomy): domain Eukaryota; kingdom Metazoa; phylum Chordata; order Testudines; family Emydidae; genus Chrysemys; species Chrysemys picta. The sequence goes on along the minus strand of NC_088795.1, from coordinate 127,341,750 downwards.
GTTCCTGCCCCCCCCATTTCATGCACACTCCATTTGTTACCGGGGCATGCCATGATCCCTGGACTTTCAGACTTGTCAGATTTGCGTGAAGTGCATGCCAAAAAGTGACCCCCACACGACCTGTTTACGGTGCCTGGGTGAGGGTCACCAGAAAGACTGCTGCAAGAGCTGTCGGGATTTCTGACCAAGAACCATTAAGGAGAGAGAGCAGCATCTCAAAATTCTCCTTATGGAGGCAGCTCTCCGACCTCAGTTGGACCCAGGTCCCAGGGACCCTGCTCTCAGCACCTTGTCTTTGCCGCGAAGCCCTCCAGCTCTGTCTTTGAAGGATCCGGTGCCAAAGAAAGATGCTAGCAAGGAAGCTTGGCACCGGCATCGAGCCTCTCGGGGACATTCCAGCCTTGGGCACCAGTCCCAATTGCCGGCTCAGAAGAAAAAGAGGTCGGAGAGAGGCCAATCTCCCTCGGATGGCGATAACCTTGGCCAGGAGGGTGTCTGAACTCAAGGCCCTAACCTCAGAGCCCCCTTATATAGTGTTCTATGAGGACAAAGTGCAGCTCAGACCTCATTCTGCTTTCCTCCCGAAGGTTGTATTGCAGTTTCACATTAACCAAGACATCTTTCTCCTGGTGTTCTACCCTAAGCCGCACTCAGTAGATGTCTGCAGGGCGCTAGCTTTCTACTTCGAGAGGACGAAGCCGTTCAGAAAATCAGTCCAGCTATTCTTGGCTGTGGCAGACAGAATGAAAGGCCTACCCGTGTTGTCACAACGCATTTTGTCATGGATCACATTCTGCATCCATGAGTGCTACAACTTGGCGGGAGTTCCCGCACCCCTGATCACTGTGCACTCCACCAGGGCACAGGCTTCATCAACAGCATTCCTGGTGCGGATCGCTACTCAGGAAATCTGCAGAGCAGCAACGTAGTCCTCCATACACACTTTCTTTGCGCACTATGCGATTACCCAACAGTCCAGAGACGATGTGGCCTTTAGACGAGCAGTGCTCCAATCAGTGGATGACTCCGACCCCACCTCCTGAACGTGGACTTGTGAGTCACCTGATTGGAATCAACATGAACAAGCACTCAAAGAAGAAAAAATGGTTACTCAACTTCTCATAACTGTTGTTCTTCGAGTTGTGTTGTTCATGTCCATTCCAATATCCACCCTCGTACCCCTCTGTTGGAGTAGCGGGCAAGAAGGAACTGATGGGGTGGCGGATCGGCAGGGCTCTGTATTAGGCGCCATGGAGGTGCGACTCCATGGGGGCGCCCAGCCCGACCCTATGGTTGCTGCTAGGGGAAAAATCTTCCAGCTACTGTGCACGTGTGCACGCACATACCTGATTGGAATGGACATGAACAACACATCTCAAAGAACAAGAGTTACGAGAAGGTGAGTAACCATTTTTTTTAAAAACACTTCAGTGATGATCTCCACAATGTTCCTTGAGAGGCTGTTCTACAGTCTAATAGACCTCCCTGTTAAGATTCCAACCTTTAGCCTATATTTTCCTCTGCTCATCCCATTATTTTTAATTATCATTTCTCTTATCTAGCTGGTTTCCAATAAATTTTGCAGTGCTCATATCAAAGCCAATTAAAATGAATTTTTACATAAGATTTTTTTAGACAGTGTGTCAAACACTGTCACTTGCCCAGTGCTCAAGTTAAGAAATGGAAGGAATAGGTGAGCATGCTAGATGTTCAGTGCTGCCAGTTAAGAAATGAAGGGTGGGATAGATGGTGGGAAAGACTTCAAGCAAACTGGGTTGTTTTCCAGATGAAGGCTGCAACAGCTTGCTCAAACTTTCCTTCCCATGGAACAATAGTTTTTGTTGTTTTGGTCTTACAGTTTGTACTTGGGTTCACGTCTCTTATAAAGATGCTTACTTTATTTGTTTGAAAAGTGAAAATGTAAACTATTGGATAAGTGCATGTCATCAGGTCTTCCTCTACTGGCTGGGCCTCCTGGAGAATCAGAGCCTATTACTACTATCTGCTAATGGAGCTGCTGTTTCAGTTCAGCGGGTAGAGGTCTATGCTTTTGATTTGTCTAATCTAATCTAATTTTCACTAATCTTAACTGTCTGTCTGCCTATGTAAAACAATTATATTGCCCCTATCACTGCAGTAGCTGAGCTTTTGGTGCTGAAGATCTTGCAGTGGGTTTGTTCCTCAATCATGTCAGATTGTCATAAGGATGCTGCTTTGGTGGACATGCCCTGTGCTTCTGCAGGCATCACCAGGTTGGAGGAAAAGCCTTGCCACACAGCTCTTTCTCACTAGCCATGCTCCCTAACTAGCTGTGGTGGTGGTAAGGTGGAGGTTGTTGTTGGACCTGCTATGTCAGCTCTACACCACCAATGAATATCCCTACATCAGAGTTATCCCCTGTGACTGGTTGTGCCAAGTTTAGGTCTGCTTTGCACAGGGATTGTTACACCAAAGCAACCACAGCACAGGGGAGCCTATGGCTATTAAGTCTGTTTGTTTTCTTTCTTCTGCTGCTCTGCAACTTTGTTTTTTTTGCATTTCTGTATTAGATAGGGAACTTATCTTTAGCATCACTCATGGATATAATATTCATAGTTCCTTTCACATACTACTCTGCCTTGGATTAGCAGTGAGTATGGTATGGACCCTGAGAGGGCTGATGTGAGAATATTACCAGCAACAGTCATGTCAAAAACAATGTAGCAATTTGGACATCTTTTTGTTGTTTAACTTTTCTTTCCTGGTGGAATAATACAATGTCATAATGAGGTTTTACAGTTGATAGGGTAATAATACTTGTTTGTACCAAAATAATAATAATTTTCTCCATAGTAGAAATAGTACTGTATCTACTGGCTTGTATCAGTAACATGCTGGTTGATGCCATTGCAACAAAAAATAGTCAGTGATGTAGCCACAATCTATCCACTGCTTTGCTAGCCTTACCAAACACTGTGGTGTAGTTGTAAGACTTTTCTTTTTATAGGCATTATTTTTCCCCTTCTAAACATGCTGTTTTTTTGTTGTTGTTGTTGTTGTTTTTTCAGGGTTGGAGCCCCAATCATCTCCGAAAGCATTAGCAAAAGGAATGGTCGTGAAGCCAGCTTTGCTGAGCTTCCACTCCCAGTCAAAAAAGAATGAAGAGGAACTTGATCCAACCTGTGCTGCTGCAACGTTGAAGCTTATCCGAGATAAGCTACCTAAGTTACCATCCCTAAATACCAGGTCATGATCATTTTATTTGTTCTAGAAATATCACTATGATGTTCCTTGACTCTGTTAGCTACAAAAGCACTCCCAGAAAGTACACCCAGAAACGGGGCAAGCTAGAAGAGATTAGGCCAAGCTGGGGTTTGTGATCCCTCAGGGGGTCTCAAGGTTATTACTTGGGAGGTCACAAGCTGTCAGCCTCCACCCCAAACCCTGCTTCGCCTCCAGCATTTATAATAGTGTTAAATATTTTAAAATGTGTTTTTAATTTATAAGGGGGGGGGGTCATACTCATAGGCTTGCTGTGTATGAAAGGAGTCACACCATACAAAAGTTTGAGAACCACTGGATTAGGCTATAAAATATTACTTATTTGTATTTAAAATAATAATTTTTTATACCCAGTCTTAACACGTGCGTGATTAGAAATGTAGGTTTTGCTAATAATTTTTTATAGATTCTTTAGAAAATCTATTACTAAGAACTTATCATGGGGATCCCATCCAAAAAAAAGGTTCTGTTTGCTGGAGGAATGTTTTGGTTTGCAAATCCTAATACTAGGTTAGCAAATAAATAGTTTCAAAAGCCTTGGATTTCCTAGTGACTTACTATGTCATAAATGCCAGCTTTTGAGGCCTGTCATACTGATTTCAAAGAACTATCGTTTGTCAATCCTATTCAGAGCTTGCTGAAATTTCAGTCCTAACTATGAATTCCAGTAGAATCTCAAAGTTACGAACACCTTGGGAATGGAGGTTGTTAATAACTCTGAACAAAATGTTATGGTTGTTCTTTCAAAAGTTTACAGCTGAAAATTGACTTACTACAGCTATGAAACTTTACTATGCAGAAGACAAATGCTGCTTTAAACCATCTTAATTTAAATGGAACAAGCATAACACAGTTTCCTTACCTTGTCAAATCTTTATTTTTAAACTTTCCCTTTATTTTTTTTAGTAGTTTATGTTTAACACAGTACTGTATCGTATTTGCTTTTTTAATTTTTATTTATTTATTTATTTTTGTCTCTACTGCTGCCTGAGTGCGTACTTCCGGTTCCAAATGAGGTGTGTGGTTGACCAGTCAATTCATAACTGTGATGTTCATAACTCTGAGGTTTTACTGTAGTGGTAGATTGATATGCCATGCTTGCAAATTTGTGAGGGTGGACCCTAGTATTCCCTGTGACTGGAGTAACCTCCTAATGGACTGGCATCTCCCAAAATGACACTTGTACAGTGTAAAAAGCTAGCAGAAGCTGAAGCACAACCTTGCAAAGTACTGTACTCCATTAGTTTTCTGGAGGGTTTAATCAATACGGCAATAACAAACTAAACTTAAAAATTTAGATTTCTAAATTGAAAAAAAGACACGTTTATGTGTTTTAATACTATAAGTTAGTGAGACCATCATAATTTGGGCTACTGAAGTGCTTAGGCTCTGCAACTTCATGTTTTGGGTTTAGTGAATTATCATCTAACATTGCATAACTAGTAGTGTGGCATTCTTTAGTCAAATAGTGGAAGGCCATCCCTTTACTTGCTAATGATGCACCTGGTAAAAACCCCTTTATACCAATATACTTTGGAGTACTGTGTTTGAGTACAGCTGACAACCTTACCTTCCTCTTGTCTTTATACACTTTTGTCCTTCTGTAACACAAAACTTCTGCTAAGGGAAAGGTTGAATTGGTGGTGTTGCTGAAAACCCCAATGGTGCAAGTCTGGGAGATGGAATGCTGTGCACACAAAACAAGGATGTTGCAATCTATGTAATGACAGTACAAATATGGACATAAATCTACAGAAGCAAGACGGTTCTGAATTAGGTTTGCAATACCACCCTCACTGTGCCTTCTGTTGTACTACACCATCTATGATCCATTATTACATCACATGTAGACCTTTAGGTTCCCACAAGACTGGGGAAACATCTTTTTAAGCAGCATGAGCTGGGTGTTCTGATAAGCTTAACTATATATTGTGCTCTGCTTGTATGACAGCATCACGCTCTATATCCTAAAGAACAAACCAAGTAAAGTAGATAGTAGAAGTCCTAGTGGATCTTAGATAACGTGAGTGTTGGTGCAAAAGGTTAGAAAAAGCAGGGAAATAGTTGTGATCATTATTGTTCTCTATTGACTTTTTATTATCTTTCTCCAGTGCGTCTGCAAATCCCGAGCCAGCAGCTTCAGGAGAGCTTGACAGTGAGACAGGAAAACTAGAAGAAGAAAGAGCTAAAGCTCCTATAATACCCTTTGGATTAGATCTTTACTACTGGGGACAGGACCAGCCAACTGCTGGCAAAATTCTCAAGTAAATACAGTCTGATTTTTCTTTTAAGAAACAAAAAGATTGGTTTAGGCTGAAAGGTTGTGCAGGGGGATGAACCCTACTGCTTCTTGTAATAATTACTTTTCTCCTTTCCTTTACAATAAGTGATCCATAAACATTCTTAGTAACTCTAACTTACAATTATATGTATTTTGAGAGGATAGGATTTGAATTAAGTATTTTAGTCTTTCAAAGCATATCTGTATTTATGGTAGCACCTAGTCCAGTTGAAATAGGGGTCCCAGGGGCTAGCTACTTTACAAACACAGTACGAGACAGACCCTGCCCCGAAGAGTGTGCAATCTAAATAAATAAGACAGACCAATGGTAGAAGACAGGAAGAATTATTATTCCCATTTTTATAGATGGAGAACTGAGGCACAGAGATCAAGTCATTTGCCCAAGGTCACACAAGACATCTGTGAGCTGAGAACTGCACCCAGATCACCTGGGCCCCAGATGAGTGCCTTAACAATACAACCATTGTTCTTACTTGTTTGGGAAGGTGCTTTGCTTTCTTGTACACAAAGTGGTGCTAGCTTTGTGGCAGAACCAGCAACACTAGGACAGTTTACACCTGCACCTCAGAGATTTGTTTCTGACAATCTTAAAGCCTATTCATAGCCCTGGCATTTTTATTAATAACCTGGCATTCAAAGACTTCTTCCATTTTTTGCTCACATTGTAGCTCATGGGTATGCATCTGCTCTCTCCAAACAAGCAGGAGATTTCCATTTCCCTGCCAAAGAATGTATCAGTATCTGCTGCAGAAATTGGCACTGAAGCACCACAAAACTGTAGGGCCTGTAAATCCCACACTGGGTTAAAACAAGTAAAAGATTGGAAGTATGTTTGTGTTGCTAATCAAAAAGGTAAACTCTCATGGCCTCCCTGGTATTACTTCGAGTTTGTTTTCTTACCAAAGCAAAACAGCTTAATCACAATTAGCTTTGTGTGGATATCTGTAGTAATAATGCTGTACAAACAAACCATAAATGCTGCAGCAGCATGAGGCCTGGGGGAATATCATCATCAACTTTTCCACATTTGTGCAGAAATGTGGAACATCAGTTTCCCTGGCACAGGGTCTTTTGTTCTGCCTTACATTACAGATGGTGCTAACACATTTTCTCGTTCATACTGCACTTTCCAGAAGAACAGCAAACTTCATGTTCGCTATTCTTCCCTAACTCGTTGATTTCTAATGCCTTCTTGGACAGAAGCTCAAATGGTAATTGATTTCTTATTGTCTTTTGTTACGATTCACCCGATTTGATTTTGCTCACAGAGGTAACATTTGCAGAAAATAGCAATAGTAGTGGCAGTGTTTCTGTGCCCCAAATCATGTAAAACACTGCACTGACTTTGTGTTATTCAGAGGCAATGAGCAGTCACTATAGGGAGTGAAATTTGACACAGCATGATGCTTTAACACACTGCCTCCCAAGGCCATCCCATCCTATGAGGTGAATTCTTTAAAGTCTGTAGAATGGTAAAGGTTTTCAGTAAAGCCGTAAGATGTATTTGTCTCTGAGACTGCCCAAAGAGTGGAAAGGCTTTATTTTACATTGGAAATGAGTTATTCAAGTCAGAAGTGAAATCAAAAGCATATTTCACTGCCTGTCTGCCTAGTGCCTGTACTGTTTTTATTTTTATGCTTCCCAATAAAATAAAGGGCACACTTCTAAACCTTATAGCTTATAACTACAGATATGCCGATCTAACCAAAGATAATTTAAATAACTTGCACACACATTATACCATTGACACCTGGGTAGAATATACTAGCTGAAAAAATTAGGATAGACATTGCCAGATCCTTTGACTTTATCTGTGGTAGAAATAAATACCTCACAAGATGCGTTGAAAAATAAAGGAGGGGATATATGCAGCTTTTGTGTAGACTTGTCGTTTTTTAAATCAGAGATAGAAAATCTTCAGCCTTCAGCTGTTTCACATTATAACTCGTTAATAACACTATTTTGAGAGTTTCTACAGGGAGATATAGGTGGTATATCTTGACTTTAGTATGGCTTTTGATACTACCTCACATGACCTTCTCAAAACAAACTAGGGAAATACAACCTAGATGGAGCTACTATAAGGTGGGTGCATAACTGGTTGGAAAATTGTTCCCAGAGTGTAATAATCAGTGGTTCATGGTCAAGCTGGAAGGACATATCAAGTGGAGTCCCTCAGGGATCAGTTCTGGGTCCGGTTCTGTTCAATATCTTCATCAGTTATTTAGACAATGGCATAGAGAGTACAGTTATAAATTTTGTGGACAATTCCAAGCTAGGAGGGGTTGGATTAAAATTCAAAATTATCTGGACAAACTGGAGAAATGGTCTGAAGTAAATAGGATGAAATTCAATAAGGACAAATACAAAGTATTCCACTTAGGAAGGAACAATCAATTCCACACATACGGAATGGGAAGTGACTGCCTAAGAAGAAGTACTGCGGAAAGGGATCCGGGGGTCATAGTGTATCACAGGCTAAATGAGTCAACAGTGTAACATTGTTGCAAAAAAAGCAGGTATCATTCTGGGATGTATTAGCAGGAGTGTTGTGTCCACTCTATTCTGTATTGATACAGCCTCAACTGGAGTATTGTGTCCAGTTTGGGCGCCACATTTCAGGAAGGATGTGGACAAATTGGAGAAATTCCAGAAAAGAGCAGTAAAAATGATTAAAGGTGTAGAAAACATGACCTATGAGGGAACATTGGAAAAAAATGGGTTTGTATAGTGTGGAAAAGAGAAGACTGAGAGGGGATATAACAGTTTTCAAGTACATAAAAGGTTGTTACAAGGAAGAGGGAGTAAAATTGTTCTCTTTAACCAGTGAGGATAGGACAAGAAGCAATGGGTTTAAATTGCAGCAAGAGTGGTTTAGGTTGGACTTTAGGAAAAACTTCCTAACTGTTACGGTGGTTAAGCACTGGAATAAATTGCCTGGGGAGGTTGTGGAATCTCCGTCACTGGAGATTTTTAAGAGCAGGTTCAATAAACACCTGTAAGGGATGGTCTAGCTCAGTGGTTCCCAACCCACAGGCCACTTGCCCAATCAGCACGTTGCTGCGGCCCATGTGACCTCCTCAGGGCCATACAATTAGTGTGTGTGTATATATATATTGTGTGGATGCATCCCACATAACACACAGAGAGCTCATATGCGGCTCACAATGGTAAATAGGTTGAGAACCACTGGTCTAGATAATATTTAGGGTACGTCTTCACTACCCACCGATCGGCAGGTAGTAATTGATCTATTGGGGATCGATTTATTGCATCTTGTCTAGACGATCCCCGAACGTGCTCCCGTCGACTCCGGAACTCCACCAGAGTCGACGGGGGAGCCGCGGCGGTCGATCCCGCGCCGTGAGGACCTGAGGTAAATCGATCTAAGATACGTCGACTTCAGCTACGCTATTCTCGTAGCTGAAGTTGCATATCTTAGATTGATAGATCGATCCTCTCTCCCACCCCACCCCCCAGTGTAGACCAGCCCTTAGTCTTGCTTTGAGTGCAGGGGACTAGAAGACCTCTCGAGGTCCCTTCCAGTTCTGCAATTTTATGCTTCTATGAGATTGTGATTATCAAGAAGCTAATTTTTAATGGGTGTTTAATTTAGTCAGGAGCTGATGTACATTAGTCTTTTCTCAAGGAGGTTTCTAGAGTGGACTCTACAAAGAAGTTGGATTAAACTTTATTTTCAAAAAGTATCCTCAATGTTTAGCCCAATGACAATAGCCCATTAAACTGTTATAAGAACCCTTAAATTCAATATATTCTTTCCTCCCTCTGTATGTGGAGCTCCTATTAATACCTCAGTTATTTACCTGGATTGAGGACCGATTGTCTCTTAGTGCATTGGTTCTTAAACTGTGAACTATAGAGTTCTTCTTCGAGTGCTTGTTCATGACGATTCCAACCAGGTGTGTGCGCGCGCACATGCACGGTAGCTGGAAGATTTTTCCCCTAGCAGCATCCGTCAGGTCAGCCTGGGTGCGCCCCGGAGTTACACCTTTATGGCGCTCAATATAGAGCCCTGTCGACCCGCCACCCCCTCAGTTCCTTCTTACCGCCAGTGATGGTTAGCTGGAACTTCCCTGTGCTCTTGTATTGACAAGCACATTTAGCAGTTTCTTACATTGTTCTTCATTAGTTTTCCATTGTTGTTAATAGTTAGTAGTTTGTTAGTGTTAGATAAGTTTCCTTTTTTGGCGGAGGAGGAATCCCCTTCTATGCTTTCCTGACACCGGGGCATGCCGGGGTCTCTGGGCTTCAGAGCCTGCGAAGCCTGTGGCAAGTGTATGCCCAGAAGTGATCCTCACACCTCGTGTCGAAGGTGTTTGGGAGAGGGCAGTCAGAAGGATCGTTGTGCCATTTGTAACACCTTTCGGCCCAGGACTTTAAAAGATAGAGAGCAGCGCCTGAAGGTCCTGTTGATGGAGGCAGCGCTCCACCCCTGGTCCAACCCTGGATCATGGACCCTGCGCCAAGTACCACCTCCTCTGTGCAGAGTGCTCCGGCACCATCAGCACGAGCACTAGTGTTGGGTAAGGATAAGGACTCACTGCACCATCCCGACTCCACTCGCGGCTCACATGCCGCACACTGACATCGTTCACAATCGCTGGTGCCACAAAAGAGGAGGAGGCTGGAGAGCGGTCGCTCTCCCCCTGCTAGGCCTACGGAGCCTGCCGCTGTGAGACCCGAGTTGGGCCACACTAGTGCTGCTCCACCAGTGATGGTCGTGCCAACTCCTGCCTGTGTGGAAGGGCAGTTGAGTCCGGACCCTCCACGCTCGCTGAGGCTGAGCTGTGAGCTGCACCTCCCTTTGACACCAAAGGTGTTTGAGGTGGTCCAAGAACTGCTTCACCTCAAGGCACCGTTCTCTCCTCCCAGACGGGACAGGTCACCGGCACCGGTTGTTCCCCGGGCTCTTTCAAGGGGAAAGCCTGCTATGATGGCCTGCTGATCTCTGACCCCAATGCGCCACTCCCTGGCACTGGAGTAAACCCAGCAGCCACGCCAATCCCCAAGCCCTCGGCGCGAAAGCTCGGTTCCTAGAAGTACCACTTCCCCGTGGTCATCGTTTTCAGACACCTCAGAATCGGAGTTGGGCTCCTATTGGTCCCGGAGGAGTAGGAGCAGACGGTCCACATCAACTTGGGACCGGCACCCATACCCATCACCGTGGGCTGCCCAATGGCAGCCAACGGTGCAATGGCCCTTTTGGACTCCCTGGGCTTTTCATCAAAGCCAAGGTCACAGCCAAGGGTCTCATTCCAGGGTGACGTCGGTGGCCGTGGCCTCGTTTGTACCCCCACTAGCACCGCCAGGGTTGGGGATAGGCCCATTACCACCCTGCGCTACCATCTCAACGCCTCTGGCGCAGCTAGGCCCAGGGGGGAACTCCGGTACCAGCAGCAACATTGATTCCAACGTCGAGGATGGCATTGGCACAGATGGCACTTTCGGCACCGGCTGCGCCTGTGTCGGTGTATGCAGCCCCTACACTGAGGGGCACGACACCATCTGGGTCAGCACCAGCCCAAGAAACCCAGGTGCCGTGGGACCCCTTGGGTGCGGAAGAAAGGGACCAGCCACCCCTCACGGGGATCTCTTCCTCGTCCTCGCCAGGTGAGGCGTTGGCAGGCATGGCAACAGCCCCAGCCTGCAGGGTTCTGCAGCACTTGTTGCGGAGGGTTGCCCAGGGCCTGGGCATTCAGGTAGAGGAGGTAGTGGATGATGCAGATCCAATAGTGGACATCCTCGCCCCCTCCCGTCCTGCATGTATTGCCCTGCCCCTCGTAAAGACCATCTCTGACACCACAAAATCCATGGCAGACCCGAGCCTTGTTGCCCCCTACGGCTAAGCACAACGAAAGATGCTACTTTGTACCGTCCAAGGGTTATGAGCATTTATGCACGCAATCCCACACCTGACTCTCTCGTGGTTGATGCTGCCAACCAATGTGAGCGTCAGGGCTTCCAGGGACTCTCCCCGAAGAATTGGGAGGTGAAAAGACTTGACCTTTATGGGAGAAAGGTCTACTCCACTGGATACATACAGCTCTGCATTTCAGATCAGCAGGCCATTGTCAGCAGGTACTGCTTCAACACATTTGGGGCACTGGCTAAATTTGTGGAGCTGTTGTCGCAGGACTCCCGCGCTGAGTTTTCTGCTGTCGTGGAGGAAGGGAAACTCATTTCCAGGGCTTCGCTACAAGCCGCACTGGATTCAGCGAATGCGGCTACTCATGTCATGGCCACAGGCATAGCTATGAGGAGGGACTTCTGGCTTCAAGTCTTGGGCTTGCCATATGGGGTCCAACAAACTATTCAGGACCTCCCCTTCGAGGGTTCAGCTCTGCTTTCCGAAAAGATGGATAAAAGGCTGCATAGCCTAAAGGATTCAAGGGCCACTCTCAAATTGTTGGGCCTCCATTCTCCCGCTACACAGCATAAACATTATGCTGCAATCTCCTCCATAGTTCTACCAGCCGCAGAACCGTCAGGACAGTTCATGGAGGAGGAACAGGAACAGCAGAAGGCGGCCGTACCCATCCTCAGGCCAGGGCTCTGGCCAATCTAAACCACTCTCTTGGCCGAAACAGGCCTTTTGAAGGTGCGTTTAAGGACACCGCACCAGATCCCCAGCAGGATCCACCCCACCGTACCTTCTCGTCCCAACTATCCCCTTTCTACCGTGCCTGGTCCTGTGTCACCTCAGACTGTTGGGTGCTCCGCACAGTAGAGAGAGGATACTCCATCCAATTCTGTGCCCTCCCACCCTTCCATCCCCCTTCCCCATCCCTCTTCAGGGATCCTTCTCACAAGCAGGGGCAGTGGAGGAGGTTCCTCAGGAGCACAGGGGCAAGGGCTTTTACTCCTGGTATTTCCTTATACCAAAAGTCAAAGGCGGCCTCAGGCCCATCTTGGACCTGTGAAAACTCAACAAGTTCATGAAGAAACTCAAGTTCCGCATGGTTTCTTTGACCTCAATCATCCCATCACTGGATCCAGCAGGCTGGTATGCTGCCCTCGACTTGAAGAATGCATATTTCCATATCGCAATCATTCAGCCCCACAGGAAGTACCTAAGGTTTGTGGTGAACGATACCCACTACCAGCTTAAAGTCCTTCCATTTGGCCTGTCAGCTGCACCTCGAGTCTTCACCAAGTGCATGACAGTTGTCGCCGCGTTCTTGCACAGGCACCAGATACAGATGTTTCCATACCTCAACGACTGGCTGACGTAGGGCCGCTCCAGGACCCAAGTGGAAGCTCAGGTCAGATTCATCAAAGCCATCTTCGACAACCTGGGTTTTCTTCTAAACGAAGCAAAATCGACTCTGTCCCCCATCCAGAGGATAAAGTTTATAGGGGCAGTACTAGACTTGACCCAAGCCGGGGCATACCTGCCAGAAGCAAGGTTTCAGGCCCTGACAGATATCATTCGAGGTATCAGACAGTTTCCCACCACCACAGCAAGAAACTGCCTGAAGCTTCTCGGACACATGGCTGCCTGTACCTACATGGACTCAGGCTTCGACCTCTTCAGTTGTGGCTCGCGTCAGTGTATATCGCCCAGCCTGGGACAGCTTGGACAGGTTCATGACCCTGCCTCGCCCGGTCATCGACTCCCTCATCCGGTGTCTCGACCCTCAGGAGGTGTGCTCAGGGGTCCCCTTTACCAGTCCGCAGCCGTCTCTCTCGCTAGTGATGGGCGCAGAAGGCTTAGGCTGGGGAGCTCACCTGGGAGACCGCAGGACCCAAGGTCTCTGGTGTCAGGCAGACCAGGTTCTCCACATCAACATCAGAGAGCTGAGAGCAGTGCGCCTAGCATGCCAGACCTTCCGTACACGCTTAACGGGACATTGTGTATCAGTTATATAGTGGTGAAAGAGTTGGGGGGAAAATGGTTTATAAGGGCATAGTAAATGGAAGTGCTTATGGCTATGCAGACATCAGACCATTATTTAAGCTCAACTCCCTAAAAGTACCAGGCATCTTAAGGAAAGCTACAAAGAGGAAGACAACAGTTTTATTACATTCAAAAATACTGGATACAGATTTTTTTTTTGGAGGGGTCAAGTTTAAATATCAAATGAGGCTGTCTCTCATATAGGGAAAGTTGGACCATATGCATATCATGAGTACCTCTTCACTCTAGCATGAATACAAATATTTGATAATTTTAGAAAAAAAATCACACCACCAGGGGGCATTAGAATTTTACTGCAAGTTTATGTAAGGCTACTTTGTGTGTAGCAATCTAAAATATTAGTATGCTTTTTTTAGGGATCCTGTCACTTCATTGTGCCTTTATAAAACTGTTGATACAGAGCTTGAAGTCAGTCCTATTTTAGGGAATTAAAAAAAAAATCAAGCACAGCAGAATGAATCAAACTTAATGTATTATTATCCATCACTTTACAGCCCCACTACATCATTTGTAAAGCTAAAAAATACTTTATTTTTCAAGAGTTTCACTAAAATATTTATATATTGTAAAGGGTCTTTTCTTGGAATGTTTTTTTTAACAGTGAGAGTATAAAGACATTTTTGTCGTAAATTACAAGATGCATAGAATCATAGAAGATTAGGGTTGGAAGAGACCTCAGGAGGTCATCTAGTCCAACTCCCTGCTCAAAGCAGGACCAACCCCAACTAAATCATCCCAGCCAGGGCTTTGTCAAGCTGGGCCTTAAAAACCTCTCAGGATGGAGATTCCACCACTTCCCTAGGTAACCCATTTGTGCTTCACCATCCTCCTAGTGAAATAGTGTTTCCTAATATCCAAACTAGACCTCCCCCACTGCAACTTGAGACCATTGCTCCTTGTTCTGTCACCTGCGACCACTGAGAACAGCCTAGCTCCATCCTCTTTGGAACCCCACTTCAGGTAGTTGAAGGCTGCTATCACCCCCCCCCCCGCCCTTCTCTTTTGCAGACTAAATAATCCCAGTTCCCTCAGCCTCTCCTTGTAAGTCATATGCCCCAGCCCCCTAATCAGTTTTGTTGCCCTCCACTGGACTCTCTCCAATTTGTCCGCATCCTTTCTGTAGTGGGGAGTCCAAAACTGGACACAGTACTCCAGATGTGGCCTCACCAGTGCCAAATAGAAGGGAATAATCACTTCCCTTGATCTGCTGGCAGTGCTCCTACTAATGCAGCCCAATATGCCATTAGCCTTCTTGGCAACAAGGGAATGCTGTTGACTCATATCCAGCTTCTCGTCCACTGTAATCCCCAGGTCCTTTTCTGCAGAACTGCCGCTTAGCCAGTCGGTCCCCAGCCTGTAGCAATACATGGGATTCTTCCGTCCTAAATGCAGGACTCTGCACTTGTCCTTGTTGAACCTCATCAGATTTCTTTTGGCCCAATCCTCTAATTTGTCTAGATCAGCCTAATTTGTCTAGATACCCTCCAGCATATCTACCTCTCCCCCCAGTTTAGTGTCATCCGCGAACTTGCTGAGGGTGCAATCCATCCCATCATCCAGATCATTAATGAAGATGTTGAACAAAACCGGCCCCAAAACCGACCCATGTGATACTATGCTTGATACTGGCTGCCAACTAGACATCTAGCTGTTGATCACTACCCGTTGAGCCCAATGATCTAGCCAGCTTTCTATCCACCTTATAGTCCATTAATCCAGTCCATACTTATTTAACTTGCTGGCAAGAATACTGTGGGAGACCGTATCAAAAGTTTTGCTAAAGTCAAGATATATCACGTCCACCGCTTTCCCCATATCTGCAGAGCCAGTTATCTCATAGAAAGAATCAGGTTGGTCAGGCATGACTTGCCCTTGGTGAATCCATGTTGACTGTTCCTGATCACCTTCCTCTCCTCCAAGTCTTACTACAGTGAATGTTGAAGCTAGTCTTGCATTGTAAAACTGATTTGGATTCATCCCCCTAATATTGCCACAATTAAACGAATCCAATTGTTATATGCCAGGATAGAATGTTTCTGAAACATATGAGGCAACTTTTATGAGGAATTTGTAAGATAGGAAGATTTAAAAATTAAGTTTCACCACAACTGTAAAATAATTTTTAGCCTAGAAATGCTGAGATTCTAATCTCACTTATGCCGGTGTAAATAGGGAGTAACTCCACTGTAACCAGCGAAGTTGAAAGCTGGTATGAGATCAACTTCAAGTCTTCCAAATTTGTTCTAATGTTTGTTAGGGAGGACTCATTTGGGGCCCAGTTCAAAACACTTAAGCACATTGACTTCAGTGAGACTTAAGGACATGCATAAGTGTCTTTCTGAATTGAGACCTTAGTTGTTAATAAAAGCGTCTTCCTCATATATTAGACTATATGGAGTCTACAAAGTGCAGAGGGCTTCATTGCTGGGAAGTGACAGACAGGGAACCACATGAGTGCGAGGAATAGGATGGAGGGAGACAGAGCCACCCAGAGGCCAGTTATGGGAGTGATTGGGAAGGAGAGAACCACGTGCAGGTGACTACAAGTGCACAAATCAAGTGGATGTAAAATGTCCATGGCTGCCCAATATGTACATAAATTCCTTATCAAGACCTCCTTCATTCCAATATTCCCATCTTGTATGCAAGGTGTGATGGATGTGGGAGTTGTGAGCAGAGTGAAGGTTCTTTGGGATCACTGAACTTAGGGCGACTAGATGTCCCGATTTTTATAGGGACAGTCCCAATATTTGGGACTTTTTTTTATATGGGCTCCTGTTACCCCCCACCTCCTGTCCCGATTTTTCACAATTGCTATCTGGTCACCCTAACTGAACTGCATATTTCTGTCTTTTTAAGACATTGCCTTAAAACTGTTTTTCCAGACTTTCTAATATTTTGTGTTTTTTGAGAATAGAACATCATTCAACACGTAGGTCCTCCCCCTCCTTAAGTAATAGATGTTTACTGCCTTTGCTCCAGGGTAATAAAAGGGTTTTGGGGTAGGGGTTATTGGGTTTTTTTTTTGGCCTGGAAATAGTTCTGCTTTTCATACAATGACTATTTTTCATGAGATCTCTCTAGTTTAAAATAAGTTTTCAGTATATTGCCTTTAATTTCCTCGAGAAACTTCCTGTAAATACTTGTTAGCTGATAGCAGTGTCAAAACGAAGAGTTAGCTATTGAACCTAGAAGAAAAATTGCTACAAAGTTCAGTTGATAGTTGGCTCTATTCCCTAGTCTACAGTATACTGCAGTCACTCCAACCCCTGCTCCTTTGCTGCTAATAAAGAGCAAAACAAACAAGCATGAGAGCATACACTGAACAGTAGCTTAACTGTTTGTCTTACTTTATTTTACCTCATCTGCTACACAGTAAGGTTATCGAGATAAGGTTAGTGTTGACCATGGTATTATTTATTTTAAGAAGTTTTTGGCCCACTTTGACTTCTAAAGCCAATTCGCAACTGTAATTACAATGGTGGGCAGAGGCAGATTAGGGGTTTATGGGGCCGTGAGCCAGAGCAAGGGGCCCCTCCACATCCCTTCCGCCTGCAGTCCCCCTCGTCCCCCCTGCGCTCCTGCCAGGGAGCGGGGTCAGGGTGCGGGTGTGCCCCAGTTGGCCATGGGCACAGGCCCCATTGGCCTAGTGGCTAATCCGCCGCTGGGTGTAAGGTGATAATATTAAATGGGAAATTGGGGAAGACAAGTTGTTTGGAAATGAAGGACACCAGTCAGTCAAGCTTCCACAACATTTTAAGAATGTCTACACAATATAGCAGTTATCACTAGAGCTCTAGATTATTATAATTCATTAATATATCTGTGTGTGTACAAGGAGGGAAAATTTTAACAGCCTACCAGCTTGTAAGAAGCTTAATTTTTTCCTGAGAGAAATTGTTGTTAAATTGTTAAAGACTAATATGCATGTGTTTTTTAAGTGCTCTTCTGCCTACTGAGCCCAGTTCTTACCCAGTTGGTTCCCGTGGGGTTGTATCGGTTCACAGTAAGTACAGAACTTCGTTTATGGGCGAAAAGGTATATCTGTGTTCTTTATTTTGCCAGATTTTCTTCTCAACATCGATTTTGGGCACCCAATGAAATGGAGGAAGAGGTGGAAAACAAAGAAGTAGCCAAAATGTTGAAAAGTAGATGCATAACTTTTTCTGGCAAGTTTGAACCAGTGAAACATAAATGTCGAGCGCCGATGCCTGACGGGAGACTATGTGAAAGACAGGATAGGGTTAAGGTGTGCACTTAATATCATAATTTCACTTAACTAGGTATTTATACCATGCTCATTACTGTGGTATCTGAGCATCTGACAAGGAAACAGTGCCCAGTAGTTGTTTGCTGGGTGGTTCTTCCTTCTCCTCATTCAGTGCAGAAGTGTGTTTGACATTAGTGGCTTTTTCAAAACATTATAATCCTTATTGTTGAGGGGACAGCAAAGAGATGGGCTTTTATGAGAGATTAGGTTTTTTTATAAAAGCATAATTTTACAAAACTTAAATTATTGGACAAATTTGAACAATGTTTCCTTAACATTAACATTTTGTTTGACTATTACAGTTCTTACTGTGTTTGCCATTATTAAAGGGTGCAAATGGGTTGAAATACTTAAAATGGAATTCCTATATGTTAAAGGATTTAGCTTTAAAAATACAAATGCAGAATGAAAACCCTGGTTCCAGAGATGACAGGGCAGCATTCTGTCTGTAAAAAGGCCTGTTATTTATTGCCGTTATACTCGGAGTTCATTTCATTAAGGGCTCAATCCTGTGAGGCTGTGAGTGCCTTTAACTCCCACTGAAGTCTGTTTATGGTTTCAGTGGCAATTTAGGGCTCTCAGCACCTCATAAGAGGTGCTCATAATCCGGTCCAATATGCCATACAAAGTGTATCCTTTAATTCCAAGAATTGACTACTAGCAACATGAGATTACATGGAAATGTTTATTCTCTAACTCGTGTCATTTTTTTCTTCCCTCAGTGCCCTTTCCATGGGAAGATAATCCCTCGGGATGAATCTGGGAATCCTGTTAATCCAGAGGACAAAATGAGAGAGGAAAAGAAGAGGTTTGAGAAGCAGGCAGAACAGCCAGGTTTGTGTGAGAGATTAATTGGAAAGGTGTCATAAAGTGTTCGAGGGAGCTGAGAGGTTCACTCTGAACATAAGCATAGATACTGAGGGTGCTTGTTTACTATATCCATTCACTGAAGTAATCTTGCTTTGTAGTCATAACTTGATACTGTAACAGACAAGGATTTGGAAGAAAACTATGCAATATTAAGATATGATCAGTGTGACCATAATTCACTGAACAACTAAACTGTTATCAGGCCATCATGTTAGCTAAGTAATGGGTTGATGCTAGAAAACAAGGTTAAAAGTTAGGTTTTGGGTGTCACAGTTCTTTGGGTTATAGAAACATTGGCCCAAGACTGTCAAAAGCAACTGTGATTTTTGGCTGCCCAACTTGAAACAGAAAGTGCTGAGCACCTGCCACCTGAAAATCAGGCCCCTGGAGGGTGTCACAGATTGGGCACCCAAAAATAACTAATTCTTCCTCAAGTTGTGTCCTTATGGGTGTTCCACTGGAGGTGTTTTTGCGTCCCTGCGCTGCTGATCAGAGAACTTGGTAGCAATGCCAGTTCGGCCCGCACATGAGCTGTCCCCCTCCTTGTGCTCTGCCACAAGTCTAGCCAGCATTGCATGGGCAAAGCCTCTTCAGTTCCTTCTCAACTGCCCATGGCCAGAAACAGAACTTTTAGCTGTCTATCAGATTAACTCTCTAAATACTTGTTCATCATTCCTTTTAGTTTCTTTTCTGACTATTACTTAGTTTGCTTTGAGTTCTTCCTTTTGTTCCTTTAAAAATGTTTTAAAAAGAATGTTTTTCATTTTAATTTCAATTTTTATTCACCTCTTCCTCTTTCCCTTGTCCGTGGACCATCCCAGGACAGGGTATTCCTAGTTCACCAGGCTTTGAGAGGTGTCTCAACTGCAAAGAAGCCATCCTGGTGATGGACGGACATTTGCATTGTGTGGAGCATTGCCTCCTGGAGAACCATGTTCCCCAGAAGTGTGGTTTATGCCACAGTTGAAACCTCGGTCCCAAAAGAACAGAGAGCTGAGGCTTTAACTGCCTTCTAATGGAAGCAGCTCTTCAACCGCCTTCAGACCCACATCAAGATTCACCACAGCCCTTTATATCCAAAGGAAGTGAGCCTAAAAAGGCAACAATCAGCCATTCACACAAGGCTTCTAAAAAGAGAGTCCTCAGAGTGAAACCCGAACCAGCCCAAAAAGATCACCAACTTGTTCAGTATCATTGGTACTGATGGCACAGAAGCCATCCCAATGAGCACGTTGGACTGCCTAAGGACCCGATGGCTACAGGCAATGAAACATCAGTACTGACTGGGTGAGGCAAAGACCCTGCCTTGGGGAAGATTCCATTGGTGCAGATGATGACATCAGTACTGTCAATGTATGCCAAACACGGTTGGAGCGTTTAACCAAACTACATTACCAACTCCATCAATACAGTTGTCCCGGCATTAACCACCACCACCGGTACCGGTACCTGTGGCACCACAAGACTTCAGATACTCGAGAGACCTCACAGTGTCTCATGTACCTGAGTCTCCTCTACTCAGTACCAGAGCCCCGGTACCAAGTTTGCCTTGAGCTCCAGATTCCCCTTTGGCATCAGGCTGTGCAGCCCCCATCTCCAGTGGGGAGTCAGATAATGAGCAGGAGGAGGTAGTCTCCCATCGCTCCTTTCAGTACCTTATTGAGCCCATTACGAATCTGACCCTCAGCCTCCCTGGTATGGTCAAGCATGGTACCAACCACTGGGACTCTTCCCACCATATCAGTGGCCTTACTGGGATCCGTGGTAGGCATATAGACATCATGCCTCCCGAAGTTCTAGTATGGCCCACCAAGAACCTATGAGGCACCCTCTCTCTGCCTCTGTATCCACAGCCTCCTGAAGAGATGAGGGAGGAACAGGAGGTCAACACTGAGGAAGAGGTTACGCCTCAGACTAACATCTCATCTTCCTCACCAGATGAGGCAGTGATGTCCCCTCCACCATCATTAGCGGATGACTTTAAACTTTTTCAAGACCTAGCTCAGAGAGTGGCAGACACACTGCAGTTACCACTACAGGAGGTTACAAAATCACACCATAAATTGCTGGACATTCTGCACTTTTCTTCCTCCTCAAGAGTAACTCTTCCCATCAACAAGGCTCTCTTGGACCCAGCCAAAACTATATGGCAGACACCTGCATTGGCCCAGCCAACCTGTGAGCAGGCCGATAAGAAATATTATGTACCAGTGAAGGACACAGAATTTATTTTCTCATCCACCCCCTAATTCGATCATTGAGGCTGTGGTAAACTCCAGAGGCCTTTCATTGATTTAGGGAGGAACACATGACATGCTTTCACCAGTATTTGCTAAGCAGCAGAGAAATGTTAGGAATTGGGAATGTTGAGTTCTATTCTTGTAGAATACAGCTGTGCCACTGTAGGACTTTAGCATAGACATTACCTGTGCCAATGAGAGGGGTTCTCTCACTGGCATAGTTAATTCACCTCCCCAAGAGGCAGAATCTAGGTCGACAGAACAATTCTTCCATCGACCTACCGCTGTCTACATCGGGGTTAGGTTGGCTACTTTTGTTCCACTCGTTTTTAGCACAAGAGATAATACCATGGGTCTAAAGGTCCTGGCCCATGGGTCAACATTGGCACAGGTAATGTCTATGCTAAAGTCCTACAGTGGCACAGCTGTAGCGTTTCAAGTGTAAACTAGCCCTAATGCTCTGGTGTAAAAAAAATCACTCAAACTGAAAACTATTGATTTTTTTTTCTGTGAAATTGACATTCCTCTAGGCTAGACATAATACTTATTTTTATTACTGTCAGTGTGGTGCTGTTGGTAACACGCTCACCTCTGGCCCAGAAAGATGTGTGCTTTAGTCCCACACCAGTTTTGACATTACTTTGCTGCCCTAGTGAATGCCATTTTTAAGCTGAAATGTCAAACTGAGCTCCCTTCTGCCCACCATTCTCTGCCTGTCTAGTGGGAAGCTAAAGAAACTATGTCACTTAGTTTCCTGGCTAAAACTTCCATTCATTTAATTTAAAGAAAGTTTCTAATGTCTGTGTATTAACTGTTGTTGAGAATATTTGCTCATTGGTCTTAGTATTTGGTTTATTAATTTTTGACTATAGCTAAGGACTTTTAAATTAAGATATGATGTATTGTTTTAACCAGTGTTTAAAAAGTCATGTCTTCCCTGCAAGTGACTTGTAACAGCATTACCAAGCATGTCAGTGTAGCTGTGAGGATTGTGCACATGTTCACAACGCAAGGTAGTTTAGAGACTAAAATAACCCACCTACTACACATACTTTGTTCTTACAGTTGGCACTGTGATTCCACACATTAGTGACCACACACTGCAAAATAAGGATCAATCATGATCAAGAGTGTAGTTCATTCACTGCACAAAGACACTGACTGTTGGGTGTTTCAGTTATGTACAACAACAGTTTGTGGGGGAGAGAGGAATAGCATGCACTTATTCCACCTTCTCCAGTAACCTGTCCGTTTCCTAACTAGGCTTGTAAAGCTGAAAGAACAGGGTGTTTAAGCAATGAGTGGCAGGTTTGTAAAGATGACAGTAAATAAGATGTGACTTTTTAGGGGCCAAGGAAAGGTGCCTTTACTGTTCTAAAATAATAAACACTTCCATTCCTTTGCCAAATTAAACTGTTTTTATTTTACTCTTAAGTACAAAATTGGTCCTTTTACTAGTAATTTCTGATACATGCCAGAATGTAAAGACTTCCTGAGGGAATGAATCTGGTTCCTTTTATTTAAATGTATATAGATCTAATTAATGTTTGCTGCTTCTGATTTCAAGTGCATGAATTTGTAATGGATACTCCCAAGAAGTCTCTGCTTATCAGAAACTTTAGGCTAGCTCAGATCACTGGTTTCCTGTGTTCTTCACTCTACTGGAAGATAGATTAATTTGTATCCCCATGTGACTGAATGGAAAAACAATTATGATAATGACCAGCGTGTGTCTTGGCAGTATGGTCACTACTGAGATCTTTTTAATAAAAAGTGAGGCTTGAACATTATTAAATTAATACTTCATTTAAAGTATTAGATTCTAGCCATATGTTCACAAAACGGTGCTTTAAGCTCTTTGGCCCTGAAACAATGAATCATGAGGGATTACACTGACCCCCTAATCTGCAGTGTTCATCCTTTTCCAATAGTTCGCACACAGGAGCAAATTAAGTGCCTATTTTTTGTGTCAACCCTGAAGAGTATCTGGTTTTTCAGCCCTTAGTGACTTGTTAACAAACAGGTATCAGGACAAGCTGGTGAAGGCAGGCCGCTGGCCAGTCAGATGTGAAATAGCATCTCTTTACTAACTACAGTATTGATTCCCGCCTACCCTTGCAAACTGTGTAATTTTCTTTTCCCTGCTGCTAAACTCAGTAACAATGTATGAAGAGCTTTAGGGGCCCATCAATGCTCAAAAAGGCTGCTCTTCCCTGGCATTCTATTGATTTTTCTCAAAGGCTTTTAAATTGCTCCTTCATTTTACTCAAATGCTCATTTCATCTCTACTGGATGCCGGCATTTTTTCGTTGTGTTTAAACAATTGCTCCATTCACTGGGTTCCTAAACTGTGACGCCTTCTTATTACTGGGAGATAAACTGTTTAGACAGTTTTCCTTAATCTTGGATTAATCGTTCCTGTATCTGAATTGTGCTGCTCTGTATTCCTTCACTTCAAAAAATAAACTCTGTGAAGTCTTCTGATCTATCAACTGTGTGGGTTCTATTTTCTCCCTTTATACTTCCCTTTCTCAGTTCGTTCCTACCTCTGCTTTCTTCATCCTTTTGTTTGTGCATAATGTTAATCTCGCTCTGCTTTTTTGTGCATAAAATTGATAGGTTAGATCTATCCTTTCCCTGCACAGATGTGTTAATGCTCCTGAGCTGTATTTTAATGCTGCTATGGGGAATATGTTACCTCTGACCTACCTGAAACAACATAACCTATATTTTTGTCATAGTTCATGACCACTTAAGGTACACAAATGAAATTCTAGGCTTCTTTGTTAATAATAGTTAGCACCTTTGATTTTTTTTCAAAGCTCTGTACAAATGTTAAGTAAACCTAATGCCACCCTTGTGCTATTGCTATTCACAGATGGAGATATTGATCAAGAAAGGTTAGGTGACAAGCCCAAGACTAGTTGACAAGTTATTGGCAGAGTGAGAACTAGAACTCTGGCGTTCCAGGATTCTAGCATGTTAGTCAGTGTGCTGCTTTTCAAAATTATACTTGCACTCGTTTGTTTCCAATCCATAACTGGATTTTTCTATTTTAAGTTTAATTTTCCCATGAATTTGAATTATTTCCAAATGTAGACTGTCTCTTTTGCCCTGACCAACACCATAATCCTACCTGTTTATATTACATTATTATTCTATTAATTACACCTATTGCCCCAGTCCAGGATGGGGACCCCATTAATCTAGACTCTGTACCAAAAAGTAATGACAGTCCCTTTCCCTAAGAGTTTATTTACAATCTAGGTTACTTAGGCCTTTTCCTATTGTGGCACTTAGTAGGAGGAGGAGGAGTAGTAGTAATGTTAATGGTTATTCTAGTTCTGAAACTTTTAAGGCTTTAATAAAATATCAACAGAAGTTTTTGACAGTGCTAAATTAACTCTAGTGCTGTTGTAGGAAGAAGAACGTTGGATTTAGACAATTTAAATTTGAAATGGTGGGATATTTCAGAAGTGAAGGCTTTTCCAGATTCAATATTGAGAGGATGGGAACAAGATCATATTCCTTTTGTTTAGAGTGTGCTATCTAGTCTGTCCGAAATTAGCTACGCATTTTGAAGCAATCTTAATTCCTGACTATGGAAATGCTATTGCATATCTAAGCAACCACTCTTCTCCAAACATGAAATATCCTGGGCACAATTTTTTTTAAATTCATTTTCCCAAAATTTACTTTACATGATAAACTCGTGAGCTCAGACTGGCAGCTTCTTGTTAGATTAAATAATAATAACCTCAGTGTTTAGGCTACTTCTCCCATGTGAAGTGCATTCCCTGGGATTCTGCTGTTGCTCTTTTACAAGAAGTTGACTTAAGCCTTGCATCAAGAACTGTACTAGCTATTAGGAGGAGATATTAGGAGGTATGCCCAATCATCTTGGCCAGGATTTCTTCCCAGAGATCTGTGCTGTAGATTAGTCTTCTTGCACCCATTAGGCTATATAACTTAGTTTTCAGACTAAAATCCTTACAGCAACGTGGTTCTGCCCTCCTTGTGAACAGGCCCTAATACCACTGGAAACTCACAAGTTTTAGATGGGATTGTCTGATCTTTAAAATGTTTTTTTTTTCCCTCTTTAAACAGAGTGGCAAGACCCAGAATTCATGAGAGAGGTTGAAGCAGCTACTGGAGTAGACCTTGGATCCTCTAGATACAGTGGGAAAGGAAAAGGAGGGAAGAACAAAGGGAAGAAGAGGAAATATCCAAATCTGACAGACTTGAAACAGGAGGCTAATACTTCTCGTTCACGGCTGGAGAAGAAAGTCTTCAATAAGTAAGATACTTACCTTATTTGAAACCCCCAACCCCCACTTCATTGCCTTTTTTTAAATTTTGATTTTAGTAGCTGTTTCCACTGGAACAAGCAGTAAGAAGCCCTCACAGCTCGCCGCAGAAAAGTGGTTCCTTCTGTCTGCCAGAGAGTGGGCGCATGGGGCAACAATAAGCTAATGAACAGGGTTATTCCTCAGGGAACACTTCACCACTGGCATTTATAAAACTGTATAAAGGCCATTTATAAGTCTTCTGCTTGCTTTCCTTGAGCCTCCTGCTGTGTGGCATTTTGCTTCCTCTCTAAAATGTACTTGTTAAATGGCTTGTGTCTGTGCAAGATGTATAGGATTTGAGAGAGAGAGAGTTTCAAATGACATGGGATACATTTCTGTAGCCTCAGTTTCATAATCCAGAATTTGTGATGTAACTCTATAGTAAGTGGCTCAATATTTCTTTATAATTCAGTAGTTTAGATGTAATGTAAGTCTAAAAATAAGGGATGTCCCTCTTCATACAAACAATTTAGAGGTGTGCTCAGGGGTAAGGGTGGACAGCATTGACCAATAAAAGGGCCTATGTTCGAGCTGTTTTGCTTTTGCCTGCAGTGGAATCTTGGTGCTGGTTACTGGGTTGATCTCCCCCGACCTCTGACCACTTGCTAGGTTTCCGAAGGCCATGTTTTCTCCCTTGCCTCCCATGTTACCATCCCCATTACCTTCTTGACCTTAGCGTTGGACTTTGACCCCAGCTATACCTTAGCTGGACAAAGGTACACCACCTCCCAGTTAAACATTTGTGATCTGGGACAAAGCAGATCCTAGAGCATACAACCAGGTTTGTATTTTCCTAGACTTCGTTCCTTCTCAGAGCAGTAGTTCAGCTGGGAAGGGTTGTGCAGGGTGGTAAGAAGGAGGGTGGTAGCTGCACACCTATTAGCTGTCCCAGGCTGCACAAAGTGGTCAATAGACTAGAGTAAATGGTGAAGTTGAACAGTGATAGAGAAGAAAGTCAAGCTATAGAGTATAAAGGGAAGTAAAAGACTAAAGGAAATGTGTCTCAAATGGTCTTCAGTTTCTCTACTAGTCTTATCAAGGAGGGGAAAAAAGTGTCACACTCTGTCCTCCCTCCTTTGTTTCTTATGGCAGGCTGCCACACTGCTTTGCTGTTGCTCTTTTTTACCTCAGTAAAGAATTAGGCATTGGGGTCCACTAAATGTGCAGTAAACCGGTTAGTAAAATAAGCAATTAAAGATAATTAAAGCTGTACAGATCTATGCAGTAAACTTAAACCTGTGCCTGTGTCACACAATAAATAAGAACTTGGTCCAAAGCAGCCAAGGCTGGGAGGAAAGGTTGGTTACTGATCTTCTCCCCTAAACTCCTAGCTGACAAGAGACATGCTGGCCATTCAGGCACACAGGGTAAAACTACTAGTAGCCTCTGTTCGTTCTTATACACTAGTATTCATCAGGCTCAGTACCTCTCCATTGTAATTGAAATGTCATTATAGTCTGAAAAGTACTTGGTAAAAATAGAGCATTTCTCAACAGATCTGCCCCTAGCATGTATTCAGAGTTCTAACTGCTTACTTCCCTGACAAAAATAAATGTACTAGAGTTTATTCTTGTTAGCCCTAATAAGCCATTGCAGCTATGGGAGAAGGAGCTGGAGCCTACTCTGTTTCATGTATCCACAGAATCGAAGGCTGAATGTCAGTTATAGAATTGTTGTTAGTGGTGATGATACAGGTCACAGAGAGTACTCAGATTGACGTTCAGATCACAGGTTGTGTTTGCAGGGCTGGCAAAAACCTTTCAATTGGACAGCTGGGATCTGAAAATCACCAGCAAAACATGGAACCCGTTGATATTCTTTTACAGGGTCACTTTTCACAGGTTAAGACTTGGCTGAATTTTCCCCCTAAACTTCACCTTTTAAAAATATTACTCTGTGGCCCGTTTGTTTTTGAAACTTATAGCTAGTTTCTGCATTCTCACCCAAACTTCCTCCCCCAAAAATCTTTCTTCACTTTTATAGCCCAAGTCCCATCTTCTTGTGTTACTAGCAGCACAAGCAACATGAAGGGAGCTGAACCATTGTGACCTGGGCTGCTACTGTTCTCATCCTGGCCTGTTCAGGGACTTGGGGAGAAGCACCTCTGCCGTGCAAACCAGCTGAAAAGCTGGTGCAGGAGAGTAGCACACAGCTGGAGAGTTCAGTGCCAACCAGCAAGCAGTGAAGCTGAGCCTCTGTCCCCTGCCCAAATTCCTGTAATCCCCCTATGGGCCTTTGTTAGTGCTTCTAGGAGGGGAATCTGCTGTCTCTCTCTACCTCTTCCGAAGAAGTGAGAGTTGGAGAGTTTGCATGCCCTGCTGAGAGAGAGGCCTGGGTGCAGATTCACAATACTGTTTCCATTCCTCTCCCGTTTCCTCCAACCTACTGCATTCAGGCAGTCACTGCTGCCCTCTGGTGCTGCTGGGGCCACTTTTGCCAACTGCATAGGAAACTGTCTGGACAAGAGAGTATGGGCTGGCACATTTCTCTTTAAAGAGAGCAAATTAGTCAGGGGTCCCAAAATAAGTAATGTTTGCATGGATGTGTGCACATATATATTTAAAGATTAAGATTGGTCATTTTTATATTATCACCTTCACTTACTGCCTGCATCTACTGCTCTCACTCAAGGCTAACTCGAGGGAAGTTAACTTGAATGTCAGTAACTTGAACCATCACTACAGTGAAGACATGCCCACAGACAAGGGAGGGCTCTGCTGTCATAGACTTCCAATGGAAGGCGGCATCCCATCATCCTGACTTACAGAACTGTTTACTTAGTTTTAGTCTTGTTAAGGAGGAAATTAGACCTTTTTCTTTTTACAGAGATTATTCTCTTGTGAGGCACTCTCATACTGTGATGATGGGTACCATATAAGAACTTGGATAGAGAAACTTCAGCATGCTTCAAACAGGGTAGCAGTTGATGTGCCTAGAAACTTTCAGACACTGATTGGTGTGACCAACACAAGTGAAACAGAGTAACCAAATTATCAATTCAAGAGGCAAAGTACTAAAAAACCACTGATGCTGAACTATTCTGTCCAGAGCATCAGACTGTGTTAGTTAAACACCATCCAAGGGATAGCATTTGTTTTAAAATTCTGCATTTTCCCTTGTTTGATGCAGTGGGTATTATAACTTAAAAAAAAGATTCCACATTGCTTTTCTGGCTTTTGGTCAAAAAATGGCACATTTTCTGTGAAATTCTCATATTATCTGGTCTTCGTCAGAGAAGTCAATAAGCCATAAAGTTCTACTAATCCGAATTTCACATCAGCCTTTACAAAATAAATTCAAAAAGCTGTTTTTAGTTTACTGTGCTTTGTGCTAATGATTTTGAGTGTGTGTGTGTGAGAGAGGCGTGGGGAATCAAACCTGTCATGTTTTAATAGGTTTCATGGTTTGCAGCACTAAACAAGATGATAACCTTGGCTCTTTATAACAACCCCAAATTACTTGAAATGTACAGGTGATAAACCCAGGCTCTAGTCTGCCAATAAAGTTAAGTGAAATAGCACACAGATCATCAGAGTGGGATCTCATTTCATTTACAGTATCGCACAACCCAGTGGTGCTAATGTAAAACCTACATGACATGAAAGTGTCAAGGCCACTGTGCAGTGCTAAAGACTCACTTTTCTCCTACTAATTAGATAATATTTGAAGTGCAAAACCATGATCACATTTTTCTTATTCTGGCAAGAACAAAGCTACAATCCTTGTTAACTTTGCTGGTAGTTTTTGTTAAAGGGAACACTACTTTCAAGGTGTTTATTTCAGAATATTGACGTCTGTTACAACTGCTGCTGAGAAGAGCTTTACCCTGTCCATTTAAAAGCAGTATTAAGAAGTTTCTTCTGTTTTCAGAGGTTTCAAAAAGCTTTTCAGAGTGAAGCAGTTAGTTATACAGGGGCAATTAAAGTGCGTCTCATGGTGCTCGGCTACCATGGAGATAGCTTGGGTGTAAAAACCCAGCTAGAACAGAATAACACTAAGACGTGACCCTGCAAGATGTTGGGTGCCCTCTATTCATTGAGTTCAATGAGCACCTTGGAGACCAGGCCCTGGTTCTACAAGACATCCTGCAGTCACCCTCACCTGTCGTCATTATTTGTATTACCGTAGCACTAGGAGCCCTAGTCATGGCTTTGAGATAGAAATACAGTCTGGAGAGAGTAGGTATCCTAGCCCGCAGTATGTGACTGTGATGGTTCTCAAGGCACTCAGGACTGCAAATCACCTTGTTACCTCCTGCCTCCGGAGTGAGGAAGTCTTTCTTGTAGCTGAGTATCAGCTCCCTGATACCACCAGCCTTTCATTCGCTCAAGCACTCTTCTTTGGGCTTTGCCAGCCCTAACTTCGCCTTGCATATCAACAATAGGTGTGTGCCATTCCCTGAATCCCTTTAAATCATTCCCCTGTGATATCCAGCCCCTGACACTGGCTACTCACAGAAATCTCAGGTCCTCTGTACCCAGAGGTGCAGTGTCCTTGGTTTACCAGTTTTACCTTACACCACCGCTTCTTTAAACTGCACAGCACTTGAGGACATCTGATAAAATAAAAGTAGGTTTATTTTAAAAAGAACAGAGATTTAACTAGAAACAGGAGAGAGTGGGGGAGAAGGAGACTGCTCGTGCTCAGCAGGCACCACTCCGGGCATATAACATTTAATGCCTGACCACCAGCAGGCATTAAAGATCCCATTCTACTTCTTGCAAGTATAGGAGTGTTAGCTGTACAGGTCCTGGCTAGCTTGAGTTGTGGACAATTATCCATCCTGCCTCCATAAAGTTACCCTGCTAGATACGCTTCTTTGAGTGCTTGCACATGTCCAGTCACAGTGGGCGGGTATGCACGCCACGTGCATAGTTGTCAGAGAACTCTTTTCCCTCAGAGGTACCTGTCAGGGTAGCCTGAGCGCCCTTTGTCCCCACACACCACTGCGTGCTGGTGAAGACGGTGGAGCTGCCCCCAATCTGCTCAGTTCCTTCTTACTCCCATTGATGGCTGTTGGAGCAATCTCAGACTTGTCATAAGTGCTTCCCTCACTCCTATCGTACATCTACATATACATATTTGTTGTTAGGAATTAGTTAAGTTGAAGTTAGTTTTAGCAATATATTTTAGTCTTAGGTCTTTTTTGGAACAGTTTTTCATCTTTTGGTACTGGGATTGGTACCAAAACAATGTCACTCTCACCAGATTTTAAGTCCTGCAGGACTTGTGCTAAACCTACGCCAGTCAGTAACGAATGTTTGGGAGAATTCCACATAAGTGACAGATGTCACATTTGTAAGAGATTTAAGCCCCATTCAAAGAAAATAGCGAGCCTCAAATGTTTACTCATGGATGCAGCACTTCACCCTCCATCAGACCCATCTCACGTGGAGAGCAC
Source organism: Chrysemys picta bellii (assembly GCF_011386835.1). Classification (NCBI taxonomy): domain Eukaryota; kingdom Metazoa; phylum Chordata; order Testudines; family Emydidae; genus Chrysemys; species Chrysemys picta. The sequence continues at coordinate 127,311,118 of NC_088795.1, read as the reverse complement.
CCCAAGTACATCAGCTTCGGTATGGAGTGCACTGGAGATGTCTGCAGCTCCTTCGTCTCTTCTTTAGGCTCAGTATCTTACTTGGGTGTGTCCGTGCCAAAGCCAAATAGAGGCAGAGCTTCTACGAGACATTTTGGCAAGAGTCACTCGTTGGAGCATTCTTCAGCTAAAAAGGGATCACTGCCTCTGGAGCCTGTGTGAGGTCTGTTGAGGGTGCCCCTGAAGATCTCTAAAAAGCAACAGAGGGTCCTGTGGCACCTTTGAGACTAACAGAAGTACTGGGAGCATAAGCTTTCATGGGTCAGAACCTCACTTCTTCAGATGCAAGATCTCTGTGGCAGAGCCATCAGGTATTGTCACTCCCAACCATCTGCAAGGGACCTGCTTAGCCTCTTGATATCAGTATCCCTGGAAGTGCAAAAAGGTTTACAACCAGTAGTGATGCCTACAACGCCTACCTCACTGCTTCAGGGACCCACAGTACCGTTATCCGCCAAGCTTCCGTAAAGGCCAGTGCAATCAAAAGGCAAGCCTCCAATGATATCCCCAGTACTGCCATCTCCGGGTTTGGGCTACTTATCCCCTAGTCCCATCTGGTTCTGCCTCCCTCTCCCACTGTTGTCAGACATTTCGGATTCTTTCTTTTCAAATTCAGAGATGCATTCGTCTGTGCCCCATCCAAGACAGAGGGCATACCTTCCATCAGAGACTTGGGGACCGTGAGTCACGCAACAGTTGCAACACTGGCCTTCCCTTAAGGGGCAATGGTCCAGTCAAGGATGGGCCCCAGGCCCATATCAGTGGCCATTCCATCATGTTAACCAGGCAATATACTTGCCAATGTTCTTCCCAAAACCCCATGCTCATAGAGATAAGGAGAAACTTCATTTGTTGGAGATAAGAAGGGCTTTAGCTTTCTTCCTGGAGCATATTAAGTCCTTAAGGTCCTCCATGCAGTTGTTTGTTACAACTGTGGACAGAGCTAAGGGCCAACCAATTCCCACTCAGAGAATCTTATCCTGTATCTCTTCATGCATTCATTTATGCTACTAATAGGCTAATATAACCCAAACAGATAGGGTATTGACACGTTGCACTAGAGCGCAGGCAACTTCAGCAGCTTTCTTGGAGCAAGTGTTGATTACAGACCTTTGTAAAGCATCATTTTGGCCATCAGTGCATACTTTTGCTTCTCATTATGCCATTTCCCATCAGTGCAAGGACAATTTCGGATGGGTTGTCCTACAATTGCTGTTCAGGTAGACTGACCCCACCTCCATGTTTATCTGCTTGTTTGTCACCTGTAGTGGAATGGACACAAACAAGCACTCAAAGAAAAAACCGTTACCTACCTTTCTGTAACTGTTGTTTTTTGAAATGTGTTACACATGTCCATTCCACGACCCTCCTTCCTCTCGCTATTGGAGTTTATCCAGTATGAAGGAACTGAGGGGATCAGGGGAAGCTCTGTCCTCTCATACCAGCACACAGTGGTGTGTGGCAACAGAGCTGCCTCAACTGGTGCCACTGAGAGAAAGTTCTCCAACAACTGTGCACGAGGTGCGCGCACGCGCACACACACACACTCTGAAATGGACACGTGCAACACATCTCAAAGAAGAACAGTTACAGAAAGGTAGGTGTGATGGGCTGGACCCCCGTTCCGGGGTGCCACCTGATGTATTGGGGTCCCACTGAGCCTGCCCATTCCACCAGTCTGGGCTCCCTCACCCTGTCCTGCGTGCACGTACACACACAGGTAGGGACACGCTCAGCTGTAGAATCTCACAGAGTCTGCAATCAGCTCTGTGTAGGAGGACTCGGCTCAGGGAATTGCCCAGCGCTCTGGTGCACACACCCTCTGGAGTGTAAACCCAAAATTATATTGTCTGGTGCAGTATAGAGATCTATACAGCGTAAGCTCATGAAATTCGCTTCCTCCTTCAATGTGTAGGAAGATATGCACAGCTTTTTGCGCGCCCTCCGCCCCCCCCCCCCGTTATGAATTGCACAAACTGGATCTTAGAATAAACAAAAAACAAGTTTATTAACTATAAAAGATACATTTTAAGTGATTATAAGGGATAGCAAACAGAACAAAGCAGATTACTGAGCAAATAAAACAAAACATGCAAACTAAGCTTGATACGCTAAAGAATACTGGCTACAAATAATAGTTTCTCACCCTAAATGTTGTTTTAAGCAGGTTGCAGAATTTCTTTGGGGACAGACAGCTCTTGCTTGCAGCTTAAAACTCCAGGTATATCCTTCATGGGTCAGACACCATTCCCAGATCGGGCTCAGCCCCCACCCCCCACGTTTAGTTCCTTTGTTTCTTCAGGTGTTTTCCTTCCTTCCTTCTTGGGCAGGGAGGCAGTGGAGAAGAACCAAGATTAACTCTCTCCCCAGCCTTAAATAGGATTTACGTATGGTGGGAATGCTTGGTTTCCTAGCTTGACCCCCACCCCCTTTGAGTGGCAAAATATCAGAAGTCCAAAATGATGTCCAGTACCAGGTGACATGATCACCTAACCCTGAGTGTCAAAGCAGCAGCCCAGGAAACTTCTCAGGAAGGAGGGAGATTAGTATCTTCAAAGTCCTATTGTCCTTCCTTATGGACCATCCAGGCTGTTTGCATACTGTCTGGTGGGCGTTTCCCAGGTGAAAACAAAGTTGTAATTATTACATAGTCAATATTTCTAACTTCTGATACCAGAAATAATACATGCATACAGATTGGATAATCACATTCAGTAAATCATAACCTTTCCAATGATACCTCACATGACCCATCTTGCATAAAACATACCTTAGTTATGCCATATTCATATCATAACAATATTTCTATGAAGAATATGGGGCATAATGTCACAGTAGGTAACCGTTTATTTGCAAGGTATTATCCTCCACTTTCTTTCTAAGGTATTGTAGTGTTTGTATGAGTTAAATAGCTGCCATATTCCATCTTAGAAGTGGGATAGGGGAAGGGATAAAGAGATTCCTTTCCTTTATATAGTAGTAAAACATTTGGGGAACCTTTGAAAGGAAGGTTGGAATAAAGTGTGTCTTTTTAATTGAACAGCAAGCCCTTTAAAAGGCATCTCTAAATAAGATATTCACCTAGTTTTGAGTTTTGGTATTGTAAAGTTCTTTTCATAAGAAAAACTACTCTAAGAAATGTCTTTGCGATAAAACTTCTTGATTCTGCATTGCATAGTCTCTCCCCTTTCTAAGAGCACTCTCTGGGATTTCAAAGGTGAGATTTTGCAGAAGTGCCGTTGGAGCACAAGTGTGATTGAAAACCAATGAGACTTGTGCCCCTAAGCGATTTAAATGCTTCTGAAAAATCCCACTTCAAATGTTTGTCTACCAAGGATGGTGCTGTAATGAGGGTAGAATGTACAACCATTAAACTGAAAGACTTTAATTTGTTTACTCCTATTAATAAAAACCACTGTTGAATTTAAACTATTTGTATTGTTGCAGCTAATTTAGTTAACATGACAGATTTGTTCTGCCTCATCAGTGCAGTGCCTGATTAGTGATTAATCATACCTCACTCCATTTTTTTGCTAACATTAATAAACATTTCCCATGACTCTACATATAGAATCAACTTAGCTGTTAACTTGTTTTCATCCACCTCTTGCTTTTTTTTTTTTTTTTTTTTTTTTTTTTTTAGAGGGGCCATGAAACGGGTGGTGAAAGCAATGAATCGAATGGACCAGAAGAAGCATGAGAAGTTTGCAAACCAGTTTAACTATGCATTGAATTAAGTTGCAAGAAAACAGAGGACCAAAGAGGAGAATTAACAAGACTGCAGCTGTACAAAACATTTCTCAAACACCTTTATATTCAAACTAAAATATTGTGTTCTACATTTTTACTGGGGTTATTTTTTAATTAGTGTCAACTTCTGGTAACTTATTAATATTCGATAATGAACATGAATTTTAGCAAAGATGTGTCTGTACATAATTGAATGCATTTAACAATTTGATAACGACTTGGAATTTACATTAAATGGAACAAGCTTTATGGCTTGTACTTATTCTAATTAAAATGCTCAGATATTTTCCTTTCCTAGTGGACTGATTATAATTTTTACATTTCGGTGTCAACAAAAGAGGCTGTTTACAGTTTGCTGTGACAGGAGAAATCCTTGCTGAAGGCAGGACCCAAAGCAATTAGATCTGTGCAAGCGATCACTGTAAAATGTATTGCTCAACCTCTGGCTCTTGAGCCTGGTCTGAACTCGAAAAGTTTACCATTCTAAGCACCATCCTGCCCCTAGAATGCCTGTAAAAACGCCATCCCCACGTCCAAAAGGATTCCAACCAGGTCTAAGAACCACTTCAGTCTGATTAGTTTTAGTACCAGTGTGGAGTTGCTGAAATAGCTCAGTTAGTCGTCCTATTATCATCCCACAGTGCATCTGTGGCCTTTTCAGATGTTCCAGACCCACTCCTTCTGGGAGTTGTGCCACAACCTGTAGGGTAGGTACCCAGAATGCATTGCAGTTGAAATGGTTTAGAAGAGCACTACTGTGGAGCAAAAGTATGAGGGTTTTTAAAGTGATTCTACAAAAACAACAAGGAGTCCGGTGGCACCTTAAAGACTAACAGATTTATTTGGGCTACCCTCTGATAAAGTGATTCGGCAAGGCTAATCTGAAAGCAGTGAATTGCTTGTGCTTAAACAAAGTCTGTCCAACCACTTCATTTCTGCCGGATAGAAATGGAGTTCACGTGTCTGATGGGCGCTTTACTTGCTATGGCTGCATCTCAAGCAGGGTGAATGGACCATTGATCCAGCATTGAACACAAGGCTACAAGGACGGGCAATGAAGTGCTGAGCGAGTCGGGAAGGATGTGTCGTTTAAAGTTGTATTTTCATGGGTACTACATAAGAGTTTTTGATAAAATACTGAATCCAAATTGTTTCTCCTGCTCTGAATGGTGTTCGCTTAGCCTGCTTTCGCCTGTTTCAGGTGCTTTTCGAAGTATTAAAGAAATTAAAAATCTTCAGTCTAGCTGCTGACAATAGCTAATTTACAACTGTGGCAAATACATATCTTGACATGTGCAAGCACCGCTTGGAAAGCAGTTAATACTGAATCTTGATCATTTATCTTGCAGTGGTTTGCAACTTGGGAGACTTATTTTTCTCTGTGGTACAAGTATTTAGAAGCTGTAGTTTCAAATCGCAACTAAAGTTCCAGATATTTCACTGGGAAGTTGGAACCTCTAAGGCCTTGACTACACTAGGAAATAATGTTGTCAGTTAGGCCGGCTGACTTGGCAATGAATGCAATTTAACTGTAAGCATAGACAAGAACAAATTATGATCAACACTGGATCAGTTGAATCATAGAATATCAGGGTTGGAAGGGACCTCAGGAGGTCATCTAGTCCAACCCCTGTTCAAAGCAGGACCAATCCCCAACTAAATCATCCCAGCCAGGGCTTTGTCAAGCCTGACCTTAAAAACCTCTAAGGAAGGAGATTCAACCACTTCCCTAGGTAATCCATTTCAGTGCTTCACTACCTTCCTAGTGAAAAAGTATTTCCTAATATCCAACCTAAACCTCCCCCACTGCAACTTGAGACCATTACTGCTTGTTCTGTCATCTGGTACCACTGAGAACTGTCTAGATCCATCCTCTTTGGAACCCCCTTTCAGGTAGTTGAAAGCAGTTATCAAATCCCCCCCCCCCATTCTTCTGCAGACTAAACAATCCCAGTTCCCTCAGCCTCTCCTCATAAATCATATGCTCCAGCCCCCTAATCATTTTTGTTGCCCTCCTCTGGACTCTTTCCAATTTTTCCACATCCTTCTTGTAGTGTGGGGCCCCAAACTGTACCCAGTACTCCAGATGAGGCCTCACCAATGTCGAATAGAAGGGAACGATTGCGTCCCTCGATCTGCTGGCAATGCTCCTACTTTTACAGCCCAAAATGCTGTTTGCCTATGCTAGCATATGAAACATTAAAGTGGTTGATTCAGAAGGCTAAGTCGTGTTTGAATGCTATCTAGGTGATAAGATACTCAGTGATTGTCATACAGCAGGAAAGAATAGTAGTGGTTAGGGAACTGGCTTAGGATCTGGGAAATAGGAGTTCATGTCCCTGCTCTGCCACAGCCCTCCTTCATGATGTTGCAGAAGTCGTTGTGCCTCATTTCATCTGTAAAATAGGGATTTAATGCTTCTCTATCTCATAGGGGGTGTTGTGAGGATAAATGCTTAAAAGATTGTGAAACGCATGGAGAATTACTGTTGAAAAGCAAAAAGAGGCATCATTATTATTACATGCAGCTGTAGGATCTTCTGGACTAATGTCCACCCCAGTCACAGCAGGGGCATAGCCAAGTGTGGGCCCACTTATCTAGTCCCACTAACCCATTCCCGGCTCTGCTCCCGCCCCAGCGCTTGCCCAACTCCGCCTGCTGCGGGGGTCGGGGTGCACGCAGAGTGGGGCAAGCCCCGAGCGCCAGGCAGGGGGGAGTGCATAGATGCGCATTTTTCCAGGGCCCCTGGTCAGAGCGTCTATCACTCCCCCCAAGGGGCTGGAGGAGTGGAGAGGCTGCCCCAATCGCTCTTACCGCCACCCTCTGTTATTACCCACCCACCCTAAGTCAGGGCCCACCCAAGTGTCACATCCTGGCTACGTCACTGAGTCACAGTTATCGGTTCTGATAGTAATATTAAAGATTTCAGTGGCCATAAAGATTGAGAGCCTCCTGCTTACAAAACAGCAGTTTCTTTCCCCACACCCCACAAAAGAGAGGGGCACAAGGGCACTGTTCTTCACTGTGGACTTGAGTCAATACCATAAAACCCTTGGAAACACTAGACCCACTTCAGTTGCTCCCTGCACCGTATACGTTTTTTTCTTCATTTCTTTAATAACCCCTTGCTTTGCTTTTTCATTTGATTTTTCTGAAGGGAGACCAGTAGATTTAGGCTGCTAGGTAAGAGATTGAAGTCCAGGACCTCCATCGTCGCATTCTCTGAAATGCTTCCAGTTCCACACACACGGCCTGTTAGACAGGCAGAACTGTAGGATCTCAATGCATGGGTAAGACAATGGTGTAGGGAGGAGGGTTTTAGGTTTATAAGGAACTGGGGAACCTTTAGGGAAAGGAGGAGCCTATATAGAAAGGATGGGCTCCACCTAAACCAAAACAGAACCAGAGTGCTGACATGTAAAATTAAAAAGATCATAGAGGAGTTTTTAAACTAACCACTGCAGGAAAGACGATAGGTGCGGAAGAGCACATGGTTGGATCGGACATATCCCATAAGGGAGGCTCTATTAAGAGGGATCCTCTGTATCCTAGTGAAGAAGGGAGGACAGAAGTTGATAAAGTACAGGAAGGAATGGAAGAGAAACAGTCAAATGAAAAAAAGTCCCATTCAATTACATCACATGAAGGCAGACAGCAAAATAAGGACAAATTGTATAAGTGCTTGTATACAAATGCTAGAAGTCTAAATACTAAGATGAGTGAACTTGAGTGCCTGGTATTAAATGAGGATATTGATATAATAGGAATCACAGAAACTTGGTGGAATGATGACAATCAATGGGACATGGTTAATACTAGGGTACAAAATATATAGGAATGACAGAGTAGGTCTTGCTAGTGGGGGAGTGGCACTATATGAAAGAAAGCTTAGAGTCAAAATCTTAAGTGAATCAAATTGTACCATTGAAATTCCATGCTTGAACAAGAAGAGTATAGCAATAGAAATATACCTTGATCAAGATGGTGATTGTGAAATGTTCAGGGAGATTAGGAAAACCTCTTCCCCACCCCTTCTTGGGAGCCACTCTCGTGAAAACATTTTCTAACAAAAAGTGGAATCTCTCTGACATCAAGTTTCAGAGTAGCAGCCGTGTTAGTCTGTATCCGCAAAAAGAAGAACAGGAGTACTTGTGGCACCTTAGAGACTAACAAATTTATTAGAGCATAAGCTTTCGTGGACTACAGCCCACTTCTTCGGATGCATCCGAAGAAGTGGGCTGTAGTCCACGAAAGCTTATGCTCTAATAAATTTGTTAGTCTCTAAGGTGCCACAAGTACTCCTGTTCTTCTTTTTTCTGACATCAAGGAGTGATAGAGCGGGTTCCTCTTTGGTACCAAGGGAGAGGTTTTTTTACTCAACATATTACCTAGTCTCCAAGAAGGGTGATTGGAGACCCCTTTCATCCTTTACCATCTCAACTGCTTTATTTGCAAACTCAAGTTTTGCATTGTCATGTTGGCATCTATATTTCCGTCCCTGGAAAAAGACAGCTCTCGACATGAAGGATGCTTACTTTCACATGGGCATTCACACCACTCTCCAACATTGTCTCAGATTTATAGTCTGCTCTGACCCCTTTCATTACATCCTTTCCGCATTGCTGCCACCCCCAGGGTCTTTACCAAGGTGTTCTCTGTCATAACTGCTTCTATCAAACTCTGTGGTTTCACAGTCTTCCCCCTACGTCGATGATTGAATCCTTGTCACCAGGTCATGCCAAGAGGCCCATGTGTCAACTTTGACAATGCTAAACTCCTCTGAGGGTCAGAGTAAACACCAAAACATTTGTTCTCACCCCTACACAGACTTTGGACTTCAACAGAGCATCCTTAAATTCCATCACAGCAAGGGCTTATTTGCCAAGAGACTGGTTTCAGACTGTGAATGTTATCGTAGATCAGATCATAACCAACCCCAGAAAGCTTCTCAGACCTCTCTCTCGCTTAGGCCATCTGGCCTCATGCACTTACGTCACGCCTTTTGCAAGACTATACCTTTGTTCCCAGAAGTGTGGCTTCAAACTGTATATTCGCCAAGCCAATAGTCCATGAGCACCATAGTGACTGTTCCCACCAAAGTGATATTGTCATTGTCATGGTGGAAGAACCCCTGTCAGGTTTTTGTCAGTGTTTCCTTCCTTGCCCTCGCAGTAGACAGGCCAATCATTACTGATGCATCCCAGGTGGGGAGCTCACTTGGACAACTATACAGCACAAGGCACTTGGACATCTCAAGAATCTAGGCTGCATCAATGTTCTAGTTACGAGGAGTTTGAAGAGCTTGCAAAACCTTTCTCCTGTTCATTCATGGTCACAGTACCCTCCTAATGTCAGACAACTTCATAATAACCTTTTACATTAACAAACAGGGAGGAGCGGGATCTGCCTCCTGGGTGCAGAAGTGGTCAGTCTCAGGAACTGGTGCATTGGCAACCAGATTAACCTGTCAGCTGTCTACCTCCCAAGAACCCAAAATGTGCCAGCAGAGTCTCTCAGCAGACACTTTGCAGCTGATCATGAGTGGAAATTTCACAAAATCTGTGGTAAACACTATTTTTGCTCTATGCGGGACCCCCATCAGGGACCTGTTAGTCTCCCAAACAAACAGGAAGTGCAACATACACTATTCCAGAGGAGTCCTGGGTCACCACTCACATGGCAATGCTCTCCGTCCATGGTTAGATCCTCTGACCTATGCCTTTCCTCCACTACCACTCAGAGGCAATCCTGGCAATTATAGGCCGGTACCAGGCAAACAGGTGGAAACTATAGTAAAGAACAGAATTGAGACACAGATAAATATGATTTGTTGGGGAAGACTACTCAGATTTTGTAAAGAAAAGTCATTCATCACCAATTAGAATTCTTTGAGGGGTGTCAACAAGTATGTGGATAAAGGTGATCCAGTGGATATAGTGTACTTGGACTTTGACAAGATCCCTCACACCAAAGGCTCTTAAAGAAACTGAGTAGTCATGGGATAACAGAGACAGTCCTCTCATAGTTGAGTAACTGGTTAAAAGATAGAATAACTAGTAAGTTTTCACAATGGAGAGAGGTAAATGGTGGGGTCCCGCAAAGCTCTGTACTGGGACCCATGTTCTTCAATATATTCATTAATGAGCTGGAAAATAGAGTGAACAAAAGTGGCAAAGTTTGCCGATGCTACAAAATTATCAAGATATTTAAGTCCAAAGCAGACTGTGAAGAGTTACAAAGGGTTCTCACAAAACTGGGTGACTGGGCAACAAAATGGCAGATGACATTTAACATTGATAAGTGCAAAGTAATACGCATTGAAAAAACATTATCCCAGCTATACATATAAAATGGTAAATTAGCTGTTAAAATGGTCAATTAGCTGTTACCACCCAAGAAAGATCTTAGAATCACTGTGGATTATTCTCTGAAAATTTCAGCTCAATGCACAGCAACAGTCTAAAAGGCTACCAATGTTAGGAACGGTTGTAATAACGGGGCCTACAAATTTACCCTCATTTTAAGATCAGTTGTAAAAAGCGCATGAAAGTTCATAAAACGTTACAATACTTTCTATTAACATTTGTATTATAGATTAAGTCAAGTTGCTTTCAACAATGAGTGTTATAAACACGTGCAAAAGAACCAGAAAGAGAAACTAAAATTAGTCCAAACAAAAAGGCCTACGCTGATGTAATTCAAGGACTATGTTGAAGTCGTGCTTGGTAAAATCGGAAGACGTGGAACTGGAAATTAATGAACTAAAAATATGTCAAATATTAGAAAAAATTGGTGGAGAAAATAATGATGAGATGGGCTATTTTGCCCACGATTCCTTTTGTGGGTCCTTAAAGAAAGAACAGATGGAGAGCAAGGACACACGGAAGCTACTGAAGCAAGCATCACCATCATAGCTGCCACCCGCACTGTCCTGATGGATGCCCTGACCAGACCGGGATGACATCACACATCTACCAGCTCTAGCTGAATCCCAAGCACCAACTGGGATGAAAGGGGATTGGACTTGAACAACAACAGCTCCAGCCAATCTCAGCTAACTTATCTTTCCCTCCAAAAGGACAGCTCTAACCATCTAAGAGACTGTCAAACAAGGGGGGTGTTTCCTTCTAAAAACTTTCCACAGAAAGGGAAAAGGAACAAGGAACAATGTTAAAACAAAAGCCTTATTTAATACTTTACATTTCAAATTCTGTAACTGTTTTTCCTTGTCTTTATCTTTTATTAAAGATTTAAGGGATTTTTAATGTTGTGTTTTCCATGGTACTAAGGCTAAAGTCTCTGTATAACCAACCCAGGAGATTGTTTAACTCTGTTTAATGTTGGACAGTGATTGGGTTATGTTAACACCTTTGGTCCATTTATCTCATCTAAATTAGTACAACAGAACTTTTAGGAAAGGGATAGAAAATAAGACAGAACAGATCATAACGTAAATCCATGGTACGCCCGCACCATGAATACTGTGTCCAGTTCTCGTTGCCACAGCTCAAAAAGAATACAGTGGAACTGGAAAAAGTTCAGAGAAGGGCAACAAAGATGATCAATGGAATGGAACAGCTTCCCTACGAGGAGAGACTAAAAAAATTAGGACTGTTCAGCTTACAAAAAAGATGGCTAAGGGAGGATATGATAGCCATCTATAAAATCACAAATGGTGAGGAAAAAGTGAATGAAGAAGGATTATTTACCCTTTCCCATAATACAGAAAAAAGGATCACCTGATAAAATTAATAGGCAGAAGATTTAATACAAACAAGAGGAAGTACTTTTTCACACAGCATACCATTAACCCGTGGAATTCCTTTCCATGGGAAGCTGTGATTGCCAAAAGTATAATGGTTCAAAACAGAATTACATCAATTTATGGAGGATAGATCCATCAATGCCTATTAGCCAAGATGGTCAGGGATGCAACTCTGTGCTTGGGGCAACCCTAAACCTCTGACTGCCAGAAGCCAGGAGGAAAAGATAGCTGGATCACTCCAACTGCCCTGTTCTGTCCACTCCCCCTAAAGTGCTACTACTGGCCACTGTTGGAGACAGGATACTGGGCTAGTTGGACTATTGGTCTGCCCCAGTCTGGCAGTTCCTATGTTCACTGCCACCTCCATTTTGAAGTTGGATTTCACCACTTCCATGTGGGACCTATTTTGACACTTTGCCTTGGAAGCTAAAGGAACCTGAGGGGTTTCGGAAAGCTCTAAAAAATACACGCCACTATAAAATGCCTTTGCACCAGCCCAGACGTCTCTGAACGTTGCCATGCATTTCCCCCTCATTCACAGTATTCTACCTGTGTATTTAGGAACACATTTCTCCCCTGCCAGGTTAATCCATCATCCCCTAACCTCAGACTATTTTACTATGAAGAGAATTCATGGAGCCAGCACATACACACCAGATTTCAAGATCATTTGCATCTGTAACCATCCTCTCTGACTTTCTGTCAGAGTTTTATACCAGCACCTATCATTGGAGTATCGGAGTGCCACCCACTAATTAGCTTGGCCAAGCCAAGGCCCAAGTAGATTTCAGGAAGCCTTCTGTTCATCTCCCTTTCCTGGATTTGGGGTCTGTTTTAGGAATAGAATCCCTCCTTCAAAATCTATCAGCCAAAGTTTTCTCTCTGGCTGTTGCCTATGAGTTGTCCTCGCTCTTGCTTCAGTAGAAGACCTTTTGAGGAGCAAACAGAAAGAATCTTCCAGAAGCAGCCAATCTACTCCTCAGACCTGTCAGTTCTCTCGTCTCAGCTATCAACTCCCTTTCCCCAAATGTCAGTGATTTACCACCAAAAATTCACCCGTCAATCAAATACTTCCTGTTGCTGAATCTTCCCCCCATCCTCCTCCTCCTCCCTGGCTCCCTCATAGTTACTGAAAAATACCAGCATTAATCACTATGTAATAGTACCACCTTTTCTAGCCAAACTTTCCTGGGTATTTTATATGCCCATTGCTTCTTAAAGGGAACACACTCAAAGAATCTCTGTGCTGTATACATCTCTCTAACCTAGCCAGCCTCTATTTCTGTCAGCTATCTTACAGCTCTTCTTATTTCTGTCTGTCCCTTATAATCTAAGCAGTATCTACAGTCTCACCTGTATATCCCTCCCTGGCCCCAATCAAATTTGCAAATCAGGAGACACTAATAATTGACTAAGAGGCTTAATTTATTTCCCCAGTCATCCCTGCAATTCCTCCCCAGCCCCACTTCTAGAAGAAAGGTTTTTAAAAAGCTTTAAAGGAGGGGAACCGAATGGGCCTAGGGGTTACTCTGGAAATGTGGACATATTTACACCGGGCCCTGAGCCTGCAAACACTTATGTCTGTGAGTAACTTTAAGCTCAGTGGAGTTCTTCACATGTGTAGGTGTTTACAAAACTGGGGCCACAATGAGCCAGTCATTGGCAGTGTAACTCCACTCAAGGCAGTGGTATTATGTTAGGGGTGATGTGGCCCATTGGGTTTATAACTAAAAATCAGTATATACTGCCAAATATCCCTGCTCAGGCATCTTCCTTGCTAGATTAAAAGAAATGGTTGGTTAGTTGTTCATCCACTATCAAGAGTTAAAACATTCACGCTGATCAATTTAGAAGGGAGCTGTGGGCTCCATCTGAGGATTCCACAGGCTTTTTTTTTTTTTTTTAAAGCCCTTGACTATGCTCTGGACATTTCAGTGTTAACAGTAAAGAAGGGAATAAACTCCAGTAACTGAGGGCCAGCCTATCACATACCCCAAATAATCTAACAAAAAGCAAACAGCATAGTAGGGAACTGTCTGATAGTTTCCATAACTGGGTATGTACAATTGCAAGTAACTGGAAGCGTAAGTTATGCATGTGCACTTGAATGTGTAACTATGAACACTTGGACCATACCAAAACAGGAGAGTAGCTGTAATAAAGGTTGAGTGTTTTGCCCTCCTGGAAGGATGTGGTGGCCTCTGAGCAGGGAACAGCTATGCCTAACAGCTGTACTGTTTTAACTGCAATGTAAGGAGGATTGATGCCATCTGTATCTTTCTCTGATGATTCTCACCTGAACATGCAACTTGCTGCTGGGGAGCGACTTCTAGAATGCCAAGATAGCAGCCATGAGTTTCCTGCTGCTGCCTGGGGTCTGAAGGAAGGGCTCGGCAGAGGGTGAGGTTAGACAACTGATCATTTTCACTGTTAACTTTTGTGGGTTTGAAATAGAGTGAAAGAAAGGAAAACGTGTGGGACTCATCCCCACTGTGCCAGAGCAGTCTTTGGGGTGAGTGTTTGCTGGGGCTGTGCAATGCAAACATGAAAGGTCAAGGTGTGGGGTTCGCTTTTTATTAAGCATAAATTGCTGAAAGCAAATATCTTTCTGTACTTTATTTTTCAATAGTTCTGTCTTGGGAAAGAGGTGCACGATTGCTTTCCAGGGTCCCTATTTCTAACCTTGGAAATTCATGATCAAAGGATGATGACCACGCAGTTTAAGGTGTCATCTAAACTTCAAAATAGATTGACACAAGATGCTAGGAAGGAGGCTGAGTCCCCAACCCTGGGTTTGCAAGGAAAAGCAGCATTTTGTGTTTGCTCAAAGGCAGAGAGAAACTCAGCAGGGGTGGAGGGAATGGGAATGGTTGAGAGTGGCTGCAAATCATGCAGGCAAGAAGGCTATAAACAAGGTGAACCTGGCATTTGTGAGATGTCTGACTGAAAGCTATCCTCCTTCAGGCTGGGCACTTTTTAAAACTACTGACCCAAGATGTCAGGGCCTCATTCATCCCAGGCTGCAACCTCAGAGATTTCAGTGTTTTTTTACAACTGCAGCTAGTTGTGGTTTTAGCAATCTGGTCCTAGCTGTAGTTTTCAATCAGGAAGCTGTAACCCCTCAAGTTTCTTAGTTGTGATCTCTAGAAGTACATTCTTTCCCCCTGGGAGCCACTTTGGGCCCCCATCCTGCAAGGGGCTCTGTAAGAACATGGGATCATACTCCAAACTTCTCCATCTAGCATCAGGGCACTAGTGGGTTACCATAAATAGCCACCAAGAAGGACAGCGTCTTTTATTAGGGGGGAAAATACATTTTCCATTGAATAGAATGCTAAGTGGCTGATAAGCATGCTATTGACCAGGCCCTGACACTCGGCATTATTGTCAAATCAGCCCCATAGCAGGAAGAAGTGCTGAATCTCAGGAATCCATCCTGAAACTAGTTGAGTAGCAGACAGTGTAACTTAAGGAGCTGCTCCCAGCTGGGATTGAGGGTGTAGCCTAGGGTTACCATTCGTCCGGATTTACCCGGACATGTCCTCCTTTTTGTTCTAAAAATAGCGTCCGGGGGGAATTTGTAAATCACTCAAAATGTCCGGGATTTCCCCCCTCCCCCGGCAGAGCAGAGCGAGCAGCTGGGAGGGCTGCAGGAAAGTCCCGGGCTGGACTCCGGAGCAGCTGTAGAGGAGCCGGATCCGCCCTGCATTCTGAGCCGGCAGCTCTCCCCTGCAGCCCGGTCCAGCAGCACTGTGCAGGGCCAGGGACCGGGTTTTGTTGTGCTGGGGAGCGCAGCCACGTGTCCGGCTCGGCTCGCACAGAGCCCAACACCCGGTCTGAGCAGCAGGGTAAGGGGGCCAGGGGGCAGGAGAAGGGGCAGGGAGGTTCTGGAGGGGGCAGTCAAGAAACGGGGGGGGCTTTTGGGGGGGAGTGGAGAAAGTTTTGGGCAGTCAGGGTACAGGTAGGGGGTAGGGTCCTGGGGGGCAGTTGGGGGGGTCTTAGGAGGGGGCAGTTAGGGGACAAGGAACAGGGAGTCTTAGGTAGGGGGTGGGGTTCTGGAGGGCAGTTAGGAGCAGGGATCCCAGGAGGGGGCAGTCAGGGACAAGGAGCGGGGGGGTGGGGGGCTGGGAGTTCTGGGGGGAGCTGTCAGGGGGCAGGAGTGGGGAGAGGGATCGGAGCAGTCAGGGGACAGGGAGCAGAGGGGTTTAGATGGGTTGGGAGTTCTGGGGGGGGCTGTCAGGGGGCAGGAGTGCGGAGAGGGATCGGAGCAGTCAGGGGACAGGGAGCAGAGGGGTTTAGATGGGTTGGGAGTTCTGGGGGGGGCTGTCAGGGGGTGGGGAGTGGTTGGATGGGGCGTGGGAGTCCCAGGGGTCTGTCTGGGGGTGGGGGTGTGGATAAGGGTTGGGGCAGTCAGGGGACAAGAGGCAGGGAGGCTTAGATAGGGAGTGGAGTCCTGGGGGGCAGTTAGGGGCAGGGGTCCCAGGAGGGGGCAGTCAGGGGACAAGGAACGGGGGGGAGGGTTGGGGGTTCTGGGGGGGCGGGAAGTGGGAGGGGCTAGGGCGGGGCTCCTCCCGTCCTCTTTTTTGCTTGCTGAAATATGGTAACCCTAGTGTAGCCAGGCAGGGTCTGTCCTCATACAAACACAACTGTGCACACAACATAGCTTAGACACAACTGCACTTGCAGCTCACCCACTGCTTCTGAACACATTCACAGGGCTACACTGGGAGGTGATATAAATGAGAGTATAAGTTATGCAATGGCAAAGGGGAGGAAGAATTGGAAGTAGAAGTGGGTGGCAACCTGGGCAGCCATGACCATGAGATTGTGGAGTTCAGGATCCTGACACAAGGAAGAAAGGAGAGCAACAGAATATGGACCCTGGACTTTGGAAAAACAGACTTTGACTGCCTCAGAGAACTGATCCCCTGGGAGGCTAATATGCGAGGGAAAGGAGTCCAATATGCGAGGGAAAGGAGTCCAGGAGAGCTGGCTGTATTTTAATGAAGCCTTATTGAGGGTGCAGGAACAAACCATCCTGATGTTCAGAAAGAATAGCAAATATGGCAAGTGACCAGCTTGGCTTAACAGAGAAATCTTCGGTGAGCTTAAACACAAAAAGGAAGCTTACAAGAAGTGGAAACTTGGACAGATGACTAGGGAGGAGTATAAAAATATTGTGTGAGCATGCAAGGGTATAATCAGGAAGGCCAAAGTACAATTGGCGTTGCAGCTAGCAAGGGATGCGAAGGGTAATAAGAAGGGTTTCTACAGGTATGTTAGCAACAAGGAGGAGGACAGGGAAAGGGGTGGGACCCATACTGAATGGGGGAGGCAACCTAGTGACAGATGATGCGGAAAAAGCTGAAGTACTCAATGTTTGTTCTGCCTCTGTCTTCACAGACAAGGTCAGCTCCCAAACTGCTGCACTGGGCAGCACAGTATGGGGAGGAGGTGAGCAGCCCTCAGTAGTGAAAGAACAGGTTAAGGACTATTTAGAAAAGCTGGCCATGCACAAGTCCATGGGGCTGGATGCAGTGCATCCAAGGGTGTTGAGGGAGTTGGCTGATGTGATTGCAGAGCCATTGGCCATTATCTTTGAAAACTCGTGGCAATCGGGGGAGGTCCTGGACGATTGGAAAAAGGCAAATATAGTGCCCATCTTTAAAAAAGGAAAGAAGGAGAATCCGGGGAACTACAGGCCAGTCAGCCTCACTTCAGTCCCTGGAAAAATCATGGAGCAGGTCCTCAAGGAATCAATTTTGAAGCACTGGGAGGAGACGAAGGTGATCAGGAATAGTCAACATGGATTCACTAAGGGCAAGTCATACCTGACCAACCTGATTGCCTTCTATGATGAGATAATTGTCTCTGTGGCTATGGGGAAAGCAGTAGATAGCTCAGTGGTTTGAGCATTGGCCTGCTAAACCCAGGGTTGTGAGTTCAACCTTTGATCTGCATTTAGGGATCTGGGGCAAAAATCTGTCTGGGGATTGGTCCTGCTCTGAGCAGGGGGTTGGACTAGATGATCTCCTGAGGTCCCTTCCAACCCTGCTATTCTATGATATATCTTGACTTAAGCAAAGCTTTTGATACAGTCTCCCACGGTATTCTTGCCAGCAAGTTAAAGAAGTATGAATTGGATGAATGGACTATAAGGTGGATAGAAAGCTGGCTAGATCGTCGGGCTCAATGGGTAGTGCTCAACGGCTTGATGTCTAGTTGGCAGCTGGTTTCCAGCGGAGTGCCCCAGGGGTAGGTCGTGGGGCTGGTTTTGTTCAACATCTTCATTAATGATCTGGATGATGGGATGGATTGCACCCTCAGCAAGTTTGCGGATGACACTAAGCTGGGGGGAGAGGTAGATACGCTGGAGGGTAGGGTTAGGGTCCAGAGTGACCTAGACAAATTGAAGGATTGGGCCAAAAGAAATCTGATGAGGTTCAACAAGGACAAGTGCAGAGTCCTGCACTTAGGACAGAAGAATCCCATGCATTGCTACAGGCTGGGGACCGACTGGCTAAGTGGCAGTTCTGCAGAAAAAGACCTGGGGATTACAGTGGACAAGAAGCTGGATATGAGTGAACAGTGTGCCCTGTTGCCAAGAAGGCTAAGAGCATATTGGGCTGCATTAGTAGGAGCATTGCCAGCAGATCGAGGGAAGTGATTATTCCCCTCTATTCAGCACTGGTGAGGCCACATCTGGAGTACTGCATCCAGTTTTGGGCCACCCACTACAGAAAGGATGTGAACAAATTGGAGAGAGTCCAGCGGAGGGCAACAAAAATGATTAGGGGGCTGGAGCAAATGACTTATGAGGAGAGGCTGAGGGAACTGGGATTATTTAGTCTGCAGAAGAGAAGAATGAGGGGGGATTTGATAGCTGCTTTCAGCTACCTGAAAGGGGGTTCCAAAGAGGATGGAGCTAGACTGTTCTCATTGGTACCAGATGACAGAACAAGGAGTAATGGTCTCAAGTTGCAGTGGGGGAGGTTTAGGTTGGATATTAGGAAAAATCTTTTTCACTAGGAGGGTGGTGAAGCACTGGAATGGGTTACCTAGGGAGGTGGTGGAATCTCCATCCTTGGAGTTTTTTAAGGCCCGGCTTGACAAAGCCCTGGCTGGGATGACTTAGTTGGGGTTGGACTAGATGACCTCCTGAGGTCTCTTCCAACCCTAATTTTCTATGATTCTATGAAGATGGGATGCCACAGCAGTGTTTAGGTAGCATGGTGATGGATGCCTTAAAAACCTAAGGGCTGGATTGAGAGTTGAACTGCACACCCATGCAGGGGAGTAAGCGACTGCTAAAGCAGACTCCCCTTGTAACTTACCCTTCTCATCAGCATTTAACTTACACCCTTGTTTCCAGGGCTGGCTCCAGGCACCAGGCACCCAAGCACATGCTTGGGGCGGCACCTGGTAAGGGGTGGCGGGGGGAGTGTGGCGCGGCATTCCGCGGGGGGGCGGGCTCCGGCGGTGCGGCGCGGTGCTTGGCGGGGGGGCGGGCTCCGGGAGCGTGGCGCTCGGTGGGGGGGGGCGTGGGCGCGGCGCTGGGGGGTTTCCGGCGGCGCTCGGCGGGGGAGGGGTGGCGGGCTCCGGCGGCGCGGCGCTCGGTGGAGGGGGCGACGCGGGCGTGGCGCTGGGGTGGGTTCCGGCAGCACTTGGTGGGGGGCGGGGGCGGGAGCGGGCTCCGGCGGTGCGGCTCGGCGGGAGGCGGGCTCCGGCAGCGTGGCGCTCGGCGGGGGGGGCGGCGGGGGGGGCGCGGCGCTGGGGGGGGTTCTGGCGGCACTCGGCGGGGGGCGGGGCGCGGCGCGGCGCTTGGGGGGGGGGGGGTTCCGGCGGTGCTCGGCGGGGGGGCGGACTCTGGGGGGGGCGGGCTCCGGCGGCGCGGCTCGGCAGGGGGCGGCGCTTTTTTTTGCTGCCTGGGGCAGCAAAAAAGTTAGAGCCGGCCCTGCTTGTTTCTATCCCCTATCAACTTCTCACAGTCTACATGCCACCAGTCTCTTCTAACTAGAGAGCAGATCAACCCTCCTGGGGCATAACTCTCAGGAAGGGGCTAAGGAGGACCCAGTGGTTCTAAGAACATAAGAAGGACCATACTGGGTCAGGCCAATGGTCTATTTAGACCGGTATCCTGTCTTCTGACAGTGGCCAGTGCCAGATGCTACAAAAGAAGTGAACAGAATAGGGCAATCATCAAGTGATCCATCCACCGTAATCCAGTCCCAGCATCCCAGAGGCCAAGGGACACTTAGAGTTGCATCCCTGACCATCTTGCCTTATAGCTATTGCTAGACCTATCCTCCACAAACTTATCTAATTCTTTTTTTAA
The DNA here is from genome assembly GCF_011386835.1 of Chrysemys picta bellii. Lineage (NCBI taxonomy): Eukaryota > Metazoa > Chordata > Testudines > Emydidae > Chrysemys > Chrysemys picta. The sequence continues at coordinate 127,291,229 of NC_088795.1, read as the reverse complement.
TCCAGTTATAGTTTTGGCCCTCACAACATTCCTTGGCAACGAGTTCCACAGATTGACTGTGCGTTGTGTGAAGAAGTACTTCCTTTTGTTTGTTTTAAACCAGATGCCTATTAATTTCATTGGGTGATCCCTGGTTCTTGTATTATGTGAAGGGGGCAAATAACATTTCTAGGTTCTCTACATCATTCATGATTTTATAGGCCTCTATCATATCCTCCCTTAGTCATCTCTTTTCTGAGCTGAATATTCCCAGTCTTATTAATCTCTTCTCATATGAGAGCACTTCCATATCCTTAATAATTTTTGTTGCTCTTCTCTGTACCGTTTCCATTTCTAATATATCTTTTCTGAGATGGGGCATCCAGAATTGCATACGGTATTCAAGGTGTGGGCGTTCCATGGATATATATATATAGCGGCATTATATTTTCTGTCTTAATATCTATCCCTTTCCTAATGGTTCCTAACATTCTGCTACCTTTTTTGACTGCTATTGCACACTGAGTGGATGTTTTCAGAGAACTATCCACAATGACTCCAAAATCTCTTTCTTGAGTGGTAACAGCTAAGTTAGATCTCATCATTTTGTATGTATAGTTGGGATTATGTTTTCCAATGTGCATTATTTTGCATTTTTCAGCATTGAATTTCATCTGCCATTTGGTTGCCCAGTCACCCAGTTTTAAGAGATTCCTTTGTAACTCTTTGCAGTCTGCTTTGGACTTAATTTTCTGCAGTAATATTGTATCATCTACAAACTTTGCCATCTCACTGTTTAGCCCTTTTTCCAGATCATTTATGAATATATTGAACCACATAGGTCCCAGTTCAGATTCCTGGGGGATACTGCTATTTACCTCTCTCCATTCTGAAAACCAACCTTTTATTCCTACCCTTTGTTTTCTGTCTTTTAACCAGTTACTGATCCATGAAAGGACCTTCCCTCTTATCCCATGACAGCTTACTTTGCTTAAGAGCCTTTGGTGAGGGACCTTGTCAAAGGCTTTCTGAAAGTCCAAGTACACTATATCCACTGGCTCACCCTTGTCCACATGCTTGTTGACCCATCATAGAATTCTAGTAGACTGGTGAGGCATGATTTCCCTTTACAAAAACCATATTGACTCTTCCCCAACAAATCATGTTAAAATGTGTGTCTGATAATTCTGTTCTTTGCTATAGTTTCAACCAGTTTGCCGGCTACTGAAGTTAGGCTTACCGGCCTGTAATTGCTGGGATCACCTCTGGAGTCTTTTTAAAATATTGGCATCACATTAGCTATGCTCCAGTCATCTGGTACAGAAGCTGATTTAAATAATAGGTTACATACCACGATTAGTAGTTCTGCAATTTCACATTTGAGTTCCTTCAGAATTCTTAGGTGAATAACATCTGATCCCAGTGACTTATTACTGTTTAGTTTATCAATTTGTTCCAAAACCTCCTCTAATGACACCTCAATCTGGGACAGTTCCTCAGATTTGTCACCTAAAAAGAATGGCTCAGGTTTGGGAATCTCCCTCACATCATCAGCTATGAAGACCGATGCAAAGACTTCATTTAGTTTCTCCGCAATGGCCTTATTGTCCTTGAGTGCTCCTTTAGCATCTCGGACATCCAGTAGCCGCACTGGTTGTTTAGCAGGCTTCCTGCTTCTGATGTACTTAAAAAAAAATTGCTATTACTTTTTGAGTCTTTGGCTAGCTGTTCTTCAAACTCTCTTTTGGCCTTCCTAATTATATTTTTACACTTCATTTGCCAGAGTTTATGCTCCTTTCTAGTTTCCTCACTAGGATTTAACTTCCACTTTGTTGTTTAGCCATGGTGGCACTTTTTTGGTTCTCTGTTACAGTGTCTTTAAAAAGTTTCCATGCAGCTTGCAGGGATTTCACTTTTGACGCTGTACCTTTTAATTTCTGTTTCACTAACTTCCTCACTTTTGTGTAGTTCCCTTTTCTGAAATTAAAGGCTACCATAGTGGGCTGCTGTAGTGTTTTCCCTGCCACAGGGATGTTAAATTTTATTATGTTATGTTCACTATTACCAAGTGGTTCATCTATATTCACCTCTTGAAACAGATCCTGTGCACCACTTAGGATTAAATCAAGAATTGCCTCTTCTCTTGTGGGTTCCAGGACAAGCTGCTCCAAGAAGCAGTCATTTAAGGTGTTAAGAAATTTCATCTCTGTATCCTGTCCTGAGGTGACATGCACCCAGTCAATATGGGGATAGTTGAAATCCCCCAGTATTATCGAGTTTTTTGTTTTTATAGCCTCTCTAATCTCCCTGGGCATTTGAGTCACTATCACCATCCTGGTCAGGTGGTCGGTGGTATATCCCTACTTCTATATTCTCATTACTCAAGTATGGAATTTCTATCCATAGAGATTCTCTGGTACAGTTTGGTTGATTTTAAGATTTTTACTTCATTTGACTCTGTTTTCTTTCACATGTAGTGCCACTTCCCCACAAGCATGACCTGTTCTGTCCTTCCGATATATTTTGTACCCTGGTATTACTGTGTCCTGTTGATTATCCTCATTCCACCAATTTTCTGTGATGCCTATTGTATCAATATCCTCATTTAATATGAGGCACTTTAATTCACCCATCTTATTATTTAGACTTCTAACATTTGTATATAAGCACTTAAAAATTGTCACTTTTTAGCTGTCTGCCATTACGTAATATAATTGAATGGGACTCTTTTTCATTTGACTGTTTCTCATCAGATCCTACCCATATTTGATCTTCCGTCCACTTCTCCTTACAAGGATATAGAGAATCTGCATTTATAGATTTCCCCCCCCCAAGGGATGTCTCTGTCCTAATCACGGACAGCTTCTTTTACTCTGTTTAGCCATGGTGGCATTTTTTTTGGTCCTTTTACTATTCTTTTTAATGTGGGGTATATGATGGTGGTTTTAAAAAGTTTCCATGCAGCTTGCAGGTATATCATTCTTACGACTGTACCTTTTAATTTCCATTTACCTAGCTTTCTCATTTTTGTGTAGCTCCCCTTTCTGAAGGTAAATGCTACTGTGGTTGGTTTCTTTCATATGTGTGTACACACACACACACACCACAAGAATGTTAAATTTAATTATATTATAGTTGATTTTAATTATTTTTTTTTTCTGTTTGTGGGATTGTCCATCACCCATGCAACAGACCATGGGGCTGGCCCCAAATCTTTCAGATCCTCTGGGATCCAAAGGCGATTAGTGTCACGCTGTCTGGAGTAGCTTACGTGTGTAAGTGCCAAGCTCAGGGCAGACTATCCAGGAACAGGGCACAAATCAAGTAACAAGCATGAACGCCTAAAGCACTATAACAGCCTTAACACAGAGACACAGACAGTCCCCTTGGTCACTCCTGTCTATTTTGCCACCCAGGCAAACTTGTCTTTGTGATGGATGGTCCCTTACATCAAAAATCACAACAATATTCAGGTTACTCTCAGTCTCCAAGGACCAGTCACTTTCCTCAGGTCAATTATATCCCAGATCTCTCACCAAGGCAATGAATGTAACCAATCCTGTAATAAACTAATTAAAGATTTATTAACTAAGAAAAGAAATGAGTTATTTACAAGGTTAAAACTTGTAACATATGCACACAAATGAGTTACAATCTTGGATTCCAAAAGATAATAGAACTTCTATAATAAGCAAACTCTATATGTCCTTTAGGGCTAACCCAGACAAAACAGCTTATGCTTATTGAGTCTTGCCCCTTTCTAGTCCAAGCAGCAAAAAAGAACCAAGTTTTCTCCTTGTCAGGGATTTTTTTTATCCCCTTCTCCACAGTGCCCAAGCTGATGGGCTGAGTTCATGCTCAGGTCTCCTCTTCCTGGAGGGAGTGAGGAGTGTAATTAACAAAGTCTTTGTTCTTTTGATGTCTCACAATGGCTCATTTTGGTTTCAAAGGCCTTCTCATTGGGCAGGACCTTCATCATTTGCAGGAAACCAGCATTTGCATTAGAGAAGGTTTCTTTCCTGTCTGATGAGCTATACAGTTACCGAGGTTACAAGGCAAACATTTGCTATTGCTTGAGGCTAATACATGCAGCATCCTACAAGCTATTCACAAGGTCTGAACGCCAAACACCTTCTTACAACCCTAACACCGATCTTAACCACACTGACATACAGGGGAGCCAGACTGGTTTCCAGCTGTGCTGTTGTCAGTGTTTAGTAAGGTTGCCACCTGGCCTGCCAGCATCACAGCATCACATCCATCCTCAGGCTTTGTGCCCCACACCAGCCCTCCTACTTCTTGTCATTCCAGCTCCAGTGGTGCCACGCTCCCAGGGACTGCTGGCCCCAGGACTCCTCTTAGAGAAAGGTGCCCCACCCTGGAACGGAATTCATGGGAAAGATGATAATATAGCCTGGAGCTGGGTTGCCTTTCCCAGGTAATCTCTGGGAGGCGGGAGGGAGACAATGTGCATCTAGCTAGCCTAGCTCCACTCCATGCATGGCCACCCAGACCTGGCCCCCTCCTCCAATGGATCCCAACGTGCTGGATTGCCCTCTGTGGGGAAGAGGTGAATGCAGTACTGTGGAGATAGCCAAGGCCTCCTGTTACCATGCCCTCTCAGCTGTGACCCATGCCAGGCCAATCTCAGGTCAGACTGTCAAAAAACTGGGCAGACACTCGTACACTGGGTGGTATATTCTATAATTAGATTGAACCAAACCAGCAGTGTGTGCTCTTGAATTGCGACACCAGCTTTATATGGAGCCACAAACAGTCCCTTAGACACTCCAGCCTATATTATCACCCAGACAAACTGGACTTCTGTGATGAAAGGTTATTAAAACCAAAAATCACCACCCGTTAGGTTCTTCCAGCCTCAGGGGGCAGTCACTTACCTAGGTCAATGGATGCTCGGGACCTTACACCAAAGACAATGATGTAGCCCAGCCATTAGTAAACTAACTAAAGAGTTATTAACTAAGCAAAAGAAATGAGAGTGACTAATAGGTTAAAGCAAACAAAATACATTACAATTGGATCAAAGCATGTAGTCCAAAATGATAGCAGGGATGTTACATCTGCTAGATTTCTACAAGTCTCTCTGGGTTGCCCAATAGGAACTTAGTCCTTTTGTTTGAAATTTCCTCAGTTAGAATTCACCAAAGATGGGGGATAGGAAAAAGGTGGCCAGAGGCCTTTGTTCTCCCCTTTTATAGCTTGACACTTTTTGCTGAGAAAATCCTGGCTGTGTCATGGGTCAGGCAGTTCCATGGAGTACGTGCTTTGCCATCAGTCCTTCATATGAATTGCAAATTTTGCTGGCACCTCCTGCGTACGTGTCATTTGAGATGTCTTCGGGAATGATATGCGGAGGATCATGTTTACAGTTCTTTTGTTATCCCTGAAGAGCTAACCTGTGGGCATTTCTCAGACTTGCATGTTTGAGTTACAAACATATAGCAAAATGTCATAACTCCACCCACAATGTTGATCTGCACATTATGGCAAGATAATAATAGTCAGCAGATTATAACTTTTCCAGGATCCCTCAGAAGGCATACTTTGTGCAAGATTTATCACAATTTTGTTACAGTAGTGACCATATTGGTGTAGATGGTCACCTTTTCCTTTAGACCGCATCACACCTCCTTCCACATGAGAAGGGCAGGACCTGTGCACCTCTCCCCACAGATCCGGGGAGCACAATCTGGCTCCCACCTGCTCTGTCTTTCTCCGCTCTTGTGAATCTACTTCAAGAGCGCAGCCGATTGGAATCCTCCTTTGCAGTTCTGAGGACTGAGCCCTTTAATGCACTGAGCATTACCGTAAAGCCCCTATGTGGAGCAATAGTGCTTTTTTGCATTAGCACTTAGAATCTGGACTCCTGGAGTCCAGGGGTTAAGGAAAAAGCTTATTAAAAATGTTTAAATGTGGCGCTAATTAACGTAGCCATAACAAGCAGCATTAGGTGTCTGGTTACTTCTGAAGGGATTGTTGAATAACTATTTCTGCCGACATTCCAATTTGCATAATGACAAGGTGTTGGCGTTGCATCCACCATTAATTTGCTTTATTTATAATGCCATTATGGAGCTCTCTTATCCCCGTGCACTATAAAAAGTATATGGAAAATATGATGAACGATGCTGCCTGTTTGGAAATTGTTTAGGATATCTTGAGTTTTGTTTTTAATGTTTTTGTCATTAGCTGAAAACTACAACAGCCCCCAGAGAAGCGTCTGTTACAGGCAGTTAGAAGGGCTGAGACCAGACGCTGCTTTACAGTGTGCATGAATCTTTATTTTACAGAAGGGTGGGGGGAGGAGGAAGATGCGGGGGGGTGATCATCTGTGGTATTGAGCCCCCTTGACTCTTAAAAACCACTCAGCACCTCACAGGATCGTGCCTAAAGCAAAAGACTAATCTGGTATGTCACTCAAACATTTATCAGAGGGGTAGCCGTGTTAGTCTGAATCTGTAGAATTGCTCCCAATACTTCTGTTAGTCTTAAAGGTGACACAGGACCCTCTGTTACTCAAACATTTAACTCTGAATGGTGGTGGTGGTGGCGATGGTCTCCTATGGAACTTTTCATCTGTGAATCTCAAAGCTTTACAGAAGTGGGCAAACATCATTATTCCCATTTAACAGATGGGGAAGCTGAGTCACGGAATGGATGAGTGACTTGTCCAAGCTCCCACAGAACAGCAATTGCTATGCCATTAGTATTTCAATACCTGATTCTCCCCTCCCACTGGATTTACACTTGTGAAACACTCCTTACTTCAATAGAGATGGCTCCTGATTTACACCAGTCTACATAAGAAGAGAGACAGGTCCCAAATCTGGCCTCTGCCAGTCATGCCTCAGGAGATGCTAGGAATGGAAACTGAACCAGATGTTTCATTTGCTTCCTGTTGTTTTCTAGATCTTACCTGAATGACATTTCAAACTGCCTTCTGCATGGGAGTGACAGAAAGATATTTGCTCATAGGTTACATTAATTTTGTATTGGGCATACACCTTTTTTTTTACTAAAACTTGCTTTCACAGAATCCTTTTGCATTATTTACACTAAACAGAAGGACACTGCTTCCTTCAAACCCATTTTATCTAGCTCTGGCTTCACACAGCGTGTGCTCAGCCTATGGGAAGTGCTGCTGCTGGAGGTCATAGATTCAGTTCCTGCCACTGAATTTTAGAAATGCTGGATAATTTTTTGATCAATTATAATTGTAGTTGAGTATGGGGAAAAAATAAGGATAACAAACTTTGTGCTGCTCTCTGGAGAGATGAAGAAGAAACTATCCCATGGACAACACTGCACAATAGGTCCAGGACATGTTCCGTGTTTTGTTTGTTTGTTTGTTTGTTTGTTTGTTTGTTTTACCACCACGTGAAAAATCAGATATTGGCTACTCTTGAAGACAGAAGACCCAGTTCAAGAAACCAGTAGTCTGATCCAGTGTGGTGAACTGTACATTCCTCCTCTTCTGCTGCTCACTTGTAAACCAAGGGCAAATGGGGAGCTCACAACTACAAAACTTCACAGCAGGTGGATGCTGTCCCTCCCTTGAGGAGGCCCGTTTGAAACACGGGCACCCAATTAGGATGTTGAAATCCTGGATTTGAAGGCTCAGATGGATGCTTAGGCATGTCAATGCCCGTTTTACAGGCCTCAATGGTGATTTGAACATCTAAATGCAGGATCTGGTTGTCCTGTAAAAATGCCCTTGTTTGAAAATTGGGCCCAGTGCGTGAAATTTGAGTTTGACTTACTGCTGCTCAGGCACATGAGTGAAAACAGCTCTGCTCAGTTGACCTGATTATACTTCCTGTATCACAATGCTAGCATATCTAAAGATGGGGACTTTTTCAATGCCTCTCACAGTATTCAGGGATATCCCTGCTAGGTGTTTGTCAATTGTCTTCTGTAACCTACTCTGGATTTATTTCCAGTTATGCAGCTTCTACCCCAGGCTTCTGAAGAGACTTTGCCATATTCTACCTTCTAGCTGTTCTTGCTGATGATTTTTATTTCTGGATGTCAAGTTCAGAATCGGTTGCTCTTGAGCATCCCCTGGTGGTCATTAGAATTGTGGAGGAGGCTCCTGCCACTCCTGACCTCTGAGGGTACGTCTACACTGCAGTTAGACACTCGTGGCTGGCCCATGCTGCTGACTTGGGCTTGCAGAGCTCTGGCTTCCACCTTACAGGGTCCTGGAGTCTGGGCTCCACCTGGAGCCCAAACATCTACATCGCAGTTAAACAGCCCCTTAATCTGAGCCCAAGTCAGTTGGCATGGGCCAGTGGGGTCTAATTGTAGTGTAGACATACCCTGAGTTAGAGAGTTGCTGCTGATGCACAAAAGGGGAATGATATTCTAAAGGGTAAACAGTAAGAGAGAAGACAGCAGTTCCGTGTGAGCAGACCTGGCCTCCTGCCTTAGGGAACTGTGCCCCTTGGCGTATTGCCGAGGTTTGGGACTGGGGCGCTCGGAAGAGTCCATGGCCACTCATGTTGTAATGAACAGTGAATATTTCTATGACATGCTGTTCTAGGACTACTGAAATACAGTCACTAATACATGATTGTAAAATATTACTGATTTATGACGCGGTTTGACACGGAGGTATAAAGATAGTGACGTATGGTGGTATGTATAAAAACAAGTCATCACGTTGCGCGGAATGACATATTTTAACAAGCTGAGGGTCTGTCATATAATGTGTGTAATCAACGAATCAAGTGTTAGGGATTGTTATTCTACCCATCACCTTGCCGGGCATGGGCATGTGCATGTCCAGACTGAGCTGAACTCTAGCTGTTTGGTGCCGCTTCACTGGTGTCGAGCAGCCGTGGATTGGCAGATCCAGGCTCCAGAGGATTTTCCCTGTGTAAGGTGCTCCTTGAATGATGCAGCAGCTCCTACGTCAACCTCATCCCTATGGCTGATGTATCGGTGTAGCTAGGGCATCCCTGCATGCAGATGCCCCCCAGCAGCCATAATAACCCCTGGGGTCTGTTAGCAGCAAGGGTAGGTTAGAGTAGCCTTGAGGCTGCTTTAACTTATTCTGGGGGGACAAGTCCAGCAGTCAACTGGCCCAGGATCAGGGAAGCAGACAGGAACTTTGGATCAGTGTGTTTTCTTTTGCGCCAGGCAATCATACAAGCCACTTCAGGCATTTACGTATCGTGAGCTTTTGATTAGCGTGGGATATTCAGCCTGGTTCAGACAAAGAAGAGTTTTATTATTGGAAAGATGGTTTGCGGCAAGAGACTGGGACCAAAGAATCTTGGTCCAGTTCTTTTGAGTCATAGAGTTTAAGGCTAGAAGGGACCATGGATCTGGTCTGACTCCTGTATATCACTCGTCACTAACACCATCCAGCATAAGCACGCTAAATCCCACCCCTGAAATGAGACCGAAGTTAATGAGACCCTGTAATGGGGTCCTCGGTGGGCCATGGGGCCTAGCGGTTAGTGGTCATGGGGAGGTAGGAGGGGAGCCTAGGCCCACCCACTCCACCGGGCTGTGACCCAGGGACCTAGGAAGGTCAGCAACATTTGGCCTCTGGGAAGGGCTTTCTGAGCTACCTTCAACTGCTTTCTTCCCTCAGCTTCTGCTCCCAGATGAGCAGAAAGGAATAAAGAAACCAAACTGCCTCTGCATACAGCCCTGTTCCTTCAGGGAGGCTTCACCAGCCCTTTTTGGCAGGAGCCTTCAGGGTAGGTCTGCACTCCTCCCCAGCCTCCTGCTTCTGAGATGGGTTGCTCCCTTTTCAGCCCTGTCTCCAGTCAGAGTATGCTCTGCAGGGTTGGAGGGGTGGGACTATCTGGGCCCACTATAGTCCTTTCACCCTTCCATCCCAGTGTGGGGTTTATCCCCATCACAGACCCACAGGACAAGACTATTATAGACTCATAGACTTTAAGGTCAGAAGGGACCATTATGGTCATCTAGTCTGACCTCCCGCATGATGCAGGCCACAAAAGCTGACCCACCCACTTTCCCTTAACTCAGCTGTTGAAGTCTCCAGATCGTGATTTAAAGACTTCAAGTCGCAGAGAATCCTCCAGCTTGCGACCCCTGCCCCATGCTGCGGAGGAAGGCGAAAAACCTCCAGGGCCTCTGCCAATCTACCCTGGAGGAAAATTCCTTCCCGACCCCAAATATGGCAAGCAGTAGAACCCCGAGCATACAGGCAAGATTCTCCAGCCGGACCCTCATTTTACCAGCGATGGCACGTTATTGCCTAATTGACTAAAATCACATTATCCCATCAAACCATTCCCTCCATAAACTTATCTAGCCTAATCTTGAAGCCAGAGAGGTCTTTTGCCCCCACCGTTTCCCTCGGAAGGCTGTTCCAAAATTTCACCCCTCTGATGGTTAGAAACCTTCGTCTAATTTCAAGCCTAAACTTCCCCACGGCCAGTTTATATCCATTCGTTCTCGTGTCCACATTAGTACTGAGCTGAAATAATTCCTCTCCCTCCCTGGTATTTATCCCTCTGATATATTTAAAGAGAGCAATCATATCCCCCCTCAGCCTTCTTTTGGTTAGGCTAAACAAACCGAGCTCCTGGAGTCTCCTTTCATACGAAAGGTTTTCCATTCCTCGGATCATCCTAGTGGCCCTTCTCTGTACCCGTTCCAGTTTGAGTTCATTCTTTTTAAACATAGGAGACCAGAACTGCACACAGTATTCCAAATGAGGTCTCACCAGTGCCTTGTATAACGGAAGCAGCACCTCCTTGTCCCTACTAGAAATACCTCGCCTAATGCATCCCAAGATCGCATTAGCTTTTTTCACGGCCACGTCACATTGCCGACTCATAGTCATCCTGCGGTCAACCAGGATTCCAAGGTCCTTCTCCTCCTCCGTTACTTCCAACTGATGCGTCCCCAGCTTATAACTAAAATTCTTGTTAGTCATCCCTAAATGCATCACCTTACACTTCTCACTATTAAATTTCATCCTATTACTATTACTCCACTATTACTGTGCCATAGGCAGAGGATAGGAGGGACTGAGGCCCAAAAGTGCTCAAGGCCCCTGCAGTGGCAGGGAAATGATTACATGAGATGTACCCAGATAATGTTGGCAAGTGACCTGCACCCATATGCTGCAGAGGAAGGTGAAAAAAAAACCCAAAGCTCACTGCCAATCTGACTTGGGGGAAGATTCCTTCCTGATCCCACATATGGTAATCAGTTAAACCTCAATCATGTGAGCAAGAACCAACCAGCCAAGCATCTGAGAGAGAAAATGTTTGGTGCCACCTCAGAGCCCTGGCTCACTACCGCCAATGTCCCATCTCCAGCCATGGCCATCCCTGATGCTTCAGAGAAAGGAGATAAAAAATACACTGAAGGGGGAAAAAAATCCCTTCCTGACCCCTGGTGGTCAGGTGGCTGGCTGAAACCCTGAAGCATGAGCTTTGGGAACATTGGACATAAAGCGGAAGTGAGCCCCAGGGCTGTTGAGCCCTATCCTCCTCCATAACAAGCAACTCCGCCATATGACTACACTCATACATTTGTCCAGCTCGCTCTCAGAATGAATTAAGTTGTTTGCCCCCACAAGTCCAATTGGGAATCTGTTCCAGAACCACACTCCTCTGATGGCTTGAAACCTTCTTCTAATTTACAGCCTGAATTTGTTCGTAGCAGTTTATATCCATTTGTTTTTGTGCCAACCTTGTCCTTTGTTCAATAGCTCCTCACCCACCCTGGTATTTACCCCATAATGTATTTGCAGAGAGCAATCGTAGCTTCTCTCAGCCTTCTTTTTGCTAGGCTAAACAAGCCACGCTTTTTCAGTCTGATCTCATAAGATAAACCCTCCATTCCCCTGATCAACCTAGCAGCCCTTCTCTGCACCTGCTCAATTTAAATTAATCTTTCTTGAATGTGGGTGACCAGAAATGTGCACAGTATTCCAAATGAGGTCTTCCCAGTGCCAGGTACAATGGCATTAATACTTTATCTCTACTGGAAATGTCTTGCTTAGTACATCCTAGATTAACATTTGCCTTTTTCACAGCCACATCACATTGGTGGTTCATAGTCATCCTGTGATTGATCCACACAGCCAGGTATCTCTCCTCCTCTGTTGCTTCCAACTGATAAACCCCCAGCTTGTAGAAGAAATTCTAATGATTAGACCCTAAGTGCATAACCTTTCATCCCAATTCTGCCACTCCATTCCTCAAGGTTATCCAGATCTTCGTGTATAATATTCCGATCCTCCTCTGTATTGGCAATGCCTTCACACTTCGTATCATCAGCCAATTTTATTAGCACTTTCCTACTTTTTGTGCCAAGGGAATTAATACAAATATTGAATAAGAATAGTCCCAAGACCAATCTTTGAGGAACTCCACTAGTAACCTCTCTCCAGTCCACTATTTCTCCTTTCAGCACAACCCATTGCCTTCTCCCCATTAGCCAATTCCTTATCCATTTTACAATGCTTGTTGCAAGGCCCATCTTTCCTAATTCAATGAATACGTTCCGATGTATTTCTTAACTGGTGTCTGTTATGATCTGTGAATGGGTTTAAATCCCAGGGCTTTGCTGGATTTCCCAGAAATGTAATGAGTTCTGTATGTGGTGGTTCAGTCTTCAGAGAGACTCCACAACAAGCACATCAGCCTAGTTACCTGAGCTCTAGCTCCATGACCAGTGCATAGGTGCTGAAACTACGGGTGCTGGGGGTGCTGCTGCACCCCCTGGCTTGAAGTGGTTTCCATCATACACATGATTTACAATTTGGTTCAATGGCTCTCAGCACCCCCACTATACAAATTGTTCCAGCACCACTGGACCAGTGTGAACTTGCATACAGTACATTCTAGAGCTGATTGGCACTGAAAAACAATGTCTGAAAACAATCCCTTGATTAATTAAATGGACGGTGTTTGAGCCCCGGTTGTGTTTTCTACCTGTGGATATCCTAGTACATGAGTGCCTGGGACAGGATGTTTGCCAGCCCCGCAGATTTTGAGCAGACTTCACAGAGTATTCTCAGAAAACAGATTCCAGATTCATACACACTAAACCAGGAAGAGACAAAAAGCATGTCATGTGACCTGAGAAGCCAAGCAAAACAGCCCAGTTTTTGAATATTGAATACTCACAAGAAAAATGCTAATGACTGAGCTACCACGACTGTACCCACTGAACCCAGTGAGATTTCTAATCATCCTGGGACTAAGATTGGCACAGATCCCACTGAATTAAATAAGAAAATTTCTCTATTAGTGGTTGACTACTCAAGTTTTTGTAACATGGAGTTTTATGTGAGAACGCGGTGAGTGCAACTTGACAGTTTTGCATAAACAGTGAGATAATATACAAAAAAGTAACACAGTTATTTTAACACTACATATCACCTGCTGATCTTTCTGAATTAATCTGTGCATTTCTTCTTCCTTTTTCCTCTCTGCTTTTGTGTTCAGGTAGTGATTGTTGGGAGACATTTTGCAGTTGATTGATTTGTGAGCATGGGCACCTGAAATTCTTTTTAAACATTCCAGTCCAGATTTTCAGAGGCCTGCAGAATAGGTGTGGCCCGCTTTCCCCCATCTGGTTCTGTGAAAACATGAACACGCAACTGCATGTTCAAGCCAGCTGACCTCAAACCTGCAGCATTTGGGATTAGTCTGCCAAACACCTGGTTTATTATCTTCCACATAGTCTCACTGTATATAGACAGACATGTTCCCACGCTGAACAGTGCAGATACTGAACCTGGGCATCTATCTGATCGCTTTGTACTACTGCTGATGAAGGCCTGATGAGCCAAAACTGTAGTTTCATATTTCATTGTTTGACCCACCTTTGTTTTCGGACTATGCAGTCTAATTAAGAAAAGGATTAAAGTATTACCAGCAGGCCTGACTCTTATTTAGGCTATTGAATAGCCATCAGTGATAATGACTTTCACTCACTACCAACCTGAGCCATATTCAAACCAGTGACGTAGGCTCCGGATTCTATTATGAAAAGCCCCTCAGCCATCCACTCCTTCACTTGCTATCACTGAAGAAGTGAATTTAGACCATATTTCACCACCACAGCTCCTTATTCCTTATTCTTGATCGTGAAAACTTGCCTGGGATGGCAACTATTGATACTTGTCGTACAACCTCTCAGACCAGGGAGACAGTGTAACACAGGGGTTCTCAAACCGGGGGTCAGGAACCCCTCAGGGGGTCACAAGGTTCTTACATGGGGGGTCGCAAGCTGTCAGCCTCCACCCCAAACCCTGCTTTGCCTCCAGCATTTATAATGGTGTTAAATATATAAAAAGTGTTTTTAATTTATAAGGGAGGTCACACTCAGAGGCTTTCTATGTGAAAGGGGTCACCAGTACAAAAGTTTGAGAACCGCTGGTGTAACACAACACGGTGTGGTTGAGAGAGGAGATGGAATACCAGACCTGACCTTGGACAAATCAACCTTCTCTGACTTGCTTTCCCCATCTGTAAAATAGAGAGGATAACACTGTCCATCAGGCATGTTGTGAGCATTGATTAATGTTTGTAACAAGCTCCATTAATGCTAAATGATATGGAGAGACAAGGTGGGGAGGTAATATATTTTATGGGACCAACTTCTGTTGGTGAAAGAGAGAGAGAGTTCAAGCTCCTCAGAGCTTGTCTCTTTCAGCAACTGAAGTTGGTCTAATAAAAGATAAAGATATCTCACCCACCTTGTCTCTCTCATATCATGGGACTAACACGGCCACAACAGCACAGCAAAGAAATGATCTGGACTCAGTCCTACTCCAAGTTACTTTCTGCAGTAATTTGTTACCTTGCTAATTATTTTACTTCTATGGAGGGTTACACCTGGGAACCTGTGGGCAGAAATATTGGTTTATATTTTATTTTCACAAGAGTGGGGAAGCAGTTTGGATATTTTTAATTTAAGAAGTCGAGAGGAAAAGTTTATTAGCTGGCTGTTGTAGATCTTTCACCCAGCTGTTGGTGTTTTATACTCTGTATTTGGTACTAAGGATTTATCATACACACAAATGAATAGCATTGTTAGTAGGACTCCACCTGGACGCTCTGCAGTCATTGGCAGGGGCTTCCAGGTGGACAAGGTGGGGTCAGTACAGTCTGGTCCTGAACGCTGAAATTCTTTTGTGGGCACAGGCCAGCCCCAGGCCAGCTACATATTTGTGGGTTAACACATCTGTGTAGAGGGCAGTACGGTCTGTACAGGAAACAAGCTGGAGTTACTAGGCCTGGTCTACACTGGGGGGAGGGGGGAGAATCGAACAATAGTGTAGCTGAAGTCGACGCATCTTAGATCGACTTAGAATCACTTATGTCGCGTCCTCGCGGCGCAGGATCGATGGCCGCCGCTCCCCGGTCGACTTCGCTTCCGCCTCTCTCCGAGCTGGAGTTTGGCAGTTGATGGGAGAGCGATCGGGGCTCGATTTATTGCGTCTACACTACACGCAATAAATCGATCCCCGATAGCTCAATCGCTACCCACCGATCCAGCATGTAGTGTAGAGGTATGTACCCAAAGTTTGGATCCAGCTGGGATGCGCATGTGTGTAAATGGGGGGCTTGAGTCCAGCTTTAGTCTGGTCTTGGCGGGGGCTGGCATGGCTCAATATGGACCTGAAATAATAAAACTAGATCCAGGGAGGTGCCTGCCACTGGGTCATGTGCCAGCCGCTGCCTGCCGGGAGCTCTCTTGTGCATGGACAAGACATGCCGTTTGCTCTCTCACCTCCCCATGCCTTCCCTCTAAGGGCGGGGGGAGCGTTCCCTCTTCTGGGGCCCCCTCTGCTGGCTGAGAGCGGTCACTGCGTCCCGTGAGAGGCTCCGCTTCGCTCCCTCGGTCTGCCCCGCCGTCCCACTCCCTGTACATTTCGAGACAGCTACGTCTGGGGGAAGATGTAATTCCTCTGTCAGAAACTATAACTTCCTCACGCTTCAAGTGCCAGCAGCGGCAGTAAAAGGTTGTCAGAAACGCTCACTGGAGGAAGCAAACAAGAGGAAGGAGCTAATGGGATTAGAAAGATATCATTTAATACTGTCACCCAGCTGGGGCGGAGGGTGGGGACTGGCGACAGCTGAGCGGAGCCGAGCCCCTGAGTCCTGGGCGGGGAGCAGCCTGGTGTGTGGCTGGGGAAGAGGGGAGCTGCCTTTATGCCTCCCACCAAAAGGGGTAGTTAATTTCACCCTCTTCTGAGAGTGGCTCGCTGTTAAAAATGCTTTTCTAGCCCATCCTCCAAAGACAGTGGGGCTGCTGCTAGCTGCCAGCCCCGCTCCTCTCCTCCCTCGGCTGGGACCTTTCAGAAGAGGTAGTGGGTGAAGAAAAGCCAACGGGCACCCTTGGTGAGGGTGGCATAGTGTGCAGAGAGGGGGGTATGGTGGGGGTCACAGGGAAAAAGAGATAAACCCGTCCATTGCTGTCTGGAATTAGATGGACTAGAACTGATTAAAGGAGGGAAAATTAATAATCTACAGCTCACTCGCTTGTTTGCATTTCTTAATATTATTCGGTGCCCTGGAAATGCAGCAGTCAGCTCTCTGGAGTGAAGGGATCCTAGACATATACATTTCCCTTCCCCAGTGTGAAGTATAGGATCAGATAGGAGAGCTGGGAGCGAGATAAGAACTTTGTATCCTCTTTAATGGGAGATTTATAAGCTTTAGTTTAAATGGCAAACTATCTTTAATAGTCAATGCGTTTTATTTTCTTTTTTTCCCTTCATTCTCCTGGATCCATGACAGAACATCCATTATTTAAAAAAATATAAAATAGGGGAAGATTTTTTAAGCAGGCAACATTAATTTTGAAGTTCAATAAAAAGCTAATGTACAGAAATTCAATTGATTTTTTCGCTAGTTTAAAAAGGTGCGAACATAATTAAACAGTTAATTTTTTAAATGTACAAAAACAACGAGGAGTCCGGTGGCACCTTAAAGACTAACAGGTTTATTTGGGCATAAGCTTTCCTGGGTAAAAAACCCATTTCTTCAGATGCAACCCGTACATTTCATACATGTTATGAAATGTACATACATCCAAACAGTCGCCGTGTCTACCGCTAAATCATAGACCCCGCAGCTTCAACACTCCGGTTTATATTTTATATCGCAGAGTTGAGGAGAGATTAATGAGCTCAAACAAGATAATTAGGAAAAAAATCGCTAGTAATGTAAAGTTCCCTCTTACAGCAAAGAAGAATAAAGTTTATTCGTGTATAAGTAACTATCCGCGTTTGATAGGGTTCTCAAGGCAAATGGGACAAAAAATGTTAACGAAAGGCATTGCACCTGCGTGTGATGTGTTAGAAAGCTACAGGAGGGAAGTGATTCCGTTTAGCTATTTGTTTCTCCTACAAAGTGAACTGAAACTTGCCGCCTCAGAGATTTCAGCGTTAAAAAATGAGAGAAAGACACAGACCCAGGAGGACACTGTTTACTTAAAGTTTATTGAGTGATTTAAAGTGTTTAGCAAACAAAGTGCTTTCTCTTTCTCTATAATTTTGGACCCCCATTCTTCCCATACCTTATACATTAATTATAAAGTTAAAACTTTCGTAACAACCAGAAATATACATAGATGATTAATGTAAAAAAATGCAACCAATAAATGTCTCTCTCTCCACCTGGTACTGACCAGACATGACTCCTTTCGCGGTCCATGGATTTGATTTGATTTTTACCTGTTAGTCGTTTTTTTTTTTTTTTAAAGTATGAAAAAATCGTGAGAACGCGAAAGAAAATAACCCATTGTCTTACCAACAATGTGGCGAAGTGACAAGCCTACAGTTTTCTATTTTACCCTGAGAGTCAAATGGGTACATAATCTTTTCAAGTCTTTTACAAGTGGCCAGACAAAAAACAAGGAACAGTGAAAAAATACAGATAACGATGATTTACAGCTACGTCTATTTACAAAGAGGAAAGCGGGAGGATTTTGTCTCTTTCTTCTTCCTCCCTCCCAGAAACCAACTCCGGACACGGCGTGTATAAAAAGGGTCGTAGAAATGATTGTAGGCCAGATGAAAAGTTGTTGCTGTGTCTCCGTGGGGAGGAAGGGATGGGAATTGGGGACAGACAGCTCTTGCTCGCCTAGCGAGAATGGGGCGTTCAGATCGGCGCCAGCCTTTGCCAACCCGGCTGCCGCCCTTTGACATTGCAACTCACGGTTTTCCCCGGCCACCCGCGAGCCTCAGTGTCCCGTCCAGCGGCCGCGTTCCCACGGTGTTAGGATGGTGCCGGGTTCCTTTGCCAAAGTTCCTGCTGGTTCTAAGGCGGAAGCCAACCTCGCTCCCAAGAGTTTTGCTCGTTTTAAATAATAACTGGGGTGAAAGGAACTATTCAGCGGGGGGGGGCTTTTAAAAAACAAAAGGCCGAACAAGAGTTTTATTTGGGAAATGCGATTTCATCAACTCTCTCCTCCCCCGCAGTACCCATTTCCCTCTAATGCCCCTGCCCCCCAAACTCAAGGGCTAGAGAAAGCGCGTCGAGTTCGTCAGGAGTTGAGCTCAGGCGGGTGACTGTTTTAGGGGTGGGAGGGCGGGGATGGATATATATTTTTATTATTAAACTATTATTATTAATAATAATAGTTTATTGTTGCTTTGTGAAGTCCTCTGTTCACTGCAGTCCGCGGGGCTGTCCCTTGGCTTCTGGAGGAGCCAGGCGCGCAGAGGGAATTCAGGGGCGTCTCTTGCCCGTTGGGGTGATTGCGAGTTCGGAGCGCGCAGGGAGAACTCAGAGCGGGCGCGGCGCGTAGTACCCATCCCACTGGGGCGAATGGGAGCTCTGAGCGCGCAGGGAGAACTCAGAGGGCGCGGCGCGTCGTATCCTTCCCAGGGTCTGCTGCTCCAGCGGCTCGCAGTCCCGGGGCGGGGGGAGGTAGGTTTATAGGTGCGGGGTGTAGAAGGCCGGAGCCCCGTAAGTCTGCGAGCCCAGGACAAAGGGCGAGAGGACGGCGGGGCTGGGCAGGAAGGGCAGCTGGGCAGCGCACACCAGCCCTCCGGTGGGGTGTCCCGGGTAGCCCCCGGGGCCGTGCATAGAGAGCGGGTTGCCCATGGGCGGCGAGTGGCTGAGCGGGCTCAGCCCCCCGCCCAGGCCGCCTCCCCCCAGGCCTCCTCCGGCCCCGCCGCCTCCTGCCCCGCCGCCCGTCGGGGCGCTGGTGTCGGCGCCCGGGTTCTGCTTCTTCCACTTGGTGCGGCGGTTCTGGAACCAGATCTTGACCTGGGTCTCGGTCAGGCTGAGCGACAGCGCCAGGTTGAGGCGCTCGCACACCGACAGGTACCGCGTGGACTTGAACTTGTTCTCCAGCGCCACCAGCTGCTCGTAGGTGAAAGCGGTCCGCGCCCGCCGGGGCTTGCCCGACTTGGAGTCCGAGCCCGTGCGCTTCCTCTTGGGCTTGGCCTGCGGGCCCCCGCCCGGGGCAGGAGGTTGGGCCGGCGGCGGCTGCTGGCTGCCCGGCTCCCCGTCCTCGGGGTGGTGGCCGGGCTCTGCCTCGCCGGACCCCGCCACGCCGCCCAGGCTGCTGCTCTCCTCGCTGCACAGCTCCTCCTCGTCCTGTAGCTCGCTCTCGGGGCTGGGGCTGGGCCTGCTGCTGTAGTCCAGGTCGCACTCCTCGGCCTTGTACAGCTCCCCATCCTCTGCGCACAAGCAAGGAGAGGCGTTAGCTTAGCAGCTCCCATCCCACCCTGCCCCAGCACCCACCCACCCAGCCTGGAGAGGGCCCTGTGAGGCCCCCAGCTCTACAGCCAAGCTGAAAGGGATAAGAAAAGATGGCCCCCAAACCTAAATCCAGGCTGTTTACACACACACCTACTGGAAAGGGGGGTGGGGGCAGAATCCAGGCTCCAGTGGGGCACCAAATGCGAATCTGCCCTCCCAGCCTCCAGTCCAAGCTCCTTAGGCCAAGCCACCCTCTGAAGGAGAAGTAGAATTGTTAGAGGGCAGGGGGAAGTTGGCAGTAAATTGCCCTGTTTTCTTTCCTCAAGGTCGCTGCTGGGCCTCAAACTGGAAGGACTTGGAATGAAGGTGATGTGAGGTTTCCTACATTTTTGGGGGGTACACAGCAAAATCATTCATCCTAAGAGAGGCACTTTATAAACCCTGTCCTACCATTCTTGCAGCATGAGGGAGTCTCCCATATCCCCTCCCCAAGGGAAGGAAAGGTGGCAGGCCTGGAGCAAATTCGCCCTTTGCAAAGAGGAAATTTAGGGAGAGCCCTCTTGACCTGAAAGGATTGCGTTGTAAAGCTCTCTGGGAGAAGATTTTCCTTTGAGTCGTGAGTGGTTTCTGTCCCTTGTAAACACCATACATATGTACTAAGTATTTAGATGGGTAAATGGGCATGGGAGAGAAGATAAACGGGGCTTGCAACAGTTGCTTTGTAGATCACGGTTTATATTTTCCCTTTTCACTGTAATCCGGATGGCACAAATATTGCAAAAATTCAGAAAAATAAATTTCAGTGAGTGTAACTTTCTAAAACGTTAGGGGGTCTGTCTCTATTGTAATAACTCTGAGGGAGGAATCTTCCATCCATAGGTTCTCCGAATAGGAAGTCCCGAAGTGCTTTTTAGTAAGAAATCACCTTTGTCTAAACCTGGGACACCGTATATAATAGCTTCCAATCCTAAAACTCTAACTGACCAAGCTAAACGCTTTACAAATATAGAACATTACTTAGTGGACAATAATGAGAAGTCCTACTTTGTAATCATTCTTTGTTCATCATCCGAATTAAAAATGATTGTGAAATGCTAAGGAATAAAATTGATCTCATTATTGCTTGTAGAAGCAACCACAGTATCTTCCATGGCACTTCTTTCCAGAAGCATCAGGAATGCTAATATTAAAATATTGAAATCATTTGACATTTTTAGAAGTTAGACATCTCTTTATACAATGGCTTCAGAATAGAGATTTGAAAAATTAGGGCTTGAGAAATGAACAATAACTAATATGGAACATTTTGGAATGACACAGTGGTTTTCTGTAGGAAGAAAAGAACACCCTTGCTATTACTTTTTATTTTAGTTATTTAAATTATCTGCATTGATGGAAGATTTGCTGCCTTCTGTTTTGGCATGTTTTTAACCGTTTCTGTGCCTTGTTTGTTCTCGTGCTGTTCCTAAGGTAGAAGTATTAAACTGGAGTAAATACTTGTATTGATTAGCAGAGCAGATACAAACTTAATTAAACTCATTTTGTGTAATGTACAAACTAGTTAACGGTCATTTAATTTATTTGGGTTTATATTATGCTCCAATTAACGGGACTCCAAATGAGAACAAGGTAATTATCCGATATTTAGGGCCGTTGTACTTCTGGGGAAGATCAAGTCGTTATGAAACCTGAAATAATATTTGTAAAGGAGTCGCTTCTCCCTGTGGATCATGCCTCAGACATTTCTGACACCTTGAAGGCCGGATGCTGTATTCATTTGACCATCCCAAAGTCCCAGAGAAGTAAAAAAGGAATTTAGGAATACATCAAATGCAGGATCGGGCCTCAAGCTGGAGTAAAATAAATAAAATACTTTGTCCTCATCACATTTAGATACTTCTAAACTTCCTGAATCAGTCTGCCTTTTACACCTAGATAGCCCACTATAGCTATTATGTGTAAAACCCCCCTCCCTCCCACAAATTAAATAGCGAGTTGATCATTATGTGTTTACTTTAGTCATTTCAGTTCCATAAATACTACGGCTATACAGTCTCTCTCAAACTTTGCCAAATCTTAAAACCAAATGCTGCATATTCAATTAGGTGATTATTTTTAATTGAGAAATTTAAAAAAGTGAAAAGATTTTGTTCTGCGAAATAAGCTGATTTCGGCTAAGCCTTGGATATTGCTTGCTCCCTACGGGAAAGAGAGAGAGAGAAGTTTATTATAGTCACCTTAACCCGCAAAACCAATGTTTAGTAATCTGGGGACTTTTTAACGAATAATACTTTCCATCTTGGTGTTAAAAATTAGAAAATGGAAATTTGGAATTATGACAGATATATAGAAATATGAGACTATGGTTAAGGGGGTTTTAAATGTAAAATAGTGTATGAAGATGAAATAAAGTTCAAATAATCTACATCGAGTAGAAATTAAATTATAGATGGATGCCATTGTATATGATATTTTTGTACACACACCTTTCCACATATTCTTGTTGCAAACATATACGAGTGTTTATATGTGTAGGGGTAAAAATAACAACATACTTACGTTCAATACAGATGACACAGAATGTGTGTGTTGATTACTTTAGGGTTTTTTTTTTGGCAATAATTTCTAAACATTCCCCAGCCCCTCTTCAATAAGGGAATATTAAAATATTTTCTAAACAACAACTGCACTGGTAATTGTCCAAGGCAACATCACTCTGGCTTTGCAACTGTTAATGCAAACCAAATTAACCAGAGTTTTGTCAATTATTTCTAAAACTAAATGTGTTCTGCAAGATTAACTTAAATATTTTCTATTTTCAATGTAGTTGTACTTTTTCTGGGTGTAGAGAATCATAATGATTTTCGGATCATTTTCCCCACCCCCATTGAACTAAACCAACTGCTTGATCTACGGTTACCCAAGGTGATGGTGATGATGGGACCATAATGCGATTAACTTTCATTATTTCTGAGTACTCACAAATCTATTTTTGCATGTTTCTAGCTTTACAAAATATTAGCCTAGTTAGGACCGAAGAGATAAATCGTGCAAAATCTCTAGGCAACTTGTCATTGGGCAAAGTTTAGTATTGCATGAGGTTTCTAAATATATTTACTATTAGAGAAATGAATGATAGAATTGCATTTCTCTCCTTGTCTGGAGATAAAGTAGAAGATTGGTGATAGGCTGACCTCGTCGGTCTTTCTGATTGAACAGATCTATTTAGTATGACAAAAGTCAGATCTGTGTAGACAAATACTTACTTTAGGTGTACTCGGAGTTTTAAAAATCTCTTTGGAATTCTGTTTACGTCTAGCTCCTGCTATTGCTTTGATGATTAAAAACAGCTCTACTATAAAGGGGCTTGTGTTAAAACAGGTAGAACTAAAACCTATTTTACAGCCTAATTTTAATTGATCTAGGCATTCTATCGCAGAATTGTAAAGCACCCATAGAATTATAAAGACACCGATCTCTCTGGTAATCCTATCCCAGAAGTTTATTTTCCAGTCTTCAAACACAACCCGCTGCTGTCCCACCCCTCAAAATACAGAATATCAAGAGAGATTTTTCATGTGTGCTGTCTTTTCCCGGAAGTGCTCTAATATCCTCAGAGTCACAGCGTTTAGAGGTGAGAAAGTTGGAATATTTGGACCTGGAAAGAAAAAGCAATCTAGAGCTTGGGTCGAATGCAATTCCCGATCAATAGCGAGCCCTAATAAGTGTAATAGGTTTTAATCGAGTAATTATCCGAATTTTGACCCTATAATTTAGATGTTAGGAGAGAGTTTGCAAGGTGCTTGAAAGAGATATGCACAATTCGATAATAGGATATCGACCCAGGGAGTCCTACATGCCACTCTGGGGCGATTTCCCCCATTATCCAGCCTCTTTACGCTGCTAAGCACATTTTACCTTAAATGTAATCGAAGGAATTTAATTGTTTTTCCAGAGATAACCAGCATTTTGTCACAATTAGTCTGATTTGTCCTAAAAAAGCCAAGGGGAGAGAGAAAATTGAATCTGTCGCCCAGAGCAACGCTCAGCAGGCGGGGGATGGGGTGGAGAGGGGAGATGGTTCTGAAGGCTGGGGGGGGGGGAGAGGGGAACATACATAAAAGTCATAAAAGCGACTTTGATACTTGGAAAATCCAGCCAAAGTGGGACTTATTTGATGATCTGAGAATGAATTTAAAATCCTGTTGGGCCTGCTCATTCAAATGGCCTGCAGCCCCCTCAATTCTCTCTGCAAGTTTGCTTCAGCAGTAACTTACACATGCCTGTTACCCTCGAGGACAAAAATAAGACACCAGGACGGAAGCTGTTATTCTGTGATATAATGCGGAGTCCGGTTCCATTCGCCCCCAGTAATCAAATGAATTCAGTGAGGCGTGATGGACCAGGTACATTTAATACAACATTACCCCCTGAAATGTAACGCTTTCTAGCCAGATCGCAGGCACCAGAGCCCAGGAGGAAGGCGCTTGACTTTTGCTAACTGTTTCTGCCCCAGATTTGCGTTTGTATTTCCTCGTTTGCAGAACTGCAGCTAAAGTCTGATTGAATTGTCAAGCCACCTGTTCGGGAAAAGGAAAGGAAGGCCCAAAGGGTACATTTGTCTGAGAGGGCATGCACACCACACCGTCTCCAACTTGGAAGTAGTGCCCAGCATTAAACTTTACGCAACTGAAAGGAGGGCCAGGCCAGAAAAGTTTCACCTTGCATTGGGCATATAAACCAGCAGACATCACATACGTTAAACCAGTCAGACCTCGCTACACACTGAAACCACCCACTTTAATAAGTGGGAAGAGGGGCTTATAAAATGTTATGCGTTAGTCCCTCCGCAGTACCTATCTCACTGTACATTCTTAGCCAAGTGTAGAAGCAACAATTAAGGAACATTGGCCCTTTACAGCAGACCCCCACGTGCAGTTGCGCCCTTTATTGTATCTGACAGAAGGCAGTGGTGACGGTGGGTGTCTCTGAGACTCACCTTTAGAAGCATGTAATCACACTGCATAATATTTTCAGGCGCTCTTTAGCATTCCCCCCCGTAGTCGGCTATTTGCTCCAGACACGAGTCAGACACTCTGTGGAGGTTAACATGCAAAACGTACTTACTGAGTAAGTCCGAGGACTTTTTGCACGTTTCAAAATCTTCACTCAGAGCCTTTTGATCTGCTAGTTCCATTCCTGACTCCTCGGGTTTATCCTCTGCCCCTAGAGTGAATTCGCTCCCTGCGGGTTTGTACAACACAGAACATTGCCGCTTTTTGCTGTTGAATTTGTTGGGATCCAGAATGTCCAGCACTGAAAAAGAGGTGGTTCTGTGGACCACGGGTAGGGCTGCCACTGCCCCCTCTTGTCCAGGGGTGTTGCTCTGATTGTCGCCTGGCCTGTCTCTATTTCCAGGACACGAATAGACGGGGAGGTCGTTGCTGGAAGAAAGTCTCTGGTCCCCGTGGCTGTCCATGCTTTCCCCGTGAAGGCAGCCGGACACTGGCTCCACTACAATGCCAGCCTGGCTTTCTGCTGCTGCTACTGCTGGGATAGAGATGTCACTCCCCTGAGTCTTGTCTCTGCTCACATTCATGACTTTTCAGAGCCCCTTCCAATTGCAACTCTTTCCCTGTCTGCCAACTTCAGCGGGAAACTCCTGTCTTGCAATCAACGCGGGAGCTGCTTTGTGTATCGTTAATTTAGCGTAGAGGCGAGTTGGTTCCTTTAGGTCTACAGGATTGCACGTGGCTAGGTCCAAGCTGAATTGGATTCTCCCGTGGATAAAGGAAGTCAAAGGGTGATGCTCCACTCAGTTGCTCCTTCTTTCTTCTCATCATCCTCACAGGGCTACCTAAACATTTATGCCCCCCCCCCTCACTCACTCACACACACGGGCAAGGCTGTGTCTTATTTATGCATTCATATTTAGCAGTGGGTTGTAATTGGCTACAAATTAATCCCTTGCCCATAATAGTCAGTAATCTCCATCACTGGAGGAGAGAGACACTGGAAGTGTGTGTGGCTGAGAAAGGGGAGGGGGGCGGGAGAGGAGAGAGAGTGAAGGATGGTGTTGGCTGTGATATACTTAGCTGTCAGCTCTGTTTCAGCACACCTCCACTCATCTGGAAAGCATCTAAATAGCCTTATTTGGCGAAGTGGGAGGAGAGCGCTTTCTTTGAAATAATTGCGGGATCAATATAAAGAAGATATTATACACGCCGTATGGGAACGTAAGATCTCCCCTCCTAATGGTGTAGTTATATGATCGAAAGGATATTATTTGTGCTCAAAAGTGTGAACAATCTCACCTGTTTCATCCCCCCCACCCTTGCATTATTAAATTAGAACAATAGAATCAAATTGTTGTCCGAGGCTGACTGCTTTGAATTATACCGAGTGTATAGGCACATACATACACACGTTGTCCCTCCCCCCACCCCATTAATTAAAATTACATACCAGATGAAAGTGCCTGGAAATACTAAGAGCAAAATAATACGCTTAAACGACACAAGGCAAAACACGACGATCAATACATCCTAAATAACTGGGGGGGAGGGGATCTATTCTCGTCCCACCTAGAAATAATGCAATAAACACAGCCCATTCTCATTTCTGAGAAACACTCCTTCATTCATGGGGTTTGAATGCAGAAAAAAGGAAGAAATTAGGAAAAGCGTTGACTCTGAACTACAAAAATCTGTTTTCCTTTCCTCCCCAGTTTTCTCTGTGTGCGCGCGCGCTTTGACCATATCAATTTCATTCTTGTTTTGGTTGTCCAAATGGCTGCTTAGTTTGAATTAGCTGCCAAAAAAGGTAGGAAAATAGACAAAACATCAAAAGAAAATTAGATTTTTTTTTTGTCTTTGAGGCTGGTGACACATACAAGGACAGGTCCTTTGCAATTACCGCGGGCAATGATCCTTTGGAAAGCAGAAATTAAAAATTGGGAGAAATAATGGGTAAAACAATCAGCTGTAATTTTGGTAGGGGTTGGACATGATTAGCCCATCAATGGGCTGGGCCCAGGGGAGTTCCTGGAGCGCTGGAGCCCACAACACCTCCCTCTCATATATTATAGACCAGCCCTTAGATTTTAATCAGACACCACAACAGTGTCCTTCCTCTTTTATTACTTTGTTATGCTTTATCTTTAAATTATAAATCACCTTCTGGGTGGAAATGGTATGTATAATCTCTGATCATGTGTAGGTAATTACGTCCTCCCTCACTTCCCTGACCTCACTGCCACACAAACACAGCTCGAGCTATATAGTTTTAATATAACATTTGGTTGTTTTTTTAAAAGCTTCTCTTTCTTCCCTTCTCCTGGAGTTGTGTCTTTGGTCTGATCTTTAGCTTTGGGGCAATTTCTCTTTCAATACTTCTGCCCGCAGCCATGGGAGATTGTTTATGAAAAGGCGATGTGTTTTAGGTAGACGCCAATGACTTTGATCAGATTTCCTATTGTCATCGTCTCAATTGGTACCTTCTCGGGAGGGAACACGGTTTTTAGGGGGCGGGGATTCTTATCTCTGGAGTACATTGGCGTCCTCGTAAGTTTCTGCCTGGGCACCCACCAATGTCTGGTCTAAATTGCAATTAAAACTCTGCGCTCGAATGTCCTAGCGGGGCCTATACAACACAGGGACCATCGACCAGCACTGCTATAAACGACAACAGCAGTTGAATTAATAATCATTTAATAACATATACAGGGCACAAGGCTGCACAATAAACGCTCCGAGGAAGGAAGGAAAGTGAATCTGAGCCCCAGATGTCGCGTAGAATAAATCTCTCTCTTTCTCTCTAGTGTACTGCTAAGACTCGCTTTCCATACACGATGCCGTGTGTTTATTTTTTGATGTACCCAATCAAAGCGAGGAATCAAAAGGCGGTGATGCTCTCGGTACAAGTGTAAAAGTTTTAGGGAGCAGAGAGCGCGCGATTAATAGAGACACAGCTGAGCATGGCAATGGGGTAGAATTCTGCTCCGAATTCTCCCTTTCTCCCCAGAGTAATAAACCGAAGCGGACAGACGCCTTTGTGCGCGCGCGCCCCTGGGTTTTAAAGCCAGTGTTATAAAGATGTTCTATTGCTCCTAATCACAATTGATTGTCAATTAGAGCCTCATTTGTGCAATCTCCATCCATCTGCCATCTCTGGTTATCTGTTCACCAGAAAGTGAGCGCTGATTATGGGGCACGAGATGAGTTGTTGTGACATGTAAATATCGCGCTCGTGATCGGGGCGGGTGACCACTTCCCTCTTGCTCGGAGACAGTCCTAGTCCTTGTCCTTAAAAAAAGACACCAGCAGCATCACAGCCCGGGGGGGACGCGTTCGGGGAACGCATGGCTTGGAAGGGAAGGTGGGGCAGGGGGACTCGCAGGAGGGTTAGATTAACACCAATTAAATGCCATGTCATCAAACCTCTGCCCCTCCACCACCCAGGAGAATGGCTGGCATGGAAATGGCTCTTTCTTTAACCCAACAAACCAACCCTATCGGTTTTACAACTCTCCCGATAGCGATCTCTGTAGTTAGACTGAATTATATCTGCAGGGAGGGGATTTTTCTAAAGCCGGGAGGTGCTTGTGGTTAGATAGCACAGAACGGGGCAGCCTTTGCTTCCCACAGCAGCGTGGGTGAGATGCAGTGTGCAGAGACCCCCTGACTCCCTCCTCCTTTGGCAGGATGGTCGCCCCCACTGCAGCCAGTCTGGGAGATACTGCTGGTATAACACCGACGGCTGGGGCGGGTTTGCACTGCGGGCGGGTGCCCGGGGAGCAGGGAGGTAAACGTGGAGCCCTTTCAAACCATGTTTACACCCCAGGTCTTGGGGAGGCCGGGAGAGCAGAGCAGAACCGCTCGGTGCCAGGGGCGATGGATCCTTTAGGGGATCCCAGGCCCAGGCTGCTGGGCTTAGGGACGGGAGGAAGAGGGCATCATTTTGCCTACGAATGAAACAGCCCTGACCAGAGCAGCTGGCCAGTGGAACCCATCACTCTGTGGGGCTTCCCCTCCACCCTCGTGCAAGCCACAGGGGCTGGCTAAAGGGAGAGCGAGAGGCTAATACTTGGTGGTGGGAGGGCTGCCACAGAGCGACAGTCTCCCAGTCACCGACAGAGGTGAGCTGGGTCTGTCCTGCCCCATCCTCAGCAACACCACGAAGGGAGAGAGACGCCCTAGGCTCCTCTTATCTCAGATCCGCACAGGCATCAAGCTCCCAGGGACATTTTCAAATGACTTTTGGATCTAGAGGACGCTCCGTCCCCTTCCTTCAGCCCGCCGCAATGACCTCTGCCGGCGAGAGAGGCCCCTAGGCCAGACCCTCTGTCCATCCCCCTGACTTCCTAGCCGGTTGTTAAAGCTACACGTTTACTGAGAACCAAGCTGAGATAAAACTGCTCCTTCCTCCTGATCCCTGAGTTGTCTAGGCTCAGACAATGCAGCCTGGCTCCTCATTGCATTTTCAACTGGAAGATGATCCTTAGACACTGAACAGCAAAGCGAGCTGCATAAAATCAGAGCCCCCTTGCTGGCCTGTGCGGCCATGGGGCTGGCTGCACTGACATGCGTCTCGTTGTTTGTCAGCACAGAACATTTGCATTTAGTAAATATCAACCTTAACACCCGGTGTCCCCCTTCTGCCTGGATGTGCTTTGCAGCTCTATAGAAGGGACTGGAGCCCTCTGCTCCATTCGACTCAGCAGGAGTGGCGGCCACGAACACCTCCCTGAGCACCGGCTCCAGCAGCCCGCACCGGAGTTTTTAAGCAACAAATTCCATTTTTTTTTAAATAGATTTCTACAACTCCGGTCAAAAACCGAAGCTTTTCTTTTTGGCCATTCATCATTCCCTTCCAGCAGCGCGGATCTCAGGGTAATTAGGGGCATTTATCGTGGTGGTAAAACAGTTTAGCAGTTCTTGTTATATTGGGAAGGTCACTTTGATGGATTTCCATGGGGGAAAGGATTGGGAGAGGAGGGGGGGGGGCTGATTCGGGGTGGAACAGGTGCAAGAGAAATCCGCCTCGCTTCCCCCGCACTCTTGATCGGTTTGCATTGATCAGAAATGTGCCCTGGGAGCAATGGAAGGTCACTGAGGATAAAGTCTTTCCAGTATCTTTCCTGAGTCGATGGAAACACATGGTCCCTGCAACGCGGAACATCAAGTTGGAGTTAACTCCCGTCTGTACAATCCAGATACACCGCGTGGGAAGGAAGCCTGGATGGCCCTTCCACGCCCCCCTACCCCCCCACAAAAGTAACACATGCAGAAGAAAGACTTTTCAAATCCCACCTTTTAATTTAAATCGGAAACTCGCGCATTTTATCCAAAGGGTTTGGAGGCCAAGTGACTCCAGGAACTTTGGAATCCGACTGAGTTTTGTCCTGTCCTTTAAAATATCTGCGCGATTAGGAAATTTTCAGACCAAGATACATGTTTTTTTTCTAAGAACAAAGATCTAAGCTACCTACGGCTAATATTAATTCAAATACAATAAACGCAGGGAGGCAAATATCGCCTTGCAGAAATGTGCTTTAACCCCATTTCCTGATCGCACCGCTCCTGTAAACTAGAGCCCGGGTAGTGGCAGACCCACTAGAATGAATATGAAAGGAGAATAAAGGGGATAGAACGGATGAGATAAGGGGACTAGAAAGCTAGGGATATGCCATGTCTGTCTCCCCTGGAAGAACTGGAAACGGGAGGACTGAAATTGGAAGTCAGGACGAGAGAGAGAGAATGTGTGTGTGTATGTGTGTGTGTGTATTGTACGTTTATCAGAAGCAGCGTCTAATGACATCTATTTCTTGGGCACATAGCGGGATGATCTATCGATATGTCCTTTAACCACTACCATTTTCTCTTCGATTCCAAACATGGCTGGTTTCCAAAAGATCTTCCCAGTCAGGGTCCTGTGCTGAGAAAGAGCACCCCCAGATTGAGGAATGTTTAAAACTGGCATTTGTATTGGCAGCTCAAAGCGAGAGTCCATCCTACCTGTTCTGGCACTATTGAGCCGAGGGTGGTGGCTGGTAGCTTTAATTATTATTTTATTTATTATTATGGCCATCGGTCTCCAGACACAACAGTGCGCTTGTTTCAGGATAAACAATAATTAGTTTAAAGACTGTTTGCCTTTTCACCCCTTCCCTGAAATTATGAGACGTATCAGGAGTGAGCGGTAAAGCTGTGGGGGAAAGGGGTGGTGGAGGATGTTTAATGTTAACCCAGTTAAAGCCAAGGAAATAATTAACTCTATCCAAGAAAGAAAATGATTATTAAAAAAAAAGAGAGAGAGAGAGAGAGATTATGAAGCAGATCTTGCCCTCTATCAATACAATGTCAGGTCCTCACAGCAGAAGATTTAAAAGCCCAGGGGATTCCAGGTTAGGGTAGTAATGAGCTTAATTGAGGTTAATGCTTCCTGCACAGCTCCTTGATTATTAAATTAATATTATCACACACATGAATCATAATTAGAAGTTTAAATAATGCGCCAGGGGAATCCTCGGAGGATCTATTAAAACAGTTCTCTTCTTTCTCACCGATTCCCTTAGAGTTTCAAACCAGCCAGAGGGGGAGAGCCCGGCTGCCCTAGGGCCCTGTGGAATTGAGGTATGTTTATTCTGTTGCAAATTAAGAACGCTTCGGAGAGAGAAACATCTACTCACGACACGAGGCTTTTTGCTTCCGAAATGACACCCAGCGAGAGGTTCAAAGGCAGCTTACCTTGTTCCCTTCCAAGATTTAGTTCAGCAAATTCCTGTTTAACACCCCCCCCTTAGTTAATCTAGGCGCTTATCTGCCTATACCCTGGAGTATATATAAAATACTAATAAAGTGGCTTGTTCTCACTTATCTCGGGGAAAGATCTCATCTGCAGCTCTTATTTATACACCTAGTGAAAGCTGATCCCTTTTGCTCAGAGTCCGTTATAAACTCACCACCCCCACCCCCAACTAAAAAAAATGCCCGGGACTCTTTTGGGAGTCTTTAGAAGGGGAATGGAGGGCTGGCCAATTATAGAAATACTTTAGTGTTCTCCTTTATAGCCTCCTCCCCCGCTAGGCCTTTCTGTTGCGATCCTTTTACAAACGGACCCAAATAGGTGGGTTTCTCTAACAGCAACCCCTGCCTAACCTGTCTGTGTTGCATGAACTCTCCAGAGGGTTCCATTTCGCATTAGCAATGGGCATACTTGTAATATGTATGTGGTTTTCCTATAAAGGGAGGGAGGGGGTGTCCCAGCCATGCAGTGTCTGTTTCTATGGTTGGTATTACTACTTTTCCAGCGGACACCCCATGTGGGTATGAAGAAGAGGGTAAAACCAGCCCCTCCTTGTGTCCCTGTCTGTCCTTATCTCTTCCCCTCTATCCTGCAAGCCCTTTGTAAATACTGCACTCTGATTTCCTAAGCCTAGACAATAATCAGGTTGGAGAAAGAGTGTGTGTGTGCAGAGGGGAGCCAACCCCCCTCCCATGGGGAGGTGTAGCAGAAAATTAGACCGTTGGTTTGATTATTTATTTATTTATTTATTTGCACGTGGGTTGAAATTGACATCTGTTCCTCTGTAGGGGGCCTGGGGACACAACGTTAACTTTGGGGTTAGAACCGGGAGAAGATTCTCTGGCATAGGTATGAACGTGGGAAGCTGGGGAAGGAAAGAAAGAAAGAAAGGGGGGGGGGAAGCTAAGGACAGAAAGGGGGTGGTGGCAAAAAAATCAACCTTAAAACAGCCCTACTCTCCTCCTGGGATTCAGAGACTGTGGACAAAAGGGGAATGGGAATAAATAAAAGAGAAATCCGATGGTTTGCACATAAGCATCTCTCTCTCTCTCTTTCGTTCTCTCTCTATTTATTTTCCTCTCTGTTGCTGAAACATATTGAAGGGGTAGAAAAAGGAAACATTAAGATCAACTGTGAGCCCTGCCGACGGTTTAACGATTTCAAATGAGCTCTGACTCTGGTGAAAATCTGACAATTACCCATCAGGATGGCAGATGATGGTTAAAATTACCAGAAATCAATATTCTCACCGGGTGTCCCAGCCTGATAAGAGAGACCAAGACAATGTTGACTATTAAAGTCGACAGCTTGAGATATTACACTATTAGTTATGCTATTTTTAATAATCTATAATATTTGGGCTATAATTAATTAATTATACGGGTCAGATAATATCTGGGGCTGGAATGAGGTCTGAAGGGTCTATTAAGGTTGGTAATGAGAAAGGAGAAATCTAATCTAAGGACGAGGAGCCGTGAAGGAACAAATATACAACAGACTTCAGATAGCGAGGGAGAGAGAGAGAGAAGGGATATAGCAGACCCAGTACACACACCTCTGCTTTCATCTCAGAGTCTCATCGCAAGAACATCTCCACTTCTCCTTTTCATGCTCATGCCCCTTTATTTGCACGGAGATGTTACACCCCCAAGTAGTTATTTTAATGTAAAAATGATTAAACGTGTACTAATGGATTAAATAACATTTAAAAAATAAGCCTCACGAGAGTTCCTATGGAAGGGGAAATATGGTGGGAAATCTCTAGCCCAGCGGTTCTCAAACTGTGGGGTCACCGGGGCTGATTTGGACTTGTTGGGGCCTGAGCCCCACCACCCCGGGCGAAGCCCGAGGGCTTCAGCCTTTAGCAGCTGGGTTCAGGTTACAGACCCCCTGCCTGGTGATGAAACCCTGGGGCTTTGGCTCCCCCTCCCCAGGGTAGCAGGGCTCAGGCTTTGGTCCCCTCTCCTGGGGTTGTGCAGTAATTTTTGTTGTCAGAAGGAGGTCCCGGTGCAATGAAATTTGAGAACCCTGCTCTAGCCACTGGTGGAGGCCAGCCCCTCTCTCTGGATGCTGCTAAACCACCCTTGACAAGTAAGACTTTTAATATTTTCCCTGGCACCTAAAGAGCATTTGAAATGCCTTTGGCATGTCCCAGATTGTACCAAGTGGCATCTGTTCCCTAATAGATGTGTGTGTATAGTGTATGTATGTATAGCTATACATATATAATGTATATGTGTTGTGTGTACCCCCACATAAAATGGCTTTATTTCCCTCTTTTCAAATTAACTTTATCAGACTGCAAGAATTATAAACCATCTCTTTTCTTAGTGTTATTAACCACAGGTGTGACACACAGGACTACACCTATTTTACAGTAATTATAGCCACACAAAGAGTGTTTTTATTATAATCCTTATTCCAGGGGGGTATTATTTGTCATATTAGTTCCACCCTAATTAGTTACAGGCTGAAGAAGGTGGGTGTGTCGAACAACTTCCCTGTCATACAAGATAATGAAGGAACTAAATTTTCCTGTTCTGCTTAGATTAGACAGGGAATTTTCTTTCTAACTAGGCCTATCTCTACTTTTCTGAACCAACTTTAATAATAAGATACCCCTTGTCCATGTCTCCTGAAAACTGCAGGAGTGACAAGAAACATCCTGAGATATCTCAGATTCTTCTTCTTAAACGGAATGTGGTAGGGTCTTATGGGTAACTGTTCCTCCATTTCTAAAGCCCTTGGTGGTGGTGTCTCACAAGGCTCAGTACTCTCCCCTGTATTATTCCACATCTATACAAAGTTAGTGGGAGAGCTGGTGAGGCAACATGGATAGAAATGCCAACAGTATGCCGATGACACCCAACTCTACATCTTTTTTGCATCAAATGTTAATACATCATCTCCCAGCTTTTTCAGTGCCTAACTATAACCAGTACCTGAACAAAGAGCAGCGGGTTAAAGCTGAACTCGGGCAAAGTTGAGGCGATGCTGATGGGAAGAAGGAAGTGCTTAAAGAACTTGACTCCTCTCTAACATCCCCTAGAATTGAAGGGATCTGCCCTCAGATAGTTCAGCTGGTCCATGGCTTTGGAGTCCTTTTGGTCTGCTCAATGCTATTGGCAAATAGCCATTGAGGCAAAAAACCAACCAAACCAAAAAAGCCAATTTCCATCAGCCAGAATATTGCACTGCCATCCTATCAGAAACAGATTTGGCCACAATGATCTACATACTCATGACCTTGATCATTGCAACTCATTATATCTAAAACGCTCCAACTAGTTCAAAGTACAACTGCCCATCTGACTACTACATAGGTCACCTGGAGCACGCCACTGCATTGACTCCCTATTGAACAGAGAGTCCTGATACTCAAGACTCTCCAGGGATCTGATTCTAGCCACCTGATAATTTGCCTCTACTGCCTCAAGCTTGACTCTCCCAACAGCTACATGCCACTGTAGCAATGAAACTGTTGACCAGTAGGAGGAAGCTCATGAGGATGGGAGGCAGAACTTTTACAGGCACTGGATTTAGACTACGGAAGCCCCCATAGTACAAGATAGAAATAACCCTGGATGTCACCAGTTTCAGAACTAACTGCAAAACTCATTTCTTCAGCTTAATGCTCCTTCATTAACTGGTTCATACCGAACACCTCTCACATCCCAAGCAAACAAAAGCCTATGGACTAATCAAGCGAGGTAGGAAGAGAGAGCAAGAGATTCTTCTTCTTCTTTCTCTTTTTAAATACTTGGAAGGTGCACAGATGTCTATGGTGTCTGCAGCTTTTTAAGTACCTAGATAGAGAGGCTTTTCCACTGAGCAACCAGGTACATTAATAAATATAAAGATTCTTCTCAAATATGCTAGTGTCCAGAAAGATGCAATTAATTCAGGGTAAATTCGCTCCTGTGTTGAAAACCAGCACAAAGATGTTGAACGTCTCCAAAATAGGGTGTCAGTGAGACTAAAGTGGTGCATAAGCCAAGAGTAGTCTCTGCAGCTGGTTGACTTGCACCCATAGCAAATAACTAATAAATCTTTTATTTTATTCCAGGAAATTACACTTCACCCATCTCCACAGAAGCTGAGCTCTTATGGCACAGAATATTACGAAATACTAATTTTTTTATGCTGTTGTAATGAACAGGAAATTTAAGCTTATGACTCAATGAATTTTGGATATCATGAAAAACACACGAATCTTTAACGCAAACTGAAGGGGGAGAAAGCCACGCAAGGCAGACAGATTCTTCATGTGCTGTATATATTTTTCTGCCTGCTAAAATCTCTGCTCTTGTCTACTATGGCAGCATCAGTGATGTTAAAATTACCCTTCAAAGGCGTCCTCCTGTGGCTTTATAAAATGCTGAGGCCAAATTTGACCTTGGTTACACTTATGCAGACTCCTGAGGAAAAAAAATCCCTTGACGCTTGGGCTTTACTCCACTGGGCAACAGAAATGTAAGGCACATTAGTGATGGGTGAGACAAAAGTGTATTCTTTACTTGTAATAGAAAAGGCAGCTCTGCAAATGCATATTTGGCTGTGGGAAGTGATAGGGAATGCTGCCCCAGCAGGGTGAGACATACAATTCCTTTTCACCTTGTGCATTTCACGCCAGTCATGAATCCCTTATCTGATGCTGTATGTAAGAGGGTGGCACATATATATGGGTTTCCTATGTATGGATACCACCTGTTCAGTTTTTATCTGTTCAATTCAGAATGTTCATGCTAGCCTTTGCTCTAGAATGACTAGAAAGGGAAGGTGCCATGTATTACAGCAAAAACTGACAGTGAAATTCAAAGAGGCTGCCAAGCCTGTGGCTATAATGTATTCCTATGTCTGTCTAGCTGTTGTTGTTTTTGTATGGTTTTGTACTGCAGTAATGCCTAGGAGCCCTCACCCTGGACTAGGATCCCATTGTGGTAGGCACTGTACAAATACCGAACCCAGCAGTCTGTATGCTCCACAATCTTCTGTTCATGTTGTCACTGGGTGACTGGCCCATTTAAGGGAAGATGGGGTTTAACACCACCTGTGATTAATCAGCTGTTTCTCAGCTGAGGCTGTGGGTCTCCACGATTGCCTACCTCTTTATAAAGGCCAGTAGGCGCTCAGCTGAGCTGGAGGGGAAGTAATTTAGTGATTAGGGGATTTTGAGGTATATGGTCTGGGGGTATAAGAACTACAGTAAGCAGGTAGGTTCCGATAGGCATTCCAGGGCTGGGAATGGACCTGGAAGAGTACTGGCTGGGGGAGGTGAGGGAATAGTTCTGGGAACTGTAGGTTAGGCTGAGCAGTGGAACTATTTTCTGCCTGTCTCAGTTTCTGTTTAACCAGCTTATACCCTGAGGGGAGAGTGAAACAGCCTCTGCCATGGCTTATTGTCCTTTCTGGGTTAGTGAAACAACCCAGTTCCCTACAGAAGTCATCATGGCTTCCTGGTCCTCAGGGAACAGATGATTGATTTTCATATACAGGAACAACCCAATTTTTGGGCCCCTATTGGAAGCAACCTTAAAAAGCCCCTTGCTCTTCTGCGACATGCAGCTGCTCTGCAGGCACAAAATGGCTGCTATGCATGTATCCTATAGGAATAAGTTTCTTTAGAGGCTGCCAGGACCTTATCCCACTCCAACATGCTGCCTTATTGGGTCCCACAGGTAGTGGTTGTGTTAGGGCTAGGGAGAGAGGTGCAGTAGAAGTGGGTCAGCCATGGGAACTCAGTGCAGCATGTGGAGTAGCAGCTGTTCTACTGTAGCTTGCTGGATCACTGGTGGCCAAACTCTGCCCTGAATTTCAATTGTATACCACCCCCCGCCCCGACTTCAGAATCTGGCTCAGAAGTGCCGTGCAGTGACCTGCTCCTGGAGGCACACAAGAAAACTGACCATGTATCTAGGGCAGAATTTGGGACTATTCTAAGATACTTGTCACGCTGAGAGAGCAGTTGAGTGGAAGTGTGTGCACCTCTTTAGAGGCAACTTAGATATGGTGCTTCTGGGCCCAGTTCTCAGCAAGTGGGCTGCTCCTCCAGATACAGAAGTAGGCTGTGCACCCTCTCATACAGTCTTGGTGCATTACAAAGCACGCCAGGCTGCACATAAGGTGCAATAGATGAGGAAAAGGTGTTTGTAGCAGGGTACTGGTGCAAAAGCAGCCAATTAATCCCTGCCCAGCCAGCTCCAATCAGGGGAAACAGATTGAGGCTGATGGAAAAGGCCTGATGCTGGCCTGAGGATTGACAACACCTGCTGGTCTGACAAACCAAGGGCTATAAAGGCTGGGAGTGTGCCAGAAGGCATCCAGGGAAAAGTCAGTCAGGGTGGGAACTGGAGGTCTCTTAGCTGAAGGCTGATTCTACCTGTAAAGGTGTTGACTAATTCTGTAAAGCTTCTATATAGGTAGATACCGGTGGTGGGATAACCTGAAGTAAATAAAGACATAGGCACAACACTGAAGCCTCTCTGAGCCTTATTGGGGGGGTAGCAAAGTGGGTTGTGAACCCTGTTAGTGGTGTGTGGGTGGTGGTGGTGGTGTTGTGTGTTTGTTTTTTTTGTTTTTTGTTTTTTTTGACAGAGCCCCAGGCTGCTTGTCCACATTCCATACCAGATTCAAGGAGAGTGCAGAAGTTGAAGGAAGGCCAGCAAAGTACTTCAAGCCCTGATGTGGAGTAAGGTACATTCACTAGCATGTAGGCTTCAGGGAAGCCTGTCCACTCTAGAGGCAATAGGGGGGAAAAGCAGCCTGGAAGCTGCACCTGCAGCTGAACAGAAGAAAACCAAGCCCAAAGGTAGCAATTTGTACTCTTCATGTGGCAGAGGGCACAGCACGCTGCGAGTCACTGTAGAGCTCAGAATACATGCACTGGGGCTAATATCTGAAATGGAAGGATACATGCGACAATTGTCTCTAGTCTGAAGTCTTTATGTACCACAAGCAGGGTGAAATACCTTCACTGCAAGGCAGAGGTGAAGGGTATTTAACCAGAATGATAGTCATACAAAGGAGATATCAGGACTTTTCTCAGGCTCCCACACGTCATTTAATAGGTATGCAGACAAAAATGAACTGTGAAAACATACCAAACTAGGACCCCCACTCCAGTAAGGTACTGGGTTGGCACAAATGCATCAGTGGCTTGCACATAGGCATGCTATCTAGCCATAGTTCATTGCTTAGCTGTCCTGTCCTGACTCTAGTAAGATATAAGGGGGAGGGCTAGCTCAGTGGTTTGAGCATTGGCCTGCTAACCCAGGGTTGTGAGTTCAATCCTTGAGGGGGCCACTTAGGGATCTGGGGCAAAATCAGTACTTGCTCCTGCTAGTGAAGGCAGGGGGCTGGACTTCATGACCCTTCCAGTTCTAGGAGATATGATATCTCCATTAATATAAATTTTAAATTTATAAGACATACTAGCCTTACTGGTGTCATTTATTGGCACATGCCATAGATGGGATAGTCCTTCCAGAGTGATACCCTGAACTGCTGTCTTTCCCAAAAGACTGGTTATGAGCTGTGGCAGTGCATGTCCTGTCTACTATACCACCACTTGATTGGGGAAGGCCCAAGCTCCTACTGGTTACGTGTCACATACATGTGGAATTTGTGGGATATGACTGGCCACTAAGAGTAGGGGAGGTCTATTGTCACTACAAATCCAGTTCACCAGAGGGTTTTCTGTAGCAACACGTGCAGTTAGCACCTCAGAACATCAGGTTTTTCCACTGGATCTAGTTTGCTCAAACATGGTTTGGCTGGCCAGGTGGCTTGCCTTGTAGGCAACATTTCTGAATGGCTGTTGGGGTGTTTTGTGCATAGGGAATAGCTTCCTCTCAAAGCACCACCACCTGTTGGAGGCATAGCTGGTATGCTGCTCTATGACTTGTTAATGAGCATGGTGCTTCATCCTGTTTCAATGTTCACTAACCATGGGACTGTCCTTCCTCCTAGCTTGCATACTCTAATGTATCCATGCATTTCAGGACTTCCATTCCAGTCTATTAGGTGCACAGCATCACCGCCAGTGGTTGCTACCACCATGGCTTTGACTTTTGAAGACGCTAGTTAATGTATGAAGCCAAAACAGTTTAATATTTACAATGGTTTGATAAAGGGAAGGTTAACAACATTGACATAACTTAGTGCTTGTGATGGGTTAGAGCACGGCTCAGTCTCTTAGCTTGTGTTGCGACTCCAAATGCTAAGAGCTGGGGCAGTGGGGGGATGAGCTCCAAGTTTTTCAGTTCAGTAGCACTCCAGGGTGCCAAAAATCTATCCTTATTAGATGAATTGTTTTCTTGGAATAATTGGGGTGAATTAAATGAAGACTACCATGTTCCTGATTTGCCCTTATTGACAGACTGTTCTGGGCTGGCCCTATTAACAAGGTGCTGAGTTACAGCAAATTCTTTCAAGGTATTCATGAACCTGACCAACTTTCTCCACCCTGAAAACTTCAGGTGGCGGTGGTGGTGCCCTACTTCTGTTCTCACTCTGGCCCAATGATTGTTCCACTGTGGGTAAATATTTAAATAGTTATTTGATGAGAGAGAGAGAGAAGGACTTTGTAGTCCACTGGTCAGGTCAACAACCTGGGAGGTGGGAGACCAAGGGCATAGTCTCCCTTATCCAGCCACTCTTTATTGATCCAGATTGGAACAGCTTCAAGAGGAGAGAGTGAGGAAGCCCCACAGAAGAATATCCCATAGCTCAGTGGATAGAGCACTCTGAGAGGAGGGAGACCCCTGTTTCATGGATTCCAACATGGAAAGTGACTGCTATGATCACACAGGCCATAGACCTTCCCCACAATAATTCCCCATATCTTTTTTGGAAAAACATCTGCTCTTGATTTAAAAATGGTCAGTGATGGCGAATCTGCCATGACCCTGGATAAACTGTTCCAGTGGGTAATTACTCTCACTGTTTAAAAATGTTCTCCTCCTTTCCAGTCTGAATTCATCTTGCTTCAACTTTCAGCCGCTGGATCTTGTTATACCTTTCTCTGCTAGATTGAAGAGGCTGTTATTAAATATTTGTTCCCCATGTAGTTACTAATAGACTATAATCAAGTAATCCCTTAACATTCTCTTTGTTAAGCTAAATAGACTGAGTTTCTTGAGTCTCACTTTAAAGCCTTCCCCCTCCTTTTTTTTTTTTTTTTTTTTTTTTAAAGCATTCTCATGGCTCTTCTTTGAACCCTCTCCAATTGTTCAATATTCTTCATGAAATATGGACACCAGAAGTGGACACAGTATTCTAGCAGTAGTTGCACCAGTCATCAAAAATAGAGGAAAATAACTTCCCTACTCAAGGTTCCCCTGTTTATGTATCTAAGGATCTCATTAGCTCATTGGGCCACAGTGTCATGGGCCAGTGTCACTGGGCGCTCATGGTCATCTGATTATCCACCACAGCCATCCTGGAAGTGTGGCCTGCATTCTTTGTTCCTAGATGTATACACTTAAATTTAGCCATATTAAAACAATTGTTCGCTTGTGCTCTGAATCAGTGACCTGTCCTCTCCATTATTTACCACTTTCCCCAATTTTTGGGTTATCCACAAACATTATCAGGGATGACTGTTTTTCTTCCAGGCCATTGATAAAAATGTTAAACAGCATAGGGCCAAGGACCAATCCCCGTGGCACCCCTCTTAGAAACACACTTGTTCAACAATGATCCCCATTTGCAATTACATTTTAAGACCTACCAATCCACTTTTAATCCATTTAATATGTGCCATTTTACTTTTATATCATTCTAGGGTGGTTGTTGTTGTTGTTTTTTTTAAATTAAAATGTGTGGTACCAAGTCAAATGCTTTACAGAAGTCTAAGTATATTGCATCAACACTCTAACTAGATAAATTCATGGAGGATAGGTCCATCAATGGTGATTAGCCAAGATGGACAGGGATGATGTCCCTAACCTCTGTTTGCCAGTAGCTGGGAATGGGCGACGGGATGGATCACTTGATGATTACCTGTTCTGTTCATTCCCTTGGGGGCACCTGGCATTGGCCACTGTTGGAAGACAGGCTACTGGGCTAGATGGACCTTTGGTCTGACCCAGTATGGCCACTCTTATGTTCTTTATCATCCAAACTTGTAATCTCATTTAAAAAAAACATTAATTTAGACAGGGTCTATAAACCACTTTGATTGACATTAATTATATTACCCTCTTTTAATTCTTTATTAATCAAGATCCATATTAGCTGCTCCATTATCTTTCCCAGGATCCATGTCAGACTGATAGGCCTATAATTACCCAGGTCATCCTATTTACCCCATGTAAATCTTAGCACAATGTTAGTTTCAGAAGAATGGAAGAAAGCTTCCCCAGTACTCCAAGATTTATTGAAAGTAAACATTAATGGTGTAGTGAGCTCCTCACCCAGCTCTCTTAAAACTCTTGGATACAAACTATCTGGACCTACTGATTTAAAAATTTCTAACTTTAGTAGTGGCTGTCTTTCCATGCGACTAGTATCTCAGGAGGATGATGTTATATGATATGACTACATCATCCATTTTTCCCAAATACAGAAAGGAAATATTTATTTTGAACATTCCTGCCTCTTCTTCATTTTTATTGTTAATTCTACCATTTTCATCTAGTAATGGACCAACACTATTGTCAGGATTCCTTTCCCCCCCCTTTATATACTTTAAAAATTCCTTATTGTCCTTGGCTTTGCTAGATGGACATTTCTCCTTATGTTCCTTTGCTTACCGTATCAATCTTCTACAATTCCTAACTTTGGATTTATAGTCACTACTTTCAGCTTCCCATTTCTTCCATTTGCTACATATTATTCAATTTTTGAGAGCTTGTGACAGACCATCAGGGTCCAGACACCCCAAGGGGAGAATAGCAAAATAAGCAATTGAATAAACTGGTTGTAGACACTATTACCGTGTATAAAAATGTCAAGTAATGTCTTTTATGAAAGCTTGTAATGTCGTGAACTTGGTCATTAGGACCATGTTATATAGCAGGGGTGGGCAAACTTTTTGGCCCGAGGGCCATATTGGGGTTGCAAAACTGTATGGAGGGCTGGGTAAAGGAGGCTGTGCCTCCCCAAACGACCTGCCCCCCTCCCACTTCCTGACTGCTCCCCTCAGAACTCCTGACCCATCCAACCCCCCCCCGCTCCTTGTCCCCTGACCGCCCCCTCCCGGGACCCCCTGCTCCCATCCCCTGACTGCTCTGACCCCTATCCACACCCCCGCCCCCTGACAGGACCCCCGGGATTCCCATGCTTATCCAATCCCCCACCCGTTCCCTGACCACCCCCCAGAACCTCCACCCCATCCAACCACTCCATGTCCCCTGACTGCCCCCTGGGACACCCTGCCCCTTATCCAACTCCCCGGCCTGGCCCCCTTACCATGCTGCTCAGAGCAGCATGTCTGGCAGCCGTGCCACCCGGCCGGAGCCAGACACGCTGCCATGCTGCTCAGCAGGAGGGTGCAACCCTGCCACCCAGAGCACTGCCTATGCAGCGGCGTGGCTGCAGGGAAGGGGGGACACCGGGGGCTAGCCTCCAGGGCTGGGAGTTCAAGGGTCGGGTAGGACGGTGATGTGGGCCGTAGTTTGCCCACCTTGGTTATATACGGTGTGTGTGTGTGTGTGTGTGTGTGTGAGAAATAGTAACTGTAACTTTAGTGAAACTACAGCATTGCCTCACCACACTGCTGTGAGGTGGTCAGGCAGGGAGCATACATCTCAGGCCAGGTGTTCACATCAAACTGGCTCCAAGCACCTTTCATTGTCCAGCCAAAGTTAATGGGAAAACATTGAAACAACTTGAAAATGAAAAGAAAACCACAGTCTGGAAACCCCACCCCTGTTCTGTGTAACCATGAATTACCATAGTCTGAAAAAACCCAGTAAACCCCGTTGAAAGGGAAGATATTTGAAATGAAGGACATCAAGAAACTGAGGCCTAGCATCTAAGTAGGGTGCAGTCCATGAAGCACTGGATCTCCTCTAGTACAGAGGGCAT
This sequence comes from Chrysemys picta bellii, assembly GCF_011386835.1. Taxonomy (NCBI): domain Eukaryota; kingdom Metazoa; phylum Chordata; order Testudines; family Emydidae; genus Chrysemys; species Chrysemys picta. Next base: position 127,247,727 of record NC_088795.1, on the reverse strand, counting down.
GCTGGGAAACCATTCAGAGGTGATGGATAACTTGTATTAGAAAAGGGAATTCGGCTAATATAGAAGTGTAAAGCCTGAGATTGCATCTTTGTTTATTTTCTGTATAACTTATTTGCTTTTCCTTTCTAGTTCGTCTTTGAATCTGATTTTTCTATTAAACTTTTTGTTCATTTTTACCTCAAGCGGGCCAATGTTGTGCGAACTCTGTGCTGAAGTGAACTCCTGATCAAGGGCAGTTTTCACGCCTGTGAAGATGACAAACCAGAGGGGAACAGTCAGTGTCTAGTAGTTAAGAACTTGGGACCAGATGGGATTGTTGAGATCACCCTTCAAGAAGTGATTGGTAGATAGAAGCCTGTAAGCTGGCTACTAGTGTCAGCACTGAGCCATAACAGCATAGCATTAAGACACCCAAAGTTACAAGGCAGGTAGAGACAGAGCCCCCCCCCCTTATTGGTTTGGGTGATCCCCAAAACATTGCATAGCTGCCTTCATTTCCTCCTTTAAATCACTACAGATTTCTGCCTTGATTGTGGCTTTTTGGGCATTTGGGAATTGTTTAAGAGCACTTTACTAACTATCATTCACATTTTTTCTGATAAAACTCTTCCTCCAAGATGCTTTGTCTCATAACATCAGCCTTGTGAAATTGGCCTAATTGAAGCACCAAGTATATGGATTCCTGGTCTGCACTTTATTTTGCAGGCACATTATAGATGTGGGGATTGCTTGTATCTAGGCTACCATTAACTTTTAGTTCTTTGATCAATTCCTCTTCATTTGTCAAGACAAGATCTAATATAGAATTCCCCTATGCTGGCTGCAACAACTGTTGAGTTAGGAAACTTCACCTAGAATTTTTAAAAATTCTAGATGTTTTAGTACTGACAGCATGAGACCTCCAGCAGCAGGAGCGCCGCCAGCTTTTCTGCCACCCTAGGCGGCGGAAGGTCCTGCCCCGAAATGCCGCCCCCCACAGAGGAGGTGGAAGGTCCCGCTGCCGAAATACTGCTGCGGTCGCCACCCCCAAAATTGTAGTGCCCTAGGCGACTGCTTAGGTCACTTAATGGGTTGCGCCGGCCCTGTCCAGCAGGGCACTCAAGTCCTCCATGAGAATGCAGCTTTTTTCCTACACATTATAGAGAGGTGTGTAAGGAGCCAGTCATCCTGTTCCCTACTGTGATATGGGAGTCTGTAGCAGACACCAACTAATTCCCCATCTTGTGCTTTATCTGTTAAAACATTGATCCATAAGCATTCAAGATCATTTTCTTCTGAGTTATCAGTGACTTGGAAACAGGTAATACCATTTTTGACAGAGTGCCACTCCCCCTCCCCTCTTACCCATTTGATCCTCCCTAAATAGGTTTTAATCATTAGAAGGTTTAAAAAAAAAAAAAAACACCAGTCACAGGACTCATCCCACCAGGCTTCAATAATACTAACTAGATTGAATGAGCAATTCCAGTTCCTCTTGTTTGTTATCTAGGCTCCTAGTATTGCTGTTCATTTTGTTCTTATCTTGATGCGGTGCTAAATGAGGGCTCATATCTTCCCTTTCCTCACCCTCCACTTTTGTTATTAGTTTAACACCCTTGTGACTACTTGAGCCAGCCTGTCCCTGAGGAGAGTGGTCCCCATTTCTGCTGAGGTGGAGGTCAGCCAGACTATATAGCTCCCTGTCGCTATGAAAGTTGGATCTATTTTCTACAAACCAAAACCCTACACCATTTACTGAATTAGTGGTTCACTTTCAGAATCTTTTGCCTTTTATTCCTGGGAAAGGAAGGCTCTCAGACAAGATCACTTGGGTATTCTTCAGCACACTTCTGACTTTCTCTGCAGTGATCTATTATGTGCAAGATTTCCCTCAGTGTCATTAGTGATATGAACAACCACCAGTGGATCCACATCTGTCAACTTCCGAAGCTTATCCAATCTCTGATTGACATCTCATGCCTGGGCTCTGGGAAGGCAACACACTATGGGGTTGTCCTGTTGTCCCTTGCAGAATGTTCTTGTGCTTCTGCTGAACACAAAAGAAGGATCAACTGTCTTCCTTGGCTGGTTGGGGGACTTTGTGGGTAAGCTTCCCCATGCGCCCTCCCCCCCTCCAGCAGAGCGGGGAATTGAAGCTGGGTTTCCCATATTCCAGGTCCGTACTCTAACCACTGGGCTAAAAGTTATAAGGTGGGCACCCTCTCTTCCTCCTTTGGCCCTTTTGTGTGGGATGAGGCAGGTGCCTAACTAATTCCTGCAGGATGCCAGGAGAGGGGTTCCCATTCATTGATTGCTAAGCAGAGATCGGCACTTCCCTGCAGCTGGGACTTGGGTGCCTATATCTGTGAGAAGGGCAGCGCTTAGAACACACCTCTGTTGTCAGCATCTCTCACTGGCTAGCATAGGCAGCTTCATAGCCAATGTGCTGGCTTTTGTGGATCACATTCTAAGGTGCCATCTCTCCCCATTCACTGTATAGGGAGCCTAGGTGCCTACCTCAGGGCTTTGTGGCTCAGTGTTGTTCCTGTGATTTTTTTTCTTGGCACCTGAAAGTTAGGCTCCATGATGCTCAGCATTGCAACACTGACATCCCTTTGTGGATCTGGGTCTTTGTCCCACTTTCTTGTGCCTTCTATGGCCATTTACAGTTGGGCAAAGTGAGTCACATGCTACAAAATCAGAACTGTAGCATTCTACAACCACATTTACTGACCTAACCCTAAATTAAATTAAATTAATGGAGATATCCTATCTCCTAGAACTGGAAGGGACCTTGAAAGGTCATCAAGTCCAGCCCCCTGCCTTCACTAGCAGGACCAAGTACTGTTTTTGCCCCAGATCCCTAAGTGGCCCCCTCAAGGATTGAACTCACAACCCTGGGTTTAGCAGACCAATGCTCAAACCACTGAGCTATCCCTCCCCCCTGATGTCTTTCACCCTGTGCAATCATTTATGAGGGGAATCCGGTCTATGATCTCTATAATGGGTCACACCAAAGCCCCAACACTTCTTAATTTGGGGGTCTGAAATCCAGATCCAAACTCTGGGGTGTTGAGACTAATTTTATTTTAGCTGTAAAGTCAAGCTGGGAATTCTCATCTGGACTCTGGGTTTTGGGCCATGCTTACTTATACGAAACTTCAGTTTCTTATGATTGCTGGTGGAAATAGTTGTTTAAGTTCAGAATCATTTAATTAGCAATCTTCAGGGCATCTCTCAAGCAGAGTGACTGCTGCAACTAGTCCACAAGGTCCATACTACAGAGTATTTCCAGGGAAATTTATTGGGTGACTTGACCTGCTACCGCTGCTGAGACTACTCTACAGAGGGAAAGGGCTCCTCAGCTAAGAAAATAGGAGAAGGAAAATGAGATGCTAAAAGCTGTGTGGTAATAGCAAGTCTTTGTACTGAATTCCCATTGAAGTCACTGGAGCTCTTGTGTGTGAGAGAGGAAAGGAGCGCAGAAAGGGGCATGGCCCTTAATGAACAATATAATTATTTAGTTCAAATACCACTTTTTAGATGGTGTTCCTGTGTGGATGAAAATCTTGGACTTTTCAGAGGCATCAGAGGACCTCTTTTGTAGAGATGTGTAATGCGATGGAAGATGTTAGCATGAAGGGATTTTACTATTCAATACCTTTGATTTCATAGCTGTGGAAAACTAGCAATTCATTAGGGACAGGTTCGTGGGATACAGGAGTGGGAAGACATAGAGACTGATGAAAGTAACAAGGACTCCAATTTTGTTCCATCAGTTCCTGGCTGTAAGATAAATGAGTTCTTAGAGGATTATTATTTATCACCCTTTGTAATAAAACAATGGCTCAGTATTGATGTCAAGATCCCAAACTGCTCTGCGAGTCACAACCATCATCTTAATTGCAAGTATAAAAATAAAAGTAAAACAAAACATGGCCTAGATAATACTTAATCCTGCCATGGTGATCTCTTGAGGTCCCTTCCAGTCTTGTGATTCTATGATACCTTAAACCCCCTGTAACTGTGCTGTTTTATTTCTCTTTGAAGAAAATATCCTGTACCAGACAGATCTCTGGGCAAATCTGGAACTCTAGGCTTAGTTTTAATTTAGTTCTTGTTCAGCCAAAGCTCCCACTAGCTTGAGGGATGCTTGCTGCTCTTTCACTCCCATTACCGGCAGGAGTAAGGGGAGGATGATTTGGGTTAGGAAGGGTCTTCAATCTCCTCCGCTGTGAGTATGACTGAAGTTGGAAAAGGGCAGTGATACCTCTGAGGAAAGTAACAGTATTGTAGAAGAAAACTCAGTTCCCACATAGACCCTGTCATTTAGTGTTTCCAGGGCTCAAACACCAGACTCTACTAGGAAGCAGAGTCTGGTGTTTGAGCCCTGGAAACACTAGGAAGCAGAGCAGTTGTATTGGCTCAATGGAGAGTGCACAGGATTGGAAATCAGTAAACCTGGGTTCTAATCTTGATTCTGCTGCTGACATGCTGTGTGACTATAAACAAATCCCTTCTCTGTGCCTTTGTTTCCCCTTGGTCTATTTTGTTGACATAGACTGTAAATTTACAGTGCCTCTCTCACTGGGGCTCCAGTCTCTGCTGGGGTCTCTACTCTAGGCACGTCTAGAATATAAATAAATTTAAAAAATCACCTGGTGTGGCGAAGGAGGAGTCTGCAGTCATTGTGCAAGCTTCGGTTATTTTATTGCTGAATCAATACTTGATCTCTTTAGGGAGGACGGCCCTGTGCTTGTATCACTGTATACTACTACTTTTCACTCCTATTGTGAGTTCTGTCTGATGATCACGAAGACCCAGATCAGTTGAAATAGATGGAAGTTAGGAGCCTAAATACATTGGCCCAGATTGCTCAAAAGTTCTTTTCAAACATTAGATACAGTTAATGGGAGCTCTACAGTGACGCTACATAGACAGAGACTTAATCTTCACAACAGCCCTGTGACCTAAATATTACCACCCCTATTTTACAGATGCACAGAGTCTCTTCCCTGAGGTTACCCAGGAAGTCTCTGCCAGACCAAACCAAAACTCCTGAGTGTGAGGCCTTATCTGCTATTATTGATGATGGAAATTTGATTGGGAAATATCACAAGGCATGGATGAAAGCTGAAATCGTATTGGTCAAGGTGTTATCCAGTCACAGGCTGTGTAAAAATCACGTGTATAAACTTGGAACCTCTTCAGCCAATCCAGGTAAACTATAATTATTGTAACATAACACTGAAGAATTCTGTAGCCCCTCATCCTCAAAACACTCAGCAAACCTTCGGACAAAAACACTTGTCCGTACCACGTTCCCTACTATAATTCAATGTCTTCTCCTTTGTGTCGCTGCACTGTTTTAAAATTGGATTGTAAATTCCTCAGGGTAAGGACTTTCTCTTTCCAGTGTCTGCAAAGTGCCATGAACACCTACAGGTACTAAAGAACAATAATAATAATAATAATAAATAAATGGCTCCAATCATCTCTCAATTAATGGTCCCTTCTGTTTTTTGGGGATCAGATTTAGAACTGGTCTGCATGGGAGGTGAGGGAGCCCCAGTCCCTTAAAATTAATACCACTGAAGGTGTAAATAGTGAAACTGTTCTTGGCAGATTCAACGTTCATTCTGACCCTTTGTGCATATGTATTATAATTCAGTCTTTAATATATGATTGCATGTTGGAAGCTTTCCATACAAACTCCAAGACATGTATGTGCCTTACTGTGTAACTACATTAACTAATTACTGTAACCCCTTCCTCCTTTGCAATCTGCTTCTGACGCACTCTTGTATCTTATGAACTTAGATTGTGCACAATTTGAGGTAGTGGCCATGACTTCATGTTAATGTGAAATGTCCAGCTGCCTTCTGGGCGTGCAGAAATAGTTCACTTCTAATGGCCGCAGATTATAATCCTCCTGGTGTCGGTGGGATTACACAAGGCTGGAAATCCGCTCTGAAGCTGACTTGTTTAAATGCATTTTGGCAACTTGGCAGCACTTAAATAATTTACAAAAGTCTTTTCATTTATTTGATTTATTTTGGGAGACTGAAGGGCTGTTGTTCATACACACAAAGGGCCTGATTTAAAGCCTATTGCAACTGATGGGAGTCTTGACTTCAAAGGGTTTTGGCTAAAGACCAAAGACGGTTCTAATTGCATCTTCATTTCACTTTTAAAAGAATCAATTGCTTTAAAGCTGATGACACATGTATCTTTAGTAGACTGACCCAGTTATCTGTCTGGGTTCACTGCAAACACCCTTGTGTTGCCAAACACAATCCAATTGATGGATGTTTGGTCATTTTCTTTGCACGATCATTTGCCCAGCAGTCAATACTGAGGTTTCTTAAACTATTGACCAGCTAGCTATTGGATGAGGTGGGGTCACGTGACCTCATGACCCAAAATACTGTAGGAAAAGTGGTAAAGATATGAAATCAATAACTTCATTGACACAAATATCTGAGGTGACAGGTTCTTCAGAAGGATTAACTGAAGAGGGCTGTTGAGAATGGGCCAAATCCTGCATGATTGGCTCATGGGATTAAAGGGAACACATGCATGAATGGGGGGAACAAGAATTGGCCCAGTAGCTGAATGTGTTGGGCTTTCTCAATTAGAGGGAACACTCTGGTTAATACATGGCATGGGGCTAGAAGGCCAGGATGGATCAGATAGGCAATCCCACAAGGTCAGCCTATAAAGCATCCTTACAAGTGAAGGGGGATATGCAGGTGGGGTGTGAACTTTAGATGGAAGAAATATACTGGAGCTAAGTGCAAATGAGGTCCTCCTCTTCTTAGATCTGAAGAGGCAGGAGCTGTTTGCAGGGTGAGTACCTTTTTTCCATGGTGCTCTGGTATCCTTCTCTCAGTTTGTTTGAGCTGTGCTGCTACTGGCAGTCCCTGTGGCTTTTCATTAGCAGCTGCATAGCAGGATCTGCAAGGAGTTAATAGAGGCCTAAGGTATATTAGCTGGTGCTGGTTCATCTTCAGTGCCTGAGCCTGAAATGTACTGGGCAGCTGTATCACCTGTTGACTTCAATAGGATGAGTTGTGGGTGCTCAGTCACGGGCAGGGTCAGCCCGTGCATCCCCGTCTCTGTGCTGGCCTTTAATCTTTCTTTTGGCAGTGTCTGCATCTGTGCGCAAGGCTGGAGGAACAATAGTAAAACCATATATTGTGCATAAGTACACGTTATATTTATGAATTAGTCTGTTAGCCTTCCAGGTTTTATGGCCGTATTTAAATAATTAGCAGAGGCTCATCATCGTTACCACATACTGAGTGACTTAGGCTTTGCCAGAACTGGGTTTTGCTTCTTGTCATTTGCTGACTTTTTCCCACTGAGTGAAAAAACAACTGTTGAGGTGGCTCCAAGCTTTTTTTTTTTTTTTTAAAGCAGAACACTGTCATCGGCAATGTTAATATATAAAACCCTGCCCCTGTTGCCTGCAGAATCAGTGTAATAACAATGGTTTAATATCCGTTATTTTACTTTCATATACCTAACACTTCATTTGACTGTGAAGCAAAACTGAAAGTGTGTGTGTGTGTGAGTGAGCTCCAACAGCCATTTTATTACATTTACTAGAAATAAAATAAAGGTAAGGGAGGCTTGGCCACTGTTTTATTGTAGCAGTGAATTAACTTCTTTCATTTAAGTGTCTGTCACGTTAGTAGAAAAATACAGGCCACTCTGCACTGTGTACACTGGCAATAACTATCCTTTTTTTCATTTTAATATTCCTACCTTTTCAGAATCTCTGCTGGCAGGATGGTATGATCGGCATGGAAAGGGAAACCAGCATCATACAGCTGGCTTTGGCGCCGAATTTGGCACAACTATTTTGCTATTGCTTGGGTCAACTCACAGTGCAATCCCATTTCGATTTAATTGAAACAAGACCCCAAAAAAGGGCTTTAGCGCATGTTCTTTATTTAATGCTGCCATATTGTGTAAAACTTAATAGCAAATTAAATGACTCCCAAATCACTTTTCACTATCGAATTTGTGTTCTGTGAACTGAGATGAACTAACTACACTAACTTTGTTTGCATATTTTTTTTTAAAAGGTCAGACGTTTCTTTCTAAACTGCAGTGTTGAGATGGATCATAAAGCATGCCTAATAGATACATGTATCTCTTAACCAGCTTAATTAAGGAGGGAGGCAACTTTAAAATAGCTTTGTAAAATAGATATTCTGCTTGTCATAAATACAGTCCATATAAAATCCAAGCATCCACAACCCCCTATGATTTCTAGCTAGATCTAGAGTAGAGATGAGGCTGACACAGTGATGGAAATGATACAAAAATTAGAATAGAATAAAGAAATCCTACTCTGGATTCTGACTCCCCCAAAGTATGGTATGTGTGTTTAGTGTTCAGATGCAGCATTTCTGTATCAATCTCATCTGTAGTGTCTGTGCATTTTAAATATTATTTGGGCAGACTCCATCACCCTTATTCAAATAGAGTAGTACCTTATTCTGTGAAAAATCAGATTGATTTTTTTCAATGGGATTATTTGTGAAGTGAAGCACTAGTCACTCAGTAAAGGCAAGAGAATCTGGATCTTGGAAATTGCATTAAACACAGAACATCTATGGCATTAACATTGTCAAGAGGAACACCATGCATAGTGACTCCTTAAAAAAAGGAACATGTACCTTGAGCATGTTTCCCTCTGTACCACTTTCAGCCAGAGACACTTTCTTGTGCTTTTATGGGAGTTTAAATTTGACAGTCTATTTCATAGAGATGTTATGTTGCCCTCTGAAAGCTTCATTGTGTCCAGGAAGCCCTCCTAGAACTGAGAAGTCCTACAATAATTGTCTCCTTTGGGCTTCTCATTGGGTCCTCTATACTTTTTATTTATTTATTTATTTATTTATTTATTTTGAATATATATAATATTCCAAAGTGTCTCACCTGTGCTCTCTGGTCCTTTACCTGTAATTCAAAACCCGTAGTAAAGAAAACATGTACATCAGTCAGGAGTCTATTTCACTCTGTGAAATTGATACTTTTCATAGATTTGAAAGTCAGTAGGGACCCCTACAGTATCTAGTCTGCCCTCCTCCTGTCTATCTGAGGCCATTACATTTCACTATTACTCCAGCGCTGAGCCCAATAACTTGTATTTGACTAAAGAGTATCTTTTAGAAAGATATCTGGTCTTGATCTGAAGATATCAAGAGATGGAGAATCCACCACTTCCCTTGAAAATTTGTTCCAATAGTTACTCACCCTTTCACTATTAAAACTGGTGCCTCATTTCTAATTTGAATTTACCTTCAGCTTCCAGCCATTGGTTCTTGTGATGCCTGCCTTAGTTAGATTAAAGATATCTTTAGTGCCTGATTATTTTCTCCCCTACTTTACTTACCAACCATATCTTAAATGTATAAAACCACTTCACCTTCCCTCTAAGCACTAATCCTTGCAACCCTTCTCCTGCTCCCAAAGCCCATGCCAATAGATGGACCTTATAGCATGCTTCAGAGTCAACATTCAGCTATTTCAGGCCCACTTGTAGAAGTAAATGCCAAAGGTGAGGACCCTTAAGAATGTTCTGCTAGCAGCCCCTTCTCTTAAAATTCAGGGGCTCCAGCTTGAGTGCCATTACTGATCTCAGTTGAAGCGATACAACGTTGAGAGACTGACCTTTCCCCAAGTCAGTGGGAGTTTTGTATGTGCAAAGAGTCCAGGATGACGCCATAACTATTGCAGCCTGAGGGACGCAGTCTCCTCTGGATGTTGGGGGAATTGTGTAGCTCTGCATGCATTGTGTTGACAACATACCCCTAAGAGTTTTATAATGTAACCACACTTATAGTATGTGGCTCTCTGTCCTTCTCTAATTGCTGGGCCTCACAGAGAGACTAATCAGTTAGTTACTAGCTCTGAGCTAACACCACTGACTTTTTTAGCACCAGAGGTCTTGGGTTTGCTCCGTGCTGCTAACAGCCACCCCACAAATAACAATAATACTTCAGTCAATCTTGCAGTGCTTTAGTAAGTGATGAAATTGGTTATCTTCCTCCTACAGGCAGGGAAACCGAGTTGCAGAGAGGTTCAGTGGCTTGGACAAGGTCACACAGCAAATTTGGGCAGAGCCATGGGTGTTATGACTCCCATCTCAATATGATCAACCCGTTGTGTAGTTACTTTAACCACAATCTCTATAAAACCACTTTATTTCCATGTCTGACTGTACTAAACCACATCCCACTTACCTCTATTTTCTAACACCACCTTAAAAGCAGAGTTGGGCAGCAAATTTTTCCTTTTTTTTTTTTTTTTTTTTTTTTTTTAAGAGTTTCTGGTATTTTCCCCTGTGATTTTTTTTATCCTAATTTGAGACCATCTCAAATTTTAGTGAACTGATGGTCCAAAAATTTTGTCAGTCAGACCAACCAATAATTCCTAAATTTTGTCTTGATTTTTGACCTGCTGATTTTTAACCTTTTAGTATAAACTAACTAAAATTTGGTGAGACTAACCCTTTCTTACCAACAGTTTCAGCTTCAATGAAGTGACATTTTCTGGTTAAAAAATGTCAAAGTTCTCGGCCATAAGCATCCATAATATTTGGTTACCAAAGATGGTGAGGCAGTTAGACAGTTGTTATGGTCACCCTTGCTGATGCAGAACAGTAAATTGCTAATTGAAGTCAATGGGACTACTCATTTAGTAAGGTACTACTCCAGGTGAGTAACAGTGGCAGAATGAAGCCCTATCTGAGTTCATATAGCAACTGAAGTTTTGTACTATCGATACATGTGCACATTTACATTGCTCACATGTCACAGATAAACATCTAGATATTTAAGGAATAGCGAGGGAATCCTCTTCCCCCCGACTCTTCTGCTGCTATCATTCATTATCCCCCCTGCATGTCTTTATCAAATAGAGTTTGGCTCTTCTGTATTGTATAATATCCCAACATTCAATAAATACCATATGATAATCTTCACTGTTCGCTAAGGATGAGATCCTGTTGTTCTTACTCAGGCTCACTGGTGCCTTACTCCAGGAGTAGGTCTAAAGGCACTAGTCAGGTGATTAGGGCCCAACTACATCAGGCTTAATGCCCATATCCTCAAAGGTATTTTGATTTCCGTATAAATGAGGAGCCAAAATACCTTTGAAGATCTGGGCATTAAGCCTGATGTAGTTGGGCCCTAATCAGGTTACACAGTATCTTATCTCAGGAGTAGTTCTATTGATTGAGGTACTGTGTAACCTGATTAGGGACCAACTACATTAGGTTTAATGCCCAGATCCTCAAAGGTATTTAGGCTCCTTATTTATAGGGAAATCAAAATACCTTTTGAGGATCTAGGCCCACAAGCCTGAAATTACTCCTACTGAAGACATGAGGAGTTTTTCCATTGATTTCAATGGGATTAGGATTGGACCTGGCACAAATAAATTTTCTCTATATGACATCATACACACATACTTATCCAGCCTCTCTTTCTCACCCTCCTCCACCCCTGATAATGTTTTCAGTTTTTATGTATCTGTCCCCCATTTTGCAACCTGTATAACTCCCAGTGTAGTCACTAGGAAATTCGGGTGGACTAAACTCTATAGAATGGCTATCTGAATTGAATTATTTATGAGTGTATATGGTAACTGAAGTCTTGTAATAAGTACCTCTGTCTGGACATATGACCTGAATACATTACTTTAAAATAAGATTAAGAAGTCCTATGTGTCTGCAGCATGCGCTATTTGCCAATCCATGGTTTTTACATTCTGTACCTTAAGGTGTAAACATTTAACAGATATATTCCCAAGATTGAGAGACTGCCCAGTGTAATAGCAGGTAATCTGTACTGAACCCAAGCATCAAATGATTACCAGGGTTGCTTGAATTACTGTATGCTATTACAGTAGTTTAGGCACCTGTAATATCCACCATTACTTTCTCATGTGAGAGTCCTTAGACTGACTTGCCATTGCCATTTTTCCCTCTTCGGCAAATAAATATTGTAGTGTATCCAATACGATCAGCAGAGTGTAACCAGAGTGTATGAGTTTTTACTACAGATAATTAAAGCCCACTGTTCTCCACTGTAACAATTACAAGTACTTGAGAAAACAATGACAAGGTCATCCTGAGAATGAAGCCATCAATCAGGGAAGACGCTGCCTTAATAAAACAATAACTGAGTAGTTTAGAAACTAACCTACAAAGGAAGCAACAACAAAATGGTTTCCTTAGACATATGTTTCCTTAATAACATAAATGTGGAGCAATAGCACATATAGTATGGGTATCCAATTAAGACCCATTTCTCCTATCTACCCCAGCTTTCTCAGACTTGTGACTTTACAACAGCATAACTACTTGGCTTGCACAAGTGGACTTTTATTTTCCTATATCCAGCTGCAGTGGCGGTGTGTTCTCTTTAAAAATGTTTTGAGCTGGACTGAGACTTTAGGCACAGTCCTGAGTAGGCAGTGGTGCATAAATTGCACCGTCCCAGGGGTAGCACCAGGGAACTACCCTTTGAGACACAATTTCCCTCTCTGCTTCCCCCTTACTCTGGGGTAAAGGTAGTATAGTAATTTGCTACTGGCCTATACCACTGGCAAATAGTAGCACAGCCTGGCTTAGCTGTACTGGGTCAGTGGGTCAAGTCAAAAATTCTGCCCATTTCTCACCTCACTGGCTCCAGAGAAGGGGATTAATTGGGCTCCCAGCACCTGCTTACTCCCACATTCCCAGCTCCATATGTAGTGCAGGTGGATGGCCCATGCAGGGGTGAAAGGAGCGTCCTTTCTCCCTAGCATGAGTGTATTGTCAAAGTTGCAATCTAGTCTTCTTACAGCTCCCTGACTGGCATGCTAACCCCACAAGCTGGCATCCGTCAGAAATGCAGCTTTACAATATTTTTCAAATGATCAGGGTAATTAATAAATGAGATTTACAGCCCTTTTCTGCACAGCTACTTTAATAATGAGTTAATCCACTGCAAAAGGGGGAGGGGGGCGGGAGATGGGACAAAAATCAACTGAACATGAAGACAATGAGGAATTCCTGAACTTGTTCCAGAATTGTTCCTATCTGTAATTAGTTTTAACTTGTAAATTGCAGGCAATGGTAATCATTACATCTTTTAAGCAATAATATCCATTTAACAAGCATCTTTCACCTGACATTAAAATGCTTCTTTAAAATTAAAGGGCGGATCCTCAGCTGCCATAAATCAGCATAGCTCCATCAAGATCAGTGGCGCTCTCCCAGATTACACCAGCTCAGGATCTGGCCCCAATAACACGATCCTGCATTCTAATGCAAGTAAAACTCCCATAATGAAGTCACTGAGAGTGATTTATTTTTTCCTGTGCAAGGACAGCAGGGTAAGGTCCTAATTAATAAAACCTCCCAAGCAGCTAACACTCTTCCCATTTCACCTATGAGTAAAGAGAGGCACAGAAAGGCTGAGTGACTTGCCCAAGATCACAGATAGCGCTGGGGTCAGATATATTTCAACAGGACTGTTTTCTGACAGAGAACGCAGTTTCACCGAAGTTAAAATGCTTTATGAAATGGAGTCATAGGTGGGAAGAAAAAAAGTTCTGACACTGTTGAAATGACCCATTTGGAAGTGACTTTTTGTTAAGAATTTTCTAGAAAAAAATTATAAAAAAGCAAAATGGAAATGAACCCTTTCAACTGACCTCAAAGGAAACTTTTTTTCAGAATTTTCTGTTGTGGAGAATTTAGGAACTTTTGTTCCTAAGTCCTTCAAGCAATGGATTCTCCATCCTTTGCACAGCTCTAGTCACAGCAAGTCAGTGGCTGAATCAGAAATAGAACCCAGATCTTCAGCTTCCCAGTTACATGCTCTGTTCACTGGAACATCTAGCCTTCTTTTTTTGCAGTGTGTAATTGGCAGAGTTGGGAATGTAACCCTGCAGTCCTGACTCCTAATCCCTTGCTCTTACCAGTAAATATCCCCAGGCCTCTCCCAGTTTTAGGGCTTGGTCCTGCATTGCTGAACTGAAAATGGGAGTTTTGCAATTGACTTAAAGGGAGCAGGAGCAGGCCCGTAGGTATTCCCTCGTTGCGGATAACAGAGAGCATAGTTTAAACACTTGCACAAACCATAACGTCCAACATTTGACTGGAATGCTACAGAACCAGAGAGACAATGATTGTCCAAGGAAGGGCCTGTTTCTTTTTTGCATATGTTGTGGAATTAATAGATGCCCATCATTTATTTTTATGAATGTAACTGTGAAGTCTCAGACAAAGCTGCTTTTACATTTTATATAGCCAACTACAAAAACTGTTTGGTAAGCTGCAATGTTTAATCACACGCATTTATGCTCATTACTGCACAAAGACGGCTCAAACATGGATGGCAAACCTGTATTTTTAAACCAACAGTAATTCTTTCAGCTACCTATTAAGTCTCTGAGGCTAGGTCTACACTACCCGCCTGAATCGGCGGGTAGAAATCGACCTCTCGGGGATCGATTTATTGCGTCCCGTCGGGACGTGACAATCGATCCCCGAATCGACGCTCTTACTCCACCAGCGGAGGTGGGAGTAAGCGCCGTCGACAGGAAGCCGCAGAGGTCGATTTTGCCACCGTCCTCACAGCGGGGTAAGTCGGCTGCGATACGTTGAATTCAGCTACGCTATTCACGTAGCTGAATTTGCGTATCTTAAATCGACTCCCCCCTGTAGTGTAGATGTAGCCTTAGAAATAGGGACTCTGCATATATACTCATTAACGGATTAAAGGCATAAAGGGGTGACAACAGCAGATTGGGATTTGCGGTAGAGAATCCCTCTCCTTCTGCAGAGTTACAGATACCAATCAGAAATTTTCTTTATAATGCTTTAGAGCCTAATCCTGTAGATCTTCCTCAAGGCTTGGTGGTCGCCTTCATTTCTGGGCTGTAGGGGATGGACACCTAGTGGATACCTGCTGGGGAAGGTTATGGTTTAGAATTGGGAATGACCTGTTTTAGGCATCATTCCTTGCTTCCCAAGACCCCATAGAAGCTCTCCTGTTGGGGGACTTGGGTTCCCTTGCTGGGGAGGACCAGGGCTTGGAGATGGGCAATGTCCACAATGAGGCAGCATTAAGTTGAAGTGCCTCTTCCCTCCAGTCTGTGGATTTGCTTTCCATGGGAGCTGTACTGCCATGAGGGTGAAAAATGGCATAGCATGGGAAAGGGGAGAGAGAAGACAGCCTTTGCAAAGTTACAGGGCCTCTGGCAGATGGCCCTGGCCTGAATGACTCCTCAGAGATCCATGCAAATCTCAGGGGAAATCTGGGGGGCTCAACCCCCCACTATTTTTTTCCATGGGTGGGGAAAAATCTTGCCCCACTGAAAGAATGAAGGAACCATGCAGGGCTTCCAGCCTCCTGTCTGGGGACAATCTGGCTCTCAGTCTTGATTGGGGCTAACCCCCCACTGGAGTTATAGAGCACAGTAGAGACGAGTGGGTTCAGCCTTCAGTCATCATTTGTATTTCGTTAGTTCAGTCAAAAGCAGGCACCGTGTAGTATACAGAAAGGGTAGCTGTGCGAGAAAGTGCAGGAAGTGGAGGCTGCCCTGTCCTCTGAGACCTGGAGTGGCATTTTTAGGCCATTGTTAGTATTTTATCATCTGCATCGCTAGTTGGTTGTTTTGTAACTTACATCAAAGCTGCGTTATTTTTAGCAGCAGTGGCGAAGAAAGAACTAAATTAGCATTTTCATTGAGTTTAAGGGAACGTACTTCAAGCCAAACTGCTCAGTTACACCTGAGCAGCTCCACTCAGGTCGGTGGGATTACGTGCTGCAACCGAGAGCAGAACTGGGCCCAATGTTTATAAATAATGATGCCCTTCCATTCATACAGAGAAAGAACAGCATCAAACATCCTGGCATGCATATTGCTGTGAACGTCAAAAGCAACACCTATGGGAGAACAATACTGGTACATGACAAAAGACTGGTGAAAAGCACTACTGTGAAACACCATGGTGTAATGGAACCTATCATGGTTGAACTCGACCAAATAGCAGTAGTTTCTGTTTACATACCAGCAGGTGAATGGTTTGCATGGCCAATTGACTTTCTCCTGCCTTGTCATTGGCGACTTCAACAGTCACAACGCTATCTGGGATACTCCAACAATGGGGAAGAATTTGAGAAGTGGATGGCAATAAACCACTTGATCTTGCTTTATTACTTCAAGGATAAATGTACCTTCCAAAGTGCATGACGAACAAAGGGTACAATAGCCAGCAAGCCTTTGTCACCTCTGAAAATGCAGGCAACTTCATAAGGGAGTTCATGGCAGTGATTTCAAGATCACAGCCTAGACCAGTGCAAGTGACAGTAGAGGCTGCAGTATAACCCAGGAGAACAACTTACTTGCCACGATTCAAATTCAGAAAGACTAAGATTTTGCCTCTGAATTGGACGGTTCCATCTGTAATATTACTCTGATACACAAGCACTATGGAGAATTTGTTTCCGTGGTGTGGAAGACTGCCCCAAAATACATCCCATTGGGATGTCAGACACTAGATGTACTTGGGCTTTCAGAACAAACAAACCAACAAAGAGATTCAGAACTACCTGACTCAGGTCCCTTTTGGTGCCAAAAAACCCACTGGGCTTAGGAAAATGCTTATGAAAGAGATGGGAAAGGAGCAGTGCGATCGCTGGAGGGAACTGATTGAAATAGCAAGACTTTGCCATAATAACAAAAAAGCATGGGTCACCATTTGCAAGCTGAACCCTGATGGACAGCAACCAAAGTGCATTGCTGCAGTCTTTTCCAAGTCACACATCAACTCATCCTAAATGGTAAAACAGCTCACAAAGCAAAGCACCGAACAAAACAAGTCAAGGAGGAACTTCGCCTGTTCCCCAGACAGCAAAGTCCACAATGAGCAGCTCAACGTCGAGGAGCTGAAACAGCCATGAAAACCCTAAAATGTGGAAAGACGGTGGGACATGACAGTATACCCAATGAACTAGTACTACACTTTGGGATGAAAGCACAGAAGAGGGTACTTGACTTCTTTAATTCTTGCATAGAGACAATGAAAATACCCAGGCTCTGGAGAGAGGGCTAAAGTGGTTGCACTATTCAAACCACATGAAGACCCTGACTCTGCAAAGAACTACCACCCAGTATCCTTACTCTGTTCTACCTACATGATATATGAGCAGATCATAATGGATTGAATAGTGCCAACAGTGGAAGGGCAGCAGATAAATGATCAAGCTGGTTTCGGTCCAGGATGTTCATGCTGAGATCAAGTTGCTAACCATCCACTGAAGCAATGGACAGGAATTTTAAAAATAGGGAAAGGCCGGCAACACCTAACGTAGCCACTTTCATGACATTGACCCATGAAACTCATGGAAACCATTCTCTTGATCTTATCATGACTAAAAAGAGAAGTGGAAGGAAGGGCTTCCTGCAGACAAGGGTAAAGAGGAGACTGAGCACTGATGGAAACTGTCAATTTGATTGTTATGGATCAGATGAACATTAAAACAATCCCTCCTGTCCCTTCACTTCCTTTCCCCCAGATGCAATTTCTTGGTGACATCCTTGTTCTGGTCTATTACTTGGACATTTTCCACTTGGTGAGGTACATGACCGTGTGTCTCTTGTCCAACACTTCTAGACAATTTATAGTAACCCACATTGCACAATGGGGTGGGGTTCATTGGGCCAGAAGGGACCATTAGATCATCTAATCTGACCTCATGTCTATCACTGGCCATTAAATTTCACCCAGTTACCCCTACATTGAGCCCAGTAGTTTGTGTTTGGCTAAAGCACATCTTCCAGAAAGGAGATCCAGTCTTGATTTGAGGATATCAAAAGATGGAGAACCCACCACTTCCCTTGGTAGTTTTTTTCCAGTGGTTAATCACCCTCACAGGTCTATCACCTGAACAGGATGTGGTTAAAATAGGCCTAACCTCCACCAAACCTGCACCCAAAACTTGAACAGAAACTTTTTTTTCTTTTGAGGTTTGAAGACATTTGGTAGTTTCTGCTTCTCTCCCTGCCCTGTTATGTTCCATTTCTATGTGTGTGTGTCCACTTCCTCAGTCCAGTGAGGACCTAGTACTGAGATGAAAATAATGGGGCAGATCCCCAGCTCGAATGAATCAGCATGGCTCCACTGCCGTTGACAGAGCGACACCAATATATGCCAGCTGAAGACCTGGCCTAATATGAACAATATTCATACGGATACAGCACTATTGATCTGAAGTTCTCCTAGTGCACTACACAGCTGGCTAAATAATGTTATCTCCAGGTTGCAGATGGAGAAACTGAGGCTCTGTAAATGCTAAGTGACAGGCCAAAGGTCACACGGTGTCAGAATGAGGACCAGAACCCAGCTCCCCTGCTTTTGTGAGTGCATCTTGGTAGGCTGTTTGCTAGTAAAAAAAAAAACCCCAACATCCTCACAGCCGTCACTCTGCATGACCATTTAATTACAGTAATGCACTTGAGGGAATGTCCTAAATACTAAAAAATTCAAAGTCACAGAAGAAAATGAACTTCCAGTTCATTCATTCCTGCATTTAGCATGCTCACTGGTCGGCAATGAAGCTCAACTACAGTGTCCTTTGCAGTTACTTGTAGATAAGCAGGTTAGCCCTGTGCCTCAGTTTCCCCATCTGAAAAATGGGGATGATGATACTGACCTCCTTTGTAAAGTGCTTTGTGAGCTATGGATGAAAAACACTGTCTATATAAGGTTATGTATTATTATCTGGGTAAAAAGCCACTGTAGGAAAAGATGATTCCCTCCTGCAGGATGGGCTGAGGGAGAGGAAATCTCTGTGAAGTTCCCCTCATGGAGATCTCCCCCCACTCTCAGGTTGTTCCATCGTGGTGTGGAGATTTGCCACATAGTGGGATGGTTCACAAGATGTGCCCACAAATCTGGCAGATCTTCAGGGATCCACATGGTCCCAAAGGTTCAGTGACAGGCCAACAGAGCAGCATTGCCTGGACCTACCCTGGCTGTGGCTGCCCTTAGCCATTCCTGTACTGTGGGATACCCATTATGGAGGGGGCTACGGAAATGTAATAGAGCCTTTGGCTTGTTGTTGTGAGCTCCCCAGGGCCAGTGGATGCGTCCCTCCCATTCCTCCTTTCAGCTGCCCAGTCTCTGCTTCCTTCCGGAGCAGCATAGAGCTCCCCAGCTGGCCTGTGGAAAGACGGGGCAGTGCCACATTGGTATCCGAGGGCATGTCATTCCCAGCTCCAGTGCGGACATCTTCCAGCTGCAGTGCAGACATACCCACAGTTACACATGGGAGCGGGGGCTCCGTACGCAGACATTCTCATTTCTGAATGGCTCTGGGAGCGAGGGGGCGGTGAGCAATCGGCCCGTTTGATTTTAGATTGCACATTTATTTTTTTAGGACGAACACCTGAGCTACTTACTCATGCAAAATTCCTATTGACAGTGATGGGAGTTTGCCCTAATCTGAACGGAATAAACGCCGGGAAAGAACCTCATGATTTTAGGCCCTGATTCAGCAGCACACTTCTGTGCTCAGGTGCTTTGCTGAATAAGGACCGATTTAAGCATGGATTAAAATTAAGCGTGTGCTTAAAGGCTTTTCTGAACAGGGCCTTTGCTCTTAGGCTGTAAGTTCTTTGGGGCAGGGACTGGGTATTAATATGTTCTGTACCATATAGGATACATTGCTGGCACTTAACAAATAATATATAATTTTCTAAAATTGAATGGTTTGTTCTCATAATTTAGGGCATTATACATGTGTCATCCACGTTCTCTCTATTAGGCACGAGTATCAATATATTAATGGGTTTTCTGCTCTGTAATGTATAGCTAGTGTCTCCTGTTATCTGGGAAATTAGTGATCTTCTGTAGTATGTGATTGTCAGTAATACTGACCTCTTTGTCATAATCCTGCCTATGCCGCTGATGCGTATGTCTTCTCTTTCGCAGAACAAACACGAGGCAAAATAGAGACAGATACAGCATTACACAATTCAGAGTTAAAAAAAAAAAGCTGCTATTATTGTGACAGAACTGATGTAATACAAAAAGGATTGCTTACTGATACATTGTACGTTAATCACATCTTTTCTAAAGTATATTGAAAATTTCCTGTTAATGTCTGAAATGAAATACTTATGATTACAGGAAATTAAATTACTTGCAACATTCTTTTGCAGCACAGCTCTTTCTCTCACGCACACTCTGTTCGCACACACATACACACACACACATACACACACATAACTATTGTTAATTAAGACTGTCTCCATTATGGGGCTAATTAACAATTAGCATAAACATAATTAGCCAACGTTGACATTTAACTCATTACATTGTTTAAATAATTTTCGGAAATTGCCCTTAGTGGCATTCTGTCATACTGAAATAATGGCAGCACTTTGTCATGTAAATTAAATGACATTTGTGTTGTTTCCTCTCTACTCATGCATGGAAGATTTTTTTTTTTAAGCTACATGCAGTTCAGAATCGAAGGTAATTTCTAAAACTCGAAACAACACATTTCCTTTGGTTTCTCTTGGATGAATGGCCAGAACATCTCAAGAATATTAGTCCATTGCAACTCATAATGTCCATCATATGTTGATGTATAAAGATTCCTTTTTCCCTTGTGTGTTCCCTTGATAAGAGTGTACAATAGATATATTATCATTTGGTAATAGTAGATCAGTTAGGTACTTGGAGTATGAAGGATGGTCTAGCTGCTAGAACAGTGCACTGGGACTGGAGTTCAGTTTGTGGTCCAGCTACAAACCACACATGGTCCACCTTGTGTCCCTGGACAATCACTTAAGCTAAGCTGTGTCTTGGGTTGCCATCTGTAAAATGGGATTAATACCATCCTTCCTTTCATCCAGGGGTATTGTGATGATAAAATCTATTAATGATATGAGGCACTGAGATACTATGGTGATGAGGGTCATATAGGTATCTAGATTAGTCTCTTCTTGGGGTGTCGGGTGGTGGTACAGAAATAAAAGAGAACTGGAGTAAGATCAACTGTCTTCCTACTTTCAGAATGGTAGCCGTGTTAGTCTGTATCAGCAAAAAGAACAAGGAGTCCTTGTGGTACCTTAGAGACTAAGTAGCTCTCAAATCTGCTCCCAGATAAAAATATGTAGCACTTATGTTTTCAAAGCACTGTATAAATATTAACTAACAAACGGATCCTTACAACACCCCTTTGATGTATTGTGGATAAGTATTATTATCCCCATTTTACAAATAGGTGAAATGAGACATTGGGTAGATCTACACTGCAATAAAACAACCGTGGCCGGCCTGTGTCTGCAGACTTGGGCTATGGGGCTATAAAATTGCAGTGTAGATGTTCGGGCTTGGGCTAGGCTAGCCCCGCAGCCTGAGCCTGTGAGCTCACCGCGGGTATTTTATTGCAATGTAGACACACCCATAGAGGAGTTAAGGTTAGTATTTTCAGAAGGGGATTCTACTGTAGTTCATGAAACTTTGGGTGCCCCACATGAGACACCTAAGTTACTTGCCATAACTACATAAGCAGTCTGTGGAAGTATTTGCATAAAATAAGGGAGTGAGAAGGGAATAATAATAATTAAAAAAAAAAAAGAAGGCAGAGAGGAAACCAGGAGTGACATTTACTTAAGTATCATAAAGTGGCTAATAAGATGAGATGAACTGAAGAAACAGAGTTCAGGTTTCAAGATGGACCTACTTTGATGTTACACCAGGGGCTAATGAAACTGGGCCAAGGCTAGACTATTACCAAACAAACATGGGTCTCTCAGCATGTACCACTGGGCTCTATCCCTGGTTAATAAAGATTTCTAACCTATGGCTTTGCCTGCCTGCAGCATCACTTCTTGCTAATGAAACAAGGGTCAGGGAGACAATTTGTAGCCCTGAATGTTTTTACAACCTATGGGATTAATTTCTTCCTGTGTGCATTACAGGGCTGTGTCCTTGCATAAAGCTCTGTTCTATACCAATGCTGCTTGGTTCCATAAACCTCATCTGTGGATAGAGTGCATAATGTAAATGATTGGGAGGGGGACTGTTAGCATGCTAGGGCATGAAATGCAAAGGCAATGAGAAAACACCTCTCTCTGTGCGTAACAACTGAAGGGGTTGCCCTTGGAGACAGGTGAGCTGACCTCCCTCCTCTGCATTCGAGTGGATTGGGACAATTAGCAGGGTAGTATTGAGAAAGGGCCCATGACATGGAGTTTGCTGTCTGCCTCAGTCTACAGCGTTCAGGTTTTTTTAACCTGTCCGCAAAGCCCCTCCTTTCCTCTGTACATTCAATACAGGGGTGAGCTGAAGGGGAAGGGCAGTTAAATGGAGTTATTCTTTCATCCTCTGGATGATTCTTTAAGATGTGGAGGTTCCCAGCAGTCCAGATTATTTGTGTTTCGTTGTATTCGGAGTTACTCCAGATTCTGTGTTTTTTAACTGTTCCCTGCAGAACAAAGTGATGGTACTTTTACAAATCTGAACAAATGAATACAATACATCAAGGTGTAGGATGCATAAATGCAACTGGCTTCAATTAGAGAAAAATATGCCTGAGTTGTGCAATCCTACCCTCTATGGATCCAGTTCAACAACTGGATCTGTACAGGCAGTCCCTTGATCCACATAGTGTCTCACTGATTTCAGAAGGACTATGCTGATCTAGTGGCAGGATCAGGGCCTGTATCAGGAATTTTGCTAAAATGTCGGAGATGGATAGAGCTAACGGCCCTGTCGCAAAATTGCTGCCTTCATCAGGAAACAAATGTTCATTGTAAAGTTCTTGCAAAGCATTGAAGGAGTCTTTATGTTTTAATGTTAGAAATAAGACCGATTAAACCTATTCTTTTGCATATATGTTTCATTAATTACATTTACATTTTGCCCTATCTCTTTCTGAGTATCAGTGTTAGGAGCCTACAGTACTAAATCCTATAATCAGAACTACAGAACGTGAAAACAGATTGTTAAAGCATACTCAGGATTTCACTTTCCAGTGTGAGGTGGGGAAGGAAGAGGAGGGTTGGGATGGGGAAATGTGCTTAAAGGAACATAAGGAAGTAGCTGAAAGAACAGGAAGTTGCTAGGAATGCAATCAATTAGCATGAACTCAAGCAGCCTCTAATCAGGGACTCATCAGGTCAATAGCCCCATTAGTCAAAGATAATTTCTCAGAGAGCACCCCCTGTGGAGGGACATTCCATTATGTTTCCATGGGCTGTTCCCAGGTGCACTTAACTCACTGAAAACTCACCCATCTATTACAGATGTAAGGGGAACAAGTTCTCTAGTCAGTGAATTCAGCATCAGAAACTGTGGACTAAGAAGATTTAGGCTGCTAACTCCCATTGACTTTCCCTTTGGCACTTGTGAAAATACTGCTCATAATCTACGGAATTTACTGGGACTGCATTTTTTTCTCCCTTTTTACCCACTCCATAAGAGTTTGCCTGAGTCTGTGGACTGAGTAAAAATGGAGTAATAACAGAGTAAAAGCCTCGCTGTTTGGCTATACGTATCTCGTTGAAATGATGCCTTAATTAAGAGATCTAGCCTGCAATTCCTTTAAGTAGAAGAGGACATAAAGACTAATTTAAAAAGTCATGATAAAATTATTATTTTAAATAACTACTTATTCATTTAGTCTGAAATAAGGGAAAACCCAATGACAGCAATAAAACAGATTTTCTTATCAATGTAAAGCTATATTCATTACCAGTAAATATTGTAGCAACATGAGATAAAATAGATTGGTAGTGGGTGAATGATATGTGCTAGTGGGAACTCACTACTACTACTACTAACTAACCATTGTCAATTGGTAGTGCTTTGTAGGCATTGTGGTGGTGGAGAGTCCAGGGGCGGCTCTATGTATTTTGCCGCCCCAAGCATGGCAGTGAGGAAGCCTTCGGCGGCGCGCCTGCGGGAGGTCTGTTGGTCATGCGGATTCGGCAGCATGCCTGCAGGAGGTCCTGCGCCTTTGGCGTACCCGCCGCCGAATTGCCGCTGAAGCCGCTGGACCGGCGGACCTCCCGCAGGCATGCCACCGAAGGCAGCCTGACTGCCGCCCCCACGGGGACCGGCAGGCCGCCCCCCCGCAGCTTGCCGCCCCAGGCACGCGCTTGCCTGGAGCCGCCGCTGGGAGAGTCTGAAATGTGGCAGTATGATAATGAAATAGTTAATTACTGTAATAGTAATGCATAGGAATTAATACTATAATAATACTAGCTCTTATATAGCACTTTCCATCAATAGATCTCAAAGTACTTTACCGACATGGAAAGTGACTTCAATAGGCTTTGGATCAGGCCTTTTATAACTTCTATAGTCAATTGCTCGACCACACTTTGGCTTGCTATGAAATATACTCAAGAGACCCACTAACCAGTGTCAGTCAGGTTTATTGGTATGATACAGGAAAAGGTCCGATGCAGCAATGTTGCATTCACTTGATGCAAAGTTGTGCTCCCCAAGTTATGCATTTCAGCTGGTATTATTTCTATGATGATTTGACAAGTTACACATCTCTTTACATCTCACTAAAACCCAACCCATCAGTTTGTCCCAGTTCCCTAACCTGTTGTTTTCTTCCTTTCTTATCTTGTTTTGGAAACTAGCATTCTAGGTACGGGTCCGGGAAGGTACTTTCCTAGCCTTTGCTAAGACATAGAATGAATGTATATTGATTTTTGACAAGTTTCCTATCTGCTTATGCCAAATGCTTACTTCAGCAAGTGCAAGGAGTTTTGGGATCCTTAGCAGAAGTGAACAAGATTATGATATAGGCCAATTTAAGCTATATCACTGTTACAATATTGTACTTAATGTTATTGGTGCTTAATGCATACTAATGTATGTGTGTGTGTGTGTGTGTGTGTGTGTGTGTGTGTATATATATATAAAATATGGTGTGGATAATACATATTATTAATATGATATATATTTATTTGCTAGTCAGCATATATTAGTCAACAGGCCCATATATTTTAAATTATACAACACACATGGTTATGTATTATGGGGTGGCAATAGCTCCATCATAGTTAAATTTATAGCAATTTCTGGTTTTTTGTATATCTACATATATAACTTATAATTAGGGCCCTACCAAATTCACGGTCCATTTTCATCAATTTCACAGTTATAGGACTTTTTAAATAGTCAGTTTCACAGTTTCAGATGTTTACAGCTCTTGTAGGGGGGTTGTGGGATTGCCACCCATACTTCTGTGCTGCTGCTGGCAGGGGC